>NW_024543080.1:14760000-17257500 GCF_018167655.1 Microtus oregoni | reverse complement strand
GCTAGTTCCAGGATTGTCAGTGACACAATGAGATGCTATCTAAAAAAAAGAAAAAACAAACTCTTAAAAACAACAAAACACATCTATATAATTTCTGCTGTGAGGAGCCACAGATTGTATTTACATTTTGCTTTTATGTTTACTCCTCTTGTGATGTGTGTGTGTGAATGTGTGTACCAAACAAAAGTACTTACAAAAGTAATTAGAAAAAGAGTCCATGGATTGGAGAGAGCAGTCTGCTGATGTGTGAGGAGTTGAAGGGAGAAGAAGAGAGAAGGGAAATGAATATTATTTTAGCTAATAATAAAATATAAAAAATACTATAAAATATCAGGTCCCTTTTCCACATTCAGGACTTTGTTGTTGTTTGTATTTTGAGGTCAAATGAGTTTAATCAGGAGTTTGAAAAATCTACTGGAGCCTCACAGGTCTCTCAGGAGATATATAACTGAAGACAGCCCCTGTCCCACTCTTAGAATTTATGAGTAGCCTGAACTTATTGGAGCCCATTCCATATGGTGGGTTGCCATGCCTAGCCTTAAAGTAAGGGGAAGGGGCTTCGTCATGTCCCAACTTAATGTGTCAAACTCTGTTCACTTCCCACAGAGTACTTCCCCATTGGGAGTTTTGAATTGGAGGTGTGCTGGAGGGGAGGCCGGGGGAGAGTGGAGGGCTGACAGGGAGAAATGTGGATGGAATGTAAAATAAAATTAAAAAGTAAATTAAAATAAAAACAAATAATTCATCAGTCCCAATAGTTCATCAGGAAATTGTTTGCCTCCAAGACCATGACAGATCTATGATGGGTCCAGTCTTCTGTATGTCCATTGCAGTCAAACACTGCTACTTTTAGCTCATGACTGCATTGGCAGTGCCTGCTTAGAAAACAGCATTTCACAGTCCTACTTGTTTGCCAGCTCTTACGTTCTTACTGCTGCCTCTATTACCATGTTCTTTGAACCTTAGAAGTAACACTATGAACGTCCCATGTAGGGGACATCACCTTTTCTCACCACCTTGATCAGACATATATTTCTGCTGTTCACAGAAAAGAAAGAGTTAAAAATGAAAAGGCTGAGAGTAAATTCTTTGGAATAAACTAAGTATCTCAGAAATAGTGAAATATTCTGCCTGCAGTTGAACTGAGGATGAAGGCAGAAGTACAAAAACAAACAAACAAAAAAAACCCAGCACATTTCTAAAACTGAAAAAATTTGATATGTAAGGGAAATAAATGTGCCTGTAACTAAATAGTGATTTGTATAAGTAAATTATATTTGTGAAAGAAATTATCTAGGAATAAACGTTTGCCTTAATAACATAATGCTAGATAAACTTCTTGGGGACTATTAAAGAGAAGTGCAGTTTTAATTTTAATATGCACATGAGATCAATTAATGTATCACATATGCAAATAGGAAGGCAATGACCTCGATTCTGAATACTTGTTATTTCTGGAGCTGGCATATGGCTCTCTCTAACAGCAGACATAATAATTTCAATAATTTAGCTGCTAATACCATGTAATGAACTCTGATTTGTGTTAATTTGGCCATTACTTATCAATTTCATGCTAATTTTCAAAAAAGTCACTTTTGAACAACTATTAGAATTTTTATTTCGCATGTAATTTTTCAAAAGTAAACAGTACCAGAAGGAAATTTTTATTCAGAAACTTGAATAAAACCATAACAGTTTTGCAACTTATGATTGTGGATATATGTCAGGAAGTTCAGATGAAAATGTTTCTAATAATTCAAAGTTTTGGAGGTATAATTTACATTAACTAATAGTAAAAGGAAATAATTAGAATGTTCTGGTGACTTTTGGACATTATTGAAATCTTTACCTTTTCCATTTCAATGATTAGAGAATATTGCGGTTTTTGTTTCCTTGTTAGTAAGGGTGGAGGTCATGCTATTGGTATTTAAATATGTGTAGGTATATGTGTTATAGAGATACATGTTACCAGTTTATATATTTAGAAATACAATATGACAAGAACAGGAGAAATGTTCCTCTCTTATCAATTGCAAGTAAAATCACCAAGGTTTTATTTATAAGCTTGGTCTTGTCCATATGACATCATAGTAGCTATGGCTTGAATAGATCTTACAAGGCACAAACATTTTTCCTTTTGATTCTAGTGGAAAACCTAATAACACACTATGGTAAGAGCAAAGTGATTTTTGATGTTCTGTTTATTATTTTTAATAAGTCATTTAACTGTACACACCTTTGCCATTTGCTGGAGTGGGACACTAATCTTACACAAGTCCTATGAGAAGTTAGTGCATTACTTTATGAGACTGGAGAGCAAGTGTAGGAAGTAAACAAGAGTTGGAAGCTGTATGTCTGAGTGGCTGGCATGCGACTGAACACAGATTTCTGCTTACATCTGCTTTCATAATTCTCCATGACAACTAGTGTGAAACATAAATATGATTTATGTTATTTTTGCAAACACTCTTCAATAGATAATTCAAGACAAAGGACAGAATTCATACCATAGAATGTATGTTTTACCTTTTCAGTTTCATCTGTGTGCTATGTCACCTGTCTCTCTTGCTGGAGTATATCTATCTGTCTGTCTATGTTAGACTGTTTGTATTAACTCATATTTCATGATGTTGAATGATTCCAAGCCAATTGAACAGGCTTACTTCAGTTTGAACTGATTCTCTTAAAATATTTGGCTAGGAAATTTCTCATTATCACTGTCTGGGATGGTGGGGGAGCCTCCAGCAGCACAGAGTTTTGAGAGGAATCACAGAGTTGGCATAAGCTAAGACTTTTCTATCTGAGGGGGTTTAGGAAAAAAACACCCACACACTCTCTTAATGGCTTCCTTCTTTATTCTCTGTTCTTCTTATATTCTTTCTCTTTCTGTGTTTTATTCAATTGAATACTTTTTTCTACAGCTTATATATCCTAACAAAGTTTTTTATGCAATATAGGAATTGCAATATGGTTCCTTTCTATTTTTCAAATGAATGATTACAATGAATACAAAACAAACAGTAAACTATAGCATGTTTTCCATATCTCTTACACAGTTCAGCATTCTGCATACTACAGGTGAAAATAGATAATCCCAAGAAGCCACATACATTCATACCCAAACAACTTCTTAAAGACTGTGTGGGCAAGCAAGATATGCTTGTCAGATCTTTTAGTGACAGGTACAATGAAAAGGCCAATTATTTTATTACTTATCTTGAAAGGTAATCTCATAAGGAGTCTTAAAGGAATCACAAACCTAAACTTTTTTTTCTTCAATTAGTTCTTTATTGAGATCAACCCACATCCAGAATCTAGTCAGTTGGTGAATAAAACAGTTTAGATCAGACACGTGAAAGCGAACTGAAGCCTTTACTGGGACTGAATCCAAAATCCCACTTCTGCTCAGGCGTTCCTTCTTGACTCACACACAGTGATTGGTTTTCCAGCAATCCCTCAATAGATTTTCTGCAAACTGTCACATAGGGATAAATGGCATTAACATACCAACTTGGCCCTGGCCTCAGGTTCTCTCGGCACAGTAAGTACCTGATACAGAGCTCAAGCTGCTGACATACCCTCTCCTCTCTGCCCTCCTCATCCACTCCCACTACCCTAAACCTCTCCAGTCCAGGCACTTTCCTCCCCTCAGCTTCTAATTCTTATACAACCCTGACATTTCAGCCCAAAGCTCTCTTGCCTCTTGGTTGTCTTCGCTTGGTCTGCTTGTCCCCATCACTCTTACCCTCTCTCTTGGTCTTTCTCTCTTGCGCTTCCTTCCCTATCTTCTCTTGTGGCTCAGTTCAGTCTGCTAGTCATGTTTAGTTTCTCTCCATGCTCTGGACTCTTCCAGATGCCTCTGATTGTCCAGATGTACTTCTTATCTACAATAAAAACCTTCTCCTCAACCAAACCATGGAAGAGTCATATTTTCACATCATTCACAAGCAAATCTTTATTCCAGAGTCTATTGTTTGAGAGCCTGGCCTAAGATACCTTACATAGTTTGAGAGACTGGCCTTACATTGTTTGGAGATAGAGGTATTATTGTAAGAAATACATCATTTTATTGCTAATTCCCTTGTCTCCCTTTTTGATGGGAGCCTTCCCATGGCAAGTGGTATCTTTTTCTTACACCAGATCAAAACTCTCTCTCTCTCTCTCTTTCTCTCTCTCTCTCTCTCTCTCACTCTCTCTCTCTCTCTCTGTCTCTATCTCTTTAAATAAATAGTTCAACACATTCTTAATAAAAATCCATTCATTTCTTTTTTTTTTATTGAGAAAAGAAAAAAAAAGTTTCCCCCTCGTCCCAGGCTCCCATTACCCTCCCCCTCCTCCCACCCTTCTCCCCCTCTCCCCACTCCTCTCCCCCTCCCTCTCCAGTCCAAAGAGCAGTCAGGGTTCCCTGCCCTGTGGAAAGTCCAAGGTTCTCCCCCCTCCGTCCATGTCTAGGAAGGTGAACATCCAAACTGGCTAGGCTCCCACAAAGCCAGAACATTGAGTAGGATCAAAACCCCGTGCCATTGTCCTTGGCTTCTCATCAGCCTTCATTGTTCGCTATGTTCAGAGAGTCGGTTTTATCCCATGCTTTTTCAGTCACAGTCCAGCTGGCCTTGGTGAGCTCCCAATAGATCAGCCCCACTGTCTCAGTGGGTGGGGGCACCCCTCGTGGTCCCGACTTCCTTGCTAAT
The DNA here is from genome assembly GCF_018167655.1 of Microtus oregoni. Classification (NCBI taxonomy): domain Eukaryota; kingdom Metazoa; phylum Chordata; class Mammalia; order Rodentia; family Cricetidae; genus Microtus; species Microtus oregoni. Next base: position 17,252,809 of record NW_024543080.1, on the reverse strand, counting down.
CTTCTCCCTCCTTCTGCTCCTCATTGGGACCTTGGGAGCTCAGTCCAGTGCTCCAGTGTGGGTCTCTGTCTCTATCTCCATCCATCACCAGATGAAGGTTCTATGGTGATATGCAAGATATTCGTCAGTATTGCTCTAGGATAGGGTCATTTCAGGTTCCCTATCCTCAGCTGCCCAAGGAACTAACTGGGGACATCGCCTTGGGCTCCTGGGAGCCACTATAGGTTCAAGTCTCTTGCCAACCCTAAGGTGGCTCCCTTAACTAAGAATTGTGCTTCTGTGCTCCCCTATCCAACCTTCCTTTATCCCAATCATCCTTTTTCCCCAAGTTGCCCCCATCCTCCCCTTCTCCCTCTTCTCTCCCCATCTCCCCTTACCCCCTTCCCACCCCACCCCCCAAGATCCCAATATATAGATTCAATGCAATCCCCATCAAGGTCCCATCAAAATTCTTCACAGATCTCGAGAGGACAATAATCAACTTTATATGGAAAAACAAAAAACTCAGGATAGCCAAAACAATCCTATACAATAAAGGATCTTCTGGAGGCATTACCATCCCTGACTTCAAACTCTATTACAGAGCTACAGTGATGAAAACAGTGTGGTACTGGCATTAAAAACAGAGAAGTCGACCAATGGAATCGTATAGAAGACCCGAATTTTAACCCACAAACCTATGATCACCTCATTTTCGATAAAGGAGCTAAAAGTATACAATGGAAGAAAGAAAGCATCTTCAACAAATGGTGCAGGCATAACTGGATGTCAACCTGTAGAAGAATGAAAATAGACCCATATCTATCACCATGCACAAAACTCAAGTCCAAATGTATTAAAGAACTCAATATCAGTCAGAACACATTGAACCTGATAGAAGAGAAAGTGGGATGTACCCTACAACAGATGGGCACAGGAGATCGCTTCCTAGGTATAATCCCAGCACCACAGACATTAAGGGCAACATTGAATAAATAGGACCTACTAAAACTGAGAAGCTTCTGTAAAGCAAAGGACACTGTCACTAAGACACAAAGGCAACCTACTGACTGGAAGAAGATCTTCACCAACTCCGCAACAGACAAAGGTCTGATCTCCAAAATATATAGAGAACTCAAGAAACTAGACTTTAAAATGCTAATTAACCCAATTAAAAAATGGGGCACTGAACTGAACAGAGAATTCTCAACAGAAGAAGTTCAAATGGCTAAAAGACACTTAAGGTCATGCTCAACCTTCTTAGCGATCAGGGAAATGCAAATCAAAACAACTTTGAGATATCATCTTACACCTGTCAGAATGACTAAAATCAAAAACACCAATGATAGCCTTTGCTGGAGAGGCTGTGGAGGAAGGGTACCCTCATCCATTGCTGGTGGGAATGCAGTCTTGTGCAACCACTTTGGAAATCAGTGTTTTGGTTTCTCAGGAAATTTGGGATCAACCTACTCCTGGACCCAGCAATACCACTCCTGGGAATATACCCAAGAGATGCCCTATCATATGATAAAAGCATTTGTTCAACTATGTTCATAGCAGTATCATTTGTAACAGCCAGAACCTGGAAACAACCTAGATGCCCTTCAATGGAAGAATGGATGAAGAAAGTATGGAATATATACACATTAGTGTATATGCTGCGGTAAAAAACAATGACTTCTTGAATTTTGCATGCAAATGGATGGAAATAGAAAACACTATCCTGAGTGAGGTAACCCAGACCCAAAAAGATGAACATGGGATGTATTCACTCATAATTGGTTTCTAGCCATAAATAAGGGTCACGGAGTCTGCAATTGTTGAACCTAAAAAGCTAAATAAGAAGGTGAACCAAAGGAAAATCATAGAGTTATCCTCTTGCCTATGGGAAGTAGAGAAAATTGCCGGGGAGAAAATTGGGATCTTGGGGGTGTGGTGGGTTGGGGATAAGGGGAGATGGGGAGAGAAAAGTGAGAAGGGGAGGATGGGGGGAACTTGGGGAAACAGGATGATTGGGATAAAGGAAACCTAAACTTTTATATACGGAAAAGAACCAGTCATATCTACATTAAATCTTTAGAGGACATACTCACTCATTAACAGTTTTTTCTATCAGGGCATTTAGGGCAGAAATGGGTTTAAGGAATTAAACATCACCTTTGGTCATCAAACAATCCTAACAATAATGATACAACAGTCAACAATAATTGGGCTGCTTTGTTCTTGTTCCCTGACCTTAACAAGTTCTACATTCAACTATGTACCTTCCTAAAACTTTAGATTGTCTTCTTATGTTTTTTTCATAACAAAGCTTTGTAACAAAAACATCTCAGTCTAACTTCGTTATATCCAAAGCTTTGTTTCAGCTGTGATGCACTCCAAAACTGTGAAATATCTCCCAACATTAAGGTTAAAATAATTCAACATAGCTGGGCTATTGGAACACAACTGTTAATCATTAACTTGAACTACAATCCATGTACCTACTTAGGTGAATCTCACAGGCCCTGGCTGTAAATATATTCTTGTACTTATTTATATTCATCAAAACTCTGTATAGGATATCATTATTATTATCAATTTAGACCATTCAGCCTAGAGAGGGGTCATCTTTTTGGAAATCCACAGATAAAAATGTTCAGTAGAACAGAATGATTCCAAGAGATAAATACACTATCTATGACAGGTAGTGGAGATCTTCCCACATCCATTCACATCTTGCTAGATAGCAGAGGGATATTGCAGTAACAAACTTGTAAAGGTACAGCAAAGCAAAAGCATTCTGGGGTCTGTAGTCCCATGGCCCTGCCTAGGTGAAATTCACCCATGAGTGAGTTGACTCCTGACGGAACAACAACATGAACTTCAGTGGCCACCTCCTCTGCCATGGCCATCAGTACTTAATAGCATAGAAAAGCTCTTTGGTGTGTGTTCATTATTCCTCCAAGATGAATCCTTTCAATCCCATAATTCCCTCTGCTGCTTAAATTCTGCATATTTGCACATGCAATAGTGCAAATATTTGTTCATATGAATTTGGGGGCTGTGGTTTCCCAGCATAAGTCTGATCAGTACCATAGCTTGTATATATTTAATACACATTACTTACCTTGGTAAGTACCTAGAATATGACAGCAATTCAGAGACATTTCCCAAAACATTATAAAGATTATCAATAATTAACTATACTCATTAGATGATCTTCCAGTATTAAAACTAATATAAAATGAGGGCTATCTTAGAAATAGCAGGTAGATCTCTTGTTTATGAAAACAATACTTATAATTTCTATCAGCCATGTCACTGCATTCAATACCATGAAATAACAAATTATTCACTTTTAAATGTAAGTTTGGAAGTACTTTCTTTCAAATTACTTATAGCGTTCCCTGTGTATCATTGACATGAGTGAATTTCTCATCTCATGAAAAGAACAGACTGCATGTCAAATTTAGTCAGCTGAAATTGTTAGTTGAGCAATTTGATGTTTCAGTTCCTCCTTAAAGACAAAGTTGATGATATCTGGGATAATGAGTTAGGATGTGGGAATTGTCATTGATCTAGGAACATGTTGTGAGGAGGGGGCTGCTTGTTGGTTGCCGGCCACTCAGCTCCAAAATAATCATACAGAAACTATATTATTTAAAACACTTTTGTTTTTATTGAGAAAAGGAAAAAAAAAGTTTCTGCCTTCTCCCAGCCTCCCATTTCCCTCTCCCTCCTCCCAGCATTCTCCCCCTCTCCCCTGCCTGGCCCATTAACTCTAGTTTCTTATTGGCTAACACTTATATCTTAATTTAACCCATTTCTATTAATCAATGCAAAAAAAAAAAAGATCTGCTTACAGCACTCTGGGAAAACTGACAAAAAAGTGAGAACTGAAATAACCCATCCTTCTGTGTTTGTAGGTGTTTTAAGCGTTGGAAAGACTGGACACAATTTCTGTCTATTCTATGACAACCAAGGGTTGCATTGATCTTCTCCAAGGATATCAGGCTTTAGTTGTGCAAAGTGAGAAAGATTTTTGTCATCACAAAAGTAATTTCACACCTGAGTCTGTACTATTTGCTACTCCAACCCCTTAAAAAAGGCAAATGACACAGATTTATTGGAAACACAACAAATAACTGACTTCTTCAGGTTTCCCACGGGCAACATGTGTATAGTGACTGAAGGTGCTAACTTGAGAAGAATTGATGTGAATACCCTCCGAGACAGACAGGCCCTTCTGATGTGGCTCACATGAAGGACAATGATGGCAACAGATTTGCCCCTCAGTTTCCAACATTTTACTACTGGATCAAACCAAGAAAACAAACAAAAAATGTATGGATTTCTCTTCTGAGGAAAATGAGTCTGCTTCACCATTGCCGAGGAGAGAAACAGAGGTTATCTTTCAGACTCAATGAAATGGTCTTTGGGGACATGCTGGAGGAGTATTAGTATTCTTGCTATAAACCTTCCAAGGTGTTGTTCCAGAAGAAAGATTGAACAGCATTATGAATTAACAATATATATTCTTATATTTATAAACTGGTTTGGGATGGAGAAATGGAATGCATACCGACAGAAATTGTGCTCTATTGATCTAGAGATGACTGAAGCATTCCAGCATGTCTCACAGATTTGCATGCTTGCTACTAATCCCGTCAAATTAATTACAACTCATTGCTATTCACACTTATCTCCATGAGGTACTAAGGTTAATTCTCATTTGTTTTCTCTTTGGATTGAGTGGATAATTTATTCTGAATATAAGAGGACAATCTACAGTTTAAGATAGAATATAGGTATATAGCCATTTTCAAGGAATTAAATGATCTGTTACTTCCTACATCATCTGTGACTACATAAAATGTAACCTTCTCTTCATTCCATATGCATTCCAAAGTACCATTATTTGCTTGTTGAATGACATTACTGTTTACATATGACCCAATTTATAGCAGCATTTTACATCCCCAACTAACTGGTTTAGTTTATTCTTTTTATTTATTTGTTTGTTTGTATGTGTGTGTATTGTGTGACAGTACTTTTCTTGTGGAGATACAACACCTGTGTCTACTCATTGTAGATAGAGAGCCCATGACAGACCAAAGTACAGTTACTATCAAAGTTCATCTGCTGAACCATGGGCTTTATTGGAGTTACTTATCAGTGAATATAGGTTGCAGGTTACTTACAGGAACAGAAATGACTTACTGACATAGTATTAATATGACCAAGGACACTGAAGATATGTTCTCTGAAATGAAAAGTACAAAAATAGAAAAAACACATTACTGTTAGTAGTGCAAGACAGGTTCTCAAGAAAAGCAGACCCTTCTGTGTGTGTGTGTGTGTGTGTGTGTGTGTGTGTGTGTGTGTGTTGTGCCAGTGTTTCAATCATTCTATTTGAATCTTTCCCCAAACCACTTCTATCCACTCCAGACCTATGGATTTCAGTTTGTCTTCCAGTGTCAGAGCACATGAGTGTCAAAAAGAAGTGTTCATCTTTATATGAAAACGGGAGTTGAATGCTTAGAATAGATTTGGTGAAATGAAAAAAAAAAGAAATATGCTGAACTATGCATATTCAGAAAGGAGCAAGAATGGGAGAAATTACAAAAAAAATGTGGAGACATTCTACAATCCTATTGCTTACCATCCGTCTTGAATTTTAGATCTCTTTGAAAAAATGCAACTTGAATTCACCCATTTGATAACAATTTATATGCAAGCAAGACAGTTCAGAACTTAAAACATTAAAGTAATAGATTTTGGTTCTAATTAAACATAATCAATGGATAGATGTAGACTTTAGTATATGCTAATATAAAATGTTTACTATAAAGGATTTTTATAATATCCCACCTGAACCAAATAATTGAGTAAGTATAGAAGTATTATAAGTATTTCTTGTCTACAAGATATCCTTTTTGAAGAAATCAGTCTACTTAGTATCAGATATACAATGAGTCATTACTTTTACTGACATTACTTGCAAACTGCTAATATTTGGCTTTTGTGGTCTTGTGGTTGTTATGTATAATGACAAAAATAAAAGTTGCTAGTTTATATATATATATATATATATATATATGTATATATATATATATTTAATTGAAAGAGAGGAGATATATTTTTGTGATTTAAAAGTAGAAAAGCTATGAGGGAGAGAGTGAGACTTGAGTTGGTGTTGGTATTGGTCCAATGCGAACATTAAGTGTAAAATAAGAAGTAAAGATTATGAGACAAGAGAACCCAGAGGCCATAATTATAATGTCAATAATGTCTCCGAGTGATCTAGTGTGTCTCCCTAAGAGCAATATGTGACTTATCAACAGAATGGAGACAGGTGCTGTCAGCATCCAATAGCATGCCAAGTGCTTGTGATTTATTTTTCTGAGAGGAGATATTAAATATTCTGCATAGCAGTAGTGGCAAAGGGATATAACATAATTAAAAACATAATTTATATGGAATCATTTCATTAGATAGACGGGGCAGGAAGATGGCAGACCTGGCAACAATCAAGAAGATTGTTATAAACAAATTTGAATTATTTGACCTGCAACTATGGATCTCCATAATTATTTACTAAGACAAAATATTATAGTCTCTTTCTAATTTGAATGATAACTATCCATTGTCAGTCTCTGCAGGTAAATGAGTTTTCTAGCCTTTAATTGAAAATATTTCAAATAGATTACATTAGTTGAAGAGAAGTACACAACAATATATAAAATTTGTTATTTTATGTGGCAGATATAATGATGTCTTTTGAGTTCCTGACTTGTTATGGAACTACTCTCTGGAATATGTTGATGGTTACAGATTAGCTGGCCCGATTCACTCAATTCTACAGTATAAGTGGCTTGACCTTGATATATTTTCTAATGCTCTTTCTATCTACTCCTCAATTTTGCTGACTTATATGTCTTCTTGTAACCTCAGCTTTATCTCCCCTTAGCTGATTTCATAAATCCATCTCCTCTAGTTTCCAGTCTAACACTATCTCAATACACCATCTAATAGAGGATGCCCATTAATAGAACTTGTAAACTGTAAACTGCAGTAAATTATATGGCTAGGATTTTTATCTTGGCTTTTCTCCTCATAAAATATATATTTTTCTGTGTCTCTCTAGAATAGGCTTTGTCAAAAGTGAACAGGATATAAATATTTGATTTATTGCATTCCTATCCAAAGCACCAAAATTGAAATGCCATATCTGAAACACCATTTGTCATTAGGATGGCAAGTGTTCAGCCAGTCTACTTGAGTTTTTCTTCATGAACATAACTAGGATTGCACTTTATAGGGCCAAAGAATATAAAAGAAAAGAAAAAAGAAAAAGAAAATGCATTAATGTACAGTCTCAAATATGTCTTTATCTACTATGTGTCCATATTACCTGTCATTAAAAGGTCAATATGCAGAGTACACAATATAAGACTCTTGTAATTTATAGACACCATTTTGAACTGTTTGGGGAGTTACTGTGTTACTATGTAACACCAAGTAATAACATCAGATTAATGAATATCACTTCTCCACCATTCATTTGTCTATCTTTTATGGGTTTCATTATAGCACACCTACCCAGTCATGCTTTCTTGTTCTTGATGAGGCTGATATAAGCCTTCCATTTGCATTTGTGGGGTTTAAAATAAGAGAAATATGTAGTAGAATAATGAACATTATTACTCCATGTTGTCATTGGGTAAATGTATGAGTTGTGGACAATTCCAAGAACTGTTATTGGCGTCCCAAAAACAGTCCACAATTTCTCCTACAATCCCTTCATGTGTAGACTTCTATTTCACTTAAGGATCACTGCACAGAATATTCCTTGATCCTTCTTTTCCTCATGGTTAACATTATAATCCTTCAGAAAATTTTGTTTTCTTAACTTTCAAAATGTATTCAGAGCCATATTTCTCACCACAATTTATTCCTCAGTTATTGTAACCATATTTTCAAAAATTCTGACCACAATATTTTTAAATTTCTTAAGTATATATTTTTGTTGAAGTACAATTACTTCACTTTCCCTCTTCCCTTTTCTCACTTCAGTCCTTTTCATGTGCCCTCTCTCAAATCCTTTCTTTGTCCTTTCCCATTCTTAAGTTGATAGCCTCTTTTTCTTTGATTTTTTCTCTCTCTTTCACACACACACACACACACACACACACACACACACACACACGCATGAACGTGTGCGTTCAAGCACACAAAGCTTGTTTTGTTGTACATGGTTTCAGGACAACTCTCTGAATTTGACAACCAATAAAGAGGATCACCTAATTCTCCTTCTAACAGTCCTTAGATCATTTGTTTCCTGTAGTTGTTTGGCTAAAGGTGCAACCACTCGAAATTTCCCCCTTCCATGGCAATATGTACATTGGTATTACCAGTGTTCTCACCTTCAATACAAAACAATAAGAATGTGTTTCACTACAATTTTCCTGGTATTCTGTCTCTTACAATCTTTATGTTCCCTATTCTGTGATGTTCACCGAGGCACAAACACTGGAGCTATGATGTAGATGTATCCATCAGGGCTGGGTTTCCCATGACCAATTGCTTTTTGCCTTGTCTCCAGTTGTGGTTTTGTATGATGGTCTCCATTTTTTGGTATACAGAGGATTCTTTGATGAGAGATAGTAGCCACACTTACCTGTTGGTGGAAGGATATTATTTAGTATGTAATAAGGAATGATGCTGCTCTAGAAAGTTTGCAGTAGTATATTCTTTTTTATTGTCCATGACCTCGCCGGCAGCAGAAAACTGGCTAGGTTTCAAGTATCAGGCTTGAGTACTCACCTGTTGAGTGTCCCTTAAGTACAATTAGACAGCTGCTGATTTCCACTGACACATGAGTGCCACTTATTGCACCTTTACTGGTGTCTTGCCATGCTGGTAATTGTCATGGCTCATAAGTGCTGCAAATGTGTAGGACTATTTAATTGCCTGCCTCCTTTGGAAGCTACCTTAGTCCTTTCAGGTACCATGGAAGCTAAACTGTAGGAAATAAGCTATCAGGTCAGATGCAGCTCCATTATCTAGAGTCTTTTATCCTGAGTACTCAGTATTTCCAGCAGTCGGGCACACTATCAACTGTGGAGAGGCAACCGAGTGCTACACTGTCACTTTATAATGCTTTGAGAGTCACTTGGAGTTCCTCACCAATAATTTGTAAGGAGGTTTCTATACCTGTTTTTTTTTTTTTTTTTTTTTTTTAGTTTATGATTCTTGCATCAAGAAACATCAATCCAAGTATCTTCATTTCCTTTTGGATATATATGTGCATTGGAAACACACACATTTATATGTGTTGTGTATAACTCAGACTAAAAAATAGTATGATTCTTGAGGCTTTACCAAACAATATGGCATTAGAACAATAATTAGTCATCTATCTAGATCAATGGAACAAAATGGAAAACAGAAACATGAATACTCAAGTCTACAGATGTCTGATACTTTACAAAGAAGCAAAAACACATTCCCTGGAGAAAAGACAGTATCTTCAACAATTCATGCTGGGAAAACTGGATATTCATAGAAAAAAAAATGAAATTGAACCATTTTCTATACCTGCACAACAATTAGCTCCAAATGTATCAAAGTTCTCAGCTTGAAACCCAAAACACTAAAAGTGACAGATGAAAATATAGGCAGAACCCTACAAGATATAGGCATAAAACAAAACTCTATGAACTGGATCCCATTTTTCCTGAGAATTGAAGCCAACAATGAACAACTGAGACACCAGAAAATAAAAAAAGAGCTCTTTACAACTAAAGATATAATTAATCAAATGAAGAAAAATCCCACAGAGTCAGAGAGCATCTTGGTTAACTATACATTTGACAGAGGCTCCATATGCAGAATAAAGTAAGATCACAAAATAAAGGAGTCAAGGGAACAAATGATACAATTAAAATATGGGCTGGGATCTAAATATAGGGTTCTTAACAGAATAATTAAAAATTATTAAAATATTCTTCCAAAAGCATTCACCATCGTAGCTTTTGAGAAAATGCAAATCAAAACAACTTTGAGATTTTATCTTATCTAAGACAGAATGGCCAAGATGCACAAGACAAGTGACAACAAATAATGATATGGTTTAGGGAAAAGAGAAGTCTAGCATGATTAATAAAACCCAAAGACAGCAATTGGGTGTTGAAGGAGATCCTTCTGTTTTGGTGTTGTTTTCATTGGTTAATAAAGAAACTGCTTTGGGCCTGGAGATAGGGTAGAACTCCGGTAGTCGGGGAGACAGAACTGAATTCTGGGAGGAAGAAAGCAAGGTCTGAGAATGCTGCCATGGAGACTCCAGATTAAACATGCTAAATCTTTCTTGGTAAACCACAACCTTGTGGTAAACACAGATTTAATAGAAATGGGTTAAATCAAGATGTGTGACTTAGCCAATAAGAGGCCAGAGCTAATGGCCAAGCAGTGTTTTAATTAATACAGTTTCTGTGTGATTATTTCAGGTGTAAGCTAGCTGGGCAGGACAGAACAATAGGGCCCCATGCTGCCATCAACAATTGGGGTTACCTGAAAGTCAGAAAAGCAAAACAACCAGTCACTGGCTCTTATCTCTACCTCAGTTCAAAATGGCAATCTTGCCTTCAGGAATCTCAGAATGAGACTGGGTCTGAGAGCTGTCTCCTCCAATCTTGTATTCCTCTATAGGTCTGGGATTAAAGGTGTATACGACTGGGATTAAAGCCATTTACCACATGGTTTCTATGACAAACTAGTGTGCCACCACTGCCTGGTAGATAAGACTGACCAATAGGGCTGTTTTACTCTCTGATCTTCAGGCAAGATTTATTTATTAAAATTCAAATGAAATATAACTACAGAGAAGTCTTAATTCACTGCTGGTGGGAATAAAAAATGGTGCTACCACTCTGAAATCAGTATGAAGAACTCTTCAAAAAAAAAATAAAAATACCACATGACCAAGGTAGACCATATCTTGGCATATGCACAAATGACCCGACATCCAACTTCACAGATATTTACATAACAATACTCATTGGTGCTGTATTCATAATAGTCTGTAAATGGAAACAGCATATATTCCTTCTTCAGATGAATAGATATTGGGAAAATATATATGTATATACATATATACATATACATTTGTGCATACATACAAACATATGTGTGTATGTATACTATGGAATAGCTGCAAAGAAAAATGAAAAATATCAGGTAACTGTATGGACATAGAAAAGATTATACCAAGTGAGAGGAGCACCAACGGCCATGAGACTTCTATCATATGTCCTCTCTTGTCTGCAGTTCCTAGCTCCAAGACATCAGACGTGAGTATACAACATGGAGTAACTGCAGAAACCAGGAATGTATAAAGCAGTGCTAGTGGTGGGTTGGGAATAAAAACTGTATAGCAGGATACAGGTGATATGAAGTAAGAAATGAAAAACTGGAGAAGGGCCTCCAATTTCAAAGAAGAAAGGCACAATAAATATATATGGAAAAGGAAGAACAAGAGGCAAATAAAATCAGTGTTGACTGATTCCTCGACTTATAGTTATTTTTCCAGAAGTCAGATAATGATTTTCTTTGGAACCTTCTAAATCCCAATTTTACTTAGGAGAAGAGTCAAATACATTTTAGTTACCCACAGAGGCTCAAAGACCCAACATCTTTAGGTCTTTTATCACCTCTTATATCTTTTTTTTTCTTTTGATCATGTGTCTCTTATTCATTTTATTTCTCTGGATTTTGTCCCCAGCCACAGCAAGAACACCCTTTACCCACGTCCCCACGTCAGTCTTTCTATGTCCTAGAGTAACCAATCGCCTACATGAAAAGCCATCCCTAGTCTTTCCTCATATGTCTAACTGATTCTACTCTATTAATAAGTATCAAGGATTGTAACACACCTATATTTCTAGTTTTATTATATATATATATAATGTTTTACCAGTTTTTCTTTCTAACTTGCATTTTATGAGGGTGGATATCAAACGTAATGTGCTTTGTTATTTTGAATCACTTTGTTGGACAACTGCAATATAACGCTGTTCATACCAATCCCCACCTTTCCTAAAATTCATATTTTAAAAGATGTTTTACTATCTTTGTAAACAGATTTTATTTTACTATTAAGAGTAGGCCCTGAAATCACTTAAGGAAAAGTTCAACATCCTTAGTCATCAGAGAAATGCAAATCAAAAGAAATCTGAGATTCCATCCCCCGATCAAGTCCCCCTCCCTCTTCTGCTGGAAGAGCAATCAGGGTTCCCTGACCTGTGGGAAGCCCAAGGACCGCCCACCTCTATCCAGGTCTCATAAGGTGAGCATCCAAACTGCCTAGGCTCCCACAAAGCATAGGCATCCTCATGAATATTAACCTTCATCAGGTGATGAAAGGAGACAGAGACAGAGACCCACATGGGAGCACTGGACAGAAATCTCAAGGTCCAAATCAAGAGCAGAAGGAGACGGAGCACGAGCAAGGAACTCAGGACCACGAGGGGTGCTCCCACACACTGAGACAATGGGGATGTTCTATCGGGAACTCACCAAGGCCAGCTGGCCTAGGTCTGAAAAAACATGGGATAAATCCGGACAATTAATTTCTTATTGCAACCAACATCATCTACTCCATCTTCTCCCTGACCCAAGCTGCAGACCTCAATATCACTCTTCACAGTATTACAGTCATTGTCACATTCTTCTTGTGCACTCTAAGGTAGGTGTCTGAAGAGGCACTTTAAATCAGTATGTGCTTCAAGTGAGTGTGCTTCAGATTTTTAGACATATGTCATAAAAGGTTCTTTTCTAAAGAATTCTGAAATTTCACAGCTTAGATGTGCTTATGTCTCCAAAAACATCAAACAGATATCATTAAGGTATGAGTAGCAATTTAAAAATTCAATTAAAAAAAGTTATTCTTTATTTTATTAATAAAATCTGCATGATTTAAAGATCATTTTGTATTAACCAAAGGTATGTTTACTAATCCCCGTTTCTCCACTGAGGATGATGAGGTCAATATGCTTGATTCAGCATCTAATGCTTACAGAACTTAAAATTAAGACAGGAGCAATGGAAATAAAAAGTAAATTATAGGTGATTATGGGTGGCAAGTGCTTTGTTGAGCCTTAGAGAAGATATGCGTTATAGGATGTTTAAGTGGGTGACCTTTCCAGTTCTAAGTAATGGAATGCTGCAAGAAGATTAGAGTGTGTCAAGATTTATGGAGAGGCTTAAGGGACCTCGGTGTCATCTAAAGGAAACAATTCAAGGGTACTGTGATGGTAATCTTATTTGCCAACTTGATAGCACCAGAAAGGCAAAATCGCGTTCACAGATTTGTTTCCATCGGTTGGAGTGTATTTTTGTGGTGTTTTCCTATTTTTTATTAGTTTGTTTGTTGTTTGCTTTTATTTTTGTATGTTGATGGACCCATTTGTCTTTGAGCAGTGCCACACCTAGGTAGACAGGTGTGGATTGCCTAAAAAAATGGAGCTGAACATAAACCTAGAAACCTGCATTCCTCCATTGTCTCTGCTGTAGTTCCTGCTCTAGGAAGTCCTTCAGCCAGTAGCCTTTAGAAACCAGCCCACTTGGGTGTGGCCTCTTTTACTATAAATGCCTTGCTCTCTCTTCTGGTTGCTGGATTCTGTTACTGTTCCCTGTTCATGCTTAGGATTGTGATCTGTCAGTCTACCCCTAAATAAAGAACCATTTATTATACTCAATGCTGAGCTAGTGTGGGATTTCTTTTTAGCATCCATCTTCAAGTTCCCTCCTGCAGGTTTCTACCTGGGTTTCCTCGGTGATTTATAGTAACCAGCAAACCAAAAAGCCACACCCTCCAAGTTGCTTTTAATTGGTGTTTTATACAACAGCAGAAACTAGATAAGAAAAGGAAGGAAAAGTCAACCTGAAAGCTAAAAATCAAATTAGGCACAGACCATTTTATGGTTCTGGAATTCAATAGCACTAAAATCACCGATATTCGTGGTTTCAGTGTAGATTTTAATCATTTCCTAGAGTAACTAACTGACTTAGAGAGTGTTCAAGGTACTAAGTTTCCAATTCCCATTTTGATTAATTGAATATAGGTGAAGGCGTAAGTCACAAACAATGCCACACCAATTCGGGGTTATGATTATTAGGGTGGTATTTATTTAAAGGGGAAAAAACTTACAGATCACTGTCCCAGGCAACAGCCCTCTTCGCAACCAGGAAAGGAGTCTAGTCGCAGGCGGAGCAGGAAGTGAAGAGAGAGAGAAGAGGGAAGTGGCCGCTTTTTTAAAGGGAGAGAAACCACGCCCCAGTGGGCTGGTACCTCAGCGGTGATAGGCTGGAGGAGTGGGAGGACCTCCCGCAACATATAGGTGCCTCTGAGTGTGGCTCTTTGCTTAAGGAAGCAATAATTTTCAATGAGAGCAGGAGGGCTGGCCTTTTCTAGCATTTAAGGTCCCTTAAAAGGGTAGAGCATTAGGGGGTGAGTACATTGGGATGATCACATGAAGACATCTAGAGAAGTCAGAGTCCAGGAGTCAGAGAGACGTTAAGTAAAGAAAATCTGCAATATTTTGATCATGGATTTGGTCAATACTAGACTAGAAATATATGAGAATAAACATTAAATTCCATGGAATTTTGTTTTAACAAAACTAAAAATAATAAATTTTTTTACAAGTCATTAATAATTTTCTGCATAATATATGCCCATAAAATATTAATACAGTGTTGCATTATCTTTTAAAAACATATTAATGCTATAACCAGTGATGGGTAGTTTAAATGCCATAAGAAGTACAATCACTGCACAGTTCTATTTTATAACATTTCCTCTTCTGTTCATGTTGTGTGTATTGCTAAGAAATATAATTACTTTGATCTATAGCATATAAAGCATACTTTTAGAGTTTATAATTACTCCACAGTATCGTATGGTATTATAAAATTAAGCCAGTCAGAAGGTCAAGGTTTTAGAAGCATCGTTCAGTCCTCCGCAGGTAAATTCTCTCTTTAGGCATCACACCTGGCAGGCACTCTACTTAGTGAGGAGTATGCCTACCATTTAGGAACACGTGAAAGTCAGCATCATCATCGCTTTTGGATAGCCTGAAGTTTGAGAGTAGGTGCTTTTCTTTATAATCTTCTAGGCTTTGGAGTAAAACATGAACAGATAATGCATCTGTCTCCTGGATCCTTTTGATTAGCTGCAAAGATTTAACAGAAGATGTTGTTTATCTACATTCATTTTTTCTGGAGCTCCTTTTATAATAATAAGAAGGGCATGATCCGATTTGGAAATGATGTTTGGACAATGATCTCACTAAAGCTGTTATAAGGATGTATTTTTGGACTTTCTTTGCTTAGTCTTTAGTGTATTAATTCTCAGCAGATGTAGATCCATCTTGCACTAACACCCAGTAAATTAACATTTTCTAGAAATAGGAAAGTTCCAACAAGTTTCTAATTCCAATTTGAACTAAAAGATTTTACCAAGGTATAGAAAGGTGTAGTTAATTTAGTATTGTATCCTCTCCTCACCAGTGATGATTATTCGGTCTAAAATAAACTAGATGAAGACAGGAGGTGAAATTTTCGAGAGTCTGAATAGATAGATTTAATCCTTTTGATTCATTTCTTCTTTTCTAAAACTCATCTAGGTAGCATTACAATTACAGAGATGAAGAAATGGATATGCAGAGAAACTGAGTAATTTATTCAGGCCAACAGCTGCAGAATTAATACTTCCATATTTTTCTTGCTCAGTCCATCCCTCAAACTTGCCAGTTTAACAGTGTGTGTAGAATGTAAGCTTGGGAGAGTTTCTGTCTTCCCTGTGTCAATTGCTTTAGAAATAAAGGGAGAATTTAGGTGCTCTATGGTTTCGTCCTAAATAAAAGAGCAATTTGCTTTAGAAATAAAGGGAGAATTTAGGTGCTCTATGGTTTCGTCCTAAATAAAAGAGCAATTTGCTTTAGAAATAAAGGGGGAATTTAGGTGCTCTATGGTTTCATCCTAAATAAAAGAGCACCCGGTTATAGAGTTTAGAAATACGTCTTATGTTGAAGATAGGTGCAAAAGGGTTTCCTTTCTCCTCTGCTGTGCTACATCTCACATCTTTATCTGAACCAATCTCAGAATCCTCATCCACTTGATGCCACAGATTTTTTTAGGCTTCTCGGTAGTTACCATTAAGGAGTACAGGTGAAAGAGTGGAAGAACAGAATAAAGAAGAAATCCTTATTGCTATTGCTTCCTCCCTATGAGAAAGCAGAATACAGAAGCAACTCCTTAAGATAAAGTTTTAATAAAGACTTCCTGCTTTCTAAGTGATGATGATCACCATTCTCCTATGGTCATAGAGTAGAAAAGATACTTCACTACTAATAGCCAACCACTGTGGGTTTTTATGTACATACAATTTGTATGTTATACTTTAAAACACATTCTTCAGCATGGTTTAAGTAGTTCCTTTTTAGAATTTAATACATGTGTGCAATGAAATATGGTCATATATACCTTATTTGTCTGTTCATCTACTTCCAAGTGTTCCACGAACATGCCCCTCCCAACTTGCCATTTTTGGATAATCCACTAAGTACAATTATTTCTTGCATCATTTACATTGGTGTAGGGTCATCTGTTGAAGCATGAGAAACTAAGCAGCCACAGCTTGAGTAAAGGATAGTTACTGTTTTCCAGGTCTATTCACTGGCAATAACTCCTCAGTAAGGGCTTGGATATGAAGATCATTTATTTTATCTATGAGAGTTTAGATGACTCGATGTTGGATAGGTCATGTGCAGGTTACGCCAGCTGCTGTGAATTCATGGGTGTGATAACCATGTCATGTCCAGAAGACGTTATTTCATAACACTCTTTGCTATCTTTCAACTTTTTATATTTCTTCTCACCCCTTCTTCATTGAGACTTTGGGGTACTTGGCTTAATATACATGTTCAATTTAGGATTGATTTCTGTATGCTAAGTCTTTCTTTGGTAATTCTGACTGGTAAATTTGAAAAAGTTATACTATTTATTGTAGAGTGACCTTATTATGCTTGTGTATCATCCCCAAATATTTTTTCTGTCTCTCTTCAAATACTCCTCTGTTGTCTCTGACTTGTTAAATCTCTGGTGATGGTACAGGTGGACCTGAAAAAAAAAACAATACTTAGTGGAAAATAGAGATAAATTAAAAGTACAAAGCTAGGCCCACCATACCTATAGCTGCCAATACTAAAGTGTGTCTTCACTGTACAAAATTAAATAGTGATAGCTTATTAATATAGCCTGGATAATATAGGTGCTACTCAGATGTCTCTGTAGTTAAGAATGCTTACTGCTTGTACAAAGAACCCAGGTTTTGTTCTTAGCACCCACATTACATGGCTCAACACTGTGTAACTCCAGCACCATGGGCTCTGTCTGATACTCTCTGGCCTGTGTGTGTACATACATAGACATAGTGCACACAAGTCATGAAGGCACATGAACACAAACAAACACACACACAAAATAAATATTTTAAAATAAACTTTACTATTTTAAGCATATAATTTTCTTCAAATTTCTTGGTTTAGAACATAAAAAGCAGATATGTTTTTTGGGGGGACTAGAACCTAGCTATACTTCTCTTAGAATGCTGAAAATTTGATAAACATGGAATTGTGTCGTCATCATCATGTTAATGGATTGATTAATGCTTCCATGAATGAACATAATAGAATAATTGACATGTTATAATCTACAGATATCTACATTCCTAAGCAAATGGGGCCCTATGATGAATGTTCTGGTCTAACACAATTGTACTTATACAATTATAAATTAGCAATGCTATTTCTTTTGATTGGTTATGGTACATTTCTGCTTATATCTTTATTTTTCTATCTCTTCATGTTAAAATACACTTGTGATAGGCTACTTATATCATCAGCCAGGATTGAATCTGGGCTAGGTTAGTAAACTGGAATATTTTTGTTGGTTCAGTATCATGAGCTTTTAAAACTTGAATCCATTACATAATTTTACTTATTTCAATAGCCATGATGAAATTTCTAAGCAGTGTCATAACGTTCCAAATGTTGATGTAGTCTTATTTTCATAAAGGTATCAGGAAAATGCATAGTTAGAAGAAAACTAGCCAAGTAAAACCACCAAATAAACCAGCAATCTGTATATTTTACTGACTGTATCAAATTATGACTCCTACATATGATCAGACAAGTCAACAGGAAACATAATATCCAGTTTAATGGGTCAAAATTAAGTCATAACTTTATTTTGCTAAAATGCATTTCATGGTATATGAATTTATTTATGCCATCAGAGAATTTCAAATAATGCCATACAACAGGTGTTTAGTAGATTGTAAAATAGAAGTTTAAGCAGGTTTGATGGTTTCAGGTATTAATCAGAAAATAAATTTTCTTATGATGATTGGGCACATTTTGACATTTGAACCATCCATCTGCTCTTCCAATAGAGATAGAGTTGTGGCCAAAGTCCCATTACCTAAGAAAATAAAATTTGATGAAATTCATGTCATCTTTTTTACTAGTTTAAACATTCTCTGGATAACATTTTATAACCTTTGTAGTATTTCCTTTTTAAAATAATAAGGAAAATTAGAAAATAAAAATGAGTTTTTAGTATTTCTGTATTCTATAGCAGCAAGTGAATTAGAAAGGAAATAATTGTCTAGAAAACTCCAGTGGCTGTTCTCTCAGAATAGATTATAGAATATTATTTGTAAACAAAATTATTCATGTTGTAAATAATTTCACAATTCAAATTTCAGGTAACAGCTTTTGTTTACCATTGGTTACTAAAAGTTTATTTAAGTGACACTGTCATTCTCTACCAGAAAACAAAAGCCAAGGCTAACTTTCAACTTTATGTCTATAATAAAAACAAACAAACAAAACCCAGAACATAATATATGTTTTCCTCTCCAAGACTATCAAACTGATTATACCTTCTGAGAACAGTACAATTTATCTCTTTGGTGGCACTTGATGTGCTCAGTGAGAGGAAATGATTTCTTAATGTTTGAGAGAAGGAAGGTGCCTGGTATCTGTGGGCGAGCCAGGAAAATGACAGTGATGAATTAATAACTTGTATTACACAGGCTCTTTCTAGTTCCAAAATATATTTCCAGTCATTCTATCTACTTCTGTGTAACAACTGTCTCTTCCAAAAACATAACCTTTTAGTCGCTAAATCAAAGGGCCAACACAAAAGGTTATCTCATACAAACATACTGTTAAAAAGGTTAAAGTTCAGTAGTATTATAATAATCATGTCCTGATAAAAGATCAACAGATGTGATATGTTGTTCTTCATGTAGCTTTCAGTAAGAATTACTATATTTCAATTTAATGTATTAAAATTATAATTATATATTATTTGTGCCAAAATTAACTCCACAACTTGAAACCTTTGTATCATATAATTAAAGGAAAACAAAAGAAGATGAATTGTGTTATCTTTGACTTATATATTAGAACATTAGGTACACAAAATAAATAATATTATAACCTGACTTAAATATGAAGAGGAAAGAAATTTACTGACAAAGGTGGAAAAATTATTCGTTCTTTGGAGCTTTAGCTTCCTGTTCATACTAAGAAGGGAAGACCTTCATATTATAGTGCTTTAGTGTACTTTCTCTTGTGGGGAGATTACAAAATGGTTACTCTCACTGAAGAATGGGAAGAAAGACACTGCTCTAGGAAAAAGAAGCTCAGATCTTCCATCTTGTTGTATCACAACCCCCAAAATGTAATTCCCCTCTGTGTATCCTAATTTCTTGCCAAGAGGATCTAGTAATACGTAAGATGACTTTATTTGAATCAGTTTGCTGAAATAAAGATTATAGTGAACCATTTATGTGCAAGGAGGAGCAGTTTTCCTAAGTCTAAGGATAGTCTCTCCCTTGCAATACAGGTTATATCAGCACTACCTACACTAGAAAGAGTGAGTGGACAGATATTTCTAATTCACTCATAGCAGTGTTTAGCTCAGTTGAAATTATGAATGTATTATTAGTGATGACTTTGATGTGCTGTGATAACATCAAGAATTGATTGAAAATTTAAATTCATGAAAGATCTTAATATAAAATAATATCAATAGTTTCTGAAAATTAGTTTGTGTATTGCAAAGTCTATATTTATACATGGTTCCCTAAAGTGTTCTAGGGCATATATGGCAAATATGTCATTGACTCATGGAATGGTAATGTATTAATCAATCAAAAAGTTTAGAAGCCCCCCAGAAGGTTTGTAAATGACTTTTCCCAATATACTAATCATGGATGGAATACATTTGTCATTTTAACTACTTTTAAAATGTACAGCTCACTAGTGCTAAGCTAATTTGGGTTTTGTATAACTGGTCTCCAATACTCTATTGACTCTGTGAAGCTCACTAACTGATTAAATCTGTTATGTTTATCTACCATCAGCTCTTATCAACTAGCATTCCATTTTTTTGCCTTTATGAATGCAACACATTCTAGATGTTTGATATAAGGAGTG
The DNA here is from genome assembly GCF_018167655.1 of Microtus oregoni. Classification (NCBI taxonomy): domain Eukaryota; kingdom Metazoa; phylum Chordata; class Mammalia; order Rodentia; family Cricetidae; genus Microtus; species Microtus oregoni. Next base: position 17,232,278 of record NW_024543080.1, on the reverse strand, counting down.
TCAGTTGGTACTTATTATTATTTTTTCTCATATTTGTTATAACATAATATCTGGAGAGGTCACTCATTTCCCAGTTCATTCATGACAGAATTTCATCTTGTTAAAATGTTTAATAATGCTCACTGTCACACTTATACTTCATTTTTCTTTTCTGCCTAACAGAATATTTGAATTATTCTCAGCTGTGAAGTATTGAAAATAATTTTAGGTCCATGAGCCTACACACATCTCCTCAAGAACCTACTCTACTTTTATGGATGGTAAATAAAGAATTTAATTGACTAGGCATGTAATAATTATTTTTTATTATTTTTTATACACTATATCTTGGTGATGTTTCCTCTTGGTCAACTCCTCCTCCCAGATCTTCAGCGTCCTCCCTATCTTCTTTCTCTCTTTAGAGAAAACACATACACACACACACACACACACAATGAGAAAATAAAACAAACAAAAAACTAATAAGAAAAAAAAAACAAATAGAGCAAACTCACAGACTATAGCAACACATGTAATATGAAGCACATGTAATATAAGCCTAGCTTCTTCTTAATCACAAGTGATTCTTCAGCTCCAACTGACCATTTTCCAGTAAAGCAAAGGTTTTACTTTAGTGGTTCAGCTCTCTTGTTAATCATAAACAGTTCTGCAGCTCCAGCTGACCAGATGCCAGATTCTTCACACAACAGGCCCATTGGAGTCTTTCCTTTCTTAAATTTTACAAGCCAGACCTCCATCATCTGCTCTGCTCTCAACATTCTTATCTCCGAAGCCCCCATAGAATTGCCCACTGAGCTTTAACACTCAAAGACTTTTACAGCCCAAAGTTCCCCAAATCCTTCCACAGTCTTCGCAAAAACATAATGATCAGGTTGGTCACCGAATCCCCACTCCAGCTATCTACTTGTCTTCATTAGAATTACTGTTGCTGTAACTGAACCGCTAGGGACCAAATCAACATAGGAACAAAGGGGTTCATTTTCGCCGCGGTGCCATATACATTCAATGTCAAAAGCATTGAGGGCTAAAACTCAGGCTGGAAAGGAATCTAGAGGAAGGAGATGATTCAGTGACAATGAAGGGGTACTGCTTACTGACATGGTACCTGTGGCTTTCTGAGCCTGTATTCTTATAGAACCCAGTGCTCTTCCTACTTTCTTATAGAACCCAGGGCCACCAGCCCTGGTGTGAACTCAGTTACACGGTCTGGGTCCTCCAGATATATTCTGAAATAAAGAAAATGCCCTACAGGCTTGCTTTCAGTCTGACATTCTGGAGGCATTTTCTTAATTGAAGCTACCTCCTGTCCAATGACTCTAGTCTATTTCAGATTGATATAAACTAACCAGCACAAATGGGGAGTGCAGGGGAGATGGTGAGGAGGGAGGTAATCTGGCGAAGGACAGCTCAAGTTAAGGGGCATTTGAGGGTAATATGAAAACATGGTAGTGTAGAAGTTTTAATAAAAAAATACATATATGAAGGGTTTCTAAATGAAATCACCAAAAAAGTAAATAATAAAATAAAAATAAAAAGCGATATACAGCCACAACTGAACACCTCTTGTCACCAAATGATGCTTCCAGTACCAGGAAGTAGTTACATTTAATTGATTTGTTGGCCAAAATGGTCCTTTGGGAAACCCCAAATCTTGCTGGCTATTGCAAAGATGAGAGTTGCTCTCTACAAACTGATAGCAAGTCCCCATTTCTGAAGACAACAGCTACACAACTTAATTGAACATGGACAAATTAAGTAGTTGTCTACATAGAACTTTTCATTCTTATATGCTAGAGTCTTTGGTGTAGGATGGCATTCAGCATTCTCCCAAAGGAGAAGCATTAAACACCAACCCAATCACAAAATCGTTCATCTACAATGGTGTCCGGACTGCAAGATACTTTAGTGCAATTGCGGCACAAAATTGTATGTGTAACCAAACAATATTGGTTTTGTTTTAAGGCCCACACCACCAGCTGGAACACGTACTGACTCCTCTTTGGTGACCAATAACCTAAGGCTAAATAGCCCAGGGACCTAAGTATTTAGTAAAAAAAAAAAATACTAATGTTCTAAACATTAAAAATAAAACACAGAACTAAAATGAGTCCTAATGAAGCTTTCTCCAGTAGCAGATGATAACAAATGCAGAAACCTCCATTTAGACACTATACAGAGAGAGATACATTAGCACACTCTCCCTAAATGGGATATCTCCATCAGATTTCTCCTCCCAGGGCTCAGAGGTCCTAAAAGAAGAGGAGGCAAAGAGTATAAGAGCCAGAGCGCATGAACAGCACTAAAAAAAGGTCCTCTAAACTATGAGACCTTAAAGCAGATGGAGACACTTGCTACATCACTAACCCAGAAGCTATCAAAAATTAGTAAACATAGGCCGGGTGGTGGTGGCGCACGCCTTTAATCCCAGCACTCGGGAGGCAGAGGCAGGCGGATCTCTGTGAGTTCGAGACCAGCCTGGTCTACAAGAGCTAGTTCCAGGACAGGCTCCAAAACCACAGAGAAACCGTCTCGAAAAAACAAACAAACAAAAAAATTAGTAAACACTTAAAAATGAGTATTTTTTGTTTCAAGAAAGTCACATCCCATAGCCAAGAGGACAACTATATGTTTTTCCTTTGGTTCACCTTCTTAATTAGCTTCTTTGGGATCACCAATTGTAGACTCTGTGACCCTTATTTATGGCTAGAAACCAATTATGAGTGAGTACATCCCATATTCATCTTTTTGGGTCTGGGACACCTCACTCAGGATAGTGTTTTCTATTTCCATCCATTTGCATGAAAAATTTGAGAAGTCATTGTTTTTTACCGCAGCATAGTACTCTAATGTGTAGATATTCCACACTTTCTTCATCCATTCTTCCATTGAAGGGTATCTAGGTTGTTTCCAGGTTCTGGCTATTACAAATAATGCTGCTATGAACATAGTTGAACAAATGCTTTTGTCATATGATAGGGCATCTCTTGGGTATATTCCCAGGAGTGGTATTGCTGGGTCCAGGGGTAGGTTGATCCCGAATTTCCTGAGAAACCGAAACACTGATTTCCGAAGTGGTTTCACAAGATTGCATTCCCACCAGCAATGGATGAGTGTACCCCTTCCTCCACAGCCTCTCCAGCAAAGGCTATCATTGGAGTTTTTATTTTAGCCATTCTGACAGGTGTAAGATGATATCTCAAAGTTGTTTTGATTTGCATTTCCCTGATCACTAAGGAGGTTGAGCATGACCTTAAGTGTCTTTTAGCCATTTGAACTTCCTCTGCTGAGAATTCTCTGTTCAGTTCAGTGCCCCATTTTTTAATTGGGTTAATTAGCATTTTAAAGTCTAGTTTCCTGAGTTCTCTATATATTTTGGAGATCAGACCTTTGTCTGTTGTGGGGTTGATGAAGATCTTCTCCCAGTCAGTAGGTTGCCTTTTTGTCTTGGTGACAGTGTTCTTTGCTTTACAGAAGCTTCTCAGTTTTAGTAGTTCCCATTTATTCAATGTTGCCCTCAATGTCTGTGCTGTTGGGGTTACACATAGGAAGCGATCTCCTGTGCCCATCTCATGTAGGGTATCTTGGGGGTGGGGTGGGATGGGGGTAAGGGGAGATGGGGAGAGAAAAGGGAGAAGGGGAGAATGGGAGGAACTTAGGGAAAAAGGTGGATTGTGATAAATAAGGTTGGATAGGGGAGCACAGAAGCACAATTCTTAGTTAAGGGAGCCACCTTAGGGTTGGCAAGAGACTTGAACCTAGAGTGGCTTCCAGATGCCAAAGCCGAGGTCCCCAGTTAGTTCCTTGGGCAGCTGAGGATAGGGAACCTGAAATGACCCTAGCCTATAGCAATACTGACGAATATCTTGCATATCATCATAGAACCTTCATCTGGTGATGGATAGAGATAGAGACAGAGACCCACACTGAAGCACTGGACTGAACTCCCAAGGTCCCAATGAGGAGCAGAAGGTGGGAGAACATGAGCAAAGAAGTAGGGACCACGAGGGGAGCACCCACCCACTGAGACAGTGGAGCTGATCTATTGGGAGCTCACCAAGGACAGCTGGACTGTGACTGAAAAAGCATGGGATAAAACTGGACCCTCTGAGCATGGCGAACAATGAGGGCTGAGGAGAACCCAAGGACAATGGCACGGGGTTTTGAACCGACGTAATGTGCTGGCTTTGTGGGAGCTAGCCAGTTTGGATGTTCACCTTCCTAGAAATGGACAGAGGGGGGAGGACCTAGGACTTACCACAGGGCAGGGAACCCTGACTGCTCTTTGGACTGGAGAGGTAGGGGGAGAAGAGTGGGGGGAGGGGGAGAAGGGTGGGAGGAGGGGGAGAAAGGTGGGAGGAGGGGGAGGGAAATGGGAGGCTGGGAGGAGGAGGAAACTTGTTTTTTTTTCTCCTTTTCTCAATAAAAAAAATTAAAAAAAACAAAACAAAACAAAACCAAAAAAAAAAAAAAAGAAAGTCACACTGGCAAAGCAAACTACTCTTAAAGACAGGTTGCATGCCTAGCACTTAATGGCCAACAGGAAATATAAACTCAAGGTTTTCTTGAATGTTCCTAGTCTCATAAGGTTGTGTTAAGGATTTTCATATATCTATATGGATATACATATCATATATCTACAGCCATTTGTGTGTATATTATGGATTCCAGTCCAGTGTTTTTTATGAGATTCCTGAATGTGGGAACTAGTGGGTCTCTGAGTCTATATTTGTTTCTTATGACCTTTTAAAGGCTCTTTTCCAAACTTTTGTCCTATTCTGATGTTAGTTCTTTTCTTATTCTTTTTGTAATATCATCATATCATGTCATATCATATCATATCATATTTCAATCTCTTAGATGTCTGTTTGGTTTTAATGAGAAATAGAAAGGAATGAATCTGGATAAAGGTGATCAGGAGAAACTGGTAAGAGTAGAGGAAGGGGAAACTGTAATCAGGATATATTATATAAGAAAAACTATATTTAATAAAAAACACATATAAATAAAGAAAATTGGGAATTGATGTGTAAGGAATATTAGTTAAATACCTGATACTTTGGTTTATCACAACCTAAGAATTGTTTGAAACAGCAAAAACTGGACACCAATTAAACTAAAGTCACTTACAAATTATGTAATTGTCCATAAACATATAGTTTAAAGAATAAGGTTATTTTCTGTTTGGTCTATAGATGTAAAAATGACCTCACTATTTTTGATGTAATAAGAGTTTCTACTCCATCTGTCAAAATCAATTTCTATGTAAATTTTGTTCCCTGGGAATCTGTTCCCAAAGCTGCTTTATATGTTGAGAGATTCATTCTCCAGTAGTGTGTATACTGCTTAAATGCAGAAAAGGTTCAGCAAAATAGTTCTGCTTATATTTTTGTTTCTTGCAATCATTTATTGTAAGTCACGTACATTTGCCTTGGAACTTTAATCCTGAAGTTAAAGTGCAATTCATTGATGGTGTTTTACACAGAAGGCATAGGTTTGGCAATTGAAGATTTAAACTTAAGTATAACTCTATAGAGTAGGTCGCAATATTCATATATATATATATATATATATATATATATATATATATATGAATTATTTAAAAGCTTTAACATTTAGGGTTTGGATAAGAATTCACATTCAGGTATATAAGACTACAAACAAAGGCTCTGAAGTTTTGTGCTGTGTTAGGAGATTGATGTCAGATTTTGAGAAGAGTTTAAAACCCCTGAATCAAAGATCCATCTTCAGTTTGCAGACATCGATAGCATGGCAAACTGCTAAAATTGACACAGCCATAGAACCTGTTTGTGAAGATTGATTAAGGTAGAATTGGACTCATAGGTTTCAAAGGTGAGCGTTTCTGATGGGTCCGCTGTGACCTGATGACAAACAATCCCCAAGTCTCTTTGCAAAGCTGTTTCTCAAGAGGGATAGCCCTTATATAGCTGAGAATATGAGAGCATCTGCTTTTCTTTCATTTGATCACAGTAACCTAAAACACAGGATCCTTGCAAATATAAGCCAGGATATTTTTTTTCATGTACTTCCTATTGTAATTGTTGTGTTTCAAATATAATTACAATATTTGTAATATCTTTTCTTAAATCATATGAACACTAAAACAACAATTGAATCAAAATTACTCTTATTCAATGGTATGGTGGTTTGAGTGATAATGCCCCCCCCCCCCTTATTTTTAACTCTACTCTTTGGTGGCCCACCACTCTGCTCCCAAATAATACATGGAGACTTATTCTTACTTATAAATGCCTGGCCTTGGCTTGGCATAGTTCTAGCCAGCTTTGTTAAATCATCCCATCTCCCCTTTGTTTCTGGGATTTTAGTTTTCTCTATTATATATACCTTTCTTTCCTTCTTAATCTGTGGCTGGCTCTGTGTGTGGGTGAGTAACTGGCCCCTGGCATCTTTCTCTTCTCTTTTTTCTTAATATTTTCATCTCCATCCTCTTTTTTTCTTCTATTTATTCTCTCAGCCTTGTATCCCTACATATACCTCTTCTGCATAGTTATTGACTGTTCAGTTATTAGAACAATCAAGTGTTTTAAGCAAGCAAAGTAACACAGCTTCATAGAGTTAAACAAATGCAAAATAACTTTGCATCATTAAACAAATATTCAACAGCGTAAACGAGTACAACACATCTTAATATAATATTCCACAACAACCATTGGCTCTTAGGTATTAGCATTTTTGTAAAATATTTGTACATGTGTTTTTGTTGTAGTAGGTGTGGCCATGTTGGAGGAAGTGTGTCACTAGTGAAAGAGGAGGCTTTGAGTTATCAGAATAGCAAGTCAGGTTCAGTGACTCTCTTCTTGCTGCTTGCAGATCAGAATGTAGAACTCTGGGCTCATTCTTCAGCACCACATCTGCTTGTGTTCTGACATATCTCCCTTCATGTGACAACAAACTAAACCTCTGAACTATGAGCTGACACTGGTTAAATGCTATGCTTTATAAGGGTTGATGTGGTCATGGCATCTCTTCACAGTAATTAAATCCCAAGACAGGTGCCTATTTATTTTACTTTGCTTGTTTATTATGTCTGAATATTCTTTGTTTAAGCTGACCATGCAGTCCTTTATAATTGCTTCATTTTCATATTAGTGCATTAAGATTTTACTCTGCCTGAAACGCTAGTCTGGGTCTTCCTTTCTAAACCCAGTCTTGCTTATAATTATATCATTTTCCACTCTTAGAAAAAAAATCCTGGCTATTTAGTGCCCTTAATGCTTCATATTGTGTTCAAACTCCTCATTCTATGTATTTTCAAAGATAATAAATGATATTCCCAATTATTTTTGGCAAATATAATCACTTGGTAAATCTCAATATTTTAAAAAATAGGCTGTGGTTTTATTTTCTAAGTCAAAGAAAACAAACAATTAAATGAAACAGAAGAATTAAAGCTGTGGATGATCAGTAACAGCTGTTTCATAACTATGTGCTATAACTTGGATATTCCATCTCTGTTGGATGCTACAGCTAACAGCACAGAATAGGAGCCTTCCATGGCCATGTCACTTCTTGCCAAATGAAAGTCCCAACTTTTCTTCCTGTGCTTCTTGTAATCAATGACTTTGAAGTGGACTTAGTGTTTTACAAGGCATTGTTGTTTTCTAACACTATTTAGTCTTTCCTTTTATTAATTCAATGAATGAATCAACATTCTTCAATTCCTCAATGTGAAAAGGACACTAAAACATCATTGTCAAATCATAGTGATCATATTTGTCAGTTATGTTACTATTATGAAACATCAGAAGTAACCAACTTTATGTATTATATATATAGTATATTTATATATGATTTATATAAATGTATAATTTATATATAGTTTATTTTCTAGATATACTCTAAACATACACAAACACACACATATTTATGGTTTGTTTACTTCAGCTTTTCAGCCCTCATTCAAAAATTAGGACGTACCATTGATCATCTCTATTAATAATAGCATATTTTACAGAGAAATCAGTCTTGTGCCAAAATGATGACATTTAGTGGTACAGAAAATGGGTTCATTTTCTGAACAAATTAAAATATAAAATGGTAGGGAAGAGAAGTTACTAGAAATCTTGATGTGTTCTGGTGGAACTACCAGATGATATTAGGAAATCTGAGTTCTTTCTTGGGGCCTTCTCATCAATAAAAAAAAAAATAATTAAAATGGATACAATTTATATTCAAGTATAAAGTACTGATGTATAAAAGTAACTTCCAGGGCATGAAATCCGGAAATATTAGAGTTTACCAGAGTAAAGAAGTTGAATGAAAAGTTAAATAAGTATGGGTATCAGTTTCATGTTGACAGGCCTGGAGTAAGGAAGCCCAAAACATTACGTGAGGTTAAGATCATGCTTAGGTTTTAGCAAGCATTAAAAGAAAATGGCAGAAGATAATGAAAAGCAATATTTATGAATGTGGTCCAACCCAGTTGAACTTTGTGGCAACTTATAGGGACTTTACTAGGGGACTAAGATTTGAGGAAGGAAGAGTACAGTATTTTAGGTAATCTTGCATCTCTATCGGTGGTCCTTTACCATGTCCTTAATCTGCCCAACTGAATCAACTGTCTAGGGAGCAGACAAGAACATATTCCCACTAAAGTCGCATCTATCCCTTATTGTAACTAAAGCAAATCAGAAAATGGCCTAGGGAGACTAGAGTTGCTCATTCTCTTAAAAAAAAAAAAAAACACACACACACACACACACACACAAGAACCTAAATCTTCAATGCCCTACTCTCCTAAAGTTCATAGTATTTCCTTGTTCTATTCTAAAACTCGCTGTGTGACCTTTTGGGAAATCATTTGTCCAAACAATAGCACTTCTTGCAGTTATGCCTGTGAGACCATGTGCAGTCAAAATTTTTGTCTTGTATCCACTCCCATTCCTGACGCTGCACTGGCATACGTTGTTGAACTGTGGTCAACCTCTGTTACTAAATTGGATCACTCAATTAAATTGATTGTAACATAAAATAATTACTTATGAGAGCATAAACAACTGTTAGCATTTCTGAAAACTAAATTTAATACATGGTAAGACTCAGAAACAAAAATTAAAAGATGAAAGTGCCAGAAATAGGTGCCAGAAAGGTAACGGTGAGAGATTAGAGATGTGGTGTTGGGGAATAGAATTTTATTCAGTCACAAAGAAGAAGGTATTGGTGACCACAGAAAAAAAAGTGGATGGCATTGACATTTGCCTTTTGAGTCAAATAAGTCAAGTCTTTCAGTGACAAGCCTCAGTGTTGACTGTGGGATTTAGGGACAAAAAGACATTAAGGTTAATAGGGCATAGTAGAGATTTGTTTAGAAAGAAGGATGAAGAGGGAGTACAAAGACAGGTAAGGGGATGGATGGACTGGATTAAAGTACATTATATTCATAAATGAAAGTATCATGATGAAACATGTTACTTTGCATATTTAATAGATCTTTATTTTTTAATATAAAAGATTTATATCTTCTGGAAACCATATATGAGTATATTTGCCCTTATAGTAATAGTTTGGCAAACAAATACATATTTTGATATTTCAGGTGATATATTAGTCAGGATTGTGTTTTTCACATTTGAAAATAGATATTCACATATTTCTAAAATTCTAAGCTTTTTGTATTGTATGTTTTTCTTTTCTACTATTGCTTAGAAATTGAACCAATAAGTTTGTTTTATATTTCCATAATTTTTCCTCCAACTGAAGAAGAAATTTTATAGTTTCTTGTAGCTACTTTGCTGTTTTTCATATTTAAAAAACAAGAACATGGCAGAAACCATTAACTGGGAGTAGGTGTCTTCAGAAAAAGGCAGTCAGGATGCAATGAAATCTAGCTTGGCTGAGATTTGGTTATTTTTCATACAAAAAGTGAATTCAATGCTACTATAAAAAGTATAAGCCAGCAGTATGGTCTTTCCATTCATTTTACTTATTTATACATTAATATTTCACCTCTTTTCTAATAGGATTTGAAGTAGCTCTCAGGAAAAAACAATTCACTAAAATAGAACCATTACCAGAGTTGTTTGTTATCTACTATGTCGTGCTATCTAACTCTATGGCTATTTAAATGTGACCTAAACTTTTATTTTATCTACTTTATGCTTATTATTTTGCCTGAAGGTCTATATTCAATCGGATCTTCTTGCAAGACTTCTTCTGCTACTTCTTGTCCTTTTACATGGCAGTAGTTTTGGTTGTACACCGATATGCAGTTGCTCATTTTTCCTGTCTATTCCTGAATTTTAAGACTATGAGAATATGAGCTGTCTTAGATGGCTCAGGGAGGAAAAGGTGCTTGATGCTCTATACTGATAACCAGAGGTATGGTGGTTTGAAAGAAAATGGCCCCCAAAGTAAGTGGGACTGTTAGGAAGTGTGACCTTGTTGAAGTAGGTGTTGTCTTGTTGGAGAAAGGGTGGTGCAGAAGAATTGTCTGTATTCTGTCAATCATGTTTTAAATAAATGCTGATTGGCCAGGCAGGAAATATAGGCAGGAGAACCAGACAGGAAATAAATATGATGTAATGAGAACAGGAGAATTCTGGGAAGGAGGAAGTTGATTCGTCCCTCTCCTGCCCAGACCACCAAAGCCACAGGATGTGATCTGCCCCACTGAAAAAAGTTACTGAGCCACATGGCTAATATAGATCAGAAAAATGGGTTAATCAAGATGTGAGAGTTAGCCAGTAAGAGAATAGAGCTAATGGGCAAATCAGCTTTATAACTTACAGAGATCTATGTGTGATTTTCTTTGGGGCTAAACAGCTGGAGGTACTGGGTGGGGCAAAAACCCCAACAAACAAGCAGGCTTGACTCCCCTTCATGTTACAGATGGGTCTCACTATGGAAGAGGGCTTTGATGTCTCATATATACTCAAGCCATGCCCAGTGTTACATGTTTCTTCCTGTTGCCTGAAAGCAATACTAACTCTCACCTACTTCTGCAGCACCATGTCTTCCTTCAAGCCAGAATGCCCGCCATGATGATAATGGACTAAACTTCTGAAAACGTAAGACCCTTCAATTAAATGTTTTCATTTCCAGAGTTGTGATGGTCATTGTGTCTTCTCACAGCAATAGAATCCTTAACTGAGACAAGAGGTTATTCCTGGAAGCCATAACAAACTTGAAAGAAAGGACTGAGTTTGTGGTTGTCTTTTGACTTTCTGTGAACTCTGCTGCTTACATATGTCCTCCCCTCAAAAAGCACATGCACATATAACCATAAAATTATATTTTAAAAGAAGAGATCTTGTAAGTGGAGTTATAAAATGTCATGTCTACAAATCTGTATATCTTTTTACACCTTTTTTTCTTTTCTTGTTTTTTTTTTACTAAGGAAAGTCTTTTTTTTTATTTTTCCATTCAAAAATTTACACTTCCTCCCCTTCTTCCATTCCTCACCTGCTCCCCCACTCATCCTCCTCCCTCTCCCTCCAGTCTTAAGCCCACCCCCCCTCTAACCAGGCATAGGAAGCTGTACATCCAAATAGAGTAGAGTCCCAAAAAGCCAGTACATGCAGTAGAAACAAGTCGCAGGGCCATTATTAATGGCTTCTCAGTCAGCTCCCATTGTCAGCCACATTCAGAATCCACTTTGATCCCATGCTCATTCAGTCGCAGTTCAGGTGGATTTAGTGAGCTCCCATTCGATCAGACACACTGTCTCAGTGGGTGGACCAACCCCTCATGGTCCTGACTTCCTTGCTCATGTTCTCCTTCCTTCTGCTCTTCAACTGGACTTTGGGAGCTCAGCCCAGTGCTCTGATGTGGGTCTCTGTCTCTATCTGCATCCATCACCGGACGAAGGTTCTATGGTGACCAATCTCGCTCATGAACATCAATGCAAAAATTCTCAATAAAATACTGGCAAACTGAATCCAAGAATACATCAAAAAATTATCCATTATGATCAAGTAGGCTTCATCCCAGAGATACAGGGCTGGTTCAACATACGCAAATCTATCAATGTAATCCATCATATAAATAAACTGAAAGAACAAACCATATGATCATTTCATTAGATGGTGAAAAAGCATTTGATAAAATTCAACACCCCTTTATGATAAAGGTCTTGGAGAGATTAGGGATACAAGGATTATACCTAAATATAATAAAAGCAATATACAGCAAGCCAACAGCTGACATCAAATTAAATGGAGAGAAACTCAAAGCCATTCCACTAAAATCAGGAACAAGACAAGGCTGTTCACTCTCTCCATATCTCTTCAACATAATGCTTGAAGTTCCAGCAATAGCAATAAGACAACATAAGGAGATCAAGGGGATTCAAATTGGAAAGGAAGAAGTCAAACTTTTGTTATTTGCAGATGATATGATAGTGTACATCAGTGACTCCAAAAACTCGACTGAAGAACTCCTGCAGCTAAAAAATACCTTCAGTGATGTGGCCGGATACAAGAGCAACTAAAAAAAATCAGTAGCCCTCCTATACACAAAGGATAAAGAAGCAAAGAGGGAGATCAGAGAAACTTCACCTTTCACGATAGCCACAAATAGCCTAAAGTATCTTGGGGTAACACTAAACAAGGAAGTGAAAGATCTATTTTACTCCTTTTTTATCTGTTGATTATTTTAGTCATCTCAAGTAATAGACTTTTTAAACAACATATACTGAAAACCCACTTAAAACTACAAAGAAAACTTTACCTGTGAGTTCAGACAGTGGATCAGAATTTTATTAATGTAAGAAAATCTGGGTTTTTTAATTCATAAGCATGTGCTGCCCTAGAGGAAGATGGTCATTTTTGAAGGTAATTGTGTAATAGATATCTTGTATTTGTGTGACTAGAAGATCTATAAAAATGTATTTCAGGACCTGCCTACCCATTGATTTTATAATTTCTGTCTGAAAACTGTGTCATTTTTTTAAACAACCTAGGCGAAGACTATACCAGCCTAAGAGCAGTATTTTTCTTCCATTTTCTGCACTATTGCAAGACCATATAAATTATATCACACTGCTTATGGATAGTTTGCTGAACTGATAAACTGCCAGAAAATTTGATCTACAATAGTACATTCATTAATTTCTTATAAAAATCTGTGATGAAGTAATAAACGTGATGTCCCTATTATTAGATGGTGACACTATCTTTAAGTGTGCTTCACGTGGAGTTTACTAATTGAGATGTTATCATGTTACTAGATAGCTAGGAGAAAAAAGGTTACTTTGATAGATTAATTATAATTATTATTTAGGTCCTGTTGCAGAAAAAAGAATATTGATATTTTGAATTTTTTAGTCCAATATTCTGTCATTTGAGACCTCAATGTCTACTTAACTTTTTTTTTGTTAAAGTAAGGATGGCTTTTTATTTTATATTATTGCTTTTGTTTATTCTTTCTAAATTAAAATTTAAAGTTACCATAGCAAGTAATGGATTTCATTATGGAATTTCACAGTGTAAGTGGAATGTCATTATAATTATTCTTCCTCATTCTCTTCTTCCACACCTCCATTATATTACTGGTTCATGTACTCTTCCAAATGCTTGTCTTTCCCTGGCAAGCCATTTGTAGTCCATCATTATTCATTTCTTTTAAGATATGTTTCTCTATCTCATCCTACACATTCTTCAAGTGCAGATTCAGCATATGAGAGAAGACATGAGAACATATGGTATCTGTCTTCCTGAAAAATTTTTCTCAACATCTTTACCAACTGCACATCAAAGAGAGAAAAGCATCTAGAATAAATAAACAACTGAAAGGGAGATGAATTAGCCCACATGCCATCCACTCAACTGATGGGTCAAGGACTTTAGTGGAGTGCTTTCAAAGATGAAACATAAATGGTCAACAAATAGTTTACATGTATTTAACATCCCTACTCACTAGGGAATCATACACTAAAAATGACTTAAAATTCTATGCCATCAGAGTCCAAATGACTGTCATCAATAAAATAAATGACAATAAACATTGGGGAAGGATGTGGGAAAAGAATGATCTTTATTCATTTCTATTAACAATGCAATTGTAGATAGCCACTATGGAAATAAAAATGAAAGTTTCCCCGCAAAATGAAAAATAGGTTCATTATGTGACTTGGCTATACCACCCCTGGGTGTATACCTTAAAATAATATTCCATGAACCGTATACCAGCAATCTGCAGAGATATTTATACATCCATGTTTTGTCCTGCAGTTTTCACAATAGTCAAAGTATGAAAACAGCCTAGATATTCAGAAACAGATGAATGAATGAATGAATGAATAAAGAAACTGAGCAATAAACATAATGGACTTTTATTCAGTTATAAATAATAGTGAGATTAAGAAAATTTCAGGAAAATGGATAGAAAAATGACTACTGTGAAATTTTTATAGTAGGCCCAAACATGGAACATAGAGGATTAAATATCTATTATACCTAATAAATGTCAATTTAACAAAAAAAAGTCAAAGAAGTCATTCCAGTTCTTATCTGCTCATTCCATTAAAGAAATTATTAAAGATTGCTTCAGGATGGGCTAAGTAATGAGTTACTTAGAGTAATGTCTTATAGATGTCATTCTTACCAATAATGGCTTCTAGGTCATCATTTGAATATTAAACCTTTTAAATATATTTTTGCATACTTATAATGTAGTGGCATTTCAATTGTGTTTTAATAAATAAATTCTGACTGAAGATCTGAGAGTAAAACAGCCTCAATGGTCAGCCTTACAGACCAGGTATTGATAACTCACACCTTTAAACCCAGTATCCTCACTAGTTGTCATAGAAACCAGGCTGTGCATGTGTTTAATCCCAGTGGTGCATGTCTTTAATCCCAGCCATAGAGAAGATTATACAGGAGGAAACAGCTCTCAAACACAGTTTCATACTGAGATTCCTAGAGGCAGGATCACCATTTTTGAACTGAGGTCGACGTAAGAGACAGTAACTGACTGCTTTGCTTTTAGGGTCTTCAGGTTGAACCACAATTTCTCCTTCTAAGTTTTTTTTTTATTAATTGTGTTTCACTTGTAATTTGTAGAAAGAGACTTTCTACTTATTTGCTATGTGTATCACAATACATTTATATAAGTGCATATTTTAAGTTATATTGGTCATTTGGGATGACTCAGAAATTCAATTGATTATAATTCCAGGAAAATATACTTCATTTGGGAATGATTTGCTGTGGAATATTATTTTAAGATGTGCTATATTTGTTCATGCTTGAAACATTTGTTTAATGATACAAAGATGTGTTGCATTCTTTTATGTTGCTTTTGTCTAACTTTGTGAAGTTGCCTTACTTTGCTTCTCTAAAACACCTGATGATAATAAAAAGCTGAACAACCAATAGCTAGGCAGGAGAAAGGATAGGTGGGACTAGTAGGCAGAGAGAAGAAAGAGAAGGAAAAATCCAGAAGGAGAAGGGAAAAAGGAACAAGAGAAAATAAAAAGAGGACACCAGGTGCCAGTCACCCAACCCGTCACAAAGTAAGATTACAGAAGCAAGAAAAGGAAAAATCCCAGAGCCAAGTTAATCCCAGATTTAAGTTAAGAAAAGCTGGCTACCAAAAAGCCAAGCTAAGGCCAGACTTTTATAAGTAAGAATCAGACTCCACCTGTGATTTATTTGGGAGCTGGGTGGTGGGCTCCCAAAGGGAGTAAAGAACAAAGAGAAAAAAAAAAAACCAGCAACATTTTGGCACACCAGCAGAGTAAAAGAAAATCCAACAACAATAATTTATTAATTATTAAACTGTACTAAATTGTGTCCAGTTTCATACTTACAGAGTAGTTCTATTAATCGATTTTAGGTTTTTTTCCTTATCTTAGCACAAAAGATCTATCCATATGGAAGATAATTTTAAAGCAAAACATAGACTTCTTCAGGGCAGGAGCACAGAATACTTTGCAATGATTCATATGCCCACTCTTTCTAGGAGGGTTTGTGGGACTCAATTCAGAAATAAAACCTAAGTATGGCTGAGTCAGAATCTAGTCTTGCCATTTGCTTAGTATGAGATGGGTAAGCTACACAATTTGAGTATGTTAGTCTACAGAAATTTAGACTGAATTTTTCATCCAGTCTCTGTCTTTGTCTACTTTTTATCTCTTCTTCTTAAGTATGATTGCTTTAGTCCTACAACATTAGTCATGTTTGACAAAATAGATTAGTAATTCACACAAATCTGAATTTTCTCCATCAATCCTGTCAATTAAAAATTTAACTTTGTATTTCAACTATTTACACAGGATTAGGGAATAAATTAAGATTATGTGAGTATACACTACTAAATTTTGAGACTTTGTAAGTTTTCAGGCAAACCTCAAAGAGAGAATAAGACTCAAACATCTTTTGTTTTGCTTTGTATTTTACAGTATAAGTAGTATGATTTTTTAGCCATAATTTGTTTCTGAATAAGACTAAATAGAGGATATGGAAAAGTAGAAAAGTACAGCAAAATATTATCAAAATTATGTTTAAAATAGCCATAATACATCAACTAATGGTACTCTGTTGAACTGTTAAAACTATGATGCTAGAGTTAGTGAGAGGTTTTTAGGTTTTTATTTTGGTTTTATTTATTTATTTATTTATTTATTTTTGTGTGTATGTGTGTGTTCATCTCTATCTTTCATGGAGAAATAACCTAATTGCTATTGCCCCTGTAGAAATCATTCTAGCATGAGATAAACAATAGTAATGCTTGTTAGAAATAATTTGCTCTTTAGAAGTCCTTAAGGTCACCCGCTCTTTCCTTTTGAGTTATTTTTTTCTTTTGCTTTTCTCTCTCCGTCTCACAGAGACACGTAACCAGCCTGATCTAGAAGAGGTGTATGGGAGGGAGAATGCTTTGAGATAATCATTTTTGGGTCTGAAGTGGAATGGGAGGATCAAGTATGAGTATATATACTCATATAGTATATGTACAAAGATCATTATTCAATCTGCATATTCTGGATAGGAGTCTTGTTGATTCTAATGATGACAGGCTGTGCCCAAGTGACCTATCCTCCTCATAACCTGCATAGAATTATTATGATGAATCTTACCATCTGCCAGTTTGTGTACTTGGACAGGGAATTGCAAGAGACAAAAGCAATATTTTCTTTCCTCTAGAGTACTATCATAAACATACCTTTGATTTGAACAGTTACCTTTAATGTTTCTAAACTTTGTAACAAGTATTGGGTGAGTGGAAACCAGCACTCTTGATTAAGGAGCATCAAGTTGACAAAGTATTCTCTTTTACCAACATGTAACCTGAGATCCTCTTTGGATAGACTTGGGTAACCAGTTGGTTGAAATCTTGTAGCTGCCCTCAGTTCCTGTATGACTTGGAACGAAACACAACCCCCAAAACTTAAGAAGTACCCTCACCCTCCTGTAGAGAGATCAAGGTATAGGATTTTGTCCTGATTGATAACATTTCCACTAGAGAACATTATTTTTGACCTCCAGTTTAACATTACAAAAAACCTGCATGCAGAAAATCATCAGATATTTTCTTCTTTAATGTTTGTTTAGGCCAAACTTATAAAGGCCTTGTCTTCCATGTTATGTTTTTCAAAATCAAAGGGTCACTGAAATATCTCCCAAATACCCATTGTCCTATCATCCTTAGCATCCTCTGCATTTTTGATTATCCTTCTTCCTTTCTGTGTGAGTTATCACAGTGAATGAAAAGCTGCTGGGATTAGTCACCTGTATCCTGGGACCTTAGCTTCCCATGTATTCCCATCTCTCATTACCTACTATGAAGTAGAGAAGTCTATTAGTCCATTGGCTCTTACCAACATGACAGAACATGAAATGTCCTATGACTTTGTGTGTGTGTGTGTATATATATATATATATATATGTGTGTGTGTGTGTGTGTGTATGTATATATATATATGTATGTGTTACTTATTTTTGTTATCCATATATATATATATATATATGAGGATATGAGTGTGTGTATCTAATATATATATATATAGATATATAGATATATATTAGAGTATGGTCCACCTAGTACAATAATGGTTGTCAAGTAGTTGTTCAGTCCATGACACTGAGTGTCTCATCTGGTCTTCAGTATGAACTGGGATCAGGAAGTGGCCTCTAATGCACTTGCTGTAGAAGGAATTGAATTTCCAAAAAGAGGAAGGACAAGCAGGAAATGTGCAGAAACTTCTTTCTAAGATGTCCTTTACATAGGCTGCCAACAGAATGTGTCACCCAAATTAAAATTGGGTCTTTCCACATCAAAAACCCAGATAAAAGGCAGGCCTTCCCACTTCAAATGATTCAGTTAAGAAATTGGTCTATTAGACAGACATTGGGTTTTAGTTAATTTTAGATGTGGTCAAGCTAACACTCAAAGATAGTTACCAGACTAACTTATAATTGATATGATTCATATTTTTTTTCAGTAAAGTTTAAATAAGAAAAAAAACTTCTTTCTGTCTTTCTCTCTCTCTCTGCAAATGAGAGTATTTTACTGTTATTTTAAAAATACTCTCCATTTTCTTTTTTTAATTTGAAATATTTCTCAGAGCAACTTAGTCAAAATTTATTGTTCATGAATAAGTAGAGCTTACCCATGAAAATAATAAAAAGACACAAGAAAAAACAAGTATATGATTACATGGGTATGATAAAATCTCTTAAATTGTGGTGAACAACACTAGACTTAGTCACACCGCATGGTTTATAGTCCTGAAAATGAGGTGCCACTAGCTTTCTAGGAACAACAATGGCTTTGTCAACATAGTTGGCAATACCCCCAAAATGAATATTTTGCCAAAGTGATACTAGCTATTATTTGCCAGATTGGACTTAGGAGTGATCATTCGAGCCCATGGAATGGAATGGGGTGGATAAGCTTAGGCTTATGAGGAAACAATGAAATGTCAGCAGGAGGAAGCAGTGTGAGACTAAACAGCAAAAGTCGTGGCTGTCCACTGTGTGCTGTGTACCACTAATGCCTGGAGCGTCACCACCAGGCAGGGCTAGTTAGAACCATGGAAGATCAGCTACTTCCTCACATCTACTGCATCAAAACCTTCATCTTAAGATGATTGTTCAATTCAATGAATTTTGGGAAATATAGGTATGATAGGTTCTAGAATGTTGTCTATGAGACAAGATACAAAAGCAAGGGGATAAATAATAATAAATAATTCTTGAATTTTATTAGTTGTACATAATCAATGGAGTACATGGGAATTCAAGATAGAAGTTTAAATGTATTGTCACCTGCATAGTCAAGTCAAACATTAGTAAAGATATCATTCCAAGTGAAAGAATTTTGTGAATGGGTTTCAAGACAGTTTAAGACACTAACAATATTGTAATAGAAGGTATCAAACTCAGCTTCAAATGCTTGTGTTGGTCTGCTGGTAGAATATTTTTACCATTTTTGGCAAGTAGAGTTAATTCTTGATGATATGAAACACATGGACGTAAGCAAAAAATATGATTACTGAGACACTTATTTTTATTTTATTATGAATAACAGAAAACTATGAAATTCCGTTATCTGTTTACTTTCTATAATTTATCTAGCAAATCTCCTCAATTTGGCTGAAAATTAAATAGTGGTGAGGATTTGAAAATATTTCACAACACCGAATATTTATAACAGATGTAATTACTACTGTAGCTATTATTAGTTTCAGAAGCCAAATATTGTAAAAAATGTGAATCAAACTATAACGTCATATAAAATTCCTTAGTTTTCTAACTGAATATTTATGGCTATTTTGGATTTTCCGTAATGCATTTCATTGCTGAGCTTCACTGTCTTTGGGATGAATAGCTAATTCATCTTAACATTCTTATCTAAATAAAAATAACTTGTCTTCATTTTAGACAGTGCCAAAACTGATGACAGAGCACACAAATATAGACTTTTTGTTTTAAATTTGAAATAACTTGGGAACATCAGATCTTCAGGAGGCTGTGCTGCGCCCTGCAAGGATCTCTGCTGTGATTGAACCTATGAATATTGAGATCTTATCCACTTCTGGGATGAGAGGGAGCAAACTGGCCCCACATGTGGCATTCCACATCTGCAGTCCCACCATTCAAGGGTGTAAAACAAGAGGATTACAAATTTGAGGCCATGTTAGGCTACATGCAAGACTTCCTCTCTAAACAAAGTTGGATATTTTAGGGAAATTTTGGGCTTGTGGCCAACAGTAAACATCAACCTGCATTTTCTTGACATTTTTTTTTCGCCCGATCTCATTGCAGAATGGCTCTGGAAGATTATGGAAGTTACAAAAATAGTATTTCACCAACTTTCTACCCTGAAATGGAAAGTGAAAATAGAGTTTCAAAAGTTCATATTTTCAGACATTTCAGCTACTGTAAGATTGGAAAATAGCTCTCTAATTCAAAAGATTAAATAGGCTTCAACAGAAAAAGTAGGGTTTGTTTTTCTTCTGTAAATAGCCATGGGAACATGAGTGTTCCAAAAGTAATTTTTCTTTCATCTGAAAGTTTTCAACTAATTTGGAATATTACAAACTATGGCATTAAAAATCTAACCTAGATCAATCTGGCTATTCAGGTTTAAGGTCAGGATGTCCTACATTGCAACACTGTTTCACCATTTTAATAAATAGTAAGTTTGTATGATATAACATTTCGATTAGCAGTATTATCAAAACGCCTAATTAGCATTGAGTATGTACAAGCAAAATGCAGCAAATCCAAATAAAAGACAAAACTCTATCAGGGAGGAAAAACAAAACCAGTGGAGTAATAGCAGATGATATTGACACAATAGTTGTTATTAGGGTTAGATAAGCAAAAAAAAAAATCTATAAAGGAATCCAATGGAAAACTGGATCTAAGACCAATTTGAAATAGAAGTTTGATCATTGATATATTGCAAAGTTTTGGTGTTACGTAATCAATGGAAGGACAAAAAGATATTATATTTTCCTTTCTTCAGCTTGAATTTGACATTCTGTCAAAGATTATTTCTATTGCTGTATGATAAAAACTATTACGGAAGTTATTTTACCATGATTTTTAACTTGAAGCACAATAATATAATTTTCTCTCCTTTCCTTTTATCCCTTATTCCCAACCATGTCCCTTCCCACATTTTAAAAATGAGATATATTCACACCTTTTCCTTTTTTAGAGAAAAAGAAATGCCTTTAGTAATCGTTAAATTTACTTCAAAATTATAAAGTGAAATTTTGTATAATACAGATAGAAATTTTCTTCCCAGCACTGAACTCCCAAAATATGCTCCTCATTTCATTTCTGATACATAAACAAAATGGCTACTGTACATTGAATATTTGTGTCTTTGCAAAATTTGTATTTTGATTCTATTAAAAGGTGATATTCTGGGTATGTGGGACTCACATGAGATGGATTATTGTCCTTTTAGACAACACTAGAAAGGTCCTTTCACTCTCTAACCACTAGTAATGCCTAGTTTTACACCAAATTGAAATATGCTGGAGTCATTTGGGAAGAGGGAACTTGAATTGAGAAAATGTCCCCACCAGATTCATATGGGCTAACCTGTGATACATTTTCTTGATTGACGTTTGATGTGGAAAGGCCCATCTCATTGTGGGAGGGGCCACTGCTGAGCAAGTGGTTCTGGTGCTTTGATAAAGCAAACCGAGATATCCAGGAGGAACAGGCTTGTAAGGTACATTCCTTCATGGACTCTGCTTCAGTTCTGGCCTCTAGATTCCTGGCATGCTTGAGTTCCTGCAATGAATTCTCTCAGTGATGGGCTGTTATCTGGAATTATAAGATGGAACAAACCTTTTCTCCTCCAGGTTTCTTTTGGTCATGGTGTTCATCAGAGCAGTGGAACCCTAACTGAGAAACCATCTGAAGGCACAGAGTAGATAGACATCTGATCACCTGAGCCAACTCTAACATAAACTAAACCTCATGTCGTCAGGTGGTTCTCCAGCTTTTGGAAGTGTGTGGAAACAATCTACTTTATTTGATTAGCCACTTTATGGTATTTTGTCATTTCAGTCGAAATGAACTAAAGCAATGAAGATTCAAATGCAACTCATTATCACATGACAAACATGCTTTCATGAGGTTTTGGTTTGTAAAAGTCATTAACTATGCACTTTTCCCCTCAATATTTTGTTAGCATTTTAAATTACCTTATTTCTAATGAATCAGCATGGAATAAGCTCTTGGTTTCCAAATAAGTAGGTAACTTAGTATCAAATAAAATATTTTTCTAGTGGTTACTTACAAATTCACTAACATAGAAATAATGCCAACTTCTCAGCAGCCAAGATTATACATCCACTACTTCTGTGTAGTGCACAATTTTCTAAGACTAGCAGAGTTAGATTCAGTAGGCCTTATCTGTGGATATGAATACTTGGTTATTTATTTTTACTGAATTACTCTCAGTCATTTTATGCTGCACCTTCCTTAGGGACAGCTATAGGACCTGTTAGGACCTGTTTACTATAGTGAAAACATATTATACTCAGTATATATATATATGTGTGTGTGTGTGTGTGTGTGTGTGTGTGTATGTGTGTGTTTATCTGTGTGTGTGCATGTGTATGTATTCATATATATATATATGAAAACCATTCAGAAGCAAAGAAGCGGGACATCAGATGTAGAGCCATAGATGTATTTCATTTTGTTATTAAAAAGAATATAAATCTGTGACTCCAATTGAGCTTTGAGCAATTAAAAAAAGTCTACATGAAAATAATTTTCACTTAATGGGAAATGCTTCAGCATAGATTCCCCATTCGATAGCATGACCCATTTTGCAGCTTCTTACAACAAGCTGATTAATGTAAAAGACAAAGTTGAAAACAGTTTTATTATTTTACTCCCTTCAATACTTGGAACAAAGAAAATATATGACTGTACTTAGTTGTACTGCTATCAAACCTTTCCCAAATTTGAACCAGCAGTCACCATTAGTCGGTTAATTGATTTAATAGTGTTAGATGGACTTTTCAATTGATTGCAGCTCTAAAGTAGGATTCTGTAAAATGTAAAGAATGAAGTTATGAGCTTTTTTCCAGCTCTTTTATTAGCAGTTAGAAGACTAAGAAAATTATTGCATTTTCAATTTCTTAAACACACAGCATTGTTAGTGATGATTAGGTATTTGCCTGGCGTTTTACAAAGGCTCCTTAAAATCAGCCTTGTAAAGTGACAATAGAGAATAAAAAGTATGTTAATAATTTAGTACTATATTTATTTTCCAATTGTTAGCACCTTGCAGGAGTTTGTAAGTTGAAATAAATCAAGATTAATTATAGTAGTATTCATGACAGTATGAACCCTGAGACGAGAGAGAAAACGGATTTACATACCTATCCTAGTTCCCACTCCATCCCTTCCTCCAATTCCCTGCACTTATCCCTCCCCATCCAATCCTCAGAGAGGGCAAGGGACATTGCTTTGGGGAAGGTCCAAGGCCCTACCTACAATATCTAGGTATCCATCCAAAGAGAATAGGTTCCCAAAAAGGCAGTATAAGCAGTAGGGCTAAATTCTGGTGTGACTACAAATGGCCCCACAGTTTGCTCCAGCCAAACAACTGTCACCCACATTCAGAGGGTCTAGTTTGGTCCTATGCTGGCTCCTTCCCTGTATGGCTGGAATTGGTGAGGTCCTATTAGCTCAGGTACACTGTTTCAGTGGACATAATGCTGCAACTTACTTGCTGGCAGAAACCTTGAAATGCCATAGAGTTGTGGCAGTAAACATGGCTACAGCCAGTACCTCAGCCATGAAGCTGGAAAGCTAAGGAATGGATTGGATCTAGCTGGAAAAGCCACGGCTTTAGTCTACTGATATTGCTTGGTAAATTAAAGACTCATGTGGTCAGAAAAAGAGAGATATATAGTAAAAAGAGATTCAAAGACAAAGAAAATTTCTAAATGGTTTACAGTGTGTTAAAAATATATGCAAGCTAAAAGTTAAAAGTTCTTAAAAGTAAAAAAAAAAAAAAAGGAAGAAAGAGGGTTGTTGGGTGTGGTAGTACACACCTTTAATCCCAACACTTGGGAGGCAGAGGGAGATTGACCTCTGTGACTTCAAGGTGTGGTAACACACGCCTTTTATCCCAGTGCCTAGAAGGCAGAGACAAACAGATCTTTGTGAGTTCAAGGTGTAGTAGCGTACACCTTTTATCCCAATGCCTGGGATTAAAAACTTCCCCTCTTTCTGATTAAACAAAAAAAGGAAGGCTTTAACTTTAACATAGCAAAATTACATATAACAAAACAGTTTTCAAGTAAAAATTACAATAATCTTTATCATAACTAAGGAAAACTATAACTAACTACTCTTAACTCCATCAAAGACTCCAGAAAGATACAATATTACCTAAGCAAACAAGAAAAAAGCAACTTTCAAACTCTAGAAATGACAGAGACATCTCGCTGCCTGGACAGTCATCCAAAGTTTCTCTGTACCGTTGGGGCATCCATCTTTGGCCTACAGGCCGAATACTAATACCATCATGGTATTAACCTCTTTACTCGTATTCTCTGTCCTCTCACTCTTCAACTGGACTTTGGGAGCTCTATCTAGTGCTCCACTACAGGTCCCTGTCGATGTTTCCATCAGTTGCTGGATGATGTCTCTATGGTGGCTTTTAAGATAGTCATCAATCTGACTACAGGGCAAGGCCAATTCAGGCACCCTCTCCTCTATTGCTTAGAGTCTTAGCTGGGGTCATCCTTGTGGATTCCTGAGAATTTCTCTAGTGTCACTCAATCAAAATACCTCTTGAGAAAAGGGATTTCACAGTTTAAGAGTTAGAGGAGTCCCAAAAAGCCAGTGCATGCAGTAGAAACAAGTCTCAGTGCCTTTATCAATGGCTTCTCAGTCAGCCCCCATATCAGCCGCATTCAGAGTCCAGTTTGATCGCCTGCTCATTCAGTCCCAGTCCAGCTGGATTAGATGAGATCCCATTAGAACAGGCACACTGTCTCAGCGGGTAGACCAATCCATTGCAGTCCAGACTTCCTTACTTCCTAGGCCTGGATGCAGGGGGAGGGCCTTGGACTTCCCACAGGGCAGGGTTCCCTGCCCTTTCTTAAGGAGGGAGGGGGAGGGAGGAAAGGGAGTGGGGGAGTGGAATGGGAATGGGAAGAGGGGAGGAAGAGTAAATTTTTGAATGGAAAAAAAATTTAAAGAAAAGAGTCAAAAGAAAGAGCAACTGCTGTAACATGCCTTCAGGATGTGCTGTAGCTATTGTACACACAAATGTATAGCAATTTTGGTTACCTACGAAGCCACCCAGAATACCTGCATAGGTGGAAAATGCTCACATGCTCCCATTCTTAGTGAAGGAGGTATTGATAGTTGATGATTACTGGAGAACAGATAATCATTCTTTTATGAGGGTATGGCCATTGGTAGGTTTCCCATGCTCATGTGGGTGGCTCCATCCCAATATACATATGAGCAGCACAAAGATAGATTAGTGGGTTAACAAAACAAACAAAAGAAAGAACATAGAAA
The DNA here is from genome assembly GCF_018167655.1 of Microtus oregoni. Lineage (NCBI taxonomy): Eukaryota > Metazoa > Chordata > Mammalia > Rodentia > Cricetidae > Microtus > Microtus oregoni. The sequence goes on along the minus strand of NW_024543080.1, from coordinate 17,206,776 downwards.
TCGCGAGTTTTATGTTTAGGAGTTATATAGGAGGAAATTGTGGAAGAGGAATGGGAGGCAAATATGCTCATATTTTATTGTATGTATGTGTGATATTATAAAATAATTGCATGATTGTGGCATATATTAATACATATAAGATCCATATATATAAATATGTGTCTGTGTGCATGTGGGCATGTGTGTGTGTGCATGTGTGCGCGTATGTAAGGCAGTTGCCCACCCAGAAGAGAGGACTCTGTGCGTGTGTGCAAGCGCGAGCATGCGTTAGACAGCTGCTGATACTAGCCCAACCAAAAGACTGAGGAGGATTCTGTGTGTGTATGTGTGCATGTGTGTGTGTGTGTGTTCCTGTATGTGTAAGATACCTGTTAACACCAGCCCACCCAGAAGACTGAGGAGGACTCTGTGTGTGTGTGTGTGTGTGTGTGTGTGTGTGTGTGTGTGTGTGTTCATGTACGTGTTAGGCAACTGCTGACATTAGCCTACCCAAAAGACTGAGGAGGACTGTGTGTGCGTGTGTATCTCTGTGTATGTATGTGTGTGTGTGATAGCCTTAGCTTGACTTGTTTCTAGCCAGTTTTTCTTAACTTAAATTATCGCATCTACCTTTTGCCTCTGGGCCTTTATCTTCTGTTTTTCTGTATACTTTTCTTTACTTCTTTCTCCATGACTTACTGTGTAGCTAGGTGGCTGAGCCCTGATGTCCTCCTCTCCTTGCTCTGTTGCTCTTCCTCCTTCTCTGGCTACTTCTCCCTTGCTTGCTCTTCTGTTTATACTCTCTGCCTGCCAACTCTGCCTATCCTTACTCTTGCTTTGCTATTCGCCGTTCAGCTCTGTACTGGACCATCAGGTGTTTTAGACAGGCAAGGAATCAGCTTCACAGAGTTAAACAAATGCAGCATAAACAAAAGCAGCACATCTTAAAATAATATATTCCAATGGCGACTTACTGGTTTGCCTACTTTAGTATGGTATCCATGAAATCAATGTGATACCTACTTGCCAGTTCAGTGTAGATAGATAGTCTTCAAATCTTCCAGTTAAACAACAACAACAAAATAATGTTATATTACCTCAAGAAAAAAAGTCTCTGTAATTTCTATTAAATTGTAGCTATTTTTTTAGCTTTCTCATTTATCAAAAGCTCACTGAAGCTGTCCATTGTATTAGTAACTGTTTGGAGTGTTAGAGGCAATCTAAAGTAACATGTAAAACAGATTTAAAACTGTCCGGCAGAGAAGATTTCCAAGTTAGTGTAAAGACTCTTGGAGACTACTTATTTCTTTAAAGTCTAAGGATAGGAAAAAAAAATGTAAACATTTACTGAAGTTAAAAAGGTAGAAGGGAAGGAGGGGGGATTTGGGGAATCAGGAGAATTGGGATAAAGGAAAGGTGGATAGGGGAGCACGGATCCACAATTCTTAGTTAAGGGAACCACTTTAGGGTGAGCAAGAGATTTGACCCTAGAGGGGCTCCCAAGTGCCCAAGATGAGGTTCCCAGTTAGTTCCTTGGGTAGCTGAGGATTGGGAACCTGAAATGACCCTATCCGAGAGCAATACTGACGAATATCTTGCATATCATCATAGAACCTTCATCTGGTGATGGATGGAGACAGAGACAGAGACCCACACTGGAGCACTGGACTGAGCTCCCAAGGTCCCAATGAGGAGCAGAAGGAGGGAGAACATGAGCAAAGAAGTCGGGACCACGAGGCGTGCACCCACCCACTGAGACAGTGGAGCTGATCTACTGGGAGCTCACCAAGGCCAGCTGGACTGTGACCGAAAAAGCATGGGATAAAACCGGACTCTCTGAACATGGCGAACAATGAGGGCTAGGGCTAATGAGACGCCAAGGACAATGGCACGGGGTTTTGATCCTACTTAATGTGCTGGCTTTGTGGAAGCCTAGCCAGTTTGGATGTTCACCTTCCTAGATATGGACGGAGGGGGGAGGACCTAGGACGTACCACAGGGCAGGGAACCTGGACTGCTCTGTGGACTGGAGAGGGAGGGGGAGAGGAGTGGGGGGAGGGGTAGAAGGGTGGGAGGAGGGGGAGGGAAATGGGAGGCTGGGAGGAGGTGGAAACTTGTTTTTTGTTTATGTTTTTTTTTCTTCTTTTCTTAATAAAAAAAATTATAAAAAAAAAAAGAAAAAAAAATTTAAGGGAATTCCCACTATAAAGGCAAGTAGTACATTGATATTTAAACAAAATCAACATCAATAATACTCCATGATTAATTAAGTTGCAAAATAAGAAAGTGTTTTATGTAGAATTATTAGAGACTAAGGCAGACACAAAATGTATTAATAACAATATGATCTCCACGTTTTTGTATGTATTTGTCTAGGTGCTAATATGTGTATACCAATCTATGTTCAGGTATGCATTTATAGGCATGTGAAATGCATATAGAGTTTGATACAGGATGTCTTCTTTAATTGATCCTTAGCATATTTTTGACACAATCTTTCTTACCACACTTAGAATGTATTGATTCAACTAGGTGTTCTTCCCAGCAAGACCTAGGTGTCTGACTGATGAAATATATGAGTCAGCTGCCACAAACCCAACATTGCACTCTTCGTTTTAAATTTCAGTATGGAAAAAAACATAATTCAAAATATCCATTAAGTAAATCATATTTTGGCAGTCAGAATCATGATATGACATGACATGGCAAAGTTCTCTGTAATGTTGTAACTGAAACACTCATTTCTAGTGGAAACTCAAAAAAAAATATTTTAAATTACACTTTTATATTTACTGGCCAAATTCACATCTTTGCTAGGGTGGCCCTGAGATGTCTGATTCTAGGTGTTATACATGCCCTTCGACCTTTGGCACTTTCACCTTTAATCTATCAGTGATAGGCAGAGTTTTTATGGCTCCAGAAACTTCTTGTTAATAGATGAAAGGAAGTTTCAGTCTCTTGATATATATTTTTATTTATTTTTGAGATTATAAATTACAGCATGTTCCACTCCTCCTTCAAAAGCCTGATACTTCATGAAAACATTCTATGGTTTTGAAAAACTGGTGTAATTTCCTTACAGTAAACAGTTCTATCCATTCTAATCTAATCATGAGTGGAGTGGATCATATTCACAGTTTCATGCATTAGAATTCCAACCACTGGTAACATGCTTTAGCACCTGGCTCACCACACTGCACCCTAATACTCTCTAGTTGGATGGCTCATGCCCTGTGAGTTCTAGAGCTCTATTGCACTTCCTGTTCTTATTTTGAGTCGTCTATCATCTGCCAGCAGCCATCGTGTACAGCCACCAAAAGGTGTTTTATTCCTCCAGGTTCCTTCACCCTCTTCTCCCCCAGATCCACTCTTCCTCTGTTTCCCTTCAGAAAGGAGCAGGACTCCCAGGGATACCAACTGAACATGACATAATGAGATGCAACAAAAGTTGGCACAAACCCTCATATCAAAGATGAGAATGGCAACGTTTATACACACTGATCTCATCAGTTTAAATCTAAAAGAGAATTCTAAGTCTTCATAAATATTGCAGACCTCACCTATAGAATTTGGGCTTAATTTAGTCTCCAATCTATCCAAATCTGAACTTATCTCCAACTGTCATTAATTTCTTATTAACAAATGATGAAAGTCACCTCTCATGGTTTCCCCTATTGATTTTGTTTGTATAACAAAATACCTGGACCAGGTAACTTATAAAGAATAGAAGTTTACTTAGTTTACATTTCTGGTAGCAGAGAAATCCAAGAACATGGCACCAGTGTCTTTTATGTATGAGGTAAAAATCTTTTGCTACATCCTAACACTATGGATGGGCTCAAAATCCCAGCCAAATCAAGCCGACTATTTCTTTTGTTTCTAAGCCATGACTCCCATTATAGATCCCATGTTTATGACATTTTTTATCCAATGGTACTAACTACTAAATAGCCTTACTACATATTTAGAAGTTTTTTTCTCAACATCAGAATTTGAAGGCTCATTTCAATTATAGGTTTATTACTTTTGATAATCATAAATACAAGGGGGCATTGCTTACCTGAAAGGAAGAAAATCCTGACTTGTTTTAAAGAGACAGTAGGAAGACAAATAATAAGTCAGAATTCTATTTTGATATTAAATTCACTGCTTTCTATGATTTATTTGGAAATAGGAAGTTTTCTGTGGTTAAATTATATGCAATCAACAACTCTATATGTTGAATGAGTAGCTCAGTTTATAGGAGGATCGTTGGCATGACAACTGGAGAATCAGGAATCAGATCACTTACTTGAAAGAGGGCACCCCATACCTCAGAATATTTATAGGCAATCTCCAGAACTTATAGAAGAAACCCTTCTCTAACATTTAAAAACTAATAATGAAGTCTCACTTCCAAGAAGATTCATTCTCAGGGGATGAAAAATGATAGTGTGTGTGTGTGTGTGTGTGTGTGTGTGTGTGTGTGTAAATTACCAGGAAACTGTAATAACTATAATAACTCCTAGGAGTTGGCATTTTTATTGATTTTCTGCTTTTTAGGACACAGGCTTATATATTGTAGGGACTAAGGAAGGTCTATTATGAAAGCTATTCTTTTAGTGGGGGAATTAAGATCTTATTTGTTCTTGCTGCTGTAGCTTTAGGAGTGACCTTAGTATGTCCATTTTTTATTGTCACCAAGTGGCTCTTGAGAATGACAGAGCAAAGTGCTGCAAGAGTGGCAGCAATGGCAGATGCACATGCCTTTTCTTCATGCTCGCTAGACTGGGGAGTCATTTCTATGTTGTTGCCAAGGGACGTGCCTGAAAGTAAATTGGAGATTGGCTAGTATTTTTACATTATTTGGTCTTTAATTTATTCAGGACTCAACTCCTGAGATGCTTGGAGGCCCAGTTCAAGTTGAAATGTGATTACAAGGTGATAAAAAATGACTCCAATTTCTATTAATAGTGAGTTCATAAATATTCTCATACATTCTTAGAATGTAATCCCTCAAAATTTTATAGTAAGTGTTAAACTTATCGATGTAGGAACCATTCTTATGGGCTTTTTAAAGATTACTTAAATAATAAACAAGGTATAAACGATGAAATGGTCTAAGACTCTGGATAAATTTTTGTAAAATGTGACAGAAAGTTAAAGATAAACCTTTATATGGTAATTAGTTGGTAAAAGTCTGGTAGAAGTTTTGGTGATTATGAAATCTCCAACTATTTTAATTTTTTAGCAAATTAATCGAAGTAGTTATAATTTATGAATATTGTTGTTCCAATAAGTCCAGTACTTCAATAAAGCTAAATTTAAATAAAATTAATTGATAAGGTGTATAATTACTTTATGTCTTTAGTTATAAATAGATACAATATGAACAAAATGCACTCTCTTATCTTCAGTGTATTCTTAGACATATATTGGCCAACATGAATCTTACAAAATCCATGGCCTTGAATAATTAACAAATTGTTGTGTATGAACAAAAATTCTTCTTCCATGTTCATTATCCTTTTATAAAATTTTCATTGCATCAATTACGAACTTAATAAAAACTAGAAATATGTAACTGACTTTGAAGTAGTGATGGTGAATAGAAAATACTCTTCAGCTGACAATGAAAGAAACTAAGTGGAAATATAAAAATAATGTCACTCAAAATTCTAAATTTAAAAAGTCCTATGAGTCTTTTAGAACCTTCTGTGTATTTGTCATCCTTGAAGACCATTTAACAGTAAATAGTTATTATTCTTGGCTAAATACAAATATTTCTTTGGTGCTGTAGCTAGGAAACTTCTGCTTTCCTTTCAGATTTCAGTAACATAAATCTATTAATTGTATGAAATACAATTTCTACTAATAAAAGTGAATTATAAACACTGAGAAGAATGTCACCTGTTCAATTTATAGGTTTGCTTCATTTTTTAATCGGAGCTTCACTTAGATTGTTCTTCCTTTCATGGTTAAAGAATGAGGGAATTGTTAGGAATTGACCTTGGTAATTAGGTTCTAAAGATGAAAAATTTTACTGGTGACAGCATGACAGCATTGAATGATTAACAAAAGAAAAGCAAAGTTTCTATTAACTTGCAGTACTTGAAATTTTCTCATTTGTAAACATGTCGGTTTACCACTAAACAAGAATTATTGCTGAGGAAAGTAGAAGCTCTGTGTCATTTCAGGTGTTAACCTGAGCACAAATAACAATAAATCCTGAGATAGGAAAGACTTGTAAAGTTAAAACAGTCAAAGAAGAGGAAAAAGATGAGGATACTAATTAGGAGAGCATGCAACATCGTGTTTCAAAACAATCACAAGTGGTGATAGAGTTGTGTGCTATTTTAACTTATAGTATTTAACAAATACCAAAAAATTGTTATGATATTTAAAAATCAGTATATTAATTTTATAACCTCAGATAGTAAAAAATAACTTGCAGACCAAGCATTAAAACCCAACCCTGGATCTGTAACACTCATGTAAAATCTCAACTGTGATAGAATTCAGGTAAATTTCTGTACTGGAAAGATGAAAATCTGAGAACCTGGTGAGGGAGAATTGTCTGTGTTCTGTTAATCATGTTTTAAATAAATGCTGATTGGCCAGGCAGGAAGTATAGGTGGGTCAACCAGATAGGAAGTAGAGGTGGGGCAATGAGAACAGGAGAATTCTAGGAAGGAGGAAGTCCATTCCTCCCAGTTCTCCCCAGAACACGGAAGAAGCAAGATGTGACCTGCCTCCCTGAAAAAGGTACTGAGCCATGTGGCTAACATAGATAAGAATAATGGGTTGATATAAGTTATAAGTGTTAGCAAGAAGCCTGAGCTAATGGGCCAATCAGATTATATCTAATGTAGACTCTCTGTGTGATTTTCTTTGGGACCTAATGACTGTGGGAACCAGGCAGGACAGAAACCCCAACAAGTCCGGCCCTCATGTTACAAGAAACTTTGAGACTGGCTGGCCACCTAGTTTGACTGAAAGTCACAAGCTCCAGGTTCATTGAAAGAACTTGCATCAATAAATAAGATGAAGAGCTACCTAAGAAGCAGCTCTTATCAAACTGACCTTCTCTTGAACATATATACACATCCACCTGCACACTCATATGCAAACATACAAACATATATGCAGCACAAAAATGTCTGCCTTAACATGCACTACACAAATTTAGCAACATAGTTTAAAATCTATTAATTATTAAAACCATCAATAATACATTAAAATGAAAATATAATTTTCTCCTGAGAATAAATTATCTTCAATAACCAAAATTTAGATAACTGTTGACTTGCAAAGCTTCTATAAAGGGATCTGAAATCTTACTTAGGGAAAGCACCAAGGAATAGGAGTTATCAGAATTGTGACAACCACTTTTCTGATTGATGGACCCAATCGAAGCTTCTCCTGCTGCACTGAGAAGCTACTCCATCCAGTTTTCTTGCTGAGTCCCCCTTTCTCCTTAAACAATAGAACCAAAAATTTATCAAGAACCTAATGTTTGACTAATAATCATGAGCAGGCAATTTTTGTAAACTGGAGAATTCAGAGTTTACCTGCAAGTTTCTTGGAATCAGTCTGTTATCCCCTCTTAAACAGATATTTTTGTCTTTGAACTTCCTGTTCTAATTTAAGAACAAATCATTTTTGCTCAAATTTGAAAAGTCCAAAGATATATTAGATCTATTCCAGAGTTGGAAGGATGAGTACATGGTCCTTTGTGCAGTTTTCTGATTTTGCCCATAAAAAGAAAAACACAGGATCTGTACACAAGAACTTCTTATCTGAGCACTAACTGGCCTTAAAAGATGTATTTTATTGTATAAAAAAAGCATGACTTGTAAGGTCAGTGGTTAGTCAAAAGGATATCTAATATCAATGGGGAAAAAACTGAAAAAATATTTTGTATACTAGGATTAAGTATATTAGAGTGAATTATAAAGGTCTATGAAGAACTATCTGCAAAAAAATGGAAAAAATGCTGAAGCAAGCAAGGAAAAATATTCTATGTCAATTTCTATCCAAGAGACTGTTTTATAACAGTGCTTTGAAAACTATTGTACAGTCCACCCCTTCCCAGCCAAGTCTTTGGTAAGCATGTTAATAGCTGAGAAGTAAAGAAAGAGGCTTGGATGTGTGTGTGAAAATTCAGTAATCACACACACACACACACACACATATACACACATATGAAACTCTCAAAGAATAAACATTAGTGCTGAGAGTTTTTTAAATGAGAACTCCATATTAAATTTTGAAGAAAGTTTGCAATACAAAGCCTTAAGACTTCATGACGAAAGTTGAAGTCGCAAGAAAGAAAAAAAAATGTGTAGCTTGAAATTATTAGGTTAGCATCAGAACTGGGTCTTGATACAGTGGCAATAGAATTTTTGGGTTTTTACAACATAGTAGAATTAAGAAAACAGTCACTTAAAAAATTACCTGAACATTAAACACTCCTGATATTATTACACATTTCAATTTGAATTTTTTTCCAAGATGGGACACTCAAAACAGAATCACAGGGTTGAAGGTTGATTCTTTCAGTGCTCTACAGTAGAGCCTTGTCAATCAGTTGACCTGTGGCTGACTCCAGAAACCCCAACTGACCTTTCTGCAGTGTTCCTGGAGACATTAGAATGGATTTTTTTGCATTTATTTATTTAATAAGAAAACAAAGTATTTTTTTCAATATATATATCAATCCAAGTTCCTACTCCCTCCCCTCCTTCTATTCCCTCCAAATTCGTTCCCACTTCACCCCTCCTCAGCGAAGGTGAGGTGCATTGCTTTGGGGAAGGTCCAAGGCCCTCTCGACTATACCTAGGCTGAGCAAGGTATGTATCCAAAGAGAATAGGTTCCCCAAAAGCCAGTACATGCAGTAGGGATAAATCCTGGTGCCACTACCAGGGCCCCTCAGTCTGCTCTAGCCATGGTCACTCATAAGTGGATACTTGCTATTAGCAAAGGATACTGAGCATTAGTTTATGATACTAGAGAAACTAAATAATAAGGTGAAGCCTAATAAAAACATATATAGATCCACCTGGAAAGTCAAAACAGACAAGATCGCCTTGAAAAATTGGGAGCATGGGGGTGGGAAAAGAAGGGAGAGTGGAAGGAGAACTATGTGTTTCTTAATGTTTCCTCCTGATCATACTTTATCTTTTATTGAATGATTAAATCTAAATAAACTAACAAGAGCAATTACTATCTAGGAGGCAGACCACTAAGAGCTCTCATTCATTGTTGATGAGAATGCTCAATAGGATTGTCACTTTGGAAAGACATTGTCAGTTTTTTAAAATACTTAACAAATCTTGTTCATACAATCTCATAATCATGTTACTTGTTCTTTACTCAACTAAAGTGAATACTTTTGTTTTGTAATATGCTGTAATGCACATGAATATATTATTTTTATTAATAGTTATCAAAACCTAGAGCAGCACATTTGCCATTTAATAGGTGATGCAAAAGCAGAATATGGTTCATAGATTCAATGAACTACATGCAATACAATGTTAAAAGGGTCTAAGCTAAAAAGCCATGTGAAGGCATTGATGAGTCATAGAGGCATATTATTAATTTAAACAAGCTAGCATGAATAAGAAGTATTTTACACAATTGCATTTACATTTCATACTATAACAGAAAAGCATAGAGAAGGTGAACACAACAATGGCTAACAATTTAATGTAGAGAAAGTTTGTATAAATGGCAAAAATAGAATTTGGGTGTAGTGAATATACTTTGTATGATTTTGTACAAATAACATTGTTAATATGTAAATTGATGGCTCATAATAAATAATATTGTACTAAATTAATTTTCAAAGCATAATCGGTCATGACAGTATAAGATAGAATATAATAAACAAAATAATATAATTGTATGACAAATATAAGAATAAACTCTACACTGCAGGTTTGGGGATAGAAGCAAAATTATAGAAACTTAAGCAAATTGGGGAAATGGTGGGATTTTTTAAGACTGAAAGCAGAGGGAAGTTTATATAATATTTTCTTTCCTTTGGCAAAGTTGTGTCATATGTGACACAGTTGATCAGTTCTGAAACTGTGCCCACATATAATTAGATAAATTTGTAGAGGATCATGAAAATACATCTTCCACCACTGAAACATCAACTTAGAACTCTAAGCAGAACAGTCAACTGATCCAAGTCATAGATGTTTCAATGGGATATAACACTATGATCTCAGGTTCCTTTTTTATTGAAATACAGAAAATAGTATAAATATTTTGTCTATATATACATGAGTTATTTTACACATGTTTCTTTGCTCTAAATAGCGGGGCACACCTGGAAACTATAGTATAATAGCATAACTGAGTTCATCCCAGGACTAAATCTTTATTTCTTATTCCATTCTATAATCAGTAGACTGGGACTTCATGTAGAAATGCTTAGTTTGAAGACTAGGGAGACACGTGTCCAATAAAAACCTTGAATTTCTTTGAAATCTAGAAACTTAGAAATTTTTTGATGTTGTGATATAAGCAAGACAGAAGGTTAATGGGAAGGAATATGGTTCTGAGGGAAAACTACATAGAGACTTGTAGGTCTGGCTTAACACTATATGAAACCCATCAAAAAGAACAACAAGCTATTTAATTAAAATTAAAACCCATACCCATAATTGTGAGACGCTAACAGCATTCCCACTAAGATCAGAAACAAGGTAACTTGTCTCTTTCTAACCAGGAAATCCTAACTAACCCAAGGAAACAAAATAGGAAAACAAAGTTACAATGATTCAAAAAAGAAAGAGTAAATCTTTTTTATATGGCATTATTTTCTACCTAGAAAACCCAAAATAGCAGATTATAAAGCAGAAACATAAGCAATTATAGTAAAATGTGCATAATAGAATACAGAGGGAATAGATTCAAATATGTTACTATGAACTGACAGTGAATTAATAGAATTTGAGATTTAAGACAATATACTGTGGACATTAGAATGGCCTGGGTCTGAAAAAGCCTGGGATGAAACCGGACTCGCTGAACATAGCGGACAATGAGGACTACTGAGAACTCAAGAACAATGGCAATGGGTTTCTGATCCTACTGCACATACTGGCTTTGTGGGAGCCTGGGCAGTTTGGATGCTCACCTTACTAGACCTGGATGGAGGTGGGGGTTCCTTGGACTTCCCACAGGGCAGGGAACCCTGCTTGCTCTTTGGGCTGACGAAAGAGGGGGACTTGGTTGGCGGAGGGGGAGGGAGGTGGGGGGCGGTGGCGGGGAAGAGACAAAAATCTTTAATAAATAAATAAATGTATAAAAAAATAAAAAAAGAATTATTTTCAAATGAGAAAAAAAAGAATGTCCCCAACTGGAATTATGGGTGTTTGTCTAACAAAATAGAGGAAAAAAACTGAGAAAAACATAAAATTCCATTGAAATATGATTGAAGAACCTAATTAAATAGACAGTTTTCATATCCAGAGAACACCAATACAAAAAAGGCTACAAAAGAGATGAAGAGAGTTATGTGACATTTCGATCAAAGTAAATTTATGACATAAATAAAAAATGTCAATGTTGGCAAGAGTTAGGTCTGGAAGAGATGACTGAGTAGAGTACAGGGAACTTAGAGAGCTGAATATTTTCTCTACATGATTCTGTATTAAGAGATTTACATTTATGCAATATGCCCAAACCATGCAATGTCCAATACTGATAGGGAAATCTTCATGTCAGGTATGAACACTGGCTAATTCACTGACAAATATAACCTACTGGTGGAATACTGATGTGAGGGAAGGCTATGTACATGTGGAATAATATGTTCCATGAATGAATTTATACCTTCTTCTTATTGCTATTGGGAACAAAACTCTACTCAAAATCAGCAAATGCTTAAAATAAGACACAATTCACAATGGATGATTTTAAAAGGGCAGTGCTGCCAATAAAAGACCCTCCAAGAGAAAATGCATAAAATCAATATCTATTCATTCTTGATATTACTTACATGCATGCAATGACCAGCTATGCGTCCTTGACTGAAATGAATAAGTAGCAGGCTTATTCATAAATAAATGGTAAAAAATGGTAAACATAAACAATAAAAAATAAATCAGTACCAGAGAGAATATAAATTTCAATAACTTAAAAATAATCCACTCTCAAATTGTCAGTATGTATTTTTACTCCTTAAGCTTAGCCTGTATGTTGTGCCAGCTTTGAAAAGAAAGCCACCAAATAATCAAATACATCCAACCACAATTCAATCATCCAGGTTTAGCATTAAAGTGATTTTAGTGGTGGCAGTGTGGTACATTCATAAGTAATGGGTGTGGCATTTTAGTTGTGTGGTCTTTCTCCACAAAATTCCTAGGCCAATAGGACTAATCATAGGAGAAACCACATACATTTTCCCATTAAGGAACATTTCATGCCATACCAGATTGATAGTTGTAGTAATAAGGGCAGCAGGGCTGCGTCCCCAGCACCCCGGCTGCCTGGCTAGCTTATGCCCGAAATAACAACACACAAACTATATTCATTTAATCACTGCTTGGCCCATTTCTATCTAGCCTCTTCTAGGCTAATTCTCACATATTAATTTAGCCCATTTCTAATCATCTGTGTAGCGCCCCTATGTGCGCTTACCGGGAAGATTCTAGCCTATGTCCATCCTGGGTTGGAGCTTCGTCGCATGCGTCTGCCTGGGAGCTGGGAGCATGGCGTCTCTCTGAGGTATCTGCTCCCGAGAGGAGAGCTGTGGAGTCTGAGATCACTTCCTCTTCCTCCCAGCGTTCTGTTCTGTTTACTCCTCCCACCTATCTTCTAACCAATGAGGGCCAAGTAGTTTCTTTTTATTTAACCAATGACCTTCCTCCATCAGATAGTGCTTAAATTTAACAAGGTCTTCAAAAGAAGTCCAGACTGAGACACCATCAGTCAGGAATATCCTGAGAAAACTATTAAAAAAATATACAGTGATATCCTGCATAGTATTCTGGGCGAAAAGCATGACAAGCAAAAATAAACCATATGCTGGAATTGTTAATCATAATATATCAATGATATATCATTAAATGTCGCCGGTGCACAGCAGTAATATAAGATGTGCATGAAGAGGGAATTGTCTATGGGAGATCTTGGAACTCCATTCTCTTTATAGTTTTCCCGGACCTTCAAGACTGTTCTAAAGTAAATATTTCTAAAAAGATTAGTTGATTAGTTCTCAAAGCTAACAAGGTTGGTATAGATTTGACTATACATGAATTAATCTGAGATTTAAAAAGCTAAACAAAATATTTTCTACTATGGGACAGGTGGACAGAAAGAGATCATGTTGTGTAACTAAAGTAAGCATAGACAAGTTGGAAAATTCTGTTTGTAGTCCAAAAAACATTTATCTGACTCTTGGCATATTCTGCCCATTCTTGTATCCCATCATTATAGAAGTAGGAATCTTATTATCTGTTGCCAATTAATCATCCTGGTAGGAAATACACACCATAATCCATTAGTGTGATGAGGATTTGCTTAGCACTTCAGAAGTCAGCATTGTAAATGCATTGTTTTGCTGCATTGCTTTGAGGAAATGTCATTTAGCTTTCACTATCATTATCACTGCAAACATGCCTTGTTTGATTTTGTTGATCATTTACTTTTTATGATATTAGTGGTTATTAGTTGTCTTAAAGAGGACATAAAATAGATTTTGAGGGACATACAATTTAAGCAAGGTAGTAAAATCTCTGAAGAGAACCATGTTAACTTGATTTAAGATGTGAAAAGATTCTATGCTATAGATATCAAACATCTTAGATAATACAATTATCAATATTCACTTGGTGCATTTATGTTTGCTTTTTATTTCAAATTTAGTTTGCCATTAGCTTTGAAATACATATTTAGTAATACGCATACACTTATATGTATAATTGCTTTTGACTTTCCTGACTGTATTATTGGTTTGAGCACTTTATAGTCATTATTTATTTTTATAGAAATGTTCAAGATGCTGTAGTTATTAGTTTAGCAAGATGGAATGTTAGTTAGATTTTTCCATTGTCACTCTTATACTTAGAAGTACAGGGAACATGAAGGTTTTATAATAAACTGTATTTAAGATGCTTCCTGCTTCATTTAAAGGTAAGAGAAAAAATTATTCTTTGTCTGGTCTATGAATTATATATATCCTTTCTAAATTTAGTCAAACATTAACTGAAATACACATCTAAATACATATTTATATACATGCATGTTTATATAAAATATATGTACATATATACAGGAACACACATATTATCATATACACAGGTACACACATACTATTATATACTTGTTAGTTACCTTACTTTCTATTCTTTTATATTACTGGTTTGGACTCAAGAATAGGAAACATTAATCATAGAAAACATATTTTTAATTATGTACATATACATAGGAATCCTACAAATGTATCAGACATAAAGAAAGCCAAGATGTTTAAAGTTGAGGTATCACCCAAGTTCAAGAAAGGAATAGATTTGTGTGACTTTTAGTAGTGGGGGTGAGGAGATAAAGTAAGCGAGTAGGTAGGAGAGCTGATATTGAGTTTGTTTTGCTGTGTGCACATCAATTAGACAATAAGATTGCCTAACAGGGTGTGGAGAGATGGCTCAGAGTTTAATATCAGTGACTGCTCTTCCTGAGTTCAATTTCCAGCAATCACATGGTAGCTCACAGCCATATCTAATGGAATCTTTCCCGCTTCAGGCATAGAGGCATACATGCAGTTAGAACACAGTATACATAATAAATAAAGTCTTTATTAAAAAAAAAACAAAGAAAACAACAAACACACAAAAAATATTCTTCTAAGTTCATTATATAAAAGAGATTGGCTAACAGTAGTAGAAATAGCCAGGTTTACTAATGAAATTCCCTTTATAAATGTCAACATTTTACAAAAAAGAAAGCACTGTGCCTTTGAGAGTGGAGGGAAACATTCTTTGAGGTAGCATATTGCAGTTTCATAAGGCAGTGTCATTTCATTATGTGCAAATGTACAATTGTACACCTGCTATGTACAAAGGTGATAAGTGACATGTAACATTGAAAAAGAACCAAACTCACGAAAACCCATGAACTCTGGACAGAGAGCTGTGGTGCCTCCCTGTGACCGAACTAGGCCCTGCATATGTGAGAGATAATTTTGTTTTTAAAGTATAACCTCTTGGGGTTATATCCCACTTATAAATGGAAATATTTTATTGCTGCATTCAGAGCAACATCAGTGGGTAAATATGTATATAATTTAATGACATAAAACCATAAGACTTTCAACGATATTGTGATTATTTTTGTGATTATAACAACTCAATATAAAAGACACATCTGTTGTTTCTAATTATACCTATTCTTGAACATTTTCATCATGCTAATTTCAGTTGCTGTGTTGACATAATTGAATTTGCCTTTCCTTCCGTATCATTTTTGTTTCAGCACACTACCTGAGGTTTCTGCCCATAGGGAACAATGTAATGAGATGATTTAAAGATATAGCATACAACCAAAGCTCATTTTCATTTTTTTCCCTGTCACATTTCTCATTACTTTCTCCAGAGTCAAAACTATTTTATCCTCTCCAGCTGGATATTATTGGGAAAAGAACAAAGATTAAACTGCAACATAAATACATTCACATAGAGTAACTTTTGCAATAAATTAAAGCTGAAAAAACAATATAATTACCAGGAAATATTTTTCTTTTAGTTCCTATAGGTTAGGCAAACTCTTTATTTCATTTTGGAAAATTGAGTCAGTGCTTGTAACATTCATATGATCTGTCAACACATTCAGTTGTGAATTAGTCTGTAATCTAGTGGAGGAGACACATCCTAGCATATGTAAGACAAGTAATACTATAATTATTTGACTATACATTATACAAGGTCAGTCACTATTGTTCTTTCATAAAAATGATAGAGACTACCTAAGTGACAAAATCTTAAGAAACGTACAGAATCACATATACATTTGAAAATGAGGAAAATTAGGACATAACCAAAGGAGTAACAAGTATATGTTAAACAATGAATAGCATAAACATGGGCAGATAAATGATTAAGAAACTGGACAGAACCTCACATTTGTGTGTTCAAAATTAAAAATCAGCAATAATGGCAAATTTAATAATATTCCACAGCTCAGCATTTAGACCTGAGATGACCATAAGTGAAGACTGGTTATAATGCAAAATATGTGTAATTATGAAAAAATTAAACAAATACACATTATATTGTTCTAGTATAAATGTAAAGTTGGTATAAAGCATGAAGAAGGAGGAACTGGTCAGCAAATGAAGGGGAATTTATCTTCTGAAATCATTTTTTTTAAAAGATTTATTTATTTATTATGTATACAGTATTCTCAGTACTCTGCCTGCAGGCCAGAAGAGGGCACCAGATGATTGTGAGCCACCATGTGGTTGCTCGGAATTGAACTCAGGACCTTTGGAAGAGCAGGCAGTGCTCTTAACCACTGAGCCATCTCTCCAGCCCCTCTTCTGAAATCTTGGATCTTGTTGTGACTTTATAGATGCCTGGATCCTTTCATTTCACAATTACTTAAGAGGGTGACTGTATAGCCTTTGGTAGGTACTCTAAATTCTAGTCACCTGTGCAGGCTTCGGCTTCTCTTGAAACAGATTTGATACATTATAGAAGCAGAATCTTAGACTCCAGTATTATAGTTGACTGCAAAAGAATGATAAACTATCTTCCAGGCGAGCAACTGGTCAAAGTTGTTGAGAATAGGTTTCTATAGTTAATTTATACAAACAGTTCATGTTCTGTTTTATGAGTTAGCATATCAGGAAGAAGTTGTCAGAACACTTAGCAATGACGATAATTGTCTCCCTCCTATCAATAACCTTGTGTTTAAAAAGAATGCAGAAATACATTATGATGTCAACTCAACACTGCTTCAAGACAATTTACTTAAACAATACTGATTATTCTATTTGCAATGAATATCTTTGGAATTACGGTACAAACGCATATCCTTATGGAATAAGAGATGTATTCCCTACATACTGGCAAATGCTTCAGAGTTGTTTTCTAAGGTAGAAGGCTACATTACCTGGTATGTGAAGCCAGGTCATACTTCTTTCCACATCACTATCATACAAGGATCGACAAGAAAGGGATGAAGTTCTGTTTGCCTCTGCTTTATAGTAACTTGAAAGCATCACAAGTGGAGAAGCCTTTGCTGTGTCAGCAGTGTTTTCTAATGTCAATTAGAGAGCAGCCTCTACACCTGGTGCTCTATTTTTACTTCATTAACTACCATCTAAGTGTTTCTATGCTAGAGTTATGCCTTAAGATAATATTCTCCCCCATCCCGTCTTATAATACTATATGCAAAGCTTTATTTTTTGTGGATGCATATTAATTTTATAATAATTATTTTTATTTCAGTGAATTGTGAATTGGGAGTTTAATGGGGTTGCATTGAATCTGTAAATAGCTTTTGGTAGAATGATCATGTTGATGATATTAATTTACTATCTATGAGCATGAAAAGTGTTTCTGATTTCTGGTGTGTTTTCTATCTGTTCAGAGAGTTAAGTTTCTTTGTAAAAGTTTGTTGTCACCTTGTTTGGGTTTATTCCGAGATAATTTATTTTCTTTGAGTCTATTATGAATGGGAGTGTTTTTTTTTTTTTTTTTGATTTGCCTCTCTGTATGCTGGCTGTTGTTCTTTAGAAAAGCTATGTATGCCTGGAAGTTGATTCTGTACGCTACCATCTTGCTGAAATTATTATTTAATAAGATTCTCATTAAATGATTATAATATTTTGGCATTCAGATAATAAGATAGGTAATGATAAATAGCTAACACAGATTTTTGGAAAAGCTTTGATGAGAAATTGTCAAGGGAATTAAACTAATCTTAAAGGATCAATCATGCCAAAGTCTGGAAAAAGTAAATTTTAAGGAGAAAGACTGTGTGTCACATTTCCAGAGATGTAGACGACCTTGACTTATTGAAGAATAGAGAGAAAAAAATCAGTGTTACTGGAGCACAAAGTTATATACTTTTGCGTCACATTTCCTAAAATTTAGCCTTACAAGGAGATAAGTAGGTTAGATTTTAAAATATATATTTATGTTCATACATGCATACAGTAGCAATGAAAAAGAGACAAGGAATTTGAAAGAGAGCAATGAATAATACATGGGAGGATTTGAAAGGAGGAAAAGAAAGGGAGAAACGATGTAACTTATTATAACCTCAAAATTATTTGTACAGATAGCATCTTAGGTGTTGCCTGAGCAATATGTTGTGATATCTTCTATGGAAATTTTTTTTTTGTAAATGAGTAAAACAGGAAGCAAAAACCAGAGTTACATTTCCAACAGGCACGTGGACATAGAAATTTAGAAGCTCAAGAAAAAATTGGGATGGCAAATATATATTTTAGAATAATGCAGAGTTGAAATTATCTACAATACATATTATATAAGATTTCTTAGGCAGAAGAATTAACATTAATGAGCAAAGTAGGAGGAAGAAAAGTAAGTTTCAGAAAAGACTAAAATGGGTTTTTGAAGGAAGGCTGCAGAGAACAGTAATCAGGGATACTGAAAGAACAAGAAATGTGAATGTTTGTACATCTTTAACATTTTAACTAACAGTGATTTACATAGCACTGAGAAAAGATCCAGTGATTCTGGATGTTATACCAGAAAATAAACTTTTGTTGGATTAATCTCTCCCATTGCTATCAATCTAATTAAAGAGAATGGGGAGCTTAATAATAAATTATGTTATGCACCTTCTCCAATCCTTAATTGGATAGTAAATTCTACTGGTCATGAATCACTGAAATAGTGTCTCTTTGCTGTGTCTTTAGTGGAGTCTCTCTCTCTCTCTCTCTCTCTCTCTCTCTCTCTCTCTCTCTCTCTCCATATAATACTTTAAATCTACTCCTGTAGATTAAATTACCATCTTTGTATTGTCTTTCTTTCATCACTTTAGGGAAAACAGCACAGTGTGTTACTCGGAACTCCAAACTTCTCACACGGCTTTTGTGTAGGAGAATTCTAACTTGTTTTTCTGTACCTGTTTTCACCACAGCAACATAAAAACATAATGTCTGCACCACTTCTTCTCGTGAGGAGCACATGAATCAATACATAAAGTACTGAGGATTAGTGTTGGTGTAATGCATGAACTGCCACATCATCCCCGGTTAGTAAATTTCCTACAGGTTAATCCAGGATTTGTGTCCATGAACTCATTTCTTACTGTCAGGGACTGAGCTGGTCCTTCGCTTTGCTATCTCTGTGTTTTTATTTGTATTCTGCTTTGTCCTGCTGCCTCCCTTTCACAGCTGTCTCTCTCACGATAGTCAGTTTCTTTGGAGGCATTTCTACATTACTATTTTACCTCTTGAGTCTGCAGAGAACAACATTTAACTAATTTCTTGTTTATGTGATTTTTTTAACATATATGTGCAATCTGTTTTATATAAAATATATTTGCATCTGAATATAATTTGCATCATTTGTATTTTTTTTATTTATAACTAAATAATCATTTACAATACCTTTAGATTTATTTATGAAGTCCTCTGGGTCTTCTACTCTTCCCCACAAAATAAGCGAGTCTTTTGGCAATAAAATTCAAATGTATAAACAAATTTAATGCTAGCTTTGAACAAGGATCTACAGCCAGGACTTGATCGCTTCAATATTGCTATTAGTGCCTAGCTAATGAATCTTCAAGTAAAATTAGCTAAAACATTCTAGATTGCTTAAAGACTGAGAAATAACTTCTGGAGAGAGATTTTGAAACACAGTAGAAAATTAAAATGAGACCAAACCTCTCTAGAAAAAGACAAGTCAGGCTGTGATTCTTGAGCAGAGGCACTTATACAATGAACTCATCTTTTGTTGAAAGTAGAAAAGCATTTTCTTAAAAGTATTTGATACTATCAGTTCTTATTAGAATTTGTATTCAATTTGCTATGCACTATTTATTTGCACTTATATGTGTGTATTTAAAATTTTGGAACAAGATAAACATAAATGTGTGTGTATGGTTTTATTGTAAAAATTTCAATTACCTGTGGGTATATTGACAAATGTTTATATGGTGTTGTTAGGAATTAGTGGTTGGAGATTCCTGCAGTAATTATGACTTCATTAGCACAGAGTAGTTAGGTTTCTAGCATCACACATGACTTTTTCCTTGTAAAGCAGATCTTAAGTCCAATTAGAGAGCTGTGGGATCCCACCAAGGAAACTTCTCTTTGCAACAGATGGAGACCACTAAAGATAACCACTACAGATAATCAATTAAAAGGCCGAGCTGTGGAGCTAAGTTTCAATGAATACATCTGCGAAATACTCCTGCATGTAAGGCTCGGAGAACATCACTGGAGAGAGTGCCAAAGGTTTGTAAGAGTCAGAAGGTTGGGAATCTGCTGTGAAAATGTCTCCTAATAATGTCAGAAGCTAAACCCACAGAGACTCACTAACATGTTGCTCAAATATGAGCTGAACAAGCACAGAAATGGACATCCCTAAAAGGACCATAGAAAGCCCACAAGACCGCAACCCTACCCCAAAACTATTGACAACTGAGGAATGCTGGGAAAGGGGAAAATGCTCTTTCGGGGGAGGAACACAGCAATTGATTGTCCAGTTTCAAATTGTCAGCCCTATAAAAATACACATAACTAACAGTACACAGACTGCCCAGTTTATATTTAGAAATATATACACATTCATAATACATACGTATGAATGTACAAACATACACCATATATGTGTGTGTATGTACATATATGTATGTAAATAATAAAAAAGGAGGCCATGAGTTTGCTGGACAGCAGGGAAAGACTTGGAGGGTTTGGACTGAGGAAATAAAAGTGAAAAAATTTGCATTTATAATCCCAGAATTATAAAAAGGTCTACAAGATATATAAATTACACATTATCTGTCATTGTTTTTTAATTGCTTTGGAAGTAAAAATATATATGTACAACTATTTTTATTTATTTCATTTAAAATTAACAAATAGCATATAAAATAAATGAGAAAATAGTATTTAATGATCATATTAAAGTAAATGGATATAGTGAACAATAAAGGAATAATTTTTGTCTTCAACTCAAATAAAAAGTGAGTTTATGAATTTGTTCATGTTTCTATAATATTGGAACAAAAACATTTTATTATGACTGACATTTGCTCAGCCGTGTATTACCTGCATAAAAACCATGCATCATACTCCACCTCTTTTCAGAGCCCGCTAGACATCCCAGACAGTAGCTGTTTGTTCTTTGTTCCATAACTGAAATTTATTGTTACATATGCAATGGATATTTATGGGACATATGCAGCTTCATGTTAGATGCCCACATATTTCCTATTTTCTACAGCTCATTCAGATATTTAAAACTGGCAAAAAGTTTTTCAAAAGAAGAGGCCTAATAATATGAGCATTTGGAAATGACTTGTTGCATGATATATAATAATTTTTAATAACCCTGCATTTTCAGAAATGTGTAAGGGTTTGTCTTATATGACTCAGGAGTATGCATATTGATCCTTTGATTTTCCCCAGATGATTTTGTAAACATGATTAAAGATTCATTAGTAATAAGTACCCAATATATACATTTTGTTTGTCTTTCAGTATTTTTGATATTATATCTTCGCCACACAGCTATGAAATAATTAACTGTCATTGTTAGTCTCT
Organism: Microtus oregoni; assembly: GCF_018167655.1. Taxonomy (NCBI): domain Eukaryota; kingdom Metazoa; phylum Chordata; class Mammalia; order Rodentia; family Cricetidae; genus Microtus; species Microtus oregoni. The sequence goes on along the minus strand of NW_024543080.1, from coordinate 17,185,060 downwards.
GACCTTTGAGTTCTTCAGACATGGTATCATAGAATTTAATTCGAATAACCCACACCATGGGTATTCATTTCTCTCACCTAAGCCTCAAGTTGGCTTCTTCAATTTGTACACTTATTTTGGTATCCATTCTGTCCTACACAAATAGAGAAGATTATTATCACAGCTGGCCTAAAAGGGAAATATAACACAATGAGAGTATTCATTAAAATCCCTGTTGTAAAACAGCATTAGATGTTTGTTTACCTAGTTGGTTACTATTAATTATAAGCCTTGGTGTTTCTGGATGTATATATATATTCTGGATATATATATTTCTATCTTATAGAAAATAACTCCAAATGTGATTTTTCTGTTATATAATAATAATTTAGTTTCTTATTATAGCTACTTCTTCAATACATTTCATTTTTTTAGTGGTCTTGATTCAACATTGTTTTCTAGTCAACATTTTGAATATATTTGATAGATATGTAAATCATTCATTTGAGAAAAAAGATGATGTTTTTCTGTTCTCTGTGCATCTTATGAGGTTGACTGTCTTTATTCACTAATTTACATTTTTTTTTACTGTCTTATTCAGTATCTTCTTTAGTGTGCTTGAAATCTTTCAGTACCAGACCAGGATGAGTCTTCTAGGGTAAAGCTACTTGAGTAAGATTTTTTGAGTGGCTCTTTACATTGGAAAGTGTACTTAGCTGACACTGTAGTCAGACTTTCCTTTGGACTCCAAGCTCACAAATAATGATATAAAGACTCCTTATTAATTGTGAAATCTTTGCCTTGGCTTAGGTTTTTCCCATTCAGTTCTTAAAACTTAAATCAATCCATTTTTATTAATCAATTTATTAATCTTTCACGTGGTTCTATTATCTCTTCTCCGCGCCATATGTCCAACTCCTTCAGTATCTCAGTGGTGTCTTCCTCTTGCCTAGATTCATCCTGCTTCTCCCTTTGTCCAGGTGTCTCAACTATTCTCTCCTAGCTATTGGCCATTTAGCTTTTTATTTAAGCAAATCAGCATGACAAATCTTTGTACAATGTAAAAAAAAATATTCTGCAACAACACTGTTAACAGCATATTCTAGAAATCTTGAGTCACTAAAAGACTTCTTTAATTATTTTCTGAGTGATTACAGATTGGTGTGCAATGAGTGACATTGATATCATGGACTATATTATATACTCTCAAATATTTAAAAGATAATATTTTCCAATCTCTCAGTGTTTCTATGTAAATATATCAATATTTTAACGTATCTTGTATTTAAATTTTTAACATTTACATTTCAAGAAGTCAAACAATATTAAAAGTATCAATTACTCTATCTCCTGAGTTGCATTATTGTTATATGTGAGCTAGCTATTTTTTGGAAAATTGAAGGAAGCAACATACAATTTCAAACTAACTATTCCATTTTTTAAAATCATATATTTACATGAGTATACATGCTTATTGTTTGGAGTGCTTGCAAGTTACTGAAAAGTGTTTGTAAATAGCTAAATAATGAATAGTTAAAGACTCTAAGGTAAATTTTCAGTCATTCAAAAACATTAATATAAGAATAAATTCTGTATTATTTTTACATGCATAAGTTCACTAGATTTTAGTGCTTTTCTGAAATAGAGTTTAGAAGAAAACTTCTATTTTTATTCTTATATCATCCTGATGATATGAGTCATGCATCATCAGCAGTGTTTTAAAGCATAACATCTACAATTGGGCTTATTTGCATGTTTTATTTTATGCTTGAAGGATACTTTCTAAATGCCTCAAACTTTCATACAATTTATTTGTGAGGTTTAAACAGTAGCATCTATAAATTTTAAAAAAAATGGGTTTGATAACTTTATTCATCTTAAACCTTGATTGACATAGGCTACCTTATTTACAGAGGAGCTCATCCTGTTATACAGTTTAAATCAGTACCATTTAGCTTACTCTTTACCTTTATTTCTCTTTCTTTCTTTTTCCTTTCTTCTGTCTTCTTTATTTTCATCTCCTTCTTCTCTAAAACAATCCATTTAAATTCAAATTCCACCAGCTTTCATAATTTTTCCCTATGATAACAGAGTATTTCTTTACTTCTTTTTTCTAACAAAAGAACAAAGATAAGCTATTGAAAACAATTCTATCAGTGGTACATAATGATCTAAAAACATTTGTTGAAATCAGGAACACATTTTGAAATCTAAGCATACTAGTGAGATAGCGATACTGGTAAAAATCCTTACCATGCAATTACTAGGACATAACGTTCAATCCCCAAATCCCATATAAAGAAAGGCAGGTGGGATGTCACACACAGGCTGTAATAACAGTATTGGGGAATAGGAGACGATGGGATACTTGGGGCTTATCAGTCAGCCATCCTAGTTTTTTTTTTTTTATTGAGAAAAAAAAATTCCTGCCTCCTCCCAGCCTCCCACTCCTCCCCCCTCCCCCCACTCCTCTCCCCGTCCCCCCACTCCTCTCTCCCTACCCCCACTCCTCTCCCCCTCCCTCTCCAGTCTGAAGAGCAGTCAGGGTTCCCTGCCCTGTGGAAAGTCCAAAGTCCTCCCACCTCCATCCTGGTCTAGGAAGCTGAACATCCAAACTGGCTAGGCTCCCACAAAGCCAGAACATGAAGTAGAATCTGATGGAGGAAGGTCATTGGCTAATAAAGGAACTGCCTTGGCCCATTTTATTGGTTAGAGGATAGGTGGGAGGAGTAAACAGAACAGAACGCTGGGAGGAAGAGGAAGTGAGCTCAGAGACTGGACAGCTCTCCTCTAGGGAGCAGACGCCTGAGAGAGACGCCATGCCCTGCTCCCGGGATGAAGCTCCGACCCAGGATGGACATAGGCTAGAATCTTCCTGGTAAGCGCACCTTGGGGTGCTACACACAGATGAATAGAAATGGGCTAAATTAATATGTGAGAATTAGCCTAGATAGAAATGGGCCAAGCAGTGATTTAAATGAATACAGTTTGTGTGTTGTTATTTTGGGGCATAAGCTAGCCGTGCGGGTGGCTGGGGTGCTGGGGACGCAGACCTGCCGCCCTTATTACTACAAGGATAAAAACCCAGTGCCATTGTCCTTGGCTTCTCAGCAGCCCTCATTGTCCGCCATATTCAGAGAGTCCAGTTTTATCGCCTGCTTTTTCAGTCACAGTCCAGCTGTCCTTGGTGAGCCCCCAATAGATCAGCCCCACTGTCTCCGTGGGTGGGTGCAACCCTCTTGGTCCTGACTTCCTTGCTCATCTTCTCCCTCCTGTTCCTCACTGCGACGTTGGGAGTTCAGTCCAGTGCTCCAGTGTGGGTCTCTGTCTCTATCTCCATCCATCGCCAGATGAAGGTTCTATGGTAATATGCAAGATATTCGTCAGTATTGCTATAAGATAGGGTCATTTCAGGTTCCCTTTCCTCAGCTGCCCAAGAAACTAACTGGCGAACTCGCCTTGGGCACCTGGAAGCCCCTCTAGGTCCAAGTCTCTTTCCAACCCTAAGATGGCTCCCTTAATTAAGATATGTGCTTCCCTGCTCCCCTATCCAATCTTCATTTATCCCAATCATCCCGTTGCCCCAAGTTCTCCCCATCCTACCCTTCTCACTTTTCTCTCCCCATCTCCCCTTACCCACTTCCCACCCCACCCTTAAGATCCCGATTTTTTGCCTGGCAATCTTGTCTACTTCCCCTACCCAGGAGGATAGCTATATGTTTTTCTTTGGGTTCACCTTCTTATTTAGCTTCTTTAGGATATCAATTTATAGACTCACTGACCTTTATTTTTGGCTAGAAACCAATTATGAGTGAGTACATCCCATGTTCATTTTTTTGGGTCTGGGTTACTTCACTCAGGATAGTATTTTCTATTTCCATCCATTTGCATGCAAAATTTGAGAAGTCATTGTTTTTAACCGCAGCATAGTACTCTAATGTGTATATATTCCACACTTTCTTCATCCATTCTTCCATTGAAAGACATCTAGGTTGTTTCCAGGTTCTGGATATTACAAATAATGCTGCTATGAAAATAGTTGAACAAATGCCCTTGTCATATGATCGGGCATCTCTTGGGTATATTCCCAGGAGTGGTATTGCTGGGTCCAGGGGTAGGTTGATCCCGAATTTCCTGAGAAACCAAAACACTGCTTTCCAAAGTGGTTGCACAAGTTTGCATTCCCACCAGCAATGGATGTAGGAACCCCTTCCTCCACAACCTCTCAGGCAGAGGCTGTCATTGGTGTTTTTGATTTTAGCCAATCTGACAGGTGTAAGATGATATCTCAAAGTTGTTTTGATTTGCATTTCTCTGATCGCTAAGGAGGTTGAGCATGACCTTAAGTGTCTTTTGGCCAATTGAACTTCTTCTGTTGAGAATTGTCTATTCAGATCAGTGCCCCATTTTTTAATTGGGTTAATTAGCATTTTAAAGTCTACTTTCTTGAGTTCTCTATATATTTTGGAGATCAGACCTTTGTCTGTTGCGGCGTTGGTGAAGATCTTCTTCCAGTCAGTAGGTTGCCTTTGTGTCTTAGTGACAGTGTCCTTTGCTTTACAGAAGCTTCTCAGTTTTAGTAGGTCCTATTTATTCAATGTTGCCCTTAATGTCTGTGCTGCTGGGGTTATACCTATGAAGCGATTGCCTGTGCCCATCTGTTGTAGGGTACCTCCCAATTTCTCTTCTATCAGGTTCAGTGTGCTAGGACTGATATTGACGTCTTTGATCCATTTGGACTTGAGTTTTGTGCATGGTGATAGATATGGGTCAATTTTCATTCTTCTACAGGTTGACATCCAGTTGTGCCAGCACCATTTGTTGAAGAAGCTTTCTTTATTCCATTGTATACTTTTAGCTCCTTTATCGAAAATGAGGTGTTCATAGGTTTGTGGGTTAAAATCTGGGGCTTCTATACAATTCCATTGGTCGACTTCTCTGTTTTTATACCAATACCAAGCTGTTTTCAATACTGTAGCTCTGTAGTAGAGTTTGAAGTCAGGGAAGGTAATGCCTCCAGAAGTTCCTTATTATATAAGACTGTTTTGGCTATCCTGGGTTTTTTGTTTTTCCATATAAAGTTGATTATTGTCCTCTCAAGATCTGTGAAGAATTTTGATGGGACCTTGATGGGGATTGCATTGAATCTATAAATTGCCTTTGGTAGAATTGCCATTTTTACTATGTTGATCCTCCCAATCCAAGAGCAAGGGAGATCTTTCCACTTTCTGTATCCTCTTCAATTTCTTTCTTCAATTCCTTAAAGTTCTTGTCAAATAGATCTTTCACTTCCTTGGTTAGAGTTACCCCAAGATATTTTATGCTATTTGTGGCTATCGTGAAAGGTGATGCTTCTCTGATTTCCCTCTCTGCTTCCATATCCTTTGTGTATAAGAGGGCGACTGATTTTTTGGAGTTGATCTTGTATCCTGCCACATTACTAAAGGTGTTTATCAGCTGTAAAAGTTCTTTGGTGGAGTTTTGGGGGTCACTTATGTACACTATCATTTCCTCTGCAAATAATGAAAGTTTAACCCCTTCCTTCAAAATTCGAATCCCCTTGATCCCCTTATGTTGTCTTATTGCTATTGCTAAAACTTCAAGCACTATATTGAAAAGGCATGGAGAGAATGGACAGCCTTGCCTTGTCCTGATTTTAGTGGGATGGCTTTGAGTTTCTCTCCATTTAGTTTGATGTTAGCTGTCACTTTGCTGTAAATAGCTTTTATTGTATTTAGGTATGACCCTTGTATCCCTAATCTCTCCAAGACTTTTATCATAAAGGGATGTTGAATTTTGTCAAAAGCTTTTTCAGCATCTAATGAAATGATCATATGATTTTTTCTTTCAGTTTATTTATATGATGGATTACATTGATAGATTTTCGTATGTTGAACCAGACCTGCATCTCTGGGATGAAGCCTACTTGATCATAATGGATAATTTTTCTAATGTGTTCTTGGAAACGGTTTGCCAGTATTTTGTTGAGTATTTTTGCGTCAATATTCATGGGTGAGATTGGCCTGTATTTCTCTTTCTTGGTTGAGTCTTTGTGTGGTTTTGGTATCAGAGTGACTGTAGCTTCATAAAAGGAATTTGGTAATGACTCTTCTGTTTCTATATTGTGAAATACATTAAGGAGTATAGGTATTAGATCTTCTTGGAAGTTCTGGTAGAATTCTGCATTGAAACCATCTGGTCCGGGGCTTTTTTTGGTAGGGAGGTTTTTGATGACAGCTTCTAATTCTTCATGACTAACAAGTCTATTTAGATTGTTCACCTGGTCCTGGTTTAACTTTGGTATATGGTATTTATCTAAAACCGTGTCCATTTCTTTTACATTTTCCAGTTTTGTGGCATACAGGCTTTTGTAGTAAGATCTAATGACTCTCTGAATTTCCTCTGTGTCTGTGGTTATGTCCCCCTTTTCATTTCTGATCTTATTAATTTGCATATTCTCTCTCTGCCATTTGATTAGTTTGGATAGGGGTTTATCAATTTTGTTGATTTTCTCCAGGAACCAGCTTTTTGTTTCATTGATTCTTTGGATTGTTTTCTGTGTTTCTATTTTGTTGATTTCAGCCCTCAGTTTGATTATTTCCAGTCTTCTACTCCTCCTAGGTGAGTCTGCTTCTTTTTTTTTTCTAGAGCTTTCAGGTGGGCTGTTAAGTCTCCAATGCGTGCTTTCTCTGTTTTCTTTAAGTGGGCACTTAGTGCTATGAACTTTCCTCTCAGGACTGCTTTCATAGTGTCCCATAAGTTTGAATAGGTTGTTTCTTTATTTTCATTGAATTCAAGGAAGACTTTGATTTCTTTCTTATTTCTTCCTTGATCCAGGTGTGGTTCAGAAGTTGACTGTTCAGTTTCCATGAGTTTGTAGGCTTTCTGGGCGTAGCATTGTTGTTGAATTCTAACTTTAATCCATGGTGATCTGATAAGACACAGGTGGTTACTAATATTTTTTTGTAACTGTGGAGGTTTGCTTTGTTACCGACTATGTGGTCGATTTTTAAGAAGGTTCCATGAGCTTCAGAGAAGAAGGTATATCCTTTCCTATTTGGGTGGAATGTTCTATAGATGTCTGTTAAGTCCATTTGATTCATTACCTCCATTAATTCTCTAATTTCTCTGTTAGGTTTCTGTCTGATTGACCTGTCCGTTGGTGAGAGAGGAGTGTTGAAGTCTCCTACTCTTAGTGTGTGCCGTTTGATGGCAGCCTTGAGTTTTAGCAATGTTTCTTTTACGTACGTGGGTGCTTTTATGTTAGGGGCATAGATGTTCAGGATTGAGACTTCATCCTGATGAATTGTTCCTGTTATGAGTATAAAATGTCCCTCTCTTTCTTTTCTGATTGATTTAAGTTTGAAGTCAACTTTGTTAGAAATTAGTATGGCTACACCTGCTTGTTTCTTGGGTCCATTTGCTTGATAAGCCTTTTCCCAGCCCTTTATTCTGAGTAGGTGCCTGTCTTTGTGGTTGAGGTGTGTTTCTTGTAAACAGCAGAATGTTGGATCCTGTTTTCGTATCCAATCTTTTAGCCTGTGCCTTTTTATAGGTGAGTTGAATCCATTGACATTAAGTGATATTAATGACCAGTGGTTGTTAACTCCGGTCACTTTTTTAGTAGTAGAGTTTGTGTGTTTCCCTTCTTTGAGTTGTGCTGGTGAAGGGTTTCTAGATGTTTGAGTTATTGTGGTCATTGTTGGACTCCTTGGTTTGTGATTTTCCTTCTATTACTTTCTGTAAGGCTGGATTTGTGGCTATGTATTGTTTAAATTTGTTTTTATCCTGGAAGATTTTGTTTTCTCCATTTATAGTGAATGAAAGCTTGGCTGGGTATCATAGTCTGGGCTTGCATCCATGGTCTCTTAGTTTCTGAAGTACATCTATCCAGGACCTTCTGGCTTTCATGGTTTCCATAGAGAAGTCAGGCGTAAGTCTGATAGGTTTACCCTTATAAGTAACTTGACCCTTTTCCTTTGCAGCTCTTAATATTCTTTCTTTATTCTGTATGTTTTGTGTTTTGATTATTATATGGTGACGAGATGGTTTTTTTGGTCCTGTCTATTCGGTGTTCTGTATGCTTCTTGAACCTTCAAATGTATATCTTTCTTTAGGCTGGGAAAGTTTTATTCTATAGTTTTATTAAATATATTTTCTGGACCGTTGAGCTGTACTACTTCTCCTTCTTCTATCCCTATTATTCTTAGGTTTGGTCTTTTTATTGTGTCCCAGATTTCCTGAATGTTTTGTGATGAGAATTTGTTGGTTTTGCTGTTTTCTTTGATCAGTGTGTTTATTTTCTCTATGGTATCTTCAGTGTCTGACATTCTTTCTTCTATCTCTTGTAATCTGTTTTTAGTACTTGTCTCTGTAGTTCCTGTTCGTTTACCCAGATTTTCCATTTCCATCCTTCCCTCGGTTTGTGTTTTCTTCATTGCTTCCATTTCATTCTTCAAGTCTTGAACCACTTCCCTAACCTGTTTGATTGCTTTTTCTTGTTTCCCTTGGTTTTCTTGCATGTCTTTGAGCAATTTATTCATTTCCTCTACCTTTTTGTGATGTGGGAGTGTCATATATCAATCTGTTGATTTCATTGGTTAAGCAATAAAGAAACTGCTAGGCCCATTTGATAGGCCCACCCTTAGGTGGGTGGAGTAAACAGAACAGAATGCTGGGAGAAAGAAGCTGAGTCAGGGAGTTGCCATGATTCTCCCACTCCAGGCAGACACAGGTTAAGATCATTCCTGGTAAGCCAGCTCTTGGACTACATAGATTATTAGAAATGGGCTAGTCCAGGTGCAAGAGTTAGCCGAGAAAAGGCTAGATATAATGGTCCAAGCGGTGTTTAAAAGAATACAGTTTCTGTGTAATTATTTCAGGGCATAAGCTAAGCTAGCCATGTGGGTGGCCGGGTGCCAGGGATGCAGCCCCGCCGCTCCTATTTCAACATTTTTGTTTGTAATCTCTAATTGTTTATGGCAGTTTTTCACCTCCTGTTTAAGGTCCTCTATTATTTTCATATAGTTCACTTTTGAGTTGATTTCTTCTAATTCTTCTGGAGTAGGGTGTACAATTCTTCTTATTTCGGGATCCCTGGATTCTGGTGGTGTCATGTGGCCTTTCAGGTTGTTGGAGGAATTCTTGCATTGGCGTCTTCCCATCTTTTTCTTCAAATGGTGTCTTGGTCCAGTCTTTGCTGTGATTGGCTCTCTAGGTGTATCTCATCAGTGTAGAAGCAGGAACCGTTCCCGTCCAGATGAACTCCTCAGCACCAAAACATGGACGCCTGGTAGTCCAATGACCCGAGGACAAAAGGGGGAACTTGGGGGGCAGAGTGGGGACGAGTAGAACACAGGACACCCTGCCGCACAGACTGAAGGTGCATGTGCTCCCTTACCGGGGATCCTTGAGGCCTGGCCCTTAGGTACGCTCTCACCGCTCTGGGTGGGTAGCCTTAGTGTAGGAGCAGAAAACTGTTCCTGAGCAAAGGACCTTGCAGAAAACGAAGACTTGGGGGGGGTCGTGTGTAAGAAAGACAGCCCTGGAGAAGGAGCTGGGGGAGGGGGGTTTGTGCTCTCTTCAGGGACAATCCGCCCCTGGATGATAGCACACACTCACCGGTCCAGATGGGATTCCTCAGCAACTAAACAGGGCCTCCAGGTAGCCCAATGATCCGGGGACAAAAGGATGAACGGAGCAAGGGGGTCGGTATCCAGAAGAGCACAGGAGAGCCTGGCACATGCACGAGCTGAAGGTGCCCGGGCTCCCTTACAGGGGACCCTGAGGCCTGCCTGGTAGGCAGGCACTCACCACTCTGGGTGGGTAGCCTTAGTGTAGGAGCTTAAAACTGTTCTTGAGCACTGGTCCTAGCATACAGCAGGGCAGGGTTGGGGAGGGGTGCTGGGGGGCTGGGTCGTGCAAAAGAAAGCCAGCAATCCTAGTTTATTTATTGAGTTCTTATCTAATAAAGATGCTGTCTCTGTAAAGCAAACAAAACAACTTGAACAGTGCCCGAGGAACAACCCAAGGCTTGTAAGATCCAAATATATACCCATGCACACTCAAAACAAACAAATTTACATAGCACTCTTCTTATGAAATTGCTTTATTCAGTAAGCAGACACTTTCAGGTAGCTAAGAAAATCAAGGGACTACTAGTGACCTCAATAATTATCTCTAATTTCAGATTCATCCTCATGTAACATAAAGCATAATATTTTAAAAGAGATGTTCATCTTATTTCCATAACTATGGGCAAGTTACTTGACCAAATGTTTTTAAGTTCTCTGTAAAAAGGAGGAGGTCAATCTGTGCTATTTTGTTTGTATGCTATTAATAGTGGGTACAGTGGACCTAAAACAAAAGGATAATGTTATAATAAATACTGGTAAGTCCCTGGCGTGATTCCGTCCTGCGTGCCTGTTCTGAGGAGCAGCAGGCAGAACCCTCCATCCGACTTCTCTGCCACCGAAGAACGCGCCTTCACCTCATGGAAGACTCCATGGACATGGACATGAGCCCTCTAAGGCCTCAGAACTACCTTTTCAGCTGTGAACTAAAAGCCGACAGAGATTATCACTTTAAGGTGGATAATGATGAGAATGAGCACCAGTTATCACTAAGAATGGTTAGTTTAGGTGCAGGGGCAAAAGACGAATTACACATCGTAGAGGCAGAAGCAATGAACTATGAAGGCAGTCCAATTAAAGTAACACTGGCAACTTTGAAAATGTCTGTTTTCTCTTGGGGGATTTGAAATAACACCCCCTGTGGTCTTAAGATTGAAGTGTGGTTCTGGGCCTATGCACATTAGTGGACAGCATCTAGTAGCTGTAGAGGAAGACGCAGAGTCAGAAGATGAAGATGAGGAGGATGTAAAGCTGTTGAGTATGTCTGGAAAGCGATCTGCTCCTGGAGGTGGCAACAAGGTTCCACAGAAAAAAGTAAAACTTGATGAGGAGGATGATGAAGATGATGAGGATGATGAGGATGATGAAGATGATGACGACGATGATTTTGATGATGAGGAAGCTGAAGAAAAAGTTCCAGTGAAGAAATCTGTACGAGATACCCCAGCCAAAAATGCACAAAAATCAAACCAAAATGGAAAAGACTTAAAACCATCAACACCAAGATCAAAGGGTCAAGAGTCCTTCAAAAAACAGGAAAAAACCCCTAAAACACCAAAAGGACCTAGTTCTGTAGAAGACATTAAGGCAAAATTGCAAGCAAGTATAGAAAAAGGTGGCTCTCTTCCCAAAGTGGAAGCCAAGTTCATTAATTATATGAAGAATTGCTTCCGGATGACTGACCAGGAGGCTATTCAAGATCTCTGGCAGTGGAGGAAGTCTCTTTAAGAAAATGGTTTAAACAGTTTGAAATATTCCGTCTTACTTAATTTCTGTAACAGTTGATATATCTGGCTGTCCTTTTTATAATGCAAAGTGAGAACTTTCCCTACTGTGTTTGATAAATGTTGTCCAGGTTCCATTGCCAAGAATGTTGTCTAAAATTCCTGTTTAGTTTTCAAGGATGGAGCTCCACCCTTTACTTGGTTTTAAGTATGTATGGAATGTTATGATAGGACATAGTAATAGTGGTGGTCAGATGTGGAAATGGTAGGGAGACAAATATACATGTGAAATAAACTCAGTATTTTAATAAAGTAAAAAAAATAAATAAATACTGGTAAAAATTATCTCAACATCAAAAGAAATATTGACCTTTTAAAATCACCATTGAGTTTCTTAATAAAGAAACAAAATCTCAGGACAGCTTGTCTTGGTTCTGTTTGCCTCACATAGCAACCCTCCCCCATTTGATTTCTTTCTCTGCTAATGAGGGTTTATTTTACATCATATTCTCTCAGGAACTGGCTTGGAAGCTCCTTTTTCTGTCAAGTCTTTTTGCTCAGCTCAGATGTTTTCTACATTAAGCTGCAGTTTTTTAATGGGAATTTGTATTTCAAACTTGCATTTGTTGAAATGTGAGGGACTGTAACAACAATGTAACTGAAGATGTAATCTTGCATTTGGGTTTGGGTTCTTGTGATCTCCCAAGCCCCATATTGCTGATCTTCTGGGAATGCCTTGAGCTTAGTTTAGTGACCCACAGTTCCTACAGAGTTCCAGGTAAACCAAGTTACAAAAAAAGTTGGGCTCACCTTAATTTTAGCATCCTTAATATTATTAAGATATATATTTGATAATAAAAACTTTCATTATGAAATTTCTTATTGAGAATTTCTTTTACAAACTAAAATCAAAGTGCCATGCCCTTTTAATCTATAGTTTGCATTACTTTTGATTTTTTTTTGTGGTTGCTTTGATAACATGTTTTAAGAACAGCAATTTGCAGAAGGAAGTGTTTATGTAGTTCAAGGTTCAGATGTTACAGTAGGAGGGGCTGAAGTGAGCTGCTCACATAGGATCCATGGTCAAGAAAGAACAGCAAGTGACCAATATATACTTGCTAGTATGCAGGCGACTTTCTCTATTTTGTTCATTTCCGGGTCCTAGGCTCAGAGACTAGTTCCCTCACACAATAAGAATGTGCCATCTCACATCTACTAATGTAGTCATGATAGCCCCCCCACTGACATTCCAGAGGCCCATATCACAAGTTGTTGTAATATGGGCGGGGGGCCGCTTCCCGCCACCCGATCGCCCTCACGTCTAGCTTTATACCCGAAATAATTACATGGAAACTGTATTGTTTTAAACGCTGTTTGGTCCATTAGTTATAACCTCTTATTGGCTAGCTCTTACATATTGATCTAACCCATTTCTAATAATCTATGTAGCCCACGAGGTGCCTTACCATGGAAGATCTTATCCTGCGTCTGTGTTGGGTGGGAGAATCATGGCAACTAACTGACTAGGCTTCTTTCTCCCAGCATTCCGTTCTGTCTACTCTGCCTACCTAATTTTCTGTCCTATTAAAGGGCCAAGGCAGTCTCTTTATTTAACTAATAAAATTAACACAAAACAGAAGACTCTCCCCCATCAGGAGGTGATTCTATTTTCTGTCAAGGTGACAGGTAATATTACCCTCAGCAATTTCAATGAAGTAACAAATCAGTTATTTACACAGTGTCCTGCAAAACCAGCATCAACATATACAGTCAATTCTCTGTATGAAGAAAACTGATATTTATAGTATATTGTATTCCAGCTTGCTGGGAACTCATGCATAATTCCATATTCTTTAATAGCAATTTCTTTCCAGTGAAGAGGATCTCAACAAGATTTCTGTGAAAAGGGACAAGGAATGGGAAAATGAGATAGTACTTACCTCATTTCTTCTGACATTTACTTTTAAAGGCTTCACCCTTGCCTTGTATGACACACTTTGCTAGTATTTTTCTGCACTCTCATTCTCATTTAATATTTCTGATAAAACACAATGTTCAGATAGAAAGGAAGGAAACCATATTAACTTTACCTAATATAACTCTTTTTTCATTTAGTATAGAAATGTGTCACCCTTTTCTTTAGGCTTCTGACAGCTGTGGAGTTTAAAATATTTTTTGGTCTATGATTAAATTCTATAGCTAGTAGATGAAGGGTGTTTGTTGAAATTGTTATGGAAGGAGATCCTGTGGCCCAAAGACTTACTCTTCTTACCTCAGATTTAATGTAAGGATATCAGGGATGCAGTTGAAGAAACCTAAGCTGGCTGGCACACTAAGACAGACATCAAAATTTCTTTTGTATTTAAAGAGATCACCAGATTCACATGATTTCCTGTTAATGTCTTTAAATGTTTAGGTAAATTAAAATGGTTATATACTAAGTAAGAGAATGCAAGGCATCTACCTTGACTAATCTTAGGAGTGCTCCAGTGAAGGACCTCTTGAGCCATCCTTGTTCTTGGCCTTTCTTTTGCAGTATCTTTACATTCCAATTTAGTGCAAATCCTGCTAAGCCCAGTTAGACATAAAATCAAAGTCCCTACTCCCTATTGGTGTTGTATAAATCTCAAATCTGTCTTCAGAAGCTACCACCTAGAACAAGTTCAATAGGAACCTTTTACACTGCATACTTCCTGCCAACGACTTCTCAGTTGACCACCACATCCAAAATTTCCCTTTGGTTATAAATCCTCACTGTTAAAAATAACTTCTATTGATTTTTTTCCTTTGACAAATTTGTATGTGTTTAAAGTTTATATCAATGATTGTAGCTTTCCACTATCTAATCTCCCTCTCCCTTTTACTACCTCTCCCCTCCTCCTGATACATATGTTTCAACAGTACATATATTTTGATTTAAATAGAAAAATATGTTTTCATATCACAAAGCCTCATGGAATTATCAATATTATTCAACAAATTGTAACTGTAAAATTTTGTTAAACTGTTTGAAGGCATTTAAACAGTAAACAATGAAACTGACTTGATCTTTTAACTATGATTTCACAACATTTTTTTACTTTATTTTTAAAATTATACACTATAAGGTTTTTCCCTACTGCTGCTCCAGCAGGGTTTGTGTGTGACTTTGAATATATTTTTCCACTTGTCAGTAATGTTATGCCTCTATCTTGAAGAATATTGAAAGCGAAGCTCTGGCATTTAAATTGAAAATACCACAGATAACTGGATTTTATTAAAGGCCATCTATTTTGTCATATATTTTAATTAAATAATTTTAGTGTATGCTTATGCAGTTTCAAAATGCAAATGTTAATTTGATATCAGAAATCTCTCACACATGTATCCTCTACTGAATATGACATTCACTTTAATTGCTAAAAATAGTTTGTTGATTAGCACTATTACATATATACTTGTAGTAATAAGGGCGGTACATATACTGCACCTTTAAAATGATCACTACAAAACCCTAACTCAATTATATGTATATTTTGCTTGCTAGAATTTGTCAGCCCATTCTTGTTTATCAGTAGCTTCTATTAACCTACACTTCCCAGAGTTCCTTGTTCCAATCAGCTAAGACAACAGCAGCACCTGTATGCTGCAAATATGCTCAGAATTCAATAATAGATTTTTATGAAAACCAAACAAACAGAGAATACAATGTGGGATAGATGTGTTTAAATTTCTCTTTTCTGAGTTGCTACTTCACTCTTGTTTAGCTCCCTCACTATTCTTCTTTAGCACGTGACATGAATATTGTATTTGTCACCAGAGCTGGCAAAGATATTATCTATGATAAAACTGTTTTTGCCCTTACAATTAAATATGATTTGAAGTCAAATCCATTATGAAATTTGGATATTCAAAGCAATGAGTCTTCAAAATATAAATTTATACACCTTGTATTATCAATCTTTAGTGAGAATGGGCTATACTTTCAAACAAAAAGTTAATGTTAGGATTCCAAAAATTCATCAGAAATCTACCACAGGTTGTACTATGGTTGTTTTTAATATTGCACTTACGGTAGAACTATCCATTTTACTATGAATATATTCAAGTTTTAAAGATTGGTTTTCTGGAAAATATTTAAAATATATTTAAAGAGAACATATTTCTTCTAATTCACTGTTGTGTGTGGAGTAAATAACTCACACAATGCTTTTCAAATAAATGAAGAATCTGCTTATTTGCTGAGTGCTGACTAGGTTTTCTGGCACTGTATTTAAGCTGGGTTTTCTGTATTATCCCAAATCCTGATACCATTAACTCTTATTAATATCTTTAATTCATCATTTAGGATTGATATGAAACATGATGTGGTAAAAATATACTAGAGTCTTCATTGTAGATGAAACAGAGTGGAGAAGAGAAGGCACCACTGAACATTTAATGTAGAAAAGTCCAAAAGGATCTTGAAAGCAACTAGCATGATTGGTACTTCGCTTAAGGAACATTCCTTGTACCTATCAGGAATTAAGTAGTTAATATTAAGACCATGTATAGACTTTTACTACATTGACTTTTTTTTTTTACTATTTAATGTCATTGGTTTTATTTTATGCTTGATTTGACAAGGTCTTACCTTGTAGCTGTGGATGGTATAGAATTTGCTCTCAATCAGGGTAGTCTACATCATGCACTCATCATCCATCCTCAGCTTCCAAGAATTTGACAATACAAATGTGTTGTATTAGGCCATTTTTTGTTTGTTTGTTTGTTTTTTTATTTGTTTTTTTTTTTTTGTTTGTTTCCTGGCTACCTTGCAGCTCAGACCAAAAGTAATCAAACAGCAACTATATTGTTTAAAACACTGCTTGGCCCTTTAGCTTTAGCTTCTTTTTGGCTAAGACTTATATCTTCATTTAATCCATTTCTAGTAATCTGTGTATCACCAAGTTACTGTGGCTTACAGGGTAAAGTTCCCAGCATCTGTCTCTGGCAGGGCTATGTGACTTCTCCTGACTCCGCCTTCTCTCTCTTGGCATTCCATCTATTTTTCCCCACCTAACTAATTTCTACCTTGCTATAGGCCCAAAGCAATTTCTTTATTTATTAATGGTAATCACAACATACAGAGGGAAATCCCACATCACCTCCATTTTCTGTTTAAATATAAAGGAAGGTTTTATTATAATATTTATATCTACTTTATCTTTTGTCATAACTAAGAAAAACTATAAGTATAAATTATTCAACTACATCAAAGACTCCAGAAGGATATAATATTACTTAAGTAAATAGGAAGGACATTGTTAGCAACTTCCTTAATTCTAGAAATGAGAGACATCTTCCTGTCTGGACAGTCACCCAAAGTTCTTCTCTACCTTTGGGGCATCCATCTTCAGCCTACCTGCCATAGTATCCAGCAGACGTTTTCAAGAAGCAGGATATTTTAAAGACAGGTTATGCCTATATTGGCAGTTTGTCAGTCACTGTCTTCTGTGTCCTGTAGAATGTCTAGCAGACTCTTTCATGAAGCTGGAACCCCAAAGGAACATCTTACTTTTGGCAAGTTTAACACTCATTTCTATGTGGGTCCTGCATATTTGGTTCATACAACATAAGAGCAAGCAGTCCAGGCAAGAACAGCTTTTTGCCCAAATGGCTAACCAACTTCATAAGGAGCCTCTTTGATGCCCATCTTCTTCTTGAAGTAGATTTGTGCTGCCAAAAGAAGATGTGTTTCACTGTCATGAAAAGTCCTAAATTCTTAAAACAATTTAAATGCCACATTCTGTTATTCTTTGAAAGGTTTGAAGAATGCCTATGCATCTGAAATACATATCTGTACATCTAAAAAATCTAACTAACATGACTACAAGCTTGACTATTATAGATGATTATCTATTAACTTATATTTCTTAATTATACATTATATTTTTAAATGAGCTGTACAAATGTAATACCTTATTCAAGAGCAGAAATATACATATAAGAAAATTGACCTTAAATCTGTATCAATAATCCTAGATGCATACCAATGCAAATCTGTATAGCATATCCCCCTGTAAATGTAAAGAAACACTTATAAACAAAATTTGGGAACATGGGCATAGTTCTCTCCAAACTCCCTCTTTTACTTCTTTTTCAACTCTCTATACTCATTTTCTTCTCTCTCCGAACACTATGTACATTTATTCACCACTGTGATCCATTTAGAGGTCTTTTTATGGTTTTGTCTTTATTGTGTATCTATAATTATTTACTGACTGGAAAGGCTTTTAAAAATGCTAAACCCTTCTTAAAATACAAAGCAGCAACATTGCTACAGGCACTTTCTGCTTGCCCCACTCAGCCCAGCATGGAAGAGCTGTTTCCTACCTCTGAGAGCCATGCTCACAGCCCCATTTTTAGGCACACAACCAGTCTATATTGCCATTAAGCAAGTTGTAGCAATCTGTTCATAAACCCCATTTAAATGTTCCATGGCTGGACCTCATCAGTGTTCCTACTAGCAGAATGGCCCAGAAAGCCAGCATTTCAAAATGGCATGTTTTTTTTTCTGCTGCCACTGAGTCAGGAAAACCTCTATTAAAGGAACTGCAGCATGCCACCAACAAACAGCAAAAGCTGTGTTAAACTCTGTATTTTTGTGTCTAGAATTCCTTTTCAACTTTAAGTGGATTTTAGTTGGACATGTGTGCACTTAGGTTCCCATAGGGTATATTTTGAGATAGAACAACCATTATGCCACTAACAGATAGTTTTATCTAAATTTATAAAAAACTGAAGAATACTAAATCAATTTTGTTAACATAGACTTAGAGATAGTTCACAGTTTCAGATTCTTCTTGAGAATCCAATTCAATTTTCAGCACTCTGCTTGGGTGGCACACAAATACATGTAATTCCATGTAATCTGATGTTTTTGCATGACCTGTGAAGACAATCTCACAGATGCTCATACACTTACACAAAAACGTAGATATTTTTTAAAAAACATAACCTACCAAAATATGCAAATATTAAAATAATAATTTTCCTACACACAACTGTTACAATTAGTAAGCTTTTGGTCTGAAATATCACCCATACCACAAGACTCCTTGTGATATACTCCTGTTTCATTTGCTTGTATCACATTTAGAATTATTTGGAAAATAATTATGGCCTCTAATGTTGCAAGGAAATTTTTAAAATATTGACTGGCAGTGACAATGATGTTTTGATACGCTAAAAAAGTTTGGCAATTCTCTCTGTCTCTGTCTTGTCTTTGTCACTCTTTCTCTTCCTCTTTTCCCTTCTCCTCTTTTTCTATGTCTCCTAGATTCTTGAGACATGGGAATAAAAAGAAAATACTTTCTTAATATATTTTTTTGCAGAATTTTTATGTAATATAAACTACATTGATAAAAATATCAAAAGAAATATAAATTTTTTAATATTTATTGCATCTATCAACTTTTGTTAATTTTATACCATCAAAAGAGGAGAATAAATATTATTTGCATGCACATAATACAGTTTTTAAAAAAATTAACAACAGTTCCAAAAGGAAAATAAATGTTTTATGAAAAGAGGAAGCACTCACAGTTTTGTATCTTGATACATAAGTCTTGAGATAATCTGATCTTCTGAAGGCATTACCATCCCTGACTTCAAACTCTATTACAGAGCTACAGTAATGAAAACAGTGTGGTACTGGCATAAAAACAGAGAAGTCGACCAATGGAATCGTATAGAAGACCCGGATTTTATCCCACAAACCTATGAACACCTCATTTTTGATAAAGGAGCTAAAAGTATACAATGGAAGAAAGAAAGCATCTTCAACAAATGGTGCTGGCACAACTGGATGTCATCCTGTAGAAGAATGAAAATAGACCCTTATCTATCACCGTGCACAAAACTCAAGTCCAAATGTATTAAAGACCTTAATATCAGCCCGAACACACTGAACCTGATAGAAGAGAAAGGGGGAAGTACCCTACAGGAGATGGGCACAGGAGATCGCTTCCTATGTATAACCCCAGAAGCACAAACATTAAGGGCAACATTGAATAAATGGGACCTACTTAAACTGAGAAGCTTCTGTAAAGCAAAGGACATTTTCACTAAGACACAAAGGCAACCTACTGACTGGGAGAAGATCTTCACCAACCCCACAACAGACAAAGGTCTGATCTCCAAAATATATAAAGAACTCAAGAAACTAGACTTTAAAATGCTAATTAACCCAATTAAAAAATGGGGCACTGAACTGAACAGAGAATTCTCAGCAGAGGAAGTTCAAATGGCCAAAAGACACTTAAAGTCGTGCTCAACTTCCTTAGCAATCAGGGAAATGCAAATCAAAACAACTTTGAGATATCATCTTACACCTGTCAGAATGGCTAAAGTCAAAAACACCAAGGATAACCTTTGCTTGAGAGGCTGTGGAGGAACGGGTACCCTCATCCATTGCTGGTGGGAATGCAATCTTGTGCAACCACTGTGGAAGTCAGTGTTTCGGTTTCTCAGGAAATTCGGGATCAACTTACCCCTGGACCCAGCAATACCACTCCTGGGAATATACCCAAGAGATGCTCTATCATATGGCAAAAGCATTTGTTCAACTATGTTCATAGCAGTATTATTTGTAATAGCCAGAACCTGGAAACAACCTAGATGCCCTTCAATGGAAGAATGGATGAAGAAAGTATGGAATATATACACGCTAGAGTACTACGCTGCGGTAAAAAACAATGACTTCTCGAATTTTGCATGCAAATGGATGGAAATAGAAAACACTATCCTGACTGAGGTGTCCCAGACCCAAAAAGACGAACATGGGATGTACTCGCTCATAATTGGTTTCTAGCCATAAATAAGGGCCACGGAGTCTACAATAGGTGAACCTAAAGAAGCTAAGTAAGAAGGTGAACCCAAGGAAAAACATATAGTTATCCTCTTGGCTAAGGGAAGTAGACCAAATTGCCGGGGAGAAAATTAGGATCTTGGGGGTGGGGTGGGATGGGGGTAAGGGGAGATGGGGAGAGAAAAGGTAGAAGGGAAGGAGGGGGGACTTGGCGAATCAGGAGAATTGGGATAAAGGAAAGGTGGATAGGGGAGCACGGAACCACAATTCTTAGTTAAGGGAACCACTTTAGGGTGAGCAAGAGATTTGACCCTAGAGGGGCTCCCAAGTGCCCAACATGAGGTTCCCAGTTAGTTCCTTGGGCAGCTGAGGATTGGGAACCTGAAATGACCCTATCCTAGAGCAATACTGACGAATATCTTGCATATCATCATAGAACCTTCATCTGGTGATGGATAGAGATAGAGACAGAGACCCACACATGAGCACTGGACTGAACTCCCAAGGTCCCAATGAGGAGCAGAAGGAGGGAGAACATGAGCAAAGAAGTCGGGACCACGAGGCGTGCACCCACCCACTGAGACAGTGGAGCTGATCTACTGGGAGCTCACCAAGGCCAGCTGGACTGTGACCGAAAAAGCATGGGATAAAACCGGACTCTCTGAACATGGCGAACAATGAGGGCTGATGAGACGCCAAGGACAATGGCACGGGGTTTTGATCCTACTTAATGTGCTGGCTTTGTGGAAGCCTAGCCAGTTTGGATGTTCACCTTCCTAGATATGGACGGAGGGGGCAGGACCTAGGACTTACCACAGGGCAGGGAACCCGGACTGCTCTGTGGACTGGAGAGGGAGGGGGAGAGGAGTGGGGGTAGGGGGAGAAGGGTGGGAGGAGGGGGAGGGAAATGGGAGGCTGCGAAGAGGTGGAAACTTGTTTTTTGTTTATGTTTTTTCTTCTTCTTTTCTTAATAAAAAAAATTATATATAAAAAAATGAAACAAAATTTCTTATTATAACTATGCAACTTTATTGCTCCTGCTTTAATTTCAGTTCACATATTATCACCATCTAAGAACTTACCTTGCACAGGTTGTCAATGCTATAACCTGTTCTGCATCCTAGTTTAAATATTGGCTGTCTTACTTCAGTTCTCCATATTATAAATCCTATGTGACACATTAGCAATGGTATAAGTGATGTGCTATTAGGTTATGTGAAGGAAAAATGCCTGAAGTGCATTATGCTTTTGAATATCATATGTTAGAAGAATGTATTCTCCCAGGTACACTCCCTTTGGCAAAATAATGTCTTCTGGTTTCACATACTTCCTGCCAGGAGGTCTTCACGTTGAAGTGTCCTGTCCTCTGTCATTGCTTTTAAAGCCTACCACGTTACTCTTCCTCATACTCAACTGAATCCTCTGGTGTCAATGACATCATCAAGTTCTTTCCTTCCATTTGCCCTTCTTAAAATAATCCAATAAAAAGACTGGAAAGGGGAGATTTAATTTTTAAAATGGACCAAATTATAAAAACTCCCTTAAAAGAAAATATTTGAACCATAACTTCAGGAATGAATATTCTCAAAGAAAAGAATTCCAAGTACTGAAAGGTAAACTCAATTTCAGGCCACAGATGTCTTGTCTTACACAAAACCTGACAATTGTAGGTTTGAGCAGCTTATTATATAGTTATTGCTGCCTCTTCAATAACTCATTTTGATATTTTGTAATTTGCCAAAGTGTGCCTTTGTGATCCCACAGGCTCTTAACTACTTTGTAATGAGTGTGTATGAACAGATGGAAAATGTTTTCAATTTCAGAGAAAACCACTAATGGCTGTCACCAGCTATTAGGAAGGCTCGGGAGGCTCGGTTTTCTAAGGAAGGGTGTTGTCATGAAACTCTTCATTTTTTTTAATGAAATGTTTGTTCATTTATACCTAGATTGTAATTTTAGCCTTCACAAATCTGAACAGATTAGGACTATAGGCGGAAATTATTCAGTGCTAAATAGCCTGGAAATCTGACCTCTAAAATCCACCCGAAGATGGTAGTGCCAAACTGAATCATTTCATTAGTACAATGAGAAGTGCTGCGAAAATAGTTTTACCAAAGAAGTTGATAGAGATATCTAAATAAAAACATTAATCTTTAAGCATTGATGATGATCCCTATTTTGAAATAAAGGCAAGTATGTCTTCTCTCTTAAACTGTATCCCAAGCAAACAATCTTCTCAAAAAAGTACATAATAATGATCATAAGAAGCATTCTGCAAGATATGCTGAATTCTGTGCTCAAAGATATTTTCTAATTCTCTATAGTGTAAAGTCACTGTTCTGTTTACACACACACACACACACACACACACACACACAAACACACACTAATCATCATGATGTTTGTCAAATATACTGTGAAAACAGGTATATATCTGATCTAATTATTTTAGGTCACTGTCACCCTCTGTTTTACCTAATGAAACTCATTGAAAATAAATTCATTACCATTTGTATGAAGGTTTATGTACCTTTGTTTATTAAAGGCTCAGTCAGCAGAAATTATACATGTGTATATGCATATTGCTATGAAAGAGCAATTGCTTTCTTACAAACAAAATTCTTTTAATTAGTGTGGCTTTATGATTTCATGTGTTTCATAATCAGAAAATTCTTTTTATTAGAGCTTTTCCTTTCTATAAAACAGGTGGTCAATTACCATCCAAAATGCCAAAAAATATACAATTTTTAGAATTATGTGCATAATGTGAATATTTATACAAGATTGTTGACAGATATATGTTCCTTTTAATAAGTATGTTTTGGTAGAGCAAACTGCCCCAAATTTATGGGATTTGGAACTCTTTCAAGGGCATACTGGCTATTTTTCATGCTACCTCAACTTGGAAACAGACCATTGCAGAGTGGTGCTTCAGGTGGCATACTGCAAGGTGGCAGCAATGCTTCCTGTAAGGAAGAAGAGAAAAAACATAATTTAAAAACTACTCTGGAGTCATCTATTTGTTTAAAATTACTTTTGCATAGGATTTAGTTATTTGGGGAAAAATACAAAGCAAGATATATTTTGTTGGAAACCAACTTGTATCTAAAGTACCAATCAGTTAGACCTGTCATACAAACAAATTAAAAAACAAACAAACATGTCACATTATAGAAAATGAGTCCATTATATTTAGGAATACATGTGCATATGTATATATATATATACATACATATATATGTGTGCATATACATATGCACATAGCAAAAATTAATGAAAAAAAGAGGTTATAAAATTTAGAGAGAGTAAGGAGGGTTTGAAGGTAAGAAAGGAAAGTGAGAAATATAATTATAATTTCAAAAATTAAAGTAAAACTATCAAAATGGAAATTACATATATTTTCTTTATAATTATTTTCTGAATCCAGAAACTTTTTAAAAATTTATTTCTTTTTATCTTTTCTTTCTGCATTTTAGAAACTGACTTTGTTATTCTTTATTTTGTAGTGATGAATCTTAGTATGCCCAGTTGAATATATCATATAGTTATCAAATAGTACTTTACCTTTTTGTTTATAAAATAAGGCTCTCAGTATAAGTGAATTTAGCATGTCTAGAATGCTTTTTACCAATCTTCCTGACTAACTCCTGGTAAGTCACTAATTATACTTACTCTCCTTCTTGCTCTTAATCACTCCATTATTTTTATGGCTGGTAGAATGTATAAAAGCATTGTTATTCAGTATACACATATGTTCTAAATTTATGTCCTTAATAAACATGGCCACAGATCCCTGTCACCTGCTTTTCTCCTTTTCCTTCTTGTCATTCTTTTATGACTTTTGCACAAAAGAACTGTCTAAAATAGTCTTTCTCACACAGTTCCTAATGTTTATTTGAGGTGTGTGTATGTTGTTATTCAATATAGAATTTTCTTTACCTGTTTAATCAGTTACATCATGTATTCTGGAAGATAAAGGATTGATTTGTTGTGCTATTATTTCCTCTTAAGGATTTTTTATGGTGTGTGGTATATTATAGTTTTTCAGTAAATATATTTGGGAACTGAAGGATTTCCCTTCAGAAACATTTTAAGCATAGCTGTCAATACAGCTGATATAAATGAAGCCTGTCATAGAAATTTAATGTATCTGTTTTATATTATTTTTTAAATTTAATTGAAATATTATTACATTATCTCCCTTCTTACTCCTCCTTTCTCAGTCTTCTCTTTTCTACCCTTCTTTCCTACCCACTTTTAAATCTGTAACTTAATTTTTTAAATTACTCTGGGCACACACACACACACACACACACACACACACACAACATAAATCAATAGTATTGTTATTTTATTCAGAGTGAAGGACACATCATTTTTGTCTGGCATTCCTTGCTGGATGTTTAGTCTTCCCAGTTTTTGTTGTGGCTCAGAATTTTGATAGTTCTGCATATACATCATTTATTGTTACATTATCAACTTTTAAATCATCATATGGCTGATACTTAAAAAAATTTCTACAATTTCCATATTGTCTTTTTCATTTTATTTTCAGAGGAAAAGCTATTTTTGTGTTCTTGAGAAACATATTTAGTAGGTATTACTGGAATTACACATTAGAAAGACATTTTCTGGGAGTTGAGTCCAAATGCCACCCCTCTTATGTATACTGACATTTATACTGACATCCCTAGACTAAGCCTAATCCTGATTCAGTGAGTAAACAAGCTATTGACTTTTAGGGAAATGGTACATTAACTGATCTGTAAATTTTCTATTGCCTATAAAAGTCCTAAAAGGCTTGTATCCTTGAAGGGGGAAACAGTTTTTGAATACTGGGAGAAAGCAATTTTTGTTGTTAATTAATTCAAACATAAATATCACAAAACAGAAAGCAAGACTTGTGTTGGCAGTCACTTTTAACATGTAACTCGTGCCATGTACGCATACAACTTTGTACATATTACCAGGCTCCTGATCTACCTATTGCGGTGACTGTCAATATGTCATGAAATTTATGACATGTTTTTATCAGAGGCGTTTTCTCAGGTGAGGATTATGTGAAGAAAACAAACTTGTCATCGCTTCTCTAGCATAAGCTGACATATTGCTGACATATATATATATATATATATATATATATATATATATATATATATTCCCAGAATGGTTTACTTTGGCTGAAATAATTGTTCACAGACATGTTCATTTTCCTGAAATAAAGCAAGCTGGCTACATTTTTCTTCATTATGTACTACTTTTAACAGAGTAATCTGGAGACTCATACTTTAAAATAATCAACCAAAATTTATTTGACTGACAAATACTTTCTCCAGGAACACATTTGAGAATCCTAGTTCTTAATGGAGGATCCATAGTAACATCATTAGATTTATCTCCAAACCATACAATTTATCAGATATTATATCTCAAAAGCCAATCCAAGCTTCCCCACATAAAACAATGATGATTTTATATAGTCTCTCTTTTCTGAGAGCCAGAAACCTTTGCTTAGCTTGGTGGTTCTTTCTCAGGGCTTTCCATGAGGTCACCAACAAATTATCAGGTGATGGTGGTTTCAATGAGTGAAAAATTGGAGAGGAAACTCAACCCCATGGAAATTAGCAGGGCCTTTGGTTCTTTGCATTGTACATCTGTCATCGATGCTTTCCTCCAGAATATGAGGGGTTGTGGTGAGACACAGGAAGAAGGGAGATACTACATGACCTGTTTAAGGGTTATTTGTAGTTATTTAAATTCTTTGTGGTAGTTAGCAATAGTGAGTTACTAAGTCTAGATAATTCTCAGCACAGGGAACTGTTATCAGGAACTGGACAACACTGGAACTTACCTTAAAGACAACACATAGTGATTTTATGTTCCCAAATTATTGGGAAATATAGCTATCACTGAAGTACTGCTTCCCCCCCCCCCCCCCTTTTCCTTTTGGTTGGCCTTTCCAGCATTGCCTAAGCTATTCTTAAGCTTTGGAATCAAATGATCTCATCCCCTCCCACTTGCATGTGCTTAATGCTAGCATTACAGTGTAATCCAACTTCTTTCCTTTTCAAATATTGCATTTGTTTTATTCTCTTCACTCTTCCTTCAATTAGAATTACAATTATATATAGATATATATTGGTTTTTTCGAGACAGGGTTTCTATGTAGCTTTGGAGCCTGTCCTGGAACTAGCTGTTGTAGACCAGGCTGGTCTCGAACTCACAGAGATCCGCCTGCCTCTGCCTCCCGAGTGCTGGGATTAAAGGTGTGCGCCACCACCGCCCGGCTTATATATTTTCTTCATGCACCATTTAACCCCTTCCTCTCTTTCTCCTTATCCTTGCTTTCAATTTGTATTACAATTATAAAATGTACTTTCCTATATTCTAATTTAAAAATCAACTGCTTTCTTTGTATAAATGGATGAGATGTTAAACCTAACAATTGAACTACAGCTTTAATGATGGTGACTTTATTTTTTTTATTTTTTAATTAATTTATTTATTAAAGATTTCTGCCTCGTCCCCGCCATAGCCTCCCATTTCCCTGCCCCTCCCCCAATCAAGTCCCCCTCCCTCGTCAGCCCAAAGAGCAATCAGGGTTCCCTGCCCTGTAGGAAGTCCAAGGACCATCCACCAACACCCAGGTCTAGTAAGGTGAGCATCCAAACTGCCTAGGCTCCCACAAAGCCAGTACGTGCAGTAGGATCAGAAACCCATTGCCATTGTTCTTGAGTTCTCAGTAGTCCTCATTGTCCTCTATGTTCAGCGAGTCAGGTTTTATCCCATGTTTTTTCAGACCCAGGCCAGCTGTGGACAGAAATAGAAAACACTATCCTGAGTGAGGTAAGCCAGACCCAAAAAGAGGAACGTGGGATGTACTCACTCATATTTGGTTTCTAGCCATAAATAAAGGACATTCAGCCTATAATTCGTGATCCTAGAGAAGCTAAATAAGAAGGTGAACCCAAAGAAAAACATATAGGCATCCTCCTGAATAATAACCTTCATCAGGCGATGAAAGGAGACAGAGACAGAGACTCACATTAGAGCACCGGTCAGAAATCTCAAGGTCCAAATCAGTAGCAGATGGAGAGAGAGCACGAGCAAGAAACTCAGGACCGCGAGGAGTATACCCACAAACTGAGAGAATGGGGATGTTCTATCGGGAACTCACCAAGGCCAGATGATGGTGACTTTAAATATATAACTTGCATTTATATTTTTCTATCTTTTCTTGTTCCCATGAATCTATTTATGATTTCCCTATGGTGATTAAAGTATTTAGCTTTAGAATTTAACTGTTACATGTGCACACATCTTTTCATCTTTTAATATTTTGATTCTGTTTAACCTTAGAACAGGTTGTATTTTCTGTGATGGTGGCTACCTTTTTAAAAATAATGCTGCATCTGTATAATTCTGTTGTCACTGAGAAATTAGAATGGACCTGATTTTTAGAAGAGAGATAATGGCCATTTTGTGACTTAGTCCTTCCTTTCAGTGGCCAGTTTGCTCTTCTTAGGACAAATAATTTCAGAGTTTCACCTTAAAGTCTGGTATATTTATCACTGCCCTCATATTTGCAAGATTATCTCCATTCCAAGTCTATTTTCTTGCTATGATTATGCTACCCAAATTTCCATTTAAACTTTAGAAGCTGTTTTGTTTGATTTTTCAAACTTTTTTTATGAATTTAGATTTCAGGTCTATAAGTAACTACATTAAAATATTTTATCTCTTCTTTCTAAATTTCCTTTCTCTGAATTTTCTTACTATAATTTGTCACATTTTTGTTATACTTGGTTTCAAACTTTTTTCTTCTCTATACAATGTGAATCCCCAAGCTCCCAACCTTTCTTGTATGCTTATTCTCTCTTTTCAGTACATGGAAAAAATCTTCAAATGCTGAAAGGAGGAAGAAAGGAGAAAGATAGAACTCACATTCAATGTGGTGTGTTTCAGAATTTAACATTTATTTTCTGATGCCTTCCCATTACTGCTTTTTTATTTTAAGAATATTATATTTATTCCTATGGGATAGTTCATTTACACAAAATTTAGTTTATTATATGTATACATATTTCATAATGAGGTAATTTTCCCAATGTAAATCACTGCCACTGAAATTAATAACACAGAAACATAATCATATTGGTGGTTTTGTAAAATACTGGGAGCCAAAGAGGAAATATATTGGTCCAGTAAAGCATCAAGATACAATCTAGGTAAATACAGAAATGTTTTATTGGTAAAAGAAAATTAGTTTCTTTAGCTACTGCCACAGTTCCAGACCCCAGTCTATAAAATAGTGGATTAAAATCTACTTTCTTTTGTCTGTGCATTTTAAAAAAAGATTTACTTGGTTGAAACTATGAAAATCCAGAACAGAAATATTTGTCCAATGACTTGAAGGAGAATTTCTATTGAATTCTAAAAAGTAAAAATGACTCTCTCTCTCTCTCTCTCTCTCTCTCTCTCTCTCTCTCTCTCTTTCTCGCTCTCTAAATTACCCAAGCATTCTTCTTTATTCTAATATCTTTATGTAAAGAAAAAATAATCCTTTAATATTTACTATATAAGTAAGAATACAATAAGGCTTAAGAAAATAAAAGCAAAAAGCAAAACACAAGAAAACGGAAATGCAATTTAAGCAGCTATATTTAACTGGATAGCATTACCAAAACAATAGTGTTTTATCAAAATAATTATACCAGTTTTATAAAATTGATTATGGAATATTTTTATTTTGGGTTATGGAATGGATTTCTCATCAGATTTTACACGATTTTACATTTCCTGAATGACGGCTAGTTTGGATTTTCTCCTACCTGCACTTATCTCTCACTTCCACTGAACATTAGTTTATGATGTCTCAAATTATTCAAATACTCTCTCTGATGTCCTTGAATATTTTCTTTGCAATTATAAAAGTCTTCTCAGAGGTATTTTACTATTTCTTATTTTCCTTTTTGCTCCCTAAATTATGTGTTCCCATTGCTTTATTCTATCCTTCTCAAGCTGTTTTTTTCTGCCACTTATCATATTAAACCCTTCCACATATTTATGCCATTTGTTATTATTGCAAATATTTGTGATTTTGTTTATGATATAAGAGTCACTCAGGAGGTTGTAGGTTTCGTGGTGAGCTTAATACTAGTACAACCAGTACCTAGTTCTATAGTTGATAGTTATTTCTGAACAAGGGAATTCCAATTCCAAATACTTACACACACACACTCACACACACATACACATATACCCACAGACGTGCACAGAAAAAGGGTGGCATGATAAAAGTTGTAGAAAACAAAAAGGAAGTATTTTTTAATTGAATATAAGTATGTACATACAAAAATAGAATTTTATGTATATATACATGCATACATATATATTTCGTATATAAAAATTTTTATACACACACAAAAAAATATTTGTTTGGCTCACTGCATTCAAGCATTTTCTTTTAAGTATGATCAGCTGAGTTCAATCCTGGGACTCACATAGTTTAATGAGAGCACCAATTCATGAAAGCTCTCCTCTGTCTTCCATACATAGACCATGGCATTCACTCGCTCTCTGTCTCTCTGTCTCTGTCTCTATCTCTGTCTCCCTCTCACACACACATACAATGCATGAATTAAGATTTTTAAAATAAGCACTCAAGAATTAATGTCTAGCTATAAAAATACCATAAATAGAATGTTAGCTTTCAAGTTTCCATTTTTTTTTGTATTGATATTTGCTCAAGTTTTCTTTGAGACACTAGGATATATTAATTTTATTTATGAATATGAGCAAATTTTTTAATGTTTTAGACTAAAAACAAAACTTGTGACTCCTAGTGAGAAAATTAAGGACGCTGTTCAAATATGAACAACATATATGAATAACATATTTCCTTCTGAGCAAGAGATAAAGTTCAGGTCCCCTGTTCACATTGGTAACTTCTACATGTTATACAAGTTGTTTTCTGCACCTTGGTTTCTCATCCATATAATCAAAATTATGAAACCCATATTGTACATGGTGTGATAAAGGCCTAGCCTGAGGCAGAATAGCTGAGCTGTGAGATACATCCTCATTTCTATTCTGAAATGCATGAGAGGCCGGCTACTAATGACTCCTTAGATCTTAAAATTCTCTTCTTTTAAATCTTCCAAAGTAAAGCAATTTTAACATCCATGCTTTCATTGGCTGTAGTGAACAGTTAGTGGCTTCTCTAAACATACAGAATATCTAATCTCTAGAAAATAATCATTTATACTTTTCTCTCTCCACTTATTTTTTTCCAAGCAAGTAAAGAGTAGCAAGACTTTTACTGTCCTCAGGCTTAACATTTTTCATCTTATTCCCAGAGATCGGCCTTCTGGACAACACAAGACCAGAGCTTGCTGTTACTAATGATAGCTGTCAAACAGTCAGATTGATGATGACTGTTCTTCCCTTGTCCTGTGGATGGCCACATGAGAAGAGTGGGACAAGGCTAGTCATTAATTGGCGCTATGCTGCTCTATGACATGTGGAGTCAGCAAAGCTGGTGTCTATGAATTTTCACAATCCACCTAACTACCTTTAATAAATAAGGTACTCTGTTACTGATTTAAACAGCTGCTAACACAGGCAATGTCATCATACTGGTATGTCTGGTCACTCATATTTCCCATAAAACCAGTTTCTTTCTTTGCCTTTGCACTTTGGTTTTATTACTTTGTATTTCGGATTTTAAGATTCATCTGTCGGCTTAGCAAAATCACCACAGTAGATTCAGACCACATAATAATATGTCTTTTGATCCAAAAGAATTAGGGTACATCTCTTTCTATCACTTTAAATATTATAGTTTACTCTTTTCCATTGACTTAAATCATTTCATTTGGCCAGGGATTTGAGCTTCAGGCAGTAAATCCCACTTAAAATAGGTAGTAAAATGGGTATATATGGACATCAATGGAATTTCAAAGAAGGATTTATGTGGAGGGAGAATTGGAAGAGAGGAAGTAGTCAACACATATCTTCTATCGCTTAGGTTACATGTTCTCATATGGAGGAGTTCTGCCTGATGAGTATCATATGTATATTTATAAATGAACTTTAGGCTCATTCACTTTCTGCAGCAAAGGAAAATCCATTCCATGAGGAAAAATAGAGAAAATGATCAGTGGGAATTGAAAATAGACTTCAAGGAAGATCTATGGCTTTTTAAAGGAGAATCTTAGAGGAGCAAGAAAACGTTCATGACTGACTTTTAAAGTTATAGCATACAAAATTGCAAACAGATTTTTTGAAGTACATCTGTGGTAATATAATGTAAAAAGACTACACTAAGGTAACAGTTTTTATGGGATACAGATATCTTAGTAATCTTAGGTTTGGAATAGGTAGGAAGTAGAGGCTTATTAAGCATAACATTGTGTATGATAATGTTTGCCAGATATAAAAGTTAAAGCAAATAACTACTAAATAATCTATGAAAGATAAAGATACTTTTACCAATCCACAAACATTTCGTTTCTCCATAATTACTATGTTCTAGTGAGCTGTCCACTGGATCTTTAATATAGATTCAGTGTCTTGAGGTAACATAGGTTCACAACATCAGAAGTAGGCTTTATTTCAACAATCTACCCAACAACCAAGTATAACACAGGTAATTCCCATAAAGAAGCTGTTATTCCCTTAACACACTTGATATTTGCACTATTAATCTACAAAGCCCAATTATAGGATAAATCAAGCTGTTTGATATGATTGATTTGTGTTTTTGCTATAAGACCTTCTGGCTGTTTGTTTAAATTTTCTTATTTGATATTAGTAGGCTATGGGAGATTATCAAATTTAAGGCCATGAAGACATTGTAGTGTTGAAATGTCACAGGATTGATTCTGGAAAGCAATGACAGTGAGAAAATCATTATTTTCATCATGCAAGCATGAGCTATAAATATTTATTCTCACATATGTTTGAATTTCTATATATTTGAATATATCAATAGATATTATACCTAAATTACACTTCTGTAAACAAAATAGCATTGCTTTATTTTAGAAACACTTTAATATCAATAAAGTTAATATTAGAAATGTGAAGCATTGTATTTTGATTTAGATATATTTGTAGTCATAAATACAAGTAAGAATCAAATAAAGATTTGGCCCTAAATATTTGAGGCTCTTATTATAACTTTTTCTTTTTGTATGTTTCTACATTTTAGCTGATTGGTAGATGTTTCTGTCTTTTTGGTAGGTAATATGAACTTGGTTGCTAGGTAATATGTATGTGAACAAATTCAAATTTGTCTTTTTTTCTAACACGTTTAAAATATGTATTCTATATGATAAGTTTGACTTATTAAACTTACCCTGATTTAAAAAAATAGTATGTGTTTGGTATATGCACGAGTTCCAATATGTATAAGGGTGTGAGAGCCAGATGAGGACTTAAAATATGTTACTCTAAAATATTCCACATTATTATTATTGGAATAATTTTTATTTTTTGAATTTTTTTGAATATTTGAATAATTGTTGTTTATATTATTTTTTCAGTACATCTGAAACTTGCTATATTTTCCTAGCTAGATTTTTCTAAGAAGCCCAAATATGCAATACATAATTATGGAAAAGTTATCCCATTATTGACCTAATTTGTTAGGAAACATCTTCTGCCTCCATTCCTATGACACCACTACTAGTGATATTGTTGTAGATACACATGACACAGCCTAATTTTGTTTTTTTAATGCTAGATCTTATTATCTCCCTCAGGATAGTATTTCAAATTCCCTTTTCCATTGAGATATATCTTCAATTCCCTGCTTTCATTAAAAAAGTCTTTTAATTTGCTTAAGATAATCAGTGAAATTATGACTCTTGCCTTGATAAACACATTCACATTAAAATACATTAATTTAAATCAGAAATGCAATAAATATTTGCCATTGGCCATGCCAGACTAGCAAGGGTGGCAATTGATTTTCCAGGTGTCAGCCCACCAGAAGGAAACTCTCTTAGACAATCTCATTAGACAATGCTACGGGACTACAGACCTGGGAACGTCCTTTGCTTCTGCTATGCCTTTATGCTTTAGCTGCAGCTCTCTTTCTCTGGTATCCAGCATGGTGTGAGCAGACGTGGGGAGATCTCCACTCTCTGTAATAGGATGTGTTTATCTCTTGGAAACATCTTGTTCCAATACATTTTTACCTGTGGATTGTCAAAAAGATGACCCCTCTGTAAGCTGTACTATTTTATTTGATAATAATAATGATAGCCTATACAGAATTTTGTTGAATAAAAATAAATACAAGTATGCTGTAGGAGTCCCTTCTGTTTGTGTGTTGCTTTCATTGGGTAATGAATAGAGAAACTGCCTTGGCCTAGTTGATAGAACAGAACTTAGGTAGGCAGAGTAGACAGAACTGAATGCTGTAAAGAAGGGCAGAGTGGGAGAGACTCTATAGATCTCCTGCCTAAGGTAGACAGTGGTTAGAATCTTGCTGGTAAGCCACAGTCATGTGGTAATACACAGATTTAATAGAAATGGATTGAACTAATATGTAAGAGTTAGCCAGTAAGAAGTTAGAGCTAATGGGCCAGGCAGTGTTTAAATGAATACAGTTTCTGTGTGTTTATTTCAGGTGTAAGCTAGGCGGGCGGCTGAGACAAACAAAGCACCTGCTCATTGCAACACAAGGATATGTTTCACAGTCAGGTAATGTGATTTCTACCTAAGGAGCTGCATGAATTGTTGCTCAACTTGAATCCCAGTAGCCCAGCTAGTTTAAATTCTTTTAAACTTAACATTGGGTGATGTTCACAGGTTTAAGTGCATCACAGCCAAAACAAAGTTTTGAAAATAACAAAGTTAGACTGAGATGTTTTTGTTAAATAGCGTTGAGGAAAAAAAAAAAAGAAGAAAACGTAAAGTTTTAAAGAGGTACATAATTGCATGTGGAACTTGTAAAGGTCAGAGAACAAGAACAAAGAAGCTCAATTCTCACGTTTCTTGCTAGGATTGGTCAATGATCAAAGGTGAAGATTAATTTCTTATATCCATTTCTGCCCTCAATCTCCTGATATAAAAACTATCAATGAGTGGGTATGTACCCTAAAGAAGAGTTGACTGATTCTTTTTCATATATAAAAGCTTAGGTTTGTGATTCCTTTAAGACTCCTTATAAGTTACTTTTCAAGATAAGTAATAGAGTTATTGACCACTTCTTTGTAACTTCAAAATGCAACCTACCAGAAAAAAAACCTGACAAGAGCACCTTACTTGCCAACATGGATAAATCTATAATAAGTTGCTTGGGTACGAATGTATGTGGGTTCTTGTGTCAATTTGCTCTTTATCTGCAGTATGTAAAATGTTTAATCACATACAGGATATGGAACTATGCTAGTTTTAACTGTTTGTTTTGCATACATTGTAATAATTCACTTGAAAAAAAATATAACCACATTGTAATTCTAATATTGCCTGAATATTAACTTTTTTGGGATATATAAGTTGTAGAACAAAAAAGTGTACACAGAGAAAAATAGAGAAAGAATCCAAGAGCACAGAAGAACAAAGAATGAAGCCACCAAGAGAGTGCATGAGTGTTTCTTTTCCCAAATCTCCCTCTGATAGAAAATCTAGTTCATGTGAATTCTGTGTATTCCTCCCAAAGTCCTGTACTGCTGGAGGCTGGGCCCTCAGAGAATGGTACATAGTATTAAATTTCTTTCATTACATTTACTTGATGTTGGGTATGGGGTTTAAGATATTTGATCACTCTGCCTCCCATTTTACTACACCACTAAAATTCAATTTAAGAACCTAAATAAGATTTTGAATAATATCTTCATTGAAACTTATAAATATTTTCTTAGAATAAGGTTTCTTGTTTAAGGCTTAGGAGGTTGGTCAGAAGTGATACAGAGGTTTAGCAAAGATTAAATTTGATCCATGTTAAGTATCCAGTTTGGTAACATCTTATAGAGAGATTCTAATTTTACTTACATTTATATTTTGACCCTTAAACTTTAGGGAGTAGTGGTTTTATTACAACATGAAAATTGGGAAAAGAAGAAAACATATTCATCACCGCTCAATAGAAAAGAACTGTATTGAACAAGTCTGAGAGTATCACCAAGCTATGAATAAAAAGAGAAGTATTTAGAAGACAGTTTGGCAGTATATCCTTTTAACAAAATGTCAGTGATATGGTCGATGCACTCCTCAGTTCTGGTCTTTAAGGACTTGTGTACTAGCAGTCATGATATTTCCATGGAAAGAACTTACATTTCAGGCATTAAACTGCTGATTACCCACATGAGACTTAAGTCACACTTGCAGCAATTAGGGCATATCATATGGTCAGTATTGTCCACAACTCAGAACTGATAATGACTTTTACCAACATCAATCTACATAGCACCTCCCACGACTATTTGCCAGCAGTAAAACCAATGGTAATTCACAAGGATAGGCTACCTCTCAGTTCAATTTCAGATTAATTTCTTAATGACTTATAATTACATGTATGCTTTCTTTCTTCAGCAATAATATCTTGCTATTGCATTCTAGTAGGCAGCAAATAATTATGGAAATACTCTCCCATTATTGGCCTGATTGTTTAGGAGACATTTAAGTCTTTGCTGACCCAATACTCATTGAGTTATATTATATGGCTGGCACTAAAATTCACATTTTATTATTCATATCTTCTTAGAACTGTATTATCTCTACATTTAGACTCAATCTTTATTTTCTTTTCATTTTAATGAAAAGTTTTAGGTTTTCGTAGAATTTTTCAATTATCCTTAGTTTTGTTTAACCCTTCAACATCATCCACTCTCTCATTTCCCCATCTCCATGACCATTTAAATCTCTCCATCCACAGTATTCTCTCCCTGTTTTCATATCACTAGTGTTAGAATAATAGTCCCCTCTAATGTCTTCTTCCTAGATGCACAGTGCCTGACAGTGATTAAATAAATGATTGCTGAATTATAAGTACTAAATAGGACATGATGTCACCTTTCCGAAGTTCAGAGAGCAAATCAGAGATGATGCATTAAATATGGAAGAGCCAGAGAAAAGGGAGGAGTGAAGTGAAATACTTTGTTTTGGACATTACATGGCTGTTTAACTCACTCACTCAAAATAGTTTCAGTTTCTGTACAAGACATGCATGAGAATGGTCTTGTCAACCATTCACTTTAGGTAGGGTAAGGGCTCACAGGGCCCCGTCACTGGCTGAGGAACTATAGGCAGTTAGGGAATATGGAGGAGCAAGTGTTGTAGTACTTCATTGTGCAATTATTAATACATTGTCCCCCTCAAGTAAATAACTCCCATACATGTGCATGCAAATAACTCTGATTCAAGGAAGGTAAGGATTTATACCTACATCTCTGTACCTTCCTCACACATTAGATAGCAGAAATTAAGATAAACTAGGGAGAGACCTTACCACACAATATATTAACCACACACATACACACATACACACACACACACACACACACACACACACACACACACACACACCCATACCCATACCCACACACCACGGCATGAATGCTTTAGTGGCAGTTGTTACAAAGTGAAAGGGAGATATGAAGAACAGTGGGAATGATTATGCTCAAAGTATACACACAGGCCACAGCATGTGCGCGCGCACATACACACACACACACACTTGAGACTGTGAAGTAATACATTTAAAACAAATCCATAATATCAAAGAAGAAAATTTTGAGAACTACCATATTGAATACGTTGAGTTGTGAAGTGTAGTCTCACAATGGAAATAAAGGAAAATAAAATTTCCTCTGACAGCCTGACAGTTATTCATCACTCTGTATTGTCCCTGTCAATGAGTCTTTCACCACTAAAAAATTTTGAGCACCAAGTCTGTGCCAGATTCAATTTTAGATCCTAGAGATCACTTGCACACATTATGAAAACAAATCAAGAACTTGTCTTTAGAGATCATATGTTCTAAGTAGCAGAGTAGATATAGATACGTAATATTCAGAGCAAAGTCAGAATGCGAGTTGAATTAATTTCCTGGTTATTAAAGACTAGATATAATCTTAGTTTTTACAAATACAAAGAATAGAAAGGGTTAACAAGACTTCCTTTCTTTATCTGAAGTAACTGAGTCTACTGAATAATACTGACAATGGACAGATTTAAAAAGGTGTATGAATTTATGTGTATGTGATCATTGCTGCAGTGAATACACAATAGCAAACAAAATGAAGTTTACCGGCTTATATACCCTCTTCATTGAAGAGGGAATTGGGAATCAATGTAATTTAATGGAAGTGTAAGATATCTTTAGGGGACAAGAATGAGTTTCAAGAACAAATCATATCCCAGGATACATTTCTTTTTGTCTTTGTGTAGTCTGTTTTGGTTCCTGCTACTTTACTCTCCAGTTTAATGGCATTGTAGAGAAAGAATAAAGAGACTCATACTCCTTCTGAAGAAACTGTTTTTAGTCAAACAAGAAAAACTCCAAGATCTTCAGAGTAAGCCCTTCACTGGGCTTAAGGAGAAAAAAAAAAAAAGATCAATCAAGAGAAAGCAAGCAGTGGATAGGCCAGCCAGAGGGCTATGATTTTGTTCAGAATTTCAAGGGACATATCTTGGGGTATCTCAAAGTCCCCAAGATAAAAGTGTCCTGCTATAGAGAGTTGACAATAATAAATAGATAAGCAAGAAGGATTAGAAACAAAGCAGAAAATAGCTTTGCAGAAGAGCAGAAACTGAGTGTAGAAATTTATGACATTCTGCCCACTCACATTCTTCCCCAGGTTATGATGATTGAGAGGAAGACAGAATAGATCAGCTAGCATTTATCCACAGAACTGGGGACAAAGTTAGAATATAGATTAGCTGCTAGACCCATTTTGACTTCTTATTGCTAAATTTTGAATTCAGGTATAGTTTTACCAGGTCAAAGGTATTGTAAGTGAAAGAGCTGAGTATTCTTTCAGAAGACAATCCAATAAAGAAACAGGAATAAAGTCACCTACATAATGTTAAAAACTTATACATACCTCGAGGAAAGTGACATTTGTTTAAATAATGTGATTATTTATCTTAATATTTTCCACAAATTGTATAATTCCAACACATAATTACTATAAAAGTTATTGATATAGTTTAATAGATTTATAGCCGGGCGATGGTGGCGCACGCCTTTAATCCCAGCACTCGGGATGCAGAGGCAGGTGGATCTCTGTGAGTTTGAGACCAGCCTGGTCTACAGAGCTAGTTCCAGGACAGGCTCCAAAGCCACAGAGAAACCCTGTCTCGAAAAACCAAAAAAAAAAAAAATAGATTTATGTATTTTAGGTAGAGACTGCTTGTTCATTTCCCAGCTGCTCAGACCTGTATAATCACAAAGAAACTAAATTAATTACAGCACGGCTATGACTTAGGCATAATTATAGTGAACTCTGACATCTTAAGTTAATCCATTGTTATTAATCTGTGTATTTCATGAGGCTGTGGCCTACTGGTAAGTTCCGGGTGGCAGCGTCTTTCTCCTTTGGCAGCTACTTAGTGTGTCCCTGACTCCACCTACTTTCTCTCTACATCTCTTTTCGGGTTTCCCACCTGGCTTTGCTCTACTAAGCCCTTGGCCAATACAATTTCTTTAATAACCAATGGTAATAAAATATACTCATAGTATACAGAGGGGAAACAAACATCAATATATAAATTCATATTTAGGTGTATGTATTGGGCTTTGTGTAACTACCAAGTGTGGGGTTAGGAAAGTTTTTCAAATTTAATAGAGGGACAGGAGCCATCAGATGTGGGGTTTGGTGCTGAGTTCTCCAGCAGAAAGGGCTGAGGCAGAGCTGGTCCTGCCAATTTCTTCCTGGGACAGAGCAGAATGATGAGTATAGAAAGACCCAGACCCTTTTCGCCCTGGCCTCTGGGGAGAAACACACACTGATCCAGGAGTCTGTCAAAGCAGGATCTCACTTAATTCCATCAGGGCAGGAACTTACATAGGGCTGAGGTAGTGGGTGGGAGTCTTAGGATAGGGTGAGGTAGAGTAAGGAATAAGGGCCAATAATATCCTGCTACGTTAGCAGTGGCTGGGAAGAGGCAGGCCTGGGTCAGGCTGTGCTGAATTACTCCTCTCCAAACTCAAGTTAGGCTCAGGAAGTTACACTGGGTCTCACCAAACTCAAATTAGGCTCAGTAAGTTACACTGGGCCTCAAGAGGCCCAACATTTTGGCCTCTTATAAAAAGGTTTTCTGGAACAGTTGCAACCTCTTTTTAATCAGTGGACCACATCTCAGTCCTTCACACTTTACTTGATATACTTTATATTAAGTCTTCAAAATCCTAAATTCATTTCCATTTATACACAGCTCAGCTTGGAGTACTGATACTTGTTTATGATATAGCTGACATACTACAGAGAATGTTGCACTTTTCCTTTTTTCATTTCTTCTGCCTGTAAGATTTCCATCTTAAAAACTGGTGATGGAAATTAAAGAGATCTCCTGGGTGGACTAGGGGCAGGCGGGGGATAGGAACATGAGGGGTCAGGTTGGGGGTAGATGGAAGGTGAGATGACTGGAGACGGGGTATTTGGGGGACAGTAAGAAACCTGGTGCAAGGGAAATGTCATGAATCTACCAGCATCAGCCCAGCTAAGACTCCTAGCTATAGTGGGTGGGTAGACTGACTGGCCATCTCCTGTGATCAGACTGGTGATTGTCCCGATTGTCATCAGAGAGCCTTCATCGG
Organism: Microtus oregoni; assembly: GCF_018167655.1. NCBI lineage: Eukaryota > Metazoa > Chordata > Mammalia > Rodentia > Cricetidae > Microtus > Microtus oregoni. The sequence continues at coordinate 17,145,124 of NW_024543080.1, read as the reverse complement.
TGGCTGATAGAAACAGATGCTCACGGCAAAACACTAGGCCAAGCTTGGTGAATCCTGCTGAAGAGAGGGATGAAGAACTGTAGAAGCCAGAAAGGTCAAGAATATCACAAGAAGAACCATTCAAACAACTAACATGGGCTCCTAAGCCTGGAAAAAGACAAGATCTCCTGACTAAACTGAGAGTATGGGGGGTCAGGAAGAGGGTGGAAGAGGAGAGGAGAGGAAGGAAGGGGAGTGGGAAAACGTATAACTCAATTAGAAACTATAAAGTATATGTACATAAAAGAATCCTTCTCCCCTCAGAAAAGAACTCAGCGTCTGAACCAACAACTCAGAGCCTGCATGAGACTGACCTAGGTCTTCATTACATATATGTGGCAGCTGTGTAACCTTTTCTACTTAGGAAATTCCTAACGATGGGAGCAGGGCCTGTCCCTAAGACTTTGGCTGGCTCTGAGGAGCCTATTCCTCGTTCTGTATTGCCTTGCCCAGTCTTAATACAAAGGAGGGGCTTAGTCCTACCTCAACTTGATTTTCCCTGCTTTCTTGATACCCATGTGATACTTGCCCCTTTCTGAACAGAAACAGGAGAAATAGATTAAGGGAGGGTGGGCAGATGGGAGGTGTCAGGGGAGGGGAAACTGTGGTTGGGATGTAAATATATGAATAAACTAAATAAGAAAAGAAGAATCTTAGGATTTCAATATAGACTATGCAATGTCTGTGATAGAGAAACAGTGCCACTTGTCACTTGGAGACGTCCCTATTTGCTATATTAAATATCTGAATACATTTTACCAACAGACAATGAGATTTTGTTAGCCCAGTAACCAAGAGGGACTTTTAAAGGGACAAATTCTTATAGAAAAGGGTCTTTGACTTTTCCCTTCATTATTTTCTTCCATTTCAGGAAAAAAAATGTTAAAATTGACCAATCTCAGAAGAATTCCTGTCTTCTGTTTTAACAATTTGGTTTTGTGTTCCACGACATGGAGTTCAGGATGTCACCAATATGCCCATTACTTCTTCTTGAACCAAACTTTCAGCAGAGCAATGTTTTTGGAATGTACCGATTAACTGAACATGCGAGGGTATATGTCCCCATGCCTGATTTTGGTTTTCATTCATCAAAAAGGTGTACCTGTTGCCTTCAATCATGGGGGTTTGCATTTTTAATATAGACAAAATGGAGCTACATCTGAAGTAAAGTAATGGCAATTTCTGTGCTTGCTAAATGCTGTAAAAGTATAAAGAATAAAGCTGCAAAAGTTGTCCTTCCCCCACTCTCCCCTCTCTTTCATCTTATTGCTGTAGCAATAAGAATGTGAAGGTCAGGATAAAATGTTCCCAGACTTTCTGAAATTACAAAGTACCATGAAACAAACTAGAAACTGTTTTTCTCCTTGCTTTTGGGTTTCATTGTGTTACAGAATCATTATAAGCTGCCAACTTGCTGAGTTGAATGTATTTTTAAGTCCAAAAGGCAAGAGGTGAGTACTCATGACTGACCTCCTTGTCCAAAACACTGAACAGCTTTTTTTTTTCCAGATAGTGACAGTTTTATGATATTTCTTGTTCTTACAGTTGACTCAGGAGTTTTCTGGCTGTGACTCTCCAGAGTCTTGGTCACAGAGAGTGTTTAAACGCACAGTCATTAAAGATAATTCGATTTGCCTTAGTCACCCCAGAGTCAAGAGCTAATCTGTAAAGCAAGATTATAGGTGCACACAAGAGTCACAATACTGTAAACAGAATTACTATAGTTCTATTTTTGTATCGTTTCAGTGATATTTTAGTTATTTTCATACCTATGAAAATGATAAAAAAAAATTTCACTAATATCCGATACACTCTCAAGGTATCCAAACTGAAAATTAACATAATAAAACAAAATAAGTTGTACAGTACTCTGTAACCATAATTTATTGTTAATTTAATTTTGAATTCTTTGTAAAAGAATTTTTATTTGTAACAATATAAAGACATTTTATTTCAGTGTACTATTGTCTATCTTTGGTTAATGTCAGGTAATTTGAAGATTTGATCTTCATTTACATAACAGTTTTCATTTATGTAAGTTGAGGAATATGGTATGTTTGCTCAACAAATAAGTTAAATATTAAATAAAATATTTAACTTAATAATTAAAATTAATTATTATCTTAATAATTAAAAATTATCATTCAATTGAGAAAGCAATATGCAGTGATCTTTTACCTTCTAGTGGCACTATAAAGGAATATTAAATTCCCTCAATCTAATTTCTATACAAATAATTATTTTGTCACAGTTTAGTCAAGTTACTGACACAATGAAAAAATGATCTGTCAAATTATTCTATATTTCATCATAAAATGTATGATTTTAAAGATTTTTCATCTAAATCTAATTTTGCTTTACATTTTCTTAATTTAAAATTTAGGGATTAAGAAGCTAAGATACAAACTGGATTACTGATGCTTATGTTTTAAATTAAAATATTCTTTAAATGTAATTTTACTTTTCAGATTACTGAATTGCAGATTAACCAAACTTTATTACTTTAAACTACTTAACTGTATTTCTCTTCCCATTAATTGTAATTAATTTTCTTTTAATGTATTTGCTTGCTTGGTGTTAGAATTTATAGAATTTTATGATATTAATGTTTGCTACTATCAAAATTGGGTATTCTCATAAAAACTGCATGAAAAAATTAAATAGCTGTTCCCATTTTATTAGTTAATCCTGTATAATTTAATAACATAAGTAAAATATCACACTATTTATAAGATTTAAAAATAAAACAGCATAGTGCAGATTCAAGTCTAGAAACATCTAAAGATCTAAGCAATATCTAGTGTTTTCTATTTCTTCTTCTTATTATTACAAATTTCCACCTCCTCCCCTCCTCCCATTTCCCTCTCCCTCCCCCACACCCTCCCTCCCCCTCCCTCTCCAGTCCAAAGAGCAGTCTGGGTTCCCTGCCCTGTGGGAAGTCCAAGGTCCTCCCTCTTCCATCCCGGTCTAGGAAGTTGAGGATCCAAACAGACTAGGTTCCCACAAAGCCAGTACATGGAGTAGAATCAAAACCCAGTGCCTTTGTCCTTGGCTTCTCAGTCAGCCCTCCATGTCAGCCACATTCAGTGAGTCCGGTTTGATCACATGCTCCATCAGTCCCAGTCCAGCAGGCCTTGGTGAGTTCCCATTAGATCGCCCCACTGTCACAATGGGTGAGCGCACCCCTCGCGGCCCTGACTTCCTTGCTCATGTTCTCTCTCCTTCTGCTCCTTAGTTGGACCTTGGAAGCTCAGTCCAGTGCTCCAATGTGGGTCTCTGTCTCTATCTCCATCCATCACCAGATGAAGGTTCTATGGTGATATGCAAGATAGTCATCAGAGTGGCTCTATTATAGGGCCAATTCAGGCGCCCTCTCCTGTATAGACCACCAAGCTTTATTAGAAAGTCATAGTCCCAATACAAATTTGTACTAGTTTTATTCATTTGCAGAAGACTTTTGAACATCATTTCTGTTACTCATAAACTGTATTGGACATCTTTTTGTCCCCAATACCAAACATATCATGGGCTGGGTGAGGCAAGTATTATGTCATTTAGACTCACTCAAGTTATTTTTGCGTATTACTGACAAATTCTTTGCTTTCTGTTACTCCAGTAATATAAAAATATGATCATGCTGTATTTAGCTATAGGTTCTTGAGACTGCACTACTTTAATTTAGCTCTACATTCTCTCTTTCTTTAACTAATGTCTGTTTGTGTGTGTTTGGATCCATCTAGGAGGAGGCCACTTGACGCTGGTTCATTTCCAGGCTGCCTAGACCCCTGATATAATCACATAGAAACTGGTCAAAAAACAAAAAAAATCAACAACAACAACAAAAAAACTGTATTAATTAAATTACTGCTTAGCACTACCTTCATATTGGCTACCTCTTACATATTAATTTAACGCATTTCTATTTGCCTGTGTATCGGCATGTGGCTGTGGCTTACCAGCTAAAGTTCCGGCATCTGCATCCATCAGGGCTACATGGCTTCTCTGACTGCCTCCTTTCTTCGAGAATTCCATTTAGTTTTCCCCACCTACCTCTATTCATTTGCCCTATCAGGCCAATCCAGTTTTCTTTATCAATTAACCAATAGTATTCACAGCATAGGAAGGGAAATCCCACATCAGATCCACTTTCCTTTCTCTCTTTTTCTTTCTACCACTGAGTTCATCCACTAAAGTAGTTTCCAATTCTAATTTTAGCGTGTGCTCAGTGTTTTTCAAATTTATGAATTTTCTACATTTTAAAATAATTATTTCCCTTTTGTTATTTACTGAATCACTGTTATGAGTATTTCCTTAAATATTTTTATCTATTTCTGTCATTTAATCATTTTTATATTTGTGTACCTTGACTGTATTTTTTTTGGTCCTAGTTATCATGATGACTAATTTGTATTGTTTTGTATTGTATTGTATTTACTTGTGTATTTTGTTATAGACACCAAATTCCATAATATATGTATATAATTTCACACACACATACACATACATATCCTAGATTTCTTTTTTGTGTGTGTTTTCATGTTTTCTAGATAGTTTTTATTTCTTGTTTCTAATCATTTATCATAGATACATTAATATTTACTCACTGTGACCCAGAGAGTAAATTTAGTTTAGCAGTAACACTAATTTTGTTTACTAATTTTTGAACTTATATGGACTCCTCAGCTATTTAATTATTCATTCAAAACATCACTTTTTGGTTTATTATGACACTGTTTATTCTCTATTTGTTTTTTTGAGACAAGGGTTTCTGGTTGTCCTGGAACTAACTCTGTTCTAGAACCAGGCTGGCCTAGAACTCATAAAGATCAGTCTGCCTCTGCCCCGCAGCCCTGGGATTAAACACATGTGGTACCACACCCGGCACTGTTTACTATTTTAAGAGATATAGACAGGTGGTGGTGGTGCAGGCCTTTAATCTCAGAACTTGGGAGGCAGAGGCAGGTGGATCTCTTTAAGTTAAAGGCAAGTCTAGTCAAAAAGAGATAGTTTCAGAATAGGCACCAAAGCTATTCAGAGAAACTGTTTCAAAAAACTCACATACATACATACATGCATACACACACACTATATGTGTGTGTGTATGCATGTATGAATGTATGTAAAATCCCTGGGTTTTGCATATGACAATAGCTTTTATTTAGAGTTCTCGTTATCAGTTCTTTGTATGATTAATATCCAGGTTATCATCTAATTCAAATTCAACAGAAAATTTGTTCTTATTAGTGATTATTACCAAATACTACTACTACTATTACTACCAACATATATCTTAAAATATTAACTCTCTTAAGGATTTGATGATAATCACTTAGCAGTTTATTTGTGAATTATACAGGTGATCATGTTTAATGACAATGAATGAGTTGTCACATGTTTAGAAATCCTACACCATTTCTCTAGTGAAATATCTGCCAATATTTCCATAGGTGATATTAATTTGGAATGCTGGCTATTAGATTTTTGTATATTTTAGAAACAGTTCATCATCAAAATTATACTTTAAACATATTTTCTGCTAGTTAAGAGCTTAAAAATATTTACATGAAAAAGTAGCAGAGCTATTTTTTTTTTTTACCAAGAGTGTGTATATAGTACAATGTTTTAGGAAAGTTCCTAAAACAATGTTACAAACACTATTTCCCTCATTCTTCTATAATTATTATGTGTATATTTGTTTTTTCTTATCCTTAAACATAATTTTATTTATTTATTTATTTATTTGTTTATTTATTTTTCCATTCAAATATTTACACTATCTCCCCTCCTCCCAATCCCCTCCCGCTCCCCCACACCCCCTCCTCCCTCTTCCACCCTGCTTGAGAGAGGGCAGGGAACCCTGCCCTGTGGGAGGTCCAAGGCCCTACCCCTACATCCAGGCCTAGGGAGCTGTGCATCCATATAGACTAGGGTCCCCCAAAAAAAGAACATGCAGTAAGAACAATTCCCAATGGCTTCTCAGTCAGCCCCCATTGTCAGCCACAATCAGAGAGTCCGGTTTGATCACATGTTCATTCAGACCCGGTCCAGCTGGATTTGGTGAGCTCCCATTAGAACAGGTACCCTGCCTCAGTTGGTGGACAAACCCCTCGCGGTCCTGACTTCTTTGCTCATCTTCTCCCTCCTTCTGCCTTTCAACTGGACCTTAGGAGCTCAGTCCTTTCCTCTGATGAGGGTCTCTGTCTCTATCTTCATCAGTCGCCCGATGAAGATTCTATGGTGATAATCGAGATAATCATCAGCGTGATAGTGGGGCGAGAACCGTTCAGGTACCCTCTCCTATGCTGTCCAAGGACCTAGCTGGGGACATCCCCGTGGACACCTGGGATCCCCTCTAGAGCCAAGTCTCTTGTCAACCCTAAAATGGATCCCTTAATGTAGGTATCTTCTTCCCTGCTCCTATATCCGCCCTTCCTCCATCTCCACCCTCCCACTCCCACAAGCTGTTGCCTGTCCTTCCCTTCTCCCTTCCCTCTCCCCCTCTCCCCTTTCCCCCAACCTCACCACCACCCCTGCCCCCACCATGCTCACAACTTTTGCCCTGCAATTTAAAACATTTCTGTAAATGTAATTTTATTTTTCATTGAAGTTGTGATTTTCAAATCTATATATATCCACAGGCAATATTTAGAATACAGTATGGAAGGTTTAGTGGACATGAATATGCAGGTATCAATTTAGACTGGAGAAGCTAGACACTATTAACTGACTGTGTTCTTTGAACACCTGTTTTGAACTCCTGCTATGTCACATTCACTTTTCCCTAATATAAGCTAAGAAGCAACTTACAAGGGCTGGAGAGATGGCTCAGAGGTTAAGAACACTGGCTGTTCTTCCAGAGGTCCAGAGTTCAATTCCCAGCAACCACGTGATGGCTCATAATCATCTATAATGAGATTCTGGTGCCCTCTTCTGGCATAGAGGAGTACATGCAGGAAGAACATTTTGATCCTACTTCATGTACTGGCTTTGTGGGAGCCTAGCCAGTTTGGATGTTCACCTTCCTAGACATGGACGGAGGGTGGCGGTCCTTGGACTTTCCACAGGCAGGGAACCCTGACTGCTCTTTGGACTGGAGAGGGAGGGGGAGAGGAGTTTGGGGGAGAAGGGTGGGAGGAGGGGGAGGGAAATGGGAGGCTGGGAGGAGGCGGATACTTTTTTTTTCCATAAAAAATATATATATATATATATATATATTAATTCTAATGGAAATATTAAATATTTAAAAATAAAAAACAATTTGAAACTTTATAAATGTAAATTTCCATGTTAGAAATATAACATGCTATTGTCTTACTCTGTCCAAATATAATAAAATAAAATTGGAGGAATGAGAGTGAATAATAAAAGACTAAAAAAAAAAAATAAATAAATCTTAAAAAGAAAAAGAAAAAAAAAGAAGCAACTTACAAGCTTGCTCCTCTAAAGTAGGATATGATCTCATTTCTCCACGGAGGTACAGGCATCAATGAAGCAGGATCTAAGGGTCTTCAGTACCTCTCCATTGCTGCATAATAGGAATAGATCTCAGCTTTACACTGGGCACCAATAATATGGAGGAAGGCTAGGAACTGAGTTTGTGCTAATTTTCCAATGCTTCTTCTTATTGTTGCAGGAGGGCAGTGAATGTTCTGGTACTTGCAGTTTCCCATTGGTAAATGAGTAGAGAAACAGCCCTGATGGGTGTCTCCTAATAGTTGCTTCCTTAGTCTGTGACTTCTTGTGGGGTGAGGCTCAGCTTCTCACTAGGGCCTGATTAAGGTAGCAAACGCATGTAGAATACTGTCTGGCACATCTCCTATGAGCACGTTCATACGTAAGTACTATAAAATATAGTTTAAAACTAAGCATTCTAATGTACATCTGACTGCCACACCAGGAAAGTTCCTTGTAAACAAAATTAAGCACACTTGCTAGTGTTGTGCAAAAAGTTTCTGATTAGAGACATTGATAACTCTGTCCGTGAAATTGGGCACCTGTCTCTTTATGCTACATAGACCAGGAGAGTTATACTACCAAGGAAATTTTGACATTGCATCTCATGTTTTACCTTCCCAATCTATATTCTGTAATATAGTAGGACATCTTGTAGGTGATTCTGTTACATTCCTCTGTAAAAATGGATTTTCAGCTGTAAGTTTGCTAGTCAATTGACATCAAAAGAAAAGTCATCCTTCTGTATCTAACCTTATTATAGGACATCTTTTCAAGTAATGGCCTTTCCTAGTTGGGAAGGAGAGAGTACATAGGAAATAGTTACAGTAACACATGCATATTATATATCTGCAGCTTTACAGACTGAAGGCAAGGTTCACACACCGCAAAACAGCTTCTAACTAGTGAGTCCATCCATGTAAGTAGCCAGACAGAAAATGGAAATTCATTTGTATAAAAACCCAGATGTGGGCTCTGCCCAAAGAAAGTTATTGTTTTCAAAATTCACAAAGAGTCAATGCCAGCAACACTTTGATTTACACATTATTTAGGATTAATATGAATCTCACAGACCACTGTCTTTCAGAGCTGAGCTAATATTAAACATGCATATAATTTATTAAATTTGGGAATAATAATGGAAGGACTGCTGTAGTCACATTATATAAAACATGGGGGTGGCAATGAAATATAATATCCCCTTTCTACTCCATACTGTTGTCTCCATTCCTGGAAGGAGCTGTTTGCACGAGGGTAAGAATGAAATCCAACTCTACTATCCATCCCCAAGAACACTAACAGGTAAGAGGATTACAATTCTACTTCTAGATTCTGAAAGGTGGGTGGAGGGTTGTCGATCTTTTCAGTATTCAAACCTATTGATACATATGAAAACGTAAATCCTAGTCTGTGGATAACTATTGATTTTATAATGTTTCTTGGTTCATTGACTACAGGGAACATCCATATGCTGGGGGGCAGTGATGCTCATATGTGTGCATATGAATGTATTTCTTTGGCTTTCGTGGTTCTGGATCATGGCTATTGCTGCATGTGCTGCAGCTTATGTTAAGGGGATAAGAAAAGATTAGGCACTCAACCTAATGTTTTCTTCATTGTGTAGATACTGACACTCTCCTGGCAACCAAATTAGGGAACTGCCTGTCTTCTTTACATGCTATGATGGTTAATTTTATGTGCCAACCTAAATGAACTGTCACCATCACAGGAAGTTGTTTAAATATTATTTAAATCTGTTTGTGAGCATGTTTCTGGACAAGATTGACATCTTCAGTAAAATAGATTGCCACTCTGTAACATGGGGCATTTGTGTTTTGTTTTGTCTAATAGAAATAGCAAAGTCTTAACCAGAGGGAGAACCATATTGATTGTAAAGTAAATTGCTTTGAGGTTTCCACAAGTTCTATCTTTTGCTAATGAATTAAAATATAATAATGTGAGCGTTATATGGGTAAATAGTTATTCAGTAGTGCTAATAAATCATGGTTATGAACCATTATAAACAATGAAATGTATAGTAAGTAAAGTTTTACATGGATAAGAGACTATGTTTTTAAGACCTTTTTTATTTTGTGGATTTTAATGGCATATTATTATGCTTCTTGAGTATTATCTCTGAGTCACTACCAAAGCCACCTACAGTATAAGACATTCTAATATAAGAATAGCAAGGTTGTTAACTCATTTGATGAACCTAAGCCTCAGTTTCTTAAATGATTCAAATAATTTAAATTAGTGAAATAAATGTTTTTAGTTTATTCTAAATTTTATTGATTTTCCAAAATATAAATCACTTTTTTGTTCTAATTTAATAAAATGGCAACAGAATATGAACGAATAAATTTATAAATTAAAGTGATATGTGAAAAGGGATCTTATGTTCTCATTAGATACAACATGGTTTTAAAATTATTCACTTGGGAAACCTGCATGGGACCAAATGAGGCCCTCTGCATCTGTGACAGTTGTGTGGTTTGCTCTATTTCTGGCAGGTGATTTGGCTTTTTTGTAGCCCATTCCCTATTGTGGGATGCCTTGCACAGTCTTGAGGCAGGGGGGAAGGGCTTGGTTCTGCCTCAACTTGATGTGTCAGGCTTTGTTTACTATTCATAGGAAGGCTTAACCTTTCTGATGAGTGCATGGGGCTTGAGTTGTGGGTGAGGTTCGGGAGACTGGGAGGAGGTGATGGAGAAATAACTGTGGTTGGTATGTAGAAGGAACAAATAACTTAAAATAAAAAATAAAGTTATTTATTTAATTTTTGCATTATTATATTTAACTATTTGAAATATGTTATTGAGTGAATTTTGTGGTTGATGTCGTTATTATGAAGATACAATGATGAAGCTTGAGAGTAAATGCAAAAATAATAATAAAAAAGTCTAGTAGTTTTCCGCATTCATGTTATTAGCAGTGAGAGTGATAGCGAGTGTGTTAATGACACAGAGGTCAGGAAAAGAAGATAAAACATCCAGCTGAAGAATTCTTTAAGAAGTTTCATTGCAAAGTTGATTTCACTGAAATCCATAGTATGCCCACAGGAATAGTTAGGATTTCAGGGCTGCTGGTCAAAAGTTTTAAAACTTATTATAGTTCAATAATGAAATACAGACTTTCGTGGGAAAAGCAACAATTTCCAGACTCTTAAAAGGGAATGCTTACCAGTTATAAAAAACTAGAACTGAACCTTATTTACAAATGCAGCAATATGGTTCTCAGACTCAATATCAAAATCTATCAAGACTGAAAAGTCTAAGATGTCATTTATGAGCTATTCCCAAAAGGTTCCTTTTTATCCCAGTCATATTTGGACTGAGCTTTTCTGTGGTAGAAAAGTAACATTTGCAGAATATACTAGGTGATATTTGCAATATGCCTTTGTTGAAATCCCAAATCATATTTGTAAAGAAAGGTTCAACACAAATCATTTTCAATCTCTTTGTTGATACACACTATATGATCTTCATAACTTTTCCTATTTTCCACTATGGGAGGTATATTTTTCTTTCAAATTTAGTTTGGCAAAAAGAAAGGAAAATCGTATTTTTAATATAGTAAAAACACAAGATTTCAAGGCAATTTTTACATCACTTAATGCATGCTACTGGATTGGTTTTCTATAAGCACTTTTTGAAATGAACTCAGGATAGTGTTCACGGATTGGATGAAAGACAAGATATTAGGATAAGGAGCCCGTGTTTATACAACTCATGATGGTTTGTTCTCTGAAAGATATATTACAATAAGAATAAATTTAAAATAGGTGCTGAAAGTGGTATGTATTTGATATTTCTAAGAACTAGTATGAACCTGCTCTCTCCTTCTTCAACGTCCTGACCTCAGAGTTGATCATACACACCTGAAGGCTTTCAAAACGTGGGAGGTACACTTTGTAGGGATGCAAAAGGGTGCTCCAGATACAATCCACAAATGACTAATTTTTAAAGTAGTATCAATTTTGCTTTAAAAATTATATATAATTTTGATGTATTTCAAGCTTTGTGTCTTTGTTTACTTTCTGGTGCTGTGGTAAACACTGATCAAGAGCAACATGGGAGGAAAGTGTTTATATAAGTTTGTTTAGTTCATTTCCACATCACAGGTCATCGTCAAAAGAAACTAAAGGAGAAACTCAATGCAGGACTTTGAAACAGAAGCTAATAGAGGCTTCTTCCCTGTGACATGCTCAATTTGCTTTTTAAAGCATTCAGGACCACCCACCCAGAGGTGGTACCACTCACAGTAAGCTGAGTTCTCTCACATCAATCTTTAATTAGACATGCTCACTGAACTGATGATAATGGTGATTCTTAAACTAGGGGCCTTCTTTTCAGTTGCCTATACAGCTTTTGTCCAGTTAATGAAAATTATCCAGCAAACTGTTAGTATGAATAATCTGGGGATAATTTTTTTTATTGGATACTCAATGTAAACCTTTTAAAAAGATGAAATTAAGGTCTCTTATTCAGTGATCAACTTAATCATTGGTAGTTGTCAAAGTAATTGCCTACCATTTGTAAAATAAAATTAAGCAACAATTTCCATTTTCTTGCACACAAAACAAAAATAAATAAAAAATTTAAGCAAAGCAAGACTATTAAATCATTGTTGAGTAATAAGATTGTGAATGTATGACAGTTTCCTTCATGCAAATGATTTCATCATTTATAACTGTTATATTAAAATAAAGTAATCATAAGTTCAAGGAGGTAACTGTCTCAATTTCCTTGATAAAAGTTACTAACAGATATCCTTATTAAAAAAGGAACATTAATTAATCAGTAATAAAAAAATTAAGTCATTAAATATTAACACTATTCTCCATTAAAACATGTTGCATTCATATATCTATAAAACATATACTTAAAGGAATCAACCCCTTTCTATAATGTATTAATAAATATTCTGAAAGTCCACAGTTTGCCAATCACAAGGTACTTTATATCTCTAATTAATCTCATAATTATTATGTAATGATAAATTGTAATTAATATCATTGTGAATCATATATACATAGTTTTAATAACCAATAGAATAAATTTTCATTAATTGATAACTCCAAGGAGCTATAACCTTGCTGATAGCAATATACCATCTTTTGTGTCTGTTCATGTCATCACTAAATGTCTTCTTCAAAATGTGCTTCAAGATTTCCTATTTCCATTTGAATATTTTAGTCTTGTTTACTATTTTTCATTTATACTTCATATGATTAAATATTTGATTTATTCCCTTTATATGATAATATTCTATGAAATACATATGAAACTACCTATTTTTTATTCTGAAGCTGTGATCTATTTGCTATTTATGTTTTTATTATGTGTTTTGGTAAATGCATTCATTAATTTTGTTTATAATATGTAACTTGGTTTATCTTATTCAATTGTTTCAAATACTTTATCCAAGATCATTACACCAATCTATACTTCTAACATATTGCAAAAGTAAAGTGCTTGTACTCACATTCTGGTAGTGTTGTCATTGTCATAGTTAACACTATTAAATATTTACTGTATGCTCTTAATTTTATTATTATACTTATTTAAACTTTTGTAAGAAATTCACATATACATATTATATATTGATACATATTAATATCTGATAAGGAACAAAGGTCTTTTATCCTGTCATTTGTATTATTTTAATAAAAATATAGGTGGGGCAACCAGTCAGAAAGTAGAGGCAGGGCAAGAAAAATAGGAGGATTCTGAGAAGAGAAAAGAGTCAATCTGAAATTGTCACCCAGACATAGAGGACACAGATGAGAATGCCTTGCTGATAAAGGGTACCAAGCCATATAGCTAACACAGACAAGAATTATGGGTTAAGATGTCAGAATTAATTAATAAGAATCCTGAGCTAATAGACCAACCAGTTTGTGATTAATGTAGACCTTTGTGTATTTCTTTGGGATTGAATGACTGTTGGACCTTGTGGGACAGAAATCTCAGTCAACAAATATATTTCATATATATGTATGTTTTTTTTCTTCTCCGTCTACTTAGTGTTGTTGTTACGTATATGAGTTTAGTACTTGCCAGTTGGGATTGGATAATTTATCAGAAAAGTCATGAGATTGATTCCTTGCATATGAAAAGTCCTCAAAAGTTTCAAACTACCTCTTCATCTAAGAGTTGAGCCTTAGACTTCTAGTCACATTGACACGTAAAATGATATTGTCATTTTTCAAGTCTTATTTAGGCAATCTTTCTTTTGAGATTTCATGGGAGTAATATGAATGTCATATCTTGAAGATTCAATCTTGCAACAGACTTCCTGGTCTCAGAATCTTACAATTTTTCTTACCCAGTTCTGTGATGTTCCCTGAGCCTTAGTTGTAGGGGTTATGTTGTGGATGCATGCTGCTGAAGACAGCATCATGAGGTTAGTTATTCTTACATTTTGATCAGTTGTTGATTTCTGGGATGGTCACCTTTTGTTGAAAAAACAAGATTCTTTGACTTAGAGGGAAATGTTCACTTTTCTGTGGTTACAATGACAGGTCTTTTATGAAAGTGGCAGCAATAGATTCTCCTTTAGGGTCCATGGTTTCACCAGTCACAGGTAATTGGCAAAGGTGACATTAACAGGCATGAATTCTCTCTTATTGAGTGGGCCTTCAGTTCAACTAGAAAACAATTGGTTTTATACATGACATAAGGGCCTCTATCACATCTTTGGAACATCTTGCCATGCTAATTATTGCTAGAAGTCATAGGCTTCACACCCTAGGCAACTTGCACAGCATCTTTGCACACTATTGGAGCTTAGAAAGGAGGCTTCCTTCATAATTCCAGCTAGAGTCTTCTAAAGCCTTTGTCAAAATTATGTGGTATGATGATGTGGTAAAATTATTCACTTTCCAAGAAAGCTATGGTGTCTACAATTAGTATTTCAACAATCTTTTTCATATTCATTTCTTGATTATATATCAAGTTGTTCATCGTGATGCTGAAATAAACATAATCTTCACCCAAATAATCTATGTTTATGTGTTGAATTTCATAGATTTCTTTGTTTGTCATTATTGAAGTATCTGGTATATTTTTACAATGTGTGAATGGTTACCCTCACTAAATCATCTCTATCTGACTGTGCTTCTTATATTTCCTTTATCATTTGTGTATGACTCTGCCATTTGCCTTTAAGTGCTTAATCTCATTAACCTTATTTAAAATAAATTTTTGAATATTTTTCTTTGTTTCAATTTTTTTTCCAAGCCAAACTGTATCCAGCTTTATTAAAGACACTTTCCATAAACAATCATGGTTTTCCAGGCAGAACATGGGCAGATAATCAGTAACAGTATACAAGAACTTCCAAACTCCCTTCTTGTACCGACTACCAAAATCAGAAAGCCACTATAAAACCTGGTGAGTCTTCATTGGATGCTCTGCAAAGGGGGAGGAGTTTAGAGTGAGGGCTGACATTTCACATCGAGGATGTTGTTTTGAAAGACTCCCCCCCCCCCCCCCCCCCCCCCCCCCCGCCCAGCTTATTAAACGACTTAGCACCGGTAACGCCATTTTACAAGGCTTGTACTGAATATTCAGGGTTTGAACAAAGGGCAGTTTAAAAGCTGCCAAAACGAGCTAGAGACACCTGTGGCTGGGCCGGGGGAGGAACAGGATTACCGAGAATATGGCTTGGCAGCGTCTGTCCCAGGTGGGGAGGAACGGTGAAGTCTGCCCTAGATAAGAGCCAAGGCAGCCCATATCTGAATTCTCGGGAACTAGAGACCTTGTCCAGACCTGAACTCGGCCACATTCAAACTGACCAATGAAAACCCTGTAACTATGCTTCTTGCTTCTGTACCGCGCTTTTTGCTCCCCAAAACATATATAAACCCATTACTCCGACCTGGAGGCGCACAAGTCCTCTGAGAGACTTTGTCGCCCCAGGTACCTGTGTATCTGAATAAACTTCTTGCTGTTTGCATCCGTACAAGTGGTCTCGCTATTCCTTGGGAAGGGTCTCCCCAGAGGAAAGACACTCTTGGAGGGTCTTTCATTTGGGGGCTCGTCCCAGATTTGGAGACCCCCACCCAGGGACCACCGACCCACCACCGGGAGGTAAGCTGGCCAGTGCCCCTGTCTGTGTCTGTGTCTGTCTAAGTCTTTTGTTGTTCTGTCATTCAGTAAGATTCGATCGGGTCTATCTGTATCTGGCGGGCCAGGGAAAGAGCTGACGAGCTCAGACTTCCCCCCCGCAGCCCTAGAAGACGTTCTAAGGGTGTCTGGAGCCTTTGGGGCTCAATCTGTAACTGGAGGACACTCCAGTATCCGTAGGGGCTAAGAGTGACCAGGTCACTCCTCTAGTTCCCAGGAGGCCTCCATCTGAATCCGTAATGCTGCGCAGCTTCTGATTTTGAGTTTGGTTTTGGTATTTTTGTTTCTTTGTTTTTATGTCCTTTGTTTTTGGTATATCTGTTTGTACTCGAGTCTAAATCTGGTACCATGGGACAATCGTTAACAACACCTTTAAGTCTCACTTTAGATCACTGGCCTGATGTCCGGGACCGAGCAAACAATCAATGGGTCGAAGTGCGAAAGAAGAAATGGGTGACTGTCTGTTCGTCTGAATGGCCCACATTCATAGCCGCGGGACGGCACTTTTAACCTTGATATCATTTCCTAGGTGAAGGAGCGGATGTTCGACATAGGACCTCAACCCCCTCTTACTCCCACGGCTCCTAAGGCATCCCCTCACGCGGGAGGGGAGCCGCTTACCTCCCTTCCCTCTGCTCCATTCCCTACTCCCCCCTCCTCTTCCTTATATCCTACTATCCTCAAGAAAAAATCCACTTTACCCCCGCCTGTTCTTCCCCCGGACCCTGAATCTCTCCTCGTAGACCTCCTATCGGAGGAACCTCCTCCATTTGCAGGATCAGCGAGCCCCAAGGGACTTGAAGCAGCGGCAGCTGAGGGGCCCCCACAAGAATCCCCGGCCCCCTCGCCTATGGCCCATTGACTGAGGGGCAGATGCGGGCTACCACCTGATTCCACCTCCCATGCCCTTCCCCTCCGAGAGGGTCCAAATGACCAGCAACAGCACTGGCCATTCTCAGCTTCTGATCTTTACAACTGGAAGCAACTAACTTGATAGAATCTATCCTAGTTACACACCAGCCCACCTGGGATGACTGCCAGCAGCTCTTGCAGGCTCTGTTGACCTTGGAGGAAAAACAAAGAGTCTTTTTGGAGGTGCTGAAGAATGTCCTGGGCCACAATGGATGCCCGACCCAGCTGCCGAATGAGATTGATGCGGCTTTTCCCTTGACCCGCCCTAATTGGGACTTTACCATGGACGCAGGTAGGGGACACCTATGTCTTTACCGCCAGTTGCTCATAGCGGGTCTCCAAGGGGCAGCACACCACCCCACTAATTTGGCTCAGGTAAAAAAAGTGATACAAGGGAATGGGGAGACACCCTCAGCATTTTTAGAGAGGCTTAAGGAAGCATATAGAATGTATACCCCTTATGACCCTGAGGAGCCTGGACAGGCCACTAGCATTTCGATGTCTTTCATTTGGCAGTCCAGCCCGGATATTAAAAGCAAGCTACAAAGATTGGAGGGTCTGCAGGGATATACCTTACTGATTTACTGAAGGAAGCAGAAAGAATTTTTAACAAAGGGGAAACTCCGGAGGAGAAGGAAGAGAGATTATGGCAGAAAATAAAAAAAGAATCAGGAGGAAAGAGACATGAAAAGAATAAAGAATTAAGCAGGCTGCTGGCCACTGTAGTTCAAGGACAAGATAAAAAGGGAGGTAGGCTGGGAGAACTGAAGGGGGCCAAAATGGATATTGACCAATGTGCCTACTGCAAGGAACGAGGCTGCTGGATCAGGGCATTCTCACTCCCTGCCGATTGCCATGGAACACCCTCCTCCTGCCAATAAAAAAAAAAAAAAAAAAAAAGCCGGGGACTGGGGACTATTGGCCAATGCAGGATCTGAGAGAGGTTAACAAAAGGGTGGAGGACATACACCCCACGGTCCCCAACCCTTACAATCTATTTGAGTACTCTGCCACCATCCCACGTTTGATACACCGTATTGGACTTAAAGGATGCTTTCTTCTGCTTGCGGTTACATCCTGAGAGCCAGTCCCTTTTTGCCTTTGAATGGAAGGACCCAGATCTTGGACTTTTGGGTCAATTGACCTGGACCAGGCTCCCCCAGGGATTTAAGAATAGCCTGACCCTCTTTGATGAGGCCTTACACTGGGACTTGGCAGACTTTCGGGTTCAGTACCCCGCCCTGATATTGCTCCAATATATTGATGACCTCCTTCTGGCGGCCCCCTCGGAAAAAGAATGTCAGGAGGGCACAAAAGCCCTCCTACAGACATTGGGACAATTAGGATATCGGGCATCAGCCAAAAAGTCTCAGATATGTCAGAAACAAGTCATTTACCTAGGTTATCAATTGAGAGATGGACAGAGATGGCTGACCGAGGCGCGCAAACAGACTATCACTAACATCCCTGCCCCCCAGAACCTCCGCCAGCTGCGGGAGTTTCTGGGAACAGCGGGGTTCTGCTGCCTCTGGATCCCAGAGTTTGCAGAGATAGCTACACCCCTGTACCCCCTAACCAAGCAAGGAGCAATGTTCAGATGGGAAAAGAAATAGCAAAAGGCTTTTGAGGACAATATCAAAAAGGCTTTACTAACCTCACCTGCATTGGGCCTTCCAGACGTTACCAAGTCCTTTGAACTGTTTATAGATAAAAGGAGGGGATATGCCAAGGGGGTCCTGACCCAGAGATTGGGCCCCTGGAGGCGTCCTGTGGCCTATCTGTCCAAGAAACTCGACCCAGTAGCTTCTGGATGACCACCCTGTCTACGGATGGTAGCAGCTATTGCAGTCCTTACCAAGGGCGCAGGTAAATTGACTCTAGGCCAACCATTGACCATCCTGGCACCCCATGCAATGGAGGCCTTGGTCAAACAGCCTCCAGACCGCTGGCTTTCCAATGCCCGCATGACTCATTACCAAGCCATGCTCCTGGATGTGGACCGGGTGCAATTTGGACCTGTGGTCACTCTCAACCCCGCAACCTTGCTCCCCTTGGTGGAGGAGGCAGAGCAGCATGATTGCCTCCAGATCCTTGCGGAAATGCACGGGACCAGACCGGACCTGACGGATCACCCTCTTCAGGACGCTGACTACACCTGGCACACCAATGGTAGCAGCTTCCTGGAAAATGGGGAACAGAGAGCGGGGGCAACAGTAACCACGGAAACTGAGGTAATTTGGGCTGAGGCCCTACCAGCAAGCGCCTCATCCCAAAGAGCAGAACTCATCACATTGACCCAGACACTCCAGATGCTCCAGATGGCAGAAGGTAAGAAACTTAATATCTATATGGACAGTAGATACACCTTTGCCACTGCCCATACACATGGGGAAACTTGCTGAAGGCGAGAGCTCCTGACCTCAGAGAAAAAGAAAATTAAAAATAAGACTAAAATCTTGACACTACTCAAAGCCCTATTTCTGCCCCAAAAACTGAGTATTATGGACTGTCCTGGCCACCAAAAGGGCCACAGCCCAGAGGCAAAAGAAAATCGATTGGCAGATGCTGCCGCCAAAGAGGCTGCCCTAAAAACAATCAGCACATCCTGAGCCTTCACTCTGACCGATTCAGAAAATACAAGGCTGTTCTGATGTCCACTGCCCTAAAGTCAAGAGGACACCAACCTCCTAAAGAAAATGGGGGCCACCTATGACCCCAAAGAGTAACATTGGGTCTTCAAGGAAAAGACTGTTATGCCAATGAGAAACCTTACTGGAACGACAGGAAACTGGCCCCTACCTCCTAAACAGAGATGGGGCCCTACAAAAGGTAACTGATAAAAATAAAGCCTGTGCTCAAGTAAATGCAGGTAAGACTAAGCTTGGGCCAGGGGTCCGGGTACGGGGGCATCGCCCCGGAACTCATTGGGAGATTGACTTCACCGAAATAAGACCTGGACAATATGGATACAAATACCTATTGGTATTCGTGGACACCTTTTCAGGATGGATGGAAGCCTTTCCCACCAAGCACGAGACTGCTAAGGTTGTAACTAAAAAGCTCTTAAAAGAAATCTTTCCCAGGTATGGCATGCCCCAGGTATTGGGCACTGATAATGGACCTGCTTTCATCTCCCAGGTAAGTCAGTTGGTGGCCAAGCTATTGGGGATTGATTGGAAATTACATTGTGCATACCGACCCCAAAGTTCAGGGCAGGTATAACGGATAAATAGAACCATCAAGGAGACTTTGACCAAATTAACGCTTGCAACTGGGTCTAGAGACTGGGTGCTCCTCCTTCCCCCAGCCCTCTACCGGGCCCGGAACACGCCGGGCCCTCATGGACTCACCCCATTTGAGATACTATATGGGACACCTCCACCATTCATTAATTTCTTTGACTCTAATATTGCTGATTTTGCTAACAGCCCTTCTCTGGAAGCTCATTTATAGGCACTGCAGATTGTCCAGAGAGAGATCTGGAGGCCATTAGCTGCAGCCTATCGGGAACAACTGGACAAACTGGTGGTACCACATCCCTTCTAGATAGGAGACACTGTCTGGGTCCACAGACATCAGACCAAAAACCTAGAACCCCGCTGAAAAGGACCGTACACCATGCTGCTGACCACCCCCATGGTGCTGAAAGTTGACGGCATCGCTGCCTGGGTCCATGCCTCCCACATCAAGGCAGGCCATCACCCTGAGGAGAAGGAGCCAACTGCGACCCCACCATGGAGAATCCAGCGCACCCAAAACCCGTTAAAACTAAGACTCACCTGTGGGGCCCCTTGATTACTCTCTGGGCCCTGCTAGGACTGGTAGGGACAACCCTAGGGGGGAGCCCACACCAGACATACTCCTTAAAATGGCAAGTCCTGTCCCCAAGTGGAGAGATTGTTTGGGAAATTCAGGACAACCATGCACTTAACACTTGGTGGCCTACTCTCACACCCGATTTTTGCCAGTTAGCTGAAGGATCAAATGACTGGGACCTAGAGATTCCCGAATCCACTTAAAACAATTGAATGGAAGATTCCATTCAAAGTCATAAGAGAAATGGGGGAATGAAAGACTCCCCCCCGCCCAGGTTATTAAACGACTTAGCACCGGTAACGCCATTTTTCAAGGCTTGTACTGAATATTCAGGGTTTGAACAAAGGGCAGTTTAAAAGCTGCCAAAACGAGCTAGAGACACCTGTGGCTGGGCCGGGGGAGGAACGGGAATACCGAGAATATGGCTAGGCACCGTCTGTCCCAGGTGGGGAGGAACGGTGAAGTCTGCCCTAGATAAGAGCCAAGGCAGCCCATATCTGAATTCTCAGGAACTAGAGACCTTGTCCCGACCTGAACTCGGCCACATTCAAACTGACCAATGAAAACCCTGTAACTATGCTTCTTGCTTCTGTACCGCGCTTTTTGCTCCCCAAAACATATATAAACCCATTACTCCGACCTGGAGGCGCACAAGTCCTCTGAGAGACTTTGTCGCCCCAGGTACCTGTGTATCTGAATAAACCTCTTGCTGTTTGCATCCGTACAAGTGGTCTCGCTGTTCCTTGGGAAGGGTCTCCCCAGAGGAAAGACACTCTTGGAGGGTCTTTCAGTTTCACAACTCTTCACAAGCCGACCCTGACTTTCAGGAAATGAAATGAAAATGGCAGAATTATCAATCTGCAGATCCACAATCTTCTATAAAAGGAACTGCTGCACTTTTGAGGACACTCAATGATATCACTGCAAAGTCCGGATTGCCCAACAGACTGGCAAAACCAATTTTGGGGATCAGGTTCCAACAGGTCTCTGGTCTTAAGGGAGTTAAGTCTATGTTGATGGTACAGGGGGAGGAGGATATAAAAATGAACTGAGTTTTCCCACACATGTCAACATGTCCCCAGGACGCCTCTCCTGGGAGCCAAGAGGAGTCTTTCAAAATTATCAGGGAAAGATGTTTTCCATCATGAACCATCATTCATTCAGCTTGGGAGACACTGCTAGTGACACATGTTCCTCCCCACCCAAAACAATGAAGTGTTCTGTGTGCTAACAACATAGCTTAAAAAAAAAAAGTAAAACAAAATTCTGCATTTTTATAAAACTTGATAAAAAATAGTATTTCAAACTGTACACTCACCAGAAGTACACAGTTATCAAAAACGCACACATTTCACTTGGCGTCTCCAGCACCTTCAGCTTTTTGTGCCTGGTCTGTTTTGGCATCTCCATTCTCTGCAGGATTATTGGCATCCTTACCAGCATCGGCCTTCCCCTTCTTCCCCTTGGGTACCTTCTCTCCCTTCTTTGCCGGGGCCTTTTTAGGCTTGGGCTCTGGCTTTGGAGGAGCAGGTTTAGCAGACAACCTTGCCGATCTTCTCTGTGGCTCGTCCTTCACCTTGGCTTTATCTCCTTTAGTATCCCCTTCAGCCTTTCTTTTGGGCATGGCGGCGGCGGGGGAGCGGGGGGGAACGTCGGTGCTGAACGCGGGGCTGCAGCAGTGCGCGGCTCGGGTCCGTCCGGGGGTCGTTCTCGCTGCTTCTTCCTGTTTAAATTTTTTAATTGAAAGCTTATTTATTTTGAATCTTAATTATTGAAACCATTTGGAGTCTGGGAAAATTTACTTGTTTTCTTTTTTTTTTTCAAATCTGCTAAAATGTTAATTTGTGTGAAGGGAAAGAAAAAAGCAATTGATGATCTTCTGTTAGATGAAATCTAACATTTCTACAAGTAAAGACGAATACTCCCTATGACTTATGCTAAGCTGAAGAGGTTTGCTGTTACACAATAGTCCATGTTTGGGTGCCAGTATGGAGAAAGTAAGAGAACAAGAAATGTTTTATACTTTTTATTTAGAAATTACTCTTTTCTTTAACTTACTTATAAGAAAGTACTTAGGACTTTAGTTGAAGAGACATTATGCCAAGCCATGGTCATTGCTGTGCTTTGTCCTCTGTGTAATTTATCATTTGTAAGTAATAACAAAACAAGTAAGCTTATTTGTTTGGAAAATTTGGGAGCATGAAGGTAGAATAATTCATAAAGTTAAATTGCATGATCATGTGTATGTTCACATTTCTTTTGTTCTTTTGTATTTTGAAGTCAAAGAAAAATACACAAAGTTTGCTTCTAAATTTCTAAGTTTATTGTCATTTTAGGCATTAAATTTTCATGTCTTAAAAGATTCAACGTGAATTCCTTGATATCTCATTTCACATGACCTAACGCCTTTTCAATACTAGTTAGACACAAAACCATGACTATATTACTTCAATTCAGAAATAAGTGTGACATCAATGAGAAGTCATACATTGGTGTCCAATCCCCCGCCATGGTATACAGTCCATGATTCTTTTCCCACTGCACTCTATGGTTCACATCTCTACTAGAATGTTTGAAATGATGTTTTTACTCTTCTTTTTTATGTAAACACAATGGTGAGTTTGTAGTCCTGCTTTTCTAAAGTTTCCAATCTTACTTATAACGATGTGTGTTCCTCATCAATCCCATACCAAAAAAAAAAAAAAAAGGACTAGGAATAATACCAATACTGAAATTTGTTTGTAAATTTTGTGGAACACTTAACATGTCATGAGCTCTCTTTACAGAGTAAAACACCAGACATCGTGATAGCCAACTAACAAGATCATCTCCCAATCCTTCTACTCTAAAAGTTGCTAGTAAAACACCAAACATCGTGATAGCCAACCAACATGATCATCTCCTGATCCTCCTATTCCCAAGGCTGCTAGTTGCTAGCTGTCATCTTAGGGATGGAAGTCAGCTGCTCATAAAATCTTATCTTAATGAGGAAGGCCTGTGCTAGTGACAAATGATCATTATGGCCAGACTTAGTGGAGGAAAAAAAAGTGGCTTGACATGATGAAGTACTCCAATCGATTTCAGCATCTCTTTTGTTGTCAAAAACCTATTAACCTGTGGAGAACTGTGGCCTTAGAGGCTAAAGAGTCAGCACTTTTGACCGAGGAAGACCCATATTTTTGTTTGGCATCTACACTCAAATTAAAAACCTTAGAAGTACTTTTTCTTGCCCATTTCATCAATAACATGCTTTTATGCCCATCCTCTCTGACTGACCATCCTGAAGTAAAATAGTTTTTAGATAGTTCAATGTACTCTGTGTGGAATTTTTCTGCATTTGAGATACTTTCTAGAATATTACATTCTTAGAATGGTGCTACCTCTCACTGTTTTTGAGAGCAGCATTTGTTTGAGTATAAGCATAGATATTTGAAAAGTAGTTTGTTGGTATAGTAGTATAGTTAAAGATCAATAATAAGTTTCCAATATGCACCTATAGCCTCTCCAGGCTTTATTGGTTAGCCTTTTATAAGCACAGTATTGGACATGAGTTCTTCCAAATGAAAGGGTACCTCAGATACAATCACAGGGCAATTTTTATCCTTACCAAAATCAAGCCACTGTTATATTATACAGGTGGATATATCTCACCTGTAAACTTCCTTTTCTCTTTTATAATTTTCATAGCTAGGGAAATCACATGAAGCCTTTCTTACTGAGTATACTACTTATCAACCTACTGTGTTTGAGTTCTAATCCTCATATAGGATTAGAAATTATGAGTTCAGTAGTAGTTGGTCTCTTTATATCTTTCAACCTCCTCTTCAATAAGGTCTTCTACGCCTTATTGTCTAGTTATTGTTGGAAACTAGAAATATTGAAAAGAGCTTGTTTTGTTCTGGAAACTCTTGTAGTATGCCTGAACAATTCTTGTGATAATATACCAGACCTTCATTGAGAGATGTGTTCAGTATCTCACTGTTTCTAGAAGCAGAGATATTCAGTTACACAGTGTAATTTTTTTACAAACTCTCAATTGTACTTTCTATTTGGTCTGCAAGACTGTAGGTTTCTACATGAATTTTTCATACTCTCTTTATTTGAGTAAATTGAGGACACCTTATACCTTCTTCTCTTCAATTCCCCCATCTTCCTCTCTGCTTAAACATTTCCAACCATAGTATTTAATAACTTTTTAAACATATGTTCTATTGTATCATCATTTAAGAGTGCCTCTGCATCCCCGGGGATCTTGTTTTTCCAGGATTTTAGGGCACTGCATGTGAAAAGAAAGAAAGAAGAAAAAATAAGGAGGAGGTAGGAAGAAAAAAGGAAACAAAGAAAATAGAAAGAAAGTCTTAGATAGTCTGAACCTAGGATCTCTGTGTGTGAGAGAATATGTTTTGAATCTGGGTCTCAGTTATTTCACTCAATGCAATTTTTTTTGTTCTCTCCATTTCCCTAGAAATTTCATTTTTGCAGTTTAATAAAACATAACCAAGGAAATTAAAGACTTCCATGACAAAAATACAATGAAATGAAACAATAAGTTGAGAAAGACACTGGAAGATGGAAAGATTTTCCTTGCTCATGAATTAGAAACAATAATATTGCAAAAATATCCATTGTACAAAAACATTCTGTAAATTCTATAAAATTCCAATAAATTCCACAGCTATTCTTCAAAGATAAAGAATAGGAAACACACACATACACACCAATCTTAACAATATTGTGGAAGCAATAGAGAATAAGGATTTTGAAAGAACTCTGACCAAACCATGCTACTGGCCCTATCACCACTTCTGATTTGGTGCTTTATTAAAAGCCATAGTAACAAAACATCAAGGTACTGGCACAAAAACAGAAACACAGATCAGTGAAAAACAATGAGGTGACTCAAGTATAAGTGTACATAACTACAACTGCCTGATTTTTCATAAAGTTGCAAAAAATTATGTGGGAAAATATGCAGCATCTTTAATAAATGGTGCTAGAAACCAGGAGTCAACAAACAGAGAAGACTGGTTATTTATACCTTACATTAAACGAAACTCATCTACAAATGAATGATGAATCTTAACCCAAGACCTGACTCTATAAAGTTGTTGTAGGAAAAGAGGAAGTATACTTCAATATATGCAAAGGTAATACATTTTCAAATAAGACTCTAGTATTACAGAAAATAAGACCAACAATCTTCATCTGTGATCCCATGAAACCAACAAGCTTCTGAACAGTCAAAGAAATGGTCAGCTAAGTAAAGAGGTAGCCCAAGGAAAAGAACGGAAACTTTGTTAAGTATATCTGATAGTGATTAGTAAATAGAACATTAGAGGAAGCAATAACAAAATAACCAATAAAGCAACCTAATTAAAAATGGACTACAGAGTTCTGAAATTAGTAAGTACAAATGGCTAGGAAACTGTTTTTTAAAAGTATCCAACATTCTTGTTGTGTTAGTTATTTTTATGATACTGTGCTAAAACATCATGACTCAGGATATTTATAGAAGCAAGTGTTAAGTGGGGCTTATGATGCCAGAGAGTTAGAGTTCATGACATTGGAGCAAAGGCATTATGGCAAGAATAACTGAGAGCTCACATCTTGTAGCACGGCCAGTTGGCATAGAGAGTACACTCAGAATAGAGGGGAGGCTTTCGAAGCTTTAGCTTGTCACCCAGGGACACACCTCCTCCTAAAACAGCATATCTCTCAATCCTTCCCCAGCAGAAACCAACTGGGGACCAAACATTAAAATACACTGGCCATTCTCATTCAGGTAACCACACAAATCCACTAAGGAAACACATTGAAACTACTTTGTAGTCTCATCTAACTCTACACTGAATAGAATTTATTAGAAAAAAAAGCAATAATAGCCAATAACTGCCTGTAGCTCTTCTTCATCTATTAGTGGATCATTAAGGAATTTCCCAACCAATGTTGCCATCCCAACTAGAATTGTCATTGTTCTGGTCAGGTTTAGGCAATCATAGTATTGGGGTTTCATTAGTTCAGCTTCCCTGTCATATATAGAAGATAATATCTATAGACAAACTTCCTAGTCCTGAGGATGTTAAAAACTTTTCCACACCTATTTTTTTTATCAAGTTTTCTTGAGACCTAGATATAGGGGTTATATTGCAGACATATCAGTTAATGATAAGATCCTCAGTAAGTTATTCAATCCCATATGGTTAGCATAAACACAAATAAGAACAACACTATGGGAATTTAGCAAGTTATAAGTGAGAGAGAAGGGGAGGCATTACATAAATGCAGGACTAGTATATTAAATTATATAAATAAACAAATATGTTTTTAAAAGAATACCGGTAAGAAGAAATATTGTTCATAGATTGTTCATACACTGTTAGTGCAAGGAAGAACTAGTGTAGAACTTTCGAATTTAGTCTGGATGTTTCTGAACTAATTAAAAATAAAGCTGTCGTATGTTCCAGCTCTTCTACTCTGAGCATACACTGAAATAATTTATATCCCAATACAGGCAACCCTGCATATCCATGTCACCATTGTTCAATCATAATAGCTTTAAATGGAATTGGATGACATACATGTTTACTGAAGAACCAATAAGGAAAATATAGTACACCAACACAATTGAATAGTCTTCATTTGTAAAGAAACTTATGTTTTATTTTCAATTATTTCACTCATCATCCCAGAAAACTGAGACTCAAATGTCAGAATCCCAGTAGGAAACGTTCATTCTTGAGAAAATAAAGATAATTAGGAAGACATTGAGTGCAACACTTTTTAATGTACAATGTACCAGCTCAGTAAGTTCGTGAATGGCTCATTTAATTATTCCATGTATATATACAGAAATATATTTCTATTAAGAAGAATTATTTGAATGATACCAGTTGACTTTTGAAGTATTAAATAAAACAACATAGAGGAAAAAGTGTCAAACTTACTTTTAAAAGAATAATGCCTGCTATTGTATCAACCTGTAAATAACTCTAGAGAAGACAAGATAAATATATACATTACATCATGAATTATGCTTACACAGAAGGGAAAGAAGGGAAAGAGCAAATGAGAGCTGGGGAGGTGGTAAAAGTAAGCACTTAAAACTTTTATCTTTAAATAAGACATGAAAAATTAGCATTTTTAAATGTATTAATTAATGGATACTGCTTTGAAATGAAGAAGGAATATGAAGCCATAATATAACAGATAACATGCAAATCAATTTATATTGAATTTTTCCAAAATACTCTTGAAGCTTATTTTAGCTATGGTAAGGATAACTTGTTTCATTTTCCTAGAAATCATTTAGTTGTTTAATACTACATATAATTTGCTTTCCATATGAATTTATTCACAGATTACTAATAAGAAAAATCAATAGTGAAATACCTAAATTCTGTCACTCATTTCTGTTTAGATAATGTTATAGCATTTGCTCCAATATCTACTTTTATCCTATCTACGTTATGAGCTTCACAGAATAAGACACTGTGCATGGATTTCTCTTTTGTTTATAAATATTCACTACTAATTGAAAATAGGTATTTGTTTAACAGTATATTCTGGTTAGAATTCTTCCTCCCCAAACTCCTTCCAATTACTCTTGGCTCACCCAAATCTATACACTTTTTTTTTGCTTTATCTCATTAGAAAACAACTGGCATCTAGAAAAAAATTAAGTTAAAATAAAAACAAACAAACTTGACCAATACAAAACAAATAAACAGAATAAAAATAGCCAAAAAGTCAAGGAGAACATGTTGTCATTTTTCAAGTTGAAATAAAATTATGTCATTGAGAAAATCTGAATATATTATTGGAAAAGCTTGAAAAATATTAAAAACCACAGATATTTACTTTGTGTGTGATAGAATTTTGCTTTTGAATAATTTAAACATAAATTAGAAATATAAGCATTATATGTTTATATATTAGAAACACACATACATAAATTGCATTCTTTCCAAGTTATTCTTCCATAGAGAACTCCAATGGTTGATGGATAACAACTATTGTGAGACCAAATGGAAGACATTTTCCCTGAGAGACATATCTGTGTGGGCAAAGCTGAAACTTCACCACCGAGGAAAAGCTGCAACAGTTTAGCTTTATTTTCTTATTACTTACATCTGTTTAAAGATCAATACGAAATGAGAACGCCATATTAGAAGCGCACACTAGTTATATTGACTCTTTAGTAGAATATGTGTTAGTAGATAGTTTTTCTTTTTTTTCTTTTTTTTTATTGAGAAAAGGAAGAAAAAAAAAACAAGTTTCCACCTCCTCCCAGCCTCCCATTTCCCTCCCCCTCCTCCCACCCTTCTCCCCCTCCTCCCATCCTTCTCCCCCTCCTCCCACTCCTCTCCCCCTCCCTCTCCAGTCCAAAGAGCAGTCAGGGTTCCCTGCCCTGTGGTAAGTCCTAGGTACTCCCCCCTCTGTCCATATCTAGGAAGGTGAACATCCAAACTGGCTAGGCTCCCACAAAGCCAGCACATTGCATAGGATCAAAACCCCGTGCCATTGTCCTTGGCTTCTGATCAGCCCTCATTGTTCACCATGTTCAGAGAGTCCAGTTTTAACCCATGCTTTTTCAGTCACAGTCCAGCTGGCCTTGGTGAGCTCCCAGTAGATCAGCTCCACTGTCTCAATGGGTGGGTGCACCCCTCGCGGTCCCGAATTCTTTGCTCATGTTCTCCCTCCTTCTGCTCCTCATTGGGACCTTGGGAGCTCAGTCCAGTGCTCCAGTGTGGCTCTCTGTCTCTATCTCCATCCATCTCCAGATGAAGGTCAGTCAGAACACATTGAACCTAATAGAAGAGAAAGTGGGAAGTACCCTACAACAGATGGGCACAGGAGATCGCTTCCTATGTGTAATCCCAACAGCACAGACATTAAGGGCAACATTGAATAAATGGGACCTACTAAAACTGAGAAGCTTCTGTAAAGCAAAGGACACTGTCACCAAGACAAAAAGGCAACCTACTGACTGGGAGAAGATCATCACCAACCCCGCAACAGACAAAGGTCTGATCTCCAAAATATATAGAGAACTCAGGAAAGTAGACTTTAAAATGCTAATTAACCCAATTAAAAAATGGGGCACTGAACTGAACAGAGAATTCTCAGCAGAGGAAGTTCAAATGGCCAAAAGACACTTAAGGTCATGCTCAACCTCCTTAGCCATCAGGGAAATGCAAATCAAAACAACTTTGAGATATCATCTTACACCTGTCAGAATGGCTAAAATAAAAACTCCAATGATAGCCTTTGCTGGAGAGGCTGTGGAGGAAGGGGTACCCTCATCCATTGCTGGTGGGAATGCAATCTTGTGCAACCACCTTGGAAATCAGTGTTTCGGTTTCTCAGGAAATTCGGGATCAACCTACTCCTGGACCCAGCAATACCACTCCTAGGAATATACCCAAGAGATGCCCTATCATATGACAAGAGCATTTGTTCAACCATGTTCATAGCAGTATTATTTGTAATAGCCAGAACCTGGAAACAACCTAGATGCCCCTCAATGGAAGAATGGATGAAGAAAGTGTGGAATATCTACATATTAGAGTACTACGCTGCGGTAAAAAACAATGACTTCTCGAATTTTGCATGCAAATGGATGGAAATAGAAAATACTATTCTGAGTGAGGTAACCCAGACCCAAAAAGATGAATATGGGATGTACTCACTCATAATTGGTTTCTAGCCATAAATAAGGGTCACGGAGTCTACAATTGGTGATCCTAAAGAAGCTAAGTAAGAAGTTGAACCAAAGGAAAAACATAGTTATCCTCTTGGCTATGGGAAGTAGACAAAATTGCCGGGGAAAAAATTGGGATCTTGGGGGTGGGGTGGGATGGGGGTAAGGGGAGATGGGGAGAGAAAAGGGAGAAGGGGAGGATGGGGGGAACTTGGGGAAAAAGGAAGATTGGGATAAAGGAAGGTAGGATATGGGAGCATGGAAGCACAATTCTTAGTTAAGAGAGCCACCTTAGGGTTGGCAAGAGACTTGAACCTAGAGTGGCTCCCAGGAGCCCAAGGCGATGTCCCCAGTTAGTTCCTTGGGCAGCTGAGGATAGGGAACAGGAAATGACCCTAGCCTATAGTAATACTGACGAATATCTTGCATATCATGATAGTTTTTCTTGATGGGATAATTTCTTAAAACTTAAATTTCAGAACATTTCATGTTCAGCATTTCAGTGACCAATACATGATTACTAAAGATAAACTCAAGTGGAATCTATTTTTAATTGAAGAATCAATTAAAAATCTTACAAATAAATAAATAAAAATAAATAAAAAGAAAAGAAAATGGTCAGTCATTTCTACTTAACAATGCTATGAAATAGAGTTTTGTAGAGAAGACACAGTGCTTCAGAACAAGTCATGGAATAACGTGATTGTCTACAGAGCCAGAAAAACCTGTTTCTGCTAGTCTTGCACACAACTGAGTTTGATAGGTTTGGGAAATTTTGCGTTTCGTCTCCTGTGTCTTCTGTCTCTTTTCTATTCCAGCTCACACATTGCTATGGCTTTAGGATGGTCCCTCCAAGAGCTCCGTTTTCTAGAGCTCTATTAAGAATGGCAAGAGAGTCCGGTTTTATCCCATGCTTTTTCATTTACAGTCCAGCTGGCCTTGGTGAGCTCCCAATAGATCAGCTCCACTGTCTACGTGGAGCCTTGTGGTCCCGACTTCTTTGCTCATGTTCTCCCTCCTTCTGCTCCTCATTGGGACCGTGGGATCTCAGTCCAGTGCTCCAGTGTGGCTCTCTGTCTCTATCTCCACCCATCACCAGATGAAGGTTCTATGGTGATATGCAAGATATTCGTCAGTATTGCATGGGATAAAACCGGACTCTCTGAACATGGCAAACAATGAGGGCTGATAAGGACAATGGCACGGGGTTTTGATCCTACTTCATGTTCTGGCTTTGTGGGAGCCTAGCCAGTTTGGATGTTCACCTTCCTAGATATGGACGGAGGGGGGAGGACCTAGGACTTTCCACCGGTCAGGGAACCCTGACTGCTCTTTGGACTGGAGTTGGAGGGGGAGAGGAGTGGGGGGGAAGGGGAGAAGGGTGGGAGGAGGGGGAGAAGGGTGGGAGGGTGTGGGAGAAGGGTGGGAGGAGGGGGAGGGAAATGGGAGGCTGGGAGGAGGCGGAAACTTGTTTTTTTTTCCTTTTCTCAATAAAAAAAAATTAATAAAAAAAAGAATGGCAAGAGTACTTTAATTCAGGTGACCACGTTTAGTCTTTGCAAACTGGTTGTAGATTTCATCCTCATTGTGAACCCTTTGTTGTCGAGTGTAACTTGAAACTGTCAATAGTTCTGGGTATTGAACTGAATGAGCGAATGATGTTTGCCAGTTTTGAGATAATTTTATTTTTAAAATAGTGATAGGCAGTGCTTAAAAAGTAGCTGCCCTGCAAAGTTCTATCTTCAGTGACTTTTGGCTACTTTTTATCCCTGATAAACCTTGTCCTGATTGGTAAAAATAAATCTTCACTTTAAGACATGTATTAAATTTATATGCATACATATAAATTAATAAGTATATACAATACACATATAAATATATGCATATATATCAGATTTAGCTTAACTTGGTTTATAGTGTTTCAGTCTACTGTTAAAAATCAGGCTGGAAGTTTTATCAAATCTAAATTCTATCCACACCAAAGGAATTGTAATAAATTTTGGGTTCTAGGTTGAATACATGAGATATAAAAAAGACTGGAAGTGGGGGACAAAGGGAAACAAAAGTTTCAAAGGAGAAGAAATTGAACAAGGAAAGTATTTAGAAGTTATCAAATAGTCAATTGTTTAACACTAAGAAAGAAAAAATGAAATTGAATTTGCATAGGATTTTGTTTTTTTATGCCCAGATCTATGACTAAAAAGGGCAGATTTTTATAGATAAACAGGACAAATTTACCATGAAAGACAGTCACACAATCACCATGATTTTTTTTTTAAATTTTTGCCACGAAAAGAAGAAACAAACACATGGGTTTTGGAGGATATGATGCTCTTGGAAGGGAAGGTGGATTTTTTTTCTTGAGATATTAATTATTTTCATGAATGTGAAATATTTGGGGAACAAGTCTTATAAATGGCCAAGACATTCTGCATGACAATTTAATCAGAATCTTGGGGAGCATAATGAGGGCAATCGCCTATACAGCGTTGAAAAGTAACCATAGGAAACAATGACAGAAGCATGAGCATGTTTCAGGTATGAGCATGTTTCAGGTTAAATGGGAATGACCAGATGGGTATGAATTGTTTCTAAGAAACAAATAATAACTGCAAAATAAAGATTAAGAATGACAGAGAGTGTTTGACAACAACTGAGGTAAAGCCAAACTTTAAAAAGATAAATAAATTATAGCCCCATAGTATAGCTTTAGGATAAAGGAGAAAGTTCGAGAACACTTTTGTTTTTAAAGAGAGAAACATGACAGCTTGCGTCTGATAGGAGCGTCTATTTTTATCAGTGAAGCAGGGGAAAATAATATTCTGAGTACAAGGATGAGAAGGCCAAAGGTTTAGACAGCAAACCACCTAGAGAACCGCAATCTCTCTGGGAAATATAAAGATTCCTTATGACCCTGTAAACCTTAAAATAGGAAGAAAAAAACTCAGATGTGCTTTTTGTCTTTTCCGTAGAAATTCCCTTCTGCCTGTTTGTAGCCACAGAACAGAGTTCTAATGTTGCTTATAGTAAGAGTTTTACCATGAAATTGGTGATCATTAGTAGACAGATTCATGCAGAGATATTGGAAGGATTATCCTCAGGGATACTAATTTGTTGGGATAATAACATAAGTTCTGCTGAAAAGTATGAAACATAGATTCATAAATCTGTGCTAATTAATAACCAAAGAGGGGCTGTTGGAGACTGCTGCAATGGGGCTGGCGTGGGAAAGAAGTGATGGGTTAGTTAAAAATAAGTTCTGGGTTTTTCTGACCTAGGCCACCTGGCCTTGGTGAGTTCCCGGTAGAACATCCCCATTGTCTCAGTGTGTGCCTGGGATAAAACCAGACTCGCTGAACATAGCGGATAATGAGGACTACTGAAAACTCAAGAACAATGGCAATGGGTTTTTGATCCTACTGCACATACTGGCTTTGTGGGAGCCTAGGAAGTTTGGATGCTCACCTTACTAGACCTGTGTGGAGGTGGGTGGTCCTTGGACTTTCCACAGGGCAGGGAACCCTAATTGCTCTTTGGCTGACGAGGGAGGGGGACTTGATTGGCGGAGGGGGAGGGAAATGGGAGGCGGTGGCGGGGAAGAGACAGAAATCTTTAATAAATAAATAGATAGATAGATAGATAGATAGATAGATAGATAGATAAGTTCTGGGTAAGATCTGTCAGGTTTAGAGTACAACTAGGCATAAATGACACCGAAGAGCCGGGACAGACTCTGCAGCTCTCATGTCTGAATTTTCTTTTATTTTTGGACTGTTGTACCATCCTCTTTTTTCACTTATTCTTTAAAAATGCTGATTTTCCTCACGAAGATAGTCCTGTTTAGCAGGACTATCATTTTTTTAAAAAATACTGTTATTATATATAAAAGCTCAAAGCGTTATCCTTGGTTCTTACATATTACTATAATTAGAAGCGAAATGTTGTACTTAAACTTTGGTCTCAAACTGCTTGAGTGAATATTCTAGATTTTCTCAGGCTTTCATATGTTAATGTAAACTTGAAGGTTACCTTGCTTAGTTGCTGCAATTTTATTTTTTTAGAAAGGGGAAAGTATATGCAGGTCATGATCAAAGTAACTTACTACGAGGATAAAATTAGGTTAAAATTTTTATTGGGTTACCCAGTTCAAACCAACTTTTTTTCATTACTGAGGAAATCAAACTACTTAGAAAGGAGTGTATCGAATTAAAGAAAAGACAGACGGTGTTTAAAAGAGAAGTCAAGAAGGTGCTGATGGGTACCTAGTGACTGGAGATGGAATCTACACTGATCCTAGCTCTGATTGTTTGTATATCCATTGAACAATAGTCTGCTCACCCATTTATCAGTTAGATTTTTGCAGCTTCTGTTGCTTCACTGCTCTGTGTATTTTATAGACTGGAATTAGCCCCAATAAGACTTCATATTTCTAACTACATCAATTCTAGAGGACAATTATATCACTTTATTTTGAGGTGTTTGGGTATGTTTCAAGTGTATGCAAATCCTGTTTGTGAAAGATACATGTCTTTGTTCATGAGCCTGAGCCTCTAACAAGGCACAAAGCACAGCATGAAATTTTTATTTTCCTTTTCCAATTTGCCTTTGGTTGGTATAACTTCTCATGGAACCGTAAAAAGATATCCAAGCAGGTTTCTGTAGGGGAAAGTTCAGTTTGGTCATAGGGCACATTTCTGAAGAGAGTCTTACACTGGAAATAATTTAACATAGGCACAGTTTCTGAAAGTGGCTGGCCTCAAGCATAATACAAGATGAAATATGTACACTTTAGAATACTTTTTTTCCATTTCCAAATGACCTCTTTGCCCTCCAGGGATTAAGTGCTATTGTACTATGTGACACTGTCACTTTGCTCGCAATTAATCAGGGAGAGTCCTGCTGCTTTCTCCTACTGGACCAGTCCTGCTGTGTCTCCAGAGAATTCTGGACTGAGATTCATAGGCACTCTGGGACTTACCACACACAGTCAGAATTGCAAATTGTGAAGTCAGGAATGGTGGGGTGCCCAGCCACAGCCATGACTACAGTGAGGTGGTGCTCCATAGCATCTAAACACCAACACAGATATTGGAGGGGTGGGGGAGGAAACAAAAACCTTCAAGGGAATAGAAATGCATGCACCTTGGTTATTTAGGTCCTTAGTCCAATTCCCTGGAAATAAAAGCTATCATTTTCTCTTCTTCCAGTTTCTGCTTAAATGAACGCCAAGGTATTTTTAAAATCTCACATGGAATCTTGGCTGTCCTGCTCAGTTCTTGCTGCCAGCCTATCAGAGAGACTGTTTTCAGCACACGTGTCCACGTGCCTTAAACAGAGAGTGTGCTCAAACTGCATATCCACGAAAGGCAAGGAAAATAACTGGGTGGGTGTTCTTGGAACTCGAAACAAGTTCTATTTAGCGTTAATATTTTCTATCCAAATAAGCTCTATATGCTTCGTTATTGATTCTGACACTATCCATCAATATTGGCTTCAGAAAGACATTTTTGCTGGGAAGTTACTTTATAAATTTCATTGAAAAGACAAGCAATAATTAAAGAAATAGTTCTTCAAATTTTTACCTACTTGATAGTATGTGTTGAGAGTTTTCCGTTTTGATTGGTTTTTTACCTATCTTATGATACCAAATTTGAAGAAGTAGTTTAAAATATTTTATTTCATATTTTCATAGACATATTATTGACGAAACAAAAAGAAGTGCTAATTGATATATAAAAACAGAATCTGTAGTGACAGAAGTTATTATCATCGATTTCTTTTTGGCAATTGTGTAATAACTGTGTTGGTTACTGTCACAGCAGTAAATCTGAGCAGTGCTTAGGAAGTACATATCTTGTGTTCATTAGAATGCTACCAACTTATTTTCCCATTGTTCTTCAGGGTACTATAGCAACTGGTACTAGCAGTTGCAGGAAAACTGTGTGATTAAGGATTATCTATAAAGACATTTCAGATTTAGTTATTTATTTATGTTTTTATTTTGGTAAAGGGATACAAATATGTGTGATCCACCCTTTAATTTTGACTTATACTCAAGATGTATTTTTTTTTTCTTTTGAGACTTTCTACCTGCCACATTGATCTTCTTGGAAGCATGCCATCTCAATATTCTTAAGTGTTTAATAAAGATCACGAAAAAGCCATTAGTACAACCACCAATAAAAAGCTTAAGATGTACTTTGCCTTAGTTTGAGCAAGCAAACATTATTGTCTAGGGAATGGAGGACCTATATCCTTTGTCATTCTTTCTTCAATTTTTCAGAAAAAAATTCCTTTCTTTCTGATGTTAATTTTCTTTTCAAGGTATGACATTCTCTGATAGTTGAAAATGAATGACAATTTTCTCCAACTTTAGCGTGACTAGGTTGTTAAGATTATAAATGTGCATTCTCAGACACTCGAACATTGTTCACAAATTGGATTTTTGAAGTGTTGGCAATGTTCTTTTTGAGGGATTAATCTACCTTTCAAGAGAGATGGGGAGGAGGAGCCACCCAATGCAATATTCCACAGACTTTATCACACTTGCTTTTAAAGCTCAAGACCCTGATTTATCTGTGGAGCGATTTTTCATCCTTCTATCTTATATTTCTGTTTTGCCAGCCAGGTCACCCACTCCCAGTGCATAGCCAGAATTTGGTCAATGAATTCTCAATATGTTTTCATCCTTATTTTCATGTCAGTCCATCTAATATCAAGGATTTCAAGACAAGAGCCTGAGTATAAATATGTTTCTTCACTTATCTTTACCTTGTAAGATGCTGGGAAAAGAAGAAAAAAAGTTGTGAGTTTGACAGCAGCTTAATCAAAGGTAGAGATGTCTGTGCTTTAATTTTTCAAGGAAAATTCCACCTTTTATGAGGGAAGACAACTCAGCTTTAGACTCTGGGAGCAGTCTAGGGCACCATCTGTTATTAGGGAGTGCTAGGTACTAGCTATGATTTCTCAGAAAGTCTTTTCAATGTACAATTTATATGATTACTTATTAGATCTAAAGGGATTTCCTGCAGCACATAGAACCCAGGCAGTAATCTCAGAGTTTGCAATAAACTGGGAGGTTATGCATATGACTCTTTCTCAAATGTATCATCTGCTACTACTGCTATTCTTTAAAGTTATGCAGTAACATTATATGAAAAAACATATGAATCTGAAAGAGAGCGGGGGAACTGTACGAGAGAGTCTTTAGGAAGGACTGTGAAAGGGAAAATGTTACAATTTTATTATGATCTCACAAAGGACATTTATGAGCCATGCACTCATTCTGTTATGTTTAGCATCTTCAGAGGTACAAAGCCAGAGATCCTTAGAAAACAAAAGCACAAAGAACACTTTTTTATCATTGAAAATAATTGGACTCTCATTCACACAAGTATAATATTTCAAATGTTCCTCTAACCAGAGGGGCAACTAGAGAAGTACAGACACTTCAAGAAAAGTGTGCAGATGTGTACGAGAAAAGGGGAGTTAGAATTGTTGTCAACTGATGTTTTATCTTCAAGTAATGTTTCCAGGTTATAAAGGAATGCATTACTATATAACTAACATAATTTCTTGACAGTAGTATGTATCATTATAATGTTCTCTAATTATATCTTAAACCAATAGATGAAATGGTTGGGAGTAGGTAATTTTCAAATTATTTCCTAAATGAAAACTCATATGAGTAGTTTTAAAATCTATCTTAAATTTAAAAACAAACAAATATTAGAAAACCCTAATAGTTTGTATAATTAATATAAACTTTCTGACTTGACAAAGTAGAGTTGTGATGAATAGATTTTTCTTCATAATGATATATTATATATGCCATCTTTGAGCATTGTACAATTTTAGATTTGAACTAGTCATTTATCTTTGAAAAAGCAGGTATTTAAAAATCTAATATTTATGCAATCAGTCACATGAAATCATTAATGAGAAAATAATGTTTATTTATTTTTGGTTCAATATGTACCTCTATTTTTACATGTATTTGTGACATATATATATTTGTATATAAATATATATACAATAAAATTGCACTAGTAATATTTTTCTTATACACTAAATTTCACTTAGTACTTTGTTTATCAGCTTTTTCTGTCATTAATGTTATTATAAATATATACATACACACATAATATGTATATTTTGTATATTTATCACCCATAATTTGGTAATTATCCAATCATTTACTTTATTTTATTACATTTGTAAATAACATAAGATAATTTTCCATAAGCTATGCTTTGATATGCAACAACTCTCTCAAATTTTTTTTCTTGATATAGGGTTGAAATAAGATGTATTTATTTTTAAGACTTTTAATTGGATAATTATATATCTTCTAGAAATGTGAAACCATCAAAAGCCTTATTAGTGTTTCTTCAATTTCAGTAGTACTTTGTAAATCACCCAAATTTTTTAAGAGAATTTTATATGTTGGTTATGGTTTTATAGTATTTACCAATATTTTCAGACTTTATTTATGCTAGAGACACTGAGCTTGTTTCAGCAGATTAAGATCATATGATTTAATTTATCTCTTATGGCTGTCTACTTCATTTATCTTTTCTCAATGTAGCATTTAGTTATTAAATTTAAATTGTGGGTGATGGTTATTATTATTATCATCACACCAGTATTTATACACAATACACACACAGACACATCAACTGACATAGTATTAAACTACCCTCCTAAATTTTCATGTCTCTTCTAATAAATCATTTTAGCTCTAATCTCATACTTCATCAGAGAAGTTTTTATATATATATATATATATATTCCTGGCATTTGTGAGCTAGCAAATCACAAATTGTGGTCAAATTAACAACATCGGGTACCTGTGGAGAAGATCTTAGTTAAAAATCAGAGAGTGTCAGTTACCCTAAAACACCCATGCCACTCTTCACCCATGGACATACATTATTAATGTGATTGCCCAATAGAACTTGATAGCCAGACCGTGCGCTGAAGACACCAAACACACTTTTGTCAGAGGACATAAGAGAAATGAAGTTGACACTGGCTAGGGAATTTCCTCCTTGCTGTCTAGCTTTCATAAGGTGAGGCACAGGGTGCTCAGTAGGCTACTAGAGAGGAAAAAATATAAACCATATTATCTACTTGCAAACACTGTGAACTAAAGAAATGATAGATGTGAATATCCTCCTTCTGTGTGACCCCGTGTAAACTGTGTGACCTTGGATTTCAACTGAAACTGCCAAATGAAGCCTCGTAGGGCTACTGGGTAGGCACATAAATTTAGGTAATGATTTCCCCTTTTAATGATGATGATGATGATGATGTAGATGATCACTCAGTGAGGAAAACAGTGCCATAGTCCACACTATATATTCTATACTTGGTATATTGAATTTGCTAAAAGTCCCTAATTCAAAAAGCTGTGTAAAGTGTCTGATAACTTGTGTTATTTAGCAGAATTAGCGAAGTATTTAATCAACTTTTATACATGAGTGTGTTTATATATAAAAATAATCTCTTAATCATAATCAAAGAAGTCCCACTTTCTGAGGATTTGCAATGGAAGTGGAGAAGTACGACTATAAAATATACTGAGAATAAGTGACTGTTGGGCTCTCAGTCCTAAAGAAGACATTTACAACTTCCTCTACATGACAAGGGCAATGAAAAAGCCAATGAAAAGATTGAATGAGCTAGAACACAAAGAAAGGGGCTAAGAAATGCCATCTTCTGGGATTACAGCTCCTCCACAATTAGAGATAACTACTTTGGGCTCCAACATTTTCTTTAAATAATCTTAGCAAATATTGGATGCATAGTTATATAAAATAATTATACTAATTATAACGGATGTGAATAACACATATCTGATGACAACCACTGTGAATTGTGCTCTGTGTAAGGAGATGGGTCCAGTGTGCCTGCCCCACCAGCCTGGAGGGATTTGATATTGTTGCTCTGCAAACCTTGACTTGAGCACTGGTCTGAACTGACTGTGGATTTAACTTTGATCTTTCCCATTACGATTGCGTTATCCTGCAATTTATTTTCCATTCTTTTTTAATCAAACATTGCAGTTGGAGGCTGTTTTTTCATTTCCCTTCTGCCCAGACCCCAAATAATCACACTGAAACTATATTAATTGCAACACTGCTTGGCCAATGACCCTAGCGAATTCCTAGCTAGCTCTTCTATCTTA
Organism: Microtus oregoni; assembly: GCF_018167655.1. Lineage (NCBI taxonomy): Eukaryota > Metazoa > Chordata > Mammalia > Rodentia > Cricetidae > Microtus > Microtus oregoni. The sequence goes on along the minus strand of NW_024543080.1, from coordinate 17,104,884 downwards.
AATTAACCCATTTCAATTATTTCATATTTTACCCCGAGGCTCGTTTACTGGTAAAGTTCCCAGGCATCTGTCTGCTTTGGGGGCAGCTACATGGCATCTATATGACTCTGCCTTCTTTCCTTCTCTATCTCCTTGGAATTCCCATCTTACTTTGTTCTGCCCCGCCATATAGGATAAAGCAGCTTTATTCATTAATCAATAAAAGTAACACATATACAGAAGGACTTCCCACATCAAAACTTTATTTTATTGAATATATTTAGATAATATTCTTTCCCTCCTCCATTTCTTCCCATACCCTGTTGCCTCCTTATCCAACTCAACTTTATGTTCTTTCTTTCAAAAAGAAGCATACACACCCACTGAAAATCTAAACAAATAAAAAAAAAACATGAAGACTACTTCCAAAGCACACAAAAAAGCATTGAGTCCATTTGCATTTGCCAGTTACTCCTGAGTATGAGGCCTGTCTAGTAGTTTGGTTTATATACCTAGTATCAAGCCATTGAAGAAAACCAATTATATTTTTCATAGTAGGAACCAACTGCAAATAATTCTTGGTAAAAGGTGTGCTTTTTGCATTGACTTCCCCTTCTGTGTGCTGGGATCTTTTTCTGGTTTGATTTGGGTAGGTTTTGTGCATGCTGTCACAGTCTCTCTCAGTCCTGTTGATACTGGAAGATAAGCTTCTTTGGAATCATCTGGAAATACACCATTTGGGATCGTACTATCTTTAGCCTCCATTTCTAAATGGATCCCTGGAGCTTGGGTGGGTTTGTTGGCTGGTAAAGACATCACATTTTAGGCTGAGTGCTCCAAGTCTCTCAGTCTCTAGGTGTTCTCCAGTTATGGGTCTCTGTGTTAGTTAGGGTCTATAGCACAAAGTAACTTTTTAGATGAGTGCTGCTTTTTAAGTTGCATACACCTCACTTTTTCATAGAAGAAAACCCGATTTCGTTTTGTTGTGAGAACTAAATGAAAAAGTGTGTTAAAGTGTCTAATCTGTCATAAGGTCTCATAATACTAATTCTGCTCTGGTCTCTGTGGAGACATCCCGTGGCGCTTTATTGATTCTCTGAGTTCTTTTCTCTAGAGAGTGCCTCTCCATTCATAACCTTCTGATGCAACCCAGGAACTTTTAATGCTTCATTTTGACACCTTCCTGGGAAGGTATTGAACTGAAAACTCAGCAGTCGAGAGAATTATTTATTATCAGAAGTAAGCCTTAAGTTATTTTTATGATACCACCTCTCTCTGATGTTTGCATTTATACATCATTTTCATGTTTCTCTCAGAGTTTTATCATAAAAATGACTCATTAACTTAGATAATTCTGCAAAACTGAATGTAAAATTTTGATAAAAGCCGAGGTGGTTTTAAACTTTGCACTAGGAAGGGCATGAACAGAAACAAATTGCTTCAAGTGGATATATCGACATATTCTTAAAATTAATGCTGTAAGTTTTTAATAGACAGAGTCAAATGAAAAAGCTCTTTCTTGGAGACATTTTAAAATTCAGGAAACCACATGTTATGCTGTTCTAATACAAAGCAACCATGAGATTAGGCTTTCAATAATCACTAAGATTGTATTAAGATACAACTGCTTCGACTCAATTTAAAAAAATATGAAAGGAATTTCATATAATATTTTCATTATATAATAATAATTACTTCAACTTCATTGTGACAACATATTATATATAAACTTTATTCAACTACCTATAAAGAAATTGTGTAACACTGAATGATCATATACATCAATTGCTTTATATTAAATTTATCCTTAAAGATCTAAGATTGGAAATAATGTTCTTTCTTATCAAATTTTTATTTTATGTTAAAAATATCTATGACTTCTATTCCAAGATGATAAAAATTTATGCAACGTGGTGGGCACATTTTATCTTCTAAATATATTTCACTCAACTAATATCTTTAAATATTTTCTCAGGTGAAGAATATTTGACAACATAACTTCAAAGTTCACATTGTATTTAGTATGGATTGTATGTTAATGAAGCATTATGATTGATTCATGCCAAGAAATATATGGAAATCTTCAAATGTGGAATTATAAATGTTTCCTTCCTTCCCATCCTTCTGCTTTCTTCCCTCCTCCTTCCTTTCTTCTCTCATTCACACCTTGTCTTCCTATTTCTTTATTTTTTTCAACTGAATATCTTTTTTTTTTATTACGAAAAGAAGAAAAAAAAAACATAAACAAAAAACAAGTTTCCACCTCCTCCCAGCCTCCCATTTCCCTTCCCCTCCTCCCACCCTTCTCCCCCTCCTCCCACCCTTCTCCCCCTCCTCCCACCCTTCTCCCCCTCCCCCCACTCCTCTCCCCCTCCCTCTCCAGTCCACAGAGCAGTCCGGGTTCCCTGCCCTGTGGTAAGTCCTAGGTCCTCCCCCCTCCGTCCATATCTAGGAAGGTGAACATCCAAACTGGCTAGGCTCCCACAAAGCCAACACATTAAGTAGGATCAAAACCCCCTGCCATTGTCCTTGGTGTCTCATCAGCCCTCATTGTTCGCCATGTTCAGAGAGTCCAGTTTTATCCCATGCTTTTTCGGTCCCAGTCCAGCTGGCCTTGGTGAGCTCCCCATAGATCAGCTCCACTGTCTCAGTGGGTGGATGCACGCCTCGTGGTCCCGAATTCTTTGCTCATGTTCTCCCTCCTTCTGCTCCTCCTTGGGACCTTGGGAGCTCAGTCCAGTGCTCCTGTGTGGGTCTCTGTCTCTATCTCTATCCATCACCAGATGAAGATTCTATGATGATATGCAAGATATTCGTCAGTATTGCTCTAGGATAGGGTCATTTCAGGTTCCCAATCCTCAGCTGCCCAAGGAACTAACTGGGAACCTCATCTTGGGCACTTGGGAGCCCCTCTAGGGTCAAGTCTCTTGCCCACCCTAAAGTGGCTCCCTTAACTAAGAATTGTGCTTCCCTGCTCCCCTATCCACCTTTCCTTTATCCCAATTCTCCTGTTTCCCCAGGTCCCCCCTCCTTCCCTTCTACCTTTTCTCTCCCCATCTCCCCTTACCCCCATCCCACCCCACCCCCAAAATCCCATTTTCTCCCCGGAAATTTGTTCTACTTCCCTTAGCCAAGAGGATAACTATATGTTTTTCCTTGGGTTCAGCTTCTTACTTAGCTTCTTTAGGTTCACCTATTGTAGACTCCGTGGTCCTTATTTATGGCTAGAAACCAATTATGAGTGAGTACATCCCATATTCATCTTTTTGGGTCTGGGACACCTCACTCAGGATAGTGTTTTCTATTTCCATCCATTTGCATGCAAAATTCGAGAAGTCATTGTTTTTTACCGCAGCGTAGTACTCTAGCGTGTATATATTCCATACTTTCTTCATCCATTCTTCCATTGAAGGGCATCTAGGTTCTTTCCAGGTTCTGGCTATTACAAATAATACTGCTATGAACATAGTTGAACAAATGCTTTTGTCATTTGATAGAGCATCTCTTGGGTATATTCCCAAGAGTGGTATTGCTGGGTCCAGGGGTAAGTTGATCCCGAATTTCCTGAGAAACCGAACTGAATATCTTATACCTAAAATTGGTCCTGAATTCTATATGTAGCTAAATTTGCCCTTGAACTTGAACAATATTCCTGTCTCCATCTCCAGAATTCTGGAATTATAGTGTATCATTGCTGAGTTGAAATAGTTCCAGTGATCAAATCCATGGCTTTGAGTATGATAGACAAACATTCTTCTACCTGAGCTGTTGTTCTTCAGCGCTTTACATACACCTGGGTAGGTTATTCAGACTTCTCACTAATAGTGTGGCTCTAAATTAACCTGCTCTTTCTGCCTTCCCCTTGTCTGATAAATAGGTTTTGGACGCTGATTCTCATTTCTTCTATCAATTCTTTGTATTTCCAATCTTTTATAATAAGTGTGGCTGATGCTAAAAATAATTATCCACTGTATTAATTTTGCTGTGATAATTTATATGATCACTGTTGAGCGTTTTCAGGACAAGGAATATTTTTCTAATATTTCTTTACCAAAATATACTCAGAATTAAATAGTATTAGTGAAACAAAAAATATCTACACAATTAATGACGCTGAAATTTCTCTATCACACATCAAATATTGAAATGAAACTATGTAAAATCTCCAAAAGTCATAGACATTACCATTGAGATATTACTGATTGCTATATTAGAAAAAATAGAAAGCCAAACCTTGCCTGGCAGTGGTGCCACATGAATCCGTGTGAATTCAAAAACAGCCCAGTATACAAAACAAGTTCCAGGACACAGTAAGAGCTGAACATAGGAAAATTCAATCTTGAAAAATCAAAATTAAAATCATGTTTATAATATGAAACCCCATGGTCCTATGAGATCCAAAGAGCACTATTTTAATTTAAGTTCCCAAACGAGGATCTATAAAGTATTTCTTGTCATATCTTCGCTCATAAGCAAATTGCTTAATACCTTCAAGCTTTTGGGATTTCCTAGAACACATTAGTTAGACTATCTTGAATATGAAATCTATGTCTATATTTCACAGACAACAATATTTCAAATAAACTATAAACTGCTTCTCTAAGGGTTCATTGAAAACATGAAATTTATAAATAGATGTCACATTTCATGCAATTTAATAAATGGGTTAGAAAAGTCTCTATTTTGTGACTAAGTAACTGTAGCCTTTAAAGATACATATTGCAATTAATTTCAAATTCATGTATTGCTAAGATTTTAGTGTGAGGTCATGTAAGATGTTCAAAGAATCAGGAATAGAAATTGAATGGAGGGAAGAAAGAGAAGGAAGAAGTGATATAATTATGTTTTAATTAAAACAAAAAATATTGTTTATTAAAAATCTATGTTAAAATCCTAAACATATAATAAACAGACATAATTCTTCATTCTTAGACATTGGCTTCTAAAGGAGGAGAAATTAAAAATATCAATTTGATTATTTGTCTAAATATCAGGAGGATATTGAGCAGTTAATGGCATTATGATGAGTTTTTATTAAAATCTGTTGACCTGATTAGCTTGAAATCATTTCCAAAATTCTATTTTAAGTCTACTATACATAAGAGAGACTTCTGTGTGAAGTTATGAAGATCAAAATTGAGGCATTTGCCATGGCTCAAATACCTTTCTGTAGGTTTGTTTACAGCTTCTTACACTATGTGAGATGTTCTTACACACGTGTCAGATGATAGAATTTAAGATGGTATTTAAATAATTGTCAGCATCTAAAGGTTTCAAAAGATGAAACAGTGAAGAATCTTAAATTAATTGATAATTAATCTACAGGGTTCCTGTCAGAGCTGGCCTGTATTGGGTCATGGGACTTTATGGTTGCCTTTCGTCCTGACCACACAAAATACCAACTTTACAGTTAAAATGGCACCACACCACACAACACCTGAAATCTCTTGGCTGGAGTTCTAGGCCTTCTTCCCGTGCTGATGGTGATGAAATTTTGTTGTTCTTGTTGTTTTATTTTTTATTATACATTAAATTTTTCTGTGCATATTAACGGGTTAATCACTTTAAGAAAGTTAGATATTTTGCTATCAGAATTAACCATAATTAATAAAAGTAGTCTATCACTAGATTGTTTAGTATTATTATTATATTTTAAATATTTTCTTTGGCTTTCTGATTTGAATTTTACATAAAAATGTTAAGTGAATTCTAGGTTATGATTAACACAGGATTTTCAACAACTTCTGCAATGACCCTGAATATAGTAGTTGTGACTTTACACTAAAGTATGTCAAGTGATCTCAAAATTGCTGATTATGAACTACAAATATCAATCACTCTGCAGATTCAAAAGAAGCTCCATGCCCTCCAGTAATACATGTTCAATTAATGTTCAACTCTTTCTGGAAAAATAAACAAGTATATTTGTCTCATTAGCATGCAAATTTGACTTTAATAAATGTCAAAACCACACACAAACATATATATATAATTTAAAATACATTTCTTGTTTGCTTGTTTTTTTGTTGGTTGTTCTCTTTGTGTAACCCTGGCTTTCTTGAAACTAGCTCTGTAGACTAGACTAGACTCAAAATCACAGGGATTTGCCTGCCTCTGCCTCCCAAGGGTATGTTCCACCACATCCAGCTTAAGATACATTTCATTATGATTCATCAGTCAGTTTTTAGATATCTACTCTTATTTTCTATAGTTCCATACCAAGTTCATAGTTTCCCAGGGTAAAACGTGCAGCAAATGGAGAAATTTAAGGAGCCCTGGAGAGCTCACTTTCTTGACTACAGCAATGTCTGTTCCTCCTGAGGTGTTCCTACATTCCCTGTAAATTTCTTCAGTTCTTACTATGAGTAGTGTGATGGTGGTGGTAATAACAGTGGTAATAGTAGAGGTGATAATGGAAGTCCTGGGAGTGTGTGTGTGTGTGAGAGAGAGAGAGACAGAGACAGACACATACACACACACACACACAGAGACAGACAGACAGACAGACACACACACACACACACACACACACACACAGAGAGAGAGAGAGAGAGAGAGAGAGAGAGAGAGAGAGAGAGAGATTAGGTTCTTGATAAACAACCTCAACATAGTACCAAAGACACAAAGTTCCCACCTGAGTTTGTAAACCCCAGTAAAGTTGTAGGAGACATTGTTTTTGCTCCATTTTAATTTCCCTTCCATAAATTTAAAACAGTTTGATTGTATTCCAAATTGAGATAAGATTTTGCCGAGAACCTTTGCAATGATGTGTGCTTTACGCCTAGGATCTAAGCATAATTAAGTAGAATCAGGTGTATAATCACTATCAGCCTTTAACAAGGCCATCATGATCTCTGTACCTTGATGTCGGTGTCTTCATCAAAAAACCTTACCTAGAGTACATGGACTTGAATTAATGATGTTCTTGAGTAAAAAGTGAAAAGGACAGTCTGACAAATTAAGAATTTGGTAAAAATAAAGCAAAGAAAACCAGCCCACAAATTACAATCCCAGAGAACTTAGACAACAACAAGGACACTGAGAGAGACTTACAAAGATCTAATCTACATGGGAAGCAGAAAAAGACAAGGTTTCCTGAGTGAATTGGGAGCATAGAGACCTTGGGGGAGGGCTAAAGGGGAGGGAATAGGCAGAGAGGTGAGCAGAGAAAAATGTGGGGCTCAATAAAAATCAATAAAAAAATTGAAATAAAAGAATTTGGCTATAAAAAAGATGTGTTGTTGTAACACTTAACTTGAGTTCTTTTTCCCTTGCCATCTTCTGAACATCTCATTCTCTAGAAAACCAAAGACCTAGCTTTACAGGCACATAAAATGACCCCTTAAAACTCATGTGGAAGGAGATGGGCATCTTTGACTGACAACCAATGGGGTACTGAGGTCTGTTGGCTGTCACTCAAGTGATCATGAATGATTCCCTACTCAAGACTGAACATCGCATAGCCACCTTAGGTTACTGCTTTATTTAATAATAAATTCTGAGCCAGAAATATGCTTTACCCAACCAGAAGAAATTTCTTGATCCAAAGACCTAGCAGCTTCAAGTTGATAAATGTGAAGAAAATGTTTTATATGATTGGTACATGGTTATTTTCTAACAAATCAATACCCCTTTATCAATAATAATAATATTTTTCATATCTTTTGATTTATAACACCCAATACTGTCGTATCCTTCTTTAAAAGTGCTTCCTTATGTCATAATGTGTCTACCAACATTTAATTAATTCAAAAATTATTTTTCTTAATTAAATTGTATTAAATGGGATTTTAATGATTGGCCTTGTAAATAACTATCTGCATTGGTCATGGGAAAATTTTAATTCAGTCAACTTAGTGATTCAAAATTAATTTAGTTTTAAAATACCAGATAGAGACAATATTTTCAATCATCGAGATAAACCCATCAATTGCTATATCAGTATAAAAAGTGATCTGTTTAGGCTCCCACAAAGCCAGGACGAGGGAGGGGGACTTGATGGGGGAGGGGTAGGGAAATGGGAGGCGGTGGCAGGGAGGAGGCAGAAATCTTTAATAAATAAATAAAAAAAAGAAAAAAGTGATCTGTTCAAAGGACAAGATTCTTTAGAAAGAAATTATTTAACATCTTTTTCTGTTTACCTTTTCCATGTAAATTTTTCGCTATTTTTTAAAATAAATAAGAGCAACTGCCATCCAAGTTATTGTGGCCTTTATCTTAAAAGTAAAAATACACATAATAGTCCAATAATTTTCCCATGGCTTATTTGGTGACACGAGTTAGGAGGAAACAATTGGGTAGAAAAGTGGGGGTGTAGAAAGTCAAAAACTAAAATTAAAAAAAAAAAACTCAAGGCAGAACTGTTCGATATTAGACTGCAAGCATGGTGGGCAAAGAAATAGCAGTTTCTAAGATCCTCATCTGGAGCTAGAGTCTGCCAGACCTTAGTCCCAAGAAATGTGATCCTGATCTTGCAGGCTTATGAGGGCCATTTTGGTGACTTGGTTTTAATCTCCATAAACAATTTGCAAATCTTATAAACATTATTGTTAAGAAGAGGGATAAATCCTGGTTGTTAAAGTATAAAGCAGAGATGGCATGGGATGTGGTAGAGGACAGTGTAGTGTGTTAATCAAACCAAGGATGATTGAAACCGCCTTCTGGGATCCTACTAGTCAGTAATCTAATTACAAAGCATAATGAAAAACTAAAAGTTGGGCGGTGGTGGCTTTAGTGGCAATAGTGGCATGACCACTTCAAGGAAACTGTTTTCTGATGGGGTTTGAGGGCTCTACTATAGGAGAGGTTTTCATGTCTGCGATTAGATTCCTAGTCAGAAGTCCATAGCTAGGAGATCACAGGCTATACAAAGGAACCTACTGCTGTTATTTTTCATAATGATCATGCTATAAAAATAGATTTAGACAGCTGGTGGCGGCACAAGCCTTTAATCCCAGCATTTGAGAGACAGAGGTAGTTCCAGGCCAGTCTAGTCCACTCTTTCTATTTACTAAGATTACAATTAAAGGGAAATGATAAATACAAAGCAGAAAAATACTTTATAACTACCTTGCAATAATTTCATAAAAATAAGATGTTTTAAGAATTAAGAAATTTAACAGTAATAGCAGTCTAGTGGAACCTGAAACAATTTCTAATTAAAATCTGATTTTCTTATAAAGAGTTGGATAGAGGAATGAGAAAGGGGAAATCTTTGCAACAAAGATACAAATAAAGGATTGCCCTTCCTAAATTGGGTTACGTGAAATAGTTTTAGAAGAGAGGTTAAATTAATTGTAGGAATTCTAAGATTACAATATTTTCAGAGATTCAAATGAAGTTCTTATGTCTAGATGGGTATATGAATTGGAAGTTCTGAAAACAAAATGGAAGAGAATAATGAAGCCAGCAGTCCAGGCTTAAAAATTCAGCAGTATGCCTGGTTTACAGAGCTAGTTCCAGGACAGGCTCTAAAAACCACAGAGAAACCCTGTCTCGAAAAACCAAAAAAAAAAAAAAAAAAAAAAAAATTCAGCAGTATCATCAAAAGGAGGTGTATATAGATAGAAGGTGAAGATAATCAGGGAATGCAATCTAAAGTTAGCACCAGGGGAATAGAGAAAGAACAAACCAACTCAAGAACCTGAAAATAATGCTTAGCTAAAGTGGACTATTGAGGAAAGGCTAAGGTGTGATCAGTGAGGCAGATCTGAAACCAAAAAGAAAGTATTCCATGATACTTTACAGAAACCAACCAAACAAAACACATTTTATGTTGTATATTTAAATGCAGGTGATGCCTAATGTTGGTGGTCAACTTGACTGTATCTGGAACTGACTAAAATTATAAGTTGCTAGGCACTGCCTTTGATGGACCTTTCAGATGAAATTATTGGAGGTAAAATGACACATTCTAAGGTGAGCATCCCAGACTTCTTGTGGCAACCCCGACAGAAGGATATATAAAGAAGAAATGTTTGCTTTATACATTCTTGTTCTCTTTCTCACTGGTGAGGTCATCTCTTTGTGGTTATGATATTCCTTCACTGATATTAGAACCTTATTGTTAATGCTCCCAACATGGATTGAAAAAACGCAGCTCTTCCAACATCCTCTAGGCTTTTAGGGCCAGATTGGAACTATTGAGATATCTAGGCCATGCACAGAGCATGTATCAGATTTTTGACCTCTTCTACGATTGATAGACTACCTGTGTCATATCATGTCAGCAAATCTAATAAATCTATCAGTTAGTTCTATTACTCTAGAGAACCGGACTAATACAATACTTATCTTTTCATTTTAAAAAGGTATTGGATTCATTCTGCATATTATGTGATTCTGAAAAATATCATCCATTATTCAGAAGGAAAGTCTAAATTTTGAAGTGTGAGAGACCGTGATGGGATAATTATCTGGAACATCTTCACTTGAGATGAGCCTGTGAGCCTTACTTTCTCTCACTAGAGAACCCATACTTTGGCTCCATTCTTAGAGCTGGTTACTGAGGCCCTGTGAAGAGCTTTACTGAATCACAGTGGCAACTCCCCAGTGATTATTGATTTCATTCAGCTCACGGGACAGAAATAAGTACTTTCTAATTTGTTGTGACATTGAATAGATGTGTTTATTTATTAGAGGATGCTTTAATGGCAGCATGCCACCATGTCAGAAGAAAGAACAACTTTCCATCCTGGGACAGAAAGAATATAACATAAAGACTGGGAAATTGGAGGTGCTCACATGAAACGGACATATGAGTAACTATGACAGTTAAAATTAGTAACACAATCATTTGCTGAATTTTTTAATCAAATTTTCTACTTATGATCTTTGACATTTCATGAGTTATCTGACATCATCATCATCATCAGATTTCCTAACTCAGAATTGTAAATGATGCCACAGTCTTAAGGGTTAGTGTGATCATGCAAGCAACAAAACAAAAACATGAGGATCTGTGCAGAGTGAAAACTACCCAAAATATGTAAATAAGATTATTAGTGGCTATATTTCAGTGACATTAATCTAGACAAATTAGGGATTAAAGAATTTATTCCTTTACACGAACAATATCTGTAAAAAAGAGCCTATTGCTTAGAGTCCCACTGTAGAAGTTGCAATAATTAATTTGAAAATAACTACAACAGTGTGAGCATGGTGACCACTCAATTCATTGAAATTCAATCAACTAAGACATAAATACTCATTTAAGATTCTCACCCTAACATTCTATGGAACTTACCGCATTGGAATGTGAACAAATTACCATTTATATATTGACGTTGAAATAAAATCCTTTTTCTACAGATAAGAGAATATTTTGAATATATATTTTATTTATTGTAGCGAGCATTTTAATATTAATGTTGAGTATCTTTAAGAAATGTAATATAAGTTAATAACTTATTTATATAAAAGCTTATTACATTAGTTAATGAAATTAGCATATCTTTTAAAGTGACCTTTCTCTTTTTTTGTTTGTTTTGGTAATAAAAGCACCTAAAGGATTAATATCATGTATCAAATGTCATTATCAGGGTGTACACTGGAACTACAGAAACATATTGAACGTAATTAAAAATGTGGTCTCTGAAATATATTTATATTTATTTTAAACACCTAGTGCTAGTAACTTTTGTAGTCTATATTCTTGTATTTGACATAAAATTTATTTCCAATGTGATATAAGTTATTTAACTTAACATAATATACTCTAGTTTTATTTATGTTGTTTCAGTGGGTACTATCTCTTTCTGAATAATGTGGATGGTTATATATGTATGTATGCATGAATATGTGTGCACTTTTGTGCAAATGTACAATTTTTCAATACATCTAGGAAGATAAGTTGTTCTAATACCTTGGCTATTGTGCATAATGCTGTAATGTATACAGAATGAAGGCAGCTCTAACATGCAAGAAAGGTGATTATTATTTGATGTGGGAGTGTCATATATCAATCTGTTGATTTCATTGGTTAAGTAATAAACAAACTGCTTGTGCTCATAGCTTAGAACATAGGTGGGTGGAGTAAACAGAACAGAATGCTGGGAGAAAGAGGAAGTGAGGTAAGACGCCTGAGACAGAAACACCATGCTCCACTATCCCGGGCAGACGTGATTCAGCTCCGACCCAGGGTGGACATAGGCTAGAATCTTCCCGGTAAGCGCACCTTGGGGTGCAACACAGATGATTAGAAATGGACTAAATTAATATGTGAGAATTGGCCTAAAGAATGCAGTTTGTGTGTTGTTATTTCGGGGCATAAGCTAGCCAGACGGCCGGGGTGCTGGGGACGCAGCCCCGCCGCTCCTAATACAACAGAATGGCACCCAACGCTCCAATTACTACAATTATTCACATCCAAAAGGTTGAAGTTCAATCCTTTTTCATATCACAGAGTATGTCAGCTTAACATTCCTGAGTTGCCTAAAGTTCTTTCTGCAACACAATGGCTGAAGCCTTGTGTGTTCTTCCCCATCCACTGTAGTATATCTATTGTCTTTGTTCCGTTCATATTGAGACAGTCATGTTAGTAAGAATTTATGTTTTTTTTTTCTGATAATGTATATACATGTAACACTATGCAGACTGAGAAGGTTATATTTATATCTTAAGGATGATATATATATCTAAAGAATTAATTAATAGGCCATGAATCTGAAAGAGAGAAAGGAGTGGCATATGTGATCATGTAGTAATTTCAAAAAATAAAATAAATACTTTTTAAAACTAAGGTAAAAAAACACTGATGACAGCTTATGCTAGAGGATGTGGAGTAAGGGGAAGATTCCTTCATTGCTGGTGGGAGTGCAACCTTTTACAACTGCTTTGGAAATCAGTATGGCAGTTTCTCAGAAAACTGGGAATTAGTCTACCTTAAGACATAGCAATACCACTCTTGGGCATAGTACTCAAAGAATGCATTCTCATACCACAAGGACATTTGTTCAACTATCTTCATAGCAGCATTATTCATAATAGTCAGAACTAGGAAACAAGCTAGAAGCCCTACAACCAAAGAATAGATGAAGAGAATGGGGCCAGGGAGTGGTGGTGCACGCCTTTAATCCCAGCACTCGGGAGGCAGAGGCAGGCAGATTGCTATCAGTTCGAGGCCAGCCTGGTCTACAAGAGCTAGTTCCAGGACAGGTACCAAAAACTACAGAGAAACAAAAAAAAAAAGAAAGAAAGAAAGAAAAAAGAAAAAGAAAATGAGGTACATTTGCACTGTTTGAGTTCCGTTCCTGAGACCCATTGATGATGTACTATGATGTAGAAATGTAAGGCAAATCAAACATTTCTACTCTAACTTACTATTGATTATGATGTTTCATGAAAGCAAAAGTAACTCTAAGACAAGGGAGGTCCTATATTTTCTAGCTTCCATGGGTGCCAGTCTGCATATAGTGCACCTATTTATCAGTCACAAAGTTACACATAAATTCGTGCACACACAAACACATAAACACACACACATATCTTAGAATGGTAAAAAAATTACCCTGACTACTCTGGGTCAAAAGAGTAATTCCTGGTTAAATTATTAGTTAATTCCCATTTAAGTTCCTGGTTAAATCATATTATTTGTTTATATATTTTATCACGGAATGTTTTGAGGTTTGTCTGAATTGTGCCAGAACAACATATCTGAAGATCTAGAATAATCATTCTTCTAATATATACATTAAACATATGGATTCTATTTATAAAGTTACTATTTGGAACAGCAATTTACACACAGAAGTATCATTTCCAATATTTATTAAATGTAATGTGCCTTTTAATTAATTACTTTGCAAATTTATCTTTTAATTAATTACTTTGCATAGTCTAATTCAGTTAAGTTTAACTGAAGAAGTGTTATTTCTTGTTACTAGTGGAAAAATTAAACGATGAGAATGTTGGAGTAAATACTATTTAATAAACACTGAGAAATTTCTAAGTTCAGTAATTAGCTCATTGCTATTCTAACTTTTAGCATACCATTTCATTTATAGTTGCCCTAGTTTTCAGATTTATTTGCTATGTTGCAAAAGAAAACCAAACAGATTTTCACGGTCCTCCAAAGTGACAGGTATCAATTTCAAACAAAAGTGAAAACCAGTAAAAATGGATTAAAATGTAATATTAAAAACTGGGTCTGAAGAACTATCCCAAAATGGAAAAGCATCACAAGTCATTGAGAATAGTTCAATGTGAGAAGCAACATTTCTACAGACATTCTTTATATCTAAAAAGATATATGGAGAAATTTATGTCAGTTACATGCACAGACATTTTTCATTAAAATTAGATTGCTGAGCTAAATGAGGTGATGAGAATATTAATCCTGTTATGATATTTCTACTTAGCATAGAATGGTATTATGCATTTATATATTATTCACTTATAAAGTTCATCATTAAAACTTTCTGTCAAAATTTAAAGTTGGTTTTAAGAAAAAACCATTTATAACTATAAATATAATGTAAAGTAATGGAGATATCTTCAGGAAAATCACTACATATAGACATACACTTTATATATCCTAATTCTAAATTTTTTATTTGCTTTAAATATTTTCTTAGTAGAAGGCTAAACTTTTATTAATTGTGTAACAATTACTTTAGGCTATTTGGAAACAAAATTGATTTCTAATATCTTCAGGAGTGATATAAAGCTGTAGCCATTGCAAGCATAGCACTCCTTAAAATAAAAATGAAAGATAAAAATATACTGGGAAAAATAGTACCATGTCAATTGATATGTATTCAAGGAAAAAGGAAGATAGCAAAAGCTACAGTATTTCAAGTTAAATACGGTACAGAACTTTATACCAGAGGATGGGTATGAGTTGAATAAATAAAAAGAAATATCAGAAAAGGAAAAAAAATATATCATTAACGACTTTACAAAACACATACAGATTAGAGCTAAGTAAGACAAAAGAAGATATACTCTCTTCGTATGTGGATATCATGCAGTTTTAGTGCAGATATAAATCCCAAGCTAGATAAAATAATTATGTATTAGTAAAATTATATTGTTAATGCATTGATGGTTATTCCAAACAATCATTTTAATCATTGCATTTTTTAAAAAAAAAAGCTATTTTGAAATTTAAAAGAAAACAGTCTCAAATTAAAAAAAATTAAATTTTCTTGTTTGTTAAGCCAGAATTTTGAAACCTTAAGTAGTTGAGAGGACATTACATATTAAACTTTATAACTGATTATCAAAATTTTTCATCATATGTATTTGTCTGTAATCATATTTATGTATATTCAGTCTCCGATGATACATCATTGTTATTATTATGATTTTACTAATATATATGTAGTTGTGGAGTGTGAAAATGTTTGTACTAACTACAGTGACCCAATACAGCAAAAACACCTTAGACTTATAAACAATGTCAATTTATTTCTCAATTTTCAGGTTTGGGAAATATAACAATGGTTTCTGCAGAAATTTTATACTCTGATTCCTAGGTGTGTCTTCAAGTATTGGAAGTGACAAAATGAATTTTGGGATAACTGACTTACCTCAGGTTAAATTTTTTTTCTGAGAGAGTAGGGAAATTTATCTTGTCTACCCACCTTGTATTGTAGGACACTATATTCTGGCTCAGTACCACTTTCTTCATTTCCATTGAATATCACCCCAACTTCTATGAAACTATATTGGTTAAATTTATGGAATCTACAGTAATTGTTACATTTCATGGCCCCATTTTGACACACCAATAAATCTTCTTTTGCCATATATAGTAACAGATTCAAGAAATTATTTTATGAGAATGTACATGGAAGCCATCACTGCGTCTATTATAGAATTTGAGTTTTTCTCTCTCATTTTCTTTTTTTTAAAGACAGGATTTCACTGTGTAGCTCTGGATGTGCTAGAACTAGCCCTGCAGAGTAGGCTGACCTCAAACTCACAGAGATCGGTTGGTGTCTGCCTCCTAATTGCTGGAATTAAAGGCACGTGTGCACCACCACCTCCTGAACAAATTTGAGGTTTTGCCTCCCATGCATATCATAGTCAAAAGTGTGAAACTACACTGCCTAAATGCTGAATATTGTTGCTTAACTATGTATATAAAAATTCTTTTTATATTTTCTAATTGATCTCCTCTTAGGTCTTTCTTGGTATGGTATGATGCTTACTAGCACTTCTTTATCTTGTGGTGGCCTCAGTTGGCTTCACAGTTTACCAGCATAAAAAAAAAATTCAGAAAAAATATTTTTGATGTAATGATATTCCTATCCCATAAACTTGTATGGCGGCATGATTTAGAGAAGTTTAGAATTATTATTGCATCCTCATTACACTTTTATACCCATCACCACTTAACAAATGCATTTTTTTGATGAGATAGCTAGTAAATTTCTAGGTTTCCTTCCTCATTGTAAATCCTTAGTTCCCTACATAACAACTGATGCTTTCCTTTTCTTGAAAACCTTAATTATTTATCATCGCTGCCATGCCTTCATTGAGTACCATTCTTTAGCTCCACTTTCTTTTTTATTTTTTTGACAAAATTCGCTTTAATTTTGCTTTCAAGAATTGCACACTAAAATCAAACCGTAAAGAAGACTCTTCACTTTCTTTACTATCTTTAGGACTTAGACATCTATTTCTGTTTCCTCACTCGTCTCCACATTATTTATTTCTGAGTCTGCATTTGGTTTTCACGGTCGGTCTTAGAGGGGCTAAATAATCCACAAGAAAATGAAAAATCTTACAGTTTCCAAGGAATATTACAACATGCTTATTTGTGCTCATATGTTGTCCAGTGTTCAACTGATCATGACGGAACTATTATCAGGAGCATTCATCTTCTCTTTGACAAAATGTGAAACATATCACAGGAGTCTCCTGTGGTTGAAATGATGCTCGTCAAGGGGGAACATTGAGATTATCCTCAATTAAATATAAAAGTCAGTGTTCATATTCTTCCAAGGTCATGCCAATTATAATTCTATGCCTCCAATAAACCATTTGCCCTTCCTGTCACCTACTATTTGATATGTCAGTTGTAGAAATAGATATGTTGCCATGCTGGGAAATATTCTTTCAGATTGGTAAGTTCTTGCAAGGCAGATAAAAGCTGTCCTTTTTGTATTTTTCCATAAATAGCATTGAATATGACTGATAAATTCCAAACACATTATTATTATAATGTAAATAGACATCGTGAACAAAAAAATCAGTATCTGATTTTTAAAAATTTTTAAAAGAAAAATCTTTTATTTACAATTGAGAGATATTACTGTTAAAATGAAGAAGAATAAAAAAGATGAAAAAATCATTTTTGTTGTAAACAACTTATTTATAATATTCAGAAGGAAAAAAAAAAGAGCCCATTAGACTATTGCCTATCTAAAATGCCTCAGGGACTGTGATGGTGTGGAACGGAGTTTTCTCCTGGTATGAATACTAGCAATGACAACTGTTATTTATTGATTGCTGTGCATACATTATTTTATATATTAACATAAATTACAACATGTATACCTAGGATTTTATCTTATATTACAATAAAGGTAAGGTCTTGAATGATTGTAAAATGCCATCCTAATATAACAAACCTAATGAATGATGAATAAAATGTTGGTAATCAAGTGGCTCAGAGAGGTTTTTTAGAAAAAGAATAGAAAAGAAAATGTTACTTGGTTGTATCCAAACATTCTCATCTCGCATGTCCATTGATGCATGTGTGTTATTGGGGAAATCCAGAAATATGACAAGACAAGAGAGAAGAGACACACATAATTATTAGTTTCCTTTTTGATATGAGTATTCAGTTTCTCTTTATAGTTTAACAACACAAGTTGATTCATATTATATCAGTGTAAGGAACAATTAGAATGTTATGGGATAAAATGTGTAACTCAGGCAAATACTGGCTTAGAAGACTCAGTAAAGGGAATGGAATAATGGGGAATAAACAACAACGGCAAAGACATTTAAACTACCTGTTTCTCAAAGACAGAAAATCAGAATGACATTTTCGCCTGTTTCAAGAAGGAAAAAGGTGCTTTTAAGTTTAATGAACTTTAAATAAAAGGCTCTACTACTTCCATTATTTTATTTTTGTTGTCCTTGTTTGTTTTAGAGACAGGATTTCTCTGTAGCTTTGGATCTTCTCCTGGAACTAGCTCTTGTAGACCAGGCTGGCCTTGAACACACAGAGATCTGCCTGACTCTGCCTGCCCAATGCTGGGATAAAAGCTCTACTTCTTTTCTTGTTATTGTTTGTTTGTATGTTTGTTTAAGACAAGGTCTCTATAAATAGCCCTTATTTCAGCTTGTATTTTCTTCAGTGTATTAGATTTCCATATGACCCATCAAATGGCCTACTCATTAGTAGACCAGACTGGACTTGAACTCAGAGAGACCTATTAGTCTCTCTCTCTCTCCCAAGTCCTGGATTTATAGGTGAGCATCACCACTTTACATGTTAAAGTTTTCTTTGTCGTCCAGTATGTAGTTCATTTTACAGAAGCTTCCTTATGCTATGGAGAATATATATTTGTTGATATTTGGACATTATATTATGTAGATGTCAGTGAGGCCTATCTGATGTAAAATATCACTCAGTTTTGAGGTTTATCTGTTTATTATTTGCATAGATGTCCTATTGGAGAAAGTGGGGTGTTTAAATCACCTACTATTAATTGGTTTGCATTAATCTGTATCTTTACTTAGTATACTCTTTATAAAATTGGATGCACCAAAGTTTGGGGCACATATGTTTCATATGTTAATGTTTTCATGATAGATAAATATACCTTGATTATAATGATGTGCCATTCTTTTTCTCTTCTCATCAGTTTTAGTATGAAGTTTTGTTTTCTCAAAGATTAGAATGGCAACACCAATTTGTTTCCTGATCCCATTTGCTTGGAATCAGTTTTCCATCCTTTAACTTTACGTTGGTATCTATCTTAAGGGCCATGATGAGATTCTTAAAGAAAAAAGACAGAAGGGTTTTGTTTCTTAATATATTTGGTGATCTTCTGTCTTTTGATTCGGGTACTGAGACCATTAATAATTAGAATTATGATGGAGAGCTTCAATTAGTTTGCAGATTTGCTGGGTTTTGTTTGTTTTATTTTTGTTGGTTTGTTTTCTTAGTGTTCTATATGTATCTCATTAATTATAGAATTGTGTGTTTTCTTTATAAAATCTCTTTGCATTGCTTATTCATTGATTCAGGTATATGTATTTCTTGTAGTCCACTGTTTAGTTTTAGTTTTAGTTTGTTTGGTGTGTTTTGGTTGGGGGGCTGTTTGTTATAAGGAAACTCTTTCTCCTTCAACTACAGCAGAGCATTTTGCTGGCTATAGTCTAGGTTGGAATTCGTAGTTTTTAGAACTTATGATGCATTGTTCAAGGCTCTTCTGACTTTTGGTGTTTCTATTGAGAAATCAAATATGATTAAAATGAATGTTTCTTTATATATGATTTATGTTTCTTTTCTCTGTATCTATTGATAAATTTTATATATTCTGCATTTTTAGTGTTTTAACTATGCTATGCTTTAAAATATTTATTTTATGTTCCTGAAAAATTGAAGTGATTTTTGTTTCATATTTCTTCATGAGTATGTGTTTCCTTAGTTTGGGAAAGTTTCTTTTCTAATCTTATTAAAAATCTTGACTATGCCACTGAGTTGAGATTTTTCTTCCTCATATATGTATAACATTTGCAGATTTAGGCTTTTGATAGCCTTCCACATTTCCTCTATGTTTCTTTCCTGTTCTTAAAAATGTTCTGTATTCTTTGATTTCTGCTATAGATACTCTACTTCTTCAAGTTCTAATGTTCTATTTTCTGCTTGATTCATTCTATGTGTAGACTTTCTCATGAGGTTTATGATTGTGATAATGTGTTTTCTAGTTCCAGTTTTATTTCCACTTGTATTTCCTTCAGTGTATTTGGTTTCCATATGACCCATCAAATGGCCCTACTTCAGTGTCTCTTTCTGCATCCACAACCTTCCATCACCCTTTCCATATGATCTTTCCATTCCAGTCCCTGTAACCACACCTCTTCATAACTATCTATTATTTCCCCTTCCTAGGGAGAACTGTCTCTCCTCATTAGTCCCTAACTCTATACCCAACCTCTGTGGTTCTACAGATTGTAGCTTGGTTATTTTTGACTTAAGAGCTAACATTCAAATTTAAGCAAATACATATTATATCTATCTTTTTGGGTCTGGATTACCTCACTCTGTATATTTTTTTATAGCTCCATCTATTTTTCTGAAAATTTCACTATTTAATTTCTTTCAGCGGCTGTGTAAAATTCCATTGGCTAAATGCATCACATTTTATTTATTTTTCTGTTGAGGGAAATGTATATTGTTTCCAATTCCTGGTTATTATAAATAGAACATTGAACAAGGTTTATCAAATGTCTCTGTAGTAGGATGTAGCATCCTTTGGATATATTTTCAAGGGTGGTTTAGCTGGATCTTGAGATAGACATTTCCTCATCTTTCTATGGAATAGCCATTCAGATTTTTACAGTAGCACTAAAACTTTTGCCAGAAATGGATATGTACGTCTCTTCCTCCAAATCCTCACCAGCATGAGTTGTCATTTGTTTCACTGATATTGGTCATTATGACTGGAGTGAACTGAAATCTCAAAGTACCTTTGCTTTTCATTTCCGTGATGAGTAAGCATGCAGAACGTGTCTTTAATTGTTTCTCAGCAATTTGAGATCCCTATGTTAGGCATTCTCTGTTTACAGCTACACTCCATTTTTTTTTAAAAATTGGGCTTGTTATCTTGATATACAAGTTTTTAGTTATTTATATATTTTATCAATATACCTCTACACTAAAAATATTTCTCCATCCTGTAGGCTCTCACTTTATTTTAACGATAATAAGCTTTGCCATGCATAAGATTTCAATTCATAGGCAGACCTTGCCAGTCTTGAATGTGCAGAGACCAAGAATAGTTACATAGGTTAGGTAATTGGGGAAAATTCCGATGAGTTGAGTATTAGATGTTCTCTCAGTGCCATCATGCTAACAGAAAAAGCCTGACTCCAAAAGTGACCAGAACAGGGATACTCCAATTCTAGTTGTGGAGACTCACCTGAACTATGTGTGGAATGGACACCTGTGTGAAGTAGAATGCCATGGAGACACGAAGTGCCCACTAGTTCACCAAGATCATAGGGAGGACAGACACAGCATTTTCACAAACCTAGCTGAGGCTGGTATGGAAGGGCAGGTGCTTCCAGATGGAGCCATGAACTGTGCAGTAGTTCATGGAGTTCTACCCTTTACTCCACTGCCCTGGATGGTACCTGGAGTTCCACAGCTTACTAAACTGCAAGTATGAAAGGCATCACCACCTCTGGGACAGATCAGCCAAGGCTCTGTAATATGATGCAGGTAAACAGCCAAGGGTACCCTCAGCAATGGTTTGTTGATATAAAAATCCACTCTAGCAGTGTAGTGGGAAGCGGCAGCCTCTTCCCGCCACCCAGCTCCCGCACCGC
Source organism: Microtus oregoni (assembly GCF_018167655.1). NCBI lineage: Eukaryota > Metazoa > Chordata > Mammalia > Rodentia > Cricetidae > Microtus > Microtus oregoni. The sequence goes on along the minus strand of NW_024543080.1, from coordinate 17,083,389 downwards.
TAGCTTTACCCAAAATAACAACACCTAAATTGTATTCTTTTAAACACTGCCTGGCCCATTATTTCCAGTCTCTTTTTGGCCAATTTTTACTTCTAGATTAACCCATTTCTAATCATCTGTGTAGCACCATGAGATGGTGTCTTACTAGGAAGGATCTAGCCTACATCCGTCTACCTGACTTGGCTTCTTTCTCCCAGTATTCTGTTTGGTCAACTCCGCCTACCTAATTTACTGTCCTATTAAAGGCCAAGGCAGTTTCTTTATTAACCAATAGACATATGACCCTCCTCCATCACTAGCAGGACTAGGATTCTGTAGGACTCTAGCAATACTAACTCTTCCCTGCTCCCCTGCTCCACTTTCCATGTGGCTCAAGGACAGAAGACACGATGACCCTGCTACACCCACACCCTCAACAGTCATTTGTAACTTCCCCTGTGTTCATGATTGGGTGATTGAACCCGAATCTGTGAGGACCCTGAAATTACTAGAGCTGGAAGAGAGTAGAGGAGTTATTGAAGCTTTCCCAAAAGATCCTTTCTGCAGTGTTCTAAGAAGGATGCAGGGAAACACTGGCAGAAAAGAAGGGAGTTTTCTCTACTACTAGCGCCATACTGCTTTGCTTTCTGAACTCTGGAAAGTCAGACAAAAACTGAGTTACATTTCTACAAACCAATACTAGGTTATACCTTGCAGGAGGTATGCTGACCCTGTTTTTTTCTCAGGTCTGGGGCCTGATGATGCCCTTCTGTGAATTATCTGTCTCACATAAATGCTGGAGCCTTGGACAACTGAGAGGACTATGAAGGCCCTGACTGAATGTTGTAAAATATTATTTTAAGATGTTTTATTTGTTTGTGGTGTGAAAATTTTGTTTTAATGATGGAAAGATGTGTTGTATTCTTGTATGTTACATTTGTTTACCTCTGTGAAGCTGTGTTACTTTGGCTGTTTAAAACATATGCTTAGTCTAATAAAAAGCTGAATAGACCAAAAAAATATAAAGATTTCCTGAGGTCCAATTTATTTAGTTTTTATATTAGTGCCTGTGCTATTGGTATTCTCTCTGTTCAGAAACTCTTGTCCTGTGTCAAGGATATTGCACACTATTTTTCTTCTATCAGATTCAGTGTATCTGACCTTATGCTGAGGTCTTTGATCCATTTGTCACTGAGTTTTACTCAGGGTGATAAGTATGAATATGTTTACTTTCTTCTACATGCAGTCATCTTGTTTGACTAGCATCATTAGTTGAAGGTTCTTTTGTTTCTAATCTGTATTTCTGTCTTCATTATGAATAATTAGCTGGCTCTTTCCTAGCCCTTGCTTCTCCACTTTTGAATAAACCCATGTCCATGCTGCTGTCATTCTTGTAGGCTCAGCACTTGCTGCATGTTGTAGCTTCCCTAAAGAATTTTCTTACTTCAGTTGTACAGGGCATTTGTGTGTTGTGATGGATCAGAAGAACCTATTGTTTATTTTAAGCAAGTTACACTTTAAGATTGGCTTTCTAAAATCTCTTTGTTGTTTTGAGTGTTATTCTTGTTCAGTTGTGGTCAGTAAAATAACTTTTTCCTTTGTAAAACTTTGTTAATATTTTCTATAAAACATATTTCTTAGCCCATTCCTCATACTATGCTTTCTTTTCAGTCAAATAAAAAGTAAATAAATAATCATTTGTTAGTTGAAGAACAGAAAACAGATGCAGGCACATACATAAACAATTCAGAAAGGAATAAAAGCAACAGTAACAGAACAGACACACACAAAAGAGAGAAAACAAACAGGTCATAGACCACAAACTACAAATGGATTGCAGATACAGGATGAAAAGAAGAGAATTGAAGTATAGTATCCCTCTTATAAGCTACTCCAAATCAAGTCTCTTTTAATCCTTTATGTGTTACCAATGAAATGCTCAGTATTCTTAATGAGTCAAAGAGATAAATCCCTAAATACCCAGATCTTAGACCTGAGTGGAGAATGTAATACTACTATTCTGTTAAATTGTTATAATATTAAATTGCCCTCTATGTTCTTATCTTTATATCCATAGATTAATACATTCTCACCCCTCGAAAGGAAGCTTCTTTTTCCAGCAGATGGTGACTAATATACAGATCCACAACTGAGCAATATTCGGAGAATGACACCCTAGGGAGTGTTCAGTTGTAAATGGGACATATATAATGGTTCCTTTTCCTGAGAGTCAGAAATAATAGTTTAAGAAAGAGTGGAAAGTGTGTAAGAGGTAGAAGTAGTGAATGTCTGCTGCTGTACAGAAGTTGTTGGTTATGACAACACAGAATTCCAACACACACACACACACACACACACACACACACACACACACACACGCACACAAGCTTAAAAAAGCTGTGAATGGATGCTTAAGACCAGTACAAGCTCAAGAGTGAATTGCAAGGTTCTATCCCCAGCTAATGGACTATTGAAATTGATTCCTGCTGGGAGAGTGAGAGTCAGTTTTCTTAGGGATACGTTTCATGAGAGGCTACTCTTGTTCCAATAGATAATCCTTTCACTCACACATCTACTCATAGTACTCCCTAGACTCCGTGAGACCAAAAATAGAGAGCACATGAAGTTGAGACAGGATGTGGCAGGCGAATAATTTAAGTAAGGAATGTGGAATGAATTTGATTCAAACACAGAATATGGTATATAAAATTCCCAAGCAATTAAAAAAGCAAAAAAAAAAAACTCTTAAGAAGATTAGAGATTTGGAGCAACACTCATGTTCTGTGTTTGGTAAGTGTTCCATATGTTTTTCAAAGCATAGAGTCTTCTGTTTTTTATATTCATTTTCATGGATTTTAGTAATACTACAAACACAGGTATTCTATATAGCAGATGGATTCACTTATTGAATTCAACAAATTTAATGAATTTAAATGATAAAAACTTGTCGGCACTTTTTGCCCAATTTGTAAAACAGATTACGCAATGAAAACCAGATGAGAAGCTTGAAGGCACATATGGCCTCTTCTCATAGGCAGCTTTGTATGTGGTAGAGTGTATGTCTTCATCTCTCCATGGAGCAGAGATTAAAAACATGAACTTGGCTTGCATATAACTAAAAGAAGTGGGACACTACCTCTTTGTTACCCCACAAGATGAGACACAACACCCTCTGATGCTTTGAGATGTGATACAAAGCATCCTGGCTGTGATGATAACAATTTATGATGTGAAGACACCTCTCTAAGGTCAAGGTATAGTTCCATTTCTTTCTGTATTTTTTTCTGGTGAACATAGAACCACTAGTTTCCATAAAAGTGTTAGCCAAGTGCATTGTAAAAGTCCCTTGGTAAAATTGCACATGTATACTGAAAATCTTTTAATTAATCCACAGTTATGTGTCTGAAAAATTGTCACATGCTTCATGAAACAAGAAGGTAAGATAAGAGCTAATCACAAATTATTTTATTTTATTTGGAAATAATGGCATGTTTCTACAAAAGGTAGATCAAAAAGTTACTATTTTGTATGATCAGATAAGTGTTTGCTTTAATTTTCTTACCTCTACCCATTTTTTTCCTTTTGTTCTGCCACCCATCTTTCCTCACTCCTACCCAAACTATATACCTTCTCTTTATATTTACTGGAAAATTTTGAGGCATACTGGCATTAAGTCTTTGAAAGTCTGGTAAAATTATACTCTCACACCATCTGGCCCTGGGCTTTTTTTTTTTCTTTTTTGGTTGGGAGACACATTTAATGAATGCTTCTATATCACCAGGAGTAATAGGTTGGCCTAAAATGTTTTCTGATCTTGATTTAACTTTGGTAAGTGATATCTATCAAGAAAATTATTCACCCCCCCCCTTTTATTTAGATTTTCAAATGTGGAGAAATACAGGTTTTCAAATTATGTCCTTAAGAATCACTGGATTTCCTTGCTGTTTGCTGTTGTGTCCCACTTTTCATTTCTGATTTTGTCAATTTGAATATTCTCCATATTTTAGTTAGTATGGATAAGGGTTGTTTATGTTGTGGATTTTCTCGAAGAACCAACTCTTGGTTTCATTGATTCTTTGTATTAATCTCTTTGTTTCTATATTACTGAATTCAGACATCACTTTGATTATTTCTTACTGTCTACTCATCTTCATTGTATTTGCTTTTTTGTTCTATTGATTTCATGCCTTTTAAGTTGTTAATATAAGATCTCTGCAATTTATTTATGAAGACACTCAGTGACATGAAGTTTCCTTTTAGTCCAGCTTTTAATTGTGTCCCATATGTCTGGGGATACTGTGAATTAATTTCATTGAATTCTATAAGTTTTTAAATTTTTCTTTATTTCTGTCTTGACCCACCTTTCATTCAGTAAAAAGTTGTTCAGTTTCTAAGAGTTTGTATGCTTTCTGTTGTTGATATTCAGCTTTAATGTGTGGTGATCTGAAAAGAACTAGGGAGTTATTTCAGTTTTCCTTCATTAACCAATGATATTCACAGCATAGAGAGGGGAATCCCACATCACCCATCATCATGACTAATGTTGATACAACCTTATGCTAAGTGCTTAAAGAGAATAAAGTGGCTTCTGAAACTCTTCCACATTTTTAAGGAAATATGAACCTAGTACTTCATATGTAAACTTTGTAATACATCATTTCCTAAATATGCCAAGGTTAAATGATTTTAATTTTTTAACTTAGTGAGCTCTTTTGAATTTCAAATGTACTTGAAACAAGATAGTGATTGAGAATATACATTTTATTAGTGTGATTAATATGCACCCTCATGTATTGATGTTTAGACCAGTCATTGCTCATATCAGAAAATAAAGTAATTGAACATAAATATCACATACCTTGAATATTTTTATATATATCTTTGGAATTATGTCCCTAATTATCAGTATTTAAACTCCAAATGGTAATGAAAGTCTGTCTTTAAATAAAATTTGAAAATGAGCTTAATTTCTAGTCTAAAATAAATTTTGGAATTATGAAAAGCACATCCCAGGCTCAACAGGCAAAGCCATTTTCTGCCAACATTGATGAGCTGAGTTCAATTCCCAGGATTCATCTGTCAGAAAAGAAAATGATCTCTGAAAAAAATTATCACATATACCATGACAGGAGAACAATAAGAGACACTGACAAATATTGATATACAAAGACACACACACACATACACACGCACACAAAGAGAGAAAGAGAAAGAGAGAGAGAGAGAGAGAGACAAACATACAAATATCCAAACCTTAAACATACTATTCATACTATGTACACACACAAAGATACACACTAAAAATTAAGTTCATTTTTAAAAGATAAGTAATTTTTCTTTTTTCTAAAATAACAGATAACCAAAGGATATGTGTATTACACTCTATATTACTATACATTTTTTTTTGTATAACTAATACTGTAGAGCCATAAAGTTCTCTTTTTTCTTGAAGGAGAGCTCAGAGAAGTAAGTGCTAAGTTAAAAAAAATGAAAAAAATTTATGAAATGTGGCTTCATTTATTGAAAATTTCTGAAAGACATAATTCAGGTAAAATTCAACACAAGATCTAATTATACAGCTCTTGGGTATATATCTATATAATGGACTCCATCTTACTCCAGAAATATTTGTTCATGCATATTTAGGGATTGTCTATTAATACTATTCAGAAATTGAAAATAATATAAATATCTGTCACCTGATGGATAAAAATTGATAATGTAAATGTATTACTTTAACATGATGAAATATTATTTAGCTTATTAGAAAAATGAAATTATGAAAATTGAATGTATATTTATGGGTACCAGAAAATATCATCCTGAGTATATTGCATGCCTTTTCTTACCCATGGATGTTAACATTTAAGCTTTAGATAAGTGTGTTTCTATTTAGCCACAGAGATGAAATAGCTAGTAAAGAATCAGGAAAGAGAAGGGGTTCTTCCAAGGAACGGGAAATAGAATATAGTGCTATGTAGAGGTAAAGGAGCAACTGGAGTAAGGGAATGAAATGGGGAGGAAAAGGGAAGGCAGGATAAAAGAGAAAACATGGGGAGGAGTGACCAAAGCTAAAGGCCTTTTGAAAAGCCATATGGAAACTTACTACTGTAAAAGCTTCCTAAAATATACACATATGTAAATAAAGTCAGTATATAATGGAGAAGACAATATCATAACTAAACATTTAATGTTACTGAGTAACAATCACCAGTACCACCAAACATCTTATAATATCATTAGCCAAACTATTTTCATAATTCCCCACTCTGATCACAGATTATTGCCAAGAATATTAGGTTTTGAATATATGTATGACATATATATATATGTGACATATATATCATATATATGACATATAGTGACAGGCGTGTGCTTTTAAATCTATAGTAAAATTTTAAATGAGTATGAGATTGAATAGTTTTGTCTAAAAATAAGTTTCTCTGTTAACTATCTTGCATTTGTAGTTCTAGTCAATTTAGACAGAATAACCTACTTAATAATGACTTCTTCCATCAACTATCTATAAGAGCACTTTAACGATATTATCTATTGATGACTTAAACCTCACTGACCAAGGTTTGGCTTGTGACTACTTTCTAAATTAACTAAAGAATGAGTTTAGCCTTCAAATACATAGTTATATCATTACTTGTATTTTTACAGAAAAAAATAATAACAAGTACCAATTATTTTTAATAAAACAGATATTGAATGAAACTGAATTAACTCTCCAATTATATTTTATGCAAAATGACATTACTATCAAGCTAACAATGTAAATTTATAATTGATGTTCACCAATTTGAGAACTATAAGATAGCAAGAAACTATAAGAAATATCATACAGATTTGCAAGATTCTATTCTTTGAGTTCAAATAAACTATAAGCATTATGCGATCACTTACAATTTGTCCATAATTGTAATAAAATACATTTGTTTGAGTCATTAGACTCCAGATAAATTGATTACAATCTGGGGACCAAAATTTTATGATTTCCTTGAATTATTATTCAGTGGTAAGTACTGATGGGTGAAATGAATCATTGAATCATAAAAATGAAAGCCTCGAACCAAACTCAAAGTCACCTTTTCCAACCGTGCTGCAGCAATTGAAACAAATGAAGTCTATCAGATGGCTATCTGTCATGTCATTAAAAATTTCCCTTAAGAGAAATATATCCATCTCCCTAAGTGCATAGCTCTTAGGTTTGGTTGGCTTGGTTACTCTGATATAAACTCTGCTATTTGACTTCAAAATAATGGGGAAAATATTAAACAGCCTTTTGGCAAGCTTTACTTCTTATTCTTCTTTATTGAGTGTAAAATGACAGGTTTCTTTCTTAAAATAATCACCAACTTGCATTGCGCACCCTGTATTTGAAATGTTTATTCTGTTCCTTGTATACATTTCCCCAGATTTCCTTTGACTATTCTTTCATATCCTATTGTTTTTATTTTTATTATTTGTATTTCATTTTTATTGAAATTATATTCTTTTCTCATACTTTATATCCTGAACATAGCTTCAGCTATCCCTTCCTTCTAGTTCCTCCCCTATTTCTTCTTCCCTCCAGTATTAGGCTGGCTGCTTCAGTCTCTGTAAACTCATAGGTGTCATGTGTCTTGCTTAGTTCTTTCAGAGGCCTGTGTTCTCTGGGTATAGTCTATCCCCTCAACTCTTAGAATCTTTTTACATCGTATTCCACAGGATTCCCTGAGCTCTGAGGGAGACCTCCAATTTTGATTTCCTCTCTGCACAAGATCTGGATATGGGATCTGCATCTGTTTCCATATTATGTTGGAGGAAGCCTCTCTGATGATGACTGGATAAGGCATTGATCTGAGTATAGCAGAATATCATTAGGAGTCATGTTGCTCATTGGTTTCTCAGACTAGTCATGTTTGGTATTACCCTAGATCTCTGGGCTATCTAGTCTCTGGTTCTTTCTTACCTAATCAGTGTTGGGTATGATATCCTTCTCATTGAGAGGATATTTCAAATCAGACTCCAATTAGCTACTCCCATAAGGTCAGTGCCAACATTGCCCTAGCATATTTTGTAAGCAGGACAGGTAGTAGGACAGTTTTGTGGATGCCTTAGTATCCACATTTCTCTTTTAGTAGGCTGTAGAGTACCTATCTGGACCATAGATACTAGAATGCAGATGTGAAGCCTCCACATAAGCACAAGCATGTTCAAAGTGTGTGGATTTTGTTCTTGTCAGTTTTCAGAGAGCAGCCCTTTTGTTTGACCTGGTTATTTGGGGGATTTCTATGAGATCCCCTTGGCCAATAACTCAATTAGATGCAACTCACTCCCTCCACTAGAAGCCATGCCTGGTAAACCACCATTAATAGGTGTCATAAATAAATAAATAAATAAATAATAAATACCTTCATAGATTCCAGAGAGTTTCCACTGCAGTAGGTTTCCACACTTCCCAAGTGTCCACCAAACTGGGCCCGCTTTCCCACAAACTCTCCATTTATCCCATCCTTCTGCCATTTCATCATTCCTGCTTTGATCCTGACTAGTCCCCAAAGCACAAATAAAATCTATTTTGTTTCATCTTCTCTGAAAGATCCATATATCCACTCTAGATACCACTCTTTACCTAACTTCTCAGGGTCTCTAAACTCTAGGTAGGTTATCACTTACCTAAAGGCTAATACCTACTTATAAGTGTGAATACTTACCATAGTTGTCTTTCTGGGTCTGGGTTATCATTTGCTATACATCTAATATCCACTTATGAGGAAATACATATCATGTTTGTCTTTCTGGGTCTTAGTTACCTCACTCAGGATGATTTTTTCTCATTCCATCCATTTTCATGCAAATTTATTTATGACATTTTTAATAGTTGAAAAATACTCAATTGTATAAATTACAAAATTGTATCTATTCATTCTTCTCTTGAGGGACATATAGGCTGTTATATGTTGGGGCTTTCTTCTTGTCAAATCTACTTGATCCATATGATTTTTGTACCTTTATAGGAATCTTACTCTTTTTTTAGAAATATTTTCTTCTATGGTTATTTTGAAAATGTTATCTGGTTCTTTGAGCTGGAATCTTTCTCATTCCTCTATTTCTATTATTCTTAAGTTTGGACTTTTTATATTTTTCCAGATTTTCCAGATGTTTGTGTAAGGATGTTTTTTTAGATTTAATGTTTTCTTGACAGATATATCAATTTATTTTATCATAACTTCAATGTCTTATATTCTCTCTTCCATCCATTTTATTCATTTGGTGAATCTTGACTGTAGTTCCTGTTCACATTCATAAATTTTTAATTTCCAGAATTTTTTTAGTTTGTCTTTTCTTCATTGCTTCTGTTTCCATTTTTAGGTCTTGAACAGTTTTATTCATTTCCTTCAACTGTTTATTTCTGTTTTTCTGAATTTCTTTAGGTGATTTACTCACTTCCTCTTTAAATACCTCTATCATCTTCATACAGTTGGATTTAAGGTCTTTTTCTTGAACTTCAGCTATCTTAGAATAGTCAAAGCCTACTATAGTAAAAGAGTGGGGTTGTACTGGAGACATGTTGTCCTGGCTGTTATTGTGTTCTTATCTAGGTTTAGGATGATTATAGGTCCTTTTTCGAATTTCTGGATTTATCTTTGTTGGGGTGGAGGTTGTTCCTTGGTTTCTGTTCCTCCTCTGGATTTTCATGAAGTATGAGAGCCAAAGAGATGCAGGCTCTGTGTTGCATGTTTTTCTAGTCTGGCCAGTTTTTGTGATCACATTGAATACCTGCTGGTGTGGGAGTCTAGGAGTGGGTGGTCTAGGGGATCCAAAGGAGATGTGGGCAGGAGGAGGGGAGACAGCAATTGGTGTTCTTTTGCTTTGTTCTTGAGACTTCTGAAACTTCTTAATTTCAGTTCTTCATAGAACCATAAAATAATTTCAGATATTTGTTTCTTTATCTTTGTTGGACAAAAAATGTAAGATATGTGAGGATATATTGTGTTAATATTGTCTTCTAGAAGTTACTTACTAAAAATATTAGATAGGCTGAATGGTTGTGGTACATGCCTTTAATTCCAGTATTTGAGATGCAGAAGCAGGTGGATCTCAGTGAGTTCAAGGCCAGAGTAGGCTACAAACACTGGTTCCAGGACAGGCTTAACAGAGAATTATATGACCTCCCCAGTTATCACTTGTCATGACTTGAATGACACTATGTAATGACACTTCTTTGATAGTATTATAATAACTTAATTTCAGGGATAAGGTATGATTTTGAACAGTTGCAGAATGAGACAACAGAATCACTAAAGGAAAGGTAATATATGTGTAGAAATATGTGTGTATATATAAACATATGTAGAAATAAAATCTCTATAATTTATACAAAAATTATGAAGACCATTTTAGAAAAATATTGTCTACGAGTAAATGCTATCATTTTAATGAAAAAAAAATTAAAATATATTTTGAGTACTGTTTTCATTAAATAGTAGAATCTCTATCTTGAAATTACTTTCTTTTCATTTATTGTCTCTGACTTCAAAGCCAGAAGCTTTTCTTCTTTTCAGTTCTTTTAATTTGTCTAGGTTTTTCCCAAAACATAAAAGCACAGACCTGTACAACTAGAAAATTTCATGCATAATTTCAATTCATTGTTGTCTAGCTGAGATTTTTATCCTGAGTAATGCTAATAAGAATTTATCCATTCAACATAAACCTCTTTACAATCAAAAGAAACAGAAATTTCTTTTTTTTTCTTTTTTCTTTTTTTTTTTCTTTTAAACACCGCTTGGCCCATTTCTATCTAGCCTCTTCTAGGCTAGCTCTCGCACCTGGACTAGCCCATTTCTAATAATCTGCTGTAGCCCATGAGCTGGCTTACCAGGAATGATCTTAACCTGCATCTGCCTGGAGTGGGAGAATCATGGCGACTCTCTGACTCAGCTTCTTTCTCCTAGCATTCTGTTCTGTGTACTCCTCCCACCTATGTTTTAACCTATGAGGGCCAAGCAGTTTCTTTATTGCTTAACCAATGAAATCAACAGATTGATATATGACACTCACACATCACTTCCCCTTTTTCTGTTTAAACAAAAAAAAGAAAGGCTTTAACTTTAACATAGCAAAATTACATATAGCAAAACAGTTATCAAGCAAGAATTACAGTTACAATATTTATATCTATTTTATCATTTATCATAACTAAGGAAAACTATAACTATCTATTTATTCTTCAACTCCATCAAAGACTCCAGAAGGATATAATACTACATAAGTAAACAAGAAGTAAGTAGCTTCTAAAATTCTAGAAATGACAGAGACATCTCGCTGCCTGTACAGCCACCCAAAGTTCCTCTGTACCGTTGGGGCTTCCATCTTCAGCCTTCAGGCCCATACTATCCAGCAAACATTTTCATCAAGCAGGAAATTCCAAAGACAGTTCAGTCACTTCTGTTGTGTCCTACAGAATGTCTCACAGACTCTTTCATGAGTTAGGAACCCTGAAAGACCGTCTCACCTTTAGGCAAGTTCAGCAGTCCTCTCTCTGTGGGTTCTCTGTGTCCATTTTATGCAACAGTCCAGGCAAGAGCAGTTTCTTGCCCAAATGGCTATCAAACTCCATAGGGATCCTCTTCAATGCCCATCTTCCTCTCGAAGTAGATTGGTGCCGCCAGGAACAGAAATTTCTTAGAGTAAAAGACAAAGAGAAGAAATTAAGTAAACGATATAAACTGTCCTCTGGGTTGGGATCTTGTTACAGGCCCACTTTGACAAGTGAGCAACTGACTGCTCAGTTTCTTCTTTTGAGGTTGAGAGATGTGTACTTAGAGACAGGCTGCTTTTAAAGGTCGTAGAAAGCACCATGGAGCCAGGATAACAGTGCATTGTAACGTGCATCTCTTTGGCTCTCATACCTAATGGAAAAGATCCACTCGAGTACTGAAATTGGTATTTCAAAATGCATAAAATTTTCTTAGGTACTTAATCCTGTAGCCATCACTGGTAACATTTCCCACTGTTAGATTCAGGATCATGCTTCTGGCATCTTTTATGATAACCGGCCTCTCATGAGTGCTGCTTCCATTTGATCTCTGGCTGATCACTTTCTCCAAAAATAAATATCATGTATCTTTCTCAGGATGGGTCCTGTCCTCTGACAGAGAAATCATTTTAATGTCATGCAGATGCAATATATATTACAAGCACTGTAATAATAAATGACCACTTTCACTATCTCCAATTTTTTACCACTCACAAAGGAAATATTACTACCTCATTGGAGCCTCACAGGGTATATAAACCCCACTTAAAGGAGGGTCTATGTACATCAACAGATGGCAAGCACAATGGTGTTGTAGAGACCTCTTTTTCTGATAATGTGTTATTTGAACATATTAATCTTTTGCTTATATAATATAGTTTCTGGTTATGTATTTTTATGGAGCATGTGTGTGTGTGTGTGTGTACATGAGTATATGCTTTTTCTGCTTTTTCTTTTTTAATTTTTTATTGTTTATCTTGTTTATTTTTGTTTGTTTGTATATTTTATTTGCCTCTTTGTATAGCACAATTAATAAAAATCCAGAGACGGATATTGTTGTCCAATCTGAAGACCAGAAAAGCAAAGTAGTCAAGTCACTAGAGAGCTCTTACTTCTATGAAATCCTTAGTCTGAAAGAGAGTGAGTTACTATCTCATCCTGCCTTATATTCCTTTCTAGTGCTGGGATTAAAGGCACTTACCACCACCTCCCAGCCTCTATGGCTAATTAGTGTGGCTGCTGAGATTAAAGGTGTGTGCCACCATTGCCTGGCATGCATGGCTGACTTGTATGGCTTTTATGCAAACTTCATTTATTAAAATATAAATGAAATATCAGTACATGTTTCCAAAAGAGAGAGAAAGGACACGTGGTTTTGGATTGTTGGGTAGGCTGGAAGAATCTGAGAGGAGATGAAGGAAGAGAAACTATCATCACAATATTTTATATAAAAATAATTTATTTTCAATCAAAAGAAAGATAATAAAGCAAATTATATGCAAAAAGAAAATAACAAAAGGCAGTCACTTCAACACATCAGATATTACAGTCACTATGATTCCATACCAAATTCGCATTTCCTCAAGATCCTTCAAACTGATTTTTCTAAAGTTAAATGGTCCTGAGAAACCACGGTCACATATAAAATTCTCTGTTATTTTTGCTACCACTTCTTCATTTCTAGAATATTGCTAGTATGATTTGGGGTACAAAACATGTTATTTATAATCCAAAATTTGCTTCCATTTGATTGCAGATATTATGATGTAGATTCATCCTTTCTTCCCTTCTGTGGTCTTCGGCAGCTTTAGGATCAGAAACAGTTTATTCTCCTTTAATATCTTGAAATAACTATAACCAAACCACTGAAAGACCTGTATGTCAAGAACTTTGAGTATCTAAAGAAAGAAATTGACAAAGATATCAGAAAATGGAAAGATCCTCCATGCTCTTCAATAGGTAAGATCAACATAATAAAAATGGCAATCTTACCAAAAGCAATCTGCAGATTCGATGCAATCCAAAACAAAATCACAAAACGGTTCTTCACAGACTTGAAAGAACAGTACTTAACTTCATATGGAAAAAAAGCCAGAAGAGTTAAAACAATACCATACAATAAAGGAACTTCTAATGGCATTACCAGCCCCCAAATCAAACTCTATTAGAGATCTATATAATAGAAACACCTTAGTATTGGCATTAAAATATATATGTAGACCAATGGAACTGAATCAACGACCCTGACATTAACCTACACACCTATGAATACCTGGTTTTTGACAAAGAAGCCAAAATTACAAAGAATATAAATACAAAATCACAAGAATATAAAATAACCAGGGTGACACAGTGATGGGATGTGGAACTTATGTCTTTTTAGTGTGCTAAGAATTATGAAGCCTAGAATTACTATGTTTCAACGCAATTCTCCTGTGATTGTTATTTGGTGATTAATGTTCATTAACTCTGACACAGCAACTAGTTCTCTAAAAATATTCAAGAGTGACTGTGAATAGATAACTTTTATTTTTCTTTTTGTCCTTTAGTTAGGGAGCTAGGATAATCAAAATTACTAGTTATTGTGAAAAATAAAGTACACTTAATATTCCCCATGATTGAATAATTCTACTGAACATTTATTTCTATGTAACCTTAATGGGGATTTGTTGGGATTGCAGGAAATAAAGAAGCTAGCATATATATTAGCAATCCAATTATTCAATAGGTATTGCAACAATTTTGGCTTGTCAAAATTTTGATGTTTGTGTGATAATTTTTTTGCAGTATTACTTTTATAATAAAAAAGGTACACATGTACACAGCTGTGTTTAGAAACAGCTAATCAAATTTATGTTTCATGGTATTATTTGTGGTGGCAATGAGTTAGTGGCTGAGAAGACATCTAATTTGTTTACACTATGCAGTACTAATTTACAAAATGTACAAATGAGATTTAATATACTGAAATTAAAGTGATATTAAATCGATTAATAATTATATGGACCTGTGTTTAGTCTTAATATTTGTGATTCTTTGTAACATATACATTACTTAATTATTGAAAATATAGCATCCTTAAAGGTTCTGCATCCAAACTAAAATGGAAACATTATATAAAATTCAAACTACGAATACTTTCAGAAGTATAAATATACCTTTGAAATATTCATATGCTATAATGAAAATTGAATTTATTATATACTGTGATTCAAATGCACAGATAGGGAACTGTTAGAAAGTGGGTTTATGATCCAGATGTACCACTTTCTATCTGCATAAGAGATAAATTATTCAAAAACTTCTCCATTACGTTTTCTGTAAAGTAGTGCCACTATTTCGGCAGTCCTTTTAGTGGTTTGATTTCATCAATCACCACTTCCCAAGGACATTTATAAAACCAAATATAAGCCCTTGTCACTTATATTTAATGCTACATAGCATTAAACCTTCTTGTGATGCCAATTGCATTATGATTTGAAAGCAGAAATCAAAAAATAGCACTCACACGCATGCACACACACCTAACAAGACCAACATAAAGTCAATTGAAAGTGTACTAAAATGATTTCCTGAAAAAATTTAATGTGTAATTATTCAGAAGTTTTATGAGTGTGATTTTTTCTGTTATTTTTTTCTGAAAAAGATTTTTTAAGATTAATTTATTTATTATATATTCAGTGTTCTGAATGCTTGTATCCCTGCAGGCCAGAAGGCGGCACCAAATCTCATTACATATGGTTGTGAGCACATGTGGTCGCTGGGAATTGAACTCATGACCTTTGAAATAGCAGGCAAAGCTCTTAACCACTAAGCCAAATCTCCAGCCCCCATGAAAAAGATTTATTGTAAGATACGTAATGTTTCACCCATGTGATGCTAGCATCCAGAAAGCTGGGTTTTCCTTGAACTTAATTAAGTATAGGGTTTACATGTAGTATGTATAGAAATTTGTATTGGGCACCCTGGTAGGACATAGGTAGATTTGAAAGAACCAGAATATATGATAAAATGGAGTTATATAAATCTGAGGTTTGCTGGAGGTTTCCTGGCAGGACTGTTGTTCCCTCTTATACTTTCATTTCAAATTTATAGGCTCTTTTAAGGAGAAACTATTGACACCATGATCAGGCAGGTGCTTTTCCCAGAGCAAGACTCACCCATTGCACTTGGGGTGTGGTGACGCCTGCAATTTTCCCAAATGTGTGAAACTCAACTGCAAAATTTGTGTTAGAGGAGGACTGCATTTATATTTTTAAAAGAAAGGAAGGAAGGAAGGAAGGAAGGAAGGAAAAAAGGAAGAAAGGAAGGAAAGAAGGAAGGAAGGAAGGAAGGAAGGAGGAAGAAAGGAAGGAGGAGAAAAAGAAAGAAACCCTTAACACTTCCCCAAATGCAGCACTAACGATGAATGTGTCTCATGACCAATGGTAGAAATCAATTCATACTTTATTTTCCAACCAAATGCCCCTCGACCAAAGAATGGATAAGGAAAATGTGGTACATGTACACAATGGAGTACTACACAACAGAAAAAAAATAGTTTCATAACCCAGACAGACAAATATAATATGTATTCACTCGTAAGTGGATTTTAGCCATAAAGCAATAAATAAATAAATAAATAAATAAATAAATAAAATAAAAAACAGCCTACAATTCACAATCCCAGAGAACCTAGACAACACAACAAAGACCTTAAAAGAGACATACATGAATCTAAACTACATGGGAAGTTGAAAAAGACAAGATCTCCTGAGTAAATTGGGAGCATGGGGATCATGGGAGAGGGTAGAAGCAGAAAAAAAAATATATAGCTTAATAAAAACAATTTAAAAAAATACCTTGTTTCCAACTGTCATTAATTTGTGCCAAGCTTTTTCCATGTAAGCACTTTCTTCCACCTAAAGTTTCTTTCTTCATTAGCTCTTAATTTATGTATTTATCAACATTCTTCATATTCACATATAAGACAGAATATATTTTCTGTAAGGTCAAGGATTTATAATAGTGACTTAATTTGGTTGTTTGATTTTATTATCTTGATCCCTCAGGATATCAGAGTTGGAACATTCTTTATGCACCTCCAACCCCTGCCACCCCACAATGGACTACATTTCATTTGTGTGTGTTTGCGTGGAATTGTGGTATGGATATGTCAAATTAATATATTAATATATATCATTTAGAGAGACACCACAGTGTTTCCTTACCAGGAACAAAGTAAAGACAATTACTGATAATATATGTACTGATACCTATACACTGATACACAGATCAGAAGAAAGTGTTCTTTTTCACTTTTACAGTATAAATTGAATACTATTACTTCTCAGTCACCATTTACAACCTTGTAAACTTGTTCTTTTTAAAATTATTTTCTTTTTTAAAAAAACAAATACCTTTTTTTCATTTTACATACCAATTCCAGTTCCCATTCCTATTCCTCCTGTTCTCTCCACCTATCCCCCGATCTCACCCCTCATTCACTCCTCAGCACATTGCTTTGGGGAAGGTCTATGGCCCTCCCTACTATATCTAGACTGAGCAATGTATCCATCCAAAGAGAATGGGTTCTCAAAATTCCAGTACAAGCAGGTAGGGATGAATCTGTGGGTCATGACCCATGGAGGGGGGGTTGAAGCACCCTTACCCTTTTACAGAGTTCCATAACTGATACCCTGCATATCAGATATTTCCATTATATTATTAAAATTATGGTTATGAAGAACCAATGAAAATAATTTTATGATTGTATTAAAGGGTTTTAGCATTAGGAAGGTTGAGAATTACTGTTCTAAAGCCCTACATTCAGTGCGCATAAACTAAACATAGCTGATAAGCCCACTCAATCCAGATTTCACACATTCAAGTTAGATAATTTCATAGATAGACATAACTGACTCAAACTTAAATGTTGTCTTGGGTTATGGAAATACATCTGGTTCTTGGCTCTTTATACCTTATTTTGGCTTACACCAGGCTTTTCTGCTATAAGCTTAGATCACACTATCTAACTTTAATGAAATTGCATGTTTTATTACTAACTTATTTAGTTATCTGCATTCTTTGTGTTAACATATAAAAGAGAATAGACTATTCATTAAGTCAGAAATTGATCAAAGTAAGTTCTTTAACTTTATGATGTATAAAGATAAATAAATACAGTGCACATGGCCTATAAATTTAGGTATATCACCCATATAGCCTGAAATTTGAATTATATCTTTTTTACTTATAAATTTGTGATCATACATTTTTATGCTTCACTTACTATATGGAAGAGAGAGAGAGAGAGAGAGAGAGAGAGAGAGAGAGAGAAAGAGGAAACATATCTCTATTGGTCTACTGTTGACATGATGAAAGATGGAATTAGAAATTGAACCTATATGTTTCTGAGAACTGTAACTAGCTTTCCTTCTAAAGAAAACCATTCAGTGTTTAAAACGGACTCATTTTTTTTCTTTCTTTCGTCTTTGAAACTATTGCATTTCATGAATCTGTATTCTGTGAGTAAGGTACTTCTGATAACAGAGGATTGATTTCCCTCTTCTACTTTAGTTCCAAATTCAAACGCTCTCTTAAGAAGAAACAATTAGCTTCTCTCCAAAAGCAATGTTACTGATGAGCTTGTTTCATGGTCAATGGTAGAAATCAATTTTCATTTAAGAACCTACAGTACTTTGCCTTTTTCTTTTCTGTAGTCTATTGATCCTTCCTCCTGTGGAAGGCACTATCCATTCGGTTGTAGCCAGACACTTTCCAGGGGTCCATCTTAATAGAAGATATTCCTAGAAAGGATTTCCTATGTATGTATCTGCATTTTAATATGAGGACGTATGTCCTTCTACTTACTATGGTGTCATAAGAAGACTTCTGTAGAGAAAGGTGGAAGCATTACTGTGATGTGACCTGGCAATCTTCGACCGTTCTGTAAGGTTCAGGGGTATTAGCAATGTAGGACATTCTATAATGGACTATAAAGTATTCTTCTAGTTAAGCATGACCACCAAGACCTTGAGTTCCCACCATAGTTTGAAAGGCTTGTCTTTCAACCACCAACAGAAGGGTGTTTATGTCTGAGATGTTTAGCAGTTGTTGACTAGAATAAGAACAATATTGAAAAAAAGAAAAAAAAGAACAATATTGCAAAGTATTTTTTAATCATCAGAATTATATTCACTGTAGATCTTGCACTTACACAAAAGTGCCAGCTTTAGGAAAAAAGATTTTAGAGATGACTTGGATTTGGCTGTTGGTGTCTGAAGAAATATCATTTTTGTGCTTGTTTAATATGAAGTTTATCTATGACTTTACTGCAAGGTAAAATTACCTCAAAAATTTGGTTTCTAAAAAAACATGCATCTTTTGTGGAATATTATTTCTAATTAGCATTTATTAAAGTTTGTACTTGAAAATTTCATATATCTTTTAATGGGTGATAGCCTCTGAAGACATTTAAATGCCTGGCTCAGGAAAAGAAAACAACAAAATTAAATCTTATAGCAAAATATAGCTTTCCAGTACACTCCAATTTCATTTAGATTTAGCGAACATATGTTGTCTGATAGCAGAACACTAAAAAAATGCTTCCACAGTTGAAAGAAAAATATGAACTAAAAAAGCCCCTGATTCTAATATTTTGCATTAATTTAACTTATTTCATTCATTAGAAGTGGACTCATGCCAAAGAATTTTCAGAGTGACACCAGGTCACAACAGCAGACTATTACAGTAGAGTCGGTTGCTTTTCTTCTAAGACTTTGAAATTCTCAGAATGAGAAGACAGTGCTTTTCTGCTGCCCTTGCAGATGGCCACTAATGAAGAGCCAAGCCTCTGATGCGGGCAGCAATGTTTTCCTGCCCGCCATAAGGATGGCCACTGTGGAAGAGTCCAGCTTCTGACATGGGCAGCAGCCTAGTGAATGTCCTCATGATCAAAGGCATGTTTTATTGGTTCTTTTTCCATGGTGAAATCAAATGTAATACCCAAGTTAAATCTGTGCTTGTTATAATTATTTTTAATAATGTGGTATTATTTGAATCAAGTAATAATGTAATGATAATGTGATATTAGTAATGTAACAAGAGTATTATTGTATATAAATATTTTCTAGAATATATTTACTTTAAAACCATTTGCTTATTTGAAGTTTATATGCAGTAAATACCTTGGAATATTAAGATACACTTAAGCTAAGAGTTTTAGTAATTTTCCCTGTATTGAACATATAACTTAGTTATTTACATTATATCTGTTTGCTAACTGAGGTTAAATGTGTTATTGAAAATTATTTGAAATACATTTAGTAAGCTATACTTATAATACAGAAATAATTGTGTCTAATGTTTTACTACGTCTCCTTACAGAACTGTCATATAAAAACTTAGGGGGCAGGGCCTTGGACTTCCCACAGGGCAGGGAATCCAGATTGCTCTTCAGACTGGAGAGGGAGGGGGAATGGAGTGGGGGGAGGGGGAGAGGAGTGGGGTTAGGGGGAGAGGAGTGGGAGGAGGAGTAGGGAAATGGAAGGCAGGGAGGAGGCGGAAATTGTTTCAAAAATAAATAAATAAATAAATAAATAAATAAATAAAAAGAAAAAACTTAGCAAAGCTATAATTGCAATTACTTGAGTAAATAATATGAAATTATTGTTAGAATAAAATACAATGCAGCCTAATAATATAGCATCATACATTGCAAAAGTACAACAAAGCATAATAAATTGCAATACAACAAAATAAAATAAAATGTGAAGTCAGGAAACGCTTGGAACATAATTTACTGTGAGTTAGGGAAAAACAGATTTTTTTTTCTTTTACTTCATGAAGTATCTAAAGTGGGATTCAGGAAGTTAGTACAATGAAGATTGTCACCTCACTTCCAAGTATTTGCACAAAAGGAGATAAGTTGTTGGTGTGCATTCTCAGGTGAAGAAGTGTAAAAATTCTAATTTTTGTGAACTAGAAAAGGTTATTGATCATTAGCCTCTGAAGACATTTTCAAACATATCATATATTTAATTGAGCAAGAGGGTAAGTGATCAGTGCAGGAATTAAATTTCCTAGAAAAAAAAAAGGAAAAAGAAAAGTTGACTAAATAAGGAGGAAATTTAAGAGATGCAGTAGAAAAACATCTTCCTTGTTTTCCCTTTGGCAAAGTCTACATAACAACTTGTGAATTGGACTGCCAAACTAATTAAGTGTGGAATATTCTTGGACAAGTGATTTTCTGTTTACAAATCTTAATTTCCTTTTATTTCTTACATTGTAGTAAACAAGTGGATGTTATTGTTGTCAAGATAAATATATAGCTAGCTTGTATTCTAAAGATTTTTTAAAGAAAAACATTGCTTTTACTTATAGATAAAATCATTACTTTTATTGTGAATAAAAATCTCTCTGGATACTAAAAGTACAGCCTGTACAAATCCATATTATTCTGTCACTTAACATTGAAAGAAAAGTGTATTTTCCTACTTTGTTAGTCAGTCTGTTATAATTTATCTTTTATTTTGTATGTGCATTATTCTGTATTTTTATGCAGTTTATTTTGCAAGTTTTCATTGAGTACCCTCTTTATATTTACAAGTCAGCCTTCAGCTCAATAGGATTCTTTTCATATTTTTTTATTTTCATTTCTAATCTTTTACATATTTTTTATTTAAACTGCAACCGTGATAACTGAATGTAATACCAAGTTGACTTTTCTTCATATGGGAATTTCTATTGTATGTCTGTCTGTTCCCGTCTTAACTGCTAATATCCTGATTGAGGATATTACACACACCACAGCTCTCTTAGTATGCATTAAGTAATGATATACTTACACAGCTGCATATTCACTACCCTAAGCCAAGCATTTCTCTTCTACTGATAGGTTCTTTTGTTCTGTTCTTAAGCCCTTCTCTACCAAGGTTGGCCTCAGGAAACCACTAGCTTACTCTGTTTCTCTATACATTTTCTGTTCTGAACTTGCCCTTGTAATTGAATCATGTGGTCTTGTGACAGACATTTCTTTACTCTTTTGGGACACCTGGACAGTCTTCATCATTATTATTCTAACTTTATGCAGCTCTTAAACCTGCTCAACTATCCCAATGATTTTTTTTTTAAATCAAATACTGCTCTTTCATTTACTTCAAATTCTTTTCTTCAGTTCTCACCCTCATCTCTAGCACTGGCACTGATGCTTCAGTATCACTTAGAAAAATCTCCCTATCTTTAAAAATTAGTATCGTGTCACTTGTTCAAGTAAAGGAACAGTGATATAGTCTTACAGAAACTAAAATCTTTGAAATAAGAGAAAAATTGCAGGTATTTTTAGGGCAGGTTATAGTACACACGTTTAGGTTATAACAAATAAAGATGATAAAATGACTGTTATGTTCAAGATGCTTCACTCTTGGGAAACTATTTCACTTGTGATTCATTTTGAAAAGATATAAGTGATCTAAATCATCATATAAAAACTTGGTTTAAGTGATTAGTCAGGCCATCTGCAAATAAAGAAAGCAAAACATTTCCCAGAAAAATTACCATTCTCTCAAATCAGTGATTAAGTTGATGAGTATGCTATCCAGGACTTAATCTCTGAAATTCCTTTTATAATTTGCTGTATTAAGTTTTCTAGAAACTACTTTAATGACTTTTCAAAGAAGTCTTGGTGTTTGCATCCAAATTTCACAGGCTCCTAAAAAATAAGGTCATTGAAGTAAGTACACAGTTACTTGAGTCATAAAATACATTATATTTGATTGGTTTTTGTCTTCTTAAAATTTCCAGATTTCTCTGTAAAATAAAAATAAATCTTTTTCATTGACTTAAGCTTAATTAGAATTTTCAGTCACATTTAATAACCGGAAAAAATAATTCATACACACACACACATACACACACACACACACACACACACACACCTTGACTTGAAACAATTGTGCAATGGTAGATTTCTTCATATAAAATTTGCAAAATAAATTACTTTCATAAAATTAGAGCATTTCTTCATAAAATCTGTCTTTAACCATTTGACCTGCATGCCAAAGCAATATTGTCAGTACCTAGAAAAAGCTTTTTTTTTCTTTTTTAAGTTGATGTTTATAGACTATAAAGCAATTAGGTTAACCAATTCCTCTCTCTAAATAAGCAGGTGGCTTAGACATATGCTGAAAAGATCAAGTACATTATAAAAACTTTCTCCCACTGTCTTTGTAATCAGTTTTTAGTGTGAAGGCAGAAGCTCCGTACTGAATAAAATGATCATAGTGTTGTGGAAAATGAAAATGCTGACAATGACCTTGATTTCCAGAAGACTGCTCAAGGTTCACTGAGCAAAATATTAGTAATTATCTCTAATTTACTGTTATTGAAAAGAGCTAATTCATTAATGAGTATTGAAGTACTTAACTATGTTTTATCCTCAAGGAAGACTGAATACAATTGACAAATTTTATTTTTCCATTTAAAAATAAAAGAAAAATTTTAATAATTTTAAGATTTTATTGTACCTCTTTAATGATTGCAATAAACATATAATAATTATAGATTAATAAAAAGAAGTATTGATGTATTTGGCATATTTAGAACAACAGTGATTAAAAAGTTCAAATCTTACATTTATATTTACTTCAGATTCTTTCCACACATGTGAACTGGATTTATTTTCACTTTTTTCAGTGTTTTACCATTGTTTATTGTGTCTAGATACACATTTAAGGTTTCATGCTAAAAGATAATCATTCTTCACTTATTATATTCTTTTCATTTGTGTCAATGAATAGTGGAATTAGTTCTTATAAAGTAAGAACTTAATACATGTTATTGAATGATGTAGAATTTTATTGCTAGAATTTTCATCTAGAACTTCTTTTTTCTCAAGTGATAGTTTAACCTGAGGCTTTGAAGAGTAAAGAAGGAAGAGAGTAGGATTATCTGGAAAGGTGGAGTTTGAGGTGACATCGTCCCACTTTCCTACATTGTCCATTTGAAGGTGTCTATGATGATAGAATCTTTCTGTTTACTTCTGCATTTCCTTTTGTTTCCCAATGGTATGTGATGAAACTTCAGGCAATAAAAATAAATACTAATTTTCATGACAATAAACTATGTTTTCATTTGATTATCAAAGCAATAGCTCTTAAGGTCCTAATCAATTTCTAATACTAAAATATTAAACATGCTATTTAATGGTATCTGATAAAAAGTATCATCTATATAATTTTTATATTTAGTGGTGAAATCAGTTAATATTTGTTCTGATGTATATAATTTTTTAATAGTACAAAGTTTGATAGGAAAACATTTTGTATGAGCAATGCAACCCTGTTCTTTCATGAAAATAAACTGTATATTAGTTTGCTTCTACATTTATAGCAAATTTTATAAGGAATAATTAAAACATGGGAGTTTTGATGATGCACAAAATGATTTGATAACCATTTATAAAGAGGTTGGTATTCACTTCTGTTTTAAGAAGAATAATATTTTGTCTTACAGAAGAGTTAGCATTACCCTGACACTGAATACATTAAATGAAGTTTCTGCAATATTAGTATCTGCTTCACTATAAACAAAGACTTGTTGTTTTATAAAGCATGGTTTTAACTGAACTTCAATGCTTTAGAAACAGTGTTTTCAGCTGAATTTTATTTCTTATAACTGGTTTCCAGACAGAGGACAGAAGTCGAATGCTGTATAAAATAGTCATTAGTGCCTGTAGAATAACCACATACAAACAGTGACCTTGATTCCCAGGATAAATGTGCAGGGCTCACTGTGCAAAGATACTGGGTAATTAGCTCTGATTTTACTGTTGTTGAAAACATTAATTATTTAACGGTTTGAAGTGCTGAAGAGTTTTCTTCTGACTTAAAAATTTATACACTTAAGTAATCAACAGTCAGCCTCAGTCAAATGAAAGAAAACCAAAATAATTTGTCATACCATGTTGACAAATTCAGATTTGATTTTTCTTAAATTAAGGACATGACAAAATTAACACAAGTCACAGATTTTGTTTTATAAAGACTAACATTCAGGGACCTATCAGAAAGGAAGAACAGGAGAAGTGTGTTGAATATTTTGAGTAGTAGGAAAGAACAGAATGTCACTTCCTTATTTCTTTTTACATGAAACGTGAGACATAGACACAGTCAATTTTTACACTTTAGGAGACAAATGTGATTGTGTACAGTAGACTGTGATATACACCTTAAAAGACAAAACTTTTCTTTCATCTGTAAGTGATGGTGTCTTAAACCCATAGAAGAAAAAGTAACAATCAGGATGTATAAAACAAGATGGCGCTGTTATAATAAAATAAAAAACAATAAAATCTTATAAGGAAAATTTTTATTGGAGAATTATCATAGCGTATGTCACAGAATAAACCTATGCTACATGGAAGTTCCCGACAGAACCATCAGCATAGCCTCTGTCAGTACAGATGTTTGCATATACATCTTCTAGGAGAACATCCTGTTTTCAGATGTCCTACCAAAACATAGGCTTTTCAAGGAAGGACGGTTTGAAGAGAGATGGTGGATGGGTTAACAGACATAGCTCGATTTTATTCCTATAACTTCCAAATGCATTCTCAATTCTCTGCAAAGAAAAGGAGTGAATAATCCAAATGGTCTGGGAGCATTCCTACAGGGCTGCTGCCAGGGCAAAAAAAAAATGTCACTTATCTTAACTCTGCCCCATTTCTTCTCAGACCACTCCAACTTCCCCAACTTGGGAAATAAATGAAAATGAATAACATGATGAAGATAAAAAGTGTGATATCATGGGTCCTTGTGGTACTTTGTATGATAATCCCCCAGTAGGCACAAATATTTGAATGCTTAGGCCCTAGGCAGTGGAAAACTTTGATAGGATTAGAAGGAAAAGGAGCTAACTGAGGAAGTGTGTCATTGGGTGTAGGTTTTGAGATTTCAAGACCTTATATTCCAGGCTCAGTATCTGTATATTAGCCTATGGATCAGAATAAAGCTGTTGGCATCTGTTACCCAAAGCATGAGTGTTGCAAAGCTCTCATCATACTTCCCACCATGATGATAATGCTAGACCCCTGGAACTGTAAGCAAGCCCCCAGTTAAATTCTTTCTTGTATAAGAATTGCCTTGGTCAAACAGAAATGTAGAAAATCCTCTGGGCAGGCCTGCTTTTCGTCTGACCCAGCTCCTACATGGTTAGCTTTACACCTAAAATAACAACATACAAACGGTATTCATATAAACACTGCCTGGCACATTATATCTAGAATCTTCTTGGTTAATTCTCACATCTTGCTTAATCCATTTCTAATAATCTGTGTAGCACCACGAAGTGATGATTTACCAGGAAAGATTCAGAATGTCTGACCTGCGACCATCTTAGGCTGGAGCTTCATTGTGTCTCTGACCCAGAGAGGAGAGGCATGACACCTGGCTCATTTCCCTTCTTACCAGCATTCTTTTCTGTCTACTCCACCCACCTAAGGACTGGCCAATCAAATGGGCCAAGGCAGTTTCTTAATTAACCAATGAAAGTAACACCTCTATCATTTTCCCTTTTTCTGTTTAAACAAAAAAGAAAGGCTTTAACTTTAACGTAGTCAAATCACATATAACAAAACAGTTATCAAGCAAGAATTACAATTACAATATTAATATCTACTTTATCTTTTATGATAACTAAGGAAAACAATCACTATCTATCTATTCTTCAATTCCATCAAAGACTCCAGAAGGATATAATATTACCTACATAAACAAGAAATAAGCAACTTTCAAACTCTAGAAATGAAAGAGACATCTCGCTGTCTGGACAGTCACCCAAAGTTCCTCTGTACCGTTGGGGCATCCATCTTCAGTCTACAGGCCCATAGTATCCAAAAGACATTTCCATGAAGCAGAAAAATTCAAAGGCAGTTCAGTCACTATCTGCTGTGTCCTGCAGAATGTCTCGCAGACTCTCATGAATCAGGGACCCCGAAAGATCATCTCACCTTTAGGCAAGTTCAGCAGTCCTCTCTCTGTGGGTTCTTTGTGTCCAGTTCATGCAACAGTTCAGGCAAGAGCAGTTTCTTGCCCAAATGGCTAACCAACTCCAAAAGGAGCCTCTTCGATGCCCATCTTCCTCTTGAAGTAGATCAGTGCTGCCAGGAGCAGACATGTCTCACTGTCATGAACAGTCTTAAGTTATTAAAATAATTATATGCCATATTCTGTAGTCTTTGAAAGATATGAGGAATGTCTACCTGAAATATATCTATGCACATCTAGAAAATCTAACTAACATGAATATAAGCTTGATTATCCATTAACACCCTATATACATTACATTTTTACATGAACTACACAATCACAATACCTTAGTCAAGGTCAGAAATACATATACATATAACAAGATTGACCAAAAAGTTATATCAATAATGTTAAATTCATACCAATGCAAATTATTCATATCTATATCATATCCCTCTTTAAATGTAAAAGAACATTTATAACAATATTTGGGAATATGGGCACAGATTTCCTATCCAAACAGCTTCATGCTGTATGGGGGCACTGTTTTTAGGTCTTTCATTGTATAACAGATAACCTGTGTCCCAGGTTCATCTCAGTCAGCAGTTGAGTGAAGTAATTGTTTGAAGGTGTTCACACCAAACTTTAAAGAGGGCATGGTCTATCATACCATATTGGGATAGAAGCAATCCACAGGGGCTCATCCTCTGTGAAAACTAAATAAGAAACTCCTTTCCAAAGCATCATGTCCTTAGATCCAAATTTTAAAGTGAAGGTATTTTCAAAATATCTATCTTGGATTAGTTCAACAGCATTTATAAACAAATATCTTTTAACAGCTGTTGCTCCATCCTCAGCATTTAAACAATTCAAAGAGAGCATAATAGCATACAGTATAAAGATTCTCTGTGTATTTTCCATCTTTTTTTGCAGCTTTATTTTAACCTCTATTTCATTTATTTTTACTTTTATTTTTTGAGACAGGTTCTCTGTGTATCTTTGTCCTGGATTAACTCTTTAGAACAGGCTGTCCGTGAACTCACAGAGATCCACTTGCCTCTGCTTCCCAAGTGCTGGGATTAAAGGTGTGTGCTACAAAGACTAGATCTCACAGTAATCTGTCTGTCTCTGCCACCCAGGCATTGGGATTAAAGGTGTGTCCTGCCACACCCTGAAGTCTCAGAGGTCAATTTACCTCTGATTTACAAGTGTTGTGATTAAAGGTGTGTACTACCACACCCAACAACTATCTTTCTTTCATTTTTTTAACTTTAAGAACTTTAACCTTTATCTTACATATATTTTTTAACAAACTGTAAACCATTTAGAGATTTTTTTGTCTTTAAATCTCTTTACTGTATGTGTCTCTCTTTTTCTGACCTCATGAATATTTAAGGAGAGGATGAAAGCGTTGCTTTTACAATTGGATCCAGCCAATTCCTTAGCTTTCCTGCCTCATAACAGAGATGCAAGCTGTAGCCATTTTTATTGTCACAACTCTATGGCGTTTCAAGGTCCCTGTCAGCAAGCAAGCTGAAGCATTCTGCTCAGAGACACTCAGTGTGACTGCCTGCCTGAAAGCATCAGAGTTTGCCCTGTCAGGACGGCCCTCAAAGTCGGCATTTTAAAACTGCACAGCTTTTTCCTGCTATGGCTGAAAACCGAAAAGCATGCAGTCAGCTTGCCATCAATACTATTTAATTATTTTGTGGCAGGACCTCTTAAAAGTGCTACAGGGTTTTGCAAAACTAAAGCTAAGTCAGGAAGCCTATCTTAGATGAGAGCACTTGCTGGCCTGTAGTAAGCAGAACAGACTCAAGAAATTGCTGCTACCAAAAAAACATGCTTTACTCTATTCTTTCCCAATATTTCTCAGGCTATCTGTGGATGCAGTTGTCCATGTTGGGCAGCCATTTGTAGAAGGAGCTGGGGTCAGGCCTGCTTTTGTCCCACTAGGTTCCCACATGGTTAATTTTACACATGAAATAACAACACACAAACGGTATTCATATAAACACTGCCTGGCCCAATATATCTAGCCTCTTCTTCACTAATTCTCACATCTTCTTTAACCCATTTCTAATAATCTGTGTAGGACCACAAAGTGATGGCTTACTGGGAAAGATTTGGCATATCTGACCTGCATCCATCTTGGGCTGGAGCTTCATCATGTCTCTGACCCAGAGAGGAGAGGCATGGCATCTGTCTCACTTCCCTTCTTCCCAGCATTGTGTTCTATGTACTCCACCCACCTAAGGGCTGGCCAAGCAAATGGGCCAAGGCAGTTTCTTTATTAACCAATGAAAGTAAGAACTCCATCACAGAAGAACAGGTGACTCAAAAGCCAGAAACATTTCCTACTCCCTAGATTCTTTTCCCAAAGAAATGTTTTGCCACCTACTCCCTGCCACCTCATCACGAGTGCTGGACCCTGCCACAAACCCAGGGACCTTCAGCTGCTCTGGTAAAGTCCACTTCAGTCAGAAGAACAGGTGTGGGCAACTTCAGTCAGAAGATCAGGTATAGATCACTTCAGTCAGAAGAACAAATTCTGTCCCAAAGATCCATTCCACAGCCATGTCCTCCTTCCTCATTACCTACCCTATGAAGGGCACTGCCCTAAACACTGGCTGATTCCTGCTGCTCAAGTACAGGCTACACTAGTGAGAAGAACAGGCCAATGACTTGCCTGCCAGCAGGAACTGCCCCACTACATAGAATTAGTTTCCAAAGACTCATTCCATTTCCCATACCCTCCTACTCATCACCCTCCTATGGCTATCACCTACTCTCCCCCAACTCCTGAAGACTAGCTTTTCAGTTTCAAATCATACCAGTCAGAAGAACAGAGATCCTAAGCTACATGAAAGTTCAAGCTTAATGATGGAAGGCTACCCGCTCCACTTGGACAGAGATTCCCTACTAGATCAGAGGTTAAACAGTTTGCTATAAATCTAGGGCACAAAGACCAGAAAACTAAAGTGGAAACAGAAACCAAGGAATAAAACACTCACCCAACAAAGACAAACTCAGAAATCTGAACCTAAACCTTTAACCATTAAAAACCCAGTTGCCAAAAGGCAAGCGTATGAATACAGTCAACAATAGCTAGAGAAATATGGCAGCACCAGAGTTCAGTTATCCCGCAACAACAAGACCAGAATATTACAACACAGCTGACACACACCGAAACCACATTAAAACCAACTGTATGAAGATGATCAATTTCCTTAAAGTTAAAATAAAAAATCTGTTAAAGAAACTAAGGAAAATTCAAAGACAAAAATTGAAGGAATCAATAAATCCTTTAGAGAATGCCAAGAACACCAAAGGGGAAAAACAACAAAACAAAAACAAAATAGCAAACAAAAACACCAGTAGGTCAAGGAATGTTTTCAAAACCCACACATTTAAATGGATGCAATAAAGAAAACACAAAGTGAGGGAATTCAAGAAATGAAAAATTTGGGTAAACAAACAGGAGCTACAGATGTAAACATCATGAAGATAATATAAGAGATGATAGAAAATCTTGGGTATTGAAGATATGGTAAAAGAAATCTATTCATTGGTGAAAGAAAAGTGTAAATATAAAAAATTCTAAGATGAATCTCTCAGGAGATATGGGGTACCATGATAAGATCAAACCTAAGAATAGTAGGAATACAAGGATAAGAATCCCAGCTCAAAAGCACAGAAAATCTATTTAACAATATCATAGACGAAAAATTTCTATCTTAAATAAGGACATGCCTACAAAAGTATAAGAAACTTACACAACACGAAACAGATGGAATCAGAAAAGAAAGACCCATACCACATAATAATCAAAATACTAAATATACAGAGCAAAAAAATAATATTAAAGGCTACAAGGGAAAACATGCCAAGTGACATATTAATTTTGCCTGACTTCTCAATGGAGACTCTAAAATCAGAAAGACCTGAACAGATATTGTACAGACTCTAAGAGGCCACACATGACAGCCCAGATGAAAAACTCAGCAAAATTTACAAACACCATGGACAGAGAAAATAAAATAATTTATGACACAGTCAAATTTAAACAATATCTATCCACAAATCCAATACTACAGAAGGTTTTGGAAGGAAAACTTCAACTCCTAAAAGGAAGTTAATTATACCCACCAAAACACAGACAATTGATAATCTCACACCAGCATAATCCAAAAAAAGGAAATACACTCCAACTCCCACACACTGTCACCATCACCACCAATAACAACAACAACAACACAATAGCAGGAATAAACAACCATTGGTCATGAATTCCTCTCAATATCAATAAATTCCAATTCCCTAATAAAAAGAAAGAGGATAACAGAATGGGTATGAAAATAAGATGCACCCTTCCCCTGCACAAAAAAAAAACAAAAAAACAAAAAAACAAAACAAACAACAACAACAAAAAAACCTCAGTCGGGCTGTGGTGGAGCAAGCCTTTAATCCCAGCACTCGGGAGGCAGACACACGCGGATCTCTGTGAGTTAGAGGCCAGCCTGGTCTAAAAGAGCTAGTTCCAGGACAGGAACCAAAAATCTACGGAAAAACCCTATCTTGAAAAATAAAAAAAAAAAACCCACACCTCAACATCAACGATAAACATTACCTCAGAGCAATAGGTTGGAAAAATAATTTTCCAATTAAATGGAAGTAAGAATCAAGCAGGTATAGGTATTCTACTATCTAACAGATTAGATTTTGTGGTAGTTTGAATGCAATTGGCCCCTAAAATCTTATGGAGTGGCACTGCTAGGAGATGTAGCTTTGTTAGAATGGGTATGACCTTGTTGGAGGATGTGTATCACATGCTAGGTATTGGCTTTGAGGTTTCTTAGATTCAGGATACTCCCTAGTATCTCAGTTGACTTCCTCTTGCCATCAAGATGTAGCACTTTCAAGTATCCAGCACTGAGCCTGCATGCACACAACCGTGCCCCCTGTCATAATGATACTTGACTGCGCCTCTAAAACTGTAAGCAAATCAGCCCAATTAAATGTTTTATTTATAAGTGTTACCATGATCATGGTGTTTCTTCACAGCAATGAAAACAATAAGACAGACTTCAAATCAAAATTAATAAAAAGAGATGGAGAACAACGTGTCCTACTCATCAAAGAAAAAATCCGTCAAGATGAAGTTTACTTCTAACATCTAAAACCCAAACCTAAGGGCACCCAGATTCATATAGGAAGCATTACTAAAGTTTAAATAATACATCAAACCTCATAAAATAATTGTGAGAGATTTCAATACTCCACCCTCACTAATAGACATATCGTTGCAACAAAAACTAAACAAAGAAATAATGGAGTGAACAGACATGAATCAAATCGACCTAACAGATATCTACAGAACATACCACTCAAATACAAAATTATAAAGAATAAACTGAAAATTCTCAACAAATGAATCTCAAATGTCTAAATCACACTTAAAGAATTGGACAGCATCCTTAGTCATCAGGAAAATGCAAATGAAAGTGACTCTGAGATACCATCTTACACCTATGAGAACTGTTAAGATCAAAAACACTGATAACAGCTTATGTTGGAGAGGATAAAGAATAAGGGGAACAGCCTTCCACTGCTGGGGTGGAGTAAAAACATGTACAGCCATTTTGGAAGTCAGCATGATTCTTAGAAAATTGGGAATGAATTTACCTCAAGACCCAGCTATACCAATTTTAGGATACACATTTCTACTACAAGGATACTTGCTCAAGTACCTTCAGGGCACCATTATTTGTAGTAGCTAGGAAGTGGAAACAACCTAGATACCCTTCAGCTGAAGACTGGTTAAGGAAATGTGGCACATTTACACAATGGAGTAGTACTCAGCTGTAAAAAAATAAGGACCTCATGAAATTTGCAGATAAACTGGTAGAACAAGAAAAATAGATTCTGAGTGAGCTAACCCAGACCCAGAAAGACAAACACGGTATGTACTCACTCACAGGTGGTGGTTATTAATAATAAAGTATAAGATAACCACCCACAGCCTCAGAGAGGCTGGGTAAGAAGGAAGGCAAAAAGAGGAATGCATGGATTTCCCTGGGAAGGGGAAGGAGAAATGATTTCCTGGGTAAACAAAAATTGCAGTGGATTGAGGAAAGTTAAGTAAAGGGGACAGATTGGGTGGGCTGGGTGCAGGAGTCTAGTTGGAGGCAGGATAGAGGGAAAGAGAAACAAAAGAGAAGTCTTGATGGGGGTGGCATTTGGGGCATTAGGTAGAAGCATGGTACCATGAAAATTTTCAGGAACCCACAAGGATGACCCCAAGTAAGACTCCTAGCAATAGTGGAGAGCGCTCCTGCATTGGTGGTCATCTACTACTGTAAGCAGATTGTTGACTTCTATAATTGTAACCAAAGATACTCTACCTAGTAACTGATGGAAACAGAGGCAGAAATCCATAGACAGGCACCACGCTGAGCTCCAGGCATCTAGATGGAGAAAGGGAAGAGGGATTATAGCAGCCAGGATTGGTCATAAAAGAGAAACCCGCAGAGACAGCTGACCTGAGTTCAAGGGAGCTTATGGACTCTGGACAAATGGTCAGGGAGCATGCATGGGACCAACCTACCCTCTGCATGTGTTTGACAATCGTGTAGCTTGGTCTCTCAGTAAGGTTTCTAACAGTAAGAGCACAACCTCTCCTTGGTGTTTAGCTGAGTTTTGTTAACCTGCTCTCATATTGGATTACCTGACCTTGCCTCAACACAAGGAGAGGAGCTATGTCCTGCCTCTACTTGATGAGCCATCCTTTGTTCAAGTCCATCGGAGGCCTGTCCCTCTCTGACTGGAGATGGAGAGGAGTGGATGAGGAGGAATGTAGATGGGAAATGGAAGGATATTAGAGGAAAGAAGGGAGGGGAAACTGGTTGGTATGTGAAATAAATGTAAAAATATTATTAAAGGAAGGAAGCATGGAAAAAATAAAGAAACAAAGGAAGAAAGGAAGGAAAAAAAGAAGGAAGGAAGGAAGGAAGGAAAGAAGGAAAGAAGGAAGGAAGAAAGAGGAAGAAAGAAAAGTGATTCATAAGTAATCGTAAATCTCTGTGTATTTATTTGGGATCTGGCCTAGAAGAGTGAAAAAGAAAAGCCAACTACAAAAGATAGTTTAAAATTTTGTTTAGAGGGTTTACAAATAATGATTTTCAAAGATAATACCAATGGAGAAATATTTTCTCTTTGCTTTGACTATGGCAGAGTTCAAGGTTCCTTTGCAAAGTTACTATATTCATAAAATATATACAATATTTGCCTACATAAAGAAATTCAAATATAAGCCAGGCTATAACCAATATTATAATCTATCAATGATGAAATCAAACTAATACTATAAATCTCAAATACATCTATTTCTTCCTAATGAGTTATTATTAATGTCTAGCCAATGACAAATACTTTATAGTCTCTTTGTCTATATTTATATATTCATGCTCATAAGCTTATTTTGAAAATGTCCTTTTCTCTAGTTATCAGTAAATAATATTTACTGTATTGCTTAATCTAGACTATGTTTTAAGTCAATATTCATCCTTAATAAGGTTTTTTGTAAATCTGCCTCCAGAAATCAAAGCACATCAAGTGCTATGTTGATATTTTAGTACAATGTTTTTTTCATATGTCTAAGAGAATTTTCTTTTATAAAAATCACTTTAGTTGAGCTGTTTATCAAGCCCAACTTTGTCTGTTTTTGATGAAGTAACTTCTAAGTTGATAACAAAGAACATGATTAAAAAGAAAGGTTTACTGGGTTGAAAGTATTTAGGAATCTGAGAAAATGGCCAGAATAACACCATTTAAGAAATCTATTTTAAATGAAAATCATTGTCACAGTTATTCAGTACATTAAATGCTTTTCTAAGTCCATCTTCATATCTTTCTAAGGTTAAAAATAAAAAGCCAAACTGTGATTGAACATCTTAGTACAGACATAAAGAGTGCATAGCCTGGCTAGCTGTTGCTAGAATGAGATGTGACCTTTGAGTCCCAAATTTCCCTTCTTCACAAGGGAACATCTTCTGTAGTGCAAGAAGAGAATGCACTTGCTTCTTATTCCCTTCTGCCTGTTCTTCCTAAACAATACCTAAACTTCGAAGAAAACTTTTGCCCCAGTTATATTTATGCCTGGTATTCAATGTTGGACCCTAAAATGTTAAGATAGTCTGATA
Organism: Microtus oregoni; assembly: GCF_018167655.1. NCBI lineage: Eukaryota > Metazoa > Chordata > Mammalia > Rodentia > Cricetidae > Microtus > Microtus oregoni. Next base: position 17,048,677 of record NW_024543080.1, on the reverse strand, counting down.
CAATTGGCCCATTCGTTAAAGGCTAAATATAGAGGAATAGTTGATTCCCTAAGGAAGTCTTTATATCGGCCTTCTTTCTTTAGACTCCGCTTACTCTGTGTTCCATCTAGGCCAAATATATGTCTTCTGTGTTCTTTGATAGTCTGTGTTTTTTATTTTGTCTGTTGTCTTAATTATGATTTGTATTACTGCAATAACATATCATGACCAAAGGAAAATAGGGGAAGAAAGGTTTTATTTCAGCTTACAATTAAAGATCACAGTCTATCCCTGACAGAGTCAGAGAAGGAACTCAAGGAAAGCTCCTGGAGGCTGCTGATTCAGAGGCCATGGATTATTGGCTTGTTTTCTATGTAGCTCTGAACATGATTTCTTATACATGCTAGAACCACTGGCCCAGGGACAGCACCACCCACATCCAACATTAATCAAGAAAATACACCACAGGCCATTCTGATGAGGTAACTTTTTCAATTAACTTCCTTATTCCAAAGGACTCCAATGTGTCAACTTGAACTAATACTAGCCAACACAGTCACTAAAGATATTACGCCCCAACAACAATGAAAGCTTCCGACTAGATGTTTCTGACAATTCTGATGGTCTCGTTCATATAAAAGTTACGTTTAATGAAGAATTTATTTTAGAGGAGGAGGGACACTAAGATAGCCCTCCAGTTTTAGAGATTTTACAATGAGATGGTAAAATATGAACAATACTGATATCTTGTTTTCTTTTGTGATTGATTTCTATCAAATTAATGCCTCTTGCAGTTTATAAACCTACACGTTCAAGAAATTGAAGCTGAAATAAAAACATCACTGATATAAAGATGCCAGTTGCTGGAGTATGATTCACAAATAAATAAATGTTAGAGGTTCCCAATGTCTAATTTGTGATTTTAGTAATTCTATAATTAAAAATGAAATCAGTAGAGTACAGGATTTTTGATGTTTTTCTTTTCATTATTATTATTAAAATTTTTTTACCTCCTCCCATTTCCCTCCTCCCCACTTATGCCCCTTTCCCGTCCCTCTCCAGTCTAAAGAGCAATCAGGGTACCCTGCCCTGTGCAAGTCCAAGGTCCTCCCCCCTCCATCCAGGTCTAGGAATGTGAGCATCCAAACAGACTAGGTTCCCACAAAGCCAGTACATGCAGTAGAATCAAAAGTCAGTGCCATTGTCCTTAGCTTCTCAGTCAGCCCTTCTGGTCAGCCAGGTTCACAGAATCCGGTTTGATCACATGCTCCATCAGTCCCAGTACAGCTGGCTTTGGTGAGTTCTCATTAGATCAGCCCCACCTTCTCAGTGGGTGGACGCACCCCTCACGGTCCTGACTTCCTTGCTCATGTTTTCCCTCCTTCTGCTCTTCATTTGGACCTTGGGAGCTCAGTCCAGTGCTCCAATGTGGGTCTCTGTCTCTATCTCCATCCATCGCCAGATGAAGGTTCTATGGTGATATGCAAGATACTCGTCAGTGTGGCTATAGGATACGGCCAGTTCAGGTGTCCTCTCCTCCACTGCTCAAGGAACAAGCCTGGGACATCTCCTTGGACACCTGGGAACCCTTCTAGAGTCCAGTCTCTTTCCAACCCTAAAATGGCTTTTTTAATTAGGATATATACTTCCCTGCTCCCACATCCACTCTTCCTCCATCCCAAATGTCCCATTCCTGCAAGCTCTCCGCATCCTCCCCGTTTCATTTCTCTCTCCCCATGACCCCATACCCCCACTACACCCCCACCCCCAAGCTCTCAATTTTTGCCTGGCAATCTTGTCTACTTCCAATATCCAGGAGGATAACTATATGTTTTTCTTTGAATACACCTTCCTATTTAGCATCAATAGGATCATGAATTATAGGCTCAATGTGTTTTATTTATGGCAAGAGTCCACTAATGAGTGAGTACATACCATATTCATCTTTTTGGGTCTGGGTTACCTCACTCAGGAGAGTGTTTTCTATCTCCATCCATTTGCAAACCTGTACTCCACAAAATTGGAAAATGTAAAAGAAATGGACAATTTTTTATATAGATACAATATATCAAATTTAATTCAAGACAAGGTGAGCAATTTAAATAGACCTATAAGCCACAAGGAAATAAAAGGTGTTATCAAAAACTTCCCAAAACAAAAAGCACAGGGCCTAATGGTTTTAGTGCAGAATACTCCTCAATGTGTTCCACATATTAAAAAAAAAAGAAGGCTCACTGCCAAACACTTTTAATGAGACTACAGTCTTACAAAGACTCAACTGAGAAACAAAATTACATAATAATCTCTATAATGAACATGGATGCAATATTCTCAATAAAATACTGGCAAACCGAATTCATGAACACATCAAAAAAATTATCCATCATGATCAAGTAAGCTTCATCCCAGAGATGAAGGGCTAGTTCAACATATGAAAATCCATCAATATAATCCATCATATGAATAAACTGAAAGAAAAAACCCATATGATCATTTCATTAGGTGATAAAAAAAGCATTTGATAAAATCCAACACCCCTTCATGATGAAGGTCTTTAAGAGATTAGGGATACATGGATCATATCTAAATATAATAAAAGTAATATACAGCAAGCCAACAGCTAACATCAAGTTAAATGGAGAGAAACTCAAAGAAATTCCACTAAAATCAAGGCTGTCCACTCCATATCTCTTTAACATAGCTCTTGAAGTTTTAACAACAGAAATAAGACAACATAAGGATATTATGGGGATTCATATTGGAAAGGAAGAATTCAAACTTTTGTTATTTGAGATGATCTGATGGTGTACATAAGTGACCCCAAAAACTCTACCAGGGAACTCCAACAGGTGATAAATACCTTCAGTGATGTGGCAGGATACAGGATCAACTCAAATAAATCAATAAATAGCCCTCCTTTACACAAAGAATAAAGAAGCTGAGAGGGAAATCAGAGAAACATCACCTTTCACAATGGCCACAAATCACATAAAATATCTGGTGGTAACACTAACCAAGGAAATAAAAGACCCATTTGACAATAATTTTATGTCTTTAAAGAATGAAATTGAAGAAGACACCAGAAAATGGAAAGATCTCCCATGCTCTTGGATAGGAAGGATCAACATAGTAAAAATGGCAATTCTACCAAAAGTAATGTATAGATTCAATGCAATCCCCATCAAAATCCCAACACAATTCTTCACAGGCCTTGAAAGAACAATAATCAACTTCACATGGAAAAACAAAAAAACTCAGGATAGCCAAAACAATCCTATACAATAAAAGAACTTCCAAAGGCATTACCATCCCTGATATCACGCTCTATTACAGATCTACAGTAATGAAGACAGCTTGGTATTGGCATAAAAACCAGAAATATTAACAAATGAAATTGAACTGAAAACCCAAATAGTAATCCATACACCTATGAAGACCTGATTTTTAACAAGGAAGCTAAAAGTATACAATAGAAAAAAGGAAGCATCTTCAACAAATAGTGCTGGAATAACCGGATGTCAACATGTAGAAGAATGTAAGTAGATCCATATCTATCACCATTCACAAAACTCAAGTCCAATGGGATTAAAGACCTGAATATAAATCCAATCACAATGAACCTGAGAGAAGAGAACTTGGGAAATTGGAAGCAGACAAGATTGCCTGACAAAATTTGGGAGCATGGGGGTAGGGGTTAGAAAGAAGGGAAGAAGGGAAAAAGCAGGGCATACAGGGAGGTTTGGGGAGAACTTGAGAGAATGGGATAGTAGAGATGGAGGAAGGACAGCTATGAGAGCAAGGAAAGAGTGTTGTAGCAGGAGTGGTGGGGCTGCATCCCCAGCACCCCGGCTGCCTGGCTAGCTTATGCTCCAAAATAACAACACACAAATTATATTCTTTTAAACAATGCTTGACCCATTAACTCTAGCCCTTACAGGCTAATTCTCATATCCAGATCAACCCATCTCTAATATTTGTGTAGCATCAGTCTTACCAGGAAAGATTCAGCATGTCTGACCTGGCAGCTTGCTTCATGGCATCTGCCTGGGAGAGGGGAGCATGGCATCTCTGCTCCAGAGAGCAGAGCTGTCAAGTCTGAGCTAACTTCCTCTTCCACCCAGCATTCTGTTCTGTTTACTCCTCCCACCTACCTTTTAACCTATGAGGGCCAGCCAAGCAGTTTCTTTATTTTTTAACCAATGACCTTTCTCCATCATTTCCCTTTTTCTGTTTAAACAAAAAAAAGGAAGGCTTTAACATAGCAAAATTACATATAACAAAACAGTTATCAAGTAAGAATTACAGTTACAATATTTATATCTATTTTATCTTTTTCACAACAATGGAAAACTATAACTATAACTATCTATTCTTCAACTCCATCAAAGACTCCAGAAGAATACAATATTATCTAAGCAAACAAAAAGTAAGCAATTTTCAAAACTCTAGAAATGACAGAGATATCTCGCTGCCTGGACAGTCACCCAAAGTTCCTTTGTACCGTTGGGGCATCCATCTTTGGCCTACAGGCCCATAGTTTCCAGCAGACATTACCATGAAGCAGGAAATTTCAAAAGCAGTTCAGTCACTATCTGCTCTGTCCTGCAGAATGTCTCCCAGACTCTTTCATGAATCACGAACACCAAAAGATCATCTCACCTTTAGGCAAGTTCAGTAGCCCTCTCTCTGCGGGTTCTCTGTGTCCAGTTTATGCAATAGTCCAGGCAAGAGCAGTTTCTTGCCCAAATGGCTATCAAACTTCATAAGGTTCCTCTTCGATGCCCATCTTCCTCTTGAGTAGATTTGTGCTGCCAGGAGCAGGGTGTCTCATTGTCATGAAAAGTCCTAAGTTATTAAAACACTTAAAATAGCATATTCTCTAGCCTTTGAAAGATATGAAGAATGCCTGTCTAACTGAAATATATCTCTATATATCCAGAAAATCTAATTAACATGACTACAAACTTTACTATTATTGATGATTATCCATTAGCAACCTATATTTCCTAATTATACATTACATTTTTAAATGAACTACATCATCACAATACCTTAATCAAGAGCAGAAATACATATACATATAACAAAATTGACCTTAAAATCCATACCTATGCAGATTATTCATATCTATATCATAACCCCCTTTAAATGTAAAAGAACATTTATAAACTATATTTGGGAACATGGGCGCAGTCTTTTCTCTCCCAACTGCTTCCTGCTGAATGGGGGCGTCGTTGATTAGGTCTTTCATGGTATAACCTGTGTGCTAGTTTCATCTCAGTTGGTAGTTGAGAGAAGCAATTTTCTGAAGGTGTTCACAGCAACCCTTCAGGAGGACATGGTCCATCATACCATATTGGAATAGAAACAATCCACAGACTCTCACCCTCTGTGAAAAAAAAATAAGAAACTCCTTTCCAAAGCATCATGTCCTTAGATCCAAATTTCAAAGTCAAGGCATTTTCAAAATATCTATGTTGGATTAGTTCAGCAGCATTTATAAACAAATATCTTTTAGCAGCTATTGCTCTTTTCTCAGCATTTAAACAATTCAAAGAGAGCATAATAGCATACAATATCAAAATTCTCTGTGTATTTTCCATCATTGTGAGTTTTATTTTAACCTCTATTTTGTTTATTTTTATTTTTATTTTTTGTTTTTGAGACAGGTTCTCTGTATCTTTGACCTGGAATAACTCTGTAGACCAGGCTGTCCTTGAACTCTCAGAGATCCACTTGCCTCTGCCTCCCAGACATTGGGATTAAAGGTGTACGCTACTTCACCTTGAACTCACAAAGATCTGTTTGTCTCTGCCTTCTAGGCACTGGGATTAAAGGTGTGTGCTACCACACCTTGAAGTCACAGAGGTCAATCTCCCTCTGCCTCCCAAGTGTTGGGATTAAAGGTGTGTACTACCACACCCAACAACTCTCTTACTTTTTTTTTTATTTTAAGAACTTCGACTTTTAGCCTGCATATATTTTTAACACACAGTAAACCATTTAGAAATTTTCTTTGTCTTTGAATCTCTTTTTACTGTATATCTCTCTTTTTCTGACCACACAAGCCTTTAAATTACTGAGAAATATGGGTGGGATTAATGCCGTGGCTTTGGCAGCTAGATCCAGCCCATTTCTTAGCTTTCCAGCCTCATGGCTGAGGTACTGGCTGTAGCCATGTTTACTGCCACAACTCTATGGCATTTTAAGTTCCCTGCCAACAAGCGAGCTTCAGCAGCCTCTGCTTGCATTTCGCACAAACCGCCTGCATAAGAGAGTCAGAGTTTGCCCTGGCAGGACAGCCCAGAAAGCTGGCGTTTTTAAACAGCGTGGCTTTTTTCCTGCTACGGCTGAAAACCGAAAAGCATGAGTTCAGCTTTTCGTCAACACCATTTAAGTGTTTTGTGGCAGGACATCTTAATGAGCTGCAGGGTTTTGCAGCTAAAGTTGAGTCAGGACGTCTAGGTATGGGAGGGAGGCCCTTACACTTTCCATGGGGGTGGGGTGCCTTGCCCTTTTATGGTATTGAAGAGGGCAGATTAAGAGTGTATGGGGGGAAGTGGGAGGAAGGAAGGGAAATAAAATTTTAGTTGGTATTAAGTAATTAAAAAATAAAAAAGAAATCTTACCACTACCATGTTGTGCAACTGCTGTCTAAGAAGACTAAGCAGACTGAGCTAACTAACCCGAAACAGACTCTCTCTCTTTTCCTACTTTATATTCCCACTAGGGCTAGGAGTAAAATTGAGTGACTCCCTAGAATGGGGATTAAAGATTTGAGCCACCACCACCAGGATTTGTTTCTGTCTTGATTTTGTGCAGTCTAGCATGGCCTTGAACTCACAGAGATCCTTCTGCCTCTGTCTCCTAAATCCTGGGATTAAAGGTGTGTGTCATTTTCTGACCTCTTTTGGCTTATCTTTTCCCTTCTGATATTTAGACAAGCCCTATTAATTAAAACAAAACAAAATATCACTATAGCCAATTAATCGTAAATGCTGCCAAACTGGACAACATGTGGAACCCGAATTCTTTCTGGACATCAGCACCAAGAGGGCAAGGTCCTCTTAGTTTCCAATTTTCACAGAACCCTACTATGCCATAATAATTTGGAAAACACTCATTGAACACACCTTAATGCTAATACTCTGGAGAATGAATTAAGGTAGTGTCTGTGATGTTGAGTTCATCCTGATCAACATGGTAAATTTTAGAATAACTTGGCCTAATATAAAGACACTGGCTTAAAACAGAAATAGGACATAAAACAATTAAGATTGAATTAGTAGGATTAGGCCTACTGGGGTGGCTCTAATACTGAGGAATGTGGGTGTGGGTAATGAAATAGAGGGCCTGCAGGGTAGGAGGAGCCAAAGAGTGGGTGGAGCTTATTGAATTTTGACCTTGGAGAAGGTATTTAAGCACTGGTCCCTGGAGTAGTGATCACACCAAGACAGGAAGCTGAGCAAGGTGCAACAACCTACGGATTTCCTGGTGACTTGAGGCTGCAAGGAAGTATATATATGATATGTAAGTTGGGGGCTGCCTTGATGAGGGAGAGTAGGGGTTAAAGATCGAAGAGCCTTGGTAACACTCGAGAGCTGGTATATATGCTTGGGGTTTGAAGTTCCTCACATTCACAGCTCAATGGGTAGCGAGAGGCTTCTTTGAAAATTCAGGAGCTGCTTGCAAGTTTACCTCATAGATGTGACCACTGAGAACTCGGTGAGTGCAGATACTGGGGAAGCCAGGGAAAGAGTGCTGGTGAGACCCCAGGGTGCTGGGCCAGCATTTAGCATTGTTCTCCAGCAAAGGTACAGGCCGGGGCACAGTGATAGATAAGAAGCCTGTAGTACCTTGTGGCAAGGGAATAGTGATGTAGCTAGGGACTATGACAATTCTCTGATATTTGTCTGTTTTTAGTCCCAGTTTCTCCAGTGGAGAAATATCTTACGCTCAGAACAAATCCCTCTGTTGACTCCAGAATCTCAAGATCCCCAGCGATTACCATTGGTACCTGGTTTGAAAATGATGGGAGACTACAGTGTCCTTCCAAGTAACGAGCACTCTAGTTCTCCAGTGAACCCAGACTTTCAAGGTTCTTCTAGTATCTCATGTCCACAAGGTCTCCTCCCTTCTCAAGGCCCTCCAAGGTCACAAGCTTCTGTCAGTGATCTGAGGAAGCAACTGAGAAAACGCACGGTATTCAGCCAGGAACAAAAGCTTGTCCTGCAGGAATATTTTGATAAATGCATGAACCCAAGCCAAGAGCAATGCATGGCACTGGCTCAAAGATTTGGCTTGAAGGAGTCCCATATCAGGATGTGGTTCAAGAACAGACGAGCTAGAGCTAGACAGAATCTGAAGAATTCTCAAGAACTTCCTGGGGAGCCTGGCTCTGGATCTCATGATAGGCCTGCCTACCCTCAAGGTTCTGTCCCTCTTGTCGCCTCTGCCAATGCAGATTACTTGTGCCAGAGCCCTGAGCTCCAAAACCACCCATCCACTGTAAGCGAACCGAGTCTGCAAATGTCTCAAAGTCCCCTTATTCTACCAGGAGTGCTAATGCAATCAAGTCTCCAGGGACACTCAGATGATGAAAGAATTCCACGTCCCCACGTGTCCCCAGACCCATCAACGAAACCGAGTCCCCAATTGCTGGGAACCGGAACAGCGCTCTCTAGACACCAGATTCCCTTAATTTCCTCAGTGAGTTCGGGTTGTAAGGTTTCCCAAGTCCCTATTGCATCTTCAGATAAATGTGGTGACCAGCAAGTTCACCCTGAAGTTCCGAGGAAGCAACGGAGAGAACGCACCGTATACACCGAGGAACAAAAAGTTCTCCTCCAAAGACATTTCGATCAGGACAAGGACCCAAGCCTGCAGAAACGCATGGAGCTGGCACTGATGATTGGTGTGACCGAGTATGCGATTAAGATCTGGTTCAAGAACCAGCGTGCTAAGAACAAAAAAGCATCTGGGGGAAACTCATGAAGTCCTGCCAGAATCAAATGGAAGCTCAAAAGATGTTTCCGTGCCTACCCATTCTCAATGGCGCTTATCTGTTCCTGCCCTTGGAAATAGAGAGTCCACGTCTCTAGACACATCCACTGTGGACTTTAGTCTCCCACCCACCCTCAGCCTGCCAGCTTCTCTTCATGATGACCAGGCCATAGAGGATACCGGGTGTATTCGCCAAGAGGACCTGCTTGAACGTCAAGCTCCTGTTGTAGCTTGCAACCCTGGTCAACCCACAGTGGTTGAATCTCAACATTACTCAGCAGTGCCTGAATGGGAAGCCTCGATGGGAGGTCCAGTTTTCATCACAGAGGGAGTCTGTGGACCAAACAATGTTCAATACTTTTATCCGACTTTTGAGCAGTACTGAGGATGGATGCATGAGAATCTAGTCACTTGGGAGGACTCATAGACTTGGAATCACATACTGCCTCCACACCCTAGACCCCAAGGCAAAAATCTTCATTGCAAGGAAGAGGTGTGGTGGTAATGTCATTGATATGAGGATTTGTTAAAATGATTTAGACTAATCTGTATTAGTTTCAGGCCGTGTGATCCATATACTCAATAATTTTCTTTTGAAGGAATGTTGAAAGTCTTTCAAAAACATTCTAAACATTAGTATTGTTGTGTTATATTTTAGTTAAATAAAAGTAGAATATATTTTAAAGAAATCAGTGTTTGAGCAAATGGGCAGCACTTTCGTAAACAAATAGTCATATTTATCTGAATAGATTCAATTAAAACATTGGAATTTTACCATATGTATAGTTGTATAAGCATTACATGTGTAATATATCATATATGTGATATACTTATATTTTATATGTAAATTGCCTTTATCTTTCTGTAGCATAGTTGCTCACTTTTTAAGAATTACTTCAGTAGTTTTATTTATAAAGATACAATTATGTCCACATAAAAATTACCTGGAATGCATAGACAGTGTGTATTCATGTGTGTATCTGTGTATGTATTTCTATCAAGACAAAAATGCTCTAAATTGCTTTCATTAATGTTTTCTCATAAAAATCTAGCAGCATTTTAAGAATGAAATACATAATTTTGAAAACATTTCATCACAATAAAGCACACAGCTTTCTATGGTCCATTTATTTGATGACCAGGTAATACCAAAAAGCTTTTCTAGTGTTACTATAATAGGAACATCAGTATTCACACTGCTCCCATGTACTGAGAAATCTACAAATCTTCATTATTAGTATGGTTGCAAATAAATGAATTTTTGTACGGGAAGCTCAGCCAAACACCTTGCTTGAAGGACGGGATCCCCTGAGGCTATTATTTTCTTATAAATATTGCAGGTGTGCTCCCCTCCTCCCCTTTTGTTTTCCTGCTCTCTGCTGGAATCTCTGTTTTGTAAGTCCTCCCCTTATTAAAGCTGAATATTTTATAATCAATTCTGTCTGCCATTCTTTTACGCTGCAACATTCTGACTTCAAACTTGGGGCCCGAACTGTGTTTTATTTAGCCATAATTGATTTTTAATATTTACTCTGAACTTATAATAAAAGGCAACTCTTGCTGCCACTGTGGTTTGATTCTGTTCCAATTTAGTTTCCTTTAATTCTGTTTCCACCCTCACTCTCATCAATTTCTGTTCTAACTGGAACTGACTGGGCTGAATTGTACGTATTTTCTGTAGCATAAATAACTTATATTTAAAATGCTAGATGTTTTCAATTAAATGGTGGCTTACAGAGGAAGATTCAGCATTTCTGACCTGCGTCCTTCTTGGGCTAGAGCTTCGTCATGTCTCTGACCCAGAGAGGAGAGGCATGGCATCTGGCTCACTTCCCTTCTTCCCAGCACTGTGTTCTGTCTACTCCACCCACCTAAGGGCTAGCCAATCAAATGGGCCAAGGCATTTTCTTTATCAACCAATGAAAGTAACACCTCTATCATTTCCCCTTTTCTGTTTAAACAAAAAAGAAAGGCTTTAACTTTAACATAGTCAAATCACATATAACAAAACAGTTATCAAGCAAGAATTACAATTACAATATTAATATCTACTTTATCTTTTATCATAACTAAGGAAAACAATCACTATCTATCTATTCTTCAATTCCATCAAAGACTCCAGAAGGATATAATATTACCTACATAAACAAGAAAAAAGCAACTTCCAAACTCTAGAAATGACTGAGACATCTCACTGTCAGGAAAGGCACCCAAAGTTCCTCTGTACCATTGGGACATCCATCTTCAGTCTACAGGCCCATAGTATCCAGCAGACATTTCCATGAAGCAGGAAAATTCAAAGGCAGTTCAGTCACTATCTGCTGTGTCCTGCAGAATGTCTCGCAGACTCTTTCATGAATCAGGAACCCTGAAAGATCATCTCACCTTTAGGCAAGTTCAGCAGTCCTCTCTCTGTGGGTTCTTTGTGTCCAGTTTATACAACAGTTCAGGCAAGAGCAGTTTCTTGCACAAATGGCTAACCAACTCCAAAAGGAGCCTCTTCGATGCCCATCTTCCTCTTGAAGTTGAATGGTGCTGCCAGGAGCAGACATGTGTCAATGTCATAAACAGTCCTAAGTTATTAAAATATTTAAAATGGCATATTCTGTAATCTTTGAAAGATATGAGGAATGCCTATCTGAAATATATCTATGCACATCTAGAAAATCTAACTAACATGAGTATAAGCTTAATTATTATTAATGATTATCCATTAACAACCTATATACATTACATTTTTACATGAACTATACAATCACATTACCTTAGTCAAGGTCAGAAATACATACACATAAAACAAGATTGACCTTAAATTTATATCAATAAAGTCAAATCCATACCAATGCAAATTATTCATATCTATATCATATCCCCTTTTAAATGTAAAAGAACAATTATAACAATATTTGGGGATTTGGTCACAGTTTTTTTCTATCCAAACTGCTTCATGCTGTATGAGGGTGCTGTTATTTCGGTCTTTCATTATATAACAGATAACCTGTGTGCCATGTTCATCTCAGTCAGCAGTTGAATGAAGTAATTGTTTGAAGGTATTTACAGCAACCTTTCAGGAGGGCATGGTCTATCATACCATATTGGGATAGAAGCAATCCACAGGGGCTCATCCTCTGTGGAAACAAAAGAAGAAATTCCTTTCCAAAGCATCATGTCCTTAGATCCAAATTTTAAAGTCAAGGTATTTTCAAAATATCTATCTTGGATTAGTTCAACAGCGTTTATATACAAATATCTTTTAGCAGCTGTTGCTCCATCCTGGGCATTTAAACAATTCAATGAGAGCATAATAGCATATAGTATCAAGATTCTCTGTGTATTTTCCATCTTTCTACAGCTTTATATTAACCTCTATTTCATTTATTTTTACTTTTATTTTTTGAGACAGGTTCTCTGTATATCTTTGTCCTGGAATAACTCTTTAGACCAGGCTGTCCTTGAATTCACAGAGATCCACTTGCCTCTGCTTCCCAAGTGCTGGGATTAAAGGTGTGTGCTACAATGCCTTGAACTCACAGTAATCTGTCTGTTTCTGCTTCCCAGGCATTGGGATTAAAGGTGTGTCTTGCAACACCCTGAAGTCTCATGGTTAAGCTAACTTTTCCCCATGATGTCTCAGAGGTCAATTTACCTCTGCTTCCCAAGTGTTGGAAATAAAGGTGTGTACTACCACACCCAACTACTCTCTTTCTTTCATTTTTTTTTTACTTTAAAAACTTTAACCTTTAGCTTACATATATTTTTAACAAACTGAAAACCATTTAGGGATTTTTTTTTGCTCTGGATTTCTCTTTACTGTATATGTCTCTCTTTATTTGACCACAGGAGTTTTTAAGAAGAGGATGAAAGTGTGGCTTTGACAACTGGATCCAGCCCATTCCTTAGCATTCCTTCCTCATAACAGAGATACCGGGTGTTGCCATTTTTATTGTCACAATTCTATGGCGTTTCAAGGTCCCTGTCAGCAAGCAAGCTGAAGCATTCTGCTCAGAGACACTCAGTGTGACTGCCTGCCTGAAAGCATCAGAGTTTGCCCTGTCAGGACGGCCCAGAAAGCCGGCATTTTAAATCGGCGCAGCTTCTTCCTGCTATGGCTGAAAACAGAGAAGCAGGTGGTCAGCTTGTCATCAATATTATTTAAGTATTTTGTGGCAGGACCTCTTAAAAGTTCTACAGGGTTTTGCAGCTAAAGCTGAGTCAGGAAGCCTCTCTTAGATGAGAGCACTTACTTGCCTGTAGTAAGCAGAACAGATTCAAGAAATTGCTGCCACTAAGAAAACATGCTTTTTTCTATTCTTTCCCAAGCTTTCTCAGACTTTCTGTGGATGCTTTTTTCCATGTTGGGCAGCCATTTGTTGAAGGAGCTGGGGTCAGGCCTGCTTTTGTCCCACCCGGCTCCGACATGGTTAGCTTTACACCTGAAATAACAACACACAAACTGTATTCATATAAACACTCTCTGGCCCATTATATCTAGCCTTTTCTTGGCTAATTCTATATCTTGCTTAACCCATTTCTAATAATTTGTGTAGCACCACAAAGTGCTGGCTTACCTGGGAAAGATTCAGCATGTCCAACATGAGTCCATCTTGGGCTGGAGCTTCATCATGTCTCGGACCCAGAGAGGAGAGGCATGGCATGTGGCTCACTTCCCTTCTTCCCAGCATTGTGTTCTGTCTACTCCACCCACATAAGGGCTAGCCAATCAAATGGGCCAAGGCATTTTCTTTATCAACCAATGAAAGTAACACCTCCATCACAGAAGAACAGGTGACTCAAAAGCCAGAAACATTTCCTATTCCCAAGATTCTTTTCCCAAAGAACCGTTTTGCCACCTACTCCCTGCCACCTCATCACCAATGCTGGACCCTGCCACAAATCCGGGGAGCTTCAGCTGCTCTGGTAAAGTCCACTTCAATCAGAAGAATAGGTATAGGTCACTTCAGTCAGAAGAACAAATTCTGTCCCAAAGATCCATTCCACAGCCATGTCCTCCTTCCTCATTACCTACCCTATGCAGGGCACTGCCCTAAACACTGGCAGATTTCTTCTGCTCAATTGCAGGCTACACTAGTAAGAAGAACAGGTCAAATGCTCTTGTCATATGATAGGGCATCTCTTGGGTATATTCCCAGGAGTGGTATTGCTGGGTCCAGGGGTAGGTTGACCCCTTATTTCCTGAGAAACCCGAAACACAGATTTCCAAAGTGGTTGCACAAGATTGCATTCCCACCAGCAGTGGAGGAGGGTACCCCTTCCTCCACAGCCTCTCCAGCAAAGGATATCATTGGAGTTTTTTATTTTAGCCATTCTGACAGGTGTAAGATGATATCTCAAAGTTGTTTTGATTTGCATTTCCCTGATCGCTAAGGAGTTTGAGCATGACCTTAAGTGTCTTTTGGCCATTTGAACTTCCTCTGCTGAGAATTCTCTGTTCAGTTCAGTGCCCCATTTTTTAATTGGGTTAATTAGCATTTTAAAGTCTAGTTTCCTGAGTTCTCTATATATTTTGGAGATCAGACCTTTGTCTGTTGCGGGGTTGGTGAAGATCTTCTCCCAGTCAGTAGGTTGCCTTTTTCCATGTTCATAGCAGTATTATTTGTAATAGCCAGAACCTGGAAACAACCTAGATGCCCCTCAATGGAAGAATGGATGAAGAAAGTGTGGAATATCTACACGTCAGAGTACTACACTGCGGTAAAAATCCAATGACTTCTCGAATTTTGCATGCAAATGGATGGAAATAGAAAACACTATTGTGAGTGAGGTAACCCAGACCCAAAAAGATGAACATGGGGTGTACTTACTCATAATTGGTTTCTAGCCATAAATAAGGGTCACAGAGTCTACAATTGGTGATCCTAAAGAAGCTAAGTAAGAAGTTGAACCAAAGGAAAAACAAATAGTTATCCTCTTGGCTATGGGAAGTAGACAAAATTGCCGGGGAGAAAATTGGGATCTTGGGGGTGGGGTGGGATGGTGGTAAGTGGAGATGGGGAGAGAAAAGGGAGAAGAGGATGAGGGGAACGTGGGGAAAAAGGAAGATTGGGATAAAGGAAGGTAGGATATGGGAGCACGGAAGCACAATTCTTAGTTAAGGGAGCCACCTTAGGGTTGGCAAGAGACTAGAACCTAGAGTGGCTCCCAGGATCCCAAGGCGGTGTTCCCAGTTTGTTCCTTGGGCAGCTGAGGATAGGGAACCAGAAATGACCCTAGCCTATAGCAATACTGACGAATATCTTGCATATCATCATAGAACCTTCATCTGGTGATGGATGGAGATAGAGACAGAGACCAACACTGGAGCACTGGACTGAGTTCCCAAGGTCCCAATGAGGAGCAGAAGGAGGGAGAACATGAGCAAAGAATTCGGGACCACGAGGGGTCCACCCACCCATTGAGACAGTGGAGCTGATCTACTGGTAGCTCACCAAGGCCAGCTGGACTGTGACTGAAAAATCATGGGTTAAAACTGGACTCTCTGACCATGGCGAACAATGAGGGCTGATGAGAAGCCAAGGACAATGGCACAGGGTTTTGATCCTATGCAATGTGTTAGCTTTGTGGAAGCCTAGCCAGTTTGGATGTTCACCTTCCTAGATATGGACAGAAGGGGGAGGACCTAGGACTTACCATAGGGCAGGGAACCCTGACAGCTCTTTTGACTGGAGAGGGAGGGGGAGAGGAGTGTGGGAGGAGGGGGAGAAGGATGGGTGGAGGGGGAGGGAAATGGGAGACTGGGAGGAGGTGGAAACTTGTTTTTTTTTTTTAGTTCCTTTTCTCAATAAAAATTAAAAAAAGTAAAATAAAATCAGGAACGAAGCAAAAAAAAAAAAAAAAAAAGGAAAAGCAAAACAGGTCAATGACTTGCCTGCCAGCAGGGACTACCCCACTACATAGAATTATTTCCCAAAGACTCTTTCCATTTCCCATACCCTCCTACCTCATCACCCTCCTATGGCTATCACCTACTCTCCCCCAACTCCTGAAGAATAGGTTTCCAGGTTCAGGTCATACCAGTCAGAAGAACAGAAATCCTAAGCTACATGAAAGGTCAAGCTGAATGATGGAAGGCTACCCCCCAAACTTGGACAGAGATTCCCTACTAGATCAGAGGATAACTTTTTGCTATAAATCCAGGACACAAAGACCAGAAAACTAAAGTGGAAACAGAAACCAAGGAATAAAACACTCACCCAACAAAGATAAACTCAGAAATCTGAACCTAAACCTTTAACCATTAAAAACCCAGTTGTCAAAAGGCTAGCGTATGAATACAGTCAACAATAGCTAGAGAAATATGGCAGCACCAGAGTTCAGTTATCCCGCAACAACAAGACCTGAATATTACAACACAGCTGACACACACCGAAACCACATTAACACCAACTGTATGAAGATGATCAATTTCCTTAAAGTTAAAATAAAAAGTCTGTAAAAGAAAGTGAGGAAAATTCAAATAAAAATAATTGAAGGAATCAATAAATCCTTTAGAGAATGCCAAGAACACCAAAGGGGAAAAACAACAAAACAAAAACAAAAAAGCAAACAAAAACACCAGCAGGTCAAGGAATGTATTCAAAGCCCTAAAAAATTTAAATGGATGCAATAAAGGAAACACAAAGTGAGCGAATTCAAAAAATGAAAAATTTGGGTAAACAAACAGGAGCTACAGATGTAAACATCATGAAGATAATATAAGAGATGAAAGAGAAAATCTTGAGTATTGAAGATATGGTAAGAAATCTATTCATTGGTGAAAGAAAAGTGTAAATATAAAAAATTCTAAGATGAATCTCTCAGGAGATATGGGGTACCATGTAAAGATCAAACCTAAGAATAGTAGGAATACAAGGATAAGAATCCCAGCTCAAAAGCACAGAAAATCTATTTAACAATATCATAGATGAAAAATTTCTATCTTAAATAAGGACATGCCTACAAAAGTATAAGAAACTTACACAACACGAAACAGATGGAATCAGAAAAGAAAGACCCATACCACATAATAATCAAAATACTAAATATACAGAGCAAAAAATAATATTAAAGGCTACAAGGGAAAACATGCCAAGTGACATATTAATTTTGCCTGACTTCTCAATGGAGACTCTAAAATCAGAAAGACCTGAACAGATATTGTGTAGACTCTAAGAGGCCACAGATGACAGCCCAGATTACTAAACTCAGCAAAATTTACAAACACCATGGACAGATAAAATAAAATAATTTATGACAAAGTCAAATTTAAACAATATCTATCCACAAATCTAACACTACAGAAGGTACTGGAAGGAAAACTTCAACTCCTAAAAGGAAGTTAATTATGCCCACCAAAACACAGACAATTGATAATCTCACACCAGCATAATCCAAAAAAAGGAAATACACTCCAACTCCCACACACTGCTACCACCACCACAAATAATAACAACATCAACAGCACAATAGCAGGAATAAACAACCATTGGTCATGAATTCCTCTCAATATCAATAAATTCCAATTCCCTAATAAAAAGAAAGAGGATAACAGAATGGGTATGAAAATAAGATGCACCCTTCCGCTGCATAAAAAAAAAAACACACCTCAGCCAGGCAGTGGTGGCACACGCCTTTAATCCCAGCACTCCGGAGGCAGAGGCATGCCTGTCTACAAGACAGAGTTCGAGGCCAGCCTGGTCTACAAGAGCTAGTTTCAGGACAGCAACCAAAAAGCTACAGAGAAACCCTGTCTCGAAAAATCAAGAAAACAAAACAAAACAAAACAACAACAAAAAACAAAAATGCACCTCAACATCAACGATAAACATTACCTCTTAGCAATGGGTTGGAAAACTAATTTTCCAATCAAATGGACATACGAATCATGCAGGTATAGGTATTCTAATATCTAACAGATTAGATTTTGTGGTAGTTTGAATGCAATTGGCCCCCATAATCTTATGGAGTGGCACTGCTAGGAGATGTAGCTTTGTTGGAATAGGTATGACCTTTTTGGAGGACGTGTATCCAATGCTAGGTATTGGCTTTGAGGTTTCTTATATTCAGGATACTCCCTAGTATCTCAGTTGACTTCCTCTTGCCTTCAAGATGTAGCACTTTCAACTCTCCAGCATTGGGCCTGCCTGCACACAACCATGCTCTCTGTCATAATGATACGTGACTGAGCCTCTAAAACTGTAAGCAAATCACCCCAATTAAATGTTTTATTTATAAGAGTTTCCCTGCTAGACATGGATCGAGGTGGGTGGTCCTTGGACTTCCCACAGGGCAAGGAACCCTGATTTCTCTTTGGTCTGACAAGGGAGGGGGAATTGTCTGGGGGAGGGGGAGGGAAATGGGAGGCGGTGGAGGGAAAGAGACAGAAACCTTTAATAAATAAATAAATAGAACCAAAAAAAATAAGAGTTACCATGATCATGTTGTTATTTCACAGCAATAAAAACAATAAGACAGACTTCAAATCAAAATTAATAAAAAGAGATGGAGAACAATCTGTCCTATTCATTAAAGAAAATAATCCGCCAAGATGAAGTTTACTTCTAACATTATACCCCAAAACTAAGGGCACCCAGATTCATATAGGAAGCATTACTAAAGTTTAAATAATACATCAAACCTCATAAAATAATTGTGAGAGATTTCAATACTCCACTCTCACTAATAGACAGATCATTGCAACAAAAACTAAACAAAGAAATAATGGAGGTAACAGACATGAATCAAATCGACCTAACAGATATCTACAGAATATATCATTCAAATACAAAATTAAAAAGAATAAACTGAAAATTCCCAACAGATGAATCTCAAATGGCTAAAAGACACTTAAGGAATTGGTCAGCATCCTAAGTCATCAGGAAAATGCAAATGAAAGTGACTCTGAGATACCATCTTGCACCTATCAGAACTGTTAAGATCAAAAACGCTGATAACAGCTTATGTTGGAGAGGATAAAGAATAAGGGGAACAGCCTTCCACTGCTGGGGTGGAGTAAAAACATGTACAGCCATTTTGGAAGTCAGCATGATTCTTAGAAAATTGGGAATCAATTTACCTCAAGACCCAGCTATACCAATTGTAGGATACACATTTCTACTACAAGGACACCTGCTCAATTACCTTCAGGGCACCATTATTTGTAGTATCTAGGAAGAGGAAATAACCTAGATACCCATCAGCTAAAGACTGGGTAAGGAAATGTGGCACATTTACACAATGGAGTAGTACTCAGCTATAAAAAATGATGGCCTCTTGAAATTAGCAGGTAAACTGGTAGAACAAGAAAAATAGATTCTGAGTGATCTAACCCAGACCCAGAAAGACAAGCACGGTAAAAGTACTCACTCACAGGTGGTGGTTTTTAAGAATAAAGTATAAGATAACCACCCACAGCCTCAGAGAGGCTGGGTAAGAAGGAAGGCAAAAAGAGGAATGCATGGATTTCCCTGGGAAGGGGAAGTAGAAACGATCTCCTGGGTAGCTGAACAGAGCGGACAATGAGGAATACTGTGTATTCAAGAACTATTGCAGTGGGTTTTTGATTCTACTGCACGTACTGGCTTTGTGGGAGCCTAGGCAGTTTGAATGCTCACCTTATGAGACCTGGACAGAGGTAGGCAGTCCTTGGGCTTCCCACAGGTCAGGGAACCCTGATTGCTCTTCGAGCAGATGAGGGAGGGGGACTTGATCGGGGGAGGGGGAGGGAAAGGGGAAGCAGTTGTGGGGACGAGGCAGAAATCCTTAATAAATAAATAAATTTAAAAAAAATAAAATAAAATAAAAAAAAAGAATTGCAGGGGATTGAGGAAAGGGAAGTAAAGGGGACAGATTGGGTGGGCTGGGTGCAAGAGTCTAGTTGGAGGCAGGATAGAGGGAAAGAGAAACAAAAGAGAAGTCTTGATGGGGGTGGCATTTGGGGCATTAGGTAGAAGCATGCTACCATGAAAATTATCAGGAACCCACAAGGATGACCCCAAGTAAGACTCCTAGCAATAGTGGAGAACGCTCCTGCATTGGTAGTCTGTAGTAAATAGGGGTGGCGGGGCTGCATCCACAGCACCCAGGCCGCCTGCCCGGCTAGCTGAGTCGGTAGAACATGGGACTCTTAATCCCAGGGTGGCGCCCCACGTGATGGACTAAACTCACTTAAAAAACCTGAGAAGGCTTAAAAATAAGGGAGAGAGAGTTTAACACAGATTTTTGCTGTTTGTTGGTGGCTTGCTGTAGAGAGATTTCCTGATTCGGCAACAGTAGCAGAAAAAACGCTGTGTCATTTTAAAGCGCGACTTTCTGGGGCAGTGCCACCATGGCGATCTCTGTCTGGCTCCTGCGGGAGACAGAGCTTTTGAATAGAGCATTTGGAGTAAAGTGCTATGATTTGTTTGATGGCAACTAGACTCGCTGTGTTCTCTGGTCTGCTCTGCTTGCCAGAGGCAAGCAAGCACTTTCTTCTAAGAGAAGCTTCCTGACTCAGCTTTAGCTGTAAAGCCTGCAGCTCATTAAGAGGTCCTGCTACGAAATACTTAAACAGTGTTGACTAAAAGCTGAATGCATGCTTTTCGGTTTTCAGCCGTAGCAGGAAAAAAGCTGCGCCGTTTAAAAATGAAGGCTTTCTGGGCCATCCTGCCAGGGCAAACTCTGACTGTTTGAGGCAGGAGGGCCGGCTACCAAGAGAGGACTTGAGTATTGTCTGTTGTAGCTCACTTGCTGGCAGGGACCTTGAAATGCCATACAGTAAACATGGCTACAGCCTGTATATCTGCCATGAGGCTGGAAAGCTAAGGAATGGACTGGATCTAGCTGGCAAAGCCACGCCTTTAGTCTTACTGAGATTGCATGGTAAATTAAAGATTCATGTGGTCAGAAAAAGAGAGATATACAGTAAAGAGAGATTCAAAGACAAAGAAAAATTTTAAATGGTTTACAGTGTTTTAAAAATATATGCAGACTAAAAGTTGAAGTTCTTAAAGTAAAAAACATAAAAAAAGGAAGAGAGTTGTTGTGTGTGGTAGCACACGCCTTTAATCCCAGTGCCTAGAAGGCAGAGGCAAACAGATCTCTTTGAGTTCAAGGTGTAGTAGCTTACACCTTTAATCCCGAATGCCTGGGAGGCAGAGACAGGCGGATCTCTGAGAGTTCAAAGACAGCCTGGTCTATAGAGTTACTTCAGGTCAAAGATACAGAGAACCTGTCTCAAAAAGCAAAGAGTTAAAAGTAAAAATAAACAAAATAGAGGTTAAAACAAAGCTGTACAAAGATGGAAAATACACAGAGAATTTTGATACTGTGTGCTATTATGCTCCCTTTGAATTATTTGAATGCTGAGGAAGGAGCAACAGCTGCTAAAAGATATTTGTTTATAAATGCTGCTGAACTAATCCAACATAGATATTTTAATGCCTTGACTTTGAAATTTGGATCTAAGGACATGATGCTTTGGAAAGGAGTTTCTTATTTTGTTTTCACAGAGGATGAGACGCTGTTCATTTCTTCTATTCCGATTTGGTATGACGGACCACGCCCTCCTGAAGGGTTGCAGTGAACATCTTCAGAAAATTGCTTCGCTCAACTGCCAACTGAGATGAAACTAGCACACAGGTGATACCATGAAAGACCTAATTAATGACGCCCCCATTCAGCAGGAAGCAGTATGGAGAGAAAAAACTGTGCCCATGTTCCCAAATATGGTTTATAAACGTTCTTTCCCATTTAAAGGGGGATATGATATAGGTATGAATAATTTGCATTAGTATAGATTTTGCTTTATTGATAGAGATTTACGGTCAATTTTGTTATATGTATAAGTGTTTCTGATTTTGATTAAGGTATTGTGATTGTGTAGTTCATTTAAATATGTACTGTATAATTAAGAAATATAGGTTGTTAATGGATAATCATCGATAATAGTAAAGCTTGTAGTCATGTTAGTTAGATTTTCTAGATATATAGAGATATATTTTAGATAGACATTCTTCATGTCTTTCAAAGATTACAGAATAGGACATTTAATGTTTTAATAACTGAGGACTTTTCATGACAATGAGACACTCTGCTCTTGGCAGCACCAATGTACTTCAAGAGGAAGATGGGCATCGAAGAGGCACCTTATGGAGTTTGATAGCCATTTGGGCAAGAAACTGCTCTTGCCTGGACTATTGCATAAACTGGACATAGAGAACTGCAGAGAGAGGACTACTGAACTTGTCTAAGGTGAGATGATCTTTCGGGGTTCCTGATTCATGAAAGAGTCTGGGAGACAT
This sequence comes from Microtus oregoni, assembly GCF_018167655.1. NCBI lineage: Eukaryota > Metazoa > Chordata > Mammalia > Rodentia > Cricetidae > Microtus > Microtus oregoni. The sequence goes on along the minus strand of NW_024543080.1, from coordinate 17,026,418 downwards.
TCTGCAGGACAGAGCAGATAGTGACTGAACTGACTTTGAATTTTCCAGCTTTATGGAAATGTCTGCTGGATAGCATGGGCCTGAAGGCTGAAGATGGATGCCCCAACGGTACAGAGGAACTTTGGGTGACTGTCCAGACAGCAAGATGTCTCTGTCATTTCTAGAGTTTTAAAAGTTGCTTTTTTCTTGTTTGCTTACATAGTATTGTATCTTTCTGGAGTCTTTGATGGAGTTAAGAATGGTTAGTTATAGTTATAGTTTTCCTTAGTTATGATAAAGATTATTGTAACTTTTACTTGATAACTGTTTTGTTATATGTAATTTTGCTATGCTAAAGTTAAAGCTTTTTTTTTTTAAACCGAAAAAGGGGAATTGATGGAGGAAGGTCATTGGCTAATAAAGGAACTGCCTTGGCCCATTTTATTGGTTAGAGGATAGGTGGGAGGAGTAGACAGAACAGAACGCTGGGAGGAAGAGGAAGTGAGCTCAGAGTCTCGACAGCTCTCCTCTGGGGAGCAGACACCTGAGAGAGACGCCATGCCCCGCTCCCGGGATGAAGCTCCGACCCAGGATGGTCATAGGCTAGAATCTTCCTGGTAAGCGTACCTTGGGGTGCCATACACAGATGATTAGAAATGGGCTAAATTAATATGTGAGAATTAGCCTAGAAGAGAATGGGCCAAGCAGTGTTTAAATCAATACAGTTTGTGTGTTGTTATTTCGGGCATAAGCTAGCCGAGCAGGCGTCCGGGGTGCTGTGAACGCAGCCCAGCCGCCCCTTATTACTACAGTGGTCATCTACTACTGTAAGCAGATTGTTGACTTCTATGATTGTTACCAAAGATACTCTACCTAGTAACTGATGGAAACAGAGGCAGAGATCCATAGACAGGCACCACGCTGAGCTCCAGGCATCTAGATGGAGAAAGGGAAGAGGGATTATAGCAGCCAGGATTGGTCATAAAAGAGAAACCCACAGAGACAGCTGACCTGAGCTCATGGGAGCTTATGGACTCTGGACAAATGGTCAGGGAGCATGCATGGGACCAACCTACCCTCTGCATGTGTTTGACAATCGTGTAGCTTGGTCTCTCAGTAAGGTTTCTAACAGTAAGAGCACAACCTCTCCATGGTGTTTAGCTGAGTTTTGTTAACCTGCTCCCATATTGGATTACCTGACCCTGCCTCAACACAAGGAGAGGAGCTAGGTCCTGCCTCTACTTGATGAGCCATCCTTTGTTCAAGTCCATCGGAGGCCTGTTCAGCTCTGACTGGAGATGGAAAGGAGTGGATGAGGAGGAATGTAGATGGGAAATGGAAGGATATTAGAGGAAAGAAGGGAGGGGAAACTGGTTGGTATGTGAAATAAATGTAAAAATATTTATAAGGAAGGAAGCCAGGAAAGCAATAAAGAAACAAAAGAAGGAAGGAAGAAAGAAAGAAGAATAGAAGAAAAAAAGAGGAAAAAAGAAAATTGATTCATAAGTAAGTGTAAATCTGTGTGTATTTATTTGGGATTTGGCCTAGAAGAGTAAAAAAAAAGCCAACTAATATAAATAAAGAACTCAAGAAATTAGACAGTAACATTCTAAATAACCCAATTATAAAAAATTGGGTACTGAACTACACAGAGAATTCTCAACAGAAGAATCTCAAGTGGTCAAAAGATATTTAATGAGATGTTCAACATCTTTACCTATCAGGGAGATGCGAATCTAAACAACTCTTACACCTTTTTAAATGACTAAGATCAAAAACACTAATGATAGTTTATCTTGGAGAGGATGTGGAGTAAAGGGAGCTCTCTTCTATTCTGGTGGGAGTGAAAACTTGCCTGACCACTTTGGAAATCAGTAAGGCGAGTTCTCAGGAAATTGGGAATCAACCTACCTCAGGATCCAGCAATACTACTCTTAGGAATATACCCAAAAGATGCTCACTCATACTACAAAAGTATTTGTTCAATTATGTTCATAGCAGCCTTATTTGTAATAGCCAGAACATGGAAACAACCTAGATGCTCCTCAACTGAAGAATAGCTAAAGAAATTGTGACACATTTACACATTAGAGTACTACTCAGTGGTAAGAAAACAATGACATCTTGAATTTTGCATGCAAATGAATTGAAGTAGAAAACACTTTCCTGAGTGAGGTAAATCAGACCCCAAAAAAATTGAATTTGGTATGTACTCGCTAATAAGTGAATACTAGCCATAAACAAAAGACATTGAGCCTATAGTTCAAGATCCTAGAGAAGCTAGGTAATAAGGTGAACCCAAAGAAAAACATATAAAGACCCACCTGGAAATTGGAAACAGGCAAGATCGCCTGACAAAATTGGGAACAGGTGAGCTGGGGGTAGGAGGAAGAGGAAAAGAGGAAGAGGACAGGAAAAGGGGAGAGTTGAGGAGAACTTGAGGGAATGGGATAGTCGAGATGGAGAAAGGACAGATATGAGAGCAAGGAAAGAGATATCTTGATTGAGAGAGCCATTATGAGGTTAGCAAGAAACCTGGCTCTAGAAAAATTCTTAGGAATCCACAAGGATGACCCTAAGCAATAGAGGAGAGGGAACCTGAAGTGGTCTTGCCCTTAGTCAGACTGATGATTATCTTAAATATCACCATAGAACATTCATCCAAAAAAAGGTGGAAACAGGCAGAGATCCACTCGGAGCACTGGACTTTGCTCCCAAAGTCCAGTTGAAGAGTGGAAGGAGGGAGATTATGATCAGAGAGGTCAAGACCATGAGGGATTCAGTTTGCCTGAGCTATGGGAGCTCACCAACTCCCACTGGACTGAGAGTAAATGAGCATAGGATCAGACTAGTCCCTCTGAATGTGGTTGAGAGTTGGGGCAGACTGAGGGGCCACTGACAGTGTCACTGGGATTTGTCTCTGCTGCATGTGGTGGCTCATTGGTATTCTGATATCCTTGGATGTGTGCCTTGCTCAGCCTCGGTATGGTGGAGAGGCCCTTGGACTTTCCATGGGGGTGGGGTGCCTAACCCTTTTATGGTATTGGAGGGGGTGGAGTAGGAGTGTGTGGGGGGAAGTGGGAGGAGGGGAAGGAAAGGGAATTTTGATTGGTATTAAGTAATAAAAAAAGAAAAAAGAAAAATTAAGAAGTCTTACCACTACCAAGTTGGGCAACTGCAGTCTAAGAAAACTAAGCAGACTGAGCTAACTAAGCCGACACAGCCTCTCTCTCTTCCTATTTTATATTCCCACAAGTGCTAGGAGTAAAAGTGAGTGGCTCCCTAGAATGGGGATTAAAGACTTGGACCACTTCCACCTGGATTTGTTTCTGCCTTGATTTTGTGCAGTCTAGCATGGCCTTGAACTCACAGAGATCCTTCTGCCTCTGTCTCCTAAATCCTGGGATTAAAGGTGTGTGGCACTCACTGACCTCTTTTGGCTTATCTTTTCCCATCTGATATTTAGAGAAGCTTTATTAATTAAAACAAAAACAAAATATCACTATAGCCAATTAATCGTAAATGCTGCCAAACTGGACAACATGTGGAACCTGAATTCTTTCTGGACTTCAGCACCAAGAGGGCAAGGTCCTCTTAGTTTCCAATTTTCACAGAACCCTACCATGCCATAATAATTTGGCAAACACTCATTAAACAAACCAATGACCTTTGGCCAACTCCTTAATGCTAATACTCTGGAAAATGAATTAAGGTAGTGTCTGTGAGTTTGAGTACATCCTGATCAACATGGTAAATTTTAGAATAACCTGGACTAATAGAAAGACACTGGCTTAAAACAGAAATAGGACATAAAACAATTAAGATTGAATTAGTAGGATTAGGCCTACTGGGGTGGCTCTAATAATGAGGAATGTAGGTGTGGGTAATGGATTAAGGGCCTGCAGGGTAGGAGGAGCCAAGGAGTGGGTGGAGCTTATTGAATTTTGACCTTGGAGAAGGTATTTAAGCACTGGTCCCTGGAGTAGTGATCACACCAAGACAGGAATCTGAGCAAGGTGCAACAACCTACGGATTTCCTGGTGACTTGAGGCTGCAAGGAAGTGTATATATGATATGTAAGTTGGGGGCTGCCTTGATGAGGAAGAGTAGGGGTTAAAGATGGAAGAGCCTTGGTAACACTCGACAGCTGGTATATATGCTTGGGGTTTGAAGTTCCTCACATTCACAGCTTAATGGGTAGCGAGAGGCTTCTTTGAAAATTCAGGAGCTGCTTGCAAGTTTACCTCATAGATGTGACCACTGAGAACTAGGTGAGTGCAGAGACAGGGGAAGCCAGGGAAAGAGTGCTGGTGAGACCCCAGGGTGCTGGGCCAGCTTTTAGCAGTGTTCTCCAGCAAAGGTACAGGCCGGGGCACAGTGATAGATAAGAAGCCTGTAGTAGCTTGTGGGTAGGGAATAGTGATGTAACTAGGGACTGTGGGGATTCTCTGATATTTGTCTGTTTTCAGTCCCAGTTTCTCCAGTGGAGAAATATCTTACGCTCAGAACAAATCCCTCTGTTGACTCCAGAATCTCAAGATCCCCAGCGATTACCATTGGTACCTGGTTTGAAAATGATGGGAGACTACAGTGTCCTTCCAAGTAACGAGCACTCTAGTTCTCCAGTGAACCCAGACTTTCAAGGTTCTTCTAGTATCTCATGTCCACAAGGTCTCCTCCCTTCTCAAGGCCCTCCAAGGTCACAAGCTTCTGTCAGTGATCTGAGGAAGCAACTGAGAAAACGCACGGTATTCAGCCAGGAACAAAAGCTTGTCCTGCAGGAATATTTTGATAAATGCATGAACCCAAGCCAAGAGCAATGCATGGCACTGGCTCAAAGATTTGGCTTGAAGGAGTCCCATATCAGGATGTGGTTCAAGAACAGACGAGCTAGAGCTAGACAGAATCTGAAGAATTCTCAAGAACTTCCTGGGGAGCCTGGCTCTGGATCTCATGATAGGCCTGTCTACCCTCAAGGTTCTGTCCCTCTTGTCGCCTCTGCCAATGCAGATTACATGTGCCAGAGCCCTGAGCTCCAAAACCACCCATCCACTGTAAGCGAACCGAGTCTGCAAATGTCTCAAAGTCCCCTTATTCTACCAGGAGTGCTAATGCAATCAAGTCTCCAGGGACACTCAGATGATGAAAGAATTCCACGTCCCCACGTGTCCCCAGACCCATCAACGAAACCGAGTCCCCAATTGCTGGGAACCGGAACAGCGCTCTCTAGACACCAGATTCCCTTAATTTCCTCAGTGAGTTCGGGTTGTAAGGTTTCCCAAGTCCCTATTGCATCTTCAGATAAATGTGGTGACCAGCAAGTTCACCCTGAAGTTCCGAGGAAGCAACGGAGAGAACGCACCGTATACACCGAGGAACAAAAAGTTCTCCTCCAAAGACATTTCGATCAGGACAAGGACCCAAGCCTGCAGAAACGCATGGAGCTGGCACTGATGATTGGTGTGACCGAGTATGCGATTAAGATCTGGTTCAAGAACCAGCGTGCTAAGAACAAAAAGAAGCATCTGGGGGAAACTCATGAAGTCCTGCCAGAATCAAATGGAAGCTCAAAAGATGTTTCCGTGCCTACCCATTCTCAATGGCGCTTATCTGTTCCTGCCCTTGGAAATAGAGAGTCCACGTCTCTAGACACATCCACTGTGGACTTTAGTCTCCCACCCACCCTCAGCCTGCCAGCTTCTCTTCATGATGACCAGGCCATAGAGGATACCGGGTGTATTCGCCAAGAGGACCTGCTTGAACGTCAAGCTCCTGTTGTAGCTTGCAACCCTGGTCAACCCACAGTGGTTGAATCTCAACATTACTCAGCAGTGCCTGAATGGGAAGCCTCGATGGGAGGTCCAGTTTTCATCACAGAGGGAGTCTGTGGACCAAACAATGTTCAATACTTTTATCCGACTTTTGAGCAGTACTGAGGATGGATGCATGAGAATCTAGTCACTTGGGAGGACTCATAGACTTGGAATCACATACTGCCTCCACACCCTAGACCCCAAGGCAAAAATCTTCATTGCAAGGAAGAGGTGTGGTGGTAATGTCATTGATATGAGGATTTGTTAAAATGATTTAGACTAATCTGTATTAGTTTCAGGCCGTGTGATCCATATACTCAATAATTTTCTTTTGAAGGAATGTTGAAAGTCTTTCAAAAACATTCTAAACATTAGTATTGTTGTGTTATATTTTAGTTAAATAAAAGTAGAATATATTTTAAAGAAATCAGTGTTTGAGCAAATGGGCAGCACTTTCGTAAACAAATAGTCATATTTATCTGAATAGATTCAATTAAAACATTGGAATTTTACCATATGTATAGTTGTATAAGCATTACATGTGTAATATATCATATATGTGATATACTTATATTTTATATGTAAATTGCCTTTATCTTTCTGTAGCATAGTTGCTCACTTTTTAAGAATTACTTCAGTAGTTTTATTTATATAGATACAATTATGTACACAGAAAAATTTCCTGAAATACCTAGATTGTGTGTGTCCATATGTGTAACTGTGTATGTATTTTTATAAAGCCAAAAATGCTCTAAATTGCTTTCATTAATGTTTTCTCATAAGAAGCTCACAGTATTTTAAGAATGAAATACATAATTTTGAAAACATTTCACCACAATTTAGCATACAGCTTTCTATGGTCCATTTATTTATGACCAGTTAATACCAAAAAGCTTTTCTAGTGTTAATATTATAGGAACATCAGTATTCAAACTGCTCCCTTGTACTGAGAAATCAACAAATCTTCATTATTAGTATGGTTGCAAATAAATGAATTTTTGTAGGGGAAGCTCAGCCAATCACCTTGCTTGAAGGACGGGATCCCCTGAGGCTATTATTTACTTATAAATATTGCAGGTGTACTCCCCTCCTCCCCTTCTGTTTTCCTGCTCTCTGCTGGAATCTCGGTTTTGTAAGTCCTCCCCTTATTAAAGCTGAATATTTTATAATCAATTCTGTCTGCCGTTCTTTTACGCCGTAACATGTTGACTTCAAATTTGGGGCCCGAACTGTATTTTATTTAGCCATAATTGATTTTTAATATTTACTTCTGAACTTATAATAAAAGGCAACTCTTGCTGCCACTGTGGTTTGATTCTGTTCCAATTTAGTTTCCTTTAATTCTGCTTCCACCCTCACTCTCATCAATTTCTGTTCTAACTGGAACTGACTGGGCTGAATTGTACGTATTTTCTGTAGAAACAAATAACTTTTATTTAAAATGCTAGATGTTTTCAATTAAATAATTATATTTTGGAAGCAAGTTCTCTTGATAAGCTAGATTACTGATTTTACACTAGAATGTTTTGAATTTCAATTTGGGAGATATATACTTAGAACACTTTTTGTAAGATCATATATATGTATATGATCATTAAATACTAACAAAATTAGCAGATTTTGTTTTAAAGAATATCAAGTTAGAAAAGGTAATCTAAGTCATTATGACCAATGGACCATAAACATTGCTTTGCTGAAAATGCAGAGTATATCTCTGTCTCTTTCCACGTATGATTAACTGGAAACACTCACTATCAATATTGTTATCATCTTTACTATGACACTTTAATATGACACTGTTATTTTAGAGCTGCAGTGTGGAAATTTTGCTCTTGTTCTGATAAATAGTAAGAAATGCCCAGAGGAAGTTCCCAAAAAAATTAAACTCTCAACCTTCCTCCACTTTCTTTCTGTACTCATAACAGTTTATTTTGGGGGAAGGGGACGTTGTAATACAGTTTCTACCACTGCATACAGAGGTCATTATGGCCATCTGTCTACAGACTGGATTATAGGCTCAAAACTCTACTTAATGCACATAAGTGGGATTATAAATACATCAAATACTAAAGCTGTGTTAAGTAATTTTCATAGACTCTCCTACCTCAGGTGAAGTAGTAAAGAGATCAATTTATTTTTCTTAGAAACTTAACCTAGTCTCTCGGCAAGGAGTTCTGTTGCTAATATTGCACTTAGTCATATATTAGAAGACCTTTGCTTTCTAACAGAGTGTGAGGTCAATGCAGCTCACACCCAGTGGTACTTGACAGGGTCTTCGAAAAAGAGCTGACAACACTAAAACAGTGAGGTGCTTATGACCACTTCTGTATTAGGATTTCCGTCTCTTAAAGACATATACTTGATGTCATAAAAAGTGAGAATAACTTAGTTTTGATTATATAGAAATCACATATCAAAAACACCTTTTATAGTATAAAAGATAATATCAAAACATATATATATATACATATATTGATATTCATATTCATACTCTATTATGATAATATTCTGGATGATCAAATCTACTCAAACATCATCCTTATTGAGGCTAATCTACTTCCTATTCTAGGATGGTTATAGATTCAATCTTCTGTGGTCAAAGCCAAATTGTACACTCATTCTTCTCATTAAAAGTGCTTGTAAGAAGAAAACATTGCAACTTAATTGTCATAATATGCAAAATCAACCAAATGAACTAAATGATGAAAATTCAGTTGCCAATCATGAATGATTTTGATAGCTTAGAAAGGTCTCTCATAATTACACACTTTTTCCTGTGCAAAATAAAACAGATTGTAAGAACTTTGCTACTAATTGCAAAAATACAAAGTATCTGGTTGTTAGGCTGATTTGTGCAAGTAATTATCTATCTATTTATTTAAACTTTGTATGCATAATGAATTCACAGGCGATAATAACCACAATTATCAATACAAATGAAGTGTTATAAATTATCATATAAAATACTAAGCTAGAGAGTAATATCTTACAGCTAAAGCTATGTCTAAATAGTACAAATGCAATCTTTGAAATTTGATTAATTATTAAAGCTAATAATTACATCTCAGTTTGGAATGAATTCTTGCCTCTAATTTTTTTAGTGGTACATTATTCCCAAATTTTAAGAGCATAGTTAATGATATGAATGCTATAGACAATCTTGAACAGAAATTTTACTTTCTTATTTTTAAATGAAGGAATGCATGATCACCATTGAAAACTTTAAACTGAAATAAAGATATAAGGTTAGTGGGATTGCTATAGTATACATATCCAGAAACATGACTAGGAACTAAAAGAGAAGATTTTTCAAAAATTATTATAAGTAAAAGGGGAGGCACAATAGCAATTAAAAAGAGAAGACTTTTCAAAACTATTCTAAGAAATAGGGGAGGCACAGTAGCAATTACAACATTATTTGACAAGACTGTTTATTTGTTAAAGATATTGTTGAATCCCGTGCGGGTCCAACTGGACTGGACTGTCTGGTACGGAGTCGCGAGGAATAATCAGACACAACTTACACGGTCGTCATGGAAGGGCAAGATCTCTCTCGTTTATTCTCCCAACAGTTTATATATCATCCCATAAAATGAGCGGGAAAACACATTAGGCTGTATCCTAGGTAACCCAGTGAATGCGTTTTTAGTCACGTCCGCATCTACCTGTATGCTAGCTGTCATGTAGGCCATGAATTAGCATCTCTATAAGACTTCCTCCAAATTACCAAGAAATAAGCACCAAACATCCTGACCAGTTTCAGCCAACACCTCTTCTCAGGAGATCTACATTTATAACGAAAGAAAGGGCCGGGCGGTGGTGGCTCACGCCTTTAATCTCAGCACTCGGGAGGCAGAGGCAGGCGGATATCTGTGAGTTCGAGGCCAGCCTGGTCTACAAGAGCTAGTTCCAGGACAGGCTCCAAAGCTACAGAGAAACCCTGTCTCAAAATAAATAAATAAATAAATAAATAAATAAATAAATAAATAAAATAAAAAAAAAAGAAACAAAGAAAGGAGCAGTACATCCTTGCTATTGTTACGCAGAGACAGCTTGTCTGCAGAGCTATGCTATCAGCTCACACGGGGCCTATGGCCTTTTGTGCCTGGCTGCTACACCATACAGAAATATGGGCCTACAATATATTACATGTACCTATACTGAAACACACATTTCACTTTTCGTATAATTTATTCTGATCCTCCAGCATGGTCGGTTAGAATCATTTTACCTTAAATTTGTGGACTTATTCTTTCAGAGTTTGAGACCAATGTTGACTATCACAATGCCAATGTAACTTTTAGAATAGTGCACCATCGATAATGAATTTAAGTATGCAGTAACACTTGAATATGTTACAGACAGATGATTGAAAGCTTAGTATCTTACAGTTAATATTTAATGTGGCTATTGGTATTACTTAACTGTTTTAGAAAGCATATCAGTATGTATTCAAATATCTTCCAACATATTTTTCGTGGTAACCCTGGCTAATTAGTCCTTTTTAGACTCCATACACTTAACATTAATAAAACCTTTTCTTCACATGAATGTTTCCATGTCTATAATGAGCTTGAATACCATAAGTTATGACTATTTACTAAAAGTTCAATTTTTTTGGAAGTAGGGTTATATTATGAAAAGTTGATTGGGTAAAATGGTAGACTATCAGTTGAGTTGATCTGGTTAAAGAGAACATAGGGTTGGTTAAGTTTCTCCTTACTGTACATGAAGATATAAAAGATCATTTGGTATATGATCTTATGTACTCTTCTGTGGAGAATTTTAATAATTTATCTGGAATTTTCAATGGAAATGAAAGCATAATTCTGTATAACAATGAATCATCCTTTCCATGCATATGCAACATAATATCTAAACAGTTTCTGTCCTTTCAACTTAAATTGAATCTATTCCATTCCATGAGAGTCATCCCCAACACCTTAACCACAAGGCTGCCTCAATGCATTTAGTATAGATAGAGTTTATTAACTGAACGTTAGATAATTTTAATTCCTTTGCTAAAGCATCCAGTGACTTCCCAGTTAATTGACTGAACAGTTAATGAGCTTTACTATCATTTAAAGAGTCTTATCAAGCTTACTCTTGATTAATTATCCTGTATCATTCCCTACTACTATCCTGTTCATTTTGCTTCAGCCATAAATGTTCTCCTCCATGTTTTTTTTTTTTCTTCTGGTTTCTGTGTTAAAGGTTCCTTTTGCACAATTAGATAAACCTCAAAAACAGCCAACCTTAATAGTAGACACTGTGTGGTTTCTTCCTCTGAATTTTACTTATGTTCTGTGCCGTGGATTTAACATATTCTTGAATAATTTTTTGCTCTCCAGTTATCTGGATCCCTTCTTACACAATTTATGTCACTATACAAGTTTGGTGGATAGTTTTACAATTACATCTTTAGTATCCAAGAGTTCCCAGCCTATAATAGTAATAATGTGTTTGAAAATTAATAAATTAAGATTATATGACTCTTCATTCTAATGATATTTTCTAAAGCAATATTAATCTTTTTCTGTTCTCTAAATATTACAATGTAGAAATTATACACACTATTATCAAAGCACAAGTTCTTAGAGTAATAGAATATTATTTATGAATTAATAAATTAATAAATTAGTCATAAAAAAGCAGAATTTCTAGAAAAGGGAAAATTATAAAAGTATGTAAGCAGAGACTGTACTTTAGTTTTCTGGCTACTAAGACCTGAATAATCATATGGAAATTATATAAATTATAGTACTATTTGGTCTAATAGCTCATGTTTTTATTAACTAACTCATATCTTAAATTATCCATTTCTATGAATATTTGTATCACCATGAGGTTGTGGCCTACCAGTAAGGTTCTAGCATCTGTCTCCTTCAGCAGTTATATGGCATCTCTTTGACTCTGCCTACTCTCTCTTTATCTCTGTTTAATTTTGCCACCTAACTCTAGTCTGCCCTGTCATAGGCCAAAGTTGTTTCTTTATTAATCATTGGTAATTAACCATATTCATAGCATACAGAAGGGAATCCCATACTATCTTCCCTCTACTGGATAAATAAAAACGAAAGATTTTAACCTTACCAGTAAAATTGCATATAAGAAAATAGGTATCAAGCAAGATTTACACTTACAATATTTAGTCCATTTGTATCTGGAAAGTTTCATATCCAATTTATATTTTATCATAGCAAAGGAAAACTATAACTGTCTGTCTTCAATTCCATCAAAGACTGCAGAAGGATATAATATACCTAAATAAACAAGAAGTACATTGTAAGCAATTTCCAAAATTCTAGAATTGAAAGAGACATATTGCTGCCTGGGCAGTCTCCCAAAGTTCTTCTGTGGATGGAAGGACATCCATCCTCAGCCTACAGGTCCATAGTATTTGGCAGACTTTCCCATGAAACAGGAAATTTGAAAGACTGTTTTACCTATTTGGCAGTTTGTCAGTCACTTTCTTCTGATTCCTCCAGAATACCTGACAGTTTCTTCTGTGAAGCAGGAACGCTGAAAGACCAGTCCATCTTTTGGAATGTTTAGCTATCACTTTTCTGTTGGTTCTGCATGTTCAATACACACACCATACCATGAAGTAATCCAGGCAAGAGCAGTTTCTTGCCCAAATGACTTGCCTTGTTACACTGAAGGCAAATTCCATAATGAGTTTCTTCAATACCCATCAACCTCTCTGAAGTAATTGGTGTTGGCAGAAACAGATATGTCTCCACTGTTAAGAAAAGTCTAACTTCTTAAAACATTTTAAATGCCATATTCTGTAGGTTTTTGTCAGGTTTGCAGAATACCTATTCATCTAAAATATATCTCCATATATTTAGAAAACCTAATTAACATTCTAGAAGTTTGACTATTATAGATGACTATCAACTAACCCATAATTTTTAATTATATTTTAAGTGAGCTGTAGAAATGTAATACCCTAAACATTGGGATGTGGTCTTCATTTTGTTTAATATTTCTTAAATATCTCTCAACAACATGCAAGAAGATTTTTTAAAGTCAGAGGATTATGTATTTGATCATAAAGATACATCATAGAATACTAGAGATTAGGTTTGCAGTTTTTGTTCTCATTAATATGTATACATATTCACTGGAGATGCATTGCTGTTTAGAAATTAAATATTATACTCAAGGCTACATAATCAATAGGTTAAGAGAATTTATTTGAGTTTTGTATTTCTGATTCTAAGCCCAGTAATTTTGTGTATAGAATTCTTCTTAGTGTTCAGATTATTTGATTATCTGAAATGACATGAACATATTCATATTTTCATCTCAGTATTATGTCACTAAATTTTTCTCAAAAATGCACATTGTGGTGTCTTTGTAAATAATGTTTTTGACAAATCGAAGGAAAAGTAACTAAGTTAGTTGTTAATGACATCATTTCATTGCTTGTTCTACTTCTGAGTTATTTTTGTATTCTGGTTTATTTATTTTGGCACAGCCAGAATCACAGCTTCCTCCACAATTTTTTGAAACATTTCATGCCTCATAACCTTGTTGTCTGCCCTAGTTGCCAGGTTCTTTAAAATAAAGCATGCTGAGACCTCTGTGAATCTGCTTTCAAAGTTTTATTTTATATATAATATTCTTTTACTGTATTGAGCATAGAGCAAATATATTGGTGAAATTCACGTTTTTCCGTGTTTCACTGTTTCTATATATACCTAAACACTTTTTATACCAACTGTTATATTCTAAGGATTTGGCCTTGAAATATATGTATATAAATAAGTTTTGATTTGTTCTAAATCAGTCTAAAATATGTCATTATATATTTCAGAAAATTGCTATTAATCTAAAAAATAACTTTACAGATTTCAGTATTTATTGGACTTTTTCTGAAATTCTAGTCAAGCAGAAATTATTAAAATAATAATAGAATCATATTCTCTGCATTTATATGATACTTGTGTCTTTTTACTTTTAATTTATTTTACTGATTAGGTTACTTGACTAGCAAACTATGACATTACCCACTTAAAAATTTTTCATTGATTGTCTAAAATGAGGAACATTTTTTTTGAGAATATTTGGACTTGTAAAGGTAAATAATGAAATTCTGCCTTCTTGTGACTGTGTGTAACGATGAAACAGACAGCATATCACATACTTAATAGAAACAAAATGCTTGGTGTGTTACAGATCACCACACTCTGCTGTAGTGTGTATTCAAGGGAAATGAGAAGATTAGTACTGACAATAGAAAATTTGTATTAGGAATGCCAAGTGTCTGGAACAGACTTTCCAAAACAGAAATTTGCCAGATTATTGTTTTTAGCTGGAACAATAGCAACATGTGTGAAAATAAGATGATTTAACTAGAGGTTAACTAGGCAATGTTCAGCTTATAAAAAGTTTCACAATTTAAGGCATGGCTTTAAATTTTAAAATAAAAGCTAAGGAAAAGAAACATAAATAGTATCTATAATTTTTTTTTAAATTTCACTTGAGAAGGGAAGTTGGCTAGTTCTGTATTTTTTAAAAATCAGGTAGAGAGAAAATGTTCAATTAAATGTATGCTATGATTATACTTAAGAATATATACATATATATATATATATATATATATATATTATATATTTAGCTGAGTGGTAGTGGAACATATCTTTAACTCAGAACTCAATACACAGAAGCAGACAAACTTGGATGTCTCTAAGTTTGAGGTCAGCCTGTTCTAAAGAGTGAGTTCCAGAAATGCCAGAGCTGTTACATATAGAAACTCTGTCTAGGAAGGCAAAAAGAAAAAAAAAAAACAACCTAAACTTACCAATTCACATGTGTGTGTGCACTTTTTAAAGTGGTTTGCTTCTTTACAGTTCATTTATAAAAAACATATTTTGTCCTAGCTTTATTCTCGAGTACCTTAGTATATAATAGTAACATAATTAGAAACACAATGTATGATATCAAGTTGATTTTGATGTATAGGGAAAGTAGTAAAGCTTGAGTTTCAAATACATTCTTGTGAAGTAGATAGAATATGGATTTTTGAAAGAATAGCTGTCAGATACATTCATAGTTATTAACATTTTTACCTATTCATTGCCACTGTTTATACAAGAAACATTACTAGCATCTTGAGTGAATTAGGGATATTCTTGGATTTTGAGAGTATCTTGTTCCTGGTTATGAAGATATAGGATCAAAAAAAATTCAAATGACTTAGTGTACCTAACTCAGTCTATACATTATTCTTTCCAACTGAGCCTTAGCAATGCTATTGGTGAAAATTGTTTCAGCTAAACTCAAAAAGTACTCCTTAAGTCATTGTCACTTATAAACATGGTGGACAAACTAAACCATGATTCCCAGTTCAGGCCCACAGAATAAAAAAACCTCTAATAAATTTTACCCATTGATTCTCAGGGCATTGCTGTAGTATACTCTGATATACCCTAAAATTTGGGAAATATGTGGTCCGAACACTGGATTAAGTTTTTTCTGTTGTTGAAAATGGTTGTTTATTTACCTAATATATACTGAGGTTTATTACTAGAAAAATTTTAAAATAATGTCAAAGGAAAGTGAATGGCTACTTCCATGATATTCATGTCACTATTGGACCTATAGGTAAGAATATATGGGTAGTCCAAACTGGGCTAGATGCGTGAAAAAGAAAACAAATCAGGCATAGTGGCATTTGTCTTTAATCTAAACACTTGTTAGACATAGGAAGTGATTTAGCAACAATCTTCTTTACATTCTATGTATATTAACCACACTAAGTGTAAGCATATTTTTTCAGCAGTTGATGACAAATATAAAATGAACTCAAAAATATTTTTCTAGATTTGTTATCTCACATTGCTTTAAGGATTTTTCTGTCTTGCATTTTGCTTGTATATTATGATGTTCAAATTTGTGTATCTATGGGTCATGTGTCTCATGATTGTGTATATGTAATCCTAGTGTTTTATTTTTCCTTCATTTTTTAAAAAAATATGTTTTTGGTTTTCTTTTTTGTTTGTTTTTTGGCTACTGTTTCCTTCTTAAAAAGACAAAGAAAGTAGAGACTGAGTTGGTGGGTGACAAAGTGGGAAGGCTCTGGCAGGATTTGGGTAAGGAAAAGCCTGATCAGAATATATCATATGAAAAAATTACTGATGGATGAAGGTCATTGGCTAATAAAGAAACTGCCTTGGCCCATTTGATAGGTCAGCCGTGAGGTGGGTGGAGTAAACAGAACAGAATTCTGGGAGGAAGAGGAAGTGAGCGGAGATGACTCTTCTCTGGGGCAGACCCTATGAAGCTCCGACCCAGGATGGACATAGGCAAGAATCCTTCTCGGTAAACTACTGCCTCGTGGCGCCACACACATCAATAGAAATGGGCCAAGCAGTGTTTAAAAGACTACAATTTGTGTGTTGTTATTTCGTGGCATAAGCTAGCCAGGTGGCTGGGAGCCGGGCTGTGGAAAGAGGCCCGCAGCTCCCCACAACAGAATGGCACCCACATGAATAACTACATCCACAAAAAGCCTGAGAAAGCTTGGGAAAGAATAAAGCATGTTTTCTTGGTAGCAGCAATTTCTTGGGTCTTCTCTGCTTGCTAGAAGGAAGCAAGTGCTCTCATCTAAGAGAGGCTTCCTGACTCAGCTTTAGCTGCAAACCTTGCAGCTCTTTTAAGAGGTCTTGCCATGAAACATTAAATGGTGTTGATAAAAGCTGACTGAATGCTTGTTTGTTTTCAGCCATAGCAGGAAAAAAAGCTGTGCTGTTTAAAAATGCCGGCTTTCTGGGCTGTACTGCAAGGGCAAACTCTGACTCAGGAAGGAAGTCTGGCTGAGTGTGGTCTGTGAGCAGAAAGCTGCAGCTTGCTTACTATCAAGGACCTTGAAACGCCATAGAGTTGTGGCAATAAAAATGGCTCCAGTGGTACCTCTGCCATGAGGCTGGAAAGCTAAGGAATGGCCTGGATCCAGCCTTCAAAGCCACTGCTTTAGTCCTACCAATATTGCTAGGTAAATAAAAGACTCATGTGGTCACAAAAAGAGATATTCTGTAAAAGAAAGATTCAAAGTTGAAGAAAATATTTAAATGATTTACAGTGTGTTAAAAATATATGCAGGCTAAAAGTTAAAGTTCTTAAAGTAAACAACAAAAAAAGGAAGAAAGAGAGTAGTTGGGTGTGGTAGTACACACCTTTAATCCCAACACTTGGGAGGCTGAGGGAGATTGACCTCTGTGACTTTAAGGTGTGGTAGCTCACGCCTTTAATCCCAATGCCTGGGAAGCAGAGACAGGTGGATCTCTGAGAGGTCAAGGACAGCCTGGTCTAAAGAGTTATTCCAGAACAAAAATATACAGAGAACCTGTCTCAAAAAAATAAAGACAAATAAAGGTAAAATAAAGAAATAGAGGTTAAAATAAATCCGCACAAAGCTGGAAAATACACAGAGAATCTTGATATTGTATGCTATTATGCTCTGTTTGAATTGTTTGAATGCTGAGGAAGGAGCAACAACTGCTAAAAGATATTTGTTTATAAATGCTGCTGAATTAATCCAACATACATATTTTGAAAATACCTTGACTTCAGAATTTGGATCTAAGGATATGATACTTTGGAAAAGAGATTCTTCTTTTGTTTTCACAGAGGATGAAACCCTGTGGATTGCTTCTATCCCAATATGGTATGATGGACCATGCCCTCCAGAAAGGTTGCTGTGAACACCCTCAAAAAATTACTTCACTCAATTGACGACTGAGATGAACCTAGCACACAGGTTATACCATGAGGACTACTGAGAACTCAAGAACAATGGCAATGGGTTTTTGATCCTACTGCACGTACTGGCTTTGGGGGAGCCTAGGCAGTTTGGATGCTGACCTTACTAAACGTGGATGGAGGTGTGCGGTCCTTGGAGTTCCCACAGGTCAGGGAACCCTGATTGCTCCTCGAGCTGATGAGGGAGAGGGACTTGATCGGGGGAGGGGGAGGGAAATTGGAGGTGGTGGCGGTGAGGAGGCAGAAATCCTTAATAAATAAATAAATTAATAAAAAGAAAGACCTGATTAACAGCACCCCCATACAGCAGGAAGCAGTTTGGAGAGAAATAACTGTGCCCATATTCCCAAATATTGTTTATAAATGTTCTTTTACATTTAAAGGGGGATATGATATAGATAATTCGTATTGGTATGGATTTTAAGGTCAATTTTGTTATATGTATATGTATTTCTGATCTTGATTAAGGTATTGTGATTATGTAGTTCATTTAAAATGTAATGTATATAGGTTGTTAATGGATAATCAAGCTTATAGTCATGTTAGTTAGATTTTCTAGATGTGCATAGATATATTTCAGGTAGATTCTGGTTCTGTTGATTTGATGACATATCATGTGTTATTGATTTTTTTTCTGGCTCATGGAAAATTCTGAATGAAAAGTTATCCTTAACACGCTATCCTTCATAAAATATGAGATAATTGCCAGAGTAGATGGTAATACTTTGTGTTTGAGAATGAATGTTCTGATGTTAGGGTGAGTATGAAATCACCTCTCACATTGCATTAATTGTTCAAGCATGAACAACTTTCCGACTCTCCAGATGATTTTCTTTTCATCTAAACTTTCTCTCAAATAGAGTTGGGGACAATAATAATAATTAACCATAGAGGTTTGTGACTTCTATGTCTAGTTAGTAGGATAATCATATTCACTTTTCTCTTAAAAGTAATTATTGTATTGTCTTGTATCTTATAAATGCTTAATAATTGATTATTATCCAATTAATAAGATGAAAGTGGGTGTTTCATTTTTAATTTGGCTTGTGTTAATGCACTGCAACCACTAGCACATAGAATCTCATGATTTACACTGCTGTGCCAAGATATATACAAAATAACAATTAAAACTTAGACTTTTGTAACACTTGCATTTTCTTCATCAAATCATTAATCATGTATTTCAAATCTAAAAATTAGTAAATGAATAACTCAGTGCAATATTTTCAAAGCATTGAATTTTGAATCACCCATCTTGCTAGTTCTTTTAAAATTTTCATGTAAGCCTTATGATATTTTCAGACACAGGACATTTTCTGAACATCCTTAGGTTTTCAATATATGGTTTCTAACAGAACAATTATCTGAGATAGTTTTCTTATTATTTAAATAAATAGTTATATAGATACATAAGAGAGAGAGAGAGAGAGAGAGAGAGAGAGAGAAAGAGAGAGAGACAGAGAGAGAGAGATCAATTAATCAATTGAAGGATTACTGAGCACTTCAGCAAAGCAGCCTCCCAACAAAGCGTTACACATTTATTTGGTTGGATATAATAACTAATTAAGTTCATAGTTTCTCATTTTATCAGACCCCAAATTGCTTTGTCTCCTCCCTTTGAGACTTTGACCTACTTAGCAGATTGAGAACTTTGTGATCTGAATCATATTCTTGCCTGATGGCAGAAATTCATATCCCTTGAGGACTTACCTTAAGTAGGACTCATTAGCCCTCTGTAGTCCAGTGCCCCAGCTGCCCATGCTGAAGACAAAAGGGTAGCCAGTTTAATTAACCACAGCCTGGAGCAGCATAATTCATTACCATTTTCCCCAAGTAATCTAAGTCTATATCAGCGTTCACAATGAAGAGATAGATGGAGCCAAGCGATCTAATAAGGACGAAATACTGAAATCTAATTGCTCTTTGAACTGTTTAATTTAAGGTAAAATTAGAGGCCACAGTAAGATCACAAAAAGTTATCATCAAAGTACAGAGAAGTATATATCCTCCATATGCTAAAAGACAATAAAGTATACAGCTAAGCTTTAAGAAGTCAATTGTTGATGACCTACAAAAAAACAAAAAGAAATAAAGCACTTGTATTCCCCTTAGACTATGAGCTAAGTTCTATATCAAATGCAAAAGGATAGAATCACTTAATTTGCAATTGTTTACAATGACTTTCTGATACAAATCCAATCATTAGAAATGGCTTTGCAAAAATTAATTTATTATTTAATTAGATATTATTTGTGTACATGTGCTGGCATTATATTCAGTAAAGTCAAAGGGAAAATGACAGTTTATACCTTAGAAATATAGTATTATCTTTCATCAATTAATGTTTTTTTAAGCAAAACATATGTATAAAGCAATATTCTTTGCAAAGTTTCACAGAAGACAACAAAAGAAAAGAATACTCAAGATGGACTAGCAAATAGATTTAGAATTTATATAAAAGAAAATAGATGAGATTTCTCTAAACAGTCAATATTGTTTAAAGAAACACTTGGCTATGTTCAGAAATCTTGTTGGCATGGCTGGGAGGTGGATGAGAAGACAGAGAAGATTAGACTGATGCCCACTGTGTCAAGATTTGATGGGTTATATGCTTGAGGACATACTTTCCATGGGTGAAACACTTAGTCCTGTAACGGTGTAAATGAATGCAGACAGATTGTAAATATATATATATATATATATATATATATATATATATATATATATAACTTTAATGGTGAAATAGACTTACAGAACCACCGTTCCCACGGAGACCAGGAAAGCAGAAAGGGACGGCTGGGAGCATGCTTGCCAAATTTATAGGCCAACATTAGCCCGAGGCGAATACGCCCCCTAAGGGGCGGGACTTATCCCTACATCTCCCCTTTTTGTCTAAAGAAGACAGAACTAAACCAAATACAACTATATACAATAACAACAAATAATAAATATAACAAACAATATTGAGAACAAAAGCTTTGCTAAACATTCTATCTCAAGGAATCCAAATAATGTAGAGAGTAACTACAATTATATAATCTTCAACTCTGTCAAAGATCTGAGAAGGGAATAAACACCACTCAACAAACGAGATATATCCAAAATGTGCAACAATTGACAGAGACAACTGACTACCTGGGCAATCACCCAAAGTCTCGTTTGCAACGTTGAATCAACCAATTTTGGCTACGGCCTAACATAACTGACATACCATTATTAAAGGCAAGGAACTTTTCAAAACTATCTTACCCTGTCTTGGCAGGATATGACAGTCCTGTTTTATCCATTGATGCACGCTCTGTATCTCTGTCAGTGGTGGAGGTATGGGCATTTCTTTGCCCAAAGGCCAGTTATGCCAAATAGAAAGGCTCCAGATGGAGTGTCTTTGGTGCTCAACATTCTCTCGGGAATAGAGCGGTGTTGCCAGGAGCAATTGTGTCTCACTATCACGAAACTCTGAGTTAGATTAAAGGCCATTTTCTACAGCTGTTTGAAGAGGTCGAAGATTATCTAGCTATACTGAGTATAATCTCTATATATCTAGAGAACCTGATTAGTCTAATTATAAATGACAAACTTAGATGACTATTTATCTATATAATTCTCAATATCTATCTAACTTAAAGACTAAGACAATAAACAACTGTGTAACAAATGAGGATAATGACCTCCAAATATAAACACTGTACAAATATACATTGCAATATGGTAAATATATATCAATACACAAACATTATATAAGTATCTTAATCAGAGGTAGAAATGTACACTGCAATATGGTAAATATATACAATATATATATATATATCAATACAATATATGTCAATACATAAAAATATTTTAAACAGACATAGAAACATGCATGTATACAATAGTCAATATAATTTTACTTTGTATCAATATACAAGAATTGATACCAATATATTTGTCTAAAAGCAGTAACACACAATTATAAATCTATTATCCCATCATTCCCTCTTTTTTTTTTTCAAAATGATCCCTGAGCTTATAAAATTCCTCCCCCAACCTCCCAAGCCCTAAATGATGTCCCTAAACCCAGGGGTAAACTTTATTGGGAGAGGGGACGTTGTCCTCTAGAATTACTTCCAGCTGTCATGGGGGCGATGTTCTTTCTGGGGGATCCTGTGAAAGTAAAATGATGGTTAAATTTCAAGATCAATGTCTTTTAAAATTGCAAATAGTCTCTGAGTATTTTGTGGAGGTCTGGCCAGAATGTTGTACAAGATGTGCACCATTTCAGCTAACCAATTTGGGATCGTCTTGTGCAGCTGGTATCCAAAACAGGTCTTGTAGTAGAGCTATCAGTATCATGACGTCATATCAACCAGGTAGAGTTGTTGTGGGGCCCCATCTTCTTCCTGGAAACTTCAAATGTCACTTCAGGAAAAACTCATTGTTCATTGTGAAAAACTTAAACATTAATCATATTGACATATATAGACATATATATATATATATATTCAATGAAAGGCATGATAGATATATTCAATGAAAAGTATGATAGATATGAAGAAAAGCAAAGATGTTTTCTAAACTCATATTTCTTTCTGTCCCATATCATGGCTCTTGACATGAGGCAGAAACTCCAGAAACTCTGGGTTTTTCTCTTACTAACAGGCTTGGAATTGGAGAGGGACTGAGCCAGAGTCCAACTTCAAAACCAGCTCTATATATTTATAAAGAAATGTTTAATAAGACACACATATATACATACATATATATATAAATTAATACTTACAAAATGTGTCCATCCATCAGTAGTTAAATATTAAGAGTCCCGCAATTTCTTTGAAGATGAGTATTTTCCTGTGGAGATAAGAAAAGAACCCTGCCTCCAACCTATCTGTATTTCTTACCATCAGTATGTTCGCCATCCTTATGATAGAGTTGTTATTTATCTTTTCCAAGTGGCTTCTCTTCTTCAAACCGAACCTTTATTAATTTTGATGGTATCCACAATTTTTCCTCACCTGTGGAGATAAGAGCAAAACCCCTTCCCCAACGTAGCACATCTCCTGGCTTCCATTGTGAGGTCAGCACATCCTTGAAATAAACTGGTTGATTTAGTTCAGTAGACTTTTCCATTATCCAATGTCTTTCTGCACCCATTGTTCCCTTCTCATTAGCGTTGAGAAAATTCAAGGTTAACAAAGCATTATGTAACCTATTTCTGGGGGTGTTTACCACCCCTTTCTGTTTGTTCAACATATCCTTTATAGTTCGATTTGATCTTTCTATGACTGCTTGACCTGTAGGATTGTATGGTATACCTGTAACATGCTTGATATTGTAATAATCAAAAAACCGTTTCATTTTCCTAGAGACATAAGCAGAACCATTATCCGTCTTTATTTGTGTAGGTATACCCATGATAGCCATGACTTCTAATAAATGAGTGATTACTGAATCAGCTTTTTCTGAACTTAAAGCAGTTGCCCACTGAAAGCCTGAATAAGTGTCAATGGTGTGGTGAACATATTTTAATTTGCCAAATTCTGCAAAGTGGAACACATCCATCTGCCAGATTTCATTCCTTTGGGTGCCCTTTGGATTAGCCCCTGCAGGCAGTGGCATTTGGTTATAGAAAGAGCAAGTAGGGCATTTCTTTACAATCTCCTTAGCTTGTTGCCATGTAATTGAAAATTCTTTCTTCAAACCTTTGCTATTAACATGATGTTTTTTATGAAATTCAGAGGTTTGTAGCACACTGCCAATCAATAATTGATCAATTTCTGCATTACCTTGTGCTAGAGGACCTGGCAGACCTGTGTGGGATTGGATGTGTGTTGTGTACATAGGGCAAAGCCTGTTCCTGATCAAATTTTGAACCTGGAGAAACAATGAGGTTAGTTCTGTATCATCAGGTATAAATTCAGCAGTTTCAATATGTAAAATAACTCTTTCTGGGTATTGTGAATCAGTGACAATATTAATAGGTTCTTTAAAATCCCTTAGCACCATAAGAATGGCATATAATTCTGCCTTCTGGACAGAATTATACGGACTTCGTTCCACCTTACCCAAGTCTTCTGATTTGTAACCTGCCTTCCCTGATTTATTGGCATCAGTATAGAATGTATGGGCTCCAGTTACTGGAGCATCACGGATGATTCGAGGAAGAATCCAAGAAGTTCTCTTTATGAAGTTAAGCCTCTTGCTTTTTGGATAGTTATGATTAATGTCTCCCAAAAAATTAGCACAAGTTCTTTGCCATGGTTCATTATCTTCCCATAATTTCTTTAGTTCATCGGCAGTGAAAGGCACTATAATTTCTGCTGGGTCTATGCCTGCTAGTTGACGAAGTCTCAGCTTGCCTTTTATAATTAACTCAGAGACTTTCTCCACATAAGTTTTCAGTTTCTTACTTGGTTTATGTGGTAAAAAGATCCATTCCAAAATAATATCATCTCTCTGCATTAAAATTCCTGTAGGAGAAATTTTTGATGGTAGTATGACGAGAATACAATCGAGCTCTGGATTCACCCTGTCCACATGTGCCTGTTGTAATTTTTCCTCAATCATTGTCAGTTCCTTTTCTGCTTCAGCTGTTAATTCTCTGGGACTGTTTAAATCTTTATCACCATCCAAGGTTTTGTTCAAATGAATTATTAGATCAGGTGTTATTCCAATAGCTGGTCGTAGACTGGAAATGTCTCCTAACAGTCTTTGAAAGTCATTAAGAGTCCGTAGGCGATCTCTCCTAATTTGTGCTTTTTGTGTCTTAATTTTTTTCAAACCTATTTTATAACCTACATAATTAACAGAATCTCCCTTCTGAATCTTTTCAGGAGCGATTTGCAATCCCCATTTAGTTAAAAGTATCTTTATTTCTTCAAACAGTCTGTTCAAGGTATCCATGTTTGAATCGGAAAACAAAATGTCATCCATATATTGGTATACTATAGATTTTGGAAATTTCTTGCGTATTATTTGCAATGGTTGGTTCACAAAATATTGGCATAGGGAGGGGCGATTTAACATACCCTGGGAGAGAACGGTTCAGTGGTACCTCCTCGCAGGTTGAGAATTGTTATAAGTAGGCACTGTGAAGGCAAATTTTTCTCTATCTTCTTTTTGCAAAGGTATAGTGAAAAAACAATCCTTTAAATCAATAACTAGGAGAGGCCATCCTTTTGGTAATAAAGAGGGCAAAGGAATTCCAGATTGTATAGGGCCCATAGGTTGAATAACCTTGTTGATGGCCCTGAGATCTGTCACCATTCTCCATTTACCTGATTTTTTCTTAACCACAAATACAGGAGAATTCCAAGGGCTGGTAGATTCTTCTATATGTCCAGCATCTAATTGATTTTGCACCAGCTGTTCTAAAGCCTGTAACTTTTCCTCAGCTAAAGGCCATTGCTTTGTCCATATTGGTTTCTCAGTCAACCATTTTAGAGGGAAGGCTGTTGGTATCTCTGAAGGGACATCAATTGCTTGTTCTTGTACAGCCTGAATGGCCGGTTTTCTCCATTTGTAATATCTTTTAATATTATTCTCAGAAATATAGGCTCTAGAAGTAGCAGGAATGTTAATTTCGGTATTCCATTGTTGTAATTGGTCACGACCCCATAAATTCATTGCGATATTGGCTACATATGGCTTTGATTTTCCTATTTGTCCCTCTGGCCCTATTCATTCAACCCATCTTGTGCTCTGCCTTACTCGAGATAGGGTTCCAATTCCCAGGAGCTGAACATGTACATTCTGAAGAGGCCAATACGGATGCCAAGATTCTGGGGTAATGATACTTACATCAGCACCTGTGTCCAGCAGGCCAGTAATAAAAATGCCATTTACACACACTCTCAGTTTAGGTCTTTGATCATTTATAGAAGTTTGCCAAAACACACGTAACTTATCTTTCTGATCATTAGTGCCTGTAACAGTAGGCATGGGGCTACCTAATTGTCCTGATGAGGCACATTCTCTGCAGAAACTGGAAATGACTGAACCATGTTTGCCATGGGGGACTGTGAGGCCCCCCTCTCATGTTTCCCGACTGTATCGGGTTGCCTTGTCTGTCTCTTGTAGACCTGCATTCATTCGTCCAATATCTGCCCTTTCCACATCTTCTACATAAACCTGAAGGCTGAGTCCTCCTATTCCTGTTATTTCTAGAAGACGCATAATTATTATTTCTGAAAGATGGTTTATTATTATTATTTATGAAAATCCGTTGTCTACAATTCCTTTTCATATGACCCATTTGGCCACAATTAAAACATTTGGTATTCTGGTGTCTCCTTTTACCATTGGAAATTGCTTCTTCTACCCATGCTTCAGTGCCATAGTCAAATGTATCAACATTGAGTGTATGCAAGACCCATTCTTCCAAGGGCGCTGATCTGAGCTTTAAAGGGCCCAAAATCCTTTTGCATTCCACATTTGCATTTTCATAGGCCAAAGACTCAATCATTATATGTCTTGCTTCTGGGTCAGATATCCCTATTTGTACATCCTTAGTTAATCTTTGTAAAAAAACACTAAAGGGTTCTCTCTGACCCTGTTTAACTCTGACAAATGATTCCATTCTCTCTCCTGGGTCTTGTACCCCGTCCCAAGCCCTTAAGGATGCTGGAGTACACATGGAGAGTGTGTTTTCATCCAAATTAGCTTGTTCCTGAGGGTCGGAAAAGAGCCCTTCACCTAGAATTTTATCTAGGGAAATGTCAATTCCCTTCGCTTTTTCCTGCTGTTCTAATAGTCTAGCCTCTTGCCTGAATAAGCATTTCCACTTCAATTGTGGTCCACTCTCAAGTACTGCAGAGCTCAGCTGGAGCCAGTCCGAGGGGGTTGCTCTGCTTGTCGTGGCCCAAGATCTTAGCATCTCTTTAACAAAAGAGGCTTGCATCCCAAAAGTCATGACAGCCTGTTTAATTTCCTTGAGATCATTCATACGGACAGGCTCCCATGTATCCTCCTTGATGACCCTAGGGTTTCTGGAACCAATCACCTTCTCTGTTGTTATTACTGGAAAGGCAGGTAGAGCTGTAGGTAGAGCTTCGTGGAAATTGTTCCCTAGAGATTTACCCACAGATGTAGTTAAAATTTTCCTTTCTACCCTTTGCTCTTCTTCATCAGAATTTAGAAATTCCTCAATCTTTTCAATTCTATTCACCATTGCCTTTTGCAATGTCTGAATCTCCTGTTCAGAATTATGTTCCAAAGCCTTCACTGAGGATTCTAAAGTATGAAGTTTGTCCGTTAGATAAAACATCTCATCTTTGGACATAATTTTTATGGCATAAACCGTGCCTTCTTGTATTGACAATCTTTCCGTCAATCTGTCATAAGCTTTAGACAAAATCCAATTGTCACATTCAGCAGTTTTGATTCTCTCAGTTAATGTTTCATTTCCTACAGAAAGGGACTGAATCTTATGGTCCAGATCAGCTGTTCCCTCTTCCATAGTAATGAATTTCTCCTTAACATCAGCCTGGAGAACTTCATGCTGATTCTCAATTGTTTTTAAGTGGTCAATCTCTGCTTTAAGAATCCTGGATTCGTCTCGTAAAGACTTTATCATATTTCTATTATCAAACCATTTAGTGGCAATGAAAACTACAAATCCCAGAAGGATCCATAGATGTGGGGTGATAGACACCTCTTGTAAAATCTCCCACATGGTACAATTAAAAAAAAAACTGTTAAATTCTTGAACAGTAATGTGTTCAGATATTTTATTTATAAAAGAAAAAATTTTTTACCTGCATTGATCGGTCCCTGCCAGTGATGGTCTCTGTGTTTTTGGAGCCTGTCCTGGAACTAGCTCTTGTAGACCAGTCTGGCCTCAAACTCGCAGAGATCTGCCTGCCTCTGCTTCCCAAGTGCTGGATTAAAGGCGTGTGCTACCACTGCCTGGCCGGCCTCAAACTCGCAGAGATCCGCCTGCCTCTGCTTCCCAAGTGCTGGATTAAAGGCGTGTGCTACCACTGCCTGCCCGGCCTCAAACTCACAGAGATCTGCCTGCCTCTGCTTCCCAAGTGCTGGGATTAAAGGCGTGCGCTACCACTGCCTGGCCAGCCTCAAACTCAGAGATCCGCCTGCCTTTGCCTCCCAAGTGCTGGGATTAAAGGCGTGCACCACCACTGCCCTGCCAAGTCACTTTGTATCAGACCAAATCTGCTGCTGTGGCAGCTTTTGTTGCAAAACCACAGGTACTTGAGCTTCTGCTAATTCAGGCAGTGGGGTTCCGCTGCAAACTTAGCCAAGGCAGGCAGAATGGGCCTGTGTGGCCGAGTATGTCTCTGACTCGGCACTGGGGCCGGAGTCACAAACTAAAAAACAGCACCCAGGAGGGTGCTGTGTTAGCTAGCAGGCTACCCGCTTGAGTCGGGGGCAAAATAGCCCACGTTGGACACGAAAATGTAAGGGCGTAAACAAATGCAGACAGATTGTAAAAATATATATAACTTTAATGGCGAAATAGACTTACAGAACCACCGTTCCCGCAGAGACCAGGAAAGCAGAAAGGGACGGCTGGGAGCACGCTTGCCAAATTTATAGGCCAACATTAGCCAAAGGTGAACATGTGCCCTAAGGGGCGGGACTTATCCCTACATTGTCCTCTTAAAAACTTAATGTAGCCTCTATTCCTTTACCTTGACAAACAATGATGATAATATTAAGAAGATACATACAAGCCTCACAACTGTCCCCCACATTCAGTGGGTCTAATTTGGTCCTATGCAGGTTTGTCCCCTCTCAGTCGAGAGTCAACAAGCTCTCACTAGCTCATGGAGCCACTGTCAGTGAGGCCAGGATGTATCTCTAGTGCTTGAACTGGCACATAGGTCATTCTCTTTGGAGGGAAGCCTTGCTTAGAATATAGGTGGCAGGCCCTTGGTCTTACCTCAAAATGAGTATCAGATTTTATTGTCTACCATGGGAAGCCATCCCTTTTCTGAGGAGTGGATGGAAGAAGTGGGAGATGGCAGGGGAGTGGGAGTAGGGTTAGCTACATAAAATTAGAAAAAATGTATTAAAAAGATTCTTAATAAAAATAAATAAATAATAAACCCTCTCAGTTATTAGCATATGGGAAAACAAAACTATGTGACACATGTGTTCTTCCCTTTCTGTCCTACTTGGTAGCATCCATATTGTTGTCACACAGTAATTGCAACCTTAGAGAACCTGTAAATAAGCACTGTCCTTTACAAATATGTGTATTTCTCCTAAGTACATAAATACTTCAGAGTTCTGTGAAATGAAGAAGGGAAATAAAATTGTTCTATAATCCATGGTATTATGAGGTAGAATTTTTTGAAATATATTGACAATTCAAATTCTTCCAATATTGTAAAAAAATTAATTTAGCTATTATTACAACAAGCTTACAACAATAGGTTTATAAGAGAAAAGAATTTTTAAAGATTGGAGAGAAAAATAACCATTTCCCAGAACACAATTGCTTTGTTACCAAGTAGGTGATCAATTATAAAGAAGGTTCCATAAGGTGCTGAGAAGAAGGTTTCTTCTTTTGTGTTTGGGTGGAATGTTCTATAGATGTCTGTTAAGTCCATTTGATTCATGACATCGCTAATTCTCTTATTTCTCTGTTAAGTCTATTTGGTTGACCTGTTTGTTGGCGAGAGTGGAGTGTTGAAGTCTCCTATTATTCGTGTGTTGGGTTTGATATGTGATTTAAGGTATAGTAATGTTTCCTTTACCATGTGGATGCTCTTGTAATAGGGCATAGATGTTCAGGATTGAGACTACATCTGTTATGAGTAAAATATGTTCTTCTTCATCTCTTCTGACCAATTTTATTTTGAAATCTATTTTGTTAGATATTAGGAAAGCTACACCCTCGGTATTCTTAGGTCCATTTGATTGGAAAACCTTTTCCCAATCCTTTATTCTGAGGTATTTTGAGGTCTTTGAGGTTGAGGTGTGTTTCTATACAACAGAAGATTAGATGTTGTTTTTGTATCCATTCTCTTAGCCTATGTCTTTTTATAGGTGAATTGAGTACATTGATATTAAAAGATATTAATGACCAGTGGTTGTTAATTTCAGTTATTTTTTAGTAGTAGTGTTTGTGTGTTTCCCTTCTTTGGGTTATGCTGGTGGGGGATTTTCAGTTGTCTGTGCTTGTTGGGGCAGGTAGCTTCCTTGGTTTTGTGTTTTCCTTCTATTTCTTTCTTTAGGACTGGGTTTGTAGATATGTATTGCTTAAATCTGTTTTTGTTATGGAATATCTTGTTTTCTCCATCGATGGTGATTGATAGCTTTGCTGGGTATAGTAGTCTGGGCTTGCATCCATGGTATCTTAGTTTCTGAAGTCCATCTGTCCAGGACCTTCTGGCTTTCATGGTTTCCATTGTGAAGTAGGGTATAATTCTGATAGGTCTACCTTTATATGTTACTTGACCTTTCTCCTTTTCAGCTCTTAATATTCTTTCTTTATTCTGTATGTTTTGATTATTAAATGGATAGGGAGGTTTCTGTTTTTTTCCAGTCTATTTGATCTTCTGTAACTTTCTTTTCTTTCTTTTTTTTAATTTATTCATTTAATAAAGATTTCTGTCTCTTCCCCACCACTGCCTCCCATTTCCCTCCCCCTCCCACATTCAAGTTCCCCTCCCTCCTCAGCCCGAAGAGCAATCAGGGTTCCCTGCCCTGTGGGAAGTCCAAGGAACTCCCACCTCCATCCAGGTCTAGTAAGTTGAGCATCCAAACTGCCTAGGCTCCTACAAAGCCAGGATGTGCAGTAGGATCAGAAACCCATTGCCATTGTTCTTGAGTTCTCAATAGTCCTCATTGTCTGCTATGTTCAGAAGTCCGGTTTTATCCCAGGCTTTTTCAGACCCAGGCCAGCTGGCCTTGGTGAGTTCCCAATAGAACATCCCCATTGTCACAGTGTGTGGGTGCACCCCTTGCGGTCCTGAGTTCCTTGCTCGTGCTCTCTCTCCTTCTGCTCCTGATTTGGACCTTGAGATTTATGTCCAGTGCTCCATTGCGGGTCTCTGTCTCCTTTCATCGCCTGATAAAGATCTCAAGAAACTAGACCGTAAAAGGCTAATCAACCCAATTATAAAATAGGCTGACCAGAGAATTCTCAACAAAAGAAGTTCATATGGCCAAAAGACACTTAAGGTCATACTCAACTTCCTTAGTGATCAGGGAAATGCAAATCAAGACAACTTTAAGATACCATCTTACACCTGTCAGAATGGCTAAAATAAAAAACACCAATGATAGCCTTTGCTGGAGAGGTTGTGGAGAAAGGGATACACTCATCTATTGCTGGTGGGAATGCAAACTTGTGCAACCACTTTGGAAAGCAGTGTGGCGGTTTCTCAGGAAATTCGGGATCAACTTACCCCTGGACCCAGCAATACCACTCTTGGGAATATACCCAAGAGAGGCCTTATCATACAACAAAAGTATATGCTCTACTATGTTCATAGCAGCATTGTTTGTAATAGCCAGAACCTGGAAAAAACCTAGATGCCCTTCAATCAAAGAATGGATGAAGAAAGTATGGAATATATACATATTAGAGTACTACTCAGAAGTAAAAAAACAAGGGCTTCTTGAATTTTGCATGCAAATGGATGAAAATAG
This sequence comes from Microtus oregoni, assembly GCF_018167655.1. NCBI lineage: Eukaryota > Metazoa > Chordata > Mammalia > Rodentia > Cricetidae > Microtus > Microtus oregoni. The sequence continues at coordinate 16,995,261 of NW_024543080.1, read as the reverse complement.
AAAATACTATCCTGAGTGAGGTAAGCCAGACCCAAAAAGAGGAATATGGGATATACTCACTCATATTTGGTTTCTAGCCATAAACCACGGACATTGAGCCTATAATTAGTGATCCTAGATAAGCTAAATAAGGAGAACCCAAAGAAAAACATGTAGGCATCCTTCTGTAAGTTTCTTGTACTTTTACAGAGCTATCCTTCTTTAGGTTGGGAAGGTTTACTTCTGTGATTTTGTTGAATATATTTTTCTGTACCTTTGAGCTGGAGTTCTTCTGTTTCTTCTATTCCTATTGTTTTTAGTTTTGTTCTTTTCATGGTGTCTTAGATTTTCTAGATGTATTGTGTTAAGAATTTGTTGGATTTAATGTTTTTTTTTGACCAATGAATCTATTTCCTATATAATATCTTTAGCACCTGAGATTCTTTCTTGTATTCTGTTGGTTATAGTTGTTTCTGTAGTTCCTGTTCATTTACTCAGATTTTCCATATTCAGAATTCTCTCAGTTTGTGTTTTCTGTATTAGTTCTATTTTAGTTTTCATGTCTTGAAACTGTTTGCTTTACCTGTTTGATTGTTTTTTCTTGGTTTTCATTGGTTTCTCATGGAAACTGAATAGTGAACTACTGAACCACCCCTGGTGAAGGAAGAAATAAAGAAATTAAAGACTTCCTTAAATTAGATTATTGATTTAAGAATTCAATGAAACAAAGGGACAACATATCAAAACCTATGGGACGCTATGAAAGCAATGCTGAAAGATATGTTCATAGCACTAAGTGCCCACAAAAAGAAAACAGAAAAAGCTCACATTAGTAACTTTATAGCACAACTGAAAACACTAGAACAAAAAGAAACCTACTCACTATTGCAAGGAGGGAGGCTTGTTGGTTCCCGGCCTGCCCAGCTAGCTTACAGACAAAATAATCACACAGAAACTATATTAATTAAATCACTGCTTGCCCCATTAGCTCTAACTTCTTATTGGCTAACTCTTGCATCTTAGTTTTACACATTTCTAGTAATATATATATTATATATTAACTATAATATATATATATATATATATATATATATATATATATTATAGTTTCACCTTTACAGCTTTAACCAATGGCCTCTCTAGGTCTCTGTGAAGAGACACTCCTGACATATGCCTGGCTTAAGTGATTTTCCTTAGGCATAGAGGGAAATTTTTTAATTGTTTTCTTCTATCATTGACTCTATACTCAGAACCATGAATCCAAAACTGCCAAGTTCTGATGTTTGTTGGGGCTGATACATGATGACCACTTGTTCAAATTTTCATAAGTTTTCTGTTTTCAATTGTTTCCTTCATTGCCTAAATTTAGCTGTCCTGGAATTTGCTCTGTAGACCAGGCTGGCCTTGAACTCAGAGATCTACCTGCCTCTCCCTGTGGAGTGCTGGGTTAAAGGCATGCACCACCACACTTGCCTCTAAACTTTTCTTCAATTCCTTTTAATTGCTAGAATTCTTTTTTTTTTCCTCATATTCTTTTCTTCAGAAACTTGAGCTGGGCCTCCCAGTTCAAATCAACACTGCCTTCCAAGCTCATAATATGACTTTTAAATATTGCATAAATGGATTAAAAAACAAACAACCAAGCAAGAGAAGACTCTGAAATTATGATTGTAAAACTTTATTGTTAACCTGATAGAATTTATTATGATTATGGAAATAAACCTTTGGTTATATCTTTGAGTGGGTTTCTAGAATATTTTGGTTGAGTGGAAAAATATACTTTAAATGTTTGTCATATCCTTTAATGGAAGAATGTCTCAAGCTAAATAAAAAGGAAAAAATAAGTTGAATACCTGCTTCTTTATTTTGTGTTGTGCGATATTGATTGCCCTGTGTGAAGACATCTCTGTTTTACCTTATCTGTCTAAATCACTTTCTGATTGGTTTTAAAAATGAGCTGAATGATCACTATCAAAGCAGGAGAGTATAGAGAAGACTTCCAGGGAAAGAGAAGAACTCAGGAAGAATCTGAGAGGCAACATAACTAGTCATTGCAGTACAGAGGAAGTTGTCAGATGTACAATCTGGAGTACAAGGTAATGAGCAATATGGCAGAACATAAATTAACATAAATGGGTCAGCTTAAGTTATAAGAGATGGGTGGGAATAAGCCTAATCTAAGGCCAAGCTTTCATAATAAATAATAAATCTCTCTGTCATTATTTGGGAGCTGGGGTTCAAAGAAAGACCTGCTACAACTATGAGTACAATTGACAAATGCTCAGAGATCTGCTACTTGCCTCCCCTTATTGAGAAATTGTATCATATAATACCTAAGCCAAAACATATCCTTCATTTCTTATGTTGCTTTTGTCAAGTATTATCTACATCAACTAGAAAATTAAGTAAATTATATTCAGAAGTGGATTCATTACTAAGATCAAAATGACTATGTGATTCTTAGGCCTTTGGAAGTTGTCTGTTGAACTGAAGAATTTCAAACTTTAGAAGAGAAATGTGTTACAGTGATGTAAGCATAGGTAAATGGGATATTTTGTTGGATCCTTTGAAAACTAGAAGACTGACAGAAAGGAAAACGATGGAGTCTTGGCTGTGAGGTTTTAGAGAGTTAAATGAACCTATGGGAAAAGCCATTAACCTTATCTTCTGACAAAGAATGTGTTTATATTCTGTAAAAATAATGAGGGCATTGATTGTACTTATAAATGATGACTTAATGTGCTTGTGGAGGAAATTTCAATACATGATGGCTTTGGGCCTTTGTCATGGTTATGACTCTCTTCCTTCCAACAGGGCTATAGTTGAAGAGAATAAAAAACAGAGCAAATGGTATTAAAATGTGCTTATGACAAACGGAGGAATCCCAGCAGGTTCAAGGGAGCTGTAATAGTTAACAATGTTAACCTTATTAAATGGCATAATTTCTTCTTACTAGTATAGGCTGCATTAGTAGGATTCTCTAGAGGAAACAATAGAATGAATATATTATGAAATTGGATTTGTTTGATTGAAAACATGGGATGGGATGAGTAATATAACATTGTATTTATTCTCTCAATTCTGATCCTTCAGTGAGCCATTATTAATGCAGAAGGTGTTTCAGAAATTTTCAGATATTGACTCCCATTACAACACCCATGTCTCTAAAAATTAAAATAATATAAAAGTAAAAAAATAAAAGCCATGTAAATATGGAATTTCTGTGTAGAGAATCTGGATAATGTATGTTATTGTATTGTCTTTGAATTTTTGATTGTTGAGAAAGGAGTAACAGTTGCTGAAAGACAGTTGATTTTAAATGCTGCTGAATTAATCCACATATATATTTTGAAAATGCCTTGACTTCAAAATTTAAGTGAAAAGATGTGTTACTTTGGAGTAGAGGTTTTGTTTTGTTACCATAGGAAGTAGAAGCTGTGGATTCATTCTGGGTTAAGAAAAAATAAGATTTAATAACTTAAGACCCCCAGAAAAATTTCTAATGAAAACAGATGACCCATATGGGTCAATCTTTCAGAGCACCTCTGTTGCAACTTCCTCTGAGTTCTGCATCTAGAACAGCTGTAAGGCTTCTTTAGATCCCCATAAGATTGTCAGTGCCCTCATTCAGCAGGAAGTATCCTAGAAAACTACTCCCACATTCTAAAAATTGGATTATGGATATTTGTCTTTGTTTAGAGATTGGTTCCAAATTGATATTGATGATGGTCAGGAAAAAAGCTAAACAAAGAAGATCCGATTCAGAGTTCTTGACTTGAAAAGGAAAGTGCTGTGGAATAATGCCCTTGTACCCTGTAAAGATTTTTCACTTGTATTGATTTAACAAAATGCTGAATGGCCAGTAGCAAAGATGGAACTATAGGTGGTATGGACAGATTAGGAGAATTCTGGGAAAAGGAAAGGTTTAGTCTGCAGTCACCAAACAGACAGTGAAGACAAGCTCAAAATGCTGTACGGAGGAAAGGTACTGAGCCACATGGCTAAATATAGATAAAAATTATGGGCTAATTAAGGTGTTAGAGCTAGATAGAAAGATGCTTTGACCAAAGAGTATTGTAATAAATATATTTTCTTTCTGATTATTTGGGTCTGGGCAGCAGGAAAATGAAATAATCTCCATTTATACAATATTTTAGCTATTCCTGGTTCATACATTTTGCAAATTATTATATTAAATAATTCTGATATAAGTAGTTCAGTACTTCTGTGGGCATAAATAAAATACTTGTGAAGAAATATTTCATAACCCTCATATTGCAAATTTAATGATATTTGTTTGAAAATTTAGAGTGTGATCTTTTTCAGTTGGCTATTATTTTAAATAATTTTCTGAATTAATTCACATTCACTGATTATTCCTTTTCTTCTGTCAGATTGCTAGAAGGAAGAAATATAAAACAAGATAAACTAAAAATGTTAAATGGTTTATATTTCATATACTTTTCCTGTTTCTCATTGAAAGTCAGAATTTATCTCCAAGTTTATAGCACACACACACATATATATACACATATTATACACACAAATATATATATATATATATATGTATATATAGTCATATGTAGATTACAACCATTTGTTTAGAATTAGATTCTTACTTTGTAAAAAGCATTGTCCTAGATATTCCCCTACAATAGAATAGTATTTAGGTACACTTGAAATCATTTCAGCACTGCATTTAAAATTTATATCTATATTCTCAATGGATGAACTTAAATAATTATAGTATTATTCTAATAAAAGTTTAGATTAATTACAAATATGTTATTTGATGTGCTAATAATTCAATCAATACCTTAGTATTTATAAGAAATCGAAAATGGTTCATGTTATTGGTGTTGGTGCTATTGATTTGAGATGTCATCTTGCTGTGTAGCCCTTGATTGCATGGAACTTTCTAAATATCTTATACTGGCCTTAAACTTATAACCATCTTAACTCAGCCTTCTGTGTGCTAGACAACAGACTTATGACATCATGCCTAGTAATTTTATGTATTATATTAGTTTAAAATAGGTTTGTTGATTACAAAACTATGTGGTATTATACATATTTTATATTCTATAGTGTTCTTATAGTTATCTAAATAAATATTTTTTTAAATTTTTAAAATTTCTATATATGCTTTCATTATTTACATGACATTATACATATACATGGTACTGAGGACTGAATTGTTTCCCATAAAGTAATAAATTGAACAGACACCTCCCAGTGATATGGTAGGAGCATGGGGAGCATTTGGGGTCAATAGTGTCAATAGATCCTCATAAAGGAGTAATTGGCTTCATATAAATGGAAGATACAATGATAAATCTCTTTCCCAATCCTGTGATGAGCCAGTTAAAAGGCAGCCAGTTGAAAGCCAGGAATATTACCTATATCTACAATTTATTTATTTGGTACTTGTTTTTTTATCTGTTATTTTTAAATAAATGTGATGAAAATATCTGTTGTTTAACTCTTTCAGTCTAAAAAATTTTATAGTAGATCACATGTCAAATTAGTTTAGTAAAATTGTAAATTTAGTTGCTAACATTAATTGATGAAGCTGGATTTGTGCTACGTAGAGTTTAAGGGATTTACTAAAATGAATCTAGAATATTTTTTTGTGGAATAGTTTATGTGGAAATTTTTTGAAATAAAAGTACCTAAGATGTTGACTTTAAATTAGGAAAGATTTCTTTTGTCTCTAAGCATTAGACATGTCATTGCATTTTGTTATCCCATTGACTCTGTCTAGGGTACAGCAGCACACCAAGTTGGACATTAGCTGGCCGATAAATTTGTCAGAGCATAGCAGTAATGATAGATAAAAATGGGGATGAAGAATAGGCAGAATTCTACTTCCCTTGTTAGTAGTACTGTCCAAAGTACCTAAGAACTTCTGAATCTTAACACAACATTTCTACCACTTTTATCTACTAGTTGTCTCCCACAGTAGACAGCAAGGCTGAAACTAGTCTAGGTGTCCATATTACATATTCTTATTATTAATAATTATATGTACAAGACATCTGACTGTTTAACAATATTAATGAATAATTAAATAAATATTTAGTCATTGAATAACACTGAATAATTTACTTAATGAATAACAAAACTAGTAATGTTTTGTTTGTTATTGCATGCATAATACTAGAATGAAAGTTTATTGAATGTCATAAGGTAATTAAAGACATAAATCCCAAAAAAGCATGCCTATATCTCAAAAAATTAAAATTTAAAAGTTTTATTGTGACAGCATAGATCGATTAATTTTGTCACCACTTAATTTATAGGGTAAAAATTCCACACTTTATCCTATTATTAAAGTTATTTAAATGATTTATCATATGACAATCTGATACTCCTCTTCAATTTTCTTGAAAGCAAGCATTAGAACCTTTGACTTTGTAAAGTAATTTGTTACTTACTCATTAAAGTCATTCACTCCACGCAGTTGTTATTAATACTTCAAAATATAACTATTTTGACACTCCTGAGTGAGGACTATAAATCATTGGTATGACTGAAATTACAAAATATGTTGCAGATATTTTATATTAGAATATGTAAGAAAAGAATTTTTGCTGTTTCAATGAAAAAGGTAAAAAGATCACAGACACATTCTCAAACTAATTTTAGAAGAGAAAACATCTGGAAGTGGGCTGTCCAAAATGAGTGTCTTTAGGACTTATTTTTTTATTGAAGGGTCTTAGAAAAATAGCTCCTCAGGCAACATCATTCCATGTTGTTGATGTTGACGTAACATTCACTGAATCTTTTATGTTAGTGCTTATGCTTGTTGCTCAATTTTGCAAAAGATTGTATATGTAACAGATAAATGAATAAATATGCAAGAGTTCTAAGAGATTGGCAATTTGATTGTCCTCACATTTCCAAAGAGGAAAATTAAATTGAAGTTGGAAATACATCATATTTATTACTTTAGATTGACTGCTCTGAAATGCTTTGCCATTGTTATATGAAATATATTTGATTAGGCTTAAGTGATGGTTCTCTCAAGACCTCAAGAAAGAGATTTATATGCCTCAGAGGCTATTCATGTGGTTTCAACTGCCAGTTGCTTCAGATAATGAAGATTACTGAAGAGATTTTAGACTGAAAAGTAGTTATTACTCCTATGTCAACTATGCTACTCAGTGTGAAGGGTTTATATAACTTTACACACACACAAACACACATGTGTACACACATATATAATTATTTTATATATAATGTATTTGAATTACCCATATGATACTAATAGCAAAAAAGTTAACATTGTGTTTAAATAAGTTGTATTCTACAAATATCATGAGTATTTATACTATAATTTTTTTGAGGCAGATCACACTATTTTTTTCTGGAAGTCTTAGAATTTACTATGCTGTCCAGGCTGAAGTTGAACTCATATAGATTCACCTGCCTCTGCCTCTTGAGTGCCACAAGTCCAGCCCTATATTCTATTTTGAATTCTTATTTATCTGCAAATAATTAAAGCACAAAATTGCAATAGCACACAGTATGATGACACTATTGATATTAATCTTGTGAAATTTTGATGAAAATTCCCGAGACTTTTCTTCATAAAAATTAGGAAAAACACATGAAAATAGTAACTATTCCTACCTGACCAAACAATCTAGAGAAGAAGAAATAATTCTGGAAATTATTGTAGGCAGTATCTTTATTCATTAATGATAATCACAGTAAACACTGGGGACTTCCACATCACCTCCCTTTTCTGTTTAAATAAAAAGGAAGGCTTTAACATAAGAAAATTACATATAACAAAACAGGTATCAAGCAAAAAATACAGTTACAATATTTATATCTATTTTATCTTTTATCATAACTAAGGAAAATTATAACCATAACTATAATTTCTTCAGCTCCATCAAAGGCTCTAGAAGGATATACTATTAACTAAGTAAACAGGAAGTGCATTGTAAGCAACTTTTTTAAATCTTATTTATTTATTTATTTATTAAAGATTTCTGTCTCTTTCCCTCCACTGCCTCCCATTTCCCTCCCCCTCCCCCAGTCAAGTCCCCCTCCCTCGTCAGCCCAAAGAGCAATCAGCAACTTTTAAAACTCTAGAATTGACAGAGACATCTTGTTGCCTGGACAGTCACCCAAAGATCTTCTGTACCGTTGGGGCATCCGTCTTCCAGTCTACAGGCTCCTAGTATCCAGCAGATTTTTCCATGAAGCAGGAAATTTCAAAGACAGGTCTGCTTATTTGGGCAGTTTTTCAGTTACTTTCTTCTATATCCTGCAGAATGTCTTGCAGACTCTTTCATGAAACAGGAAACCCAAAGGGTAATCTCACCTTTAGGCAAGCTCAGCAGTCATTTCTCTGAGGGTCTGCACATCCAGTAGGCTTGGAAGAGAGACAAAATCCAGACTCTCTGTGAATTTTCCATTTTTTTATGACTTATTCTTTGTTTACTCCTGTTAATCTATGACTATCTGTACTCTGTCTCTTTAAAGACTTTACCTTTTTTTATTAAAGCATTAACTTTATTTTTGACTCTCTATGTTCTATTTCTTCTCTCTTCCATGCCTACGTACATTCATCCAAAATAATGACTCATCTGGATTTGTCTTTATTGCAATATATGTAATTTCTTTCTGACCAGTGGCAAGACACTTGGCTCTAGAGGGGTTCCCAGGTGTCCACAGGGATATCCCCAGCCATGTCCTTGGGCAGTGGAGGAGAAGGTGCCTCAACTGTCCTTGCCCCATAGTCACACTGATAAATATCTGGAATATCACCATAGAACCTTCGTCTGGCAATGGATGGAGATAGAGAGACCCACATTGGAGCACTGGACTGAGCTCCCAAGGTCCAGTTGAAGAGCAAAAGGAGGGAGAAGATGAGCAAGGAAGTCAGGACCATGAGGTGATGGAGGAAGGTCATTGGCTAATAAAGGCACTGCCCTGGCCCATTTTATTGGTTAGAGGATAGGTGAGAGGAGAAAACAGGACAGAACACTGGGAGGAAGAGGAAGTGAGGTCAGAGACTCCACAGCTCTGCTCTCCGGAGCAGATGCCTCAGCAGAGACACCATGCACCGCTCCCAGCATGAAGCTCTGACCCAGGATGGACTAGGCTAGAATCTCCCCGGTAAGCACACCTTGGGGTGCTACACACAGATGATTAGGAATGGGCTAAATTAATATGTGAGAATTAGCCTAGAAGAGAATGGGCCAAGCAGTGATTAAAAGAATACAGTTTGTGTGTTGTTATTTCGGAGCATAAGCTAGCCATGTGGGCGGCCGGGTGTGGGGGACGCAGCCCTGCCGCCCCATATTACTACATTTGGCGCCCAGACGTGTGAACAACTAAACCCACTTAAAAAACCTGAGAAGGCTTAAAAATAAAGGAAAGAGAGTTTAACACAGATTTTTGCTGTTTGTTGGTGGCGTGCTGTAGAGAGATTTCCCGATTCAGCAACAGTAGCAGAAAAAAGGCTGTGTCATTTTAAAGCGCGACTTCCTGGGGCTGTGCCGCCATTGCGATCTCTGTCTGGCTCCTGCGGGAGACAGAGCTTTTGAATAGAGCATAAATGGAGTAAAGTGCTACAATTAGTTTGATGGCAACTAGACTCGCTGTGTTCTCGGGTCTGCTCTGCTTGCCAGAGGCAAGCAAGCACCTCATCTAAGAGAGGCTTCCTGACTCAGCTTTAGCTGCAAAGCCTGCAGCTCATTAAGAGGTCCTGCCACGAAATACTTAAACGGTGTTGACGAAAAGCTGAACGCATGCTTTTCGGTTTTCAGCCGTAGCAGGAAAAAAGCTGCGCCGTTTAAAAATGCCGGCTTTCTGGGCCATCCTGCCAGGGCAAACTCTGACTGTTTGAGGCAGGAGGGCCGGCTACCGAGAGAGAGGACTTGAGTGTTGTCTGTTGTAGCTCACTTGCTGGCAGGGACCTTGAAATGCCATACAGTTGTTGCAGTAAACATGGCTACAGCCTGTATATCCGCCATGAGGCTGGAAAGCTAAGGAATGGAATGGATCTAGCTGGCAAAGCCATGCCTTTAATCTTACTGATATTGCATGGTAAATTAAAGACTCATGTGGTCAGAAAAAGAGAGATATACAGTAAAGAGAGATTCAAAGACAAAGAAAATTTTTAAATGGTTTACAGTGTGTTAAAAATATATGCAGACTAAAAGTTAAAGTTCTTAAAGTAAAAAAAAAAAAACAAAAAAAAGGAAGAGAGTTGTTGTGTGTGGTAGCACACGCCTTTAATCCTAGTGCCTAGAAGGCAGAGACAAACAGATCTCTGTGAGTTCAAGGTGTAGTAGTGTACACCTTTAATCCCGAATGCCTGGGAGGCAGAGACAGGCGGATCTCTGAGAGTTCAAAGACAGGCTGGTCTACAGAGTTACTTCAGGTCAAAGATACAGAGAACCTGTCTCAAAAAGCAAAGAGTTAAAAGTAAAAATAAACGAAATAGAGGTTAAAACAAAGCAGTACAAAGATGGAAAATAGACAGAGAATTTTGATACTGTATGCTATTATGCTCTCTTTGAATTGTTTGAATGCTGAGGAAGGAGCAACAGCTGCTAAAAGATATTTATTTATAAATACTGCTGAACTAATCCAACATAGATATTTTGAAAATGCCTTGAATTTGAAATTTGGATCTAAGGACATGATGCTTTGGAAAGGAGTTTCTTATTTTGTTTTCACAGAGGATGAGACCCTGTTCATTTCTTCTATTCCGATTTGGTATGATGGACCACGCCCTCCTGAAGGGTTGTTGTGAACATCTCCAGAAAATTGCTCCACTCAACTGCCAACTGAGAAGAAACTAGCACACAGGTTATACCATGAAAGACCTAATTAACGACGCCCCCATTCAGCAGGAAGCAGTTTGGAGAGAAATAACTGCGCCCAAATTCCCAAAAAATGTTTATAAATGTTCTTTTACATTTAAAGGGGGATATGATATAGATATGAATAATTTGCATTAGTATAGATTTTGCTTTATTGATAGAGATTTAAGGTCAATTTTGTTATATGTATAAGTGTTTCTGATTTTGATTAAGGTATTGTGATTGTGTAGTTCATTTAAATATGTACTGTATAATTAAGAAATATAGGTTGTTAATGGATAATCATCGATAATAGTAAAGCTTGTAGTCATGTTAGATTTTCTAGATATATAGAGATATATTTTAGATAGACATTCTTCATGTCTTTCAAGATTACAGAATAGGACATTTAATGTTTCAATAACTTAGGATTTTATATGACAATGAGACACTCTGCTCCTGGCAGCACCAGTCTACTTCAAGAGGAAGATGGGCATCGAAGAGGCTCGTTATGGAGTTTGATAGCCATTTGGGCAAGAAACTGCTCTTGCCTGGACTATTGCATAAACTGGACACAGAGAACCCGCAGAGAGAGGACTACTGAACTTGCCTAAGGTGAGATGATCTTTCAGGGTTCCTGATTCATGAAAGAGTCTGTGAGACATTCTGCAGGACACAACAGATAGTGACTGAACTGACTTTGAATTTTCCTGCTTTATGGAAATGTCTGCTGGATAGCATGGGCCTGAAGGCTGAAGATGGATGCCCCAACGGTACAGAGGAACTTTGGGTGACTGTCCAGGCAGCGAGATGTCTCTGTCATTTCTAGAGTTTTAAAAGTTTCTTAGTTCTTGTTTACTTAGGTAATATTATATCTTTCTGGAGTCTTTGATGGAGTTAAGAATAGTTAGTTATAGTTATAGCTTTCCTTAGTTATGATAAAGATTATTGTAACTTTTACTTGATAACTGTTTTGTTATATGTAATTTTGCTATGTTAAATCCTTTTTTTTTTGTTTAAACCGAAAAAGGGGAAATGATGGAGGAAGGTCATTGGCTAATAAAGGCACTGCCCTGGCCCATTTTATTGGTTAGAGGATAGGTGAGAGGAGAAAACAGGACAGAACACTGGGAGGAAGAGGAAGTGAGGTCAGAGACTCCACAGCTCTGCTCTCCGGAGCAGATGCCTCAGCAGAGACACCATGCACCGCTCCCAGCATGAAGCTCTGACCCAGGATGGACTAGGCTAGAATCTCCCCGGTAAGCACACCTTGGGGTGCTACACACAGATGATTAGGAATGGGCTAAATTAATATGTGAGAATTAGCCTAGAAGAGAATGGGCCAAGCAGTGATTAAAAGAATACAGTTTGTGTGTTGTTATTTCGGAGCATAAGCTAGCCATGTGGGCGGCCGGGTGTGGGGGACGCAGCCCTGCCGCCCCATATTACTACAATGAGGGGTTGGTCCACCCACTGAGACAGTGTGTCTGATCTAATGGGAGCTCATAAAAGCCAGCTGGACTGAAACTGAACGAGCATTTCGATATCTTCTTCCCTGCTCTCATATCCGACCTTCCTCCATCTCAACCATCCCACTCCCTCAAGCTCTCCCCAATGCTCCCTTTCAACCTTCTCTCTCCCCTTTCCCCTTCCTCCCACCCCACCCCCACCCCCATACTCCCAACTTTTGTCTGGCGATCTTGTCTGCTTCCAATTTCCAGGAGGATCTATATATGCTTAAATACCTCTTTATTACTTATTAATGCTTTCTGCATGCAGGTTATACAACCATAGATTACAGCTCTTATTATAGAGGTGTACAGAATTACAGCATTGTTCTGAAGGGAAAAATGAGTGAACTTTGTTGTTTTATTAACTAGGCAAGGGAAAAAGAGTAGGCATGGGGGTGAGGGGCAGAAGAGGAAAGTAACTCTTCTCTCTTACAATGGTTACTTTTCATTCCCGTCACCTTGATGAATGGAAGGGCAAATTCTCTCCATATTTGCCCCAGTTATACTTTCCACTAGCTTCTCGTGGGCAGTCTTGTAAGACCCTGTAACCCTCACTACCATGTACTGTGACCTCATCCCTGAAGCATTTTGTCCTTACTCTAGTCAACACTTTTTTTTCAACACACTATTAAGATTTTCAGGATCATGTTCTTACACACAAAGTATAAATCTAAGCAATATATAATCCTTGTGTTTTCTGGATGTGTTTCATCTTTATTTTTGTAACATCTCTTCTTTAAAGTATGAAAGTTACTGCTGTTCAGTTTGTCCAGATACTCCTTGTAAAAGTGGATGTTTAAGTTTTTATGTTTATGAAGTGCAACCAGAACTTTTACATGATATTTAAAAAAAAACTCCAATAAAATTGAGATAATCTGATTGCAGAATATTATGACAAAAGTTAGAAATTTATCATGTGATTGCAACGCATCTTCATTCTATCCAACAAAATAATCAATGGTAGTATAGCATATTATTCTTTATATACTTCCTTAAAATTCTATAAAAAGTACACAGTTAATGTGGATGATTTTAAATAAAATATTTTTTCCTCATTGAACTGTAATAACATGTAACCTTTCCACTAACAAAACAAATAAATATTGGGAAGACCAGCATCAGATAAAAAAAACAGACTTAAATTGCTAAACTAATAAGTGGAACAAAGTTTTATATATTTCTAATTTAATGAAGCAAAAATAATCAATTTTATACTGCTCTTCAGAGATTCCTCAGAGAAACAGAACATTCTCAGTGTTAAATTACATATAATATTTCTTGGGAATACATCTCACAAGAAAATGGCAAAATGAGTAATAGCCTCATAGAAGTGTCAATGAACTTTAATTTTTCTGTTTTATTTAATTATTTCAACCTGAGATAAAAGTTAAAAGTCAAACATAAATGCTATGTTGTATATACCTCAATTAAATTTCAAAGTTGTATAAGCCTGAATTAAAATAGCTTATAACAGAAAAATTAATGTGGTCCAAGAACATGAATACCTTATTTTTAATTGTGATGCTGGGATAAGGTTCCTGGAACTGAAGTGAGGTAGTATATGTTGAATAGTGTAGTAGATCAATTCCATTATACTTTTCCTCAATCCCTTACCCCTGGTATTTGCATCATTGTGTATGTCTATCACACAAAGTGTTAATTTTTATCTGTATCACCAACAGAAAATGGTCGATGTGGTGGTGTATGGCTTCTGAGATGAAATATAAAAGACACTGTGACTTTTTCTATGCTGTCTTTCTCTCGGATCATTTGCTCTGAGGAAACCAGCTGCCATATCATACAGACACTCAGGCATCCCTGTGGAGATATACATGTGACAAATAATCTGGGGGCTCTTGGCTACAATCCATCTTGGAAGGGACACTGTATCCTGAAATAAGATTTCAGATGGCTTTAGCATCAGCCAGGAATTTCACAAAAGCATCATTAGAATGTCAGAGCCAGAGACACCCAAGAAAAATAATGCCAAGATTCAGACATACAATAGTCAGTGTTCAAGCTAAGTTTAGAGGCAATCTGTTACATAGTGAGAGATAAATAGTTCAGGTTAATAAACAGTTGCTAATTTTTACCTGTTTCATCTTCATTTTGGATAGGAAAAAGGCAAAAGTCTAATAAATAGTGTAACCTGAAAATATTTTAATTTAGCATTGTTTTTACTTTAAAACATTTGTTACCTACAACATATCTTGTTTTTAAACAAGATCAAAAGTTGCAAAATTTTGGAAATGCTAATGGACATAAGGTTATCTAAGTTATGTAAATGTAAGTTTTTCATTAAAGTTTTATACATATTGTTTTACATATATGTATATATATATATATATATATATATATATATATATACACACACACACACACACAGTGTGTGCTATCTCTGAGTACTATACTGTCTTTGGATTACCCAGAAACACAGGCTGCAGTCTTCCAGATATGACATTATTATCTGCATGTCCACCTGATGTGTGAAATAACAAGAGACATTATAGCAAAAATTTTGACAATGAAATGTTGACTTAGAAAATTTCAGCAATTTTTACAGCACTAGAGAAAAATCAATACCCCTCTCATGGATTATCTGATTTTGAGCAACTTGGATTCTTAGTGCACCTGCCAGGATTCATTATAAGCAACCTATTCCTCTTGATAGCTGGATGAATTGACTTGCTGTTTGGAGCAATTTCACGGAAGCCTGCAGGTTTTACAGGTTTTCCTATCACAGCCAATGATTTTGATTTAAGAATAATTATCACTGAATCCCTATGTTTGGTTACACACTTAAGCATGTAAATGAGACTAGATAATATTATTTACTTAGAGATTTTATAATGAAAAAATCACATTTCAACTCAAGTTAGACAGTTTATAAAATGGCAATATGTTTTCTCATTTTTATCATTGTATGTTCTGGTAGAAGGTAATTTATGAAATAACTTATAACTCATATTTTCAGTTCCAAAATACTACTACAAGAATTTTTTAAAGGTTAATTTCAACATTGTAATTATAATAATTTATAAATGACCTTGAGCCACTAAGTAAATTTCTTAAAGGAAGCAGTGATCCATATTCCATATTCTGTAAGGTGGCTTGCAGAAGCTGCCAAACCAGTACTTAAGCAGGTAGGGTATGCTATACATAAACAACAAGTACCTCATATTTATGATTAATCTTTGGGAAGCATGTATATATTACTTACAAAACTTACCCCCACAGCAGTTTTATGCAAAAATGGTCCACGTCTTATGACTGCACCTTCCTGTTTTGCTGGTTAAGATATTAAAGTCTTATTTTGAAGCAGTATCTTGTTTAGCACAGAAAAGCAGTGTGAAATCTAGGAGATATTTTGAAAAGGAAGTAGCTAGGATCAATGTATCTTATATTAAGCAACAGATTAATTGATAATTTTGAAATAGTGATTCTTGGACAACTGTGTTCGCTCAATTTAAAGGCCATATTAATAATTTCCTCAGCTGATCCATGCTATAGTTGCCACGAATATTTATTTACCTAGGAAGGAAACAGTGAAGAAGGGATCTCCTAAGGACAGTGAAATAGTATATAACATAGAAAAGATAAAGGGGCTGGAGAGATGGCTTAGTAGTTAAGAGTGCTGGCTGCTCTTTCAGAGCTCCTGGGTTCAATTACCAGCAACCACATGGTGGCTCATAACCATCTGTAATGGGATGTGATGTCCTTTTCTGGCATGCAGGTACACATGTAGGTAGAAGACTCATACCTTAAAATAAATAAATGAAGAAAAGAAGAAAGAAAGAAAATTTAAAAGAGAGAGATAAAGGAGAAAACAGAATTAAGTGGTGAAGGGAATTGGAGAGCAAAGTAAGGGGGGAACACAAGACGGGACCACTAACACTAAGAACTTCTGAAAGCCATATGGAGACCTAGCAATTTAGAAACTCTTTGAAATATATACATATAAAGTCCCCTCCAAGACATTTTATACCACCTAGGGAATTTCCAGTGCCAGGACTAGGTTACAATGTTTTGTGTCACTGACAAAACGGTCCATAGGTGCTCTCGAATATAAGGTCATTTAGTACTCTCCAAACTCTGATAGAAAGGAATTATTGCTGAAGGCACCACTTCCTTTTTTGAGCTAACATAGAAAATTTAACTCATGTCCAACTTGTAGCTTCAACACTACTGAATAGAATTGATGATTCTGGATGGTACTTTGCATGCTATTGGAAGAAAAAATAAACAAGACTATTACCCATTAACAAACTCTACTACTTATAACAGAATTGTATGCAAGAAATTTAGGCAAAAAAGAGAGAAATGTGAAATACTATTTTAATATGTATCACATTTGTTTATGCTATGGAATTTTGTTTAATAATGCAATGATATATTTTATTGTTTTATATTTCATTTGTTTAACTCTGTGAAGCTGTCTTACATTGCCTGTCTAAAACACCTAATTGGTCTAATAAGGAGGTGGATGGCCAATAGATAGGCAGGAGAAAGGATAGGCGGTGCTAGCAGGCGAAAAGAATAAATAGGAGGAGCAATCTAGAAAGAGAAGATGGAGAAATAAGAAAAGGAGAAGAGGATGGGGACATCAGGGGCCAGCTACACAGCAAGTCAAGGAGTAAGAAGTAAAGAAAGTTATATATAAAAAAGATGAAAGATAGGTGGAATAATTTAAGTTAGTAAAAGCTGGCTAGAAATAAGCCAAGCTAAGGTAGGGCATTTATTAATATGAAAAGGTCTCCATGTATAAGTATTTGGGTGCTGGGAGGCAGGCCCCCCAAGGAGCCAAAAGAGTGGCGTATGGCTTCTGAGATGAAATATAAAAGGCATCGTGACTTTTTCTATGCTTTAAAAAAAACTACAAGATGTACTTGTGTAACCGTGGCACAAATGTTATGGAAGTAATGAACCAAATTTTGTTCATTACATGGCCCACTCCATGAGATGGGACTGACACCTGACACTGCAAAAACATCCAAGAATCTGTGACTAGATAGGTCATGGACCTATGGGGAAAATTCTATTGCTATTATTCTGTGAAAGAAGTATAGCAAGATAGTAAATCCTGGTGAAATATTGCTATGTCCATAAGTCAGAGTATCACTCAACCCTAATCAGAGAATCTTCTTCTAAGTAGTAGATTGTAATTAACAAAGAGATCCACAACTAGACATTATTTAAACAGTGAGAGAGCCTGTGGAGAACTCAGCTCTGAAGGGAATGTCTTCATAAAACCTTTTCCCTCAATGTTTAGAGAACTATGTGAAAGAGAAGGCAAAAATAATTCAAGAGTCAGAAGTAGTGGATGATTCCAAGGGAACGGTGCCTTCTAGACACCGTAGGATTGATTCACAGTGATTGTGACAGGATATATAAGACCTGCAGAGGCTCAAACAATACAAAATTCTTAGACTGAGAAGGGCAAAAGGACAAAAAGCCCCCTTACTAATGAAGAAGCTGTATGTAATTGTTGTCTGCTGAAAGATAGAAAATGAGGTATATCCAAGGGAGTGAGTGTCATTGGGTATATCAACCACACTATAAAGGAGGCATTATGCCCAGGAGTATTTGGCCAACACAAAATATACTTTATTTTAATTTGTTTGGTTGTTTTTTGCATATACTTTTTATTAAAGTTTGTTTTATTTTTTAGTTAATTTTTTTGTCTTATTGCTTTTCGATTTTTAGATTTTTTAATTTTCGCATTCATAAATTAAAGTATATAATATCAACTTTAAAGTTTTCTGCATACTTTTCTCAGTACATAGCTTGAGGATTTAGTCACATTGTTTCTGTTCTTCAACATAAATACCATTTTCTGAAGTTTATAAGTTCATTCCGTGTGTTCAGTCATTTCATCATATAACTTCAAAATACGTTGGTAAAGTACAACCCACTGTTCTCTGTAAGTACGTATGCTTCAGAGCACCAAAATGTATGCAACATTTTTTTATTAAACATATTGCAGTTACAGATTTTACTATTTTTATATCTCCTTGATAAAATTTCCCAATGTTTAGATTTAGTATCTACATATTTCAATCTGAAATTGCATGTGTCCTTATTTGTGATTGAGTGACTACAGTTTATCTATATATGTATACTTATGTATAGTGATATATATGTGTATTGTATCTGTATATTTGTTTTTGTGTGAGTATACAAATCTTACAAGGAAAATACGAATGTTTATTTGTGCTAACGAGACCATCAGTTCACTACTCACAGTTTAATCTACTTTTGATAATCTGCAATTTCGAGAATTCCGGATTCTTTGGCAGAAAGGGGCTGGGTGGCGACAGACCTGGATTCACCGGATTCTCCGGATTCTCCCAGGACTGAGCAAGATTGTGAGTGTTGTAAGACCCAGCCCTCCCTCCTGGCCACCTGGGAGAAATACACCCACTTAGTCAGGAGTCTATCGAAGCAGGATCTCATTTTATTGCATCAGGCAGCAATTTATATAGGCTGAGATGGGTATGGGAAATCTGGTGTGGGTTGAGGCAGTGCAACGAACAAGGGCCAATAATATTTTGCTATGTTAGCTGTGGCTGGGCAGAGGTAGGCCTAGGTTGGGTAGCCAGAGATAGGTCTTCAAATTCGATCTAGGCTCAGTAAGTTACACTA
The DNA here is from genome assembly GCF_018167655.1 of Microtus oregoni. NCBI lineage: Eukaryota > Metazoa > Chordata > Mammalia > Rodentia > Cricetidae > Microtus > Microtus oregoni. The sequence continues at coordinate 16,976,300 of NW_024543080.1, read as the reverse complement.
GGCCTCACCAAACTCAAGTTAGGCTTAGGAAGTTACACTGGGCCTCATGCCTTGGACTCATGAGGCCCAACAAAGAATGCAATCTGTCCTGATAAATTTGTAAATTAGAAGATAATAATTTGTGGCCAACTTTCATTGTTTTGAGTGATAATTAAATTTTCATTAAGCCGAAAGTTCCCTCTGGGGAACTGGTCCCTAGACTTCGTTCAGATACAAATATCTTTAAGTGTATAATTACTCTGTACTAATATAGCATTGCATAATACCTATGTATAGTTTCTTGAATATATTAAACCAACCCAGATATTTATATATAATCAAATGAGAATGCTGTGAAAATATCTGATTCAGTGTATAGTTCAGAAAAGATAAACAGAAAAATATGTATAATTAAAAATAGATTTTCGGCTGATTTGGGTTGAAATTGTAATGGTGAAGCCATGGTTATTCAGGGCTAGGCAGAAATGCACTAAAATAGGGCACTAGAATTACATGCTACAAATGTGCTATAACCAAACAATGTGGGCCCTTAAGAGTTAGTGATTTTATTGTAAATTCAAATTCCGGATTCATATGAGCTGGAGAGATTATGACTCACGAGTTAAGAGCCCTTGCTGCTCTATCAATGGACCTGGGTTCAATTCCCAGCTAATCGAGGGAGCCCAATGTTTTCTTTTACCCTCCAGAGGCACCAAGCATACACATCGTACACTGATATGCACGCAGACAAAACACCCACATGTAAAGTAAAATTAATACATTGTTTATTTATTTATTATTTATTTATTAAAGATTTCTGCCTCCTCCCTGCCACCGCCTCCCTTTTCCCTCCCCCTCCCCCAATCAAATCCCCCTCCCTCATCAGTCTGAAGAGCAATCAGGGATCCCTGCCCTGTGGGAAGTCCAAGGACCGCCCACCTCTATCCAGGTCTAGTAAGGTGAGCATCCAAACTGCTTAGGCTCCCACAAAGCCAGTACATGCAATAGGATCAAAACCCAGTGCCATTGTTCTTGACTTTTCAGTAATCCACCAAAGAATCAATGAAACAAAAAGTTGGTTCTTGGAGAAAATCAACAAGATTGACAAACCCCTATCCAAACTAATTAAACGAGAGAGAGAGAACACGCAAATAAATAAGATCAGAAATGAAAAGGGGAACATAACCACAGACACATAGGAAATTCAGAGAATCATTAGATCTTACTACAAAAGCCTGTATGCCAAAAAACTGGAAAATGCAAAAGAAATGGATTTTTTTTTTAGATAAGTACCATATACCAAAGCTAAACCAAGACCAGGTGAACGATCTAAATAGACCTGTTAGTCGCGAAGAATTAGAAACTGTTATCAAAAATCTCCCTTCCAAAAAAGGCCCAGGACCAGATGTTTCAATGCGGAATTCTACCAGAACTTCCAAGAAGACCTAATACCTATACTCCTTAATGTATTTCACAATATAGAAACAGAAGAGTCATTGACAAATTCCTTTTATGAAGCTACAGCTACCCTGATACCAAAACCACACAAAGGCCCAACCAAGAAAGAGAATTACAGGCCTATCTCACTCATGGACATCGACACAAAAATTCTCAATAAAATACTGGCAAACCGAATCGAAGAACACATTAGAAAAATTATCCATTATGATTAAGTAGGCTTCATCCCAGAGATGCAGGGCTGGTTCAACATACGCAAATCTATCAATGTAATCCATCATATAAATAAACTGAAAGAAAAAAACCATGTGATCATTTCATTAGATGCTGAAAAAGCATTCAACAAAATTCAACACCCTTTTATGATAATGGTCTTGGAGAGATTAGGGATACAAGGGTCATACCTAAATATAATAAAAGCTATCTACAGCAAGCCAACAGCTAACATTAAATTAAACGGAGAAAAACTCAAAGCCATCCCACTAAATTCAGGAACACGACAAGGATGTCCACTGTCTCCATACCTCTTCAATATAGTGCTTGAATTTCTAGCAATAGCAATAAGACAACATAAAGTGATCAAGGGGATTCGTATTGGAAAGGAAGAAGTCAAGTTTTCGTTATTTGCAGATGATATGCTAGTATACATTAGCGACCCCAAAAACTCTACCAAAGAACTCCTACATCTGATAAACACCTTTAGTAATGTGGCAGGATACAAGATGAACTCCAAAAAATCAGTTGCCTTCCTATACACTAAGGATAAGGAAACAGAGAGGGAAATCAGAGTAGCATCACCTTTCACGATAGCCACAAATAGCATAAAATATCTTGGGATAACTCTGACCAAAAAAGTGAAAGATCTATTTGAAAATAATACATTTTAAATAAAAGGAAAAGCAGACTTTGGCCTCAGCGTGTCAAAGCATGATTGTACTTTCCCCTAAACTAGTCTAAAAGGATGCCTTTACCTTCCATAGACTTTAATAGACTACTGGGTCTCCCTCCTGTTACATACCTTCTTTCTCTTACCAACCTAGACTTCTCAAATTTCAAACCTCTTTCTTTCTTCCTTGCAAATTCTTTTATTCTTCTTTATTTATGGTTCTAGTTTCCAGATGACATGATTTTTATGTTTTCTCAGGTAATCTAAACACCTGATAAGAGAAGAAGAAAACCACCTTTGCTCAAGTCTAACAATAAAAGCAGCTATTGGCATTTTATTCTACAAAAATAAATTAGTACAATTATATTCTTTAAAGAGTTGCCTCATTACCTGTGAGCCATTAGTATAATCTTTCCTATTATTTCTGCTGATTATGATCCAGAGCCCTTGGGAAGCAGTTTGGAAAATGTTGCAGGGAAAAAGGAAAATACAATGCACACTAAATCACATGTAATGTATTAATGTATACAGTCACCCTCACAATATCAATGTAGATGGTAGGATATTAAGTGAGAGAGGCTTGATCTTGAAGGAATTTAAGCTTTCTACCTGAAAAATGGGGCTGGTTGGAGCTCGCTGCCCAGAACTGCTAGAAACAATTATATGACAAATCACTAGTCTGAAAAAGATTAACATCTGAAGTTCAGTTTCTCCTGAATGAGTTATGAGTTTTAACCACATCATAGCATGAAAATGTCTTTAAGTTCAACCACTGTAAACAGGAACAACTGATGTTTAACTTAGCATTTAAAATTCTAAGCTTTGGCTGGTGTAATGAAGCAATAGGTAATTAATTTTTTAATAAATAATTTTTATAGTAAAATTTTCTATAAAATTTGTGTAAAATATCAAATTTTTTGATGAATATTCTTCAGAGTTTTTATTTATCTATATTTATAAAAATTCATCTAGGTTGTGATTATTTTTATTCATAAAAATGCAAAATAAAATGCATCTAACAATGGATAATTGCATCATTAGTTTTAAGAACTTTTCTATTATTGAGGTAAAGAACCTTCAAAAATACAGCCCTTTAAAAGAAGGAATATTTTAAAAGCTCTTATTTGGCAGGAAAATTCAAAACTAAAAACCCTTAGTTGTGTTTGCGATAATTTTTCTTATTAATTGGTAAAGAATGCCAAAGTTCCTGGTGGTATACATGCAAAACAAGCTGATTAAGAAGCTTAGTATAATTTTTAAATTACTTAATTGCCATTTAATGAAATAGGGAGCTCCAACTTCCATGCTACCTAATAAAATAGTTACTCTGCAAGGAATGAATTGCTGGTTGCATTGACCTTGCAAAGCAAGCTGGGTTTAAAGAAGCTGCATAATATGCTTCTATAATGTTGGCATGGGGACTGAAAGCTGTATTACTGGAAATGGGCATGTTAGCACTTATATTCCTTTTATAATTGCTAAAATAATAGCCAGTGTACATTAAGAAATGTCTGGGAATTCTACCAGGTGCTCTGATTTCAATCAAACTACACATATGAACACCTCTTAATTGTCCAAATAATTTACAAGAAACTAAAAACACATTTCATTTGTTTCTCCTCCCTACCCGTGGGAATCTGCAATTTTGGTTCATTACAACCACTCAACCTTTAGCCTTTATCCACTTCAAAAACGTTTTCAGTGTTTTATGTATAATGAAAACAACACCCATGTGCAACCATGCACAGATCCCTTGTATTTATTAGCACTACTATCTTCTAGCTTGGCAATAACTAAGGCCAAAGGCAGGAATTTTGTAAAATTTGTGCTATTTATTTTATGTAACTGAAAAATTAAGTATCATCTCCTACTTATCAAAACCAGGAAACGTTTGGAAGCAGGGCTCAAGCTAGTATTTTCTTGACATCACCCTCTAATAAAACCAATTGTCTTTGAAAAGAAAATGAAATTTTATGAAATACCTCTTGCATTACAGGTCTCTAATCCTTGTTTCTCAATGTCTATTACATGCTAAATTTATTATTCAGTCAGAAAATTGTTCTATTTGTGTATTCTTATCCATGGTCACATATATGCTATCATGTATGTTTAAATACATGCATTTGAATGCTCAGACCATCAGTGTATGTTTATATGATATGTTTGTACTTTTAGGTTGCACATTATTAACCAAGAATGAATTGAAAACATTCACTAAAATGTGCAGCTGTCCTTAAAATATGGGGGGGATCAATTACTGAACTTTACAGAACAACACTATAGCATTTGCATGTCATCTAGACATTATTTTACACATGAATATGTGTATAGGTAATATATAAACCATTCACTATTTTATATAAAAGAAATGAGTATCTGTTTTGGAATCCCTGATTTTTATATAAATGCATATGTGTATACATGTGATTATGTGTGTAAACATATGTTTGTCATAGTTTAAAATTTACTTTGTTTACATTCGACTTGTATTTGCTTCTCTTTCACTCGTTTGTATCTTTCATTTTCTCCTTTTATTGCATAGTCTACTCTCTTTGATCAAAGCACCTGTTTCCAAGATAGGTTTTCTTACTTCTAGGATGATTGACTAGTTTTAGGAATAACACTTTCAGATAATACTACTAAGATGTTCCTTTTTCACGTATTCTTAGATTATAAGATTTCGGTGTCGCTAAAGTCTCTGTGGCTGATCAACAACCTATCATGTTCACATAACTACTAATTGATATTACCTTAGGTTTGGTAGTGGCATATCAGGACCAGCTTTCCCACCAACTAGCAAAGATATGTTCTCTTTTTATTAAGTTTGTTTAGCTATTGTATATTAGACTTGGGTGAATGGTGGCCATTATGCAAGAAACACTTCACTATGAATGCTGGAGATGAGAATATATATTAAGTATATATTCTTTAATAGTGTTGACTGTATTTTAATCATACTAACCTCGATTATCTAACTCTTCCCTAATGTACTCGCTTCCACACTCACTTAACTATGTGTTGTCATAAAGATCAGGAATTAATGGAATGGGTTAATACTGGGAAATGCAAAGTATCAGCTGTCTAGGAAAAATAGGCCATGATTTGGGACAGATAAAAAAGCCATAAAAAAGTTGAAATGTGGAAAGAGTGGGGGGTGAAATATTTTATGTTTAACTGAGGGAAGATGGCAGTTCAAGTTGAATACAGAACAATATTTAAGCTCCTGGGCTGAATGTTTTATAGGGTTCCTGGGTGTTGCCATTTCTCGTACTGTCTTGGCCAAATGATTTGTCCAAGGCAGGTTGTGGGAAAGAAAATGAACCTGTTAGGGACTCTAAGCCAATTTCTGCATCTTTTCTAATTCTCCAGCAGGATCCTCTTTATTAAAAAGAAAAAAATATATAATTTAATTACATTTACCTTCTCTTTTTCCTTTGTTCTTCCAAATCTTCCTGTATAACGTTTCACTCTCTATTTTTTAAAAAGAACTAATTATTATTGCAGGCATATATGTACACACACACACACACACACACACACAAACAATTGCAGAACTGATTCTATTTTCTCCTCTTTTTCAAAATAGAACCTCTCCAAAACAAAGAAATAAACAAAAACTTATGATTTAAATAATTAAACACCCAAGAAAAATAACTTAAATTTTATTTACTTACATTATAATTACAATTTACTCATATTTACTCTCATCTTCCATATATAACGGTTTTTATAAAATCTTATTATATACCCTTACCTAAAAATATATTTATTTCTTATTTTATATGTACAAATGTTTTGCCTGAATGTGATATGTGTACCATATGTATACCTGCTTCTTGTAGAGGCCAGAAAAGGGCATCTGATCATGATGCTAGGGGTATAGATTTTGTTAGCTACCAAGTGTGTGCTAGAAATCAAACCCAAGCTTCTGTGTGATGACCAACTGCTCAGACTGTGGAGTCACCTTTCCAGATCCTACATCTTTACTTATTCTCATGAACTCAAACAAAATGACTATTCCTTTATCTAAAAAAAAGGTAAGATAAAATTACTTCAGTTACTGCTATGTTCTTTTTAAAATTCAACCTCATAAAATATGTTAATCAGAAAAGTTAGGCTAGAGCTAAAAAGTTTTACTAATTATAAAATTGCAGATTTTAAGTTAGCAAGTTGATAAATTTTAGGAAATACTTAGGAGAAGTTCAAGATTGGGTAATTATAAAATTTTAACACTTAGAGAAGAGTAAACATAATTTTATTTAACCCACTCAAGTATAAATTCTAGGCATTTACTCATATGAAAAAAGTCACAAAATGTTATTAGATAGACACTGACTGAGGTTGCCACAGAATAATGAAAATAAAACCAGCATTTAAATTTTATATCAAAGATTTGGTAGCAAAGCAGTGATGATTCCAACATGGTATATTTCTTTCTAACTGCCCCTTTAAAACAACTTACTTGAGAAAATTTGGAACACAGAGTAAAAATGCTAAAATGAACACAGACAACACCTTGTTATTTGTTATTAAACTGAAAGGATGGGGCATAGCACCCAAAGGATCTTGTTCCATACAGAATTGCAGTTCATAATCCGGGATTAAATTCAGAGCCATATTGAGTTTACATATACTAGTTCATTATTTTGCTCTTAAAATACACCTGTTCTTGTTTTTGACTGTTCAATTCAATCCATAAAGACTACAGAATTAATTTTTTATTTAAATTTATTTTCATGTCAATAAAGATTTTTGAAATTTTATACATATTAAGATATTTTAAAAAATTATTGAAAACAGATTTTTCTTTCATATCTTGACCACAGCTACCCCTTCCTTCACTCTTTCCCGACATCCCCCACCACTGTCTAGATCCACTCTCTTCTGTGAAAAGAACACAATGCCTTATGTAAAATGACTCTGGGTGCATGATAACTTGGTTTAAGTGGAAGTGATATCCAAGGATTGAAGCAAAATTAATAAAAACTCAGGGTCACAAATTGGGGTTCAACCTGAAGATTTGAAAAGAAAAGCAGCCAGCCACTGGCTCTTACCTCGACCTCAGTTTGAATAGGCAATCCTGCCTCTCAGAATCTCAGAATGAGACTGTGTGTCTGAGTGCTGTCTCCCTCCATCTTATTTTCTTCTATAGGCTGGAATTAAAGGTGTGTGCCATTGTAGCTGCTTGGATTAAAGGTGTGTGTTATTGTGGCTACTAGAATTAAAGATGCGTGTTACCATACCTGGTCTATAAGGCTGCCCAGTGCAACTGTTTTACTCTCAGATCTTTAGGTAGTCTTTATTTATTAAAACACAATTGAAATGCTAACTACAATGAATCAGTTATTCATTAAGAATACTTCTTAATTTATGCCTTAAATGTGACATTTGAAATAATAAATAAGACATGTTAATATCATGTAAAATTCATTATATTTTAATTACCATCTTCTTAGTATTTTAAGAATAGAACAACAGGTTAAGAACAAAAAATAAAAAGCCTACAATCTGAATAATCATCTTGGCATTGGGTACTCATGACTAAAAGTGTATCTTTATATTATGATATTAAGAATAAATAATGGACCCATCTGTCCTAGCATCTGTTGTAAAATCTATTTACCAAAACTAAAATCCTTTGTAATTAATCAATACAAAATTTTGGATTTCTTTTCTTTTGTTTGTTTTTGTGAGACAGGGTTTCTCTGTAGCTTTGAGGCCTGTCCTGGAACTAGCTCTTGTAGAACAAGCTGGCCTTAAACTCACAGGGATCTGATTTCCTCTGATTCCTGACTGCTGGGAATAAAGGTGTGCACCATCACTGTCAGGCTCAAGAGTCATTTTGGAAAAAGAATCCTCAACTGAAAAGAAAATGTTCCACTAGGTAGGACTCTGGGCAGGCCTAAGGCATATATTCTTTATCAATGGTTGCTGTGAAAGGACCCTAAGTCACTGTAAGTGGTGCAATCTATCATAGTCCTTAATACTATTAGAAAACAGACTGAGCAAGCCACCATAATCAGGAAGCACCCCTCTGTGGCCTTTGTATCACATCCTGCTTCTAGATTCCTGACTTGAGTTTTTGCCCTAACTTCCCTGGATGATGGAATGTAACCTGAAATTTTGTTTACTTCTTTGGTTGGTTGATTTTTTTTCAATTTTTTGTTTTGTTTGTTTGTTTGTTTGTTTTTGTTTTGTTTTGTTTTGTTTTAAGACAGAGTTTCTTTGTGTAATTGCCCTAGGAGTCCTGGAACTAGCTCTTGTAGACCAGGTTGGCCACAAAGTCATAGAGATTTGCTTGCCTCTGCCTTCCCAGTATTGGGTTTAAAGGTATGTGCCATCATGAACTGGCCTGTGACCTGAAATATTTTAAATTAAACAAAGCCTTTCCCCCTCATGTTGCTTTAGTTATTGATGTGGAAGTCTTTCTGCATATGTGTTACCTTTATTGGTTAATGAATAAAGAAACTTCTTTAGCTTGTGATAGTGCAGAATAGAGCTAAATGGGAAAACTAAATTGAATGCTGGGATAAAGAAGGCAGAGTCTGTGAGATGCTATGTATTCCCAGCAAAGACAGATGTGACAGAATTTTATTGGTAAGTCACAGTGACATGGCAATACACAGATTAATAAAAATGGGCTAATTCAAGATAAAAGTGCTAGCTAGCAATATACTTAAGTGGTTGACCAAGCAGTGATTTAAATAATAGAGTTTCTGAGTGATTGTTTCATGGTCTAGGCAGCCAGAAATGAACAAGCAGCCTCAACCAACAACAGGTTATGTTGTTTTATCACAGCAAAATAAGCCCCACCAAAGACAATCCTTAACTGAAACCTTAAACAATGATACCAGAGACAATATTTTTAAAATTAATAATTTATATCAATCATATACTTAGAGTGTAGGAGACCAGCCTTTACACACAAACCTCTTACCAGGGCAGGATTTAGAAATACTGGTAAAGAATGTGAGGATGTGAAAATAATAAAAAGAAAAAAATTATAGGAAAGTACTGGGAGGACATTCCAGTGAATACTGAAATCACTTGTGTTTAATTTCCGATTACTTAAAATAACTCTGAACCCAAAAGGTAGGAGTAAGACTACAACTGCATTAACATGATAGAAAGAAATGAACAGAGCAGCTGAAGGTTATGGGCTCCATCAATAGTAAAAAATTCTGTTGCTAGAACAAAACAAATCACACTCATACCCTAGACCAAAAACATTCTGTAGGCCAATCACCCCCTGGGTGGAATCCAATTCTATCTCCTTAAAGGAACTGGAACATTAGTAAGATCCTTAGACTTTTGTTTGAGGTAGAAACATATCTACTTCCCTATTCCTAAAATACAAGGTCTGGCTACTGGCCATACCTATTAACCTTGACAGAGCAGAACTCTCTGATCTAAATCTATATGGGACTTTTGCTTGAGGTAGAAATGCGATAACCTTGAAGGAATAGAGGTAAGTTTCAACTCTCTAACCTTGGTGGACATGGAAATGGGCTCACATTTTTGGCCTCCACATTATAGTGGTAAATATCAAATTTTTGCTACCAGATAATTGTAAGAACAGGAACACATTACAAGAATATGAGTCTTTGGTGTAGGAGTTCCTTGTGTTTGTGTGTTGCTTTCATTGGGTAATGAATAAAGAAACTACCTTGGCCTAGTTGATAGGACAAAACTTAGATAGACGGAGTAGACAGAACTGAATGCAATGGAGATGGGTTAAACTAATATATAAGAGGTAGCCAATAAGAAACTAGAGCTAATGGGCCAGGTAGTGTTTAAATTAATACAGTTTCTGTGTGATTATTTCGGGTGTAGAATAGCCTGGTGTCCAGGATGACAAACAGTCTGCTCCCCTTGCTACAAGTCTTTTAAGTTTTTATTGTCTTTATAAATAAACACATGGTATCTTAAACCCTATTATGACATTTTTTTTTGATTATCCATTCTTCTACCTTTCTTATCCTCTGCTAGTCCAGATTCTCCCTTGTAGTGACAAGCTCCCACCAAACTCTCATACTCCATCATATTATATGTGTCCTTCTGACAAACCTTCATCTGCTAATACCATGTGGAACTCCTTTCAAAATGTTTAGATATTAGTCATACTTTCAACTATTTGCATACATAGCAAAGATCTATGTAGGAGGAAGCACATGATATTTTTGTGCTTCAGAGTTTGGGTCACCTTGCTTAATATTACACTTTTCAGATAGATAAGGGATTTTGTTTTGTTTTGTTTTCACTTTATTATACAATGTTTCCACCAATGGAAAACAATTTAAAAATCAGATTAGAAGTGATGCATAGCAGATTATGTCCTTGAGCAAAATCAAGGGAAAATATAGCTGCATCAGAATAATAAATGCACAGGAGAGGCTATAGAGGTAATTACAACACTGAGCAAGATGAGATGATGACACACACAGGACAAGTAGCCTGATAGAATATGCCAAGATTAGTAGGAAAACTAATGTTACTCTGGGCATAACCTCCAGTTTACACCTTAGGAAAGGTTTGTGTGAAACTTTTATCTGTCAGTACCCTCAGGACTTCTTTACAGCAATGGTGTGTGCAAGTCTTATTCTAAAGCCTAACATCAAAAAGAAACTTTAAAAGCTACCATAAAACAGACTAATTAGTTTTGGGCTATAAGAGAGGATATTTCTTAATTTAAAAGAAAACATTTTGAAAGTAAAATGTTATTTAAGTTATAGTTGAAACACTTTCCTAAAATCCTGTACCTCAGCAGACAATATTTTTTGCTAAGAACAAAGAAAACTAGTAAGTGTATTATCTAGGAGTGTTAGAGATTTGTTCCAAATCCTTTTTTTCTTTCTCCCCTATATGAAAATTCAGTCCCACATAGGGATTGTGCACCTCCGTACCCTTCTGTTTTCTAATTATTTTAAATTTTATTTTTGAATTATACATTATGTATTACTATTTTCAAACCCTCCCACACACTTATCCCCACTCTCTTTTAGCCAGGGCCCCTTCTTGCACAAATTGTTTTGAATGCATATATGCATATATTTATACACATATTCCTAAATATAGCCTGTTGAGTTCATTTAATGCTACCAGTATGTATATTTTTGTGGTTGACTTTTTGACACTGGAAAACTAATTGGTGTTACTCATCATGGGAGAGTTACCTTTTCCTATGCCAAGCTTTCCTCAATTGCCTATAATTCTTTATGTAGGATTGAGACCTCATGGGCTTTTCTCTGAACAGATTGACATATTCATTGACTTCATTCTTGTTCAGCTCACATTTTGGCAGTCATGATGCGGAGACTTTATGGATGTAATTTCCGATGTTAGTAGGAGATACAATCTCACAACAACCTACTGGTCATCTGGACATTACAATCTATCTGTCCTCTTCTCACAATGTTTTCTGAGACTCAGGGGAGGAAGTTTATAAATGAATCCACTGAGATTAGGTGCCACAAATCTGCATTTGACTGATTTTTCTGAAGTGGGTCTTGTTTGTTGCAAAAATAAATTATTTGGTAAGGGAAGAAGACCACCTTATCTGTGGGTAACAGGAAATATTTACAGATTTGTGTTACAGAGTATATTGGGTATAAGAACAAATACTGTGTACCTGGAGATGATACTGGATTATTAAAGTAGTGGATATAGGTTTTTTTTCAAGATACATGATTTTATTTGTCCCATACAGATGGCTAGATTTATAGTACTAGATATAATTTCCCTATCAAGAGGGACTTATTCCAATTAAAGAGATGTTGGTTACTACTAAGCATTTGTGCCACTACTGAACCCTTAAGGCTATATTGTCTTGCTGGTTATTGATGTGGTGCATAGATATCATAATTGAGTGAGGTAACCCAGACCCAGAAAACAAATATCATAAGTCACTCATAAATGACTTTTAAACATAAAGCAATGAAAGCCAATCTACAATTCACAATCCCTGAGAAGCTAGACAACAGTGAGGACACTAAGAGAGGCATATATGGATCTAATCTACATGGGAAGTAGAAAAAGCCAAGATCTCCTGAGTAAAAAGGAAGCATGGGGACCATGGGAGAAGGTTGAAGGTGCAGGGAGAGGAAGAGAGAGAAGTAGAGAAAAATGTATACCTCAACAAAATCAATAATGTAAATAAAATGTTATCAGTGACCAAAAAAAAAAAAATCAGGACAACTCAAATACTCATGCTGAAATTTTGTGCCAAACTACTTTTATGCCATATCTTCTCAATGTTGCAATCACATAAATTAGCACACAAGCCAGACGTGAGTAAAGTTTTCCTGTAGTTAACCAAGAGCTTTAAAACATATGAGTTATCATCTACTGTTCCTATTTTAGTATGTCTGATCATAGAGAGTCTCTGGGTCACCATGTGTAGTGTGCAAGGAGGCCTTCATCATAAAATTCAGAATGATCTTACAAATCTTCATGTACTAAAGATTGAGGAAACGCCTTGTACGTAATTGAGGCCTAGACTAAAAGTCTGTTCATAAGAGTTGAATTTTTAAATTCTTCATTCTTTTTCTTATATTAAAAAAGAATTTGGAGTTCATAAAATTCTAATATTTTGAATTACAACATAAATTTCACAAGGCAAGTGATGGCATTTATTGCAATACTTTTTGTGGAGGATGTTATTCTATATAATTGAGTTATGAGATTTCTTTCAGTTCTTTTAGAGAAACTCAGTGAAAGATAAAAATCTTATTTTATTTACATGTGTTATTTTCCTACTTCATATTTAATTTTGTTAGAGAAGATCTTTAGCTTGAATTAATAAAAATTTTAGCATGCTAGATTATTAAATCTTACTTGGAAATGAGCAAATTGATTTTCAGATGGTCACCACAGTATTCAGTGAAGGTAGGCAGAACGTTATAGTCTTAATTTCTGTGTACAGCATTTGATCAAAGAGTTAATTATAATAATAGAAAATTCAGGTTGTAAATAAATTATATATTGAAATAAAAAGCATACGTTTTTTTAAAACAACTTTAAAGATTGCAAGTTAAAATATTTATCTTAAAAAGTAACTCTGTGTTAACATCCTTTGAAGTTTGTTTATCAGGGATTTTAGCACTTGAGATGTGTTCTCTTCCTTCCAGCTGTGTTTGATTCTGCAGAGACTCACACTAGTCAGTGCCTCCTCCATGCAGGATCTTCTTGACTGACATATCACGAAGTTATATCTGATAGAAAGAGGTGATATTTGAGGGAACTCTAAGTAGAGGAGATAGCATTTTGCCAGAAATGATAAAGGAAAACTTTAGCTCCTATCTTTAATATAAACACACATATATATAAATGCTTGCTATTTCCACTGTTAAAGGGAAAGTAGCTATTAACATACATCTGAATTTTTGAATCATTTGGAATGCAATTTATAAGACTATGTAATATATCAAAATGGGACTTGCTATAATGAGATCACGGGAGTTACTTTGGCTATACTGCATTATCATGTGATTGTATCAATTTTTCTTTAATTGGATTACATATGTATAGTGGAACAATTAAGGGATTGATACAAATCAAAATGATAATATTTGAAGTGATAAAAATAATAAAACTCATTTGTATTTCAAGAAAAGTTAAGGATGGGAAATTTATCAGTTTAATTGCTAACTATTTTCTAAAAATTAAGTGTCACCTTCATAAACAATAAAGAATAGAAGGAAAGACGTCTAAAATTTTCAATAGTGTGAAGGGTTGAAAGCACAACAGAAACCTATTCATTATAAAAAAAAATAATGATTATAATTGCTTCTAAATTTTCCTTGGTCTTAGACTTAATCAAAGAATAGTAATCACTTGTTTATTATAACCATCCTTAATTTAGCAAAATTCAATAGCATTTTAAAAGGGAGTTTTGGTATTCACAATTTCATTCTATAATAGGAAAAAAAATTAAAACCCAGAACTTGAATGAATACATAAACTTAATAATAGTTTTTGGATACAAAGTGTCATGAGGAATTTGTGAGATATACCAAGAATTATCAGGGAGATTTACGAAGCTTCAAGTGGCAAAGTCAAATATAATTGGCAGGTTGCTGAAGAGTCCTGGATAGATTATTCTCTAAAGTATAATTTGAAATATAAAGAGAGGAAAATTTATACCAAAAATGATTGGGAGACTAAGCTATGTAAGGGAGAAACAGGAAGGAAACTTGAGAGCATAAATCCATAGAGAGCTGTGGGTGTTCACAGAAAGTGGAAGAACTAAGTGAGAGAAATACCCAGGAGGTGAGGTGTCTGGCTCAGAACTAAAATCCACACACCTGTGAGTTCTCAGACACAACCAGAGGCAATTAAAATGGACTTATCTGGCAGGCCTCATGAGGAAAGCTGCCTTCTCTGCAGTGGAATGAATGGCAGTGAAGGTCGCAGGTCCCTGGCTGACCAAACCTTTAAACCACTCATTGCTCCTTGTCTGATTCCTCTATTTCAGTGGTAGAGGATGGGAATGGGTTCATACTTTGTCAGGGGTTTTTCTCAGCCCCTTTTATTAGGTCAGGGAGGAAACTGAAGGCACTTTTATGTTGGGGATTCAGTACCCCAGGGTCTTTCTATTTCCTTAGCCTTACAGGTAAATAGTTGAAAAATGAAATTGTGTGTTGTAAGCACGTAATATGCTAAATATATATATATATATATATATATATATATATATATATACATTCATTGTGAAATTTTCACAATCAAGTCAAACCTCCACCAATCCAAATTTGCACAATTTTTGATTATTTAATTATATGGTGAGAAGTTTATGGCAAAAATAAAATCTTAGTTATATTGTATAAAATTTCATATTCTAAAGCGTTTTCTGTTTCGAACACGACTCTTACTAATAATGCCCTACTGAGTTCATGAGTTTATGAAGTACAGGTAATTCAGTATGGGTATTATATAAAATGATTTGCAACTGTGCATGTTGGATGATATTCCCCTTGCAGTGACTGGACCAGAGTGAGAGCTGCTAATTCCTTTGTTTAAGCCTCTTGACTATATTACCATGGAAATTGCTTTAAAAAATGATTATGATGATATATAGAAGCCTATATCCCCCAGCTCTGTTCAGCTACTAAAAAATAGAGACTACATCAAAAAATAAAGATGTAGCTGGTAAAGTTACATATGTTTCTGCCTGTAAACACATTTTGCTGAAGAAACTGCATTTAAATTAGAGAATGAGTATGATGGGCCACTGTCCTGTATCCATGATTCTCTTGCAAGGAAGTTTTCTAATCAGTTGATACTCAGATAATGAAAATTATCTCTCCTCCTTCTCTTTCTTCTGCTTCCTTCTCCTCTTCCTCTTCCTTCTTCCTCTAGTCTCACTATCCTCTCCACTTCTTCTCCTCCTCTTTCCACACCCCATTTGTCTTTGGGTGCTATCTTTCTTTGGGATTTGACCATTTCCCAGTGAACCCTCTGGATCTGTCTTGTTTTTGTCCTGAGATTGAGAGGCACTCTACTGGCTCCCCTGATTCTGAATAGTTTGAATGTGACCTAAACTCTGCCTCTGACTTTTTTGACTCCTAGCTAGAAGGCAGAATATAATGCCATTTCTCAGTTTCTGTTACTTTATAAGACACCTCCAATAATAAAGCTACTTTAGTACTTCTATATCTATTTTTTATTTAGTCTATTTATCATATATGTCTGTTTATCTACCTACCTATCTACTTATCTATCTTTCATCTATCTGTCTATCTGTCTATCTCTCTATCTATCTATCTATCTATCTATCTAATTTATCTATCTACTTATCTACTTCCTATCATTTATCACTTCACTCATCTATTGTATTTTTGTAGTCTTTTAGGCCTTTTGTCTTAAAAACCTTGGAAGATACAGAGTCTATCAATCAAGGAAGGCAGTATAGAGTTGGAGATAAAACAAATCCTGTAAGAAGCGATATATGTCAATTCTTCAGACTTTTTCAGTGACTATGTGTAAACAAGAAGGACTTGGCGGAGTGCTGTCATTTTGTCCTAATCAGTGATATTGAAAATTATCTCAATTTTCTTTTTTCCCTAACCTACTGACATGAATCCTTGTGGAAGCCCACAGAAGTGGATCCATTCTGCCTTGACTAAAAGTCAGAGAGTTCAGACCTATTCTTGCTCCTTCATAGTTATATGAAAGGAGGTTTGACCCAAGGTGCAACTACTAACAGAATGTTTTGACCTAGGATGTGGTTAATTGATTCCTTGGTTATTGAGAAGGTAATTATTTGTTTGTTCTTTGTATCTTGGTTAAAAAGAAAAATCCTCTCACCATCCCTCTCCTCTTGGTATTGTGGTATATTAGCCTATGAGAAATAAACACAGGAAATCTTGGTATTTACCAGATGCCCTCCTAACTCTATCAGTTGTCTCTTGTCTATCTCTTTCTTAATCCTCATGCTTCCCTTCAAGCATGGACAAATAAGCCAGGCCACACCTGGTGGATGTTGTCGCCCAGACTTAGAACACTACAAATCCTGCAGAAGCCAAGTCCAATATCAAGACATTTGACATGCACTTGAATCACAGCTTTGAAAATTAAAGGATCTGCAGTTGGTAGAGCACTTGTAGGCTCATCAGTCTTCACACATGAGATTAACAGAGTACGTGCGTGAAAATATTTATGTACAGAGGGACCCAACAAAATGGCTAATGAGCCTTTCTTCTCTATAATGCCACAGAACATTTAGGAAGCAGAGAGGATTTTTAAGATACTAAATTTATTAACAAATCATTTATAGAATTTTTCCATCCAGGGATGTATAAAATAAATTTCCATTGCTTAAGAATATTTCACTAACAAAATTTATACTCTATGAGAATAGATTAAGAACATTGCTAATTTTCTTTACATCTTATCTAAAAACATCCCTAATAATAAAATAGTATAAAACACTAACAGATGATATAATTTAAATCTTTTTATCTCTCATTTAATTATTTGTAACTAAATTTAGTCTGTGTTTAATCATTAATAAGTTGTCTGTTTGCATTTATGTGTAGATTTATTTCCGGTAATGTTTTTGTTGTTTTTTTTTTTGTTGTTGTTTTTCAAGACAGGGTTTCTCAGTGGTTTTGGAGCCTGTCCTGGAACTAGCTCTTGTAGACCAGGTTGGTCTCGAACTCACAGAGATCCGCCTGCCTCTGCCTCCCGAGTGCTGGGATTAAAGGCGTGCGCCACCACCGCCCGGCTATTCCCGGTAATTTTTGCACACAAATATTATATGTTATAAATCCCAGATATGTCTTTCCAAAATGACATATTTTGGAAATCATATGCTATAATTATATGTAAAATAATAACAGATAATATCTATGTCTTCATTTTTAATTAAAAAAATATGTTAGTGTGATATGTGTATGTGTGTATGTTAGGAGTGGGTATACATTCTGTCACATATGTATAAGAGATGACTTGTAGCAATTTGTTTTCTCCTACCAAAGTAAGATCCAGGTATCAAAATCTATAGACTTACAATTTTTAAAAAGTGTTGTTATTTTAAACATGTGTTTCTGAGTAGCATTTTTTTCTTTTCTACACCACCCCAAATAAAAACAAAAAAAAAGAAAAAGAAAAAAATGCATCTGTTTGTATTGTACTCTAATAAGAAGAAATAGGAACTGAGAGATAATTTTATAAAATTGTGTGAAGCTGTGCAATCTTGGTAAGACATCTTGAAGATATCTCAGATCTATAGGAAAGAGGCTATTGAAGGCGCATTCAAATATTATTAGATTCAATTAATTCAGCTATTAGTAATTGCAGACATCATAAGGTGGTGAAAAAGTGACCATTAAGGAACAAAGCAGTAGTCCAAGTAATATAGAAGAAATTGTGAACTAATACTGTAATGGAATGACCATGAATTGACTTTAATTTGGAGAAACATGATGAGGAGCTTGCTTGTACATTATTGTGAAGAAAAGAGCATTATCTCTTTAGCCATTTATGTTTCTTACTTGAATCATTCATTTGCTGTTGATTTAAAATAGCAAAATGTTGGAAAGAGCATGGAAGGGACAACACTGATGTAAAAAAAAGGATATTGTTTCCTCTAATCAACAAGGAAAGTTGATTATGTAAAATATAGACCACTGAAAAGTAATGTATTGAATAGAGATCGAAGCTTCATTATTGTTCTGGATAGGAAATATAAAATGTGTTAATCATTTGGTGTGGGATTCCCCTCTGTATGTTATGAATGTTTGCTTACTATTGTTTAATAAAGAATATGTTTGGCTTATAGCAAGACAGAATAGAATTAGGTTGGAAGACTAAACTGAATGCTGGGAGAAACAAGGCAGGGTCAGAGAGATACCACGTAGCTGCTGAAGAAGCCAGACTTATCAGTAGGCCACAGCCTCATGCTGATACATCGATTAATAGAAATGGGTTAAATTAAGATGTAAGAGATGGTTAATAAGCTTGAGCTAAGAGGCCAAATAGGGTTGTAAGTTAATAAAGTTTCTGTGTGAATATTCATGTTTGGGTGGTCAGGAAATGAATGAGCAGTTTCTGTTTACAACCGTTAAGCAGCATATTTTGTTAAAATTATGTGACTTAGTAAGTTGATGTTGCTATTACAAAAGGGCTACGTTTCTTAAGCTATAAAATTTATGTCTTACAAATCTGAAGGTTGTGGAATTGGCTATTAAGTGCTAGTACAGGCAATAGAAAAGGCTGAATTACTGAGTTTTAGAAGGTATATTCTTTTTGTATATTCACAGGGCTGAAAAAGTAGCTAGATTTTACTTCTTTGTTTGAAGGATAACCATGCTATTATTAAAGTTCCTGTCTCTTAACATATCCTGAATACAATTATCTCACAAGTAATTCACCCCCTATGAACACAGTGGGTCTTGAAGTCACAATATGTAAATTTTGGAGAGACACAAATATTCAAGTTTTATTGTAATAACCAGGAGCAGAATGACTTAATCAGAAATGGATATAAAAGAAAGAAACAACTTAGCATTTCTTGATATATTATATTACATAATTGTCAGAATGCTATAAATTTCCTTATAGAGGACCACATACCTAGAATAATTCTGACATGGTTTTAACCTATCATTTTTTTTTTTGCTGTGGAACAAGCCTTCTGTACACTATGAAAATGTATTACTTTCATTGGTTAATAAAGAAGCTGAAATTGCCAGTAGTTGAAGAGGATAAGGTTAGGCAGGAGAGCCAAATTGAGAACACTGGGAAGTGAAACGGTGCAGTCTGGAGTGTCAGAGATGCAGAAAGAAGCATATTGGGCATGCCATGCTAAGAAAATGTACCATGTTTCATGGAAAAACAAAGATAATGAATATAGGTTAATTAAATATAAGAGTTCGCTAGTAACAAGCTGGAGCTATTGGCCAAACATCTGTAATTAACACTAAGCCTCTATGTCGGTTATTTGGGAATTGGCCATTGGGATAGAAACTTATGCCTACAATATTTAACTTTATAATGTCTATTGTTTCAGGGGAAATAAAAAATATAACTGATGTTTTACTGTCATCTTAAATATAGAACATTTAAATGGTTTCTGACTGTCACATATGTCAGCTAAAGCAGACTATATCTTCACAGCATTTCATTCAATCAAATTGATGCTAGACCATCACACAGAAAATATAGTAAATAGTTAAATTTTAATTCCATTTTATAACATTTTATTGTTGGGGCTTTATCATTTTTTATAGAACCTGAACTCTTAGAAACTGTGCAGCTTATTTCTGAATTTGTGTTTTTCTTTAGTAATTCTCATTCTTCTCTGAAACACTATCATTCTTTTACTTGGTACTTTAAGACACATGAATTCTGTGCAATAAATTTGTCTCATTAAGGAACTGCTGATCTATACTATGGTGTGCAACGGTAATTTCCACAAGGTGACTTTATTATAAGAAAATAATAAAAGGATGGGACATATTAGACATTTTATTAAATGATGATCATGCTTCACTCATTTATTCCTCAAGTCAGCTGTGATATGTCAACAAATATTTTCTGACTTTAGATAATAAGTGAGTTACTTTATTTTCTTAAATATATGTATATATCTATACATACACACACTCACATTCTTTAAGTCCATTCCCTCAATCTGTGTGAGTTACTATAACTAACTGACTTAAAAACCAAGACTGTTCCCTTTTTTCCCTGAAAACCATAAATCTGAAAGGCTCTTTTTGAGAATGAATGCTTTTGGCCTTGTGTCTTCTGGCTTCTTTGATTTTCAAAGCATCACTACAATCGCTGCTTCTGTTTCACAACAATGGCTCCTTTGTGTGTTGTCTCTTACAACTAGTTCTATCATTAGTTTCATACCCATCCAGTGAACTAGAATATCACCTAATTTTTTTTTTGCTTAAATCTGTAATGATCCATGCCCAAATAATGTCAGTTTCATATTTCCAGGGATTTGCATGTGGACCCACAGTTGGAGAGCCACAGTGCAACTCACTATAAAGACTAGTTGTAGGTCTCACAATAGGGAAAATTAGAACTCACCCATTAAAATACTTTAGCAAAGAAGAAGTAGGAAATGGTCTTTCCATAATAACAGCTATTCACAAATTTTCTGTTTATTTTTCAATGTGGGCTTAGTTCCTTTTGAAAAGTGCTTCTTTTCATCATTCTGAATTACCACTTTTTCTTAATAAGTATGAAATGAGAAAATATGAATGAATTTGCAAATAATATAAAGTCTTAACCCAATCAATATTCAAAATTAATTGAAAAGGAAGATGATATAAAACAAAGGCGATAGAATTTATGCTTATATATCGATAACAATAGTTTCGAATACAATTTTTTTAACGAACTCCCTTCATAGAAAATTGGAATAGTCATACAAGCTATATTGTGTAGAATATTATGCTACATTTGTTTATGATGTGGAACGTTTGTTTAATGATTCAAAGTTGTGTTACATTCTTTACATTTATTGTATATTTATTTAATTCTTTGAAGCTGGGTTACCTTGTCTGTCTAAAACACCTGACAGGTCAAATAAGGAACTGAATGGCCAACAGGAGAAAGGACAGGTAGGGCTGGCAGAGGAGCAAATAAATAGGATCGAAAGAAAAAAAAGAAGGATCAAGGCACAGAAGAATAAAAGGGGTCAGCCACCTAGCCACACAGTTATCCAACGAACAAGACCGAACGCAAAATATACAAAAATAAGAAAAGTCAAGTCTCAGAGTCAAATGGTAGACTGGATACTTAATATTTAAGAAAAGCTAACTAGCAGCAAGTTAAGTTAAGCCTGGGCACTTAAAAGTAATGATAATGTTCACGTGTATTTGTTTGGGAGCTTTGTAATGGGCCCCTCCAAAGAGAAGTGTTTAAAAACAACTTCCCAGTTTCATTTCACCTACTACGTGCTTTTTTTTTGCCAAAACCCCACCACAGTGGGGCTACTGCATGGCGACTGGGCAATTTTCCAGGCTCCTGAATGCTTCCCTCTCCCCTTCCTCTTTCTCAGCCACATGGCAACTTGTGCAGCTTCTGTTTTGTGTTCCCTGCTTATGAGCTCTAGGCTCCTTGATGTTCTGGACACTACAAAACTTAGTGTATATGCAAAGTTAATTTAATTGTTCTAAATTTTCAAGCAAAGCATATTTGTCAGTATTTAAGCAGGCACCAACGCTCCAAACCAAAGCAGCACAGGACTGTTCTTGCCGCAATGTGACTGCAACTTTGACATCTGCTGGCCAATAAAGATTATTAGTCCTGCAACAACTTATTGAAATCTAATGGAGGCAAGTAAATTAATAAATTTGAAAGTTATATGATGGAAGACAATATTCAGTAACTTAATAACCTTTTTTATACTATGGATGCTATTCTGCACGGCTTATATGGTTTTTCTGATACATCCACTTTTTGGATATTGGGACTTAGCTTTATTTTTTCATGTTATATCCTTAAGAAAATGGTTTATTAACAGAACCAAGAATCAAGCACTTTTAGAAATACTACAGTTTTACAGACTAATAATGAACAGATAGCTGACAAGATTTACACCATTGAAAATCAAAAGTTAGCTGAAAAAAATAAAACCATTGAAAACGATATAATTAATTTCACCAACAAAATTCAATCCACGTCAAAGGATACTGAGAAATTATCTGAAAGAATTCATACTGTTGAGATTGACAATCAAAATTCTTTAAAAAGTTATGATAGGTTAACAGATAAGAGTATCTCTCCAGGAAGGCAATCTGCATGTTATTCAAATAATGTCCAGGATGAAATATTACTTTTAAAGGAAAACTTCATATCTTGGAATCACATGTGTAGAATGAGGACAAGAGACTGGGTGAATCAATGAATTACTAAAAAATTATACAGAACAAGAGATTCAGGCTTTACAAAAGTCAGTAGTAAAAAGATTTGAAATGATTGAGGAAATTATTAGAGCTAATGAACAGGGAGAGAAGGTACAAAGACAGGGCTTATAATCTTTAGTATGTGTCAGAGTCAGAGATGACTTACCCAGGATTTCTGCTTCCTACCTTGTAATCACCTCTGTAAAAGCATCAAGTTCTAAATACCCAAAAGAGTCCAAAGAATGTCAATGGAAACCTATAGGTATGGATGATCTAAAAGAAATTTAAAAAGCAGTAGTATTTTAGAGCTTGCATTCACCATTTGTTTGGGAGGAGGTAAAGACATGGGCTTCCAACAAAAAGGTTTCTCTACACAATTGGCTTCAATTAGTTTCCACAGTCCTGGAAGATAGGCCACAACTACTGTGGAAATGCTATTGGTGAAAAAAGGCAAAACTTTCAAAACAGCAGGGAAAAGCAAAAGGATTTGATGTTTCTCAAGACCAAATTCTTGGTGAGGGCACTTATGCTGACCAACGGGATCAAGCTTAAGGCTGATTAAGTAATCACACATTTATTAGACATTATAGCTCTCATGGATGTAACTGCACTAATTAAGACAGATTGTGGTCTGGTATGTGTCTCTAAGAAGATGAAACATTTTGTTTAATATAATATAAAGTTTATTACAGATATACCAAGCAATCCTACAGGTCAGGTAGTTAGAAAAGCAAAATTGAACATAAATGATATGTTAAACAAACAAAAAGACGGAAAATATTCCCAGAAACAGATAACATAATGCATAAGAAAATTAACCTTGAATTTTCTTAACGCTAATGGGAAAGGAGCAATGATACCAGAGAGACATTGGATAATAGAAACTGCTTCTAAATTAAATCAGCTGGTGTATTTCAAGAATGTGTTGACCTCAGAATGGAAAACCAGGGCATGTGCTACATTGGGGAAGGGGTTCTGCTCTTGTTTCCACAAGAAGAAAAGTTTGGATGCCATTAAAATTAATAAAATTGTGTTTGAAAAAGAGAAACCTCTTGAGAAAGAGAAATTACAGTTCATCCACAGAGGTGACAACCATATAGTTATTAAGGAAACCTTGTCAGGATTGGGGCAGGGTACTCATCTTCAAAAAGTCAAAAGACCTTGGACGTCTAGATGTCTAAAGAAGATATGTTACTATCCAGAAAGTATCACCAAGTAAAGAGAAATCTCATTTATTATGGTGTATCATAAGCACGGTAATGTTTGATTACCTGAACAGATAAATATCTTTACTTAAACATCAAAGCTGGCTTTGGAGTTGGACAATAGCTATCCTTCTCTAAATTCAAGTATGTTGCTAAAAGAAAAATTCATAATTTCTGCCTCATGTCAGAAGCCATCTGGTATGGGACAGAAAGAAGAAAGAATTTGAGAAAAAAATTCTTTTCTCCATGCCTATTTTTGTCTCTATTGTACCTTTCATTGAATATATGTCGACATAAACAATGTTTATGTTTTCCACAATGAACAATAAATTTTCCATCTGTAATTTTTAAAGTTTCCAGGAAGAAGATGGGGTGCCTCAACAATGACCCGACCTGGTTAATATGGTATCATGATATCGATAGTGCTACTTTAAGACTGGTTTTGGGTATCAGCTGCTCAATATGATTCCAACTTGGTTAGCTGAAATGGTGTACCTTCTTATAACATACTGGCCAAATAGGAACCTCAGAAAAACCCTATTGACTACTCAGAGACAATTTGCAATTATACCAGACATCAACTTAACCATCATTTTATTTACACAGGAACTTATAGAAAAACATTACCCCCACAAGAGCTGGAAGAAATTCTAGAAGACGATATTCGCTCTTCCAACAAAGATTGTCCTCAGGGCTAGGGACATCAATTATGGGTTGATTTTAACTGTTGGCTGTAATTCTAGATTTTATAGTTGATAATTGTTTTTATTGTATATAATTGTGTATTGGGCTTAGAACTCTCCTATTTAAAAAAAAAAAAGGCAGTGCTGTGGAAACTCCTTCAGCCAATAGCCTTTAAGATACCATCCCATTTGGGCATGGTCTCTTATACTAAATGCAGTCATAAAGCTTGCTTGCTCTCTCTCTCCTGGCTTCTGGATTCAGTTCCTCTTCCCCATTCATGCATATGACTGTGATCTGTGAGTCTACCCTAAATAAATAACCCTTTATTATACTCAATTCTGAGCTAGTGTGGGATTACTTTATAGCATCCATCGTCACACTTTCCACTCCCTCACTTCCTCCCATTCCCACCACTCCCCCCCCCCCCATACCACCCTCATTCACTCCTCAGAGAGGGCAAGGCATATTCTTTTGGGGAAGGTTCAAGGCCCTCCCTACTATATGTAGGTATCCATCCAAAGACAATGTGTCCCCCAAAAGTTTATACAAACAGTAGGGATAAATCCTAGTGTCATTGTCATTGGCTCTGTAGTCTGCCCCAGTCATATATCTGTTACCCACATTAAGAGGGTTTAGTTTGGTTCTATGCTGGTTCCTTTCCTGTCCAGCTGAAGATGATGAGCTACCATTAGCTCAGGCAGACAGATTCAGTGGATATCCCATCATGGTCTTGTCTTCTTCGCTCATATTCTCATTCTTCCCATTCTTCAACTGGACTTGGGAGTTCAGTCCAGTGCTCTGCTGTGTGTCTCTGCCTATTTCCATCAGTTGCTGTGTGAAGGTTCTATGGTAACATTTAAGATTAGTCAACATTGTGACTATAGGGTAGGCCAGTTCAGGTACCCTCTTCTCTATTGCTTAGGGTCTTAGCTAGGTTTATCCTCATAGATTTCTGGGGATCTCTCTAGTGCCAGGTTTCTTGCTAACCCTATAATAGCTCCCTTAATCAAGATAATTCTTATCCTTGCTCTTATCTCTGCCCTTCCTCCATCTTTACTATCTCAGTCCCTCAAGTTCTCATTAATCATACGCACAGTCCTCCATGGAGTTATCACTCAGAATGAGAACTTATATGGCATTAAGTGAACACATGTTATTTCTCGGTTATGATGTTTACTTATGTTTAATTTTTTATATATAGACTTTACTTGCTCAAGTAATCAGCATATATCTCTCAAGAAAAATAGTACAATTCATGTATGTGCATGTATGTATGTGTGTGTGTGTGTGTGTGTGTGTGTGCACTGAAAGGGGTAAAACACTACTTTTCAGCTTCAGACGTCTATCGTCTCATCATATTCATTCATGTCAATGTGAATACATCATTAATTTCTTTTTCAGTCAATAACATCTTTAGGAAAATTCCCAAATCCCTTTTCATGACATGCTTTGTCAAGTCATATCCATCAACTGAAGAAGCTCGGTGGAAACAAACGTCACTGTGAGTTATAAGGACAAAATGGGAACAAGCTCTGCCTCATGTGCCTCATGTCACCATTATGCTACTAATATACTGAGCGCTGAGCCACAAATTAGGAAGGAGATGGGAAGTTTACCCGACTATAAAATTCCTAAAAATTATTAAGTCATGTCAAATTAGCCAGATAGATGTGATGCAGTGGTTATTATTGGAAATATGGAAAACAGAAATAGCATTTACAAATCACAATAGAACAAAAGAGACAGATAAAACAGTAAGTGCTAGAGAGAAAAAAATAGATAATAAAATACCATTTTTAATAATTACTACCCTGGTTTTAACTCTTCCTAATATTTATTTCTCCTTATTTATAATATATTTTTTATGTTGATGCATTAACTATTTATAATTTGAAATTAAACTAAAGTACAGTACAGTAAAGTGGTTTATGTTTCTACTCACTCAACCAAATCTTGGTTAATAACATGCCAAATTGTAAACATTTTCTTTTTCCTTTATCTGTGTATGGTTAGTGAATAATGGAAAATTCTTGATGATTAATATCTATGCATCAAAATATCAAATCCTAAATTTTAATGTCAGGATTCAGGCTCAAATATATTACATAGGTTTTAATTTTATTTACTGTGGGTGTCAATATAGTCTTATTACTCTATTTCATTTTTGATCTTTAATGAAGTACCTGTGAGTTATGATGTGGAAAAATGTCAGGATGAGAAAATGATGCTTGCCATTTTTTCCCAGCTGTGACATTTCAGTATTATGAGCTATCCTTCACAAGGTCAGGAATATATGACCCCCTCTGATGCACTCATTATGCCTCAGTCCCAAAAATGAAGCCAGGGAAAGGAGTATATACTTAAAGGATGGCTGGGCATTGTTTTGTGAAGTGACTTGCCCAGAAGAACCTGCAATGGATATTAATTGCTGGATTTTGGATTGTGTGGGTAAAAGTACACTGGAAATAAATTTGTCTCCCTAATGCCTGGTATGAGCAAGAAAACAGATGAATCATCTTATAAACAAATCAATGATTTTATGGGTTAAAGTTTGATGGAAGATAATTTTAGTTGCTTTGTAAAGGTTTGCCATTGGTTTATTTTCTCTTGAAAAATTTGACTATCATCTCATTACGTATCAACTATATATCAGCCACTTACCTGTTTAGTATCAAATCTTTGAACAGAAAGTAAAGATACATTTTAAGAAGTTATCTTTTTTATTTTTAGGAAAAGTTACAGTTTTCTTCACATCCAAGTTTATCTACTTAAATATAATCATTATCTTTATCTTTAAAGAAAATCTATACAGTCTGGTTTTAAAATAAATCTCAGGCCAAGAAATAACAGAAGCCAAGCAGAGTTTGCACATGATCAACAAGTCAGAGATGAGCCTAGAAGTAAATAAGATATTATAGACAAGTCTATCCCAAATAATAAAATTTCAGTAAACCTCAGCATATTCATATGTGATATAACCAGTCTTCCAAAATATTAACAATTCTTGGAATATTTTCTACATATGTCCCTGTGATGGAATTTTTGTGAGGCTTAATTGAAGAGATAAGATTCAATCTAAATATTGTCTGCAGTGCCCCATATAGTGAGTTTATAAACTGAATAAAATGGGGACGCAGAATAAGTCTAATGAGCCCCACAGTCATTGATTTCTTATTCCTAACTTGAATGCAGCATGGGCAGCCTCATCATACTCTGGCTTCTAATGCCTTTCACCCATAACGAACAATGTCACCTCAAGTTAGAACCCAAAATATATCCTTCTAGCAAAAATGAAAGAAAGACGACAGGTATCTGATAAATTATTTAGTAAGATCTGAAAATCCTTAACTGTGTAGATGAAGAAATAATGAAATCAGGAAACAGAAAGCATGAAAGTGAAAAAAACCCAGATAGTAAATGGATTCCATAGTGTTTTGTCATAAAGGAAGGGAAGTGCAGGTTTCATATTGTAACAATTCAAAAGATTATTAATAAGAAAGTATAAGAAGTGAAAGGAATGATTAATGTAGCCAATCACATAATGGGCACAAAATATTTGCCAACTTTACATTCAACATGTTATTAATATTAAAATATATAACACACAAAAATTTAATCACCAAGAAAGACAATGTCCAAGAAATAAATAAACTGATAAATAAATATGAAAAAATATATGGACATTTTCCAAATGAAAAAAATAAAATGGATGGCAAACTTGGGAGAAGATGCTTAATATCTTTAACCGTCAAAAAATACAAATCAAAACATACTGAGATTCTATCCATCTCAGTTAGATAGTTTATCACAAAAATTTTATAAGGCTTCAACTCTGCACAAAGAATTGAAGACGACTAAGGAACACTTTGAATGGGAGAAATAGTATTCCCCAGGGAAGAGCACAGCAACTGGTTATCCAATAATAAATGGTTAACACTGAAAAAATATATGCAAGTAGCATAGATACAGGGTATGCTAAATTTAGAAATATATATGTACATATACTTATTTATATAGCTAAAATTAGTAACAAAAGAAGCCATGCATTTGAAAGATTAATATAAGTGTATGGAGAGAGGAAAAGCTAAGGGATAGTATATTGTTGTACTAGCAAATGAAAAACAAAACAAACAAAAGTAATTATATGCAAAATATAATGACAAAATACTGACAAACATCTGGTCAAAACAGGAATCTAATATACATAGGAAGGATATTATTAATACAGTCATGATGACACTCAATATGGAGTTTCCCCCCAAAAAAATAAAATATAGAACTGTGATATTAACAACCGGCAATTTTCATGGGGTTATACTTAAAGAAATCAAACCAGCACATAGTACAGAAATGGCCACACCTATGAATCTTGCAACATTGTTTACAAATCAAATCACATCAGCCTAAATTTCCATATATGGATGACAGGCTATAGAAAATGCTGTGTATCATGCAGCTGTCAAGCAGACTACAAACTGTCATTTTCAGGGAAATTCAAGGAACTAAAGATAAAAATTTCCATCTCATATGGGAAATGTTAATGTTTAAACATATGAATTGCAATGACACTATTAAATAATGAGAAGTTGATCAGTGGAAGAAGAACGAACAGTAAAAAATGGATAATGTGAAACATACATGATAAAATATCATACATATGAATGAAAACACCATAATGAAGGCCACAGTTTTGAACAATTGTACATAAATTAAAATCATTTTATAGATAGCCATCCTGATTAAATGTTTATGTGCAACAAAAGTTATTTAAGAAGATTGTTGGATATGAGCCTAAAGGAAACTGTGGGATAAAACAGAACAAAGACAGAAATGTATGTATTAGGATAGTGATGGATTTAGTTGGGGTGCTAGGGATATGGCTTCATAATAGAGTCTGCTGCCCTGAGTTCGATCTCTAGTACCTAAAAATAAATAAGATATGAACAAGCAAGCAAATAAAAAATAAGATTGGAAGAAATGATATCAGTCCATAGTAATAATAAATAGTGACCCCCAAATTATCAACTATGGAGACACTGTCTAAGTTTGTATTTGATTTCTAGAGATTGAGATTGTTTGTCTTGATAGATAGCAGTGAGAAAACAGTCTTGAACTGATGAAGAGAGACACATCCATCTAGATCATACGCAGGTTCAGTGTGAGTTTTCAGTGCTGTTTTGATGATGATTCCTGGAGTTAATGCAGATTCGGAGGTTAAAACCCGCTCCCCAGTTGTTCTTTCTTCTCAGACCCAACCGACAGTTTAGGAGCTGCTCAAGCTATTTACATTCCTCATAAATAGCACATGTTTCAGTTTTTTTCTTCTCCTCCCTTTTCTCATTAGTTGAAACAACCAACCCACATCAATCAGGAAACTTGCTTTACGTTGAACTCTTTTACTGAAATACAGACCAGGAAACAGTTAAAAGAAGAGAGACCTGAACTGAAAGTCTTCGGGGCCCTTATTCTTGGAGCTTCATTGTCCTCCTCCACCATGGATTAGGGATGGTTGAGTTACATCACTCTCCTCATACACCAATGAGTTCCCAGCCACAGACTCTCATCTGGCTTCTCTTGTGCACAGTATTGGGTTTTCATTGCATGATATGACAGGGTGGAGTCACTAGACACAGACTTGAACTCAGTCTCCAATTTGTTCTCATCCACAAAGGTTGGAATGGTATAATCTTGCTCAAGGCTTTAGCCCCCTAAATACATACCCAGTTCCTCTGATCAGATCCCATACTGAAATTGTCATCACATCATACTGTCATGAGACATCTTGTCAAAACATACACAAATAATTGAATATCTCATATCACTTATCACTTGGGCAAAGTCTAAATTTTCCATTATTATTAGGGCATCCCCAGACAAGAGTGTCATGCCTATGGGTAATGGGTACAGAGATAAACCACTCTGAAAATAATTTTAGGGAACAGCATCTGCTTTATTGCACACAAACAAACATTTTTATAGATGGAGTCTATCTACTGTTATTGGTTAGAACATTGCTTCAGATTGGATAGTTAGCACTCGTACCACCAAGGTCTCCATGCAGAAGAAGTGCCTGAAAGGAGACCTACAGAGTGCAGAATCATCTACAGCCCAACTACTGGCTACTCAAACTTCTTAAGAATTCAGTGTTCTGACTTCTGGGAACAGCCAGGAGCATGGTGTACCATGCTTCTTATCAAACAGCATTATGCCAGGTAAACTGATTGCCCATTCATACCTGTATTTCCTCCTACATAAATTCTCTGTTCCTTAAATGAAGCACAAAAACCAAACTTTTTGTTTACTAAAATGAAACTATTAAAAAAAAAACTATGGGGTTGTTTTTCTTTGTTGGAGGTCCTGATATCTTTTGTGGGGAGAATATAAAGAGGCTTGGACTGGTGGAATATTTCTGGGGAAATATCAGCAGAAGATGCCTTGGAAAGACTATGGGAGACAGGGTGTGAAATACCAGAAAATAGACTGTTTAAAAAGTCATTTTAGGATTTAACTGTGAGATATGTAGAAATAGTACAAAGACATGACACTATATTTTCTAACTCAAAACTTTATGAAAAGAACAGATTTTGTCATAATGGCATTAAGGAATAATGTGGCATAGATGCTGTGCACACTAATGAATTGCACAGAAGTCTAGGTTGTCCTTCCAACCTGTGCCAAATTTGGTGCACAGTGTAGAAGAGGTTTAATGACAATATTTATTGGCCTCTGCAAAACTAAATATTCCTGCCTTTCAAATAACCACTGATTTCTCCAATCCATTTATCCTAGCTTATATTTAATATATAGAAATCCTACATTATATTACGTGCTTATTTGTGTTTGCTGTCTGGAACTTAAATATTTTAATAATTTCAAGTAAATCATTTTAGATAAGGTAATTACTTTAGTGTGTATAATTTTCAACATATTTAATTATATAGCCATGCATTTCTCTAATAGTAGGATCTTACACTGTCAATTGTGTAGAAAGTTGCAACAGTATCAGATATCACCGTGGGCAAAACACACCAATGTTTATAACTTCACTAAGCCATATATTCCCACAAGAATAGCAGTTATCTTCTAGTTATCAAATGATTGCCCTGTGATGTACAATTCTACATTGTTTGTTGTGCCTGCCTATTGTAATAGATTGATGTCTGGCCCACAGTAGCAATAAGCAGTAAATGATAATGCTTCCATTTAAATATGTAATTTTCCAGGTTAGAATTTCTTCTCTCTTTCCATTCACTCATTTGCACTACATTGCAGTTTGTGATGATAACCTTACTTCATTTGCAGTTTTACATTCATAACCCAGTTAGAATATTGTAAATATTTTAATCCAACTCAGTTGTGTCTGAGTAGGGAAATGAAGTGCTTGGATGAACCAGTTCTATGAGATGCCCTCACTTTCACTTTTCCATTGATTCACATCTATCCTTGGTATTTTGTGTGTCATCGTGCCCCAGGGAACTCAAAGAGAGCTGAGGCACCTCACGGTTAAGATCTATTCTGAAACTAAGAAGACTTGTCAGTAACAATATTTCTTCTTGCTTTTTCATTTAGGACACAGGTGTTAAACTCTGAAGTCTGCTACCTTTAAGTTTCAGTGCAGAAACTTTCACAAGACACCCACCCCAAACCAGAGAAACTATTGGGATAACTGAAAACCATCCAATTATATATAAGGGTAGAGTTCAGTTCCAATGTATAAAAAAGGACAGTTGTCATTTCTATGCTAACATATAAGTAGTGGGATGATTTTAGATAAATCAGCCTGGATTTTAGTACATGTTTTAGTTAAAAGATTATCTTAATTTTGAGTATCAGATTTATTTAATGTATATTTTTCATGTCTCAAGTAGTCAAAATTTATTCAACAGATCACACAGATAATAGTCATAAACAATAAAGACAAGAGTGATTCACTAGTACCATGATGTGTTCATGTTAACCTGCTTCTGGCTTTAAAGGGTTGGGTGTGCCAATTCTGAAGATCAAGAATTACCTTTTCTACTTCCTGTCCTAATATGGTCCACCTCTGCTTTTTTTCCCACTCAGACAAAAATGAAGAGGGGGAAGGAACAATTGAAAAATTACCAAAGACAGAATTATTAACATTATGAAAAAATAAAATTAATTGTAAAAAATATCTTGATTTTATTTGAATATTTTTACTTCTTTCTGTTTGTGACTGTACTGTCTATTTAATCTTCTTAGGCTTTTTTGGCACCATAGCTGTTCAATAATAACTAAAGCTTCTTTGGAAATGAATCACACCAGAACCCACTAAGCAAGGCTTTCAAGTCACATCTCTAGGTATATCTCAGTTCTGACCTTTATGACCCTTTAAAGTGTCTTTCCAAATAGCTAATCGAGAACAGCTGTTTCCAGAGACAACAGATGCTACAATTAAACAAATGAGAAAAACTGGCAAATGAAGACCCAGATACACTTTAAATAGACCATTCAGTGCTCTGAAAATCATCTAGAAGTTCTGTAAAGGTCAAAGAGATAAAAAACCATGTCTGTTGCACATATAAATTCATTAAAAGCTACTTGCCGAAAACAGCTTTCACTCAAACAAAAATTGTCAAGTGCTCGTTTAAAGTAGTCCAGCAATTATAATGATGGGAAGCAAACTTTTCTGTTCTGCAAAAATAAAGTCCAATCTGTAGAATTTTCAAATTTGTACCCTTCCATGTTTCTCAACAAGCTACAGTATGCTCCAATCTAATGATGAAAATGAAAATACTTTTCTTGTCCTTTTGTCCCTATAACTTTACTTTTTTGTTGGTAGTAAAGATGTAAAGTAATAGCCATTATGAAACAAATGTAGAAATTAAACTCAGTAGCAAGGGAATGAAATGTTATATAAAAAAAGGTGATAATTGCTTTTGTTTTGAAAAATGGGAATAAAATATCAAGAACAAGAGTAATTATATGGGAGAGAAAATTGAACATTACATATACTTGTGTCAGGAGATGGACACACAGAGAAAGATCGAAAGAGAGCACAGATCACAAATGCCATGGGGTATCAGAGTTGTCAAGGATTTTTGTTAAAATATGTTCCTGTAGCACCATTCTGGATAATGGGATACAGGAATTCTGAGATGGCATTGTATCTTCAGTCTTCTAAGCACTTCTTGGAACCCTGATGAAGCAAGTGAGCAAACTATGTATGTTGAGACTGATTTATAAACAAAGCGCTTTCTAAAGAGTGGTCTGTGGACCAGTGTCACTGTATCCCCACTTGGCAACTTGTTATAAATACCAATTTGGGGATCAAGACCATATTTGCTCTAACTCTTGGAGTTGAATTAGGTTTCTTGTGTTTTAATAAACCAATGGGAGGATTTTGAACCATGGCGGAAGCATTAAAAACATTGTTTAGAAGTGTGAAGTTCCCAGAGGACTATTTACTCGAAGTAATCTTTCCCATTGTAATCTCAAAAGGACTCCCAAGAAAGTAACTATTAACAAAATCTATACTTTATTATTTATATTTTATTTTTCAGAAGCATAAATAAAATTAGCAGGACAATGAGGGAGCACTCACCATATATCATGACTGACTTCTTTCTATCAGTCTCCTTCTTGTTTCACTAGATGTCATGGAATATAAATTTGAATTAGAATTTACTTTGAAGAACAAGTTCCTGAATTATAATTCTCTATCTGGAGAACTTGATTTTTCTACCTTGTTTTAGTCAGTAATACAGACAGACATTTTATGTTGTTTGTAGTGTCTGATGAAATTAGTCATTACGTGAAATTATGAGAACTGATTAACAATGAGGGCTTCTTCAAAGTCACCAAATCTCTCCTAACAATATCACCAGCATTTGTTATAATTTTTTCTAGACAATAACTCCTGTAATAAGGTGGAATCTCAAAATAACTTTTATTTTCATTTTCATGGTTGTTAAGGATATTTAAGATTTTAATATATACATTTATAGAGTCAGAAGCGATGACTCAGCAGTTATGAGCATTGGCTGCTCTTCCAGAGGACTCAGGTTCAATTCCCAGGAGCCTAGCCTAGACTAGATGCTAGTCTCAGGGAATCCATTACTCTCTTCTGTCTTCCACAGACACTAGACATGCATGTGGTGCTCAGACATATATGTAGACAAAACCCTACAACATAAAAATAAGCAAATAATATGTATATATTGTAATTTTGTTTCTTCTCCTTATAACTTATAAGGAGTTATTTGTATAAGTAATGTATCTTCTCTGGAAATTACAATGAGGTTCTGCAAAAAATAAGAGTATAACGGCCACATGATCCAGCTTTATGATCACTGGGCATTTGTTCAAAGAACTCATACAGCAGAGATACTTATACATCCCTGGTTATTGCTGCACGCTCCACAATAACTTGAAAATAGAACCTCCATATCTGTCAATCAACAATAAATGGAAAAGTAAAATTTAGCAGATATACACAATAAAATTTTACTCAGCTTTTGGGAAATTGAAGTTATGATTCTTTTGGGAAAGTGCAAAGAACCAGAAAAAATCTTTAGTAAGAAAATAGAGCCTTAGGAAAAAAAAATTCAAAATCTCCCTTATAGTGAATACTAACTTTTGTATTTATGTAGGTAAACAGTGTTTTTGAGAGTGCAGACAGATCATAAAACTATATGGAAGAAAATGAAAGGGAACAAGAGATGTTGAGAGTTGGGAGGGCGGTTGTGATGTTAAAGGAGAATCAAAGTTACCGAGTTACTGAGGGCAGGAAAGGAGTAGAGCTGAGGACAAGAAAAAAAAAGATTAAATAGATAAGAATGGGGCTAAATGGAAAAAAATCATTTCTTTTAAAAATTCCACAATTAAATGCAATTAATTTGTAAACTGATAAGTTATAGAATCACAATTAGAACATAAAATCATTTTCATTGTAAATGAAATGGATGAAATATTAAGATTCAATAATTAAGATGAAGGGTCTATTATGACAATTAAGGTAGTCATCAATTGGATTACAGGGGGAAGTCAGTTCAGGCATCCTCTCCACTATTGCTTAGAATCTTAGCTGGGGTCATCCTGGTGAACTCTTGGAAATTTCCCTAGTACCAGGTTTCACACTAACCCTGTAATGGCTCCCTCTTTCAAAATATATTTTTTCCTTTTCCCCCCTTTCTGTCCTTCCCCCACTCAACCATTTTGTTCCCTCATATTTTGCTCCCCCTCACCTTCTCTCTTCTTCTTCCCCTTTGCCCTTCTCCCTCCTTCCATGAACCCAATTTACTCAGGAGATCTTGTCTGTTTTCCCTTCCCAGGGGGATACACATATGTTTCTCTTATGGTCCCCCTTGTTACCTACCTTCTCTGGGGTTGTAGACTGTAGGCTGATTATCCTTTGCTTTATTTCTAATATCCACTTATGTGTGGGTATGTACTGTGTTTGTTTTTCTGGGTCTGGGTTACCTCACTCAGCATGGTATCTCGGAGAAACCCACAGAAACAGTTTACCCAAGTTATGGGAGCTCATCGACCCTGGACTAACAGCTGAAAATCCTGCATAGGACCAAACTAGGCCCTCTGAATGTAGGTGACAGTTGTTTGGGTTAAGAAGTTTATGGGACCACTGGCAATGGAATCAGGATTTATCCCTATATATGAACTGTTTTTTTTTGAGTCCGTTCCCTATGGAGGGATACCTTGCTCAGTCTAGACACAGGGGGAAAGGCTTGGTTCCCTCAAAGGTGAGGTGAGACTTGGTTGACCCCCCCCCATGGGAGGCCTTATCCTGAGGAATGGATGGGAGCCTGGGGTGGTGGGGAATGTGAAGGAGGGAGGGAGGGGTTCTGTGATGGAGGAAGGTCATTGGTTAAATAAAAAGAAACTGCTTGGCTCTCATTGGTTAGAAGATAGGTGGGAGGAGTAAACAGAATAGAACGCTGGGAGGAAGAGGAAGTGAGCTCAGACTCCACAGCTCTCCTCTCGGGAGCAGATGCCTCAGAGAGATGCCATGCTCTGCTCTCCCAGCGATGAAGCAAGCCGCCAGGTTAGACATGCTGAACCTTTCCCGGTAAGACCAGTGCTCACAGATTATTAGAGATGGGTTGATCGGGATGTGAGAATTAGTCTGTAAGGGCTAGAGCTAAAGGGCCAAGCAGTGTTTAAATGAATACAATTTGTGTGTTGTTATTTCGAGGCATAAGCTAAGCAGGCGGTTGGGGTGCTGGGAACGCAGCCCCGCCACTCTTATTACTACAGTTCTGGAATTGGTAAGTAAAATAAAAAAAAAAATGATTGTGTTTAAAAATAAAAAAATCAATCTTTAGATTATCAAAGCTTTCCAGTGAGTACATAGATCCAGCCATAAACACTTTCCATTATACATATGTGGAATGTAATTTAGGTCTTTGATTTTTTTATAAGCTACAGAAAAAATATTCTTGCTAAATATGAAGTTAAAATTATGGTAACAATAAAAAATGTGGTTAAGGAGGAGTTGAAGTACAGTGATTTTTCTTCATTTTGGGGTATGTGTTATGATATATTACATAAGAATAAACTCACAAGCTATATTGTGTTTTTTGTTGATTGTATTTTGCCAGGTAGTCTTGATTTTCCTTCCTGAACAGTGACAAAAACTGTATCTTTTATTTCAAATGTAATTACTAGGATTAATTCAGATAACACATAATACATCACACAGTTTCATATCCCTTTATGTGTTATATATGACATGTAAATAAAATACATACTAATGATAAAGTAATCCTACATCATCTATATCTATTTTTATTTATATAATGTAAGTTGCAGAATTCCTTTGTTGCCATTAAAGAAGCTAAATGATATTTAAAGTCATTAAAATTGTCATTAGGAAAGTTGGCAGCAGAGATGGAGATAGACTTTGTAACAGTTAAGAAAGGCTTATTGACTACACCAGTTGAGGAGCTGCTGGAGACTGAGACAATTTGTAGGTTACTGAGTTGATGTAACTAATGCATCAAAACTGAGGTAAAAGCCTGTAGAGGCCAGGAGAAAGATGTATTTGGATGAACTGGTAGCGAGGCTTTGTGAGTAGATGGCTCAATTTGACTTAACAAATTAGGGACAGTTAAGAGATTTTTGTTTCCTGGTTCCTTGATGCACATACTGGGTGACCAGATGACAGATAAAAGGACTTTACCATTGGAGTGATAGTTATCTTCTGCCTTCTAGTGTCTATGTAAGGGGATGCACTTTTCTTGGTCTATTATGATTCATACTTCTTGATTCTGTTTTGAAATGTTATTTGAATATTCTCATGTGCTTTTGTATTACATACCAACTGTGAAAAAAATTATAGGAGGTACTTTTTTACCATTTTTGGAATGGGTTATCTATCAGTATGCAGTTCTTGTATTGTACTGGATAGGTGGTGATGTCTATTTGTGCAATGAGATGCAGAAGCATCCCCCTCTGTATTTTCACCCAAAGTGTAGACAAATGCTACCTGTCAATGGGTGTCACCTGGGGAAAGGCACAGACTGAAAGTCAGTGTTTTACAAAATAAGGAGTAACTTAGAGAAGAACACAACTTGATCTTGACAAACACCAACAATAAGGACAAGTAAATTAGTTCTAACAGCTCCAAAGTTACAAGTCCGTGTCTGCGCATTCACTGAAATTGTACACTGTGCCTCCAATTGTATAAAACTAGACTATGTTGATCCAAACATCAAAATACCAAAAGACTGAATTTCTAGCTACTTTTATTTTACCATGATACATTGAATAATACACAGAACTATCATAGATTTATAAAATTAAAATAATAAAGAATATTTTAAATTGAGAATATATTGCAGTAACTATTTTTCACATTCATAATTGAGTGAAAATTTTTAGAAATAAGGATTTGTTAATATAGCAGTGTATCCTGTATTTTGATGGTCACTTTGACAAGTAATGATAGTTGTGATGTTTCCTCGCAAGACTGTCTGTGTGCAAGAAACAGATTTCTAGCTATGAGAAAATCATATCCATCCTACTTACTCTCCACTAGGTCAAATTTATTTCATATGACTGTCCAGACAGCATTAAAAAATCCTAGGAATAAAAATTTAAGGAGAAATAACTAAAATATTACATCAGCCTATCAGAGCCTTTTTACTCTTTAACATAAAGCTCTCAAGTATACTGCAATTATTTTTGCTCCTGCATATTAAGAGACCCTGGGTTTCAGAGACTGTACATTAATTATTAAGACCTAAGAAGTAGATGGTAAAGACAAAATTAGTTTTTACTAATTTTGTAATTAGTGATTACACAGTGATTAGTGCGTTTATCCACTCACTTAACAGAAGCTTGAGTGAGGATCCTTCACTAAAAATCAGAGAGTTTGAGCTCAATTCTACTCTTTCAAAGTTGCTGACAATAGGTGTCGATACAAACAGGATATCCTCCTCAAGGTGTGGTTACTTGGTGTTTTGGATCTTACGATGACCCATAAAGGTGGACCCACTCCTTCCTGACCAAAGTTCAGGGAATTCAAGCCAATTCCTGCTCCTTCACTTTAAAATAGGAGGTTTGAGCCAGATGGTAGTGGTTCATGCCTTTAATTCCAGCACTTGGGAGACAGGGGCAGGCAGATCTCTGTGAGTTCGAGGCCAACCTGGTCTACAAGTGCTAGTTCCAGGACAGGCTCCCAAACTACAGAGAAACCCTGTCTCGAAAAACCAAAACAATAAACAAACAAACCAACAAACAAATAAACAAACAAATAAATAAAATAGGAAGTTTAATCAAGGGAGTGGCTGTTTACAGGATTCTTGGTGTATTAGCTGCATATCCTGTCCAAAACATTAGAATAATTAACTCAAGAAATAGTGGCCTGATGTCTCCAGTATTCAGGAAAGTCACTGTTCTGTTGTCCTTTGTGTCATGTTAAAGGAGTCTTGTGCCTTCTCCTTTTTTGGTACTGTTGTATTTAAACCTATAGAAAGTAAATGCAGGTGGGTACAGTATTCAGTATTCACTAAGTTGCCTAACCAGTACTATCCCATGTCTCTGTATTTCTTTAATATCTCTGTTCCACCTACCTAACATTTTTAATCTACATGTCCCTACTCTGGAACGTACGGATTTAGAGTGGCTGTACCATGACAAATGTCACTCCAACGTGTGGTTTATGACAGAGCGGTATTGAATCCTACTTAACCCCTTCAGTAGATTCAGACTCCTTTGTTGAAATGGAATTACAAAACGAATTGTTTATCTAAATGATAGCCACATACATAATCATATTCATAATAAAAACTTATGTGCTATCCTTGTTTTATTTTTTTCTCCATACTTTGAAGTTGGTGAAAAATCTTGTGCTTGCCCCATATGCTGACAGCTGAGATTATTAATGCAGTCATTGCCTTTAAGAAGCTGTGATTTTGAAGCAGACACACAGAACACAAAAGCTGCCTCCATCATGTTACTCAAGAACGGTGTTTTCCACTGTGTGTCAGATAAATAGACACATGTTTTCTGACTTCTATCTTGATCTTTAACTACAGCATGCAGTGTTATACATCCACTGGAGCATATCGGAGATGTACACAACATATTCTAATCATGATTCCCCCTCCGCCATCTCCTCCCAGATCCATCCCACTTCCACACCCTTTTTACATTTCCCTCTTTAGACTTAAACAGGCCAACAAGAGAAACAAAACAAACAAGCCATAATTTAAGAAAGACACAAGAGAACACATCCATAAAACACAATATTGTAAACAAAAATATATTGACAAAAGGCTATGAGATGAAAAATAAATAACTAAGCAAAACAATATGAGAGAAATAATTTACAAAACATCATTGGCTTTGTTTTGTGTAGGGATCTATTGCTGGGCTTGGGGTGCCTTAATTGTGATTAGTACTTCCTTGTGAAACTCCATTGGAGATAATCTATTGTTTCTTCTCTATATTATTTTGGATTTATAATTATTCTAAATTCCAGAGATAGCAAAGCATTATTTCAGTGTTCTTGTTACGCATCTCCTATTACTCACTAATTGCTTTGTAAGTCTGTCCTGATGGGATGCCTTACCTGCTCATCACAGCCGTGAGCAGCTCTCCTGACTCGTTCACCTTCATAGCAAAAGTGAAATATATTAAACAGCACCCACCACATGTGTATGGCCTATCTTGTGGTTTTGAATCTTATAACCTAGGCATCTCTGAATTTTGCTTCTTTCACATCCACTATGTGGAAAGCACCTCATGAACCACCACTCAAAACTGTTTCATGCCAGTTTGGATTTCCTAGGAATCAGAATTTGCAACAAAAATTAATGTGCAGATATTGGATAGAAATAGCTCACTTGTGCAACTTCTCTGAAGTAAAAGAAGCAATTGAATTCAGTCAAGGAGAAATTGGAATGGAGTTAATGTCCTGTTAAAATTTTCAGTCATCACAGAGAGAACTAGGTCAACCTACATGGACCCTTGTTTAGGCAAGAGGAAAAGGAAAATAAATGCTCTGTCCATCAGACACAAACTATAGGTTTTGATAAGAAGGGTTCTGGCCTTGAGGAAATTTGCTACCTACATCCCAGGAAGCCATACAGGAAGACAGAGGCTGGGTGTTTTATTAACAGTGTGCCTAGCAGCTAAGAAAATGGGTTTCTCTCCTTTTTTTTTTTCCATTTTGAAGGGGCACTGGGGAAAAGCATGGCAATGTCAAATTTTACTCCTCCTTTATACTATTCACCCACATACTTATTCTTGCTATAAATTTCAGAAGCAGGAACTTTTAGAAATGAAGAGGTAAATATATGCTGTGCATGTAGTACAAAGATGAAAACAAAGAACAGAGAGGATTAGAGAGATAGTTCAGTGGTTAAGGGAACTTGTTCTGTATTCCCTGAGTTTGATTACCAGCATCTTTATCAGACAGTACCGATACACTGTAACTATGACCCTAAAAGTTTTATGCTTCTTCTGACCTCACCAGGCACCCACACATATATGTCACATGGGCATGCATACACACGCACAATTTTAAATCTCAAAAAATAGTATAAAATGTATGTTGTATTATCATTCATCTACTTTAGAGGAAAAATAATCTATATGACTTTTTATAACATAGTACTTATAGAATATTATTTGATTCCTTTGATCAGACATTAATAATGTACTTGTTTTGTCTTTTATCCTGAAGATCTTTTTCATTATGTAATTCTGTGTTTCATAAAGATTATGTTAGAGTAAAAATCATTGCATATGTTTTCTAAAGAGATTTACAATGTGTAAGGATTATTTTAACTATTTTAAATGCACAAAGTACATCATTGTATTTATATCATTTTGATTTATACATCTAATTAAATAATGAATTCTATTTCAAAAGCCACATTTTATCTTTAACAATCCAGAATTAGTGCTAAATTTTTAAACAACGAAGTTTTCATATTCTTAAAATTTCTTCCCTGTCATTCAAAGAATGGCAAAAAGCCATCATCTAAGTTGCCTAATTGGTGTTATTTATAGAACTTATTATGAAATTATATAATTTTCTCCTTGGACATTTGTTATGCATAGTACTCTAGCAAATGACCTGCCAGAATACTGCACATGTACTTTTTAAAATGCATTTTACAAATTATCATTGATCTGAATTACTTTGAAATCATGCAAGAAAACCAAACTGTATGAAAAATGTCAACCATATTCATTTTAAATCTAAAATGGACAAAAGTTTTTCTTTTTTCATGTTTTCTCCTTTTTATCTTCCTTC
Source organism: Microtus oregoni (assembly GCF_018167655.1). NCBI lineage: Eukaryota > Metazoa > Chordata > Mammalia > Rodentia > Cricetidae > Microtus > Microtus oregoni. The sequence continues at coordinate 16,933,979 of NW_024543080.1, read as the reverse complement.
TCCCTTTTATATTCAAAGTACAATTTTGTGTCAGAATCTAGTATATAATTAAATAAACATCAACTATAGACTATCATGCTTAGAAAAAGCAAAGCAAAACCTTTCTTCTTTTTGCATTGCCCGCATAGCCTTTCCAAACAGATACGGCAATTTGGGCAGAGGTGTAGCTTGAATATCCTTTCCAGAAAGCACAATTGGTAAACATTATTAACCCTCTGCTTTCCCCAAACTGTGGTGCCAGTGTTGTAGACCACAAGTACTATGAATATATGCAAATGATTACCTGGACTTCTCAAGAAGGTTCGAAATGCCCAACAGAGAATAGACCTGGAGTAGTCCCATCCTGAGATTAATTCTCAGTAGGAACTGGAGATAGAGTTCCCAGAACTCATTGGGGCTGAGTTCAAATGAAAACATGAATCATAGGGAAATGTTTGGAGTTAATCTGTGAGCAGTGCTGCCCACAATTCCAGAAACACCAAGTGTAAATATAACTATGTTAATAATAATAACTATGTTAATAGACTTAATGGCAAGAGACACAGGGTGGTGAGATTCAAGCAGTGTTATGTCTCAAAGCCTCCTGAGCCTTGCAGACCCAAATTTGTGTTCAGAAGGTCATGGAGGCAAAGATTGCTCTTTTGTTTGAAGATGTATTACTGTTATGTTCACTTGGGTTTGGATCTTTTCTAGGATTCTTGTTGATTGCCTTGTGGTGGGCTACTCAGTCTAGGGGTTGTAACCCACCCGGCAGTCAGTTATTCCAGGGCCACGGAGAGGCACCACTTGGAAGATAATGGGCTAGGAAAGCGTAAGGAGGCTAAGCGAGAATTCTTGTCAAAGCCTCAGTTTATTAGAGACAGGGTACAACTTTTATAGGGTAAAGAGTTGGGGGGTGGGCACAGGGGCCTGGGCTCTTGCCGCGTGGTTCACGTTGGTCACATGGTCCGAGTTGGTCACGTAGGCAGGAGGTTGTCTTTGGTCAGGTCACTGTAGGCCAAGAAGTCGCGAGTTGACACACCTAGATCCCTAGATAGTTTGGAATGTGGGGTGGGTTCCGCTAACAGATAGCTCTCATTAACAGCCAATTTGGGTGTGGGGTAGGCTCTGTCAATAGAACTATTCCTAACACAATTAAGGGTGTGGGGTTCTCTGCAGACTCCCCAGGGTGATGGTTCCTGTAATGATTTTATGAGGAAATTGGCTCCTAACAGATCCCCCTTTCTTTTATAAAGACAGGCAGGTATTAAGTGAAGGGCATCAGGTCAGAGTCCAACCATGGTGTCAGATCCAAAGGAGAAGGGACTGGGACAAGGAGAGACTCTCCTCTTGAAAGGTGAAGCAATTTACCTCTCCTGGGAACAGAGGGGTGCCTTATGATTCTTAGGTCAAGTGGGGACCAGGTCTTTATCCCCCTTACCTGTCCTAGGATTCCCAGTATCCTGTCTTAGGTTGGGGGATTTCCTGCCACAAGTCACCCGTCCTTGGAGCTCTTCAAATGAAAGGTATCTAGCGAGATTTAAAGTACACAGATCACAGGGCACCCTGTCTTGGGCTATGTGGAGGGCACTCCTCGTGCCTGGCACCATGCCCATGCTGAGCCGGTTTCTACAACCTCTGTATGGTGTGCTATTCAGGCGAGGGTCCACAATATCTCCCGTCATTGGGCCCCTGCGTCAATCATTAATGGAAAGACTGTGAGGAGCTCCTCAAACAAAATATAATGATATAATTTTGGGCACCAAAAACTCCATCTTCCAGACAAGAAGAAAGGGCGTTTTCCAAACCCAGTATTCACCTTTTAATCTGGCCTTAGGTATCCTCCTTCCTAAATGCCTATTCCACATAAAATTACGTGTGCTGCCTGTCAACGATTAGGGCAGTGTAAAAGGGGTCTAAATCTAAAATTTTTAACATTTGCATTAAACCCATACATTGTTGTTATTAAATACTACCAGTTCCAGTCTCTGAGCAACAGGGACAGGAACCACAAACTTCCCCCTTCTTAAGTGAAGATGCGTTAATATTTTAATTAAAATTAGTTCAGTGTCCCAAAGATTAAAACTGTCAGATGTTTAGTCTGCATCAGAAGCAGCTTAGCATTTGTGCTTCAGGGCAGGGGGATTCCTGAGTGAGGTGAGCTGGAGTCAGCCATCTAAAGCACATCCTGGCACTTATCTCAGGCGGTCTCCCTGGACTCTCTAGGGGCAGAAATGACACCCTGCAGAGTGGCCTAGCAGCTTCCTTTATCAGCCACTCCTCTCCTTGGGGGCAGGAAAGGCCGGACCAAGGAACTCTCCCCAGTCGCCTCTGGAACTCCTCTGTGGGCATCTGCAGCCTCGACATTAGATCCAGCTATTATTTTCTTTCTGTGAAAAAAGCATAAACATATCCTCGACCCCAAATATATATAGGTCAGGTTTTTTCATAATGCATTGTAAGGGCTTTTCCACCTTGCCCTAGCAAAGGTTAGCTTGGTGTTATCAAGCCAGATCCATTTGCATCAGGATCTGCTTGCAACTTTTTAAGAGTTGCTTTGAAGGAGCCTTGTTACGCTCCACAATTTTTATTTTTTATTTTTAACCATATATGCACTTCCTCCATTGGAAGAGCCATTTGTAAAATCCCTTAAAGGATTTTTTGCTATAACATTAGCAAAGTACAGTTGTGTGAATTGTAGCAATGATCTGGGAAAAGATTATTGTTTTTTGGCCTTTGAATTGAGCAAAGGCAATTGTCCAGGAATCAATCTTAAAACTATCAATGAATCTATTGTTTAGTATAAGAAGTATTGATCAGAGTCAACATTTTGTCAAACCGTTTTCCAGCTTTTCTCCTGCCCTTTTGTATCAGACAGGCTACTGTTTTAAATAAGAGTTTAATATCTTAACTGGCAAAGCTGAGAAGGTTTAGCCATAAACAGCATTTTTTATAAAACTGTTGTAGAATAAGTTTTACATTTAATATACATATATTTGCCATAGCTGAATTATAATTAATATACTGTATTTGTTGATTATTGTATACTTTACCTGTTGATTTATATTTTACCTGCTTGAGTACATGTTAGGCAGCTTTCTTTAAGCTCTCTATTGGAAACTGTTTTTTTGTAAGAATTTTACCTAGCGGCTCAAGGTCTCCCATAAGAATATTATAACTAGAGCTTTAACCATTGGACATCCAACCAAAAGTTTGTAAGCTATCCTCCTAAGTTTTAAGTCTGCCTTGCAGATAGGAAAATGGAAAAAGGAAGCATTTTAACTAATAATTTTGGCCTCATTAGACACCAACATGTAGAAGAATGAAAATAGATCTACATCCATCTCCATGTACAAAACTTAAGTTTAAATGAGCCAAAGGCCTCATCATATAAAAATTATGTTGAACCTCAAAGAGAAAAAATTTTTGAAGCGCACTTTGCCATGTCTCAAACATACCCTCAGTGGCACAAACATTTGGAGAAACCATAAATCTCCTGAACTGAGAAACTCTTGTATAACAAGGCTATATAGTGAGAAAAGATCTTTATTTATCATAAATCCATTCCAAAAATGTATGAAGAACTCAGGAAATTAGTTATTAAAAATTTAATCCAAAAAAATTGTTACAGACATAAACTGAAAACTCAGACGAACTTAAAAATGACCGAGACACTTAAAAAATGTTTAAACATAACAACCTTTAGCCCTCAGAGAAATGCAAACCAAAACTCCGAGATTTTACCTTATCCTTGTAGAAATGACCAAGAGTAAAAATTATTGTTAACAATTTATGCTTAAGAAAATGTGGGTAAAGAAAAGGCTTTATTGCTGGAAGTGTTAACCTACAGTCACCTTTTGATCACACATAGTATTGAAAAACCTGGATAAACCAGACTCCTCCAGCAGGAAGAGAAGAACCAAAAATCCAGGGCCAGCCTGTTCAGCGACCCTGCATCAGGGACCAGCTGAAGACAAAACCAGACCTTAACCTCAAAAAACAGGTTTTCCAGCTGTGATTATCACAGTACTGTTTTAGGAACTAGCAGATTACAACCTTGGGAATGGTCCCCTTGGGAGTGGTCCCTTTTCTCAAAAATTTTTTCTCCCGGTCACTCAGGGTCGAACTCCTCCCCCGCCAACCAAGGCCACGTGGGTGACTCAGCAAGGATGGTCTCCCCGGCGCGCGCCATCCTTAGACCCGAGTGAGAGTCTCTCCAGCACTGAGGGACCCTCATTCTGTCTATTTTTTAAAATTAGGCAAATATCTACCTCAAAACTTAGCAATACCCCTTTTGGGGCTAAATACAAAGTTGTTTAACCATAAGACCATGTGCTCAGCTATGCTTGCAGCAGAGTTACTTTACCCTAGCCAGAATCTGAAAATCCAAAAGTATCTCTTTTACATCTAGGATAAATGAGACATCATCCTTTTAAATATCCATGAATACCACAAAATATCTTGGAGTAACTTTAAGCAAGCAGGACAGAAGTTTTGGGTCCTGTCATCTCTGCTTGTGAAGGCAGAAATGTTTTTTTTTTTTTATTTTTAACCATTATCACTTGTTAGAGTATAACTCTGGCCTTTGATAAATTTAATTAAGAGGCCTGAGGCCTGAGTCTCAGCATTCCACCTTGAAGCCACACCTGGGAAAGAACCTCAAGCTGAAACAATACGACTCCCACCCAAGAGCGGGCTGTACAAAAGGAAAAACTTGTATAAGAACTTTAAATCTTGAAAGATCCCCTACTTTCTTGGGAAAGCAGAAGAAACACAGCAAAAATGACAATTTCACTGAAAGCAGTTTACAGATTCAGTGTAAATGTCCATTAAAAATTATAGCAACATTCCTCACAGAACTCACATACAGATTTTAATGTAAATGTTCATTAAAATTATAGCAAAACTTTCCACAGAACTCAAAAGAACAATATAGAACTCAAAAGAACAATCCCCAACCTTATACGAAAGAAATAAAAACTCAGGATAGCCTAAACAATTCTAAAATCCTCTGAATGTATCACAATCTTTGATTTTAAAACTTTCCTACAGAAACACAATACTGAAATTAATCTACCTTAGATATAAACTTATACACCTACAAACTAAAGATTTTTGACCAATAAGCAAGATTTTTAAAATGGAAAAGAAGCATATTTACTGTCCTAAATGAAGCTGCAGCTTTTTTAATCTATATTTCTGTATAGCAAACCAGCCTGTCAGCTTTCGCTCCATATGGCAGGGTTTTAAAGACATAGGCTCTCTAGCCCTAGCAGCCAGCCTGCTTGGCAGGTGTAGCTGTGTGGATTGTACCCTAACTTCTCGCATCTCGAGGGACTCCCTTTTGAGTCCACAAGCAAATACATAAGGCAAACACATGAATCTGTGTTTTTGACTCTTATTCCTCTCTCCCTGAGTGATTGATTAAATTCCTGTATGAATTTCTCTTCCTTTGAAAGTCCCATATCTTTTTGGACGACGGTGAAACTGTGCCTACCTTATCCTGCAGATCTGTCCGAGTTCTACAGCTGCAGAATCTTCTTTTTTCTTCTTGTTGTCCCGGGACTGCGCGTTGTCGTCCGATAGTTGACCGTGCTCCTAGTCGCTGGTTCGGGTGCCACTGTTGATTGCCTTGTGGTGGGCTACTCAGTCTAGGGGTTGTAACCCACCCGGCAGTCAGTTATTCCAGGGTCACGGAGAGGCACCACTTGGAAGATAATGGGCTAGGAAAGCGTAAGGAGGCTAAGCGAGAATTCTTGTCAAAGCCTCAGTTTATTAGAGACAGGGTACAACTTTTATAGGGTAAAGAGTTGGGGGGTGGGCACAGGGGCCTGGGCTCTTGCCGCGTGGTTCACGTTGGTCACATGGTCCGAGTTGGTCACGTAGGCAGGAGGTTGTCTTTGGTCAGGTCACTGTAGGCCAAGAAGTCGCGAGTTGACACACCTAGATCCCTAGATAGTTTGGAATGTGGGGTGGGTTCCGCTAACAGATAGCTCTCATTAACAGCCAATTTGGGTGTGGGGTAGGCTCTGTCAATAGAACTATTCCTAACACAATTAAGGGTGTGGGGTTCTCTGCAGACTCCCCAGGGTGATGGTTCCTGTAATGATTTTATGAGGAAATTGGCTCCTAACAGATTCTCATGTCTTTTTGTGGCTTATTGTGCCTTTCTTATGTGTCTAACATCACAGATGAATAGTTGGAAACAAATACTCGTGATGAACTGTCTCTGAATGGTATCCATCTCTAACTTAGAGATTTGAGTGAATGACAGCATGAATGAAAATCCCTCTGACTGATGGAATGGAAGAAATGGTTCCTATTTATGAGAAAATTAAGTGTGGAACTATGATTAGTATATCTTCTAAGTTTCAATTTCAAATTTGATCTCCATTTTGGCATCAATGGTGAAGTATGAATTTATTAATTCTTGAAAGCAGATTTCTCTGAACTGAGTGGTACCTGGTAAAATGAATGGAGGCAACCACAGCAGGTCCTTTATTCACCTCTGCTTGTCTGCCGTGTGGATGTAGAGCGTTGCTCCCACTTCCTCTCTATCGCTTCTAGCATTGCAGAAACCTAGACCATGTCACCCAGAAGGACAAAATATCCCTCAGACACTAAATGGGCCTGATTATTTTCTTTTTACCTAGGACTATATGGACACCTGTAAGGCAGCACAGAATCACTTTGAACTCTAGCTTCTGGAGATGTGGAATCTTCTCTAGGGGTATCCCCATACATGGGCCATAGTCTCATATAGATGTGCAGAAACATAAAAAAAAATAAGTAAACAAAAGTTCAATCATTGAGAAAAAGAAGGAATAATTTTGGTTTGGAAAATTTGGGAAGTGTTTTTTTTCTTCTGCATATCTAGAATATAATGGAGAATAATGTTAATAACCCCAAAAGATCCTCTGATTATGAGAGAGAAAATAAACCTGTAGCAAAAAGGCACATGGAAAAACACTTCTTAGGAATAAAAATAAGATGCTATATAAATGAAATAGTGCAGTAATAGGTTAAGATGATCACTATAAGAATTAACAAATATTTATTTTACTTTACTAAAATTATTTTTTAAAAAACTGTACAACATAGGAATATTTTTAGCAAATTGACCACTGAAATTGCAAACACTTCCTTAAAATATATTTTTTTCTGTTTAGGATTTCATGCATGCACTTGCTTCATTAATGCAAGAATACTGATATATTTGAGAAAGCTTTTGCAAATTGGAAAAAAATGGACTGATTAAAGATTACTGGTAATATAGTTTTTGTTCTGCCCTTGAGAGATCTTGGATTTATGTCTCCTAAGATTGCTGTCACACACCTTGTAAGTAATCAGCACACCTTGAACCATAAATACAGAAATATATTTGCAAGAGGTAGAAACAAAATTATAGGCATATTTATTCTTCTTATATTTTTGACAATAGCATAAATCACCACTAGTGATTAGTTTGTGAGTTTTGGTGGCTAATAGATATGCAGTCAGCTTCTGATTACATTCAATAATAGATGGAAGTAAAGATATAAACCATTTAGAGGAATAGATCATAGAAACAATTTTTCCAAGGTTTCTATTCATATGTATTTGTTTCAATGTATTTATTAGTAATATAATGTTAACTATAGAAATACTAGTATTACTTACATAGTAGCAATAAATATATTAGCATGATCTATAAACCATACTTTATTATTATAATTAATTAATTTTAACAATTTTATAATTTACATAGGATAGTAAATAATATCAGATAGCAATCAATACACATATTTATATTATCACATATGCCACATTATAGTAAAATTAAATATTTTGTTTGTTATCTATTTATTAGTTTATATTATTAAGACAACACTGTTATCATTTACATTTCTCTGATAATTAGTAGTGTATTGACTAAAGTACATATAGACCTCCGTAAGCATTTCTTGAATGCTTCAAAGAAATAGTAAATGCATTAATCAATAAATTTTGATAAACTTCTGACATTATTGCAAAAAACAAGCAAAAGAAAGCTCCACAGGACAATGAACAACAATATATAATCATATGCTAGAACCTAGGTTCATGTAAAATGCCACAAAATATAGGATTAACTTGAATTAGGATAGTACAAGTAAGGTACTCGGAAGAGATGGGATATAAATGCCAGTTTGAACCTGCTTTGGGTGTGAAAGTGTGTCAACAAAGAAAGGGAACAATGCTGACACATACGTTAGGTAGAAAATGTTAGATGACTAAAGAATGGAAGAAACACAGCTCCTATGCAAAAGATGGAGACTGAAGAAATGTGCTCACAGGCTTTTTTGTTAGATTATATATATTCTTATAAAATTTGATAGTTTTATTATCAGGAATGTAAGGAACTAAATGTACTACTTAGTTAAGAACATGTGACTTGTTTCTTTTGTATATTTCAAACCCAAATTCTTCCCATGTTTCTTTTTAATAAATTTTTAATATACTTATGAACCCAGGAGTACAGAAGTGCTAATAATTTCTAAAAATGCAGTAATGATTCTCTACTTTTAAGAAATTTTTTTTTGGTTTAAATGTGTCTCATGATCTCTTGTTTTTTAAAAAAATAAAGATAAAATATAAAATAAGTTGTAATTTATTTCAGAAGAGTACACAAGTGCAGAAAAGTGTATTTTTTATATCTTTATCTTAGTTAACTGTGTGGAAGTTTAAACTGGTAGGGATTTTGTTTTTTATTTCTTTCTAATACAAATGAACCTACTATGAATAAGTCTGATCATTTGTCAGGTTATTTTATGTTCTGAAAATAAATTATTCTCTCATACATAATATACATCCTGACCACAGTTTCCTCTTCTTCAAACCTCCTCAACTGTCCAAACTCCCCTCTTTCCCAGATCCACTCCTCTCCTCTCTCCCTTCAGAAAACATCATCATCATCATCATCATCATCAACAACAACAACAACAACAACAAACAGGCCTCCAAGAGACAACAACCAAACAAGAGAAAATAGGATACAATAAGTCAAGGAAAAAGCCCTCACACCTACGTGGAACAAGGCCACCAAATGAAAGGAAAAGAGTCCAAGGTCCAAGAGCAATCATACAGTCTAAGACACACCTGCTCCCACTGTTACAAATACCATTAAAACAAAACAAAACAAAACAAGCTAACAGTCACAACATACTCGCAGAGAACGTGGTGCAGACCATGTAGGTCTTGTACTTGTTGCTTCATTCTCTGTGATCCCCTGTGAGTCCTACTTGGTTTCAGTGGGCCATGTTCTTCATCCCCTCTGACTGATCTCCCAGGGAGAGGCCCGATGGAGACCTCCATTTTAGAATTTCTCTGAGTATCATATCTGTCTGAGAGTCTCTTTATCTACTCCTATCTGCTATCAGAGGAAATCCTCTCTGAGGACGACTGGACCTAGAGTAGAGCAAAACATTATTAGAAATTAATTCATTGATCTTTTCCTTTCCTTCCTCTCCTTTCTCCCTCTCCCTCCCTTCCCTCTTTCCCTCCTCCTCCTCTTTTTCCTCCTTACATCCTCCCTTCCTCCCTCCCTCCCTCCCTCCCTCCCTCCTTCTCTCTCTCCCTCCTTCCCTCCTTCCTTCCTCCCTTTCTCCTCCTCCTCTTTTTCCTCCTTACATCCTCCCTCCGTCCCTCCGTCCCTCCCTCCCTCCCTCCCTCCCTCCCTCCCTCCTTCTCTCTCTCCCTCCTTCCCTCCTTCCTTCCTCCCTTTCTCCTCCTCCTCTTTTTCCTCCTTACATCCTCCCTCCCTCCCTCCGTCCCTCTGTCCCTCCGTCCCTCCCTCCCTCCCTCCCTCCCTCCCTCCCTCCCTCTCTCTCTCCTCTCCTTCCTTCCTCCCTTTCTCCTCCTCCTCATTTTTCTTCTTACGAATGGGAGTTTTTGGTTCCACCATAGGTTCTGGGCTATCGAGTTGCTGATTCCTTGCTATCCAAGCAGTGTTGGGCATGCACTTCTACTCAGAGAGTAGATCCAGAATAAAAGAGACATTGGTTGACCTCTCCCATAAGTTCTGGGCACCATAGTCCAAGCATATCTCACAGGCAGCTCAGATTGTAGGTCAAAGATTTTGTGGTTGCTAACATACACCATTACTATATATTTTGAATTCTTAAAAATATTGTTTAATATTTATTTAATCCTGCAAAGTTTTTTTTAATTGTTTTTGTTTGATTTGTTGTTAACAGTGTGATTCTCCATGTGGATTTGTGCACAAGAGTGAGATTTTTAATTTTCCTCTGAAACTCGAGTTAGAAATGGTTGTGAAGCACTTGGCATGATTGCTGGAAATGAACTCATGCCCTCTGGAACAGCAGAATGAAAGAAGACGAGAAGTTCAAATCATGCTCAATCACATGGTCAGTTCAAGGGCAGCCTAAACTGTTTGAGATGGTATTTCAAAGCATTATTACAAATAAATACAGCAAAATAAGCATGCGATTCTCCCTTCATAAAATTAGAAAGTGTTCTAGGAAAGTCAAGTTGAAAAGAATTGAAGGACAGCACAAACTGTATAAAAAGTTTATAAAAGGCATATCTGAAAAAATTATCTTAAGTAGAAATTGCATTCTTAAAACACAACATAAAATAACCACAATTAACACATTTGTAAAAAAAAAAAAAGACTACTGCCCTGTGTCACCAACTCTGGAGGACAGAAGACAGGTTCATACAGGCATCTTCCTAGTGAGGCACTCTAGTAGAGATGGAAAGCTCCATTTCAATAATATATCTCAAAACTATGGTGAGAGTAACAGAGGGACACACTTAATATGAACCTCTGACATCCCTATGCACACGCATAGGCACACATATACACAAACACGTATAAACAACGAACATATATTTCTAATAAAACGATATTGTAATAACAAAGTTATCTAAGCAACATGACCGAAAAGATTTTGTATTTTATAAAGATTTTAAAAAGACTTGCATTTTATAAAGATTGTATTCTTATAGAAATTTAAATCAATACCATATAAAAACATAAAAAAATCAAAACCATAATGAAATACTCCTACAGACATATTTAAATGGCTAAGTTCTGAAATAACCAGCTTCAAAATTTTCTATTGGCAAGATCAAGCAACATGATTTCTTGTTTATTGCTGGTGGAAATACAATATGGTACAGCCACTTGGGAAAACATTTTGGCAGTTTTTCTCAAAAGTAAATATTGCATTAAAATCAAATATAGATAATATGCTTCTAAGTATTGAAACAAATGAATGTGAAATGTATGTCCACCCATAATGAGTACTCAAATATTTATACCACAGCGATTCGAACTGCTAAAACTTAAAAACAACAACAATGTTCTTCTTGAAAAGAATGAATAAACTGGTGTGATGGTTAGTTGTATATGCAAATTTACCGTTTTGGCTAAAAGTAAAACTAAAATTGATCAACTCTAAATAAATAACTATATTTGTTGTTCTGCAAAGGGGTCTCACCATATCAGTTGGGACTCTTGGCCTCTAGGCAGAGACACCTCTACAACATGCCTGGCCTCAGTCGTTTTTCTTAGCTCTGAAGGAAGATTTCACAACCCCTTTCTTGTATCCATGACTCTAAAGCCAAAACTACAAGTCTAAAGCTGCCAAGTTCTGCTGCTTGCTGATGTTGGAAATTGATCCTTTTATTCAAATACATTTTCATCCATTTTTTCTTCTGCATGGTTGCCTTCTCTACTTAAACCTTTCTTTAATTCCTTTTATAAAAGTTGAGCTGGGTTGGGTCGTGCCCTGAAGTCACCCTTCCCTTTATCTCCTTTAGCCTCAGGTTTTTCTTTACACTTTTTATATCCTTGAGCACTAGACTTTGCTCCATTACACCTGCCAGGATTCATTTTCTCCTCAACTGGACCTTCTGTAGCCTTTTTCAGCTTGCTCCTTTCATTAGAGATTGGCATAAGAAACCCCACTAATAACCATAGGACAGATTTAATACTATGCTGGCCTGAAACCTCCCCTGCAGATGGCATCAGTTTAGTTGCTGACAGATTCTTTTCGACAAGGACAAAAATACAAAACAAACAAACAAACAAAAATTAGCCACTTTTTTAAAAAAAATATATATCACAAGAATAATCTCTAGGTCACATGCTAATATTTCCCTTTCTGAAACTTCTTGAGCTGGACCCCCACAGTTGAAATCACCCTTAGCACTACTGTCTTCCATGCTTCTACTAGGATGGCCCACTAAGTCCCGCTTATAGTGTCTATTCTTTTTTCCAGACCAAAGTCCCAAAGTTTTCATATTACTCTAAACAAATGCTTGGCCATGTGTTTTAAAGCAATATTCTCATCTCTGGTCACAACTTCTATATTGAAGGAGTGCCTCTGGGAAAGCCGATAAATACATTCAGAACAACAACAACACACAAAAATCTGTAGCTTTCATTTATACACGTGACAAATAGACAAAGAAATGAATCAAGGTAATGACACCTTTCACAAATAGCTACAAAAATATAAAATATCTTGGGATAACTTTATTAACCAAGCCACTGAAAGAACTGTATGATAAAACCTCTAAGACATTAAAGAAAGAAATTGAAGAAAATATCCGAAGATGTAAATATCTCCCATGTTCATGAATCAGTAGGTTTATCATAGTGTAAATGGCCATCCCACCATAATGAGTTACTGATGCAATCCAATCCCTGACAAGATTCTAAGACTATTCTTCATAGATCTTGAAAGGACAATTTTCATCTTTTTCTGGAATGGAAAAAGAAAGAAAATAAAATAGCTAAAATTATCCTGAAAAATAAAAGGACTGCTTAAGGTATAACCATCCTTATGTCAAGTTGTTTACAACATGTTATTGGCTAAAAAATGACATGTTAATATATTTGTGGTAGATAGTGTAGTCTCTCACTATCACTTGTGTATGTGTGTATATGTGTATGTTTTGTGTGTATGGAGTGTGTGTGAGAGTGTGTGTGTGAGTATATGTGTATGTGTGTGTATGTATGTGTGTGTTTGTGTGAGTATGTGAATGCATGCACATATAGATACTTTCCTGTATCCTAATAAACCATTCTTGCACAAGCAGAGACCCTGGAGTTGTTAATAGACACTTAGTGTCAGCATAAGAGGATAATAATTCTGGCTATGACAACTTAACTTAATCACAAATTTCAGTCCAAGATACTGCTAGATTTTGAGTGTCTTTAAGCACTTTTATCTAGATTTAGGAGCTTTTCCTTTTTTCTAAAGTTATATTTATGATATAATCTCATAAGAAATTCTCCCCAATTTAAACATTTTATTCTTTTTCACAAAAACACTCTAATCAGACCACATAGAGATAATGACAGTGCCTGGCCTTTGAATTAGCCTTTCTGTTAAACACCCAGAGGAGATATTGATTAATTAATCTGTCTTCTTCTTTCCTATTTAACAGCATTATCCATACCAAAAAGGAGTTCTGTCAGAAGGAACAGATAAAATATATCTGAACATAGAGCCACTTTGGAGATATTTTTCTGTTTGCTTAGATATATCCATAACAATTTTCTCTGCTATCAACATAAAACAGTATGTATCTCTATGAAAAACAGAAATCTTGAAGCCCCAAGGCACTGAGACATGGCTGTAAGCCTAGAATTTTGGAAGTGAAAGAACAATATCATTTTTGGCTACTAAGAATGTTCTAGGCTAGCATGAGTGGCATGAAACTATGCTTCACACAAATGTGAGTAGATATTAAATGAGAGCGAGCAAGCTAGCAAGCTAGAGAGAGCTCTTGGGAATAGTTGAAATCTTTGCAGAGACATCTATTTGATGGAATATATTTCAGGTTACTTATCTATGACAGATGTAGTATTCTGACCAGGATGAGTCCTAGAATATGTACAACCATGCTCTTCTGATTCAGTCCCCTTCCCTCAGGAATTTCCTAAGGCTCATCACAGACACACAGTATTCTCCAGGTAAATGGGAACTGCTGGCCAGCATGAGCTGCTTGAGACTGTGACTTCATACAGCTGTGTGATTTGCTCATCTAATGGATTGGATAGAAGAAATTCAGGGTGCTTGGGGTTCACTTTTTTCCATAATAATGAAGTCATTACCTAGAAACAAGATGGTTATGTTTTCTAGGTGAGATTAATGTGGTACACGGAAGCTCATATAAAGGATAACAAATGTTTATTGGGGAAAACTCACAAGAGAAAGCCGCTGCATTCCTCTGCTCTGTGGACACTGGGAGCTCTGAACAGAATACAGACCACTTCCAAGAGGGTGAGCACACCTATTATTTGCTTTTATAGTAACTCAGTTCACACCCTAATGGTTATTGAATGAATGAATTTCCACGACAGTGTTTCACTCTGCAAGGCATCTCTATACACTCTGCACTAAATATGCTGTTGATTTGTTTTTTTGGGTGGTTAGATTCATTTTGCCCACTTTGTATTTTTCCTTTCTTTTCAAGCTCTGAGAGCATTCTAAAAAATAAGCATATGAATGTATAGCACAGGAAGGTTTGCATTCGCTTTTCCTGTAAATGTGAGCTTTCTGGAAAAAGACTAGTTCTCTAAAGTCACTCGATAGCTAGAAATTCAAATGTTATATAATTTAAAATAATAGCCTAAAATTATTTTCCAACTGAATAAAATTTAAACTTGAATTTTGAATAAAATTAGAACAATGTCAACATAAAACATAAGATTGTTATTGTTTTCAAATCTCTCAACAATAAAACCTCTGTAAATAGCATCCTCACAAAAGGTAAGCTAAAATAAAACAGTTTTTAAAAGAGAAAAGGGCAGATGTGTTCCTTCATAATGCCTAATAAAATGTTGCCCGTTCAAATAAATATAAATTTCTCTAGAGAAACTACGGGTTATTTTTTTGAGGCAGTCTCTTTACGTAGCCATAGCTATCCTGGAATTCTTTTTATTGACCAGTCTGTCCTCAAATTCAACTAGATGTAGCTGCTTCTGCCTCCTGAGTTGAAGAACTGCACCACTACATCTGACTTGAAAACTAATTTTTTTTTCAGCTGAACTTCTTTTTTTTTTCTTTTTCTTTTTATTGAGAAAAGGAAAAAAAAAGTTTCAGCCTCCTCCCAGCCTCCCATTTCCCTCCCCCTCCTCCCACCCTTCTTCCCCTTCCCCCACTCCTCTCCCCCTCCCTCTCCAGTCCAATGAGCAGTCAGGGTTCCCTGCCCTGTGGTAAGTCCAAGGTCCGCCCCCTCCGTCCATGTCTAGGAAGGTGAACATCCAAACTGGCTAGGCTCCCACAAAGCCAGAACATGAAGTAGGATCAAAACCCCGTGCCATTGTCCTTGGCTTCTCAGCAGCCCTCATTGTCCACCATATTCAGAGAGTCCGGTTTTATCCCATGCTTTTTCAGTCACAGTCCAGCTGGCCTTGGTGAGCTCCCAATAGATCAGCCCCACTGTCTCAGTGGGTGGGTGCACCCCTTGTGGTCCTGACTTCCTTGCTCATCTTCTCCCTCCTTCTGCTCCTCATTGGGACCTTGGGAGCTTAGTCCAGTGCTCCAGTGTGGGTCTCTGTCTCTATCTCCATCCATCACCAGATGAAGGTTCTATGGTGATATGAAAGATATTCGTCAGTATTGCTCTAGGATAGGGTCATTTCAGGTTCCCTATCTTCAACTGCCCAAGGAAATAACTGGGGACATCGCCTTGGGCTCCTGGAAGCCACTCTAGGTTCAAGTCTCTTGCCAACCCTAAGGTGGCTCCCTTAACTAAGAATTGTGCTTCTGTGCTCCCCTATCCAAACTTCCTTTATCCCAATCTTCCTGTTTCCCCAAGTTGCCCCCATCCTCCCCTTCTCACTCTTCTCTCCCCACCCCCAAGATCCCATTTTCTCCCCGGCAATTTTGTCTACTTCCCATAGCCAAGAGGATAACTATATGTTTTTTCTTGGGTTCAACTTCTTATTTAGCTTTTTTAGGTTCACCAATTGTAGACTCCGTGACCGTTATTTATGGCTAGAAACCAATTATGAGTGAGTACATCCCATGTTCATCTTTTTGGGTCTGGGACACCTCACTCAGGATAGTGTTTTCTATTTCCATCCATTTGCATGCAAAATTCGAGAAGTCATTGTTTTTTACCGCAGCTTAGTACTCTAATGTGTATATATTTCACACTTTCTTCATCCATTCTTCCATTGAAGGACATCTAGGTTGTTTCCAGGTTCTGGCTATTACAAATAATACTGCTATGAACATAGTTGAACAAATGCTTTTGTCATATGATAGGGCATCTCTTGGGTATATTCCCAAGAGTGGTATTGCTGCGTCCAGGGATAGGTTGATCCCGAATTTCCTGAGAAACCGAAACACTGATTTCCAAAGTGGTTGAACAAGATTGCATTCCCACCAGCAATGTATGAGGGTACCCCTTCATCCACAGCCTCTCCAGCAAAGGCTATCATTGGTGTTTTTGATTTTAGCCATTCTGACAGGTGTAAGATGATATCTCAAAGTTGTTTTGATTTGCATTTCCCTGATTGCTAAGGAGGTTGAGCATGACCTTAAGTGTCTTTTGGCCATTTGAACTTCTTCTGTTGAGAATTCTCTGTTCAGTTCAGTGCCCCATTTTTTAATTGGGTTAATTAGCAAAACTCCACCAAAGAACTTTTACAGCTGATAAACAGCTTTAGCAATGTGGCAGGATACAATATCAACTCCAAAAAACCGTTCACCCTATTATACACAAAGGATATGGAAGCAGAGAGGGAAATCAGAGAAGCTTCACCTTTCACGATAGCCACAAACAGCATAAAATATCATGGGGTGACTCTAACCAAGGAAGTGAAAGATCTATTTGACAAGAACTTTAAGGCATTGAAGAAAGAAATTGAAGAGGATATCAGAAAATGGAAGGACCTCCCTTGCTCTTGGATTGGGAGGATCAACATAGTAAAAATGGTAATTCTACCAAAGGCAATTTATAGATTCAATGCAATCCCCATCAAGGTCCCATCAAAATTCTTCTCAGATCTTGAGAGGACAATAATCAACTTTATATGGAAAGACAAAAAAACCCAGCCTAGCCAAAACAATCCTATACAATAAAGGATCTTCTGGAGGCATTGCCATCCCTGACTTCAAACTCTATTACAGAGCTACAGTAATGAAAACAGTGTGGTACTGCCATAAAAACAGAGAAGTCGACCAATGGAACCGAATAGAACACCCGGATTTTAACCCACAAACCTATGAACACCTCATTTTCGATAAAAGAGCTAAAAGTATACAATGGAAGAAAGAAAGCATCTTTAACAAATGGTGCTGGCACAACTGAATGTCAACCTGTAGAAGAATGAATATATACCCATATCTATCACCATGCACAAAACTCAAGTCCAAATGGATTAAAGACCTCAATATCAGTCTGAACACACTGAACCTGATAGAAGAGAAAGTGGGAAGTACCCTACAACATATGGACACAGGCTTCTTAGGTATAACCCCAGCAGCACAGACATTAAGGGCAACATTGAATAAATGGGACCTACTAAAACTGAGAAGCTTCTGTAAAGCAAAGGACACTGTCACTAAGACAAAAAGGCAACCTACTGACTGGGAGAAGATCTTCACCAACCCTGCAACAGACAAAGGTCTGATCTCCAAAATATATAGAGAACTCAAGAAACTAGACTTTAAAATGCTAATTAACCCAATTAAAGAAAACTAAAATTTTTAAGTTCTAACAAAAACGTTACAATAGTTTTGATCATCTGAATACAGTCTGATAGTTTTTAATTGTTACAGCTATTTCATATCTGGAGTTAGAATTAAAATCTGAAATCTGAAGTACTGATTCCTTAAAAATTGGATTGCAGCTTAGGAAAAAGAATGGGATCTAGGAAAGCAACATTTTCCTTGAATGGCCAAAGGAAATATTTAAAAATTTACAAAGGGCCCTATTTACTGTTACACAAGGAACACATTCTTTCATTTTTGTATTAGTGGAAGTGAACCGCAGCAAAAGCACACTCAGGAAATATATTTTTGTGTGTATGCAACCTCATGTACTGAATCATATGGGCCAAAGAATATGGGGAAGTCAAAAATTCTTTTAAACTAAGTTTGGCATGAGGCTAATCAACTTTTCAGTATGAGAGTGTTTTACAACACAATAAACAAAAAAATTAAAAATAAAGGGCTAGACAACCAGAAAATAAACAACATGAAATATATTCATGAAATAATACAAAGCAAAGGACAATGTAAAGCAAAAATATCAGCTTATTAATATCATTAATTATCAAATTCATTACTAAATCTAAATTAATAGAATAATTGCTAATAATGTTTTGATTATAAGAACAGTTCTCTTCTATACTGTCATAAATATGCCTAGTAAAATATAAAATATAAAAAGTAGACACAATGAGGCAATAGACTAACAATAGGAATAAGTTATATAGGAGTAGTTTTATTATATGCACTAATTTTGTTAGAAAACTATTTGAAACTACTCTTCTTTGTAAGCACACTGCATCAGAATTAGGAAATGAATTTGTCAAATAATTTACTTTCAACAAGGCTTATTCTTAGGAATTATATTGAAACCACACACCTTGCGGCTTTGAAAATATGTTCTCCCAACGTTCTTAGTCTTCAATGGTTGTCATTGTCCACTAACATGTGAACATGGAACTGTCTTTAGGAAGGAAATTAATCAGTTTTCACTCATGGTTTATATAATTTACAAATTGAAAGATTCACAGCCACTTAAATGTGTCATTCCACTATGTGACATATTATATTAGTGATTCAAATTTTATTAAGGGACTTTTCTGTATGTATGTATGTATGTATATATATACATATATATAAACACACATTAAAAAATCTTGCTTTCATATATGTGTATGAATGTATGTATATATTATACATGCTGCATGTATTTATTATTCCATAATATTGCAGATGATGTTTTATGCACATATGCTTTTGGATATGTTGCCATAAAATACAAGTGTGAAAATCTTATCATCGGCAATACTTACACTGACTTGTAATCCTCACAGAGACTCTCTACCATATGTAGTTTTCCTTCATCTGTGAAAAACGTCATATGGCAATTTTCTTCACTGAAACAAAATCAAAACTTGTATTCTTGAATTTGTTAGTTTTAAAATATGAACTCGTTAAATATCAAAAAAACTCCTAAAATTTCATTTGCTTAATTACTAAGGGAATTTAAATGCATCTAATTTTTATAGTTTAAATATTTAACTAGGAATAGTTAGTTTGGTAAGTACTTGGGAAGTAACAATTGGAAAACAATATCACTGATAAATTTCTTTACCTTTTTTAAAAATCACAGATCAAATGTATTGCAAAGTTAAAGAGCGAGAAAACTGCTAGTGAGTTAGTTCCATTGGATTGAAGTGATTTAAGAACAGCATAATGTTAGCAACAACCACTACTGACGTTAGTATTCATTTCATGCATGGAGTGGATTTAACCTTAAATCCTTACAGTGTCATACAAATCTTAGTGAAATCTCAGGTTTGTGTTACATACAATCATAATATATATTATGTGTGTGTATGATCATTATATATATGAAGCAAATAACTTTAATATCAATTGTGTTCAATATTCTTATAAGTAACTAAGCAGAAAATTTTCTAGGAGTATTTATAAAAGATAATGAAATATTTTAAGTTGTTTTAAAATAAAGAACAAGCTAGGTTCTATTTACTGAAATTGTTTCTGAAGACCATCTTTAATATTTTATGTAGAAAATGGCATTAAATCACTGTAAGATTTGGGTGGTTCTGGCACATTAAAGAATCTCAGGACTTGGGAAGTAGAGGCAGATGGTCCTCTGTGAGTTCAAGGCCATCCAGTTCTATAGAGCTAGTTCTAGGACTGCTAAAGCTATTACAAAGAGTAACCCTGTATCAAAAATCCAAAAAGAAAAGCAAAATCACTGTAAGGAATTATCTTTTGTGTCTTGTATATAATGTGTATAAGAGTGCATATAATTGAAAAATAATATATAAATATTTCACATTTACACTAACTTTACAACAATGTAAAATAATATATATGTATACTCATAAATGTAGATATATGTGTGTTTGTATATTCAATTACATAATATATGCAGATTTAATCAAAGTTTATCTAAGAGATTCCTAGCAAGTTTTATATACTGAAGTCATATGAAAATTAATCTGAAATTTTACCTTATGTTTATGATACTTAATAAATGATTTATTATATATGTAGATGTATGCATACATTAAATTTTATGTAGGACTATGATACTTACCCTCCTTAAAAAAAAAACTTGGTTAGCTGAAGTTTTCACATCTTTCTTCACCTCAGCTTGGTAAACTTTATATTATCACTTATAGGTCAGGTAGACTTTATTTTGTTCTATGAATTTAATAATGTTTGTCAATGTGCATCAGAAGATTATAGACTTTTATGTCCTGCTCATATGAATTATTTTTAAAAGTTCTCATTATTAGAACTATGATATATAGGCAAAAAAGCACACAAAAGTGTATCATGTATTCTAATGAGTACTAAATTGGTAAAAAGTTTAAAGCCACCCAGTTTTCAAGCCGAACTTGAGAAGGAAGGTACTTTTTATAACTGATCTCTAGTCCAGTGTGGCAGTGACTGTTGAGACCGACTCTATTGTTTGTTATCTAAAGAGAACACTGAAAAGAATTCTGCCTTTTAGTAATATTGTGACCAAATTCTAAGCAATTTCAAACTGTTTGTTTTTCTTCAATAGGCTTCATTTAAATCATTAAGATAATTTTTTGTCTTCATTGTCCATCTATTTTACACAACTGTTTCCAGTCCTGTATTGACAAGTTAATACATTTTCTCATTGTAGTTAAAGAGGAAAAATATTAGAAACAGGGGTTGGTTCTAAGAACTAATATTAATTTGGCCAGCTTTAACAAAAATGCTTGAAAACACATCAGTTGAAAATATTTGCATCAGCACCATGTGACTTCAGACAAAACTAGCATATTTCATTCTGTCTTGTTTTCCATTGCAACCATGCTGTGAATCAGGCATTGTATAATAGGAAAAGTGGGCAATTTTGAAGAACAACTTGAAGACATATTCTGCAGGATTTACCTCTTTATATTAAATCCAAATGATTTCATGCTGGTGACTTCCGATTAATTCTGTGATACACAGATTGAATTATTCTCAAGTACTGAAATCCTACAAGTGAAATCACAAATGATTTCAAGATGGGGATAGAGACATTGAGGGTGCTTGACATACAGCCTTGCAGCTTCTTAGCACATTGAAAGGTTAGGATTGATTAGTTATTAACTGGCAACTTTCAAAAGGGAGGAAGGATATTTTCAAGTTGATATGAAGACATATTTGATTTAAGGAATTGTGATAGTATTAAAGTTTCTTATATAACAAGTTATTGTTTTTGAAATGTAATGGAGTGCCTGGAGGATAGAGACCAGTACTATGAAATCCTGTCTTTGGGTCTGAGGTTCCCATTGCAATAAGCAGCCATGGCTACCTCCACAAGACATGCCCACAATAAATTAGTAAATAAATGACTTGAAAATAGTAACAGTTATATTAGTTGGGAAGAAGAAAGTTAGCATGAGGAAATGGAAAATGAGCAGATAATTAAGTTTTTATATGATCACAATAAGTTATACGTATGAATAAAATTAACAAGACCAAAAATAAATATATAAATTTGGTTCAATGCAAGAATATTCTTGTGAATACCTCCTGTGCAAAAAAAAAAATCTGTGTTGGTAACTCAATACATGGAGGATATCAACGTATTTTTTTACAATTAGTCTGCCACTGTTGTTAGTTTAAATGTCATAGATACACTCATTACATTAAAGTAGTTTGATTTTGTTTGTTATATAATCTTGGAGTCTTTATGTAGAAGACCATGGGTTATATGACAGACACAACTGGCATTCAACAAATCTTCCCACCAGATGTCTAAGTCCCTGATGGGCAGTCCCACTTGGAAAGGCTGTGGAGTTACTGACTAAAAATAACCAGTTACTGCTGTCTGCAATTTCTCACAAGACTGACTTCATTTCTTCCCTAAGAACAGTTAGGGTGTGCTCCCACTGTGTATTTATCTCATGTATATATTCCATTTGAACACACACATAGCCGTGAATAGTCAGAAGGTGATTTTCAACTTGTGCAATATTGATGAACAGGAATAATACTAGGTATTTTCATAACTCAGAATGACATAGTAAAATTCTCAGCTACAAACACAGCCTTTTACACATTTTGCCAAGATCTCAGCGGATTCTAAACAGACTGCCCCTGGAGACCCATATCTTGTTGCTCCTAGAGACAAACACATGGGGTCATTTTTCAGGTGTTGTTTTGTTACTTCAAGGCCAGAATTTAAGCAACTTAAGTATGCACCTTCTCCTCAACTTCAAGGATCAGTCAACTATTTACTTACTGTCTGGAAACCTTCACCATCTTAGAGCTACGAGTAAGGATACTTGCTCATTGGCCAGTCATTGTGACATGCCTAACCTGAGAGAAGCTACATGACTCACCCTGTGTTATGAGAAAGGGTCAGGCCCTGAAAATGTAGCATAGATGGTCCAGAGCTTGGCTGGGTGAGGAGAAAAAGAGGAGAGGCAGAAGGCAGAGAGAGAATGAAGAGAGGTGGATGGCAGAGGGCAGGAATGCAGGGAGGTAAAGAGTGAAGGGCAGGGCAGCAGTAGAGAGGCAGAGAGGAAGGGGATAGAACTAATTAGGGAGAAGCTGCTGAATAGAGCATTGGGAGGAGAGCAAGAGAGATTTTTTTCAGAGAGGATTTTTTTCTAGATGAAACCAAGAGAAAGTTGCCATCAGAAAACACTTGCGTTTCTTTATTTTTCCTGTAAGAAAAAAGGTCTAACTATTAGATAGATTAAAACTTTTCCTAAACTTTCTCCACATTCGTGGATTTTCTCACATCCACTGGTGATGACTCCACAATCGTCAGTAAAATACTTACTATGTATTTATAGCACTGAGAGTACATTTACATGGAAATGAGAGGGTAAGACTAAATGTCAGATCATGCACATTGATAACATGTACATTAAACTGAATATATTTTGTCAATTCCTGAAGTGACTTCAAATATCACCAAGACAAATTTTCAAAGAAAAAGAACAAACAAATAAATCATAAAAATGCCTTAAAGTGACAAAAAGGAAAAGCAGGGAAAATGTGAAATGGTCTGATGTTGTGGAATAGAGTATATGTTTAACTCTTTAAAGATGTGTTGCATTTGTTTATGCTGCATTTGTTTAAATATGTAAAGATATGTTTGTAGCACGACTAATAAAATCACAGGGACAGATATTGGGGTTCATTCTGAAAGATCAAAGAAACAAAGCAGCCAACCACTAGAAAGCTCTTACCTCTACAAAATCTTCAGACTGAAATGCCTCATCATGCTTTATATTCCTCTCTAGTGCTGGGATTAAAGGTGTGCACTACCACTACCCAACCTCTATGGCTAACTAGTGTATCTGATGGGATTAAAGGTGTGTGCCACCACTGCCTGGTCTGTATGGCTGACTAAAGTATATATCCTTGTGCTCTGATCTTCAGTCAAGCTTTATTTATTAAAACAAAAATAAAATCTCAATGTATTTCATTTTTGTCTAAAATAAAAAACAAGGATATAGCTAATACAAGAAAAAATATATGTAATAAGTACAATAACTATATACAATATATAGAGGCAATAAATACATCAACGATTTCTGGCCCATTTGTATTTGACAAATTCAGAGAAAATATACCATTTCTATATTATCTTGATGAGTTCAAAGACTTGTAACTAATTTACTTTCTATTATTACTTGCATTACCATCTCAAACTATCTTTTGGTATTTCTCCTTATACAGTTTACACTTCTTTAGTGGTGATAAATAGATTACTAGAAATAGGTTAACTTAATATATAATAAGAGTTAGTCTATAAGAAGCTAGAGCTAATGGGCCAAGCAGTGACTTAATCTAAAAAAGTGACCAGGAACCAACACATTTGCACGCCAACATGGTCAGCCAAATCCACAGCTCCTTTAAGAGAGGTTTCCTGATTCAAAGGTAGCAGGGGGAAAAAAAAGCAGTGGTTTTGAAATGCTGGCTTTCTGGGCCATGCTGCTAGGGGTAACTCTGACTCTTTCTTGAGGCTTGTCTATTGAGCATTTAAGTGGGTTCTTTGAGCAGACTTCTACAACTTGCTTAATGGCAACATAGACTGGCTGTGTGCGTAAAAATGGGGCTATGGGTATGGCTCTCAGAGGCCGCAAAGAGCTCCACCATGCTGGAATTCAGGAACCAGCAAGCGGCCTTTCCACCAACATTTGTTGACTGACAACTTATCCTCCACACCTCCTTTTCTGACATCTTCATGTAGTATTTTCCTTATCCCATTGTCATCGAATTCACACCCAAAAATTTTAAAGAGATTCACTATACAATGATGCAGCAAGCATGGAGGCTGGAGTGACTTAGTTTAACTCTTTACTATTTACCCTTTATTTCTAGCACTTATCTATCTTACAAAGCTTATGTATTAGGAGCTTTGATTATTATTACATTAACCTTATGTCAACCAAAACTCTGAATTTCTAAAGGGGAAATAATCTTATGTTTGTGTTTCATTATTACTTTTACATATTGGAAATTTTAAAGAGGCTTTTTGCATGAAATTCATTTGTAATTTATCCAAATTCATTATTCTTTCTTCTATTACTTGAAGATAAAAAAACATGCCTTTTTAGAACAGATTATGCTAAATGAATGATTTTTTTTTCCCCAGGTGCCATTTGCAGTACGCTGTCAGAGCATTAGCTATGATAATTCAGTTAAGTTGCAGAGAGGTGCTAGTGGGATTGTTGAGCGGTTAAGGGCTCATGCCCCTCTTGTGGAGCGTGCTATTTCTTTTCTGGAGCACTCATGATGGGTGGCTCATAAATGCTTATAGCTCTAACTGAAGGAGGCTCTGACTCTTCTGATCTCCATGGGCACCTTCATTCACATGCCCATATCTCAACACACATATTCACATACACATTATTTAAAATAATTGAAATATAAAAATATTCATAAAATTAAGCAAAATTTACCATTTTTATAGTTACTAGTATATGAACTTTTGTAAATTAAATACAAATAGATGATTTTGTAATGTTCAGTAGACAGAGGCTGCTCGTTTGATACTGGCCTCTCAAACCTGAAATAGTCACACAAAAACTATATTAATTGAAACAAAAAGGAATAATAACTTTTACTTGAAGTTTTTATTTAGATAATTGTAGGTATGTATAAAGTTGTGAGGACTGATGCAGATGAAGTTTTGGTTCCTGAATATTGGCCTGTATTTCCACAAAGAGAGGAATATAAAAAACACCAAACCTAAAATATGGCTATACGTTTCTTTGCACAATACAATCAACAATGGTCAAGCTATGGATTTTGCCTATACATCATTCTACAGATAAATGGTTAAAGAAATTCAAAAGATTGTAAACAATATAGTTTATTTAGCCATACAAATGATGAAATTATGTTGTTTGGTAGAAAATAATTGAAACTGAATTATCATTTTAACAAAGATAATAGGAAACAGAAAAATGAACACAATGTTTCCTCCAATTTGTACCCTTGAGTTCTTTGTAAATACATTCGTGTGTGTATGTGTGTGTGTTTGTGTGTATGTGTTTGTGTATGTGTGTAAGTATACACGTGACAAGGAAGCATGTGACAGGAAGAGGAGGAGAGTAGAAGAGACTTGCAAATGGAGGGAAAGAAGATGGATTTGAGAGAATGGAGTATGATCAAAGACAGTACACTTGAAAGACATTGTGAGAAATTCAGGACTATCTACAATGAGTATATGCCAATAAAACTTTAGCACTGGGACTAGAGAGATCAATCAGCAATTAAGAGAACTGACTGCTTTTTCTGAGAACCTGGGTTCAACTACATGACACCCACCAGACAGCTCACATCTGTCTGTAACTTCAAGATCTGTCACCCTCACACATACATACATGTGTACAAAATGCCAATGCACTTAAATAAAAACTACTAAATTATTAAAAATGATTATAAAAACTATAAAAGTATAGGCTATTTACAAAATATTAAAACTGGCTCTCCTTATTCACAATTTCTGATTTGCTTGGTCATTTGTGTATGTGTATTTGAGTGTGTGTGTGTGTGTGTGTATGTGTGTGTGTAGGCTTGTATAACTTTAAATCTCATATATGTTTAGCCATACTTATTTTTTTCTGAAAAATTCTCCTGACTCCAAAGAAAACATCTCTTGCTGGACGTGTGAGCCATACTAATAATTAAGAGAACAATGTAACCCGCCTCATCATTCCCAGGATTTCCCATACAACCAGCTTTTAAGCTAAATGCATTACTTTGATCTTCAATTAATATGCTTTCCATTCCCTGACTGAGAATAATGTATGCTTGCATGTATGTGATTTGGTAATTATTTCCTAAAAACAGTAACCAGTTTGAAAGCAACTTTAAACAAACAAAAATGTCCCATAAATGCTAGAAGTACCATTCAGTTATAGGTTAATAACATTTGTTTGTTGTTTTGAGTGAGTCATAACTGAGTCAGTTATGATCAGTAAAGTAATTTCTTACCTTGTGAAATTCTTTTGAAGATTTTTGTAAAGAATTCCTTTTTTCTTTCCCGCACTGTAATTTCTGTGTTTCGTAAATGCAGAACAGAATTCCCTTCATTGGGACTAGTACAAACTCAGATAAAATACAGGCAGAAACACAGAACATGCACAGGCATGACAGACACACAAGCAGAGCACACAGGCAAAGGACAGGCATCAGGCATACAAAAAGATATGTTATGAACTGGCCGGTAACAATACACCATAGACAGATTGAAGGCGTAGAGGAAAGATATGAAGAATCCAAACTTGGGCTCATTCTTAGTCAAACCAATCGAAGAGGAAGTTTCTTTTACTTTTATTCCTTCATGTGTTAACCAATAAACATATGCTCATGAAGTCATGACCAAAATTAAAACTCAATAGCAGCTCACGACAAATGTACTCCTCCCCCCTTATTCCACACTTAACACTATTTATTATTCTTTCTCTGCTCTTCAGTTGCTTTCTAAACTGTAAATTCACAATTTTCCATTTCTAAATATTTTTCTACTTTAAAAATTTATCAGAGAAACCATAATGGAACCAATAAGCTGATGGCCGAGGACCCAACACAAGGTCCTGTTGTCATCCAATGACTGAATGAAAAGGGAAGGCATCGTGCATAAATAAATGAAGTAAATGGTCTCAAGATATGTAGATCAATTTTCAGTGGTAGGAAAACATTGTTTGGAATGACAAGGTGGTGGAATCTCACCATCTGAGATTTGGAACCTCAGCATCTGAGAGCCAAAGGAGGGAAGATTGACACTTTTGAAGCCAGTGGGGCCTATATAATACCCTCTCTCAAAAAAAAATCAATATAACAAAAAATAGTGGTTTTGAGACAAAAAAAGAATCAAGTTATCAAGTTTATGTGGTGCATTAAAATTTTGGATTATTAGAAATCTGCATGTTAAACTATAAGTTCTATTTTATCTTGTGACCATGCACTTTGGTAGAGGATTTTTTTAGAAGCAGCTAGATGCTTCCATTATCAAACTTATTCATGTAGTTTCACCATATAAGTTAAATTTCTATTTTTCAGGAAAAACAAACTCTGTGTTAGCAAACACCAATGGTTCAGTATTCAGCCTTCAGAGATCCTAACACTGTATATCTTCTGTGAGGCAAATTTTCAAACTTAGATACTTGCGGCCATTAACTGCTACAAAAAATATACTTTTGTAATAAATTACACTGCTTATGTGTCTGCTGTGGATGCTGTAATCAGGGTTCCAAAACTTGGCAAAAGCAAAGGGGGACCAAGTGAATTTTCTAATGTGTTTTTAAATGAACATCATAAAGCAAACCCCATTTCATTAAGCATTTAAAGAGGGATTCTTGAAATGATATTTTGTTAGAGAAGCCTGGTTCCCGTGTGAGTCCTGTCACTCCACAGTAGGTGAGTTTATTTTCTACGGTGTCTGAGTTTGGGCTATTGAGTTGTTTTCCTTGTCACCTTAGGCAAGCTTGATGGTTGATGGGATCACTAATAGGATATACAGTCAGTTATGGAGTTCTAAACTAGCTTGGATTAGCTATGACTGAAATCAATTACTACAGCCCACTGGTCCATGGAAATTCGGGAAAGGGGTATTCTCATATTTCTGTTCCCAGCTAACAGCTGTAGTCATTCCCCAAGCAGAGAAAAATATTACCAGTAAAATTGATGCTAATTAGCACTCGTGTTGGCAGTCAGAATACTCAGAACATTGAGAAGAAAATTTGCAAATGAGGCTGGTTAAGGGCAGTAAATTTTGTGCCACTAAAATTAGCCAAGTATAATAAATGACTTTCTTTCAATTTTCTGAAAACCATATTCTTTGCTTAATCAACACATTAATGGACTTTGTGATTGATTTTTAAGGTTTTGCCTTTCATTTATTATCCAGTGATGTTTATTTCAAAATATTCAAAATCAGCAAACTTGGTGTATCCACGAGATGTTACAGCTTGTTCAATGTTTTCTATGCTCATATTCTTTAGCAATCAATACTGGCAAGAATTAGCCAGTAAAAACTAGTCAAAGTGGCTATTTCTGTTGATTGTGGCTTAACATTTTAGCTTCACATTTTTACTCTTTAGATTAATACTTTGAGCATAAAATAAACCAGATACTTCTATAAACAAAGGTTCAACTAATTTGCTCCTTAACATTATGAGCAATATCAGTACTTAAATGTGAATGATTAATGTTTTTCTCAGTATGAGCTGAGGCCTAAAAACTAGATAAAGACCGCAAAAAGATGTTCATGTTTGCTGCATAAGTTATCAGTTCAGTCCAATTAACACTTTCGTATTATATATCATGGCACCATTTCCCAGGGGGAAGTATTACTCATGGTAAAAATAGCTTGTTTGTTCCAGCAAAATCTATACTGAGGTGGATGGCTTCACTGAAAACCCACTATCTTTCGGAAAAGTCATGCAATTTACCTTCCGTAATTCATAACTGTCATACTAGGGAAGACTAATGTTTAAATTCAATCAAATATTTATGCTATCATTTTTCTTTGAAGATAGAATTGTCAATGAAGTAATATTGGATTAGGCAGCTGGTGTGACAGGAAGCATTTCATTGACTGTGGTGATGTCCTCTGTTGGCAAGTCTGCGCTTTTCTATTAAGTAGCGGCACAGAGGCTAACATGCTGGCACAGAAAAATGAAAGGGTCCAAACTGGTTGGTAAACTTTCCTGGTAACTTCACTATCACATTTTCAAATAAATAAACTTTCACATCTGACACTATTTTCACTTATAGCCTGGCCAACAGAATCCTAAGCAATTTTTTTATCCCGGCACAGAAGACATAAGTGCTTTTCCTAGCAATGCTTAATTATTACTTTTGTAGCAATGTGGACACAAATAAAAAACACCAAAGAAAAATAAACTTCTTAATAATGATAGTACATGCATAGTAGAAAACTGTACTTTAGTAACTGCAATGTAGTTTCTGTATTTGTGTTTCCTTAGAAGTCTCATGAAACAAACCATGTTGTCCTATAAATTTAGGCCAAACCAACTGAAGTATATTAGAAAATTTAGATCTAGAATCAAACTTTTAATTGTGATATGTTGAATGATGAGAGTATAAGGTCTTTGAGTTTAATAAGTGGCTATAGTGGATAATTACAGTAAATAAATGTACACATTTAACATAGTTGCAATTTGTTTCTTTTTTGTATTGAAAGATGATAGTGTACATTGTTATCACAACAAACATTTTTAACCTTAGCACACTTTCCATTGACCTTTTTATCATTGGTCACACATTCTAATAGTATATATTTATATCTTGCTTTAGAAAAAAAGAAATATAGTTGTCATCTTTGCAAATGCTCCCATTGCAGAAGATACTTTATTTCTCTAGGTTCATTTTATCTTACAATACATCTTACTCTTCTATGATTGCTTACCAATATTTCATATTTTCCCTATAGTCTATATTTTTGGAAAGCATGAACATATGTCTTAGTAGGCTCATTCAACATGAGTTTGGTTGTCAGCTTGTTGATATTGGTAGGGAGTTTGGACATATTAAGGAATGAGTATTAGTGGGAAATAATGGTATTATGGGGATTGCTAATTCCAAAAGCAAGTATAGTAGATTCCAAGGATTTATAGTTACTTGTCATGAGAAGATTCTTCCCTTTTCTCTGTCTGTCTCCATACATAGTTCCACAATGATGGCAAATACTATGTGTACTGTTTAGATTTTCATCAAGTTGTCACAGAATAGGGTCACTTGACAACACTCAAGTTGGGAACCTCAGTTGCGAAAATGTCCATCAGACTAACCTGTAGGTAAGCTTGTGGTTCATTTTCTTGATTAATGATTAATATTAGAGAGCCCAGGCTACAGTGAACATTGCTTCCCCAAGCAGGCTGTCTAGGGTTGTATAAAAAAACTGACTGAACAAGTCATAAACAACAAATTATTATGTAACACCGCACTGTGGTCTATACTTCACTTCCTGCATTGGCTTCCCTGATGATGGACTATATCCTATAAGCTAAGTAGCTAAATAAACCCTTTCCTCCCCAAATTGGTCTTCAGCAATGTTTTATAAGAGAATGAGCCGAGAGCTATTGTTTAGAAGCCAATCTGATACTCTCATCATGCATTTGGTTATCAAATCTATTGACAGTATATTTTTATAATTACTGAATATATTTTTCTCTATATAATAAAAAGCTGTGAGAGATTTATTACATCAGATAAAATGCAAAATACAACTAAGGGTACTAAATGTGGTAACATTTCTACCATCAATATTTCTCCTCTTATTTATTCTTCCCAATAACTCATACAACATGGATGAAAATTTGGAAAAGGAAGATATTCAGAACAGTGTATTTCTAACTGCATTTGCGGAAGCTGAATTCCAATTTTTTAGGAGTGACTTTCTATTCTTTTTGCTCATTTTTGTTTTGTTTTACTTTTTTTTAAGTGGTTTTATTGTTTTGAGACACGTTTTTTTCTGTGTCTCTGACTGTCCTGGAACTCACTCTGTAGACTAGGCTGGCCTCAAACTCACAGAGATTGATCTCCCACTCTCTCCTGAGTGCTGGGAGTAAAGGCATGTGCCACCGCCACCCGACTGACTTTCCACCTTTGTACATGGTTACTTCTGAATCAGTTTACCTGATAGCAAAATCAAGATGGTTAGAGTGGGAAGTAGCTACTGGAAAGAAGAAAGGGATTTTAAATAACACCCTTGTTAAAAATTGCAGATTAATGAGTATCATACCTGCATGGTAAAACTTAGTGAGGATTTTTAGATATGTGATTTTCTATTACTTCTGTGCAGACTGCCCATTCTTTTGTGTTGTGCTTCAATCTGCAGCAAAATATGACTGGCTATTGTACAGCATTGTCTGCCAATCTTTATTACCAATGATAAGAACACTTTAGCTTTGGACCTATGTCTTACTGGGTTTTTTTTTCTAATTTTATTTAAAAATCAATCAGATAGTTAGGTCCTACAATTAAGCTTCATTAAAGATTAATCCCTTTAATCCTAATTTAATTTTACATTGTCTTTCCTATATTTACCATTATCATTCATAGACATCAAAACCATTAATCATACACTGATACCTACTTACCACCCCGTTTTTGTCTATTTTTGGTTTTTGTTTTTTATTTATTTATATATCATCTATCTATTTATCTCTCTGTCCAGCTATCATCTCTCATCTATTTAATCTATCTATATATCATTTGTTATCTAATCTATCTATCTGTCTTTCTATCTATCTTCATCTATCTATCTACTTATTTATTATGTATACATTCTTCTGCCTGAACTTATGCCTGTCCAGAACCAGATCTCATTACAGATCATTTTGAGCCACCATGTGGGTTATAGGAATTGAACTTAATGACTTTTGGAAGAGTAGTCAGTGCTCTTAACCTCTGAGCCTTGTCATATCTCCAGGCCTATTTTGTTTGTTTGTTTGTTTGTTTTTGTTTTAACTTACAGAAGACATTGCTTTGTACTTATGAAGCAACAGTGACAGTGTTGAACTTAGCTGTGTTTTTGAAACATTATTCCTTGCAAATTGATACCATGATCTTAATAAATAACCTTTGCCCTTTGCCTGAATATGTATGTAAGTGATACAAAAATAATGAAAATAATTCTTACAGTAAACATGAGGAAATTATTATGTTGAGAATTATCAGTTTGAACATATCAGAAGACTGTCATGTAAGACAAGTCTTAGTGAGTTTTGATAGAGTTTCTGATGTAAGAAGTCATTAAAATAAGGCAGATATTATTTACTTGTTTTTTTTTAATTTCTCATGATGAACTAATGAAATTAGTGATTTAATGACAACATACAGATGTTTTGTAGAAGAGTAGAATCAAATGTGGGTGAAATTGTTTCACTTTTTATGTAGTGTGAATAGCTTTAATTAGGACATATGGCAGTTAAAAAAAATCATTTAATCTGAAGAATCATTTCCAAAACCTTGGATATAGAAAGTTATATCTTTAATAGCTCTTAGTTGACCTTCACTATCCCATTCTTATTAGCACAAACTACCCACATAATCCCAGACATTAACATTGTTATATAATATTTGTTCATTACATGTATTAATTACATCAAGAGCTTATATGAAAATTCACCAGTTTTAAAGTCACTGTCCTCAGGCTGCTGTCTTCTGCTCCAGCCTCCTTCCTGGAACTTGCATTGCTTTATCGTTACAAGTCTAGTGTTCTTTTCTCTCCATACAGCAACCTTCTCATTCACCGGTTCAATTATAATTACCATTTCCTCCATGTAGCTTGACAGATAATAAACAACCAAGCTGTATGCTTTGTACTTTAAGCAACCTCATGACTTCAAACGGTTAATTGGAACTGAGATTGAGAGGCCATTGAATGATCTATGGCATTTCTCAGGAAAGTCTAGAAATCTACTTGGAGAAGTATCTAAGTGCCAGAAATAGAAAAGGAGAGCAGATATGGATTAATGGCCCTATAATTATTACTGTGAACTTTCACCACATTTTTACTCATACTCCAACACAAAGTAGATTTGGTGTGAAATCTCCTTTTATTGAGAGTGTCTACAGCTTGACAGCTGTATACGTTTTGTGAACCAGAGTATCACCTTCTACGAGGAAAATCAATATAGTTCAAGAAAAGACACTGATGATACTGATCTGTCTACCAATTATATGGCATTGCTCCACACTTCCCTGACAGGTATATGCTTTTATACTCCATTAAAACATGGGGAATAACTCCAAAAGTACTTCCAAATAAACTCCAAAATAGGTCTCACTAGAGTTACTGAATGTTCTTTTCCCACACATCATTTTAATAGTCCATTTTCTACATTTGACTGTGATGCTGTGTGTTGGCCTCACAAATCTGCAAGCCTGTGTGTTTTCAGTCTTGAATATTGTGTATACTGTCCTATAAATCACTTATTCTTAGTAATTAATTTATATACCACAAAGTATCAAAAAAGCGTACCTTTACATTTTTCACAAGGAAAGTGTTGAATTAAAAAATGAAATGCTGTGCTTCACTTGTATGGGAAAAAGAAAGAAAAGTGACTTCACCTAGTTAAGAGACCATCCAGATACTATAGACGGAGATGAGCATAAACAAAATATTGTTTCACGTGCAGGATATATTTACTTGCACTATCCACATATGCATATATTATATATTTATATGCAATAAAATTTTATAATGTTATGTACATAACCTGAATGTTTCAGTTTTATTTTGACAATGAGGTGTTAGGTTTGAGGAAGCAACCTACCTTTCGCTGGGAGTTCATATTCCAGTCCCTGGTGAGTTATCAGAAGCCTCAAAACCACAGGTGGCACCACCTTGTAGCTTCTCTGTGTCGTGACACTGAATCCGGAGCCTGTCAAATTCACTGCTGCTTTTATTATTTTTAGATGCACTACACATCTCCTCTAAAAACACAAATCACACTTCTGCAGGTGCCAGGTTTTAAAAATTTGCAGTCTGATAAACTAGATGTGTTATAACAATTCCTTAAATAAATAAAGTAGCTCCAATTCCATTCCTCAAATATGCCAACGTATTCAAGGCCTGGGGCCACAGATGGCTGCGACCACATGTCTGCCTTGGTTGGTTTGCAAGTATGAAGTATAAGCTTGCCATGCCACCTAACTCTAAGTATGCAAAGAAAGAAAATAGAAAAAGAAAGTTAAGTAAAATAAAATAAAATAAAAAGCTTTACCTGGTTTTCATCAAAGAGGTTTTGGATCTTGTTCCTCCTGGGATGGCTGCTAGCTACTGTACCTTCATGCTAACCTTTGTACTGAACTGAATTCAAAGGCCTTTAAAACTCATTGAAGATGTGCTGTGTGACTCAGCCACTGTACTTCCTGTAGCAGGCATCCCTGCTTGAGATTAAGTTATATTCACTTTAAGATTTATGTGAGGGAACAAGGTGCCTCATGGGAAAGGACTTGTTCTAAGGATGTAGTGATACAGTTTTGTTTCATGAATGGCAGGTCAGCATCAGAGATAAAGGGTCGCTGTTCTGCCTTAGCTCACCCTTCAACCTTGCTCCTGTGGACATATACTGAAGTCCACAGGCAACTCCATGAGGAATAAAAGATGTGGCTAAAATGAAAGCTGCTTTTATTCTCTCTCTCTAGTATTACCTACTCGAGAAACTGAGCACTAAGCAATTGTTAGCAGATTCTCTAACAATAACAAGGGAAGTCACTGGTCCACAAAAACACAAGACAACTAATATTGTCCTCAGTGTTGATACTGATAAGAATACCTATCAGTAACGGGGGATGCAATCCTTTCCTAGAAATCTTAGAGACTCACACATTCCTAAGCACATCCGTTTTGAAACCTAATGTGGCAAGCTTGTTACCTATGGGTGTAACTGAATTATTAGTATTGTTAATAACCATCAGACTATGGTTCCTACTTTAGCTGGTAAGAGTAATAAACAATAGTCATAACAATACTTCAATGGTATCAGTCTCCAAGATGTTTGCATAGGACTATGCTGTACTTTTATTCTTATATGCTGTGCAGAGGGCAGGGTGTTGAAGTATTTAGCACTGGTGGTGCTATGGGAAGGTACATCAGCTATAAAAAGGCTGGACTTTATGAGATAGTGTTTAGTTAGCTAAGGACATGCCCTGGAAAGAAATGATTGGACCTTAACCTCTTCCATTTTCCCCCTTTGCCACTGAACTTTTTGTCACAAAATTATGACTAGGTTTAGGCTTACAATAAGCAAATTCAACCTTTTTGGCCTGAATCTTTCAAAATTGTGAACAAAAATGTGTATTTTTCTTTACATGTGGAAAGTCTTTGGAATTTTGTTACAGTATTCAAAAGTCATCTAATTCCAAAGAGAATGGAACACAAAATACATCTGAAACAGACCCCAAGAGAATTAGAAATTGACCTGAAAAAAAACTTAATGTATTGTACTTTCTTATGTCTAAAAGACGTGTGGTTATATGAATTGTACTTTAATTTTGGAAGGCTTTTGAAGATGTTTAATACTTGCATTGTTCTTTAAAATAATGTAGACACTAAATTATATATAGAGTTATTGAGTCTTTAACAGAAAGAACTAGGTTCAGTAGTTAGATTTTTTTAAAGTTGTTTTTATTTTTTTTATTTATTTTGTATACCCACCACAGTTATCTCTCCCTCCTCTCCTCTACCTCCCCCACCTCCCATCCACTCCTCAGAGAGGGTGAGGCTCACATGGGGAGTCAGCAAAGCCTACCTTATCAAGTTGAGTCAGGACCAATTACCTCCCTGCTGTATCAAGGCTGAGAATAGTATCCTACCATAAGGAATGGGCTCCAGAAAGCCAGTTCAGGCACCAGGGATAAATCTTGGTTACACTGTCAAGGGTCCCCCAAAAATACCAAGCCATACAACTCTCACCCACATTCAGAGGGCATAGTTTAGTCCATTGCTGGCATCCCAGCTGTCAGTCTAGCATTCATGAGCTCCCATTCTATTAAGTCAGCTGTTTTGTGGGTTTTTCTATCATGATATTGAATCCCCTTGTTCATATAATCCCCCCTTCCTCTCCTCAAATAAGTTCATATATCTACAGCAGTCCTGATACTTATTTATAAACAAAACAAGTATATGTTCTTTTCCACAAAATACACCAAAATATTACTGTTCCTATGCTTAGAGGATTTAAATACTCGAGGAAAAGGAAAACTCTGAATAAATAATATATAAACTTGATGTGGGAGGTCCTTCTTTCTATGTGTTGCTTTTATTGGTTAATGAATAAAAAACTACTTTGAGCCTGTGGCAGGGAAGAACAGAATAAGGCAGGAAAAGCTAGGCTGTATGCTGGGAGTAAGAGAGGAGCCATGGAGCCTCCAGAGGCAGACATGATGAAACTTTGCTGGTAAGCCACTGCCATGTGGTGATACACAGATCAATAAAAATGGGTTAAATTAATATGTAAGAGTTAGCCAATAAGAAGCTAGAGCTAATAGGCCAACCAATGATTTAATTAATATATTTTTGTGTGATTATTTCAGGGCTAAGCAGCTGGGAATGAACAAGCTGCCCCCATGAAATATAAACTAAAGATTTTATTATATTTATGCAGTCATAAATAGCAAAATAATACATCAGAAATGATAGTAAACAATGCTACAGTAGAAACAATAGTGATAAGAATCAGCTTATGCCATTTAAGAATTCCCACATTTGATTGGGAAGTGAGTATAATTGGGGTAAGTTATGTAAAATTCCTAAAAAGTCAATAAAAACATTTGTTGGGGAAAATAAAACACAAAAATTAGAGTTCTTACCTTCATAAAGTCTACAGTTTTGCTATAAGTAGATTTATGACTCTTCTTAATGCCCAAGGCATATACAAGTCTTTAAGACTGTTCATGTATTTTTCTCACAAGTAGAACATGAAAAAAAAATGATTCAATTGATTTTTCAATACTTGTAGAAATTTTTTTCATTCCTTAGGTAGATGCAATTTTGTTCTAATTCATGACAGGTTTACATTCCTTAGAGTTATGATCATTTATTTTTGTCTTCTATCTTATATATTTA
Source organism: Microtus oregoni (assembly GCF_018167655.1). Classification (NCBI taxonomy): domain Eukaryota; kingdom Metazoa; phylum Chordata; class Mammalia; order Rodentia; family Cricetidae; genus Microtus; species Microtus oregoni. The sequence continues at coordinate 16,896,692 of NW_024543080.1, read as the reverse complement.
TTTAGTAATAACTTAGACTCATGCCTAGCTAGGTATGCTAATTTGATATTATTATCTTAATAAATTATTGATAAAGTAACAAAATATTTTGTTTGAGATAAAGATCAATTTCTAAAAATGCCTCAGGCCTCAGATAAGACCTGACATTGTGCAAATACACCTTATGCATGAAACCTTTTGGTCTACACTTGTAACTTCAATGAGTTGGCCATACCTAACTTGAAGACTTTGCACTGGCTGATATCATGGTCTTATGAAATCGATAGCAAATATAGCATGGGTTTGTTCTGGAGCAAGAATCATAGTAAGTGCCATTCCTTAGTTAATGTTTATTATCATTTTGGATTTGAATATGTTACTTTTGGATCTGTATTTTAAATAAGAGTACTTTAAATAATAGTACTTAAGTTAATAGGAATCAGAGCTATGAGTCTACATGCTAATGATATAAAGAAAAATGGGGCACAATTCAGTTAACTAGAACAAAATATTTACCTGTACTTAAAATGCACAAAAACCTGAAAATATAAAATATAGTGAAAGAGCAAGAACAATAATGTTCAAGTTCGAAGAATGTAAGCAAAACTAAACTGTTAGCATGGATTGTGTGCAATTATTACATATATAGTCAGGAAAACCTTGATGATAAGTGTTTATGTGGAAGCCCTACTGCAGTCCATATATACCCCAAAAGGGGACTTTCACATAGTAGCCACAATCCATGCTCTGGTCTCATTCCTCTCATTCCAAACCCATCCCTGAGAAAGCCTACCAAAAGTCAGCCCTTTCCGGGGCTGCTCAAGGCCATCCCTACAGGCTACATAAGACCTGCTAGCCTTACATGCCATGTCATTACTCCTCTACCTTCCCAAGGGGCAACCAGGAGTTACTTTGCTTAGTTCAAATTAAACCTGGACTTATTGCTTTAACCTTATCTGACATTGGCAGTGGTATTACTATCAGGGAATTTAAACTTTTAAACGAGGTAAAAATTTGAGTTAAATCTTAGAGGGTAGTGTAAGAGAAATGAAACTCACTTGATGATTCTAGAAGAAACCGGAAAAGAGAAATATTCTAGAAAACAATATCACAAACCAGATGGAATAACAGACATGGAAATGCAGAGGTGCTGTGATACACATTTATTTATAATAGGTTGAAATCTAACTTATGTGGTAAATAGTAAAATTTTTAAGAATAACTCAGAAAACTTTGTAATTCTCAATCTAGTAATGTTATGATATTACTATAATTCATTTTGGCTATTTTATTTCTCATGAGGGTTCTTAGTTGCATAAATTAAATGCACAAATTAATTCATTTTAAAAATGAGGAGAATGCTTTGGAAATTAGATATAGGTTGCCAATGGGGAATTAAAGAAAACACACAGACAAGGTCCACTGGGAAGGAAAATAGTCAGATAATAGAGTGAGGATAGGGCTAAGATGAAACAACAGATGGGGGATGATTTCTGTGAGTTCTCACACAGATGGTTCACCAGATGGATTCTGCCAGGTTCATACAGCTTATGTGTATTTTTCAACTGCTTATCATGGTAGGCAAGCAACTTCTATGCAGGCAAAATCTTTACTTGGTTCAGGTTATTGAAATATATCACTAGAATATCTTACTAGTTGGCAACATTTTATAAAGTTTTCTTTTAATAACTGCCATTTTTAATTAGACAGAGACCTGGAGGTAATCTTATTTTAAAAACACAATCTTCAAAAAGAATTCATAGGTCTTTATGCAAGTTATAAGAGTGCAAACTTTAATTTGAATTTTAGCTGTTAATTGATTAGTATAATCTTTTCGATATATAAATCCATCTTCTACTTAGCTAACAAAACAGTTCAATTTAAAAAAAACTTACACTGATTTAAATAACATAATAATATTTCTATATAAATTTATTGTAAATCTTAACACAATCTGTTACATATTGACATAACAATAAATATGTAGTATATTTTACCTCTATATAAAATTATTATTTTAGAAAAGTTTCATTCTGAAACTTCAGATATGTATGCACTGCTTTGAAATATGCATTATGTAAGCTTTACTGCCTTTCAAGTTAAAAATGGTACTTGTTACAAACATCACTTAGATGAAAGAGAAAACAAGAATAAAGCTCAAAGGTATTGTGGGTTTTCAAATAATTACTCTTCATTATATAAAGTAATGCATGCACACTTGGAATACATTTTAGATGAACTCTGCTCTTTCTGATGTTGCAAGTTGAGATCTTAATAAAGGGGATTTTTAAATCCTAACAGGAGGGGATTTTTCTTGCTGAAATTGTTGTAAGTACTGATACACTACATCAAAGGTATGCAATCTCTCTGGAAACACTGCAGGGGACTGGGTATAACAACTACCTTGGACTCCCTGGTATCACTATTTTTCATCATAGTATTAATTGTGCTAAAACCTTAAAGATACCAAGAATGGTATTTGTTGTAAATAAGGGCGACGGGGCTGCATCCCCAGCACCCCAGCTGCCTGCTCGGCTAGTTTATGCACCGAAATAATTACACAGACACTGTATTCTTTTAAACACTGCTTGGCCCATTCTCTTCTAGGCTAATTCTCACATATTAATTTAGCCCATTTCTAATCATCTGTGTGTAGCACCCCAAGGTGCGCTTACCGGGGAGATTCTAGCCTATGTCCATCCTGGGTTGGAGCTTCATAGAGTGCGTCTGCCCAGGAGCCAGGGGCATGGCGTCTCTCGGAGGCATCTGCTCCCGAGAGGAGAGCTGTGGAGTCTGAGCTCACTTCCTCTTCCTCCCAGCGTTCTGTTCTGTTTACTCCTCCCACCTATCCTCTAACCAATAAAATGGGCCAAGGCAGTTCCTTTATTAGCCAATGACCTTCCTCCATCAGGTGTTGTTTTACAATGTTTTTTATAAACATTATCTCATTTGAGGCTGACCATAGTTATGGCAATGATCTCTGATTTACAAACGGGAAAAGAGCATCTTGAGAGCCTGGTAAGTAATGAGCACTCGGCTAGTTAGCACATGAAAGAACCAAGATTCTGGCTTGTTATTTCAACACAGACTTACAGTACATCTATAATGTGCCAGCGATTATTGATTATGCTAGTCTACTGTTTTCTGAAATGAGTACATAGCAATATGCACCACAGTGGTTGTTTCTGAATGCCACTGCATCATACCACCTTGAGCATTTTATTTATTCATTCATTCAACAATTAATTCTGTGACTTATTGTGCACACTTTTCTAATTTATAATTTGAGGAAACATACATAGACAGAGACAAAAGTGTATGTGTGAAAACACAACCCCTATAAAAGTACAGAGTTAGATGCATTAATATTTTCATGAGAATAAGCATATATTTGTTAATCATATCAAAAGCATATCACAATTTTAAATGTGTTAAGTGCATTGGAAACTAAAAGAGAGTCCCAAAGTTTCTAAAGCAGAGATCATTAGAGGGCAGAGTAACATTTTCTTTTATTGTGGTTGTTAGGGAATTTTATTTGTTTTATGCTGACAAAAATTTTTCCTTCAATATAATCTGATGTTTCCACTCTTCCTGTTAATCTCTGATTCCTCCCACCTTCCCAGCAACCCAAATCCATGATCTTTGTTTCTCCCTCTTTGTAGAAAGCAAACATTTTTTTTTTTTGTGATAAAGGGAGGTGGAAAGACTCTAATGAAGCTTCATAGGAAGAGAAGAACACAGGTAATCATGAAGCACATAAGAATATGTGATTTAAGTATTGCTGCATTATAAAATAAGCCATAGACTCGCCACTGATGATAATGAGAACAAGTGCCATAGTTAAATCCTGGCTGGAAGGATAAGGCTATGAACATATATCCTAGCTAAAAGCTGGATTTTATTTCCTCTTCTAGGATGATACTTTCCTTCTTTTGTGTGAACATGGTTTAAGTTTTCTACTCTGTGGGCAATGGGAATGAGGTGAGAATAAAAACACCAATAGAATTATTTATGCATTGAGATGCAGGTATTTAGTAACTGATGGTATTTTCTTTTTTTCATTTATTTATTCTTCTGTCATACCATACATGCCAAATTCATCCTCTCATCACTCTACTCCTTTCAGTCCCATCCCCCCATACACACACCATTCCTCTCTTCTGGGTCCACTCCTCCTCTGTTTCCCTTCAGTAAAGCACAGGCCTCAAAGGACTATCAACCCAATATGGCATAACGAAATGTAATAAGACTAGGCACACAGCCTCATATCAAGACTGGATGAGGCAGCCTAATAGGAGTAAAATGATCCCAGGAACAGGCAAACGAGTCAGAGATAAACCTAAACACCTCAAGCTAAACAACCATAGAATGTATGCCAGAATTTATCACAGACCCATACAGGGTACACTGTCACTTTAGCCTCTATGAGCCTTTATGAGCCCTTTTTAGTTAATTATGTGGAATGTATACTTCTGGAGTCCTTGAATCTTTTACTCCTTCAATCCTTCCTGTCCCTCTTTTGGGGTTCCTCAAATACTACCTAATGTTTGTCTGTGGATTTCTGTCAGCTTCTGGAGAAAAACTCTCTGATACGGATTAGAGTGTAGCAGAATATTGATATGAATAATTTCATTACTTATCTTCTCTTTTTTTTCTTTTTCTTTTTGTTGGCCCCTTCCAAATACTGAGTCATCATTGTCCTATCATACCTTTTAGGCAAGTCAAGTTGTAGGTCAAAGATTTTGTGGCTTTGTTGTGACTGTTTTTGTGGTTGGTTTTAATTCACCACTGGAAGTCTCATGTCTTTAATCCCAGGCCTTAAGAGGCAGAGACAGGTAAATCTCTGGGTTCAAGGTCAGCATGGTCTACAGAGGACAGCCAGAGTTATAAAAAGTGCCTCAAAACACCAATGTAGCAGCAAATAATAATAATACAGAAAAATGATAGTGTGTGAAATGATTATCTGATATTTAGCTTCCATCATTAGGAAGAATGATATTTCATTCAGATCAATCAAATACAAATTATATTTGGTTATTGGTGACCGGCTGAGAGGGGTGGGAAGGAAGATGCAAATGGACGAGAGATGATGTCACATGTCATTTTATTGACAGGTTACGTTTCAGGACCCTTGGTAATATTTAGGTTTCAATATTTTTTGATGATGACGTACAAATGTATGGTGTTTGGGGAATATTTTCAGAAAAACGCATCTGTATATCCCAAATAATATTCCATAGTTAAAAGTTTTTTTATGTATGTAATAAAAGTGATGGAGGGATGAGGAGGATGTCTGTATATATATATATATATATATATATATATATATATATATATATATTGATTTTAATTGTTAATGAATAAAGCTGCTTTGGCCAATGGCTTAGCAGAGTAAAATCATGCAGGAAATCAGAACAAACACAGAGAGAATAGCAGTCAAGGAGGCACCATGTAGCTGCCAAAGGAGACAGACACCCAAACCTTACAGGTAGGCCACAACTTCGTGGTGATACACAGACTAATAGAAATGGATTACCTTAAGATGTAAGAACTAGCTAGGAATGTGCCTAAATGATCAGTCAAACAGTGTTATAATTAATATAGTTTCTGCATGATTATTGGGGTCTGGGAAGCTGGAAAATGAATGAACAGTCTCCATTTACAGAGGGAAGATCAAGGAAAAGGTGAAAAAGTCTATAAAATATTTTGCCAATGGTTTTTGTGTGTCTTTGTAGTAATAATTATCTGACTGTCGTAATAAATTAATACCGTTAACACCTTATCTGTTTTGTGTTTCAGTTTAGTGCTTATTAATAGCGCCTGAAGCAATAGTGTTAGGAACAAATAATATCCTATGCCTTAGATTAAAGAAGTGTCGATACGCAACAGTCAGAGAATGTTCTGGAAGGAGAAAAGGGAAGGAAGATGTCTTAGCTGGCTTTTTATTGTTGCAAAGAGATACCACTGCAACTCTTAAAAAGAAAATATATAATTGGGGTGGTACCCTTAGAGTTTCAGAAGTTCAGACCATTATCATCAGGAGAGGGAGAATTGACATGCATGCAGATATGGTACTGAAGTAACAACAGAGAGTCCTACATTTTGTAGGCAACAGGAAGTCAACTAAGACACTGGGAGTATCCTGAGCATGGGAAACCTCAAATCCCACCTTCCGCAGTGACACACTTCCTCTAAGAAGACCTTACTCTGAAGCACAATTAATATAAACTCAGAGAGAGAGAGAAATTGGGGTTCAACCAAAACAGCAATATAGCCAGCTACTGGCTCCTACCTTGACCTCAATTTGAAAATGGCAACCAAGCCTTTGAAAATCTCAGAATTAAACTGTGTCTGAGTGTTGTATCCTCCCATTTTATAATCCTCTCTGGGACTTGTTTAAAGGCCTAAACCACTGGGATTAAAGGCATGCACTTCCCAAATTCTATGGCAACAGGTATAGCTACTGGAATTAAAGGTGTGTGTTACCACTGCTGGTCTGTAAGGCTGACCAGTGGAGCTGTTTTGCTAACTCTGATCTTCAGGCAAGCTTTATTTAATAAAATACAAATGAAATGCCACTATAATGCCCATTCCAATAAATCCATGCTTTCTAACAGTGCCATTCCCTCTGGGAGTCATTTTCTTTCAAACCTCCACATTCCACACCTTAACCCACAAAGGCTTGTAACCATATCACAATGCAAATATGCATTCAGTCCACTTCAAAAGTTTCCATAATCTTTCACAGTCTCAACGATTCCTAAGAGTCCAAAATTCAATCCCTTCTGAGATTCATGCAAGCTCTTAACTTTAATCCCATATATATACCCACATACTTTCAACATGTAATGGCACAGGATGTACTACTGTACAGTACCATTCCAAAGGGAAGGGAAGGGCATATAGTGATATAATAGTATTATAGTGAGGAAATACTGTACCAAAGCAAGACCAAAAGTCATCTAGACAAACTGCAAACTCTTTATCTCTGTGTCTGATGTCAAAACACTCTCTACGTCCACAATTCTTTTCAGATTGACTGCAACACACTTTTCAACTGTTTTTACTCCCTGCTAGAAGCTCTCCTTGGTAGGTATGCAACAACTCTGACATTTCTAATATCTTGGCTTCTCCAAGGAAACCCAGGCTTCAACATCCCAGCTTCATGCAATGGCATTTCTAAGCCTCCATTCAGGGACACCCTGGACACATGCCTGGCCTCAGCAACTTTATTCCATAACTCCTTTCTTCTGTTCTTAACTCTAAAGCCAAAACCATGGGGCTGAAGCTGCCAAATTTTGCTTCGTGCTGGAACATGGCCTCTTGTTCAATTACATCTTCACTAGCTTTATGTTATTCACTACCTAAAGTTGGCTGTCCTGAAACTCACTCTATAGACCAGGCTGGCCTAGGACTGAGAGATCTGCTAGCCTCTGCCTTTGGAATTGCTGAGATTCAAGGCGTATACCACCACACATGACTTTAGACTTTTCCTTTTACAAGTTGGAAAATCAGCAGTGTAGAAACTTGCCCTGAGGTAAGTACTCTCTTTAATTCATTTCTTAATCTGTTTATCTCATTGTGCACAAGACTTGGCTCGACCCTCTGGTATTCTTTTTATCCTCAAAATTTACACTTTGTAATTTATCCTGCTAAGCTTGTTCCTTTTCATTATAAATCTTTATTAGAGTTACCACTAATAACCACATGAGAGAGTCTGTATTAGGCTGTTTTGAGATGTTCTCTGTCAATGGAATAATGGAATTAATACAAGACTCTTCACTTTACACTCTGGCAAACTCAGGTAACCTTCACCAAAATAATACAAAACTGATCTCTAGGTAGCACGCTAAAATTTTCTCCTCTGAAACCTCTCTCTCTCTCTCTCTCTCTCTCTCTCTCTCTCTCTCTCTCTTTTGATTTTCAAGACAGGTTTTCTCTGTAGCTCTGGCGCCTGTCCTGGAACTAGTTCTTGTAGACCAGGCTGGCCTCAAACTCACAAAGATAAAAGATCTGCCTGCCTCTACCTCCTGAGTGCTGGGATTATAAGTGTGCGCTACCACCGCCTGGCTCTGAAACTTCTTGATCCCCACAGTTCATCAAATCACACGTAGAACAACTGTTTCTCTGCTCCTACTAGTTTGACTGATAAGACATTGCTTAAAACGTTCTGTTGCTTTTGTAACCCCAACTCCCAAAGACCATATTACTCCAAACAAACAAACAAACAACAAGAAAAAATGGTCAGACCATCAGCCTTGCCACAGCAATACTCCACTCACTGTCTTATTAAGGGGTTTTATTGCTATGAAGAGACACCATGATCACAGCAACTCTTAAAAAGAAAACACTTAACTGGGGTGGCTCACTTATAGTTTCAGAGGTTTAGTACATAATCATTATGGTGGAGGGAATGGTGGCTTGCAGGCAAATGTGGTGCTGAAGTAGTAACAGAGATAAGTACATCTTGCAGGCATCAGGAAGTTGACTAAGACAGCGAAGGTATGTTGAACATAGGAAACCTCAAACTCTGCCCCCACAGTGATATACTTCCTCCAAAAAGGGCATATCCATACCATCAAAGTCACACTTTCCAATAGTGCCACTCCCTTTGATTGTCATTTTCTTTCAAACAAACACAGAAAAAAAAGAAAAAAAAACGGAAATCTAAGAAAGAAAAACATAAACTACACTTTCAGTCTATTAACAAAGGTGTCACTTTACAGTCTGAACACTTGAAAAAGTAGATTCCAGGTAATGCTTGCATTTTGTACTCCTGTTTCTAACATTTCATAAGACAAGAATAAGAAACAAAATCATAAGACTGTGACTCCATCTAGGAAAATGCTCTCTGAAATTCATTTATCATCTAAGTAACCTTAATTTTTCATAAAGACACTTAGACACATACTATCAAATTTAAACCATGACTCAAGTCCAGATTTTGTGGCTTGTTCATATTGTGACTGCATGGCAAATCCATTTATGTCACAAAAATGGATTCATTAAATAAATGAAAATATATTAAAGTCAACATTTCTACAATATTGCCTCTGTCTAAATGAGGTTTCTGTTTCCATTTTCCTGTGCTATAAATGAGCAATAGCTGTATAATCCATCTGTGTGACTTTGAAGTATTTAAGGTTTAGAGTCATGCCATATTTTTCATTTCAGCCAATACTTTCATTTTACCACCATTGCCTAATTCATATGCCTATCATTTATTTCAACAAATTATTTGATTAATAAAACTATTAATATCAAGTAAATACAGGAATACTTTTGCAAAATTGCTATTATCACAAGTTTATCTATTAATTTAAAATATACCTAACAGTAAAAAGAATGTAATTATAATCTGAAAAATTAAAATTATAATGAAATGTTAAACATTATTTCTTGGTCTTAAATATAAGTTTATATGAATGTACATGTGTACATGTGTGTCTCTGTTAGAACATTCTGTGTGATGTCATCTTTATCTGGAATTACAATCTTGATTCTGCTAGTTACTATTATTTATAATAATATCTTTCAAGAAATAAAAACATGTCTTTCTTCTTATCCAATGGTATCTGTATCATACTTGGTACCACAGATATTTTTCAAAAACTCAGTTTGACTTTTTATGAATTCCCTTCTTGAAAATTCATTTCTATGAGCGGCTGAAGAATGAACATAAACTGGTTAGTATAAGTTTCTTCAAAGTTTGGTTCCTGTACTCAGTCCTAGATTTGCTCCTGGAGATCCTGTGACTTAAAGTATTCTCTCTTCAGTATGCGTTTCTGTCTAAAATTTATGCTACAAACCATATGTCTGTTAAAACCAAAACAAAACAAAACAAAATAAAAAACCTCTTATAACCTGTCTTGAATATGTCTTGTTCCCAAGGGAACTGGAAATGCAGTATCTGTTTTTCACTGAGTGTACATGAGATCCAAGTTTCTATTACATCACTCTCAATAGCTATTTTAGTGTTGTCCTCTCTCCCCTCCCCTCTCTCATTTCTGTCTCTCTATTTCTCATGCTCCTATCCTCTTTTAACTTACTCTCCTTTTTCCTTCTCCGGATCAATAACTGCATTCACAAATATGAGTTTGTGTGATTATTCTATGGGTATCTTAGTCTTCCAACTAAAAAATACTTCTAGTTGAACAAGTAGTTAATGAATACAAACACTGTGATTTCAGTGTAGAAAAGCAACAGAACAGATTAGAAGCAAGACAAGGTATTTAGCATCATGTGTTAAGTTTAAAGGTAATTACCAAAGTCAGGACATTGAGTCTATTACTAGTTCAAGATCTATGCAGAGAGTTTGGGATTGTAGCTCAATCGTAAAGTACTTAATCACAAAGCCCTTGGTATGGGTTGTAGTGGTAGTTCATTTGTATTTTAATAAATAAACCTTGTCTGAAGATCAGAGAGTAAAACAGCCTCATAGTCAGCCTTACAGACCAGGCATTCTGACACACACCATTAATCCCAGAAACCACACTAGAAACCGAGCAATGCATGTCTTTAATCCCAGTGGCAGATGCCTTTAATCCTAGCCCCAGAGAAGATTATAAAATGGAAGGAGGCACCTCTCAAACTCAATCTCATTCTGAGATTCCTGGAAGCAGGATTGCCATTTCGCACTGAGGTCAAGGTAAGAACCAGTGGCTGACTGCTTTGCATTTCTAGTCTTCAGGTTGAACCCTAATTTATTTATCTCTCTGAGCTTTTATCAATCATGCTTCAATGGGTGATGGCTTATGGAGAAAAGTATGGAGAAATGTCCCCCATATTTTCTACTTCCTATTCCTACTCGTATGCCTGTCACTTGCTGCCACGCTTCTCTACCATGATTGACTTTTATCCCTCTGGAGTGGTAGATCAACATATACTCTTTCTTTTATAATTTGCCCTGACCATAGTTCTATAACACAGAAACAGAAAATTAAACTATAAATAATTTAGAATCAGAGAGTAGGTTATCATTGGCAGTGTGGAAAGCAAAGCAGTCTGTAAGGGCCTGACACTAGAGGGTTTAGAGGGACAGAAAGCTTTTAACAGCAATTGGGCTAGAGGTCATTCCTGTGAATTTTTATAAAAGAAGAAAAATCTCTACTACATTTCCTTTCATTCTAGCGACTTTTCTGAGGCTGAATTTTCAAAGTAATAAACTAATTCATTTGGTGGAAAAAACTTCAAGAAAGTATAATACTTAACCAATGCAGGGTTGTTTTTAGTAATTTTTTGTGCCTCTGCATGGAAAAACAGCAAGTAAGGTACTAAGAATTCCCAGCTATACTGTTGAAAGAAAAATAGCACCAGGAAACCAAAAATTTCAGCAAAAGTTTGTACACTTTCCCTCTGAAGGTTCGTAGAGCTTCTGAAATTAAGCTATCTGTGGCAGGGGCATCTCTGCTGGAAAGCGTTGAGATGTTGTTAAATAAAGTTATGAATATTAAGTCTGGATTTTATGGGTGTGAGAAAATATGGAAATGCTATAATTACACTGTACTGCCTAGGAGAGGATACAGGGAGTGGGGAGATCCAATGTGGAAGATGCTGTAGGCAAGAATGTTGGAAGACAGAATCATGTAAGCCGTTTGATGCAAAGCATAGAGATTCAGTTTTTGATGTTTACTTCATTGGGTTTCAGTTTTTCTTTGCTTCAATGTTTCCCCACAATGCTCCCTATTTCTTCCTTCTGGACTGGTAATATACTTTTGAAATTGGACTGAATACTTCTTAAATGATGCTGTGTCTATTAACTGTGATCCAGAGAATTAAATGTGATTATCTGGATTAGAAATATTTCCCATTTTCATGAATTTTAATTGATCAAGAAAACTTGTTAGTAATATCCTCTTGCTGATGACACCACACATATTAATTGTTTGGTATGGCAAATAAAATTGTTAAACATGGAAGCTTCCTTTTTGATGGCTAGTTTTATAATTTATTATTTTTTGTTGTTTTTATTGTGCTATATATTTTTCTCTGCTCCTCTCCGTTCTTCCCCCTCCCCTTTGACTCTCTCCCATGGTCCTCACCCTCCAATAAAATATTCTGGAAAAGACATGTCATCAACAATCTTACCAACTTGTGAAGCCTGCAAATTACAATAATTAATGCATTGACAAGGAATTGATGCAATGTTACATGTTGTGAAATTAACCACCCATTTTCTGATAAGGTTTAAAACATATTCCATAGAAGAAAATGCATGCCTGGTTCTTTAAGTCTGGCGAAAACTCATGGGCACCTAGGCCTAAGTTGTAACCTACTACTACTACTATTTTGCTAAATAGATTTATTCAAACTGCTATTTGCACTCATGGATTAGGTGCATATTTCAGTCCTCCTACGAGAAGCTAATTTTGATATGGAAGGAGTGAGGAAAGAAGCTTAAGATAAATATGTTCAAGAATACATTATAGTAATCTATGGAATTCTCAAAGAAGTAATAAAAGTATATATTATTAAACCCCCAGCCAAATACTTTTAATTCCATTTTTATGAGAACTAATAAAGAAACCTCAATGTGTGATGAATGAGTTTTCAAAATATTGTATATCTACACAATGCAATATCATCCACAGTAAAGGAAAACGGATATAGCATGAACAATTCTAAAAAAAAAACAATTAAAAGCAAGAGATGTTAGTGATAAAAGTGAACATACTGTGTGTATGATTTTCTTTTTCTATGAAAAATGCAGGAGCTGACAAAATAGTAAATCAGTGCTAAAGGGTGGGAAGGTGGAGTTTGGTGTTAACTAGTGATTCCTTTAGGAAATTTGGGAAAAGATTTTGAACTATTTGTGTGATGGATGCAAAACCATGGGAACTTACTCAGCCCCCAATGATTTATCAAGTTTAAGTCACAGAACTGAATGACATATGGACTGTTTTTAAAAGGTTATTAAAAAAGATGTGCAGTATTTAAAACTAAAAGTTATCTTCAACGTAGAAATTTAAGTATAGATTGACTTCTTTGGACTTTCTTTCTTCTTTGATGTATAATTATTGCTACTTTTAATTTGCGTTATACTGGCCAAAATATAAAGAATAGGCTCGTCTCTGATCTAGTGGTAACTCTGGTAAGAGAAACCATTAAAATTTTTCTTTATGAACACAAAAGCCATAGCAGGACTGTAAAACAGTGCTAAGGTATAATAGCAGTGTTGCTAGCAAGAAAAGGAAACCACGAATTCTTTTGACAGTTTTGTTTAAACCCAGAAACACACTCTTGTTGGAGTCTGTTTGAGAGATAGCTACCTGCCAGGACAAGGCACTTGATATCCTGTGGGAGTCATGTCAGACAGCGCAGTGACACCTACATTCTTTATATTTAGCTTGCTGCAAGGTACGGAAGGATATGCGCCTTTTCATATCATATCCTGAAAATTTAAACCCAATTACAGAATTCCTGACTGACCTGAGTTAATTCTTGTGAACATGTGTCATGTATTACTATATAACAAGAAAATGGTGGCATTCAGTCATAAATCTTACTATATATTCTCCATCGGAACTATAAAGACAACACAAGGCATATTAAATCATAGTCTAGAAAACTTTTGCAAAGAAAATTTGAAGCTCAAAGAACCATATGGTATATTGATGTTTCTTCTTTGCTATAAAATGCATTTTACATTAAATTTTGAGTATATTAATATAAATTAATTATTTATAATAAGAATGAATTCTCTTAGCCTTAAGATACAAGGAGCTTGAGGAATTTTACATTAATCTGTATAGCAAACACAATAAATGTCTACAACCTTTCTCAGATTTTTAAAGACCTGGTATTTGAAGAAAAACCACTCTAGTAAATATTGAGACAAATCGATCACAGCCCTCACAACTGAAGCTTGCTTACCTTCAGTATAGCTTGCTGGAGTTGGGAATGTGTGAAAAGCCACTGGTGGCCTCTGTCTTGGGGGCTTCTTTCCTCTGTGCTTTTTATATGCAGATATTCCAGGAAGGTTCACATTGATTACCTGACATGGATTCTCTTGATACTCTGGTAGGAAGAACAGATGATAATCATTAAGTATTTCTCAATAAAGGAAAAAGAGAAGACAGAATTAAACAAAAACCATACATGAAGTGATCTTGTGCCTGTCAACGCCCCTGTAGTCCTTTTTCTCACCTAACGAAGAAAAAAACAAGGAGACAAAAAAAAAATACTGGAATAATTTAAGAATGTCTGAACAAAGATAAATGAACCAACTGAGTGACTAAAGTTTAATTACAAATCCATAAATCACTTTGGTTCCTGTAGTTTTACCATCACACCAGTAGAAATCTAGCAAGTGTTTACAGTGTATACTGCTGCAAAATGACAACCTCTTGAGTAGTTTTTAGCGATGTCCCATGACACAAACAAGAATAGCAAATGAGATTAACATTTTTGATACTAAGAATTAAGGGATTGTTAAGATGACTAGTATAGGTTGATTCCGAATTTCCTGAGAAACGGAAACACTGACTTCCACAGTGGTTGCACAAAATTGCATTCCCACCAGCAATGGATGAGGGTACCCCTTCCTCCACAGCCTCTCCAGCAAAGGCTATCCTTGGTGTTTTTGACTTTAGCCATTCTGACAGGTGTAACATGATATCTCAAAGTTGTTTTGATTTGCATTTCCCTGATTGCTAAGGAAGTTGGTGATGAATGGAGATAGAGACAGAGACCCACACTGGAGCACTGGACTGAGCTCCCAAGGTCCCAATGAGGAGCAGAAGGAGGGAGAACGGGAGCAAAGAAGACAGGACCAAGAGGGGTGCACCCACCCACTGAGACAGTGGAGCTGATCTACTGGGAGCTCACCAAGGCCAGCTGTACTGTGACCGAAAAAGCATGGGATAAAACCGGACTCTCTGAACATGGCGAACAATGAGGGCTGATGAGACGCCAAGGACAATGGCACGGGGTTTTGACCCTACTTAATGTGCTGGCTTTGTGGGAGCCTAGCCAGTTTGGATGTTCACCTTCCTAGATATGGACGGAGGGGGGAGGACCTAGGACTTACCACAGGGCAGGAAACCCAGTCTGCTCTTTGGACTGGAGAGGGATGGGGAGAGGAGTGGGGGGAGGGGGAGAAGGGTGGGAGGAGGGGGAGAAGGGTGGGAGGAGGGGGAGGGAAATGGGAGGCTGGGAGGAGGTGGAAACTTGTTTTTTTTTTTCTCCTTTTCTCAATAAAAAAAAAAGATGGAAAATACAAAAAAAAAAAAAAGATGACTAGTGTAAAACACACCCCACAGGAAGGCTTATTTTATTTAGAACTTTTTAGCCTCTTACAAATGTGTGAGTTTCAACAATGCAGGCCTTTGTAGTATTAAATTTCCACTTATATATTTACAGACTAGGACAACTATCTAAAGAAACTGTATAGTGAATGCCATAGATATTAACATTCAATTATCCCAGGAATCAAAGCTTGGAAAGCAGGAAAACGGCACATTATATGAACCTTATTTAAAAACTTGATTCCACGACAATATTCTGACAAATGTTTCCAGGATTTTTTAATGTCCATTATCCTTCAAAAAGATATGTTAACACTCATGGTGTTTAGTGTCACTGATGAAAATGTGTATTTCTATTTATGCTTGTTAGTAGAAATTATGATATTTGGCAAATTATTTTGCCTGGTAATGTACATCTTCTCAACTTTACATCAACTAGAATAGAAAGACATTAACTTTCTTAACAAATAAATTCCTTTTAGAAGGATGCCAAGCTCTAAGTATTTTAGAGACCAGTATAAGCCTAGAATAAACAATTTGTAGAGCTTAGATATCAAGTTAAATGACAAAAATTAATACTACACACTACTATATAGTATATACTATATAGTATTAAGCTGTTTGATAGAATAAGACAGGTCAACTAAAATTTCTGCTTCTTGAAAGCTAGAGAACACATCAATTATCACTGTTTATGTGCTTATGACTGGTCCACACATCACCTCCAAATCTTTTGAGATGACCTACTGCATTCTTGAGAAGAACTTGATTTAATTCAAGCATTTTCATTCTCCCAAAGAGTAGGGTTTCTTGTTCTTACCAAAGACCAGAACTAAGGCATAGCCATTAGTAGAGTAAAGACTGTTGAGTAAAATATATTTTACTTTTGGAGAAGTTCTAAATGTTCGTATCAACATTCTTTGTTGGAAATTTCAAGTGTGTTCTGTAAAACTAAAATAGAAATAGCTACTATTAATAAAGTTGTAAATTATAATTTCCACTTCCAACAGAACGAATTTATATTTTTAGATAAGCATAGTAGTACCTACCTGTAAATTCCAACATGCAACTGGTGAGGATGAAGCTGACCAAGTCTATGTAGTCAGATTATGTTCTAATAATAGTGAAAAAGTGATACACAGAGACAGAGAAAGAGACACAGACTGAGAGAAAATGAGAATGATCCTTATCTAAAGAATTCTAAATGTGCATCCCATAGAAAGACATTCTGAGCCTTGGATCTGCAGTAATTCCAGAAATGAAGGCCATTTCCCCAGTCGTGGAACTGGAAATCTATAATACATAGGCTTTCCTCTCAGGAGACAGTCAATTCCTTGATTATGCTCTTTTATCTTTGGTAAATTATGCATCAATGAAATATTTCATCATGCATGAGTCTCAGATTGTTACTTATACAGTTATGGTTGAATAAATGAGTAAAGTACTCATAACATTTCTTCTTAGTAGATAATTTGACTGGATACACATATAACTAGATTTGAGATGCTCCCTGAAGGGGAGAGTAACTATATGAGATATTTATTATTATAATTATTTTTGGAAGGATGCCAAATTATCACAGTATAAAATAAAAGAAGAATTAAAAAGAAATAAGATGATAAGTTTAATAAATCCTTTGTGACCTAGGGGAAAAATTCTAGTTAAAATTAAAGATACTTTTAATTTTGTGTTTTTTCACTTATACCCAACAGACAGAAATTAATAAGCATAATAATCCTTTACATGGATGTAGCATATTTCACTTGAGGAAGTGATTTTCCCACACTTTCTTGAGGAAGTGAATTTCCTACAGATAAGTGGGCATTACATATGTTTGACCTTAAGCCTGGATTCTGGTCTTATCTCTTTTTTTTGTTCAGTACTGAGAAAACTTATCTTTTTAAATCTGCTTTTTATATGATTAACCTTTCCTCTATCTTCAGTTTTTAACCTAGAACTTGTGTCTAGGGAAGTCTCCAGTGATCTCTGCATACAGTTCATTTTATTTAAGACAGAGTACTAAACCAGGTATTTTCAAACCTGAAATTAGATAAAACACACACACACACACACACACACACACACACACGTATATGTAAGACAGATCTTTTTATCATCTATTTCTCATTCTAAAACCCTTATGTGGAACTCATTAAAAGCTGCTGAATAAATGAATGACTTAATAAAAACCAGAAAAAAATATGAAATTCTGGACTCTGTCAAACAATTTTAAGTAGGAGGCTACATTGGTCTAAAATAGAAGAGACAGAGTTTGGAAGATGACATAAGTAAGAAGGGGTAGAATACAGAATTGTGGCAGTTATATAGGTAGGTAAATATCTCTACAATGTGGAAATCAATATGCAGTGAGGTTCAAATAATGGCGCCTTATAGGTTTTAAACAGTCCTAATAAAGGCATAAGACGGGAAAACATGTTAATAAACATAGCAAAGGAGCAGAGTAAAAACCTCATAAGTAAAACTTTACCTACCCCCCCCCCCCCACACAAACACACATACACTCATACACAGCTTATAGCTACAAATGTTCTCTATACAGTTGCTCCCTCTAGACTGGCTTCTCTCCACCTACCGAGTCTCATTAGCTCCTGTAGCTGATTATGAAATAGCCATTCTGAGCTTAATATTAATTACCTGCTCTTTGGTCTCTTAGCTCAGGCTTCTTATTAACTAACTCTTACATCTTAAATTAGCCCATTTCTAATAGTTTCCACTTTACCAAGAGACTCGAGGTTTGTTACCTCTTGCTTTTTTGGGTGGCTACATGACCTCTCCCTGAATTCACCTTCTTTCCTCCTCTATCTCTGCTTGGATTTCTTACCTTGCTATATTCTGCCTTGTTATAGACCAAAACAGATCCTTTATTAACCAGTGGTTATAAAACATATTTATAGCATGCATAGGGATTGCTCTTAAATGGAAGAGACAGAGTTTGAAAAATGACATAGGAAAGAAGGGGTAGAATATAGAATTCTGGCAGCTATTGAAGCAGGCAAATCTCTCTGCTCTACCATGTAACATCAGTATGTAGTGAAGTCCAAAAAATGGCCACCTACAGGCTTTAAACAGCCATGAAGAAAGGCATAAGACAGCAAAATTTGCTATAAATATAGAGAGCAGAGGAACAGAATACAAACCTCATAAATAAAGCTGTACAAACACACACACACACACACACACACACACTCACACACACAACTTCTAACAAAGTTGCTTTCATGAAAATAGGATAATATTAGTATATTTCAAAAAGTGTGTTGAACAAACTTAAGAATCATATAGAGAAAAAGAAAGACCCTAATTCATAACATACAAAGTAAATTAAATACCAGTTGTAGTGTTGAATGAAACTACTAGAAAAAATACATAAGAGTCTCAGTGGAGCAGATGTAAGCAAGGGTGATTTTCAGAAATGAGCGTAAATGCATAAGCATTTAAAACAGGAATAGCAAATACAATGGCATCAAATATAAAGGTATTTGAATATCAGAGGAAATCTCCTTTGTTGAACCTGATGGGAGAATATGGAGTTGATTGGAAAGATGTTTGTACATTGAATATATTATAAGATATTAACACTAAAAATATAAGAGATATTCAAATTTGTCATTACAATGAACAAGCAGCACAATTAAGAAATGTGTAAAATACAAAAATATACATTTAGAAAATATATTTACAAATTGCCAGCATATATATATATATATATATATATATATATATATATGACAAAATATTCATCATCAGTAACCATAGGAATGTTGGGTCAAATCCTTAATGAGGTATTATGTCATCCAAGTAAGTAGGCCAGTATAAAAATATGACAAAAACTGAAGCTATGTAGAAACAGTAGTAATTTCTCAGTGTTGATGAGTATTACATTAGTTTAAGTATAAAGAAAACTAGTATAAAATTTCATCAAAAATTAACAGTAAAATAAGTTTTAATTTAGTAGTTGTTTTGCAAAAGCTTCAGATAAATTTGATTTCTAAAAGAGATATACCTACTCTATATCATTGTATACTCAAAATATGGACCACACTTATATAACAGTCTGTCAAAAGATGAACGGACAAAGGAAATATGTCTATCTTATAGTCAAATTGGAATACAATTTAGTCACAAGGTGGAAATTTTGTTTTGTGAGAATCCGAATCAACCTAAAAAAAATTATTTTAAGTGAAAATATCATGCATTAAACACACCTACCAGTTCTTTTCATTCATATACAAAATATGTAAAGGCAAATGTCAAGGAAAAAAGTAAAGTGATGTATAGTAGATATTGAAAGAGATGAGGATCAGGATTGAAGTGATGTGTATCAGGGACAAACAAGTGTTTCAAGATATGGTTAGTGGTATTTAATGAGAAAATTGTGCCTTTCTTTCAGATTTTTCTATTTTGTAGAGTACAGGTTTCTGAAGGATGAACTGATAATTCTTTTAAATTTCCTTGCTGCTCGTTGTTATAGTACCCTTTTAATTTCTGATTTTGTTAATTTGGATATTCTCTGGGCATATTGTTCAGTAGTAGAACATTTGATTGCTATGTGCTTTTTAATGATAATTTTTAAAATAATTCTAAACCTAATTAATATTGCTGCCAATGACTCCTTTAAGATAATTTCTAGTAGAATATGTTCACTAAATAGCCAGCTACCAATACATTGTTTGTATATTAAAAAGAATTTTAAAAGATGCATGTTTTGGTGACTAATCAGTCTCAGTAGGCATTTGATTAACTAAAGTTCTTGCAGTAATATTTCTAAACTGTCTAGCAGAGCAGATTTATTCATCAATACAGATACCTTAAAAATATAAAATATGTCATTATACAAAAGGAAGTCACCACTTTTAAAGTAGGATTTTGGGATTATGTGATTTTGAGCTTAAAAGAAGCTATTCATCTTTCTCTGAGAATATCATGCTATGTTAGTCAACAACCTTTCTTTACTTGTTTTTAATTCATCTTGCACAAGAGATGTGTGTTCATCTTCAGTACTTCATTTCGTTCATGTTTCCACAATAGAGACTGACTGCAGTATTCTTTGTTTTATTACCCCACATTAGTTTATTAAAAACTTTTCTTATACTAATTAGTAAGGAACTCAAATGTCTTAATAGCTATCCTATCACAATGTATATTTCAATATACACCTTTCTAATATTATCTATGGAATGGGACAGAGATCCCTGATAACATAATTCACATGTGCCTTATGTTTTTAAAGGATTTATATGGAAAAGAAGTTTCTTAAAGTAGCATTGACCATTAATCTAAGTATTGATCAAGTTGTTGAATATGTCCATTAGTGATCCATTGAAAGCTCATATGTCATGTATTTTTTGTGACATTCTTAATCTCTATGCTCAGACACTAAAATTTCTGTGAATCACTGAGTGCATGTTGAGAATGACTCAGGGTAGATTTTTATTTTCCTTGTAACACTAAGGATTAGGTAGTAAAATATAACTACTGTAAGAAAACTGATTATTGAGTGATCTGTCCAAACTAATGTCTCTAGAAAAAGTTGTAGATACTGAAACAAAAATCTGGTAGTACCCACTCATAGAAGTATATATATAAAACTGTTGCTGTTACTGGCAATTGATGATTATAAAAATGTTGACTAAATGAATAGCTATAAATATTTATATTTATTAATTTTGTTTTTGTGTGTGTCTTTTTATATGCACCTGCATCTACCAGTAAAGACCAGAAGAGGTGATAGATCTTATGAAGATGTTTGTGACTTTGAATAAACTGCAATCTAGTTTTAATAATCTCAATTTCAAAAGAAATAATAAAGTGTGCAATGAGATATTTCTAATCATATAAGAAAATTAAAAATTTACCACAATTTCTAATTATTTACAATCATGATGCTAAATAGATTTTACATATTTATATAAACAACATATACAAAAAAGGGACTAAAAATTCTTTCTATAATAGAAAATTTTGAGTTTTTAGTATTTTGGATTGAGTTTCGTTTGCCATAAAATTAGTAGTCATTTTATTAAATTAACTGTGAGGAAATACAAGGCTCAAGAACATATTTTTGCTCTTAATATTTGGTATATATAAAATATAGATTAAATATTATAAATAAAATAAGTGAAGGATATATACAATCATAAGTTTATAATTTTATAATTTCATGTATCCATTTTCATCTAGTAGTTTCAAATGTATTAAAATTAATAATATATTTTAGAAACAATTCAAATAATATTATAACACATTTTCTTCAATCAATTCAGAGTTAGACGTTACTAAAGCAATCACTATGGGAAGCCATGCAAATTGTCCTTGGAGAAACATACTCATGTCCTAGCTACTTTAAGCCAGTATCTCTATCAGATTTCTTTGATTTAGTCTACCCAAACATCTAGATTTTTTTTTTTGATGTGACAGATCTCAACTCACATTAAGGACTAAAATGATATAATTTAACATATTTGAGAATACATAAATGAGTCTTGTGTGACAGTACTTTAGATTGGTTCTAGCTGCTCTTTTTATATTTTGAACTGTTATATTGCTATTTTTGATAAAACTTCATCTCTTCCTACCCTCTAATAGCTATAGCATTTTATTAGTGTACGAATAAATGAATATAATTATATAATATTAGTATCATCATGTGATCTGTTTTCATACATCAAAACAAAATTTTAATCAAAGAAATAAATTTAAAACTTTCCTTAAGTACACTAAGATTAGGAAACTTCATCAGTAGTTAATGAGCCAATGGATTTATTCTTTCTAAGTAACATGATATTATTTGAGAAGCTTACACCCAAATTATTTTTAAATGTCCAAAGACACAAAGTCAATGAATATATATATATATTTTTTTTTGGATTTTTTTGAGACAGGGTTTCTCCGTAGCTTTTGGTTCCTATCGTGGATCTAGCTCTTGTAGACCAGGCTGGCCTCGAACTCACGGAGATCCGCCTGCCTCTGCCTTCCGAGTGCTGGGATTAAAGGCGTGCGCCACCACCTCCCGGCTAGTCAATGAATATTTTTAATTTATTCTATTCAATATTCTTATAATAAGACATGAAATTTGAAAAAGAATAAAGCATGAAATTGAAAAACCATAATACAAATATAATAAAATAAGTGTAAGATTTACCTAAAAACAATGACAACTGGAGAGTGAACAGATGGATGAGCAACTAAGAGAATATAATGAATGAGTACAGAACCCATGTTTGAATTCCATCACCAACATGGCAGTATGCAGAATTCTATAATTAAAATCCCAGGGTATCTGTATAATGTAGTCACCTCCATGGGTTCTAGGTATGTTAGTCACACAGACATATATGCAATCAAAGAAAACATAAAAATAAAAATGACAAAAAATACACAAAGTAAATGCTATAATTATATCTATAGACTTAGTACAACCCAAATAAAAGCAGAGATGTCAATAATTAAAACTAAATTTTGCAGAGTTGTTGTGGAAATTCCTTCTGTGTATGTGTTGCTTTCATTAGTTAATGAAAAGAGCTGATTTGGCCTAAAACAGGGCAGAATAGAGTAAGACAGGAATTTCAATCAGATAGAGGAGAAAAGAAGACAGAGTCAGGGAGATGCCTTGTTAGGCATCTTGCTTTCAAAGGAGAAAAATGCTTGTGGGAGCCCACTGGTAGGCCACGACCTCGTGGTGATGCACAGATTAATAGATATGGGTTAATTTAAGATTTAAGATATAGCTAGCAATATGCCTAAGTGATTGGCCAGGCAATTTTTTAATTAATACAGTTTCTGTGTGATTATTTTGGATATGGGCAGCCAGGAGCTGAATGAGCAGCCACTGCCAATAGATTGGCACACCAATGTGCACCAACTGCATGGCATAGGAAGTCCTTTCTACGTGTTGCTTTTATTGGTTAATGAATAAATCTGTTTCGGCCAGCAGCTTAACAGAATAAGGCATGATGGGGATTCAAGCAGATAGAGAAGGAGAGAGTAGGTAAAGTCAGTGAGAAGACATAGAGTTGCAAGAGGAGAAAGACACATGCTGCTAGCCAGAATCTTGCCAGTAGGCTATGGGCCTTGTGGCAAATTATAAAATAATAGAAATGAGTTAGATTAAGGTATAAGATATAGCAAGCAATATAATTAAATGATTGACCAAGCAGCGATTTATATAATATAGTTTCTGTGTGATTATTTAGGGGATCTGAGCAGCCAAGAATGAACAAGCAGCCCCTGTCAACAACCACATCCACATAAAATCTGAGAGAACTTGAAAAGAAATTCTAGACAGAAAAGAACAGAGTTTAGTGCAGCTTCTTCGAAGCCACATATTTTTTTTTTCTGATGTGCTCTATTTGTTGGCAGCTAGCAGGAGCACCACATCTCCTTTAAAAAAAGGTTCACTGACAGCATAAGAAATGGTGGCTTCCCAGTTTGGGCAGCACAAACGTTGGCTCTTTCAGGTGGCTGGGCACTTGAGTAGGGTTTGTGACAGCATGGCCCGATTGATTACTAGAGTTGAGGTGGTGAGGGCGGTTCCCACCTGGAGGTTTCTGAGGCAGTGAATGGACCTCCACCATGTTGAAATGGGTGGCACCAAAAGACAAAGCACCCTTAGTCCTAGCCATGCATTTAGCAGAGAAAAGAATAAAAACATGTATAAAAAGAAGTAAATGTTTTTTTTTAAAGTAAAACAAAGTCTTTAAAGAGACACAGTACAGTCTTAGCTTAAAGAAGAAACAAAAAATAAGCCATGTAGAGATGGAATATCCATAAAGAGTCTGGATTATGTTTTCTTTGAATTTTTGACTGTGAATGAGCTAAGTACATAGAGACATTTTATTGTATGGGCTGTTAAGCTAAACCTACATATATACCTTAAAGGTATATTCACTTCAATATTTGGGTTGAAGGATATGTTGTTTTGAAAAAGAGGTTCTCCTTTTGTTCCCACAGAGAATGAGAACCTGTGAATTTCTTCCAGATTAATGTGGTTTTATGGAACAAGACCTCCTAAAAGATCCTTGCTAAGCCCAAAATTAATTCACCCACCAAAAAGCAGGAAGCAGTTTGGAAAGAACTATGCCCAAATTCCCAAATATTGTTTATAATGTTTGTTTACATTTAAAGGGGGGTATGCTATAGAGATGAATACTTTGCATTGATATGGACTAGGTTTATTGATAAAAATTTAAGGTAAATTTTATTATATGTATATTTTAGCACTTGATTAAGGTATTGTGTTTGTGCAGCTCATTTAAAATGTAATGAATAATTAAAAATATAGGTTAATATATAATCATAACAGTCAAGCTTGTCATCATGTTAGTGAGATTTTCTAGATATATAGAGATATATTTCAGTTATATAGGTATTCTTTAAGCCTTGAAAAGACTAACAGAATATGGAATTTAAAATGTTTTAAGAACTTAGGACTTTTCTTTACAATGAGACACATCTGTTCCTGGCATCACCAATCTACTTTTAGAGGAAGATGGATATCAAAGGGGCTCCTTATTGAGTTGGTTGGTCATTTAGGCAATAATCTGCTCTTGCCTACACTACTTGACGTTATGCCGTATGAAGTAGACATGCAGGATTCAAAGAAAAATGACTGCTGAAGTTTTCTAAAGAAGGGGAAATTATCCTTCATGGTTTCTGCTTCCAAGAATAAATGTCAGACATTTTGTAAGATACAGAAGAAAGTAGCTATGAACTTTGCCATTACAAGGCAAAACAGATCTTCAAATTTCCTGCTACATGGGAAAGTCTTCTGGGCATGATGGCCTCTCTAGTATGAAGATTGGATGTCCCAATGTTACAGAAGAACAATGTTATAGAGCAGGATGTTCTATCAATTCTAAAGTTTTAGAAGTTGCTTACAATGCACTTTCTGTTTACTTAGGTAATAGTATATCCATCTAGAGTCTTTAATGGAGTTGAAGAACAGATAGTTATACTTTTCTTAGTTATTATAAAAGATATATTAGATATAAAACTTTAGACTCACAAAGATAGGATAAGTGATAGAGTAATTTCCTTAATTTGCCAAATATAAATGGACTTAATATTTTAACGATAATTATTTTTTTTTGAAACAGAATTTCTCTGTAGCTTTGGGGCCTGTCCTGGAACTAGTTATTATAGACCAGGCTAACCTTGAAGAGATACACCTGCTTCTGCCTCCTGAGTGCTAGGATTAAAGGCATGTGCCACCACTACCTGACTTGTAACCCTAATTATTGCTTGATAACTATTTTATTGTTTGTAATCTTATTATGTTAAAATAAAAACCTTCATTTTTATTTGGACCAAAAAGGGAAATGGTGTGTGGAGTTCTTCTGAATATGTGTTGCTTTTATTGGTTAATGAATAAAGCTGCTTTGGCCTACAACAGGGAAGAATAGAGTAAGGCAAGAATACCAAGCAGATAAAAGAGGAGTCAGGGAGTCGCTTTGTAGCTACCAAAGGAGAAAGACATCTTTGGGAGTCAGCTGTAATCTTTCTTGTTGGCCATGATTTCATGGTGATGCGTAGATTAATAGAGATAGGTTAATTTAAGATATAAAAACTAGTTAATAATATGCCCACATCATTTGACAAGCAGTGTTTTAATTAAAACAGTTTCTGTGTGATTATTTCAGGCCTGAGCAGCCAGGAAATGAATGTACAGCTTTTGCCAACACATACAATACATGGAGAAGATGTAAAGACTATAAGAAGAAAATCAAAAGATTTATAATAATGCTTTTTGGGAAGCTTCACAAAGACAATAGATTATTAGCAAATGTGTGGACATAAAACAAAATATGTGGGAATGATGTGGGATGTCCGTCTGTATATGTGTTAATTTATTAGTTTTATAAGCTTCTTTGGCTTATTGCAAAGCAGAATATAGCCAGTTTGCATTGGTATGGATCTAGGTTTATTGATACAAAATTAAGGTAAATTTTACTATATGTATATTTCAGCACTTGATTAAGGTATTTTGTATGTGCAGCTCATTTAAAATGTAATGTATAATTAAAAATATAGGTTAGTAGATAATCATCTATAATAGTCAAGCTTGTAGTCATGTTAGTTAGGTTTTCTAAAGGTACAGAGATATATTTCATATGAATAGTTATTTTTTAAATATATATATATATTTAAATATATAAATTTAAATATATAAAATTAAATATATATATAAATATATAAAGAGAGAGAGAGAGAGAGAGAGAGAGAGAGTAGATAGGGTCAGAGAGACACCATATAGTTGTTGAAGGAGACAGATGCCCCCAGAACCTTACCAGTAAACTACTTTTGTAAAATAAAAAATAATAAGAATGGGTTAATTTAAAATGTAAGAGTTAGTTTATAAGAATCTTGAGCTAATAGGTTAAGCAATGTTTTAACTCATATAGTTTCTGTGTGATTATTTCTGATTTGGGGGGCTGGGAATGAACCAGCAGCCTCTGATTACATGGGAACACATAAATGGACAAACGAGTGCAATTAATTTTTTTCAAGGATTCAAAATAATTTAGGAAATGGTCCTATTTCCTCTCAAAAAATATTTAATAAAAATTGAACTGTGATAAATACAACCATATAATAAAAGCATTGGAGAACAAGAGAGACAGTTAAGAAAAACACAAGGTTGGTAAAAATGATAACAAATACAAAAAAAAGAAGAGAAGGAGAACATAGAAAAAAAAGACCGAGGGAAAAAGGGTACCTCAGCAAAAAGGTCTAAAATTCATTTTATTTGTGAAAGATGAAAAAGTTTAATTGGTATTGTTCCACCAAAATTAATTCATATGCCACTGCCTATAAATCTAAACTGTGAGTGAAGTATTTATTTATTATAGGAAATAGAGAATATTCCTCTAAAATACAATATCTAAACTAATTTTAGGGTGATAAATATATTTTCTTTGATTTAGGTTTCAAAGTTTTTTTCAGAGTATAAATGTGCTTATATACATGTTGAAAATCTTTAGCTGTACATAAATGAAGAGACTTTAATTATGTATTAGCTAAAATGTAGCTGAATAATATCAGGAGGAATGTAGAATATATCAAAAGACTGATTTTGTCATCAGTAATCACATTTGAAAGAGTATATATAACAATGAAAATGATTAACCAATTAGAGTGTCTTATTACTGCTCATAGTTTAATGATAGAAGAAACTTTAAGGGAGACAATTGAATTGATGAAGTTGTTTCTCATAGAAGTAAAGGTTTCAGTTTGGAAACTACTTTATTCATGTGCAGTTTTCTCTTATGCTTTTATTTTCTATGGGTTCAATTATCTATAATCAACCAAGAACCAAACAAAAATATATTAACATAAAATTTTAGAATTCAGTAAATCATGAGTTTCAAAGATGTGTTCTGTCATGACAGAATGAAATTCCACATCTTTCTTTGTCAGGAGGCATTCCTATTATGTGTCACCTATATGAGAAGAGAAAGAAAGATAGAGAGACTATCCATATGTGTGAGTATAAGAGAGAGACTATGAATGTTTCAGTGTGTGTGTTTGTGTGTGTGTGTGTGTGTATGTGTGTGTTATTAACATTGCAGACTGATATATAGTCATCTCTTTTTAATTTATCTGCACATTAGATCCTATCCAAATTATTCAATGAAAGTTGGAAATACGCACACACATGCACACACACACATTTTTAGATGTTTTGCAGATTATTATTTATTTTTAATTTATTTAAAAATATTTTTTCATTTTATATGCCAAATCCAGTTTCCCCTCCCTCCCCTCCTTCTGCTCCCTCCACCTTCCCCATCCCTAACCATCTATCCTACCCTCATCCACGCCTCAGAGAGGGTAAGTCTTCCCATGTGGAGTTAACAAGGTCTAGTACATTGTTTTGAGGCAGGACCAAGGCCATCCCCAATATATCTAGGCGGAGCAATATATCACTCTAGAAAAAAATGAGTTCCAAAATGTCAGGAATTGTAATAATAGGAGCTGCGGGGCTGCGTCCCGCCACCCAGCTAGCTTTACCTGAAATAATTACACAAAAACTGTATTCATTTGAACACTACCTGGCCCATTAGTTCCAGGCTCTTATTGGCTAACTCTCACATCACTATTAACTCATTTTTAATAATCTGTGTAGCCCCACGAGGTGTGGCTTACCAGGAAAGATCTTAACCTGCGTCTGTGTCAGGTGGGAGAATCATGGCGACTGACTGACTTGGTTTCTTTCTCCCAGCGTTCTGTTCTGTCTACTCTGCATACCTAAGCTGCTGTCCTATCAAAAGGGCCAAGGCAGTCTCTTTATTTAACCAATGAAATTAACACAAAACAGAAGACTCTCCCCCATCATTTCCCCTTTATCTGTTTAAACAAAAACGAAAAGCTTTTACTTTAACATAGTAAGATTACATATAACAAAACAGTTATCAAGCAAGAATTATGGTTACAATATTTATATCTACTTTATCTTTTATCATAACTAAAGAAAACTATAACTATAACTAACCATTTTTTAACTCCATCAAAGACTCCAGAAGGATATATTACCTAAGTAAACAAGAAATAAGCAACTTCTAAAACTCTAGAAATGACAGAGACATCTCACTGCCTGGACAGTCACCCAAAGTTCTTTTGTACCATTGGTGCATCCATCTTCAGCCTACAGGCCCATAGTATCCAGCAGACATTTCCATGAAGCAGGAAATTTTAAAGACATTTCAGTCACTATCTGCTGTGTTCTGCAGAATGTCTTGCAGACTCTTTTATGAATCAGGAACCCCGAAAGACCACCTCACCTTTAGGCAAGTTCAGCAGTCTTCTCTCTGCGGGTTCTCTGTGTCCAGTTTATGCAACATTCCAGTCAAGTGCAGTTTCTTGCCCAAATGGCTAACCAACTCCATAAGGAGCCTCTTTGATGCCCATCTTCTTCTTGAAGTAGCTTGTGCTGCCAGAAGCAGACGTGTCTCATTGTCATGAAAAGTCCTAAGCCGGGCAGTGGTGGCGCACTCCTGTAATCCCAGCACTTGGGAGGCAGAGACAGGCGGATCTCTGTGAGTTCGAGGCCAGCCTGGTCTACCAAGGGAGTTCCAGGACAGGCTCCAAAGCTACAGAGAAACCCTGTCTCGAAAAACAAAAAACAAAAAACAAAAAAAAAAAAGAAAAGTCCTAAGTTATTAAAACATTTAAAATGCCATATCCCCCATCAAGGAATCTGCAAGAGTGACCTCAACTAAGACCCTAAGCAATAGTGGAGAGGGTGCCTGAACTGGCCTTGCCCTGAGTTCAGAATGATGACTATCTTAAATGTCTCATAGAAACTATATCCAGCAGTGTATGGAAGTAGATGTAGATATTCACAGCAGAGCACTGGTCTGAGCTCCCAAAGTCCAGTCAAAGAATGGGAGTAGTGAGAATATGAGCAAAGAGGTCAAAACCATGTTGGGGATACCCACTGAAACAGTTTACCTGAGCTAACGGGAGCCTACGAAGTTTAGTCTGACAATGAGGGAACCAGCATAGGACCAAACTAGGACTTCTGAATGTGGGTGACAGTTGTATGGCTGGGGAAGACTATGGGACCACTAGCAGTGAGACCAGGATTTATCCTTATTACTTGCTATGACTTTTTCAAACCAATTTCAGATATTTTTAAATGGATTAAGCTTTATAAATATGTAGAGATAGAGATGTTATAATTTTAGATATTGATACATTCTATATTTTAAAGATTTATTTATTTATTTATTATGAATACAATACTCTGTCTGCATATGTAGTTGCACCCCTGAAGAGGGCACCAGATCTCATTGTAGATGGTTGTGAGGCACCATGTGGTTGCTGGGAATTGAACTCAGGACCTCTGGAAGAAGAGTCAATCCTCTTAACTGCTGAGCCATCTGTCCAGCCCCCGACATTCTTTAACTTTATCTTCTACAGTATATTAGAGATATGGCTTGACATTTCAGTTGTGAGAAAACTGTCAAGAACTTAAAAATCTTCTGAAGAAGCAGAATAAGAGTTGCTCATAACAGTGGTTATAAGCCTGAGAAAGGAAAACAAGATGAACCTGCTGTTGTAGGATAATGTTTTTGTATACCATGAAGGAGTGTCTCTGTTAAAGCACCTTTGGATTGGTTTAATAAAGGGCTGAATGATCAATACCTAGGCAGGGGATGCTAGGCAGGACTTCTGAGATAGGAACTCTGAAAACAAGAGAGGTGGAATTGGTGAGCAAGACAGGAGAAAATCATGCATACAGAATGAAGGAGTGGTAAAGAGCCATATGGCATAATGTAGATTAATAAAAATAGGTAGTTTAATTTATAAGAGTTAGCTTGTAATAAGCCTAAGCTAAGGCTAAGCTTTTGTAATTAGTAAGTCTTTAGGTCATTATTTGGGGGTGGACAGTTCAAAGAAAGTTTGACAATAGGTGTCCAACATGGGGATCATGAATATCCACATTGGTCTGAGTAAGCTGAAAAATTCCAAGCATAAAGCCAGACATGAACTTTCTAGAAACCACATTCTCCCAAGAAAGACCAGTGAAGTAATAAGGGTGGTGGGGCTGCGTTCTCAGCACCCCCAGCCGCCTGCCCGGCTA
Source organism: Microtus oregoni (assembly GCF_018167655.1). Taxonomy (NCBI): domain Eukaryota; kingdom Metazoa; phylum Chordata; class Mammalia; order Rodentia; family Cricetidae; genus Microtus; species Microtus oregoni. Next base: position 16,865,864 of record NW_024543080.1, on the reverse strand, counting down.
GCTTATGCCCGAAATAACAACACACAAACTGTATTCATTTAAACACCGCTTGGCCCATTTCTATCTAACCTCTTCTAGACTAATTCTCACATATTAATTTAGCCCATTTCTAATCATCTGTGTTGCGCCCCTAGGTGCGCTTACCGGGAAGATTCTAGCCTATGTCCATCCTGGGTCGGAGCTTCTTAGCGTGCGTCTGCCCAGGAGCCAGGAGCATGGCGTCTCTCTCGGGCGTCTGCTCCCGAGAGGACAGCAGTCGAGTCTGAGCTCACTTCCTCTTCCTCCCAGCGTTCTGTTCTGTTTACTCCTCCCACCTATCCTCTAACCAATAAAATGGGCCAGGGCAGTTCCTTTATTAGCCAATGACCTTCCTCCATCATTTCCCCTTTTTCGATTTAAACAAAAAAAAAAAGGCTTTAACATAGCAAAATTACATATAACAAAACAGTTATCAAGTAAAAGTTACAATAATCTTTATCATAACTAAGGAAAACTATAACTATAACTAACTATTCTTAACTCCATCAAAGACTCCAGAAAAATATAATATTACCTAAGTAAACAAGAACTAAGAAACTTCAAACTCTAGAAATGACAAAGACATCTCGCTGCCTGGACAGTCACCCAAAGTTCTTTTCTACCGTTGGGGCATCCATCTTCAGCCTCAGGCCCATGGTATCCAGCAGACATTTCCATAAAGCAGGAAAATTCAAAGTCAGTTCAGTCACTATCTGTTGTGTCCTGCAGAATGTCTCGCAGACTCTTTCATGAATCAGGAACCCCGAAAGATCATCTCACCTTAGGCAAGTTCAGTAGTCCTCTCTCTGCGGGTTCTCTGTGTCCAGTTCATGCAATAGTCCAGGCAAGAGCAGTTTCTTGCCCAAATGGCTATCAAACTCCATAAGGATCCTCTTCGATGCCCATCTTCCTCTTGAAGTAGATTGGTGCTGCCAGGAGCAGAGTGTCTCATTGTCATGAAAAGTCCTAAATTATTAAAACATTTAAAATGCCATATTCTATAATCTTTGAAAAATATGAAGAATGCCTATCTAAAATATATCTATGTACATCTAGAAAATCTTAACTAACATGACTACAAACTTGACTATTATGATTATCTATTAACAATCTATGTTTCTAATTATACATTACATTTTTTAATGAACTACACAATCACAGTTCCTTAATCAAGATCAGAAACACATATACATATAACAAAATTGACCTTAAATCACTAAAACAAAATCCATATCAATGTAAATTATTCATATCTCTATCAGACCAGTGCTCACAGCACACAGAGACATGGCTTTTTTAAGATTCCCTGCTGTGAAACTCAGCTCTTGAACAGCCAGAGTTCTACTGTATAGGTACAACCATCTGCCCCAGTGCTTGCCTCTAACTTCCCTAATCTGGGACAATAGGATGGTCATCAAAAACACTCCATGTGGAGTTTGCTTTCAATGCGGCATGGTAGTCTCTGATCAAGAAACTGCCCTTGTCTTGACTGTTGACAATATGTTGTCTAAAGTGGACAAGCAGGGCACACAAAAGTGTGAGTACCAAGCTTTCCCAAGACAGAGTAGGTCAATCTGAAAATCTCTGATTCACAGAAAAGTCTTTCAAGTATTCTAGGCCTATATATAGGATGAAAATGATGATATCCTAATGTTGCAGATGAAACTTGAGTGACTATCCAGGCAACCAGCTGTCGCTGCTATTTCTACAGTTTTGAAAGTTGTTTGCTCTGCACTAGCTGCTTATTTGGGTGATATTTCAGTCATCGTGGGTCTTTGATGGGAGTTAAAGACAAGATAGTTGTACCATTTCCTTTGTTTCTAAATTTATCAAATACACTTACAAAATAGATATAAAGTTTATAAAGGTTCAGATACATAAAAGCTTAAGTTGTTATGTGAGAAAACATTTTAAAGTTTAAAAATATATTTTAGGTTGTTAATACAAGTTATGATAGAAAGTTGTTTAGGTATATAACATTGAATTCACCAATCTAGGATATATATTGAAGTATTTCCTCCAATTATGCCAAATACTAATGGTCTAGACAGTGTGAATGTAATTCTTACTTGATAATTGTTCTTATTTTATGTGGTTTTACTGTGTTAGAACTGTTCTTTTTTATATATTTATTTATTATGTCTACAATATTCTGTCTGTGTGTGTGTCTGCAGGCTAGAAGAGGGCACCAGACTTCATAACAGATGGTTGTGAGCCACCATGTGGTTGCCAGGTATTGAACTCAGGACCTTTGGAAGAGCAGGCAATGCTCTTAATCACTGAGCCATCTCTCCTCCCCAGAACTGTTCTTTTATATTTAGAAAAAATGAGGAAATATTGTGAGATAATCATTCTGTACACTGTGACAATATGTCTGTACTAAAGCACCTTCTTATTGGTTTAATAAAGAGTTGAACGACCAATAGCTGGAGAGGATAGGCAGAACTTCTGGCAGAGATAGGAACATTAGGGATGAGACAGGTGGAACTAGTGAGTGAACCGTGGGAAAGTAGAATGCGCAGAATAGAGAAGAAGAAAGGAACCATGTGGCAGAAATTAGATTAAAACAAGTAAATTAAGCCGGGCGGTGGTGGCACATGCCTTTAATCCCAGCACTCGGGAGGCAGAGGCAGGTGGATCTCTGTGAGTTCGAGGCCAGCCTGGTCTACAAGAGCTAGTTCCAGGACAGGAACCAAAAGCTACGGAGAAACCCTGTCTCGAAAAATCAAAAAAAAAAAAAAAACAAGTAAATTAATTTAATTTATAAGACTTAATTGGGAACGTTTAACCTAAGGTCAAACATTCATAATTAATAATGAGTTTTCATGTCACTATTTTTGAGCTTGTTGACCAAAGAAAGTCCAAAAAGAAAGACTTGCTATAGTATGCAACAATATTTATTGAGTAATATAAATTGTATTTTTCAAATAAATGAGAATTTTTGAAGTCAAATTTTAAAAATCTTTCAAGGTACTTAAATATTTGAAGTCTACTATTTTTATGGCTCTGTATTGATAATTATTATTATCTTGGAATGCTAATGTTTTGATCATTGATTTTATTCAGATAAAGAATAATTTTAATATCAATATCATAATATTTCTCATGTATTTAATAGTTCATTTACTTTTTTATATCTTAGTTAAAATGTTTTATGACAGTTAAAATTTTAAATAAAAATTTTCTTAACTTTCACAGTACATTGAACTTCAATGAGAAATCTAGATATTCTCAACTATAAATACATCTCCTTCAGCAGGAGATCAAATCTGCTACATGAAGAGGGTTCTGTTAGTTAATTCCAAGTGACTAGTTCATTTGCTAAGCACATATTTTGTAGCACAACAATATTTGTAACTGAAGATAATTAGAGATGAGACATTACATGTTCATTTATGTCAAATCATATAGCACATATTTTGCTTATCTCAGACTTCAGCAGATTTCTCAATGAATTAATAGAAGCACTTACCTTCGACTTCAGAAGATTTCTTGTTGAATTTATAGAAAATAGTTCAGTGCCAAAATATATGTACTTCGGTGTCCTTTAGAATATTTCTATAAATAAGATCCCATATGTTATTCAATTAAAAGATCTTTTCCTCTGAGAACACAAGTGATATTTTAGCAACAAGGTCTCCTTCTGTGCTTTTAAGTCATGGACATGAATACTCTTGTGATGTATCCAGCTACATGTACCACCCCATATGGCAATATTCAAGAACTCACAACTGTTTGTTTTTATTACTTGCTTTGTAAAATAATCATACCTCCTAATTATATTGGAGAAATCATTGCATCATTCATATTGAATATGTATATTTTGTTACTCTATTTAAGCCATAAAAAAGAGATAAAAGTCCTTACAGTGAGTGGAAGTCTTAAAACTTAGAGATATATAGCTGGCAGCATTTTACAGATAGCTGTTTTGTTAGGTACAAATCATAAGTGGTTCTTCTGAAAGATCAAATTGGAGGAAGATCAGAAAAGAAGAGTAAGGAAAGAGATACTTTGATGGAGGAGCCATTATGTGGTTCGGAGAAATCTGGCACTAGGAAATTTCCCAAGAATTCACAAGGATGACCCCAGCTAAGACACTAAGCAATAGAGGACGGGGTGTCTAAACTGGCCTTCCCCTGTAATTAGAGTGATGACTACCTTAATTGTCATCATAGAATCTCTATCTAGAACTGACGGGAGCAGATGCAAAAAATCACAGCTTAAGCCCTCGGCTGAGATCCTAGAGTCCAGTTTTTGAGAGGGATGAACAATAATATGAGCAAACGGGTCAAGAACATGATGGGAAAACCCTCTGAAACATCTAACCTGAGCAAGTGGGAACTCACAGACTCTGGACTGACAGCTGAAGAAACTGCATGTGACAGAACTAAGCCCTCTGAATATGGGTGACAGTTGTGTGACTTGGAAAGTTTGTGGGAACACTAGCAGTTCAAACCAGTATTTATCACTACGGGGTGAACTGCTTTTTTTTGGAGCCCCTTTACTATGGAGAGATACCTTGCTCTGTTTCTATACAGGGAGGAGGACCTTAGTACTACCATAAGTGATGTGACAGACTTTGTTGACACCCAATGGGAGGCCTCACCCTCTCTGAGGCTTGGATGGAGAGGAGCAAGGGTAATGTGGTGAGAGTGGGAGGAGGAGAGTGAGAGGAATCTGGGATTGTTGTGTAAAATAAGATTGTATTAAAAATAAAAACAAAACAGAAACAACCAAAAAAAAAAAAAAGCTATGCTGGACTCAGTTCTTTTGTGTCGGAGAATCCCTTCCCAATCTCCCTCAGGTTTTATGTGGATATAGTTGCTAAATATTGGGTGTCATCTGTCAACAGAAGTTTCTGTCTTGCTTGGTTCAGCAGCCTAAATTATTACTAAGTAAACACACGTCAGCTTATATTAATTATAAAATGTTTGGCTTTTTATCTCAGGATTTTTACCTCATGGTTTGGTGCTTTTCCCAAGAAGGTATTCTCATCTGGCTTCCTCTGTGTCTGGCTGGTGACATCACTTCTACCTTTCCTTTATTCAGAGTTCTCCTAGTATGGTCACCCTCAGCTATATTTCCTCCCTGCCTACTGGCCAATAAGCATTTTGTTAAACCAATAAAAATGACAAATCTTTAGCATAAACATTATCCAACAGTAATACTCAAGTTTTTATTTTTAACATTATGTAATAGAATTGTCTGGACAAGGCAATTATACCAACAATATTAAATTTTATTTTTTTTCACAATAAGATTTTTATTCAAAGAAATTTAAACAAACTCCAACCACTCATTTAATACATTGGTCAACCTACAAGTGACATACTATGGTGTATTGCTTAGACTTTTTAAAATTTATTTATTTTATTAAATATTTCTGCCTCCTCCCCGCCTCCCATTTCCCTCCCACTCCCCCCCCCCCCCCATTCCTCTCCAGTCCAAAGAACAGTCAGGGTTCCCTGCCCTGTGGGAAGTCCAAGTCCTCCCCCCTCCATCCAGGTCTAGGAAGGTGAGGCATCCAAATAGACTAGGCTCCCACAAAGCCAGTACATGCAGTAGGATCAAAGGATCAAAACCCAGTGCCATTGTCCTTTGCTTCTCAGTTAGCCCTCATTGACCGCCACGTTCAGGGAGTACGGTTTGATCCCATGTTTTTCAGTCCCAGTCCAGCTGGCCTTGGTGAGCTCCCATTAGATTAGCCCCACTGTCTCAGTGGGTGGGCACACCCCTCGCGGTTCTCCCTCCTTCTGCTCCTCATTTGGACCTTGGGAGCTCAGTCCAGTGTTCCATTGTGGGTCTCTGTCTCTATCTCCATCCATCACCAGATGAAGGTTCTATGGTGATATGCAAGATATTCATCAGTATGGCTATAGGATTGGGCCATTTCAGGCTCCCTCTCCTCAGCTGCCCAAGGAACTAGCTGGGGACATCTCCGTGGACACCTGGGAACCATCTAGAGTCAAGTCTCTTGCCAACCCTAAACTGGCTCCCTTAATTAAGATATCTCCTTCCCTGCTCCCATATCCACCCTTCCTTCATCCCAACCATCCATTTCCCCAAGCTCTCCCCATCCTCCCCTTCTCACTTTTCTCTCTCCATCTCCCATTACCCCCATCCTACCCCCACCCTCAAGTACCCAATTTTTTGCCCGGCAATCTTGTCTACTTCCAATATCCAGGAGGATAATTGTATGTTTTTCTTTGAGTTCACCTTCTTATTTAGCTTCTCTAGGATCACGAATTATAGGCTCAATGTCCTTTATTTATGGTTAGAAACAAATTATGAGTGAGTACATCCCATGTTCATCTTTTTGGGTCTGGGTTACCTCACTTAGGTTAGTGTTTTCTATTTCCATCCATTTGCATGCAAAATTCAAGATTTTGCCAACTTGACACCAGTTATCTGGAAAGAAGAATATCATTTGAGAAAAAATCTAACATTAATGTGGGCCTATAAGCAAGTTGAAGTAGCATTTTCTTGGTTAATCACTGGTGTTGGGTGGGACTTAAGGGCTGGGCCGCTGTGATCCGCGCTGGGCGCTGTGTAGTTCGTCCCTCTTGCCCCTCGGGTCCTTGCTCCTGGCTCTGAGGGCGGCCGATGGCGTCCCCTGCCGAGCGGTGCCGGTGAGGGTGCGGAGGAGGCGCACAGCGGGAGGAGGAGCCATGAGCCTGGCACGGAGTGGCCATGGCCATGGCGTATGCCTATCTCTTCAAGTACATCATCATCGGCCACACAGGTGTTGGTAAATCGTGCTTATTGCTACAGTTTACAGACAAGAGGTTCCAGCCAGTGCACGATCTCACAGTTGGTGTAGAGTTTGGTGCTCGAATGATAACGATTGATGCGAAACAGATAAAACTCCAGATCTGGGATACCGCAGGGCAGGAGTCCTTTTGCTCTATCACAAGGTCATATGACAGAGGTGCAGCAGGGGCTTTACTAGTGTATGATATTACAAGGAGAGACACGTTCAACCACTTGACAACCTGGTTAGAAGATGCCCGTCAGTATTCCAATTCCAATATGGTCATCATGCTTATTGGAAATAAAAGTGACTTTTTTTATTACTTCACTGCGGTGGTACCCACCATGCAAAGATAGTTCTGAATTGTACACATAAGCAGCTTGCACATTCTACCCTGTTTTTAGTTTTAGTTCCTGCCTCCAGATTTCCACTCTTTTAATTCTAGAAGTTATAGTCATGAATTCTCTCCCTGATAGAGTGTGACCTGAGACTTATAAATGGAAGTAAACCTTTTCATCTCTATGACCATTTTGGTTATGTTATTTTTTTTACAGCAAAGAAACCATAAATAGGACAGATGGTGACTTTAAATTTATTTATTGTTCATGATACTATTTGTCCATAAAATATAAATGCCTTATTAATATTTTTGGTATATGTCATATGGTTTACACAAATAAAATTATTCCTTCTTTATTCAAAATTATATGACAATCTTAAATGTAAAACAATAGAAATATTAAATAATAAATGCTGTAACATATTAAAATTTGAAATCACAAAATCCTTTAGAAATTTATCATATGAGTTCAAACTAAAAAAGAAACTCTATTCAACATTATTCTTTATGGTAAAACCATTATATATCAATATACAAAAAATCACAATGGAGATTGCTCTGGGGTAAATATGAAATGATTATTCTTTGGAATTAAAATTTTGAACATAAGATTCATTTTGTCTCCATATTTCCAAATAAAAACAGTATAATTGTGTCTTAGAAAATAATTCCAAATTGGCAAACTGTCAAATGGTAGCTTATTTAATATCAAAATTGCCAGATTCTCACTGAAGACTAATGATAGAATTACTGAATAATTTTGCGGTCACTGATAGTGTAATGGTCTTTATTTTGACACACAACCCCGATTACAGATGGAGCTGAAATATTTCTCAGTGGATCGGTTAACAGCAGAATGGGAGGGGAAAACTGCTCAATTCAATGATCCACCTTTTATGTATGAATAGAAATGGCCAGAAATATAATGAATTCAGTCTTTTAGATGCTTGCTTCATCCCACCACTCCTCTGCATGTTTGGAATGTTTCCTCTCTCTAGGAATCTGCCAATATAGTTATGTTCCTTGAAGAAAAATGGTTTTCAAGTGTAATGTACTTACTACATAAAAGCTCATAACTCAATGTAAAGTATGAAGTTTTAAAGGCACCAAGTATTTCTAAAACTACATATCACATAAATAGGTAAGAAATGTGCATTTTTCTTAAAGATATGCTTAGATTGCTACATATGCAATGATGTAGATATAAATATATTGAAACCCTTGTGTCACAGATTGCAAGCTTCTGTGCTCTTTCTTTTTGCAAAATTTAAGCTTTAATTATAATTTATTTTTATACCTGAGGTAATTTAACATCTAGATGTTAGTATAGGATTCAGATGTATTTGTTTTTTTTAATGAGTGTTGCTTTTAAGCATATTATAACATATCACACCTTGTTACATATTACTAGATCTCTGCAATGGTTTCAATATTGCAATAATTAATTAATAGTTCATTAGGTAGGAATGATATATTCTGAATATCATAATCTTGTTTGTTTGTTTTGGTTTTGCTATGTGTTTTTAAGATAGGGCATCCTGTAACCTAGTATATACTCAAGTTTCCTAAGAAGCTTAAAATTACATTACCTCTGTTTCTACTTTCAAATTGTTGGGATTAAAGAGCTGTGTTTCCATTACCAACATAATTTTTTAATTATTCAGTAGTATATTTCAGTATTTAGCAAATTTTTGGTAAGTAAAATTAGTTAACTGTTTATAAATTTCTTTTATTGATTGATATATGGGTCCCTTGAAAGTTGATACATATAAATTCTGGTGATATGTCATATTGTATTATGGACAAATATTACCTAATTGATTTTTTTTTTGAATTTTTTAGAGACAGGCTCTCTCCGTAGCTTTTGGTTCCTGTCCTGGAACTAGCTCTTGTAGACCAGGCTGGCCTCAAACTCACAGAGATCCACCTGCCTCTGCCTCCCAAGTGCTGGGATTAAAGGCGTGCGCCACCACCGCCTGGCTACCTAATTGATTTTGACACTGACTCTGAAACTTAAATGCAGCAAGTTTAACTTAATGGATTAGTGATATACATTATTCCTTCTTTTTTTGTTTGTTTAGTTTTCCTGAGACTGGGTTTCTCTGTAGCTTTGTAGGCTGTCTTGGAACTAGCTCTTGTAGACCAGGCTGGCCTTGAACTCACAGAGATCCACTTGCCTCTGAGATAAAAGGTGTGCACCACCATCACACAGTCTATTTTTATTCCTTCCTACCATCCGATTTTCCTTCCCTTCCCTTCCCTCCCCCCCCCTCTCTCTTTCCCTCTGTAAAAGTTTGAAAAAATATCTTTCAATCAAATGGATCTAAGAAGCAAGATGGTGTACCTATCGTAAGAACTACAAAACAAAGTAAATCAAAGAGATGGAGAAGGAAGTGTCATATTCATCACAAGAAATTCCATTAAAATGAAGTCTCTTTTGTGTTACATGGATTACATTGGCTTATCTAAAACTTCAAAAACAAAGGCTTTTTGTGTTCATTAATGTGTTTGTACCCATACACACTGGAAAGGAGGGATATAAAAATTGGACTACTAAAATTTTGAATTTAAATATATGCAGAATAAAAGAAGATCAAGTTACGTGGAAGGATGGAAGAATCTATCATGTGAACAAATTCAGTAGAAGTGGGTAGCTCAGAAACACAAATAACTTGATAAACTTAAACCACTCAAGATTTTTTTAGCACAGTCTATCTTGATTTTGACTTTATATTTAGCCAGATATATCTGTTTCTTCAGGGGTAGCCTGACCCTGGTTGCTATTTTGGCTATGTACACAGATCATCCTTCATGCAGCATTTCATTGTGGGAAATTAATTTGTTCATAAACCAGTAAGGCACACATGTTCATAAATCAACTGTATATTTGCTGCCAAAATATAATATATCTTGCTATATATTGTGCTAGCACATGCTCAAGGCACAAAAAACAATTTTAAAAATTGGTTTCAACAAAGTCCAACATTCTATTCATGAATATCATACTGCAATATAAGAAGGTAAAACAATACATAACCCCTTTCACACAGATTTCCAACTCTGAGAAATGTCGGATGTTAAAGTCCCACTTGTGTCAACCAACAATTATGCTGTTGGTAGTGGGAGAGAAAGGATTCAGCATGTGCTTCTGTTGATTTTTTTTATTTTACCACATCAAAACAAATAGCCTTTACTCCTTATTCGTCAAGGTAATGAGAAAACATATTTTTTTTGATAAGGCAAAAAAAAAAATGGTGAGTGTAGTAAATAAGTTGCCAAGTATGGACCCTGGTACCTGAATTTAAATCAAACCATATTTTAATAAATTTGATTGATATTACAGGTAGAAAAGAAAATGATGGACTTATAGTTCAGTGATCAGAGTGGTTAATAATTATTTTAAAATAAATAAAATAAATAGAAAAGAAAATGCATTTAACCAAAAAACCCAAACCACTTAAACTTAAACCACTCAAGAATTTTTTAGCACAGTCTATCTTGATTTTGACTTTATATTTAGCCAGATATATCTGTTTCTTCAGGGGTAGTGATGTGAACAAGAAAGTAACGTAAGGCTTTTAATATTCCTGGACCTGGATGGAGGGGGGAGGACCTTGAACTTCCCACAGTGCAGGGAATAGGGACTGCTCTTCAGACTCGAGAGGGAGGGGGAGTGGAGTAGGGGGAGGGGGAGAGGAGTGGGGAGAGGGGGAAAGGAGTGGGAGGAGGGGGAGGGAAATGGGAGGTGGGGAAGAGGCAGAATTTTTTTTCAACAAAAATAATAAAATAAAATAAAAAAATAAAAAAATATTCATTTTATGTTATGTGCTCATGTGTTTTGAAGGTATGTATGTTTGGGCACAATGTGTGTGAATTGCCCACCTTGGCCATAAAAGAGATTAGATCCCCTAGGATCGAGGTTACCGATGGTTCTGAGCCACTTGTGCATGCTGGGTATGGAACTTTTGTCTTCTCTTAGAGCAGTCAAGCCTCCTAACAACTGAGCCTTACCTCCAGCCTAATGGTTTTGCTTGAATAAATATTTTAGGTTTATTTCTTGTTTTGGGTTTGTGTGTATTTGGCTATAATTTGTGCAGGTGAATGAAATATGCCTCGAGGATGGAAGAGGGCATTGTATCCTTTGGGGTAAGAATTACAGACAGTTGTGAAATTCCAGTGCTGGAAACCGAACTAGTTCCTTTCCAAGAATAATGTGTGCTCTTAACTGATAAGTGTCAAACCAAAAAATTGGTTTTTTTCGTTAAATGCATTTTCTTTTTTTCTTTTCTTTTTTTATTAATTATTAATTAAATTTTTATAATTTATTAATTAAAGATTTCTGCCTCCTCCCCTCCACCGCCTCCCATTTCCCTCCCCCTCCCCCAAACAAGTCCCCCTCCCTCGTCAGCCCAAAGAGCAATCAGGGTTCCCTGCCCTGTGGGAAGTCCAAGGACCACCCACTTCCATCCAGGTCTAGTAAGGTGAGCATCCAAACTGCCTAGGCTCCCACAAAGCCAGTACGTGTAGTAGGATCAAAAACCCATTGCCATTGTTCTTGAGCTCTCAGTAGTCCTCATTGTCTGCTATGTTCAGCTAGTCCGGATTTATCCCATGCTTTTTCAGACCCGGGCCAGCTGGCCTTGGTGAGTTCCCGATAGAACATCCCCATTCTCTCAGTGTGTGGGTGCACCCCTCGCGGTCCTGGGTTCCTTGCTAGTGTCTCTCCATCTGCTCCTGATGTGGACCTTGAGCAAAATTTTAAACATAGCAAGATAAAAAGTAAAAGTGTTTTTTTTTTCCAATACAAAGCCACTGAATAAATAAATTCCTGACTTGAAATATCCACAGAGGAGAATATTTTTTCTCATATGTTTAGAGAAAGTGATGTGATTTCTTTACTACTTTACCATTGTTTTCCAAATCAATATTTCCTTATCACTGTACAAAGTAGTTATAACATTATGAGTGATGGATATTAAATTTACATAAAAGAAATCTGCTCTAATTCCAAGTAATTTTGTAAGCAATGAGCTTTTGTTCATTGTCCATCTTCATTTGAAAGATACTCAACTGATGTAAATTTAACAAAAAGTTGTACTCTTACGATATAATTTCTAAGATTTTAATATTTCTAGAATGAGCCATTCCTTGTCAATGTATAACTTTCTTGGTTGAAAAATAGCTTGTTATCATTAGGAAAAGAAAAAAAACTATTTATTTGGTGGCTACATTTGTTTTGTGTTTGTTTGTTTTTTAATATACTACATAACCCCAAGTATAGGATCTTGAAAGTATCAAAACGAAGTGCTAGCTCTGATGCTTGTTAATGTTGTGGAAGGAAAACCTGTTTGTTTGAATTCTGGTTGTTTCAAGTCAGCAAAAGCTAAAGCTTACAGTTTATTTCTTCATTCATCTATGATTATGTGTGGATTGTTCACTCATTTGTCATTATGTGTGGCATGCATGTTTTCATTTATAGGTTTCTATCATTTATAAAATTTTTATTCACTGTAAAGTTTCTTAATTAATGAAAAATTTAATATATTAAGATATAAACTTTACTGGGTTATTATGCAAGAGCTTGTAAGTTTTCTACACAGGAAAACTGTTGGAAATGCACTTACCTAAAACTATGTATGTTCTGAATGCAGACAATCTTTTCCAGTCACACCAACCAGCCTTCCCAATGAAGTATGATATGATATCGTGTATTAAATTAGCAATGGAATAAACTTGGAGTTAAATGAATCATCAATCAATAAATACCTTCGCAAGCTGCTTCATGCTTTATTGACTCACAAGCTGTTTATTCCACAGTCATTGTGCTTAAGTGCAATTATCATTTAATTACGTTTTCTGCGTGTATCAAATTTTACTTTAGATTTCTTCCTAGACCAAACAATTCTGAGCTCTATATCTATTCATTAACCGTGAGTTGTGTTTAGCCTTCCATATTCACCAGGCTAGTCTTGATTTCTGCTTGTTCACTGGATGCATCTCACAATAGGACCTCATGAAAGCACATTTAACATGCACCCCCTAATTATCATCATAGTTATTGTTCTCATTGCTTACATCAAGATTGCTCTGAAATATTACTGATGATGTGTGTTGGAGAAAATATAGCATATTCTGAGTCAGAGAGAACTATTGAATTTTATAAATGTAAACCATAAATACATACCTTTTGTTAAACTTATCAAATGTTCTATAACAAGAATATGATAATGAAGTGCACATTGAATATCCTTAATTTCATATTGTTCATGTTAAAATTTAAACTTCACTAAAGAGCAGAGAGATACCAGAATCATTTTAAGTTTATAACTTGATGCACAAAAAATTATTTCATTTATTTTTCTATATGAAGATTTCAGAAACAAAACTTCATCATTCTTTAAATCATCTTTCAGAAATAATGGCTATTGGGTGTGATGGTTTAAAAAGAGCCTCCTCTAGAAGAAAATTCAAAATCTACAGGATATTACTTAAGAAAAGAATATTTTACTTGGCTGGAGAGTATATTAATCACTTTCGTTTTTCTATGATAAAATACTGTGACTACATCCAACTTCAGAAGGCTGAGTTTACCTGGGCTTATTACAGAGTTATGAGTTCATCAAGGGGGAAATCCTTGAAACAAGAGCCAGACATCCTAGCAGGAAAAGAAGAAAGACGAGAGGTCATAAGGTCACATGTCAAGGAGAAGCATGAAGTGGAGAAAGCATACTAGAAATTGTATGATAGTTTTCATCTCAAGGTTCACCCACAGTGATGCACTTCCTCTTGCAAGGATCCACCAGCTAAACATACCTAAAGAGCAATATCTCATGGAACAAGATGCCTAAGATTGTGAAGGATATATATCGTTCAAACCACTACTTTGTGACATAACATCATTTACAGCAATGTTAATACTAATAGTATACATCTGGTGATCTTATTTTTTATGAGAGGCAAACAATATTTCTATTTCTAGAAGTTAGAAGTACTTCATGTATTATGGAACAAAGAACCATCGATGCTATAATTCAGCCAAAACTACTTTGATGTAGTCCTGCACCAGCCCAGGTTCAGATCCTCAGAAGGGGAAGGAATACTGGCATGAAGAAGCAGGCAGATCTCTGTGAGTTCAAGGCCAGCCTGGACTACTGAGGTAGTTCCATGACAGGCTCCAAAGCTACAGTTAAACCCTGACCAAAAGAAAAAAAAAAAAAGAACTGTCTTATCACCAGATGAGTTTCACATAAGTGACCATCCTGAATAGCTTTAAATGCCTTTACATTTCAAAACAAGCACGTTTTCTCTACCTTCGAGCATTTACCTCTTTAAAAAACAAGTATGTTTTTCCTAAGTTTTACATTAAACCAATTTTAAACCAAAAGAATGCTTAGAATTTTTCGTTATCTTGAATAAATATTGAGCCAGGCACATCCTGAACTTAGAAAGCTAAAAAGTGATTAACTTAGGCACACATTCTCAATAACAAAGTAATTCAAAATTTAACAAAGCATATTTATAGAAATAGAAATGATTTGCCATAAACTGCTTTCATACAGTTACCTTGTATTTCTCTAACTGTTCCTTTGTCTTATAAAAACACAGGTAATCTGATCAATAAAATAATTTTAAACTCAAAATCAATGCCAAAATAGCTTATCTCTCCATTTTAGGTGTATCCAAAGTTAGAGGCAAAAGATTAGTTGTCAGGCAATTGGCTAATCCAAACTTATATATGCTGGTATATATCAATAAAAATACTGGGTGAATGTACTGGTAAGAAGGACGTGCAGAATGTTTTATCTTATCTATTTTTTTGGCCATGACAGTGTTTTCTTGAAATTTTATATTTCTTTTATTATCAGGTGTTTAGTGGTACACATTCTAAGAATTTTTAGCTTGAGCATGTCATCTTATTCACAGATATATAACTTCTATAATTTTCATTATATTGAAAATAGATTTTTTTTCTCATATAATATATCCTTATTTCAGTTTTATCTTTTGCTTTCCTCCCAGTTACTTCCTCCTCCTCTCCTATCCAGATCCACGATCCAGCTTCTTTCTGCTTCTCCTTGGGACAACTGCCCTTTACTGAAAATAAACAGTGGTGAGTGGACGGCTGTGTGTGGCTGGGCAGAAAGGTTGTGGGGAAGGGACAGGAAAGAGAAACTGCAGTTGAGATAAAAATAACAATAATAATAGCAGTATCAATAATAAATAAAATAATATATTAAATATATAATAAAACATAATTTTAAAAGATAAAACAAAAACATCAGAATTAGATAGAACAAACAAACAGATGGAGAAGAGCCAAAAAAGGGCACAGAAAACAGGTGTAGAGGCAGAGGCCTAATTTTTTGCATACTCAGGAATTCTATAAAAACACAAAATTATAAACAGTAATATATATTATGATGAGCATATATAATATATTTTATAATATGTTACATAAAATATATTTTATATACATATATAATATATGTATGCACAGAACCTGTTTGGCAAAAGGAAGAAACATTTATATTAACATATAACTTTAAAACAAGATTTAAATAGAAAAGAAAAGCCTTGGCATGACATTATGAGGCAAGGAATCTCCAATGATTCCTTTGAGTTCATTTGCTGTTAGCCATCTGCTTTGGGCACGGGGCCTACCTTTAAAAGTAGTTTGTTTTTCCAGTGAGACTCACTTACAGGAAACTTAATTTTTATTTAAAGTGTTATCAATTGAAGATGGCTTCTGGATTAGGGATGGGACCAGATGTCCACTTTTCCTCTCAGCTATAGGATCCTGTCAGGTGCAGACCCATGTAGGCCCTATTCATGCTGCCTCCGTCTCTGTCAATTTTATGTCCATATATATGTTGATTTAGAGGATCTTGTTTCCTTGGGGTCTCACATTGCCTCTGGCTCTTACATCCTGTCCACCTCACTGAGAGGAAGGGTTAAATGAAGACTTTCCATTTAGGACTATTTGTTGTGTTCCTAAGTCTTTTATTCTCTGCACGTTTTCTGGCTGTGGGTTTCTATACTTCTGCTGCAAGAAGCTTCTCTGATGATCACTGAACAAGATCCTACTCTATTTGTACAGCACAATGTCATTAGTAATCATCTCATTGCTATATACTTTTAGTATAATAGTAGTATTTGGTTATAGTCTAGGTCTCCAGGCTATCTTGTACCACATTACTTGTAACCCAAGATGTCTACAACATTGATTAGTATATCTTTTAGGCAGGACAGGTTGCATATCAAAGACTTTGTACATGGATTAGTGTTTATTTTTCTCATTTCGTAGCATGAGATTACCTTCATCTTCCAAAGACACTAGACTGCAGAGGTGAAAGTTCTATTTGGACACCATCTTTACTATTCCATGTTCAATAAGTTATGTAGATTTTGTCTTTAGCAATGGGGCCCTGCTTGTAAGTTTATTAAGAGTAACCTATGGTCATTGCAACAGCCTTGGTTGTTTGAAGTTCCATGGACACTTTGAGGCACCAACTTATTTAGATGTAACCAAATTCCAATACTGGAGGCCTTGTCTGTTGACAAAAAAGTTCTGTTTTGTTTCTGTCTGTCCCAATATTTGACTGTAAAATTTAGTTCACCTTCATATATGTATATATTTCTCAAAGCTTTTACTCTATTAGGTTTACAAATGACTTCTTCATATGGTCCTCACTGTTAATTGTCTGTTTCATTATTCCCTCCTTCATATGCCCTTCTTTCCTCCTCCCTACAGGATCTTCTGATTCTAGACCTCTGAATCATCCATCCATAACTTTGTCAAGTATAGTCCAGATCTAAGAGGATAAACATAAATATTAAAAGTTTATCAAAATAAGATTAGCAGGTTCTATCCTAGGAGCTCTGACCTCCAGTTATAGACTTATGGCGTGTATTACAGTACACGGCATGCAGGCCCATAATCCAGCCAGAGAGAAAACATTAGTTATTCCATTACAGTTATGCAATTATTACACTAGTGGACACACCTTGCCTGAAGGTCAGTGTTAGAGTTTGTAGAGTTCAGCTTTTATTAAGATATTTGCTGCATTTATTACCACATTGACTGCCTTGCTCATTCTGGAGGAAGGAAAATTATATAGCAGTTACTTTGATATTGATTACTTTTTGGTGTGCAGCCAAAGTGTGTAGTTTCTCTGGTAATAAAGCTTTAACATATGCATATTATTTAGGAGGCATGTAGGTGTTGTGCTCATAGATAAGGACTAGAGAAACAAAGAAATGTTAGACACATAGGGTAATCTCTTCAAAGGGATAAATGAGACATGTATAACATATTTTGAACCCAGAAGGCTGGGAGTGGAGGTAGTTAAAAACCTGCTGAGTATGTGGTTAATTCACATGAACTTTTCCAGACATTTCTCTTAAGCGTTTTTTATCTCAGTAAGTCTACAGTGCTATCCTGCTTTAGATCCTTGTATGAGTATTGTTTACCTTAATCTACCTTCTTCTTTAATCTGTAGAACCTGTATTTATGGAAGAGGGTTTATTTACTTTATAAAAGTTTTAATGCATTCAAGTCTTTATTATAATAAATTTACGTATTTATTTCACATCCTGACCACAGCTTCCCCAGCCACCTATCCTCATGTTACCTTTCCTCACATGCCCTCTACCCTCAATGCACTCATCTGTTACTATTTATAGACCCTCATATAGTAACTCATCTGTTACTATTTATCAACCCTTTGCTGGCCATGGTATTTCAGAAATCCTCCAAAATGTAATGAGTGATCAAGGTCATGTCCTATAGCCTTTGCTGTTTCGGAGACCTCTGGGGCCTCCTTGACCATGTCTCATAAGACATACTGGCTAGCTTTTCGCCAAGTTGGCAGGAATGAGAGTCTTCTGAGAGAAGGATAAGACAATTGAGAAAATCTCCATAAGATTGGCCTGTGGGGACACCTGTGGGAAGGTGTTTTTTTTTTTTTTTTTTTTTTTCTTGATGGGGGATGTCAGAGAGTTCAGCCCATTATGGGTGCTGCTGCTGCAGGGTGTGTGCTCTTGGGATGAATAAGAAAACAGAATAAGCTAGGAGAGAGCAAACTAGCTACTAAGCAGCCTCCCTGTTTGGCCGTTTTTTTCAATTGCTTCCTCCAGCTTCTTGTGTTTTGAGTTCCTGTTCTGACTTCTTTTAGTGATGGAGTATGATCTGAAGTGTGTAAACTGAAATAAATCCCTTCCTCCATAAGCTGTTTGTGATAATGTGTCTGTATGAGCGATAGAAAACCTAACAAAAAGAGGAGAAATCTCATGGCTTGCACTATTGTCTTCATTTAATAATTTATGTTTTCTGGGAACAACATTGTCCTTTTATGCATGATACCTCCATTTGATTTTTTTCAAACACATTTTAAGTTAGAATAATAATTAGTGAATTTCAAAATGTAGTTTTTATAATCCTTCATTTTGCTTCTAGTTTCCTTGAAAGAATGAGTTTTAAGAACTATGAAAATTGCATCTGTAGCTTTTCCTATGTCTCCCTGAGAGGCTGGCATCCCAAGGCCAAATTGTCTCATTATGCTATGTTAAGTTCTGTGAAAGGTGAATGTAGGCTTCATAATTGCATTTATTTCATAGCAATGATATGCAGTCTATTCCACTACAGTTGGACAGTTTTTGGGTTTCTCTGTTTCCTCGAAAGCCTTAGAAATTAATAAGCATTAAGATTATTTTTTCTCAAATGAAATTTACTATTGCTAAAACAAATAGGCTGTAATTTATGGTTCACTAAATTAAATTTGGTGCGTTGTTTAAAGTCTTTATATTCACACACATGTGGTCAATGTAAGATTGATCTCTTTTCTATGAAGAAAGTTTCAACTCTATCCATTTTTAAAAAGGACAATGAAGAAAGCAAACCTCTTTCAACTCTGACTTGTACTTACACATCTGTAATGGGCAAGTGTAAAGTATACCTCTGTATTTTGTCTGAAAATAAGACTAGAATCCACTAATATTCTCCTAATATTAAAAGAACCTAAATTTTCATAAGATAATATATACATATCCATCTTATTATAGTTATGAAGAGTAAAACCCACTTGGCATGGTATAGTTCCATGTGAAATAAAGACTAAAATCTTCCATAATATGGGTTGATCTTACCTTGCATTTATAGTTTTACATGTAACAGCTTGGCAATTTTTTTCATTCAAAAATATGCCAAACACATGTGTAGACATGTTAATATTGAAATAAAAATGATCATAGATGTGTTTTTTTCAGATAAATGGAAAATGTTATATAAAATGTCTTATTGTAATATAAATAATTCGTTACACCATAGCCTTGTTAAAACTTAAGGATTTATATTCACTCCATGTAACATCCTGGTCCTATAAAATTACAAAATAGCCAGAATTTCAAATAATGCAGAAGATATATCTGAGGGGAAGGAGCTGCTTTGTCTTCCTTTGTTATGATGCTCCATGTTTTTTTACCATTCATGACCTCTTTGTCACCCTTACATGATGCATTTGAATGGTGTATAATGTGCACTCATTTGTGAAATAGATGATCACCCTATTTAAGTATGTGTAGTTTAATAATAAAGTAGAATAACAGGGTCATCAGTACACATCATAACTCCCAAGTCACACATTTTATTGTACTTTTAATTATGTAAATAAATATTTAAATT
Source organism: Microtus oregoni (assembly GCF_018167655.1). Classification (NCBI taxonomy): domain Eukaryota; kingdom Metazoa; phylum Chordata; class Mammalia; order Rodentia; family Cricetidae; genus Microtus; species Microtus oregoni. The sequence goes on along the minus strand of NW_024543080.1, from coordinate 16,846,076 downwards.
TCCATGACAGATCAAAATTTGGAGTTTCTGGGTATTTAATATAAAATGCTAATATAAGAAGAGGGAGAAGAAAGACCTCTTTGAAAATTAGTACCAAGATGAAAGTATTTTAGGAAAAAATAAATACATAAGGAAAGAAGCACTCCCACTATTTTGAGGTATTATAATATGAGTCTGTATACATGTGACTTCGTATCACAGTGGAACTCTAAGAGTGAAGGTAAAGGATGTATTTCAGCATTATTTCACCAAAAGAGCAAAGTTCCCAGGACATTTAAAGCAATGCAGAAGAGCTATCCATCGAGGAATGCTTGGAGGATGCATTAACTATTCAACAGTTTCACTTGGATAGGGATAGTTTGAAAGACAGACAATAAGAAAAAGTAGCATTGGGAGGTATTTCTGACAACTACAATAGCAAAACCAGAGATATGGATAGGTTTTCTACAGAATAGGGCCTACTTTAATTTTGATAATAAATTCAAATTAAATAAATGTGATACATAATATAAATTACTATGCTCAAGAACTAGACATTGATAGTACAAATTAAAAACAATATATAATACATTTAAATGGTCACATGACTTGGATATAATAATGAATGTGTGAGAGAGAGGCAAGGACTGAGGCAGAACTAAGACAGAGACAGGAAGAGAGTAAGAGAAAGGGAATGCATAAATGAAGCTTACTAACTGTCTTTTCTATGAAGGTGATACAGTTTGCGTAGAAAATCCATTAAAGGATATTTAATAGTGCCTCTCTTTAGGCACTATTTTGTAGGATGGAGCTTTTAAGTGGTTGGATTTACCAGAGAAAGTTGGTTGGAGAAAGCAATTGAAGTTTATTTCAATCTGCACTGCTAGACCAAGACTCCCTGCTTCCCATGTTCCACGTGAACAAGCTACTGTCTCTCACTCTTGTGCCCATGTATTCCCTACCATGAAAGCTTAAATCCTTCTAAACATCAGCTAAAAAAATAAACTTTCCTCATTCATTTTTTATATGGTATTTTAATCAGAGTAACACAAAATTATCTAAGGCTATGTAGCACATTGGAGCAAAGATATGAAAGAAAGTAGAAGAACTTGATGAAATTATGTTGATGATGAAGAAAACCACTCCAGGCAAATTAAAACTCAATGCATGCATGCTGAAGTGGCACACATGCTGTAAACTCAAGGAGTACAAAAATAAAACAACAATAATCTACTTTTGCTACAGTGGTTTATATAGAACATTGGAGTCCGAGTATATGAGAAACTGGTTAGGATTGTGACATAAATAACTGTATAGACTTGATATTTTACTCTGGGTAAATGGGGAAACCATTAGGGGTTTCTGTGAAAAGAAATGGCATAAAGTCTCCAACATGAACAACTGAATACTGCCTTGAAAACAGACAGCAAAAACAGATTAGGGAGACTTGGAAACTTGCAGTGTTCTAGATGAATGATAATTTTATGTTGAAACACGGTAGGAGAGATAGAGTTAGTAGAAAACATTTAGATTCTGAAACCAGCAGGAAACACTGACACACTGATTGAAGAGTACAAGCAAAGGGAAGTCTAGGAGGACACCGAGTTATTAGGCTTGACAAAACAAAATGATCATGACCTGAGATGGAGATATACGAGCACAGCAAATCTTAAAGGGAAGACAAGGAATTCACTTCAGGACATGATAAATCCCAGTACTGGTTACACATCCATGTCAAAGTGTCAAAAGAGATTCATACTATTTCTGAATTCCAGTAGAGTAGTTCATGATAGTAATATTTGATATGGGGAGACAGGAGAATGGATGATATCATCAAGAGAGTCAGTAGGATGAAAAACTAAGGTCATCCAATTGATAAAATTGGAAGCATTCCAAAATTACTGAAGTGAGTCAAAGGAATGCGGAGCTATTGAAAACTGGGAGGCAGTGACAAGCAAGAAAATAGCAACTCTAGAAGTGTGTACTGGGATAAGACTTAAATAGATACATTATTTTATAAGCGGAAACAGCTACATTTTGCCAAATGCTGCTGAAATGTTAAAGAAATGTCAAGGGAATGTCAATGGTAGGACTGAGAAAAGTGGAGGTCATTGTGAACCTTGACAGAAACCTCTCAGGAGGGGAAGATATCAGCCTAACAGGAATAGGTTCAGGAAATGATGGGTAGAAATTGGAGGCACCGAATCAAAATGAATGATTTTTCTATTAAGGAGAAAGCCAGAAGTACATACAAAAGAAGCGAGGGCAGACACACACAGGGAAAAATCCTCAAGTCTTTATTGCCATGGAATTGTGGTTGAAAAATCATTGTACTCATTTCATGAATAAAGTGTAAACATAGCCTTGGACTACAATCTTATTCTTTTCTATAAGAATCTTTTTCCTGATTACAGGAGTCTAACTTCCAGCTTCACAAATTCACCACTTGGGTCTTAGACAACAACTACTTTTAGATAACTACTCTTGTCTGCTATTTTATATATTTCTCTAGATAAACACCTCACTTCTAATCCTGTCTTCAATTAAACTCACACATAATGTATATTTTAAGATATATGCCTACATATTTATAAGTATCATTTGGTAAATTTAAATATTTACTTAAACAATTTCATTTCATTGTTTTGATTCTTAAAGTGAATATGTACGATCTGTAAGAAATAATACTCCTGGTCCTTTTGGACCAGAAAAAAAAAGGAACACAAATATTCTTGCTATACCCAAGTGAAATAACTCTAGATGGTCTCAGGAGTGATCCTCAGAACTTGTTGCTAGAGTTCAAGCCTTGTTTTGCAGAGCTTCTCAGATCTCAAGGCACTGGAGAATTCACCTTTCTTCTCTTAGGATACAGTTCTCAAAAGATCTTGTTAGCAAGTACTGGGAAGTACCTTCTTTAAACTAGCCAAAATTCTAACTCTGGAATCAAGTCAACAAAAGATAACAAAGCTCTGGTATGAGATATATTTTCTGTATATATAAGTCTATTACTTAATACTATTACATACATTATATTTTGGCAAAATATTAATATTTTCATATAGAACTTTTGTTTACTTTAAATTGTAAAAGCCTACATTTATATTCTTTGCCAATAATTTTGTAACATTATTTACATTTGATGAAAGCATAGAAAGCAAACGTGCTGAAATCTCAATGGAGAACACATTTTATTTATGAAACAGTACATTACTGAATCCTGACTAGATTACATCAATATTTTATTAAAATTCACTAGATACAGTCTGTCTTCTAGATCACTTTTTAAAATTTTACTCGCAAGACGATTAGCTTCAGCCAAGATGGTATTTTTTACATAAAGCCTTAATTAAATAGTTTTCTAGCTTGCTTATACATTCTATTGTTTATGTCAAATTAAATTACCATTCATACTGTTTAAAAAGGTATGGAGAAATCAAAAATTCTAATAACTGTGTTCTTCTCAACCTTTTAAGGCCCATTGTTTTCTGTAGCCACAGGTTAATATAATCTATCGGGTCTGAGACTTTAAAATCAAATTTAGAAATTCTGAGATCTTATACACTCAAAGTAAGTCCATATTTAGAATACTGAATGTGTGCATTCTTCAAGTTGAATTTATAAAATGCATTAATTTGTTGAAGGAGCTGTGGGCTGTGTTCCTGCTGCCCTGCCCCTGGCTGCCTGGCTAGCTTTTACCCCAAAATAATTACACGGAAACTGTATTCTTTTAAATACTGCTTGACCCATTAGTTCTAGCCTCTTAATGGCTAATTCTCATATCTTGCCTAACCCATATTTAGTAATCTGTGTAGCACCAGTCTTACCGGGATAGATTCAGCATGTCTGACCTGGAGGCTTGCTTCATCATGTCTGCCCTGGGGAGAAGAGGCATTGGTGTCTGCCTCACTTCCTCTTCCTCCCAGCATTCTGTTCTGTCTACTCCACCTACCTAATTTTCTGTCCTATCAGGGCCAAGGCAGTTTCTTTATTTAAGCAATGACCTTCCTCCATCATTAATTTACCTAATTCTTACGGTGAATACATTCAGCTCTTAATACATATGCTCTCATTTCAGAAAGGAGAATACCTATTTGATTCTATTAGGGTAAGTAACATACCTTAAAGTGCTACATATGGTCTGCATGAGAAACTGAGCTGTTGTGATGGCATGTACCTATAATTCTAGCTCTTGCGAGGTAGAGTCAGTTTAATCAGGAATTCAGCGTCATTTTGTACTATACAACATGTTAGGGGTCAGCTGGGCATACACAGTATCCGGGCTCAAGTAAATAAATACAATACTGATATCAAACACTTGATCTTATTTCCAACCATGTGTTATAAATTCTGGTTGTATTGTTCTAAGGTGTTGTTTCCCACCACCAGATCTATGAAGTATAGGGCAGTCATCCTTCTGCAAGCTCTTCATGGTTGCAAAGCCATGAATCATTATGGTTTTAGTTCTTACATAATTACTTTTCTTCTGACTCTTAAATAATACAAAAAATAAAAAAGATTTTTGACTGCAAGGAGCAGACAATAAAGGACATAGTTACCCGAGAATGTAGTTAGAGAGGACAAAGGGAGACAGTAATTTCAAAAATTTCTCTCAGAGAGAAGCTTACTCAAAGAAGCTAACAGTCCAGGTGTGATTCAAGTCTAGAGAAATTGTACCAGTTATGATAAATTTTCGTGTTTCTAGGAAAGTATTACTATTCTAAACGTAACATAATCCTTAGCATACTGATTGCAAATAGGCAATATACATACATTGGTCATATCCTAAGTTGCTTCTAAAATATTTACCACAATTTTTGTGGTTTTTGTTTTATTTTAAATTGTTTACAATTTAGCTCCACAGATTTGGGGATTACTCTTGATCTACTTATTCAATGTTAAGCTAATGCTTTATATAACTAAAGACAATTGCGTCTTAATCAGTTTTGGGGAGAAAACTTTATTTTCTTATACTCTGCATCTTTCTTTTCCAGTTGAAATGATATTCTTGTCAGTAGCCTTATTACCATAGAGACTCAAAGCAATGAGTAAGATACTTATTTTTTGTTGTTGTTGTTAGATATTTGGAACAAAATGAGTCTTAACCTGCCGCTGTTTCCCAGAGCAATATACCTTGGCAGAGTATAGTGTACATTGAATAAACTACCTCTTTCTAAACTATAGTTTGCTGGGTTTTGATAAACATATGTGCTAAAAACCTCATCATGAAGAAAATAATAGAAATTCATCACTGCCAGAGGTTGAGAGAGGGCTCAATAATTAAATCCATTGACTGTTCTTTCAAAGGAATAGGTTTGTTTCTTAGCACCCAAATGGCAGCTCAAAACTATCTAACATTATAGTTCAGGAAAGCTGACACCCTCCTCTTGCCTTCTTGGGCAATATATGCACATGGAGTACATACTTACATGCAGGCAATGCATGCATACAATTCAAATAAATAAAGAAGAAATTCATCACTACAATGTTTTTCTATATCTCTTTGTACATGTAATTTCCCTGCTATTCTTTATATATAGTGAGTAGTATATTTTATTTTGAGTTTTCACTACTATTTATAATTACAGACTTATAAAAATTGAATTTTATTGTAAATCTGTATAGGAATGTTGACTTTCATTTAATTGTTAACTCATATTTCATTTTATTACTATATGAAAATATTTGCTTTTTGTCATATTAGTAGATATATAGATTATTTCTACTTTTCAACTTTGTCACGAGTATTTTTGATATTTCAATATAAATAGCTGATATCATGGCTAGGAGCTTAAGTGTCCAGAAAGTTCATGTTAAAGACTCAGTACTGAGCCTTTAGGGATAGAGTTCTTACTGGGTGTGGCTTAGTGAAAGGTGTTCAAGAAATTGGAAAAGTGCCTTTGAGGAGAGTCAAAAACCCAATATTGTCTCTCATTTTCTCTGCCGCTATTTGATCATGCAGTGATCAGATTTCCTCCATTTCTAGGCTTCCCATAAAGATGTGTTATCAAAGGCCTAAATGCAATGAATTGAAATTTCCAAAACTGTAAACTAATAAACCCCTTATAATAAATAATTACACATCTCAGGTATTGGATCTTGTGATTAAATGATTATTAGCAGAATAAATTTATTTTCCAATAGAGCATTTTAGAATCTAGAATTGAATAGTAGTTTCTTCTTCTGTGTCTATGGGCATTATGTTTACAGATAATAATTACTTTCCATCCATTACTGCTCCTTGCTTTCTGAGTTAATATATCTTCATGGATGGATTGACAAATGCAGCCATACCAATTAACATGTATTATTAAAAATTATTTCAACCTAGTCTCAGGACTATGGGTTTATTACACATTATTGAATTCCAAACTATCAAAATCTTCTTTGAAAACTTTTATTACTTTTAAATTTGAATGTTTCAGCATGTCAAATTTCAGAACAGAGAAATATGTCATGAGAAATTATCTTTTAAAATAACTAATTATAATATCACAGTTTTGATATAAAATACAATATATACTTAGAATTAAAAATAAATAATAATATATTTTCAAATAAATACTGAACACTGGACACTCCATTGATTTTAAGAAAATATTTTATAATTTGACTATAAAATCATTTTCTTCCACTTTAACGTGTATTTTGTGCTATCATTTGGAGATTAGAAAAATAATTCTAAGTTTCCTCAGCATAGTATATGTTTTTCAAATTATCAAAAAGTTGGACATATAAAAATAACATTGTATACATAACCATGATTAAAGATTGTGAGAAACTCATCGTTGTAAGGTCAGAGTTTGTGGGCTCCCATTAACTCAGGTAAACTCTTTCAGTAGGTCTCCCCATCATGGTCTTGACTTCTTTGCTAGTATTCTCACTTCTCCGACTCTTCAACTGGACTTTGAGAGCTCAGTCCAGGGCTCTGCTATGGATATCTGCATCTGCTCCCATCAGTTGCTGGATGGATATTCATTGATAACATTTAAGGTAGTTATCAATCTGGCCAGCATAGGACTAAACTAGGCCCTCTGAACATGGTTGACAGTTGTGTGGCTGGGGCAGACTGTGGGGCCACTGGCAGCCAGACCAAGATTTATCCTTACTACTTATATTGATTTTTTGGAGACCATTTTCTTTGGAGGGCTACCTTGCTTAGCATAGATATAGTGAGGAGGTCCTTGGTCCAACCACAGAACAGTGTGTTGGACTTTGTTGACTCCCCCATGGGAAGCCTTACCCTCTCTGAGGAATGCATGAGGGGTGGGATGAGTAGAAGGTGGAGGGAATGGGAGGAAGGAAGGGTGTGGGAACTGGAATTGGTATGTGAAATGAGAAAAGATTGTTTTAAAAAAATAAATTAAAAAATAATAAGAGAAATCAACATTTAATATATCTTAGGTTGAATATGTCTTCTGTTTTAATTGTCCTAAAAACATAAAATCATGTTTATATTTTCAATTGCTATAATTAAAACATTCTGCTACCCATTTCTTTCCTTTTTTAGGTGGTACTCAAGGACTGGAACAGTTCATACATATCTTTGGGAGTTGGTAGCAGCAATGTAATTGGACTGTCGGAGAGGAAAAAGACTCATAGTTGACTTATTAAAAAAACTTCCCTTGCTTTTTATTATAATGAATTTATAAGAAATGTGATTTGATAAATTGTATGTTTATTATTAATTTTCATGCTAGAATTGTGGTCTGAACCTGTTAATGTTTGTAGCTACTTTGTTTTACTATGAAAATGTTCCTGATTAGAAAAAGATTAGAACTTCTCTGAGAAAAAATTTGACATGATGTCAATGAATCCTCAGACTTTCATATGTTTAATATGACAAATTTGAATTTTAATGCAGCCAAAATCTGTTAAAGACACCCTAGATCAAATTAAGTATGCCATCCCATCTTGGACATCTGCTATTCCTTTATTAGGAGATATTGTGACCATAAGACCATGAGTATCATAAAGCATCATCTGCCTGCCTATGATTATCTGGTTGCTTGTGAACTCTGTAAATGGGACGTTGGCTCAGAAGTGCATGGCATTCAACTACACACTCTTCCCTAACATTTTATGAACAGAGACTAGTACTACATATCAGATAAGATCTTTTTCCATCCAGGAAACCTAAGACAGACTATACCTGACAGAATGTATGTACTAATGATGATTAATTTGGATGGTGGAAGAAGACAACCCAAGACAAGGACAGTAATCTGTTCTGTAGCAGAAACCCATATTTTAATAAATCATTTAAAATATGGACAGTATGTGAGAACCTATGTATGTGGATTCATTCCATCTTGACCAAAGATTAGCAAGTTCAGGCCTATTCTTGCATCTTCAAGGGTACTGACAGCATGTTTGACCCAAGGTGTGGCTGCTAACAATTGCTTTGAATAGGGTGTGGTTATTTGATGCTTTGTGTATTGAGAAGGTGAATATTATATTTGTTCCTTGTATAATGGCAAAAGTCTTTTGTCTTGTCTCTCCTCTTTGAATTGTGGTATATAAAACCTATGAGAATCAACATGGGTAGATTCAGTATTCACAGGGCTGCTCTCCCAACTCTATCCCATGTCTCTGTCTTTACTTTTGTATCTTTATTATTCTACCTGCAATTTCTCAATCCTAATGTTTCCCTTCAAGCAAGGATAAATAAACTGGGCAGGACCCAGCTGTTGTTGTCACTTGGATGTGGGATATGGCACTCCACAGCATAGTGAAACTGAATTTAAGACTTTTTTCTATCTAAGGGATACAGAATAAATCCACACCCATGGTGCTCTGGTCACCCCTTTTATTCTCTTTTCTATTTTTCTGTCCTCTAATTTTCTTCTAAGTTCTAATTATTTCTAGTTAACCTTCATTTCAATTCTCTGTTCCAGTTCTCTTTATCCCAACTCATTGGTTCCAATCTGCTGTTTCAATTCTCTCTAGTTCAAATTCTCTTTTGTTTCCTTGTTCACCTAGATTAAATACACTTATTGTTGGAAGCTCGAGGCAATTGGGGAAAATTTACAAGAGTTACATCTCATTGATCACAGCACATTTCTTGGGTAAACGATAAGGATAGAGCCCTTTGCCATGGCAATATAAGGTTTAAGACTTATCAGAGGTCGGTGGCAGAGTTCCTAGTGAGACAAGCTGTGAGACACAGGCTTTGATCAACCAGACGTGGCAAGTGAAGGACTGGCATGATGTTTAAGGTTATTTTGTGTTAGTAACATTGGGTAGATGTCTGCAATTCTGATCTTTTGCATATCTGTAAAGCTTTTAACTTATGATCCATTTACAGAAACATTCAGTCTACTTTGAACTTGCATTGGTGTGAAAATGAGCTGTGTGTAGCTTGTCTTGGACTTGGGAGAAATTGTTGGGATTTTTGTGTTAGTCTAAGTAAATGAAATAGCAGGCTTTTAAATGTTCTACAGTCCTTGTGGGACAATAGATCTAGTTATGAAGCATATCTTAGTATATTTTCTATGCATCAAAATTATACATCTTAATGAGAAGTCATCTTCCTGATCACCCAAGGATGTATGTACCCGTAAGATTGAGATGCAATCATGAGATTACATATTCATATCATATGAAATTACACACTACAGTGCAAGTACTTGGGAGACACCATAGCTGCTTTAGCAAATGTGAAATTATGGACAGGTATTTTCTAGAGTCCATGATCCTTTAGGCCCTACCCAGATGGAATTTTCCTCTATCAAAGAATCATTTTTCAAATGTGTTGACCTCTGAAAACTAGTTGTCACTTGCTGCAACTCCCATGGCCTCTGACAAGTTTGGTTGTCGCTGTTGTACTGCCCTGGTGGGCTGCAGTGCCTGCTATCCTAGTGTGGGAAGACTTTCTGTATATGTGTTGCTTTTATTGGTTAATAAATAAAGATACTGCTTTGGGTAGGGAGGAATCGGGCTAGGCAGGGAAAACTAAACTGAATTCTGGAAGAAAGAAGGCAGAGTCAGGGAGAAGCCATGGAGCTGCCAGAGAAAGACACAAACTGCCAGCTGGAACCTTGCCAGTAGGCAACAAGCCTTGTGGTAAAATATAAAAAAATAAAAATGGGTTAACCAAATATGTAAGAGCTAGCTAGTGATATGCTTAAGTGATTGGCCAAGCAGTGATTTAAATAATATAGTTTCTTTGTGATTATGTTGGGAGTCTTGGTGGCCAAGGAATGAACAAGCGGCCCTCTGACAACACTCTCCTGAATGTTGTAGCTTTCAGAGACAGCTCTCTCACTATTAGATCACAGCACCAGCTCTCCCACTATTATGACCACAGCACCAGCTCTCCCACTATTATGACCACAGCACCAGCTCTCCCACTATTATGACCACAGCACCAGCTCTCCCACTTGCCTCACTGAGCCAGGCCTGAAGTTGTGAGCATGGGGAAGTGGCCTCAATTTCTCAGTGGTCTTGTTAGCACAAGAAGGGGAAAGATTTCCTCCTTACTGATAATCAGCACCTGGGAAAGGTAGGCGAGCTGACCTAGGGTTATAAGCGTAGGCGAACAACCCCTGACTCCCAGCAGCTGCAACTCTTGATAAAGCATGCTTTACACCAAGCCAGGGCAGCACAACACATGAAACTGTGAACATGGGACAGCTGCTCCCATTTCTCATCTGTCCTGTGGCAGCATAGGCAGGGACATGAAGCCCTCCCCCTGCTCATCAATGCCTGGCGCAGGTCAGTGCAAATCTTATTCCATCTAACATGGGAGAATCAAAGGACACTTACTGGACAAGAAGCTGAAGTAAACAGAGACATTCAATCATTAGTATATCACTTCATCATATTTAATATTTCAATTTTTGGATTCGTATATATGTACTAGTCATATGCTCTGGTTCTTTTCTAAAACTCTGGAGTGGCCAGGAATTAGGGAGAAGAGTGACATTTAGGTGCGACTGAAATTTTATTAAAGCAATTGTTCTCCACCTGTGGGTCATAATCCCTTTGGGGGAGATCACATATTAGTTGACCTGCTTTTCAGACACAACTATTCATAGCAGTAGTAAAATTACAGTTATGAAGTAGCAATGAAATTAATTTTGTGGTTGAGGGTCACAGCAATGTGAGGAGCTATATTAAAGTGTCTCAGCATTAGGAAAGTTGAGAACCACTGTATTAGTGTTCCTCAACTCCATTTTTCTAATTGTGATTTTTATGTCACATATGATTTTTTGTTAATCTGTCTATTTATTTTACATCCCAGCTGCAATATCCACACACTCATCTTCTCCCATTCCCACCACCCCTTCTTTGTTCCAACCGCCTAATCTATACTTCTGCTTCTGTTCAGCTAAGTGAAGGCCTCCAATGGGTATCAATAAAACATGACATATCAAGTTGAAAAAAACTAAGCACCTTCCGTGTATTAAGATAGGGCAAAGAGTCCCAGTATTAGGAGTAGGGTTCCAAATGCCAGCAAGAAAAGTGAGAGCAGAGCCCTGCTTGCATTGTTTGGAGTGCCACAAGAGGACCAAGTTACTGTAACATATATACAGGGAGCATATGGCAGTCCCATACAGGCTCTCTAGTTGTTGGTTCATTCTCTGTGAGCCTAGGTTAGTTGACTCTGTGAGTTTTCCTGTGATGTCATTGACCTCTCTAGCTCCTACAATCCTTCCTCCCTTTAATCATCATGATTCTCTGAGATCTGCCTGTTTGACTGTGGATCTGTATCTGTTTCCATCAGTTGCTGGATGAAGACTCTCTACATATCATACGATTATGCATACTTAATCTAATGGTGCATGTTTTAAGTTTATTTGTATGATAGGAACATGCAAGCTTACACTAAGTTATCTTATTATCAATGTAAACTAGGTCATATACTGGAATTTAGTTTTCTCTGAATTCAGTGTGCTTGAAAATAAAAGGTTATTTTATGTGAGCTAGCAGAGTTAAGTGTATATTTCTTCATTTATTTTTTGTTCTGTTTTCCTTATGACCCTAGGCCATGAAACTGCATCTCCACTTGGGCTCCCACAGTAGTGCTAGCAGGAGAGAGAACACCCTATATTTTGGAAACACTGAGAATTGAATGTTTCAGCCTGAAATAACATAGTATTTCTCCTGTTTCCTCAATAGCTAGTGTTAGAAAAGTCAAATTCAAGATGCTCAGCAGGCTCAGTCTTCTTCATGTGTAGCAGGAGAGTGGGGGAGTGGTTATGAGCAAGTGGCACATAAGGTCCCTGCACTATCTGGAAGATATCTCAGGCTTACGACATCAAAACAGATCACTGGGTAATATGACACTTATATTTGCTATTCCTTACTGTAGTTTCATCAGAAAGTATGATTAATTACATTTTAAATTTAAAATAATCAAAACTGATATTCTTCAAAATTTTATTAACTGAATTCTTCATGAAGGCTGTGACATAGTTAAATATTTTAGACAAAATTTCTACAGTGATTTTGACTGAAACACAGTGATAAAATATGGAAACTATGAAAAATGATAATGACTAAAATCATGCATGAAGCTTTCTTTCAGATGTTAGGTACTTGGTATATCTCATCAGGTCTCTCGTTAAAAGCTGAGATGATGAATCTTTCATGACTTAACTCAGAATTCTGAGATTTATCTGTCAGTGTGTGTTTCGTTCTAAGTTTCCCTTTTCTGGAAACTTGCTAAATATATAATTACTAAATTTCTAAATTTAATCTAATATCTGCAACAGACATTCTTAAAGTGATATAATAAAATTATCGGTAATATAAAACAATTGGAAGAAATTTCATTTATGATATTTCTCACTTCCCACATGCAATTGGTTTGGTGGAATGCTTGAAATTTTTTATTTGATTTATTTAGTCCATGAAACATAATCTACCCTGAGTAAGCAAAGAGGAATCAAATACTACCAGTGCCACCAATAACATTGTAAATAACACTTAATCAAAAGAAACTTAAATAAGGAAAACATGAAAAGGAATCTGCCTTGGATTTATTTTTATTTCTGTGATAAATAACTTGATCAAAAACAATCAAAAGGATAAAAGTTTATTTGAACTCACGTTTTCAGGTTCAGTTCATTATTACAAGTTGCAGGAAGACAAGTTTAAACAAATAGTCACATCAAATTTAGTCAAGAACAAAGAGTAAAAGAATACATACATGTTCAGTTGATTGTTGTGTTCTTTTTATGCGCTCAACGATTATAAGATTTAGTACCGCTAACAGAGCAAATGATGTCACCCACCGTGGGATGAATCTTTCTATCTCAATTAAATTAATACAAATAAACAGACCTGCATGCAGGACAACCCAATATACATACTTTGCTCATTGAGAATATCTTGCCAGCTGAATCTAGGTTGTGCTAAGTTGAAGATTAAAGCTAACCACCACAGAAGTCAAGGCTGAAAAAAATTAATATATAGTAGCAGGGAGTCTATTATTTAATTTGGAAAATTAATTCATAATTCTCCGGAGAAAAGTATACATTAGTAAACATGTTACTGTACAATTCATTTGAACACAGAAGTTGAAGAGAACCTTTGAAACATTTAAATTGAAGGCTTATTAGGAATATATATATATATATATATATATATATATATTATCTGTGCTTAATGAACAGGGTGGTATAATCCTCAGGTCTATAAAGATCATGAATTACTAGTGATTCCTTATAGATTTCTCATATTTATATGAGAAAACTTATTAAGATCCTCGTTTGTATAGTGGTGAGTATCCCCGCCTGTCACGCGGGAGACCCGGGTTTGATTCCCAGACGGGGAGCCAAAAAAAAAAAAAAGAAAACTTATTAAGAAAAAATAATAGAAATTACTTTTGTAAAAATCTTACTGTCATATAGTACAAATATTCAAGTTTATTTTCACTGTAACTACAAAACCTTCAAAGTATCTTGCTATGACTAGTGTTTATTCATGTTTCCTTTTAAATGTCCTAATTGCTACTTTAAAAACTCTATTTTCCCAGTGAGTGATCATAATCAATATGGAGTTAATTAATTCTTCATTTAACTCAACTGGAAATAAACTGTTAAGCCATTATGATATCTAGTCATTTAAACATTGGCATGAAGAGGTCAAGATTATTTGAAGCAATGTTTTGAAAGACATATATTATTCCAAGTTAGCATTAATTTTCAATTAACATTCACATATAAAAAAAATAGCCAAATCATTCATCACAAAAACTACTTTTTGTTTTCCAAAAACACTTAGAGCATATCAAATTTAAAAGACATTACACAAACACAAACTAATCAGTTGGTTTATATACACTGATAATTAATTATATGGAATGGAAAACTAAGACAATAATTATATTTCCTTGCTTTTAAAATTATTTATTATTATTATATATGTATGCATTTCTACATGCCTGTGCACTATACAATGTCTGTTTTTCTTGAAAGGTTGAAAGGGCATTGGATGCCCTGGTTTGAGCTGTTATATTGATGCTAGAAATCAAGTCCAAGTTCTCTACGAGAGTCCCCAGTTCTCTCTACTACTGTACCATCAATCTAATCTAGAAAATTACATATAAATTGTGTCAAAAATTTAAATCTTAGCAAAAATAGAATGAGAAATCTTGAAAGCTGAAAACTGCAAACTATTTTACAATAAATTTGAAGATACATGCTAGTAACTACTGACTTCCATTTAGGGTAAGTGAGTTTCACTGAAATTACCATAATACTCTAGACAATGTCTTTGTCTTTTTTTGTTTACAAATGTGCTACCTGATTCAATAGTTCATTTTTGTTCTTCAAGGGCATCTAATAACATCAACCATTTTAAAGGAGGAAAACAGGAAGCTTCATATTTACTCATTAAAAACCAAATTAAAACATTCAGTTATTAAACAGTGTTATGTACTCACAGAGACATGTTTCAACTAATGGAAGAGGAAACAGTATAAAGAAATAAACCTTTAAATGTAATGGATAAAATATTTTGACTAAAATATTCTCAAACCATTAAATTGATAAAGATAGACTTTATGAAAAATAATGTTAGTAAAGCTAAAATCAGACATTAAGATTAGTGAATTGAATTTTATATTTTATACTATATATGAAATTAAATAACCATAGATCTAAGAAGATAGGAATTGCTGTGCTAAAACTTCTGTATATAACAAACATTTACGGACAACAAAGGAAAACACAAGGCAAGTCAGATAACATAAATATTAAAGCTTTTATAACCAAGTCTATTTACAGTAATAAAAGGAATCCTGTGTTATGGGACAATTTTTTGCATATCCAATGAATGGTTAGTATTCATTATATGTAAGGGAGTATAGTGGTTCATGAACAGAAAGAAACAACACATAATCTAAAAATGATAAAAGGTTTTAGAAGACATTTTCTAAAAGTGAAATATACTATCAGCCAATAAGTATATATAAATATGCACAATATCACTATTTATAAGAGAAATGAAAATAGAATTCATATGGAGATAATTGCCTGAAATTCAATAGAATGACTACATAGAAACAGACACATATGTACACACAGAGATTTTTGTAAATTTTTGAAAAAATTGTAAATGTCTCACAATGCAACCAAAAAGAAAAATAATCTATCATTTTTTTACAAAATAAAATGTAGAAATATATTATTTTACAATTTCTGTTCTGTTTATATATTTCAATGATTCAAAGGCTGAAATTTGAAAGTGCATGTTTGCAGAAATGTCAATCAAAACTGTTAAAATTTAACAATATTCCACTTGTCCATTGACAAATAAGTGGATAAGACAACATGATAAACATATTCCCAGATATTCTTCAGTTTTAAAAAATAAGGATGTCAGGAGAATATTTTGACATCGTTGAATCTGGAATCAGGGAATACATGAAATTATTGAAAAGCACTAGTGTTTTGTGTTTTTATTTATAAAAGGTACATAGTCAAATTCATACAAAGTGTAATAGTGTTTGATAAAGGCTAAGAGGAGTGTTGAACAAGGAAATATTACTTAATAGTGAAAGAGGTTCAGCCTTTGAATGCAGAGAAATTTCTAGAAATAAATCATGGTGAGACGTGGACAGTTATGGATATGTGGTTTTAAATTTTATATTAGATTTTAATTATAATATTTCAAGATGGTAAATATATATAATTGCTTGAGAGACAAACAAAATTGTTGGAGAGACAAAAATTTCTTAATGGAGTTTAAAACTTAAAAGCATTTAACATGAAAAATTACTTAAAACTCTTCATTTTTGTTTTTTATGAATAAACTAATGTTCTCTTTATGGTATGGCTATTGTAAGGGCTTATTGAAGTGATATATGTAATATACTTGGTATGCCACCTGACAAGGAAAACATATTCAATAGCTATATTTCAGCCTAATTTTCTGTGCTGAATGACTCATTTTGGGGAAGAAACCTGTAGTAAAATTTAAAAAAAAATAAGTAGCTGTTTACCATATAGATACATATAGATACATTTTATCTTATAAAGACTGAATAATTAAGTAGAATACTTGTAGCTTCAGGATATAAATAGTCAATGATGAATACTGACATATTTTTTGAGATTTTTTATTAGAAATGGCTTCACATTGTTTCAAGAATTTGCATTATTTCCCATAAGTCATATGAAAACTATGTGAAAATTGAAGTTCAGTTATATAGCGTTTGCCCACTTAAGGGATTTTAATCTGTTAGACACAGCAAGAAACAGCAAAGAAAGGTAAGGTTTACAGACTTACAGCATTGCACATCTTGTTGTACCCTGACTAAGAGGAGTTACCGAAGACAAAGCAATCATGACTAAATGGCACACACTAATCAGCACTAGGTACTATTTTTTGTTCAAGTGAAAAAAAAATTGTTAGCTTTCAAGATTTAAGGAAATGACACAACATAGGTTGTAGTGACTACATACCTGTACTCCAAAGGAAGCTGCAAACACTTATTCTTCGGTTCTATACTCATAGGTCTGCTGCTTCAGTTCTCCAAGTCTCTCAGTGATGATAAGGACACATTTCTAGAAAGGAGAAACAGGTGGAAAGCATTGAAAATATTTCATGAGACATAGTGTGTCTGTTTTGATCATGTTGCTAAGTGTGATTCAGATGAGTGTATCATCTTAAGAATGGTGGAACACAGCTAATTTAACATTGCTGAGCTGGGATCAGCCAACCGAAACTAAGACGTGTCATGACATACTGAAATATAAATACAGAACTGAGATGCTTTGTAGCAGTTTAATTTGACTGGTACCATAATCTTTAGTGGATTTGGAACTATATGATAAGTATATTCAATCAAGAAGCTCAAAACCAAAAGTTTTGGGTTAATTTGAAGTTGCAAATGCATAAACTAACTGATAGACCATTTGAATTTGGAATGTCAGAGCTGATTTCTATCAGCTCAGACAAAATGAATGAGGACATAAAATTACATGAAGCCCTGGCCCTAAATAGGACTTCAGGCAAAGGACTTCAGCTTTTAGTTAAGTCTGGAAAATTAAGTCTTCATTTCAGGTTGTGTCTCCAGCATTGGGATACAGGGGAAAATGACATATTTGAAATATTCTATTGTAAGTGGACAATGAAGGCAAGAATGAGTGAGTTTCAAGATCTGTACTTCATTCTTCATTTCACAATAAAGCTGCAGTTTGGTAGACCCGGAAAGATGATTCCTCATTTAAGAGCAAGTGCTGCTCTTACTGAGAAACGGAGTTCACTTTCCAGCACCCAGCCAGGTTGCCTATTGTTCCAGCTCCAGACAATCAGATGTCCCTGGCTTCCATGAGCATCTCTACACACACACATATATCATTCCCCAATTACACACAAACACACACACATACACACACACACACATACATTATTAAAACTAAGCTTTTTATATAAGAATCTGCCTTTTATTTGTTAATATTTTCTATTTTCTTATGATTGCTTAATTACACACTACTGAATACCCTTTCTTATGATATATGTAAAGTACATCTTAAAAATATTTTCTCACTACTCCTCTCAAATACTTTATTTTTCTTAATTCAAATCTACTTTGGTTTACTTAGTGAAGTTATGCTCTATTTAATTACCATTAATTATTCATTAATTGATGAAGCTTTGGAAACTTCAAAAACATATATCTAACAGTTTACAGTCCCCAAAAAGAAATTTTATCTCTGTTAAATTTTTAAAACTTCATGTTCAAAGAAGCCTAGTATATTTCTTTTCCTCACAGGCTTAAAGTTCAAATATAAAACTGGCTCTTGGGAATTGAAGACAAGTTCTAAAACCAGGCATTCTAGGATTGTGCTTGGAGCTGAAATATAATATGGAATATATTGAACTGGAAATTAACTGTGTGGCTCAAGGCATCTCTTGATAAATACTAGTTTTTTCTTCCTTAACATATTCAATTTATTTATAAAACTAGAATTAATATGACTTCAAATATTTATGGTACTCTATTAAGTTCTTATCAAGTTTATACATATAAAATATGTCAAGAATTAATTAGTAGGGCTATGTACAGTATAATTTTAAATAATATGAAATTAAATTAAAATGAAGCTTTGGGAGGTCAGACTCACACTTGTGAAATATCTGAGTTGCCTGTGTGAAACAATTGTGGTGTAATAATAGTTCACGTTTTTACATTTGTATACTTAGAGTTGAACATCATATTGCACAACTTCAATTTCAACACTTGGAAGGCAGAGGCATATAAATTGTGTTAGTTTGAATGGTGGCAGTGGAAGCCACTCATTTTGTTTCTGGCTGCCCAGCCCCCAAATAATCACACAGAAACTATATTAATTAAAACACTGCTTATCCCATTAGCTCTAGCTTCTTATTGACTAACTCTTACATATCAATTTAACCCATTTCTATTAATCTGTATATCACCATGAGGTTGTGGCCTACCAGCAAAGTTTCAGCATGTCTATCTCTGGTGGCAGCTCCATGGTGTCTCCCTCTCTGCCTTCCTTTTCCCAGAATTCAGTCCAGTTTCCCCTGCCTACCTAAGTTCTGTTCTGTCAACAGGCCAAGACAGTTTCTTTATTCATTAACCAATAAAAGCACCACATAGTTGGAAGGACCTCCCACACCAGAATGGCCCTCATAGTATCATTTATTTGAATGCTTGATTATCAGGGAATATCACTACCTGAGAAGTATAAGGAGGGTATGGCCTTGTTGGAGTAGGTAGTGCCTTTTAGAAGAAATGTGTCACTGAGCATGGGACCTGAGACTTCAAAAGCCCTGCCAAGACCAGTGAACCTCTCTTCTTGCTGCCCATGGAATCGGATGTTGAATTCTCAGCTACTGCTCTAGGACCATGTCTGCCTGTATTCTGTCATAAAACCTGCCATAATGACAATGGATTAAACATCTGAAAATTGTAAGCAAGCTTCCAAGAAACGTGTGATTTTGTAAGAGTTGCCATGTTCATGAGTCTCTTTACGGCAACATAACACTATGGCATAGATCTTCATGAGTTTGAGGACAACCTGGTTTAAATTTACATCTTAAGGTCACCAATATGAGTAGAACCTGTGTGAAAATAAGTTGAATGGTTATTTCTGGCTATAATTGACATGTTTATTCATTTTGTAAAAACTGTTAATATATCTTTTAGAATCCAATGTTGTAAAAGGAGCATGGGTCCTTTGTCCCATCCTGCCTGGCTAGCTTGCTCCCAAAATAACCACACAGAAATTGTATTAATTAAATTTCTGCCTGACCCATTATCTCTAGCCCCTTATTGGCTAACTCTCAGATATTGATCTAACCCATTTCTAATAATTTGCATTGCCACTTTACTGTGGCTTACCAGCATTATTCTAACCAGCATCCATCTTGGAGAGGAGAGCCATGACATCTGCCTGACTCTGCTTTCTTTCTGCCAGCATCCAGTCCTGTCTTCCCCGCCTATCTAAGTTCTGACCTATCAAAAGGCCAAGGCAGTTTCTTTATTTGACCAATGAAAGCAACACATAGAAAGAAGAACCTCCTACACCAATCCAACACTTCAAATTTGATCAGTTTTGTGCAGTTAAAATTAAGATTCATTTTGTAAATATTACAAGATCTTGTATTTTTAAGTTTTTAGTGTAAATCAAATTAATTATGTTTAGAGTAATAATTCAACAATAACTATAGGTTATTTATATATATATTAATATGTTTTTATTATATAATAGATTAAACTCATTATTTTCAGAATGATATTACTTCCACACATTCTGAGCATTTTTCAAAAATATAAGTAGTCATAATTCAATCAATAAATAGTGCAAACATTGTGTTAAGGTTTTTCAGACTATGTATACATTATACTTATATTGTATGCATAATTACTAGTCATTTGTACTGACCTTCCTCACCAATTGTTATACCTTAATATATTTTTATTCCTTTTTAATTCATGGAAGTCTCCTAGTCCTATCTTAGCTTAAGTTTTGTTCATTTCTTGTTAATGTCGGAAAATATTTCCAGAAAAAAATCAGGGAAATATATTTGGACATAATTCTTTTTAAGTTATACATGTCTTTGCATGTTTCTACACATATAAAAATATCTCATTTTTAAATTTTAGATCAATATATTACTCTTCAAATTCAATTTTATGTTTTAGAGAATTCCATATGAGAATATTATCCATACAGAATTTACAACCTTTTTTTCCCCATCTACTCCTACCATGACTCCCTACTCCTTTTCATATTCATAGCAAATTCTTTATCAATCAACACACACAAGCACATATATGTGTACTTAAATACAGCCTTCTGAGTTCAATATATTCTCATTTTATATCCTTTTTTCCATTTGATTTTTTCTTGCTTTTTTTTTTGTCGAAAATCAGGTGTTTGAACATGTGTGGATTAATATCCGTGTCTTTAAGTTCCATTGGTCCTCCTGTCTGTTCTTATGCCAATACCAGGCTGTTTTCAGTACTGTTGCTCTGTAGTAGAGTTTGATGACTGAGATTGTTATGCCTCCAGAAACTCTTTTATTGTACAGGAATGTTTTGGCTATCCTGGATTTTTTGCTTTTCTATATGAAGTTGAGTACTGTTATTTCAAGGTCTGTGAAGAATTTTGCTGGTATTTTGATGGGCATTGCATTGAATCTGTAGATTGCTTTTGGTAAGATTGTCATACAAGTCTTCCACCTATTTGGTTAGAGTTACTCCAAGATATTTTATTATTTGTGGCTATTGGGAAGGGTATTGTTTCTCTGATTTCTTTCTCAGCTCTTTTATCATCTATATACAGAAGGGCTACTAATATTTTTAAGTTAATCTTGTATCCTGCTACATTACTGAAAGCGTTTAAGAGTTGTAGAAGTACCTTGGTAGAATTTTGGGGTTGCTAGTGTAAATTATCATATCATCAGCAAACAGTGAGATTTTGACTTCTTCTTTTCCAATTTGTATCCCCTTGATTTTCTTTTGGTGTCTTATTGCTCTAGCTAGGACCTGAATAGATATATAGAGAGTGGATAATCATGACTTATTCCTGATTTCAGTAGTATCCCTGGGAGTTTCTCTCCACTTAGTTTGATGTTGGCTTGCTGTATATTGCATTTATTATGTTTAGGTATGATCCTTGTATCCCTGTTCTCTCCAAGATTTTTACATGAAGATATGTTGTATTTTGTCAAAAGCTTTTTCTGCACCTAATGAGATTATTTTTTAGTCTGTTTATATGATGGATTACATTGACAGATTTTTTATGTTGAATCATCCCTGCATCTCTGGGATGAAGCTGACTTGATCATGGTGGATGATAGTTCTAATGTTTTGGATTTGATTTGCCAGTATTTTATTTAGTATTTTTGTATCAATGTTCATGAGTGAGATTGGTCTATAATTCTCTTTCTTAGTAATGTCTTTCTGTGGTGGTTTGGGTATCAAGGTAATTGTAGCCTCATAAAAAGAGTTTGGCAATGTTCCCTCTGTTTCTATTGTGTGGAATAATCTGAGAAGTGTTGGTATTATTTCCTTTTTGAAATTCTTGTAGAATTCTGAGCTGAAACTGTCTGGTCCTGGGCTTTTTTCGGTTGGGAGATTTTGATGACTGTTTCTATTTATTCAGCAGTTATAGGTTTGTTTAATTTTCTTATCTGGTCTTGATTTAATTTTGATAAGTGATATTTATCAAGAAAGTTGTCCATTTTCTTTAAGTTTTCCAATTTTGTGGAGTATAGGTTTTTGAAAAATTACCTGGTGAGTCTCTGTATTTCCTCAGTGTCTTTTTTTATACTCTTTTTAAAAATTTATTTATGTATTAAAGATTTCTGTCTCTTCCCCACCACCGCCTCCCATTTCCGTGCCCCTCCCCCAATCAAGTCCCCCTCCCTCATCAGCCCAAAGAGCAATCAGGGTTCCCTGCCCTGTGGGAAGTCCAAGGACCACCCTCCTCCATCCAGGTCTAGTAAGGTGAGCGTCCAAACTGCCTAGGCTCCCACAAAGCCAGTACCTGCAGTAGGATCAAAAACCCATTGCTATTGTTCTTGAGTTCTCAGTAGTCCTCATTGTCCACTATGTTCAGCGAGTCCGGTTTTATTCCAGGCTTTTTCACACCCAGGCCAGCTGGCCTTGGTGAGTTCCCTATAGAACATCCCCATTGTCTCAGTGTGTGGGTGCACCCCTCGCTGTCCTGAGTTCCTTGCTCATGCTCTCTCTCCTTCTGCTCCTATTTGGACCTTGAGATTTCTGTCCGGTGCTCCAATGTGGGTCTCTGTCTCTGTCTCTGTCTCCTTTCATCGCCTGATGAAGGTTAATATTCAGGAGGATGCCTGTCCCCCTTTTCTCATTTTGTTAATTTGGATATTCTCTCTCTGCCTTTTGGTTAGTTTGGATAAAGGTTTGTCTATTTTGTTGATTTTCTCGAAGAATCAACTCTATTCTCATTGATTCTTTCTATTTTTTCTTTGTTTCTATTTTGTTTATTTCTGCTCTCAGTTTGATTATTTCCTGCCCTCTAGTTCTATTAGGTGAGTTTGTTTCTTTTTGTTCTAAAGTTTTGAAGTGTTCTGTTAATTTGCTAGTGTCAATGTAAGGAAGGTTTTAGGTTTATGTATACTGGGTATACATAATACACACACATATATGCCTTTTATTAAAGGCATATACTGTATAAAGCTTATAACTATATAAGGAACTTAAAGTAAAAATTATATTGAAAAGGGTAAATTGAGTAAAGAATATCAATATTCAATTTATAAATTTGTATGAAACATTTATTGTAGGATAAGATCTAGCAATATTTATGTGATATTTTAAACTGAAGATGATATCATAAAAAGCAGAGTGCATTTGTTAAGTCTTGAACATATTCTATTGTCAGAGAAATGTTCTATTCTGTTCTTTTTAATGATATTTCAATGGGTAGTATTTGTGTTCTGTATATTTGGATTTCTGATTCTGAAAATTTATCTAAGGAAGAAATTAAGAAAATGCTTGCAATTGAATATTCAAATTCACTGTACTTGGCAAATATCTTTAAAGTGACTTCCAAGATGCAAAATTTTGCTAAAATGTTTAGTTAAATATTAAAAGTACATGGTCTATAGTATATTCCCTAACATACTTAAAAACATAGATCTTTTCCTATATCCTGCATGACTGATGGTTGAAAAGTATATATTAAAGCAACTGCTCTGTTCATTTGTCCTATTGGTTTTTATAGAGATACCCATTGTTTTTAAATAATGTTTCTCTTTATATCTCTATATCTTTATATGTCTATATCTATCTCTATGTAGATATATATAAAGAGAGTCAGTGACTGAATTTATTTTTTCTTATAAATTTGTTGATGAAGAAACTTTCTAAAAGACAGATAATAAATTTCTATGAAAAGAATACTTGTGCACAATGATTTTATTAAGATGCTTTTGTATAACACGGTGCATGAAAAATGATTCAAGTACCTATGAATTTTTCAGAAGCAGATCCGCAGGAAATGTCATGTTAACAACACAAATAATGCTTTGGTGTACGACATGGTGTCATGGAAACAACACTCTCAGTCAGAGGTAACCCATGAACTTCACTTAAAGAGCTCATCTACTACCTTGCATCAGTGAAAGCATGTCTCAGGAGGAAATGAGAGACCCAGGGAGTCACCATCAAAGCACCACATCATTTTATTTGCTGATGACAACTGATTTTATTATACTATGACTTGGAACGAACTGGCATGGAAATCTGTTCTTTGTGTTGGCTCAATATTGAGCAAAACTATTTTCATAAATATGAGCTATCTCTTTCAACAGAGGAGTTAAAGTAGATGCAGTTTAATTAATACAAATAATCTCTCTAGCACTTTTAAACAGTTGGAAAGTTAATTGCACAACCATATATACAATGTTATTGCTGAATGCACAGAGGTGTTTAAATTCATTTTCATAGAAAATCTATTGAGACCTGACATTTGAATCCTGATCAGAATGGTATTAAGAAAATTCCTGATAAAAGATATTTTTAACAACCCCCAAAAAATTCTGTGCAATGGTGGTCACACTTTTATTTGTGAACTCTCTTACACACAAAAAAATTAACACAGAGTTGCAAAACCTTTTGATTGGGACTTGTAACTACCAGTATTTTCTGCATTATAATTTTAAAATAAAAATATAGCTTAAATTTGTTTATATAAAAATGCATACATATCATAAACAATTATTTAATAATTATATCTTCCATATAACAGTAACATATGGGTTCATAAAATACCATTTATCATTTATATTAATTTATATAAAATTCTTTAATTTCTATCTTAAGAGAAATTATCTAGATTAGTTTTAAATGTTTTTACTAATTAATTAATTATTTAATTAATTTACCATTTACCTTTGTGTCCAGTTGTGTGTGAATGTCAGAATACCACATGTAGGAATATGTTCTTTTTTTCCATAACATGGGTCCTGGTTCCATCCCTGGTGGAATTTCTAGATCCTCATCCCTGCTTCAGAGTCTTTGTTATATCATAGTTTATGTAGCTTTTGAAAAGCTCCACCTCCGTCCTTGTGAAAGAATAAGACATAACAAGGACCATAACGTCCTACAGTTCTTGCAAGTACATATTTAACTTTAATGACTACTTAAAAGTATCTTTATGATTCTTTGGATTTGATTTAAAATCATCAATGATGAAAATTTACTTAATGATTCTCAGGATGTCGTGAAATGATTTACCTGTAGCAACAAGAATGACAATATTAGGACTTGATTCTGAAGTGCCTGCTAATACCAATACTTGAAATCAGTGAAGAAAGGAAACAATAATTGTTGGACTAATAACTTCAAGCTGTCTTGGAACCAGAGTAACCTTCTCATGGGGACTTACCCCTTTTGCTTAAATACTATTCTTCTCTTTGTTGAGTTGTTAGGCACTCTGTGTGTGAAGACCTCAGACGTACTAAACCTAGTAAAAAATTAAGCATATGCAGATGATGCCCCAGGGATGTATATTGGAAATCCTGGATGGCAGTGAGACACAATTCTGGGTAACTATGAGAAACAGTTGCTGTTATTGTAATTTTACTGAATTCCTCTTTCCTTTAACATTATCTAGTAATACATTATCATTTTCAAGCAAATGGAAAATGGAAGTGGTACCCATGCTTGTATTCTCTCTAATTTTAAGAAAAATACATGTCAAAGCAATATCACAGATTATAGAACTGAATACATTCTAGTCTATATCCATTATCAGAAAACCTAAAAGACACACTGTCATAATTTTCACAATCATCATTGAAGGCAAAGCTTATTATAAGTTTCAACCCCTAGTGCTGAAAAATATAAAAATATTTTTCTGAAATTTGACAATCTGTAGAATAGTGCTTTAAAAACACATTACAAGATCAAACACTCAAAAATTAGTTGTCCATTTATTTATTTACTTACTTATCACATTGTATGTGCATAAACATGTATGTAGATAGAGGTTTCTGTCACACCCAGTCCCGCAACTGTTCAATCTCAAAGAAATACAGAGAAGTCTACATTAATTATAAACTGGTTGACCTAGTAGCTAAAGTTTTCTTATTGACTAACTTACATATTACATTAACCCATAATTTTTGTCTATGTTAGATACATGGCATGGTGCCTTTTATAACTGAGGCATTCTTATCTTGCACCCTCTGCATCTGAGTGCCGACTGCTGACTGAGCCTTTTCTTTCCCCAGAACTCTCCTGTTCTCATTGTCCTGCCTATATACTTCCTGCCTGGTCACTGACCAATCAGCATTTTATCAAACAAATACAAGTGACACATCGTTACATGGTACAAATCACTGTCCCACATAGTATGTGTTGGTGTATGTGAATATTTGCATGAATGTGAGCACAAATTAATGTAGGGGCATGAAAGGAAAAGATTTCATGTCAAGTGTTCTCCACAATTTATCTCCACTTACGTAATGAGGCATTTTATTCTATTGAACCCGAAGTCAATCTATTCTTCCCATAGAGTAATACAGTTTGCTACTGGGATCTATTACCACTGCCTTCCCTGAACTGAAATTTAACTGAGTGTCAAGCACACCCACCATTCATATGAGTGGTGCAGAAGCAAACTCTAGTCTACACACTTCTGTGGTATATGCTTCATACCCTATGGGATGTCTCCTCAAATACTACTAATAATAATTTGAAAATAATATTTTAAGAAAAATTTTTAAAATGGACTATGCTTTCCCCTAGTAGTTAAATATCATACAATATTAACAGTTAAAATTAAATCAAAATAAAATTTCATGTTATAAAATTAAAAAAGAAACATATCACATAAACTTTATCTGTGAGGATTAAACCTAGAAATGTTTTTTAGACATCACTGTTTTCCTTTTTCTAATTTAACAGCTCTCTTGCAATGGTCTAAGAATATTTAAAAACCATAACAAAAATTGTATGAGAGCTCGGGGAGTTATTTTTGGAACTATGAACCCTAAGCCTAAATAGCAATATATGGAAAGGTTAATAAATTCATACAGCATTTGCAATAAACTAAAATATCCTTGATTGTTCATAACTGTTAGATTCACAATCAGCATGCAGTTGAATGAGTTTTGTGAGTCATTGTGCACACATTGTAACCTGAGCAGGGATGTTAATGGTTTTACTCAAATTATGAATGCTCCACTGCAGAATATAAGGCAGACTTCATTATAGATGAGTAGGCTTTATTCAACAGCAGCAAATTGTTGTTTAAAATGTCCTTGAAGTTCTACTCTTGATGAACTTTCATACACTTGGAATGTTTCAAGCATCATCATTTAAGTGCAAAGCAAGCACAGTGTATTTTTTCACTTTAGAAGTCAGACTGCTATAGTCCTTTATGTTCATGCATGTGATATTTAAACTTAATTTGGAAATGTCCATTTTAGTTTTCATTATATGAAATTCAAATTATGTGATATGTAATAAACCCTAATGCAACTTATCTATTAAATATGCCTTGTTACATTTGCATTATACTTAGCAGTACACTTTTTTGTTTTAAAACATGAAAGACAATGAGTCTGGTTTTATACCATGCTTTTTCAGACCCAGTGTCTTTCATGTTTTAAAACAAAAAAAGTGTACTGCTAATTGTCTTTCATGTTTTAAAACAAAAAAGTGTACTGCTAAGTATAATGCAAGTGTAACAAGGCAGGGAACCCGGTCTGCTCTTTGGGCTGATGAGAGAGGGGGAGTTGATTGGGGGAGGGGGAGGGATATGGGAGGAGGTGGCGGGGAAGAGACAGAAATCTTTAATAAAGAAAGAAAGAAAGAAAAAAAGAAAGAAAGAAAGACATAAAGAAAGAAAGAAAATTAAAAAAATAAATTATCTAAGACAAAAAAACATGAAAGACATTGAAACTCATATTTGAAATACATAAGTGGAGCCTATAAATATTTCTAAAATGAGTTGGAAGCCATGAATACGAAGTTTATCATTCTTAGCTTCTTTGTGATAAGCAATGTGGTAGAGACATCTCAGTTTTGTGTGAGCATGTGTGTGTGTGATCTCCCGTTAAAATCACTCTTCTTTTTGTCCTCCTCCTCCTGCCCCTGCTTCTTCTGCTTCTTCTGCTTTTATTTCCATGATTCTCCGATTAAGTTGTCTGATTGGTTGCTTTGAGAGGATCAGTTAAAGAAACCAAATCCCATATCCTCATCTGATTGCTCCAACTTTTCTTGGCTTCAGCCTTCACTGGGGCTGCAGTAGCAGCAGGAACAAGAGTGGTGGCAGCAGCTACAAATGCACATGAATCAGCTAAGTAGGCCTTGCTTGACTTTTTCAGCAAGTGGGTAGGTGGTAGGTGTACTCAGTCTCCACAGAGTCAGAACCCGCTTGTAAAAACTGTAAAGAAAGTAGGAGCCAGCACAGAAGTGCTTGACATCACAGAGCAGACTCTGCACTCTCGCTTTCTAGAGGGTGTCTGAAATGTTGCCAGTGTTTGTCTGCAGTTTGGTTACCTGACTGGTGCCTCAGTGCCACATTCTTCTTCTTCTTCTTCTTCTTCTTCTTCTTCTTCTTCTTCTTCTTCTTCTTCTCCTTCTTCTTCTTCTTCTTCTTCTTCTTTTTCTTCTTCTTCTTCTTCTTCTTCTCTTCTTCTTCTTCTTCTTCTTCTTCTTCTTCTTCTTCTTCTTCTTCTTTTTTGAGACATTTCTTCTTATATAGGTTTGGGTACTCTGTTACTTTGTAGAATGGAATGGCTTTATACTCACAAATAGTCACCTGTCTCTGCCTTCTGAGTACTGGGATTAAAGGCATGCACCACCGCACCATGCTAGAATCACTTTTCTTGCTTTGCTGCTCTTGTATGGACATCATCATTTTTGTTGGCCTCTTTAGTATGACAAGATATTTTCTGTTTTTTAATCTAAAACTTTCTTCAGCTATGTCTATAAGCAGAGGGCTATTTGTTTATTTCCGGCTGCCACGACCTGAAATAATCACACAGAAACTATATTATTTGCAATACTGTTTCACCAATAGCTTAAGAGTATTTCTAGCTAGCTAGTATATCCTAAACTAACCCATCTCCATGAATCTGACATCACCATGAGGTCATGGCCAACTGGTAAAGTTATATCTGGCTTCTGTCTCCGGCAGGGACTACATGGCTTCTTCCTGACTCTTCCTACTTTTCCCTTCTACCTACCTGCAATTCCCATCTTGTTCTATTCTGCTAAGTCACTGGTCCAAACAGTTTTATTCATTAATCAATCAAAGCAACACATATATAGAATGACTTCCCACACAACATATCTTTTTTTTTTCTTAAACTATTGTGATTGCCTTTAACTCTGGAAGTGAAGTACATCAGCCTGAAAGAAATTATGTCAAGAGATAGGAGCACTGTGTGTAGAACAAACACGAGGTACCTGTTTTGCATATCCTCAAACATGCTGCATTTGGAATGTAAAAAGATGATATAAGAACTTTAAAAAAATGTATTACAAAATTCAAATTTTAGTGTCTTAAATAATATTAATTGAACACATTCACATTATTTGCTATTGGCTCTTTGAAAGTGAACATTTAAAGTTTAGTACATTCACAATGTGTAGTTACAGATCTATCTTTTTTTCAGCATTTTTGTCATACTGAAGAAAGCTGTGTGTGCCTCTATATACTCTGCCAACCACAAAGCAACTGTTTTCTCTAATAATTACCAATCAATAAGTGTAATTAATTTATTGAGTTAAATATGATTTAATGTTAAATTTAAAATCAGTATTCACGTCAATATAATAGCTACACACTAATAACTACCTGTAGCATGAACAATAAAAAAAGAGACAGACATTGGGGTTCAACCAAAATCTAGAAAAACAAGGCAGACAAGCCACAAATCTCATCTCTTCCAAAGCTGGGCAACTGTAAACCTAGCAGACTAAGCCTCTCACTCTTCTCATTTTATATTGCCTCTAGTTCTGGGACTGAAGGCATGACTCTCCAGTACTAAGATTAAAGGTTTAGGACAAGACCACCTGCATTTGTTTCTGCACTGATCCTGTGTAGTCCAGAGCAGCCTTGAACTCACAGAGATCAATCTGTCTCTCTCTGAAATCCTGGGATTAAAAATGTGTGTCACCATTACCTGACCTTTAGTGGCTTTGTCTTTGACTCTGCTCTTCAGGCAAGATTTATTTATTAAAATACAAATAATATACCACTATTCATACCCTTACACACACATACATTTTAAAAGTGATATTTCTTAATCATAAAATTTGTTAAAATTTTTCTATGGAGAATTATAACTACCTTTTCTTTAATGTTTAATATTAATTTTCATAAAAATCATTTGATAAATACTCATGCATTTTTAAGCATGAAATATGTTTTTGCAATCAATAGGTAGAATATTTTGCATTTATCTTTAGAAATTATACACATGTCAATTAATCTAATTATAGTCACATATGGTCAGATTATATGGCAAGTTTTACATATTTTATAACAATTGTGCTAGATATGGGAAGTGCACCTCTCTGTTTGTGCATGTAACTTAATGCATTTTAAGTTTGTTTGGGTGTCAAAATGGCTTTAATTACTCTGAATCTTCTCAGAAACTTGCGTTATGATTCTTTGGTAATTGCTGCCAGAACATTTCTTGATGATGATTAATAATTAGGGTATCATCTAGTACTTCTCTTTTTAAAAGACCTTTATCAACATTAACACTCTGACCTTTTTAATTGCATGGATTAAAGCTAGAAATTGCTGGTTATTAATGTTCTGTACTTTCAATTCCTGATGCTTAAAATAATGTTTGCTTTCTCAGTTGATTTGAGCAACTTTACCTTTCACTGAGCAAGCCTGACTTTAAATGGGAAGCTTAGTGGGTATTAATTTGATATGCATTACCCTTTCTGCTACAATTAAGTTGTAGTGTTTGCTTAATCATCCTTGATGCATGTATGTTGTTTTAATTATAGGTTTTCGACTGGGACTCCTGCATATACACATGCACACACACACACACACACACATACACACACACACACCTCTGTTTAGAGAAATCAAAAAAGACTATTTATAAGGTCCTGTGCATTTCTTGTGCTTTATAAAAGTCAGATTGTGGTTTTTGCATTTGTCACTCGAAAATGCGGAAGAATGACAAGTGGGGCAACACTGAGAAGGCAGAGCTCTGCCTTACAACTAGTGGCACCTTTGCTTGCAATTTCCCAATTAGGCAGGACCTGTGTTTCTCAGTCTGGAGAATATTGAAAAAAATATGATATGATTTTTAAAAAAAAAAAGATTTACTGACATATCAGAAGAGGAAGCAATTCAGAGAAAAAATGGACATGGGACCAAAACACAGTTATGATTAAAGTAATAAAATTTAAACTTGAAGTTAGTTTTCATGTGTATTTTGTAAGGGTATAATATATACATAATATTATTTTTGTGCACATATAACATAAATGTCTATCTG
The DNA here is from genome assembly GCF_018167655.1 of Microtus oregoni. Lineage (NCBI taxonomy): Eukaryota > Metazoa > Chordata > Mammalia > Rodentia > Cricetidae > Microtus > Microtus oregoni. The sequence goes on along the minus strand of NW_024543080.1, from coordinate 16,814,648 downwards.
GCACACATACACATATGTAAAAATGTATAGCAGTTCTATGTTAAAATATTTTTTGTGATAAAGCAGAGAAAGTTTTATTGACAACCCTAGAACAAGTTAAACATTTTATTTCATTTGATATTAATCATCTGCATGGAAAGAGGAGGCTAACACTATGGCCATATTGTCCATAGATTTATCTGCACAAGTTATGAACAAGTTGAAGTAGATTAATGAGAAAGCTGATGCACAGAAGTGAAGAATCTCGATTGTTCTTAAAATATAGAAATATTCACACCTAATCATTTTAATTTACATGTGACCAGCTCTGCTGGTTCTCATGGTTTGATCATGAGAATTGTGAATCTGTCAGCAGTTCTGGGGAAAAATGCTTTCCTTGCTAAAAGCAATGTATTTGGTTATGTACGCATACATATATGCAGCTAGAAACATTTTCACACTATAGCTTATGCTTTGGCTACTAAATACCTTCTTGGGATTGCACGTTGTTAGTAATGATGTGCTACATTTCTTCAAACTACAGGGAAGTCCTAGAATAAACTGACTTCATTTCTATTTTTCCACTTTATATCTGTATTTTGGTTTTGTATTCTTCTTCAAAAAGTTTTATTATGGAGTCCAGCCTGCTTTAAATATACAATATTCCTACCATTACTGTCCTAAAAAACTCACCCAAAACATTATATAAAGCAGACATAGTTTTTTTATATTTCAGAGAACTGCCATCCATAAAAATTGAGGCTTTTTTGTTTTTAGACAAAATGTCTTAAAGCTGCCAAAGGATTGTTTTTTCTTGCACATCTTAGAGTGGAAAAGTAATATCTTTTGGAAAATTTATATACGGGATCATCTTAAGAGATGGAAAAGGCTTAGCAAATGCAGTCCAAAATAAGCAGTAAAAATGTATAACTCTTTGTTTCATAATCTTTTAGAATTAATGCAAATAAGAAATCGTCAAAGTAAAGTGGAAATGAAATAAATAGGCAAAAGTAATATGTGATCCTACTACTGATCTTATCTACTATAGCTTCAACCTGAATAACATTACTGAAGAAATTGCAATTACATTACATTTTTATGGAGATTTTACATAAAAACTTTCATGATAATTTGACATATAAAGTACAAAATGATTAATAAATAATGATAATTACTATAAATATTACTAAATATTTACTCATAAATATTACTAAGTCTTAGGATATTTAATTGGATCTTTAAATCACAAAAATAAGTAATATACAAATAAGAAACATGTGACTGTCTCTTACTCTACATTAAAAATAATTTGGTCAAAAAGACTTTAAGCTACTCATAAAGCATAACCATACGTATTTTATTCTGAAACAAACAGTTTTCAAATGTAGCTTAGATTTCATCTAATCCTCAGAAAATAATTAATATTTAAGCCATAAAATGCATATTCATAGTCATACTAAGAAGGATCAAAAGATGTAGTAAGGAAAATTTCCAAAACAAGTATCAGATACCAAAGAGTAATTATGTTGCTTCATTTTAAATTAATTTTGGTTGTAACATATTTCAGAACTTTTCTGTGGCAAATTTTTCCTGTTTCCCCCTTTTAGTTATAGTACCACAAATGGAATTGTGACCAAATTTTGTCAGGTCCTATAAAATCTTTTCTACTGCCACATAGTGTCCTGGATTCTTCAAGGAAGTGATGGCATCAGAAATATGAAGGAAGCAAGTTTAGTACAAATAATCTTTTTTTTCCTAAATATTTATTATTTATTATGTATACAATAGTCTCTCTGTGTGTATGCTGAAGCCCAGAAGAGGGCACCAGACCTTATTACATATGGTTGTGAGCCACCATGTGGTTGCTGGGAATTGAACTCAGGACCTTTGGAAGAGTAGGCAATGCTCTTAATCACTGAGCCATCTCTCCAGCCCCTGGTACAAATAATCTTATCACATTCTCATTCAAGACCACATCAAAAATCTATATGGAAATTGCTAATACTTGAAATTCAGACAACATCTGAGAATATTCTCTCTGAAGAAGATTATGTGTCAAGCTCTTGCCTGCTAGGAGTAATTATAGTTATGATTACACAGCTGAAGACACATGAGGGATGACTCACCATGTAGTTATACAGTTGAAACTCACGCATGAGAATGCATGTATCTAGAAGAGCATGTGAATAAACGATAAATGTTTCATTTTCTTCATAGAAATGTAGAGCATGAGACTAGATGGCAACTCCACTCGGAAGAAATGTCCCCTCAGGAAATTCATCTAATTACAACCTCAGATTAATTACCTAAATTGGATATTAAATGAATCAATCAATGTTCAGCCTCTTTAATTTCATGTTTCATTGGTTTTCATTGGTATTGCAAAGTATGATATCTATTAACTACTATTGTTAGAAATCAAGCTGGTGTTGCAAATGGTTGGTAAAGTGGCCACTCTGAAATTTGAAAATGTCATCATATCTTTCACAATTCATTATGAGGTACTAATGTTTTCACATCCAAGAGGTGTACTCCATGGGTGAAAAAGGACACTTCCAAAAGACATAAGGCTATGTTTAAATAATATTTTTATGGAGGAACTATTTGTTGTAAATGATAAATTAATGGTATTTCTCATAATTTTGAATGTGTTATTATTTTTTTAGTTGATGTTGGGTGATGAACTTATGATGCATAAAAGTCAAGCATAGTGCCTTTTTCTAAAATGTTTGTTCAATTATTTGGGGGTCTGGAATGAAGAATGTATCTCATATGTGTGAATTTATATGTGGTTTTGTAAATACTGAGACAACCACTTGCATTGTTAATTTTGGTCTTGGAAACTAATTTTAGGTTAGAGAAATTAATTTTAATTACTTGAAAATCATTCAGCATCAATTAAGAGACTTTTATCTCAATTAAATTGAAAATCCGTACATGTAATAATCTCAGATTAAATAAATATTGATTCAAAAAATCTTATTTTCTGTCTCTACAACTTTGACTACTTATGTATTCCTCATTCTCTACATATGTTATCTATCTGTTCATTTCTTTACTATCTATCATCTATCTAACTATCTTTCTATCTATCTATCTATCTATCTATCTATCTATCATCTAGTATCTATCATCTAACAATTCATCTATGATCTTTCTATAGTCCCTCCCTATTCTGATTTCTCATTCTTCTCTCTCCATCAAATATACACAAAGCATATACATCTATATGTATAGGTACACATATATGCAATACATAAAAATATGATATTTTTTTCTATATTCTAGTTATTTTGATCTATATGTATATACAAATCTTGGTATATCACAAAATTATACTTTACATATATGTACCATCTTATCTCTTAGTTAATGGTATCTATTCAAGGATATGAATAGCTATTGCTTCCCTTATTTGAGAACAACTTTTAAAGTCAGATATAGGTAAATAAATAAAAAATAAGGTAATGTTCATTGAGTCAAAGCATCTAAAGCCCTTTTGAAGAGAAGCTGATACGATACTTGGTTTTCAAGTTTCCACTGGAAAAAATAAGAAAAGTCTTTCCAGTAGGCATAGTAAGCTTAAGTTGCTCTCAGAACATTATGAAAAATGAATTTTTATAAATATATTCACTTTTGAGCTAAAGTCTGGTCATAACTTCTTGGATTGATGTTCTGATGTGCAGATTACTTAAACTTCTTTAATTTCAAGTACTCCATCAGTATAAAGATACAAAGTAATAAAGACTGGGCAATCAATTATTATTGTTGCTGTATGTTTGTTGTTGAATGAAAAAAAAAACCTATAGTACATCTTTAGGTGTTACTTTGTTAGTTTCTTCTTCATTGTTCTTAGGTTGTCTCATTGCTCAACTCCATTTCATTTCGCACTTTGTTATGAGTCTGCAAACCTGAAGTGTTAAATTTTATAGCCCCCTTTTTTCTTTCCAATATCTTAACATCAGTATTAAAATGATTTCATTTAATATTTTTTTTGCTACCTTATTGACTTAGCTTTAATGAAAACTTGATATGTCTTTTTATTTCTCAGTACAGATGACATAACAATAACATCAAATATAAACCACAATGTATCCACAGTGGGCATCCTAAGTTTATCCTGCTGTGCTAGTAGCTCCAATATTTACGAGGAGTGCAGGATGTCATCTTCAAACATATACAAACCAAAATTTAGAAAATTGATCACATTCTTTTACAATCTTCAGTTTAGCTTATGAAAGTGGCTTTTATCTCAAGGAAAGTCTGAGTAGCTGCTCTTTGGATCTAGAAATATGATTTTCAGGGACTAGCAGTGTCTCCTTTTATCTCTTTAGTATTATCCTTGTGATTTTTTTGACTTTTTACATTATCCAGCAAATATATTTACTATTAAGTAGCATTAACTAGCGGTATGTGTTAGACAATATATTTTTTGGCTTGCATTTATTTTGTAATGATTTTCCAAGGGATTTTGCAAAGTAAAAATGGAAATTACCCAGCCAATATAGTATTCAATCCTTAGCAAACAATGGTAGACTAAGAAAGAAAGGAACTTAAGTTGTTCAGAGAAAAGAATCTTTGTTATACCAGAAGACAGTGTTCACTGATCAGACTCTTGTTAACCTCAGGGATGTCTGTAACACAATGACATTAGTTAATTTATTTCATTGATTTAAATAATTTTAAGAAATTGTTTGCTAATTCATTTTTTAATTTTCCATTTTAATGTATTACTTAATTTTGTACTCTATATGTTCATTATTGTGCTATTTCGTATTGCCTTAAGCAAACATCTTAAATTTGGTAAATTTTTACAAACCCCTAATCATTGCCTTTGTCTAGAAATCTCTATTTGGTTTTAGAGTTGAGTTCACTATCTTTTTCTATTGAATACTGAACTGCAGTATTATTTACTTAGATTAAGTATTTTTGCCATATTGTACAAATTAGAATGCCACTTTTGTATAATTTTAAAATTTATCTAATAAAAGAATCAAAAGTCTTTTTATCACACTTTTCTAAAATTTTTGTGAAAATATTAGTTAATACCTCAAAATATTTCCCACTGATTATGACTAAATTAGCATGACAGATATTTGCTTACAATTAAAGCAAGACTCAACTGTGCAGAATATGCTATGAGGCCAGCTGCAGGTTTCAAAAAGTCATTATCTATTATATCACAGTATTTAATATAAAGAAATTTATAGGAATATGAAGAATAAGTTTTCAAGGAACATGGAGCAACACTAAAGTGAGTAGGCACACTATTCCATACCACATAAGTAATGGTAGCACCATTTAGATCAGCCTCAATTGCATTCCTCAACACTCACTGCAGGGAACGGGAAGTTATTACTTTCTAATGCATCTCTAGTTCTTATATTTTTCATGAGGACATCAACTATGCTGTGTGACTTCTCCTGAAGCAAAGTGAATATGATCATATGGGATTATAAGCAGGCTTCATGGCAGTTGCATGGCATTGGCTCTTTGCAATTAGACATGTAACTGGGATGAAGCTGTCTATCCAGGGAAAACTTGCCTATGCAAGAGAGGAATTACATCCATTCGGAAAGCTTAAATTAAAAAAAAAAAGAGGAATTACAATAGATAAAGCTCGTTCACACAGATGTTCACTTCTAATGTATCCTTTGATATGCCTGGAAAATTGAAACAAATGGAAGGATGAAATAAGGTCTGACATTCCCTACATTTGGCAGCATATAAACATAAGAGATCATACATTAAGTCTATATCCAAGAGCCTTTCCTGGGAGCCTAAAAATTTAGAACCAGTGAGAAAAACTGACTTGTAAAAATAAAAAAAATGGTAGAAAAAATGTAATAGCCTAGGATTTGGCCTTTAGCAGAGGAGATTAAAAAATCACAATTCAATTTGGGGGTTCTTAGTAATTATTCAGTATAAAAACCATGATTATCAGAGAATACTCTGTATTTAAATTGCTTAAATTTGAGAGAGGTTTAAATAAACATAGAAAAAGGCTAATGTTATATTAGAGCTAGGCAATCATCATCCAAGAGTATACTGTGTACATTTCTCCACTGCCAGAAAATATACTTGGGATGAGGGTTATTTGCATAGCTGGGAATACTTTGAAAAACATTTGACCAGTGAAAACAATAAGTACCAAGGGTCAGGCATTGGAGCCTATCACAATCAGAGAACTAACTTTCCTTGGCAAAGGTAACAAGTGATAGTAAAGGCAGTTATCCTTAGAACCTGAACCAAGCTAAGAACCGTGAATCAACCACAGAAAGACATTTAGTAGTGAATTGTCACATAGTAGTGACACAGTAAAAGCACCTCAGTTTTGTTTCTGAGCTTTCCATTGCACTTCACAGTTGAAGTTCTAGAAGCATTGCTGTGTGGTCTGCTGTGGCAGCTTTGTGCTTTACTGTGGGGTAGTAACATGTATGCTCTTCTCTTTGATTCTGATGATAAATTTAATTCAACAGCTATGACTTGGAGTTCTGAGTGTTGAAGAACTGAGGAAAAGGTAGTGCTTTACAGGAATCTCTGAATAAAGCTGCCATTGCATTTTGCTCTTGGGAGTAAGGATCAGGGATTCCCTTTCAACATCTCTAATGTCATGCAATTATTATTTGTAATTAAATATAGAAGGAAAGATGCAGCAATCAGTCTGTGATTATAAATGGAAGTGTTTTAGATAAATAATCTCTCCTTCTTAACTAATTTTCAGGAAGTTTGCTGAAGCGAAGGTAATTCCTTGGTATTGATAATCGAAATACCTATGACTTCATATTGTAGAAGAGTGGGAAATTACAAAGTGTGTGTGTGTGTTCTAGGAAGTCAGAGGACAGACTGCCCTTGACCAGGTTAAGTTCTTTCCTTCCATGAGATCTTAAGAGCTTTAGCGTAAGTTTTTTGTTTTTAATCTTAGGATCAAAAAACTATTTCAAGCAGTAGAGATAAATCCCACAGTTTTCTTCAGCCATACAATTGTCTTCCACATTTAAAGGACCTTGTTTGGTCCTATTCTGGTTTCTCCACTGTCAGGTCCTAATCAGTGAGCTCCCATTAGCTCAGGCAAGCTGTTTCATTGGCTGTCCTTTACGCAGTCTTGATCCCTTTGCTCATATTATAGCTCCTCTTGGAGGGATACCTAAATCAGTTTAGATATAGTAGGGAGGGTCTTGGTCAAAAAGATATGCTGGACTTTCTTAACTCCCCTTGGGAAGCCTTACCCCCATTGAGAAGTGGAGGGGGAGTGGGGTGGAGAGAAAACGGAGGGAGGAGGAGGAAAAAAAATAATAATTAAAAATGAAAGTAGTTGGGTGTGGTGGCACACAACTTTAATCCCAACACTTGGGAGGCAGAGGCAAGCAGATCTCTGTCAGTCAAGGGCAGCGTGGTTTATAGAGTGACCTCCAGGACATCCAAAGATACACAGAGAAACCCTGTCTCAAACAAAAATTTAAAATAAAAATAAAAGAAATAGAGTTTAAAATAAAGTCATGTAAAAATGGAAAATACACATAGATTCTGGATACTAGAGGTTATTGTGTTGTCTTTGAATTGTTTGATACCTGAGGAAGCAGAACAGCTGCTAAAATATGATTATAAAAACTGCAGGAATAATCCAACATATATATTTTGAAAATGGTTTGACTTCAAAATTTAAGTCAAAATATATGTTACTTTGGAGAAGAGGTTTTTCTTTTGTTTCCACTGAAAATGAGAGGCTGTGGATTCATTCTGGGCTAAGAAAAAACAGGTTTGATCAAGGAAGACTCACTGAGAAATCTCTGATAGGAGCTGATGATCCAGATGTCTGAGTTATACATCCATAATAGCCTCAAGACTGCGGTCTGAGATGCTCAAGCCTCACAGAATATTACAGTGAGGACTTGACCATACTTCTAAATTTTCTTTAAGTCCCCATAAGATTACCAGTGCCCTCAATCAGCAGGAAGTAGCCTAGAAAACTATGGCCACATTCCCCCACACAGAAAAAACTGATTATGGATGTTTTTCTTTGTTTATAGTGTTAGTTACAAGTTTTTATGGACAATTGTCAGGAAAAAAAGCTAAATAAAGGAGATTATATTCAAAGTTTTTATTTTGAAAAAAAATGGGGAAGTGTTGTGGGACTATCTTCTTGTATCCTATAAAAATTTGTCACTTGTATTGTTTTAGTAAAATGCTGAATGGCCAGTAGCCATGCAAGAATAGGTCAGACAAGAACAGGGCTATTCTGGAAAGAGGAAAGGCTGAGTCTGCAGTTGTCATCCAGACTCAGAAGAAGCAAGATAAGAATATTTCACTGAAAAAGGTACCAAGCCACATGGTTAACACAGACAAAATTTATGGGTAAATATAAATTATAAGAGTTAATAAGAAGCCTGAGGTAATGGCACAACCAGTTCATAATTAATGCAGGCCTCCTCTGTGTGTTTCTTGGGACTGAACGGTTGTGGAACTGGGCAGGACAGAAACCTCTGTCAGCATCATGGGTACTTTAAGAAAATGTTTATGACTAAGTAGGAGGCAAAAGTATAATGTTAAATAATATTTTTCTGTTAATAGTATCATATTTATTGCCTAATAATTAAGCAACAGAGCAAGGAAGTATGGTGAATATTATATTTTGTTTTTCTCTTAAATCATCTTAACTGACCTGCAAACTCTTTACAACGTATATGATAAAACTTAAAAAGAATGTCTTGTTGTCAGTTTCGGTGAAATATTATTTTAAGAAGTGTTATATTTGTTTAAGGTGTAGATCATTTGCTTAATGGTCCAAAGATGTGTTGCATTCCTTTATTTTGCATTTGTTTAACTCTGGAAAGCTGTGTTGCTTTGCCTGACTAAAATACCTGGTTGCTCTCTAATAAAGAGATCAATGGCCAATACGTATGCAGAAAAAAAGGGTAGGAAAGGTTGCTATGCAGAGAAGATAAAGAGGAGAAAAAGAGGAATTGGGAAGCAAGAAGGTCAAGAGGGAAGTAAAAAAGGGGCTAGTCATGAAGTAAGCATGAAAGGAAGATTGCAGAAGTAAGAAAAAGAAAAAAAAATAAATAAAATATAGATGGGATAATTTAAGAAAAACTCACTATAATTTAGCCCAGATAAGGCTGGGCATTCACGAGAACACTAAAACACTGTGTGTATTTATTTTGTAGCTAGCTGGCAGACACTCCAAAGGAGTTAAAGAGTAAAAAACAATTGAAAACAGTCATTATTACCGATGGTGTATTTATGGCATTCTTAAGATGGAGGCAAAATTTCTATTGATTTATTCTCGATTTGCTATATAATTTCATAAATGTTAAAAATATTACTTGAAATATATTCACAATCAGACTAAGTTTATTATTCTACTAGTGTAAAATTAGCAGATTTGATTGATTTATAAAACTGAAAAATTAGCCAGTTTCGTATTTTAAGATATTTCACATGTAGTCAACCTGTCTCGTTATTTATGGATCTAAATTGAGCACCATAGGATAGCAGCAACATGTAGTAGACAAAGTAATTCTCTTTATTGCATCCAGGAAGAACTTAGAAATGCAAGAAAGACTGGGGTCCCAGTATTCAGTCTTATTGAATATCTCTAATGAATTGAAACTTTTCACTGTGTCTTAAACTCAAAAGTTCTCAGTATATGCAGTAGTAACAAGGCAAGGGCCAAGCCTTTACCACACTTGTCTTTGGAGGAGGGTACATTTTGGATATGTGATATAGAAAAAATACATCACGAACTTTTGCAGAAGATACAATGCCGATTAAATTGCCATGTACTATTTCCTAGAATGTTTGATTATAAATTTGCAAAAGCTCCTGATATTGTATGGGGAATAAAATCTAAAATGAAAGATAATACTGTGAATACTATGGCAAATAGCAAAATCAATGATGCAAGACAGTTAAAAAAGAATTCATGAAATAATTGAAAGTGTATAATTTCTAGGTGTCCAACTTTATATTGTAAAATAAGTTCAGTAAGGATACTTCATGTGTCAAATAGAAACATGACATTGGAAAGGTAACTCTGTAAAGATATCTAGTAAATGTTGAGGAAATATCAGTACTTTTAACATTATTTAAAGTGGCTATTCCATCGCACACTTAGATGTATGGCAGTTCTTTGAACCCTTATAACACTAATTCTTCAAAATTATTGTAAGGTTTTTCTTATTTTATGAAGATTACATTTGGGTAAAGTTTCAAGTTATTTATAAAATTGTGGGCCAAAAAACATAATTAGCACCAAATAACATAATTTAAGCATAAAGAAATTTAAGAAGAGTTACACAATTTACAACCATTCATATTTTGAAATATTGCTATATGAAAAGGTAATTATCATCAAAAAAATTATGTATGAGCATGTGTTGGAATATGGTCTATTTTAGGCCTTAGAAGTATCAACTTCTAGGAATGTGCTAATAAGTATTTAATTGTACTTAATTAATACCTTTACCTCTAATATATGAATATCTTTATATCATATTATTAGAAAGATAAAAAGGGCTAAGTTGTTCAAATATCACATTTCCCAGGAAATTTTAATTGCCTACTGAAAAAAATTATTTTATATATGTTACAGATTTATATTATACTCATTAATATTGACCTTTACCAGAAAGAAGATTTAATGAATTTTCTGAGGTTCACATTGTTAATTTTGGCTATAGTACCTTAGATTTCTTCTCCTATTTTAAAAATAAAAATAACAAGTCTCATGAGCGTTAAAGGGTTGTAGAAGTTGTAAAGAGACAGCTCACTGTGCTCCAGGGAAATTAAGGGAAACTTCAAGGTTGTGAGAGTGAAAAATATCCACTGAAGAAAAGATCTGAGTTTTAGTTAACAGCAGACACTGTGAGGAGCCAATTTCAGTGCCACAATCTACGTACAAAGTTAAAAAAAAAAAAAAAAACTTGAAATTTACCGGAACAAAGAAATGACAATTCCCTGTGACCAGCACTGTAATACACTCATTGACGAATACATCAAGGGTGTAAAGAAAAGTCACAAAGAGTTTTGTGACTGCACTCTTAATTTTATTGTAAAACATGGCTTTACTTATAACAAGGTGCAAATATTTTATTATTAATTCAAATTGTAGCAATTATAGCCATATGATTGCATTTATTGTGGCTCTGAAACATAATTTCAACTCTGCAGATATAATAACAGAGAACTATTAGGAAGATGGCCAACAATTTGATTGATTGTTCCCACAATAAAATTTATTACAAAAACTAGCAATATATATTGATTTTTCAATCAAATTTGAAAAATCATAAAATAAAAAAATATATAAAATATTGTACATGCAAAATGAAGGAATGCTCACATAGTTGATATAATGTAAAGATGTTGTGATAATTCACTAATTTTAAAGAGATTTGAAGTACATATTTTACATTTGTTATTTTTCTATTTTTGTAATAGAATATTCAGACAAAAGAGATACTAGGAAAGTAAGGGTTTTCTTCGTCTTATAATTTCATAGAAATAAAATCATCAAGGTGGTAAAACATGACAGCAGCCAGGGTATGCAGGAAAGCAGGAGAGGGATCTGGCTGATCACATTTTGTACACACATGGAAAATAGACAGAAAAAAAAGGAATGCAGAAAATATTTAGAACCTGAAAAAAAACTGGGTTCTAGCTCTGAAAGATTTCACAAACTACTTAAACAACACCATCATTTGGGGACATATCTTGTTCAAACCATCATCACATATATTATATTATGATTTAAATCAATCCTTTATGAGACTACTTATAAATGTACTTTAAAAAGTAATTTATAAATCCCTTAGAAGAAACTTATATTATTATGTGAAGATCACTCATGACATACTGTAAAAAAAATTATGTCACCAAAAAGGCAGAAAAAGAAGCTAAAAAAACCTAATAATATCTTGAATAAATGAAAATTTATAAAAAAATTAAAATTACCTTTCAGCAAAGCATTGAAAAAGATAAAAGTCTTTCAGTTTTCTAAATAATATGTAAAGAAGAAAAATGTTTCTGAATCTTAATCAGGAAAATGAGCCTTGTTGCATTCTATCATTTAAATTTTGTGGTTGTATTTTTCAATTTCTAATTCCATTGTAGCCTCTAAAACACACCATCTAAGCACCGAGAGGGAGCATCAGGCTCCCCCCAGAAGTGATTACAGTGCAACGGTGCTCGTGGGTTGGGCTGCTATATGAGAATCCACATCCAACTTCACTTCTGGTTTCTAAACAGCTTTACTGGGTCAAGTGGGATGTGTTTGATGTCTAGTCTTTGCTTGAAGGAGAGGCAACAACTGATTAGTCCATAGAGAATACAATATAGATCTCTCCATTTCCCATATTTAAATATTTTAAACATGGAGATCTCTGGTTGCACTTCCAGAAGACCCAGATTCACTTCCCAGCCCCCACATAGTTTTTCATCCTTCTGTGACCAGTTCTAAGAGATCTAACAGTCTTTGCTGGCTTCTGTACTTACAGGCACACAAGTGGTGCACAAATTTAGATGCCATATACATAAAATAAATAAGACTAGTGAAAATTTAAAATTATAATTATTAGTTTTCTCTTTTTATAAAAGTCAAGCTAACTTTTTTTTAATTTCACATACCATTCCCAGTTCCCACTCCTTCTCCTCCTCACACTCCCTCCACTTTCCCCAAACCCATTCCCCATCCTCTCCTCAGAGAGGGCAAAGCACAATGCTCTGAGGAAGGACCAAGGCCCTCCCTACTATATCTAGCTGAAAAGTGTATCAATCAGAAATTAGATATCAAAATTCCATGTGATCCAATTTAAAATGGAATACAAATATAAATAGAGAATTCTCAACAGAAGAATCTCACATGGCTGAAAGAATCTTAAGGAAATATTCAACATCCTTAGCCATCAGGAATATGCAAATCAAAATGATTCTGAATTACCATCTTACACCAGTCAGAATGGTAAAGATCAAATACACCAATAATACCTTATACTGGAGAGGTTGTAGAATAAGGGAATACTCATCCATTGCTGGTGGGAATGCAAACTTGGAATCAACCTACCCAAAACCCAGCAATACCACTATTGGGCATATACCCAAAGAATGCTCAATCATACTACAAGGGCATATTTTCAACTATATGCAGCATTATTTGTAATATCCAGAGCCTGAAAACAACCTAGATGCCCCTCAACAGAAGAATGGATAAAGAAAATGTGGTACATTTACAAAATGAAGTATTCCTCAGAGGTAAAAAACAATGACATCTTGAAATTTGTATGCATATGAATGGAACTAGAATTCTTAATCTTTAGAAATCCAATTTTGCTAACTGCGAAAGAAAATTTATAGCAAAGTCATATTACAAACTTAAATTAAAATAATTTTTTAATTTTTAGTTGCCTGAATCAGGAATAATAATCATGAGAAATGTTTCTTAGCAGTACGTTAATAAGGTGTTAGAAGGAAATACTTCTGTATATTTGTTGCTTTTATTGGTTAATAAAATATTTACTTTCGGCCAACGGCGTAACAGAATATAACCAGACTGTAAGAGATATATATAGAGAGAAAGAAGGCAGACTCAGGGAGAAGCCATGTAGCCCTACTAGAGACAGACACTGAACAGAACTTCGTTTCTCATCTTCTCCCTCCTTCTGGTCTTCAACTGGACCTTAGGGGCTCAGTCCATTGCTCTGATGAGGGACTTTGTCTCTATCTCCATCCATCATCGGAGGAAGACTCTAGGGTGATATTCGAGATAATCGTCAGTGCGATAGTGGAGCAAGGCCAGTTCAGGCACCTTCTACTCTGCTGCCCAAGACCTAGAGCAACAGTGAATAAATGGAACCTCCTGAAACTGAGAAGCGTCTGTAAAGCAAAGGACACTGTCATTAAGACAAAAACGCATCCTACTGAATGGGAAATCTCCACCAACCCCGCATCAGACAAAGGTCTGATCTCCAAAATATATAAGGAACTCAAGAAACTGGACATGAAAATTCTAATTAACCCAATTAAAGAGTGGGGCACTGAACTGAAAAGAGAATTCTCAGCTGACAAAGTTCGAATGGCCAAAAGACACTTAAGGTCATGTTCAACCTCCATAGCGATCAGGGAAATGCAAATCAAACAACTTTGAGAACACCTGGCAGAATGGCTAAAATCAAAAACACCAATGATAGCCTCTGATGGAGAGGATGTGGAGCAACGGGAACACTCATCCATTGCTGATGGGAATGCAATTTTGTGCAACCACTTTGGAAATCAGTGTGGCGGTTTCTCAGGAAGTTGGGAATCATTGTACCTCAGGATCCAGCAATATCACTCTTGGGAATATACCCAAGAGATGCCCAATCATTCTACAAAAGCATTTGTTCAACTATGTTCATAGCAGTATTATTTGTAATTGCCAGATCCTGGAAACAAGCTAAATGCCCCTCAATGGTAGAATGGATAAAGAAAGTGTGAAACATATACACATTAGAGTTCTACTTAGCGGTAAAAAAATAATGACATTTTGAATTTTGTATGCAAATGGATGGAAATAGAAAACACCATCCTGAGTGAGATAACCTAGACCCAAAAAGATGAATATGGAATGTACTCATTCATTAGTTGACACTAGCCATAATGGGTGAATAATTTTAATAGATGGGTTTAAGATTATATTCTCAGAAATAAGGAGGCCAGTCAACCTATGAGCTGAGAGTTGGTAAAATTAAACTCAGTATTTCACAAATAACACTTGTGCTATTATTTTGGTAATAGTCAATAATACTGAATGTTTACTAGTTAATGTTTTTACTCTGTTCATCTTACCAATTTAAATTGGACATGTTCTATGGTCCAAAATTGTTTGGTTGTTCCCATTAATATGCAATATTAATATCCCCCAGTGTCCTGTGTTATCCAATTCTAGCCTTCTCTTTTTAGCCTCATTTAATGCTATTCCTACCTTCTGTCAACATGTGACTGTTATACTGATATTTCTTCTTCAGGAGATCAAGCTCTTCAAAGATATTTTACCTAAACCTTTTATTTACCTTGAGAGACATTCCCTACATGCATTTCTTATTAAATTCCATACTTTTCTGAAGTATCTGTTTAAATGTTACATGCCTAGGATGGTTTTCTCTAAGCAGCTAATGGAATTGGACTTCCTTTTGTAATTGGCTTGTATTGGTCCTCCCTAAAGAACTGTAAACTCCACAAGAATAGCAATTATGGCTGATTGTTTTTCTCCCACACAATTGCAATAGCTTCTTTATCCATAGAAACCAAACAAAGCATTTAGATTTCAGCTAGTTATTGATTTGTGGACATGTCCTGATAAAGAATAAATAAATGTTCATTTTATAAGTGATCACCAGGGACATCATTCAACTTTGCTAACAGATATGATTTCTTTGTCAATAACAGTCTGATATAATTTGTACCAAGTACTTTAGCTTTATGTAAAACAAGCATTTAAAAAGAGCAACTACAAGATGAAAGATCATTTTAATCCTCATACATAAAGCTCTACATTTGTTTTGTTTCTTTCAATAGACTAACTTTCAGAGCATTTTCCTGATTTTGAAAGGCATTTTCCCCACAATAACATGGTGGTTATCTTAACATTTTTGACAACAGAGCAAAACTTGTTATCATAGTATGAGACCAGTGAAATGTTCTTTTGCTTAAATCTTTTCCCTGAATGTAAACGCTTTAGTAGTGCTGAGAATACCTTTTCATTTTTTGGTGGTAAAAGAAATAAAACTGCAGGTCTCAAATGATGAAAAAATTAGCAACAGCATCAATAATTTATTTTCTGGACAAGGGTTTGAAAATACAAACATTCAGGGTCCTTCGATACTGATTCTTGAGTCGACTTAATTGTGTTTACCTGTCGAGAAGCATTTCAGAAGTGTGTGGAAATTTGATACAATGCTGATGAAGGATATTCTGTTTTGATACAGATTTTTAAATGATTACTCTAAACAATTTTTAAATCAATAAGTAATTATGATGGTTCTTTCCAATCAAATAAGTATTGATTTAGAAGAAGAGATATGCCTTTCTCTACTTTGGAGAATTTACTGATTGTTATTTGCTGTGATTTAACATTAAATAAACCCATTTTTCTATTAAATAAAGTCATACATGTTTAAGAGAGCTCCCCACTAACTTTATGTGCTTTTCTTGGGGTTACATCAGGCTATTATGTCTGTTTTTCCACCAAGTGTTTAGATATTTGGTAGTAGGAGATGTACTCAGAGAAGACAGTACTCTGTTTATTTGAATCATTAATATTAAACCTGACAGCATTATCTCTACATTTTATAACACTATAAAATTGTTTTATAGTGTTACAATTAGTAATGCTAAGCCTAGGTATTAAAGGGATTAGTACTGATTGTTCCTCAGTAAAGTTCAGTTTATAGTGACATAAAACAACAATATTTGTGCCATAATACTTTATGGTACCAAGTAGCTTCACTGTAGGACAATAGGAGCTATATGAGCTGCTTTTAGCTAAGTTAATCTGTGTGTTCAAGGTACATTTTAAATTTTCATCTCCAGAACACAGGAATGCATTGTGACCACCTGTTTAAGATGTTTTTTCTTATTTTTTGTTTCTCATAATTACAATTAGTATAATATATTTCATTCTTTTAAAAGCTATAGATACTTTGTTTTCAATCATATGTGAGAACAAGTAAAGCCCTTTTTCACTTTTCTACATAATTATCACTTTGTGAAGAGATTGTGACCTTTATTTTAATCAAATTTAATCACATATGGGTTACATGTCAACTAATAGACTGCAATAACAATATTCAAAATATTGAAAGCTTAAATATGTTGAAGTAATTGAATTGTATTAATAAAATGATAATATTGGTTACATGACAAAATAATTCTATTTTCCTATTATAGCTTCCAGGATAGATTAAGAAAAGTTCATTATTCAGCAAAAATACCTCTGATGTAGCATGTGAATGATTATTTGCTGCATACAGCCGTCTAGGCAGGAAATTCTTGACCATGTGTTGGTGTAGGAGTTCTTTCTGTTTGTGTGTTGCTTTCATTGGTAAATGAATAAAGAAACTGCCTTGGCCTAGTTGATAGGGCATAACTTAGGGAGAGAAGACAGAACTGAATGCTGAGAGGAAGAAAGGCAGAGGAGGAGAGGAACACCATTGAGCCACCAGAGACAGACATGCTGAATCTTTCCCAGTAAGCCACTGCCATGTAGCAATATACAGCTTAATAGAAATGGGTTAAATCAAGATGTCAGATTTAGCCAATAGGAGGCTAGAGGAAATGGGTCAAGTAGTGTTTTAATCAGTACAATTTTCTGTGTGGTTATTTCCGGGACTAAGCTAGCCCAACAGTAGGGTGGAACAAGCAGCCCTTCCATGCAGCAATGTGTCTTCTGTGAAATAAAAATGTAGGCTAGACAACCCTTCATTGTCCTTTCACTAAAGTGTATTTTAATCTCAATATGATGTTACCTAAATGGCAGTTATCAAATTGCAATTAAATTTTTGGAAGCAATAAATATTTTCCGTCAAGACACAGCAGATCGCATCAATCACATGTCTCTTTCACCTGAATGTACTAGAAAAGGAGGACAGTTCTCTGTGTTACTCATAGAGGAGTATAGATTTTATTATAACTGAGTCAACCAGGCTTGGGGAAATAGGCTTATAATCCCATGTCCTCGGGAGAAAGAGGCAGGTAGAAGGACCATAACTTCATAGACTTTCTGGATTTAGGGTGGCTTCTAACTCAATGTGAACAAAATACAGAGATATCATTTCTAAAAATAAAAAAGTAAAGAAGTGGAAATATAATTTAGGAATAGTACACCTGTCTACCTTTTATAGGACCCTAGTTCAGCTGTAGAACAATTATAAAAGCAAAATTAAGAAAGGGAATATTGATCACCTAATACACATTGTCCATTATTACAGTTAAATTATTTTGTATCAATTAATACTTAATTATCTCAAATAAGAATCCACCAATTGTAAAGTAAATCAAATTTTAATTACAAATTGAATTTATTCAAGATTTTTTCAATTCACTTTTGGCACCAGCTGTTGTGTTCTAACAAATAAAGCTTGTTTGGAGTCAGAGGACAGAGCTAGCCCCTAGCTGAACAGAATTGACCACGGAGGACTGTAGACAGATAGATGAGAGTGTGGTGGTATTTTGTTTGTGCTCTAACAATAAAAACTTACCTAGAAACAAAGGGTGGCACTAGGCACTACTTAGTCCTAGAGGCCAGGCAGCTGTGGCACACACCTTTCATCCCAGCACTTAGGAGGTAAAGCAGGAAGATCAGGAGTTCAAAGTCACACAAGGCTACAATGAGATTTAACCAATCTAAAAGAGAAAAGGAGCCCACACCTTTGATCCCGGCACTTGAGATATCATGCCTTTATTTCTAGCACCAGGGACATGGAAACAGGAGGCTGAGCAGAGATAGGAATATAAGACAAGAGGAGAAAGGAGCACAATCCTTTCAGTCTGAGGATTCAGTAGAGATGAGAAGTTTCTCTAGTGATTGGCTCCTTTACTTCTCTGATATTTCAGTATATATCTTGATATCTGGCTTGGGTTTTTGTCAGTAAGACCAACTAGAATTCATGCTAAAAAGAGAAGAAGTAGTAAGGCAAAGCTAAGAGGATTTCAGCCCTTTCAAAGGAAGGAACAGAAGAGGTAGGAGGTGACTGTTGGCTGCTTCCCTGCTTCTTAATATTTCAGGCTCTTACACCAATATCTGATACCTGAGTCTTGATTTTTTTTTATTAAAAAAGAATAATTAGTTAAGGCTTCAACCAACATATCCAGTACACTATGGCCAGTAAGCTGGCACAGATGCTAAATTTTTTTCTGTGCAAAGCTTAATATCTAAGTTTAATTTTCTGTTTTGACAGTGATAAGAGAGAACAGACTCTAGAAAGTTATTCATTATCCTATACATGTGTGCCTTGACTTGTGCTCTATATTTCACACATAAAACATATATATGCAATAATAATAATTAAAATGAAGTAAACACTTAATTCAATGCCTATTATCAAATGAAGCATAGAAATATTTGAACATGCAGACTAACTATGAAATAAGAGCTAATGTCCTAGAGTGCAGATGATTGATAGCAAAAGAATGATGGCTCAGATATTTCATGTATCTGACACAATGCAATGATAACATTAATTCATTAATTCATTTTAATGTGATTTCTCTTTCTCTCTCACTCCCTCCCCCTGTCCTGTGTCTGTTTCTCAGTTTTTCTCTTTCTCTCCGTTTCTCTGTCTCTCTTTCTGTCTCTGTCTCTGTCTCTGTCTCTCTCTCTCTCTCTCTCTCTCTCTCTCTCTCTTTCTGTGTGTGTGTGTGAAGCTATGTTTCAAACTCAGGATGTGTGAATGCGAGGAAAGAGAATCACAAAAATAAACTGCACGTCTCAAGTTTCAGTATTGACTTTTTCCTTCAATGTTTTACTTCACAATACCAATAATCTGAATCATGCTTTCTAACACTTTTATTTCTTATTGAGTCATTCATTTTTCCTTATATCAAACAATATTTTTATAGAGAATTGTGTTTCAGACTCATGATATATTGAGTTGATATTGAGAATATCTTGCCAATGAATTGAAAACCAAATAGTCTCAGATCTTGTTCTAGAGCAAAACTGAGAAAGTGATAAATATGTGAAATAAAATGTACTAGTAACCATCAGAAAAATTTCTACAGCAATAACGGGGAAAATTTAATTCCAGTGTCAGCACTCTAAATATATATATATATATATATATATATATATATATATATATATATTCACCCATGCATTATCTCTCAGGGATCATACAATAATCACAGACAGGTATGGGAATCACTGTTGCTCTGATACTGGAAACAAGCTACTCAATTATTGTCTTGATTTAATTCCTGTCATGGGTGGCTGTTTTCAGTAGGGGGATGCATAATTTTATGACTGCTTCATGGAAGAATATTTCTTAGTTTTATGAAAAATGAGAAATTCAAATATAGAATCTTTTTCTCTTTTACTTGTTATAATAACTAATGCAATGTCTAGCGTGTCCTTTTGTTAATCCCATCTGATTTATGTTTGACCCATGAATCAATTTATTCAGGTTATACAAAATGTTCTACTTGTTCATTAAGATTTTGATGTATTCCTGAATGGATATCTTGCTGAGTTTTTCTTGTGATAATCTTTATTTTACTCAAATTAATTTTTATATTACTTTCTCTTGTTCCATTAGCTAAAACTTCTACAATGAATAGAGCTATCCTAGGAACAAAATGTATTCATGAGTGTGAACTGGCTTCCTGGCACCAACTCTACATCATCTGAGTTCCTTGAATGATTAAAAGGTGTTTCCGGATCATGTATTATTTTAAATAAATCCTCTTTCAGAGAGTTCAAGCTCAAATATACTATTTGTAATATTTTGGTAGGTAACTAAATATTAATTCATTTATTGCTTATGTATTTGCACATACATTTAAATCAGTTAAGTATTATGCCATAAGAATATTTCTTTTCCAATGGTAAAGAAGCCCTTTATTGAATAGTACCATGGAGGCTGATATTCCCAACACTGTCAGGTGTGGCAGCAGGTGAAAACCTGATCTCCTGATCAATCAAGGACAAGCTCTGCTTCCTTTGCATTAAGGTGGAGCAAGGCTGCCCCCAAAGGGAATGGAATGGGCTCCAAAAAGCTAGATCATGAGTGTGGTGGTTAGTGTGTTAAGATTTCTTATTTTAAAAAATTGGTCTTTGAGATTTTGCTGCATCTCATAAAAAAAATTAAAGAACTTTAATGTATGTGTCATGCCCAGCCCTGGGTGGCCCACAGAAAATGAACTCAGTGGTATCATGCAAATTTTTATTTTCTAATGAATGATTTTTTTTTGTCATACTGATTCTTTACTTGTATATTATGGCTGAAGATACTGTGTTTTTATGAGTTGTGTTTGTGTGCTACTTATGTTTCTTTTTAATATTTGATTTCTTTTACTTGTTTACTTGTTTGCCTTTTTTTTTTTTTTAGAAAGACCGTGGAGTGGGGTGGGTGAGAAGAATCTTTCAGGACTTGGGGGAGGTGAAAAGTATGATCAGAATATATTGCATGAAAGTATTTTATTGTCAAAACATAATAAGCAAATCTAAAACAGTTTATAGTTAATCTGGAGGGGGCTGGGTGCGCAGCTTAAAGGTGCTGCCAAATTTGCCAATTGTTGCCATTTAAAAGAAACAACGGGTTTTGCTCCCAGATTTGTAAAACAGTTGCCTTATCAAATATCTGCACTCAACAAGGAGGTCCCACTCTTTGCATGTCGGGAGATATAAAAATGCAAACTGCGTCCAAAACACTGGTGTTAGATGAAATCCATGGGCATCCTTATGGCTCAGGGAAATAGGAGATTATTTGCCTGTATTTAGCTTGTACGGAACATAGGTTTTGTATTGGCAGAAGGATTTCCCCTAAACTCAGGCAATAATCACATAGAGGTTACCATTGAGGGTTTCATAATGAAACATAACGGGCCATGGAGTGTGTGACAAGGTTAGAGTTCTACCAGGCAGTCTCTGATCAATATATCTATCCTGAGCTATGGGAGCTTTCTTGAGTGCTTTGAATGTGGAGTATATGCTAGGAGAACTCTATGTAGTGAAGGGACAGCTCAGGAGAGTCCACAGGTTGCCTCCTGCCGGAGAAACCACAGGGATGGGAATGACCAAGACCTCTGCAGCTTTCACAGTGCTGGTCTGTGCTTCAGTCGTATATGGAACTCTGAGACCATGCGCTTTATCTTATAGCCACGTCTTGCTTTAGTCCATTTTCTCATTTCTGATGGCCCTGATCTATCCTTTTGAAGGGGAGTAGGGTTATTCTGACTCTGTATTTTGGGAACATGTATTTTTTAAAAAACATCTTTAATTTCTAAGAATTTCTTTGAGCTGCAGAAAAGGTCTTGACGAAAAAGGCAAAAATTTATAGCTTGGATTTGAAATATCCACCGATCTCCTATCTATTAAAGGTTCAATATCCAGCCTGTGGTTCTGTGCTCATGGAGACTTTCAGACATAATGCTCTCTGAAGAAAAATTGGTCATTTGGAACTGTATTATTGTATGGGACATTAAAAGCCCCCACTGGATCTCCCACCATGAGCTGAAAAGGGATCCTCAGCCATGGTTTAAATGATATATTTCTTTGTTACAGAGGTTTGTGGACTAGAATATCTGAACTTGAGAGGCAAAATATTCCTCTTTATAAATCAGTCAGACTTTTCTTTACAGTAGTGGGTACTTGACTGATTATTTTTTTCAGTTTTAGTTTTTGTTTAAGGTTTACTGTTCATATTAACCTGAATAGGTTGCTTAATTTTTCTTTTTTTTTTAATTAATTTATTTTTTCAGGATTTCTGCCTCCTCCCCACAACCACTTCCCATTTCCCTCCCCCTCCCCCGATCAAGTCCCCCTCCCTCATCTGCTCAAAGAGCAATCAGGGTTCCCTGACCTGTGGGAAGCCCAAGGACCGCCCACCTCTATCCAGGTCTCATAAGGTGAGCATCCAAACTGCCTAGGCTCCCACAAAGCCAGTACGTGCAGTAGGATCAAAAACCCATTGCCATTGTTCTTGAGTTCTCAGTAGTCCTCATTGTTCGCTATGTCCAGCTAGTCCGGATTTATCCCATGCTTTTTCAGACCTAGGCCAGCTGGCCTTGCTGAGTTCCCAATAGAACATCCCCATTGTCTCAGTGTGTGGGTGCACCCCTCGTGGTCCTGAGTTCCTTGCTCGTGCTCCCTCTCCTTCTGCTCCTGATTTGGACCTTGAGATTTCTGTCCGGTGCTCCCATGTGGGTCTCTGTCTCTGTATCCTTTCATCGCCTGATGAAGGTTAATATTCATGAGGATGCCTATGTGTTTGTCTTTGGATTCACCTTCTTATTTAGCTTCTCTAGGAACATGAATTATAAGCTCAATGTCCTTTATTTATGGCTAGAAACCAAATATGAGTGAGTACATCCCATGTTCCTCTTTTTGGGTCTGGCTTACCTCACTGAGGATAGTGTTTTCTATTTCCATCCATTTGTATGCAAAATTCAAGAAGTCCTTGTTTTTTACTGCTGAGTAATACTCTAATATGTATATATTAGCAGTCTATAATGGAGGCGAAGTAGTAGTAAAACCTTATGAGAGCCGGGCGGTGGTGGCGCACGCCTTTAATCACAGCACTCGGGAGGCAGAGGCAGGCGGATCTCTGTGAGTTCGAGACCAGCCTGGTCTACAGAGCTAGTTCCAGGACAGGCTCCAAAGCCACAGAGAAACCCTGTCTCGAAAAACAAAAAAACAAAAAAACCTTATGAGAATAAGGTGGCAGTTATGTGGCTTAACTTAGTTCCTAATACACACATAGTACCACTAAAGCATGTATCAGATATATATGCAAAATTTCAGGCTTTTGAGAATTTCAAGTTCAATATTTTAAAAATATGTCACCTGTTCCTACATGAGAAGAACCAAGAATTTGTAATGACATACCAAAACCTTGGAATAATGTTTTTCATTTTACATCTTAAAATTCTCCAAAGGTTTACTGAGAAATATGATATTAAATATTTGAGACTACATGCTTATAATGTCAGCCTTCTAGAAAACATTCACACATTTATCCTTTCTCTAAAATAAAAATTATATAGTATCTGAATTTCCTTTGATAACAAGTACAACTAAATCAGTTAATGGATAAAACACATTCTTTTAGGAATGCATATAATTTTAACACAAATTTGATCCTATTCTTTTAACTGTTAAGAACTCAGGAATAGAAGACACCAGAACGTTGTCTTTGCCTATTTAACATATACAAATACTACGATTACTAATTACAAATCAGTGGTGCAAGCCTTTAATCCCAGACTTGGGAAGCAGATGCAAGTGGGTCTCCATGAGTTTGAGGTCAGTCTGGTCTACTGAGCAAGTTCCAGCACAAGTTCCAAAGCCACAGTGAAACTCTGTGTTGAAAAAACAAAAACTAAATAAATAAATGCGTAAATACAATAATAACAATAACAACAAAACCAGAAAACAAATGGAACACTGGACAGAAAGTCAAGGAACAATTTATTCTCAGTAATAGAAGAAAAAGATGCAATTAATAAGAGCCCAATAAGAAAGCAAATGGATGGGGAAGTTAGGATTGTTTGGAAAAAGGAACATGAAGGAAAAATGATGTACTATCTCCAAAATTAAAAGATAGTTTATTTTCTTGATCTGGCAGCGTGGACACCACCAACTAAGAATTGCTCAGCACTTTCCTGGCCTGACACAGTTGAGGATAGAAATAGCTCACTCCTACCTGCCTCAGATCTCTTGGTCTGAGGAAGCACAATCCCATCAGTCTCTCTCTCTCCACAGTCTGTCATAATCATACCAAGTGCCATGCCTTATGGTTTCTAGGGCTAGGAACTTGAGAGAAGACAAGGAATAGCTCCATGCCATACCTTGTGTCTGGGACAGGCGGGACTCAACCAAGTGCCACCCACGGGTCTGGCGCCTGTCTGGTGGGCACCATGATGGTAAACAATAATGGGGTGGGGGAAATGGAAAAAAGAAAGAGGACATCATTTTCTTAAAATTACTTCTAGTAGTATTGGGGCTGAGACTATCTCAATGGGATCCTGTAAAAAAATAAGACAGTGGTTAAACCTCAAGATTTAACTCTAACATTTAGCTGTAACATTTGTAATCAGTCTCTGAGTAGTAAGTAAGGCTTTTTTTTTTTTTTTTTTTTTTTTTTTTTTTGGAGAGGAATTGGTTTATTTAGCTTAGACTTCCACATCACAGTTCATCATCAAAGGAAGTCAGGACAGAAACTCAAGCAGGACGGGAACCTAGAAGCAGGAGATGCAGAAACCATGGAGTTCTGGCTAGACTGAATATGTACTCCTCCTATTGGTTAATAAAAAAAAATAAAACCTGCTTTGAACTATGGCAGTATAGAATAGAGCTAGGCAGGAAATCCAAGCATAGACACAGAGAGTAAGAAGGCAGAGTACAGAGAGATGCCAGTCAGTGCGCTGCCTATAGAACAGGATCCTGAAACACCTAAGGTAATACCATGGCCGTGTGGCAATATACAGCCTATTAGAAAAAGGTTAATTTACTAGTGAGAGATAGCCAGTAAGAGCCTAAGCCATCAACCAAGCAATTATATTAATTTTGGTATTGATAGATTGAGAGATTGATTTTTCCATAAGCTGTTGTGAGAACCTGTGGGCAGGAGAGAAACCAGTCCATTGGACCTGAACAAGACAGAGAAAAGGTTCTAGCTACATGCACCATTTTCCATTTTTTCAGCAATGCATTTACCTTTCCCCAGATCCTCACCAGAATATGCTGTCATTTGTTTTATTCATCTTTATTTGAATTACCCTGATGATGAAAATTGTTGAATGTTATTAACTGTTCTTCAGCCATGTGTATCTCATATATTGGGTCAATTCAGGTTCCTATGTACTTAGACTACCATGTAGTATTGAAAACCAGTTTCTGTTCTCAAATTTTATTTGTATACAGCTAAAAATGGATGGTGTTTAATAATATTTAAGAATGATTCTAATATTTAAATGTAATATGTAAACATCCATTATTGTTAATCATAATGCAATCGCAATCACTATACTTTGTACCCATTCTTTTTATATTATTAAACTCCAGAATGCAAATTATTTTAAAATTATCTTATCTGCTTTTATTACAGTGGAAGTGTCACTTGTCCTTACATAGAAAAATCCTCTGATTGAAATCTTTTTTAGATAAATATGTTTCAATTGATTGTTATGTTAATTCTTGACCAATGCGAACAGTTGTGGTTGGTATTTCTGATTTTTTTGCTAACATGGGAAACAGATCTATTTAACTGGAATGACAGCAGTTTGGCTGTGTTTCAAAAACTAGGCAGGAGATCATGAGTATTTAAGATAGAACTCATCTCTAAAGCCTCACTGAACTAAGTGGGAGTTTTGTACTTTAGCATGCGATGAATTAGGTCTCCAGTGATGTGAAAAGAAGAGGGCAGACAGTTCCAGATGGCTAGTGCCACAGTAGTTATGGGTCAGTGTTTCCAGGGAAAGGGAGTGGGTGCAAAACACAACTTCTGTGATTAAAAATCAGTAGACAGGAAAACAACCAAAACTGTAACAGATGAATGAAAATTCAGTTGGCATGAACAAATACTATTAAGTTTTGTGAAGCCACCAAGGTCAGTGGCATTATTAGAAATTTTGTATCTATTAGTGGCCTGGTCTGGGATAAACTGCAATAGATACATCTTAATCATTTTTTTCTTTTCGATACTGTTTTTAAAAAGTTGAATCAGCAATACTTTGTAGCTAATAAATTTAACAAAATAGAATAATAAAGATTACAAAAGAACAACTTGGATTTTAGTTTACCTGAAAACAGTTCCTTCTCTCTATATTTTTCCTGCATATATAGTAATATATTACTAGAATTATATAATAAATTTCACCTTATTTTTCTTTCGAGTATGACTGAAATTATCTAATTATGTTTCCTGTATAACTTTTCCTCTGTTTTACTAATTGTAATGTGATAGATAATGGCTTTATTTCTAGCATCCTATGGATGATGTCTCATGCAGGTTTCATGCATGATTATCTCAATTTAGTGTTTTTAATTTAATGCAGACATTAATGAAAAGAAACAACTTAAGAAACCTAATGATTGTTCATAATTTGAAGCAATAAGATGTTACTGATTACAAAGATTTTAATGCAATATTCATCTCAAAGCACATTTTAAAGTTAAATGAAATAATTACAGATTTAAGTATCATCTTACTGTATCAACTAATAAAAGAGAAAGAAAGAAGTTCTCAGAGAGAAATTAACAGATCTACAGAGTATTTCAAAGAAAGAGGTGTGAGATGTATATTTTATTTAGGTAGCAGGCAATTTGAGGGAATATTTAAGAATAATGTCACTGAAAGGGTGGGAGTCAAACCTGGCATCAATATGCTATGGAGTAATTACTTGTGTCCTCCTTTGGTATGTTTTTTTTTTATATCCTTTCTCTTTATATATCCTTTTACTCATGATAGATTCTTTACTGATATAAAGATATATGTAATATACTGATTATGATTTCCCCTCTCTCTCCATCACTAAGTTCTACCCAACTGTCCCTCAACTTCAGATCCTTTCCCTTTGTCTCTGAAGAAAAAATATCAGACTTTCAAAGGATAATATTAAAATAAAATGGAATAAAATAAAACAATAAATCAAAATAGTACAACAGAATGAGACAAAATAATCAGAAGGAAATAAGCCCGACAGGAAGCTAAAGAGAAAGAAAAACAGAGTGAGAGGGAGGGAAGAAGGGAGGGAGATTAATAAAAATTATAAATAATGTAAAAAAATAACAAAGCAACAGTAAATTGTGTGATAATTGGCATCTAAAGATGCTATTGAATTGGTTTTATCTTATCCTATTCTGTTTTATAGGTTTTTGCTTTATCTTATGTTATTTTATTTTCATCACATGGAAGCCTGTTTGTTTTCTAATGATAGACTGAAATTGGATCCAGATGGAAAGGAAAGTAGAGAGGAAGTGGAAAAAATAGAGGAAAAGAAAATTGTAAGAGATTAAATTATATTAGAAAATAAAAATCTATTTTCAATAAAATGAAAAAAGACTTCAGTCTCTTTAAATATTAAAATTATTGCTAAAATTTTAAAGTTTTTCAGAAATATTTAGTGCCCCATAACTGAGGGTTTTTGTAAAATTAAAGTAAGTTGGAGAGTTTCTTTATTCCAGGAAGGAATAACTAGAACAGTCACAATTAAATCAAAGAAAAATCAAAGCCTAACAGCATGAGGTTCAATGTCAGATGGCTGGAACACACTTATGATCTTCTGGAATCCATATAAGGAGCTCAAAATGACAGTGCTCCAAGCTGTTTCTTTCCTTGGTAATCATCCTTTGCAAATAGAATATACAAAACTTTAGAGTTTCAGATACAACTGAACTAGACTTTCATCAACGTCTACCCATTTCCTTACTACTTCATTTTAATGAAGAGTATCACAAAATATATAATGATTGAATGATAGCTATAGGATATCACAGACATTGCAAAAGTTTTTAAAATATGCATTAACAAGACCTTGAAAACAACAGAAATGAATGTATTGGGTGTTCTGGTTCAATAAAGAATATGTTATGGCATACCATGATTATTTTAGCTGATATTGTTATAGGAACTGGAGTAGTGGCTTAGAAATATGTAAAAATATATTAAAAATTTAAAAAATTTTAACTTAAAAATGTGATTAAAATATGTATGGCTGTTTCAGACAATCTGATTTTTTACTCTCAGCACCTAATTTTTGTGGCCCACAACTGCTTCTAACTCCAGCAGTTGGAAACCTAGTGTGTTATGGGGTATTTGCACTCTGTGTGGAGTTGTATTTGTGTAATAAAAAGCTAGATAGGGAGTATAGGTAGGATTTACAGAGAGAGAAAAAGGAGAAGGAATTTAGGCAAGAGGTAGAAGGAAGGAGACATGAAGAAAAAATAGGAGATGCAAGATGGAAGAGAGGTAATGACTCATGATAAAATTAAGATGACTAGAAATGGGTTAATTTAGTTATAAGATCTAGTTACAAAAAGCCTAAGCTATAGACCGAACTTTCATAATTAATACTAAGTCTCTGTATCATTATTTGGGAGCTGGTTGGAAGGACAGAAAAAGAATGATTACATCAGTGCTTCTATCTGGCCTCTGAGGGCACCAGCACATGCTTGCACACACAGAGAAGGGGCAGTGGACTCATTTTAAATTATAAACAAAGATTAAAAAGACAAATTGAAGCATTAACTATAACCATCAAGAGCTGTGTTCAGATTTTGTCTGACTTTGACCAAATCTGCTTTTCAACACATTTTGTATAAGTATAAACAATTTTGTTGTTGCTGTGTTTTTGTTTTTGTTTTGTAATTATTGTTGTTAAGGTGCTTTCTTTTGTTGTGACTTATTTGGTCTTTTTCATTTTATAGCAAGACAATGGAAGACAAAGGAGACAAATTATAAAATAATAAAAAGAAACAAAAAAAGAAACAATAATCTCATTTGTACTGTGACAATAATGCCACAATTTTGAGGGTGAGATTTGCTAAAAGATCCTTAAAAAAATGAGAATTCCAGAGCGTCTCTAAGCCAAAATTCTAGGAAACAACTTAAGATAAATGTAAATATTTAAATTACACCATAATGAGCACTTCTGTTGCAGATTGAAGACAAATTCGCTTTCAATGTTTATCACAAGAAGTTTTTGCCTTTTCTATCCTTCTCTCACACACTACATCTCTATGGCAGCCTCCTCTCCTCCTCCCCTATTTCCCGGTTCTTCCTCACCTCACTTCTTCCCCAGATCCATTGCTCCTCTATTTCCCATAAAAATAGAACTGGTTTCCTTCTAGGGATATCAGCTGAACACGGCATAACAAGACCCAATAAGAATAGGCAAAAACACTCGTATAAATGCCAGATGAAGTACCCAAGTAGGAGGAAAAGAGTCCCAAGGGCAAGCAAAAAAAAAAAAAAAAACAAAACAAAAAAAAAAAAAAAACAAAAAAAAAAACAGAGACAAGCCAGCTCCCACTGATAGAAGTCCTACAAATACCCTCACTAAACAACCATGACATAGAGAGAACCTAGCAGACTCGTGCAGTTTCTGTGATTCCGCATCAGACCTGTGAGTCCCTATGAACCAAGCAAAATCTTAATAATAATGAACTCTAGTTTTTTTTTAAATATAGATGATGTTGAATATTTCTTATTTATCTTCTACTGCATTTAGTTAGAATAATTGAAAGTTTACCTTAATCTCCAAGATCACTTGCTGTAATACGATATTTTATTTTGTTTATAGTATAGCCACTAGGGAAACTGCGTGTGAATTAGCAGTCAATTGCAAAAATTTTAAATATTTATTTAATTTGAAAATAGTTTCTTTTATTTCGACATTATGCACATTTCCCAGATGAATTTACTTAATAGAAAAGAAAATAACTATCCTATTTTGTGTGGAGTGCCATTGGGCCACTTGTTTATGTACTGAATTTTGCAGTTATTTTACTGTACTTTGTTTCTTTAATTGTTGGTATACCATGAATAAATAATGAAATTTATCTCATAAAACTTACATACAAAATTATTACTCCTAAGTAGGCTAAATTTGCATTTTTTAATTATTCAGCTTGCTTACAAATGTAAATGACATTTTAAGTATTAATGATATTGGTGTGACTACAATGTTTTTTTTTTTGTCCCAAAGAAAATATCCCATTTATTTACAGGATAAGAAATGAGATCTGTTGGAGCATTTGTGGGTTTTTATGATGTAAAGATCTCAAATGTCCATGTGAATGATTCATCATGTGTTATCTTACAAGAGTGGGATGCTTAAATACTTCACAGGGAATTTTTTACTTGAGCAATTGCTGCATTTCTTTATTTACATAAATTAAAACGCATTTTCCAATTGATGGTATATTCTTAGAGAGACAATTGGCCACAATTTGTATAACAAAGACAGCACTATTAAAGTGAGTTAGAATGCTCCCCAGTGTGATGGATTTGTTCTTTAACCTCTGGTGCAGTACATTGAGAAGGTTCTACGTGAGATCTTACTACAGATGATTATCTGAATGAGTTCCAGTTAGCAAATTATTGTAGGAATGCAGTTAACTGATGACAATAGATGGAACTGACTGAAAGAATTATCAGGGAATAGATGCACAATGCTTTACTGGTCAGCAGTGAGCAAGAGAAGGTGGTGCCAAAGAAGGTAATTTCTAGCTATGCAATACAATACTGTTCCCTGGGATTACAAACAGAGCGGTATTAGGTTTGGAATAAATTTTGTTGTATTGAAACTTGATAAACATTTGTAAAATGTATCTGTGAACTGAACCTCTTAAGGAATACCTAAAGTGGTAAAGTAGAAGAGACACTAGGGAAGGCTTTCAAAGAGCTACAAGAGCTACATCTACAAAGAGCTACATCTACAAGAAGTCAAATGGAAAAAGATTAAGAGGTACGGAATATTAAGAAGGAATACATCAGATGTTTGAAATTGCAATGACAGAAATCAAAATGAAGTAGCGCTGGTTTGGAACACTGAAAGAATATTGGGGAATGTCTCAATTTTGAATTGCCCTCAACTGGCTTTTTCATATCAACAGCCTCAGTGGAAGAGCCTAGATGTATGTTGATCTTTATACTGGAGCAAAATGCTATTTACTTGTCGGTAAACTCCTCCTCTAAATGACTTATATATTGTTGCAATGCCTGATTGTTTTCTTACAGGACAGCTCAGTTCTTTGTAGAAACTGCCCATCACAAGAAACATTCAAGCAACTCCCAGTTTCAAACTTCACATACATCCATTATTTTCTAAACTTTTGGCTCCATTTTAAAATCTATTTTAATACATTTTCCAGGATTGAAATCTGAATATTAATTGAGTTTCCATAAAAGCCACATGCATGTTAACAACACTGCATGATTGTTGGAGTGATCAGAAATTTCTATTTGTGAGGCATTGGGATGGATGCCATAGAGCCAAACTATCTGGGGATATTTTATTCAACTTAATTGCCATTTATTGTCTATTTTCATGTGTAACCAAACATCTTGTAATGAATGGGTAAGTTTGGAATGTCTCATGGTAACAGATTACGAGTCACCAACAGTACAAAAGAGAAGGTCACTATGCAGCACTAGGATATACAGGAGAGATTCCCAGGCTTTGTTGCAACCTGCCTACCTAGTGTCCCTAAAATATGTAAAGTGCCTTGATTTGTAACTTTCCATTGTTCTGTAACTAATAAAACATACAAACAAAAAAAACAAAGAAAACATCAATAATTTTTACTTTGGAAATGGTAATTATAGGCACCATGAATCTGTTCTTATCCCATAATTAATTACAGTTTTTTCTCAAGAATTAACATCTTCAAAAATAAAATGGCTATAAAATAATTAACTGTCATATTCAAATTCAGATGATAGTTTATTTTTCATTGTCATTAAGTAACAACATATAAATATGACTTTTTGTTAATGATTTAATTTTTTATAAGACAAAAGTCTTATATTCTAAAATACAGCTGAATAGATTAGAAATAAAATGTGATATATAAATATAATAACAGTAGACATTTAATAAAGTTAAGACAGTAGAGTAAATGTACCTGTGCATACACAGAAATCCATCATTTGACAGGAACATTTGTCACTGAGTTGGTGTTAGTGAGACACCACAGGAAAGCACTTTAAGGAGAAATAAAAGCAAGGTTAAGCACATATTCTTCACAAAGCACAGATTAAGAGAGCATGATCATCTTGATTTTACATTGGTAAAAATTGTAATGTTACAGAAAATACCATAGCACCACAAAACCCTAAAATGGCTAAAACAATCCCATCTTCATTTACTTCCTGATATTATTTATACAGTTAACATTTATGTCTCCCATCATCTTGTGTGCTTATAAACCAAACACCCCCACACTATCTGAAATACAGTATGTGAACAGTTTAATCAAATAGATGATAGTTCCATACATTGATAGAGATATAAAGATCAGATAATTTACTTATATCAACAGGACAGATCATTGTTCATAATAAACTATCATTCTAAATTTTACTATTTGTATGTGCCCCTAAAGAAACACTGGTATGGGCTTTTGCAATCCACTTCCACAAGACATTAGATGAAAATTTTCGTTTGTCTTTTCTCTTGCTGAGTAAATTAAATCTTAAATATTGTTTCCTTCTTCTCATGAAACTCGACAGTTTAAAAGTTTTTTTTTTTAGAAATTATTGATATATCCATTGACAAGAAATGTAGATAAAATTCATGGTTTACATAAACTAAATACATAAAAATATATCCAAAAATTTGTTACCAGCATATGAAGAAATGGTTCAGGGTATGATGCAGAATAATCTTCCTGGAAGTAATTCCCTTTAATGTGCTGGAGATTTTGAAATGTCTCCTGTTCCTTTTTTTAATAATGATAACATTTGCATTCAAATAGAGTTAATTTATTTTCAGAAGTTCATCAACTCCTGCTGTTCGTTTTCTACCTATTATTTAACCCGTAGTTTATAGTACAATCATTGCTTACAGGGAAAATGATTAGGATATTACTAAATTTCTGTTTTCAGCTGAAAAACATGATACATTTGGAGTGTAGTATATTTGGAAGTTAATGTTTTATACTGATTCAAATTTGATTAAAATTAAAATAAGCAAGGATAAGGAAATTCATCCTAACAGAAAAATTTTCATACAGTACGGAGACTCTTCACTATATGAAAGCTGTTCTCTAGAAAAAAAAAATACAATCATATGATAAACATGCTTCAATGACAGCCTTAGATTTCCTACAATTTGCCAAGCTATGAGATCAGTGTGTTGACAAGGCTTTTACTATTGTTTTATTGTGCATGTAAATCCCTGTTTATGGGATTTGGGAATTGCTGTTTACTAGAGCAGAATGTAAGTAATTCTGCATAACATTGATATACGAAGGCTTTACATATTACACATTTGTCAAAATGTTGAGTATTATGCTTTTTGTGTGTGTAATCAGTGGAGATTGAGGTTCATGGAGAGAAATGTGATTAGTGCTCTCTGTTGTATTTCCTTGTGCCAAAGCCAAATGCTACAGTGTGTTCTATTTCCAGAGAAAACTACTAATCTAACAAAAATGTTGCTGTTCTAAACAATATACTTCTAGAATTATTGTAGAATACAGTAGAAATGGCGGCATTAATATTATTTTCCAAGAAAAATGACAGCTAGACAATTTTATTCTGATCAAGTGTTGTACTGAGAAATAAAAAAATTCAAAAAGAACAAAATACATTTCTGCCAAGTTGAATGGAAAGAAAGTGCTGGTGGGTGGAAAGCATTTGAATTAGAACAGAATAGAATAGGTAAGTCTAGCTTCATATGGAGTATTTTCAAAGATATGAGAACAATGAGTTATGTTTGCAATCACTTCAAATTGTTTATAGAGGGAAAAGGCAAATAAGCTTATTTAACCGCAATTAGTAAGAAAACATAGATCAGTTGGGTTTAGTTGCATAGGATACAGAATATATATTAGTGGTCACATTCTCCATTACTTCCTCCCTCTGTGTGTGCTTGTGTGTATGTGTGTGTGTGTGTGTGTGTGTGTGTGTGTGTGTGGTGTATGGTGTGTGTGTGGTGTGTGTGTGTGAGAGACTCTCTGTTTCTCTCCTTATCTCTCATTCTCTGCACACACATAAGCACATACACAGTTGCTATGTTTCCCTTCTCCTGGCTCTACTCCTGTAATAAACTTCTGATTTTTTTCAATGAGAAAACTTTATGAATAAATAGCCTTTTTATTAATATCATAAATTAAATTGAAGCAGAAAAAATAGAATAGCATATGAATACATCATAAACAACAACTATGGTATTTGTCTATAAATAGTTTACTTCAATGTTTGACTGTGTTGAAAGAGAGAAGGCAGAGAATAGAGATTCGTCACGGATCATGAATAAGGGTTGTGGAATACTGATGAAACCAATGATATAAACTTGCATGGTTTAATGCTGTAGTTAATGATATAAACTTCCCTAGATAAAGAATTACAGACAACTGATAGCTGCAGAAAGAATGGGGATTAGCCTCTCTCAGAGTTAAGGTCCCATGTTAGTTACTTAACACAAAGTTTGTCAGCATTAAAACAATATGTAGAAAAGTGACAGATATATGTATATTTATATGATATACACATGTTTATATATATTTACATATGTATATGCGTATACATATATATCACCATAATAATCAAAAAGAAAGAGGTTATCAACTTGATATATATCACCATAATAATCAAAAAGAAAGAGGTTATCAACTTGATATATATCACCATAATAATCAAAAAGAAAGAGGTTATCAACTTGAGAGTGGCAGAGGACATGGGCTGAGTTGAGGGTACTAACTTAGAAAACAAAGGAGAAAATTATTTGAAATGAAAATTATATAAAAATATATGAAAATAAATGTTAATAAAATAAAAAATAAAATATTCTGTAAAATTTTAAGATATAAAGCATTTAAAAATGATGGCATTTAAAATAAATTATGAAATAAATTATAGGTGAATATTTTTCTCAACTATATAAATTATTTCTATATTGTATTCAATGGGCAAAATAGATTTATTCTTCAAAGAAAGTAATATTCAATAACAATGCCTAAATAAAATGAATAAGGAGAAAGATAAAATAATTTTAACAATACTGCAATGCTCCTGTCTTTAAAAGCTTTATGGACTTCAGAATATTTATGTATACTTGATGTAAATAGCAATAGTTTGAATAATCAATTAATAGTCAATGTTTATGTACAGAAAGTGAGCAGCAGTGACACCAAAATGAATTAGAGATATTTTTGACTTATCTCATTAGTTCATTAAATAAATAAAATTTGAAAGTTTAATAAAAAATCTGCTAGAGGTGGGTACTACGCACATTATCTGCGCTCTGTAGTGTTTTCTCTTGAACTGTTTCTTAAGAAATGATGTTAAAAATAGATACATAGCAGACATACAGAAAGGACTAATGTTTCTTCTTAAAGCTCCGTCACATTGAATACTTATATAACTCCCTTCAAAACAACTCCTTTAAGAAGGGACATATGCTCACATCTCATGGTAAATTTTTATTTCTAGGGAGCAAGATACGTAGCCACATAATAGAGCATTATTCTCTGAGAGTAGAGCATAGAAGACAGAATGACAGCTGAGTAGCCAGTTATTTGTTTGCTAACCCTTTTGGAGATTGCTGGAGACATCTATCTGTTTAGATAGATGATTTTTGTGTGTTGCTACCCAGGAAATAATCAGTGGTGGAAGTGATCCATGGGCCCATTTTAGGAAGTAGGCTGTGACTGCAATTAGGTTGAAATGGTTTCATATCAGCGAAAGTGTGATACAACATAAGTGTTTACCTCCTCTCACTTTTCAAGTTAAACACTTTAAAATTTGAAGAGAGTAGGAGAGAAAGATAAAATGAAATATTTACTTTTCAAGTTTTTTTTCTCTTTTCTCTACTAAACTCCAAAAGTGACTTTACACACATGGTTCAAATAATAAACTATTTTCTACAAAGCAATATAATAAAAGTTACGAACTTGTGCTTGCAAATACATAGGCACACACAAACACATATATTTGCATACACATTTATGAAATAGTATATATCCATCATATATGTGGATGATCACATATATACATCATTTTATAAAAGTTGCTTTAAATATCCTCACTAGGTGACTACATAGAGTTTGAATTCAGAAAAGAATTGGAAAAAGAATGCATTCTCTAGAATCTTTACACAATGTTAATACAATTTATTAGTAAAATCTTACTTACTGATATACCTGATCAAAAAACTCGGTAATTTTATTAGAAAATTAATATATTTAAATGTGAACTTTGATTATGTAATCATTAAACTTCTCCACTAAAGAACTGTATATCATAGAAATGTGGTTATACAAGGGACCAGTTGTTGTTGGAGACTTTTCAATCATTTTCCAGCTGCCCAGACCTGAAATAATCACACAGAAACTATGTTAATTAAAGCACAGTCCTTGGCCTATTATCTTAGGGTTCCTCTTAACTTACTCTTTCATCTTTTTTTTTTCTTTTTGGTTTTTTGAGACAGGGTTTCACTGTGGCTTTAGAGCCTGTCCTGGAACCTAGCTCTTGTATAGCAGGCTGGACTCGAACTCACAGAGATCTGCCTGCATCTGTCTCCCGAGTGCTGGGATTAAAGGCGTGCCCCGCCACCACCCGATTTTACTCTTTAATCTTAAATTAACTCATTTATATTAATATGTGTATCACCACAAGGCTGTGGCTTACCAGGTAATATTCCGGCTCTGTCTCCTTGGAAAGTTACTTGGCATCTCTTTGATTCTGCCTACTTTCTCTCTATATCTATGTTTGGATTTCCTGTCTGGCTTTATTTTGCTAAGTCATTAGCCAAAATAATTTTATTTATAAACCAATAAAAGCAACACATATAAAGGACATCTTACATCAACCAGTGGGGTCTGGCCCCAGAATGACTCCCTGTCTTTGAACAACTCTTTGGCATATGTAATCTGCTATATGGATATGAGATTTTTTTCAAAGCAAATTTTTAGGGTATTAAAATCCACTGTTTTTTCATATTGTCAGCTCATTGAATAAAGTAAAATGTAAAGAGTCATGCCTTTGCTGACTGACCTCACTGGGACAGGAATCTGGAGCTCTAATCGGCTTATTAGACTTAACATTTATTGACTCAATCGTGGAGCCAGTCATGTGTCCATCCCTGGAATGAAATCAATGTTATTCTGTTGCATGATATTAGGAATTCTTCTATTTAGAGTTAAATATTTGTTGATAAATTTTTTACCTTTGTTCTTTATAAAAATTGATCAATATTTTTCTTTTGTATTTGGTCTACATATGACTTTGGTGTTTAATTAATGCTTTTTGTAACAACAAATATGTAGTATTGTATATTTTGTGAAACTGTGTTAAAATGTATTGGTGTGAACTTTTAATGTTTGGCATGATTCATAATTTTGTTAGATATGTTATCCTCATTACTTATTTTATATATCATCCTTTCATATGGCATGGATAGAGGTTTGGTTATAAAAACAAAAATAAAGTTGATATATATCTTTTACCTGATCAAACTTAAAGCAAAAATCATCATTGTCTGGCTTGTGTACAAAACACAGTCCATACTTCTGCTAATTTAGATATTTATGTTACTTTTGAAAATTTATGTTTTTAGAGCAAGAATTAATGAATGTGGTTTGTCCAGGTGATCTAGCCATTAATAGAACATCTGTTACAGTTTTCTTAGAGTTTTGCATTCAGAATAATTTCAAGGATGCTCACTGAAATGGTTCAGCATCACAGAATATTCTAGCCAGGACTTCAGATAAGCCTTTCACGTTCACACTGCATAGTGATTGAACAACAATTGTTATTACTATTTTTCTTAGGACTTTATCTTTCTTTTAATTGTCTCAGGGTCCCCCAGGGATACTATCACTCCGAGATAACAGAAAGTAGATTAGTAAACACAATGCCCATATTCCCAAGAGGTGAAATAGTTTTTGGTCAATTGGTGGATTATGGGTATGGGTCTTTTTCATCATTTAGTGAAAATATTTTGATCTGGTGTGGATTTTTTGTATATTTATATGAATTTAAGGTATATATATATATATATATATATATACACACACACACACACACTCTTGTTTAAGGTATTGAACCTATATAGCTAATATTAAGTTATACTATTTGAAAGCTATTACTACAAACTATTTAGGATGTTTAAGAAATGCATGTTAGTATTTAGTCATGTATAATAATCAAACTTGTAGTCATGTTAGGAATGTTTTCGAGCTTAAAAACATATACTTTAGATAGATAAGTGATCTTCAAATGTTTCAGATACCTACAGTACATGGCATTCAAGATGTTTAATAACTTAAGGCTGTTCACGACAGTGAGGAACATGTGTTCCTGGTAATACCAGTCTGTTTAGTAAAGGATGATACGCATTGAAGAACCTCCATATAAAGTTTGCATTCATTGTGGCAAAACTAGGCATTTAGACAAGAAAATGCCCTTGTTTCAACTGCTGACAGTATATTGTACAAGCTGGAAAGGTAGGACACAAAGTGTAGTTTCCGTGCTACTACGTGTACTACGGTACTACACAAGTAGTGTGGGGCCATCATTACTGGTGCCTGCATACTGGAAAGTTCAAGAACCAGAAGAGGGGCTGGAGATTTAAACACAGCAACACACAGACAGACACAGAATCATGGGTCATACTTAAAATAAGAATACCCAGAATGCCAACTTTATTGTGCTCAGTAACAGTTAATATAGCTCTCTGGCCACGCCCAGCTCTCAGGATCTTTCAGCTGCAGACCCATCAGAAACCACCATCAGGGTTTTGTGCTCAGACCAGCTGCTAATACAGGAAAACAAGATATTTTGCTCAGAGCAGTTGCAAGCATAACAAGTTGTTTACAGGAAATTCAGGGTCTGGGAGTCCATAACACCCAACAACAAAGGAAAAAAAAAAAAGCTGCTGAACTCTTCCAGGACAATGTAGGATAGCCTTTTTCAGTTTCAAAGAAAAATCTGTCTGATGATATCTTAGGCCTTTAAACTGAAAATGAATGCCCCAATGTTGCAACAGAAACTTTGGTGTCTGTCCAGACAGTCAAATATCTTTGTTGTCTCTGTAGAATTGGAAGTTGCTTGCTCTGCACTTCCTGTTTACTCAGGTAATGGAGATAAAGGTGAAATAGTTATAGTTACAGTTTTGCTTGTTACCAAATTCAGTAAAGAAATTTACTTAAGAGATAAGAAGCATAAAAGTTTAAATTGTTAATCTAAGAAAATATTTTAAGTTCTACTAAGATAATTTGATATTGGTAATACAAGTTAGGATAGAAATAAATTAGCTATACAACTTTGGACTCACCAAGATAGGAGATAATGGAATATTTTCTTTGAATTTACCAAATACAAACAGAGTGGATATTGCAAATACAATTCTGACTTAAAAAATGTTTTCTTAAATATAGTCTTATTATGCTAAAGCTAAAACCTTTCTTCTTTTTTAGACAAAAGGGATGAATGTTGCAGAATATTTGTTTAAGTATGTAAAGCTGTGTTTCATTTGTTTAACTATGTAAAGGTGTGTTAAACTTGTTTAACTATCTAAAATATGTTACATTTTATATGGCCTGTATAAAGTACCTGATTAGTCTAATAAAAGAACTGAATGGTCCATAATGAGGGCAGAGATACAGTTGGGATTTCCTGGCAGGGAGAGTTATCAGGAGGAAAAAATTAGGCTTGGGGGAAGAATGAAAATGAGACTTCAGGGAGAGCCAGGGGCTAGCCAGATAGACAAGAAGCAGGGAACCAGGACATACAGAATGAAAGAAAGGTAGAAAGCTCCAAGGCAAAACATAGACAAATAGAAACAGGTTAAATTAAGTTAAAAAAAAAAAAGAGCTAGTGTGGAAATCCTCAGTTAAGAGTGAGCATTCATACTTAAGAGTTCTCTTTGCTTTTATTTGGGAGCTGGTTGGTGACCCAAAGAAAATTTATGATACTGAATGGAAGACATAACAGTTCCCAAAATGTATTCATCATTTCAATAGGTTCATTGCTGCCTTTATAATCAAAGTAGGAAATAACAAGATTTTTTCCTCTTATTATACATATACATCTCATCAGAGTTGTGTGTAAATTTTAATACTAAACACAGTCAGCTGCTCAAAATTTCCCCCTTCCATTGTCATAGTCTTACACTTACAAAGTGCTTTACTCCCTGGAGTAAAGAAGCAACTTCCTAACAAGATTATTCCTTATTTTTATCACTTCAAGTAAATGAACTCATATTATTTCAATCAGACTTATTTCTTAATATAAACCTGGACAAGTTATTCTCTGCATAGATTTTGGCATTTGCTGGTTGTGCTTGGAATTATTTCCATGAGTGGTGCTACAAATCCTTGTAGAAGTTAGTCATTGACAATATATTTTGATTATGGGTCAACTATTTATTCATTGAAAATTTTGGATAATTTCTAAAGTATACATAATTTAGAGTTTCAGAATTATTGCATATTTCTTTTTTTTTATTTTACCATTTCCTGTACTCTGAAGGCCCTACAATATCCTTTTGGTCCTAGTATTAATGATACTATTTCAATCAGACTATACTTTGATATTTGTTGTCATATGCTTCTTACAACTTGCAGTCATGCAATAGGTTTGCTTGCCTGTTTTGTTCTTGTTATCACCATTTTTTTCCAGTACCATTCTTCAAAAGGGAGGCTGAGGCCATTTTTCTCCTACTTGTGCCGATGATTATGCCTCTGCTTCATAAAAGGCTCTCTTGCACGAGAGTTTAGAATTATCAGTATTCGCTGAATAGAATAAGGACTCCCTTCCTTGATGTTTGAGTTAATTATCTGATTTTTTGTTAAAATTCTAGAGTAATTTAATATTGTACATGATATTTATAGCTATATGTTATCATATGAAAATTTAAGTACAATATGGATTTAAGAGGAATAACTAATTGGACACTACATAAAGAATGTGTATGTTGTACAAATATCTGAAAATTCAAAATGATTTATCATTTCCTACACATTGATTATAAACCACTTTGCAAGTTTATACTTGGCAAACTTTTTATCTAATGAGCACTTAAAGAATACAAAGTAGTTATGCTAAGGTACCGAGTTCTTCATCAATTAGCCAGCCTCTCATTAGCATTGATAGCAACCTGCCTTGTTTTCCATTCACTACCTCTTGCTTTCTTTTCTCTCCCTTCCAAAAACACAAATATTAATCAGCCCAAAAGCATGTCACCAGAAGGTTGGCAAGCAGCAGTAATCAAGAGAAGTCTCATTATTAATGCTCTAAAAGCACCTGTCTGCTGAAGCTTAAGCAAATTACACTTCCTCCAATGATCAAGAGATTAGTGCATGTTTTGGTTTGATTATTGTTGTTTTATAATATCCATGATTTATATTTATATTTATGCTTTTCCCATGATCTCTCATTACTCCTGATTATCAAAAATATATTATATCTTGATATTCTAGGTTCTATATTGTGTTTTTCTTTTACTTATCTGATATAAAGCTTCTTGAAGATACATAGTTTGTTGGCACTTACAACCATCCATAAAAGTAACATTGAATTTTATTTGCCTCCACCCCCAAGTCAAAATATATGTGATTCATGAAATCCTCAGTTAAAAGTGAGCATTCATACTTAAGAGTTCTCTTTGCTTTTATTTGGGAGCTGGTTGGTAACCCGAAGAAAATTTATGATACTGAATGGAAGACATAACAGCTCCAAAATGTATTCATCATTTCAATAGGTTCATTGCTGCCTTTATAATCAAAGTAGGAAATAACAAGATTTTCCCCTCTCATTATACATATACATCTCATCAGAGCTGTGTGTAAATTTTAGTACTAAACACAGTGTCAGCTGCTCAAAATTTCCCCCTTCCATTGTCATAGTCTTACATTTACATTTAAAATTCATGGAGTATTGCTTTGTCAAGTAGGAAAAGTATAATTAAAATTTACATTTATCACATGTTGAACAAGTATTCTACCATCGATCTATATTATCATGCTAGTCCTGTTATTTAATTATTATCCCTAGATTGCTTTTATCTGAAGGAATAACTTACACTAATAACTAAAACCAGAGATTAAAAAACTCAATCCTTTTCAACTTTATTATTGATGCAATGTTTGGGAATGTCCTAGCTTCACTTGTGCTCTGAATCTGACTTACAGTGATCACTGATGAGACAAAACTTCCCAAGCAACAATGTGTCAAAATGAAAACCAAAAATGTACTACAAATTCAGGGAGGTTAATAAAAGGCTCTTTGATAATTTTTATGTTCCTTAAAGACTATCAATCTGATATAGTACAAATATTAAGAAAAAATTCATCTTACCTGTTCTGACTCAAGTTAAACTAAGCAAAATACAAAAATGGTCACAAAATATTCCAATAATAGACAATAGCTGGCTTTTTTCATTAGAGAATCCAGTTCTCAAATCGACATTCTTTTTCATTGTAGTTATACTTTGGTTATTGATACACACTGCAAGTAACAGTTGTTCATCTTTTAGTTTTTCTTGTAATTTAATTGCTATTATAATATTACTAAAATTCTCATTTCATAATTAAATGTTAATTCTGAATCAGATGTGCCATTTGGCTGTATAATTGAATGATGTGTATGAACAGAGTAGTCAATCCCCCAAATACAGAAAAGACTCATACAAAACAGGTAAGGAACTCCTGCCTATGTTGAAAATCCTAGTGAAAATTTTATCAAGTTATTAAGATTCTCTAATTCTCATTGTTTTCCACTGGTGACATAAAATGAATAAAGTTTCTCTAAATTTATAAGAAATTTAAAGATGATTATATGGGCAAGGTACACTCATTGCACTGTGAAATGACTTTAAATATATATATATATATATATATATATATATATATATATATATATGTGCGTGTGTGTGTGTGTGATGTGGGATTCCCCTCTGTATGGAGTGAATACCATTGGTTAATAAAGGTACTGGCTTTGCATGATAGGCTGATAGGGTAGAACAGAGCTGGCAGGGGGACTAAACTGAATGCTGGGAGAAAAAATGGTGGAGTCAGAAAAAAGCCATGAGTCCCTCCAGAGCCAAAAGAACTTTACCTAGTAAGCCGTAGTCATGAGATACACAGAATACTAGAATACTGGGTTAAATTAAGATGTAATAGTTAATAATAAGCTAGAGCTAATGGGCCAAGCAGTGATTTAAATGATACAGTTTCAGTATGGTTGTTTTGGTACTGAGCAGTAGGGAAGCAACAAGTGGCCTCCTTCATATATATATATAAGTTTTATAAATGCAATGGTTAAATCTGTGTCTTGTAATGCTATAGGCATGGAAATATGTTGAAAATAAATATTAAATGAAGGCTAATAAAAGTTGTAAGACAATTCCATCTATTTAGATGAGCAGAATTAGAGGAAAATGGAAGCCTATAAGTATAGTCTAGCCTATCATCAATATACTACACATGTGAGGTCCAGGATCTTAAATTAACTACAGTGAGCTCAGGATCTGAACACCTTCAAAAGTATATATATATATATATATATATATATATATATATATATATATATAAAATACTATTCTGTCACAACATAAATTTGTGT
Source organism: Microtus oregoni (assembly GCF_018167655.1). NCBI lineage: Eukaryota > Metazoa > Chordata > Mammalia > Rodentia > Cricetidae > Microtus > Microtus oregoni. Next base: position 16,770,687 of record NW_024543080.1, on the reverse strand, counting down.
TTATTTATATAGATACTTAACTAGAGTTCTCATGAAATATAATATGTAAAACTAAAAATGATGGTATGTCTTAGTCAGGTTTTAAATTTCTGTGATAAAACACCATGAACAATCAACCAGAGGAGGAAAGGTTTTGTTTCATCTTACAACACTTAGTCCACTGAAGTCAAAGTAGGAGCTCAAGGATGAACAGGGAGGCAGGACTTGAAACTAAACCAAAAAAGGTATGTTGCTTATTGGCTTGCCTTTCCTGGCTTACTCAATTAACTCTTTTATATACTCCAGGACAACCTGCCCAGAGATAACACTGCCTCACGGCCTGAGACTTTCTACAACAGTCATCAATTAAGAAAATGCGTCCACAGACTTGCCTATATGTTAATATTATTGAGGTATTTTTTTCAAAAAAAAATTTCTCTTGCCAAACCTGTGTAGGTTTATGTCACTTGATGGAAAGAAAGGAAAATTGTTCCCTTGTAAACTTGGATCTCCAAAACAACACTGTCAATCATGTTTCCATTTCTATTTATCCAACAAGACCTCATACTGATGTCAATATCAAAATAGAAAATGTTCCAAATTTTAAAATCACCATTCTTTAAAATTCAATCTTTTTGAAAATATTCAAGTGTACCTTTAAAAGTTCACAGTTTCTCAAAAATGTTCAAAATTTCAAAACTATGAGTTTCTAAAAATTAAGAAAAATGAGTTAATTATTCTCTTATTCTAAGAAGGAAGATCAGGTCATGTTCACAATCACATCAAAGCAAAACCAAATTGAAACAGTGCATAGCCCTTTATCAGAATTTGGGCCTCATGATCTCCTGGGTTTCAAGTGGCTGGAGCACTCCTTCTTCTCTGGATCTGCTCCCTAGAGCACTCACAACTTGTTTCCAAGGCTCATTTTGTACTCACTCCTTACATACTGTTTTCCTGATAGATTGTCTCTTTGTACTGACATTTCGATAATCATGGGTTCAGCTGTGCAACTTGGCTGCATCTTCACCAATAGCCTCTCCTGAACTCTCTTCTGGAACTCAGAACCTCTTACACTGTGACTATCTTCAAGGCCAGATGACTAGTATCCAAAATTGATTTCAGCCAAAGGCAAAGTTTTTACTTAATTGTTACTGATCCCTTATTAGTCACAGGCTAATTTTCTGCTACAATTAATCAGAAACAAACTTTCTTAATTTATAATATGACATAAGACACCTTTATATAATGCATACTTCCCTCTGAAACTCCTCAAGTTAGGTGGGTTTATTACCTTTCCCACTTTCAACATCCTTATATTCCAAATTTCTATTAAACAGCTCTCTGAGCTCTGACCACTCAACTGGTTTTTCAGCCCAAAGTTCAAATGCTACTTCAATACTTCCAATCACATAGGTCTGTCAAAGCGATATTCCATTACTGATATCACTGTTTTACTCAGGATTCTCTAGAGGGACATTACCAAGAGGTGTATATATAGGGATATATATATATATATATATATATATATATATATATATATATATATGTGTGTGTGTGTGTGTGTGTGTGTGTGTGTGTGTGTGTGTGTGTACAGGCTTGTATGTGTGTGTCTGAGAATTCATTATACCTATTTAAAATATAAAAAAACTAAATGACAACTGAGAATCTATGACACTACCAGTTACTTGATCTTTGAGGACATAGCTGTATTCCACTGGAGAGCTAGACCCCAAAATTATGAGTCTCCCAGTCAGGGTGCATAGATAGTTTGACCTGGTGCCAGGAGTCCAGAGTGTCCATAGAGAGCTGCTGATCCCTTGTCTATAATGATAGCTTGGAAACCCTAGTCCTGCTAGCAGTGAAGAAATATTCACCAGCAGCAGGAGGAGGAGGAACTCCAGGTGCGAAAACAGGAAATATCAATTCCAGGGTAAGAGCAGAGGCCAAGGGGAAAAAAAAAAGGTAATATTAGGTAGTCTCCTTTCTGACATCTTTTTTTTTGTCTACTCTACAGTGAACATTTGCCACACACAGTGAATTGTTATCAGTCTGTATACATCAAAGCAATCAGAATAATTCACCATGTCAGGTTCCCTACTAAGGTGTTTGTAATCTGTGGCAAGTCAACATAAAAACAAACTATAAAAAAGCAAGGTAAAGCAAAACAAAAATCCCAAACTACAGTAGATGCATCGGACATTAATAAAATGTATCAAAGAATTTCAGGAAAGAGAAAACGTATACGCTTCAAAGCATACTCAATGATTCTATTTCCATAAAAGGACACAATATGCATATGACATATAATTTTGTATTTCTGCTGAGTGATTCATGTTCTCAAACAGTAAACTCAAACATGTTCCTGAAAGTACTAACTACTTTAAATACAAATATTACATCATAATTCTGACTTTATGCTGTGAAGTAATTTATTATTTGAAACAAACCATTGAGAAGCTCTTTTATCAAGGACATAGTGTTTTTAGAAAAAAATCAGATAAGATGACCAATAGGTGTAAGGCCATCTACTGGAACATGGGCAATCTGTCAAAGGAAATCTCCCAGGAAAACCAAGTAGTCCTGATCACTAGTATTCCTTGTCAATATTTAATAAGCTATTGCTTTAAATGTGAACTCAGTGGGGGTTAAAAATAGGTATATATTGTAAAGAAAGAGAAATAGTACTAGGATGTTGGAGGAGTTGGAGAGTAGAGGACAGGAGGTAAATTTGATGAGATATATAAGAGATTCCAAAAACATAAATAAATAATTGGTTTAAATTGGTTTCATTTGTAATCCATTTATTCATTCTGACATACCAATCATTTAAAAAAAAAACAGGCCTAATATTTCATGCAATTATCAGAAAGAGTTCCATTTGATTTTGAATATCAAAATTCTCCCTATGATAATATTAATGTTATATATGTGTCTATTCCCCATGTAGATAATTTGATTAGACACGAAGTATAAACTAATCCACAATGTGTGGTAACTTGGTGACAGCTACCACACAGTTTGACTCAGCAATCATTCTTACACACTTGAAATTATTTTCAATCATGGTTATTCAACAGTTCGTGCTAATACCAGGCTGAAAACCTGGGGCATCATTTCCTAATTAGATAATCATGTCCTTGAGATGTTCAGTCTAGAGGGAACACTGCTGAGCTGTAAGTGCTTGAGATGAATTAAGTTCTCAATTAAACACATAAGCTGCTCTTGTCATGTGTCTGTTTCCTTCTCATTCTGTTCCCTGTTTCAATTTTGGTATCACTGATCAGGTGAGATGTGGGAAAGATCAAATGTCTTCAAGTTAAGCCTAAAATATATGTTTCTCATCACTAATGATCTGTCATCATCTGTAAAAGGCAAAGATTTTATACATTCCTATCCTTCTGGAGCAATATATAAAGTCAAAATTTTCTTACTAAATTTATATTTTATTTTTATATTTTTTACAGTGCTGTTATTCGTGTCATTATCAAAGCAAGGCATGTGAGCTTTAAGCTATGTGGAATAAGTTTGATTTAGTTTTATCTCAGAAAATGGAACTCATTAAATAAAATGCATGCATATGACACGTTGGTTATTTGATTATGTTTAAAAAATAAGAGTAAGGAGAATAATGTGGTGTTTCAAGTATCTTCTTGTGATGGTAGAAAGGTGAATATCTGTGAAAATGTTAGATAAATAAACTCATGAGAATGGGGAAATTAGAATAAAAATCTCCATCAGATATATCATATAATTATAAAGTATAATGAGCTATAATTTAATTATAATAAAATGCATGCACTTTATGTTTATCATTCACTAATGTGATAAATCTGGCTATTCATTGAACTAACCTCTTTAAAATGTGTAATAGAATGAATTTTTAGTGCTCTCCTAAGGAAGACTTTTCCTAAGTTTTTTTTAACAAATACAAACACACATGACACATACACATGAGAACAAATGTGTGCATGCTCCAGCGCTCGCTATCTATCTATCTATCTATCTATCTATCTATCTATCTATCTATCATCTATCTATCTCTTGCACACAGACACACAGTCTGTTTTGATCATAATATCCCATTTATTCTAATATCTCCTTTCCACTCCCGAAGAAACTTTTCTTCTCTACAAATTCCCCCCTTTCTCTTACCCTCTGTCTCTCCCAATCTCAGATTCGTTCTCTCCCTGTGTGTCTCTTTCTATTTCTCTCTTTCGGTACGTCCAAGAGACTCTAAGAGACAGTGTATGTGTGTGTGTATGTGTGTGTGTGAGAGAGAGAGAGAGAGCCAGAGAGACAGAGAATGTGTATTTGCATGTAACCCACTGTATGTTATTAACAGTTGCTACTGTGGGAATGGGTTAAGTGATATTCTGTTTTCTCTAACACAGATAGCATAGTAAGTTTTAGAATGCGTATCTGAAAATTTTGTGATTCAATAATTTTTGTGGTAGTTATGATGCCTTTTTAAAAATAGTTCTTCCCACATTTGAGATTATAATATCAATATATATTTTCTTCCTTCCTTTCCTTTCAAATCCTCCTCTATACACCTCCTTGCTCTTTGAAATTCATGACTAATCCTAAAATTAATCACAATATACACAGACACATAAATACACATGTATATTTACATGTATATATATACACAGATTTCTCAGTCTTTATAATGCTCTTTACATATATGCTTTTACTTCTAATCATTTGATATTAGATAACAAATTAATTGGCCTTGTTCTTCCCTGGGGAAGACTACTACTCCTGTTCTCAGCATTTCTTAAAGGCCTGTAGTTTTTGTTTAAGGTTAAGGCCTAATTGGCTTTCCCCATCCACATTAACATGTTTGTTGTTTTTGTCTTTGTCCAGGTATGTTTATACAGTCATGTTGCTGAAGCTTTATGGGTGTACCTTCTGATATTAAAAGACAAAACTTTGATGCCTTTTATGGGTAAGATTTCTTTCATTTGTTTATGGTATTTATCTTTTTTCCAAAATGTATTTTTAATCATGGGGTTTATTATCCAGCAGGGGTGGGGTGCAGTACATGGCTGTCTTACTTAGTGTTATTATTTCTAGGAAGAAAAAGTATTACAGAAGCAACTTGGTGAGGGAAGAGTTTATTTTGATGAACTGTTCTTCCATATAATATTTTAATCATAAAAAGAAGTGAGGGCAGGAACTCATACAAGGGAGGATCCTGGAGGCAGGAACTGATACTGATGCCATGGAAGGGTGCTGATTACTGGCTTGCTCCCCATGACTTGCTCCCCCTGTTTTTAACAGGACCACCATCCTGGGGATGGCAGTACCCACAAGTCTGGGGCCTCCTACATCAATCGCTAGTGAAGAGAATGCTCTAAAGCTGGATCTCATGGAGGCATTTTCTCAATTGATATTCCTTTTTTATTTATTTATTTATTTATTTTATTTTTTGAGACAGGGTTTCTCCGTAGCTTTTTGATTCCTGTCCTGGAACTAGCTCTTGTAGACCAGGCTGGCCTCGAACTCACAGAGATCCGCCTGTCTCTGCCTCCCGAGTGCTGGGATTAAAGGCGTGTGCCACCACCGCCTGGCGATATTCCTCTCTTTTAGATAACTTTATCTTGTGTCAAGTTGACATAAAACTACCAAGCACAAATTAGCATGACTCTTGTGCAAGGATGACACAGAAATTTGTGAAGCATTCCATATTTTTTTTTATTAAAACTGCTGGAATGACATGAAAACAATTACTACGCAGCCCAGAGGCTTTATCTCAAGAGGAAGCTGAACTTGGCAATGTGTGATAATCGTTTTAGTTGTTTTTGTTTTGTAAGGTTAAATGTGTCATAGAGAGAACCTGAGACCTCCCACCACATTGAAATATCTGAGTTCCTGAATACTGGTAAGGAAAGATCATGGGGAAAGTTGTATTGTCATTTCTGTAGAAATCCCATGTTTGAAGCAGTCATGAAGAGAAACTGAAGCTTGGCAACAGACGGCAAAGTACCCTTTAGAGAGAGGCCAGGGAGAAAACTGATGAAGTGTAGCTTCAGACAAATTAGAGATCCTAGGATATGGGAGATTTCAGCACCTGAGGACAAGAATGTGTTTGGAATAGAGCCATTCTGAGCCCTTTGGACAATATCTGCGTTTTGATTGAGCCAGAGAAGGGGAACGTCTCAAATCTTTAGAAACCCAGCAGATTATGAATGAGTGCAAGAATCTAGATACTGAGTTCCAGGGCAAATATTTACACTTTTGAACTTTGATTTTGCTTAAACATTATATATATGATCTTTCATATATATGTATATGATCTTTCAATTCTGAAATAAAAAATATTGATTTGCTTTGTATTTAACAAGAGATCAGAGTTAAGAAACTTTTTTTTTCTTTAAAGGAACTTAGACGTTTAAATTTGGGAGGTTTTTATTTTAAGAATTTTGTAAATGTTGAAGTTGTACTATATTGTAATATTAATGTAAGTCTTTGTTCACAAACAAGGAAAGGAGAGTTATGGTTTCATTGATATGCTTGTGTATTAAAGTTGACAAAATAGTATAATGTGTGTGCGCGCAAGCACATACATGCATGTGTGTGTATTTTTCATTAACTTTAAATAATTCAAAAATTTATCATGACATTCTCCTTATTGTGACTTTTATATGAGTCAATGATTGTCACTCATACATGTGTTTACTATAAAAGAGAAGCATAGATTGTTGTATCTTAATAACATTTACAAGTATAAACACTTATAAGACTACTAAAATTATACCTACAAGCACACACCTACACACAAGAAACACACTCATAGGAAAAACAAAGAGATGTAGAAGGACAAAGTACATTTCCTTTTTACCATCTCAGAAGTAACCATGGCTTATTTTCCAATGACTATCTTCCTTCCACAAAGATATTTGTTACATTAATTTTCAATATCAAATAGGATTTCTAGTTGAGACCTTTGTGTAATTAAAATCAGAACATACTCTTTGGTATCCAATGTTTTCTTATCACCAAAAATGCTCATATCATATTGTTTGTATTACTACAAATTATTAGCCTATAACTTTCAATATATTTATTTATTCTTTTTGACAAATATTTAGAAAATATAAATTTCTACCTGCTATTAATTATACTGAATAACATAATAAATATGTTTATGATTTGTCTCCTAAAATAGCACGTAGTCTACGTGTCTGAATAATAACATAATCTATGAGAACTTAAAGAAAATATTTCGTGCAGTGTTATGCACTGAATATCTGCTTATAAATCTACTTCTGATGGCTTGATGCTTTTGTCATTTTGAGGAATTGGACTATTTAATATGGTTTGACATTTGTAGCTCAAATGTGTCAAATGGGGCATAAATTATTTTTGAATATTGAATACCTTCATTCTAAATCGCCTAGATTTAAAAGTCTCATTAGCTTCCTTTTGGGTACCTAATGGTGTTTCTTTCAGGGGTGAAGGTAAAAAGAAAAAAATTTTCACTCTTCTATTCAGTCCTCTCTTTCAGATCAGCTTGTTGAACAATTTTAGCTTGGCATGAAGAATATAAAATTTGTAATAAATTACAAGGTGGCTTTTATTATTATTTTATTAATAAATAAAGCTTGGGAGCTAGATATTAGGTTATAAACCTGATAGATCAATAGAACAACAAGAGTCAAAGATCAACTGCCCTCCTCTCCACTTCCCAGATCAAAAAGGTCTGCTAATCCTTCCAAACCTCTCCTTCCTCCCTGTGTCTCTCTTCCTCTGGGTCTGCCAGAAAACTTTATGATTTATTTTGGCCACCTGAACATAGACTCTGCCCTGTGAATCAAGGCTTAACTTCTTTGGCAGGCTTGGAGTGAAAATAGAAACAAATCTCCTGGAATAAAATTAGTTATTTTTCAAGATATCTTTAATTTTATAATTTATTAATTGTTAAGTTCATTAGGCAATTTAAAAGTCATTCATCAAGAGGCACAGTTTTCAAGGGATAATAATGTAGCTAGTGTACATTATATTTAAAATTAATAGGAATAATATATGATATCAAGCAAATAGATTTTATTTGAAATATGAATTATCACTTAGTACATAGCATAATTTGAAAGTAAGTCATATTCATATTTAAATTTTTGTATAGAAATGTGTTACTTAATGGTTGTAATATACCTTGAGAATTCCATCAGTAGGCACATTTGTTCCTATATCAGAATCACATAGTTGAATCAAAGAAGGCCAGACTGCTGGTCACTAGCTCCACAGAATGTCTGGATATAATCAAGAAAACATAAGCCTGTGATTTATGAGAGTACTGACAATATAACACAGATTTTTCTAAGTGGAAATAGACTCTACAATATATTAAACAAATAGCAGAAAGTAGATAAACCAGAAATATAGTCAGTTTTTGACCATTATCACAATAAATATTCATAATTGCAAGTGAAGTGGCAATAGATTATGTTAATATATTAATTCATTTTGCATATGTATAAGCAAAAGCAGGAACAACTATTTGCTACTTAATCAAAAGTAAGCAGAAGAGAAACATTTCGATTTCCTGATATATTTTTATATGTGTTTTTGTTCTATTCAGTAACTTGGGCTTTCTCCTGCATTGTTGTTTTTTAACCTTAATTGTTTTACCCATTCTGATTGAAATAAAATGTTTATTAAAGTTTAGTCAAGCAATCTGAAACAGATTCCTTCCAAAATATACTTAGAGATAGAGAATCAGCATATACATTTGAAGTGATTAATGTTGCTAAGGTCATTTGTTTCTCTGAAGAATATCAGTAGAAGCTGGTAATTTACAATGAAACAGAATAATAAAGAAAGTATTGTGTTTGCAGGAATCAAACAATGATTATAATGTAATTCAGGAGCAGTTCTGAGAGGCATGCCTGAGCTAAATCATGTCAATCTCTTCAGAACTCCATCACTGGGCAGGGCACATTCCTCAGTTTATAAAGAGCTTGTCATGCAAATATGAGGCCCTGAATTGGGGAATAGAACCCACAGAAAGTCAGTAGCAGTAATACAACTGTGATTGCATAATTTCTAAAGTGAGAGTGGAAGCAGAGACAGGCTAATATCACAGGGAGTCTGTTAAAAAAGGTGGAAGGTAAGCACCTGCACCTCGGTTTGCTCAGACCTCCTAAGGTCAATAATTTATTTCATTTTATGTTGAATATACAGTTTGGACTTTTATATTTAATTATTTAAATGATTATAATTTTTAATACTTTAAGATTTAAACCATAATCTTAAGTTTTCAAATTTAAGATATCAAAATTTAGTGGAATATGTTATAAACACTTACTACTGAATTGTGTTTTATGAAGAATGCTGTTATTTCTCATTGGATCTGACCTGGAAATTCATTACATCCCACTAAGTTACTTAAGAACTATTCATTTGACAAGAAGAAAGTATAGATATGGCAGGGAGAATGTTTTTCTTTGTTAACCAAATTATTTTACTTTATTTTAGAAGACCTTAGGCAAATTCATAATAAATAACTCCTTTTATGTAAAAAGTGAAAATTGCCGTATTTAGTAAATGTGGAGGAAAGGTGAGATGACCCTGTGGTTGTGTGTGTTCTTCTTTTTAAAAAAGAGCTAAGCTAGAACTATCTAGCACTCGTGAGAATAGATCAGTCATTTAGTTCAGGATTATCGCCAATTCTTCCTTACCCCTTCTTTCAAGAATACTTCTGGATCTCGTCTTAGCTCATTTACTTGCTGACTTTAAAAAAAAATAACATTTTTTCTATCACAGCTGTAGGAAAGATGTTCAGCCAAAAAGGCCTAGCCTTTTATAAAGCAGTGTCATTATGTTTGGCAGAGAGACTTGAACAGGAAACAGAATTCCCTATTAACTAATTTCTTAGAGCTTTACCTGCCTATCCTTTCACAATGAAGATTGTGTTCCAACTGTGCATTTGCCAGGGATACATATATTTTATCAGTTGTACTTCTGAACAGACAGACTTTCACTTCATTTTTATGTTATATATATATATATTCACACACACACACACACACACACACACACACACATATATATATATATATATATATGTTGCTCTTTGTCTTTATTACATTACATTCATTTCCCTTTTGTAAATATGTTTGGGCATGTTATTATCAAAAAGCGATGCTAAGTATCCTCAGTAGTGGGATTCTTAGTCTTGAAAAGTGTTGATTTAAAAGGAGAAGGATTTTTAGTACACCCACTCTTTTCTCTTTATTGGGGACATTTTTTTTTCCCAGACAAATGGCAATTAAAGTACTAATGTGTTTTGTCTGCTGCCATTGTGAATAATATTTTTAAGTAGTTAAAAACCTGTCTGTTACCAGAAGAGAGTAACAAAACTCAGAAATAATGAAAGAAAACAATTTCTCATAAAATCAAGTAAAAGCTGTCAATCTGGAGATATGAATATTTAAATGTTGTACAATGAATATTAACATGTATGCTCATTAGCCTCTCCTTTTCCTTCACAGCTTCTCTTGACACACTGCTCCATCTTTCAGCTACTGTGAAACTACTACATTTCTACTCATTTAAGAAATATAAAGATGAGTTAATGGCTTCAGTAGAAATTAATGAAATTGAGTTATAGTTGAAATAATTTCATAAAAAAATTCTAAGGCAAGCGAAGGCCAATAAAATGTTCTACCCAACACCAAAAAATAAAGGACATCTACTCTACAAATTAATTGCAGTACAGTCATCATTAATTATTTTAATACCAAACCCAGACAAACACAGGATAATAAAACTATGAATTAATGTCCCAAACAAACACAGACATAAAAATCTTCAACGAATCAGTGAGACACCATTGATTCACGGCCAGAAGTACATGTGCTAAAACTTTGCTGGTAGACCATTTAATAGAAATGGGTTAAATTAAGATGTAGGAGTTAGTGAATAAGAAACTAGAGCTAATAGGCCAAGCAGTGATTTAATTAATACAGTTTCTGTGTGATTATTTTGGTTCTGGGTGGCCAGGTGAAAAAACAGCAACTTCCCCCTACAAATTGGCGTCCACACTGCCAAACAAATCCACTTGAAAACCTGAGAGGGCTTGAAAAGGAATTCTCATGTATCAGGATTTTTAGACAATGAATAATGAATATAAAAAATGAATAGCAAAAATAAAACTGAAAAAATCTGAAAGTACTATTACATGTAATGTTTCAGGAAATATTTTAAAGGATTTGGAAAATTTACATTTACTGATCTATAAATATATATATGCATAGTATTACAACCAAGTGCTATTATTTAGTATGGTTGTATACATCAGTTGAAAAGATACATAAGGTCAAGACAAGTATAGCACTTAAAAAAATTGATTGAAAAAATATGATGATAAATCCAAAATAGAAATTTGTATTATACTTAGAAACAAATAATACTCTACCTATTTTCAAATATTATGCTAATCTAATGATTATGAGTGTAATAATAATAAACAAAATTAATAAATAATAAATGTACAGGAAGTAGTGAATTCTACACAAAAGTAAATGCTACTATTGATTTTGTAATATGAAAGATTTTAAAAGTAATATATGAAATTAAAAAAGAAATAGGCATTTGAAAACATGCAAAATTAAAAAATATTAACTAATCACCATCTGTCTTCTAATTTCACTTACTAAAGTATTTAAGTGCCATGATTAGAGTCCTCTAATAGTAGGCATATACAAATATTTGGGGAATAAAATCATTTAAAAGTATGAAGTGTAAATATATATCATTTCTTTATTTTAAGGATAAGGTTATATGTTAAAATATAATGATATAGTAAACATATTCTAGTATATATGACAATTTCTATATTACAGTAGAACACAATGTACTATATTTGTGCTAAACATAGTCACTCTAATGTGCACATTCATGAACAGAGAACATCAGTGTTCTAATCCCCAGATGGTAGAACTGTAGGAGATCTTCATCTTACTATCATCTCAAAATATTTGAATTTTTTTACAGTTATTTAACTTCATATACATTCATGTTGAGGTATTGCATACCAAATATGATTTAATATATAAAATAGTTCATGTTGATAATGTACTTCAAAATTGCACATTAAAGTGACATAAATATCAGATTTCACTAAGCCACTAATGAAGGAAGTAAGCATGACTAAAAATAAAATTCTATAAGAAGAGCCCACAGATAAGATTCAAGAAATTTTTAAAAATCTAGGATCTCAGTAACACTATTATTTTTCCCAAAACACTACATCCCTTGGCTAAACTATTTATCACAGTGGTTTCCAACTGTTCTCTCTGCATGTACATTCTCCCATCTCATTCTTTTCTCTACATAGCAGCTGGGGTGGGGGTTAATACAGAAGACAAGCCATGCTATTTTTCTTCTTGTACACTACATTACTTCCTGTGCCATTCAGGACAAAAGAAAAGTCTTTAACATTGTCCTCAGGGTCTTGCTGGGTCTGAAGCCTTTCCCTCACAATTCTATGAACGTTTTGTTCCATATATAAAAGATTTCTCTGATAATTCTAAAAAAATTGAAGACACCAACAGGAAATTTTCCCTATGCAGTTTTCCCATCTCATTATAACTGATTCTTAAGGATTAGATAATTTCTACATGCTACAAATATATATATGCTACAAATGTATACATATATACATAAAGTTCCTCTGCACATAAACATAGACCTCTCAAATATACAGATATAATTAAATGTATGTGTGACAAGTACAAATATATATAATATGTCTATTATACTTCTGCATTTAATACCCTATGTATATATAATGCCAATACATATGTGTGCAGGCATACAATTTCACTACTTGTTTCTGGTAAATCTTTAGCTTTGATAAAACCATGTCTAAAGGTCAATGCTTGTTGTTTCATTGGACAAACATTTTTGTTCCTTATATGACAATTTAGAAATCTTTCATATTCATGAGAATGAAAGATTTTATATTTATAGGCATGTTACATAGAGAGGGTTATTCCTACTTTATTAGAAATATTTGACAAATATTTGACTCTAAAGCATAATATTATGATTTTTGTTTTTATTTTACTTTGTATATACAGAGATGGTTTACTTATTTGTATTACTGTGCACCATTTCCATGCCTGGTGCTGTTTGTTACCATAAGGAGATATTGTATTGTATGTAACTATAGTTTTTCATGCTTGTGAGGTACCATATTGGTATGAGAATTTGAACATGAATCCTCAGAAAAAAACGACATGTGCTCTAAGATACTGAGCTTTCCCTTTAGCCTTTATTTTAGATTTCATTTGGATAGTAATTCAAATCTATATATATATATGTGTGTGTGTGTGTGTGTATTTCTATTATAACTGATGATATAACAAATATACACATTTGTTATTCATTATTTAAAATAAAAATAATCATTGAAAATATTGATTTTGAACCTAACAAATTTGTACCTTTATTAAAATTCCACATGTAAGGGACTAAATATAAAACAACTCTTCAATATTTACAGAAGTACTGAGCTCACTGATCCATATGTAATATATTAGGCTGTTTTGAGATGTATTTTAAATTATCTAGTATATGTTCAAATGATAAAAATATTTGGCTATTATAATGGAGGCGTGCATTCTCTAGCTTTCTGGACATACATTTCTTCTTATTAAATTTAAACATTTGGAAATTTTCTCCTTTGCAAAGAAGCTGTTGGTTACACAGGGGATGTAGCTCCATTGGTGGAGTGCTTATCTAACATGCATGACTACATAGCACTGCAAAATAAATACATATAGATAACTTCTGCCACTCTAACCCCAATGTAGTATACTAAGATACTATCGGAGTGATAAGTCACAAACTTTGTTCTAGTGATTTAAATTAGCAATATACTTATAATGATAATGGTAAGATGAAACATTCATGAAGCATAGTTTTGATTCTTTACTTCTGGTTTTGAGGCCATTATTACTAGAGTTATATATCTTTATAGATATATAAAACTAGATCCTCTTAGTTGTTGAGAACTTAATCATCTTCTCTGTTTTCAAATATTTTACTATAATCTATCTGATAATGCAAAATCATCTCACATTAATCTTGTAATGAAGTTATCATTTTGATGTGTAAACATTTATATAATATGCTAATTGCACTTCATATAGAGTAACATGCATTTCTATGTTTTCTAATAAATTTTGTTTAGGTTAATATTCTTTTTAGAAAGTTAAGATAAACATACTATATATGAATATTCTTTCTAATATGGAGCATTTGGTCATAACTGAATATATTTGGTCATAAATGAATAACCTAAGTTTTTTGAAATAGTAATGTTAAACTTAAAATGAGAATATATTTTTAAAATATAATTTTCTCTAATTGCTATCATAAGTTAATGGAATGATATTATCTGAAAAACATTTTTATACTCCAAAGAGAAAGGGCTTTTCATTCTTTGCCACTATGTTAAAAATAATGCCTTGTTGTAGTTTGGAAAAGAATGGTGTCCATATGTTCATATATTTGAGTGCTTGATTCTCAATTTGTGGAACTTCCAGGGAAGGATTAATTGATGTAGCCTTGTTGGAGGAAGGATGTCATTGGGATAGGCTTTCAGGTTCAAAAATTCTATTGTCAGATCTTTGTGTTTCATGTTTTTGGATCAAGGTTTAATCTCTGACATACTGCTACAGTACTCTGCTTGTCTGTCTTCCGATTGCCAAAGTCCCTGTCATGATGTCACAGAGTCCCATTTTTGAAACATAAGCCAAAACTAAATGCTTTCTTTTGTAATTTGCTTGTGTCATGGTGTCTTATTACAATAATAATGAAGCATATATAATATTTTGAGATCATTTAAGGCTATATACATATCCTGCTATTCTACTGTTAAGTTTAAATGAACTTTAAGAAAGCAATGTAATCATATTTTACTACCTTTGATTTATCATACCATCAGGTTTTTAGAACCGAAGCTAAATTCATAGCTTTAATCTTGTTTATTTTATTTAAAAAATTATCTTTTTTTTCATTTTACATACTATGTCCAGTTCCAACTCTCTCCCCTTCAACTTTCTCCCACCCCACCCCCATCCACTTTTCCCTACTCTATATCTAGACTGAACAAGATATCCCTCCATGGAGAATGGGTTCAAAAAAGGCAGTACAAACAATAGGGATAAATTTAGGCTCCACTGTGACTCTCTGCTTCTGCTTCCATCAGTTGCTGGATAAAGTTTCTATGGTGACATTTAAGATAGCCATCAATCTGACTACAGGGTCAGGCCAGTTTGGTCACCCTCTCCACTATTGCTTAGTATATTAGCTGGGGTCATTCTTATCGATTCCTGGAAATTTCTCTAGTGCCAGGTTTCTTGCTGGTCCCATAGTCTCCCTCAATCTAGATATCTCTTCCCTTGCTCCCCATCTCTGTCCTTCCCCCATCTTGACTATCCCACTCCCTCTAGTTCTCCTCCCCCTCCTCTCTTCCCCTGCTCCTTCCCTTCTACCCTCTCTTTTCACTCCCACATAGCAGCATTATTTGTATTGGTCGAAGTTTTGAAACAAACTAGATGCCCCTCAACTAAAGAATGGATAAAAAAAATGTATATTTACATATTGCTTTTTACCATTGAGTAAAAAAGCAATAAAATCTGGAAATTTGCATGCAATGGATGGAACTAGAAAAAACAATTCTGAGTCTGATAATCCAGATGCAGAAAGATGAGCATGGTATGTATTCATTCATAATTGGATACTAGCTGTAAAGCAAAGAATTGTGAGCCTATAGTCCACAACCCCAGGGAAGCCAAGTAACAAGGAGCACCCTAAGAGAATTATATATATATTTCCCTGGGAAGGGGAAATAGACAAGGTCTCCTGAGAAAATTGGGAGCATAATTTTAATCTTAAATTATGTATTTTCTAGAATAATATATGAATGTATTGTAATAGTAATTTTTCAAAACAAACTAAAAGTTGAAAGCAGCCTTTAAACAAATACCCAGAGCCACATTGCGCACCCAAACTTGCTTATCCCCTTAAAACTCTGAACTCTAAAACACAGTTTGCTACAATACAGAGAGGACCAAGAGGTAAGTGACCAGCCACCCAGAGGGGCATCCTACTCTCTAGGACCTCAATAGTGGGGCAAACCCCAGAACCCTCCCCCAACTGCCTCAACGTCTCTAGCCAGGGAGCAAGAAATTTTCTTGTGGGTATATTGCCTAAATACCCACTCTCATTCACCAGACCCTACATACCATCCCTATCCCACTCCCAGACTCAACAATCCCCTTGCAGCCTCAGTGGAACTCTGAAACACAACTTGCTACAATACAGAGAGGACCAAGAGGTGAGTGACCAGCTATCTGGCAAAACATCCACTCTCTAGGTCCTTTCTAGTGGGGCAAAATACCAGGCATCTCTCGCACCTGCCTCAGTTTATCTAGCTAGCCAGCAGAAGAGTTTTATGCTAAGAGGACCAAGAGTGAAACTATAAAGCACAAGCTGTGACTGCATAGAGTGAACCAAGGAGCAATCCAGGAAACAGACCAAGAGAGCAGGCTAAGAGAGACCTCAGTAGCTCCCTGAGACACAGATACTGACAGTACACAGCAGACCAAGAACAATTCCAAAGACTCAGACAGGAACTACAAGGAGTTGGCACAGCTGGCATCAATTGAAGGGAGAGATGGGCAGACATCAATGCAAGAACCCATCCAATAACCTACGAAACAACATGGAAACACAAAAACCCAGTGGTTACACAACAAGAAGGTGGATTATCCCAACCTAGGAGGATCAGAAGAAAACTATTTTAAATGTAACTTTATGAAGATGGCAGAGACCTTTTAGAAAGGAAATGAAAAACTCCCTTGAAGAAATGGAGAGGAAGACATACACAAATTTGAAGAAATTAATAAATCCCTCAAAGAAAAACAAGAAAAAATGAGTGAAGCAAACAGTTCAAGAATTGAAGACCAAAATAGAGGCAATAAGGAAACACAAACCGAGGGAATTCTGGAAATGGAAAATCTGGGTAAATGAACAGAAAATGCAGATGCAAATATAACCTAAAGGACACAAGAGAGGGAAGAGAGAATATCTGATGGAGGAAGGTCATTGGCTAATAAAGGAACTGCCTTGGCCCATTTTATTGGTTGGAAGATAGGTGGGAGGAGTAGGCAGAACAGGACGCTGGGAGGAAGAGGAAGTGAGGTCAGACTCGACAGCTCTGCTCACTGGAGCAGAAACACCATGCCCCGCTCCAGGGCAGACACATGCCATGAAGCAAGCCGCCAGGTTAGACATGCTGAACCTTTCCCGGTAAGACCGGTGCTCACCGATTATTAGAGATGGGTTGATAAGGATAACAGAATTAGCCAGTAAGGGCTAGGGCTAAAGGGCCAAGCAGTGTTTAAATGAATACAGTTTGTGTGTTGTTATTTCGGGCATAAGCTAGCAGTGCAGGCGGCCGGGGTGCTGGGAACGCAGCCCCGCCGCCCTTATTACTACAAACCGCCCTTATTACTACAAATATCAGGTGGTGAAGATACTATAGAGGAAATCAATTCATTGGTCAAAGTAAAGATTAAGTCCAACAAATTCTTAAAACATCCAAGAAATCTGGGACACCATGAAAAGACCAAACCTGAGAATAATAGAAATAGAAGGAGAACTCCAGCTCTAAGGCACAAAAAATATATTCAACAAAATCATAGAAGAAAACTTTCCCAACCTACAAAAATTATACCTATGAGGTACAAGAAGCTTACAGAACACCAAAGAGACTGAATCAAAACACAAACAAAACCAAAATTGTACCCTCACCATATAATAACCAAAAATGCAAAACATACAGAAAAATAATTTTAAGAACTACAAAGGAAAAACGTCAACTAATATGTAAAGGCAGACCTCTCAGAATCATACCTGACTTCTCAGTGGAAACCATGAAAGCATGAAAGTCCTGTGCAGATGTGTTGCAGATACAAAGAGACCACAGATGCAAGCCCAAACTTCTATACCCAGCAAAGCTTTTAATCATCATTGAAGGAGAAAACAAGATATTCCATGACAAAACCAGATTTAAACAATATGTATCCATCCACAAACCCAGCCCTACAGAAAACAATAGAAGGAAAACCCCAACCCAAGAAAGCTAACTGCATCCACAAAAACACAGGCAGCAGAAAATTTCCCACAACACAATGAAGGGGAACATATAACCACTATCACTGAAAATTAACAGGAATTAACAACCACTGGTCATTAATATCTTTTAATATCAATGGACTCAATTCACCTGTAAAAAGACACAGGCTATGAGAATGGATATGAAAACAGGATCCCACATTTTGCTGTATACAGGAAACACACCTCAACCTCAAAAACAGATATTACCTCATAG
This sequence comes from Microtus oregoni, assembly GCF_018167655.1. NCBI lineage: Eukaryota > Metazoa > Chordata > Mammalia > Rodentia > Cricetidae > Microtus > Microtus oregoni. Next base: position 16,752,296 of record NW_024543080.1, on the reverse strand, counting down.
CAAAAATTGGGAAAACGTTTTCTAATCAAATGGACCTAAGAAACAAGTGGATGTAGCTTTCTAATATTTAACAAAATAGATTTCAAACTAAAATCAATCAGAAAGTATCTAGAAGAACACTTTGTATTAATAAAAGGAACAATCCATCATAATAAAGTCTCAATCCTGAACATCTATGCTCCTAATACAAGAGAATTCACATATGGAAAAGAAACATTACTAAGCCTGAAATCACACATCAAACCCCACACACTAATAGTAGGAGACGTCAAGGCAACACTCTCCCAATGAACAGATCAACCAGACAGAAACTTAACAGAAAAATAAGAGAAATAACAGATATCATGGCTCAAATGGACTCAACAGACATCTATAGAACATTCCACCCAAACACACATGTACACACACACACACACACACACACACACACACACAAAGAGAAATATTAGAAACCCCTGTATCTTATCGGATCACCATGGTTTAAATTTAGAATTTAACAACTGTACTTGCAGAAAGCCTACAAACTCATGGAAATTGAACAGTCAACTACTAAACCACTCCTGGGTCAAGGAAAAAATAAAGAATTTATAAACTTCCTAGAATTCAAATAAATGAAGGCACAACATACCCAAACTATGAGACACCATGAAGACAGTGCTAAGAGAAAAATTCACTTTAAGTGCACACATAAAGAAAGTTTAGGAAGCTCACATTAGTGACTTGGCAGCAAACCTGAAAGCTCTAGAGCAAAAAGAAGCAGATGTACCCAGGAGGAGTAGAAGACAGGAAATAATCAATTTGCAGGCTGAAATCAATAAAATAGAAGCAAAAAAAAAAGAGTACAAAGAATCAATAAGACAAAGATATTGTTCCTTGAAAAAATCAGCAAAATAGACAAACCCTTATTTAAACTAATTAAAATACAGAGATAGAGCATCCAAATTAAATTATGTACATAACAATAGACACTGAGAAACTCCAGAGAATCATTAGGTCATACTACAAAGAGCTATGCTCCACAAAATTGGAAAATGCAAAAGCAATGGACATTTTTCTAGATAGATACCATATACCAAAATTAAGTCAAGACCAGGTAAGAAATTTAAATTGACCTATAAACAGCAAGTATATACAAGCTGTCATCAAAAGTCTCCTAATAATAAAAGCTCAGGGCCAGATGGTTTTAATGCAGAATTCTACCAGAACTTTCAATATAGCTAATAATTACACTCTTCAAGTTACCCTGTTACCAAAACTACACAAAAACTCAACCAAGAAAGAGAATTATAGACCAAATTCACTTATAAGCATAGATGCAATAATACTCACTAAAATTCAGTCAAACTAAATCCAAGAACACATCAAAGAAATTATTCAACATGATCAAGTCGGCTTTATCCTAGAGATTCAGGGATGGTTCAACATACAAAAATCTATCAATGTAATTCATAATATAATATAATTGAAAGAAAAACCATATGACCATTTCTCATTAAATGCTAAGAAAAATAAACAAAATCCAACACCCCATCATGATAAAGTTCTTGGAGAGATCAGGGATACAGGGAACATATCTAAACAATAAAAGCAATATACAGCAAGCTGACAACCAACATCAAATTAAATGGAGAAAAACTCAAAGTAATTTCACTAACTTCAGGAACAAGACAAGACTGTCCACTTTCTTCATATCTCTATAACATAGTTCTTGAAGTTTTGATATAGCAATAATACAACAAAAGGAGTTCAGTGGGATTCAAAATGCAAAGGAAGAAATTAAACATTTGTTATTTTCAGATGATATAATAGTACATATAAATGAACCCAAAACTGTACCAGGAACCTCCTACAGCTGATAAATACCTTCAGTCATGTGGCAGGTTCCAAGATCAACTTAAAAAAATCAGTAGCCCTCCTGATATAAATGATAAGGAAGCTGGAAAAGAAATCAGAGAAACCCTACCTTTTACAATAGCCACAAATAACAAAAAAAAATATTATGGGGTAACACTAACCTAAAAAGAGAAAAACTTTTCAACAAACACTTTAAGTCTTTGACGAAAGAAGTTGTTATGGGTTAATTTAAGTTGTTACAGGAAGTTTGTTAGAGGGATGGGATTTGAGGTTTCAAATACCCTTGCAATATCCAGTAGTTCCTTCTCTTACTGCTGGATGCAAAACTTTCAGCTAATTCTCAAAACTTCTGAAATTGTAAGCAAGCTCCAATTAAATTCTTTCTTTTTGCTGTGGTCATGGTTTCTTTAAGTGTTTGGCTAAACATCCTTAGCTTCTCTTCAGACTTAGGAAGAGGGAAGGCATGTAAAGTGCTAATATTATAATGTGTTAGATTTTAAATCTTGGAAATGTCAGCATACATCATGATCTGAAATGTTTACTAATCTATGTATATATGTAGCAAAGTGAATTGAAATGTTTTATTTCTTTCCAATACATCCCCATTTACTTCCTGATTTTATCCAAATTTCTCTTTTAATATTGCCTTCATATTTGAGTGTGCTAACAAGAACAGCAATTTGTAATGTGTTCTCACATAGTTTGGGGGACACATTGAATCACAGTAATTAATACAGAGTTTATGAACTATGAGAGTGAATTGAGCAAAAAAGCTTATTAGTAATAATTTACTCTAATAGTTTATACTATTTATATATTTCTGCTCTAATGTGCGCCATGAACATGAAAGAGCAAGGCCTGAAAATGAAGCAGTCTGAATTCTCATGCAATAACCAACTTTATTCAGAGAATCAGATAATTTTTACTCTGAGAGTTAAGAAGAGTAACCTGAGTAACATTTATAATCACAAGGACAAGTTGCACATGGCGAAAACCATGTTTTTCCATACAGGCATAGGAAAAACAACAGCTGACAGAAAATCATTTCTGGGAGGAGCACAAAGACACATTCCAAGAACAATTCTGTTTTTTTGAGGAAACTGGGGTCAAGACTTTTGTCTTGTTTACTTTGAATTTTCTCACAATCAGTCAGAATTTTCATGACTTCATTCTTGGACTGTGTTCTGACAGTTATTTAAAGAATACTTTCTATAACTATTTTATATATCCTAGAATTATTAAATTAAGTTGATTTCTTTTATTTTATATGCTATAAAATTCTGATTCCATTTTTCAAAGTCAATGATAAACAACTATCAATGAGTTAGAGGTTTTAAGGAACTTAAAAAAATAAATGACATGTTTTTCTTTGGTCATCCTCCTGGATATTAACCTTCATCAGGCGATGAAAGGTGACAGAGACCCACATTGGAGCACTGGACTGAAATCCCAAGGTCCAAATCAGGAGCAGAAGGAGAGAGAGCATGAGCAAAGAACTCAGGACCGCGAGGGGTGCACCCACACACTGAGACAATGGGGATGTTCCATCGGGAACTCACCAAGACCAGCTGGCCTGGGTCTGAAAAAGCATGGGATAAAACCGGACTCGCTGAACATAGCAGACAATGAGGACTTCTGAGAAGTCAAGAACAATGGCAATGGGTTTTGATCCTATTGCACATACTGGCTTTGTGGGAGCCTAGGCAGTTTGGATGCTCACCTTACTACACCTGGAAGGAGGTGGGGGGTCCTTGGACTTCCCACAGGGCAGGGAACCCTGATTACTCTTTGGGCTGATGAGAAAGGGGGACTTGATTGGGGGAGGGGGAGGGAATTGGGAGGTGGTGGCGGGGAGGAGGCAGAAATCTTTAATAAATAAAAAAAGAAATAAATAAATAAAAATATAAAAAAATGATACCTCAGAGTATTTTGCCGTGATAGTACTTGTACAGGGGTCTACAGAATTTCTCCATTTCAAGTCAATGTAAATAATAAAGCCATTCCTTAATGAGATCTTGAAGTTTCAGTTGAATCAATGAGACATGAGGTGTCTATGAGAATTGCAGGAAAATTCTACAGTTTCTGGTAAACATAAGTAGAACCGACTTTTTCTAATTATTTTATGATTTTTCAGATAATTTCAGATAAAGATCTGTGTTCTTTATCAGATAACAGTTTGCATTTAATAAAAATACTTTAATATATTCATCAATTCTGTAATCTATGAATTTAACATTTTACTCATAGACAAACCAGAAATTTGGAAGCACATTCAAAATAACAGTCTTCAATTCTTCTTATCTTTTTATTTTGTGCAAGATATATCTGGGTTTCCCAATCTGTGACACAATTTTCTTTCAACCATGACCATGCATCAGGGATTCATCTGGTTCTCTATAGCTTTTAATAATGTATCATTTGCCAGACAGTTAGAAAAGCAAGAATTGTCTTCAAGTTGTCTAAATTTTGGACATCCTAAACAATATTTCTGTTTCTTATATGAAATTATCCTCCCTGAGAACTAGCTTCATAGTATCAAAAAGTAATTTGTAAGTTGTGAAGGCAGGAAAAAAGATAAGATTAGCACCCAGTTGCGATGCCTATGAACCACAATAATGGCAAGCATGTCAAGATACTAAAAGATGAAATAGTAGTGTTTATATCTCATTGATAAGCAAAAGCTCATTGAGGATTGGGGAAATCATGCCTGGTACAAGAATCCAGCCAATATCATATGACTACTAAAATCTTGAATCTTAGAAATCCTACTACTTCTTCTTTCTTAAATCAATTTAATTCCTAACTGTTTTCTGAACACTTATCCTTATACAGACAGATAAGTAAAGCAGAGCTCTCTACTCTCATCAAACCAGCTTCTTTTTGCAGAAAATGAAGACCATTACCTAAAGCCACAACTGGTTAAGTGGTGGTAAAAACCAGAACGACGATAGAGTGGAGATGAACATGACAATGTAGTCCCACAGTAGCTCAGTTGGTAAAGCATGAGACTCTTAATTACAGGGTCATGGGTTTATGCCCCACCTTGGGTACCATTTGGTGACAGAGGATTCTGTCCCTCCCAATCCTGCAGCCTTTCAGTCCCAAAGAAACAGGCAGAGGCCGACATTAATTATAAATTGGATGGCCTATTAGCTCAGGCATCTTTTTAACTATCTCTTACATCTTAACTTAACCCATAATTCTTATGCTCAGTCTGCAATAAATGTGTGGTGGTTTGACAAAATAAATGGTCCTCAAAGGGAGTAGCACTATTAGGAGCTATGGCCATAATACTGTGGGGGCAGCCTTTGAGTTTTTTTTTTCTCATACTTTCCTCAGTGTGACTGCTAATTTACTTCTTTTTGCCTGCAAGATGTAACACTCTCAGCACCAGCACTATGTCTATCTCTATGCTGTCATGCTTCCCTTCATGATTGTAATGGAGTGAACCTCTGAAATTTTAAGCCAGTAATCCTCAATTAAATGTTTTCTTTATGAGCGTTATAGTGATCTTGGTGTCTCTTTATAGCAATAGTAAACCATAACTAGGACAGAGTGCCTAGTCCCAGTTCATAGGTCCACAACACAAATCCTAGACATATTTTTGGTAAGAAGAGGATAGGGAGGCTGGAGTGAATGTAAGAGTCAGGGGACTTGGAACTCAGCTCTCAGATTATTTTATTTAGATACAAGTGGGAAACTTTACCTATGGAATCTGAACCTTGCGACTGCTTAAAAAAATATTAGAATAATGACAACACCAGTTGACATGCTAGAGTAGATGTGGGAAATCTCACTTGGTCTCTCCCATAGATAAAGAGTTAGAAACAACTAATTACTGGTGAGAAACAGAATTATATGTAAAGATGAGCTCCATAATTTGTTATCTAATGGTAAGTGCTTAGTCCTTTTAAATATATATATCTAGCAGTATATACTTACATATGTATACACAGACACACACACACACACACACACATATATATATATATATAATTTTTTCTTATTAATAATAATTACAGAAAAAGTATCAATGAATTTTAAGGTTGGAAGCTACTGATATGAGAGTCATTGAGGGTGTTGGATAAAGAGAAAGAGCTGGAAAATTATGTCATATTTTAACTAAAATATTGATAAAGGATAAAATTACTTTAAGAGCCTTAATAACATTGTCTAAACTATCTGAAGAACTTAGAAAAATACCATACTTTCAAGCTATAAGTATGGAAAAGGTACTGCTTGTTTTATCACAACTCTTATGGGAAAGGAGGAATCTTAGTGTAGGTACCAAAGGGAAACCTCATAATATTTTCCTTTTATTAGCATAGGTACTGTGGGAGCTTTTTCTGCTCCTTCAGCCAATAGCCTTTGAGATACCAGCCCACAGGGGTGTGGTCTCTTTTGCTTTAAAAAGCAGCAGCAGCCCTCCTCTCTCTCTCTCTCTCTCTCTCTCTCTCTCTCTCTCTCTCTCCCTCTCTCTCTTGCTTTGGACTCTGGTTGGGGCGACTAGACCCCTTTCCTGGTCATGTAGATGGTGTTCTATAAGTTTTTTCCCCTCAAATAAAAAACACTTTTATTAATAATAATTCCAAACTGGTGTGGGATTGTTGCAAGCATTATCTGGTGCCCAACATTTGGTTTTAGAACCACCCCTACCCCCCATCCCCTGGCTCAGCTGCCTGCCTCCAGCATGGTTTGGCAGCCCTCCTTCAGCTGTGCCTGTGTGTGGATTCAGCAGTTGAAAACTCTAAGCCTCCCGGGATCCACAGGGCTGGAAAGTCTCCTTCCATTCTTTTCTGAGAGGGTTTTAAATTCCCCTTGCATATTTACTAAGGATAAAATTACTTTAAGAGCCTTAATAACATTGTCTAGACTATCTGAAGAACTTAGAAAAATACCATGCTTTCAAGCTATAAGTATGGAAAAGGTACGGCCTATTTTAACAAACTTTTATGGAGAAGGAGGAATCTTAGTGTAGGTACCAAATGGAAAACTCACAATATTTCATTTCATTAGCATAGGAGGTTTTCTTTAGATAAAGCTAATTAATAAACATATGATATCTTATTCCTAAGTTCTGAGTTTTACCATACCCAGCATTTTAGCATATACATTGCATTATTAGTGACATATTAGCATTCAGCATAGCTAAATTTGTATTGCCATATTCTATGTATATTTGCTTTCTATACTCTTTTCATCTTTCTTTCCTTTCCTTCCTTCTCTTCATTTTCCTTTCTCACCTCTTCTTTCTCCTTTCTTTTTCCCTTCATTTCCCTTTTCTATCTCTGAATTTAATTCTATTTTATCAGTAATTAGTACCCTCATTTTCTAGGTATCCAATGTCAGATATTGAAGATCCAATTCCCTGACATAACTAATCTTGCATATAAGATATCAAATATCATATAATATAATATAAAATTTCAGGTAAGTTTATCATTCTCTCAAGGCCCTTCCTTTTTTCCAAGATTGCCAACTAGCTAAGTATCTTTAAACACTGTAATTGAGTCCAACAATTGCCGTTTGACTTAGTCTTCTTATTTCTAAGAGAAGTATTTCATTTAATCGTTTCTGAAAGTTAGAAGAAATATGACAGCAATAAAATATAGTCTATGTAGAGTGTCTTATAACAGGTGAATTTTCTCTTTATACTAAATATGTTGCAAATATAAATTCAAATGAAAACTCATTAAATAATTTGAGTTTCATGTTTCTAATAATGAACAACAGATTTGAAAAGGCAAGCTTCATGGATTACATCAACTGGATGCTAGAACTCTAACTTGCTGAACAAACAATACTATTTATTTCTCTGGGAGCTATTGACCTGTTCTTGTTTTAATTTTAATTCAAACGAAGATCTAATGAAGAATACAGTAGATGCTCTACAACATTTTCAATTACACATTCAGTCCGATAGTTAAGTGGAATTTCTATAGTCCATGCCTCAAGAATCAATGACAAAAATCTATAATAAATTTGAAGTTAGCTCACATTTACAATGTTCATTTATACATAAACATAACCTCAGAATTGAAAAACTATTTCTATCACACATCTCAGCTGAATGTAAAATTGTAACACAGAAAAGTGACACTTAATACTCAAACTATTAGGATTTTACAGTGAGGGCGATAAAGAGCACAAATATTGTTAAATTTGGTAGTTCACTTATTTAAATTTGGTCCATTTCCTTTTTACAATTTTCAGCAAATATTTATTAATTAGTATGTAAAATATATAGAAAAGACATTTGAATTACATGTCTATTCACTGTTAGTCCTAAGCTCTTTGCTGATCAAATGAAGCTGTTTTAGTTTTTCTTTATCCTCATAATCTGATATAGATCTTGCAAGATATCATGGTTTTGTGAATAGCGATTGAATGAGTGTATCAAGTAAAACTTTGCTATACAAATGTAAATAAATACAAAGAGGAGTAAAGTAAATAATCTAAAAAAGATAAAATTCAGAAATCTCATTCTTAACATTTACTTGGTAGGCTATGGAAAATAGTATTATGAAAAAGTTTTAGATAGCATTGAGACAGACTTGCATTAGCGGAATTATTCAAGTGTACAAGGAGGTTAGAACCAAGTAAATGCTATCCAATTCAAAATTAATCTATATCATATATAATTATATATCATATGTATATATATTTAATATAGATTATTATATATGTATATTTATAGTAAGAGATTTATATAAGAAGTTGTCTTACATGCTAGTAGATCTATAGTTCAAGATCTATAGTTGGTAAAATAAAAGCTAATGGTATGAGTTCTACTGAAATAGCCCAATGTGAGGGGGTTGATGACTTGGTAGGAGCATGAGTATTTACCATCTTACTTATGTTTTCAACTTCATTTATTAAATACCTCACGAAAGTAACATAAGTACTTGTTTTGGAACACAGTTTAAGGTACAATACATCATGGTGAGAAGTCATGGTCACAGGAGCTAGAAGTAACTGATAGATTATATCCATGATCTGTAAGAAATGACACAGAGAGATAAATGATAGCACTTGACTCACTTTTTCATATTTATTTATTGCAGGACCATTTTCCTGATGCCTGTTGTCAGACACAGTAGTTGGGTATTCCCATTTCAATTAATATCATCATAATTATATCCCATGGAAATGTCCAGTGGCTCATGTTGTAGATAATTGTAGATTCCAACAAATTGACAAGCGAGATTAACCATCACAAATCCACCTCTTCTCTACATGAGAACAAAACACATTTTCTTGAAATCATAACCTGTCATAATTAGCTTCTGTTTTCAACTTGACAGACTTGCAAAAGGGGCTAAAAAAATTAAAGAATTTCCTCTATCAGATTGGCTAAGGACCATGACTGTAGGGCATGTTCATAATTGCTGATTGACAGAGGAGAGTCCGAAAACTGTGGTTAGTGCCATCCTGAGGCAATGGAATTGAACGAAATTGGGAACGTAGTTCTGCAAGCCAGGGAACAGCAAAGCAGTAAGAAGCCATCCTGCATGATCTATTTCATTTCCTGCCTCAAGGTTCCTGCCTTGAGCTCCTACTCTGTCTTCCATCAATAATGAACTGTGCTATGTAATGTAAGACAAACTAACTTATTCCTCCTCAAAGTTGCTGTTCGTTAGTGTTTTTTCCACAGCAAGAGAAAGTAAACTAGAATATAAATTGGTAGCTAATGTACCAAGAGTATTTCTTTGAAGAATCAAACCATGATTCTTTTATGGGAGGATTGTATATGTATTTGGAATTTTGGGGCTAGAAAAGCCATTGAGTGTTTATAATGTAATGGAATTTTCTGTGAGAGCCTGGAAGATAAGAATACTGAAAGAAATTCAGCAATGAGACTAGCTTGTAAAGTTTCAGAAAAAAAAAACAAAGATTCTATTGCTGCTGTTTGTGTAATGTTTCCAATTATGAGTCTGTGGAAAAGAAACTTTACTTTCCTGGGAAAACGGATGCTGAATAGCTGGAGCTGAAAAATCAACTGTGTTTACAGCTGTGTCTGTATAAACTATCAAGTGCACTGCAAGGTACACTGGAAACATAAAATATTCCTTCAATTGCTGAATTGTGATTTGATAAAGTTAATAGGGGTATATTATTCTGTCGTAATATCAAAATAGTACACAGGAACAAATATTATTTTAATATCAGTGAAAAATAAATAAAACACATAAGCAAAGAAATACAATATTGATATATCGGTGAAGGTAAATATTCTTGGAAGCATTTATTTGTGGTCAGTAGTGAGAAGGTGTGGTAATAAAGTGGCCACTGCTTGTTCTTAACCTGGAAGTCAAACTTGCTAAGACATAAGAGTATGCTACATGTTATTGGTTTTGAACGTATAATTCTATCCTTGAGAGCAGGTGAGAATTGGCACTGTGAGGATTCAGGAGAAGCCATTTTTGAAGTTGCAACCGTAGTTCCTATGGAGACTGCAGAATACTGCGGATGCCAGAATCAGAACTTCAGGATGAGCATTAAAGACAGCAGTTGATGTTGGGCGGAGTCTGCCACAGTCTACAGGACAAGCTGTCTGTGCTGTGGATGGATGGAAGAGCTGACTATGTGGAGCTTTCCACATCCATTGGAGGTCAAACAATGATGTGTTCCAGATGTGGTCTTGAGGTTTTTATAGTGTTGCATTTTAGCTTTGCTTTGATTTTAATGCAGTTGGGCTCCATTTCTCTGCTCTGTGAATAAGAAACACTGTACCTTATTTTAGATTTATAGGAGCTTAGAATAAAAAGACATTGAATTTAAAGGAGAACATAGCCCTGTTTTGTACTGTCCCTTTTCTAAAATAGAGAGTTCGCTTGTGAGTACTGCATTAACATTATTTCCACCCTTCCTAGGATCTGTCTATTCTTCTGTCCCGTCCACTCCACTTGGATTAAACTATTAACATGTCTGCTGACTTTTAAAAAAAAAACATTTATTTATTTATTTATTTATTGATTTATTTATTTATTATGTATACAATATTCTGTCTGCGTGCATGTCTGCAGGCCAGAAGAGGGCACCAGATCTCTTTGAAGATGGTTGTGAGCCACTATGTGCTTGCCGGGAATTGAACTCAGGACCTTTGGAAGAGCAGGCAATGCTCTTAAGCACTGAGCCATCTCTCCAGCCCATCTGCTGACTTTTTATAGTTAGGGGATATAGTAGGATTCAGTCTATCAGGGCAGTACCATCCTTTGGAAGGTGAGCTAGGGCTGGATAAGAAAGCCAACTGACCAAGTCCTAGATAGTGATCCAGTATCAGCATTCTCCTTTGGGCTCTCCTTCAGTTCCTGCCTACAGATTCCTTCCTAGCCTTCCGATTTGACCCCCTTCAATTGTGGACTGCAAGCTTTTGGATAAATAAACTCTTTCCTTTAAAAGGGTGCTTTTGATTAGTATTTTATACAGAACATTAAGCCAGACATGAACAGCAATGCAGTAAGTAGTTTTATCCATGGACTCTTTTTGATTTTCTGCGCACTTAACTTTACTTTGAGTTCCTACGTTGACCATTCTGGATGAAGCATGACCATGAGAAACTATGAGCCAAATAAATAATTTCTCTCTCCAAGGTCTATTTGAACACTATTTTTAATTTTTTAAACAGCAACGGAAAACAAATGATGATATCTATTGCCACTTTTTTCCCAAAGTTTCATGTTTTTTTCAGTGATAAAAAGTGTACAATTCAATTTTAAAAGTATGCATACTCTTCAACAACTCCAAAAGCTTAACAGTACAAAGATCATATTCTGTCTCTGATTCAAGAAAAAAATTTAACTGTAATGTTCTATAAAATTAAAAAAAATACTACATTCTTCTAACACATAATGGTGCAGGATAAATGCTCACATTACAAAACGAAAGAATCAGGTACATCAAAGAATGATCAAAACAAGACAAGACCAAAATCCCACAGGACAAACACCAAATCCATCAGTCCAATGCATTCATTCTTGAGCTCATGATGAAAGTAAGGAACTTAGATAGCTATAAGTCTCCATTTCTATCACCTTCTACACACAAACCCTCTGCCTAAGATAGCTTTACTCCATGTCTATGGCATACCTAGGTCTCTTTCTTCTGATCTTGGCATCACCAATATTCCAAAGTCTCCACTGAAACTTAGTCTTCACCCACACAGGTTCATGAAATGGACTTTCAGGGACCCATTCCATAGATTCTGATGCTGCAGAACACTGGATGGATTCGGCTGCTCTTTGAAACTATAGATCAGGATTCTTTGATACTTAAAAATCTTTATCATCCTTATTTAGCCAACATGACTAAGAAAAAGCTATCATATTTTTTTGGCAAAATGATATGTAGATTAGCTTCCTTAGATTATAACTATATCAGCTTCCATGAGTTGACACTGAGGAAACATTTCACAGATATCAGGTTATTTATTTATTGTTAACGTTATATTCTTTTTTATTTCTACATGAATTTGGATGTGTATAAGATGGAGCCTCCAATTGATGTGAATTTACTCTGAAGATGTGTTTTCTATTGTTTCAGTAACACAGTTTATCTCCAGTCCTTCAAATTACTTTAACAATTGCAACTTTCTCAGGATTTGTCTAAATGCTATAACGACTTATTTTTTTTTCCTGCCAAACAAGTTGTTCAATTATCTCAAAATTTAACTTTACACCAATTCTCAGGACACATGCAGAATGAAACCCAATTTCTGGTAAACATGATACAGATATCTCCAAAGGTTGTTCTTGAGAGAGTCCTTGTTTTCTGATTAAATGTTCCGAGCCTGGCTTTCATTGTGAGTATTTCTGCCAGTATTCATTCTATCTAAACTTTCACTATGATTATCTATTAAACTCTGCTCCCAGCTTACAAGGGATTTTCTAACTCAATGTGCCAATGAACAACATGGTCATGTTACTGGTGCATGGGATCTGAACAGAGTATCTTTAGGTTCTTGCCATCCTATTCAAATAATTGAAAGAGTGGGTCATAGACACTGCAGATTAGCAGGGAACTTTATTTATAGGGAAACAGCAGCACCGATCGGAAAAATATGCTTCCAAGATTGACAGTCGGCCACATGAGTAAAGATGCTCCAGGGCTCCAATTATTATTTGGGTTTCTTTTTTATTTGGTTTAAAAGAAGTTAGAGTTTTATTGTTAAGGGACAGAAAATGAGAAATTTTCTATTTTGATTTACAAAATAAATTACATAATATTTCTCTATGGTGCATATTTGATGGTACACCTGATTTTTTATCAGATGACTGACTAGTCATATATATGCATAAGTGATGGATTCTCTCTATAATCCATATTTTAGGACAAAATTTTTCTTGTAGGAAATGTAACAAGAACCCTTTTAGGCTAGATGAACCTTTCTATTCTGGTGCACATGCATAAGAATACAATTTGCCCAAATTTGATGGTAATTAAAGGAAGAGAAACATCGCACAGTTCAGAGTGGGCTGTGGACTGTTTGATGCAGGCATGGGATCCAGGTTAGTATCAGGTACTTAGGTATATTTTTCAGGGAGGATTGAGTGTGAATACTCTGTAGGGTTAAATTCTCTAGAATATCAAAAACATTAGACTAGAACAAAAGGTCCAAGCCAAGACAAATACATGATAGATAAACTACTTTCTATGCTTGCCTGTTTTAGTCAGATTTTTCAAAGGAACACCCTCATCTCATAGTATTAACTTTCTGACTTACTTTTCCAGTTATTTTGAATACTTAGTATAGAAGTCTATAGAGATGATGTATTGGTTAAATGTTTTTAGTGTTCTTCCAGAGGTCCCAATTGCAATCCCTAACACACGCATGGTGTGGTTCCCAATTGCCTGTAACTCTAGCAATCCAATCACCTCTCTAAGACCCCACAGGAAACTTCACTCACATGTACACATCCAAACTAAAGATAAGAACACATAACTAAGATAAAAGAATAAGTACCACAGGGAAGCAATTTAAGAACAAAACAAGTATGCATTTGGCTCACAATTCAAGGCACAGTCCATAATAGCAAACAAAGAAAGGCAGCAGAAGTTTAAAACATCTGTTCACATTTTATCCCTTGTCAAGAAAAGAAAAGTGAATGTGTGTGTTTTGCCTCTCACTGTGTCTCTTTCCCTCCACTTCCCCACTCTTTTGGCCCGGATCCTATGTGAAGTGACATCCAGGGTGGGAGATATTATCCACAGTTTCAAGTGTCTTTGACCTAAGTAATTCTAGATCACATCAAGTTGACAACTGAGATGAGCTATCACACGTAGCATAAACAGTATGCACAGCTATAAGGACAATCTTCAATATGACAAAATAAAAGTTTGTGAGACTTGAGATGGTAGAAATGTTCAAAGAAAGCAATAAACCTATGTGTTGGCACGAATCACATGATAGTAGTGTCTTGTTAACCTTGAAATTGTCACTTTTCAACTTACAGAGTGTGACGCATTAACACTAGCAATGCAACTATTAGTGTTATTTAAAACACATGTTGAGATACCAAGAAACACATTTAGCCAATATTTGGGTAATTTAGGATATGGCTAAGTTGTTATATAAAAATGATCTATTGTTTTAACAAATTGATGGCAAAAAATAATGTCTAGGCATAATCAAGATGAAGGAACATTTACTAAAACAAACATAGTCATTATTTTTAGGACATCAATAGAAATTGTTTATTGATCAATGAAGTATTGGAAAAGGGTGAAAGATTGTGAAAGTTATTACTTTTAAATTTTTTTATATTTTATATGTATACAATGTATATGTATGTAATATGTTTATGTCAAATCCATCCCCATTTCCTATCCTTAAATCACTTCCCTCTCTCAATAACACTTTTACTTCTGAACCTTGTGTGTTATTTCTCTTTTTTAATATGCACTGAATTTAGTCCTTGTGTGTTCTTTCTCTTTTTTTTCTTTCTCTTTTTTAATATGCACTGAATTTAGTATTCTCTGTACATGTATGGGTATGGAATAATTAACTGGATAGCAATTATCCTCTCAGGACCTCATCCCACATAAAATTCACCACACCACGCAGCATCCATTAAACTCTCAGACAGGAATAAGAGACTTCATGAACCATGTTCACAGCCATGCTGAGAGTCTGTCTGACTTGATCTACAACTCTTATTGATGCAGTCCTGCCCTTGGGAGCTTATGTGAACAGTTTTCTGTTATGTCTATGGAACACTATTAATAAAGTATCTACTCTTTCTGGATTTTACACTATTTCCATCACCTCATCAATGAATATTTCTGCACCTACATGGAGAGATTTGATAGAAAAATCCACTTCAGGCTGAGCCCTCTAAAGTCTCTTATTCTGTGAATGTTGAATGGTTGTTGATTTCTTTTTCTTTCTTTTTACAAACAGCTTCTATCACAGACATCAACAATATACACACTAATGAGGATGAAGAAATTTGCACCATATATTAACCCTACACAAAGTATAAAAGGCAGCTAAGAAATGCTGAGAGCATTATATTGACTTATGTGGTATTTATGTGTTTAGTAATATATATGTATGTATAGATTCATACATATACAGCAATAATTAATATGTAAGAAAATTTCATAGAATGTTTTTCATTAGATACTTTTCTGTCCCCCTTCTTCTCCCATATTACCCTCTTTTCATCCACTCAAATTATTGTTCCTACTCTCTGTTAAACCAAAAACACAAGAAAGAAGCATCAAGAATATAGAGTCATATGTGTTTTGCTGGTTTATCTATTAATCAACATCTATTGTCAAAAGAAATTTCTCTGAAAAGGTCTTAGTTATGTACTAATTTATGGGTGTAAATATGAGAACATGGAGGTATCTCAATATAATACTCATTTAACAGAAAAAATATATTATTTTTTCCCTAGTACCTAGCCTGTTAAGGATTTTTAAAGTTAGGTAGTGGCACCACACACGAACTCCATTCTTTTATTAATGGAAAATGCTCAATGTAGATATAAAGCTGCATATGGCCTATACCAAAGACATAAGGTTTGAACTACTGATAAGATAAAACATGGCATTTGATTGTGGAAGTCAGAGAAATAAACTGGATTATGCTGAAATGAAGACCAAAAATGAGTCCACTAAGACATTAAGTGATGCCAGGTGTCATCTATGCACAATTTATGAAGTTTTAAAATGTTGTGACATTTCCAGACATGCACTGCAAAAAGATATCACTTATATACAACTAATTATTTAATCGTTTATATAAGTAAATGTGCAATCTGTGATAAAATATTATTAACCAGAATGCCTTATAAATACGGTTGACAGTATTTGTTTCTAGATATGACATATGCTATCTTTTTTTTTTTACTGGAACTGTCATATATAGTAAATTCTGTGATCAACAAATAACAAAACTTCCATCTACTGAAGATACTCATACTATACAATCAACATTTTTCTTTTACTTGAAGGATCACTCAAGAATTGGTGTGATATCATTAGCATGAATATTAAGGAAAACATGAGTCACACAACAAATTCCTATTTAGAAAGATACCACTATAAATTAAAACAAAAATTAAGTTTTAGAATAAATGTCTTTGGATGTCTTATTCTATTTCTATGTCTCTAATAACACCAAAGCAAAATTACCCTTAGAAAAAGCATTCTCCATCAGTTGAAAGCTTCTTAACATGAAATATATATAGCTTCAATTTCATTCAAGACTGTTGTTGACCAAATGAAGCATATCTTTGAAATATATCATTTCTATTCCCTTTTGCCAAAAGCCACATATATAACATTCTATTTTCACATTGCTCCAAAATTTATAGTAGGCATAAATATTGAAAATGACTAATATTTTATTTAAAAATCTTTGTCTATAGGAATGCTTCTTTTGAAATGTGAAAATGGGATACTAAATATATAATACAATGTGGATCCACAAAAGCCCACTTAAGTAAAATTTCTTTTTGCAAGTGTTGGGGATTAAATTCCGGTTATTAGCCTGGAGATATGGCTTAAGTGCTTAAGACCTCTAGCTATACATCGTGTAGACCTTGATTCCCAGCATCCACAGAAGGCTCACACTCATCTGAAGCTTCAGTTCCAGGAGATCTGATGACATCTTTCGGGCTTTAAGAGCATAGCTAGCACATGTTGCATGGACATATGCACACAAGACACAGATGTGCAAAAATAAAAATAAACATGGAAAAATAGCAAAGATGCTGGTAATGCATGCTAAGCCAGTGTTATGCCACTGAAGTATATTCCCAGCTACTCAAGGCCTGCTTTTCAAATGATCCTGTATAAAAAAATAAATATTTACACCCCAACAAAATGAGTATGCACTCCTTTCAGTTTAGGTTGAATACTAATCTCTGTTTAGACCAGCGTGCTAACTAGCTTTATGCTAACTAGACACATGTAGCTAGAGTCATCTGAGAGGAGGGAACTACAACTGAGAATAGGCCTCCAAAAGACTGGGCTGTACATAAGCCTACAGGGTATTTTCTTGATTAGTGATTGGTAAGAGAAGGCCCAACTTAAGTGGGGATAGTGGGACCAGGATTTAGCCCTTGTGCTTGAACTAGAACTTTGGAGTCCATTCCTTATAGAGGGATATCTTTTTCAGTCTAAATGTAGGGGAGAGCACCTTGGTCCTGTCTCAAAGTGATGTGCCAGACATTGTTGACTCCCCAATGGAAGACTTACTCTCTCTGAGCTGTGGATGATAGTTTGGGTGGGTGGAAGGTGGGCAAAGCTAGAGAAGGGGAGGGTAAAGAACTGGGATTGGTATGCACAATGAGAAAAGATTGTTTTAAAACATAAACAAAAAATGCAAAAAAAAAGAAAAAAATTAGATAACCATCATTCCCTGAGATGAAGAATTTCTCTTAAAGAACCTACTCTCAAGACAGACTTATTTTTTGAATGAACCATGACCACATCAAGGAAAGAGACATTTTCCTGCAGTGCTTTACTTTATCTGAAGAAACACTCAATATCCAAGAGATAAAGAGTCTTCCATTTCTTGTTTTTCCTAATTGGTGGCATAAATATTTGTATAAAATGGCATAAAAGAGAAAGTAAAGAAAGTAGTTTCCTCCAGACAATGAGTCAAAATATTATAATTTATCTCAATTTTATTCTAATGAATATTATTTATTTAGTCTTTATAATGTTTTACTTGCATGTGTATCTTTGTATGACATGTGTAACTAGTGTCCACAGATGCCAAAGGAGGACATAGGATCAGCTGAAACTGGAGTTACAAGCAATGAGAGCAGCCATGTGGATACTGGGAAATGAATTTGAGTTCTCTATAAGAGAAGCAAAAATTTTTAGCCACTGATCCATTCCTCAGGCCTCCAAAATAAATGCATAAGACAAATTTCAGTTAAATATAAATGTAATTTACATGTGGTTTAGGAATAGATATAAATTACATGGATGGATTAATAAATGTATAGAGATAGCAACTCTATTTACATTTATCTCATATTGAAAATTACTATCTTGCTTGAAATATTTCAAAATGAATGTATTTTTATATGGTTTTGATAGATGAAGTATCTTTGTCTAGACTTTAAAAATAAAGATTCGTGTGATAAGGTCTTATTTATATTTTACTATGAAAGTATTTTTACTAAGTTGCAATATGGCATTGATGCCAATAGCTTGTTATCTTTATCACCTAATCAAATGTATCAGTAGAAAATAAATGAGTCCACTTCATTTTACAGTGTATGTTTAAATTTATTCAACAAAATACTGGTGATGTTAGCACTTTTCCTTTAAAAATAGCCTTAGCAGTATATGAAACTATCATCTTTGAGCAGATCACATATTTCTGATTTTCAAATGTTACTGATTTTCTTCCTAAAATTATCTTAATATAAACTGTTGAGATTGTGCCCAGTATTCTAAGAGGTGTCAACAAAGAACTAAGATTCCAAAGTTGTTTTTCAGAGGCTAGGACTTGCTTTTTCTGTAACACATAATAATATAAACCTGTATATTTTGTATTGATGAACACTATATTACTCACACTTCATGTTTTAGTTAGTTTTAACAATGATGGTTGTTACTAGTTTTGAAATGCAGGAGAAATCTCCTTCAGGAGAATCATATGTAATGAACAGGACAGCACCTTCTGCAGTCAGAGTACTCTTACAATGTTCTAGTATTGGATATATTTCCAGAAAAAAACTTTACTAGTCATTGGTATAGATGAATTCGGAATCCTCTACAGGATTTCAGTTCTTATGCGACTAATCTATGAATAACTTCTATATTGGAATTCTCTGCTGAGCTAGCTGCATCTCTCAGAGCCATTGACTAAATCTATTATTACCAAATTTATCTTCTTTCCCTCTCTTTCCCCTAGTGTCTGGCATACTATCTAAGTTATATAATTTTGCTTAGGTAAATTTAAAATGAGTACAATAAAGCAGTTTGTGGTAGTAGAGATAATTCCTCTAAGAAATATTTAATATTTAATTTCCTTTTTTGCAGTCAGATTGCTTTTTTTTTTTTTGAGGTAGGGTTGTTCTGTAATTTTGGAGCCTGTCCTGGAACTAGCTCTTGTAGACGGGCTGGCCTAGAACTCACAGAGATCCTCCAGCCTCTGCCTCCCAAGTACCAGGATTAAAGACATGCACCACCACCGACCGGTTAGTAGTCAATTTTTAATGGGAACACAGAAACTTCATCACTTATTTTCTGGAATTTCAAGCTAATAGATATTTGTTATCATTATGGAAAAGATAAAGATTAGAGGTGTAAGCAGACATGTTTTAGTTTCTTCATTACCAGAGATAATAAATTAATTTTATCATTTTGATTTCTATATAGGAGAAACCTCAGACCATGAAATTATGAGGTGCTGTTTCTAGGGAGTGCTTTGCTTTTCCATGAGATATTGAGAAGGACCACCTGGAGAACTCAATTAAGAAAACAATTAGCCATGGGAATCAGCACTTTGAATCTGTTTTGCTAAGATTCCTGAAATGACATTAATTTTCTAAAATTCCTGACAGCTCTTTAATTATAGTGTTCACATATTTACACACATTAAGAAAATTGTCAGAAAAAATTTATGGATTCCAATTTTTACGTACTTGTCTCTAATTTTTAAGTTGAACTATACCAAATGAAAGATGATGAGGGAGTATAACTTGGTTAAGAATATCTCTATTATCTGGTAATAAACACAAACATATGAAAATGTATTTCATTTTTGAAGGTAATAAAGAGTATGATTTGAAGAATAATAGGAACTTGGTAAATTTGAAGACATAGGGACTTTCTACACGCAATGTAGTTATCAAAATTA
The DNA here is from genome assembly GCF_018167655.1 of Microtus oregoni. Lineage (NCBI taxonomy): Eukaryota > Metazoa > Chordata > Mammalia > Rodentia > Cricetidae > Microtus > Microtus oregoni. Next base: position 16,732,111 of record NW_024543080.1, on the reverse strand, counting down.
ATTACAACATATGTTGCTTTGTCACCTTACTCAATGGAACTTGTTCTTCATAAAAAGCTTTTTTATTTTATTTTTAAAACAATCTTTTAATTTTACATACCAATCCCATTTCCCTCTCTCTCTTCTCTTCCCACTTTCCCTAACTTCCTCTTACCCCATTCCCGATCCATTCCTCAGAGAGGGTGATGCCTCCCAAAGGGAGTCAACAAAGGCTAGCACATCATGTGAGGCAGGACCAAGGCTGAGCAAGGTATCACTCTATAGAGAATAGGCTCCAAAAAGCCAGTTAATTCACTAGGGATTAAAAACTGGTTCCACTGGAGTGACCCTACATACTGCACAAGCCACACAAGTGTCAGCCACATTCAGAGGGCCTACTTAGGTCCTATACAGGTGTCCCAGTTGTCAGTCCAGAGTCCATGAGCCCCCACTAGCTCAGGTCACCTATTTCTTCAGGTATCCCCATCATGGTCTTGACCACTTTGCTCTTATTATTGATCCTCCCTCTCTTCACTGGACTCCAGAAGCTCAGCTCAGTGATTAGTTCTGGATCTCTGTATCTGATGAAGCTTTTATTTTATTTCATTTTTAAAAATTCCCTTCAACATCAGACAATTTTAAACTTGAAACATATGCATAGAAAATTTTCCCTAATTTTGATGTGTCTATGGAGTAAGGGCCTTTGTTTTTGCTTGTCTCCCCTCCCCCGTAAATTACTTGCCAGTCCCATAAATAACTCACTAATCGCCATTGCTCTCCTATCATTTAGCGGCTTTCACACTGCTTTCCCAAGTCTAATTATTTTTGCTCTTTATTAACTTTTCTTTATGTGATATTGACAACTTCCATCCTACCTTAATGGTGATAATGATTTTGGTGCTATTTGATTCATAAATATACTCTTATTTTTCCATCATCTTAATGGCTACACCTAAATCTGCTGATATTTTACCTACTCTCTGAGGTTCCACTACTCTACAGTCAGCAACCTGTCTTTCATACCATGGCCTGGCAAGACTTCTGGTCCTGTTGGTATCAGCTCTGCCACTGCCTCCATATATAGTTTTTAAGTCTCTATCTTTCTATTTATCAGTAAAGATTCAGGAGTCAAAAGTTGAGGTGAAAACCTGCTGGCTCAGATAACCCTGGAAGCAACCAGCTGACCTCCATTAATGACCAGAGATGGAGCGGAGACAATCCTCCCTCTCTACTCCTTCCCGTGCATCTCGCTATCCATCTACCTGGCTTCTCCATACTCTCTATGACTAGTAAATCCTGTCAACTAGCTGTTAGTCTCTGCTCCCCGATTCAAGGATGATTTTATTGAGACAGTCTTGGGTTTCATAGTGTGATCAACTATTGTGCAACAGTGTGCCTTATGAACTCCCTTGTTCTTCACTCCCATCTTCTGCCTTATCCAATTGTGAGCAAATCTTGTATGAACTAACCTAGGGAATACTGTTTCTTTTATGCAGTGGAATGATAATGCTCACAAAACCACCATAAGCGAAGGCAACTATGTGAAAGGCAACACTCTCAAATCTGATACAGAAATAGTCAAAGAAAGTTTCAAAGATTTTGGAAATCTTTCCAAAATATTCATCTCTGGGTCTGAGCTATTAACTGACAGAGTCAATGGTAATAACTACCTCTAAAATGCATGCAATAATTTGGTTTCACAAAGCAATGATAGAAACACAGAGATTGAAAATTCATCTATAATTATTTATTGTGGAGAAACTGCTTAGCACTTGAGACTGCTTCATGTTCCAATGGAAGGAGTTACGTTCCCAGCCACCTTATTGGTCAACATACCATAACAACAGTTCTGTGAGGAGATCTACTCCCCTCTTCTAGCTTCTGTAGGCAATGGCATGCAACAGCAAATAACACATAGACACACATGAATTGAAATTTAAACAGAAATAAGTATTTTTTAAATGTTAGTGATTTAATAAAAGTAACTTGGAAAATGAATATCTGCATATACTGTTGTTAAATGCCTATTAAAAGTAAATATTGTCATTAAATTGATAAATATATTTACCTTATCATTAGTAAAATACTTTAATTCAAATACTTATATATTTTCATTAGAAATTGAAGTGAGCACATTATTCTATTTTGGATGATAAAGTTTGATTATTTTAAGAAACTTACAACTCAGAATTATTCTATGACAAACTAGCATTATAATCATGAAATTGGCTTATGACGCTCTTAAAGAATTACAGCCAAAATAGTAAGTTATGGATGAACCATCATTATAAGTACACTTTGTGAATGACACACTAGAACATTCTTCTTCAACATAAATATGTCAGGCTGAGGTTTATAAATTAATATATGTAGGATTAGTTGACTGTTCACTACATGATGATATCTAATCCATGTAAGCATGTTATTCAATAAATATAACCCCCTACACATCCAGGTCATAATTTGCTACTTCAGATAATATTTCTCTTTAATGTATTCCAATTTTTAGTCCAAATATTATTGGTATGATGTTATTAGTATTTTTCTACTTAGGAGTGGTACCTCGGTAACAAATAAAAGTACAATTATAAAACATTAAAAATGTTGAAGTTAATTCTACATTTAAATGCATAATTTTATTTTAATTTCATTTGGAAAAAAACCCAAGAAAAAGAATAAATGAACCAGGAATTGATTTGGAAAGACATATTAAAGACACCTTTATTGCCCACCAGTACTTTAAAATCTGGCAATTCTTTTTCTGTCAAGAAAACTGTCTTAGATTTTTCTCGAGAAGGAACACTATCACGTCAACATCATTGTGTATGTTTCTATCTACCTAAAAATTTCAAACACTGTATTCACATTTAATGAAGACGGATTAACCGAAATTTGCTGAACAGAAGATAACATTTAATTTGTATTAAAATCAAGAATTTAGTCCAGTGCTCCAGTGTGGGTCTCTGTCTCTATCTCCATCCATCACCAGATGAAGGTTCTATGGTGATATGCAAGATATTCATCAGTATTAATATAGGATAGGGTCATTTCAGGTTCCCTATCCTCAGCTGCCCAAGGAACTAACTGGGGGCATCTCCTTGGGCTCCTGGGAGCCACTCTAGGTTCAAGTCTCTTGCCAACCCTAAGGTGGCTCCCTTAACTAAGAATTGTGCTTCCGTGCTCCCCTATCCAACCTTCCTTTTTCCCAATCATTCTTTTTCCCCAAGTTCCCCCCATCCTCCCCTTCTCCCTTTTCTCTCCCCATCTCCCCTTACCCCCATCCCACCCCACCCCCAAGATCCCAATTTTCTCCCCGGCAATTTTGTTTACTTCCTATAGCCAAGAGGATAACTATATGTGGGAGAACATGAGCAAAGAAGTACGGACCACGAGGGGTGCACCCACCCACTGAGACAGTGGAGCTGATCTATTGGGAGCTCACCAAGGCCAGCTGGACTGTGACTGAAAAAGCATGGGATAAAACCGGACTCTGAACATGGTGAGAAATGAGGGCTAAGGAGAAGCCAAGGACAATGGCACGGGGTTTTGATCCTACGTAATGTGCTGGCTTTGTGGGAGCCTAGCCAGTTTGGTTGTTCACCTTCCTAGATATGGACGGAGCGGGGAGGTCCTAAGTCTTACCATAGGGCAGAAAACCCTGACTGCTCTTAGGACAGGAGAGGGAGGGGGAAAGGAGTGGGGGAAGGGGGAGAAGGGTGGGAGGAGGGAGCATAGAGTGGGAGGAGGGGGAGGGAAATGGGAGGCTGGTAGGAGGTGGAAACTTGTTTTTTTTTTTTTCCTTTTCTCAATAAAAAATTTCAAAAAAATCAAGCATTTATGTGTAAATATTTGGAAAATGTCTTGTACATTCAGGGTCATAGAAACAATTCTGCTTGATTTGTCTCAATCTAATGCTGTCCAGAAAATCGGAGAAATCACTAAGCTATTTCTGTGAATTTTCATTGCATTGCTGAAATTTCCGTGGATAATGAGGGTGCTTTGTCAAGAGGGAAAGATCAAAGGACCCACATCTCCTGAATTCAGGAAAAGCATTAGGCATTGTTTAAAGCTTTTAAAGTCACTGTTAGTCTTAATGATGGGTTCTTTAAATTTATATTTTAAGTGTTCCTTAAAATATTTATTTCTTGTAAATAAACAAAGATGAACAATGTAGAAATTGGGCTTTTTAATTAATAGTTATAAAGCATGCTTATTTTGTCCAATCTACTTTAAACAAAAAGACTATTAGTGAAACAGCAAGTCACATGACCCTTTTGCCAGCAGCAGACATTTTTCTCTTTAACAATTATTTAATTTACTTTTATGTACAGCTTGAGTGGTCTAGCTCCATGTATGTAGATGCACCAAATATTTTCCAGGGGTGCAAGGAGAATGTTTAAAAAATAAGTTACATGCTCTTGAACTAGAGTCATGGGTGATTGTGAGTCCTATGTGGGTGTTAAGAATAAAACACTAGTCCTCTGAGAAAGCAAGAAATGCTCTTAACCACTTCACCATCTCTCCAGCCCAAACACATGACATCATGAACACTCCACAGGTACTTTGAGAAGTGTGACTGTGCAATGAACTGAAGGTGGTTGACCTGGATTTTAGAAGGATAGCCCAAACCACAGCTGTTTGAAATATTTCACATGAGATTTTTTGTAAACACATGTTCTAATTTACATTGGCCAGAGAGGGAACACTTTATGGAGTTGAAAGCCAGCTATTATACAACAGGTGGCAAGACTGTATAGGTAGAGAATACAACACTTAATACCTATGATTGATCCAGTACTGGTGGTTGTGATTGGTCATATCAATGGCTTTGAACCATTCAAAAGTCTTTTTTGAAGTAATATGCCTAGACATTTTAGGATTGCTCAGTGATTGGAAACAAGGACAATAAATACTTCTTTCCAGTAATCTTTCCTTTACTAGTGTGGATAATATACTGAACTGATGTCTTAGTGACTATCCTATTGTGGGGACATAATGACCATATTGCATGACCAAGGCTACTCTTATTAAAAACATTACCTGGAGACTTGTTTATATTTTGAGGGTTTTAGTCCATAATTGTGATAACATGGAGTTGATGACACAAATGTCACTGGATCATTAGCAGGCAACTTGACATGCTGACCTGAAGAGGGGCATGAAGGTTGGAGAGAGAGAGAAAGAAGGAAGAGAGAGGTGGCATGGGGTGAGGGTGAGGGAGACTGACTCTGTGGTCAGCATGGCCTTTTGAAATTTTAAAGTCCAACCCCCAGTGACAAACTTCTTCTTCCTCTAACAAGGTCCCACCTCCTAATCCTTCTAATCATTTCAAGTAGTGCTATTTTTTTTGTGATTAAACCTTCAAATACACAAGCCTATAAGGCCATTTTTTAATTGATTTTTATTGAGCTCTCCATTTTGCTCTCTACTTTTCTCCCTGTATTTCCTTTCCCCACTTCAACCCTTCCCCAAGGTCCCCATGCTCCCAATTTACTCAGGAGATCTTGTTTTTTTTTTATTCAAATTACCACAATTGGTAACATGAAAAGGAAACATCAAAAACAGAAGGAAAGTAAAAGTGATGTGGATTTTGACAGTAATGAGGTGACGGTATTTATGTAGATAGACAAATCTGGGATTCAAGTTATGACAACAACCTCTGGTGGCATTTGAAGGGCAGAGAACTGACAACTTCTAAAGCACAGGTAACCAGCTGAAGACCTGACGTGTGTCATAGCAATCTTCCTTTTCACAGGTTGTGCACTCCACTTGGTGACACTGAGATGTGATTTTATGCGAAATCTGTGTACTACCTAGTGATTTAACAGCTGAAGATGGAATCATGAAAACCATATATTACATGAAACTGCCTATCCGTGGTTTACCGTCTGGTTTCTGATATCTGATGCTCCTGAATAGTTATGCCTGTCAATAGCATAATGATACCAAGTCCTGTGCCCAGCATTCCCATGACAAAGTACAGGCTACCTCTGACTGCTAAAGAAATAGTGGGGTGAACAGAGTTCAGTGATTGTTCAATGGAGGACTGAGACTTAAGTACCAGAAGCACCCATGTCCTGAATTCCCTGACTGCATCAGTGTAAGATCCTACAATAAACCTTCCACAAATTCTGTCTCAGAATCCCATATGCTTGCCAGGATCTGACAAAATTAGTGGACCACCAGCACCTGAGTGAGTCTATCCTAATCTTGTTCTTTGCTCCTTATCACCCTTTGAATGTCTGAGTTCTTAAACAGTGGCAGGTTAACATGCTCTATCCTGACTCCACCATGCTCTCCCCAAAAAGCTGCCACTAAAATAATTCTATGACCACTTCCAATTTAAAGACAGGCCAAACAGCAGAAATAATAGAGAGTTGTAAGGAACCAAAGAAAAGATGATACACGCTATGGTGACCAGATGGATTAAAGAAAGCTATCAAGTTTGCAAGACCAAGAGTAAAGCCTCAGGGTGAGAGTTATAACCTTCCCCACTGAACAGATATGGATACTGACACATACTGGAACACAAACTGTAATATTGACTGTGACACATTTGCCTGTCTGTTACTGCCACTAGCTGTTGTCAAACACTAATGAAAGAAAAATTTACAAAAAACAAGATTTTGAAATGCTTTCTTTATACTCATGATTCACACAAGAAAATTTTGTTCAGTTATAAAATATGTCTTAAAATTATTAGATAAATGTATCTAACTGGAAAAATGTTACTGTGTAAGTAATCCAGACACAGAAAGTAATGCTACAAGTGTTCTCTTATTTGATTACATAATCCAGAACCACCACTGAATCCAGAAAATTAAGTGTTATCTCCTTGAAAATGGGCTAAAGGAAGAATAGAGATGCAGATAGTAAAATACAGATGCCATAAATGGGGAAAGGCCAGATGGGGGAACATAACTAGGAATGGGAAGGAGCAAAATACAGAGTTAGAAGTAGGAAAAAATGAGTGTTCACTGTTGCTAGCAGTCTTAGCTGAGGTCATCTTTATAGATTTGTGAGTTTCTCCTGCACCAGCTATCTATCTGACCCCAAAATTTCCCACCCCATCAAGATGTTTATTTCATTACTCTCTCCCTCCATCCCTACCACCAACATAGTCCAAACTGGCCATCTCCTGCAATTAAATTGGTAACTACCCCAATTGTCATCACAGAGCCTTCGTCCAGTGACTGATGGAAATAGATGCAGAGAACTATAGCCAAGTGTAGCAAGGAGCTGCTTGCTCATTCCAGCCTTCCAGAACCAAAATAACCACACAGAAACTGTATTAATTAAAACACTGCTTGGATCATTAGCTCTAGCTTCTTATTGGCTAACTCTTACATTTTAATTTAATTTAAATTAACAGATTAATTTCTATTAATCTGTATATTGCCATGTGGCAGTGGCTTACTGGGAAAAATTAACATCATCTGTCTCCAGAGGCTCCATGACATCTTCCTCAGCTTCTTCTTCCCAGCATTCCATTTAATTTTCCCCACCTAGCTCTGTTCCCATATAGCTCTGCTATAGGCCCAAAGCAATTTCTTTATTAGTCAATGCAAGCAACACATAGACAGAAAGACCTCCTATACCAGCCAAGCACTCTTCTGAGCTAGGAAATCCCATTGAAAAGAGGGAAGAAGGCTGTATGACCCAGAGGGTTATCACAAGGGAACTCACAGAAAACAACTAACCTATGTTCATAGGAGCTCACAAACAATGTAGTGATACCTAGAGCCTGCATGGGCCTTGCTAGGACAACTACACATGTGTTATCAAGTAAAAGTTACAATAATCTTTATCATAACTAAGGAAAACTATAACTAACTATTCTTAACTCCATCAAAGACCCCAGAAAGATACAATACTACCTAAGCAAACAAGAAAAAAGCAACTTTTAAAACTCTAGAAATGACAGAGACATGCCGCTACCTGGACAGTCACCCAAAGTTCCTCTGTATCCATCTTCAGCCTTCAGGCCCATGCTATCCAGCAGACATTTCCATAAAGCAGGAAAATTCAAAGTCATTTCAGTCACTATCAGTTGTGTCCTGCAGAATGTCTCACAGACTCTTTCATGAATCAGGAACCCCGAAAGATCATCTCACCTTAGGCAAATTCAGTAGTCCTCTCATGGGTTCTCTGTGTCCAGTTTATGCAATAGTCCAGGCAAGAGCAGTTTCTTGCCCAAATGGCTATCAAACTCCATAAGGTGCCTCTTCGATGCCCATCTTCCTCTTGAAGTACATTGGTGCTGCCAGGAGCAGTGTTTCATTGTCATGAAAAGTCCTCAGTTATTAAAACATTAAATGTCCTATTCTGTAACCTTTGAAAGATATGAAGAATGTCAATGTAAAATATATCTCTATATATCTAGAAAATCTAATTAACATGACTACAAGCTTTACTATTATCAATGATTATCCATTAACAACCTATATTTCTTAATTATACAGTACATATTTAAATGAACTACACAATCACAATACCTTAATCAAAATCAGAAACACACACACACACATATATATATATATATATAACAAAATTGACCTTAAATCTCTATCAATAAAGCAAAATCTATACTAATGCAAATTATTCATACCTATATCATATCCCCCTTTAAATGTAAAAGAACGTTTATAAACCATATTTGGGAACATGGGCGCAGTTATTTCTCTCCATACTGCTTCCTGCTGAATGGGGGCGTCGTTAATTAGGTCTTTCATGGTATAACCTGTGTGCTAGCTTCATCTCAGTTGGCAGTTGAGCGAAGCAATTTTCTGAAGGTGTTCACACCAACCCTTCAGGAGGGCGTGGTCCATCATACCAAATCGGAATAGAAGAAATGAACAGCATCTCATCCTCTGTGAAAACAAAATAAGAAACTCCTTTCCAAAGTATCATATACTTAGATCCAAATTCAAAATATCTATGTTGGATTAGTTCAGCAGCATTTATAAATAAATATCTTTTAGCAGCTGTTGCTCCTTCCTCAGCATTCAAATAATTCAAAGAGAGCATAATAGCATACAGTATCAAAATTCTCTGTGTATTTTCCATCTTTGTGTGCTTTATTTTAACCTCTATTTCATTTATTTTTACTTTTATTTTTTATTCTCTGTATATCTTTGTTCTGAACTAGCTCTTGTAGACCAGGCTGGTCTCGAACTCATAGAAAACCGCCTGCCTCTGCCTCCCGAGTGCTGGGATTATAGGTGTGCGCCACTACCGCCCGGCTGCCTGCTCGGCTAGCTTATGCCCCGAAATAACAACACACAAGCTGTATTCATTTAAGCACTGCTTGGCCCATTCTCTTCTAGGCTAATTCTCACATATTAATTTAGCCCATTTCTAATTATCTGTATGTAGCACCCCAAGGTGTGCTTACCGGAGAGATTCTATCCTATGTCCATCCTGGGTCGGAGCTTCATGGCATGTGTCTGCCTGGGAGCTGGGAGTATGGCGTCTCCCTGAGGCGTCTGCTCCCGAGAGCAGAGCGGTGGAGTCTCTGACCTCATTTCCTCTTACTCCCAGCATTTTGTTCTGTTTACTCCACCCACAGGGCCAAGCAGTTTCTTTATTGGCCAATAACCTTCCTCCATCATATACTGAGTTGCCTTGCCCAGCCTTAATACAAGAGGAGGGACTCAGTCCTACCTCAAGCTGATATGGAATGGTTTGTTGACACCCATGGGAGACATTTTCTTTTCTGAACAGAAACAGAGGAAGAGTGTATTGGGGGGAGAGGGGCATTGGAGGAGAAGAGGGAGAGGAAATTGCTATTGAGATGTAAAATAAATGAATACTACTACTAATAGAAAAGAAGTGTTCCTCTTAGGGTCCTCTTTGCTACCAAACCTCTCTGGGGCTGTGGATTGTAGCTTGGCTATCATTTGCTTTACGTCTATAATCCACTTATGAGAGAGTACACACTGTTTTTGCCTTTCTGGGTCTGGGTAATCTCACTCAGGATGATTTTCTCTAGTTCAAGGGAGGAGAGGAGAGGGGAACTGTGGTTGGTGTGTAAAATAAATAAAAAAATTAAATAAAAGACATTTAAAGTTTCAAAATAAGAAGAAATGAGTAACAGTAATTATTTTTAAAAGCCATTGGGAAACATTGTAGGTGGAGACTGTTCATTTATTCCTGACTGCTCAGACCCAGATAATTCAGAGAAACTACATTAATTACAACACTGTTTTGCCAACGACTCAGGCATATTTCTAGTTAACTGTTACATGTTGAATTAACTCATTTCTATTAATCCATGTATCAGCATGATGCTGAGGTTTACTGGGAAGGATCCAACATCTGTCTCCTTTAGCGGCTACGTGGCATTTCTTTGACTCTACCAAATTTCTCTCAATATCTCTGTGCAGATTTCCTATCTGGCTTTACTCTACTAAGCCATTGGCCAAAACAACTTTTTAAATATCCACTGGTAATAAAACACACTTGGTGTGGGAAGTCCTTCTGTATAAGTGATGCTTTTATTGGTTAATGAATAAAGAAACTGATTTGGCCTATAGCAAGGCAGAACAGAGCTGGGGGAGGAAAACAAAACTGATTTCTGGGAGAAAGAAGGCAGAGCCAGAGAGAACCCACGTAGCCCTGCCAGAGACAGATGCTGGGCAGAACCTTGCTATAAGCCAAAGCTGTGTGGCGATACACAGAATAAGAGACCAGGACAAATTAAAATGTAAGTGCTAGCCAATAAGAAACTAGAGTTAATAAGCCAAAGAGTGATCTAAGTAATACGGTTCCTGTGTGGTTACTTTGGGTCTAAGCAGCTGAAAGTGAAAAAGCAGCCTCTGACAACACATATTCAAAACATATGGAAAACAAATTCACATCAAAACATTATATTATTTGCATACTTTATATATATGAATATGTATGCATTTTAATGGAGAAATGACATGTAAATAATAACACTAACCAAGAGACATAGACTATTTAACATGCAAGGAAAGAGAAATTTATATTTAAGTAATTGCTCAGGACATTTCAAGAGACTTCTCCACCCCCCCCCCCAAAAAAAAGAATATAGGTTATTGCCAATACCTTTGATTGCCTCTCACAACTTGACAATAAGATACCATATATCTGAGATACAGGATTTGGAGATAGCTGAATTGATATTGAACTGCAATCTTCTTCCATTAGTTTTAGCTCTCATTGCATTAAAATTCACTATTCATGTTACCATGGAACAAATACAATCAGTTATCCTACTTACCTTTTAATACAGTGATCCACAACAATAATAAATCCTTCTACTCATCCCCACTGGTTCAATTATAGCACATTTACCTTGAGATAACTAACAGATTTCTTATTGGACTCAATATGAATGTACTGCATTTGTTTATGCCGGCATGTACTTTGAAAGTTAAGGTAATATTGTGTTTCCTTTTTTCTTTTTCTCTTCTTTCATTAATTCTTTCTTTCCTTCCTTCTTCATTTCTATGGCTTTTACTTTAGATTCAAATGATATTCTGAACATAGCCTTGGTGATGTATCTTTCATGTGGCTCACATTAAAATGTTTCTAGTTTTTCTTGATGACTCAGTTCTTAAGGCACTTGAAACCAATCACCACACTCTCAAAAGTATTACAAAGGTAAACACTTCCCAACTCATTTTTTGGCTCATATTTGTTAAATTTATCTTTACCTCTTATGTCAGTTATGTGGTAATCTCCACAGTTGCCCATCTTCTTTATAATTTACTGCCAGTGCTAACTGCCAGTGCTACCACATAGTAGTAAGTGCTATGCCTTTTGCTCTACTCAGGTGAAAAATTATGAGTACACAAAGAAAGTTTGTCAAGTTCTAGCCTTGGGAAACTTTTGCTTCTCTTGCTGGTGTGAAGCAGGAAGCAGGGTCAGAGGACAATTCAGGCAGCAGCAGGTGATGGCCCTAGTGTAACCATAACCATCTTCCTAAAAGCCTCAGGATTTAAGACCCTCATTACTGCAAGAAATGAACTTGCAGCATTAGGTAAACATTAAGTATTGTCAAGCAGTCATAGATTGAGTTACTGGACATAGTTTGTAACAGGCTTTCTGCTATCAAAAGCTGCAGTGCATTAACACCAAGCATGACATCCTACCATAGAGAATAGGTTCCAGTAAGCAAGCTCATGCACCAGGGATAGATTTTTTTCCCCTTCATGATCTTGACCTCTCTTGCTCATATTTTCCCTCAGTTGGATTCCCTGAGCTCAGTCTGGTGCTTGGTGGATCTCTGCATCCGTTTCCATCAGTTGCTGAATGAAAACTCCATGATGATATTGGGAGTATTCCCCAATCTGATTACAGGAGAAGGCCAGTCCAGGCTAACTCTCCACTATTACTAGGAGTGTTAGATGTGTCATCGTTGTGAATTCTTGGAGATTTGCTAACATCAGATGTTTCCATTACCCTCTCTATCAAGATTTCTCCTTCATTGCCCTCCCATTCTGTCTTTCTTCCCCCTCAACAAAGTTGTCAATATTTTTACTTCTTTGTACAATAACTGATAGTGCTTGACTTCTAATCTTAAAGTTATTAAGGAATGGTGTCAAATTTATCTTTTATAATACTGTTTTTAACAAGAAATGCATCTCAAAGAAGTAAATTGATTTCATATTTCTACGTAAGGATATAGTATGTCTAGTTTGACTTTTATTGCAATGTGTAAAATATATTATCACATGTAGATATAAAATCATCTCAAAATGATTCTTGTCTTATTGTAGTCTAAATTTTAAGCTATATTAGTTTGTGATATAAAAATTAATATTATTCATTGAAAATTAAGACCAAATTCTTTTTATAAATGTCTGAAAAGTTCAGAAATATTATTCAGTAAATAAAATAATTTAAGCAGAAATAACACAATATTATATTATCAATATTTTCTTAATTTTTTTTTTTCAGGAGAAAACTTTTTTGTTTATTTATTATGATTTTTGGAATTTGGTTTATTGAGACAGTGTTTCTTTGTGAAGCCTTCCCTGTCCTGGACCTATCTCTATAGATCGGGTTGGTTTTTTTTTTTTTCTTTTTTTCCACGAGGGATGCACCCACCCACTGAGACAGTGGAGCTGATCTATTGAGAGCTCACCAAGACCGGCTGGACTGTGACTGAAAAAGCATGGGATAAAACTGGACTCTCTGAACATGGCGAACAATGAGGGCTGATGAGACGCAAAGGACAATGGCACGGGGGTTTGATCCTACCTAATGTGATGGCTTTGTGGGAGCCTAGCCAGTTTGGATATTCACCTTCCAAGATATGGACGGAGGTGGGAGGTCCTAGGTCTTACCACAGGGCAGAAAACCCTGACTGCTCTTTGGACTGGAGAGGGAGGGGGAAAGGAGTGGGGGGAGGGGGAGAAGGGTGGGAGGAGGGGGCGTAGGGTGGGAGGAGAGGGAGGGAAATGGGAGGCTGGGAGGAGGTGGAAACTTGTTTTTTTTTCTCCTTTTTTCAATAAAAAAAAAGACCAACCCGATCTATTTTCCTAAATTTTAAAAGAACATTAAACAAGAAAATTATTCATTCTATTATTTTTGCAGAACAGATACATTTTAGTTATCCAAAATGTTTACCATTGGCATACAATTTATTTCACTTAAATATTTTACAGACCTGTTATCACATTAGCTTCATTGTATACAATGTAAATGAATGGATATTTTTAGAAACATGCTATTCTTATAACTAGAGATTAATTTATTTACTATATTAAGATGAATTTTATGGTTGAGGAAAAGTTTGTGATAAAAGATAGGTTATATTTATAAACTTAAAATTACTTTAATAAACTTGAAAAAATAGTTTAACAATAAAAGAGGCAATCTTCTTTTAGTGAGAAGATTTAATAAAAGAATGATGGTGGCTTTTAGTATATATTCATATTCACATAGATACAATAAAACCAAACAGAAATTCAGAACTCAAATATTATTATCTCCTTTTCTCTCCAAAGAAAGATAAGATATGGTTCATTGTAAATAACCAAAAGAAAGGAAAAGATTAAAGTCAAAGAAATGTGATTGCTCTTCTAGTGTGATTTGTTCTTATATAAAAAGTATAAGTCTTAAAGAGAAACAAAATCAATGTGAATGATTTCAGATTTTCTTTCCTTCTCTTGGCCTGAACAAAGTTTAAATTTGATTATCTATTAGTTGTAAATATAAAATTGTACTATGTCTTAGTTAACCCTAAGTTAATTAGTATAAAGGAATAAATGTCTTTTTATCTTGTTTTGCCCTGTTTTCAGGGCAAACAGGGAGTCATGCTATTTTCTGATGTGGAAAAGGAGGGGAAATGAATCTGAAAGAAGGAGAATGAAGGTAAGGGAGATGTGTGAGGAGTGTCGGGAGTGAAAACTGTAGTTGGGATGTATTATATGAGAGAAGAATCTATTTGATATCATAATATTTTTCTTGATTATTTGGAAATTGCACATAAGGCACTCTATAACATTTACTTCCAACTCCTCCCATGTCTGCCCCACAACCTTGTGGCCTCCCCCAAAACAAAAGAAGAAGGAAGAAGAAAAATGAAAAAAAAAAGAAATATCAAATCCAATTTGTGTTGCCCAATGGAACATGGTCAATCTCCCAGTAGCCTGCCCCTTAAGGATAACTTAGTTTTTTCCCCTCCCCATCCCTATTAGAAACCATCAACCTTGAAAAGCTCTCGTAAGTATATCTATCACAATTTTTAAGCACTATCTTCAATGACTCCCTGTTCAAACTTTTTCTTATTTTTAGGGGAAGGTGGTTGTTAAAGAAGCCTTCTATGTCACTTATTTTCAACTGAGTCTGCAGTCATCTATGTCACTGTAAATGAAATATCTTTACCCTTTTTAATCATCAGAAAAAATGGATCATGGGTTTCCACGTGGTTCCTGGCTACAGCATGGTTTAAAGACATCAATATGGCTTCGTGTGACATCATAGAATATGGACATTACTATAGCATTCAGTGAAAGCATCAACCAAGGACATCAACACAGACTTTTGCCACAAAATGGACCACTCTAGTGATAGTATGGGCCGTGGACATCAAAAAGCCCTCATTGGCAGCAAATACAACATTCATCAACACGACCTCATGTGACAATAATGGTCATGCATATCAACATAGCCTAAAGGGGCGTAAGGCCCACGAACAGCAACATGATTTCAGGTAACACATCAGACAAAGGATATCCATTTGCCCTTCAGGAGTGTCACTGGCCAATGAAATCACACATCCCCTAGCCAAAGCAGAAATGTAGAGACCAACAAGCTTCTCAAGTGGCACCAGAGACAGCAGATATCAACATGGCATCGGGTGCTAGTACAGGCCAAGCACATCAACAATGGATAGAAGCAACATGGACATCAGCATGGCTTTAGGTGGCAGCACAGACTATGGTCATCCCTACGACTTTTGGAGGTAACTTGGGCCATAGAAATCAACATAGTCCACCCCCATTGCAATAGGGTCTGCAGTAGGGTCATGGACACCTGTGTGGACATCCACTTGGCCTTAAGCACCAACACAGGCCATGTACAGCACATTGACATTACCTTGAGAAGAATCACATATCAAGGACACTAGCATGACCTGTGGTGAAGAATCTATTTTCAATAAAAATATTTTAAAAATTGTTACACTTGAAAATTAAATTTATGAAACAACGGAAAAAAGAATAGACGTTAGCTATTATAGCAAGACACTATTGCCCTGGTTTTATGTGTGCATATGTGTGTTCATAGTGTGAAGAGGTATTTTAATTTTCTAGTAAGTGAGGTTAACAGCAAAATCATCACTAATGTAATCCAAATTATTTGGAAAAGAATGGAAATCTTCTTACATTATATTCTGTCTATATGTAGTTGTTATCTACACTTATTTTATAGGAAAATTCTAAATTTTTCACTACATGGTCTAAGGTAGAGAATGTACCTCTCTTCTAGAAGGACTCTATAATGACAATATTGTGTGTGGTCTTCACTAGGTGTTGATATCTTCAGTCTGTTGTGCCAGTTTGATTTTGTCATTTCAATTTATTGAATGGTAGTTCATGAGATTAAGGATTAAAAATTATTTAAAAAACTTTCTATACGTGTGTTTTTGTTCCTGAGTTAATTTTATGCAAATTACCAGTTGCCATATGTGTAATATTCCAAGCAAAATGATTTAATTAATTTGACTACTTGGGAAAATGTGCACCCAGAAAAAAAGTCCACAAGGTCATGTGCATCTGCTAATATGCTTTTTAATGTAGCAAAAAGTTATAATAGATTATGCTTCGAACATCATTCATTGAGTAGCCGGGAGATAAGAACCTTAGTTCAAAAAATGTACAAGTGTCACAGAACACTCATTCAGCAGCTATGCTTGGCATCTGTCACTGTCTCTGCGGTCTAAACGTGTTAGAGAGTGTTGTCCCCATGGCTGATCTCTAATGTCTTGCTTCTGCACTGGTGGAGCTCAGCACTCTCCTTGTTTTTCGATGGAGCTGCTCTCACCATGCTGTCACTTTTAATTTCTCTGGCTGGCTCTGATTTCTCCTAGTTACATGAATCTCCATCTGCTTCCTTTCCTGGTGGCAAAGCAGTCCTGCCTCTATGCTTGCATTTCACCATCGTGTTTCCAGTTTCACTGTTGTATTTTAACTGTATTTTAAATGTGTAACAAAGTTGATTGAAAACTGAAGAAATGTCTAGTACTTGTTTAGATTGTTCCCCCCGCGGGGAAGAGTTAGTCTTTGCCACCAACTAAACTGTTTTTAACTGAGGTTCAGACATTCCTTGCAATATGTTTCCAGTAACCAAAATGGAAACTCTAAGCAAACTGTTTCCTGTGTTTAGCCTCTTCATTTAGAGACAGCTGGTAGAGATGCTTATCTAACATAAATCTTGACTTTGCTTCTTAAACCCTGTACATGAATTGTGAATTCTTTGTTGCTTTTGTTGAGTGTTTAGCTATAGCTCTTGTTGATACAGCAAAAGGGGCAATGATTTGGATTAAGAGAATACAATCTTCAATTTCTAGTTTATTTAGGAGCTACATGACCTGAGAGAAAACCCCTACTTATCTCTATTCTAACCCTACCCTACTTCTTTTTTGGTGTAAAAAATCAAATTCTAAGGGAAAATATTGAAATTCCTAAATTTTCAGTGGCTAGTAATGGTTAATGAAACATGACAAAGTAAATAATTTTTACTTAGCAGGTATGTACAACCAATAGATCAAAAATAGCACGCGTTCCAGCATAACAAATTTGTAGAAGACAACGTCAGGTCACAATGATAAGTGGTTGGCTTCCCATATAACAGACATGCTATCAAAACTCAAAAAATACCCTCAATTTGTTTAACATTTTAGTCAGATAGTATATTTCCCCATGATTAAAACTTATTTGATTGGAGATAAATTAATACTACTTCTATGATTCATTTTGTTTTTATACTACAGTTCAATACATGGGTCCAGTTTTATAATGTTCCACTTAAAAAATATCTATTAATTCAACATTTTACTTTGTTACTAGCTTTCTTGTCTTTTCACACTTTCATTTTGAACTTCTCCCTGTTACAAGCATAAAGCAAATTTACAGATCACTATTTTATCAACTGATCTCTTCACGGTTCTGTTGACATAGCATCGCAAAGTTAATCATTGTGTTGTGTACATTGTGTTGTGTACATCTTATATCTTTTGTCTCATTTGCTATACCACATAGCAAAGCAGTGATTTCTAATCATGCAATGTCTACTTTTTATTGTTCATTACATTTCTGAGTAATTCTGAAAGAGAAAACATATTTAATTAATTGAACATATTTAACCATGCAAATTAGCAACACCTCTATTAAACTTTCAATGTCACTCAACAATTTTATTTTGTTGCTTCATTTTCTACTTTTTACAACAAATAATAAGTCCCTTTTATCTACCATAAAACTTTCAATATCTCTTCTCCTTACCTTTTCATTCTGAACAAATGATTCCACTGGCCATTTCACAAGATCAAAATAAAATAAAACATATTAGATAAGTAAGAATCATTTCAATACATGTTATGATAAATATCTATCAACATTTGCAATTATTTTTCTCATTTCTGTTTCTTTCTGTTAACAAAGAAGGATTGAAAATTTTTATGTGGCTTGCCGAAGGCCAATATTTAAGCTCTAATAATGATTATTTTTATTTAACAACTTGACTAAGCTGAATGATGCCTGGATAACTTGCAAAACATTTATGTTTGGGCATATCTTTCATGACGTTTTTGGTACAGAATCCTATTCTAATCTGCTGAATTGAGTTAAGCTGATTATTACTTTGTGCCCCCAAAAGATGAACTTGGTTCTGTAATTTAAACTGTATTTAAACTAAATACTTAGAATCTAGTGCCTTTAGACTTGGTAGGGACTGATCATCAGTCTGTTGTTTTTAGACCCTTCATTTATGAACTGTAAACCCTCTTAGGTCTCCTGCCTCAAACAGCTATATCCTGGGTCTGGCTTCTCAGTTTCAATAATCATGTAGTCAGTAAATCTTCCGCAGAGCTAGAGAGGTGGCTCAGGGCTTGAGTGCACTTACTGCTATTGCAGATAAGTATGGTTCCCAAAACCCGTGCCAGACAGCTCATAACTGTCTGTGCTGGCTCCATTAAACTCAAAACCCTCTTTAAGTATCTGAAGCAATCTGCTGCACATCACATAAACACACACACACACACACACGTACACACACACACAGTCTTTTCTTTTTTTTGTCCTTTTTATTTTTATTTATTTTTTTAATTTATTTATTTATTAAAGATTTCTGCCTCCTTCCCCCCACCGCATCCCATTTCCCTCCCCCTCCTCCGATCAAGCCCCCTCCCTCATCAGCTCGAACAGCAATCAGGGTTCCCTGACCTGCGGGAAGTCCAAGGACCACCCACCTCCATCCAGGTCTAGTAAGGTGAGCATCCAAACTGCCTAGGCTCCCCCAAAGCCAGTACGTGCAGTAGGATAAAAAACCCATTGCCATTGTTCTTGAGTTCTCAGTAGTCCTCACTGTCCGCTATGTTCAGCAAGTCCGGTTTTACCCCATGCTTTTTCAGACCCAGGCCAGGGGGCCTTAGTGGGTTCCGGATAGAACATCCCCATTGTCTCAATCAGGAACACGACAAGGATGTACACTGTCTCCATACCTCTTCAATATAGTGCTTGAAGTTCTAGCAATAGCAATAAGACAACATAAGGGGATCAAGGGGATTCGTATTGGAAAGGAAGAAGTTAAGCTTTCGTTATTTGCAGATGATATGATAGTATACATAAGGGACCCCAAAAACTCTACCAAAGAACTCCTACAGCTGATAAACACCTTTAGTAATGTGGCAGGATACAAGATCATAGAACCTTCATCTGGTGATGGATGGAGATAGAGACAGAGACCCACACTGGAGGACTGGACTGAGCTCCCAAGGTCCCAATGAGGAGCAGAAGGAGGGAGAACATGTGCAACGAAGTCGGGACCACGAGGGGTGCACCCACCCACTGAGACAGTGGAGCTGATCTATTGGGAGCTCACCAAGGCCAGCTGGACTGTGACTGAAAAAGCATGGGATAAAACTGGACTCTCTGAACATGGCGAACAATGAGGGCTGATGAGAAGCCAAGGACAATGGCACGGGGTTTTGATCCTACTTAATGTGCTGGCTTTGTGGGAGCCTAGCCAGTTTGGATGTTCACCTTCCTAGATATGGACAGAGGGGGGACCTAAGACTTACCACAGGGCAGGGAACCCTGACTGCTCTTTGGACTGGAGAGGGAGGGGGAGAGGAGTGGAGGAAGGAGGAGAAGGGTGGGAGGAGGAGGAGAAGGGTGGGAGGAGGGGGAGGGAAATGGGAGGCTGGGAGGAGGTGGAAACTTGTTTTGTTTTGTTTTTTTTCTCCTTTTCTCAAAAAAAAAAAAAAAGATCAACTCCAAAAAATCAGTTGCCTTCCACTAAGGATAAGGAAGCAGAGAGGGAAATCAGAGAAGCATCACCTTTCAGGCACACAAATGGTCTTTTCAAATAAAAACAAATCACTTGATATATTTTTGTGTTATTGTTATGCATATAATCCCCATTAATATAGTTCTTTTCTTGAAAAACCCATTTCCTTTCAGAAGAAAATTTTCAAATTCCATAGTAAGTCATTATGTTAGCAAACAAAATAAAACTTAGGTAAAAGTTATAGTTGACATTGTTCTATCCTCCAGTTTCCTCCAGCTTATAAAACAGTACTGTGTAAGAATTATAAATCATTGGATGAGTTGAGAAGCAATATAACTTTCATAAAGGAATGGGGGAATTATAATCTATAAAAATGTGGATTTGTGCGTGGCACACATTTGCTGTGGTTGGTGATTTGATGTGGTCTGTAAGGAGGTCACTTTTCCTTGTCTGAGGTTTTACAGGATCTAATACAGTATGATTTATTCCTTAACTTCTATGAAATTAATGAAAATATTATTTGTCTTGGAAATGAGTTTGTGTGCATTTGTAATAGGATTTTCTTTGCCTGCAGCAGCAGCTGAGCCTGTAGTACAAATACGCCACAGAGAAAAACAGAACTGTGATTCCTGCTGCTGTTCCTTTTCTTTCTTTCTGCTTTGTTTTTCATGTTCTTCATCATTTTGAAGGGAAAGGAATCGTGTTTACTTCATTATGATGCAGGCGCAAATAATACTGTGCGTGAAAATGCACCAAGATGTCAATTACTCTTGATATCATTATGTAAACTTTCCCCGCCACTTATGTTTATTGAATACTCTGAATTACAGTGGACAAAATAATCTATTATCAGGTCACCTGAAAATCAGCTTTAGCTGTTCTAAAGAAAGACAGACTCTTACTCCAGTGGACAGTTATAATGTGATAATGGGCTCTCAGAATCAGGTTTGAGGAATGCTTCCTGAAATTGGCTCTCTTCCACACTCAAGATTAATGCTTGTTCCATAGTCATTCTATCAATAACATCTTTTCTCCGTGTAGAAAAGGGAATATGAACATGCATTTACAATGGTAAAAGACATGGTTAACAATTAATGTGTCATATTTTTAATTATTCAATATTAATTATAATTGTTCTATACTGCTACATTGTAATTCCTTCAAAATCATTGTATACCCTTGCTTTCTGGATTCTCCTGGGATTTGAAATCAAGGTTAGTAGGTTTGCTTCTTGGACTTATTTCTATACTGATTTCATCCATTTTAGTTTTGGTATATGACCTCAAGTAAATTTGCATCCTCTTACTTTTTATCATTTCTCAAAGAAGTATTCTTACTTAAACTCTTCCAATGTATACATTTGCAGTTCCTTCTCCCATACAGAAAGAGCTCTATATTTAAATTAAAAATCTTTGACTTTAAATACTAGATTGGCTATTTAGTTCTATAAGGACTTTATTTAATTGAGGTATGGTTGAGGGTGATATTTGTAGAATGGAACCTATCTTTCTTGGAAATCTACTTAACTATGTAGTGAAAGAATACTGGTTTCTGGCATAATATTTCAAAAAGTAAAGCATATAAGATGGATGAAATCCTATTTTCAAAGTTAACCAGCAGAGATATTCTTATGCATATGTACTAACCTTACCAAAAAATAAAAGGGGTACATTTAAAATATTTATCTTATGTATATGAGTGTTTTGCTTGAATGACTGCATGTTAAACACTTGTGTGCCTGGTGCCTGCAGAGGTCAGAAGAAGGTAGTAGATCTCCCTGGAACTGAAGTTATGAATGGTTGCCAGTTACTGTATGGTTACCGAAAACCAAAACCTGGTCAGTTCTCTGTAAGAACAAGTATTTGTAACCTCTGAATCACATCTCCAGCCCAAATTGGACCATTTTAAATGAAGTTTACTCAGAGATTTTCTTTCAAATCAAAACTAGAACATTCATTGCCCCAGAATTTGACAGCTAGGGCTAAGGGGCACAAGAGTTAAAGTACTTGCATAGGGCCGGGCGGTGGTGGCACACACCTTTAATCCTAGCACTTGGGAGGCAGAGACAGGAAGATCTCTGTGAGTCTGAGGCCAGCCTGGTCTACAAGAGCTAGTTCCAGGACAGGCTCCAAAGCCACAGAGAAACCTTGTCTCAAAAAAAAAAAAAAGTACTTGCATAGGATAACAATTTACAGGAAAGAGAAGACATATGGTTGGGCAAGGCGAGTGTGATAGAGAACCAGAGTAGATTAACTCACAGTGGGCACATGTTTAGTTTTTGAAAGAACACTACCTAAGAGAACAGATATGAATGATTGTATCATGATAGAGAAGAGAAAAAATCAGAACTGGAATGGAGATAGCCACGGCAAAGGACTTATATTGAGTATGAGAAAGAAAGTTCACTTATGGCTGAGAGAAATGGAAGAGCTAACAATTATGCCTTGAACCCCCCTTTTCTCTCATCTTTATGTTATCCCAGTCCTTAGTTTGGGAAAACATAAAGAAGAAGCCCACGTGACCCATGTCTAGGTTCTATTTTTCTGTTGCTAAAATAACTTTGCTGACAAAATAAAATAAAAGGTCAAACACTTTTGTTCTACCCCACAGTTCAAAAGCTCAAAGGCATCATGGTTGCAAAGATGATGTGGCCATAAATTGACTCTGCTGTTGATATTACAGAACAATGAGAGAATGCTGCTGCTCTGCTAATCCAATTCTCCATATACACAGTCCGTGGTCCTAGCCAGAGAATGGCTTCACACACACACACACACACGCACACACACACACACACACACACACACACACACACACACACTGAGTAGTTCTTATTTCAATTTATACAGTCACATAATCCATTAAAGGCACTGACAGAGGCCAATTCCCCATATGGATCTGGATTCTAATAAGTTGACACAACACTAATCTTTACACCTTCATTCCTGCTTGGGGCTATTGTCAAAAAAAAAAGCTTATTTTCTCCTGTGTATTGCTTATTCTTGACTTTTTTGTATTTTATTTATTTATTTTTCTTTCTTTATTTCTTTATCTATTTTTAAAAGAGAACAACCTATCTTTTTTCATTATACATACCAATGCAAGTTCTCATTCCCTCCCCTCCTCCCATCCCCTCCACATACCCTCCCGTTCCACCCCCATCCAATCCTCAGAGATGGTAAGGCACATTGCTTTGGGGAAGTCCAAGTCCCTCCCTACTATATTTAGGCTGATCAAGGTATCCATCCAAAGTAAGTAGGTTACCAAAAAGCCAGAATATGTAGTAGGGATATATCCTGGTACCACTGCCAGTGGCCAGGCAGTCTGCCCCAGCCATGCAACTGTAAACCACATTCAAAAGGAATAGTTTGGTCCTATGCTTATTTTAATAATAACTTATAGTCTTTTCATATGCCTCTACTCCATACATAGAGTGATAATATGAGATACAGATATAACACATAACATTGTTGAGATATACAGATATGTATATGCAACATATTTTAAACTCTTCTCAGTATTCATTTCCACTGACCTATATATTCTGTCAAATTGCACATTTTCATGGCTGCAATATTAATATAAAACTGATAGAAATCAAGAGGTTAATATTAGTATTTTATACTTCCTATATGCAAACTTCATGGAATTTTTTCAACTGAGAAACAGTTAAGTGTTGTTCAGATATTTAGAAATATACTACAATCAAATTTAAAATACCCTCCTCATTCACCCATATATTCACCACTAATGCAGTTATTAGAGGTATATATTGCTCTTTCTCATCAATGGAAAAGGACAGCCCCATTTGTGCTCGCTTCCCATCCTGTCATGATTATGAAATCTGAGAAATGGACACTATTAAAATTTGCTTATTATGAATAGCCACAATATTGTCTCTGGTGGTGTTTCTACATTTAATTGAGAATAAATTATCTGTGCACAGCAAAAGTTATTAATCACTCATTCTACTGTAACAGATGACACTCATATTTTATTTAGTATCTATTCACTAAAATTATTTTTAAATCTATGATGTGCCCAGCCCTATTCTGAAGAATTATAAAAGACAAAAACAGTTAAAGTTCCTACTAACAATTAGGGATGGTGGTAATACTTCAGGGGGTGTTAGTGTGTTAAGATTCTAAAATTCATATTGAATAACCATTAGCATATATCTCAGTGGCATGACAAACTTTCATGCATCAGTATATTTAGTTTCCTATCTGGTCTACCTACACCCTCTTGTACTGTGTTTCTTGATCACAGCCTTGCATAAGAGAAGTTCTAGTCCTTCATCATACAACAGATTATCCCTGATGTCATGTTTCAAGATTTCAACAGCAACACAAGTGTAAAGACCAATGATGAATGTCTGTATATGTTTTCATCCTATGTTTATCATCATAGTAATGGACAAAGCCAACCAAAAAATTAATGTGCCCATGATTACTCTATAGCATGGACAGACAGCAATGTGACCAAATGAAAAATTCTTAATTTAGCTCTGTGTAATAAATGATGAGTTAATCACAGATACATTTACAACTACCTTCTATCAAAGAGGAACAAACATTCAGGAGTAATGACCTGCTGAAGATTTTAACTTGGCTTAGAATGAAGTTGAATAATTTAATTCAATTTTTTGGACTATCTGATTTTGTATTTGTCTACATAGATTCTCACAATTTTACAAGAGAAAAGAGAAATAGAATAAGGTACAGTTTTATCCAAAGAAACAAGTGTGTGCTCAAAAAATACTGAGGACATTGCTTAATCTCAAGAAGATAAATTGATACATATAGAAGTGTATAATCAATACACTTTATGTTGGTTTATAACTACTTATGAACAAATAACCAGATATATGAACAAATAACCAGATATTTCCTGCTATGTTGTAAATTAGCACCAACTACATTCTTATAAATGAACCATGAATCGATTCTCTTTTCAAACAAAATATTTAAGGAATGACAAGATGGAAACTCTTCTATTTCTCAGCTTGTCAGTAATATCAACAAGCAGACAGTACAGGTGATACAAGCACAGCCTATTATAAATGTCACAGACATTTTCCTTTATATTTCATTATTATTTTAAAAGTTTCTCAGATATCAATTATATATGTAACAGAAAACAGAAAGAACTTATTCTTTATGTTGAATGGAAAGACCTCATAATCTTCATGTCTGTAACAATCAGTAACAAATACTATCTTCTTATTAATTCACTGATAAGAATATTTCCATCTTTCTCAGTAATGGGTAAGAAATAATGATGACAAATGTAAGTACAGAGTGCTTTTACTCACACTTCCAGAACATCCATAAAGATGGCAACAATGTAGTTAAAATGGAAAATTTTTGGTGTGGTTCTCATAATCACTCAAATAAAGCATACATATTTCTCAAAAAAAGCAATGTTGGAAAATTCTTACAAGATATTAGCATTTGATCGTCCTCACTTGCTTGACAAATCACTTTAATAGTCAACATATGGTAATAGATTACCTGGGGATATTCTAAATTTCTCATCCATTGTTTATATGCCACCTTATAAACTATATTCAAAAGTATTCTATTGAATACAGGCAAAAATAAAAGAATTACAAAATTCCATATTTGAGGTTCTTTTAAAGGTGATGTATGTTCCTATGAAAAAATGTCAAGCATTAAGTGTGTTAGCAGTAATAAATACATGAACACAGTGCCAATCGATCTTCTTGTATAAAAATATTATACAAATGGAACTATTCTATTAAATAAATTATGTAACAGCCATATATACAATGAAATTTTGTGATGTCTGTGCCATTAATCTTGCAGAATATACAATAGTACATTCTAAGTGATTATTAATCAAGATGACCTAGTATTTATAAAGTAACATGTGTCAAGGTATTGAAAAGAGAAAACAAATACTAAGATTTATGGTTGGAGTGGTGGTTCAGTACCTAAGGGCAAACATTGCTGTGGCATAGGACAAAGTCTTTATCCCTAGAACTCACATCGGATATCTTACAATTACTTAATTTTGAGGATTCTGAGACCCTCCACCACCCTATGTAAGCATCTGCACACATATGGTCCACATAAAAGCAAACAAGAAAATACAGGCACATGAAAAATAGATAAGTTTTAAAAGCATTAATCTGAAAATTTAAAGACTTTGGTATACATTCAAGTAATGATATAAACCTAAAGAATATTAGATTATATGATCAAAAATGATAATCTTCCTTCCTCAAAGTGGAAGTTTTCTTATATATAAATTGGAAATATTAAATTAAGCACTCTAGACACCTTCTGATTTATCTCTCAATATCTCTGATTTTCTTCTATATTGAGACATCAAAGAAATGTTGTAAAAGCTATCATGGAAATAATATGGTGAAATTTTAATATCATAACTATAAACAAACATAGAAACACTTGCAAAATCATGGTTATTGGAGAAAAATATACATACACAGATTTACTAAACCAGCATAATACATTTCTCCTGATAGCCACAAGTAATTTTAGTCTTTATCCAGCACTGGTGAAACTTCTCTCTGAAACAAACAAGCAAGCATAATCCTTAATGAAAACCTATAAACACCTGGTTTATACTCATAGATGAATGTAGTTTTCATACCTCATCAAGGGAACATGTCTTTTCAACAAATGAAGACTACCACAGAAAAACATAACAATCAAAATGAAGAGTTGTATAGCATTATGCAGTGGATACATCACAGAAACACATTCATGCCTAAGGCTCAGAAAACATTGCTGCAGAAAAAGGGAAAGATTGTAAGAGTCAGAGGGTTAGAGAATGTGATGTGGTATTGTGTCTCCTACTAACACCAGAAGCTATACCTGCAATATCTCACAAATATTATTGTCATACTACAACTGAACATGGATGATGGAAGAAGAATGACAATGAATAACAAACCAAAGTAGACAGGAAAATCTCATGAGACTTCAGCTATAAATAATTTATTGAAGAGATGGTCCTCCCCAGAAAAGAGCATACCAACTGGTTGTCCAATGTCAAAATATCGGTCATAGTTGTATGTATGTGTGTGTGTGTGTGTGTATAAAAGTAACAGTATATGGAGCTGTTTATAACTCTTTCATCCTTCTCTCTTGAAAAAAAAAAGTTTGTAACTTATTTTGATTTTTTTCAAGGTATACAATTAAAATAATTTGGACTTTTAAAGAGATATTGAACTTTTAAATAAGCATAGTTTTTAAAGACTTTGACATATTTAAAGATAAAAGAAAGTGTCTTCAGGAAAAGAGTGTAGGATGCTGACCCTGAATACATTCATTCTCTCTACTATCTGCTTTCAATTTGATAATTCCAAGATGATTCAGTACATGAATAATTTGTGTCACAGAGTAGTGTTGTGGATTTTCTCTATTTTTCTAGTCTGTTGGTGTTCCATGTGCTATTTAATTCACATGAGGCAAAACAGACACCTTTCTCCAGAAAATATGACACAATGGATACTATCCATATAAAGACGAACACATTCTACAATATGCTTAGTTTCCATCTCTTTGTGTATTAATTTGTTTCTCTCTAGCTTCTCTTCTCCTCTGTAACATCTATATTCTACAGAGAAAGAGACTCCATCAACAAAGAAGCTGCTTAAATTTGGATTAGAAATCCCAGTGTTCCCAAAAATTTGAGTTTCTTCCATACCTCCTAAAGAAGTTCTGGCCTCATTGAGTTGGATGAAGATCTGTATCTAAAGTAGCAGTGCTTTACAAATAACTCAGCTGCCATTTCTATCATATTGTGTATGTGAGTAATTGAACCTACTATCAACCCGCAAGGAGCAGTTACTATATTTTATGATTATTCCTTTTGGTATCAACCTTATACTTCTATAAGATAAAAACATCATTTTGATTGCAATTAGTTTGAGCCATTAATGGAAAATGAATATTACATATCATCTGCCTACAGTATCGACTTCATGAGCAACTTGGATGTCTCACTGAGGAGAGCTAGAGAAATATTTCCTGTGATCTTTTGCTATGAGTATCTTAGCTCTTCCTTTGAGAAAACTTAAATGTGACACTCCATTAACATAGTTGACTCAAAAGAGACAATTCTAAACTGAAATTTACTTCTCATTATAAAACTCAGTAATTGTATAATTATGACAGATTTTTTTTCAGCAGTTGAAGAAAAGCTCTTCTTAGGGGTTGGGAAACATATACAGAAAGCACACAGGAATGAAGATTTTCTACAAGCAGAAGAACCCAGGAAGTCAAAATTCAGTTTCTTTATGAAGGCCAGAAGTGTTTAAAGTTTTTAAGGATTCTTCCTCCTATGATCTAAAGTTGGTCAATGTGAAGAAAGGATGGCTGATTAGCCCAGAAGTGTTGTATAAGTGTATTCTTATTGGTCTTTGAACTTGTTGAGCCAATTCATCAGTAGAAAAGCCACTGCCAGTAGTAAATAGTCCACAAGATATGTAACGTTTAACTGCCAGGATTTTTCTTAAGTAAGGAAAGTGAGGAAAAAGTTTTATATCTTGGAATTTTACACCTTAGTTCCCTAGTCATTGCCCCTCCCTATCCTATCTTCGAGTCCATATAACTCCTATACCTCCTTCCCTACTATTAGAGGTCACCCTAACTTATGTTAAGGGTTTTGGGGTGCAAAGCATTCTAACTGCTTCACATTGATAAAAATGGTGAAGCAAGGCATCATGAAAAGTGTCTCAAAGGAGGGTTGATTTAAAGGAACAACATAGCATTTAACTCATAAACCTTAAGGCAAAGACCAAGAATATGTAAGGCAGCGCAGTGATGACAATGATTATTCTTACAGGTGGGTGAGGCAGCATCATGACAGATTTTCAAATGTATGATGTACCTCTTAAAATGTTTGTTCTAAAAACACATAATTGAAAGATTAGTTGAAGAACCGAGTTCTTTTTCACCATACAAAGTGATGCATCAGAGTTCTATATATTCCAGTGTCTTCAGGATAGTTTGTTGGAAACCCAATTTTGTTCAACTGGCAACACAGGTGGAACCATCTCTTTGATAATCTCTTGTCATAGTCAGTCATTCTAACATGCTGGTGGAAATACAAGGGTCGATTCACAGCAGGAATTCAGAGAAACAATAAGGTGCTGCCTTAAGCCTTCAAATTTGATTCAGTTTGGGAAAAGGACAACACAGAGACAGAAGGAGAGAGAGAGAGAGGGAGAGAGAGAGAGAGAGAGAGAGAGAGAGAGAGAGAGAGAACAGAGACATGGAGAGAGGCAGAGACACACAGAGAGTCAGAAACAGATATTTATGTAACAAGAATATTATTATACTTGAATCTGATTCCTGATAAGAATGTAAATTCTTGGAGTGTCTGGGACCATATCTAAATTTATTCTAATGAGGTGATTTCTGGTATGTCACTAGTTAAAGGAGTAGAATAACGATGATGATTTTACCAACTAGGTGACAAGAAATTTCTGATCTTTATGTAGATAAGGACTTGGAAACTGTCTTTCAGTTAGTCAGTTATATTTAGATGCTAACTAAAAGTAAACCAAGAAAAGCATTGAGTTTTCTCTGCCCCCACATTGCAAAACGCTTATATGATTTGTTTGGGGTAGAATTAACTTTGTAGAATGTAAACAGAAAACCAGGACTAGATAGTATTATGAGGAATTTCTTCCAATCTTTAGAAAATTCCCTGTCTAGAATTTCCTAAGGCTTGCATATGTTCATTTGTTAAAATTTAATTCAAAGCTTATAGTAGGGCCTTGATTGAGATCATTTCTATGTCTGCTCATTATCTTAATCTACATAAAGTTCAGAAGTAATCACATACCTAAAAGTTGCTGTTTCGCATGTGTCTAGTAAGAATAATAAAGGGTATTTTCTGCTAGAAATATTTTTAAGAATAAAATAAGTCAAAATTTGTAGCATTATCTAAGTTTGTCAATCATATATACTCAAATAATTTTAACATATAATTCATCTTTTGTAGGAGCTGCGGGCCTGCTTTTCATCCCGCCTGGTTCCCACATGGCTAGCTTTACACCAGAAATACCAACACACAAGCTGTATTCATTTAAACACGGCTTGGCCCATTATATCTAGCCTCTTCTCGAATAACTCTCGCACCTGGACTAGCCCATTTCTAGTAATGTGTGTAGCACCCAAGGTGCACTTACCGGGAAGATTCTAGCCTACATCCATCCTGGGTTGGAATTTCATCGCATGTGCCTCAGAGAGCAGAGCTATCGAGTCTGAGCTCACTTCCTCTTCCTCCCAGCATTCTGTTGTGTTTACTCTACCCACCTATGTTCTAACCAATAAAATGGGCCAAGGCAGTTTCTTTATTAGCCAATGACCTTCCTCCATCATTCATCTTCACCTTCAAATCTGGTTTGAATTTCTCTTGAATATGTCTTACCAATTACCAAATAAATCTTTAATTTTCATAATTCTCATTCATAATTTTCTAAAACATTAGAACACAAGTGGTTATAGCTTTTGATTTATTTTTGGTTTTATTTATTAACATATATCTCTGTGATTGTGTTTATCTTCATGTGTGTACATTTGACTGCAGAGACCAGAATAAGACATCAGATCCCCTAGCATTAGAGCCTAGCGGCAATCTTGGAAATGTATTCCAATCTTCTGGAAGAGAAGCAATTGCTTTTAACTGCTAAGTCATCTCCCCAGCTTGTACTAGTTCATTGACTTTATTTTTCCACAGTGTTTATAGTATGTGGCAAATTACTTTGCTATTCCTAATTTATTTACTTCTGATTTAATAATTATTGTATTTGTTTATGTTCTATGATGAACACAAAGAAACATTTGAGGAGTTACCAAGAGGTTAAAACGCAGGTAAAATTAACATTTTGTAGTAAGTACACACTATTATTTGATTTTCAACTGACTTTAAATTATAAGAGATATCATAAATTAGCATGTAAAATGGATTAATAGTGTTTAATGGATATAAACAATTGAAAGACAGATTAAAGATAGAACTAGTATGCCATTAAAAAAACTAGAAACTCAACAACATAATTGTGAGACAGATTTATATTATTAATATCTCAGCTTAATTTCTTTTTTCTTAGACTCATATAGTATAGTTTGAGATCCTCTTGATGAAGACAGCATCCATAGAACTCACTGAACACAGAAATGTAGTTAGTGACTATCTTCACTCTTCTGCCATTTGCACTAGTATTTACAGTACTGGAAGATATTATGCATACTACCAGAGGAGAACAGTAGTCACCAACTCTGCTACAAAACCTTAAATTTATAATGGTGACTTTCTTGCTTGATCAGTTGGTGTAATTTTGGCACAAACATTGTGGGAATAACCAACCACTTTTTCCTTTTATTTATGGCCCACTCCATGATATAGAGACCATGTCTAACACTGCTTGGGTAGCCAAGAACCTGATACTAGATGAGAAAAACAAAATACAATTGCTATAGGAACACAGCAATTAAATGAATCCTAATGGCATTTTGTTTTACTTATTAACTTTCTCAGTCATCATGAGAGAAGTTTCCTACTGCAATACATAAGAACAAATACAGAGTTCTGCATTGAAACCATCTGGGGGGAAAAAAGGATGATTGGGATAAAGGAAGGTTGGATAGGGGAGCACGGAAGCACAATTCTTAGTTAAGGGAGCCACCTTAGGGTTGGCAAGAGACTTGAACCTAGAGTGGCTCCCAGGAGCCCAAGGAGATGCCCCCAGTTAGTTCCTTGGGCAGCTGAGGATAGGGAACCTGAAATGACCCTATCCTATATTAATACTGACGAATATCTTGCATATCACCATAGAACCTTCATCTGGGGATGGATGGAGATAGAGACAGAGACCCACACTGGAGCACTGGACTGAGCTCCCAAGGTCCCAATGAGAAGCAGAAGGAGGGAGAACATGAGCAAAGAAGTCGGGACCACGAGGGGAGCACCCACCCACTGAGACAGTGGAGCTGATATATTGGGAGCTCACCAAGGCCAGCTGGACTGTGACTGAAAAAGCATGGGATAAAACTGGACTCAATGAACATGGCGAACAATGAGGACTGATGAGAAGCCAAGGACAATGGCACGGGGTTTTGAACCTACATAATGTGCTGGCTATGTGGGAGCCTAGCCAGTTTGGATGTTCACCTTCCTAGAAATGGATGGAGGGTGGAGGACCTAGGACTTACCACAGGGCAGGGAACCCTGACTGCTCTTTGGGCTGGAGAGGGAGGGGGAGAGGAGTGGGGGGAGGAGGAGAAGGGTGGGAGGAGGGGGAGAAGGGTGGGAGGAGGGGGAGGGAAATGGGAGGCTGGGAGGAGGAGGAAATTTTTTTTCTCCTTTTTTCAATAAAAAAAAGTTAAAAAAAAAGAACAAATACAGAGACCTACAGCCAAACAATGTGTCAATATCCAGAAACCTGGGAACACTGAGTATTAAATGGGATGTCACCTAGAAATCCTTCCTCTCAGGGCTCAGAGAGCTTTTTAGAAGAGGTTTCAAAAATGTTGCAATAGCCAATGGGGTTGGAAGAAATCAAGGAAACAAGGCCTCCTGGATATGGCAGGGCTGATGCAAACAGGAGACTGTGACAGCAAGCACAGGGACTACTCAGGTCTAAGTCGGACTGTGTCCCAATATTGAGACAGGGAGTAGACACAGATTTCCACCCTTAATCCATAAGTATTCACCAATTTGCAACCAATCACACAGAAAGAATAAGTTTCTTTAAAGGAGTTTCACTGGGTATAATAGCCACAATTAAGGTCAAACTCTAAGTTTAGTAGTAGATACCAACATAAAATTAACTCAGTATCCTTTGAGGTTTTATGATTCATAATTCTTTGTCTGGGCTTTAATCCAGACAAAGAACCTAACCTTAACGATTCTATGTTTACATATTATGATTTATATTTCATGTTTTTATGGAATGTTTATTTGAGCAAATGCATTTGTCTTTGTGATTGTCTATATTTCTTGTGTTTTCCCCTCAGGGTCTATTTTTTTTCCTTTTGTCTTACTCTGGTTTTTCATATTATTTTGCTTTGTTTGCACATTTGTTTTATTTTCTTCTATCGAGAGTAGGAAAGTCATGGTGAAGCTGGTAAGTTGGTGAAGATCTGGAAAGAGCTGGAGGGGAAAATGTGATCTGAATACATTACATATAAATTTATTTTCTGTTGAAAAATAAAAAAAAATGATGGAGCCTTCATGAGGGAACTGGTTAATCAAACTGAAGAATTCATGTTCCGTTTTGCCTTTTACTGAAACTGCTATTGCCACAGACTTGTAGGAACACACTCATTACTTCTGGATAAAGATTTGGAATTTGAATTACATGCATGTTTTTATCATGTCCCTGCAGGAGTACACTTAATAATCTATGAATTTAGGAATGTATAAATTGGTTTTATTTTTGAGAAAGAAAATAAATAAATACATTGTTTTATAATGAAGATGAGGAGGAAAACTAATTGTTTTAATGTGCTTCTCAGGTTTCAGGTTCAGGAGAAAAAATCTTTAACAATTCATAATTCTGTTTCAAAAGAAAAGTACAGAAGCTGGAAGTTGCCACTAATCTTTAGCATCAAAATGTTAAGTAGCTTATTAACCATAGTAATGGGTCAAACAATTCAGAAACACATTTGCAAGGCAAACAGGGAACTGCTCTTCCGTGTTGTGCTTTTTCCAAAACCATAGGTTAATAAAGAGGAACACATCCATTATAATCTGAAAGGCCAAGGGCTACACTCGACACAGCTCTCACATTTAGACACTAGGATGATTCTATTAATACCATCTTTGCATTAACAAATTATCCTATTAGTAATCTGTTTATCTGTGATGCTCCCTGAAATAAGAGAGACAAAGTGGATGAACTCTTAAAATAAAGGTATTTCAGGTGTCATTGTGAGACCTCTACGATGCACACTATATTGTCACAGAAATATTCAGACACTTCTAAGAGACGATTTAAGCAAGCTGTAACATAAGAGGCTAAAATGAAATAAACAGGCTTAGATTTATATTCCAAGTTTATTATTTACTTATGGAAATAGTTGAGATCTGGTTTTGGCAATTTAAAGAAGAAATAATAATGATTTTGTTATGCTAGAATAACAAAGTACTAATTAGTAATATCTGTCAAATAATTCTGAAAACTATTATAATACCAGAGCAATTTTCTTTTTCAAGGATGGTTATTTCTTTCCCTGAGGCTCAGATAAGTCTTTAAAAATTAGTGGACTCAGATGAGAATAGAAAGAGCTAACAACAAGGGTATGATCATATATATCCGCATTTAAGAAAGATATCACATCATACCCCTTAGTTCTTTGTTGTTCAGCATATATGTAAACATAATAAAACTTAGAATTCATAAAAATTATTCAGTTTGTTTAGAATTTGAAAGATTGAAAGCTATATAATGTCAATCTTTATTCAGAGAAATAATTTACTAATATAAATTTATTACTAATAATCTAGAAATTGGTTTAATATTCATGACCGTGCATTCATTACTTTTTATTTGTAAAAACAACATTGTCAATAGTTTCTCTCTCAGTAGGGATGGGAAGCTAGCTTATAAGCAAGGATGTTTCCTTGGGGACTACATGGAGCAATGAATTTGGGTCTCCATATTTTTTTCTTCTAAATTAAATGTATTAGAATACATATGATTGCACTTCATTATAAGACCATAAAATCAATATACTCCATAAATGTTGACATGATGAAGGACCTAAATTATATTTCCACTTTGATGAAGGAAACCATTACAATACAGAGGAAAATTAAATCTTCTAAGGAAACAAAGGTATTTAGAGCCACAGCAGAACTTCCTTTGAATGAAGCAGTGGGTATAAATATGCTTATATATCAGTAATAATAAGTAAGAATGTTTAATTTAAAATAGATACATTAAAGGATATTTGTATTGAATATAATTATTAAAATAACATTTATAAAACTGCATTATATTTTAATATATTTAACAGAGTTTATTCAATTGCTTTAAATATCAACCAACTACTCCCCTCCACTACTTCCCTTCTATACTTATTGTGGTTCATACCCTAAGTATGCATATACATACAAACATGGATAAGAGTGTATATATAAATATATGTATATATTTATGTATGTATATATCCATATACATGTATGCATTTTAAATTTCACATATCAAATACGGTAATAAAACTTTGTTGAGACTAAGATTAAGAAGGGAAATCTGAATTTTAGGTTATATAAAATTTCAATAATACCAGTGAATTATGAAACAAAGACTATGGATTTATTTATGATGTATGGAGGTAAGGTTTGCTGTTCTGATAAAGCATGGTATCAGTTTGTTTATCAATTCAGTTATGATTATAGAAGACATCTCTACATCTATACAACCTGATACAGTTTTAATTCTCTGGTCTTGTTGGATGAGGCTTGAATGTAAGCTTTATAACAACAGGGTCAGGCTCTGTTCTACTTTAATTATTATCCATTATTTCTTATCTCTTGTTTCAATATTGATATAATTATAAAAAATTAAGAACTTCATATGTTGTTTAGCCTTATTAATTTTGTCAGAATTCTCATTACTCCTAGAACACTTGTTTTTTGAAAGAAAAAATTCAAGTTCCTGAGTTTGTCCAGACAATTTTTTAGCTAAAGAAAAAAAAAAACTAATATGTGTTGTTCAGTTTACAAAAGGAATACTAAGAATTGAAATATATTTTAAGTATTGAGAAAACCTCCTACTATTGAGATAAGTTAACTGGTTATTTAATACTTGAAAATCACAAATATTCACACTATTCAGGAAAATAAATTTACAGCAGTGCACACTTTAATCAATATATAAAATTATGAAAAACTCAAAAAGCAAAACAATGATAATAAAATGTCTATGTCTAGATAACAATTTGGCATATCAAGTATGACTTATTTTTCTTAATTTTGAAAATAGATTTTTCTCTAATACAATATGTCTTGACCAATATTTTCCCTCCCTTCACTACTCCCAGGCCACTGCTTCTCCCCTCTTCCCTAGATCCATCATCTCCATTTCCATTCAGAAAAGTGCAGTCCTTCAAAAGGCAACAACAATACATGACAAAAGATGATACAATAATAAAAGGCAAAATCCTAGCGCTATTAGTCTTTAAGTTACCCACCCCCTTGGGTGTGGCCTCTTATACTATATATTCCCATGTAAATTTTGTGTTGTCTCTCTTTTCCGGCTTCAGCATTTGGTTGCATGTAATAGGACAAGCAGGCTGCATATTGTCCCAGCTGCCTGGCTATCTAATACCCAAAATAATCACACAAAAACTATTCATTTAAACACTGCCTGGCCCATTAGCTCTAACTTTTATTGACTAATTCTTCATCTTAATTTAATTCATTTCTATTAATCTGTGTATCGCCACATGACTGTGGCTTACTGGCAAGATTATAACCAGCATCTGTCTCAGGCAGGAAATCTATGGCATCTGCCACTCTATCCTTCTTCCCAGCATTCAGTTCTGTCTACTCCACCTATTTAAGTTCTGTCCTATCAACTATGACAAAGCAATTTCTTTATTCAACCAATAAAAGCAACATATAAACAGAAGGACCTCCTATACTATTGGCATAGTTGGTGGTACACACCTTCAATCCCAACATTGGGTAGACAGAGGCAGGCATACCTCTGTGAGTTCATGGCATGGTTGTATGTCTTTAATCCCAATGCATGGAGGCAGAGACAGAGAGCCCTCTGTGAGTTCAAGGTATGGTGGCACACACATTTAATTCTAGCGATTGGGAGGAAGAGGCAGGTAGGTCGCTGTGAGTTCAAGGACAACCTGGTCTACAGAGGCAGTTCCAGGACAGTCAAAGACATACAGAGAACCTGTCTCAAAAAGTGAAAGTAAAAATAAAAGTAAAAGAGTTTAAAGTAAAGCCACATAAAGATGGAAAATATACAGAGAATCTTGATACTGTATGTTATTATGCTCTCTTTGAATTGTTTGAATGCTGAGGAAGGAGCAAGAGCTGCTATAAGATATTTATTTCTAAATGATTCTGAATTAATCCAAGATAGGTATTTTGAAAATACATTGACTTCAAAATTTAAATAAAAACGTATGTTACTTTGGAGAAGAGGTTTTGCTTTAGTTTCCACAGGAAATGAGAAGCTATAGATTTATTCTAAAGTAAGAAAAATCAGGTTCGATCAAGGAAGACCACCTGAGAAATCTCCGGTAGAAGCAGATGGCCCAAGTGTCAGAGTTCTACATCCAAAACAGATTTAAGACTGCTGCCTGAGATGATCAAAGGACAGGGACGATAATAGTTTACCAGTTAAGATAACCAGTTAGACAAGACACAATATGGGTTTGAAGTATGTTGCCACAAAGGAAGCAAATTAACTGGTTATATTCTTATTTTGCTTTAAAGGTTGAACTGACATAGCTTGCTGATGAAATGCTTGTGGTGAGAGATATAAAGATGTGTCTAAGGATACTGCTTTTCCTGTGAAGCAAAAAGCTTAACCTGTGCAATGAGGTCTACTGCTGGACAGGTAGAGAGGGTCTTAATCTTCTGTTGCTACCACAGCTTCTTCCTCCACCATCATCCATTCATCTATCCACCTTCCTGAAACAATGTAACAGCCTCCAACTGCTACAACATAAAACTCTCCACTTTTCTGCTGAGTGCCTTTTCTCCAGATAGCAGCCCAAGTGACCTTTTTGAAAACAAGGCATGTTCAAACAAGAGACTAAAATTCAATGTTCTTGCTTTGAATTTCAAAGGCCTACCTGATCAGGTTTTCAGAGACTCTTTGACCTCTTTTTTTTATCCAGATGTCTTCATCTTCATTTACTGTACTTCAGTTAAGATTTACAGTTTGCATTTAAACATAATAAATGAATCCTCTTCTAGGTATTTATTTATTTTGTTATTATCTATGCTATGGGACAATCTTTATTCTAAACATCTGTAAATATTCTCAGTCACTTTATTAAGATTAATTCTCAATTACCTATGGATAAAATATATTTCTAAATTCTCAGTCTCAATGTCTAGGTTTATTTTATTTATTTGGTTGACCATGTGCGCTTTTGTTAAAATCTTCTGTTACTAAGTCTAAGAATACATTAAGACATAATATGATTTATGCTTGGTGTCTGTATTAGTACCTGTCATGAAGTGCACATATAAGGCATAGTGGTGAGGCAGAGAAAACAAAAATGGGTAAAAGATGGGTGGATATGATTTGCATTTTCTAGGGTTGTTCTACTTTTTGAAGCTTAAATGAGTTAAATAATAGTCTCATAAGTGCCGGAAAGTTTATGCTGTCATAATGTTGCTAGTACAATGAATTGGAGGAGAAAGATTCAATTACTGATATTTTTAAAAGCTTGACAAAAACAATTGAGTTCTGATGACATTCTGAAACAATTTATGATGTTCAAATATTGTTGTCTAGAAAATAATATATGAGTAAAGATAAATCCACAGCATACAGGTTAAAGAATATTTATTTATTTTCTATATAGAAATGTGTGCTTCGAACATGCTATCAGTTTCTAGAAATGATTATAGAAAGTGAAAATCCTCCAGAACTTTTCCCACAGAGAAGATTTAATGAACATTTTGGGAAGCAAATCTGAAACCAGCAAGACTTATTAATTACAAACAATATTTAAAATGAGATTTCAATCATTTAATGAGAATGGTACTTTAAAATCTGTACATTGAATCAGAATATTGAACATTATGGTCTGAGTTGCCTGAAAGTACCCAACAGTTCTGGCACTTACAGACTTACCAAGTATGTATGCATAACATAACAAGATGCTAAACTGTAGAACCTGGCCTGTCTAATCACTTGTTCAAAGCCAAAGAAAATTTAAAATATTAAATTTCCCAGCATAAAGTATACCAATTATTAAATAGCTATATAATAAAGTGATATAAGACTTCTGTTTTAAAATATATTTTAAATTTAAGTATATTTTAAATTTTACAAATTATGTAG
Source organism: Microtus oregoni (assembly GCF_018167655.1). Lineage (NCBI taxonomy): Eukaryota > Metazoa > Chordata > Mammalia > Rodentia > Cricetidae > Microtus > Microtus oregoni. The sequence goes on along the minus strand of NW_024543080.1, from coordinate 16,693,098 downwards.
ATGAAATTGATAAAGTTTGTAGTGACCACTAGGATATTTCAGAAACATCTCTCCTAATATTGATATGTGAAATAATTTCATTTTGACTGACGTTTCTGTCCCATCCAGTCCTAAAGTTGTTCTGTCCCAAAGAAAACATGCAGAGGTCTACATTCACTATAAACTGATTGGCCTAGTAGCTCAGGCTTCTTATTAACTTCTATACCTTATATTAGCCCATAATTCTTGTATGTGTTAGCCACATGGATTGATACTCTTTTTTTTGGCCAGGCATTCTCATTTTGCTTGCTCTGTGTCTGGATGATGACTGGAGACTGATCTTTTCCCAGAATTCTCCTGTTCTCATTACCCACCTCTACTTCCTGCCTGGCTGCCCCAGCTATACTTCCTGCCTGGCTTCTGGAAAACCAGCATTTTTAAAAATACAATTGACAGGGTACAGACCATTGTCCAACAGCACTTCTCCCCTCCTCTAAAAAAAAAAAAAAAAAAAAACAAAACAAAACAGGAACTCTGAATCAATCTCCTTTGGTTAGCTTTTCTCCTGACCATTATCGATAACAACTTGTAATCAACATTATAAAAAAAGACAAACATCCGTAACTCAATTTTTTGGGAATGTGGGAATAATTTTCCAGGTAATTTCCTGCTGATTGGGGGTGTGGATAATCTTATGGGGACCTATAGAAAATTTAGAATTATGATCAAGTCCTTGCTGGAGTATCCTGTGAGACTTGATTTATCTCAGAGAGCAGTCTTGAAGCTGTTCTGGATGTAGAACTCAGAAGAAATTTCAACAGAGGTCCTACGAAATGTTGGCTTATCTGGGCTATCCGATCCTATTGGGAATTTTTTGGGGGGGGGTCTTCCTTGATCAAACCTGATTTTTCTTGACTCAGAATGAATCTACAAAAATCTCATTTCTTGTGGAAACAAAAGCAAAACATCTTCTCCAAAGTATATAACTTTTTTTTATTGAGAAAAGAAAAAAAAAAACAAGTTTCCACCTCCTACCAGCCTCCCATTTCCCTCCCCCTCCTCCCACTCTACGCTCCCTTCTCCCACCCTTCTCCCCCTTCCCCCACTCCTTTCCCCCTCCCTCTCCTGTCCTAAGAGCAGTCAGGGTTTTCTGCCCTATGGTAAGACTTAGGACCTCCCCGCTCCGTCCATATCTAGGAAGGTGAACATCCAAACTGGCTAGGCTCCCACAAAGCCAGCACATTACGTAGGATCAAACCCCCGTGCCATTGTCCTTTGCGTCTCATCATCCCTCATTGTTCTCCATGTTGAGAGGGTCCAGTTTTATCCCATGCTTTTTCAGTCACAGTCCAGCTGGTCTTGGTGAGCTCTCAATAGATCAGCTCCACTGTCTCAGTGGGTGGGTGCATCCCTCGTGGTCCCGACTTCTTTGCTCATGTTCTCCCTCCTTCTGTTACTCATTGGGACCTTGGGAGCTCAGTCCAGTGCTCCAGTGTGGGTCTCTGTCTCTATCTCCATCCATCACCAGATGAAGGTTCTATGATGATATGCAAGATATTCGTCAGTATTGCTCTAGGATAGGGTCATTTCAGGTTCCCTATCCTCAACTGCCCAAGGAACTAACTGGGGACCTCGGCTTGGGCACCTGGGAGCCCCTCTAGGGTCAGGTCTCTTGCCAACCCTAAAGTGGCTCCCTTACCTAAGAATTGTGGTTCCGTGCTCCCCTGTCCAACCTTCCTTTATCTCAATCCTCCTGTTTTCCCAAGGCCCGACCTCCTTCCCTTCTAACATTTCTTTCCCCATCTCCCCTTACCCCCATCCCACCCCACCCCCAAGATCCCAAATTTTGAAGTTAGGGCATTTTTTAAAAAAATATATATGTTGGATTAATCCAGCAGCATTCATAATCAAATATCTTCTAGCAGCTTTTGCTCCTGCCTCAGCCATTAAACAATTTAAGTACAACACAATAACATACACTATCCAGACTTTCTGTGTGTTTTCCATCTTTATGAGGCTTTATTTTAGCCTCTATTTCTTTTATTTTAATTTTTTGGCTTTTTGAGACCGGATTTCTTTGTTTATCTTGGCCGTCCTTGAACTCACTCCATAGATGAGGCTGTCTTTGAACTCACAGAGATCTGCCTGTCTCCGCCTCCCAAGTGTTTGGATTAAAGGTGTGTGCCACCACACCCAACTACTCTCTTTTTTCTTTTAAGGACTTTATCCTTTCTTTTTCTCTCCCAAGTCTACGTATATTTTTAAACATACTGCAAACCACTTAGAGGTTTTGTTCATCTGAATCTATCTTTACTGTATATCTCTCCTTTTCTGACCACATGAGTCTTTAATTTGCTAAGCAATATGGCTAGGTTTAAAACAGTGACTTTGATGGTTGGATACACCACATTCCTTAACTTTTTGAGAGTATAGCCTCACGGAAGAGGTATCGCCCTGGACCATGTTTATTGCTACAATTCTACAGCATTTCAAGGTCCCTGCCACCACCAGGAAGTGTGCCCTTCGTCACTCACAAACACCATTTAAGTGCTTTGTGGTGAGGCCTCTTAAAAGAGCTGCAAAGTTTTTGCTTCTAAAGCTGAGTCAGGAAGTCTCTCTTAAGTGAGGTGCACTTGCCTCTAGCAAAAAGAGCAAACCAGAGAAATTGCTGCTATGAAGAATGATGGAGGAAGATCATTGGCTAATAAAGGAACTGCCTTGGCCCATTTTATTGGTTAGAGGATAGGTGGGAGGAGTAAACAGAACAAAATGCTGGGAGGAAGAGGAAGTGATGTCAGTCTCACAGCTCTCCTCTCGGGAGCAGACGCCTGAGAGAGAAGCCATGCCCCGCTCCCAGGCAGATGCATGCTATGAAGCTCCGACCCAGGATGGACATAGGCTAGAATCTCCCTGGTAAGCGCACCTTGGGGTGCTACACACAGATGATTAGAAATGGGCTAAATTAATATGTAAGAATTAGCCTAGAAGAGAATGGGCCAAGCAGTGTTTAAAAGAATACAGTGTCCGTGTAATTATTTCGGGCATAAGCTAGCCGTGCAGGCGGCCGGGGTGCTGGGAACGCAGCCCCGCCGCCCCTATTATTACAGAAGAATCCATGAATAACTCTATTCTTTTTGGCATAGAATTACTTCCAACGCTCTCTCAGGCTTTATGTTGATGTAGTTGCCCCACATTATTTGTTGATGGAGGTTTGTCCCATCTAGTGCATCTTGCAGTCACTCAGTCCCAAAGAAAACACAAAGAGATCTACATTAATTATAAATTTATTGGCCTAGTAGTTCTAACTTCTTATTAACTCTTATACCTTGTATTAGCCCATAATTCTTGTATGTGTTTAGGCACGTGGCTTGGTACCTTTTTGGTGAGGCAGTCACATCTTGCTTGCTCTGTGTCTGGGTGACGACTGCAGATTAACTTTTTCCCAGAATTCTCCTATTCTCATTGTCCTGCCTCTACTTTCTTCCTGGTCACCCCACCTATACTTAGTGTCTGGCTACTGGCAAATCAGCATTTTATTAAAATACAATTGACAGGTATATAATAACCATTGTCTCACAGCAATTTCAGATGATAATTGAACATAGGTATTATAGTGAATAGAAGACCTTTGACGTGAGGTGCTGTAAAAAGAGAAATGTGGACCATTGGCTCCATCACTGAGCTTTGTAATCTTCCTAACTTATTAATTTTGTTATGACAATTATGACAGTAAAATTTCATTTATGAAATAAAGCCTAACTTACCTTTACTTTAAGTTCTAGATTTAAAAGACTAAAAGCAATAGCAAACAAAACGTGGTAAATCTCTAGTTAATAACATATTATAAGTGAAAGGGATACATCAATTAAAACAGGATTCAAATTGAACCTTGCTAGGATATAAGCAACTCTTTCTCACGTGGATATAAGTGGTATGTTCCACTCTCATAATGTTGGTTAATTCCAGCAACCTAGGAATGTATTTGATAATATATTTTATCGTTTAAATAGACATTTGCACTTCAAGAGATATTGTCAGACAGTGGTGCAACCTACGCACATTCAAATATTCTAGCCAATACAGATTGTACAACTAAGAACCCTGGGATTTACAATGCCTGTGGAAGTTTGTATCTGTCCTATTTTAAACACTATCATTTTCTAGCTTGGCATAGTAATGCAGAATTAGAATGCATGCACTTGAGAAGCAGAAATAGGGAGGTCAAGAGTTCAAAGCCCAACTTGACTGTGACTCATATAATGAATCAAGAAGTCTGTGCTATACAAGCCCCTATTCTTAAGAAACATAAGAAAGAGAGAGGAAGAGAGGAAGGGAAGAAGGAGGGAAGAAAGAAAGAAAGAGAAGGAAAGAGAGAAAAGTAGCTTTTAGGGATAGAGGGGGGGACAGAGGGAGGGATGGAGTGAAGCAGACAGCAGACAGCAGACAAGCAAGCTATTTTAATAAGCAATCTCTCTCTCTCTCTCTCTCTCTCTCTCTCTCTCTCCCTCCCTTCCTCCCTCCTTTCCTGTTTTGATGTTAACTTGTTGAAAAGTTTGCTCGACTCAAATACCTATAGTCTTTCTACTATAAAACCATTCTCAAAGCAGAATTAAAATATATTTACCAAGCAATTTGAAAGTACATATAAAGATGCAAAAGCAGTATTTTTAAGGTTAATCAACTTCTCATCTCTCATTCACTATTTCAATTCATCATTTACTTCTTTATAAATCACAGCACACATAAGTGAAATGTTGTCTTAAGATTTTATCTAATGTCAAGAAATTAAAAATTAAAATCTATATTGCTGTTAGTTTCAAGTGATATTACTTAAAATTACCAGTTTATATTTGTTTGCATCGTTAACCTTTATCATCCTTCAAATATACATTTTATTTATTTTTGTTCTATGCATTCTCTTTTGTATTTGGGTCAATGACATTAATACATGACCTTGTAGCAAATATTACTCATACCATAGTTCATTCACTTTAAGCCATGATAGACTTCATTTTATTTAATAAGCACTGACAGTATCTTAATGTGCTTGTTCTTCTTGTGTCTCCTGACATTGGAATCAGCTTGTATCGCTTGGCATGTGTCTCATTTCAAAATGAGGGCAGCAATTCAGCTGCTATTTATTTGTGCCAAATCCTGGCTAAACTATTTAATTCACATGATCTTGAGGAAATGGTAGCTTCGGGCTTTGTTTGTTCTTGTTCTTGTAAATCACAGGACAGGACAGGTTTTAGGGCACTGTTTGAATCAGTTCCCCAGGCTTCCTTGGACAAATGGGTGTCACTCAGAAATGCTAGCTATGATGACTTCTTGATTTCAGTCGCTCTTTTAGAGAGCTGCTAAAGTGACCTATGGCCTTTTGTGCAGCCGGTCTTAGGAAGATGGGAAATGGTAATTATAGTGTAATAAAGAACAGGAGAACTCTATTTAAATGGCAGAATTTGCATTTAAATGGAAATTTCAAAATGAAAACATGTAAAGGTTTGATAGGTACAATATTTAGTATACGGCTCATGCCAGCAGTTAGAATCATATGTCAGAGGAGGCTTTGTGGGTTTTCCTGCATGTCCAAAGGGCAGAGGGGGTGTTTTGAAGTAAGATCCTAAAGAAAGAGACAAGATGATCCACGTGGCATATTTCATGGAGCAGAATCAGTAATCATATTTTGCTTTGTTTTTCAATAGCCAGAAATGAATTTCTTGGGGCACTACAATCATATGACCTACAACTAGGGAAATGATTAATTGATTAACACTTAGTGTTTGTAATGGGGTTTTACAATCTGAACAGCTCAAAGCAATTCTCCGTTAATCTGTTAATTGAAATAGTGTGCTTACTTCCTGGAAAATAAATCAAGGCATACACAAGTTTAAATACATCTGACAATTAGGAAGTGCTTTAATGCTGACATGTGAATCTATCATGAAAGTGATTCCCTCATTTTAAATAATGTTTGGATGAAGAAAAACTCAGAAGGGCTGAAGAAAGCCAATGAATTCCCTCTAGTGCAGCAAATAATTCCACAAGGAAACACTATGCTTAGAAAATGAAGATGTTAGCACATACTCTCTTTAGCTTAAATGCATATATTACAGAATGATGAAACTAACATAACTTATTTTAAATCGCAAAAATGTCTACCGAGATTATCAAATTATGAATTTTTATTTTCAGAATGGTTGCTATTACACTACTTCTTAATAAATGGCCATAGACTAATTAGTCAAAAACAATAAAAACACATTCAATTTTTATTTTAAATATTATCATTCTCAAATCATAGTCTTTAGTTGTTAAACAAGTTTGACATGTCAGATATTATTATTTACCTATTTGAATTAAGATATCTATTGTCTGAATTTTTAAGTGTGGAATCATTGTTTATAATAATAAAATATTTTTTTAAATGTGATGGTGCATGCCTTTAACCCTAGCACTTGAGACGCATAAGCAGGTGGCTCTCTGTGAATTCGAGGCCATCCTGGTCTACAAGAGCTATCTCCAGTGCTACAGTATAATCATATATATATATATATATATATATATATATATATATGTATTAGAAATAATTAGGAGACTTTTATTGAAGTAGAAAATGATTATTATTATTATGGTAATAAAACTGCACAATAGTAGAGGCAATTTACAATTAATAACTACAAAAGCACAACAATCACAAGGTATAGATGAGGCTGGGATTCTTGTGCAAGTATTCTGATAAATGTATAGTAGGAATATCTCAGGGTGGGTACTACTAACAAAAATGACATTCCAAACTCTTCCAAAATAGGTGTTAAATATAAACACCCAAATTAATTGATATGAAAAGAAAGTCCCCTAAAATTACTATCAAAATCAGTGGAGAATAGAAAAAAAATGAAAAACTAAGCAAAGCAAAGAAAGCTCGTTATTTGCAGATGGACAAATGAAAAAATGACAGCACTGGGAGTTTTCTTAGAAACTCTCCAAGAAATAAGAGAGTGAGCCACATCTTTACTCTGCAGAAAGAAGAAAAAAAAACATGCTATTAGTCTATAATTTTCTCCCTGGGGAACACGCCTTTCAAAACAAGGGGATAATAAAGACTGTGTGAGATACACAGAAGCTGAAAAAATTGGGAAGAATCTGTCAGCATCCAGGATGTGCTGAAAGAAATAATGCAGGGGGCCCGTCAAGTACAAGTAAAACAAGACTAAGCAGAAATTTCTTCTACCCAAGAAAGTAAGTAAATGAAATACTGACTTTACTGTGTATTAGAGAGATTTTTTTTTTCTTTAAACTATTTTTTTTAAATTAAAATCATGAAAAGTGGTCTTTTGTCATTGTTTTTTTATTTGTATTTCCTTTTTTTCTGCTTTTGTTATGTGGTACACAACTGTTCCATATTAAATATTGCTTTGCTAATAACATTTTATAATGGCATATCATATTATTTTATTTATTGATCTCTAATGGGGAGTATATAATTATGATAAATTCAATTTAAATTCTTGAAACATTTAATAATTTCCATTATTAAAATAGATAAGAAAAAAGTCCAAAGTGACTCTAGCCTTAAATCCTAACTAACAAGGCTTTGAAATTGAAATAAGCTAAAGTTAGTAATGCTTTTGAAGCCCTTATTTACTCCTCCTGAAGGAGGCTATTGGTATAAAGATACCTATTTACCTAATTTTTGTTTGTTTGTTTGTTTGTTTTCAAGTGTGTCTTTTGTTCACAAGGACAGGGCATACCACTGTCTTCTACAGTGAATACTTCTGTATCTCAGTCTGAATAATAGCTCACAGAACAGGATCAAGAGTGTTCCTTGAATCAGATGAAAAAAGGGAGGCATAGTTCGATCTGCAATTCACACACACACACACACACACACACACACACACACTCTCACACACACACCCTCACAATGCATATACACACAAAATGATTTGTTAAAAAGAGCACCATTTCACTCCTTTATCACAAACATTACTAGAATTGCACGTTGAGGGATGTTGCATACACTATGGACCCCCAGAGGTTGCAGGTACCTACAATGATGATTAGAGAAGTAAATAACAAGTAAGAGGAAGAAAAGAATGAGCAAAAGACATGATCATAACTTTTAGGAATATGATGCACAGTCTGCTCTTGCTCAAGCAAACCATTGTGATAACTATAATATAAAAATACAGTTTTCAATTTTTTTAAAGAAATAATTTGTGATATCAAAGGAATTACCTTCAGTATTTCAGAAAAACTAAAAATGAGATTATTGGAGACTTAAAGGAAAATTGTGTGTTTATGGCAATGTTAGATCAAACTTTATTCAATACTTAGAAAGGATACAGAATTATAGACGATGGGAGAATTTATTTTATTTTCAGAAAGAAAACACGTCTACCTAATTATGAATATCAGATAAGATGTTAATTACTGTAACATGAAACATGCTTGAATAAAGAGGTCAAAAAGAGAGAAGACCATATTTCCTTCTTTTTGGTAAAAATCATATTTCTTTGTCCTTCTATATCTGCTGCCTTGTATCCAGCCCATGCCAATAAGGTGAATCACATATTGAGATATTGGTAAAGCAAATGTCCTATATTTAGGATATTCTTATTGTAAAATCTTAATTGTCATGTAAAAACTTTATTCAACCCGTAAAAGATCAATATAACTTTTTTAAAAAAGGAGTGCCTACTTTAAGGTGTGCTAAGATACCAGCTCTTTATGGTCAGGGTGAAGCTCACTGGAATTCTATTTACCCAAGAAACATGTGCATTAGATCACTTCTTCTTCAATATACTTTAACCTATTAAATTTGGTTTGGTTTTTATTGTGTGGATTTTGCTTACTTTACCATTAGTATTTATCACTTGTTATTAAGGTATTTTGCATTAATTTTGTAACTTTTATTACAGCCCACAGCTCAATGTGTCTTCATTAACCATGTAGTGAATATTTAGTTTTTAAGAAAAATTCCATCTTCACAATTACCATATTACTCAGAATTATTAGACATTTTAAAAAAAATTGACAAGCAAAAGTATGTTACGTTTCCAAGACCACAGGTCTTATTAGTTCTTCAGACAAAGTGTAAACTTAACAGTTTGAATGTAGTCTTCCTTCAGCTTACTACAATGTACTTTGTCATGGGTTCATCCCATCCTCTGTTTTCCAAGAATGAACGATTACAAATTACATTTACATATCTTTACAGTACGTATTCATGAGTCCCCTCTATTTTCTTCCCATGGATTTTAAATGTGGACATTTTTACGACATGAAGACAATAAAATTTATATATATATATATATATATATATATATATATATATATATAGAGAGAGAGAGAGAGAGAGTTTGTTTTTTTTCTGGGAAAGTGTGTGTGTGTGTTTGTGTATGTGTGTGTTTATATTCATATATTCTTGCCTGCCACTGTTCCTCAGCACACAATGGACTTAAGCTTAAGCATGGATTTCAGAAATCAAAACCGTATTATGCTTTAATATTCTCAGGTAACCTATCTAAGAACTGTTTGAAATAGTCAAGATATTATAATATGGACTCATAACAGACATGCCAGTTAATTTTTCACATGTATAATGTTAGAGACATTAGTATAAGGAATGGGGATTTGCATAGACATGACTGATTTTTTTTTTCCTGTGGGAAGACAAGGAGTGGGGAGAACAGCATATTTGGACAAAGACTTTTAACATCTTTCAAATCTGCATCTTCCTCTTTTTTTTTTTTTTTTTTTTTTTTTTTTTTTTTTTTTTTTTTGGTTTTTCGAGACAGGGTTTCTCTGTGGTTTTGGAGGCTGTACTGGACCTAGCTCTTGTAAACCAGGCTGGTCTCGAACTCACAGAGATCCACCTGCCTCTGCCTCCCGAGTGCTGGGATTAAAGGCGTGCGCCACCACCGCACGGCCTGCATCTTCCTTTTTAAAGGGCAAAACAGCACAAGTTTCTCCTACAGTCAATCTGTCTAATCTCTGGGACACATCTTTGCTTGTTAGGGAAAACACTGTGAGCAAAATATACACTAAGACTAGATTTAAAAAAAAAAACAGTCAAGAAGGATAAAAAACAAAACCTGAAATGAGCAACACTGGACAGAATTTATATTTCTAAGTCCCTGCTCTTCTGATTTTAAGACTTAACTTTGGAGTGCAAGGCTTCTGGCTTTGAATATTTTTTGCATCAGAGCAAAGTGTTCTTTCATCATCTCCCAGGATAATGTTAATGCTTCATTTTCAATACAATCAAAATGGACTCCACATCAGTTGCTTCTAAAAGGAGTTGCTTCTATTTCTCATACACACAAAAGCAATGACTATTATTCAAAGGCTTGTATGAAAACGTTTTTGTGACCTCTCATTTGAGGAGCATGGACTTATGAGAGACGTCCTAGGTGCTCTCTCATAGAGCTATAAGAAAAGTTATAAGAGCAGTTATAAGAGAAACAGTTATTAGAGAAAATCAAGGAAATTTCACCACTAACTAGCTACATTTAAAGGGAAAATAAAAGAAATCCTGAATGCTCACGTGCATAATAATATAGTGTTAAAGTACTTGATATGAAACTATGCTGTGTTCATCATAGTTTTAAAAGCAATCCATGTCCATTATGTAGTTGAAAACTAAATATCTAATAAAATGAAAGTATTCAAAATGAATAGCGCTTTATTTTCTTTCCTTTAAGGTCATATAATTCAGATTCATCGGAAAATATTATATATAGAAATCTTATAAAATTATCATTAAACCCAGTGTTATAGAGCATTCCTTGCAACAAATGCAGAGGCAGCAAAAATAGAATTAGATATTAGCCTAGTCCTCATGGCTAAGGATACATGGCCTTTGTATCAGAGACTGTAAGACAAAAACATCTTAAGTTTCAGGAGACATTATTTTTCAAATTACCTCATAGATTTGGAGATTATATAAATTTTTAATGAATAAAAATATTCTGTTGTTGTAGAGAAGATATGGTTATTGAGAATATAAAAATATTATAATAATGATATCCTTTCAAATACAGATTTATTTACAGGCAGTCACCGACTTGCTCCAGGGCCCAAGCTTTCCTTTACCTTAAACTTGTAAATATTAAAATATTAAACATAGAATAACTCAGAAACTTTTCTGTGATATTCTGTGGGTATTCTATTTTGTAATACTGTCATTTAAATTTGAATTTTTAGTAAAAACGCTTGCGTGGGTAAGTAATTTATTTTGATCATTATCACATGTTATTTGATACTTATCAATCTTTTAAAATATTAAAGCCCATAATGGAACACAGAGACTTACTATCCAAGTACATGCATTGTTTACAATTAGTCACCAATAAGAGATTCTATAAATGGCATTCCAAATCTACTCTTGAGTTTGAAACGAATACTTTAAAATAGCACATTCTACTAAGTTACTGTATCTTGTTATTCATATTTGAAAAAAACAAAGTATTTAACATATCATAAATTATTGAAGGTTCAAGTAATATATTTCATGATACCATTAATTGTGATTCCTCATTGGTTGAAAGCTTTTTGATAAGCAGTATGACTATAATGAATATCAGGGTGATTGAATAGTTAAGCCAGTAAATGTACATTAATTTGAGCTAAAATGAATATATGACAAAATGCTACACCTTTATCATAGTAAATGTTGTGATTAATTAAAATTATGACATTTGATATTCTTATATTAGCAATAAGGCTAAAGGTGTCTTACATAAAGTAAAGAATAATAAAAACATACAAAAATTGCTACTTCACTAAAGTGTTGTAGGCAAAGGACTATAGATTCATGGAGATATTGCAGACATTTTAGGCAGCATGAAGACATCCAATAGTCCATAAAGAAATACTAAGGAAGAATCATCTCATATTCAATTCTCTATAGGGAAATATGAACACAGAGAGAGTTTATTTAATGTAATCATAAGACCTGTTCAACTACACACCTATACCATTAACCCATGTCACATTTGCTGATGGAGAAATTTGACTTGTTCATGTTATATAACTCCAGTTTGGAGAATTAAAAGGTGAATTTTATGGAACCAGAGACAAAAACTCAGCTTCTGTTACTTTCTTTTATTCAGGCCATTGTATGCATAATGTCACCTAAAAAATTTTCCCAAGTAGTATTCTATGAAATATCCAGATAGTTACCAAGAGCAACTGAGCAAATGTAGCCCTATAAAGTAGCTCAGTTTCTGTCTACCTTTCCCTGAAGCTAAGATGTATCTAGAAATTCACACTGTGTGTCTATATAAAATTATAATATCTGGATATATATATCCAGAGAATCACTGATGGGTTTCTCACCTTGGCTCAGTTTTATATATTGGAACACTTCTTCAGAACTGGGCCAGCATACTTCATTCCAACTGATCCCTATAATATATACACTATACTTACCAAAAAGGCTTCAGTCCATATAGACTTTAGAAACTGATATATACTCTACATGCATTTCCACACTGGTAATGACTTATCTACAAGGATCCAAGAAGCTCATCACTACATAGGAAATATCAGGCATCTATAGCTCATAAATGGACACCACAGTGAGTCTGCAGCATGACATCAGACCAATCTCATATCCTGAAGTCTAATTATTAGCATACATGAAAACATCATTGACTCTGATTCCACTAAAGAATCTGCTTTGAAAAGACAAAAGTATACAAATATAGACAAAGCATAACTTTATCCACCTGTTTGATTAGAGTTCAGTAAGGGTTTGTAAATACAAAGAGCAAATAGTAAAATAACTAAAAGAAAAGAAATACTTGATTAATAATAGTTGTGAACACTAATATTCCCTCTTACCATCAATGGGAAGATTAAAAATCAACTAATAAAGACCAGGGATAAACTATACTATGGATAAAATGGATATAAAACACAATTCTAAAACTTTCCATTAAGCAACTGCTCAGTAAACATTGATTTGACCAGCCATGAAACCATCTCATAGACAGATCATTTGCAATACCAAAAGCAATCTGAATTCTAAAAAGAAGCAGAGGTGGAATGTACCTTCTCTGACCACAATGGTTTAGCAAATGTGCAAAGCAAAATATATTTAACTGATAGTATTGTGGAAGCAATATACCCATGAGAAGACAAATTAAAATTTGAACCTGTCTCCCAGCACTGCATACATGATCACAGAAGGTATCACACAATTAAGTATAAAATACAACAACCTGAAACAACACATAAGGAAAATCACAGTATTGGTTTTCATAATGATGTTTTCTGGGTTTAAGCCATAATATTATCTCTTAATATTAAAGAACTCAATTCACCTCTAAAATAAAAAGGCTAAGAGAATGGATATGAAAGCAGGATCCATCCTCCTGCTGTATACAAGAAACACACCTTAACCTCAGAGACAAACATTACCTCAGGGTAAAGAGGTGGAAAAAGATTTTATAATCAAATGGACCAAAGAAACAAGTGGCTGTAGCTATCTTAATATCTGAGAAAATAGACTACAAACTAAAATCAATCTGAAGAGATAGAGGACACTTTATACTCATCACAGGAACAATCCATCAGGTTAAAAGCTTTAGAAATGTTGTTGAGACAGCTCAAGGGTTGCAAAGTGCTTGTGGCCAATATAGGATAATTAAAATTGTATCAATTTTTAAAGGAAATAAAATAAGTATTTTTAAAATGGCGTTAATATTTTAGATAGTAAATTTAGAACTTTATGGTACCAAATTACCCATTACATTTCTAGGAGATTAGAGGCGTGCACTACCACTGCCTGGCTTCTGCTTTTCCATTTTTATGAAAATATATTGGTCATACATGAACCTACTCTGTAATTCTAGTATATCTAGAATTATATATATATATATATATATATATATATATATATACACACACACATATATATATATATCTCACATCTTGAACTGTAGAATGCTAATATGCTAATATTATTTATAAACATCTAAAGTGCTTAATATCTAGAAGACTAGATAAAATATCAAGGTATCAAGGTTACCAAACATTTCTATACATACTCATTTTGGAAATCTCAAATTCTCAAATTGCCATGCTTACTAGCTTTCCGTATAGTTTACTGAAGGGATATTTTTAGAAGTCTCTTAAGATACAAACTGATTGCTTGTAAATTGTTTGTATGTGTGTATCAGTGTGCCTGTGTGTGTAAGATCACTACATAATTTTGACCCTGTAACTCTTCCTTTCATCTCTTTCAGTTACTTTTATGTATTGTACAATATCTCAGTCCTTTTTCCCTTAATGTGTGCTGCAAATCAATAGCATTGTTTTATTTCCTTTCTTCTATGTTCTGTTTGTTGCTGGAGTTCTCTTAACAGTCCTAATAAGTCACACTAAAAGTAATGGATTGTATGTGATGAAACCAATCCCTGTTTCTAAAACAATTCTGCAAGAAAATCATCACATGCACTCAATATAGTGAAACTCCTTGAAAATCATATTTATAAGAAGTCTTGTTCAAGTGTTATCTTTATTTCTGTGGTAACTTAGCATGAGATTTGAGGGAAAGTGTGTTCTAAGGTTTTTAAGTGCTAAATAAATAATATATCTACCCCTATAAAACTCATTACTACTAATGAAGTAGAAACAGCAAGAAGGCTAGTGTTAGTGTTAGATAGTAATGGAATGGCACGCAACGAGCCCCCGTGTCTGTGCTCTGTGAGCTGGCACCCAGTTCGCGAGCTTCGGGCAAGTGGGCTGGAGGTTAAAATACACAGACACACACAGACAGAGAGACAGCGACACGGGTCATCCTTGAATTCCCCAGGAATGCTCCCTTTATTGTGTTCAGAAGAAGATTATATAGAGATAGCGACGCCCCAGCCAAACCCACCAGAAACCACTCTCCTGCCATCAAGAACTCCTGAAGGTTTAGTGCTCAGAGCAGTTGTAGGCACTCAGATCAGGGGATTATAAGAAATTCAGGATCTGGGGTCTCACTGCTCCCAACAATGGAAAATATCAATGCACAATAATATTATAACCAAAGATTTAATCCAAGAAGGCAGGCTCCCATTTGACTTTTTCTTCCTGTTTTAGTTCCTAAGGTTCTATAAGAACAAAACAGAAAAAAAAAAAAGTGGTTAAGGATAATTTGGTAGTTGAAAGGGAATGGCTATTTCAATTAAAAAACCAAATGCATTAAATACCAGAAAACCTGAGCATGAACCAAAAGAAAAAGTAAACACTGATAGGGAAGACAGGTCTTATTAATTCATTGAAGAGTGTGCCTTCAACATGGAGGAAACTTGAGGATGCAATGCAATAAATGTGGTTACCATTTCCTGGCAAAATCACAACCACCAATTTGTAATTCATTTCAGCAGTGACATTACTGGAAATACAGACAGATACATTAAGACATTTTAGGAGAGTGTCCAATGAGCAAATAAGGAATATAAAATATATTAATATTTAACAAACAACAGCGACAAACCCACAATTTCCACACACCAGATTCTACTTAATAATTCTATAATCCTTAAAAATGAGCACTACTAATTATTGTAAAACAAGAGCAACATTGTTTAAAACATACTCACTTTCCAAATCAATTTATCCAATAGATATCATTGTGTGCTTTAATAATTATTAATTCTAATAGTGAGTCATTACCCATTAACTTTTCCTTAGTTTTTTTCTCTTGCAATGAACAGACATTTAAATAATCATACATTTTACTTAATGTTAATTTAAATTGAATTAGTTTGTTGTTCTGTCATTGATATTTTTTCTTATCTAGATAAAAAAATGGGTGTTTTTTGGTGTGTGTGTGTGTGTGTGTGTGTGTGTGTGTGTGTATGTGAGTGTTCTATCCCCCCTCTTTTTTTACCCAGAATTGTTTTTTTCTTTTTCTTTTTAAAAGAAAATGAACTTTCTTTTCTTCATTATATATACCAATCCAAGTTCCCACTCCCTCCCCTACTCCCATTCCCTCCTCTTACCTCCCCTCCCCTCCCCCTATCCACTATTCAGAGAGGGTAGGACACATTGCCTTGGGGAAAGTCCCCTATTTTCTAGGTAGAGCAAAGTATCCATCCAAAGAAAATAGGCTTCCAAAAGCCAGTACAAGCAGAAGGGATACGTTCTGGTACCACTGCCAGTGGCCCCTCAGTCTGCCCCAGTCATGCATCTGTCAACCACATTCAGAGGGCCTAATTTGGTCCTAAGCTTGTTCCTTCCCAGTGAGGCAGGTGTTGGTGAGCTTTCATTATCTCAGGGAAACTGTTTCAGTAAGTGTGTCCATCATGGTCTTGAACTCTTTGATCATAATCTCACTCTCAACTGTACTTTGGGAGTTCCGTCCAGTGCTCTGACACGGGTTTCTGCCTCTGTTTCCATCAGTTGCTGGATGAAGGTGATATTTAAGATATTCATCAGTCTGACTACAGAGCAAGGCCAGTTTGGGCACCTTCTCCTCTATAGCTTAGGGTCTTAGCTGGGGTCATGGAATCTATTTCCCCCTTTAATCGTCTCATGCTTTCAGTGCCAAAAAAAGAATATAATGTTAAATTTATCACTAAATAATATTTTGCTCCTTATTTTTTATGCAAGAGTTGAGAATGAGTTATTTTATTTAGATTCTTGGCATATTTTGATTTACTATACAAGGAAGGGATGGAAGGGAAGATATAGTTTGAAAGCTTATCTCCTTGAACTCAAGTATTGGAAACTAAATATCCAAAGTCATCTGCTCAGATCATATATGTAAGTGATTATAAAGTGAAGCCTATCAGATAATAGACTAATTGGATAATATATTGCCATAGAAATGCTGTTCTTACATTAGGAAATTTTCCATGTTTAATATTCTCAGGACTGACATGCCAAGTCCTCTACTATGTCATAAGCACATGAATAAACTAATTAGGAGGTGTGATAATATCAGTGCTGTGGTCTTTATCTCCATGGCCTCTAAAATAATAAGCTAAAAGAAAAAGAAAACAGTGGTTACCAATTCCTCAGGCATTAACACTTACAGTAAAAGCAAATAAAGTACATCATAGAATGAAGAATGAAGTGTAGCTACAATGTCACTTCTTCTCAATGTAACTAAACATTGCTTCAGCCCCATTTGTTGTACCATTTGTTGAAAAGTCATAATTTTATAATAAATATGTTTTGTAATATATGGTTATTATTTAAAATAATTAGAAAAAGTAATTTATAGTATATAATTATAATATTTTGATTTGGCAGTTTATTTGCTATTGGCACGAACTATGTCCTTGCTGGATAATTTTGAATTGAAAAAATATAATAAAAATAATTTCATCCTCCAAATTGCAACAGGTTAGTAGCTCAAGGAAAAAAATAGTCACAGGAACTAAAATTCTATTAGCAGGAAGTTCATGTAGTTGTATAAGATGTCTATATCTACAACTGATGTCTTTTTATTTTAATGTATCCTAATGCAAAAACTTTTAAAAAATCTATTGTACAAGTAAATGAAAGTCATATAAGGTCAGAAATCAGAAGATAATCTCTACGCTTGCATATTGACACTAAGTGCCTATAATTTTTGTCCTTATTTAATTTCTTGGTTGATGTGGGATTCCCTTCAGTATAGTGTGAATACCATCAGTTAATAAAGAAGCTGCTTTGAGCCTACTGAAGCATAGAATGGGGCAAGGCGAAATTCCAAGATGACAGATTAGGAGACAGTAGGCAGAGTGAAGGAGAAGCCATGTACCTGTTGTAGGGGACAATCGCCTCTGCTGGAGCCCATTAAAACTTTGCCAGCAGGCCACAACTGCATGGTGATGCACAGATTAATGGAGGTGGGTTGGTTTAGGATATAAGAGCTAGCTAGCAATATGCTTAAGCTATTGGCCAAACAGTATTGCAAATAATATAGTTTCCGAGGGATTATTTCAGGTCTAATTGGCCAGGAATGAACGAGTAGCCTCCACCAACACTTGGCGCTATAAACAAATCCAAACTCAGTTTAGGAAAGGAAGACCTTATTTGATTCATAATTCTTGATTGTTGTCTATTATCCTGGAAAAGTTGAGGAAAGAGGAACTCAAAACAGACAAACACTCAAAGTCAAGAACACAGAGAATATCCATGCATATTTGTTTGGATTCAGCCTGCTTTCTCCACTCTGTACAGTTCAAGATCTCAAACCCACAGAAAGGTGTAGCCCACACTTAGGTTGACACATTCTGAGATATGAACACAATAAAAAAAGTTGCCAACAGTCATGTCCACAGGGCCATCTTTTCTAGACAATCCCATGCTGAAACTCCCTTCCCAGATGATTCCAATCATGATTTTGTTTCTCTTTAATTATTACTTTTAATATCTCTATAAAAATTTAATTAGTATACATATTTCTCATAACAGAACAAATAACATATTTTAGGCTTGAATGAAAACTGTTAATGTGCTCTAATGCATTTTATTTTTATACAATTTTAAGAATTTTAATAATGAATACAACTCCAAAGATACACTCTCAATCAGTCCTTACCTATGTAGATACTAGAATAATAGAAATCACAAGATATTGTTTACATACAAATACTTTTCACCTCAATGTGAGCTGTTGTGGCCAAATCTTTTTCTTCTCTAGTTTGATCTAACTCCATCAAATTTGATATTTTCTAAGATATATCATGCACATAGAATAATTATCACTAGTATAATTTTAGGTTCATAGAAATTTGCAAAAAGGAGTTAATGTAGCAATTCCACTATCTCTTCCTACTGTAAATTATCTTTTAAATCATAAAATCTTTGCTAAAACTAAGATGTTAACTTTGACACAATACTAGGAACTAAAGTAGGGTTCAGTTTTCAACAAATGTCTTTCCCAGGACACCCAGATAATTTGTATTCTTACTTAGGTTTGTCTTGAATATTAACTTTTTTCAATTATTTTGATCATAACTTTGTCTTTTTAAAATAGACTTTATTATTTCAAAGATTATCTCAAATATATTTTTGTAACGAGTTTTACCATGATTAGACTTTGTTGATGGGTGAGAGGGAAAGATATTATGAGGTGGAGAAACTGACTATGGCCCCCTACATCACAGTTACACAAATTCAGCCTTATATTACTGATGAGCTCAACTTTGAATACATGGTAAAGTGGATTCTCTGAAATTTCTGCATTGTATTTTTTTTCTTCAATGCTCACTAGACTACATCCAAATCCTATTAAAGGAAAGAGGAATGATCGCTACTGTTCAGAGTTCATAAATCTGCAAATGGGTTTGGGAATTTTATAGGGAAAATGTGATTCTTAAGTGCACTTATATTTATTAAATATTTCATATAAATAAGTAGGGACTCGAGTTTTATCATTATTAAGTACTTAAAATATTATTTATTCACATACTCAAATGTTTTTAACTTTGAATTCTTTCAAGCTGGTAAATTGGGCATATGCAACCGAGACCCTACTAGCCATCAGGTCAACACTCATTACTCTGTGCTTGCCAGTTTGGATATTGTTTTCTTGCATTTCAGTAACATAACATGTTAGATGCTTATTTTTATTTCACTCTGTTCTAGATTTACAGTCTTATAATCTTCTGTGGAATTTATCTATTCTGATTGCTGTTTTACTGATTTGACTGCTTATTTTCTATGTTTTTGTATCAAAATACAAATTAATGTCAGTGCAATTTCTATTTTCCAATATCCTCAGTGATAAAAAGAAATCTTGTTACTTTGTCAGTAACATCAATGTACATAATTGAATAAACAGAAAGACAAGAAGTCTTTTATTAATTTTAGGTGTTTCTCTTATTAATCACTTCAAAAATTTCTATTCAACTCAAGAACAATGGCAATGGGTTTTTGATCCTACTGTACGTACTGACTTTGGGGGAGCCTAGGCAGTTTGGATGCTCACCTTACTAGACCTGGATAGAAGTGGGCGGTCCTTGGACTTCCCACAGATCAGGGAACCCTTATTGCTCTTCGAGCTGATGAGGGAGGGTGACTTAATCAGGGGAAGGGGAGGGAAATGGGAGGAGGTGGCAGGAAGGAGGCAGAAATCCTTAATAAATAAATAAATTAAAAAAATAGAAATGTGAAAAGGGGAGAAAAAGTTCTATTCAAGTAGTATATCCCTCCCACAAAAAAATGTAGACAACTTTTTCTTTTCCTAGTAACAACTAAATGATGCTACAGCTACTCTTAATATGTATTGTGTCTTATTGCATCTTATTAGGCCATGTTTGGTTAGTATCCCTCGGTAACTTTCCCCTTTTGGAAGGAAAACCGAGTCAGGGTAAACCTGGGTAAGAGGGAAAGTGAGGAGGGGAAATCGGGGCAGAGGAAGAAGGGGAAACAGATATTTGGATGTAATATATGAGAGAAGAACAAAAATGTGATGCTAGTCTATGGGCTGGCCCTTAGCATTATATGTTTTCTTTCCAGTCTTGGCTTCAGCATCATCATCTTATTTGATGTTGGCACAAGCCTCAGTATCATGGCAATTGCAATCTACTAGTCCCTTGGTAAACTAAACAAATACTTTATGCTCATGTTTCTCTAGTCATAACATGACATAGTATTTTCTTGATCTGACATAACTGTAATAGTTTTCAGATCAAAAGATAGTCTGTTAGCAGCCATTACTATATACTCATTTAAGTGAAATTAGCAAATATTCTTGAACCTCAAAATAAAATGTGTGGTACACAAAAAGGAAAATGTTACAAAGAAAGGCTAACAAGCATTCATGATTTTTATATTAAAGGAAAGTTTACCTTGCAGTTTTCCATTCTTAAATATTTTTCATGAATCAGTATTTTAATGTATGTTCATTCTGTCTATTTTGCTTTAAATGCTTACCAACAAAACACATTGAAGCTGTGTCACAATGTTTCATCTGGTCCTCTGGAGCTCATACTTTAAATTTATCAAACATCATTACAAAGGAACATGTCTTCTTTGTTCCTGTCTTTGCTTCACCTTTCTAATTATGCAACATGGATTTTTAGTAGGAAATCCATCTAAAAGATAGTTGTAAAAATTGATAAGCCACTAAAACTCAAAGCTTTTTTATTGATGAAATTTTATTATTCTAGCACAGATTTTCCAATTGTAGCAGTTTCTGTCATGTCTCATAGAGGCTTGTTTGTGGTAGTGGAGATGATAAAATTAGGATATATTTATACAAAGAGATATATTGTCATACCAGATAATACTGATTCCAAAATTGCTTTTCAATCAGAGATTTGTGCATATAAGCTGTTTTCAATAGTCTTTCATAATTTGATTTCTTCTAGTAAAAGTTTACAATGCTCATAAAACATGGATTTTATCAATATTTTTGTCTCAAATTATGCTTTATGGGATAAATTGTTGTCTAACATTTAAAAAAATTGGAAGTATTTGCAAATGTAACCTGAATCTTTACATTTGAAATAATGATATTTTCATTATTCATTTTATTATTAGTATCATCACTATTATTATTATTATTATTAATTATTATGCTACTTAGTATTTAAAGTTGACTCAACAAATGAAGACAATATATACCAAGTTGTAGACAGAGACTGCTTTTTTATTTCCCGGCCACCAGAATGCAAATAATCACACAAAAACTTTATCAGTTACAACAGTTTGGCCAATATCTTAGGCATATTTTTGGCTAGTTCTTACATTTTGAATTATCCATTTCTATTAAACTATGAATCACCATGAGGCTGTGGCCTACCAGTAACTTTCTGTCTGCCATCAAACAATAACAGACTTACACCATTTCAGGGCTATGCACTGCCTTCCATGATTCACAAAATGCTTAGATATATGTTAAAAATTGGCATGCTTACTAGTATTTTTGTAAAAACTTAGAGCTATTAATCAAAGAAAAAGGAAGAAAAATAAGATGAGACAAACAGAAACGGAAGTATTTTATCATTCCAGTTCTTCTAAGTATAGAATATAGACTTATGCATTAAAAGATCTGTATATGATGTGACAACCTTCATAAGACAATGAGGACAAAGGAGAAATTAAGCTTAGTCATTTCGTAGTTTGTTTGATAGTAACTGGAAAGATAGGCACAATTGCAGTAGGATGAGGGACGGTGAGATAAGAATGCGAACGAGAAAATTAGCAACTCAGTTTGTTTGAATTCTTTGGTATCAATTTAAAGTAATAAAGATATTTGCTGTAAATGTTTGGAATTTCCTCTGTGAGGAAATATCATGAGCATCAGGGGAAATGGAGAATGTCTTACAGTCCTTCATGTCCTTGCTGATCCTAAAAGACTCTTTGGTTTAAGACAGGGTTTCATTGTTTAACATCTTTGTCTGTCCTGGAACTTGCTCTGTACACCAGGCTGGCCTCAAACTCACAGAGATCCATCACCTCTTCCTCCTGAGTGCTGGGATTAAAGGCGTGTGACATCACCACTTGGCCCTCAATGTTTTTCAACTTAAAATACATAATGCTTGAAATAATTGTAATTTAGAGTTGGATTCAAGAAAGTATTGAAGCTGGACTGAAAGACAGGAAAATATATTAAGACATGATTGGACAAGGGTATCCTTACTTTGGAAATTGGCTTGCAGTACAACTTCCAAAATTTGCAATGGAAGTCACTGACTTATAAAGATTTATAAATATTTTCTAAATCAAATGTTAAAATAACAAGAAACAAGGCTGAAGTTATGATTGCATGTAGCTTTTTGGTAGACATTCAGTTCTCTTGTGGCTCTTTTCTGGAAATCTCACAGGGAAGACTCTTGCTGTTTCTAAAAGAGAGAACTTTCATCCCAACATTCCTGTGAATTAAAGTATTTCCCTATAAGTTAAAATATAATTATGTTCACACCAGAAATTTCTCCATAATTTCATTTAAATTACTTAGACACTGTTTAAACATAATAGTCTCTTAAAAGACTAATAAGATATGATTCATCTTTGATTAATTCACACCTATGTCCCTGGACATTTCCTTTCAATGTGCTCCATCTTTCTTAGTCTGTGTATTTAAAAAAATGTCTTAAAATAATTTTAATAAACTATAAATTCACTTAATACCGTTTCATCCAAAGTTATTTTCTATAGCAAAGACAAAAGTCTGGTTATTCATATCTCAAGTCCCTCCAAAATTACAGAAACAACTCATGTTGCTTGCAGATTAATGGAGCTGTATTCTTATCCCTGCCACTAAAGACAACACAACATGTATTCAGGAGGATAAAAAGTAATATAATAGTGGATTTTCAAAATTAGAGCAAACTATATGATAAATTATAGTACGAATGCTAAAATACAAGATAAAATATAGCGTAATGTTAAATTAAACATAAAATCACGTTATATTAGTTGGCAATAATCAAAGTTTTAGGAAAAGTATTCAATTAGAATAGGGTTTGTCATGATGTAAGAAAACCATTTCCAAGGTCACAGATAATATAAAGAGATTGCGAATTCAAATCATAGCTATCACAATAAGCAGCATATTTTAGGAAAGTGCATTTACAAAATATGACAAGTTATCAGAGCCCCTCCACTTCTGTGCCTTATGCACTCGACATGTGCTTATCAAGTCTTTATTGATATACTTAAGCAAAATAAATGACAAAATACTTTGTTGACTGCTTTGCTGCTGTTTTTCTTTTATTCTCACTCATCTCCATAGGGAACATATAGAGCAAAGAATGTGATTTGCTTAGCTGAAATCTAGTTTTCAAAAGGATTTGTAAAGGTGGGTATAGATAGAGTTACAATTAATCTGACTACTTTTAGTATGGAAATCTTGCTCTCTTGTGTGACAGAAAGCAATGAATAGGAAAATAAAAGTAGTCAGGATTTCAATTAGGAAGGAACTTTTAAAGATAGCCTGTTATATCGTATTTCATGACATACAGGGAAAATTGACTGTCAAAAATACTTTGTTCTTTATTGTTTTTCCTTTTTCTCTTAGGTAATATACTCTTGCTAACATTTTTAGGCTAATGTGTTTTAAACAGTTGAAAGAAAAATGCTTATAGATTTCCTTTCCTTTATGTATGAAGTTCTCAAAAATAAATTTGAGTTCTTTTTATCACTTTACTAAAAATATAGTAAGAGAAAACTAGGCAGGCTGCCTATAGATCTCTTCTCTCTGTGTTACCCAAGAAACAAGCCCCCAGTCTCAGCACAAGCGCTGCAGCAGAACATCAGCTGCAGCCTTCCTGTATCTTTCCACACATCTCCAGTGGATCTTCCACCTTTATTCCCCCTTCCCCAATTTATTGCCTTGTCCAATACCTTCAACAGGTACCCACTGAGAAACTAAAGTCATCTCCTCCCAAGGCAACAAGTAACTTGAAAGCAAACTCAGACCTACGACTCCTGAGAGCCAATCCCAGAAAGTATCATCCAAACTTCTATAGCTGTAAACCTGCTGTGGTCTTCTTTCTTTTCTGACTCTTTCTCTATTGTATCACAAAGAAATTTTCCTTCAAACTTCCTTTCCCCAATTTAAATCAATATTCCAGCCTCCAGTATTAGAAGGCATTATCTGTCAAGACACCCACTGAATAGTCCAGGAAAACAGTAAACAGTCATCACAGCCTCTGAAAATGAAAAGAAGAAACAGAAACCAAGGAATTAAAACCAACACAGGAAAGACAAATCAAGAAAACAGCGCCTATATGTTTAATCTTACTAACCACAGATGCCAGGAAGCTTGAACAAAAACAAATCAATACAGCAGGGACAATATATCTCTACTGAAGCCTAGCTTTCTTGCAACAACAGACCCTGAATATTCCATTATAGCTGAAGCACAAGAAAAAGACTTTAAAACCAACTCTATGGAGGTGATAGAGTTTCTTAAAGAGGAAATAAATAACTCCTTTAAAGAAATCAAAGAAAGGAAAACACAAACAGATATAAACAAAACAAAAATGAATAAAATCATTCAAAATCTGAAAATGGAAAGAGAATCAATAAAACAAACACTAATTAAAGAAGTTCTTGAAAAAAGTTAAGAACTCAAACAGGAACTGGAGATGGAAGCTTCAACAACAGAAAAAATAGATCTAAGAGAGAATCTGAAGCATTGAAAATACTACAGAAGAAAAGGATAGCTCAATCAAAGAAAATGTTATGCATAAAAATTTCAGACACAAAATTTTCAGGAAATTTGGACCCTATAAAAGACCAAACCAAAGAATGATAGATGTATGGGAAAGGGTAAGAAACTCAACTATAAGACCCAGCACACAAAAATAATATAAAATGAAGAAAGAATATTGAAAATTCAATCTGAAAAAGACCATCAACAATGGTGATTGAACATTTTATTCATTATAGTAGTCTAGGCTAGCATCTTTGATCTATTGAGTCTGAAACACATCTGTTTAGACCTTTCTAGATTTTAGAATCTCTATTCAAAGCTCAGGTAGATTTCTGATAGGTTTGTTTTATCTCTTACTTGGTCTTTTTCAGATTGAATTTTTAATATTCTTTCTTCATTTTACATTTTTAGTGTTTTGATTATTGTGTGTCAGGGGAATTTCTTTTCTGGTCCAAGATGTTTGGTGTTTTGTATGCTTCCTAGACATTCACAGGTATCTCCTTCATTAGACTAAAAAAAGTTTTTTTTCTATGATTCTGTTAAAAATATTTGCTGGGTCTTTTAGTTGAGTTTCTTACCCTTCTTCACAGACTTTGAAAGAACAATAATCAAAAACCCAGGATAGCAAAAACAATCATATACAATAAAGGAACTTCCAGAGGCATTTCCATCTTTGACATATAACCCTATTACAGAGCTACAGTAATGAAAACAGCTTGATATTGGCATAAAAACAGAGATGTTGACAAACAGAATAAGATTGATGGCACAAATATTAATCCATATACCTATGAACACCTGATTTTTGACAAAGAAGTAAAAATCATACAATGTCAACCATATGAGGATAATTATGTCCATGTAATATTTCACTCGGAGTGGAAGAAAAAGGAAATTATAGTTAAAGATCACAAATTTAGAAGAGCAGTATTTGGAATTGTTCTTGTGTAATATTGACCTCAGGGTCCATTTTTTTTACTTTCTTTCTCTGTTTTTGCATGATCATTTCTATTCTAAAGAAAAATTTGCATAAATGACTACAGCATTTATCACTAAATGTTCTTATTTTACATGCATAAACCCAGAATGCCTGTTGATATTCAGATAATACATAACAACCCTCTGTGTTATCCTCCTGTGTATCAAATATAAATCATGGCATTTGTCAATTTTAACTTCTTATGAAAGTTACACACTTATCTAAGGATTTGCAGGAGCATTTCTCGGAAGGTCAACCCAATTGCTATATTACAGTCAGAGAGGAGATTAAAAATATAAGACACATCCTAGAAAATGAGTACATTTATCAACAGATAACATTGTATTCATTGCCTACCTTTATCTCTTTCCCTGTAAAATTCTTCATGATTCACTCCACTTGATAATTCTGGATGGTGTGGAACAACAGATACTTGATCTTCTCACTGTGTCAGACGACAGGAAAATTTGATTTTTTTTTTAACACCAAACATTTTTGCCCTAAATACGGGTTTTTAAGAGAACAGTAGATGGAGTTGAAACTAGAAAAAGTAGGATTTCAGGCAAGCGGTGGGGACCGGCATGGCTGCAGATGCAAGCAGCGGGACAGGCGCGCAATAACGAGAGCAGGAGCCATTACAATTAAATCAAAGAGGTAGGCCTTTTGTTGGCGAGGTCACTGACAAACGGGGAGCCTGGTCCTGTTCCTGAAGACCCTTCTGAGGGGTGAGAGGGTTCCTGACCTGTGGCAGGTGCCAGGAAACAGAGCAAGGGCATTTTGTAAGCAGAGCCCCTGGCCAGCAGGGAAACCTGATCAGGTTTTAAAAGACCCATTTAGATAGGATCGATAGGAGGAGATGGGCAGGCACCATGGCAAGAATCCACCCAATAACCTGAAAAACAACATGAAAACACCAGAACCCAATGATCTTACAACAGAAGTATTTGAACACCCTAACACAGAAGTGGAAAAAATTGACTTTATGAAAGCAATAGAGTCCCTTAAACAACATGAAAAAAAAAAAAAACACCCTTATAGAAATGGATGGGAAGTATAACAAAAAGTTTGAAGAAATGATTAAATACGTACATGATACTCTGGGAAACCAAGAAAAAATGATCAAACAGGTAATGGAAACAGCTCAAGAATTGAAAACTGAAATAAAGGCAAGGAAGAAAACACAAACTGAGGACCAGCTGGAGATGGAAAATCTAGGTCAACGAGCAGAGTCTACAGAAACAAGCATAATCAATAGAATACAAGAGGTAGAAGAAAGAATCTCAGATTCTGAGGACACCATAGAGAAAATAAACGCACAGATCAAAGAAAACAGCAAAGCCAACAAATTCTCAACACAAAACATTCAGGAAATATGGGGCACAATAAAAAGACCAAACCTAAGAATAATAGGAATAGAAGAAGGAGAAGAGTCACAGCCCAAAGGCCCAGAAAATATTTTTAACAAAATTATGGAAGAAAACTTTCCCAACATAAAGAAAGATATTCATTTAAATATTCAAGAAGCATACAGAACACCAAACAGACTGGATCAAAGAAAAACATCTCCTCGCCATATAATAATCAAAACACAAAATATACAGGTTAAAGAAAGAATATTAAGAGCTGCAAAGGAAAAAGGAGACGTAACTTATAAAGGTAAATCAATCAGACTTACACCTGACTTCTCTATGGAAACCATGAAAGCCAGAAGGTCCTGGATAGAGGTACTGCAGAAACCAAGAGACCATGGATGCAAAAAGTAGGATTTCAAACTTACTTGAATATAAAGAAGTGACTTTTAAAAGGGCTATATTTTGCCTTATGGTTGCATCAAAAAAAGCCCATAATGATAGTTTAGGCATGGAAGTTATTTTCCAGAGCCTTGGCCACAGGAAACAAAGAGAGAACAACCTGAAATTAAAGAGAGGTTATAAACTATTAAAGCCCCAAAACAGTGATGCATGTCTCTCTGCAAGGCTCCACCTTCTAACATCCTTGAATGCCTCCAAACAGCACCACCAAGTGGGGACCGACTGTTCAAATATTCGTGTCTATGGGGACCATTTCTCATTTAAACCACTACAGCCAGAAATTGTTTTAACACTTAAAACCTAAGGGAAAACTCAACATGTCTTGTGACTTTTATAAGCTACATGAATCTTCCACCTTCATGCACAATACAACTGTCAGGACAGGGACACATAACACTCCCCACAGTTTTCACACACAAGCATTATATTTCGTTTTAGCTTCCACTCCCTCAATCCCTCAAAGTAGAAATGTCACTCCAATTTATGGAACTTTGAGAAACACAAACCACATTTAAGCCCTAGAATGTGAAATATATATCTTTACTGTCTTTGCCTTTTTTTTTCTTTTTTTTCAGATAGGCTGTGAAAATATGTTCCCTATAGTTCCTTATAATGTTGAAACTGCACAGAAAGAGAAGTGACTGTTATAAAAATTGAGGTTATTATGCATGTAGAGGCAGCTTAGTGCCCTACCCAGGAGTGCGATTTCTCCTTTTGACAGCTCTAGTCCTTTTCATCCAGCACCTCACAACACGACTATTGGCAGTAATGTCCTACTTGCTTTTCCCAAACATTTATGAATGTCATTTGGCCTTATGCTTTTTGTAGACAACAGGAATGTATGCTCTGTGCATTTTCTGGTGTCAAATCTGGCAGCCTTTCTGTGAAATTACTCCATTGCACTCATCTCATGTCAGCAAAACTAGAAGGAAATGGACAAGTGCTTCAGAGATTTCTGAAGACTCATTCTGATTTTTGTTGTTTTATTTATTTTTTAGCTAAAACCTCTACAGAAGATGGATGAAGAAAATGCAAACCCATAAACATAGCAATTGCTCCTCAAGTGTGTTCCTTCACGGTTTTAAAATCTATAAATATGGAAAAATAAAAACTATCATCTAAGATGAATTTAGAGATATGTGTGAATATAATAGAAGGGAGCTGAAGTGAGAAAAGGATGTTGAACACAAAGAAAACTTTGAAGATAATAACAAAAGCAGGAATCTATGGTGCAGGGGGAGAACTGCGTGAATTGTGAGTGGAGAAACATGAGTTTTGAAATCAGAAAGGCTGTTGAGATTTTGAACAATCCTTTAGTTAGTGTACTTTATTTTATTTCATATAAATATACTTGTGTATTAATTAGATCAATTACTATGAGATTTAGTAGAAATGAGTTCTATACTAATGAGCATATCAAAATCAATTTTCAATGATACAGGGAAACATAGGTCCTTGAGGCAATAAGTGTGTTCCTTACATTTATAAAACTGTACAAAAATTTATAAGCCTACATATTTTAGTTAAAGACCTTCAATATTGACATAGACAAGGAATATCGGTACAATCTACATGGATAAATTGAGGTCCAGGACATTATACACACACAAAGGAAAATAGAGAAAGACTATACTTTCTGATTGTTCCTTCTCTACTGTTTGCAGTTGTCAAACTCCAAATCCAGTTACATCAGAAGAAGTAAATTTGTAAAAAAAAAAAAAAAGGAGAGAGAGAAATGTACTAAATAATTATAAAGCAGTAAACAAACAAAACTAAAATGTGCGAAGCAAAATATAATAATACAACTCATCTGTGCTCTCTCAGTGTCTGCAGCACATCTACCCAGGACCTTCTGGTTTTCATGGTTTCCATTGAGAAGTGGAGTATAATTCTGATAGGTTTACCTTTACATGGTACTTGACTTTTTGCTTTGCAGCTCTTCATATTCTTTCTTTATTCTGTATGTTTTGTGTTTTAATTATTATATGGCAAGGAAATGGGTTTCTGTTTTTGATCCAGTTCCTAAATTCAACCCCAGTAGCACAGATACTGAGAGCAACAATAAATAAATGGGACCTCCTGAAACTGAGAAGTTTCTGCAAAGCAAAGGACACGGTCAATAAGACAAAAAGGCAGCCTACTTAATGGGAAAAGATCTTCACCAACCCCACATCAGACAAAGGACTGATGTCCAAAATATATAAAGAACTCGAGAAAGTAGACATTAAAACATTGGGTACAGAACTAAACAGAGAATTTTCAACAAAGAATCTCAAATGCCCAAAAGATACTTAAGGAAATGTTTGGCATCCTTAGCCATTAGGGAAATGCAAAGCAAAACAATGCTGAGATACCATCTTACACCTGTCAGAATGGCTAAGATAAAAAACACCAATGATAGCTTATGCTGGAGAGGATGTGGAGTAAGGGCAACACTCATCCATTGCTTGTGGGAATGTAAACTTGTACAACCACTTTGAAAATCAGTATGGTTTTCAAATAGGGAATCAACTTACCTCAGAACCTAGCATTGCCAATTTTGGGAATATACCCCAAAGATGTTCAATCGTACTACAAAATCATTTGTTCAGCTATGCTTGTGTAATAGCCAGAACCTGGAAACAACCTAGATGATGGCCCTCAACCGAAGAATGGGTAAAGAAAATGTGGCCCAATTACACAGCAGAATACTACTCAGTGGGAAAAAAAAAACATGACACCTTGAATTTACAATCAAATGTATGGAATTAGAAAACACTACCCTGTATTAGGTAACATGGACCTAAAAAATGAATATGGTATGTACTCACTCATAAGTGGATAGTAGTTATAAACAAGGATATTGAACCTTTAGTTTATGATCCTAGAGAAGATAAAAAATAAAGTGAACCCAAATAAAGGCATAAATAGATCCACCTGGAAATTGAAAACAGACAAGATCACCTGACAATATTGGGAGCATAGGTTTGAGGGGAAAAGGGAGGATGGAAGGGAAAGAAGATGGGAGAAGGGAAGGGTGGGAGAGAATTTGAGGGAATGGGAGATGGAGGATGGATATAGATGAGAACAAGGAAAGAAATATCGTGATTGAGGGAAGCCATTATAGGGTTCGCAGAAACCTGACTCTAGAGAAATTCCCAGGAATCTACAAGGATGACCCCAGCTAAGATCCTAAGCAATAGAGGAGATGGGGCCCCATCTTGACTTGTCCTGTAGTCAGACTGATGAATATCTTAAATATGACCATAGAAACTTCATCCAGCAAATGATCGAAACAGAGGCAGAAACCCATATCAGAGCACTGTACTGATCTCCCAAAGTCCAGTTGAAAAGTGGGAGGAATGAGAAAATGAGCCAAGAGGTCAAGACCATGATGGGTTCAGCCACTAAAACAGTGCACCTGAGCTAAAGTGAGCTCACCAACTCCAGCTGGACTGGGAAGGAACAAGCAGAGGACCAAACTAGTCCCTCTGAATGTGGTTGATAGTTATATGGTTGGGGCAGACTGAGGGGCTACTGGGAGTGGCACCAGGATTTATCCCTACTTCATGTACTGTCTTTTTGGGATCCTATTCTCTTTGGGTGTATACCTTGCTCAGCCTAGATATAGTAGGGAGTGCCTTGGACCTTCCACACAGCAATGTGCCTTACCCTTTCTGAAGATTGGATGGGGATATTGTGGGAAGGTGTGTTGAGGGAATGGGAGGAGGACGAGAGTAGGAACCTGGATTGCTATTTTTTTAAATGTAATAAAAAAGAAAAAAAAATCAAAGTTTCAAAGTCATTCTTTTGTCTGTGCCATAATTATGTCAATGATGGGACAAGGGAAACTGTGTGCAAAGATAGGACAATATTGCTCATTTTTTGTTATTATTTTGATAAAGTAGAAAGTACTTGCTTGCTGAGCCTACTCTGGTGCTTTGGAAGTAGCATGTTGAGAGAACAGCAATGTTTTATATATATAAAATATATAATATTTCTACAAAGCAATCAAACTAAAATTTTCCCTTTTATAGCAATTGTTTTTTCTTATTTGGGCAAAATTGTGCATTTATATGTATCAATATGATAAAATATCTTGAAATATTATTGCATCAACACAGCACTCTGAAGAAATCTGGGGGAACAGAACACTGCTGCAACACTGCCGTTGAAAAAAAAATATATACTTTTTCCCTGACACATGTATGTACATATAATGTACATGAATTATATACATTACATATGTGTGCATAGATATGGAAAGATTAATAGGAAGAGTAATAGGAACACTGACATAAAGAGAGAGTTATTATTCTTATAAGAACTTTTACTCACAATTCTTTCAGGCTATTTGCTTAGTTTTATTTTGTGACTTCTGTAACACAGTGGTAAAACTGATAGCCATGATTCTCACCCACATGGCTTTGATGTAGACATATTCTCTGCTGCTTGATTATGAGAAAATTATTAACACTGGAGCTACTTGTGTTGTATAATACAACAACTTCTGACCACAAGTCTATAAAGAACTTGCCCCTTGATTAATTTTCTGCAATTATCAGTAATATGTGTGCATTAGTGGTTGCTAACAAATGGTAGAATGCAGCAATAATTAGAGCATAGACATGGACCTCTAATAAGAGAGAGAATAAATTATTTTAAAAGTTTTCTACAACTTTTGAAAACTGTATTGAAATCATTTTTTCCAAGAGACCTTGAAAAGCAATATAATTTCTCTGAAGTACTACCTACACAAAATCTTTGACAATATTTTATGAAACTTTTAAGGGAAAATAAGGTATACATACACAAGCACATTGAACAGTTAACAAATGAGTAGCTGTAGTTTAAATGCTGGATTAATGGATTGCCTCACAGAGAAACATTGTCTTTCCATAGTTAGTAGGATCTTAGGAGTTTGATCTTTGGAAGCATGCTCATGACAGAGATAATGGGGGTCATAGACTCTTTTTCATTTTTTTTTAATTCATAGAATTGAAAAGTAAATATCTTTACTCCGTAATGTGAGTCTTCTTCAATGCACTGCCCTTAAAGTTTGTGGGTCAATTGATCATTCACAGGAATAAGTAATACCTTGAGTATAAGGAAGAATTTCTCAAGGGCTGTGTTTCGCTAGGGTTGCTGCAGAGCAATCTCAGAGCTTTGCTGCGGCAGAGTTGCAGCAGTGTTCTGTTCCCCCAGATTTCTGCAGAGTGCTGTGTTGTTGCAATAATATTTCAAGATATTTTATCATAGTGATACATATCTTATAAATGCACAATTTTGCCCAAATAAGAAAAAAACATTTGCTATAAACGGGAAACTTTTAGTTTGATTGCTTTGTAGATTGCTTTGAACATGTGAAATAATTTTACAATAATTAATTTAATATGCAACTAATGTCCTAGAGTTGAAAGTACATTTTAGAAAACTATTTAATTTAATCATTATAATAATGTGTTTGTTCTCGGTATAACTGTAACAATTACCTAAAACAAGGTGATTTATAAAAATATATCTTCTGAACAAAAAAAGATCTATCACAATAATGATGATAGAAAATAACCTAAGAAGTAGAGCATGACTTCTTTCAGAATATTTAAAGAACTTTCAGTGGAATTTATTTATTGCCTGCTTTGACTTCTCTTGTTGGTCATTTTCTTTGCATAGTAGCTACATCTTTCCAATCTTCAAATTTTCTGCTCCATTTTGGTGTTAGTTGCTTGGTGCTTCTTAAGTAAACCTGCTATTCTTTTACCAAATTGTTTCCATTTTCAGTTTGGTGACTCCAGGATAGTATCTGCTTCTCAAGCTCCTTCAGTTTATCTTCTGAGACATTTTTTTGCCACTGTTAAATAAAATCTTTAGGTGCTAGGATATAGGATCAGAAATGTTTGAGAGGAAGAAAAAAGAGAACTTATACCCTTCTTGAATTGTTGTAATAGAAAATTTGTTTTAATTTGCACAGATATATCAGTCAAGATAAATTAGATTATGGAATTTGAAATAGCCCTCACATATTGATGGCTTAATATAGCAAGTCTTTCTTTTTCCTTAAATTAATTATCTTTTGTAGTATCTGTGGTGATTTGAATAAGAATGACCCACTTATAGATTTGGATGTTTGTCCAAAACAGGGGAACTATTTGAAAGAATAATGAGCTGTGACTTTGTTGAAGGAAGTGTGTCATTGGGGATGAGAGTTGAGATTTCAAAAGCTCTTGTCAAGCCCAGATTCCTCTCTCTCTCTCTCTCTCTCTCTCTCTCTCTCTCTCTCTGTCTCTGACTGTGAGCCAGAATAGCGAAAAACAACAGCTAAAGTGATTGCAAAGTATCATTGAATTTCAATTATAAAAAGGTTAATACGCCCAAGTAAAATTGTTTAACAATTCAAATTCTGTAAAGTCATCTAATATATAGTCATGGCTTATTGAAATAATGGGGTTTTACTGCAGAAAACTATAATCATATTTCTTCAGAGAATAGGCTGCTAAAAGTGCTAGACTTGAGTGGAGAAGCCCCCACTCATTTTCTCATCCTTTGCTGATGGCACCAACTGCTTTCTGTTTTCATTGAAGGAAAGTGATTCTTTGTCTCAGTTCTGTGGGAAGGTCTCTCCAAACATTTGATTTTGTCTATTCAATTTTAAGAAGTTTCACTTCAGAGTCAAGAGCACAATGCCCAATATGGATCTTATCATGGATAAGTATTTCAGTCTAACTAAATACAAAAAAGACTGAAAAGTATCTACCTAGCAGGCCCAATGCCAATATGTCAGTTATGACACACAATTTAGTCAGTATGTTGTTTATTACTTTTCTTTTTAAACCTTTCCTGCATATTAAATAGTCCTTAGAGATTTTGGTTTGTGGAATTTTGTATTGTTTTTTTTCATGTTTTATTATCTATATCACTTAAGATCTAAAAGTACAATAGTTTTATTTGTTGTGCCTTCTTTGAATTTACAAATTTCAAATCAATGTATACTTTCTGCAGGTTTAACCTTACCTTGACAAGGCTTTCTTAATGTGTTTGAAGACTCTCATCAATTTGATATATGGAACAATGAAGAAACATTTGCTTTTAGGTGGGTAAATGGCCTCAGTTTGTGGCAGAATTTTGTGAAAATAAATTCAGTCTGGATGAACTCAATAGAGTCATTTTTTTCATAGATCAACAGTGAGAATATGAAGCGTAGTTGTTGTAGGAGCTGCAGGCTGCGTTCTGCCACCCCGCTCCTGCCAATGGCTAGCTTATGCCCCAAAATAACAACATGGAAACTGGATTCTTTTAAACACTGCTTGGCCCATTAACTCTAGCCCTTACAGGCTAATTCTCATATCCCGATCAACCGATCTCTAATAATCTGTGTAGCATCAGTCTTACTGGGAAAGATTCAGCATGTCTGACCTGGCAGCTTGCTTCATGGCATCTGCCTGGGAGAGGGGAGCATGGCCTCTGAGCTCACTTCCTCTTCCTCCCAGCATTCTGTTCTGTTTACTCCTCCCACCTATATTTTAACCTATGAGGCCAAGCAGTTTCTTTATTACTTAACCAATGACCTTCCTCCCTTACGTAGTTATTGGTTAACTAGGAATAAATAGACTACATATACTACATTGTAGATAAGGAATATGAGCTTAGGTGGTAGTTTGACTTCTCTTTGATATGAAGACAACAATTTTCATTGGCTAATGGAATCCCAAATACTCTGTCTTTAAAGTATCAATGCTTTATGCCTTTATTCACTGTTCTTCTCTTAGTTATAAACATTAGTATCAGTATAGAGGTTGAGACTGTGGGCTATAAGGGAAATTATAACAGGTCAACATTTTTTCATATGCAGTAAAAGGAAAGAAGTAACACTGTCTAGAATAAAACATATTTTTGAGGAAATGGATAATTTAAACTTAAGGACACTCTGAATGATGCAAGGTGGGCACTGACCAACTTTATATGAAAATTCAAAGATTTAGAAAAGACATGACAACTGTTTTATGTATTACTCTGTCTGCAAGATTGCTATGAGTACTGGAATTATCAGATGACTTTGAAGAAATCTTCAAGAACTGGTAATTTCCTAGATATATTTATTGCAATAGAATCATAGGAATAAAGGCCTTTTAAGTAGAAACTATAAAATTAAATTCTAACGTACTAATACAATTTGAATCTATGGAGAAAAGCCATGGTATAAATGGCAAGACATCTGTGTGTGTGTGTGTGTGTGTGTGTGTGTGTGTATCTGTTTTTGTAAACTGAAACTTTTATATTACTTTATTTTCTCATATTTTGAGAATTATAAAGTCCTTTATAAACTGATAAATCTAAATAGTTTTTAATTTTTAAACATTACATATAGTAACACAGAGTTCAAGTATCTATTATTTATTTGAAACCATACGGTCATTTTTATTTAAATGTGTATGATTTTTTTTCAATTTAAATCATAAGCTAGAGAAGGGAGATATGGCTAAGTATTGTAGATCTCTCCTTGCTCTTCCAGCAGACCTGAGTTTAGTGGCCAGCACCCACATCAGGATATTCATTACATCGTCACTCTCACTACAGGGGTCCCTGTACATCTCCAATCCACAAATATCTATGTAAAATTTAAAAATAAGATTTTAAATAATAGGCTACATTAAACTTATTTATAAGTACACATAAATTATTAATTAAAATAATGAATTATAATTTATATTTGTATCCCATTAAGATACATTACTTCCTTTAATTTTTCAAAACACATCCATAAGTAGAAAACACATGTGTTATTACATATAATTTATAATTAAGAAGGAAGAAACGGGCTGGGAGGACAGTTGCTAAGATATGTCTGGATAAGCAAAGGGACTATTCTTAAAAGGACTTGGGTGCTTTCAGTGCAGATTTTTTTCACCACCGTGTTTTCACTTTTTCTTTTTTTGAATATTTTGAAAATGAAAAGTGGCTTTTGGATGTTAAATGTGGCAGTTTAAGCCTGTTAACCTAGTACCTGGGAACTGAGACAGAATGATTGCTTTGAGTCTGCGGCCAGTCCTAAGTCACAGAGACCCTGCTTAAAGAAACAAACGATAAAATGACTTTCTGGTCATTCTGACATTTGTATAGTCACTATAAATAGCTGTAAATCAGTTACTATGTAATGAGTTGAAATACTGAGTCATTTGTTCTAAAGCTCTCAAAAGAGCCACTGTTATCAGTGAGGTTATAGAAAATATCTTTGAGAGTCAGATTTCCTAGATTAAAACAAGGTCTATCTCTGTGTCTAATAACTGTGTGAACATGATCATATTTCTTAGTATGCTAAATCTAAATTACTTCATCTGTCAGTCTAAAGTATTACAATTTGCTTTACAGAATAATAATTGCATTAATATATTTAAACTGAATAAGTGTTTCCAAGCAATTTTATGATCCCTGAAAACTTTAATTGACTGTCCTTTTATTTTGCCATAATTTTATGCAAGAATTTTGAGGGACATGGAAGTGTGTAGTACTTTACTTCTTTCAAACAAATAAAAAACTTTAACATGCATTATGTAGATATAGTCTCGTGTGTGTGGATGTATTTATCCACATGTGTACATGTGGAATTCAAAGAAAACCTCAGGCATACCATTAACTTCATTTATATAGTCTGAGTAGCTTGCAAACCCCTGGATTCCTCTTATTTCTACCCCCCAAAATCTGCAAATACATGTGTGCCTGACATTTCTGTTGGGTCTAGGGATAGCGCTATAGTGCAGGACAAGGTCTTTACTAAACACACTATCTCCCTAGCCCTATTGGAGTCTGTAGTCTGCCTTAGACATCACTCTCAGTGCTACAGTCATTTTTTTTTTTTTTGGATGGAGGAATATATACAGAAGTTGTTAGAATTTATTCATGAGAATATTAATACCAAAGCACTTATTGGCTTTACTAAAGGTCATACTGCTTGGTGAATATACATAGTCTAATCACCACTTAATCACCACTACTCAAGAGTTAACCTCAGAGTATTGTTTGATTCAGAATGGGCAAGGCAGGTCAAGGTGGTGATGGGGAAAACCACCAACAGCTGACCTGAGCTAGTGGGAGCACACTGACTCTGGATTGACATCTAGGGAACTTGCATGGGACTGAATTAGGCACTCTGAATGTGGGTGACAGTTATGTGGCTTGATCTGTTTCAGGGTGGCTCTGGAAGTGGGGCAAGGAATTATCTTGGGTGCATGAATTGGTGTTTTTTAACCCATTTACTATGATGGGACACATTGCTCAGCCTTAATACTGGGTGAAGAGCTTGGTCTTGCCATTGCTTGGTATGTCAGATTTGTTGACATCCTAAGGGAGGACTTAATCCCTCTGAGGAATTGCAGGGGGAGGAGTGAGAAAAGAGGAGATGGGGATATGAGAAGCGGAGGGAGGAGAGACTGGTGAAATGAAAAAAGTAATAAATAAGAAAGAGAGAGAGGAAAGAAACAAAGAAAGTGAGAAAAGAAGGAAGGAAGGAAAAGAAAGAAAAGGAAGGAAGGAAGGAAGGAAGGAAGAAAGAAAGAAAGAAAGAAAGAAAGAAAGAGGCCCCATAGGTTCACAGAATTTTCTGTGTAACTTTGTTGAAGTAGGTATCACCTTGCTGGTGAGAATGTGTCACTGGGTGAGGACAGGAAGGTTTCAGATTTTCAGGG
Organism: Microtus oregoni; assembly: GCF_018167655.1. Taxonomy (NCBI): domain Eukaryota; kingdom Metazoa; phylum Chordata; class Mammalia; order Rodentia; family Cricetidae; genus Microtus; species Microtus oregoni. Next base: position 16,654,569 of record NW_024543080.1, on the reverse strand, counting down.
CACACCTATTGTCTCTCTGTCCTCCTGTTTTCTGCTGATCTGGATGACATAGAACTCTAGGTCCCTTCTTCAGCACACATCTGTTTAAAAGCTGCCCTGTTTCCCACAATGACTATAATTGAATCTACCTCTGAACCTATAAAACATATCCAATTAAGTGCTTTCCTTTGTAAGAGTCTCTGTAGTCAGGGCATCTCTGCAGAGCTATAGAAACTATAAGACAAACATTACATGAATAAAGAATAAAGAAAGTTTTTTTTTATTTTAACCAAGTATTCATGTTTTCCAAAAGTAGTTGACTCAAAATGTTGGTGCCTGAAATTGTAGGGTTTGTAATTTTTTAAAGTTTTTCAAGTACTTTTTAATAAATGGAAAGCAATAGAATTTCACTTTAAAATATAATTGCAAATAAGTCTCTGAATTCAATAAGCACCAATTACATAAGCCACAGAAATAAATGTGTAATATTTAATTGAGTTTTCTGAGCACTTTACGAATTCTTTGTTAACTAATATTAAGTGCACCAAAATGCACTCATTCACGTATCAGGAAGCTTATAATTAGCCATGATCTAAGTACTGTTGAAGAAAAGGAACCATTATTGTATTTATAGTCAGTTTAATAATGGAAGTGAAGTTCATAGATTTAAGTGTGCCTTTTAAAGTCCAATCCTTTGATTTGCAATGAAATTCGATTAGGTCAATCAGGGTAAAAATGTCTTTGTGATTGAATGCTGATTCTACAAGTAAGAGTAAAATTAATATCTGAATTTAGCTCTGGATTTACATTACGTTCCAATTATGTGGCTATGTGCAAAAATTGTTAGTTTTATATTTTAGAAGGAATGACATAAAAATAAGGAATAACACAGCATCGAAGAAGGTACTTATTAAATATTTATAGAATTCCTTAATTTTTTATAATATACTTAATATTAAAATATATAGTCTTTTTCACATGATCATGAATCTGTGTCAAGACCATCAAAGTGTCTGGGTGATTCTGTGATGACGAGAAAGGATCCGATGCCTCAAACCCTAGGAGTCGACTTGGAACCACCTCAAACAGAATTTTGCCAGTTTCAAGCGGTGCCTGACAGTTCCACAGAGCCTGTACAGCCAAGTGAAACAGTCAGACACTCCAGGAAGTGGCCGCTACTTCAGCTTTCCCAGGTCTTCCAAAGGTGAACAATGCCTCCACGCCTGCAGGACAAAAAGGAAGTAGTTTTAAGGACACTGCATCCTCATCCCCGCCTTTCATACTACCCCTTTCTGACTCTTCACTCTTTTTATAATAAATACAAACTGAGGAATAGTATTTGGGCATCTGTACTGGTCTGACTTCTGAGTATATGTCCTCAGCTGTAGCCACTAAGACCACCTCCTGTGCACATTCACTATGTTCCCCTTTAAAAGAACCCTGGCCATCTCCCATCTCTCTCTCTTTTTCTCTTTGACTCTGTCTCTCCCTCTTCCTAGCCCCTCCCCCCTTCTCTTTTCTCTCCTCTCCTCTGTTCCCAGAGGCTCCTCTCCCCTCTCCTTTTTTCCCTTTTCCCATTCACTTTCCTTTAATTAAAAATGCAACCACCTGAGCTCTGTTGCAAGGAGTTTGCAGTCACATGCCACTTTATTCAAATTACAACATAAAACTACTTTCTTATTTGCCACTTAAAGATTTTCTGCAGTTCTTAAAATGAAACCAATAAAATTAATGAAGCTACTAATGTGGTCCTTTGACCTTTAAGTTCATATTTTGTGCCATATTAGGCACAGAAGCATGCACATGTTGTCCATTATGATCACTTTTTTTTGGGGGGGGGGTATGTGATGAAATGAGACTCTCAGGTTTTATAAATCAGGATAATTGTGGTCTTATAAAAAGAATTGGACAGTCTTTTTGCTGGTTCAATTTTGTGGAATAATTTTAAGATTAATGGAGTTAATTCTTTGAAAATCTGGTGGAATTCTGTGCCATAAATCATCTGTCCCCTCCCCCATTTTTTGAAGGGATTGCTTTTAGTTATAGCTTCTATTTTACTAGAGACTGCAGGAATATTTGGATTGCTTTTTTGACCTTGGTTTATAACAATACATTGCTGACATTAGTCCATATCATCTTTAGTTACAGTTGTTACTATCTTGTACTTGACTTTAAAATTGAACTCTAAGATATGCATGTTTTCATAGGAATAAATAATACAAAGAAGCTCATTTGTATTCTTGATTTCATGCAGCCACTTGGAGAATGATATATTCTACCACGGTGGCTTGCAAGAATCCTAAAATACTTGACAAGAATTTCATTATAATACTCATAATATGTTCTTGATGGATATTCTATAACTATATTTAAGATTTAAGGCACAAACTTCCTCTCACATGCACTCACATTCAAACAAAATATTCCTTTTCTCCTATATTTTTAACATTTTCATGCAAGAGATACTTGAAGGACACTGAAGTTTGTCTTATTAATGTATATTTAACTTCATTGCTATATTTTATTTTCTTGTGTGTGTATGTGTGCATGTGGTGTGTGTGTGTGTGTGTGTGTGTGTGTGTGTGTGTGTGTGTGCTCACACATGCATTGTGGTGACACGCATAGTAAGGTCAGACAACACCTTACAAGAGAAGGTATCGTTTTCTGCTATGTGAGTTCCAAAGACCTAACTAGGGGTATCAGGCTCATCAGCTACTGCTTTTACATCTTCCTCATCTCATGTACATTTTCAGGTTAATCTTGGAATCAGTTAATGTGATGATGCCTCGATCATTCTCTTCATGCCGGATTTCTACATATCTATGAATTTATGTGCAGCACTAACTGGACATGGTTTGGGAGAGAAAAGAAAACAAAGCTAAAACACAACCTTAGGTGAGTGAGGAAGAGAAATTTTTGTCTGAGAGGAAGAGGAACTGGATGAACCGCACCGTAAGAAATTCTCCCAATACTAATAACAAGTAAACTAAGAGCCTCATGTGGTCACCTGATTGTCTTCAATATGCGACTCACAATGATTTAATAAAAAATGAAGCAGGATGATTACTTAAGTTAGTTCTTGATGGTAATGGAAGATACCATTCTTCATTTACTGGGTACCAACAGATTTAGGAGCTATAAATAGACTGCATCAAAATATCACCCAATTTCTGATATTATCAAGTTTCATTGCATTTTCTTAATTAATATACACATGACTAAGAAAAATGTTTTATTTTTAGAATAAAAATTGAGTTTTCTGTGCTTTCATTTCAAAATCAGTATCTCACTATGGGAATGAACTGGAAGAATTATTTTAACCAGTGCTTCCAAGGTAGCACTCAAATTATTCAAACTCTGAGTCTGAACAAAAAATCAACAAGGTATCAGAGCACAGCATTCTCACTTTGAACTTTCAATAAAAACTTGATCTCAGTTCTGCTTTTATTTAAATTCAGTTTAAGATAATTGGCCTAGAAATGTAAGCAAGTGAACAAACAAAACAAACAAAAATGATTAAATACACACAAATTTTAAAAGGACTAATAGTCTAAATCAGACCGGAGAATGTGGCCTTTGGTTTAGAAGATGCTTCCCCAGTTACATTGATATACCATCAATATGTAATGCCTCTGCTAATTTAACACTGTAGGCATTTCCTAAGATTTTTTTTCTTGCCTACTTTCCACTCCATTGCTTTGAATTCCACCTGCTTTTTGCTTTTGTGGTGAAGATTAAAGAATGAAATTACCCCAATGCAATACAACTAGAGCGCTAAGTGCCCTGACCCTTTTCCAGTGATTGATACACAGAGAACACATACATTGCCTCACCCTTTGCTACAAGTGGTTTCATAAGAACTCCCTTTCAACTTCAGAATTAACAGCCCTAGTACAATACATCAAAGAAGTCATATAATGTGTATAAAACCTAAGTAAATATTAAATTGTGCGTCTCTGAATGAAGCAGAACATTATGACCTTTGCAGTAACCCCAATTTATTTTAAATACCTTATATTTTAAAAAGTTAAATGCTTAATATAATTAAATGTTCCAAATAGCAAGTGCCTAAAAGTTTTAAAAATACCCTATGTCTTTTCTGAGGGCTGGACCAGATGTCTGAAAAAGTTTCTTAGTAGAGGACTCTCAGCATTTAATTAGGGAATAAAGGAACAATTTACTTCACAAATTCTTTGCCTGAACTAAAACAATCATAGTTTAATAAAATTGGAGAGCAGACTGGAAATATGAAAGCCATATGGTAGTTTTTGTACCTAACTTCTCTAAAAGTATCTCTCTCTCTCTCTCTCTCTCTCTCTCTCTCTCTCTCTCTCTCTCTGTGTGTGTGTGTGTGTGTGTGTGTGTGTGTGTGTGTATGTGTTTCTGTGCAAATTTATTATATGTGTTTGTCATGGCCAGAACTTGAAAACACCCTAAATGCCCCTCAACTGAAGAAAGGATAAGGAAAATGTGGTACGTTTACACAATGAAGTACTACACAGCAGACAAAAACAACATCTTAAATTTTGCAGGAAAATGGATGGAGCTAGAAAACATTACCATGAGCGAGGTAACTCAGACACAGAAAGACAATTATCACATCTACTCATTCATAGGTGGGTTTTAAACACAAGCAAAGAAAGTCAGCCTACAAACCACAATCCCAGAAAACTTAGACAATAATGAGAACACTAAGATCAACTTACATAGATCTAATCTACATTGGAATTAGAAAAAGACAAGATCTCCTGAGTAAATTGGGAGCATGGGGACCTTGGGGGAGGGTTGAAGGGGAGAGGAGAGAGGCAGAAAGGAAAGCAGAAAAAAATGTATAGCTCAATAAACATCAATTTAACAAGATAGTATTTCAGAGTCATTTTGATTTTCTTTTCCCTGATGACTACATATGCTAAGTAATTCTTTAAATGTCTTTTGACCATTTGATATCATTCTGCTGAGGAATCTCTATTTAAATCTGTACCCCATTTTTAAACTGGATTATTTGGTATTTTGATGTTTAATTTTTTTTCATTCTTTATAATTTTTGAGATCAGATCTCTGTCAGATGTGGGGTTGGTGAAGGTCTTTTCCCATTCTCTAGGCTGCATTTTGTCTTATTTACTGTGTCCTTTCACTGGGACCATCACCAGTAAAATAATCCGTGGTTAGACATCAGGTAATAGGTCCTAGAGAATGACATACTATGACTATTTTGCCAATTGAATACAGTACTAAAACAACTCTTAACCATTTGTTTCTATACTCACAGATTGCTGTATCTCTTATCTCTAGCTGTAGAAATGTCATCATCATATATTAGGTGGTTACTATAACTTGCCTAGATGCAGAGAACATAAAATCATGCAGTGTTCAATCTGAAAAAGGACATATGTATTGCATCTCTCCCCTAAAAGCCTGGGGATCATTTTCAAAGCATTGCTGGAATGATGTAAATGTTAGGAGATCACTACAAAAAAAATGGTGAAAGTGCATATGATCAACAGGTAAGTTGTACATATGAACTCTTGGTAATCATGATAAAATGTGTATGCTCAAGTCAGGCAAAGTCTTAGTGTGGATGTGGGGAAGTGGACATGAAGTCTCGCCTTGAGATGAGAAAATATTGACAATTTGCAGCTTTGTCAATAGCTTTGTTGAAAGTGGTAGTGAAACTTTTCTTTTAAGGTATAACCTTTGTAGGAGGACAACACTACAAGGCAGAACCAAATATTTGGGCAGCACAAACTAGAGTTGGTAACTTTTGTGTTGTTGCTGATTTGTTTCCATTTGTTTATTTGTTTTTAGACCCTGAGTACACATGGAAGGAAAGTGACCCTGAGAAGTGTAAGATGGAGGTCAAAAATGATCAAAATGCAGAGTATGAAATTCTTAATAAGTTAGTAGGAATAATATTTTAAAAGGAAATCAAAGAATTAGCGAGTGGCAAAAATACTTAAATATTTTTAGAAATATTTCAATAAGTTATTTTCTTAATAAAAATTATTAAAAAGAACACATACATAGCAGGCACAGAATGAATGTCCACATTCATAGTGAAATCAAAGCTGATGGTTATCTTTGTTTTTGATTCACACCAAAAGTATGTTCCTCACATGGAAAGAGTAGAGCATCCCCAAGGAGTAACAATAGGAATTTTATATTGAAGGTTTATGAAATATTCATTTATGAAAACTTGACACAACTGAAATAGGAACTGCATGCTATAATAATTGCCAAGAACTTGTCAGTCATGTGCCTTCACACGCTGTGTTCACAGTGTCAGGTAGTGATATATTGGAACAAAGCATCTCTCTGCTTGCCAGCTTTATCTGTAAAATGAAAACAGGGCATACCTCCTAAGTAATCTTAAGTATCAAATTGTAGCATTTTGATTTTTAATCAGCTAAATTTACAGGTATTACCTACTCTGTTAAATGAAAGCTTGTGTTTTTTAAAATAGATACTTAACAATATTAAAAGAATATCTATATCATTAATTAGAATATTCACCAAACAAGAATTGGAAGTATGATGTAATAAGTTGAATAGTAATAACAAAGCTTGAAATTGTATTCTAATTACATGGCAAAACCAGTCAATTATTTCATATGTAGAGTGAAGGGGGATCATATTTTTGGAGGAAGTGAGATATGTTTGCTTCCTACAGACCTGACTTCAATATAAAAGTGAACATGAAAAATTATGTATTATTTCTGCCATTTAATTTTTTAAATTTCCTTAATTTGTCTGTGTAATTGCTTTCCTTAGTAAGCCTGTGTGTGATTGATGACAGAGAATGTCAGAAGAAGGCATCTTAGCATGTAGAACTAAGCATACATAAGCAGAATATGGGTTCTGGGTATTAACCCAAGTCCTCTGCAAGGTCAGCCAGTACTCATAATTGTTGAGACTTTTCTGTCGCCCCCTGTTTTTGCCATTTTACATTTTTTAGGCTTTCTTATGAGAAAAACTTCACTGATAGATATACTCATTTGCAAGAATTAGTGATTCTCAAATTAAACATCAGTTGTGAAATTAACATGAAATATTTTTCTAATTCTTTCTCTAGGTAAGTTACTTAAGCAATGTAGTTAAAACAGGCTTTATATTGGCATTAATTTGCATGGAATAGATATCAATTCATTTAAAGGATGAAAGTCTCTTTTGTTGCATCCTAAAGGTCACGACACTCACACTTACAGGTTAGCTTCGCTGTTGTTGTCACTCTCCTGCCATATAACAAGGAAAGGTGGTAATATGATTTTATGCTAACTAATTTGAGTTTTCTCAGGCTGTAAAAACAAAGGAAGTTCATCCAATTCTCCTTACTCCAAACATTCTGCAACTTAGGTATGATGGTTAGTACAAGAAATGCATTGAATTCCCATTCCAGAATATATTTTAGGGTTATCTTGTCTTCATGTAACTTGTTGGGCACCCAAGTGAATGAGTATTACCCATGAGAATAAGTGTGATTCCAGTGGCCCAAACATAAGCTAAATCACTGATACACCTGCCTCTTCCTTAGGGGCCCATAAAATTATTCTCAAGCTTAGTTTTCTTGTGTATGTGACTCTACAAAAGGCAGAAATTAGGAAACCTGTGCAGTGTAGAATGCAATGGCCCTCATGTCTTTGTCTATGCTACACATAAATTAAATAATCAAAAGGAACAGAAGTGCAGAACACTGTGGACTCAAAATAAATTCTGGCTTTATTTTTATGGTTTTTTATATGTGTAAATATTTAACCTGCATGTATATCTTATGCATGTCATGTGTATAATCAAAATATATTATTAGGTTAAAGAGAAAACAGGCCACACCTTTTATTTCCACCTTCATATTTAATACCTTTTCACTTCACTATAAGAAATGGTTAATATTGAAAATGACAATGAAAACGTTACTTAGGTTGGAATATTTGAAAAATTTGATGGCATTTATACAATTTTTCTAACTGATAACAAGATAAAGACCAGCTAGAGATAAATTATCTAGTTCATGCATTTACTACTTGTAATGTGTATACAGAAGGCAATTTGAGCCTTGTCTTCAACAATGACTGATTATAACAATTACCATGGGATCTTTTCTTGCATTACTTCTCTGATATGTGCTTGTTCTTCTATATCCTCATCCCCAGGTACTTCCTGTGGAAATGATCTGCAGAGGATTGCAATTAAGAAGTATGTTAAGAAACTACTGATCTGGATAGAAAATTAATTGTACTTACATTCATCTAAAGATACTGAGATTTACATTTGTGGCAAACCATTTTTTCATTCTGTTAACTAAATGATTTTATCTATTGTTAACACAGTTTTTTTCTTTAGCCCCAGAGTACATTCCAGTGTGTTTAATCATAGTCTTAAGACTCTTGAATGTGAGGGACTACTGACAGTTAACATTCACTGAAGGACTCAAGTAATTACTGAAAAAAAATTCCCCTTTTCCCATGATCATCTGTACCAAAAGAGTAAGTAACAAACTCAGTGATTACACACAATGAATACATGAAAGTACAAGAATGAATATTGGGAAACAGAGCTTCACAGAACAATCAAGGTTAGGTAAAAGAGGAATGCTAGACAAATTCTTTATAGAAATAAAAAACTATCAAATCTTAAGGAATATAAAAAGTAATGTAGAAGCAATATTTTGTGCCTAAACAAATAGGTGATACTGATTTCAGAGTATCTTATGAAATGATTTCTATCTTATTTTTTTTTAAAAAAACTTATTCAACTACTTACTCCTCCTTTTTTTTTCTTTAACAGGATTCCTCAAGCCACCACAGTGATGGGTATGGGTCTCTGCATTGGTTTCCTTCAGTTACATGATGAAGGCTCTCTGATGACAATTAGGATAGTCACCAATCTGGCTACAGGATATGGCTAGCTCAGGCTACTTGTGCACTGTTACTGGGAGACTTAACTGGGGTCACTTTTGTTGATTCATGGGAGTTCCCCTTGCACCAGATTTCTAGCCTGATCCCCAAATGCCACCCATGTAAGGAATCTTTCAATCCTCTTCCCCTCTCACCGTCCCCTACCAAACCCTCATGTTCTCATCCCCATTCACCTAGAGAGTTTCCAGGAGATCTTTTCTATTTCTTCTTCCCAACAAAATCCATGGATCCCCCTTTGAACCTGACTGCAGCACAGTTATCCTTTATTTTACAAGTAATATAAACTTATGAGTGAGTAAATACCGTGGCTGTCTTTCTGAGTCTGTGTTACCTTATTCAGAATATGATATTTTCTTTTGTTCTATTTGCTTTCAAATTTCATGATATTGCTGTTTTTTTTTGTATTGAGAAAAGGAGAAGAAAAAAAACAAGTTTCCACCTCCTCCCAGCCTCCCATTTCCCTCCCCCTCCTCCCACCCTTCTCCCCCTCCTCCCACCCTTCTCCCCCTCCCCCACTCCTTTCCCCCTCCCTCTCCAGTCCAAATAACAGCTGAATAATACTCCATTGTATAAATGTAACACCTTTTCTTTTTTTCTTCTTCGATTGAGGAGCATCTAGATTGCTTCCAAATTCTGGCTATTAAGAATAATGCTATGAAAAAATATCTTTGTTACATGATTGTTAATTCTTTTGGTATATGACCAAAAGTGTTGTAGCTGGGTCTTGAAGTAGATCAATTACTAAGTTTTTGAAAAACAGCCATATTGCTTTCCAAAGTGACTGTACAAGTTCCCTTGCTACCAGCAGTAGCATATGGAAAGAGCTCAATATAATGCACATTCTATTGTTGATACAATGGTTGCATAAACTTATAACCCAACTACCAATTTTCTCCTCTTTCTCCAACTTTTGTTATCAGATTTCTTGATAAGACAGCCTTTGATTGGCTCAAAGAGTATCTTAAAATATTACTAATTTGTGTTTCTTAGAATATTATGAAGGAGTGAATGCTACTAACAGAGCTAAGTGATGAAAGAGCATATGAAGCAAATTGTGTTTCCAGGTTTAAGTCTATTATGATTCTCTATGTTTCACTTTGGATGATGGATAAATGCATAAAATTATGTCAGTTGTGATAGGGTAAAATTCAATGTGCACTTCAACATCTTGAGAATTGTGGAGGACCTCTCGACCGGCGAGAAAGAATGACCACCACATCAGGATTCCACTCAGATCACGCTTTTACTGGAGTGCCCTTGATTGATGGGGAGCAGGGAATGAGGGGGGCAGGAGAACAAGGGGCAAGAGGTGAAAGGCAGGGAGAGCATGAAGCAAAGGGGCCGGGGTGCACTTAGGCAGCCGCTTAAATAGGGAATTGGCGCATGGGTCGCCCTGTGATTGGCTGCCACCAACAGCTGACACCAGACCACATCAGGATAGGCTCAAGGATCCTTATCCACCGTGCATGCAGGAAGGGGGGACGCGCAGCTCTCAAAGCCATAGCCAAATATGGAGTTTTTTATTACCAACAAGACAGGATGTTGGTGCCATCTTGTAATGGCGATCCTGTCCGGCTCACTACAGTTCCCCCTTATTGTTTGTAAGCAATGAGCGCAGGACTAACGTCATCCAATCTGACCCCCACCTCATGATGTGTTGGTCGATCGAGGATGGAAGATATTTTCCATGGACACACCTTCCCCTGTGCAATGGGTACTTGAGGAACCCTGGGGGTGCAAAGGCTGTGTCGCAGGAACCTACAACCACACTCCTTCCCAAGTGCAATGGATCGACAGATCCCATGGGGTGCAAAGGCTGTGCAGGAGGAACCTACATCCGCACACCTACCCAAGTGCAATGGATCAATCAACAGACCCCATGGGGTGCAAAGGCTGTGCAGGATGAAAGCCCTAAGCGTCTCTTAGTGCTGACAACCATATCTGGGGGAAGGAGCCACACTCCAGGGTAGCTAAAGCCTGAGAGATTATAACCTTGTCCCAATATAGCCTAATCCCTATTGGTCTGGGCTCGAAGGCAGCAAACCAACCACAGGTACAACACACAGCCATCCAGGCAGCTTGCCAAAAACATGCCCACGGAACTGAAAGCACAGGGACCCTTTCACTATCCTAAAAGGGACACTTTAGACTTATAACTCAAGGTTTCTATCGGTGGTAAAAATCTGGGGAAATCATGGCGAACGGGCATCACCTTTGGGAAGGCTGACAGGCTTCTCCTTCTGTGCTCCACCTTCCCCTGGATCCACGTCATCAGGGATAGGAACTTTCTCCAGCGACTCAGCCTCTTCCTTAGGAACTTCCTTGATCATGCGTGTCAGCCGGCTCGGAACCCAAAGCGGAGCCTCTTGGCCCTGTGGAAAAACACATACAGCTCCCCTGGATCTTGCCACCGCAAGATCCGGTCCATACCATTTGTTATCCAATATCTTTCCACATCACATATTCCTTTTGTTCCATAGGGCCTGCTGCATGCTTTTCAGCTGCTGCAGTACCCTACTCATTCAGGTTTAAAAAGTTAAGTGTGAAGAGAGCAAGGGAGATTCTTTCCCTGGGGGAAGCAGATTCAGCTATTCCCCCTTTTTGTTTTTGTAGAATTTTTTTAATATTTTTGTTGGCTCTCTCCACAATACCTTGTCCTTGTGGATTGTATGGAAGACCCGTAATGTGGGTCATTTGGAGCTGTGCGCAAAAGGCACGAAATCCATGGGAGGTATATGCTGGGCCATTGTCTGTCTTTAGGCGTAGGGGTTTTTCCCAGGCAGCCCAGGCATCAAGGCAATGTGTTTTTACATGAGTCACCTTTTCTCCCGCTAGGGGCGTGGCATGAATAATGCCAGAAAAGGTATCCACTGATACATGTAAATATTTTAATTTGTCAAAACCAGGCAGATGGGTAACATCCATTTGCCACAACGCGTTAGGTTGTAGCCCTCTAGGGTTGACCCCAACATTAGGGGGGTATAAAAAGGTCACACATGAAGAACAGGCTTTAACTATATCTCTGGCTATCTGTCTGGAAATATGAAATTTTTTTCTAAGGGTATTGGCAGACACATGCCAAAGCTTATGAAAATCTTGTGCTAATTTTACAGGGTCTGAGACGACCAAAGCCATAGACCGGGTAAGGCAGTCAGCCAAATCATTGGCCTCAGACATGGGTCCTGGAAGCAAAGTATGAGCCCGAATATGTCCAATGAAAAAGGGATTATCCCTTTGTAAAATGCATGTTTGAATTTGACATAAAATATTGGAAACTGTACTTGAATTTCTAACAAAGGCAGCCATCTCCAACGAGGCAACAGCATTCACCACATATTTAGAATCTGAAAATAAATTGAAGGGTTTTGAAAATCTTTTAAAAACTTTTAGCATGGTCATACATTCCGTGACTTGTGGGGAATCAGGTCGAAAATCAAGCAAAATGGGTTCCCTACCTTGAATTACTATGGCACCTTTGCCAGTTTTGGAGCCATCAGTAAAAACAGTCAAGGCCATATTAATGGGCTTTTTAAAGGTAACCTTAGGAAAATACACTAAGTTCCTTTCCACAAAATTTAATAGGGGATGTCTTGGATAGTGATTATCAATAAGGTTAGGAAAAGTGCCAACCAAAACAGCCCATTCATTTACTGTAGCTGCCAATGTCTCCACCTGTCCCTTGGTATAGGGAATAATCAATTTATCTGGCATGGTTGCAAAAGATGTTAAGCAATGTTTTATCCCCATTACCGCTTGAGAAGCAACCAACTCGGGATAATATTGAATGGCTTTGGTACCTGAAGAATTACCATGGATCCACCATAAAGGGCCATCTTGCCATAGCACCCCAGTAGGGTAATGTGTAGTTTTTAAGATGTATAAGAATATGGGCAAAGCAGGATTGACTTGGCACAATTGTGCCTTAGTCATTGCTTTCTCCACCTGTTTTAAAGCCTTTTTAGCCAAGGGGGTCAAAGTTTTGTTTGAATTAACATTTGGATCACCTTCCAAAATAGAAAACAAGGGCAACAACTTTGCCCGGGGGATGTTTAAATACCCCCTAATCCAATTAATATCCCCCAATAATTGTTGAAAATCATTAAGTGTCATCAAATGATGGGTGTGAATGGAAATCTTTTGAGGGGTCACCGTCAAAGGGGATATAATTGCCCCCAGAAATTTTATAGTAGTAGTCTCTTGGATCTCATCGGGTGCCAAGACCAGGCCCCAACATGTAGAAAAATGAAAATAGATCTACATCCATCTCCATATACAAAATTTAAGTTTAAATGAGCCAAAAGTCTTAGTATATAAAAATTATGTTGAATCTTACAGAGAAAAATTTTTGAAGCACATTTTGTCATATCTTAAACACAACCTCAGTGGCACAAACATTGTGAGAAACCATAAATTATATCTCCTGAATTGAGAAACTTTGTATAACAAGGCTAGAGTGGGAAAAGATCTTTACTTATTACAGACCTAAACTGAAAATTTTCAATAGACGAACTTAAAAATGACTGAGAGACATTTGAAAAATTTTTAAACATAACATCCTTTAGCCATCAGAGAAATGTAAACCAAAACTTTGAGATTTTATCTTAACCTTGTAGAAATGACCAAGATTAAAAATTACTGCTAACAATTTATGCTTAAGAAAAAGTGGTTAAAGAAAAAAACTTATTGCTGGAAGTGTAAACCGACACAGTCATCTTTGGATCACACATTGTATTGAAAAACCTGAACAAATCTAGACTCCTCCAGCAGGAAGAGAAGAAACAAAAATCCAGGATTAGCTGCTTCAGCGACCCTGCATCAGGAACTAGCTGAAGACAAAACCAGACTGCAATCCTGATAACAATCCCGATAAACAGTTGAGTTCTCTCCTTGTGATTATTAGCTTGCTGTTTTAGGAACTAGCTGATTATGACCTTGGGAGTGGTCCCGAGGCAGGGAGTCCCCCTGTGACCACCATTGGATTTTTGGAATTTATGACCCTCCCTGAGTATAGGGCTGTGGCCTCTTTTCTTAAAAAATTTTTTTTCCAGGTCACTAGGGGTCGAACTCCTCCCCGGCCAATCAAAGCCATGTGACCTTAGCAAGGATGGTCTCAGGCGAGCCATGTGGGGGCCCGCGCCATCCCTAGACCTTAGTGAGAGTCTCCCCAGCATTGGGAGTCTCCCATTATGTCTATTTTTTTAAAATTAGGCAAATATCTACCTCAAAACTTAGCAATACCCCTTTTGGGCCTAAATACAAAGTTGTTTAACCACAAAAACATGTGCTCAGCCTTGCTTAGAGGTGTGGCTGAGCAGAGCAGTTGGGCCGACCTGATCCAGGCCGGTTGCCCCGGGCTAGGACAGAGGTTCAAGCTGGTGAGCCTCACCAGGGTCATGCTGCCCTATGCCATGAGGCCCATGCTGAGAGTGGCCTAGCCTTCTAGCCTGTAGGTCCTCAAGGCAGGTCCTGTGTTTGTAGCTTTGCATCTTGGAGCCGCAGCTGTTCACATTCTACAAAATCTGGAGGCCTCGGTAACTCAAACCAGCAGAATATAACTTCCTTTCTTAGCATATCTTGTTTAGCGGCCATATCTCTACCAAGCCTATCATAGGATGACACATTAAGATTGCCAGAGGCGGCTTTCTCTATTTCTTCCTCCTCCTCAGACCGATCCAGGCCCGCAAATTCCTCGAGTGCTGGATAGAGGGGACCTTCCCTCTTCTCATTAGCCTCTCTTTTAGAGAGGTTTGTACCAGGATCCTTTTCTCTTACTTTTTTTCTTTCAGGCCTTTCCAAGTTTCCTTCCTTTGAATCTGAATCTGAAAAACTGTTCTTGTGTTTAATGCGGGCCTTTCGCCCCTCTCTCAGAACGTCAACGCTGTTCCCTGTTCTGAGGTTGCGGCCAGACTTACGGCAGTGCAACCAGAGACAGCAGGCCAGTTCAAACACCACAAATGCCACGAACACGAGACCAAACACCCAAGAACCCACTCCCACAAACAGCATACTTGGGGAGACTGAAATTAGCATACTGGGAGAAACTTACCAATGTCGCCACTCCGCGTGTTGAGTTCAGAATCCTCTTCGGCCCTTCGCCTGGTGACCTAAGTTCCCGGGTTTCGGCACCAGCTGTGGCGGAACTCTCGACCGGCGAGAAAGAATGACCACCACATCAGGATTCCACTCAGATCACGCTTTTACTGGAGTGCCCTTGATTGATGGGGAGCAGGGAATGAGGGGGGCAGGAGAACAAGGGGCAAGAGGGGAAAGGCAGGGAGAGCATGAAGCAAAGGGGCCAGGGTGCACTTAGGCAGCCGCTTAAATAGGGAATTGGCGCATGGGTCGCCCTGTGATTGGCTGCCACCAACAGCTGACACCAGACCACATCGGGATAGGCTCAAGGATACTCATCCACCATGCATGCAGGAAGCGGGGACGCGCAGCTCTCAAAGCCATAGCCAAATATGGAGTTGTTCATTACCAACAAGACAGGATGTTGGTGCCATCTTGTAATGGCGATCCTGTCCGGCTCACTACAGAGAATGTTTAACCTAACATAATGATAGAATTCAGGTGTGATTAATTTTGACGTGTGATATTTCTTTGCAAAATTTTTTGTAATGGAGTTTATTCAAAATCTTTGAAAAGTAAAAAAAATATTACAGGCAAAGAAAAAAATTAGATGTTGTTATAACAAATGAGTTATTCATAGAAAAACTGATAATCACTTACCTATGAAAACCCAGTATGCAATATATGTTGATGTATTTGTATTGCTGTAACCACACACAGGAAAGATTGATATCATGAGAGTTTTCAAGGATTGTTTTCCTGTTATGGTTAATTATTAATGATAGCTATTTTCTATCAAATTTATTGACAAAATTTACCTAATCACATTGGTTTATCAAACAAGAAGCAGAAGAGAGGGAAAGAGAGAGAGTTGCTGTAATCTGTAACTCTCCATCTATTATTTTCTACTATAGCGCGCAAATTTTAATTTTTGAGAATAAAATAAATAAAGCATTTCTATCTTCCATTCCCTCCCTGGTATCTATTTCATCTGTCTTTCAAATGAATGGCCTGTTTTACATTCATTTTTTTATTTTTTTTATTGAGAAAAGGAGAAAAAAACATAAACAAAAAACAAGTTTCCACCTCCTCCCAGCCTCCCATTTCCCTCCCCCTCCTTCCACCATTCCCTCCCTTCTCCCACTCTTCTCCCCCTCCCCCCACTCCTCTCCCACTCCCTCTCCAGTCCACAGAGCAGTCTGGGTTCCCTGCCCTGTGGTAATTCCTAGGTCCTCCCCCCTCCGTCCATATCTAGGAAGGTGAACATCCAAACTGGCTAGGCTCCCACAAAGCCAGCACATTAAGTAGGATCAAAACCCCATGCCATTGTCCTTGGCGTCTTATCAGCCCTCATTGTTCGCCATGTTCAGAGAGTCCAGTTTTGTCCCATGGTTTTTCGGTCACAGTCCAGCTGGTCTTGGTGAGCTCCCAGTAGATCAGCTCTACTGTCTCAGTGGGTGGGTGCACCCCTCGTGGTCCCGACTTCTTTGCTAATGTTCTCCCTCCTTCTGCTCCTCATTGGGACCTTGGGAGCTCAGTCTAGTGCTCCAGTGTGGGTCTCTGTCTCTATCTCCATCCATCACCAGATGAAGGTTCTATGATGATATGCAAGATATTCGTCAGTATTGCTCTAGGATAGGGTCATTTCAGGTTCCCTATCCTCAGCTGCCCAAGGAACTAACTGGGAACCTCATCTTGGGCACTTGGGAGACCCTCTAGGGTCAAGTCTCTTGCCCACCCTAAAGTGGCTCCCTTAACTAAGAATTGTGGTTCCGTGCTCCCCTATCCAGCCTTCCTTTATCCCAATCCTCCTGTTTCCCCAATTCCCCCCTCCTTCTCTTCTACCTTTTCTCTCCCCATCTCCCCTTACCCTCATCCCACCCCACCCCCAAGATCCCAATTTTCTCCCCGGCAATTTGTTCTACTTCCCTTAGCCAAGAGGATAACTATATGGTTTTCCTTGGATTCACCTTCTTACTTAGCTTCTTTAGGTTCACCTATTGTAGACTCCGTGACCCTTATTTATGGCTAGAAACCAATTATGAGCGAGTACATCCCATGTTCATCTTTTTGGGATACCAAAACCACTCAAAGACTCAACCAGGAAAGAGAACTACAGGCCAATCTCACTCATGAATATCGATGCAAAAATCCTCAACAAAATAGTGGCAAACCGAATCCAAGAACACATCCGAAAAATTATCCATTATGATCAAGTAGGCTTCATTCCTGAGATGCAGGGCGGTTCAACATATGAAAATCTATCAATGTAATCCAGCATATAAATAAACTGAAAGAAAAAAAAACATATGATCATTTCATTAGATGCTGAAAAAGCATTTGACAAAATTCAACATCCATTTATGTTAAAAGTCTTGGAGAGATTAGGGATACAAGGGTCATACCTAAATATAATAAAAGCTATATACAGCAAGCCGACAGCTAACATCAAATTAAACGGAGAGAAACTCAAAGCCATCCCACTTAACTCAGGAACACGACAAGGCTGTCCACTCTCTCCATACCTCTTCAATATAGTGCTTGAAGTTCTAGCAATAGCAATAAGACAGCATAATGGGATCAAGGGGATTCGAATTGGAAAGGAAGAAGTTAAACTTTCGTTATTTGCAGATGATATGATAGTGTATATAAGCAACCCCCAAAACTCCACCAAAGAACTTTTACATTCATTTTTTGTTACATGCAATAATGTAGGTGTGTATGCATATATAGTCTTAAATACAGTCTGCTCAATTTGTATGACTTTACTTTTACATGTTCAGGATTGAACATATGTCATTGGATAACCAATTCCTGTGTTCTTCCCTACTGAAGACTATTTCTAGAACTCTCAGCATTTTTTAGATATGTGTAATTCTTTCTTTATAGTTCAAGCCTTTTGCTCTTTCTCCATCCACTTTGGCATGACTATTGGTGACATCATTCCACAGCTCAAGTTTAGGCTGTGTTGGTGCTGACAAATCTACGGATACATTAGTGGTACATATACTTTATAGGTAAACAACAGCTAATTAAACTCAAGACTTATATGGCCAGCTACTCAGACATAGTGAAGTCATAGACATTGAAGGAAAACCTACATTCTGTGCATAATAAACCCACCTAATTCATAAAAATAATATAAATATATGGCCTTATCCTCCCAGATATATATAGTCCAGTCTTCCCCATATAGCAAAGAAACATATTTTTTTTTTGCAAAATACAACATTCTTCGTAACTACTGAAGAAATACAAATACAGTTTTACAAATTTTCTCTACTAATCAGTTCTTTAAATACCAACCTAAAGCAAGAGGCAATACAGAAAATAATAATGTTCCTGTGTAAGTGATACTTGACTTGGTGCCCAATCAGAGTGTATTTAGCTAGGAATGATACATAACAGGAACTGTATATGCACTTTTTGTTTCCCTTTGCAATATCAGATATAGGAATAACATCTAAATTACTGTATTCTGTTGCCTTCTTATTTTTTATCCTTCTTGCCTTTGACCCTCTTATTTTGACTTCCTATTTATTTGTTTTACACATTGGAGCTCAGACTGACTTGAAACTCTGGATCCTCTTACACAATCCTCTCCAGTGCTACGTACACCATCACATAAGTTCAAGTTACTTACCTTCGATGTCCTAGATAGTGGACAACGAGGAATACTGAGAATTCAAGAACAATTGCAGTGGGTTTTTGATCCTACTGCACGTACTGGCTTTGTGGGAGCCTAGGCAGTTTGAATGCTCACCTTACGAGACCTGGATAGAGGTGGGCAGTCCTTGGGCTTCCCACAGGTCAGGGAACCCTGATTGCTCTTCGAGCAGATGAGGGGGGGGACTTGATCGGGGGAGAGGGAGGGAAATGGGAAGCGGTTGTGGGGACGAGGCAGAAATCCTTAATAAATAAATAAATTAAAAAAAATGAGAGAGAGAGAGAGAGAAAAAAATACCTTCATTAAAATTTTTTGAACTAAAAAATAAAACATATTGAATATTGTTTATTTATATTTTAGTTCAAGGTATCTTTGTTTTGGATGCTGTTCCATATGTTAAGGGAGTATGTATGGAGTAACAGAAGCCACAGCCAGAGATTGTGAAAGATGGTGAAAGAAAGACAGATTTCTTATACTTTTTAAATATATTTTGGTTAGGGACTCTTGGGGTGGCATACAGTGACAAAATCTCTATGGTCATAATATGTCATCCATTCATTTGATTTTTCATGGTTATTTATCAGTTTTATTTATTTTTTTAAGTTCTCACACGGATCTTGTTCTTCCTCACCACTCATCTCTCAGACTCTATGCAATTCCCTACCCGTGCAGCTTAAAATGTTCTATCTAAAAACCAAGAACAAAAAGCAAAGGAAATTTTAAAAGTGCCCAACAAGACAGAAAATACCTAAACAAATATAAAATCAAAAAATAAATCATGGAGCATATTTTTTGTTGGACAGCGGCTCCTGAGCATGCAGCTTCCAAGTAATGTGTTCGATGTTTGATATATTTAACTACATTTCATGAAATAAAACTGATTTTTTTCCCAACATGTATTAGTTGCAAAACACTTCTCGGTTATGGATAGGATTTTGTGTTTAGTTCCGTCTCTCCATTTTGGGATTTTATCTGGTTTGGACCTGGGAACGTCTTGTGTGTGCTGTCCCAGTATCTATGAGTTCATATGTAGTTTGTATTGTTGTGTTTGGAAGATGGTTTCTTTATATTCATTCTTCCCCTTTTGCTTGTATAATTATTGCACATCCTCTGCCACATAGACCATTGAATCTTATGGAAAGAGAATTGATGAATGCATCCTATCTCATACTGAGTGCTCCAAATTTTCTCCATTACTTCACATTGTACAATTGTGAATCTCTGTGCTAACCACCATCTACCACAAGAACTTATTCTGTATTGAGAATTATACAATACCTTTATTGAGGTATGGGTATAGCTATAGGGCATTAAGTTTTATTCTGTGTTCCTTTAGCAGAAATAATAGGTGTATGTTTTCCCTGTAGGTACCTGACCTGTCTAGTCTCTTGGATTGGTTATTTTTACAGTGTCAATTATTGGCTCCATGTCATGTGAGTGGGGCTTAAACATAATCAAAAATTATATGGGCTTTAAGAATTCAGACATCTTTAAGGAAAAATTTAAATGACATGGCCTGTCCCCTTCCTGGATTCACACAATGAAACAAATAAGTCCAGTTCACAAAAGGAGTTCAAGTCATTGCTGTTTGTTTGTTTGTTCTCCCCTCCCCCCTAAACAGGGCTTCTGCCCTGGTTGTCCTGGAGCTCGCTCTGTAGACCAGGCTGCCACGCACTCGGAGATTCTTCTGCCTCTGCCTCCCAAAACGTGTGCCACCACTGCCTGACTCAAGTCATTGTTTTATTAAAAGAACTTTTATTAGCTTTTTTTCTGCTCATGTATTTGATTGTTTTTACCATTTTCGTATCTGCATCAAGAAAAGAAGCTGCTTCATGGAGACATAAAGTCTTCAAATGTTGTAATTAAAGGTGATTTTGAAAAAAAAATTTCTTGGTTACTCCCATAACATTTGTGAAGCTAAGCTATTTCTTATAGTATATCTTACAGTATGATCACTTTATTAGGTTTCAGAGTATGTCAGTGGGTGAGGTTAATGATTGTCTTTCTCCTCTGATAATGTTCAGAGTCCTTCCACCAAAATGACTAACAGAGAGACCCTAGATGTTCTCCAGGAGCCGGAGTCCCAAGTGCAGGGATATACGCTGGAAGAAGGCTCTTGGACAAGACAGCAGTGGCAGGCTTCAAAATAGTCTAGAAACACTAAAATGGAGAAGAAAGAGGACACATCTCGCTTATGTGGGGCCCACCTAATTGTGGCAATTGTGGCATCCACGGCAAAGAGCAGCTCTTTCTGTTCAGAAAGCGTCACAAAGGCATGGACACATTATAGAAGGAAAGACGTAAAAGGTTGGTGGGCAGAACACTACCATGGTTCTTGGAAATGCGCTTTAATAGTGAAGTTTTGATGTGAAACATTTTGTTATTGGGAAGCCACTCTTTCTTACAAAGTTGACAATAAATGTGATGGCTAACAATTTATTGTTAATAATAATTATTTATGTGAGGACTTATTTCTAATATAATTTTTATGACAAAATATTTTAGCCTACCATATATTATGAAAATTTTCTGCTAATTTAAAATTTTCAAAAAATGTTTCAAGACACATAATTGTCTGTAATTTATTTAGATAACTTCACAGGGAACTGAGCTTGAATTGTCAAGAATTTTTTTTTTCATTTGCCACAGTAACATATATGGAATTATGGACTTTTCTCATTTTAAAAATACACAATAAGAAAAGTAAATAGCTATGCAAAATCTTGTAATTGAAAACTGCTTTTTAAATATTATCTTGCTTGATATAATTTAAATAGAATTTGAATTTAAAAGACATAGTCCTTTTTTTTTTTGATCCTATGATTTCTAAGGAGAAGTGGAATTCTAACTGATGTCTTATCATAACCGACAATCAAAATCTTGAAAACCCAATATGTGAATCAGGGTTCTAGAAAGTCAGGATTCACACAGATAGGGGGGAGGAATGCTCGTGTCACATACCGACATGGGTTTGTTATAAAGAAATAAAGATGGGGCAAAGCTCTTGTGAATATACCTTTGCTAATAAATATTTAAGAGTAATCAGGAGAAAAAGATTTATTATCATAATCTTACCAAGATTGACACATCTTTCCTTTTACACCTAAACAAATCAATGACAAAATAGTTATTTTTAAATTTAATTACACTGAGCAATTAACAACCATAAGCCAAAGAAGTCACACTGAATAATCCTATATTCTGTTAGCTACTGCATATAGTTCTCTGTGCCAACACTGATGTGCCAACGGCACTATGCCAAAAACTACTCTTTGAGAAAGAAACTTCTATGTAAGAAATTGTGAAGAAAGTTAATAACCTGATTTTGTAATCAGCACAGGTAATCTGATGTGTCTTCAGCTCTATTTGAGCAGATTCATTTCATTTTGAAATTGTTTTGATCCATATGTCTATTTCCCAGATGGCTTGAAAGATCCCTTATGAAGATACTCATTTTTAAGAATTTGTCCTAACTCAATTCATTATAGGATTTCCTATTTTGAATTATTTCATGTTTCCGCATTTGATTTTTTTGCTCTATTGTATTTCATTTGTATTTCATTATGCCTCCATCTGTCTGTGATGTCTATAAGTGTTTACACTCCTCTGGCATGATGTCATTCTAAACTTCATTGACGTTATTATATATCTCCTCATTTAAGCAATATCCATTTTTCAATAAGTTTTCTCTATTGATGGTTTATATAAAATGTTTATTACAATAAAGTGTTCTTGGGTATTTTTCTAGATGTCTGATTTGTACCATTATTCAAAAACATGTCGTATCTTACATCTGCTCAGACAACCCTTTTAAGTATAGGAACATGTCTGTCTTCATTCAAAATGCTCTTTCAATAGTTAATGAATTTGTGCCGGGCCTTGGTGGCGCACGCCTTTAATCCCAGCACTCGGGAGGCAGAGGCAGGTGGGTCTCTGTGAGTTCGAGGCCAGCTTGGTCTAGAAGAGCTAGTTCCAGGACAGGAACCAAAAAAGCTATGGAGAAACCCTGTCTCGAAAATAAAAAAAAAAATAGTTAATGAATTTGAACAACTTTTTTCCTGATTTAGGAGGATCTTCTGTTTTGTGTTGATTTCATTGGTTAAATAAAGAAACTGCCTTGGCTTTTTGATAGGGCAGAAAATTAGGTAGGTGGTGCAGACAGAACAGAATGCTGGGTAGAAGGCAGTGTGACAGATGCCATGGCTCTCCTCTTCGAGACTGACGCTAGTTAGACTCATCCTGGTAAGCCACCGTCAAGTGACAATATAGATCATTAGAAATGGGTTAAATCAATATGTAGAAGCTAGCCAGTAAGAGGTTAGAACTAATGGGCCAGGCAGCAATTTAATTAAAACAGATCTCTGTGTGAATATTTTGGGCACAAGCTAGCCAGGCAGCCGGGAGCTGGGGGGCAGGAAGCTGCCTGCCACTCCTCAATACAACATTTCCCCAAATTACAAAAACTGGATAGATTTCTACATAGTTCTAAAATAGGAAAATGAATCTTAGACAATATACACAATAGCAAGTCTACTGTGTAAAATTTTGTTATAACTATTTAGAAAACTGTATGTTAATAGAAATTTTAAAAGACGTCTATTAGCCCCTTAAAATTTTTTTACTTTTTGTCTTTACTTATTAAGATGCTTCAGTGAACTTTCAAGTTTTGATACCATAAATAGTTATAAATTTTATGGAAAGATATAGACAATGTTACATAAAATTATTGAACTGAAGCCCTTCTATCACCTTTGCCTTAATAATATACCTTTTAATAATAACATATATCTTCCTATTAAATTAATTCATTATAAATCAATTACTTGAGAAAAAGACTAGTTTAATGTCCACTATTGCAGTTTTTAAGAATTCAAGAATGTAACATGTATAATCTCCTAATCCTAGCAAAGTATAGGACATTATTTCAAATCCATGTTTTTCCTAAGTGGATAACAAGTTTTATATCCATACTACAAATTTAGAAGATTCAGAGAGCATTGGTTGTTAGTAAAGGAAGGACATGACTATGAAATCTAGAGCATTCTCTCATGTGTGTTCTCAGAAATGATACGTACACGAGGTACATCCTTCTTCACACAAAGACTAGGTTCATCACTAAACCAATACCCTGCCACAGTTTTCTATAAAATTAAAAGGGAATGTTGTTGTTCATGCGTATTTAAAATAAAATAGAGATAAATTCTAAAACTATTATTTCTAATATTCTAACAAAATCAGGAACAGAATCCTGGAACAGTACAGAACAGGGCTCCATAAAGCCTGAAATGACCAGGAAGAAAGAAACATATGTAGAAAAGAAAAGGATACAAATCCTTCTCTGGTCATCAGGTGGCTTTGGGATTGAAGCAAGTGAACCCTAGTTTCCCCTGTGGTCCAATATATATCTGGCTTTCACAGGAAAGATGTGAGGTGGTGATAAATAGAATAGTCAGGAAAAATATTTTATTTATTGCTCATGGAAAATTGAGCGGGATGCATTTGTTATAGTTAGGATCTTAAAAAATTGTAAATTTTCTCTAAGTATTTGCTTTATTCTTAGCAAGTTATGAAGATGGGAAATTAAGGTGAATTAATGTTAAAAAATCACATTTCACTTTTTTTGAAATGAATACTCTCTCCCATAATGAAAGCAATCTTTGATCAAAATGAAGATAGTTCACTTATGTTCAGATGAGAATTATTGGATTTGTGACTATTCCTTTTTCTCTCAGGAGGATAAATATTGAATACAACATCCAAACAAAATCAAGTCAAGGCTGCACAACATTCATTTTTATAGTTCAGTTGTCTTGATTATTCTACATTGATTTAGGACATTTGAAAAACTCATGAAAGCTTTATGATTTTGGATACTTGGTCCTTGAACATAATTCACTCATTCAAGCAATAAATGGTCCTAAGGTACAAAGTTTAAATTCAAGAGAAACAGAAAGGAAAATGATGCTTAACTTTCTTTTTCTTTTGCAAAAGGGATTGTATTTGAACAAATATCCAGAATGTTATTACTTAAAACATGCAGTTTCAGTAGTAGTATGGGAGGGAACTAAAAATATAACTTTAATATTTCTACTAGTAGTGTTAGAGGGAACTAAATGATTACCTGTAACATTATGGGGAAAATATCAAAACTCTTTTTGTATCTATTTTCAATTTTAAGTTAGAAAAGTAGAAGGCATATGTAACCTCTTCCTCTTCGTATATCTGATAAATTGTTAAGTCCTAGACTTTAATTTTACCACACTATTTATTTTTCACTAAAATAATCTGTTTGTTCATGTATGTGTTTATATCATCTGTGTATTACAATATCAGGCATAATGCCACATCACATATTTTGCCCAGTTTTTCAAACATTCACTTATTCTGATTTTCCCTAATGTTGTTTCTAAATGTCCTTAATAATGATCACAAGGGGAAGCCTTGAATAGAATACCAGGAAAATACTTTTACTAATTGTTCAAGGAAAATTACCATTAAAATTTTGTATTAAAACATACGAAATTTAGCAAAAATATAGGGTGACTTGATGTCCTATCAGTGAGATTTAGCTATTGCCCCCTGAAATTTCTTCTAAAAATTTATTTACTTATTTTATTATTTTTTATTTATTTATTTGTTTGTTTGTTTGTTTATTTATTTATTTTTTATTTTTTGGTTTTTCGAGACAGGGTTTCTCTCTGGTATTGGAGCCTGTCTTGGAACTAGCTCTTGTAGAGCAGGCTGGTCTCGAACTCACAGAGATCCGCCTGTCTCTGCCTCCCAAGTGCTGGGATTAAAGGCGTGCGCCACTACTGCCTGGCAGAAGAGGGCACCCGACCCCATTACAGATGGTTGTGATGGTTATGAGCCACCATGTGGTTGTGGGAACTGAACTCAGGACCTTTGGAAAAGCCCGCAATGCTCTTAACCACTGAGCCATCTCTCCAGCCCCTCTTCTAAAAATTTAAATAGCTTATTGTTATCTCCTGTAAACTAATTACAAATAAATTACAAAATATTCTCTGATATAGTCTAATGAGAACACTGTGATATGTCAAATATCAGAAGTTCAAAAAAAATATGTTCTAATGTCATTGTTTTATCTGATGTCACCAAATTTTCTTCCTCACTTTTTTTCCTATCTCTTTTCTTAAACATTTATTTTTTAATTCATTTTAGATTCCAACCAAGGTTCTCCCTCTCATGTCTTCTCCAGCCCCCTATCACCCACCACCTATCTACTCCTCCCAACAGGTAAGTGTTCCCATGGGGAGTCAACACAGTTTGGCAAATTAATTTGGAGAAAGATCAAGTCCCTCTCTTCTGCATTAAGTCTGAGTATGGCATCCTATCATAGGGAATGGGCACTAATAGACAAGTTTTTGCACCTGGGATAGATCCTTGTTTGATAGTCGGGGGCCCCTGAGGTAGCCCAAGCTTTACAATTGACTCCCAGAAACAGAGGACCTATTTTGGACCCTAGAGGCTACACAGTTGTCCTTCCAGGATTCATGAGTTTACAAAAGATTGGTTCAGCTGTCTGTGTAGATTTCCCCATCAATATATTGATCTCACTTGCTCACGTATTCCCTGCTCCCTCTCTTTGCCTAGATTCCCAAAGTTCGGCCTAGTTCTTGGCTCTGGCTATTTGCATCTGGTTCTATTAATTTCTGGCAGAAGGCTCTAATTTCTCTGGAGCTGTGGATTGTAGTCTGATTTTCATTTGCTTGTTTTATATAGTCTATCTGCTTATGAGTAAGTATATACTATGATTATCTTTCTGAGTCTGGGTTACCTGACTCAGAATGGTTTCTTCGAGTTCCATCCATTTACTTGCAAATTTTGTGATGTCATTGTTTTTAAAGTTGAGTAATACTCCATTGTTTAAATCTACCCACATCTTCTTTATCCATTTTTTAGTTGAGGGGGATCTAGGTTGTTCCAGGTTCAGCTATTGCAAATAATGCTGCTATCAATATTGCTAAGGAAATGTCCTTGTGTTATGATTGAGCATCTCTTGGCTATATGCCTAAGAGTGATATTGCCAGGATTGAGGTAGATTAATTCCCAATTTTCTAATAAACCGCCATACTAATTTCTATAGTGGCTTTACAAGTTTGCATTCCCACGAGCAGTGGAGGTGTTCCCCTCACTCACATCCTCCCCAACATAAACTTTCCTCAATCTTTTTGATCTTAGCCATTCTGAAAGGTGTAAGATGATATCTCAGAGTCACTTTGATTTACATTTCCCTGATGACTAAAGATGCTGAAAGATTCCTTAAATGTCTTTCAACCATTTTCTTCTGTTGAGAAATCTCTGTTTGGCTCTCATCCCATTTTTAATTGGATTATTTGGTATTTTGGTGTCTAGTTTATTGGGTTCTTTAGAAATTTTGGAAATCAGTCCTCTGTCAGATATGGGAGTGGTGAAGATCTTTTCCCATTCTATAGACTGTTGTTTTGTATTGTTTGCCGTGTCCTTTGTCTTAGAGAAGTCTCTCAGTTTCAGGAGGTCCCATTTATTTCTTGTTGCTCTCAGGGTCTATGCTACCACTGTTCTATTTAGGGAGTATTCTCCTGGGCCAATAGGTTCGAGGCTACTTCCCACTTTCTCTCCTTTTGCTTAAGCAAGTTCCTGACCAGATTCATTATAATAATCAGCACCTTAATTCGCTTTGATATAAACACTACCTTTTAAAAAAATTGTAAGACAGCTACTTACTGAAGTATTGTCATATGATTAAGAAGGCAACAAATAAAATTTTAATTAATGATATGGGTTTTTAAAATACTGTATACAAAATTGTTATTTCAACAATCCTGGTGTGATTATTTCAATACTTTTAATTATTTAGGGATACTCTGGTTTTAGCCTCAGAAATGATGTCTCTAAAAATACACTTTGAGGTTTGGTAAATAACTTCATCCCTGAAACTATAAAAAAATGTATGTTAAAATGATTTTAATGGGTAAGAGTTTAATATGGAACAATAATCATGATAGACAGTTACATAATATGTGATAGATATATACTTAGCACATTGCATGATTAATTCTTAATTAACATAATGCTTCAAATAAGTGTTATCATTCTCCCACACAGGTTACAGCTAAATTATATAACCTATCTCACACTCATGACAAAATTGAAACATTGGAAACTTCAGGATGGGCTTCTAAAAGTGCTGGGTTTCAGTACTCTGTCATATGGAAGACATTTAAATATTAACTAAGAAGCATAAATCTACTAACATTGTCCCAGAGTCACCCAGCTTTTTATTGCATACCACTGAAGCCCACTTCCAAATTCCAACCTCATAAGGGTTTTCAACTCAGCAGGATGAGAAGATATAACCCCCAGTTGCTCCCTTTTCTTGATCTCCAAGCAGTCCTACTCTTGCATTTTTGAAAATGATCTTCATTCACTGTGTGTTGTATTTATTCTGACATGAATTTCCCAATTAGTTCATATTTTTATTTACTTTATTTTGAACTGCAGAGGATTAAAGAACTCACAAACATTACATATTTGATAAAGGAAATCTATTATGACTAAGAATTCAAAGGCTGCAGATCATGAAGTTGGTTTTGTTTCTTCTTATCTGTGGTATAATAATATAATAAAGGCAATTTTTATATGTTCATTTCCTTATTTACTTTTCTTTTATAATTGTTTCCTTTTGTGAAGAAATTTTGTGAAGTTATGTGTGTAATCTATCCCTGATTAGGTACTCTTCTGAGTCTATTACACTGCAAAGACTCCATCTTATTAGCCTGCAAGGACAGAAGAGAAAAAATCAGGGTCCGACTGACTGAAGAAAACAAACAACTTTGGTATTCAGTGCCTATGGAAGAGAGTGCTAGGCTTTTCTGGCTGCTTAGAGCAGTTCTTAGTCTGGCAAGTAAGATGAACTCTCCTCCAAATAACTGTAAAAAAGTAAATTCTTCAAATAACCTCTGTGAGCTTCATATGAACTTCCTAGGTAAAATCTTGCCATATTGATAAAGCCTTAACAAACATGAAGAGACCTAGTTCAGTATTCCTTGGTCCTACTCCGGGGAAGCTGTCACAGTTAAAAGGAGAGTTATTACATCTCCTGCCTATGTTTCCTCATTGATGTATGTATGTATGTATGTATGTATGTATACATTATTGGGAATCAATATTTATAGATTGGTGCTAGCTAAATTTTATTATTTATTTTTTAACTTCATCAAATGTATCTATAAAGTCTCAGGATACCAGGTAGAACGTATCAATTTAGTCATCAAGTACACTAATGCTTCTTTGTCTTGGCTATAGAACCAAAATTTCCTGGTTTGTAGACACCAACAGTTTTTTAAAACTATTTATTTTGTGAGATTTTGATGTAATTATGTAATTTACCTCCCCCAGTCAAACCTTTCCATATGCTATTTCTTGCTCTCTCTCAAAGTCATAGCCTCTTCATTAATTGCTCTAGCAACATTAAGGCGTATGTAGGTATTACATGAATACACATATATCTATACATATCCATCACCTTAAATACATGACTGCACCCTGATGGGTCTGTATACTGTTACTTGTATATCTGCTTTCAAGGCTATCCATTTGATACTGGACAACCAGCTCTTGTGCTCTTCCCTCCATATGACATTTATTTTTTTCTGCTCTGAGTATTCCCTGGTTGCCTGTAATTTCTATGTGGGTAGAAATGGAGAAAAAAATGTATACTGATGACACTGTTTCTATTTGAGATAATAAAATGATTCTACATTTAAAGCATGTGATGATTGCAAAATTATTCTAGTGAAGAGAGACAACATTGGATTTTATATCAAATCAGTGGCATTTGTGACATGGATGAGCACTCAGTAATGTTGTTTGTTTAAAATCTAAACATGGAAAAAATTACCATAAAAAGAGAGAATAAGGAAAGAATTCTTAGACCCCACTCTGAACCAAACATGGTAGTAAATGTGTGTCAGAGGTGAGGGAGGTTTTGAAACTGTGTCCTAGAAAAGTATAAATAAATTTCTAAAGTCCATCAGTTGAGTAATATATGATAAGAATGGGACACAAACCATGATCCAACCCACAAAAAGGCAAGTTATTTTTAAACTAGACACCTGCATGGACTATTTTTGCCAAGTTACTGCACAATATTAAGAATTTTATTTTTCTTCCAAATTATTTACACAGTCTTTTCAGTCTCCTATGCCAGTACAAATTTGATTCATTGACAAGTTTTAATCAATAGAATAAAGATTTTAGGCTATACAAGTAATATTGAATAAGCAGATGAAGCAAGTGTACTTATTTCCAGGGTACTTTGATTTATGTGTACATAATCATTGTTTTGTTTACTTTGGACTGAATCAAATATAGCCAAATGATTTTCTGAAATGCCATAAACTCCTGCTGAGTCTGAGAATTATAATTATAAAAATTATTCCTTTGAAATTAAAAAACATACTGGTGGAAGGTTGTCATCTTTCTGAAACATTTGTCTAATTTCTCCTTCTATATGAAGGTTGGGGAATGCAGTATTTTGGTCATTTTAATCATCTGCCTCCATAAAATAGATTCAGTGAGTTCTAATTTTCTGGAAATTAAATGGTATTGAAATGCTATTTCTTAATGTATGTGGATAGGTTTCAAACATATATGCTCAAAAGAGGTAATCTTAATAGCACGCTAGGTGTTAGACTATAATTCTTTGAATGGAAACTCTCCAGAAAAGGTGACATATTTTGAGTATTAATTTCATTAACTTCTTCAAAAGTCTTTCTTACAATTTCAGTTTTACTGGGTCCTTTGCAAAATATTGAAGAGAAAATTAGAAAGGAAATCTTAATGCTGGTTTGTGATCTTAAATTATAATTTCATAGTATTTTCCCATTCTTCAACAGAATTCTTTGAAACTCGAGTGCTTGGACTTGACTAGATCAACATGATGTTAATTTAAGAGAATGCCTGCTTTTTAAAAATTGTCTACATTTATAATTATTTACCCATGTATTTTCTAATAGTTTAAAGTAATAACATCTCCTCAGTATAGTAAGTAAAAGTAAAGTTCTGTGTTAACTCACATATATCTTACATAAATGTGGATTTAGACTTATATACATATGTGTGCATGCATGTATACAGAGATTATATAGATAGGTAGATGGGTAGATAGGTAGAAAGATGGATAGACAAACACAGATATTTCAACCTGGGGACACACATAAACCTACTTTAAGAGTGACTAGGTATGTAATTCTGTTACAGCTCTGAAAAATGTTGCATATATCTGAAAACGGTACTACCTTTGTTGATGACTGGATGCCTCTTTACATATGGAATATGGATTTACTCACTGACTTTGAAGGATCACATTCTCATGAGACAATGCATGCTATGACATATTTAGAAGATATGTTTTCTGATAAGATTTTTAAACCAAAATTGAGAGATTATTGTGCTTTTCTGACTTTATTTAAACTGATTGGAAAAACAAATCAAAGATACCACAATACTTTTCTGTTGGTCTTGGAAAGTGTGACATATCTATAAGTATATCTGCAAAGAATTTTATTCTGCTTTTAATCATGTGATTCAAGTCCCAGACAACAATTGCAGGCCTGGGGCATAGGATACCATGGGCTCTGTTCTGACTTGTAAGGGAAAGTATGAGATAGAAAGCTATGCTCCTTTAAGTATCTGTGATTATGTAAAGTATATAGCTGAAGCAAAAGCAACTCAATTTTTTCTTGAGCATTTGAATATACTTCATACATCGAAGACATCAATTAATCCTTGTACAATGTTTAGTCTGACAAACCAATGTTAATTTAAAAATCATTATACACTATTCAATGTTGTTTTCTGTTTTGACATTAGTCAAAAGTTCATTAGTACAACTTTTATTAAAATGTGGCAGCTGTGGGTAAAGCCTTTGCAAAGATTAAATTAAACTGTATCCTTGAATATAAAAGATGTTCTGCTATAGACAGGCTGAGGAAGGAAGGAGATTATTGTAATGCATTGAAAAATAGAAGGGATTTACTGAAAACTAAATGAATTGTAGCTTTTAATACTGGGATTTTTTTCTGAGTTGACTGGGTTTGTGAGGTGGAATGAAAAGTGGATTTCAAAAAATTTCTTTTTCAAAGCTTATTTACAGAGGAATACATATAACTAGACAATGCAAAAAGATGTATTTTTCTAGAGGTATTATTTAGTTCCACTCTAATACTTGAAAAATTCAGGATCTACTTTTAAAGAAGAAATGGGAGGGAAAAAAGAAGCTGTATAGTATAGAACATACACTTTTTTCTCCTCTTATTTAGAAATAAGAAAATAATTCATCATGAATTCTATGTAACTATTGTTAGAACTGTCAATAGGCAACCTAGAAATGCAGAATGACACTGAATGGGAAGACATAACAAACATTAGCACCTTTACAAGATGAATATCACAGCCACAGAAACAGCAAGTATTCAGAGGATCATTTACAGCAACATGATCTGGTATACACTTTCGTAGACAAGATTAGATACAGTCATCCCCAGTGGCAAAATAAAAACAAATCAAGGTCAATATCTCCATCACTGTCTAAAAATTAGAAATCCAAGATAAGGCATGTTAGTATGAATACCTTCTAAATATTCCAAGTTAGAATATTTAAGCAGTGTGTCGAATAACCAATAAGTCTTGCATTTGTCATCATGAAATATGACATTGCTGAAATATGGCTTTTATGAAATAGGGTTTTCTATTTGTTTACTCAAGTTTACTCATTTATGGTTTTATCTGAACCTCTAGAAAATGTTGGCTTTTCCTTGGTCTTTGTATTTATTTTATCGATGTTTCATTTTTTAACCCCTTTCCCAAGTTTTCTAGATTCACCACCTAAATGATGAAGTTCAGGCATTCACTAATAATAATTTTTCTTACTCAATATTTGTTTGTCTTTTTCTGTTTTCTTTTTTGTTAATTTACATACTAACCACAGTTTCCCTCCATCCCCTCCTGTTCCTTCCCACCTACTCCCTAGTTCACCCCCCATCCATTCCTCAGAGATGGTAAGGACACCCATGGGAATCAACTAAGCCTGGCATATGGAATTGAGGCAGGACCAAGTCCTTCCCCACTGCATTAAGGCTGAGCAAGGCATGTCTCCAAAAAGCCAGTACTTGCAACAGGGGTAAATCTGGGACCCATTGTCAGGGGTCTGACAAGCAAACCAAGCAATATAACTGTCACCCATAAGCAGAGGGTCTAGTTCAGTACCATGCAGGCTCTCTAGCTGTCAATCCAGAGTCCAAGAGCTCCCACTAGCGTAGGTCAGCTGTCTCTGTGAATTTCCCCATCATGATCTTACTCGCCCACCCCTGGTTTTGCTCATATAATCCCTCTTTCCCTCGTTCACTGGTGTCCAGAAGCTCGGCCCACTGCTTAACTGTGTATCTCTGCATCTGCTTTCGTCAGTAACTGAATGAAGGTTCTATGATGACAATTACGGAACTCACCAATCTGACGACCACAGGAGAAGGCCTGTTCAGGCCCCTCTCCATTATTGCTGGGAGTCTTGGCTGGGGTCATCCTTGTGAATTCCCCACACCAGGTTTTTTTAATTTCTCTAGCACCAGGTTATTTTAATTCTTAATCAAAAATTGTTTTGAAAACAAAAAAAAGATAAGGAATGTCTGAAAAGAAAACTCAATATACGTTATCATCATTATTAATTAAATTATCATAATAATTTAATTAATGTATTTCATTAACAGGGATTAACAATGTCAATGTCTACATTTTAAGGAGATTTTTACTAGGGATTCCTGATTGGCACTGGGCAATGCTATATATAAAATAAAAAAAGTACACCAAAGTATGCCATAGTTGGTTTACATCAATCATTCTTAATTTTCCCTCTTTTTTTGGGGGGGCAGGGGTTTCGAGACAGGGTTTCTCTATGGTTTTGGAGCCTGTCCTGGAACTAGCTCTTGTAGACCAGGCTGGTCTCGAACTCACAGAGATCCTCCTGCCTCTTTCTCCCGAGTGCTGGGATTAAAGGCATGCACCACCACCGCCCGGCTTTAATTTTCCCTCTTAAGTGTATCTATTTGTTGATTTTAAATAGTTGTAGCTAAACAATTGTAGAGCTTTTCATGGCTGTATAAGAGAACAATTCCCTGCTCTCATCACAAGATATTATTTCTTTTTAGTATTTGTTTTGAAACCAGTTCTGAAACCTTGCTCGTACTTTCTATTAGTGTTCTTTAATTAGCCCACTTTGATGAGAATGTCCATTCACTTTCAATTCAGAAGCACTGTTTTCCTGCCTTTGGAAGCAACTGCTTTCTATCTTTGAATTCATATATATATATATATATATATATATATATATATGTATGTATATATATGCTTTTGTTAGAATTATTCAGTGGTCTCCTCTCTGTGGTGTGACAATTACACATTGTGCTTACAGAACTGTGAGCTAAATAAACTTCCTTACTTGGTATGCATCCAGATTTTGGTATATTATCACAGGAAAAAAAAAACAACTCTGTAATGTAGTTGCCTTCTGCCATCATTTGTGTAGTGAATGCAAGCAGAGATGTGGGGAGGTGAAGTAGTAAGTTCAGGGAAATCTCATGTTAATCCTAACAAATGCCTCCACCACGTCTACTTTCTTTTTAGGACACTGACCCCGTACATGGCTAATAATTGCACCCAGATAATGGGTAACTTGCATGTTACATAAGCACTCTAGTACTGAATGGCATGCCCTTGCATTCCCTTATATTCAATCATACCCTTATAAATAGCCTCCTTGGAAAGAAAAGGCTTTTAAAATAGGCTATGTCTTTAATTCAGTGAGCCAAACTTTAAAAAGTACAAAGAAATTTTGATTAACTGTATGTAGGTCACTGAGACTGAAACCAGAGTATGTTTTGGTTTTGGGCAACAATTGAGTTCCAAGTTAGTAAAATGAAGTAGATCTTCAGATGCTTGCTTTAAACCAATCAAATGCTAGAATAGCAACCCTTGGTTATGGAAGTTCTCATGGACAAGCAGTAAAAGGACTTTTACAGCAGATGTCTGAGAAGTGATCTACATACCAGTCAGGGGATGGTCTTTTCTGAGATAAACGTCATTATCTACAGGCTGTTGTATAGTCAATATTTCTATTTAAGAATGGTAGATACTTGAAGTATTTGTCTTGACTTGTTTTGTTTCGCTTTTGGAGGTCTGCTCTTTTCTGAAGAAGAAACAAGGGGAAGTGGATCTGGGGAAGATGGCATGCGGCAAGCTCGGAGTGTTGGAAACTGTGGTTGGAATGTATTGTATGGAAGAAGAATCTACTTAAAATGAAAAGGGAAACGGGAAAGAATTGACAATACTAGAATCTTCTGTAGAGCCCTTGTACAGTTTCAAAAAAAGAGATTTACAAACGAAATTCAAATGTGGATTGTAAATTAAATTAAGGTAAAAAGTTACTGAATTAGTTATTCAATCAGCATATTACAGTAATGCTGCATTCTTGAAAAGTAAAATCTAATTAATTTCTAATCTCTGATATTCTCCTCATGCTAGCAGTCAATTACATGTTTCAAACTTCCTTGATATACACAGATGGACACAAACCATATATAAAATAATAATGCATTAGGAATCAAATAGCTAAATGCAGCACAAATTCTTTGGGTAGTTAGTAGTGGGGGTTCCTACATTATTTTCCATAATATAAATTCTCTTGAGAATACATGTGCAGTAGAAGCTATGTTGAAATATGGCAAACACATCCTTTACACAAAAGACTTCTCAAAATGTGCACATGCTGCTATGACAAGCTCCTTACTCCCTACAAAACTTCTGATCCTATCAACTGGGGACAGACAGTCACACTTCTCCCTTAAGTTTCCAGTTTACTGCATTGCTAAAAATAATTTGGATCGAGTATGAACAAACAACAGCTCTTGAGCTCCTCCTGAGTTTGCTGCCAAGGACTAAAGAGAAAGGAGAGGAACTCAGGTATGCATTTGTCTCTCCAGGAGTTTGCTTTCATCCAAGAACCCTTTATAATAAAAAGCAAGCAAAAATGTTCCCAAGCAAAAAAAACCTCAGAACTGAGAGGAGTCTTCTACTTTAATGAGGCAATTCTTGGCTTCATGGTTTCAGTCAGCAGTGTTAGCAAAACTCCAACGACACTGAAAAGGTCTTTATTTGTTTATTTATTTATTTACTTCCTTATTTACTGATTGAAACTTGGTAATAAAAACAATTCTAACCCTTATTTTCTCGTCTTACTGAAATTCATTAAACATTAAACAAATATGTGGGGTAATTACAAGAGTGACTCGAACAAAAGATCGAAAAATTTCTGTATATATGAGTCAACAGTTTGGAATGGGTTATTAATGAAGGAAATTGGAAACCATCTGTTTTTCCAATTTGATTAAACTAGAAAGTAATCATTGTGAATGGATCAGCTGTGAATCATACAAAACTATTACACATAAATGAGTCATGCATAATTCTCTACATGTTTAAAATGAGGACTTTTGCATCAAATCACTACAATATACAATCAGATAGCTCCGCCAACTTGGCTCATTATTGCAAATTAACACTAGGAATATTCCAGCATTTTACAATGGAAGAATCTGTTTTTGTTTGTGTTCATGAACAAGTACTTCTTGATAAATTTTAATTTCTACTCTCTGCTCAGCAATACAGAATAACAAAGAATGTGCTAGACACCCTGCTATTGAGTAGCTTTTAAGCCTTATTGGAGACACAATACCTGAACATGGTAAATAACTGTATATTACAAGAATCCTAAAAGAGGGTAAAGGAATTCTTATTGATTAGCATCTGTATAATTTACATAGTTAAATATCTCATGTTGGAACTTTTTTTTTTCCTGTGAATCCTTGGAGTTAATCAGTTGTGACTTTAGGCAAAAGTCTAATGAAAAATTAAAAGCATAACAAATCTGCTTGTGAAATACTTGGCAAATTCTTGGTGTTCAGTCAACATTTATTAAATAAAAAAGATAAGGGATTCAAATCCCCCTCAACTCAAATATTATCTTTCAGTCCATCAAAACACTCAGAAATCTGCATGCATCTGGAAAACAATTTCCAGGTTGCCATGGCTGTTTTTGCTTAAGTTGTTCACGCTTTCAGCATTAGGCATAATAGTGTTTGTTTTACAGTCCTTATTAATCTTCCTATCAGAGGCCTGTGGCATCTCTGTGGAAGAGTAGGCATTATGAGATCTGTTCCAAAAGGCAGTCAGACAGTTCTGTTCAGTGTCGTATTTCTGTCTATGCATGGAGAACTATCCGCTTTATTTTTTCCAGAGACACCTCATCATCGACTATGGCTCTTGTTTGACTCATCTTTATCCCTAAACACGTGTTTATGTTTACTGAATATATGAAGCCTGGAAAGGGTGGAAATCCTACCTCAGGATTCTTTTTAACTAGTCAGCTTGGAACCCATACTGAGACATTTCTTATTCTTCCCATGTTCTTTACTTAATGATACATCCTGGCTTTTGTTGGACTTTGTATGTGCTGATCTCACAGCAATTTTGTTATGAACTGTCCCAGGTCACTTGATTGAATCCTAAATAGGCCTCATAAAGGTTCTTAAGTAGACTTAAACTTTCTTAGTATTATACTGTGACTCACAAAGACAAACATTATGTTTTCCATTTGCTATTACTGTCACCTACTTGATTTACCAACTGGTTCTTTATAAAAATTAGATACAGGGCTGCAAATATAAAATGTTGATATATATGTTTAGTATAAATGTGTTATATTTTAAAATCAGTTTTACTTTACTACAGCTTTGCCTTAGGGACCTTGTATGTCACTTCTTCTCACTATTGGCATCATTCCTCAGATATTAAAATGTTTTAAAAAAACAGCTGGTTCTACCAAATTCTGAAGTAGAAGGGTCAGTGGCCCCCAAGAGAATCCCAGGCACCACCATGGAGCTCCCACTAGGAAGGATGCATGTCAGAAGGTTCCGAGAATGGAAGAGAAGAAATACTGTACAATGCCAAGCATTGTATAAGATGAGCCTGAACCTTAACAATAATATATTTTAAATACAGTATAATCAATTATAACTTAATATATTGCAGTAAATATAGTTTAATTTTATATACATGCAAAAAACAATATAGAATAAAATATCCATCTAAATAAATCTAAAAGAACTAATAAGGTAACGGTAATAATAAGCCAATAATATAAGTGAATAGTGTACTTCACCATAGTTTAATTGGAATCTTTTTAAATATGCAAAATATTTGGCATGTTAGGAGTTATTGGACATAAACCTACTAGCACCTCTGAGATCCTTATTTTCAGAATATACATGTTCACATAGATAGATACAGGAAATATTTATTTACTGAAATATTTCAGCATCCTCAGAAAGCATGTATAAATGCATGCAGTAATATTATTGGCCTAAGACATATTAAGGTATAGCCTTAGCACAACCTACTGGAGATGAGTAAAGAGGTCAGACTGGACAGAAGAAAGATTTATTTGTAATGTGATTCAGTGTGAAAAGGAACAAGAGCTCAAAGAGGAACAATAAGCCGATTTACACGCAGATTTAAGATGGCTCCTTTGAGTCACCTTAAGGCAAAGTTGTCCCTCTCTTTTTATTCCAATCCTGGATGATTTCTGGTACTAACTAGTATTTGAATATAGAGTCTCAACGAAAAGGAATAAGAAAGAATAAAGAAGATGAAGCAGGAGGAGGAAGAAGAAGAGAAAGTATAGGAGGAGGATAAGGAGGTCTTCTTCAGTGTCTTTTAGTCTGAAAATGATCTTCTAGCAGGACTTGTCTCAGGGATAATAGCCACCATAGACAGAGAGATGAGTAATGCACTATTATATGATCTAGACCACTCAAGATTTTATTTCCCTCCACTTTCTCTTTGGTGTTTAGTACATTCACTATCCCAGTGTTGACCGGGATATTACTATTTTTCCCATAGTGACTCTCCATATTGCGTACAGCAAGCCTCACTTAGCTAAACTGACTTATAATCCCTGCAGCTTTCTTCTTACTGTCCAGCAAATATTCATCATCAGGTCTTCTCCAATACAAATATATGCTGTGTATCTGTACCTGCATTTTTACAATTATAAGTGTAAACATATGATATCACCTCAGGCAATGCTTTGATGTCTCCCTAGAGTATTGTTCAATTGTGGAGAACACTCTTAGATGACT
The DNA here is from genome assembly GCF_018167655.1 of Microtus oregoni. NCBI lineage: Eukaryota > Metazoa > Chordata > Mammalia > Rodentia > Cricetidae > Microtus > Microtus oregoni. The sequence continues at coordinate 16,615,693 of NW_024543080.1, read as the reverse complement.
TTCAAAAATATGCTTGACTAGACAGCACCATAGTACACAGTCAGAAATAAGCCAGATTTCAAGCCAAGTAAATTCCTTGTCCAATCACTTGTCAATGTTATGGAATGATATGAAAAGTTATGCATAACTAACATTCATTGTGTAAAACTACAGGATCAAAGGAAATTGAAAACATAACTCCTACATCCTTAGCTCTCTTCCTTGGAACTCAGAAATTTTCCAGAACAACAACATACTATAAGACACAATTTAAGTTATGAAAATTTCTGGAATATGTACTGAGTACCTATTGCAGTAATGATAAATATGACATTGCTGTAGGAATTAGGAATATGACAGACTAATGTCCCAGCACTCATAAGAAACAATTGCCTACTCTTGGAAGAATTGCCAAGCATCATTCACTTAGTTGCTCACATCTCGCTCCCAATTTCTTCCTTTTCAGAAGCTACATCTCTAGTCCTGGCTGTCTTGTCCAACTACCAAAAACCTTGGAAGTAGATGTTTTTCTTATCCAATCTTGATCTGCAGTAATTCACTCATATCCTCTGTATATGTTTCTTTAGACTCATATTTTATATCTGTTAATATCATTATGATTTTCAGTTTTTCAATGGATAATCAGTGAAGTTTTCATAAAACATTTTTAGATATATTTGGTAGTTTTATAAATGAAAAGTGTTGATAGCCTAAATAGAAAAAAAAATGTAAATGGATGAGGTAATAAGTTCAGTTACACTCATTTAATTTAGCATTTTGTTACAGGCAAACAAGATTGACCTATCTGTCTTAAGCAGATAACAACTAATATCTCTTGTAACATTTAGGCATGTGGCGATGATTTTATAATATTCCAGTGTGAGAAGGTACTATAGCTATTATATTCGATCTCTGAAGGGAGGATTTTATAGTTTACTCTGCTGTGGAGTTCTGAGAATAAATCCAGGATGACTTTCCATCTCGTCTTTTATAATATTTATTTTGTAGGAGATTTCCAAGAAGAAAAAAAAAGATTTATATAATTTTCCTCCTGTGAACTATAAAATAAGTTTCAGGAAGGATTGTTAAGACTGTATTCTAAGTGGTCCTTAGTAATGATTTTCTGATTCAAGAGGTCACATGACCCATGTAATATATTCCTGTAATAACAATAAATTTGTTTTCCAGTTTCCCTACCAAGACAAAGAGCACCTTCCCCCCCCCCATAGCCTGTTTTCATGTGAAATAAAAGCATCATAACTGAATATAATGTGACTCCCCTACCCACAAAGCCAGTTTATCTCAACCAGATGTGGGTACAAGAAAAGAAATCCGAGAGATAGATTTTCCTTTATAAATCAATAAACGTAGTTTTAAAATATTTTCCATTGTTATTTAGAATTTGTTAGGTGAGTTTTAAATGAGATAACCTTAGTTAAGCATCTTTAAAATTGTATCATGTGCTTTTATAATTTTATATTTTGTTAGTTGATGTTAAGAATTCATTTTCTAAATGATAGAGCATATTCTTTTGATTAAAGAAAATATAAAATTGTAGTCATAAATATGTTAGTAAGCATGAAGGTCATGATTGTGCATTCTTGGCAATCTGATAAATTAGTCTCTACAGTTTCATAGATGACAGCAAATGTCACAAGACTTGTAATTCAGTAGTGTGGAGTGTTATTGCTATTGGTAGAGTAAAAGCTTGAGTTTTGTGTCAGCATTGGTTGTCTTGGAGATCCCTGTCCCATAGGTAGCAAAAGTAGGCTAGGTGAATGCTGTGGACCCTGGGGTTTTATCACAACTAATGAACTCTCTAAATAAAAACTGACAGACTTCCACAGTCACTAGACAAACACACAAAATATCCGTGCACAAAATACATAAAAAGATAATGTTGCCTGCTTTGGTACATGACTGTACAGTCTGCTCTAAGAAATTAATGTATAACAAGATTCATCAGTGTTTTTGTGGGTCGAATACATAATAAACTCATGAAATTATCTAATGCAGAATACTAAATATTTGTATTTTCTTCTATTTCTGAATATTATTTTTGATAAATATACTTACTTAGTTTATAGATCCAGATAGTTTGTTTTTTACAGAAGAAATTGTCATCAATTATTTGGATTTAGACTTATTTGGTAATATCTCATTTCCTAAGTGGCCTGTTATGGAAATTGACAAAATATTTCTACAGTGTACGACAAATTGCACCTGACTTTAGACCTGTGCTAATGACAACTGGAATGATGAACACACTCTAAGGATTCTAACAAGAAGGAAACTATTTTTACTAATCAAGAAGGATATCCATTTCTTCACACTTTTAAAACAGCTAAGAAATCCCACTGCCATGAACTGGCAGAGCATGGCTTTGCATACTTTTTCTCCCTGCAAAGCTAGGGCTTTGCTTTCACCACATAGATTTTCTTATCTTTTCACTTTACCTCACAAAGTAAAAAGGGAGTAAAGAAATAACGCTCATATGTATAAGCTTGGGTGTAACAATTTTGTTCAGTCTTACAAGCAACTGTTTTCCTGGAAAAGTTTCTTAATCTCAAGTTTTTGCATTATTTTTCAACTCAAAACAGCACAGTATCTGTAAAAACAAAACCTTCAATATATTACAGTTTGCTTCTATCTGAAATGTTTATTATAAGCTTCTATTAATTTCAATCAATTTTAAGGTAAATTTGGAGACTTATTAAAAATATTTTGTATTGTATAGTAAGTATATGATAAAAGTTGTTCAATTTACCTTTCTGGGGTGACAGATGATTACATGGAAAATTTTAAATAATTTCATTCATATAAATAATGCTTATAATTAAAAGGAAGTATTATAATCTATTTTGGTTACTGATATAGCAATATGCTTATTTCTTGACACCTTTTAACTTTCTCTTTAATTATTAAAATGACATTAATTTTAATTAATATTTATTTCTGTGATTGTATGTATATATGTATTGGGTGGGAACATGAGTGCCGTGACACACATGAGGAGATCAGAGAAAAACCTTTGGATGTCCCTTATCTCTATTAATCGTGCAGATCCCAATAATTGTGCTCAGGTACTTGGGCTTGGAGACATGTCAATTTGTCAGGGGTCTTTGGAGTTTGAAAGCTAGAAAACAGTGTTATAAAGTTTGTAATTATCAATTTCTTTTAGAAATGATTAACCAACTAAAAACATCATCTAGGTGTTTTGTGAAAAGTATTGCATCACGTATTCTTACTTTAATCTACAACTAATGCTTTAGGGTTAAACCATGGAAATGGAGAAGGCTTTGTAAAACTCTTACTTTCATTATAGACTGCTCTCTCTCAAGTTTCTGCCTCATTCATTCCAGACAAACTTGTGGAAAAGGCTGAGAGAGACCACAGAAATCATGACTTCTGAATCAGAATTGATTAACCAACATTTATGTATTTTGGATACTTCCGTTATGAACCTTGATAAGAATTGTAAATTAAAGTAAGATACATGTATTATATTGAGCCCTGCATGGTGATAGAGTTAAAAACGAATAAAGCAAGCTAACACTGTCATTACCAGTGACAATTTTTTTTAATTTTAAGCACATAATATTATACACTAATATGCACATCCCTAGATACATGATGCAATACCTTTTACAAAACACCGAAATGATGTTTTTAGTTGGTTAACCATTTCTAAAAGAAATTATTACAAATGTTTATACCACTGTTTGCTATGGTACCAAGCATAACCCAGTCTGTAGAGCAGGTTCCATATGATTCAGAAGGCTCTTCAAACAGTAATTCTCCACTACTTTCAAACTGCTAATATGATTGCCATATGAAGTGTGTCCTTTCTGTTTGTCAGTTCACTGTTGTGAGCCAAACCACATGGATGTAGCAGATATTGAGACATAGCCCTCCTTCATCCTTGGATAACACCTACAAGTTGGGTACTGTTAACACATATCATTTCAGACTCTTTTCTCTAACTCACTGGACCTCAACTCTAATTATATCAGGTTTCAACATCACTCTAAATAATACATATAAAAATAAAACATAGAAATGGAGATGTGTATAAAACATTCACTTTATACTTTGTCCAAATAAAATATTTCCAAAACTTTTGTCATGATTCCTTTGTTCAATAAACAATTGATCAATAACAAATTGATCCAACATAAGAAATATTGAAATAATTTAAATTTTCTGCTCTACTTGTGTGTGCTGTGTGTGTTCACTATAAATCCTGAAAAGGGTAAAAAGTGTGTGATTTAAACTATCGAGAGTGATAACAATTTAAGGGTAAATGGAGGGAGGAGATAAAAGCAGCATGAGGTATGTTTGAACAAATCCATGGGGAATTCTCTTATTTTATAAATACCTAATATTTCAAATGAGGTTATATCACTTGTGTTAATAATGCTCCCCCAAGAGCCAAAATCTAGCGAAAAAAAAAATACTAGGTACTAAGGATAAGAAATCTCCATTAAGTTATTGGTCAGGGTAGTCTAAGCAAAACCCAAAACAATATAGTCTGTTGCTGTACTTTGCTTGCTTGAAAGCATGCCTCTATTTAAGACTCCACACCGTTTAGACAAAGGATTTTTGGAATCCAAACTGTATCTGACCCCAAAGCCTGCTATTATGGGCCTAGCTTTCATTGTAACAGGAGCGTAACCAATACCAAATCAACTTAAACACTCATGAACCACAATAATGAGGAGCATGACAATAAAGGTGTAATAGTGGTGTTTATATCATGGTGGTAACCACCAGCTGTTTAATGAACACTACAAACCCAGCAAATGACCCATTGCTAGTGAGGTCATGAATCTTAATATTATACTAACTATAATTCCTAAATACAATAAATATATATCTACATACCCACTGTTACGTGTTTATCTTACAGTTTACAAAAAAAGAAAAACCCTTAATGTTGCAGCAGACAGAAACCATTAAAGAAAGCAACAATTGAAAATCCATACAACTACTCAGCTGATGGATTGCCTCCAGATAGGCCTGTTAGCATGACCGTAGTATGATTTCTCAACTGCTCATTGATGTAAGTGGGGTCAGCCTACTGTGGGACGTGGTCCTGGGCTGTATAAACGAACTGGCTGGGCATCACTAGGAGGAAACAAGCTACTAAGCAGCATTGTTAGGAGATCTCTACTTTAGTTGTCCTTCCCTTGATAATGGACATTAACCAGAAAGTGACAATAATGCTTTTCCTCCCCTAGTTGCTTCTGGTGAGTGTTTTGTCTCAGCAACATAGAAGCAAGCCAGGACAGTAAGAAATACCTATTGAAAAAGTATATGATACAAGTTTACCTTGAATGTGAAGAAATTATAATCTAATATTACTCAATGAGAAAACATGTTTCTAAGATAACTAAGCTACTTTAATAGATTATCAGCATATTCTCCATCCAGAGAAAATTTTCGTGTTCAGATTATCATCATCATAAGGTGAATATAGAAGTGGAACAACAGAAATCAATGGGTAGGATCAATTTAGGAAACAATCATACTCCAATATACACAGAGGCCCAAATAGCCTATCTTTAGTACTGTTTATCTCTTTAGAAAATCCACAAGTGGGGCCACAGAAATCTTCCTGAATCATTTTTCCTGTGAGACTATGGAATCCTTTTCTTGCGTATTGTTTTCTGAAAGACTGTTAGTGCCAATGGTTCATTTATAATTTAGCTATTTTAGTTTTAAACTGCGTAACACCAAATGATTATACCATGCAGCTAGTAGTTAGGAACATCTGTGGGGTAGTCTTCCACTAAATTCTTACATTATTCACTATTTCTTAATAATAACCATATGAATCACTAGATTGCATCTTTTTAAGTGTCAAATACAATTGTAGTGTGCTCTTAATACATTCGTCATTGACATGCTGCCAAACCTAAAAACAACACAAAATATGATTTGTGTCATTTTTAAGTACAGATAGAGTTCCTTTCTATTCTCGAGTCCTTCTTCAGGTGTCAGTTTCTTTTTCTCAGTTTTAAATCTTTTTTGATTAACGTCTTACAACTTCACAGAAATTTTCTACAGTTTACACAGCACAAGAAATTAGCACAAAGATTCATATATTTATAGTATACTAACCAAGAAAAACAATACTTTGCAATTTTTTTTTCTTCTCTGGAATTTCTCTTGTAAACAATGAGAGCAACAGAGTAAGCAGCCAGAATCTGATTGGATTTTAGGTCCACTGCATGACATAAAACCATTGTCTGACACAGTTTGGATGTCCAAAGGCCTGAGACTACATTGGTCATGGGTCTAGATGAAAAGCAGCATAGCAATAAAATGACACCTGCTGACTTTATGCAGTACCCATGACCAGTGTCTCCTTCACCCACCACAGTCAAAAAAACTTACTGCTGAACTAATACTGAGTCTCACACCTGGACTTTCTTTCCCTTACTCATTTCTAAATGGGATGTCTTTATTGAACTTTTGCCCTCAGTGCTCAAGAGGATATGAAGAAGAGAAAGCAGAAATATTATAAGAACCAGAGAGGATGGATGACTTCAAGGAAACAATGTCTTCTAGACACAACAGTACATATGCACAGGTGAAATCACAGAGACTATGACATCATGCACAGCGCTTGTGCCTGCCAAAGTGAAGTAGGTTCCCAGGGCTATAAGGACAAAGCGGTCTCTGATATGATCTCCAATTGACAACCACTTACAAAGGAAAGAATAGTTATCTCTAATGGAGGTTCACTTAGTATATAAACCATACTTAATAGGCTTCATGCCCAGCAGTAGTAGATGTCTAACAAAGCTTAATGATATTGTTGTAATTTTTTTATTACAGTTTTATTTGAACACCTTTTTTTTTACCTTACTGCTCTTTTCATATTATAGTTTCCAATTTTATGTTGTAAAGAGTGTGTGTCTCCCATGCAATTTTTTTTTGTGTGTTTTTGCCTTCATCGTTTTTTGTTTGTTTGGGAGAAGATTTAGTGTTGGATTGAATGGGAGGTAGAGAATATCTATATCTGGGTTGAATTGGGGGAGAGAAAATATGCACAGAATTCATTTTATAAAAATTATATTCAATTCAAAAGATATTTTAAAAAAAATGACACTAAGAGTTAAATGCTTTCTTACAATTTTACGTGATTTATTTTAAATAAATTCACAAGTTTGTCCATGGTTAAATAAGCATGTGCACAATTCCTTACCTAGTCTTTGACCAAGGCTGGAACTACAGAATCCCTGAGAGAACTCATCTTGCTTCCTGCAGCATGCCACAGAGGACTCAGAGACACATAGACTTGTTCTCAGTCTTCATGCAGCCAAGGGTGGTTTTGTAATGTTTTATTGAAGTGCAGAATTCTTCTGATTGTTGAATCTGCATTAGGGTAGAGTCTGAGACCAGATTTCCTGACGGGCTCCGACAGAGCATGTCAGGAATGATGACAGATACGGCAATGTTCACAGCAATATGGCAGCTGCCAGAGGGAAGCAAATAATAAGCTATAAAATGCCAATTTTAGCATTAAAAGAAATCTATAATTTTCACAAGGTAAAAACTCTGCCTCGGCATGGATTTTTGGAAAAACGAAGATGAGGAATATGGATTCATTTGTCCCTGAAACTGATTCTGGCTATGCATGCTTTAGAAACAAAGATAATTGAGAATCATTTTTGGTTTTGTTTTCTTTTGGCCTCTAATCTCGGATCAGAGAGAGAAGAGCACATTGTGGAAAGGTAGTTTACTTTGGAATCAATCACTAATATCAATCCTCTGGGGAACTGACCTTTGCAGAGGAAGTTTCCAACAACTCGTAAAGGTGTCTCATGGTAATTCCTTGCCAGACCGAATCTTAGTAAAGTACAGGATGTTTTAAATTTCCATACCTCACATAAAAGAATATCATCATGCTATGGATGTTTTGACCAACTGGGCCTCATTAATTCTGATCACACTTTATTTTAAAATCCTTAAAGCCCAAGGTGGCTGGAAAAACTATAATTAGTTTCAAACATAAATCTCACATGTTGTAGAAAGTATTAAGCCCTTATTTCCAGAGTGTCAAATCATGTATTTTTCCTGGTGTGTGTATTACCTGTTACAGTAAACTCCCGGCCACTCTTCTAGACAAGTGCAGTCATCACTGTAACACTTTTGTCTCATAAATCACTCTTTACTTCTTTTCAGGATGAATTTTGTTTTTCTTGCAGTGAACACTTTATATGTAGTATAGTTAATTGCCCAAGAAAACAAACAAGGTAAGTATCGATGCTGCTCTGATTACTTTATATCTCTTCTTTTCAGCCCTTAGGCTTGTTAACTTTTCAGGTAAGCATATTATTTCAAGGAAAAAGTTATTTCAGTGAAAAATTATAATCTCACATCAAATGAGGAATCCTACTGAATGTGAAAGTCTGTATTTTTGTTGATAGCAACAAAATATGAGATTGAAGAGACAGTAAGAAGACAGGGTATATCCTTGGATTTCACCAGACTATGAAAAGAACAATGTGTTTGGTCGGTCTTCTCTTATAGTAAGTGGAAACTTCCTTGTCTGTTTACTCACTGAAGACTGTCTTCTATCTTTTCATTCTCCTAAATCTATGGTGAACCTTATTATTCTTTTTACTTTTAAATATTTTCAGATTGAAGTAATAAAATCATATGTTGGTGTGTGCCCAGCCTAGTTCAATTAACATAATCCATTTTTTCTTCACCTAAGTTGCCAAAATTAAGATTTTTCATTTTTATCATTGAACAATTTCCACATACACATAAAAATCTAAGTGCAGTGGTGCTTCCATGAGTAAGTACACTGCTTTCTTGACAAATCGAGACATACAGACCCTGGGAGTTCATTGACCAAGCAAATCTATGTGGGCAGCTGAAATCTATGATCAGTGAAAGATATGTTGCTACATATGGAACAGTGGGGAAATGCTAAATCACATAGCAGTTAGTTTTTAATTTTTGAGATATGTTTATGATCCCCAATGAATGTAATAATTGATATCCTAAAGCAGCCTTTCATTTGCATGTAAGATCCTCTTTTTAAATTTTTGTTGTCTTAAAATATGAATACATGGCTTTGTAAAACTAGTGAAAATAATGTACCAATGAAATTTATACTTGTTCTGAAATAGCTTTTATGTTGGGGTAAGGAGATAGTAAGATTTTTTGTTTCTTTCTTTTATTGTTTCACTATTTAATATATTTGCTTGTATAGGAAAAATAACTATTATATGTCTAGTGTTGCTTTGAATTTTAAGCACAGGTAAATGTATTAGGAAATACTTAAGGAGTTGAACACATACTCTTCCTATAAGAGATCTTTTATTTCAATTAGAGTGCTTGGAAAGACTCTTAAAAAAGAATCGTGATACTTCAAAATTTCTTTAAAAGGAAAAGTAAAAAGTATATTTCAGTGCTATTAATTCAGCTGGAGAACTGCACAAAACAGTTTGTGAACACTTAGGTTTTTCTTAGTTTCTTTGTCCATTGGAGCTTCCTTTGCCTAAGATAACACAGTTCAAATTACTATGGCACATCTTATTCAGTTTGTCAAAATTATCACTTTCTTAGTTGTCTTCATTTCACAGTTAAACAAAAACAGTGCCAATACCCAGGCAAATGGGAACAGCTCTAAGCCTGTGCAGTCGGACCTCTGTCTTCATCAGCATTTGTTATTTGCATTGGCATTAGAAATCTCTTTCAACTAACATCTTACAAAACACATGTACTCTTTATTGGAAACAAAAATTGACAGTTTTTGTCCCTGACTATGCAATTTAAGGACCCTCAATCTCTCCTCTGAAGTTGCCTTCTTCAGTGATTAACAGTTTCACATAAGTTCTTCTGATTAAATATGACATATATATGGCAATATATATATATATATATATATATATATATATATATATATATCTTCCATTCATAGTTCGCTCAAACTGGTGGAAGGGTGTAACAAAAGAGTAGACATACATGTGCTGTCAACCCTGTCTCCAGTTCACAAGAGCTATACAAATGTAAGTAGAGCAACACAGAAAACTTACAACCTAGAGAGCCAGAGCTTCTTGGATGTCCTGATAATTAATCTCCTCTTGTTTTCCTGAAACAGAGTCTCTCTCATTGACCCTGTATCTAAGTTTAAAGTCAACAAGCCCCAGAGATCCTGCAGTATTCTTTCACCATAGCACCAAATGAGAGTTTTTCCAGGAGCAACACCCATCGCTCTGCTTTTTGGCCAGTAGTACTGGAAACTGACTACAGCAAGCACACCTACTCATTGAGATGGGAGACCAAGTTTTCTTAATAATAACTACTGTGGATCATTTCCTAAAAGTTTTGTGAAGTGCTATTCCCCTTTAAAGAGCCTGATGTGCACATCCATGTTGACTTTAGAAGCATGCAATGTGGGAGATTCCTATGTGTGCTGTGATTACCATTAATAAATAAAGAAATTGCTTTGGCCTATTGATAGGGAAGAACTTAGGTAGGCGGGGAAGATGGAACTGAATGCTGGGAGACCTCGCAGTGATACACAGATTAATGGAGATGGTTAAATTAATACGTAAGAGTTATCATTCATGTTGACTTTAGAAGCATGCAACTTATATTCACCCTGTGGCAGAGAGGAAGCGAATGACTTCTTTCGACAATGAATTTAAACACAGAAAGTGTCATAATCATACAGCTGGGAAAAGGTGCTCAGAATAAAAGATTCTGAAAATGTTTTTTAGGAAATTCTTCCTCATAGTAATTACTTAGACAGTCACTTTTATGGGAGATTGAGTCAGTCATAAGAAAAGAAATGGTAGTCTCTGCCTCGGGGTTTCCTTTCTGGCATCACAATGTGCACCCCACTGGGTGAAATATCAGGTCACTTAACCACGTTAAAGTAATGGGTGTAGTAATAGGAATTCACTGGTATAAATGAGGTTAATAACTGGTGAGGAGCTACTTTATTCCACATTTTATTTTGGATCCTTCACATCCCTGTGCTGTGAAGCTCCACAGAAATAGTGTCTGTTCATGGAGAGCTAATGGCTCCCGTCATGAAGCTAATACACTGTGCTTCAATAATCTTGGAACTCATTTCTGGAGTCACACTAATCTGACTTTCTTCCTCTATGTTTTGTTTTCCTCCATGAATGGTTTTCTTATTCCTGAAGTTTTCCAGCTGAGTGTAAAACATTTCAGCTGCATCTTAGGCTGTTTCTAATCAGTGGTAACACTTTTGTTTTCAGACACTTTTTTTGAATTTAAATTTTTAATATACAGAGAAGCAACTTGTGAAGGAAACAGTGTTTTGAAAACATTGCAGCTCCGTGCTAAGACCAATACCTTCTGATCTTGTCTTTCACCATTGCCTACTGCTCAGGATCTCAGAGGAAAGACTTCTGTCTGTTGTTTCTTTGCTGCATTTTAACTTTTGAAAGGTGTTTTGAAGAGGTTGAATCTAGCATCATAGACATGCTATTATACATATGTTAAGTAACTCAGCTGTGTACAAATTTGTCTAAAACTTCACTCTAACTCCCTAGCAACAATCTATCTATCAAGTTGCTCACTCTCAGTCTGCATTTTCAATGTCATGTCATCTTCAAAACCTTGTGGTGCCCAAGGCAATAGCCATGAGTTCATTTCTACATCTTCATTCAATGTCCTCTTGGATCCTTCACAGTGTGACTCCCCTGCCACCTGTTGTCTGGCTTTTACTAGACAATTTACTTGGCAGAATATTTTTACTTGCATAAATTATTATATGTAATAGACCACTGAGATGCTTGGTGTCTGATTGAGAGATAAATAAGATAATAAATTTGAGGATAGTGTAACATGCAATAGACAAGTTCATGCTAAAATATAATTCAGAAGCTATCCATTTTTTTTTGCATGGGGGGTCTTCTTTTTCAAGAAAATATATGGGAAAAGGAAAAAATTGGTTGTTTGCTGATCAATAACTAGAATTTAAAACAATTATCAGAATGTTCAGAGAAAGAATAAGTATTCATGGTCTTTCTCAAGTAAAAGTGACAGACTAAGACAATATATAATAGCAAGTACAAGGGCAAATACAGTAATCTCATGCTATGGAAACAGAAATTAAGGGAAATTTGGTTTTGTAGCTGTAAATAACTTAGAAGGAACTTATTATAAGCAAAAATTGCATATTCATTGCAGTTTGAACAAAAGCATTGAGGCAAATAATGAGGAACCAAAAGCAATCAACTTCTTACATGACTACTACCTTCCAACCAACAGTGACAATGTACACGACTGGGGATTTAGAACAGGAGAACTGCAGATTAGAGAGACAAAGTTTAAATATGGTGTTAACCACATGGAAAATCAAGCAATATATGCTGAATAGTTTTTATTCAACTTAGCACAAGCTAGGGAAATTTGTAAAGAAAGACCAGCTGAAGAGAATCACTCCATCTGAGAGACCAATGATCTGTAGATAATTCCTTAGGTATTGTCCTTAATTAGTGGTTGCTATGGAAGAGTCTAGCTCACAGTGGACAGTGCCAGTGCTGGGAGTGCTTCTCAAGTCTCTTCTGATTGGGAAATCTAGTGGTGTGCTCTTCAGTTCCTGACTCCTGGTTCCTGCTTTGATTCTTTGCTTTGAATTTCTCTGATAATGGAGGGTAACATTTAAGTGAAATAAACCCTTCCCTCCCCAAATTGCTTTTGGTCATGGCCTTTATCATAGCAAGGGAAGCCCAACAAGGGAATAATATCTTGCAAATAAGTGTGAGACAAAAAGAGCACGTTCCTAGAAAAATGTTGTGGTTAATTTTAAGATCATTCTTAAAATTAAAAATATAATCTTTACATTAATCCAATAGGATGAATTAAAAAATATAATGTCCTTTATATTTACATTCTTTACAACCTACTCCTACGATTGGATTCACATTTGAATAAGAAAAGCAAATTTCTCAGGGATTAGGACATTCCTTTGTAATTCATTTATCTGGTAAATTCATTAAGTATGGAGACAAGTTTGGGAAAAAGTAAACTAATTTACCAAACTTCTTACAGCAGAAATGGCAAATGTGAACTGTAGCTTCAGTCAATACTTAACGACTCATTGTTTGTGACATGGTTTAGAGTTTAAAATGTGACTTTATATTACATATTACTAATATTGCTATGTAGTTAAAATTTTATTACATACCATTATAGTGTTTTCAATTTTTACATTTATATTCTACTGTTTATAATGTTTATATGTTAGTAATATTGCTTATAAAAGATATAGTACCAAATCAATATTTCCACAATGGATACTACACACTTTGAAGTGCTACTGATACTATTCCATAAAAAAACAATAGCAAAATTCAGACTCATCTTATTTGGTCATTAGATGGCAGTGGAGATGAGAACAATTTCCTGTTTGTTGTGCATCATATTTGAAGACCGAGTGTTGAGAAGTAAGTTGATTTTGTTCAAAATTTCAAAAATACGAAGTTAATCTGAAAGCTACGTTTCCCATTTGGAAAGCACAAACCTCAGAGCTGTGCTGGAAAGCTTTTCACTCCTGGGTTTTTTTTTTTGTTGTTGTTGTTGTTGTTTGTTTTTTTTTTCCTTTTCTCCCTGTTGTGAATTTCAGCAATTGTTACATTTTTTTTTAATTTCATAGCCTGCCATCCATCATTCCATCCTTCTTTCCTTCCTTCTTCTCTCCTTTCTTTCCCCTGTTCTCTTTTTTTTTCCATTTTATCTATTTTTTAACTCTTTTTTTTTATTGAGAAAAGGAAAAAAAAAAAGTTTCCGCCTCCTCCCAGCCTCCCATTTCCCTCCCCCTCCCCCCACCCTTCTCCCCCTCCTCCCACCCTTCTCCCCCTCCCCCTACTCCTCTCCTCCTCCCTCTCCAGTCCAAAGAGCAGTTAGGGTTTCCTGCCCTGAAAGTCCAAGGTCCTCCCCCCTCCGTCCATATCTAGGGAGGTGAACATCCAAACTGGCTAGGCTCCCACAAAGCCAGCACATTAAGTAGGATCAAAACCCCTTACCATTGTCCTTGCCTTCTCATCAGCCCTCATTGTTCGCCATGTTCAGAGAGTCCGGCTTTATCCCATGCTTTTTCAGTCATAGTCCAGCTGGCCTTGGTGAGCTCCCAATAGATCAGCCCCACTGTCTCAGTGGGTGGGTGCACCCCTCGTGGTCCCGACTTCTTTGCTCATGTTCTCCCTCCTTCTGCTCCTCATTGGGACCTTGGGAGCTCAGTCCAGTGTTCAAGTGTGGGTCTCTGTCTCTCTCTCCATCCATCACCAGATGAAAGTTCTATGGTGATAAGCAAGATATTCGTCAGTATTGCTCTAGGATAGGGTCATTTCAGGTTCCCTATCCTCAGCTGCCCAAGGAACTAACTAGGGACATTGCCTTGGGCTCCTGGGAGCCACTCTAGATTCAAGTCTCTTGCCAACCTTAAGGTGGCTCCCTTAACTAAGAATTGTGCTTCCGTGCTCCCCTATCCTACCTTCCTTTATCCCAACCATCCTTTTTCCCAAGTTCCCCCCATCTTCCCCTTCTCCCTTTTCTCTCCCCATCTCCCCTTACCCCCATCCCACCTCACCCCCAAGAGATGCCCTATCATATGACAAGAGCATTTGTTCAACTATGTTTATAGCAGTATTATTTGTAATAGACAGAACCTGGAAATAACCTAGATGCCCTTCAATGGAAGAATGGATGAAGAAAGTGTGGAGTATATACACATTAGAGTACTACGCTGCAGTAAAAAACAATGACTTCTCGAATTTTGCATGCAAATGAATGGAAATTGAAAACACTATACTGAGTGAGGTAACCCAGACCTAAAAAGATGAACATGGGATGTACTCACTCATAATTGGTTTCTAGCCATAAATAAGGGTCACGGAGTCTACAATTGGTGAACCTAAAGAAGCTAAGTATGAAGGTGAACCCAAGGAAAAACATATAGTTATCCCCTGTTCTCTTAAATTGGCTCTTTTATATATTTTTTTCTATCTTTATCGTTTCACCTTGAAAATTGCTATAGGAATGTTTCTTAGTGAGTTTAGAAACATGTGTAAAGAATCTAAATGTCAGTTTTCGAAAACAAAAAAAGCTTTACTAAAAGTCATCTACTAGACTTTAAGAAGAAAATAATTTTACTGTTAAAAACAATGCCTTAAAATGCAAGAGAGTATTTCAATAACACAGCACATATTTTTAGTATGTAAACCACAGGGTTTTCTTTCTCTAGTTTCTGTCTTGTTTATTTATTGATTTCAATAATCTAAGTCAGGAAGTGACATTGAAAATATTCAAGAACCTTGGATTTCAAGACCTATGAAGTAGATTTATAGAGTTAACTTATAGCTCTTTGCAGTATATCTCCGTTTCCAGTTTTCAAATTACTTTTTTGCATGTCTGAAATAAAACTTCTTAAAAGGAAAATTTTAGCTTACGCTCTGTGATTCTTTCTCTAAAATAAAATTCTTCTGTGATGTTGTGCTATTGTATTTGATTGTTGGTATTTCAAAGCTATGATCAAAAATATTTCTGATAAGAAAAAAACTGATTTAATAACCTAAGAAAAATTTATTTCATAGTGAGAGTGTTTTAATTAAAGATTGATAAGTGTTTGTCAATATGACTTATTGTAATTTTGAGACAATATTTAACTATTTTGACCTTTGTGTTTCATAAGATGCCAAACTAAATGACCATGCCTTTATATAGACGCCATAAATCTTCAAACCGTTTTTTATATCTCCCATGGTTTAATAAAACAACCTCCTTATCTTAAGACTTAATTTCAAGAGTCCACCAATTTAATCCCCAAATACTCTTTGAAGTGGAGTAGTAGTAGACTGTCTAGTCAGTATTCACCTAGGTAACAATTCCTAGTGAATCTTCTGTGATACAGCCATAGAGGACCATGAAAATATGACAATATGATGGAAACTTAAGCAATACTCTGAGCCTAATGCCTATTGAAAACCAGAACAGATCCTAAAATCTGGACAAAGGAAGAGATGAGTTACACAAACTTTAAAAAAAATATGAAGAATAAGTATGAGTTCACTCTCATTACTTCACCTGAAATTGAACGTTCATGGAACATTTCTTTTTGTTTTGTTTTGGCTTTTTGTTGGTTTGGGTGTGAATATTTAAGAGAGTCACCTAACATTTTTAACAAATGTATGATGAATTTGAGAGTTAGACCATGACTCTAAGGAAATTTAGAAAGTTGTGTCATGGTTTATACTTTAGGAAATAAGGATACACTGATGAGGGACTCTAAAGTCCAAATGACCAGGTACTGAATGAATAGGAGCAAAATGCAGGATTTGGATTGTAGTGCAGGAATAGAAGAATCTAATGGGATAGTATACAAATGTTGTTGCGTGATCAAGCAGGAAATAATTTAGTTCTATGGTGGTTTTATAACAGACAATTGACAATACAAAGATATTTAACTTTAAATTTCAACCTAACTGATTTGTGCTGAGAACAAAAGAAAATAGAATATACTGAACTGTAGAAAACTCATTGAAGGTTTGTTTTTATCTCCCCTTTTCCTCTGACTTTTACATAGAAGGTCATGGAATTCAGTGCATATACATATATCAATGTGAAATTACTTTAAACATGTTAAAATTTTCCTGTGCTTTTTTGCCATAAGATAAATGTATAATTAATAAATGTAGACTGATTTAATTTTGAATGGATAGTGGTAGGTTCCTTTGTGACTCAATGGCAGCACAGAGCAACAATTCATGAAATCAGGTATGAATTGAATCCCTAATCATCATTTCTTAATTTCTTTCCAATTTTGGAAACCATATGTGTCTGGAAATTAAAGATAATCATGCCAGTGTATCATCATAACCCCCTCAAAAAATGAAGTAAAAAATGACAAGAATAAAATAGAAAAGAGAGAGGAGGGAAATGTGCCATGAAGACAAACCACATGTTATTCATACAAATACATAAAAATATAGCATATTTTAGATTGCAAAACACAAGCATTTGAAATTAAAGTTTTCTTGATGTGTGAAGCAGTGAAACTGGAAAATGTACTTAGCTGTGTCAGGTTTCTTCAAAAGGGATACTTTAGATAAAGAACTTGAGGAAGAAATTTGTTTTTGTATCAAACATAAAGTTTTCTAAGTATCTTAGAAGTTATTAAAAGATGAAATTGTATTTCCATTTTAAGTCATTATAATTCCACATTTGCCCAAAATGGAAAATACAGATAGTTGTAACAGAAGACAGTATACTAAGATCCTATATACTTCAGTTTCTATTTCTATCATTAATCAATTTGTTATCATGTCTTAATTTTAAAGGTGAGGAAACTAAATCAGGAATAAATCAAATAACATGTACAGATCAAATTTCAATTTATTTGCCTTTATGTTATACATTTAAGACATTGTTACTCTCAATTTACATATTTTATTTCTATATTGTCAGTATTCATTGGTTAAATTTACTGTTTCTGTGACCAACATTTCCATTACTCCAAAATAATTAACATGTTTTAAAAATATGTATATATAACGTACTACCTCATAGAAAAAATAAAACAGTATAAAAGAAAAAGATTCATTATAAACATCTGTATTTTCATATTTTATATAAAATGTATTATATACTTCCATAATGTTTTAAGTGTTTTAAAAAAAAAAAAAACTTAAATTCTGCTAAATTCCCAGCTGGTTACTAATACCTCTTACTCTCTTGATATTTGTTATTCTTCAAATGTCAGCATGATAATTAGTTTTGAAAACATAACAAGAGGTTAATTATTACACTATTATGTATATTTTAGACCAAGTAATAAATACAGCTTTAGTGCTTTATGAGTGATCTGGCTCTTTGAGAAATTATCAACCTAAGACATGCATAATAAATTATAATTTCTGATTAAAGCAGATACTCAGACACTTCTATGTAGTCAATACAGAGCCACCTCAATTCATTATTTTTATGTAAATGAAAGTGCTTACTAGTGGTGTTATATCTCCTGTTGTTATGAATGTTTCTGAAAAAAACTATCTTTTGTGAGATGTTGCTGTGGCTCTTGCAGAGCCTTCACCCACATATCTCAGGTGATGTTTGGCCACCCTTGCACAGTGTCCCTTTCCTATTCACTACACACAGATGTCAAGAACTGTGAAGGGTCTGGGACTTTATTGTGGATAGAAGCTAACAAGTTAGCTTGTCACAACTTTATAGATGCTGGCACAAGTCAAGAGACATTGGGGTGGTGTCAAAGCCTTTACTAGCTATGACAGTAAAGCCATCTTAGCGACATATTTTCATTGGCAATGTTTTGTCTCAGTGATGGGGATGACATGAAGATAAACTCAGGTGCATGATCAGCATACAAAGTGAGAATTTATTATGACTAAATAATCCTAAATACAGGAAACTTTTATTTCATAAATGATAATGCTGTTAACAATAAACAAATTTGCTCTCTATTATGTATCTTAAGATTCTATCTTTATTGCCCATAACTATTTATTTTACATTTTTAAAAACTTTCTTATTATTGTTTTTTTGTGTCTTTCACAACTTGCATCTCGATCCCATTCATTTCCATCTTTTCATATCGGCCCTATCTTCTTGAAACCCCCCCTTCCAAATAAAATAAATAAAATTTAAGAGATAGAAAGAAGAAACAGAAAAAAAAAATCAATCTTGGCATGAAGCTGAGACACAGTGAGTAATGCAGTAAACACTTTTATCAATATATCTTTACTTGTGATGTGGGAGTGTCATATATCAATCTGTTGATTTCATTGGTTAAGCAATAAAGAAACTGCTTGATGGTCCCTCATAGGTTAAAACATAAGTGGGAGGAGTAAACAGAACAGAATGCTGGGAGGAAGAGGAAGTGAGCTCAGACTGACAGCTCTGCTCTCTGGAGCAGAGATGCCATGCCCTGCTCCCGGGCAGACACACGTGATGAAGCTCAGACCCAGGATGGACGTAGGCTAGAATCTTCCTGGTAAGACCGGTGCTCACAGATTATTAGAGATGGGTTGATCGGCGTATCAGAATTAGCCAGTAAGGGCTAGAGCTAAAGGGCCAAGCAGTGTTTAAATGAAACAATTTGTGTGTTGTTATTTCGGGGCATAAGCTAGCAGGCGGTCAGGGTGCTGGGGACACAGCCCCGCTGCTCCTAATTACTACATACTTGCATTTGTTTTTAGCAAAGACTCATTTGCCTGGTTCAGAGTCTTTAGTTTCTGCTATACCATAGATGATGGGCACCCACTGGGACTCCTCTTGGATATACTGTTGTTGTCCTGTGTATGGAGATCTTAAATCTTTGATTCTTCAGGACCAGCCCTTTCATCTGCTCTAGCAGATCACAGATGGAATGGAAATTGGGTTTGGACCAACTCATACCCCTGTTTCAGGGCCTGGGTTCTTGACAGATTGGTCAGCCCTCCAGATCTTCCCAGTCCTCACCAGCAGTGTGAGCTCTCTAGCATTTCCCTTGGTTAGTTTACCCTTACAGTGAGCAATTAGTAAGGCCAGTTCTCCTGCTTTCACATCATGAGGATCAGCTCTCCTACACATTTATGCAATTAGGGCCAGCTGGCTCTACTGTGTTGCCTAGGTGAGATGCAGGGCCACTCTCAAGATTGCTACAGCTGGTGAGAGCCAGTTACAGCTCTCTCATTCCTATGACCTCAGGGTCATAATACCTGCCTCTGGTGTAAAGAGGTGGTGGTGTGAAGGGTATATATCCCTCACCTATGCCACCACATGACAGACGAAGCTTGGGGCCAGGTCATATTCTCATGTTCTCAGAGCCAGCTTACCTGTTCCCCCATCTATCAGGCCAGCTCCACTGTGCTGCCCAGATGAGGTATAGGACCCACTTTCCTAAATGTTATAACTGGTAAAGGGGAGGGTCAGCTCCCTTGCCAGTTGGAGGTGGAAGAGTTGAGGTGGTAGAGCATCTTTCTCTCCACCCACCACCACACTGCAGAGGATGGAGAAAGTATCAGCTATGCCTCTCTCATGCCCTGTGTGCTGTGCACCTGTCTACAGGGTCAACCTTACTGTGCCTCCAAGGTGAAGTACAGGGTTTGTTTCTCTGAGTACTGCAGCTGGTGAGGGATTGGTTCAGGTCCCCAGCTCCTGCATGTGGAAATATAGCTGTCACCTATATTTCCACATGGCAGACAAGAGGGGCACCACCTTCTTTCCCATTCTTACAACCTCGGAGCCAGCTAGATCAGTCCCTATGAACAGGTTCAGCTTCATTGTGCTGCCCATGTGGGGTGTATGACCCTCTCTCCTGAGTGCTTCAGCAGTTGAGGGGCAGAACCAGTTTTCCCTAGTATTGTAGCAAGTTAGGGGTGGGAACAACTCTGTACAGCCCTAGCCTTTCAGCCATCAGTGATATCAGGAGTCATGGATATCAGCACAGACTATTACTGCATCAAGGCCATTCACCCAAACATGGACCCTGGCAGGTGCCCAAGTCCAGACAGCATAGGTCCCTGGGTGGCAATCAGGTGACCTGCCTCAGCCTGCTCCTTATTACTTTTCCTTCTTCAAGTATAGCTCTGTCCACAGGAAGAAGCTATTCTCTCTCTCTCTCTCTCTCTCTCTCTCTCTCTCTCTCTCTCTGTGTGTGTGTGTGTGTGTGTGGTGTGTGTTTGTGTGTGTCTATGTCTCATACAATACCACACATTTATTCACCATAGTGCCTATCTGCCTGGTGCCATAAGGGCCCATGTTTTCTTCTCAGAGCCTGGAACAGACAGTCCCAGGCCTGCATGTGGGTCTCCTTGTTTCACTCAATATATCATAACTGGGTAGGACCATGCTTGCTCCTCAGAGCCTGGGGATATACACCCAGGCATATGTGTGGGTATCCTAAAGGTGCTATTTTGTAACTACATCTCTATTGTTGTATTTTATCAATAAAGACTAGGGAGTCAGATGCTGGGATGAAAACCTGCTAGTTCAGAAAGGCAGAAAAAGCATCCAGTTGTTCCTCCTCTGCTGCCATTCCAGAAAAAGAATTGTCTCTTAAACCATCTCAAACAAGCAAACAAATAAAAAACAAGTATCAAACAAGAATTACAGTTACAATATTTATATCTAATATATCTAATTTATCTTTTATCATAACTAAGAAAAACTATAGCTATAAATTCTTCAGTTACATCAAAAACTCCAGAAGGATATAATATTACCTAAATAAACAGAAAATGCATTGTAAACAACTTCCCAAGCTCTAGAAATGACAGAGATATCTCACTGTCTGGACAGTCTCCCAAAGTTTTTCTGTACCAGTTATAACATTTAGGAAAGTGGGTCCTATACCTCGTCTGGGCAGCACAGTGGAGCTGGCCTGATAGATGGGGAAACAGGTAAGCTGGCTCTGAGAACATGAGACTATGACCTGGCCCCACGCTTCATCTGTCATGTGGTGGCATAGGTGAGGGATATATACCCTTCACACCACCACCTCTTTACACCAGAGGCAGGTATTATGACCCTGAGGTCATAGGAATGAGAGAGCTGTAACTGGCTCTCACCAGCTACCATCTTCAGCCTCCAGGCCCATGGTATCTAACAGATTATTTCATAAAGCAGGAAATTTCAAAGGCATTTCCACCTGTATTGGCAGTTTGTTAGTAACTTTTTTCTGTGTCCTGCAGAATGCCTGGCAGACTCTTTCATGTAGAAGGAACCCTGAAGGATTGTCTCAACTTTAGGCAAGTTCTGCAGTCATTTCTCTGTAGTTCTGCATGTCCAGTTCATCAAGGAATCCAGGCAAGAGGAGTTTCTTACCCAAATGGCTAACAAACTCCATGAGGAGCCTCTTCGATGGCCATCTTCCTCTTGAAGCAACAGGTGCTGCCAAGAGCAGATGTGTCTCACTGTCATGAAAAGTCTTAAGCTCTTAAAACATTTTAAATGCCATATTGTATTGTCTTTGAAAGGTTTGAAGAATGCCTATCCATCTGAAATACATATCTGTCCATCTAGAAAATCTAATTATCATGACTACATGCTTGACTATTGTAGATGATTATCTATTGACATATATTTCTTTATTATACATTACATTTTTATTAATTGTGCTACAGATGCCCATTATCTTTTTTCAGTCTTAAGATTTAACACTATGTTATGCATTGGTTTACATTACTCCTTGGGATATGTTGGAAAAAATTCTACTCCTTTTGTATACATTACCAATGACAAACCAAAGTAGGGATATTACCAAATACCCTGTTTTTGTATGAATCAATGAATTTTACTGGAGTTACCTTCAGCAATATGGTTGAGTACTTTCAGGACCCTAAATGACCTGAGGACAACTGCATCAGCAAAACCTACTCCAATATGACTGCCAGCTCATGCATGTTGAAACCCTGGATATCAGTGGCACACAGGTCAACAGATTAGAGAATATCTTTTTCAGGTAGCTCAGTTTTTCTGAGTGTCTTCTAAATATGATAGCTGGTCTTTCCCTCTTTTAGACTGTTTGACTTGCCTGAGGCATGTTAAGGTGCTTAGGATTGTTGGAGATTGTCTCTCAGAAGTTCCTACCATTTATTTATTCTTGGTAAAAAGAGGAACCTAGTAAACCAGGTCAGTTTCAGAGACTTCCTGAAAGTATTATATTGTTGACTTTATGGCTTTGAGCAAGCTTTCCTTCCCCACCTCCCAGGTCAAAAGTTTTGTATTCTTTGGGCACATCCTAAATCCTAAGGAGTTAACCTCCAAGATGGAATGTTTTATCTCAGAGGAAAATACTATTCAACAATTGTATTGGTGTCTGCCTTTGTTATTTAACAGGAAATATTTCTCTAATGTCACACTTTTTATGAACTATTTGAAGAGTTTGTTCAATTTTCCATATGAAGAATTTCCCTAAGTTTGTTGCATCCTGTTTTTATTCCCATCCCAGGCAAAATTTATTAAAGATATGTGCAGAGAAACACCACAGAATAATACTGTCCCTTTTAGTGAGTAGCCGAAGAGGCATAACAATCATCTATTCTTCATAATAGCTGGATCTTCAGTCAGCTGCTTAAGTTATTATCTAAACACACCACATATGGAACCAATTACAAAGCAAAGTAGGGATACTATCAAGTCCAATTTGGTGAATCAATGAATCTCATTGCAACAACTTGTAGAAATATGGGTAAGATGTTTCAGGAGCATAAATGACTTAATGAGAGCTGCATCAGTAAAATCCACTCCAACATGCCTGTCATCTCATTAAAATTGAAATGCTGAGTATCAGTTGAGGGTATCTCAACATATTAGACAGTATGTCTTCCAGGTAGCCTTTTCTAAACAGAATGTCTGATTAAAACATGTCCTCATGTTTTGTCTAATCAAAATATAAACTGATTCCTCTTATAGGATTTTTGTTGTTGATAAATTTATTACTTGGGGAAATGGCTCTGAACTGTAGTCTAACACTCATAATGCCATGAGGTAATACTAATACTATTAGAAGAGAGTCTTAACTAGGTGTGAAGTTTAAAAGTTACAATAATAACTGCTCTGGCTAGATGGGCAAATAGGGATGAGAGTGGCATGAATGTCATAGAACTAACTAACTTATTTCTGATTTATTTAAATTATTTCCAAAATCTTCCTTTATATAATATATTTTGATCATATTCTTTCTCTACCAATAACTACATCTAGATCTTGCCTACCTCCATACCTTAAATTCACTGTTCATTTCTTTTTCTCTCCCTTTAAAAAATAGCAAAAGCAATTCAGAAATCCCAGGCTGAAAATCTAAACAAATAAAAAAAGGAGGGAGGAAGGAAGAGAAGAAGAGAGGGGATGACACACTGAGACACTTACATAAAGAGAAACAATACCATAATAAAAGAACTTATGCACAGGTGTAACTTCTAGGAATCTACAAGGGTGACCCAAGTTAAGACTTCTAGCAATGGGAGATATGGAGCTGGAACTGGGTGATCTCTTCCAGTGGAGGGCTTGGGATACCAACCCAATCACCACCCTCTAACCTGTAATTTGTCCTGTCTAAAAGATGTGCTGGGATAAAGAAAACTCAGAAATTACTAGAGTGACCAAATAATGGAAGGTTCAGCTGGAGACCCACACCATGATGGACAGGACCCAGAGATGGGATAACTCAGAGACCTAGGATAGAACCAAACATAAAGGGCCAAAGGAAAAGAGTCAATGAAATGAAATGATTCCTAATGATATTCTACTAATCTCATAGATTGGGGCCTATCCTAACTGTCATCAGAGAGGCTTCACTCAGCAACTGATGGGAACAGATACAGAGACCCACAGCCAAACATTAGGCAGAGGTCAGAGAATTCTGTGGAAGAGGGGAGAAAGGATTTTATGAGCTGTATGGTCAAGGACACCACAAGAAAACCCACAGAATCAAATAATCTGACCTCATAGGGGCTCAGAGAGACTGAACTGATGCCCAGGAAGTCTGTATGGGACTGACCTAGGGCTCTCTATATATGTTATATTTCTGTAATGTAGTCTTCTTTTGAGATGCCTACCAGTTGGAATAGGGGCTCTCTGTGACTCCAGTGTCTACTTTGGAGACCCATTCCTTCTACTAGAGTCCCTCATTTCACCTTAATAGAAGATGAAGGAGCTTAGTCTCACTGCAACTTGATTCTCCTTGGCTAGCTGATATCCACGGGAGAACCAACTATATCTGAAGAGAAATAGTGAAGGAAAAGTGATTTGGCAGGTAGAGGGGAGATAGAAAGGAGGAATTAGGAGGAGGGGAAGGAGGAAAAACTTTGGTTGGGTTATAAGAGGAAAAATAAAAAAAAATATAAATTAAGTAAGTGTGGACACGAGCACTAACAGGCACATACACACACAAACACAAATAGAATAGAGTGTGCACACATTCATAGATAGCACACAGGTCTAGTTTGGCATTGTCTCCTTCACTACACAAAGAATTCATTTAAATTCCTATCATATGTGTATATATTAAGCTTCTAGAGAAGTAGGTCTTGACGTGGCTTTTCAAAGTGCCTCTAAGTGTTAGTTGTCCTCCTGTATTTCTTCCTTTGGACTTTTCTCCCATTTCCCCTCATTTAGCCCTCTATTCCTTTCTTTAGAACTCTATTCTCTATATCCTCCTTTTTGGAAGATTCCCTTTTCCCCTGTTTACTTAGTGGAAAACTAACCTCTGTGAATATTCACATTGAATTACACACATTTAGATAAAAATTACCATCCACACATAAAAGGAAACTTACAATATTTGCCATTTGGGGTCTCTTTAAAGATGGTTATTTCCAGATCCACCCACTTACCTACATACTTCACAATCTCAAGTGTCTTAGCAGCTGAATAATATTCCATTTTCTGAAGTGCCACATTTCTATTATCCATTCATCAGTTGATGGATAGCTAGCAACTTTTCAATTGTTCACTAATATGATTCGAGCAGGAATGAACATGAAAACACAAGCATATTTGTAATAAAATATGATATTCCTTGAGTATATGCACTTTTGTGGTATAGCTGGAATTTTAAGCTTTTTGAGAATCATCCAAAAAGATTTCCATAGTGACTTTCCCAGTGTGTGCTTCCACCAGCAATGATTAAGTCTTTCCATTTCCCAACATCCTCGACAATATATGATGCTATTTGTTTTATTG
This sequence comes from Microtus oregoni, assembly GCF_018167655.1. Lineage (NCBI taxonomy): Eukaryota > Metazoa > Chordata > Mammalia > Rodentia > Cricetidae > Microtus > Microtus oregoni. The sequence continues at coordinate 16,590,034 of NW_024543080.1, read as the reverse complement.
ATCTTGGCTATTCTGACTAGTATATGATAAAATCTCAAAGTAATTTTTATTTGTATTTCTTCATTGTTTAGATTTGTTCATGCGCATAAGCAGTCGATCACTCAGCTACGTTTAAAGTCCCCATGGCAATCTTGTCTACTTTCCATACCCAGGGACTCTCTGAATATGGCGGACAATGAGGGCTGCTGAGAAGCCAAGGACAATGGCACTGGGTTTTGATCCTACTTCATGTTCTGGCTTTGTGGGAGCCTAGCCAGTTTGGATGTTCTCCTTCCTAGACCAGGATGAAGGCGGGAGGACTTTGGACTTTCCACAGGGCAGGGAACCCTGACTGCTCTTCAGACGTGAGAGGGAGGGGGAGAGGAGTGGGGGAGGGGGAGAGGAGTGGAAGGAGGGGGAGAGGAGTGGGGGGAGGGGAAGAGGAGTGGGGGAGGGGGAGAGGAGTGGGGGGAGGGAGAGAGGAGTGGGGGGAGGGGGAGAGGAGTGGGGGGAGGGGGAGAGGAGTGGGAGGCTGGGAGGAGGTAGAAATTTTTTTTCTCAATAAAAAAAAAAAGTGTCCCCATGGCCTTGGCCCTCTTATTGCTTCAGAGCTATTAAATGACATGGGGTCTTTAAATAAGAGATTAAATATATGAATGTTTCATCCTGTTTTTAAAATACATTTACATATATCTCAGGTAAATAGTATTTACACATTTTATACATATCCATATTAGGTTATTATGTTATTTTTGAAATATTATTAAAATTTACCAAGTTCAATCTAATGTGTTTGCCATTTTCTAATTTGTTCTTTCTCTTAATGATAGTGAGCATCTGAGTTTTTATACTTTCACTATTATTTCATTTTTTCTTCGTCTCCCTATACATTCCAAGTCTCTTTATGCTGCCAGCAATGTCTTAGAGACCTTCCATTTTCTTTTCTCCCTGTGCCCATGACCTCTTTATCCCTAGAATTAAAACCAAAACTCTGGCACTCGCCATACCTTTAGACATATCAAAACTTTTCATATTCTACTGAGATATACTTTCAACAAAATATAAGAAAAAAGGTTAAAAATCACTTTTAATCATTAATGTTTAGGTACTCATTATTTTTATAATTATGAAACAAAACTTTGTTCTTAAACAATTAATATTTATATAGTTAAAGCTTAAAACAAATAAAATTTAGGGATGAGCTGTGCAGCTGTACCTTGTCTAGCCTTGTTGTCTTGGGACTGTATGTAAGTGAAGCATCAAGGCATTGTTTTTGAGATGTAACTGTAGCTATGTTCAAATATTTTTGTCTCCCTGTCTTGCTGTGCTATAAATGACATTTTACCAAATCAATGAAATATTTTTCAAGCTATCCCAGTAGTATGGGTTTCTGAGAAAAGGGAGAAACCAGTGGCTTATCAGAATTACATCTTTGAACCATGGCAGGCCATCATATAAGTTCAGTGGAACAGGGACATTTTAGTCCCAATGGTTACAGATAAAACTTTGAGAAATGTAGAGATTATAAATAAATAAAATGTTGGAGGTGACTTGCTATCTCTTCACGATGTGCACTGAGCAAAAAAAACAAAACAAAACAAAACAAAAAAACCTATATGCTTTCTAAAAGTAATGTAAACCTCTTGCCATAACAAGTGGAATGACACCAGAAACACTTACAAAAACTATGAAAGCCCCATCAAAATCCTAGGAATGAAATCCCCATCAAAATCCTAGGAAAATTCTTTACAGAACATCATATGAAAACATATGAAAATTCTTTACAACTTCTATAAAAACAAAAAACAAACAAACAAAAAACAAGGATAGCCAAAACTGTCCTGTACAATAAAGAAACTTCTAGTAACATCACTGTCCCTGACTACAAACTCTACTACAGAGCTATAGTAGTAAAAACAACTTGGTATTGACACAAAAACAGACATGTGGACCAAAGTAATTGAAGATCCTTATATTAATCTATGCACCCAAGAGTTGCTGATTTTTGACAAAGAAGTTAAAATTCTACAATGGGATAAAGAAAGTATCTTCAGCTAATCATGATGTCATAACTGGATGTAGACATGTAGAAGAATGCAGTAGGTCCATATCTATCCCCATGAACAAAACTTCAGTTCAAATGTATCAAAGACCTCAACATAAATCCAGTTACAGTTGAACTGACAAAAGAGAAATTGGGAAGAACTGTTAAATGCATTGACACAGGAGACTATTTCTTGAATATTACATCTGTAGCACAAACAATGAGATTGACAATTAATACAAGAAACTTCCTAAAACTGATAATCTTCTGTAAGACAATGAACATAGTAAATAATACAAAATAGCAGCCTACAAAATGGGAAAAATCTTCACCAACTTCACATCTGACAGAGGGCTGATATACAAAATATGTAAAGAACTTAAGAAACTAGACATCAACTTGCCAAATAATCCAATTTAAAAATCGGGTACAGATCTTAACAGAGAATTTTCAATGGAAGAGTCTCAAAAAGCACTTAAGGAATTGTTCAACATCCTTAGCCATCAAGGAAGAGCAAATCAAAACAACTCTGAGATTTCATCTTAAAGATATCAGTATATCTAAAAACACAAATACAAATGACAGCTTATGCTGGAGAGATTTTGGAGCAAGGGGAACACTTCTCCATTGCTGGTGGGACTGCAAACTTGTAAAGCCAAATTGGAAATCAGTGTGGCTGTTTCTTAGAAAATTGGGACTCAATCTACCTCAAGACTTAGACATACCACTATTGGTTATATACTCATAGAATGAAAACTCATACGAAAAGATATTTGCTCAAGTATGTTCATAACAGCTTTCTTCGCAAGAGCCAGAATCTTTAAACCACCTAGATGGCCCTCAAACAAGGAATGAATAAAGCAGATGAGATATACTCAGCATAAAAAGAAAGGAAAAAAAAAAGAAAAATCAAAACAAAGACTTCTTGAAATTCACAAGCAAAAGGATAAAACTAGAAAAAAAACCATCCTGACTGAGGTAACCGAGACCCAGAAAGACAAACATGGTATGTACTCACTCATAAGTGGAATTAGACATAAAGCAAAGATTATCCATCCTACAGTCCACAATCCTAGGGAAGCCAGGACACATGGATAAACATACATGGATCCCTCTGGGGAAGCTGCATTGGACCCATCAAGGTCCTCTGAATGTGTATGACAGTTGTTTGGCTTCGTCAATCTGTGTGGTCAATAGTCATGAAACCAATATTTATGCCTAGTGTGTGAAGTGGCTTTTTGGAGCCCCTTCCCAATGGAGGGACACCTTGTTCAGCATAGATACAAGGAGGAAGGTCTTGATCCTGCTTCAAGTGATATGACAGACTTTGTTTCTGCCCCATAGGAGGCCTCACCCTCTCTGAGAAATGGTGGTATGCAGGATGGTGGAAAGACCTGGGAGGAAGGGAGGGAGAGGGAATTGGGAGTGGCATGTAAAATACAAAAAAAAAAAAGATTGTTAAAAAAAATTGAAAAAATGATGAAAAGATGCTTAAGGCAAAATTGTCCTAGCATACAGAGCTTCTTCACTTGTGTAGCAGTCAGCTGGATAGAAACTGAATAGTTTTGCCAGCCAAACTTACTCTATGTTAATAGGCACTGAACTTAAACAGATTATGCGGAATTTGATTTCTTGGGCATGAAAATATAGCCATTTCTTCATCAGCATCACTGTAACATTTGATAGCTTTCTTGAAAAAAAGAAAATTTCTACTTTTGTATTATTTGGAAAGCTTATTCTAGTTTTAGCAAAGGATAAGATTTAAAGCAGTATAACAAAAAGTAGTTCGAAGGCCAATATTTCTTATATCACTTAAGAAAAATTACTTGATTAATACTATATTGAATTTCAGTTAATTATAGATTACAATGGAGAAGCAAGACCTTTTCTCCAATTGAGACTATTAGTCAAATTAAAATGTATAAGAAATTATCTGTCACAAATGCATTCCCACATTACAAAGCTGTTTTTTGTACACAAGTCTAAGTTATTGGGGTTGCAGTGCTGAGAAGGGAAGTGGGCACAGGCCCTGTCCCTAACACAGAAGCTAGCTTCAATTGGTAACCACTTGCAAAGGAAAATTACTTTCCTACAACAGTCTCACCAGGAATAAAAAACACTATTAGAACCAGTCGCCATGCCCAGCAGGAGATAGCTTACACAAAATGAATTCAATGGCATTTTTGAAAGTTCTTTTTCCCATGTTTTGTCCATCCATTTTTTTCATTTACCTTATAAATCTTTTGTGTATATTTATTTTTTCTGGTTTTGGGGATTTTGGTGGAATGTTTGTGTGTGTGAATATTGTATCTCTCTGCCTATATGCATTTACTGCACTTTTTTTCTTGGTTCCTTTTCTTCTTTGTTCACTTTGCCCTATCCTAATTTGTTTTTATTTTCTTATTTTACTTTATTATTATTTGTAAAGGCCTTTTTGTTTTCTAATGAGGGAAAGAAAGGTTGTGGATTTGAGAAAGAGGGAAGGAAGGAAGAAATGAATCTGGGAGGTGATGGGAGATGGAAATTCCTAATATTATATATTATATTTCAAATAAATCTATTTTAATTTCTAAAACCAAAAAAATAAAGTACTATATTGTTTATTTCTACTTATTTTAAAATGATTTCTATCAATTTATATGGGTCTTGGATTCAGGCCTGTAATCCAAGATAAGTGAGACCCTGTACCAGAATGATCATGAGTTGAAAGACTTCTTGCCCACAGAATCAGTTCTGAAAAAGTTCTGTCAATTAAGTAACCCTTTGTATCCAGAAAAAAAAAAATATTACAAAGGAATGTGCTGGAAGATAGACAATAGAGTGCTAGGCTATAAAGTTTTAAAAATAATAAAAACAGGGGCTAGAGAGATGGCTCAGTGGTTAAGAGCATTGCCTGCTCTTCCAAAGGTCCTGAGTTCAATTCCCAGCAACCACATGGTGGCACACAGCCATCTTTAATGAGGTCTGGTGCCCTCTTCAGGCCTGCAGACATACACACAGACAGAATATTGCATACATAATAAATAAATAAATAAATAAATAAATAGATATAAAAAATAATAAAAACAAATAAAAAATAACATTAGTTGTGAAAGGAAATTATCCAAATTAAAACAAAGCCATTCAGGAAAAGCTTTATGTTTTAACAATAAGAAGCTAATTTTTATAAATGTGATTGTTTTAGCTACATGACAATTACTTTCCTTATGGTATTTTTCCATTTTTGTACACTCATTTCCCACAAAATTCTGAAGACATTGGTTTATTTTAGGGACTATAAACATTTAAATTAGTTCCTCTGACAAAATTTGGGCTGAGTGCCAACTTGTTAAACCAATTTGTTCAAATGACGTATTTTTGAGTGAGAATATTGTTTTTCATGAATTGTACAGGATTAAATGAATTATATCTACAGTGTATCAAGCCTCTTTTAAATTGCTAATAACTGTGAGTTTTTATAAATACCACAAACACCATGTCCAGCAACTTGCCATACATTAATATCATTCATTAATAATCATTTGAAACTCATATTTTGGTAAAAAAAAAAAAGGTTTGATATCTGAGTTCTAACAAGTATGTCCTGATGTTATCACCTTATTTTAATCTAAATCCAATCTGTATAGTCAAGTATACATGCAATCGATCTTTATTTTCTGACCTGAGCTACTCTGGAGTAAGTAAACTCATCTATAAATGCTATTATGTCAGACAAGAATAGTGGGAGGATGAAAGTCTCAAAGAGTTTGTGTATTATATTTCCATCCATCAAGACAAAAGTAGAGAACTGGAAAATGTGTTTTCTTCCCTGTTAAGCACAATGATGTGTCTAATATTCTTGCAAATAAAATGAAAATTTAATTCACACAGATTAGGAGACTAAAGCCTTTGAAGTAAGGTTTACATTCATAAATAACAAATGCTCTTTCTATACATGTATCTGCAATCACACCTCATAGTAAAGGAAGTAAAAAAAAGAAAAAACAAAGACAAGTAGTCATTTCTATACATCAAGGACTAAGAAATGGAAGAGTTTCCGCTTGATACTCAGTAGGAGCCGATCTGTCTAATGCTTTGACATTCCTTCACTCTAGAATATAAGGTAAGACATTTCTTGTTTTAAGTCATTACTCTAAATAACAATAACCACAAAACTACTGAAGATACCAACTGCCATAGCAATCTGCTTCCTGAACAGTTTTCAACAGATTTCAGCCAAGAAAAAAAAAAAAAAACTGGAAAAGTTCAGGGTTCATGCTCACTGGACAACAGAAAACCCATTGTGAGATTCTATCAAGGCTTTATTCCCTCCCTACCTCCTAACTTCCGAGGAGTCCTGTGAGTAAAAGATGTATATCCAAAGGTACAATGCCAGGGTTCCATGAAAATTCTAATGAAGATAGGCAAGAGGCGTAAGCCTGAACATATTTGAAGCCATAATCAAAAAAAATGAAAAATAATGGAATGCTCATCAAGAGGAGAATTAATAATAATAGTAGCAAATGTCATAATATGATGATTCAATATAATTCAATACCAAAATATTTATTCTATACCTATTTTATGAGTTAATTGTATGAAACTATTTTCAGGAAGCCTATAAAGTAATGAGAACAGAAAATTCAAGATTTATAAATGTTAAAGGAGAAGATAGAGAAATAGAGGAAGAACAGATTTGAAAAGAATGTAAAGAAATAAGAGATTTCATAAAGTCATCAATACGTGTTTTTTGAGGTCTATGCATAAGTTTGACATTAATAACTCATTTAAAATCTGCTCAGATTATTTACTGCCAATTATGCTGCAATATTATCACTTCACACCATTTTAAGTTTTTTCTTTATTCAAATATTAATTTATTACTGCATTAACCTTTTCCTACATTGCTTATTTCTGTGTTGCTCTTTAGATTGCATAGCATATTCACTCAGTTTATTTTAAATATTTGCTTCAGATGATCTTCACCTCTCTACTGACTTTTCAACTTCAATGTGAGTATTAATTTTAGCTTTGTAAACAATTAGATATGCATACTTCAAAGTCAATAACAAGCACCTGAAAACAATAAAATATATAAGGAAGGTACTTTATCCAATTAGTAATATAGAATTAGTTTGGTTTTCAAGACTGCTTTTTATTCTGTCAAGTAAACTGCACCATGTGGAACTTGCAAACTTTGCAGCTCAAAACTGAAAAAAAAATCTTATTTATTAATGTCCTTCATAGTCATTGAAATTTAATTTAAAAACAAAACTTTTCATCTGAAAATACTTTTCTGAATCTCTGTCTCCTGAGGAAAATACTCAACCCCATAAAAACATCATTTGCTAACAGTGACAAAATCACATACTTGTTTGTGGCACACAGGTGACAGAATAAGTGAGCAAAGCCTACTTAATTTTTTTTTTATTGAGAAAAGGAAGAAAAAAAAACAAGTTTCCACCTCCTCCCAGCTTCCCATTTCCCTCCCCCTCCTCCCACCCTTCTCCCCCTCCTCCCATCCTTTTCCACCTCCTCCCACTCCTCTCCCCCTCCCTCTCCAGTCCAAAGAGCAGTCAGGGTTCCCTGCCCTGTGGTAAGTCCGTGGTCCTCCCCCCTCTATCCATATCTAGGAAGGTGAACATCCAAACTGGCTAGGCTCCCACAAAGCCAGCACATTAAGTAGGGTCAAAACCCCATGCCATTGTCCTTGGCTTCTCATCAGCGGTCATTGTTTGCCATGTTCAGAGAGTCCGGTTTTAACACATGCTTTTTCAGTCACAGGCCAGCTGGCCTTGGTGAGCTCCCAGTAGATCAACTCCACTGTCTCAATGGGTGGGTGCATCCCTCGTGGTCCCGACTTCTTTGCTCATGTTCTCCCTCCTTCTGCTCCTCATTGGGACCTTGGGAGCTCAGTCCAGTGCTCCAGTGTGGGTCTCTGTCCCTCTCTCCATCCATCACCAGATGAAGGTTCTATGGTGATATGCAAGATATTCGTCAGTATTGCTCAAGGATAGGGTCATTTCAGGTTCCCTATCCTCAGCTGCCCAAGGAACTAACTGGGGATATCGCCTTGGGCTCTTGGGAGCCACTCTAGGTTCAAGTCTCTTGACAACCCTAAGGTGGCTCCCTTAACTAAGAATTGTGCTTCCGTGCTCCCCTATCCTACCTTCCTTTATCCCAATCTTCCTTTTTCCCCAAGTTGCCCTTATCCACCACTTCTCCCTTTTCTCTCCCCTTCTCCCCTTACCCCCAACCCAACCCACCGACAAGATCCCAATTTTCTCCCCGGCAATTTTGTCTACTTCCCATAGCCAAGAGGATAACTATATGTTTTTCCTTTCGTTCAACTTCTTACTTAGCTTCTTTAGGATCACCAATTGTAGACTCTGTGAACCTTATTTATTGCTAGAAACCAATTATGAGTGAGTACATCCCATGTTCATCTTTTTGGGTCTGGGTTACCTCACTCAGGATAGTGTTTTCTATTTCCAATCATTTGCATGCAAAATTCGAGAAGTCATTGTTTTTTACTGCAGCATAGTACTCTAATGTGTATATATTCCACACTTTCTTCATCCATTCTTCCATTGAGGGGCATCTAAGTTGTTTCCAGGTTCTGGATATTACAAATATTACTGCTATGAACATAGTTGAACAAATGCTCTTGTCATATGATAGGGCATCTCTTGGGTATATTCCCAGGAGTGGTATTGCTGGGTCCAGGGGTAGGTTGATCCCGAATTTCCTGAGAAATCGAAACACTGATTTCCAAAGTGGTTGCACAAGATTGCATTCCCACCAGCAATGGATGAGGGTACCCCTTCCTCCGAGCCTCTCCAGCAAAGGCAATCATTGGAGTTTTTTATTTTAGCCATTCTGACAGGTGTAAGATGATATCTCAATGTTGTTTTGATTTGCAGTTCCCTGATTGCAAAGGAGGTTGAGCATGACCTTAAGTGTCTTTTGGCCATTTGAACTTCCTCTGCTGAGAATTCTCTGTTCAGTTCAGTGCCCCATTTTTTAATTGGGTTAATTAGCATTTTAAAGTCTAGTTTCCTGAGTCCTCTATATATTTTGGATATCAGACCTTTGTCTGTTGCGGGGTTGGTGAAGATCTTCTCCCAGTCAGTAGATTGCCTTTTTGTCTTGGTGGCAGTGTCCTTTGCTTTACAGAAGCTTCTCAGTTTTAGTAGGTCCCATTTATTCAATGTTGCCCTTAATGTCTGTGCTGTTGGGGTTACACATAGGAAGCGATCTCCTGTGCCCATCTGTTGTAGGGTATTTCCCACTTTCTCTTCTATTAGGTTCAATGTGTTCTGACTGATAGTGAGGTCTTTAATCCATTTGGACTTGAGTTTTGTGCATGGTGATAGATATGGGTCTATTTTCATTCTTCTACAGGTTGACATCCAGTTATGCCAGCACCATTTGTTGAAGATGCTTTCTTTCTTCCATTGTATACTTTTGGCTCCTTTATCAAAAATGAGGTGTTCATAGGTTTGTGGGTTAAAATCCGGGTCTTCTATACGATTCCATTGATCGACTTCTCTGTTTTTATGCCAGTACCACACTGTTTTCATCACTGTAGCTCTGTAATAGAGTTTGAAGTAAGGGATGGTAATGCCTCCAGACAATCCTTTATGGTATAGAATTGTTTTGGCTATCCTGGGTTTTTTGTTTTTCCAATAAAGTTGATTATTTTCCTCTCCAGATCTGTGAAGAATTTTGATGGGATCTTGATGGGGATTGCATTGAATCTATAAATTGCCTTTGGTAGAATTGCCATTTTTACTATGTTGATCCTCCCAATCCAAGAGCAAGGGAGGTCCTTCCATTTTCTGGTATAATCCTCAATTTCTTTCTTCAATGCATTAAAGTTCTTGTCAAATAGATCTTTCACTTTCTTGGTTAGAGTTACCCCAAGATATTTTATGCTGTTTGTGGCTATCGTGAAACGTGAAGCTTCTCAGATTTCCCTCTCTGCTTCCATATCCTTTGTGTATAAGAGGGCGACTGATTTTTTGGAGTTGATCTTGTATCCTGACACATTACTAAAGGTGTTTATCAGCTGTAAAAGTTCTTTGGTGGAGTTTTGGGGGTCGCTTATGTACACTATCATATCAACTGCAAATAACAAAAGTTTCACTTCTTCCTTTCCAATTCGAATCCCCTTGATCCCATTATGTTGTCTTATTGCTATTGCTAGAACTTCAAGCACTATATTGAAGAGGTATGGCGAGAGTGGACAGCCTTGTCATGTTCCTGAATTTAGTGGGATGGCTTTGAGTTTCTCTCCATTTAATTTGATGTTAGCTGTTGGCTTGCTGTATATAGCTTTTATTATATTTAGGTATGACCCTTGTTTCCCTAATCTCTCCAATACTTTTATCATAAAGGGATGTTGAATTTTGTCAAATGCTTTTTCAGCATCTAATGAAATGATCATATGATTTTTTTCTTTCAGTTTATTTAAATGATGGATTACATTGATAGATTTTCGTATGTGAACCAGCCCTGCATCCCTGGGATGAAGCCTACTTGATCATAATGGAAAATTTTTCTGATGTGTTCTTGGATTTGGTTTGCCAGTATTTTGTTGAGGATATTTGCATCGATGTTCATGAGTGAGATTGGTCTATAATTCTCTGTCTTGGTTGAGTCTTTGTGCGGTTTTGGTATCAGAGTAACTGTAGATTCATAAAAGGAATTTGGCAATGCCTCTTCTGTTTCTATATTGTGAAATACATTAAGGAGTATAGGTATAAGCTCTTCTTGGAAGTTCTGGTAGAATTCAGCATTGAAACCATCTGGTCCTGGGCTTTTTTTGGTAGGGAGGTTTTTGATAACAGCTTCTAATTCTTCATGACTAACAGGTCTATTTAGATTGTTCACCTGGTCCTCGTTTAACTTTGGTATATGGTATTTATCTAAAAAAGTGTCCACTTCCTTTACATTTTCCAGTTTTGTGGCATATAGGCTTTTGTCGTAAGATCTAATGATTCTCCAAATTTCCTCTGTGTCTGTGGTTATGTCCCCCTTTTCATTTCTGATCTTATTAAGTTGAAAATTCTCTCTCTGCCGTTTGATTAGTTTGGATAGGGGTTTGTCAATCTTGTTGATTTTCTCCAGGAACCAGCTTTTTGTTTCATTGATTCTTTGGATTGTTTTCTGTGTTTCTATTTTGTTGATTTCAGCCCTCAGTTTGATTATTTCCAGTCTTCTACTCCTCCTAGGTGGGTCTGCTGTTTTTTTTTCTAGAGCTTTCAGGTGGGCTGTTAAGTCTCCAATGTGAGCTTTCTCTGTTTTCTTTAAGTGGGCACTTAGTGCTATGAACTTTCCTCTTAGGACTGCTTTCATAGTGTCCCATAAGTTTGAGTATGTTGTTTCTTTATTTTCATTGAATTCCAGGAAGACTTTAATTTCTTTCTTTATTTCTTCCTTAAACCAGGTATGGTTCAGTAGTTGACTGTTCAGTTTCCATGAATTTGTAGGCTTTCTGGGGGTAGCATTGTTGTTGAATTCTAACTTTAATCCATGGTGATCTGATAAGACACAGGTGGTTACTAATATTTTTTGTAACTGTGGATGTTTGCTTTGTTACCGACTATGTGGTCGATTTTTGAGAAAGTTCCATGAGCTGCAGAGAAGAAGGTATATTTTTTCCTATTTGGGTGGAATGTTCTATAGATGTCTGTTAAGTCCATTTGCTTCATTACCTCCATTAATTCTCTTATTTCTCTGTTAGGTTTCTGTCTGATTGACCTGTCCATTGGTGAGAGAGGAGTGTTAAAGTCTCCTACTATTAGTTTGTGCGGTTTGATGGCTGCCTTGAGTTTTAGCAATGTTTCTTTTATGTACGTGGGTGCTTTTATATTCGGGCATTGATATTCAGGATTGAGACTTCATCCTGATGAACTGTTCCTGTTATGAGTATAAAATGCCCCTCTCCATCTCTTCCGATTGATTTAAGTTTGAAGTCAACTTTGTTAGAGATTAGTATGGCCACACCTGCTTGTTTCTTAGGTCCATTTGCTTGATAAGCCTTTTCCCAGCACTTTACTCTGAGTAGGTGCCTGTCTTTGTCGTTGAGGTGTGTTTCTTGTAAACAGCAGAATGTTGGATCCTGTTTTTTTTTATCCAATCTCTTAGCCTGTGCCTTTTTATAGGTGAGTTGAGCCCATTGACATTAAGTGATATTAATGACCAGTGGTTGTTAACTCCGGTCACTTTTTTAGTCGTAGAATATGTGTGTTTCCCTTCTTTGTTTTGTTTTGGTGAAGGGTTTCTAGATGGCTGAGTTATTGTGGTCATTGTTGGACTCCTTGGTTAGTGATTTTCCTTCTATTACTTTCTGTAAAGCTGGACTTGTGGCTGTGTATTGTTTAAATTTGTTTTTATCCTGGAAAATTTTATTTTCTCCATTTATAGTGAACGAAAGCTTGGCTGGGTATAGTAATCTGGGCTTGCTTCCATGGTCTCTCAGTTTCTGCAGTACATCTATCCAGGACCTTCTGGCTTTCATGGTTTCCATGGAGAAGTCAGGTGTAAGTCTGATAGGTTTACCTTTATAAGTAATTTGGCCTTTTTACTTTGCAGCTCTTAATATTCTTTCATTATTCTGTATGGTTTGTGTTTTGATAATTATAGGGCGAGGGGATGTTTTTTTTTTTTTTTTTTGATCCAGCCTATTCGGTGTTCTGTATGCTTCTTGAACCTTCATAGGTATATCTTTCTTTAGGTTGGGAAAGTTTTCTTCTATAATTTTATTAAATATATTTTCTGGACCATTGAGCTGCACTACTTCTCCTTCCTAGTTAAATTTTTGATCACTGTAAAGTAGTGAGAATGGCTGGAATGGATGGGTTCTAGTGTGAAAAGTTACACTGAGACTCTAACAGAAACTTTGGAAATAGTCCTTAGTAACTATTATGATTTTTTAAAATATATTTTAAAATCTTAAGTATGTATCAAAATGTTTTATATATTGTGAATTAATAAAAAGTTTTATGTTATATGAAATAATATGGTCAATCTATTTTAGGTATATATCACTTTAATTTAATTCAAAATTGCTCTTCTATGAGCTTTGTCTTTTCAATTTTTGTTAAATATAAATCACAGTCTTACCTTAACACTTCTGTTGCAAGGGAAGGAGCCGCTTGTTCATCCCAACCACCTGGCTAGCTTAGCCCCAAATGACCGCATAGAATTTGTCTTAATTAAATCACTGCTTGGCCCATTCTCTCTAGCCTCCTATTGACTAACTCTCACATCTTGATTTAACCCATTTCTATTAATCTGTATATTGCCATGTAGCAGTGACTTACCACCAAAGATTCAGCATGTCAGACTCTGGCGGCAGCTTCATAGCATCTCCCCAACTCTGCTCTTCTTTCTCCCAGCATTCAGTTCTGTCTTCCCTGCCTTCTTAAGTTCTGCCTTGTCAGGCCGAAAGCAGTTTTTTTTTTAATTAACCAATGAAAGCAACCCAAAAAAGAAAGACCACCTACACCAAGTCTCCGTAAAGCTATATTTAAAATAGAGTAACAAAATATTACTTTTCTTAATGCTTTTTATAGCTCTTTTAATGGTCAAAGTCATAGGTTGATTAATTTTACTCATTGGATAATTTCTTATTGTAAAAAAACTATTAACACTTCAAAATGGAATTTGAAAGTCAGATATTCATTTGTTCATTTTTAAAATTTTGAATATAGTAAATTTAGAAAGACAAAATCAGCAATTTTTTTGAGTGTAAGAAGTATTCAAATATGGCCTAAAAGGGCCAAAAAAGATGTAAGATAATTGCTTGTTCCCACAGATTGCAAGGTCCTGTGAGCTTCATTAGAATATATACAGCTTATAGTATCAATTAGAATAGTTTAAAGTCAACATGTGGTAACATGTAAATCACAAATCCTTACTAATTTACTAATTCAATCATTAATTTTCATACAATTATTAATTTATTTTTCTTGAGAAGAGCATGTGTCTCTTGAGACACAAACTATTTGAAACTATTTTATACTGTGATATCTATTTATATTACACATATAAATGTTTACAATTCATAATGTGTATTAAATGAAATATACTACAACTTACATGTATGTGGGACCTGTCAAGCTACAAGGTTTCCAGTGTGCTGTGGTTAGTCACAGACTTATCAGAATCAGTGAATTACTGTCTGTGCAAATAGTTAAATCTTACAGTTTGAAGTGTTTGTGATGCTCCAGCTTAAAAGTTGGTATCACACAGTTGAACTGATGTTTAAACTTGACCTTGACTGTTAAAATAAAGAAGGGGAGGAGGAGAAACTTAAAAAAGACTCAGTTTGAAGAACATCTCTAAAAACGATTTTCTCACTCAAGTTAGGGACAGACATTCAACTTACAGAAGGGGGATTATAGATCTTACTGAAAATAAAATACTCTACTGGGTTTGATGATATAAATATTAATCACATCTACCCATACTATGAAAGAAAATATTTGGTCAAAATCTTGCACCACTGTAATTTATATGTTAACATTTACAATGGTATCACTTGTCAAATTGATAGCTCTTAACATTTTCCTAAACTATTTTTATCCTCTAAAAAAAGATAATAGCAAAGTTAGCTCTGGGAATAATGGCAAACCCTGTATTCAACTGTCAGCATAATCTTAAGGAGTGAGATTACTTGAGTAACATTTACTCATTTCTTTGATATTCTGTAACTGATATATTATAATGTAAAATTAATAATAATTATCATTTTGGTGCAAAATCAACAATCCTCATATTATATGCTAATAGAATAGACATACTATAATCCCTTTGAATAGGAAAAAAATGTTCCACATAATATCATTATGCTGGATGCTTAATTGGTTTTCGTCATTATAAAAACAATGCCAATTTAATCAATATTTAATAATCCAATTTGGCAGTGAGTGGTGGAATTATGAAAAGGGGTTTTACAACAAGAAAGATCAGTTTCAGCTCATGGTGTCAAGTGTACCCTTCCATTCACACTGTATCCTCTGTTTTTGGAAATGTTGTGAGGCAGAGATCATCGTGCTAAGAGCATGATGCTGAATAAAAGTATTTAACTCATAAAACTCAAATCACACACACACACACACACACACACGGCATGGATGGTGGCAAAATATCCCATTCAATGGCATGCTTTGTTCTACATGACTTACTGTTTCAGTTTAACTTGACTCCTATTGTTTTTACCACGTAGAATAACATCATCTTGTATACCAATCTTTCAACACAGGTCTTTAATGTATTTCATATCCAAACTATGAAAGTGAAAAAAGCATTTATTTTAGATTCCGGTTATTACAGATATGTCACAGTGATACTGAGATGGATACTGGGGATTTAAGAAGTTTCTTAGAGGAGTTATTGACACAATGTGCAGATAGAAAGAAGGGTAATGCTAAGGTAGAGGGTTTGTTATAGTTCAGACCTTAACATGACAAAAGCATGCCAGGACTCCATAGAGAATCAGTACCCATAGGGAAGAATTGGAAATATCTCCTTATACAGTTGTCTGAAGATGGGTTTTTTTCTTCACAACAGGGCCCTGCATCCAGGCTTACTGATTGCCATGCAGGAGGCAGAGAGGACAAGTGGGGAGCAGGATATTTCATCCTTTTCATATAGATAATTTGAATTCACATTTCAAGTAAGATATGGAACTGACAAGTCTGTTCGTCAGGGACTCACAGATAATGTTTCAACCAAGTAATTGTCATTGTCATGATAGGGAGTGATGGCTGCTCCAAAAAGAGCAGCTGGATTCTTATATTGCATTCCTATGTAGAGATGTGCAGGGCTGGCAAATTCATAAGCAGAGTGAGCATATGATTTCACTAGGGACATTTGTATCTTCAACATCCGAGTAAACAATGTAACAACCAGCTAGGCACTAAGCAGATTGCTGATTTCTTAGGGCAATAATGCCATATTGGAGTTCAGAGTTGATTTTTATCTTGGAAGATTGGGCAATGAGGAGTAAATTAAGTCATGCTGTCTCCGGTGAGACTCAGTCCATGCTATTAGGCTTATATATAATCTCCAGTACTGCATACTTCACCTCTGTTTTCATGATACCATTGGATAATGCCATGGTCACAGGATAAAGGAGCTCGTATGCACAGAATGGGGCATTCTATCTTCTTTGTCATTAAATCCCTTTCAGATAAGATTAGTTGCCCTTTAACAAGTATTCTTATAAGGCCTACACATTTGTAGTTTTTCCAATCTGTCTTTATGCCTGTTCTTCATGTTTCTCTGATAGTGACTTCTTTCTTGATGAAGAAATTCTGTCACAAATTTTCTAAGAATTTAGAAAAGTTTTCATAACTCTCTGTTCATTCTTTCAATTAGTAGCCATCGACCAAACATTAGCCTATAACACACAATTGTAGAAAACTTCACGAAGATATTTACCTGTGTTTCCAAACCTAGGATGGTTTCCTTTCCTCTTTGTCATTCAGAGATGTTTCGTAATGTGACTGCTGTACAGTATGCTCTTTCCAGTCTCAGGACAGAATAACATGTCTACATATTGTGCAGAATCATATACAAGCTTGGCCTAAGTGTTCTCTTCTCTGCACAGCAATAGAGAATAGGGAAATCTCCTTGGAGTCATAAAAAAAATTAAGAAAGGGGAGAAGGAATGGGAATGAGCATTGGACCACTTGTTCATATCATTTGTATCATAGTATCTTTACTGTTTCTTTCACATATGTATCTTGACCTTTGGTAACTGCAAACCTGACGTTGTGCCCTCAGAAACACATGGATCTTGATGGACAGCAGGTCAACTAACATCATGGACAAGTGGTTAGTTACTAGTCAAACCAGGAGATAATTTTAAGTTTTCTCCTTTATTATGTGGAAATCAATTCAGCATATGAGGGTAAACATCAAAGATACCTAGTCGAAGATAACATAAGAGATGAACATGCAATAACTTCTAATCCCATTTTACACTCAAAATAAAAACTACCGTGTTACTTTAACATTAATACATAGCATATATATATATATATATGTACTATATTTGGATTTTTATACTTAAACTTATATGATATTATCCTTGATATTGTTTAAACTTATATTACCAATAACAAGTCTTTTGAGGGTATACAAGCTCTCATTTTAATGGATGTGATATGCATGCAAAACTCAGAAATGACTCTAAGACATACTCTCATGTATGCAGAATGTGTAATTTCTAAGTTACTTCATATGATATTCCCCGAGTAAATAGCACACTTCTCTTACCTCAGAACCAATAATTAGCAAGTTCCATTTACAGTCATTTCTCTCCAACACTCTATAAATAAATGACAACGTTTAAAATATATTTTATGTAATTTTTTTCTGAGGGTATTGGGATTTGGAAGTTTTCTCAGAAATGCAATAACAAAGGTCATACCTAATCTCACATAAGCTGGTGATTCTATGCTAATTGAAATGGTTCTTGATTCATGGGTTTTTATTTCTAGGACACTCAAAATCTGGGTCAGGTATTTTACTAATAGAGATATTAGATTAAAAGTTGGCATTTTAATGGTATATCTATTAGTTATTGTTATTATTACTAAAGACTGAAAATTATTGATAAAATAAATTCTGCTGCAACTAGGCTGTATAATATAGACATATAATCTAAACTATTAATTCTCTAAATAAAACTTTTAAAAATGTTTCTAGTGTAGCTATACAGATTGATACACCATTTGATGTGAAATTAGTCTTGTTTTTTTCTAACTTGCATTTCAATCAGTTGTTCAAAGGTTATGTTTAATGTCACATTAGCACATTCTCAGAAAGATGTAGTTCTGTTTATGCTTCATGTGATAAGATAAAATCTCTCTTTGTGATGAATTCAAGGCAACTCTTGAATCTCATTCAGTTTTAGCATGAATCCATTAAGGTATGCATTTTCAGTCAATGACATTTATCTTCTGTGAAAATTTATAACAATGTTATACTCTGAAATTCTTCTTTTGTGTCTCTGTGAGTTGTTTTTATTTTGCACATAGGCAAACACACACATATATGCATATATATTAAGTTACTCTACACATAGTCTGCGTCTCAATCAGTTCATCAACCATGTTTGTTTCTGATGTGACTTTCCCTTAATTGTACTACAGAGATCTTGAATATTGTGTTCATAATTAATGGCAGTCTTCTTTCTTCTTGAATATAATCATTTTTCATCTCACCTAAAACAAGGCTCCTATCTTGCGATTCCCATTTTGTTAAAAAAATTAAAAATAGGCTCAAACTGAAATTCAAAACAAATGGGTGGCACAACCCCATGTTCTGGAGTTCTACAACAAATGGAGAAATGCCCATGTTATCCCTACTGCCTCTCTCTTGGTGAGCACTGCATACCGAGTTACTGCCATTGGTAATTTTTTTAATCAACAATGGGCTATATTGTTGTGATTTTTGAGTAGTACTTACTTCTTCTTTTTCTTCCCAAACAGAAATTGTTATTGTTTAGGTACAGGGTAGCAAAAAAAAAAAAAAGGAATAAAAAAAAGAACTGACACATCCTGTTTGCATAGACCACTAATATTTATTTGATTTCAATGATACTTTGACTTTAAATGTGATTAGATCATTTTAATCATGGAGTTTATTTATTGCTTGAACTAAATTGATTTGGAGAATTAAAAAAAACAAAATTATATAGATGGAATAGTATATAATATGTTCATTTTTCTTTCTTAAAATTAAAAGTAAAACCCTTTAGTTATGATCAGGATTTAGAAGTTTTCATGAAAAATATTATAAATAAAAGGTGCCTTATTCTCCTCAAAATTATGTACCCAGAGGAAAGAAACTTTACTACTAAGTGCATTATCTCAAAAGAAAAGATGGTGGTGTACATGAGAGCAGCCCTTCATCCTTCCATGACTGATTTGCCCCTGAGAATGAAGTGTAAGAGTGAGAGCTAAAACAAGCCTGCAGAAGCAAGGGCCATGGACATGCATGTTCTGAATGTCTGTAATAAGAGTTTTTATTTAAGTTGCTTTTTGAGCAAGAACTGTTGTAATTTACTGGCCTGCCCTGTGACCCAGGTACCCTGTCCCTTTAAGAGATGAGGCCCTCCTACTTCCAGTCTCCACCTTTCTGCTTAGGTAAGCAAATCTCCCACCTCCATTTTATCCCTCCCTCTCTCTGTTTATCCTTCTCCTAAAGAGGCATTCTCTGCCTCTCTCTCTCCTCTCCCTTTCCTCTATTTCTCTGTCCTCCTCATCTCCCCTTTTCCCACTCTCCTTAATCACTTACTTTTACACCATTCCCAATATCCACTAAATAAATGCTATACCCAAGCTCTTACTTCATGGTGTGTGTAACTGCCTTTCTCCTGCTCACTGTAGCCACGGGTCACCCACTCTTGCCCCTCCTGCGACTGGCCTCAGGTCACCTGCATCATGCATGATAATAAGAAATTTTACAGATTTTTCCTGTAGTCTCTACGATGAAAGAGCAGAAATATATCCAAAGTTGTGTCAAATCTAGAATGTGTTCTATTAATAGACATCTTCATTGTATGGGGTTTATAATCACAGACAAAACACTCAGTATTCCATCTGGAAATGTTAATGAAAATGTAGAGAAAAGTTAACTTTTAAGTTATGATGATGAGTTATTCTGGAAATCTAAGTGAGCAATAAACAGGAAGAAGTCAAGATAGACATATGAACAATGGCTAGTATTAAGAATGCCACAGGATGTACTTGGGAAATTAATGGGAGCTTGTGATTGCTGAAGTATCTGTTGTCAGGCAGTAAATAAACAGCTTTATAGAGGATCAAGAAGGTCTTTGTCTGACAGTTTAAATACCTAAAAAATTTACTGATATGAATTACTGAGGGTTTTCAAGGAGCTCCCACTTCATCTGTAAAGAAATAGTGATCTTTACCTGAATCATAACCTGAACAGGTCAACAGATTTCTTTTCAAAAAAATTGGAAAGATTGCTGTTAAAACTTCAAAAAAATTCTGGACTTATGATTAAAGGAATTTAGAGGATGTGTTTTTAAACAAAACTGTCTCAGTAAATAATGTAACAGCAGCAACAGTTTCAGTATGTAGAAGTCATTTCTCTACGTCATTCAGTTTTCTAGACAGAAAGACAGGAGGTTCATTTCAATGTTCTCTCTCTCTCTCTCTCTCTCTCTCTCTCTCTCTCTCTCTCTGTGTGTGTGTGTGTATGTGTGTATGAGAGTGTCAGAGCCTGATTTTATATATATATATATGACTATATATGCATATCTGTATGTAAATAATAGATGACAAATGATAATTCGAAATAGAAGAACAGAAATTCTAAACAGGACAAACAGATTTAAATATATTTATAAATTTAACCTGCTGACTCCTTGATTTTGAACATCAAGTCTATGGACCCTACGGAAGAAATATATCTGTCTTTTAAGCTCTTCAGTTTGTGGTATTGAGTAATCACAAACTAATAGGAGCTGTCAGGGGGTGAGAGCAATATAAGAATATAAAGGTATGTTATCTATCAAATCATCATATAAAATTGCAAATAGAAATAAAAATAAAGAGATGAACGAAGCCATAATCTGGAAACAATAAAGAAAGCTGATATGTGAATCTTACTTCCCCATAAAACAGAAAACAGAGTAAAGAAAACTATGATGTCTATTTCCAAAGTACAAAGAGATCAGGATTCCAATGATTTACAAGATGAATGCATCAATTAAACCATCATAACATGAAATGTGTGAAAGTGCTAAAGAATTGAGAAAACACCTGATTTTCTTTTAAAAAGTCAATTTCCTTCCAAAGTGTTTTGCTCTTCTTAACCTTAATGCAACACATTGAATGAGAGAAGAACCAGAGCATCAAGTTTTATTCATTTTCCTCATATATATGATCCAGTGAATTATTGAGTAGATGTGTGTGAGATTAGTAGTAAAACTATTAAGGACAAAACGTGTGCTGTAGGAGGCTTCTTGTTTGTTCCTGACTTCTCAGCCCAGAAATAATCACAAAGAAACCATATTGTTGCAATACTGTTTGGCCAATAGCTTAAGAGTATTTCTGGCTAACTCTTATATCTTAATTTAACCTATCTCTATTAATCTGTGTATTTCTATATGGCTGTGGCTTACCAGGTAAGTTCCAATGGGGCTACATGACTTCTCTCTGACTCTACCTTTCTTCTCCCTGTATTCAGTTTAGATTTCCCCCACACAGCTCTGTTCTGCTCTGCTTTGCTATAGGCTCAAAGAAGTTTCTTTATTAACGAATGCTAGTCACAGCATACAGAGAGCAATCCCACATAAGAAGTGTGTCAAAACAAGGTGGGAAAAGAGGATAATGGGCATATGATTACAGTCACAACATCATAAAAGCATATCTGAAATGGAGGCATGAACATTATCATACAAAATTAGTTGGTGTGGGAGGTCCTTCTGTCTATGTGTTGTTTTGTTGGTTAATGTATAAAGTAACTGACTTGGCCTATAGCATGGGAAAAGAAAAGCAGAGGTAGAGAGAAGCCTTGGAGCCAGTGGAGACAGACATTGGGAACTTTTCCCCATAAGCCACAGCCACGTGTCTATATTAATTTAATCTGTATATTAATACAGATTAGAAATGGGTTAAATTAATGTAAGAGTTAACCAATAAGAAACTAGAACTGATGGATTAAGCAGTAATTTAATTAAGACAATTTCTGTGTGATTATATCAGGTCTAAGCTAGCCAGGCAGCCGGGAACCAACAGGAGGCCCTCCGCCAACAATAACTAAACACTAATAATAATAAAATAACTTTATAGGAGCCTCAAAATAAATTTAAAATACGTGATAAACTAATGCATCAAGAATTAGAATTAATGATGCTCTCAACTCATATGAAAATTTTACTAAAATAACCAATACTGTATGATGTGAAATGAAATTTAAAAATGAAAATATGGAATATATCACATATATTTTTTAAATCATATTTCAACATACAAAGTAATAATTGAGCCTACAGCTAGCAGAATTGGAAAAAAAATTGCAAGTCTTGTATTTTAGTAGGAAACTTCACTTTGATTTATTTTTGAAATCATCCTTAAAACTTTAAAAGTAAAATGTCACACCATCCAATTAAAATTAATCAAAGTGTCTGAACAGATATTTCTTCAAAGAAGTCACATAAATACCAAAAAATACAGAGAAATGGGTTTTAAAATTTTAGTTAGAAAATGCCAATTACATCCACCATGAGATACCACTTAATGTCAAGTGAGATGTCTGTAGTAAAATCAGATAATAAGTAGTGTTGTGAAGGATAGAAAAACTTGTAATGTATTGGCTATTCGGACATAAATGTGTATAACAACTTTAAAAGATACTCTGGGAGTTTATAAGACATTAACACCAAGATTACCATGTATAGTATGAATTCTAATTTGTTTTAATAATAATAACTTGCAGTCAAATATTGGGGATGAAAGCTGAAAGAACAGAGAAGTAGAGCATTCAGTCACTAGTTTTTACCTCTATGGAATTCTCAGACTAAATGAGAAATCCTGCCTCTAGGAATTATCAGACTGAATTCCTGTTTCTTCCTGCCTTATATTGCTCTCACAGCCTAGGCACATCCTTTCCTGTCTCCACATCCCTAGTGTTGGAATTAAAGGCATGTGACTCCCAAATATTGTGATTAAAGGTGTGAGCCACCACTTCCTGGACTTCATGACTAGCTAGTGGATAGCGCAACATTGTGATCTTCAGGCAAGCATTATTTGTTAGATCATAAAATATCAGTACACCATGTGATTCAGCATGATGACTCCTGTGCACTTATCCAAAGAAATGAAGATAAATTTGTGTTTAAATATGTACATACATATTCATAGTGTCTTTATTGTAAAAAGTAAACTACAAAATGTACTTAAATGTCCATAGATTTATCACTGTGTAAACCTATATCCACCCGAGACAATTTTCTTATAGGAATAATACTTTGATAGTAGTGATGCAATATTTGCATTAGCTGTCAGATTTGTCAAAGTCTGAGGGTCATAACTGAATGGGATTATTTACTTAGGATAAATCTTCAAATATTTTGCATAATAATGTTAAACAGATATACCACATGCAGTTATGAATCTTAGTTGTCAGTGTGACTATATGAGAAATTAACTAGACTCCAAGCAGCTGGAAATGCCCATGGGTAAATTTTTGATCGAGTTATCTGAGGTCAGAGGATACACCCTAAATCTGTGTCATGCATTCTGGTTGCAGTCACAGAAAAATACATGAGAAAAGAAGCCTTTTCTTTTTGCCTGCTTGCCCCGACTCTCTCTGTTGAGTTCATTCATCCTTCTGCTTCAGACTTCTAGTTTATTATGTATTAGATCTAGTTTTATGAGAGTCTCATGTAGGTTTAAGACCAGAAACTCTGTAGGAATCCTCCAGAAATCCAGCACCAGATGTGTTACTGCTGAAGTGTCTACTCTCTTTGATTGAACAAATTCTTGGCTTTGTGTAGGGAGGTAGGTAATGTTGGACTACTCTGATCAAAGTATGTAATCCAGACAAATAAATCTAATAGATGCATATATACATATGTTATATTTACACACTTATAAATAATATATTATAATAATTACATAATTTAAATTCAGTATATTATAAAATATTGCAATTTATTATGTACTACAAATATTCATTCTATCAAGTTGATTCATGTAGAAAACCCTGACATAATTGTCTTTACACAAATTTCCCATAATAATCAAATTTATATTTCCATAATGTGTCAAGCAGATTATGATAGTATTATTTAGCTTATTTATTATTTAAATAAATTTAGAGTAGAACTTGAAACCCCAAAGCATATCATTTATATGAAATTTTTAACTGCTCCTGAACTGAATTTATAGTAACTAGATGATACTTGTGTCTTTCTCCTTTTAAATGTGGAAGTAACAGACATATGCTCATCCTAAACATTCACTTTCATCTTTTTCTGTGTATGGTAGTTGTTCTGGAGCTCTGCTTAGGCACACAGAATGAATGTGGCATCAACTCCATGACAAGGTCCTTCTTTCAAATCTACATATAATTTCCTAAACTTTTCTAAAGTCACTAAAACCCTTTGTTGCTCTCTACATTTTACATTCTCTTGGTTATTATGCCATACTCCCTCCCCCATCATGTTTCAATTATTAGTAATATCAAATATTTCTGACTTTCACTTAAATGCATTATTTTCAGTAATAATAACAGCACCAGAGTTTATTGATTATATAAATAGTAATGTCATATATACTGAGAATATTTTAGATAGATTATCACTCATTTTATGCTTACTATGTTAATTGATTAATATATTCTGAGCCTGCTCAGAGTAAAAATTCCATGAAGCATATTTCATTCAGAAATTAACTTTCATGGAACTAGTCCATTTCTGTAGCCAATCAAGGTACTTTCTACCTTCAGGGTATTATGCCAAAGGGAAAATTTAAAAAGTATCTGTCCATGCCACCTTTTATTTCTAAAGAGTCAGGACTTGTTTTTGGTGATGGTTTGAATATTATTGTCCCCATAGACTAATCTGAGTATGTGGTTCCCTAGTTGATGGGCTGTTTAGGAAACAATGGCCTTGTTGGTAGAGTTGTGTCACCAAGCATGAACTTTGAGGTTTAAAAAGCCTATGTCTGGTCAAATCTCTGTATTTCACTGCCTACTGCTTTGGATCAGATATTATAGGCTTTCAGCCACTGCCTTTCCTGCCACTATGCTCCCCACTACCATGGTCAGAATCTTACTCTTTTCAAATATAAGCAAGTTCCCAATTAATTACTTCCTTTTATAAGTTGCCTTGGTCATTGTTTCTCTTCATACCAATTGAATAGTAACTAAAACATCGTGGGAGGTGATTCTTTTTACATATTTTTTAATTAATTCAAATAAACAGTCTGAAAATGATAGAACAAAGTAAAATGAAAGACAAAATTGTATATTTGTTATTGTTTGTTAAAAACATAATGCCAGTTACCCTTATTTTATTTAGCTTAATACCACAAATGAGTCAAACTTTACTTAAGTGTGGTCGAGTATATGAATTTTAAGTTGGCTTAGTATAATATTAAAATTATATAATCCAAAAATTATGAGACCAACAGCTACACTAACAAGATATTAAGTGCATAAATTAATATTTTATTTCCTTCCAAGTACTGTTTTTAAGCAAAGGTATAATTATTTTCAGAATGTGATGTATGGATTTTACTATCACTTAAATTGCCTTCATCCTTATGCTTATTTAATAGAAGTCATATTATTAAACCTTACCCAAAAAGTATATTATATACTTTATATTATATAATAGCAAAACTTTAAATATTTTGTAGACCCAATAAAACATTTTTGTGTTTTTTTTATATTTTTTATACTTATTATATTATTTTATATTTATTATATTTATTATTAAAATTTGGTAATAATCATATAATCTATATATTTGGCATTAGAAATTTAATTATATTACTCTAAGACACTTTTTTAAAATACTTAGAAATACCTTTTTTTCTTCTCCTTCTCTGTTCTTCATCTGATCCCTCATGTTCTCCTCCCCCCTCCCCTTATCCCCTCTCCTCTTTCCTCCCAACCTTCCTCATCCTCCCCTGCCATCCAATTTACTAAGAAAAACTTATCTACTTCCCCTTCCCTGGGGCAGGGGTTGTCACTGTATGTTCATCTTAGGCCTCTCTTTGTTTCCTGTCTTCTCTGGAGTTGTGGACTGTAGTCTGCTTATCCTTTGCGTTATGTCTAATGTCCCCTTATGAGCGCGTATATTCCATGTTTCTCTTTCTGGGTCTGGGTTACATCTCTAAGGATCGTTTTATCTGGTTTCATACATGTGCCTACAAATTTCAAAACCTCCGAATGTGGATAACAATTGTATGGCTTGGGCAGTTTGTGGGGTCACTAACAGTGGAACGAGTGTTTATCCCTAGTGCATGAACTGGCTCTTTGAAGACCATCCACTGTGGTAGGATACCTATGTACAGGGAAGAAGGTCTTAGTCCTGCCTCAGGTGATGTGACAGACTTTGTCGACTCTCTTAGGAGTGGATAGGGTGGTGGGGTAGGGAGAAGCTGGAGGTAGCTGGAAAATGGGAGAGAGGGGGAACTGGAAAAGGTATGTAAAATAAGACTGTTTAAAACAAAAGAAAAAAAAATAGAGATAATGATGGTGTTTTCTAGGTATCTAGGGAATAATAAGAGATAGGAAAGCAAAATATTTGACCAGTATTTTATTTTGCTAAGTCAAGTCAACCGTTAGTTTATGATAATTGTTACAATTATATTTTTTTTACAAAAACAATCCATTCAGTTATTCTTAATAACATTTCTTTTTTAATGCTAAATAAAAATACTAAAAAGGGGGAGTATTTTTTAAAGTATTATTCAGTCCACCTTAGTCAGGAGATTATTTTGAATACATTCTTCAGTCACATGCAATTGGAATACATTTCAATCAGAAAACCATGACTATTAATATAGAATTTATAATTCTTCCATACTTAGTCCAGCAAAACAGCACACTAGTTTCCAACGAAGGCCTAGTATTATTTTCTCTTAGTTCCCCATTGAGATGATAATAAACCTTTGAATCGCCCACCTAGAAACATTTTCTTTGAGAAGAAACTGCTGGGGTCATTTTAAAAGTCACTTGATACTATGTCAGAGAGAGAGAGAAAGCTTTTTCTCTTGTGTTGGCTATCAATAGATGAAACAGCTTATTTTCTTTCTCCTTGCCTCTTCCGCACCCCCATCACTCATGCCCTTTATAATGTTCAACAAAAGCATTGCTCAATTGCATCTTGTCAGACAGTGAAAGTACATAAAGTGCCCATTTTGTTTAAATGAATGGCAGTAACCTTTTGCTACACTAACTACTACTGCACCATAGGAAACAGCATGGGCTCTGTTTGTATCCTTTCTCTTTCAACTCATGGTGTCTTACAGGTATTATATATCACAATAACCTTTAATCTCATGACTGGTCAACATAAGATCCTTGTGTGTTATTCAGGTAAGCAGCTTGCATTTTCAAGACACCTGTTTCAAAAGTTATGTATTATCTTACATGGAAACACAGTATGCTTTCAATATGGTAAGAAAAATTTATGTATGAACCAGCAACAGTGTATCAAATCCTGCAATAATACCAGATATGTAGAAAAATGTACCAATAACTATTTAATCTTAACTTTAAGATTGAAAGACCAAGGCTGGAAGGTTTTAGTGTAAAATCCTTCCAGTAGTTCCAAGAAGATATAATACCTATTCTCTTCATAGTGTTCTACAAAATAGAAACAGAAGGAACATTGCCAAACACTTTTTTTTTTTTTTGGTTTTTCAAGACAGGGTTTCTCTGTGGTTTTGGAGCCTGTCCTGGAACTAGCTCTTGTAGACCAGGCTGGTCTCGAACTCACAGAGATCCGCCTGCCTCTGCCTCCCGAGTGCTGGGATTAAAGGCGTGCGCCACCACCGCCCGGCTGCCAAACACTTTTTATGAGGCTTTAGGTACCCTGAAACCAAAATCACACAAAGACTCAACCAAGAAAGAGATTTAGAGACCAATCTCACAGATGATCATGGATGCAAAAATACACAATAAAATACTGACAAATCAAATCCAGGAACACATCAAAGAAATCATCCATCATGATCAAGTTGACTTCATCCCAGAGATGCAGGGCTGGTTCAACATATGAAAATCTATTATTGTAATTCACCATATAAATAAACTGAAAAAAAATCATATGATCATTTCATTAGATGCTTAAAAGGTATTTGACAAAATCTAACAATCCTTCATAATAAAGGTCTTGGAGAGATCAGAAATAAAAGGAACATATCTTAATATAATAAATACAATATACAGTAAGCTGACAGCCAATATCAAATTAAGTGGAGAGAAATCCAAAGCAATTAACTAAAATCAGGAACAAGACAAGGCTGTCCATTCTCTCCATATCTCTTCAACATAGTTCTTGAAGTTTTAGCAATAGCAATAAGAAAACAAAAGATCAAGGGGATTCAAATAGGAAGGAAAGATGACAAACTTTCATTAATTGCAGATGATGCGATAGTGTGTATAAGTTACCACAGAACTCTATCAGAGAACTCCTACAGCTGATAAATTCCTTCAGTGGTGTTGCATGATACAAGATCAACACAAAAAAGCAGTAGCCCTCCTATACACAAATGGTAAAGTAGCTGAGAGGGAAATTAGAGAAACATCACCTTTCACTATAGCCACAAATAATATAAAATATCTTGGAGTAACACTAACCAAAGAATTGAAAGATCTATTTGATAAGGGCTTTAAGTCTTTGAAGAAAGAAATTGAAGAAGATACCAGAAAACAGAAATGATCAACATAGTAAAAATGGCAATCCTACCAAAATCAATCTATAGATTCAATAGACGCAATCCCCATCAAAATCCCAACACAATTCTTCACAGATATTGAAAAAAAAACAATAATCAACTTCATTTGGAATAATACAAGACTCAATATAGCCAAAGCAATCCTGGACAATAAAGGAACTTTCAGAGCATCACAATCCATGACAGCAAGCTTTATTACAGAGCTACAGTAATGAAAACAGCTTGGTAATGGCATAAAAACTGAGAGGTCAACCAATGGAATCAAATCAAAGACACAGATATTAATCCACACACCTATGAACACCTGATTTTTGAGAAAGAAGCTAAAATTATTCAATGGAAAAAAGAAAGATTCTTAAGCATATGGTGCTAGAATAACAGGATATCAACATGTAGAAGATGAAAATAGATCCATATCTATTGCCATGCACCAAAATCAAGTCCAAATGGATTAAAAACCTTAATATAAATCTGGCCACACTGAACCTGATAGAAGGGAAAATGGGAAGTAGTCTTCAATGCATGGACATAGGAGACCACTTCCTAAAAATAACCCCAGAAGCACAGACACTGAGAGCAACAATAAATAAATGGAACCTCCTGAAACTTAAAGCTTCTCTAAAGCAAAGGAAAATGTCAATAAGACAAAAGGAAGTCTACTGAGTAAGAAAAGATCTTAACCAACCCCACATCAGACAGAGAACTGATCTCCAAAATATATGAAGAACTCAAGAAATTAGACAGTGTAATTCTAAACAAATTAAAAAAAACAGGGTACTGAACTAAACAGAGAATTCTCAACAGAAAAATCTCAAATGACCAAAAGATACTCAAGGAAATGTCCAACATCCTTAGCTATCAGGAAAATGCAAATCAAAACAACTCTAAGATACTATCTTATACCTGTCAGAATGGCAATGATCAAAACCACTAATAATAGCTTAGGCTGGAGATGATGTGGAATATGGGGACAGTCACCCATTACTGGTTGGAATGCAAACTTGTACAACCACTTTGGAAATCTCTCTGGCAGTTTCTTAGAAAATTGGGAATTAACTTACCTCAGGATCCAGCAATACAACTCTTGGGCATATACCCAAAAGATGCTCAATAATATTACAAAAGCATTTGTTCAACTATGTTTATAACAGCATTATTTGTAATAACCAAAACCTGGAAAAAGCCTAAATTCCCCTAAGCTGAATAATGGATAAAGAAAATGTGGCACATTTACACATTAGACTATTATTCAGTGGCAAAAAAACAATGTTATCTTGAATTTTGCATGAAAATGGATGGAATTAGAAAAAACTATCCTGATTGAGGTAATTCAGACCCAAAAAGATGAATATGACATGTACTCACTCATAAGTAGATACTAGCTATAAACAATGGATATTAAGCCTATAGTTTATGATCCTAGAGAAGCTAAGTAATAAGGTGCACCCAATGGAAGTTGGAAATGGACAGGACTAGCTGGCAGTGTTGGGAGCATGGAGCTGGGGTGAGCGGGGAAAGTAGGAGGAGAAAAGGAGGAGAGAGGGGGGTGGGTACAGGAGAACTAAAGGGAATGGAATGATCGAGATGGAGGAAGGACAGAGAGGAGAACAAGGAGAGAGATATCTTGATGGAGGGAAGCATTACAGGGTTAGCAGAAACCTGGCTCTAGAGAAATTCCCAGGAATCCACAAGGATGACCTCACTTCAGATCCTGGGGAATCGAAAAGAGGGGACCCTATCTTGACATGCCCTGTTGTAAGACTAATGATTATCTTAAATATGACCAGAGAGCCTTCATCCAGCAGATACACACATCAGAGCACTGGACTGAGCTCCCAAAGTCCAGTTGAAGAGTGGAAGAAATGAGAATATGAACAAGAAGTTCCAGACTGTGATGGGTTCACCCAATGAAACAGTTTACCTTAACTAATAGGAGCTCACCAGCCCTAGCCATACTGGGAAGGAACAAGCATAGGACCAAAATAGTTCCTCTGAATGTGGTTGACAGTTGGAGCAGACTGAGGGGCTACAAATAGTGGCACCAGGATTTTTACCTACTGCATGCTCTTGGGGATCCTATTCTCTTTGGACCTTGGACCTTCCACGAAGCAATGTCCCTTACCTTCTCTGAGAATTAGATGAGGGTGTGGTGGAAGGGTGTGTGGAGGGAATGGGAGGAAGGAAGGAAGTAGAAACTTGGATTGATATTTTTTTTAAATCTAATAAATTCAAAAAAGTAAAAATAAATAAGAAATAAATTCATTTATAAAGTGTTTGCTAATTTTTATAAAAACCAAGTCAAGCCTTGCGTGTAGACATATAGTGAATAACAAAAATAACCTTGCCCTCATTCATCTATTGTCTTCATTTCCATATTTTTATTATATTCATAATTTACTTCTTGCATCTTATTTTCTATCATATATGTTTACTGTTTTATAATTATCATGGGTATGAATAAGCTTTTTATTTAATCCCTTCTCCATGAATAATCAAAATATAAAATTCTTGTTAATATTGATTAGTTGTTAATATATGCATACCATGATTATAAATTGGCTCAAACTAGCATTCAATACTAGTAATAATACAAAGCAACAATCAGTGTTAGAACATATGGTAACCTGAGTATCTAACTCTTCAAGGCCTGAGTTTGAGGGTGAAGTCTACAGAGAAGTGAAACTGAGCTTAAAACTTTGCTCTCTGAGGGATTACAGAATACATTCACATATGTGCTGTTAGAATCATGTTGTTTCTTCTTCTGCCTACTTTTCTGTCCTTTAATTTTCTTCTAATTCTTTCTCGTTGTCCTTTGTTTCATTTCTCTGTTCCAGTTCTCCTCTGCTTCTCTGTTCACCTAGCTTAAATACATTATTAAACAGGTGGCTTAAGGCAAAAAAAAAATGGTATTAGAGTTACATCTCATTGCTATAGCTCATTTCTTGGAAAATGATAAGGATCCAAGCCATTTCCCATAGCAATACACATTCCAAGATTCCAGGTGTAAGACGGTGACTCCAAAGCAGGTGCACAGTGCCTGATGAGACAAACTGTGGAGAGATCTGAACAGAGAGTCAGGTTTTATCAGATAGAAATGAAAAGCTGAGGATTCGCCTTAATTTTTATGTTGCTTTGTGTTAATAACCTTGGTAGATATCTTCAACTCTGATCTTGTGTATATCTGTAAAAATCTAACTTGTGATCTATATATAGAAATATTTAGTTCAGTTGGAACTTGCTCAGAGGTGAAAATAAGTTAATTGTGTGTAGTTTGAGAAAAACATCAAAACAAAATTTAAGTGTCTTACAGTTTTTGTGGAACAATAGATATAGCTATGAAGCAATGAATCTATATTTTATATATATTAAATCTATACAACTTAATGAGAAGTTATCTTCCACAAAAATCATCCATGTATATATGTGCCCATAAGACTGAGATGCAATCATGAGATTACATACTATAATGCAGGTACTAAGAGACACTATAGCTGCTTTTGCATGTGTGAAATTATAGAGAGGAGCAATAGCCAATGGTTCTATCAGTTCTGTCTAGATGGGATTCTGCTCCATCAGAGAACCGTTGCTCTTGTGATCTGACATCTGAAGACTAGTTGACACCTTCTGCAACTTCTATGGCCTCTGATAAAAACCAATTTTAATGTAGTTTCTATTATGAATCAACTGAAATTGAACAAATTGATATTGTCATCACATGACCCAATTTTAAATTCATTTTGTTTTGAGTGGAGAGCTAAAGCTGCAGAGGCTTGCTTGTATTATCTAACAGCACCTGTATTAGAAGAATGTTATCCTCTGGGTTTTTCTAGTTGCATCCAGAAGAAAAAGATAACCCAAAAACTCAGGAGAACTGCTTAGATATGGATTAGAAATTTTTTAACCATGATCGTTTCATTAGAGGCTGAAAAGGCATTTGACAAAATTCAACATCCCTTTATGATAAAAGTCTTGGAGAGATTAGGGATACAAGGGTCATACCTAAATATAATAAAAGCTATTTACAGCAAACCGACAGCTAACATCAAATTAAACGGAGAGAAACTCAAAGCCATCCCACTAAAATCAGGAACACGACAAGGCTGTCCACTCTCGCCATACCTCTTCAATATAGTGCTTGAAGTTTTAGCAATAGCAATAAGACAACATAAGGGGATCAAGGGGATTCGAATTGGAAAGGAAGAAGTTAAACTCTCATTATTTACAGATGATATGATAGTGTACATAAGCGACCCCAAAAACTCCACCAAAAAACTCCTACAGCTGATAAACACCTTTAGTAATGTGGCAGGATACAAGATCAACTCCAAAAAAATCAGTCGCCCTCCTATACACAAAGGATATGGAAGCAGAGAGAGAAATCAGAGAAGCATCACCTTTCAGGATAGCCACAAACAACATAAAATATCTTGGGGTACCTCTAACCAAGGAAGTGGAACGATCTATTTGACAAGAACTTTAAGGCACTGAAGAAA
Source organism: Microtus oregoni (assembly GCF_018167655.1). NCBI lineage: Eukaryota > Metazoa > Chordata > Mammalia > Rodentia > Cricetidae > Microtus > Microtus oregoni. The sequence continues at coordinate 16,557,071 of NW_024543080.1, read as the reverse complement.
AAAATTGAAGAGGATAACAGAAAATAGAAGGATCTCCCTTGCTCTTGGATTGGGAGGATCAACATAGTAAAAATGGCAATTCTCCCAAAGGCACACTGGAGCACCGGAATGAGCTCCCAAGGTCCCAATGAGTAGCAGAAGGAGGGAGAACATGAGCAAGGAAGTCAGTACCACAAGGGGTGCACTCACCCACTGAGACAGTGGGGCTGATCTATTGGGAGCTCACCAAGGCCAGCTGGACTGTGACTGAAAAAGCATGGAATAAAACCGGACTCTCTGAACATGGCGGACAATGAGGGCTGATGAGAAGCCAAGGACAATGGCACTACTTCATGTTCTGGCTTTGGGGAGCCTAGCCAGGTTGGATGTTCACCTTTCTAGACCAGGATGGAGGGGGGAGGACCTTGGACTTTCCACAGGCAGGGAACCCTGACTGCTCTTTGGACTGGAGAGGGAGGGGCTGAGGAGTGGGGGGAGGAGAAGAGGAGTAGGAGAAGGGGGAGGGAAATGGAAGGCTGGGAGGAGGCGAAATTTTTTTATTCAATAAAAAAAGAAAAAAAGAGGATCAGGAGAGATAAAGGAAGAATAGGAGGCTTTGGAAATAGAAAGAATGCAGACGTGCGATCCAGATGTGCGATCCAGATGTTCATTCAAGATAGCGCGATCCAGATGTTTGTTCCAGAAAAGGCAATCCAAATGTTCATTCCATATGTTCATTCCAGATGTGCAATATATACAAATATTCTTTTTTATTTATTCTTTTCTCCATTCTTCACATTTTCACATCTGGATTGAACATCTGGCTCACACATCTGGAATGAACATCTGGCACATATGAAATGAACATCTGGATAGCACATCTGGATCGCACATCTGGAATGAACATCTGGATTTTATATCGGGATCACAATCTGCAATGAACACCTGTATCGCACATCCGGATTGACCATCTGGATCGCACATCTGGATCGAACATCTGAAAATTAAAGATCATCGTTAGAGTCAGAAGTTTGAGTATGAGAAAACATAACAGAGACTACTCTAAAAAGAGACAGGCAATTGTACCATTAGAGTACATCAGGTACAATTTCCTGTCTCTTCTCTAAGTAGGCAGAGAACTACTTCACCATGCCATTGTAATGGCAATCCCAGGGACCAGTCATGTCCATTGTGACTAGAGTTACTGATACATGAGGAGAAGGCAATAATGACTGTGTCTCACAAACCTAAATCCTCAGAACAGGTGTGGATTGAAGGCTGGAGGCTCCCTGAAAGATTATTTGTATGATTCTTGCATGGTCAGTCAGAGTTTGTGAAAAGTCTGTTGGTTTTAGATTATTTCCCCACAATATGAAAACCAAGTAACCCAAGAGTCTAATAAAATATAGTTAAAAAAAAGAGTAGTGCTATGATAAGAAAACCATAGAAAGCTGTTGATTATAATAATAATAATAATTGTTATTATTATTATTATTTTACTGTTTTACTTTTTGTTCTTTGTTCTATGGCAAATAAATAAATCTCTCAAATCTCATGTAGAGACTTATTCTTAATTATAAATGACTGGTCTTATTTAGGTTTATTTCTAGCCAGTTTTTCTCAGCTTAAATTGTGCTGTCTACCTTTTGTCTCTAGTCTTTTGCCTTTTCTTACTTCTGTATATCTTACTTTCACTCTTACACCGTGACTGTCTGTGGCTGAGTGACTGGCTGGCTGAATAGCCTGATGACTGGTTGGCTGTATGCTTGGGGCCCTGGCAGGCTGTGTAGATGGCTGACTTCTTTTTTGTTCTTTCTTTACTCATTCCTTATTCCCTTTGTTTTTTTTTCCTCAATCTATTTATTCTCTCTGCCTTCCAGCCTGCTTATTTCTCTTTCCTGCCTAACTATTGGCCATCAAGCTCTTTATTGGACCAATCAAGTATTTTAGATTAGACAGGCAAAATTTCAGTTTCACAGCTAAATAAATGCAACTTAAAAAACTGCAACACATCTTTGTATTATAAAACAAATGTTCCGCAGCATAAATACATGTAACACACCTTAAAATAATACTCCCCAACAGAAAACTATTTAAAATGATCCATCTGAGGAAGAGGTGGTAGTTTGGAGAAACAGCCAAAATAGTTGTAACAAAAATAAATAAAAGAAATAACACAAATATTCAAAAATCTCAATTATTCCTATGATTCCTTAGTTTTCTAGACTGCACTAGTGATTTATTCTGTCACTCTAAGTTATACTCTGTTTACAAATTAGTATTTTATGACTTATTTAGTTCATTTTACTCTGTATAGTCATCTATTCATAAACCATAGAAGGCACCCACTACTATTATTTTAATAAATGGACAAAATGTTAGGCAAATCTTATTTATTTACCCTTATACTCAAGAATTAATGCATCCAACCTCCCTCATCATAGAAGCATCAATTTACAGTGGGTGGTGATTAATATAGATTATCACAACTGGTCAAAATAAAAATAATAAGAGCCAAGGAGAAATGTTCAGTTCTAAATTGGGTCAAAATTGTCATCCTTCATCTTCTCAAGGCCCAGGAACCATTACAGTATAGACATCATAAGGATTGTGGGAGCCAGAAGTTGTGTGTGACCACAGAAAACTCTTTTGAGACAAAACTAAGAAATTACTTTATTTATTTTTTATTATTTATTGTCATTTTTAGAAAGGGTTTCTCAGTAGCTTTGGATCCTATCCTGAAACTTTTTCTGTAGATCAAACTGACCTCAAACTCACAGAGATTCGCCTCTCCTTGCCTCGCAAAAACTGGGATTAAAGGTGTTTGCCACCACCACCTGGCCAGCAATTATATTATGAATTCATAATGGGTGTGGCAATATGCACAAGACTTTTATAAGTACAAGACAAGAAAAGTCCTAGCATTGATAGGGAGATTTACATAAAGTCCCTTGTGTATTTGACAGCTTTTGATAAATTATATGTTGGGAGAGGGAAAGTAAATTTTCTTTAAGTAGATAGTTCTGATAAATCAACCATGATTCACTGGAAGGCCATAAGTCCAGCAACATATGGACAGAAAAAAATTGAACTTACTATTACTTTTTTAACGAGGTGGGTGGGAAGTGGAGTGAATTCAGGATGAATTAGAGGAAAGTAGATAGATATGATGAAAACAGTTCATTTGAGAAAATTCTCAATGAAAAATTAAAATTTGAGTAAAATAATATGGGAATATTGATTTTTATATAATGTTATATAATTGCTGTGAGACAATGGTCTTGTACTCTGTAAAGATTTGTTACTTGTATTGGTTTAATAAAATGCTAATAAAATTGCTAAATACCTGAAAAAAAGTAAATAAAATGTTGATTGGCCATACTAGTCAGGCAGGAAGTACAGGTGGGGTGAGCAGAACCAGAATCTTCTGAGAAAAAGATAGTCTCAGTGTGCAGTATCACCCAGATGCAGATAATGCAAGATGAGAATGCCTCTCTGAAAAAAGGTATGAAGCGGGTGACTATCAGAGACAAAAATTATGGCTTAATGTAGGATAAGAGTCTGTAAGAAACCTGAGCTAATAGGCCAACTAGTTTATAATTAATGTAGACTTCTGTGTGTTCCTTTGGGATTGAATGGCTGCGAGACCAAGTGGGACAGAAACTTCCAACAACAAAATGGTAACAACATGGACAACTATATCCACATAAAACCTGAGAGAGCTTAGGAAGTAATCCTAGACACAAAACAACAGAGTTAAGCACAGATTCTTGGTAGCAGCATTTTCTCAGATGGGCTTTGTTTGCTAGAGCAAGTGCGCCTGATTTAAGAGCGAATTCCTGACTCAGCTTTAGTTGCAAAACTTTGCACCTCTTTTAAGAAGCCACACCACCAAACACTTAAATGGTGCTTATGAATGGCCAACAGCATATTTCCTGGTGGCGGCAAGAACTGTGAAACTCCATAGAGTTGTGGCAATAAACATGTCTCTGGAAAGTACCTCTGCCATGAAGCTAGTCTCTCAGAAAGCTTAGGAATGGGATGGATTCAGCTGTCACAGTCAGTTTTTATCCTAGCCATATCACTTAGCAAATTAAAGACTCATGTGGTGAGGAAAAGAGAGATATACAGTAAAGATAGATTCTGAGCAAAAACAAACAAACAAACAAACAAAACAAAACCTATAAATGATTTACAGTGTGTTTAAAAACATATGTACGTTTGGGAGAGAAAAGAAAAGGGATAAGGTACTAAAAGAAAGAAAGAAAGAAAGAAAGAAAGAAAGAAAGAAAGAGAGTAGTTTGGGTATGGTGGCACGCACCTTTAATTCCAGGACTTAAGAGGCAGAGGCAAGTGGATCTCTGTGAGTTCAAGGACAGCCTGGTTTACAAAGCGAGTTCCAGTACAGCCAAAGATACACAGAGAAACCCTGTCTTATAAAACCAATAATTAAAAATAAAAAGGAAAGAAATAGACTTTAAAATAGAGACTCATAAAGATGAAAATACAAAGAATCTGAATACTATATGTTATTGTGTTTTATTTGAATTGTTTGATGGCCAAGGACAAAGCAACAGCTGCTAAAAGACATTTGGTTATTAATGTTGCTGTTTAATCTATCCTGTGTATTTTTAAAATGCCTTGACTTTGACATTTAAGTCAAAAGATTTGTTACTTTGGAGAAGAGCTTTTGCTTTAATTTCCATAGGAAATGAGAGACTTTAGATTCATTCTGGGTTAAAAAAAATCAGGAAGATCCCCCTGAAATATCTCCTATAGGAACAGATGGCCCAGATGGTCCATTATTTTAGAGAACCTCTGTTGGAGTTTCCTCTGAATTCTATGTCTGGAACAGACTCAAGACTTCTGGTTGAGATGATCATGCCTCACAGAATATTTTAGTCAGGATTTGACCAGAATTCTAAATTTTCTTTAGGTCCCCATAACATTATCAGCACTCCCAATCAGTAGGAAGTAGCCTATAAACTATATCCCAAAAATGGATTGTGAATGTTCGTCTTTGCGGAGAGTGTTGATTACAAGTTATGGATAATGGTCAGGAAGAAAGCTAAACAAAGGAGATTAGATTCAGAGGTTTATTTTGTGTTTTGTTTTTGTTTTTGAAAAAAAAAAGGGGGGGGGAGTACTGTGGTTTAATAAAAATGCTGATTGGCCAGTAGCCAGGCAGGAAGTATATGCAGGGCTACCAGAAAAGGAGAATTCTGGGAAGAGGAAATGTGCACTCTGCATTCACATCCAGATGAAGGGGATGCAAGATAAGAATGATTCACTGATAAAAGTTACCAAGCAATGTGGCAAACACAGACTAAAATTAGGGGTTAACGTAGGATGTAGGAGTTGATAAGAAGCCTGAACTAATAGGCCATCCTGTTTATAATTAATGTAGGTCTCTGTGTGTTTCTTTGCTATTGAACGGTTGTGAGACTAGGTGGAACAGAAACCTCCACCACATATAATTGCATCATTTGCCCTCTGTTTCCTGTCTTTTCCCTTTTGCCCATCTCATCTCCTACCACTGCTTCTCAAATTTTACTATCATATATGAAAGACATCATTTAATATTATGTATGTCTTTGTATAATACATATGTGTATATATATATATATATATATATATATATTTAATTACATGTATACCACATGCATATAAGTTACCCACATACATGGATTATTTCTCAGATGGTCTTACATAGTATTCTTACTTTGTAAAAATATCCAAGTAAACAATTCTTTCTTAGTAGAAGTCATTTTATGTGAGGGTCATACTTAATTTTTGGAATAAATTCTGAGCCTGTACAGTATACAATCTTAAATATAGGCTTCACATTTGTCTTTTTCATAATTTAGTGGAGGATTGTGACTAAAAGAAATGTTTGATACTATAAGATAATACAATTAATTTAAGAGATAGCAAAAACATTCCCAATCTTTGCTTATTGCTTTACCTACATGAGTCAAATCTATATTTATTTTCGCTAAAAGTCCATCTAGTTTTAGGTTGTAGTTATGATTTGTGTAAATTGATTTCTACTTCTTTACTTAATAATACAATTTCAGCATCTTAATGTAAGAGATGTCTGCCTTAATCAGTGTCTTTTTGCTGTGAAGCAATACCATGCCCATAGCAGTTATTATAGAAAAAGACATTTATATGAAACTTTCTTACTGTTTCAAAGGTTTAGGCCATTTTTCACATGGTGGAGATCATGGAGGCATGAAAGCAGACACGGTAGTTGAGATTTCTACATCTGGTCCTAAAGGCAGCAGAAACCCCAAGAACATCCCAAGAAGACTACACCTACTCCAACTACACTGTACTTCCCCAAGTAACTCTCAAGTAACACCACTCCCTAATGATGAAGGATTCAAATAAGAGTCCATGGGGGCCATTCCTATGTAAACCACCGCAATATCTAACAATGAGTGGATAATCTTCCTGCAAACAACTCTGTTTCCTAGTGATATGGATTATTACATGGCAAAGCATCTCTACCAATCACTGTTCCAGAGGTACAATTAAGGAATACCATAACAACTTGCTCTCTCTTCTCAGTTTAAATTCAACTTGATATACATTATTTTTATTGCATCTGTTATTTTTTCCTGAATGAGAACAATCCAGTATTTCAAAATAAGTAATTAAATAATAAACATTTAAATAAATAATAAATAAATAAATAATTTCAAATTTTTTATAGCAAAATAAGCATAAAAAGATTAGTGTATTATAGGAAGATAAATAGTGTTGGATGTGTTTTTTTTTTGCCCATCACATCACCTATACTATCACCAATTCAATATTAAAAATACTTCATAATTTGACGTACATGTATAGTTACAGATATATATTCATAAATAAAATTCCTTAGTTTTCATATAAGTAATACAAATTCAGAACCAGAAATCATATAATTATGGATTTTCTCAGACCTTTCAATTAAACCTCACCTTCTCAAAAGATCTTCAACAAGCCTGCCGCTTTAAGTAATCCATAATGAGTGACAGGTTAAAGTCCCTTTGGCTCCCTCACTTGGTATTTGATCACTCATCTTTATAGCTGCCATACATCATTGATTAGTAGCAATCAAACCCATAGCTAATCCCAGAATATCAAAGTGGAAAGATTAATCAAACTGGGAAAACCCATAATGACTGTCAGAGACAATGACATTTTCTGACTTTTAGGAATAGACGGACTTCAGTGAATGAAATTAATATGAATAGGGAGTATTTTTCTGTTAACTGTGTGCAAGGTAGTTGTGCTGAGTTTGAAGAATAAACTTGTCTGTATAGAAGCTGACAATTTAGCTTTAACACATTTAAGCTGGCTGACTCATGACCATCCTGAGTGATCACAAATCAGTTATTTCAATAGCCATTAAATCATTCCTGACAACAACGGCAGGGTGAAACCTATAATTATGGATTAGCACAGGATGCTACAGACACAAAAAGTAAATTACTATTTACAACTTGCTTTCAAACAAAGAGAAAAAAATAAATGGGTTTCCAAGATCTTCTTTCATTTTTACAAAATTTATTAAAGAATATTGAGTAATATTAGGCCTTGGATCAGTATGAATATACATAAAGGCACACAGTTTGCAACATTTGTATTAAGACAGGACTCTTCTATAAATAAAGTAACATTGTACATAGTTTTAACATAATATCTTATGAGTAAGTACACATTTCATATTTTATGTAAATTAAAACATTTATAAGAAAGTTCACTCTGTGTGTTTCATCATTAGATTTGCTTTTGTCTTTTCTTGTTTTGAATTTATAGAAGTTTCCTTCTATATATCCTTGTTATAGTTGATAGTGTAAGGAAGAAGAACATTTCATTTCTCATTACGAAATTATCATTTTCCCCTTATTCCCATGGATTTAATTTTTTCCCATTTACTTTAGAATATATACCATCTGTGTATCTTATAGTCTAACTTATCTTTCTGTAGCTATTAATGCGTGTCACATTGACGACAAGTATATACTTTGATTAACATCAGCAGAGAACATCATATCTTCAGTTGGCAAGTGATAGATAATTACTGCACCTGCATTTTCTTCTGTGTGTCATTTGATCTTTGTGCTTGTAAATCAACCCTAGTGGGAAAAGAGGGAGTAGTGTCAAATATACTTTCTTACTTTTTATTTCTCTGTGTAACCTCTTTTCTCTGTGTGCCATGTGAGTATGGGTACCTGAGGAGGATAAAGAAGAGTTTCAGATTCTGTCCTCTGAAGCTGCAGTTAAAATTACTAATAAACATCCTAGTGCAGATGCTAGGAAATGAGCCAAAGGTCTCTGGTCGAGCAGTATGTGCTCTTATCCACTGAGCCAGCCTCCAGTTGAATAAATGGAATTTATTGATCTCGTCTCATATCAATGTGCTTGGGTAATTTATTTCTCATGAATTAAGTATTTTTAATGAGAAAAAATATCCTATGACCCACAGACAATTCTTACATGACAGCAATTCATATGCCTATGTTCAAAATATAAAAAAAAGAGTAATTATAGCATGACATTTTGCCACTGTAATAATCACACTTAAAGATAACATTAAATCAGGTGGTTGGAAATAAAATATCATTAATATAGAACTATTCAATTTGGAAAAGGGAGATTTTCATGAATTAGTAGAAATTTATCAGTACAGAATGATCAGACATAGAAATTTATCAGAATCATAATTGCAGAAAATTGAAATTTTAATATATTTAATAATTGATACATATTTAATTCATATATAAATCCTGTAATTCACTTCTAATTTGGCATCTATCTAAGCTTGAAATATGTATTTGTGTGCAATGCTTTTCTTTTCCTTCAGAAGTTTAAACTTTTTTAATATAGAAAAAAATAGTAAGAGTTTAAAATGCAATTTTAAGAAGCCCATGCCTTTATTGCCTTTATTTATAATAATAATAATAATAATAATAGTACCACTCTGTATCCTACTAGATAGACTGTAAAAAACTGCAAATTGAAATAATTAAATTTATTAGTTAATTTTTTTCAAAACTGAAAACCAATGTTTTCATGCAATATATACTTAATAGAGTTTCCTCATCCTCATTTCCCCCACCACAATATTTTAGCAAACTATTTTAAAGCTTTTCCTCATTTTTCTGGTTATGTAAATCAAATATTCCCTTTTATATATTATATATTTTATATATTATGTTCCCAAATGAATGTATAAAACTGCCCACAGAGAAACGTGATTTTTATGGTTGACATAAGGTCCCTTTTTTTTAGTTGCTAGTTGATTTAGAAGTCCTGATGATCGTCTCTCAAAATCAACCTTGTTTGCATTTTAATGAATAGCTACTAAGAATTCTGACTAATGTGTTTATATCGTTAGTCTTACAGACATCTCTCCAGAAGTTCTTTTGCAAACATTAAATGGGAAATATTTAATTAATTTTTCAGTGGAACTTTGGCCAGTGGAGATGAATATGAAGGAGTTTATGGAAATTGAGCCTGAGACATTAGCAGAATAATGAAACTGACATAGAATACACATCACTAGAGATCCTTCAGTCCCATTTTGTACTCGTACTATCTCTAAACTTGCAAAGGCTTTTCAACAGACTATTGACATCAATAATACTAGTTAAATGAATTTAATTTCTCCTATTCGTCCCCTTACTCTTCTTCTTATTCTTGCTGTCCCCTATGCCCATTTCACTTCATTTTTCCCCTTGCATGAAAAATAAAGAAGACGCAGAGGTAATGTACTTGAGTTAATTTTTTACTCTCAGATCCTCGCCTGTCACAGATATCCTATTCTGAGCTGTGAGTGGGTACTGAGGGTAGTACTAGATAACATTCCAAAGAAAAGCTCATTTTTGTCCCAGAACACCATCAACTACAAGTTGATAGGACATTGTAACTCTGATTGGAGCAGTACCTCAGGATCCTCTCTCAATATGCACTGGAATTTTGATGACTTAGATTTGTATATGTCTTGTGAAGGTAGCATTTCATAACCTCTGATTAGCACTTCACACCTTCTTCCTCATCCTTTGGGTCTTAGGTTTTTTCCACCCATCTTCAAAGTTCCCTCATGGTGAGTGGTTGGAAGTTAGTGTCGATGAACACCACTGCTGAGAAACTCAGTTATTTGCAGTAGGGCACAAAGCAGTTGTAATTCTCTGCATTAACCACAACCTACTAAAAAAGGAAAATCCTCTGACCAAATGTGAGCATTATAAACATTCATAGGTACAATGGTAACTGCAATAAATTTCCCACTAGGGCCTTTGATCTGCTCAGTCCCAGGCTTGTGACAAGGTTTATAGTAATAGGTATAAAATCCTTTTTCTGGACCAGTCTCACATCCCAAAATAACTATCATGTCATTTAAAAAGTATTAATTATTATTTTCATATTGTCCATTTTCTCATACTTTCCTGTATCAAAAGTAAGTGTTTTCTTCATTAATGATTACTTAAAATTTAGTTATCGTGAGCAGTGAAAGGAAATGGTAATAGCCTGTGTTGTTTTGGGAGCTTTAGAGGACTCTCTAACAATAAGTCATACCTGCCACTGATGCTTTTATTTAATAAACCACATCATCTGGGTATAGCAGAAAATTATGAATTTAAATGATAATATCACAGATTTGAGTTGACTGACACTTAGGAAAATCAATTCATATATTTTCTTATTATTATTTGGTCATATGTAAATTATAAATTTGTCTGAAATTTTATACAATTAGATGCATCTGTTATTTAAATTACTCACATTATTTTAGATTCTTAATTTATTCTATGGGTATTGTTCATTCATGGCACTTAATAGAAAAAATGTAAACATAATTATTAAAATTAAGTAAAACATAAAAGCAAATTTTGCGTGTTTAGCATTTCACTTGTTCTATTAGCATGGTTGAATCATTAGCAATTAAAAAAATCAAGTACTCTTTTAATATGTGTCTGTCTGTGTGTGTGTCTCTTTTTGTTGGTTTTTAAAATAGGGTGTTATGTAGCTGCACATTGTGGCAAAACTTACTCTGAAAATAGCCTTGAAATCTCATTTTCCTGTTTCTACATCAGAATGACTAGAGGCATGGTCTTCCATGCCCAACTTACATTTATGAGTACTTGTCAGGATATTCTCACCCATATCATCTTTTAAAAAGCACATTTGTTGCTGGAGATGTGGTTCAGTGTTTAAGAGTGTTGACTCTTCTTCCCCAGCTCTCCCGTAGAGATCTAATGCACCCATTGAATGGCTACAATCTCCTGCAACTTCAGCTCTAAGGTATCAGAAGTCCTTTTCGGTCGTGGCAGGCAAACAAACATATACCACACATGCCCACTCACCATACACACTGCACATACACATGAATATAAAATAAAAATATATTAATATATTTAAAAATAATGTTTAGTATTTTAATAGACAAAGCTTTTGTAATCATGGATGTTTCAGTATAAAATAGAAAAATTATAATTTTTATGTTTAAAATTTTTCTCAAGATTTATTTTGTTGGATTTCCACTATTATATGATCTTGTATATATAAGGATAATAGTTTGTTATCTTCAATCATGTTACAAAGGTCTTATAATATCAACTTCTATCATTTATGATGACTTGATGCATGTCAGCAAGTGTATCTGTGTCAACAATGTAACCCCACGATCTCAAACAGCTGTTCCAATGACCAGGACACCAAATACATTTTTGCTGAAATCTTATATGAAGGGATATCAAACATTGAATTTCTTTGTAACTCTATAGAATATAATAGTTTAAAAAATTTTAACAATGGCCTTTGAAAACTCCTTTAATCAATACAGGTAATGTGATTGTTTAGAGACCTCTGATTTTCCTTTTACTGCTTAGTTATTCTCTAATTCTTGTGCATATTTAGTCCACAGGGAGGTCAAGTAATGTTAAAAGTAACAGTGCATTAACATCATGAAAACTGACTTTTGATGGGTGTTTGTGAAACACTACTTTTTCTTTCCCTTTTCACTCTATTTCTTGTAAGTTTCCAATTAGAACAGGTAACTGCTTCCCCCTTTTATTTTATGTGAAATGAGACGATTGATGCATCATACTCCCACCATTCCTCATGGACGGAAAGTCTTGTATTCTTTATCCTTCAGTGAGTTCTGATGACAAACACCAGAAGCTCTGGGGAAATCATCCCAGGAGGTGACTCTAGCAAGGAAAAGGAAAATTTGCTCCTAAATGGTGGATTGATTCTGATTGAGTGTCTTATATTAGATGATCCCTAGTCTCAGCAGGATTTTCAAAAGGATTATTGACTTTCTGCCCCAATGTCTCATACCAACAACCTGTAAATCATATGTCAGAAACCATAGGAAGTTTATTTCTTTGGAAGACAGAAACAGAATTCCTTTAAAGAAAATTGAAACTCCAATTATTGGTTTTTGAGAAACATTCATAGAATTTTTGTCTCCCATCTAGTCAAAAATTAAGGCTTGTTGGCAGGTTGAAAACTATACTCTGCTACAAAATGTATCTTACAATGTTTTGACAGTTTTTCCTTCAAATTTTGCATTTCTATCAGTTTTTATTTGATTAGTGTTCATTATGGCTTATGAACTGTTTTCACAGGAATAAAAATTGTTTCCAGATACTCAGGAGATTTTCTTTTATAAATTTTCTAAATTTTAAATCACTTTTTAATTGAAATATATATTTGATGGATTCAATACTTCTTAGTTTGTGAGGTCGTACTATGGCAACAATAACTGAAACATACGTGCAAAAATGGAGCTCGGTTACTGGGTACGAGTGGGAGGATTCTTGGAGGAAGTACAGTTGGGCTTTGAGCTTTCTTAACCTCTCCTGATTCCTGATTGCTGCCTCTGCTTTGTGTTCATGGTTGAAAATGTGAAGGCTCAGCTCACTTCCCCAGTGGTATGCTGCTATGCTTCCCCCACAGTTATGGGGGAAAAACTTTCTGATCTAGCTTCCCTTTGTTGTGGCATTTGATCACCATAATGGAAAAGTAAATAATACATTACCCATAATTTCATGTCCCACCTTTAGCTATAAAATGTCAGTAACTTTACAGTTTTCAATAGAGTCCCTAGTCATATTATATATTTGAAGAGATAAATTTTGAACTTAGAAACATTTCAATGAAAGACTTTGCTATTTCAACATCTATAAAATAATTAAAAAATATGTTTAAGTTAAACAATGAGTTTGTTCTTCTATACTCCATAAAGCGATGGATATTGTGTCTCTTCACAATTTATCTCTTCCTCATACCTGCTGCCCATCTGCCATGTTTTCTATATTATAGTCTTCCTACATTTTTCATTTGTGAACATTGCCACGAATATTAAGATAAAGGTGGAAAATCAAGAATTTGAAAACAAAGTTCTTATTTCTGAAAATTCAAAAATTTGAAGGAAAAGTTTTGTTATACGTGCAAATGTTTTGCTGTTGATGTTACAAATGACAGAAAAGAAAAAAAAAACATATTCAAGTAATGGCTGAAAATGCCCTTCATCAGGATAAAGCTTATCCCCTTTTTTTCTCATGTCACATACTAGCATTCTGTCTTTGTTGAATTTTGCCAGAAAAAAAAAAAGGTTTAGTACTATCACCTAATTAAGACACCAGGTCTAAAATTCAACAAAGTTCATTAATTGTGGTCATTGTTGTCAATTTCCAGGCACTCTGTCAGACATCATATATGTGTAATGAAAAATAATTTACTTCTCATGGTAATGATTGTCTCATAATTTACTGTCTGTAAAATATCTGCCGCACAGCCTTCACAAGTCATCAACTCTATGAGCACCTTGACATTGGTCTTCTAGATTCCACAACTGTGCAAATGTACATTTTTGTTGTTTCAGTCTCTCAATTTGCAATATTTTACAGCTGCCAACAAAATCTGATGCAGATAATATTTTTGTTGTTGTTTTTATTTTTTGTTTTTTCAAGACAGGGTTTCTCTGTAGCCTTGGAGTCTGTCCTAGAATTATGTCTTGAAGACCATGTTGGCCTTGAACTCACAGGTATCCACCTGCCTCTGCCTCCCTGGTGCCCAGCTCCTCAGTCTTTTACCAGATCCTGTTACTCTAATGATTACAATGGATTTAGTCTAAGCCATCACAGCAACATCTGTGGATGGAGACTGCTAGCCATATCTAGATCTTTACTTAGAATAAATGCTAAGTAATCTTGTACTTACATTTTTAAAAATTGTCAGAAATTTACCCGATCATAGAGAACAATAGGGCATGGGAAGCTGGAGGCTTCCTCCTATGTGGTAGTCCTAAGTTACTTATTTATTTGCTTTAAACCATTTTGTTATTTATTACGTATATGTGAATTTCTGTGTTTGTGTGTACATACTTTTGGATGTTATGACAGCTAGATGAAGACATTGATTCACTGAAGTTGGATTTATAGGTAATTATGATGCTTTCTCTGTTGAGTACTAAGAAGTGAACTCAGGTTCTCTGCAAGACCAATAAGCCTTCTTAACTGCCTAACACTTCTCGGATACCCTGCTTATTTAATTTTTAAAATGTATTACTTGACAGTTTCATGCATGTATGTGCTGTCGTCATGCATGACCCCATCTTTTCTTATCTTTATTTTACACCATTTAGCCCTCTTCCCTTTTTTTTTTCACCAAGTATATATCTCACTTTCAGATGTTCTGCTTTGTTTGCACTTTGTGCTGTGACCTACTTGTCTAACCAGGGAAAATCTTGTGATGTGGGTATGACTGTGACAAGTTCCACTTGAGCTTGAATAAATTACCAGTGGCTGCATCTCTAAAGGTAATCACCCCGTCTATCAGAAGTCCTTTATCACCCGTAACTCTCTTGGGTGTCAAAGTGCCCTATGACCAGCCACGCCCCACAATGACTGATCAATCAGTGTTATTTGTCAGAGAAGAAGGCTATAGTGTTGATGGAGGGAGGTGTCTTATTGGTTCCTGGCTCCTCAGCCCCAAAATAACCACACAGAAACTGTATTAATTAAAACACTGCCCTTCGGGCTGATGAGGGAGGGGGAGTTGATTGGGGGACAGGGAAGGAAATGGGAGGCAGTGGCAGGAAGGAGACAGAAATCTATAATAAATAAATAAATAAAATAAAAAAGAATAATTTTAATGATAATGCAGTCTTGTTAATCTTTTAGAGAAAATTATCAGTGATTGGATTCTAATTAAAAACTACTGCTTAATATATAGAATTAGAACATGAACCTTTTCTATTTTAGCTAATCAAGGTCTATAAAATTACAATCCCATAAAATCAAAATTATAATACATACGTAGACAGATGAAAATGTGTCCTACTTTGAAAAAATGTACAATTAAAAGTGATTTGTATGTATTTTACTAGATTCATTTAAGATCAAAATGGAAAATTAAATAATTGTGTATTACAAATTAAATAAAAGTCATAGAACTTCCCCTGAAATATATTTATCATTATTCAAGAGTGGTTTACTTTGAGAACATGAGTTATTTCCCCACTAAATAAAATGCATTGCTATATAAATATATAGCCAACAGACCAAATTAGAAATAACAATAATATCTTAATCTCTTCTACAAAAGGTCACAGTTTTAGAAGCATATTTTACAGAGAAGCCTACTGATAATGCATCTTTTGCTCTTGCCAATTTCTGTTTTCTGGGTTCCCAAGGAAGGTAATGAGAGTTTGAGACATGACCAAAAAAAAAAAAATATATGTCATTCACTTCATTTCAGAAAAATGTTTAATGAGGATTGCTTGTTTCCTTTCTGAAAATTTCACAATTTTCTATTGTTTAAATCTAAAGAAAATTGCATCAGCCCATACTAAAACTTTAAAAGTATTAACAAACAAATTAGAATGAATAACACATAAGTTAGAAGAATGAAGGAAAGTCACAGAAAGTTTCTTCAAGCTGTTATGCAGGCTAAGAGGATGTTTATTATGTATCATCAGTCAATAAAGTACCACTGGTTAACCAGAAGCCACATGAAATAGAAAACATGGAGAATGTTCCAGTGGACCTCTAATCACTGGGCTTGGAAATTTGAGTCAACTAGACCCCTTGGGCTTGCTATCTAGGCAAACTAGTCTAATTGGTAGTTTCTAGGCCAATGAAAGACGCTGTCTAAAAAGAAAAATCAAAAAAGAGTAGTGAACTACTAAGGGATGAACTAAAATGTCTTTCAACCTCCACATGAAAATATACATGTGTGCCCATGCACAGGTGTATAGATGTACACATACAGAGAAAAGATTGTGCAAATGCATACTTCAGGAAAGTGAAATTATCAAAAATGGTATGTGCCATGTATTGATAGATATACAATCAAGATGAACCATATTTTTGAAAATAAAAAGTTAAAAGTTTTTATGTAAAAATAAGAATTATTTGCTTAGTCTTTGTCCACAGAAAGTATCCAATAAGTTGTACTTATGCCATCACTCAGAGTGTAGGACCATAAATATTCTGTCTGTTTGTACTCTCAACATCATATATATTTATTAAAAAGCAAGCATGAGAACACCAGACATATCTGTTACTCAGATTGCTAAGTTTACATCTATTTCACTGTTCAAAGCTAGCCTTTCATGCACCTTATAAACATTAAGCAGGAGAGCTGTACTCTCTCTGACACATTTAGATGAAATGAAATACATTTGTGAGCAATATTACATGATCTCATGGAGCAATATAAGACTAAAAACTTTAAAAAGTAATTCCAAAAGTAAAAACAAGTGCTTTGATTTTTCTTAAAAGGAAGAAGCAATTAATTGATAACATAACATTTTAACTATGAATTTTAGCAAGATATGAGACTCGAATAAGAGGGAAAAGATCATGTAGAACTTTGTCATTAATCTTATCTTATCAATTTTATCTTGATGAAAATGTGATAATATATTTGAAATCATATTTTATTCTCTAGTCTCAGAATTTCAGGCCTTGTATAGTTTCATAACTATTAATATGAATATATATGTGTACTACGAGTTGAAAACATATAACTTCCCTTTGCATGGGAAGTCCTTCTGTATATATGTTGCTTTTATTAGTTAATGAATAAATAAGTTGCTTTCAGCCATGGCTTAACAGAATATAGACAGGCTGGAAGATATATATATATATATATATATATATATATATATATATATATAGAGAGAGAGAGAGAGAGAGAGAGAGAAAGTAGGTGGAGTCATTGAGATGCCATGTAGCCCCCCAGAGGAGAAAGATGGAAGCTGCCAGTAGACCAAGAGCCAAGTAGTAAAATATAAAATATTGGAAATGGGTTATTTTAAGAGATAACAGTGGGTTATCGGTATGCATAAACTAATAAGACAAGCAGTGTGGTAGTTAATATAGTTTCTGTGTGATTTTTTTTTCGGTTCTGAAGCTGGGAACAAATAAGCGGCCTTCTTCTAACATTCCCTTGAAATGTATCTATCACTATTCAAGATTATTCAAATGTATACACACATACATATCACATCCACACACACATTTCTCCTCTCTCTCTCTCTCTCTCTCTCTCTCTCTCTCTCTCTCTCTCTCACACACACACACACACACACACACACATGCATTTGTGCTTTCATATGAAGCTATACATGACCATAAAATAGAAAAGATGGATAAAAAGCTGAAAATAGTTTTCATGAAATTAAGTTCAATTTTATTCTATCCACATTAAATGTATTGTTAAGTGTATTATTTTATTTGGTTATTTTAGTAAATTATATACCACAAATGTCCTGTCCCTAAGGTACATTATGTTATATATTTCTATTATTACTCCTATTTTCTCTTTTCTGTAGGAAAAAGAAGTGGTTATAAACCATTGGTAATGACACAAATGCAGTTAAATGTATGATCTACAAGACTAATAACATCTAATGTATTCCATTTCAGAACATTTTAACCAAAGAACCCTATTTTATTTTGTTATGCTTTATAGAATCCAAACATATATATAATTTTCATTTTATTCATTCATTTATACAAATGTCTAATATTGAAACCTGAACATGTTATTTTTTGACTGAGTTGAATAACAATATTTAAAACGTTGTGATTGAATGTAACATTATGATACATATTATGTCTAGTCATTAAAATATCTAGCTTCTTAAGCTTTGCTCTTCTCTGGCACTGGTTCCATAACAGCACTGAATGTTGACTGTTTTCACTCCATGGCTAATATCACTTTCTGCATATTCATGTCTATTCCTATTGCTTTTCTGACCTTCATGTACATTTTTATGAGATGCGGGTTATTTTATTCTCTTATCTACTCCAGCACTCCTACTTGGATTATAGAGGGAAAACTTCAGTTCATTTCTCCAGAATTCTTTTTTTTTAATTGAATGACATTTTCCCAATGAAAATGTCTTTAATATTGAACACAGATTTTGTCTGAATATGAAGTCTTAGATGGATATTAGCTGTCATTAAGCATGAGATTTAAAATTAAATTAATTGTGCCTTCTTCATTATATAAACAAATATACATACTGACAAAAATATTTTCTAAATTGAGGATATCATTATCTTTATTATGTTTTAGTTATTTTTCTGCATAGAAAAAAAAACATACCCAAATATAGTGCCTCAAACCATCATCCCTTGTCTAGTTCACTGTTCAAAGGTTGACGGACTTGTTGCCAGGGCACACAGATGTTAGTCCTTTTCCCCCTTGTCTAAAAGTCAGAGAGTTTGAGCTTATTCTTGCCCTTTCAAAGTTGTTGACAGTGGGTGTGGCTACAAATAAGAAATCCTGACCTAGGGTATGATTAGTTACTATGTTGAGTATAGAGGTGGATCTGCTTCACCTTGACCAAAGGTCAGAAAATTTAAGTTTATTCCTGCTCTTTCAAGGAGATTGGCAAGAGGTTGCAAGGAGCTGCTGTTTGCAGGATACTTGGTCTATTCTCTATACCATGTTAATGAGGTCTGCCCCCCCCCTACTTCCCTCTTTGGAGGGGCGTATATAAGTTTGTGGAAAATAATCACTGGCAGTTTCAGTATTCATTGAACCCCCCCCCCCAGTACCATTGTTTCTGTCTTTTATTTCACTCATATCTTTGTTCTTCTTGCTTAATATTTCTAGTCCTTATGCTCTTACTGTGGAACTTTCAAATCACACTGAAGCTGACCCTGACTCTTTTTGAATATAATCTAGAAAAACAAGAGAATTCATGTTAAACTTATCCATATTGCATTGGTCATTAACAGTAGACTACTCCAAAAATAACTGTGTTTCTTACTCATCATACTGTGAGTTTGATTGACCTCCGAATGTTCCTAAGTACTCAAGAGCAGAAGTATGGAAATAGAAAAAAAAATCTCTATAGAACTAGATTTGAAGAACATTTTAGGGTGGAAACCTGTTTTTAATACTAGTACAGATTCAAGAAGCATGAAAATTGATTTCCATCACTTAATAGGAAAGGAACCAAAATTTTTAGTTATTTCTGAAATCTAACAAGCAGCATTTCTGAATCTAAAACAGAAATGATTCTCAGCACTGGGTACAATCTCAGGAAAAAATTTCCTTTCAGTTAAATTCATGTGCTCATTCATCATTGGAAAATACTTCTAGTCTGCTCAGCAGTTAGAGAGCTAACCTGTGTATTAAAAAACTGATTTCCTCTACCAATTCTTTCACAACTTTTCAGTCACTTTTATTCTTATGTCGTCAGAGAAGCTTCCTCCTGAGCAAACTAGAACAAATATAGAGGTAGACATTATACAGAGAGTGAGAGAATTTGGAAAACTCAGCCCTAAATGGGTTGTCTCTATTAAATTTTTCATCCTGGAGCTCAAAGAATCTTGGAGAAGAGGAGGCAGAAAAAAAAATGTAAAAACCAGAGAGTTTCGAAGACACCAAGAAAATAAGGGACTCACTCTAAATCAACTTGAGCAAAAGCTCATTTGAACTCTCAGTGACTAAATCAGTATGCATGGAACCTGTACAGATCTGCAGCCAAATTCTTATATTAAGACTTCTAGTTCAGAGTTTTTATGGGATTTCTTAGTGTGTGAATTACTGGGTCTCCAACTTTTGTGCCTTCTCTTGAGTGCTCTTCGTTCAGTTTGTATGTCATTTCTGACTTCAATGTGATACTTTTATATTTTCCTATTATATTTTGTTTTGTTATATTTATAAAAATGATTAGATGAACCATTGAATGAAGAGTGAACCACTTTGTAAAGGTTAACAATAAAATTCTCATTTAAACATGCTGGTAGAGGGAAATCAGTTTTCTCCAATAAAGTGACACTAGACTTATCAATCACCTGGGACAAGCTCCTGTTTGGGTTGTTGAATAATGTATAATGGGCTTCAAAGATGTGTGTGTGTGTGTGTGTGTGTGTGTGTGTGTGTGTGTGTGTGTGTGCGTGTGCGCTTTTATTTGATTACAGTTTGGTGGATCTTTTCTTTTCCTTTGGAATCTGGTTTTGTTTTGTTGTCTTGCTTTGGTGGATTGTTTATTGGGTTGTTTGATTTTTGAGAAAGAACTTAAAGTTGGAAGGGGAGGGAAGGGAAGAAGGTCTAGAGAGACTTAGGAGACGGGGATAATTTAATGAAAATATATTTAGTTTTAAAAAACAAAAAGAGAAAGAAATAAAAAGTTAAAAACTAATTTCATCCCTATACTATTCTCGTCTCTACTTGGAATCTGAACAAACTTGGCAATGCCCAGATATATGAGTAATCCTCAATTAAACTGAATTTACGCCGGGCGATGGTGGCGCACGCCTTTAATCCCAGCACTCGGGAGGCAGAGGCAGGCGGATCTCTGTGAGTTCGAGACCAGCCTGGTCTACAGAGCTAGTTCCAGGACAGCCTCCAAAGCCACAGAGAAACCCTGTCTCGAAAAACCAAAAAAAAAAAAAAACCTGAATTTACTGTAGAAATAATTTATATTTTTTGTTTGGTTTTTGAGACAGGGTTCATAGTGTAGCACTTGCTGTCCAGACATTCAGTCTTTAGTAAAGGTTGGCCTCAAACTCACAGAGTTCCACCTTCCTCTGACTCTGCTTCCCATCCTAAGTGCTGGGATTATAGACATATGTCACTGCCACCCAGACAAAATAATTTAATAATATCATTCTTCTGCATAGAAAGTCATAGCAGCTACATCAGAATGTACATAAAATATTTAAAAAAAAATTAAAAGATTCTTGCAGTCCAAATTTGATTTGATGTGCCTGATATTTTCATTATCCACTGTATCACCTGTTTGCTATATCTCTTAGTGTCTTCTGAAATTTCCTTTCACTGATTTTTTTTCTTGTTCTCATAGTCAAATCTTAGACACTATTTCAAGTTTATTTCCAAATGCTATCTTCTAGAAGAACTATTTACAAAACATTATCTGTTTATTTCACCAACATATTAATCTTCTTCTTCCAACCTTCATTTTTTACCACTTTAATGCATTTTTAAATCCTGTGTATAACCTGCTTTGGTGGTGCTTGTCTTCAATACCAGAACTACATGGCAAAATCAGGAGTTAGAGATATATGTGTGTATTTATGTATGTACACATACATACATGTGGGTGCATTCATAAAAAGCTGTGAAGAAGATGACGCTGTCTTTTTCGAAATAATTGCAACTTCCAAAGTCAAACAAAATAGTATTGGAACCACAGAAGTGTTCTAATAATAACTTTCATTCTCCCAAATAGAAGTTTCTCAATTTAGATTTTTTCCACAGCCATTTGTTTTTGTTTGCGTCATAAGTATAATTGAGAAAAATGTACATGCTATGTTTGGATGTTGTGTTCAATGCAGTATTGCTAATAGAGAAAGTGAGTCTCATTCCTAGTAGAGGTAATCCTAAATCAGTGAATATTTATTAAAATGGGGCACAGAAATAGAAAAGAAAAACTACTTTTTAAAGAAAATAGATGTTCTAATATTATTTGCCTTAAGGGACATTTATGGTTCTTTAGAAGTTCGTTTATTGCCAGGTGATGGTGGTACATCCTTCTTAATCTCAGCACTCAGGAGACAGAGGCATGCAGATCTCTGTGAATTCAAGGTCAGACTGGTAAATAAGAGCTAGCTCTGGACAGACAAAAAAGCTACGGAGAAACTCCGTTTCCAAAAACCAAAATATGAGTGAGTACATCCCATGTTCATCTTTTTGGGTCTGGGTTACCTCACTCAGAATAGTGTTTTCTATTTCCATCCATTTGCATGCAAATTTTGAAAAGTCATTTTTTTTACCGCAGCGTAGTACTCTAATGTGTATGTATTCCACACTTTCTTCATTCATTCTTCCATTGAAGGGCATCTAGGTTGTTTCCAGGTTCTGGCTATTACAAATAATACTGCTATGGACATGGTTAAACAAATGCTCTTGTCATATGATCGGGCATCTCTTGGGTATATTTCCAAGAGTGGTATTGCTGGGTCCAGGGGTAGGTAGATCCCGAATTTCCTGAGAAACCGCCACACTGCTTTCCAGAGTGGTTGCACAAGTTTGCATTCCCACCATCAATGGATGAGGGTACCCCTTCCTCCACAGCCTTCCCAAAAAAGGCTATCATTGGTGTTTTTGATTTTAGCCACTCTGACAGGTGTAAGATGATATCTCAAAGTTGTTTTGATTTGCATTTCCCTGATCGCTAAGGAGGTTGAGCATGACCTTAAGTGTCTTTTGGCCATTTGAACTTCTTCTGTTGAGAATTCTCTGTTCAGTTCAGTGCCCCATTTTTTTTATTTGGGTTAATTAGCCTTTTAAAGTCTAGTTTCCTGAGTACTCTATATATTTTGAAGATCAGACCTTTGTCTGTTGCGGGGTTGGTGAAGATCTTCTCCCAGTCAGTAGGTTGCCTTTTTGTCTTAGTGACAGTGTCCTTTGCTTTACAGAAGCTTCTCAGTTTTAGTAGGTCCCATTTATTCAATGTTGCCCTTAATGTCTGTGCTGCAGGGGTTATACATAGGAAGCGATCTCCTGTGCCCATCTGTTGTAGGGTACTTCCTACTTTCTCTTCTATCAGGTTCAGTGTGTTCAGACTGATATTGAGGTCTTTAATTGGTTTCTAGCCATAAATAAGGGTCACGGAGTCTGCAATTGGTGAACCTAAAGAAGCTAAGTAAGAAGATGAACCCAAGGAAAAATATATAGTTATCCTCTTGGCTATGGGAAGTAGACAAAATTGCCAGGGAGAAAATTGGGATCTTGGGGGTGGGGTGGGATGGGAGTAAGGGGAGATGGGGAGAGAAAATTGAAAAGGGAAGGAGGAGAGAGAGGAACTTGAGGAAACAGGAGGATTGGGATAAAGACAGGTTGGATAGGGGAGCACAGAAGCACAATTTTTAGTTAAGGGAGCCACCTTAGGGTTGGCAAGAGACTTGAAACTAGATTGGCTCTCAGGAGCCCAAGGCGATGTCCCCAGTTAGTTCCCTGGGCAGCTGAGGATAGGGAACCTGAAATGACCCTATCCTAGAGCAATACTGACGAATATCTTGCATATCATCATAGAACCTTCATCTGGTGATGGATGGAGATAGAGACAGAGACCCACACTGGAGCACTGGACTGAGCTCCCAAGGTCCCAATGAGGAGCAGAAGGAGGGAGAACATGAGCAAGGAAGTCAGGACCACGAGGGGTGCACCCACCCACTGAGACAGTGGGGCTGATCTATTGGGAGCTCACCAAGACCAGCTGGACTGTGACTGAAAAATCATGGGATAAAACTGGACTCTCTGAACATGGCGAACAATGAGGGCTGATGAGAACCCAAGGAAAATGGCACGGGGTTTTGATCCTACTTAATGTTCTGGCTTTGTGGGAGCCTAGCCAGTATGGATGTTCACCTTCCTAGATATGGATGGAGCGGGGAGGTCTTGGATATTCCAC
The DNA here is from genome assembly GCF_018167655.1 of Microtus oregoni. Classification (NCBI taxonomy): domain Eukaryota; kingdom Metazoa; phylum Chordata; class Mammalia; order Rodentia; family Cricetidae; genus Microtus; species Microtus oregoni. The sequence goes on along the minus strand of NW_024543080.1, from coordinate 16,533,187 downwards.
AGGGCAGGGAACCCTGACTGCTCTTTGGACTGGAGCGGGAGAGGGAGAGGTGTGGGGGGAGGAGGAGAAGGTTGGGGGAGGGGAATGGGAGGCTGGGAGGAGGCGGAAACTTTTTTTCCCTTTTTTTAATAAAAATAAATTAAAAAATTAAAAAAGATTTAAAAAACCAAAATAATTAAATACATAAAAAATTTCATTTCTTGCAAAAAAAAGGAAGAAAATAAAGTGGTACTGAAGATATTACTGCAAATTATACAATTCTATAGATATACTCTCTTTAAAGACAGAGAAATTTATCCACCACCTTTTGACCTTAATATATAAACTACTGAACTACAAAATTCCAAAGATTAATTCCTGTCTGGATATTTCATTCAGGTGTTGATATTTTAATACTAGCTCCAATCTGTAAATGTTAGACTTACTATCCTAATAATTTAATTAAGGTAATTATTTCTAGGGACTTAATATTAACATGACTTCATTGCAATTATAAAAACACTTAAAAGAAATGTTTATTTTATGGAAAACAATATAAATTACAATTAAAATATTTTATTTTATTTTCTAAGAAATTATCTTTTTTTCCTTCATAAAAAATCCACACTGATGGAAGATGGAGAGTAAGTAATGTTCTGGAACTGGAAATGCATCTTTTTAGTATAAGAAAAAAATTGCTTGCTTATCCATTGGCTGTAAATACTAAGAGTTCAATAGTTAATCCATGGTCACCAAAAGTAATCTTTAATCTTAATGACTACTATGTCATGTATTAGGAAATATAATGTTTGGAATTATTGTATAAATTATAAATTTAATTAATAGAGAATTGATCAATTCTGTGGATAGCATGTTATTTCCAATGAATAAGATTGGTGGTACATTACTGATTTGTGAATTATTGCAAGATTTAAACATCCCTGAGTTCTAGTCAATGTGTCTTTTCAGTTGCTCATGGGAATCACTGTAAGCCTGGGTGCAGGCTAAGCCATGCCATTACTTCACTATCCTTTTGAACATAATCCTCCCTTTTCATTAATTCTTAGGATAGAACTAACATACATCATGCAAACTTCTGAGACTTTACTTTTTTAAATTCCTTTATGACCATGTCTTCGTATGCAAAGCGGTTATTCAAGTTGATAATTTATGAGGGGAAATCATTGACAATTCCTATTTCACCATGTTTTTAATATCATTAACTGCTACTGACTTCTTACCAGCCTGTGTAGTAACTGTTTTTCTACCAGTTAACCCATACTTCAGGATTTCCTTCATCTTAATTGAATTTTAATATCCAGAAATGTTGTTTATTTCTTTAGAAACTGTTAACTATACATATTTAGTTTTATTTTTATATTTTTAACATGGATTTAAAAAACTCTATTTTAGACAATTAAGTTATCCAAATGTTTTGAAAAATCTATTTTGTACTTATTGATACTAGACTTACCATTCTCTTTGGGAACTGGACTGAAATAGCACTTTGAAGTACATTTTGAATTAACATTCTGTAACACAGAAATTTTAAGTAAATGCAGAAAATGAGCTTTACACTTTTAAATGAACAGGGGAAATCAACAATGAATGCAAAGATAATAATGATTAGCTACGGTTGTCAATTTTACAAATTACTATTTTTCTTCATTTTTGCACAAGAAGAAATTGTTATTTTATTTGTTTGTTTTATTTTTGTTTATTTGTTAAAGATAAAACTGAGTGTTCTGCTTGCTAGGTAAACAATCTAACACTTAAGCCCCAAGAATAAGTTCTTGGCAGGAGAATTTATTTTGTGTCTACCTAGGAATAGTCTCATTTATTATTTATACACTCAGTGGTAGCTATGTAATTGCAACACCTTTATTTTGTGGCTTTATAACAATCCCTGGACTTCATATTTCTTTTATTTAGCTGTGCTTTTTTCTAGTTCAGTTGTCTTGAGCTCAGCAAAAACCCAACGTATTTTAGAGGATACTTTCTTTGTCCTGGAAATATACTTTTAATTGCTGAAAACTCCACACAGAGTCTTAATAATTTTAATAATTAAATTACTGTGGAAACTTTCAGCCAATAGCCTTTAAAATACTGGACCAATTTGGGCATGGTCTAATGTACTATATTTGTGGACAAAACGTGTGCATGGGCCCCTTGGCCACTAGATTTGGGTTTCAGTACCGCCCACACTCTTAGGACTGTGTATTGTTACTCTTTCTGTGAGTTTATCCCCTAATAAATGCTGTGATTTTACCCCCTAATTAATAAATCTTTATTAACGTGGAAGTCCCCTCTGTGTGCTGTGATTACCACTAATGAACAACAAAACTGCTATAGCAAGGCAGAACTTAGGTTGACAGGGAAAACTAGGCTGAATTCTGGAAGAAAGAACAGCAGAGTCAGAGAAGCTAAGTAACCCCACTGGAGATAGATACTGGAAATTTTCCTGGTAAGCTACAGTCTCGTGGTGATACACAGATTAATAGAAATGAGTTAAACTAATATGTAAGCATTAGCCAATAAGAAGCTAAAGTTATTTGGCCAAGTAGTGATTTAATTAATATGGTTTCTATATGATTATTTCAGTTCTGGGTGGCCAAGAACAAACTAGCAGTCTTCTCCAACAGATTTGTACCCATGTAGTCAACTAAATCCATGTAAAACCGAAGAGGGCTTAGAAAGAAATTCTAGAAAATAAAAAACAAAGTTTAGCCACATTTTTGGGGGGCTGAGAGGTTTTCCTGATTCAGTGGCAGCAGGAAAAATGTTGTGCCATTTTGAAATGCCAGCTTTCTGGACCTTGCTTTCAGTTCAAACTCTGCCTTACTTATTTAGAAAGGAGGTCTGGCTACAGAGCATTTGAGTTGGGATTGAGAGCAGACTTCTATAGCTTGCTTAATGGCAGCATGGACTGGCTGTGTGCCTGAGAATGGGCTGTTGACATGGCTCTCAGAGTCATGAGCAGCTCCAGCATGCTGGACTAGGTGGGCAAGCGGGAAGTACTGTATATATCATAGTAATGGCACAGCTTAGGTTTTAGACTGAGCAGGCAAGAAGGAAGTACCATATATACCATAGTAATGGCACAATTTAAGTTTTAAGAAGTGCTTAGCATTTTAAAAAGTTCTACTGGACAGTAAAAATTTACAGATATGCAATAAAGACAGATCCAGATTAGTTATAGTGTTGGATAAATGTACATAGGCTTGGAAGAGAGAAGAAAAGGAGTATAGAGAGTCATAAAATAAAGTTAGTGTTTTTAAAAAGGGCGGTAAAGTCTTTAAGAAGAAAGAGTACAGATAGTCATAGATTAAAAGGAGTAACAAAAAATAAGCCATGTAAAAAGTAAAATTGGTTTTTGGGAAAAGAACTGCCCCTGCCTCGACAATGGCCACTGATGAAATGCATTGGTGTCTAGACTGGACTAACAACATACAATAAATAAATAAATAAATAAATAAATAAATAAATAATAAAAGATGACTAAATCTTGGTAAGACAGAGTAAGACAGTTTTTTAAATTTTCCTGCCTCTGAAAATTATGTGGTCTAGCAATTACTGTAGACCTTAGCCAAAATAGGTTGCCCCCATGTTGCAGATGAGACTTTGCGTGATTGTCTCAGTAACTTGTTGTTTCTGTCATTTCTCACATCATTTATAAGTTGCTTGATTGTACTTCTTGTTTACTCAAGTAATATTATTTCCCTTCATAGGTCTTTGATGGTGTTAAAGACTAGATAGTCGCAGTTACTTTCATCATGAAATAGCCAAGCAATTTTTCTAAAATAAGACTTAGATTCCTTAGGGTAGAATTAAAAAAAAAAAACATTTAGTGTATGTTTCTTGCTTGATGTTGTTCATGATGTGTAATTCTAATTTTTTATACTTGATATTTGTTCTCATTAGATATAGTTTTGTATTAGGCTTAAAATTTTCTTATTTAGACAAAAGGGGGAGGTGCTGTGGGAACTAATCTGTCAATAGCCTTTAAGATATGGGCCCACTTTGGGTGTGGTCTCACTTACTGGAAATATAGACAAAAAGCACTCATAGGGCCCCTTGGCTACTGGATTGAGGTCCAGTTTGCTGTGCACACAGAGGTGCTATAGGAAATCCTATAGCCAGTAGTCTTTAAGTTACCTACTCACTTGGGCACAGCCTCTTGGGGGTGGCCTATTATACTATAAAGGTCAATGTAAAGTGCGTGTTCACTCTCTGTTCTGGCTGCTGGATTTGTTTCCTGTTTCCTGTTCATTCTGAGGATAGTGATCTGTGAGTCTACCCCTAAATAAATAACCCTTTATTATACTCAATTCTGAGCTAGTGTGGGATTTCTTTTTAGCTTGCATCTTCACAGAGGACTGTAGATTGCTACCAGTTTGTGACTTTACCTCCTAATAAATCCTGTGAGTTCATCCCCTTATAAATAAACTTCTATTATAATCCCTTCTGGGCTAGTGTGGAAATCTTTAATACAGTAACATTAAAGAATTGGTATAATTATATATATATACATATATATATATATATACCTTTTTAAATCTGTATCTACATGTCTCAATGTAAATCTGTATCAACATATCTCAATGTAAATGCATTTCCATACATATAAATATATGTACAAATGTCAAATATGTTTTAAAAGATAGCATTTGTATTAAAAATTAAATTTCATTTCAACTTCTGTACTTTAGTATTAAAACACAAACAATTTCATGGTTTACTGATATACTCCAGCTTGATAGTAATACTAAGTCACAAAATAATTAATTCATTTGATACACAGAATAGTACTTTGAAGAAGATATCACTAAAGTATTTAAATTAATTAAATGATTTTCAGATTATCTAAAAGAGATTTCTAATGATTCCACTTTATAGAATTGTCAATTCTCAAAGTAAAACTCAGTTGGCCATTCAAAAGATTTCTAAAATTTAAAATTATTTTGATTAGTCTATAATCATTTAAGGGCTGATATAATGATAAAACATAAATTTCTTATGTTTCTTGGATATGATTGGATTGAAATTCCCTCTAAAACTTTGATTCTTCTTCTACATGAGGAGAGGAAACTCATGTACACATACTTTCTTAGAAAAAGTAAGGATTTATTTGCTAATTGACTTTGAGATCCAAGGATTAAGGGTTTAAATACTATCTTTATAAAGGCTAGAAACTAATTAAAGTTTTAATCTCAAATAATCTTAGGATTAAAGGTTGTCTCTCAAATTTATGGAGTGGTTAATTGAAATTAGTTGTTTCTTTACAGTTCCATACACCTTGACTTTTACCTTACCATGCCTCTGAGTTTGGTTCTATTTTTCTCATTTATTAGTGATAGGATTATGACCTCATTGTACCTGGGAATGCTATAGGGAAAGTTGTCTATATTAAGTCAAGAAATACTCCTATTTTCATCCCAAGAAGATGATTGATCTGTGTTCTAAGTATTCTTCAAGAATATGTCAAAATATAATCATAAAGAAATGACATACAATATAGTTCTTATCAAGAACTATCAGGCTATGGTTTCTCATCTGTCAAATATTCCATTTTAGTTTGAGTACCAAAAGAAATTTTATAATGGTGCCGAGTTTACAGGAAAAATCCCTTTCCTCCCACTTTTTTTTAAAGAAAAGAGAACAGTAAAATAGAGATTGCAGGAGTAGAAAGGCAAATGTCAGGAAGCAAGGTCAAAGGAGAAGGAGTAGAGGATATGGAGGGTTAAGGTGGAGAGATGAATAACACTAGGTAAAATTCCTTGTTGAAACCTACTGCAGTATAACCTGTGTCTGTTTCTAAGGACCTTTGAAAATTCCTTGTGTAAACCTACTCTGTTAAACCTCTCTCTCTCTCTCTCTCTCTCTCTCTCTCTCTCTCTCTCGTGTGTGTGTGTGTGTGTGTGTGTGTGTGTGTGTGTGTATCTGTGTGTAGTTGGAGTTAAACTATACAGAGGAAAATAATCATCTATGAATCCACAGATGGCCAAATATCCAGTGGCAGATGTGGGACACTTCCTGTACAATTGTGGGTAACAATATCCCAGCGAGCAACAACATAGCACAAGATACAAATTGTTACCTTGCTCTTGGTTTCTCAGTGGAAATTGGTGGCCATACCCGATCGTTGAAGATCACACACACTTTGTTCCTAGGATGCAGAAAACGGTCATTAAACCTAACCTTTGTGTTTTCTGGGTAGCTTTCACAGTATTGAATAGTATTATCTAGACTTAAGGCAGGATACTTATCAATAGTCTTACCCATAAATGAACCCTGTGACTGCAATAACATTCAGCATGGCAATGGTCAAGTTGTGATTATGGTGCCACTGTGGCACAAATTATGTAGTAGTGTCCCAATAATTTATGATTGAATTTAATTTCTTCTCCACAGGAGAAAATACATTTCTGGTTCTATAAATCTGGCCAAGAACTAATGGTGGAGGAACATACAGGCTCCAGGAGTGAACCTGCGATTACCATTTTGTGAAGTGGTGAGAGTATTATTCTTGTCCTGGAACTCTCCTCTCAATATTCACACCTTAGTACTGTTTAGATCTCGTAACAGAAGCTCCTCTGTGTGGTGGTCAGAGTTAATAGAGTAACATACAATTGGCCGAGGTAACAAACTGTAAAGGGCTTGTCTACAAATGTCAAATATTTATAATATTTATCACACCCCATTCCTGAAGCTTAGAGACAAAAGGGAAGAGGAAGGTCAAGGAGCATGAGAAAACTAGAGGGAAACTGTCTCCTGCATTGTTAGGACCTAGGCACACATAGTGAACACAAAGTAGCTGGGTTGGCCAGAACATGACCTGAACAAGATCAAACCAGTCAACATCCCGGCATGAAAAAAAGGGGGCTCAAGCATCCAAGCACTAGCTTGAACATCTAGTGGCAGTGATGACTTCCGGGAGAGGAAGAATCCACTTTCTCTAAGTGTGTGCCACTTTGTGACGGTTTTACAGTTCTGGATGTTTGGAATGCATGAATAAGACTTTCTGGGTTATAGACACAATAAAATGCTTGAGTTTTGTACATGTGGATATATATGTATATATATATACATATATATATATATAATTTGCTTTCTTCTACATTCAGTTATTGCCAGCACCATTTGTTGAAGATGCTTTCCTTTTTCCGTTTTATAATTTTAGATTTGATGGCAAAAATCAGATGTTCATAGGTGTGTGGATTTATCTTATGTGGTCTTCCTAGTTTGTCAAATGCAAAGAATACAAATGCTCAGCCCATGTGATTTTCATATATAATATCCACCTAACCCCTTATGGGATAAGTAGTGAGAGAGAAACTTGACTAATGCACTTTCTGGTAGTGAGTAAATGGTGACATATGGTAAATCTTTCAACTTTCCACTTTCTAAGTAGTCCAGAGAAAGAGATAGAAGGCCTAAAGGTACCAAAAATAAAGAAAGAAATCAGCCTTTCCCCCTTGTTCTCAACTATGATTTACACATGTTGGCCCTAAGGAGTACAAAAGGACTAAAAGAACTCAAAACTTAATCTTTGTTTAAAACAGATTAGTGTTTCCTGATTTACTGACCCAATTTCCTATAGATCCCCATAACATCTATTTTGTCACAGTGGTAGAAAAAAAAAGGCTGCTTCACTGAAAGAAAGTTTGAGGAAAGATGTGATGAATGGAATGCTCAGGCCAGTCCTGTCACAGGCAGGATAGATTTCTCTGCAAACTCTGATATTTGAGAGCGAGGTTCACTGAGGAAAAAAAAAATCTGTTGGTGGATAGAAATTCTCATTTTAACATCTATTTCCCAGCTGGGTTTTCATGGTGAATGTACAAAGTAATTTCATGGGAAGACTGAAGTAATCAGTCAGTGACCTTTGTGGTTCCAGACAGAACTATAGAAAACACAAAGATGAAAATCTAACTGTAAGCCTCAACTGTATGACTGTTCTCAAGGTCTTTTCTTTTGTTTTCTTTTTTCATAATGTTTGAACATTTTCTTCTTATATAAGAAGGAAAGAATTTGAACAAATCTAATAGGCAAGTAAAGTTTGAAACTATTTTGTGACTGATTTTCATGAGCATAAACTTTCAGACCTTGGCATTGTTATAAGACATTGGAGTTTAGCATGTACGTCGGTTGCGATAATTATAATTTCCACACAGAGTGAAGTGGGAGACATCAGTCTACCAGTGGTAGACTGCCAGGGAAAGTTTCCTGTTTGCTGTTTGAGATAACATATCAAGATTATTGATCATAGATTTCACAGTTTAGACGTAAAGAAACTACAAATTCAACATAGAAGCAAATAATTGCAGGAGATTTTAATGAAATGAAGAAAACACATGGAAAATAAAGATGAAATGATGTAAAAATTTTTATTTTGGATCATCAGAAAGAATGTCATTGTTTTAAGATACATAGTTTTAGGTTGGGTGGTGGTGGTGCATGTCTTTAAACCCAGCACTCGGGAGGCAGAGACAGGAGAATTTCCATGAGTTTGAAGCCAGCGTGGTCTAAAAGAGATAGTTCCAGGGCAGGCACCAAAGCTACACAGAAAAACCCTGTTTCAAAAGCCAAAACAAAAAAAAATACAGTTTTAGAAATACATTTAATATAAAAAACATCAAGGACCTGTATTAAATTAAAGTCCATAGTGAATTGTGAACTCATATCTCAATTTTTCTATGTACTTATGATGCCAGGGAAACCTAAGTCTATACTAGAAAGTACAAATATGTACATACGATCTTTATGTTCTTGTCATACTATAGCTAAAATTACCAATAGTTGCCATCTCTGTACCAACTTGTTCTTATTCTAATGGTGGGAATAATCCATTCATTTCCTTTTTAAATGATGTAAAATTCTGATACTGAAATTAAAAGATGGAAAATACATTGAAAGAATTTATCAATTTTCCATCTTACTGATTACATTCTTATCCCATTAATTAGGGAAGACTGATAATGAATTCAATCATTAATCTACTCAGCACTTAAAACATGTAATACTAGGTCTGCAATTATTACTAGTAATGTCATTAGTGTAGAGGGATTATTAGAAATGTAAATACTGCCAATAATTCATATGTGCATATGAACATAAAACTCAAAGGATAGAAATATCTTTTGTTGATAACAATGAAAGATAGGAATACTAATTACTTCTGTGTCTCTGCGACCAAAGTGTCTGGTATAAACAAAAGAGAACTGCATTTGTGCACGTGGTTCCAGATGGATGCTTTCTATCATAGCAGAGATAGTACCTTTACAGAGGAGAGTCAGTTCATAACCAATTATGGCAGCAGACCAGGAAGCAGAGAGAAACTGAGATGTGGGCAAAAAATAACCTCCAAGTGACTTCCCTAGTGACCTACTGAAGACGTCCAGACCTCACATCATGGATATTCCAGAGTCCCCTAAAAATGTCACTAGTCACTATGAAGAAAAAAGAAACATTCATATTTTGACCCTGTTAGATGGTATTTCAGAATCAAGTCTTGATTGAAAAAGATAGTTATGTATTTCAAATAACTCAGGATGGAGTGAGAATAAACATGATTATCAAGAAGCTTACTTCTTTAGTTATAAAACAGAAGAAATCAGTAAAGCAAAAAGCATGCATTATATGTGTGTTTGTATGTGTATATATGTAAACAGAAATAAAAGGTCTCTGGAGAAATAGATTATTAGATAATGATGTCCAAAGTTCATTACAGAACTCAGTTAATATTTTTACTTTGAAACACACAAAAAATGCATGATAACTATTCTCAGTGTTGGGCTAGAACTAGTTAAAAATTGCTTGAAAATAAGACTCAATTTTTAAGCATTTGTAACCACATTTTTAAATTATTGGCATCTTAAAATTGGGCAAATTGAGGAGGGACACATCACAGAGACAGCAACTGGAATGAATTCAATCTTGTTACCAAACTCCTCACTCTTTTCCTGAATGTTCCTTTATCAGTACTTTAATGGATGTTCTCTCCCTTGACTACTTTGATTAAACAATCAGGTGTCACTGGTACTGGGAATATCTATTTCTTAAAAATAGAAACTGAGCTTAGTATAGAATGTTTGTGTGGGTTTAATGCCATGAGAAAATAGTGCAGCTTAATTCTTCATTATGTTCGTTTCAAAATAGACATACTTTTAAAATTCAAGTCTCTGTAGACAAGGTAAACAGTCAAATTATCTTACCACCAGACATTCACACACTCTAAACATACTATTTATTCTCATATATATATATATTCCAGACTTCAGTTTAGAAATGAGAATCCAGAACTTTAGTATTTATATGTTACAACTGTCACCAATACAATACCTTATAAAAGTTTTTAAAATAATATTAGTATTTATGAAATAAACACATACTTCTGAAATTTATTAATGTAAAAAATACCATTAAAAATAGACATCAGTAAAAGAGCAAACCAGCAGCACATCATTTTTATATCCACGAACATTACCACAAATAGTCATTGTTTAGGACGTGAGAGTGCCATGTCAGAACTGAAGGCATGTACAGACCTCATGAATATGTGTTAATTATTGAGCATGTGCTAATACCGAAGCTTCTACCTTAGGATCCATCAGCCTTGCTTCATTTGTTTTTTTCACAATGTAATTTTGAGTAATCTTGATATCTGTATCCATGTGCGTTTTCTGGTTTCACGCCACTATATACAAGGGAAATCCTTCAAGTTCCCTGATAAACATCTCTGTTCTGGAAATATCTGAATTAATTCAAATTACAGTGCCAACATTGAATACTTTGTTAATGATTCTGCTTTGAAAATGTAGAATCAAAGTCTGTTTCTTCTTTTTCTTTCCCAATATTTTTCTTCATTTTTTCTTTCTGTTTTGTTTCTTTTCCATTAGATTGAACTTCTAAATGACCTGTTTTAAATAGTCAGAAATGAAAGTTATGTGTCAAAACTTGATTGGATCGTGCAGTTGAAGGAAAGGAAGAAATCTGTGATAAGGCCCTGAAGTTATTACCTTGGAAAATCAATTATCTGATGTGAGGTAACAACAGTGAACCACTTTCTGGAAGGATGAGAGAGAAAAGCAGGAGGAGAGGATTAATGGAGCAGTTAGTGGAGTATTGATTAGGCCTCAAACTAGTGAATTTAAGTCTGGATCTTGCTAAAAAGGAGAAAAAGTCAATATACTCAAATAACAGTTTAATAACTATTTAACGAGAAAAATCTCGAGACATTCTATTGCATTATGTGATAAAGCCCCTATTTGCCAGAATCATCACATACCCAAGGACACATGCAAATACCCATACAAAGAACAGAGGTACCAGTATTCCAGAAATATCATTTGATTTTACTTTTAATACTTTCATCTTATCTTAATAACATGCTAACTATTTTGTAAAATATTCATAATTTTAATGTTAATATATAGAAACAATCATTTCAAGAATAAAAAAGTTTCATTAACTTATATAGAGATTCAGGTTAAAAGGTAAGTAAATGAAATATTAAAATTATACAAGGGAATGTTTAATATAAGTAAATATTTCACTCTACTATTTATTCTGGCCTAGTGGTACTTTCCTGTAATTGAGACACACAAGAAGTACAGGAAGTTAAGAAGCTATAGGCAAAACTGGGATAGAGGATAAATCTTGTGATATACAAAATGCTGGGATGCACCAGAGGCTAGAGTACTTTCGCAACATGCGCAGAAACCTAGGTCAAATGCACAACATCCTACAAACCCTGACATGCACTTTATAACAAAAGCAGTTACTTAGATATTGAAATATCATCACACTTGGTTGGATAGTATTCAGAAAATACTGGCAGAATAATATTGTATCAAGAACAAAGTAAAATAATTTTGAAAATATAAAATGTAAAGTCTATGCACATACAATACTTATGGGGCAGTTTTTTATATTCAACTTAATAGGTATAGTAATGTTTTTGTGTTATGATATGCTTCATGAAGAGCTTGAAATCATTTAGGTTTTCACATTTTCCACTTTAAACTCCTCATCGTGAGGCTGAGGTAGGATTAAAGATTGTAGACTCATTTTGTTTTTGTGTCAAGGTACACAGAGGTTTACAAACGTCAGAGAAATTTGAGTATTTCATTTTAAGTGAATCTTGTTTATTAGTTTATAATGTTTTTCCATTTTTAAATTAGTGTTGTTTGCAGCAAACTTTACTTTCAAAACCATACTCCTCTTCTGAAAAGAAGAAATAAAATTAGTTGTCAAGGAGATTAAAAGCCCACAGTAGCATTTCCTATCACTCCGATGCTCCCTAGATACACATGGCTTTTTTAAACAGTATCCCTCTGGAGATAGTAAAACATCTCTATGTATCAGCAGCCGTGTTCCTGCCTCTACCATTTGACTTTGGCTTGTTTCTTTTACCTTGTACTCTGTTGGAAGTGAGCATTTGTTGCAATCATCTTAATTTATATATTACCAAACATGAACCAAGACTTTATAGCCATATACACTGCAAGGTCTGTAGTCTCATTTATATTTGGAGAGCTTATAAGAAAATTTAGTTTAACTCTAAACTTGTACTGAGAACATGCTGAGTCTTTACTTAAAACAGGACTGTGAAAACTCCTTTAGCTTTTTAGAGTTTGCTTTTTAACTGAAGAACAATCTACATGGAGTTTTATAGAGTAAGCAACAGACTTATATGGGGTATGTTTATGAGTTTATACCTTGCTGAATATTATGATGATTTTTATTTTATCTTTGGCAAAAAAATGAATGATAAAGACACATGCAAGTCATATTGTCTAAAATTATCAAGAAATAAGATAAAAATAACATGTTCTCTATTCCCCACCATGGCACAGTTTGTGACCCAGAACCTGGACATCTATGTGGCCCTCGGTGGTGACACATGGCATGGACATCATTATGTCACCTATTAAAAAATTTATTATTTCATAAATCTTAATCATTGAAATACAGCAGGTTCTATAAAGGATTCCCACTGAGTGTCAATGTAGGTGGAGGGAATTAAGAAATTGAACGTAAGCAGACTAAATTTAAAGTTATAATGAAACAATCAGATAAAAGTGCCATGAAATAGCAAAAATGAAAGTTTAGTGGCATGATTTCTATATTAGCTTTTTTGTATTATGTGGATTTAATGTTTTCTGCCAATCTTTTTAGAACTATAAACTCATCTCCAATTGAATATATCAATATATAATTATGTCTCTCACGAAACAAACAAGCAAAATAATTGTTCCAATGAAGAGGTTTGTTCCTAAATTCTAGGTGCTTAGCTTCACCAATCATACATACAATCATGTTTAGTTGACTAAATTAAAGTTACATATCTTCCATTAAAACAGACAGGTGAGCAAGATAACCTAATGAGTTACTTGTTTCTTCCTATTTCTACAAGTCTGCAGCAATATGACCATATTATAATGTTCTTTTCCCTCTCAGTGCTTATTTCCTTTAATTGATTGCAATGTGTACAACAGAATAATAGTTAAACATAATTTATATACATAGAAACTGGATTCACATTTCAATTAAAAATTCCAGAGTGACAATAGAATTTTACAGGTTTTCATGTGTTAAATAATAATTGGGATATCATGGATGTTCTAGTTATAGACTGCCTATTAGTGCCAGGCAATTTTTTGAAAGCAAAGAAAGTATATTTGCATTTAATGCATGAATTGGGGTCATATAAAGTGTCAAAGGAAATTAAGATTTATATGTCATATAATAATAACTCCAACTGAAAACCTAGGACTTCAATAAGAGAAACCAAACAGATAATTTATATACTTTTATTTTATAACAACACTAGCATTCCCAGCATCAAGAAAGATCACAGGTAAGCATCATATTAAGTTGGAGATGAGACTGGTAATAGGATATTTTCATCATTCTTTGCATTTTTTGCCTTTTATTTAATACTGAAAAACTTGTGCAATCACTTAAATTCATGGAGTGGTACGTTTTTCATTTGAGCGTACCACTATCTTGCCACATGTTCTCGGCCCTAGTTATTTTGCCAAGATTTTGTTTTGTTTTGTTCCCCTGTAAGATAGCCGCAAATCCAAATATAAAGTTTTTTGCTATTCCAATTACATTTGTGCCATTTTAGTAGCTGTGAGCCAATGTCAGGTAAGTTATTATTCGAATTCACAAAGTTCAGAAATGGGTAGGATGAATGATTACTTTTCTCTTCTTGAAGCATACACAGCACCTTTAATACAATTGTGCTAGCAATAAAAATGTTTCCTGAACAATACCAAATTGATTTTTCCATAATGTATGACTTAAGTATGTGATATCTTCAGCAACAGCATCTTAATTTCAGGGTCAAAACTGTTGAGTTTATGATTATATCATTTTTCCCTTTCCTCCCTTCAAACCCTTCCTTTCAAATTCACACACTAATTTTTAGTAATGTTGTTACATGTACACAAACATACATTTCTAAATTTAACCTATTATTAAGTTTAATGGTATGAATATATGTTTTATGGGATGACCACTTGATATTAGATTACCAATTGGTGTGTTTTGCCCTGGCAAAGACCACTTCTCCCATTTTTAGTATTCCTCAGTTGCTTGTGGTTCTCTGTATATATATTTTTGAGGATTCATGGGATTTTTTCCCATCCACTTTAGCATGTCTATTGCTATTGTCCTAATTCAGTGTATAGTTAGAGACTGCTTGTTGGTTCCCAGCCACCCAGACATGACAAAAACTGTATTAATTGAAACATTGATTGACTTATTAGCTCAGGTTTCTTATTAACTAACTTTTACATCTTAAATTAACCTATTTCTATTAATCTAAGTGTCAGCACGAGGCTGTGGCTTACTGAGTAAGGTTCTCTGTGTCTGTCTCCTTTAGCAGCTACATGGAATCTCCTTGACTCTGCCTATTCTCTCTCTATGTTTTTTTCCAGTCTGGCTACATTCTGCCCTGCTATAGGCCAAAGCAGCTTCTTTTTAAAGCAACGGTAATTAAACATATTCATAGCATACAGAGGGTAATCCCACATCCATACATCTCATGCTTAGTATTCCCAGTTGTGAAATTTTATACTGAGGCTTCAGGTATACGATATGCATTCTTGGTACCTGTAGAGTTCTAAAGAAGGTGTTATATTGTCTGGAACTGTAGTTATGGATGGCTTTAAGACACCATGTGGATTCGGGGAATCAAATGCAGATTTGTGCACTAATAAAAAGCTTAATTACTGTACCATCTCTCCAGCCTTCACTTAAACAAGCACACCCCAGAAGATATTCATTAGAAAACAATGAATAATTATTAAATTTGATGTCAAATTTGTTTCTAGAATATTTAATTCCAAGTCATAAATCAAAACAATGTATTTGTACAAATGTTTAGGCTAACATAAAACATGTATATCAATATTTAATCCGACTTAGTACTTGAAGCATGGGAGAATCTGGAAATTTCTGGTCATATTTAGATTTATTTTAATAAACATGTTTGCAAAATCTTCTAGGGTTGTTAACAACATATGTACTATATGACATAAGTTGTTCTGTGTTCTTTCTGAATATAAACTTATCTACTATTGTCTTTTAGAGTTTTTTTTTAATATTCAATGTTATAAGTAA
Source organism: Microtus oregoni (assembly GCF_018167655.1). Classification (NCBI taxonomy): domain Eukaryota; kingdom Metazoa; phylum Chordata; class Mammalia; order Rodentia; family Cricetidae; genus Microtus; species Microtus oregoni. Next base: position 16,517,575 of record NW_024543080.1, on the reverse strand, counting down.
TAGAAAATGAGATCCCAGTAGGTTTTATCAAGGAATAATGTAAGTCTACATAAATACATATAAACACATTCATTTATCATTATCTCTTAAATCTGTCAATTTTACTTCTTTGCCATTTTAAAAGGTAACATTATATCAACAGAAATTGTATTAATTCAATTTTATTAAAGGTAATTTCATGGGAGATGTGGTAATGAAATAAAATAATGATATGTCTAACCTTAACAATATTACATTTGCATAGCATTATGGTTACTAAACACTTGGACTATTCCATTTTTATTCATTTCAGGTGGACTTCAAAACTGCAGACATTTATAAATGCTAAAGGGTACAAGATGGAGGATAGACATGAGATTTTCATTTTACAAAAATATTAAACCTGAAGGTTTCCTGACAATTTCCCTCTTAAAATCTTCAGAAACTACTAAAATGCTTGATAATACTAGGCTAGGATGAGATGAATGAATGTATTATATATTTTCAGCAATGCCAAGGGACTAATAGTGTTCAATGGAGGATCTTAACTTTAGAAGAAGGATAACGAGAAAGAGAAGCACAAGAGCATGGTCATAAAGGAAGATACTAATGATAACAGTGTCTAGATTCTCTATCAAATACTAAGTCATAATTAAAAAAAATAGTAAGGTGTCAGGGTGATCTGGCAGTAAAATAGTCTTGGTAAAAGAATGGCAAAGTCACACATCCTAGGATAGATCAATTAGAAATATCAGGGCTGACTGCCTTCTGAGCTATATAAACATAAAGATACGTGTATATGCATGAACACTTTACAAAATAAAAAATTAGTAAACATCAGCTGCAGCAAGTATGTCAGGTATAGCTGTTTCTAAAGATGTTTACAGCCAGCTATCACATTCAGAATAGCAATATATGTTCTGTGCTGTCTAGGGAACTCTATGACCAAGGTTTTATTAGCAATTATTTATGATGCAAAGTGTAGCTTCAGTATCTACTTTTAACCATAATTGATAAACTGCCATTCATTAAACTTGTAATCCATATTTATTTTGTTATATTTTTCTGTTTTTAGGTTTATTGTTTGGCATAACAAAATCTGTTACCTTTCAAATCTGTCAGTAAAACACACAAATTATTTGCAAACACATTATAGTAATTCAGAAATTGATGACTATAAACAAGACATCAAGTCTTGTCTCTTATCCAGGATGCTGCTTTTACTTAATGGAATGCAATTTAAGCTATTCATAAAAAAAAGTTATGTTACATGTATTGAATTCATCTGCTTTTTCATTTATGCTGAGTTGATTGCATTTAGATGACTAAAGTACAGAATATTCCCTTTCTGAATTTATCACATACATAACTACTCATGTTTCTGTCCACCATATACATTATAATACTAAAATATAACTTCATAGAAGGTTTTTTAATAGCCATATTCATATGTATAAAAAACTCTTTGGCTACTAGAGATGAATTTGAACTAACTTAGTAACCCTCTGAAACATTTTTAATGCTCATAATATTAACACAATAACACTTAATGTTCAAGGACATTATCAAAGAGATTACAATATAAAATAATTTCATTTTGATGTTTGCTCAGATCTAAATGTTTGTGACCCCTGACTGGTGTAGGACGTCCTGTCTATGTTTTGCTTATATTGGTTAATTAATAAAGCTATTTTTGGCCAATGGCTTAACAGAGTAAAGTCGGGCAGAAAGAGATGTATAGAGAGAGTAGGTTTAGTCAACGAGAAGCTATGTAGCCACTGCAAGAGACAGATGCACCAGAACATTGCTGGTAAGTTACAGTCACATGGTGATACACAGATTAATAGAAATAGGTCCATTTAAGATATAAGAATTAGCCAGAAATAAGCTTAAGCTATTGGCCAAGTAGTGATTCAAATAATATAGTTTCTCTGTGATATTTTTTTGGTCTAAGCAGCTGGGAACTAGAAAACAGCCTCCATCAACCTACCCAAACACATAAACCCTTATTTTTATATCAAATCTTAATCCACAAAATAATGGTCTTAATAAGGTGATAAAGTCATGAGACAATGAATAGGGTTAGCCCTCTAAAAGAAGCCTCAGAAAACCTCATTACCCTGTCTGGCTGAAATAGGTTAAATTAACATATAAGAGTTAGCCAAAACCTGGAAACAACCTAGATGCCCTTCAATGGAAGAATGGATGAAGAAAGTATGGAATATCTACACATTAGAGTACTACGCTGCGGTAAAAAACAATGACTTCTCGAATTTTGCATGCAAATGGATGGAAATAGAAAACACTATCCTGAGTGAGGTATCCCAGAGCCAAAAAGATGAACATGTGATGTACTCACTCATAATTGGTTTCTAGCCATAAATAAGGGTCACAGAGTCTACAATAGGTGAATCTAAAGAAGCTAAGTAAGAAGGGGAACCCAAGGGAAAACATATAGTTATCCTCTTGGCTAAGGGAAGTAGACAAAATTGCCGGGTGGGAAATTGGGATCTTGGGGGTGGGGTAGGATGGGGGTAAGGGGAGATGGGAAGAGAAAAGTTAGAAGGGAAGGAGGTCGGGCCTTGGGAAAACAGGATGATTGGGATAAAGGAAGGTTGGACAGGGGAACACGGAACCACAATTCTTAGTTAAGGGAGCCACTTTAGGGTTGGCAAGAGACCTGACGCTAGAGGGGCTTCCAGGTGCCCAAGCCGAGGTCCCAGGTTAGTTCCTTGGGCAGTTGAGGATAGGGAACCTGAAATGACCCTATCCTAGAGCAATACTGACGAATATCTTGCATATCATCATAGAACCTTCATCTGGTGATGGATGGAGATAGAGACAGAGACCCACACTGGAGCACTGGACTGAGCTCCCAAGGTCCCAATGAGGAGCAGAAGGAGGGAGAACATGAGCAAAGAAGTCGGGACCACGAGGGGTGCACCCACCCACTGAGACAGCGGAGCTGATCTATTGGGAGCCCACCAAGACCAGCTGGACTGTGACTGAAAAAGCATGGAATAAAACTGGACTCTCTGAACATGGCGAACAATGAGGGCTGATGAGACACAAAGGACAATGGCACGGGGGTTTGATCCCACGTAATGTGATGGCTTTGTGGGAGCCTAGCCAGTTTGGATGTTCCCCTTCCTAGATATGGACGGAGGGGGGAGGTCCTAGGTCTTACCACAGGGCAGAAAACCCTGACTGCTCTTTGGACTGGAGAGGGAGGGGGAAAGGAGTCGGGGGAGGGGGAGAAGGGTCGGAGGAGGGGGAGGGAAATGGGAGGCTGGGAGGAGGTGGAAACTTGTTTTTTTTTTCCCCTTTTCTCAATAAAAAAAAAAATAAAAAAAAGAGTTAGCCAATAAAAAGCTAGAGCTAAGGGACCAAGCAGTGATTTAATTAATAGAATTTCTGTCTGATTATTTTGGTTCTGGGAGGCTGAGTCGAGCAAGCAAACTTATTACTACAAATTGGCACCAATGTGATCGACTAAAATCCACTTAAAACCTGAGAGGGTTTGAAAAGGAATTTTAGACAAAAAAATACAGAGTTCAACACAGCTTCTTCATGTTTGCTGGTGGCATGCCACAAGTCCTTTAAGAGAGGTTTTCTCGATTCAGCTGTAGCAGGAAAAAAGTCATGCCATTTTGAAATGCTGTTTTCTTGGGCCGTTTGTGACTCTTTTAGGCAGGAGGTCTAGTTACAGAGTGTTTGAGTGGGGTTTGTGAGCAGACTACTGCTGTTTGCTTAATGGTGGCATGGACTGGGTGTGTGTCTGATAATGGGACTGTGGGCATCAGTCTCAGAGGCAGCAAACAACTCCACCATGCATTGCCCTTAGCAATGGTGCAACTTAAGTTTTTAGAAATGCTTAGCATTTTAAGAAGTATTCCTGGACAGTAAAGAATTACAGATAGATAATTGGACAGATTTAGACATAAAAGCCCTCTAAATGGGTTACAGTGTTGAATAAATGTACATAGTCTTGGGAGAGAAAAAAAAGAGTATAGAGAGTTATAAAAAGAAGTGCATATTTTTTAAAAAAAAACATATAAAACAAAGTTTTTAAAGAGACACAGTAGGGACAGTCATAGATTTAAAAGAATAAAGAAAAATAAGCCACGTAAAAATGGAAAATTCACAGAGAGCCTGGATTGTGTATATTATTATGTTTTCTTTGAATTTTTTGACTGCAGAGAGACATTTGAATTAGTGGACTGCTATGCTAAGCCAACATATCAATTTCAAAGGTATCTTAAATTCAAAATTTGAGTCTAAGGGTATGTTGCTTTGGAAAAGAGGTTCTTCTTTTGTTTCCAGAGAGGATGAGAACCTATGGATTGCTTCCAGACTAATATGGTTTGATGGACAAGAACCACTGAAAGGTTGCCTTGAACACCGCTCAAAAAATTACTTTGACCAATATACAGCAGGAAGCAGTTTTGAAATAACTATGTCCATATTCCCAAATATTATTTATACATATTTTTTACATTTAAATGGAATATGTTAAAGAGATTTTCATTGGTATGGATCTTGGTTTATTGATACAAATTTAAGGTCAATTTTGTTATACTCTGTGTATATATTTCTGCTTTTGATTAAGGTATTGTGTCTGTGCAGCTTATTTAATAATGCAAAGTATAATTAAGAAACATAGGTAGAGAGTCATCTATAATAGTCAGGATTGTAATCATGTTAATTAGATTTTCTAGATATACAGAGATGTATTTCAGATGGATAGGCATGCTTCAAACCTTTCAAAGACTACAGAATATGGCATTTGAAATATTTTAATAACTTAGGACTTTTCATGACAATGAGACCCACCTACTCCTGGCAGCACCAACTCCTTCAAGAAGATGATGGGCATCAAAAAGGCTCCTTATGAAGTTTGCTGGCTATTTGGGGCAGAAACTTCTCTTGCCTGAACTGATTAACTGGGCATGTAATTAACAGAGAAATAAGGTGAATTTTCCTAAAGGGGAGACAATCCTTCAGGTTTCCTGCCTCATGAAAGAATCTGCTAGACTTTCTGCAGGACACGGGAGAAAGTGACTGAAAAACTGCCAATATAGATGGAACAGTCTTTGAAATTTTCTGCTTCACGGAAAAGTCTGCCAGATACTATGGTCCTGTAAGCTGAATATGTATTCCCCAATGATACAAAAGAACTTTGGGTGACTGTCCAGAAAGCAAGAAGTTCAATTCTAGAGTTTCAGAAGTTGCTTACAATGTACTTCCTGTTTACTTAGGTAATATTATATCCTTCTGGAGTCTTTGATGGAGCAAAGACAAATGTTGATAGTTATAGTTTTCCCTAGTTATGATAAAAGATAAAGTAGATATGAATATTATAATTGTAATTCTTGCTTGATAATTGTTTTGTTATATGTAATTTTACTATGTTAAAGTTAAAACCTTCCCTTTTTTTTCAACAGGAAAGGGGAGGTGATGTGGGATTTCCACTAATGAATAAATACCTATAGCATGGCAGAACTTAGCTAGGTGGGGAAAATTAAATGGAATGCTGGGAGAAAGGAGGCAGAGTCAGAGAGAATAGAAATGGGTTAAATTAACATGTAAGAGTTAGCCAATAAGAAGTTAGAGCTAATGGGCCAAACAGTAATTTCATTAATAAGGTTTCTGTGTGATTACTTTCTAACTAAGTGGCTGGGAACCAGTAAGTGGCTGCCTTAGTAAAGTCATATGTGTTTATAAAAGGAAGAAGGATCCAAGGATGATAGAAGTATTTTGAATAAAAACTGTTATGTAAATTTACTAGCAAACTCTTGGGCATAAAGCAAGAGAATACCAAATCCTACAATAGAGATCCTTGCACCACTGTGCTTATTGCCATTTTGTTCATTATAGCATATCGGAACACTGGATTGAGTTCCCAAGATTCAGTTGAAGAGTGGAAGGAGAGAGAGTATGACCAAGGAGGTCAAGACTATGAAGGGTTCAACCATTGAGACACTTTGCCTGAGCTAATGGTAGCTCACCAACTCCAACTGGAATGGGAGTGAATGAGCATGGAAAAAAAAAAGTCCCTCAGAATGTGGTTGACAGTTAGGGCAGACTGACAGGCCACTGATAGTGACACTGGGATTGTCTCTACTGCATGTACTAGCTTCTTGGCATCCTTGCTCAACCTAGATGTAGTAGGGAGGGCCTTGGACTTTTCACATGATGGGGTGGTTTGCCCTCTCATAGGAGGGAGGTGAGTCAGTAGGGTATGTGGAAGGAGTGGGAGAAAAGTGGAAGGAGGGGAGCGAGTGGGAATTTGGATTAGTAATTTATAAAGTAATATAATAATAATACAAAAATGAAGGTTTAAAGTCCAAGTGAAGCTCCACCGTGTTCATTACAAATAGCTACTCCAACATTCTAGAATTTTTAACTACATAAAGGTGTTGATCCATTTTTATCTTATAATACACATATGAACATAAGGGGAAGAAAATTGGAGGATCTTACTTTACATCCTTTAGTCTACAAGTCTAGAATAGTGCTATTATATTGTAGCATTACATAAAAAAATTGACAAAATATATTTCTAATGAAATACCACCACATTCCTTGAGCGATACTAAACAGGAGAGTTCGAAAAGCTAATTAGAACATACACACATTGAATGTGTCCAGCACTTGGGAGGCAGAGGCAGGCAGATCCCTGTGCGTTTGATACAAAAAAAAAAAAAACAAAAAACAAACTATTGTCTTCTATTTACAAAAGTAAAAAAGTCAGAGTTATTGTGGTATCTCATTTCATTTTGGAAGAATCATACATATACTTAAGTTATTTTCACTAGAGTCTTAGAAAGCACACCAGCAGCACCAAAAGTATTCAGAGCACATGTTTGGGGATTCTGATGCCAGCGTGTATTCAGAGTAAATCAATGAAAGCAAGAGTGAAGGAGTTTTGAGGAGAATTTTTAGTGTGTGTGTGTGTGTTTCCCTGAATTAAACTTCTGTAGTCTAAGTTCACTGATATACTCTCCATAAATTCTCATGTAACTGTAACTGGATTTGACATATGTAGAATGGATATTTGCACTGAAAAATATGTCAATTTAAAATATAGTAAAAATGAAAAATAATCAATAACAATGCATTTAAGTTCACAAGTCATTGAAGAATCTCAGTAGCAATCAGGCATATTTACAAAGGCCAGGTATGTAATAATCCTCCTGATTCTTAGATAATTACAAGCTCTGCTTTTCAAATTATCAGCAGCTCCCATGGTTTATTGCTTTATACTTGCTTAATAAACATCAGCAGTCAATAATCTTTCCACAGAGTAAAAGGCAGCAAGCTAGTCAGATCTACTGTATAAATGCCTGAGAAGTGATCATTACATTGGTGTGAACAGCAAGAAATGGCGGTGCTAATGAGAGAAGCACATGGTAAACAGGTAATTTAGAAATTCTGTTTACTTGAATGTGTGGATCTCATGACTGTGGGTTCTGCCTCAGTTACAAGGAAGAGCCACCTTTCAAAACGAAGTTTCAAAGTCTTCCCAGAAGGGCCTTGTGAGGATCTCCAACTCCAGCTACACACTTCTGTATTTTCCTGTCCACACAACACATCCTGCTTGCTTCAAGTGCTTTACAACTGTCCAGAACAACAAATAATTCTGTTTTTCGTCCACTCAGTGTAGAATGGGGAACTGGAATTTATATGCAAATTGTAGTATTAGTGACAGTTTGATGGCAAGAGTTTAAAGACCAATTGTACTTGTCATAAAAGTTTAAAGTCCCTTATTAGTGCCATTCTCATGAAAATTGAAATTGAAAATCTGATAAAATCTGTTGTGTGGAAAACATCACAGTGCTCATTTTATTCAATCTGTTGAACTGCAACTTTTCACTTTTTTTTTTAAAGGAAAACTTACAAATGCCACCATGAGGATTATTTTATTTAATTTCTTCCTTATTGCTAATCACTGCTCTTGTTATTGTAATTAGGTAAAATTTACCATCCATCCAGAATTTGGGAGCCTTGAAATATATATATATATATATATATATATATATATATATATATATATTAATGACATAGCTTTTATTTCAACAGGCTTGACATAAAATGGACAGCACAGCACATTAGGCTTGAAAATAGTCACTTAGGTATCTTGCATATATGAGACTTAAAGCGAACACAATTCCATTTAAATTGATTATAGAAAATCTTTCTGACTTTAGGTGGCTTCTAGAAACAGAGCTTGTGCAGCAAGATGGGTACTTCATTACTCCTTTATGCAGACAATTCTCCATAGGAGAAATAGAAGAGGCTAAGCCATGCCTGAAAAACTGTTCAGTGACCTTAACAGTTGAGTAAAGTTGAGAATCCTTAGGTTGGTTACGTCTTTTATTAAATCAAGCCCATGCACAATGATTACAAGACAGGAGTCTGGATTGAATCACCGGGTGTTCCACCAATCCCACAGGGGAAAAACCTCTCTGCTCCTGCTCTGGAACCTCATCTCTCAAGAGCCAAGGGAAATGCCAAACCATAGTTCTGTCAGTTCCCTCACCATCTCAGAGAGAATGTGTGATACTCCTCATCAGTTCTTACCCTGTCATATACCCAGAGAAGAAGACATCTATAGGACTAAATCATCCCAATACCATTGTCTTCTGAAGTCAAATGTCCACATTTCCCCCTTTTTGTCTAATTAAGAAGGTTGTAGTCCTAATGTAAAACTATATACAATAAGAACAATTAGCAAGTATTTCCCAGAAGTAATAACATAAACAAAAATGAAATTGCATCAAGTATGAAAGATATTCTATGTGTCCAGACAATAAATAATTGTCCTTTCTTGAAGAGCTAATGTCTTGTACTGAATATGCCCTTATCTAAGGTTTGAGAGATTGTGATTGTAACTATCTAGTCTTCAATCCCATCAAAGACTGAGGAACAACGTTATATTACTTGAGTAAGCAGGAAGTGTAAACCAGCGACTTACAAAAAGTGCAAGAAATGACAGAAACAGCTGGCTTCCTTGACAGTCACCTAAAGTTTCTTTGCAATTTTTGAAAATCAAACGTTGACTATAGGCCTAAAATGTCTGATAGACCATTTTCAGAATCAGGAAAATTTGAAGGACTCCTACCCTATCTCATCAAGGTTCAGCAGTAGCTTTAGCTGTGTTCTGCTTATCTGAATTGGACAAGTTGAGGCAAGGCCAGGTTTTTTGCCCAATAGACTAGTTTTGCCATGAAGAAAACAAACTCCATATGGAGTAGATTGATACTGCCAAGAGCAGACATGCCTTACTATCATGAAAATTCAAGTGATTAAAACACATTTTAAAATATTATATTCTGTATGTCTTTAAAGAGTTTGGAGTTTAACTATTAATCTGAAGTGTTTTTGTATATCTAAGTAAACCTAACTCACATGACTATAAGTCTGACTATTGTAGATGAATATTACTCTGTATTTCTTAATTATACAGTATATTTTTAATGAGCTACATAAATAAATAACTTAAGAATAGAAATATAATACAGTTTAATAAAATTAACCTTAAATTTATATCAACAAGCTGAAGTTCATATTGTAAAATATTTTGAGATTACATTTTTTAAAGTAGATTCATTTATCTATCCTTTCACCAATTTTAATATAATATCCTTTCTTCTTTTAGAAAGAGATTAATTATGACCAATAACCAGCCCCCTTAAATTAAAAAAATCATAAATAATATTTTGGAAATTTAGGTGTTGTTCTCTAGACTATTTCCTACTGATTGGTGAGGGAACAAAAACAAATCTTGGCTGTAGTAGTCTGTGAGAGTGGGTTATCTCAGTCAGAAGTCTTGAAGCTGTTTTGGATGTTGGATATTCTGGGTCATCATTTTTATTGTCCCCTTGTTCTGAAAATACATAAACTTTTAAAGGTAACTTATATATCTATCTGCATTAATACAAGTATAGACTATGTATTGTTTATAAACCAGTCAAAGATTATTTTTGTTATGTGTCTTAGCAGATAAAATATATACATCACATGTCTTGATGTTTATTTCTTTATGTTGTAGCCAGAATTTTCAGGGAGTGAACCTTGATCAAACCATATTAACCTGGAAGGAATTCACAGCTTCTCATCTTCTGTGGAAACAAAAGCAGAACCTCTTTTCCGAAACAATGTATCTTCAGAACCAATTTTGAAGCCAAGATACCTTTAGAATATGTATGGTTTAATTTAGTAGCTTCCACAGTCAAAGATTTCTCAGTAGTTAGCTCATTAACTGTTAAAAATAGAAAGAAAACACAATAAAATATATAATACAGACTTCCTGTGTAATTCCTACTTTTTCATAGCCTATTTTTTGATATTATCTTATTATCACTATTACAAACTTTATTTTATTATCTTAAAGCTATTTTTTTTTGTTTTTTTAAGACAGAGTTTCTCTGTAGATTTGGATCTTTCCTGTAACTACCTCCTGTACACCATGCTGACCTCAAACTCACATAGATTTGACTGCCTCCGCCTTTCAAGTGTATGATTAAAGGCATGGGCCACCACTGCCCAGCAAAACTAAATTTTTAAATCAATGACTATTTAACTCCTTTTTCTTTTTCTCCTTAGCCTATGTAGTATTTCTAAATACATGCAGGTGCCTGTGCTCCAAAGTCTTCTGGCAACAGCTGGAAAAAGCCTCTTTTTGCCATTGCCCAAGTGAGACTGCAGGAGTAAGATGCAGCTGTTCAAAGCCCTTCATGACCAGGGTATACTTCTCTATACCACAACCCATCTGAGTAACATGAACTATGAAGCTGTTTTTGGCTCCAATTTTGTGTATCTAAAATCTCTTTTTTGTTTGTTTGTTTTTCGTTTGTTTTTGTTTTGTTATGTTTTTTGAGACAGGGTTTCTCTGTAGCTTTACAGCCTATCCTGGAACCAGCTCTTGTAGAACAAGTTGGCCTCGAACTCACAGAGATCTGCCTGCCTCTGCCTCCCAAGTGCTGGGATTAAAGGCATGTGCCACTACTGCACAGTTTAGAAGCCCCTTTTAAAGCTTCCTTCGGACTTCTATGGATTTACATTCACTGTGTTGCAGCATCAAGTATAAGTCGAGGTTTTTCTGTTCTGTCCGTATCCCATTTTAATTGAATAAGTAGTTTGAAGTCTAATTTCTTGAGTTCTTTGTATATTTTGGAGATCATTCTTCTGTCTGATATGGGGTTGGTGAAGATATTTTCCCATTCTGTAGGCCACTGTTTTGTCTTGTTGACTGTGTCCTTTGCCTTATAGAAGCTTCTCAGTTTCTGGAGGTCCCATTTGTTGCTCTCAGTCTCTGTGCTACTATGTTATAGTTAGTATGTAGTCTCTTGTACTATTGCATTCAAGGCTATTTCCCAATTTTTCTTCAGAATCTTTGCAACTACTGTTCCTCATCATTGATAGGCTCAATTACCCACAGCACTGAATATATTTATTCAAAATTGATTTATTTTAGTTAGAGCTTCGTCACCTATAGTATCAAAAAATCCATATTTACTCTTAGATATTTTGTGTTCTGAGTTCTATAACATATCTCATGTTTATGTCTTTACAATTTGCATGATCAAATTTTACTTACTATTTAACAATTAATTTCATGCTTAGAAAATAAAAATTATTGGGGTGATATTTTTGTTTGATTTATATCTAGTCTGTTGCTTGTCTATCATATTAATGGTATCTAGTACATGGTTAGATTCCAGTATGTGTTTTATATAAATCAATACATTTTATTTTCTGGTCCTATTGGCATTTTATATTTATCACAAATAAAGTCATGTTTCTCTTGAAACCATAACAAATGTCTTTCCCTAATAGTTTATTACAGTGGGAACTTTTATTCAATAACTTTTTGACAGATATACAAAAATATAGGATTTTTCATTGGGCATAAAATCTAAAAATCCAGTCTTGATCCAGGCAGTGGTAGCACATGCCTTTAATCTCAGTACTTGGAGGCAGAGACAGGCAGATCTCTATGAGTGCAAGACTAGCCTGATCTACAAAGTGAGTTCCAGGACAGTCAAGGCTACTCAAAGAAACTCCGTCTTGAAAAAAAAAATAAAAAAATCTAGTCTTGAATTTATCATTTCAACTAGAATTGAATTATTTGATTGTATGTCTGGCTAAAAGGTAAAATCAAACAAACAAATAACCCTCTAAATCCTCTTCTATCCATTCAAAAACTGGTACTTGAATCAATACTTTGTAGAAATCTCTTTTTACTTCTGCATTGGTTTGAATTTAAAAGTGAAAGGTAGATTCTCAATGAAAATGTACTGAGAAACAACCATCGATGTGTTTTCTTTGGCAATAGTGTTTTGAGCATAATGAGCTTACACCTGTGAATTTTACTGATTTTGCAAATATTACTTATATTTTTACATCAATGATTTATAACAATTTATATTGAGATTAGATTTTTCACTGCTATATATCAAATCTGTGGGCTTATGAACGATACTATAGGTAAGCCCTTCTGTCTTAAATTGAATTTACCCATACATATAAAACTTTCACATAAGTAATTGTGGTTGAGGCAAAGATGAATTGCCATTCAAAGTATTAATGCATGTATATTGTGTACTTTTAAAGAAGTAATAGATTAGAATATTTTATATATTTATTTTAATTTATTTAATAGATTATTTCCTTCAGACTAATCTTCAGATTTAAATACAATGTGAATTTTTAACAAATAAAGTTAGATAAATTTCATGATATTAAGGACCATTCTGTTGCATATTTTGTGATAGTCAATTAAAAAAAGAGTACTTCGAAAGTAATAGTCAACTCTACATACCATGGAAGAAGGTATGTTTGTTGAAGAATTGCCTCCATCAATTTTTTTTTGTGGGCCTACCTGTTGAGCACTTTTTATTTGGCAATTGATATAGAATGAACTACTGCATGTAGTTAGATACCTAGATAGGTGAACCTGCGATGCATAAGAAGGGGAGTTGAAAGTGACCTGGCAGAGGTCAATATACAGTGTTCCTTTATGCTCTCTGCTTCAGTGCCGGCCTCCAGGTTCCAATATGAGTTTCTGCCTAGATTCCTTCAGCTTCTGACCTGAAAGTAGAAACCAGATAAAGCAACTCCTTACTAAATCACTTTTGTCTGTGGTATTATTACAAAAAAAAATGTTGCTATTCCTTTACATTAGAGTAAGTGAATGTTGTTGTTGTTGTTGTTATTATTTTTATTTGTTCATTTAATGTTACAGGAGTTCTAATTTGGGGAGCTGGAGATTTAAAAGAGGCCTTGGATATTTAATAGATTGTGGGAGTTTTAAAGCTCAATTATTTTAAATTGTGATATCCACATAAAATCTTGGAGACTAGAAATTTATAATTATGCTTTAGAAAAGTTGTAGTTTTGGTCAAACAGACAAGTAGTGTACCTGAGATGATCAAACTTGCTTGTCAAAGGGACAGCTGGGAAGAAGAAACTCAGCTGAAAAATGTCTTTATCAGATTATCTTGTCACATTTCTAAAATTTCTAGTTGATGTCTAAGATAATATCGTCCCTCTGCATTAAAATTCTTATAAGGGAAATTCTGGAAGGCAATATGACTAGAATACAATTAAGATTTGGATTCACTTTATCGACATGTGCCTCCTATAATTTCTCTGTCCTTTGTTGTAAAAATATAGTAAAGAAACAATCCTTTAAATCAATAACTATAGAGGACATCCTTTTGGTAATAGAGAAGGCAGAGAAATTACAGATTGAAAAGGGTTCATAGGTTAAATAATATGTTGACAGCTCTTAGATCTGTCACCATTCTCCATTGTCCAGATTTCTTTTTAACAAAGAATACAGGAGAATTCCAATGGCTGGTTGATTCTTCATATGTTGAGGATCTATTTGCTCCTGTACCGACTGTTCTAAAGCCTGCAATTTGTATTTTATTAAAGGCCACTACTTAACCCATATGAGTTTCTAAGTTAACCATTTTAAAGGCAAGGCCATCAGTACCTCTCAAGGTTTGCTAGTTGCTTTGTGTTCTTGTACAGCCGAAATGGCTGGTGACCTTTGTTTATAATATCTTATAATATCATTCCTAGAAACATGAGCTTTTGGGACTCCAGGAATGTTGACCTGGATATTCCATTACTGCAGCCCCATAAATTCACTGCAATATTAGCTACATATGGCAACAGCCTTCCTTTCTGTCCTTCTGGGCCATTTGCATTCAACCCACCTCATGATTTTTTTTCACTTAAACTAGTGTTCCAATTCCTAGTAATTGAACATCTGCTTTTAGAAGAGGCCAATCTGGAGGCCAAGATTCTGGAGTCACCTAGTACTCTGTTGTGTAGTAATCCCTCAATTACAATGTCATACTCTCCTAGTTCTTGGGCCAGAAGTAACACTACAGTATTTTTGTTATGTCCACATTTGTCTTTCCTCAAACATAGTGGAAAAACCTATCTTCCTTTTGAATTAACAGACCTTTTCTTTAAATTGTAAGTCTCAGCTAAAGGAAAATTATTGCAACTAATCGAGAGAGACATGTCACATTATGGGGAGTTATTAAGCATTAAAATACTTCCTACCTAGGTTTAATGGATGTACCTATAGCTCATCTTTTTATGATATATTCAAACAGTATAAATCAGAAAGCAATATAGGCATATCTGAAGCCAATCCTTGATTTTGCTGTCTAAATTGAATTACAGAAAATCTATGACTTTTTTTATTACTTCTTTCCCTCATTAAAATTGTATTATATTGGGGACAGATGATTAGTCTATTTTGCTGACCAACACTTCTTTTCTCAGTTAAGTCATTATTATTTGTTAACAACACATGCAAAGATACGTATTGACTTCCATATGTATGATATACATCATCAGAACTAAGTATTGAATGGCCAAGACATGAAAGAAATTACTATAGTATAATTAAATAACTAAGAAAATATCTACCTAAAATTCATATGAGAGAAAATAAACTACTTGAAGTTCATGGGGAAATAAAAAAGTAGAAAACATTAAATAGGTCTTTAAAATCTTGGACAACTAATCCATTGAGTTTATAATACTGTCAAAATTATTTTTATATTAAGTAAACACTCAGATTCATATAAGGGGTACAAATTTTTTACATAAGTGTCAAGTTATTTTATTTTTAAGGTCTTTAGCTGTAAAGATTTTAGGACCCATGACACATTTTTCTTATAAATAATTCAGTATCATGTAAATTTAATCATTATTTTTTATTATGCCATTCATTAGAATAATTTCTTTTATGTTAAATTTAACTTTTTTTTATACTGAGAACTGAACTCAGAGTCTTTTGAATGCTAGGTGAGCAGTGCCCTGAAGAATAATGTCTGACTTCCTTTAACTTCATTATTTTGAGATATATTCTTGTTGAAATTCCCAGGATGGCTTTGTTTGTCTTAAAGTTTTCCTATCACAGCTTACTTAGTGGCTGGATTAGTGACTCATAACTCCATGTCTTACTCTGTTTCCTTTATAATCTCATCTCTTGGCCTGGGAAGAATGGATTAATTGGTAAAGAAATGGATATGAAAGCATGAGAACCTGAGTTGACTCCAAAACCCTGGAAAAAGAAGCCAGAAACAATGGCAAGCACTTGTCATCATAGCACAAGGAAGAAGAGACAAGTGGTCCTTGGGTTACTCTGTCCTAACTTAATAGACCCAAGTCCCATTGAGAGACTCTATTTTATAAACAACGTACATGGCACTTAAGGAACTAACCTTGAGGTTGTTTTCTGGCTTCCACACACGTGCACCCACAAGTATGCATATTTACACGTACATACACACACACGGAGAGAGAGAAAGTACTTAAATGTTTTCTAAAAGTCTCAGTGTGTGTTTGAATAATCTACCATCCATCAAAATTTGCATATTGTGTGTGGTTCAAATTCACAAAGGTCTAAAATGGCATATCTGAGTACTTGTCAGTGAAATGAGATGATTGACATACATTTTAAAATAATTTGTTTCCATTGAGCAGAATGACAAATAAAGGGGACAATATCAAAAACAAATGAAAAACATGAGGTGTGAATTGATGCCAGTGACAATTTTTATTTGTCATCTCTTAATTTTACATAAAAGCAAGTAATACAATGTAAATAAATTTGTATCTTCAGTAAGTTTTTTTCATTCCAAATGATATATTTCATTTGTAAATGATTGCTGGATGCCTTGCTTGCTAGTTCCAAATTATTTCATAGTTCTTATCATTGGTTTTAACCAAAGCATCAGAATGCACAATTTATATAATATTGTTTAAATAACACAGATACAGTATTTTGAAATTTTGTTTGTAGTACTCTGAAAAATGAAAATTCATCTTGTCTATTCTAGTAAGGAAAGACATTAGAATTTCTATTAAGCAAACTAAATAATTTTTATAACAAAACAAATTTAAAAGCAACATTTAATAATTAAGGTACATAGGTAGAATTGTGCCTTATAATAACTGTAGTTCAAATTTTCAATCTGAAGAAAAATTATTTCTTAAGCAATATTGGCACCTTTGGATAGAAATCTGTGGATTTTTAAAAGTTATCAAATCAGTGGTCACACTATTTTTAGAATGATGTTTTTTTAATTCATGTGAATCTCATAATTATATTTTACTTTCAAATGATCCAGTGAATTTTTAAGCTTAATTGGTAACTCATTATGGCAAAGATATTACTTAAAGTTGATTATTTCATTTCAGTAATGATTTAGATGTTTAATTAGTATAAGTATAAAAATAGATGACCAAGGCAAAATTTTAGAGTATCTGTATCATTTTACAATAGTTTGCAGCACAACAAAAAGTAGTTTTTCTGAATAAACTAAATCAAATTTTAATAGAATTCACAAATCAAGAATTATAAAAAATATTTTGATACTTTCACAATAAATTTATTGGTGTGTTTTTTTCTATACACATGACTTACACTTTCGGTAGAACACTAAATTAAAATCCATGTTGTTGCAAGAAAAAGTAAGCTAGGTGATGTATAAAAAAATAGGTAAAGAAGATACAGTTCATAAAAGAACAGTCTCTCATAGGTTTTACCATGCAGAAGTTGACAGCAGAAAACAGTGTATTCATATCATTGTCCCTATACTTTAAAAGACATTACTTCAATTTTGTCTATGTTTGATTTATGAAATAACATATATGTATGTAATTTTAAGATTACATTTGATTGTAAATTATAGATTTGTCAGTGTACCTTTGTGGGACTCTGTGCACATGATTTCTGTTGCCTGTGATGACCAGGAGGGAGTTCTGATGCTCTGAGTCTGGAGTCACAAGGATTATGAACTATCAGACATGGGTGAAGAGAAATAAACTCTTGTCTTTTTGTGTTTTACAAGACCTGTTTTGAGCCGTCACTTCAGCCTGCTTTTAAGCACATTAACTATACTTAACATGCCCTTTCCATGCTACCCAGTGATTGTTTCACACCTGCACTTTTGAGTCTCATAAATTGGCTATAAAATACCGGGAGGATTGTGCTGTTTCGGTAGGTTTGCCTGTAAATAGCACGAATGTTAATTCTGACTTTAGAATGGAAATGGTTAGGTTAGTTTTAACAAACTATATAATAAAAAAAATTGAATCACCTATACTCTAAATTCAGGGCTTAATTTTACTTTAATAATTGCATAGTCACAGCAAGCACCTTGTAATAAAATAATAGAATTTATAATATTGTCTGCATGATATGCAAACGTGCATCTATAATTAAGGCAATATGCAAGTTGAGTCAGGAGGTTCGTAAGTTTTAGGAAAGTTTGGTCAACACAGTCAAACTCTGCCTAATAACCCAAAAAAAAATGATTTTGTGTGCTGATAGGCCTAATTTTAAAACCTGGCTTTGCAGTTTAATTATTTAATCTAGATCATGGTCAGCATTTTTATTATGTGATATAAACATTGCAAAATAAAAAAAAAAAAACATAGCCAAGTAGTAAACAAGAGTCTTTCCTGAAGATATGACTAATGTCAGAGAGAGTTGGATAAAGTGTTGATTTGTTAATGTGTTATGATTGCTTGTGTTTGTGTGTGTGTGTGTGTTCAAAGTAAAACCAAAGTCTTTTAATGAATTATTTATTTAATTAAAATAAGATACAGTTACTCTTCCACTTTATCTTCAAGAATTTAGAACATATGTTACTGCATTTAATGAATAATCAACACTATATAAAGAGAGAACCCTCTTTCATTTTCTCATCCTAGGAAGTACTTTGTTCTGTAGTGTATACACTGGCCTGGTTTAGATACAGGGGAGTTCTTTTCATTCCAAGCTTTGCTGAATGTACTGGTAATGAAGACCAAGTTAAATAAAGATCAAAAGAAATCAGAGCCCTTCCAGAAGATTCCTCAACACTCTGTCAAAACATATACATACATGTGTACACGTAGCCTGATTTCATATATATAATCAACATATCTACATATAAACATACATAAGCACATATATATGTATGCATATACATATGTTGTATAATACATGAAAAGTTCATCTTGTACTCAGGTAAATACTTTGCCTTTGGTGGCTATTCATAATAACAATAATTTTAAAAGGAAGGCATGAATTTGCAATGCAGTAAGTTTTGTGGATAGCAGGAGAGTTGTATAAGATCAAAATACATTCTATATATGTATAAAAATTTTAGAGATTAAATGAAAGTATTATTTAAAATTTAGTTTTAATGTGTTTTGTGATATGTCTACATATTTCAAGCCTACAGTTTAACAATATAATTTAAATATGCTTTTGCCTTAAATATATATATATATATATATATATATATATATACCTTTAAAGTTTTTCTCAGCATCTTACTGTTAAATGTGACTGTTAAAATATAAAAACTCTACTCTCAATTTCAGAGCAGTAATTACCAAGAAAAGGAGAAAGGAGGAAAGATAAAATATATAGAGTATAAATTATCTAAGATTCTGGGTGTTTTCCTAAGGATTGTACTGGATACTTAAAATCTACTTATTCCCACTGCTGTCTGCTTCCCAGGCTATGAAGACACTGTGATCATATGCCTGGATATGTTACTCACAACTACTACATATTGTACATTCATGGTTATTCTTCTGTCATTAAAAAGATACCAAAAACAAAAAAAAATACCAAAATGCATGCATAACACAAGTTAGTATTCTATTTCATATTTTTCAGTATTGATATTCATGCATGTAATATATTCTCAGTCTCTATTTTGCTCATTCTAAAATTTGAATTTAAAATCTATAATTTCAAACATTTTTTTGTATATCAATTCCTTTTTAAGTTTGTAAATTTCAGTACTATGTTCATAATGCTTTGTTTGGTTTATTTATTTATTTATTTATTTATTTATTTATTTATTTATTGTCACAGGGTTTCTCTGTTGCTGTGAAGCCTATACTGAAAATTAGCTCTTATAGACCAGGCTCACTTTGATCTCACAGAGATCCACCTGCCTCCCAAGTGCAGGGATTAAAGGAGTGCCCCAGCACTGATTATCATCACCTGGCTGATAATGATTTAATAAATTCTTTTAATACTGTTATAGTCAAGAAAGCCCATTAATTCTAAGCATTTCTCTTACATGCAGTCACACTGCCAGATTAATAATAATTGATGTCATTTTTGTTTTTATAGCTGCAAAAATCAAATTCTCCGAACATTTACATCATTTATTTTGTGAAGACATTGTTGAAAATTAACAGCAACTGAAATCCATTGAGTTCCCAACTTAAAGTAAATTAATATTTCTTATTTTACTACAAGATTTCTTATTGCTTTTATGAACACTTTCTATTAGATGAAGGAAGAAAATTACCTTTTGTATGAACTTTTACCTGATTACAGTTTGTAATCTCTGTTCAACTTACCTATCAATTTTCATAATTCTAATATAATTGTCAATTTTATTTACTAACTTCAATATTTTGTTTTTCAGGTTTTTGTGTGTGTGTGTGAAAGAGAGAGAGAGAGACAGACAGACAGACAGACAGACAGACAGAGAGACAGACGTGGGGCAGGGGGAGAGGTTTCACTACTGTAGCCCTGACAGTTCTGGTACTTGATGGTTAGTTTAACATCTAAAGGGTTATAAATGTAGGTGTTCACTACTGACCTATATTATTATTTTTTTAATTTACAAAAGTACACTATCTATATGGTACAAATTGAACTGAATAAAACAATCCACAGATACAGAGAAACTACATCACAAGGAGGACTCTAAGATGGACAAATGGATCACTCTGGGAAGGGAAAATAGATGCAATTTACTGGGTAAACTGGAGTCCAGGCAGGGAAGGGTAGTAGAGAGGAGGGAATGGGGGAATGAGAACATGAGGGAACTGGATGGCCCATTATGGAATACGGGAGAAACCTGGTGCTAGGGAAATTTCCAGGAATCCACAAGGATGATCCCAATAAAGACTCAGAAATAGTGAAGAGAATGCTTGAACTGGCCTTCTGCTGTAATCAGATTAGTGGATATGCTGTCATCGTAGAACCTTTATTCAGTAAATGATGGACACAGATGTAAAGATTCACAGCCAACCAAGCTTTGGGAGCCCAGGCGAAGAGAGGGAGTAAGAAGTACATGAACAAAGCAGATCGAGATCATGACAGGAAAATCCACAAAGACAGTTGACCCAAGCTCTTGGAACCTCAAGGACTCTAGGCGTACAGCTGGGGAGAATGTATGGAACCGAACTAGGTCCTCTGCATGTGTTCTTTGTCTGCTTGCGGTGTCCCTGACAGTGGGACCAGGATCTATCCCTGGTGCATGAAGTGGCTTTTTGGATCCCATTTTCTATGGTGGGTAACAGACCTTGTTCAGCCTTGATGCAGGAGGTAAATGCTTGGTCCTGCCTCAACTTAATGTGCCAGACTTTATTGACTCCTCAAGGGAGGTCTTACCCTTTCTTTGGAGTGAATGGGGGAAAAGTCCAGGAGATTGAGGTGGCAAAGAGGGAGGAAATGTGGTTGGTATGTAAAATGAATAAAAATTTAAAAAATCAGAATTTTTATATACTTGATTATATTAACAAGCTTTTTCCTACTTTATGATACACACACACTCCCTACACACACACACACACATGCATGCATATTGGTGTAAAATTTAGTTCTTTTATTTGTTTTTTCTTTTCAATCAGGGAATGAAAGTAAGGGGTCTCTTTATCAAATAATGTTTTAAAAAAACTATTTTATGTTTCTTTCTGAAAATCTAACTGAATATGCTTTGCTTAAAAATAATGTTATTTATTCTTTAAATCAATTTAAAAAATCGATTTAACACAATTTTAAGCGTATTTTTAAGTTGTGAACTGTATGTATTACAATAGCTCTTGGATTAGTGACTATGGCAGATGATTCAGTTGAGTGATCACTGTGGTGGCAGATGAACATTGTGTTTCAAAGCATTAATTAAATTATAGAAACATTAATGAATAAGGCTGCAACCATGGACTGAATCTGAACTTAGGTCCTTAATGATTTTTTATTTCTAGTAATACATGGAACAAAATAAATTGGAATTTAAGTACTTGTGTGGGCACATGTTTTTTTGCAGGTTATATTTTAATCTTTACTCTTTTAGGTGCCTGGCACCCAGTTTCTAAATAAATCACATAGAGGCTTTTTCTTTTAATTGCTTAGCTTTAACTTGGCTTGTTTCTAGCCAACTTTCTTAAACTATTCCATCTACCTTTTTCTTTGGGGACTTTAATCTTTCTTTATTTCTTACTATGTGTCTTGCTGTGTATTTGGGTGGTGTCACCCTGATGTTCTCCTCTCCTCTTTTACTCACTCCTCAATCTTTCTTCACAAATTTCTCTTCCTGTCTTTTCTCTCTGCCCACCCTATGAAGAAGGACACTAAAAAGTAATCCCACACTAGCTCAGAATTGAGTATAATGCAGGGTTATTTATTTAGAGGTACACTCACAGGAAAGTAACTATGGCTATATAATCTTTAACCTCATCAAAGACCCAAGAAGGGAAATAATATTACTTGAGTAAGCAGGAAGTGCAATCAAGCAACTTTCAGAATGTGCAACTAATGACAGAGACAACTGGCTACCTGGGTAATCACCCAAAGTCTCATTTTCAGTGTTGGAGCAACCAACTTTTTCTAAGGCCTAGAGTAACTGACACACCATTTTTAGGAGCAGAAAAATTTTCAAAGCCGTCTTACCCTGTCTTGGCAAGATTTGACAGTCTTTTTCTTTGTTTCTTTTTGTATCCTGTTTATTCTGTTCAGACATAATGAATTTTGTCAGGGGTTGATGCATGGGCAGTTCATTGCCCTAAAGCCAGTTTTGCCCAGACGAAAACAAGTTCCAAGTGGAGTGTCTTCGTTGCTCAACATTCTCTCAGTCATAAACAGATGCTGTGAGGAGCAATCTTGTCTCATGTCAACAGAACCCTAAGTTATTTAAATGCCATATTCTACAGCTCTTTGAAGTGGCTGAAGATTACCTATCTATGCAGAATACAATCTCTAAGTATCTAAAAATCCTGATTAGTCTAACTACAAGTATGACAAACATGGATGTCTATTGACCTATAATTATTAATATCTATATAACTTAAAGAATAAGACTTTATATTAGCATATCAAACAATCTTTAAACAACTGTGCAACAAATGACTTCAAAATCTAAATAATGTGTATCTTGATCTGAGGTAGAAATGTAATATTAACATGATACATATATCTTAAAAATATGCAAAGTGTTTTAAGCAGCGGTAGAAGCATGCATGCATACAATATGACAAATAACTTTGTCTAGGTGTACAAATATTGTAAAGAAAAATAAGAACATATTTTACCTACAGCAACCCTGCCTATTCTTTCTCCTGTCTTGCTATTGACCATTCAGCTCTATATTAAACCAATCAGTTGTTTTAGACAGGCAAAGAAATATAGCTTCTCGGAGTTAAACAACTGCAACACAAAAGGATATACCATATTTTTGCCTCTCTTAACAAATATTCCATAGCATAAACAAGTGCAACTCATCTTTAACTAATATTCTACAACATGCATCTCTAGAAGATAAAGGAGTGGGTGGACCCTGACTGCTGGTCAGAGGACAACTTTCAAATGTCGATTCAGATCTTTTCACCTTCTCGGAGACAGTCCCTTCAATGGTGGTCTATGCAGTAAAGTTAACTGATCATGAGCTGTTGGAGATTCTTCTGCTTTTCTGTCCCTCTCATTCTGGGAGTGTGCTGAGATTTCAGGTATTTGGGACAGGCTACCTACTGCCTCTGGCCTTTCCATCATTTCTGAGTATCTGAACAGAGGACATCAATTTGCATGGCAAACATTTTTACCTACTTAGCATTCATATTCAATGAATCAACAGCATAAATGAATGTCTGTTTTGAGAGTAATTATTAGGAAACAGTGTGAATCAGCAAATAGTCTAGAAATGTTTGTAGTGTTTTCCCAAAACAGTTATTTAATTTTCTAAAATGAACTTAGATTATTTTGTTGCTTCCATAATGGCTACTGTGAAACATTACAGGCATTTATTATTCACCAAATGGAAAGGTTTTAGTTATTCACATTCAATTATTTTGAGCTGATATATATTTCCCACGTTACTTCAGAATCTTGAACTTGTCTTTTATCCAGCTGTCATTTATTTGAAGTCAGTACCACATACCTGACATGCAGATTTACATTAAATTTAAGCAGTCTTATAGCTGTTTCTTTACAAATTTCACTTTCAAGCCCCAACCCAATAGCGTTCTTATTTCTGATGTTGCTATGAAACAAAAGAATCATTAAAGGAAAACAATAAATTAATACATTTATAAATTAACTAAAATACATGAAAAAATACTACCACATTGAAAACATAATTAAAGAAAGAAGCAAAAAGACAAAACTGAAAAATTAGGGTGAAAATTTCTATTTTTCATGAGTTAAGTGGTAGAATATGATGAATAATCTTTAATATAATGAATAAAATGTAAAATATTTCATAACTGAATGAATTCATTGTTAGCATCGTAACATGATGCAAAGTCCTGAAGAAAAAAGAAGGGTAATTGGGAATTGTTTAATTGTAAAAACAATTTCAATAGCAAATAAAAAATATGTAAAATCATGTGATATGGATACCAACCGGGTTGGTTTAGTGTCTGAATATGAGGACATGTAAAGAATCTGTTTTGACACTAGCTTTCATAATTATGAAAACTGGTAAATTACTTACTACCCTCCATTCATAACAATGGTGACTGCCACATAGTTGTTGACTCTTCGAGATTCATCCAGTTTAAACACAGCTTAACTCTGACCTCATCTTGTAAAAACCAATGATTATTACTAGCCTTAGAGGAAGAATGGATGCTGTCTTTATAAACCTCTTCTTTATGGATGAAAACAATGAAGTTGAAATTGAGCACTTGGATTCTCTCTAAACATTTTGTGAATTTGTTTTTCCTGAATAGTCTCAGAATGACAAGATTCTGATTTTAACAGACTTAATGAAATGGTAATTGATTTTTCTAAACCAAAGACAACAAACAAACAAGCAAAAAACTACAGTATGCTTCATAGATGTCTTTGTGCAATCTCTTTAGTTCTTAAGGACATATAGACCAGGTAAAGCAATATATTGTATCTTTCTCTATTCAAGCCCAATTACATAGCACTAGTATCACAAAATTTGATGATGCTACCCTTTATGCTGGGTGACTTTCTAAATTTTGAATTTTGAAGGCTAATAAAATAAGCAATTATTTAAAAGATGCACTAGAATAACTGTCTCTTATTCATAAAACACAAAACATATCAACCATTTTACAAAACCTTAAGTTTCATTACACAATGTGTTTTATTTAAGAATTAAGCACACATACATGCACGCATATAGCAGCAAATATCCCATTATTATAAGACTGAAATTTGATATTATAATTAGTTTTAAAACATACTTCTTTAAGTGGATTATACTGAATTGTTTTAACTGGATTATTTCCTATTTTGCTGTGTGGGTTTGTATGTGATGTCTGTTGGCTCTGTTATGGTTATCCAGTTTGTACATTATTTGTCATCCTTTACTGCTGTAAACAATAAATATAGTTTGGTTAAAAAAGATTATCATGACAGAACAAACTAATTAATTCTTTCAAAAAATGAAAACAAAATTAAGTGGAGGGAAAGGGGATTGAAGGAAATGTAAATATGAACAATATGAATCAGAGAAAATTCTCAAAGAACTAATACAATAAGAAAATAAAAGAGAGAGTAGAAACATATATCCCAGTGCCATCTTTCCCTAGAATTTTATTGGGAAGAATATAGAAAAGGCAGCTTGAAAATTGGAGAGCACATAATATAAAAAAAAAAAAGTCAAGCACAGGTTTTTCATTTAGGATCATAATCATATTTTAGGAAATATTTATTGAAACAAAATGTTAATTCATAAAGGGACTAAAGATATCTCCACAATATTTGTTGTGATTTTGTGCATGAAAGTAATCAAATGCGGAAAAAGAGAGCACCAGATGTGACTGACATTCTGTACAAGGTTTCTGATAATCATGAATTCTGAAGACAAGTCTGAGCTTTATTGCTGGTTTATCTCTATTTCCATAAACAGCTCTAATGTGAAATGAGAATTTCTAGTGGAGGAGGCATAGAAATCTGAATGCATGAGATTGGATTTCATCATTAAAACAGAAATAAAATGTCCCTTCTCTGCTTTTATTGCCCATGCTTCTTAATTCTCTATATTACAGGTCTTTGGAGGGCTGAGAGCATAATATAGACAAACAACTGGACAATTCATCAAATTGTTTTGATAATTTATGCTAAATTTTTGTTACCTGGAAAGAACTTCCTTTAGGTTCAAATATACTAATAGAATATATGCATGTTTGTAGGAGAGAATTTATAAGTAGAACCATGTATTCAGGGACTGCATGAGTTCACATTAGCAGTCTGAAAGATGGGGAACTTGCAAGAAGAACCAGCAAGTGTTTATTCTAAGAAGTTGGGCACTGCAAGAGAAGGGAAGCAGTGATGCAGCCCCAGTAGAAAAAAAACAGAACACTCTAATTTTGTGATCTTGGATTATTAACTCTCCCGTGTTTCATATTTTTTTTTCTTCAGCAGGGGCTACTGAGGCCATGAAGGTCCAGGGCTCCTTCTCCATGGGATGCTACACTGCACATGGTAGTGTCCTTAGAACCGGATGGCACCGCAGCTTGCTTTATAAAATCCTTACTCCAGTTATACCATATTTCCTTCAGAAGAAGAAACAAAATTATTTTGAAAAAAATCTGTGTTAAAAAAAAACAGAACACTCTATTTGCATTGCAGTGACCCACTATAATCTCACTTGTAACTGGAGGCTTCACCCCAGTTTACCAGACACTCCGAATGACACAGAAGAAAGCAACTGATGATCTTTTTCCAAAATAGGCAGTACAATCCTTCAGATTTCCTGATTCACTGATAAATCTGCCAGATGTTCAAGGCATATAAGATAAAGATGGATGCTTCAACATTACAGAAGAACTTTGGATGACTGTCCAGGCAGCCAGATATCTATGCCATTTCTGGAAATTTAGAAGTTGCTTACAAGCACATCCTGATTATGTAGGTAATTTTATTTCCTTCGGGGGCCTTTGATGGAATTGAACACTAGATAGTCACTTTTACAATTCTCTCATATAGTAGCCAGAGCGTATTAGATACAAGACTTAAACTCTACAGTATAGAACAGCTATTAGAATTATCTCTGTTATTTGCCAATTAATATGGCCTTGATATTAAGAATGTGTTTCTTTCTTGATGGTTGCAGTTTCATCTTTCCTTATGTTAATACCTTTCCTTTCTTTTTCACAATACTTGATAGTTGTTCTTGTTGTATATAGTTTTATATCAGGTTTAGAACCCTCTTATTTAGAACATAAGGTGAAGTGTTAGGGAATTTCAATCTCTTTTGGGAATTTTGAATCCAAAGGCATGGTCTTGTCTGTGAATGGTAGTGATATTTTGCTTGTGTTTTAACAAATAGATAATGCCTGAAGATCAAAATACAGAGCTAAACCACTAAATTCCAGGCAGTGGTGACACACATCTTGAATCTCAGGGTTTGGGAAACAGGCAAGAGAATCTCTGTTAGTTCAAGGATACCCTGGGCTATATACAAGATTGAATCTGTCTAAAAGAGAAACAGCTCAAACAAGGTTGATTTCAACACTTGGGAGCCCACATCTTTAATCCCAGCACTAGGGAGGTGGAGACATGAGTGATGTGGCTAGGCAGGAAGAGACAGGAGTGCACTGCAGTCTGAGCATGAAATATGAGGTGCAGTTTGATGCAGTCGGTCTGAGGATGTAGTCTAAAGAGGTTGTTTGAGAACAGGATCCCCCTTTTGGTTTGAGTGTTGGTAGAGTTAAGAATTCTCCAGTGGCTGGTCTCTCTGATTCTCTAATCTTCAGCATTCACTGCTGATAGCTGATTCTAAGCATTAATACTAATAACAATTAGAATTTGTGCTACAGTTGACATGCAAACTTATAATCTTAGGGCAAGGGTCTGGTCCTCGCTTGCTCCTGTGTTCTCTTGAGTGTTTGGAATGGAGCAGTTGGCTTGCTATTCACCCATGGACAGAACAGAAGGCAACTGTAGAAGTAGTGGCTTCTAAACTGTTCTCTATCAGTGGAGTGTTTAGTCCTGTTTTTTACCTAAATATATTCATGAAAACCCATAACAGACTCTCATGACTTCTTGCTATACTCATTTGGAAGGACTATTTTGCTGTATTTAATAACATACATCCATACTAAGGGATTTTGAGGAATGGCTGGAATGAATCCACATTTAAAAACAGAAGAACATGGAGTCACATGTCTACAGGAAATCACAACGGAAAAAGCCACCATCAGAAGGCATCAAGGTTGCCCATGCTATAATCTTACTCTGCCTATACTTTGCTCAATCTGGAAGCAGACTTTATTGAACGGGCGAGACTTTTGCATTTGATTCACTGGCCCACATTTCCTTTGATATACTTGAAAAAATATTCCTAGGTGGATCTCTCAGAGACTGTAGCGTCTTGCACAAGATCTGCTGAAATTTAAGCCAGACAGAACATCAGTACTGAGAAGGCTGAGTAGACACAAAGTCCCACCCCAACCAGGAAGTACTATGTAATTGATAACTGTTGGGAGAGGGGTAATGATGCATGATACTGGGTATATGAAACACAAACAAGCACAGGTCACGAATGCAGGAGAAACAGGGCAATAAAACAACAGCTTTCGGTTTTTGTTCTTCAGACCTGTTGTATCTGGAAAGTGCTAGTCGACCAGACTCATTCATCACCACTAATCCTTCAAATCTGTTTATCTTCCCTTTTTCATTGAGCCCTGAGCATAATTGTGGTAAAGATCTATCATATAGGGCTGAATTTATGACCTCTGCACTGGACTATGGGTATGACAACATATTCATAGGAGTCGTCCTATCTCTGTGCTCATGGATCAGACGAGTAGTAGTGTTCTTTCCCCTCGGGCCAGTTCCCTACCTAGTCTCACGTTCATGTTCGTATTAGCAGTATCCGATGGTGTCCATTTTGTGGACAGTCTAAAATCCAATCAAGAAGTGATAGGTTGTTAGTATTCTTGAAAATTAATTTATATGCCAATTAATCTGGTAATTTCTTCTGCTTCTTTGTCACCACTGTGTATATCACTCTCTATAGGCAAAGAGTGTGGACATATAAAGATTCTTTTATAATTTACAAGAGAAAGTTTTAATAATCTTTGTAAATATGCACTCATAAACTTAAAACATGAATGGAAAAAGACAGCAACTCCAATAATGGAACCAATTATTCTATTAGATTATTTTCATAAAATATTCTAACCAGTTTCTATATTATCCTATAAAATAGAAATGATCTGTTAGACAATTCAATGTGTTAATCAAACACACTAACTGTTCATTCACTGCCAATTTATGTGAGGTAACACAAAATAAAATGTGGTTATAAAATAATTTTCCTAACTAGACACAATGAACACACACACACACATACACACATACACACACAACATGCTCACCATAGATAGGGAGTCTATGACAGACCATAGTTTAGATACTGCAAAAGCTCAGCTTAGTTAACCAATAAGTTTTATTTAGGTTATTTACTGATAAATGAATGAATGGTTACTTACAGGCACAGAAATAATTCAAAGACATCATGGCCAGTATGGGTGACAGACGGTTCACCAAATCTGAAAACCTGAAGCACACTGAACAACCTGAAGGCACCACAAGTTGGAGATTATCCTTCCTGTGGACTCACTTGGTCTTTATCTTTTCCAGGATATTCACGTGTTTTCTACTTCTTCAGTCTGCTTGGCTGTCTGGACTCAGTTTCTTCTTAACAGCTCAGCAATCTTTATTATTACCCTTGCGAGAGAGGAGACTAATGAATCTTATCAATTTTCGGTACTTACTGAGCTACTTTGAATTGTTTACTTTCTGCCTTTCTGCAGGAGCTTCCCTGTAAGCTGAAATGTTTCAGTCATAAAGAGAACTGCTGCACAACCCTCGGAACACCTTTAGAGTTAAAGAAAATTTAGTTACTTTCAAGAAGAAGAAAGATTTTAGATAGAAATTTTGACTCTATGTGAACTGAATTATTAAAAATGAATGCAGTATTTCTGGCACTTATCAGGTTTTTGCCCAGGACATGTTCCTCCACAGAAACTTACTTTCCATTTTAGGTACTGAATTCAGATTTATGTTAGTAGGTTGATTGTTAAATGGAGTCATCACTCTCTTCTGAATCACTCCATTGGCAGAAGTTCACCAGTAGCTTATGCAGTAATTAATGTCTTCACTTTGTTTTAATGTATCCTTCACAGTCACTCACTTCCTTAGACCAGAGTTGAAAATAAATAATTTTTCACATTAATTCAAACTGAGGACAACTAAAAGCCTGAACAGAATAATGAATTTTTGATAGGTTATTTTATATTAATTAAATTTATTCATTTATTTTGCATCCCAAATGCAGTTTCCCTTTCATCCTCCCATTCCCTCACTCCACTTCCCACCTGCCCTAGCCGCACCCTGATCCTACTCAGCTTCTCTTTCTGTTCAGAAAGCAGAAGACGTCCCAAGAGTGTCACCTCACATGGCATTTCAAGTTTAGGGAGGACTAAGTTCCTTCTCTCATATTAAAGCTTTATTAAATATATAAAAATGAATAAATTAAATATTAAATTTTTTTAAAAGACAAAACCAAAAATTTTATATCATTATTTTCTTTTTCCACTTATATCATTCAAATCTACTCATTGGTCCCTAATATCGTTCTTGCTTTTTAATTTAGTTTATCACATTTTATGATAATTTAATGATACTGCATTCATGTTTAAAATGACGCAATAACTTTCTGTTTGTCTTGGAACAAAGTAAAAAAAAATCACATTACAGTACTAAATTTCTGCTGAGTTGGTCCTTGTTATATCTTTTTCATTCTTCATATACATGCTGTTCTTACTACATGCCATAGTCTTTTGCCACCATATTCTACATATATGTAGAAACTTTTGCTTCTTCCCTTCCAGCCTAAATCTTATACCAGCTTCTCGGGCTTTACTCTTGTCCATGTTATTTACTTTCAAGTTATGCTGCAGTTTTCTAAAATATCAATATCTTATAACCAGTTCAATATCCTCGGAGTACATTTTAATAGGTAAAATAATATATACAATGAAAATACTGCCACGGAAATGTGTGTTGAAGTAGTTAAAGACACTGATTAAATACCGAATGGTACTCATATAACACAAGCTTTATTCTGTTATGTTCATTCTTTTATGAAGGAGAATTTTCTTTGCAAAATGCTAGTAAAAGTAGTACTTTGAAGAAAATATCAACTGATAGAGCATTATATAAACTTACACTTATATTCATATTAAGCATATGTGTAGAGTACTAATAAGTCTAGGCTATTGGTTGAGTATTTATTGATAATATTAAGCCTTTGTGGCAATGATTTGGGAGCAGACAGTTGGGACACAAAAACGCCATCTACAACCTAGATGTAACTACATAAGGCTATGTAGTTCTTAAAAGGTCTCTGAAGATTGTTTGAAATACCAATATTGGCAAAGCTATAACTCAATTAGCTACTTGACTCAGAATCACTTTTCTCAAGAAAGCTGCAGCAAATGAGAGAGTTCATCAGTTGCCAATTGCCAGTTTCCCAATATCTTGTTTGTTTGTAAAAATATGGACATCAGAATGATTACTGCAGCAAAAACACATGAAATTTATTATTAAAACTAATAGTGATTTTTAAGATTCCTTAACAGTGCTTAATAGCTTTCCAGTGCCTGGGGGGAAATTTGATCATCCATGTGTTTCTCAGTTTTATTTTGGAAAGGACCACAGGGAGTTTGTACTCCCTCTGGTTCAGGACTATGTTTATATCATCATGATGATAGATTGAAGTTATAACTGTTTCATTTTTGGCTAGTTACTGTAATTAGTGACACTGACACCTGGCAGCTCAACTCAGTCTTTACAGCTTAGATGAGCTTTTGGCACAGGTACCTAACAGTGCTACCTCAAAGTATTCATTTGAGGCCTAAGATTAGAATGAATTAAACAACATGAATATTTCTTAGAGGCAAATAATTTGTTGATTTTTATCCAACACACTAAATTGGTATTAATAAAGTAGCAAGTTGTAGGACTCTCAGTAGAACACAGGAAATAGGAATTCTGAATCTGAGTTTGTGATACCTTCAAGGCAATCACAGTAAAACAAACAAAGTCCACTGGAAAGTTCCTCTGCACAATAGCCCTTTCCCATTACGCCTCTAACTATATATCCCTCATTGCTCAGATTAAGAAGGAGGAAAGTAAACTAAACATCTTAATGGCAACGTTATTACTTTTAATACTAAGTTGAAAAAATATTTTATCTGGCTTATTATCTCTTTTAGATCTTTTTAAAAAAATCAAATCTCTTTTTCATTAAAATTGTGAAAGTAGATAATTTGCTGAAGAAAGCCAATTTGCGACTGTCATTTACAACACATGGCAAACATAGCACCTCCCTTATATTACATTTTCCATATTTCACTTTTATAAGTAAATACCTCTGTTGATCTCTGTTGTCCTCTAGGTCTTCAACAGTATTTACATTGAAATAAAATATAATATTCTTTATAGATGAAGACAGGCTTGTAAGCCACAAAGGCTCAAGTTAGTATCCAAGAATATACCTTCTCATGGAAGAAGGATAGCAAGCGTTTCACGTGGTTGGTCATTCACGTCTTTGCAAGCATTCATGTGATTATATAGTGTTTCTAGTGTAGTAACACCTGAAGTTTTGTTGTGTTGGAAAACTCCTGATTGGCCATTAGTTAAGATATTGTATTTATAGTTATAATTTATAAACCTACTCTGACTATTCAAGCTGATACATAATGCTATTATTATTAAAATATATGATTTTGTTATGCAGAATCTAAGAGTTTTAAATTTAGAAGAAGACAAATATTACTTAAAAATACCCAATGGTGTAGGAAGAGGCCGTTTGTTCATCTTAGCCTCCCAGAACCAAAATAACCACGCAGAAACTGTATTAATGAAATCATTGCTTGGCCCATTGGCTTTAACTTCTTATTGGCTAACTCTTACATCATAATTTAATGCTTTTCTATTAATCTGTATATCACCACAAGGTCATTGCCTACCAGCAAATTTTCAGCATGTCTACCTCTGGCCGTGGATCCATGGCATCCCTCTGACTCCACCATTCTTTCTCCCAGCATTCAGTCCAGTCCTTCCCACCTATCTAAGTTCTGCCCTATCACCAGGCCAAGGTAGTTTCTTTATTCATTAATAATAATCACAGCACACACTCCCAGATCTTATTGGTACCCTGTAAATCATGCTGTTTTTACTGTAGATGTTGAGAATACAAAATATCCTCTGTTCTATGTTAGCTTTGGGTATTTTAAATTAAAATAATTAATGCCTGTCTCATTGTCTCTGCTAGTTTCTTATGGCTCTAATGTACAAATAGAAGGAGACCTCCTAAGGTGTGATGAAAAAGAATATGTTTTGATAAAAATTGTTTCCTAATTTACACTTGTTATAGAATAGTATCATTTACCAAGGAAAAATGAGTGGAAGTTCAGCTAGGACGTACTATATGATTTTATAGTATTATGTATAATGCCATAGCATCTTTTTATACCTCTTTCCAAAGGCTGATATTGAAAACTCACATTGAGTACAAATGGAAATTGTGTAATTCCTATTAGAACATAATAAATAATTAGAATTCACGCTATATATGCCATATTGAAACATTGCTCACAAGATTATACTTGGTTAAAATCACGTTTTATTTACATACTGCTAATAGTGGGACACATGTCTAGAACGGAATGTTTATTTTAAATAAGGATAGATTAAATACTATATTTTGTTGCTTCATTTACTACTTTTGTTTTTCTAGAGTAGGCATATATATGGGCATAATTTTCCTTTGAGCTTCTTCCATTAACTAATTCTGTTTTAAATGATGTTAAAATACATGAGCTGATACTCTAACTTTAGCACTGGACCTTAACTGATTAGTATTCCTCTTTCTCTTCAATCAGAACCAGGATGATTTAAATCTCTATATAATTAAACATATTTTTCTTCAGCAGAATCAGCAGAAATCTTAAAATGGTTTTATATATTGTAAAGTTCTTCTGGGTTTTCCACATTTTTGTACATGTTTCTTATGGAAACTATGATGTACAATCAGGTATTATCAGAACTGTTTTTTAAAGGAAGAATGCTTCCTATATTTTCTGGCTGGAACCATTTGTATTTTGTAAGTCACCAATATTATATGCTCTAATTATTAAATATTATCATTTCATATGCAATTCTAAAATACTACCTGATCATTGCAATCTGCATTTTGATTCTTCTGATAACATACCAGGTTCTTGATTAGAGAGTAAAATTTCAGTCAGTAGCTTGATGTTCCAGGCTCACTTCTTCTGAGTGTAGTTGAAATTTTCTACCATCTTTTCTCCCATCTTTCACTTTTTTCTTTTCCTTTTCTTTTGTTTTTAGCCCAGTTTTAATTTTAATTTTCCCTTTTATTTAAAACATTATTTACTTCATATAATATATCTTGATCACAGTTTCCCCGTCCTTTTCTCCTCCCATTTGCTCCTCACCTCCACTCACATTTGGATCCACTCACTTTCTTTCTTCAGTTAGAAAACAACAGGATTATCACAGATAACATCAAAACATAACAAAATAAAATATGCCAGATAAAGCCAAGACCACCATATAGAAGTTAGACAATGCAAATCAACAAAAGGAAAAGAGCCTAAGAGAAGGCACAGAAATTAAATATCCATTTGTTCACATACTCTGGTGTATCACAAAAGTACTGAATGAGGATGGTATTTGTATGGCTGGGGCAGACTGTGGGGCCACTAGCAGTGGCACCAGAATTTATCCCTACTGCTTGTACTGGCTTTTTTGAAACCTATTCTCTTTGGATGGATACCTTGCTCGCCTTGATATAGTAGGGAAGGCCCAAAGCAATGTGCTTTACTCTCTCTAAGGAGTGAATGAAGATTAGGTGGAGGTAAGGGGAGGAGGGGAGTTGAAACTTGATTGGTATGTAAAATTAAAACAAAATGTTTTTTTTTCTTTTTAAAGTAAATAAATAAATAAATTTTAAAACATAATAAACTGATAGATAAGAAGGAGGTATAGGTGGGAATTCCATGCAACGAAAGCACTCTGGGAAGAAGGAACGTTGAGTCACCAGTCAGATGCAGAGGAAGCAGGATGTGCAGGAAGAGAAGTAACAGTCATGAGCAATGTGGCAGGATGTAAATGAACAGAAATGGGTTAATTTAAGTAATAAAAGGTAGTTAGGAAAAATCCTAAGCTATAGGCCAAACTTTATAATTAAAAAGAAGTCCCTTTGTCATCATTAGGGAGCTGACTGGCAAGAAGAAAAAAAAAAAAACTATACATATTTTTTGAACTTTTTCCTAAATGTAGCTAAACTATCTGAAACTCTTTTGATTCTTTCATATTGTTGCCATTTAAATTTATTAAGCAGTAAGCAAGTGACCAACATTTGCTTGCCAAATCTATTCCTCTTCATTCAAGCATGCCTTTGACTGGTGATGACAAAGGATTTCTGCTCTAGGCAAAGCTTTCCATCATGTTTGAAATTCTGGGGCAGTTATCAATAAGGAGAATATTTTTTTTTAATTTATTTATTTATTAAGGATTTCTGCCTCGTCCCCACAACCGCTTCCCATTTCCCTCCCCCTCCCCCGATCAAGTCCCCCCCCCCCCCTCATCTGCTCGAAGAGCAATCAGGGTTCCCTGACCTGTGAGAAGCCCAAGGACTGCCCACCTCTATCCAGGTCTCCTAAGGTGAGCATTCAAATTGCCTAGGCTCCCACAAAGCCAGTACGTGCACGTACTGGCTTTGAAGGAGAATATTTTCACGCCTAATCATAGCATCAACAAGCTCAATGCTCTTGAATAGTGAATTCCTGGACCTAATATATGTTGTTAACATTGATTCAGCATTGTTTCTTCTAGCACTTGATAAAGAGCTAAGGATAGATTCATTGAAGAATTTTCATTGAATTACTACTAATAAACTGACGATTTTAGCTCTGTGAGTTCAAGGGCAGCTTGGTCTACAAGAGCAAGTTCCAGGACAAGACTCAAAGCTACAGAGAAACACTGTCTTGAAAACCAAAACAGACAAAGCAAACAAAAAAACTCCTGAATATTTAAATTAATGATTTAAAGTGTGTTTTAAATAAGATTTAGTTTTATTGTTTGAATCATGTTTGCATCTCTGTGTGAGTATGCTCACATGAGTGCTGATTCCCACAGAATTCACAAGTGTCAGATTTTCCAGGGGCTGGAAACCCAGGCAGTTATGAGATACCTGATTCAGGTCTTAAGAACATGATTCAGGTCCTAGGAAGCTAATTTAAGACTCTAAAGAACTAAATGACTTTTTTACTGCTGATCCCACGTGAAACTTAATATGAATTACTTTATTTAAAGTGCTACGGTAAAATATATATTAAATATAGGTACTGATAAAATTACTATCCTGGGTTTCTTTATTATTGCTTTTTTTATTTGTGTTTGTTTATTTTGTTTTGTTTTCTTTTCATATGATGATGGATATGGTATTATCAACGTCTGTAAAGAACAATTTTGGAATTTTGGTGGGGACTGTTTGGAATCTGTAGTTTGCTTTCAACAAGATGCCCAATTTTATTATGTTAATATTACCAGTCCATGTGCATGAAAGTTCTTTCCATCTTCTGATACATTCTTCAATTTCTTTCTTCAAAGACTAGAAGCTTTTGTCAAAGAAGTCTTTCACTTGCTTGGCTAGAGTTACCTCAAAAAATTTCACATTACTTGTAGCTATTTTGAAGGGTACTGTGTCCATGATTTCTCATAAGGCCATTTATTG
Source organism: Microtus oregoni (assembly GCF_018167655.1). Classification (NCBI taxonomy): domain Eukaryota; kingdom Metazoa; phylum Chordata; class Mammalia; order Rodentia; family Cricetidae; genus Microtus; species Microtus oregoni. The sequence continues at coordinate 16,481,009 of NW_024543080.1, read as the reverse complement.
TTTGTATATAAGAGGATTATTGATTTTCTTTTGGTTAATCTCGTATTCCTCTATTTCATTGAAGCAATTTCCAACTATAGCAGTTCCCTTATAGATTTATGATGGACACACACACACACAAACATACACAATATCATATGCAAATAGCAACACTTTGTTTTTCTCCTTCTCAGTTTCTATTCAATTAATAGTCTTTAGTTGTCTTATTGCTCCAGCTAGATCTTCAATTATTATATTGAATGCAGACAGAGAGAATGGACAACCTTGTCTTATTCCTGATTTTAGTGATATTGTCTTGCATTTCTTTCCATGTTGCCTGTTGTCTTCCTGTACTTATCTTAACTATCTTTCTACATGCTCATTGTATCCCTAATTTTTCTGAGACTTCTTCTTGAAGGGCTATTGGTGTATCAAAGTAATTGTCAGCATTTAATGAGATGATCATGTGTTATTTTTTTCTTTCAGTTTGTTTATGTGTAATATTAGATTATCTGATTGAAATATAAATAAGAAGACCTTAAGAATATTTTTAAAACTTTTTATAATAATAGTTTATAAAAGCTGTTTATTCTTATCTGTAGCAGAATTTCTTTTAATATATGTATGAGTTTTAGAAAATTTACATGGCAAAGCTTATATAAATATATGAATATACTCAAAGCCTTGATATTTGATTGATTGGCATTAAATGTAAATCTTTTTTTTCATTCAGTAGCTATGTAACATATTTATGTAAACAAACCACCAATTATACTAATTACTCTAACAAGTAGGATGAGTAAAATTAGTGATTGCCAAAAGTACATGCGACATTACTAAGAATAAAGGAATTGGTATGCTCTAAATGACCATAAACTATCAAATGTGGTAGATTCATACAATGAAATACATTTCAGATAACACACTCAGTGAATTATATTTAAAACTAAAAAAATGCATGAAGCTATGAAAACACTTCATTTGGAAGGAAGCTAGGTGCAAAGTTCATATGAAACCAGAGTATATTTCCATTTACATAAAGAATGCTGGCTTTGCAATCCCATAGAGATAAAAACAGAGTTAGAGGTTACTAGAAAATCAGGAAAGGGGGAAAAGTAGTGCACACTATTATTTCCAGATTTCTTTTAGGAGTCATAGGCATGTTTTTTTTTTTTAATTAGGTAGAGGTGATTTTTTCAACCTTGTGCTTAATTTTAAAATCATTAATATTAAATCTAAAATTGTAAATTTTCTGGTACGTTTACTTCAATTATAAGTTATTGAAAAGCAAAACCTCTGTTTCTCATAGTCATGGTTTTGTCTTTTAGGTTTAATTTTTGCAACTGTGTGCTACTATATGGCTTTTCTGTAATTACTCCAAGATGGCAAGTGTTAGTAAAAAGAATTAATTTTATAAATGGGACAGAAAGATGATAAATTTGGTAAAAGCATTTACTGGATTAGATAATAAGATTCACCTAACCTTACCAGGAGACTTACAACTGTCTTAATTGCCTACTTCAAGAAATCTCACTCAATTTTCTGGTCTTTGTGGTAACAGACACATGCACGCATGCACGCAATATACACATACAAATTAAAAAAAAAATTGAGGGTGTAGCACTGGTATTGTAATAAAAAAAAGTGGTGTGAGACAGAAATGTGTCATGTGATAGAACTCACTTGGAAGTATTTTTTTTTTTAATTGGGGGAAAGGGAATGGAAAAAGGGAGGATGGAAGAGAGGAGATTGGCCTCTTGGAACAGGAGCAACAGTAGAGAAGAGAAAAAAGAGAGAAATAGAAACAGAGAGAGAGAAGGAGAGAGATGGGGGTGGGTAGGGCCTTTTTAAAAGGGAAAGTAGTGAATATGCACAACTGGTGCTTTTAGTGGCTGCAGCTGAGAACAGGTCCATATCCTGTCAAAACCCCAAGGTCAGGCCAATACTGATGCCTGAGTACTAACAACTGTTAAGAATACTTAGTACTCTTGTAAAACACCCATGTTCTATTTCCAGTACACATAATTCAGTGAACAACCCTCTCTATATACCTTAATATTCTAGAGGTTACATCATGCTTTTCTGATCTCCATGGGCACTCTTTTTTAACTCTTTTTTAGGGTTCCTAATGCTTAAAAAGACACATTGAACATTGGCAAAGGAGACTTGCTTAGTTTAAGAGGTTCAGTCCATTATCATCATGGTGGTGAGCATGACTGCAAGCAGGCAGACATCGTGCTGGAGAAGTAGTTGGGAGTCCTACATCTTTTTTTTTTTTTTTTTTTTTTTTTTTGGTTTTTCGAGACAGGGTTTCTCTGTGGCTTTGGAGCCTGTCCTGGAACTAGCTCTGTAGACCAGGCTGGTATCGAACTCACAGAGATCCGCCTGCCTCTGCCTCGCGAGTGCTGGGATTAAAGGCATGCGCCACCATCGGGAGTCCTACATCTTCCAGGCCGCAGGGAATGATCTGAGTGTCACTGAGGGAATCTTGAACAAATAAGACTTCAAAACCTGTCTGAAAGTAACACCATTCCACCATCAAAGGGCACACCTCCTAATAGTGCCATTCTCTATGAGCATGTGGTGGCCAATTATACTGAAACTACCACAGACACTGAATACACAAAGTGTACATATATTCATGTATGTAAAATATTCATTGACATACATTAAAATACATTTTAAAATCTTTAAAAGATGACTTATTTTATTAAATCTGAAATGATAATTATACTATAATACAAAAATAAAAGAATAAAATAGAATATTTATCTCTTTAATCTATTGCCTATCATGTCCAGAAGCATCATTACATACATTGTATATTCAAAATGAATAAATTAAAAGATATAAATAATCATTCATTCAAGAATGCTGAGAATTGATTGTATCACTGATTTTTCCCTCAGTATTCCACCTGGTACCTTTACTTGTATGTTGCTTTTACTTTCTCTCCTGTTCATCTTTAGTTTCCTTTTCCTTGTTCCTGTAAAACTCTGCATTCTGTAAAGATATGATGTCCTATTATATTGTCAGTTGAAAAAGAAGATTTGTATGAATGAAAGTTCAAGTGATTTTTCCTTTAGAGATCCATTCCTGTCAATTATATAGAATACAGACTTCCAGAAATGTGACATTTAGGAATTCTTACACACATATCTATTTCAACTAATAAGCTGAGTTTTACTTATGTAATTTAATCCAATCACATGAAAGTCATAAATGTAAGTACACTCTCAGAAGTGAATGCTATTACAATAAAGTATTCTGCAATAAAGCAATACGCAGCAAAAACAGAAAATCGTAAAATGTATTGTGCTCTTGGTGCCTAATTTGCCAAAAATCAGGTCAGCAAAATTTTTGAAGATTCATTCCTTTCCAAAGTTTTCTTTTAGCAAGTTCACCTAAGAATAAATTCATTGTAAATGATATTCTCTGAATCATCATAGAAATAGTAAAAATATACAGCATATGTTGAGTAATTAATAAATAATCTTCAATGAAGTTTAACAAAAATAATGTTGTGTGTACATACATGCAAATATGCCTCTGTGTGTGTTTGTGTGTTGTGTGTATGTATGCATGCAGATGTGAAGATTCTGTGAGATAAATAATCTTAAGGAATGTCTTTCGACACTTTTTTAAAACTGTATCATTTTGAATTGTAAAAGGAGAAAATTGCTAAAAGAAACAGTTGGACTCCATATACTCCTTCCATGAGTGTTGCCCTTGGCAAAAAGAAATCAAATCAGCTACTCTTTCATTGATCCTCAGGGGAATGGAAGTTCTCACTAAGTGGACTATTTGTTGTAGAAAGAGAGGACCCATGAATATTCTCCACAAAGATTAAATTTTAAAAAATGCATACAGAAATTAAACACAGAATTAAGGATTTATGGCACAGAGCCTTGAAGAGTATCATTCAAACTGAGTTAGAGGTAGATTGGCCCATGATTTCTTGGATGATACTTTAGAGAGGTTAATTATGTTTAAAGCTTATAAAAAGATGAAGGAGGTCTACTACTAACATTGAGGCAACCTACTGCTGTGTCTGTTCCTTGTCATTGCATGCACATTTAAAATTGCAAATAAATTTCAATAAGAAATGAGATTTGTGAGCCGTGTATAAGCCTTATTTCATAAATTAACCCTAGTGTAAACTAAATATGAAACATGCATGATTTCTCTTCAGTAAGTATCCATATTAACTTTGCTATTTCATAATGACAGATTCATAATCAAACTTGGCCAAATACTATTAAACCTTATGAAAAGTAAATACGAAAGACTTAAAAACATTTACTCTTGTGAGGACAAAAGGTTTACCAAAATCATTTAGGAGTAGCAATGTGTGAAATATAATTCCTTATTTTGTAAATGTTTCACATATACTAAGTTAGACAATAGTTATTTCAGTACTTTGTAATGTTTCATTTTTATAATCCTTTAGAGTTTATACATAACAAAGAGGTTCTCTAAAGTTGGCCATGGTTAGAGTGCTTTAATGTAACTTTTAGTTTTTCAAAAATTTAATTACAGAGACATGATTCAAAACCTACCAGAGAAAAGACAACACAGGAATATCTGGGAGGAGTGCTAGCTGAAAAGGTTAAAATCAACAAAATTGCCATTTTTACTATGTTGATCCTCCACAAACCTATGAACACCTGATTTTCAATAAAGGAGGTAAAAGTATACAATGGAAAAAAAGAGAGCATCTTCAACAAATTGTGCTGGCAAAACTGGATGTCAATCTGTAGAAGAATGAAAACAGATCCATATCTATCATCATGCAAAAAAGTCGAGTCCAAATGGATTAAAGACCTCAATATCAGTCTGAACACACTGAACCTGATAGAAGAGAAAGTGGGAAGTACTCTACAACACATGGGCACAGGAGACCACTTCCTACCTATAACCCCAGCAGCACAGACATTAAGGGCCTCTGAATAAATGGGACCTCCTGAGACTGAGAAGCTTCTGTAAAGCAAAGAACACTGTCACTAGGACAGAAAGGCAACCCACTGACTGGGAGAAGATCTTCAACAACCCCGCAACTGACAAAGGTCTGATCTCCCAAATATATAAATAACTCAAGAAATTAGACCGTAAAAGGCTAATCAGCCCAATTATAAAATGGGGCACTGAGCTGAACAGAGAATTCTCAACAGAAGAAGTTCAAATGGCCAAAAGACACTTAAGGTCATGCTCAACTTCCTTAGCAATCAGGGAAATGCAAATCAAGACAACTTTAAGATACCATCTTACACCTGTCAGAATGGATAAAATCAAAAACACCAATGATAGCCTTTGCTGGAGAGGTTGTGGAGAAAGGGGTACACTCATCCATTGCTGGTGGGAATGCAAACTTGTGCAACCACTCTGGAACGCAGTGTGGCAGTTTCTCAGGAAATTCGGGATCTACCTACCCCTGGACCCAGCAATACCACTCTTGGGAATCTACCCAAGAGAGGCCCTATAATACAGCAAAAGTATATGCTCTAATATGTTCATAGCAGTACTGTTTGTAATAGCCAGAAACTGAAAACAACCTAGATGCTCTTCAATGGAAGAATGGATGAAGAAAGTATGGAATATATATATATATATATATATATATATATATATATATATATATATTAGAGTACTACTCAGCAGTAAAAAAACAAGGACTTCATGAATTTTGCATACAAATGGATGGAAATAGAAAACACTATCCTGAGAGAGGTAAGCCAGACCCAAAAAGATGAACATGAGATGTACTCACTCATATTTGGTTTCTAGCCATAAATAAAGGACATTGAGCCTATTATTCGCGATCCTAGAGAAGCTAAATAAGAAGGTGAATCCAAAGACAAACATATATGCATCCTCCTGAATATTAACCTTCATCAGGTGATGAAAGGAGACAGAGACAGAGACCCACATTGGAGCACTGGACAGAAATCTCAAGGTCCAAATCAGGAGCAGAAGGAGAGAGAGCACGAGCAAGGAACTCAGGACCGCGAGGGGTGCACCCACACACTGAGACAATGGGGATGTTCTATTGGGAACCCACTAAGGCCAGCTGGCCTGGGTCTGAAAAAGCATGGGATAAAACCGGACTCACTGAACATAGCGGACAATGAGGACTACTGAGAACTCAAGAACAATGGCAATGGGTTTTTGATCCTACTGCACGTACTGGCTTTGTGGGAGCCTAGGCAATTTGGATGCTCACCTTACTAGACCTGGATGGAGGTGGGCGATCCTTGGACTTCCCACACATCAGGGAACCCTGATTGCTCTTCGAGCTGATGAGGGAGGAGGACTTGATCGGGGGAGGGTAGGGAAATGGGAGGCGGTGGCAGGGAGGAGGCAGAAATCTTTAATAAATAAATAAATTAATTAAAAAAACAAAATTACTTGGTACTATAATTATATATTCTTATTAAATATTTCTCCTCTAGAGCTTCCTTATTATAAATTTTTGGGAACATGCTTTATATGATATGCTATATAAAATTTAAATGTATATCAAGAGATAAATAAGATGGTGTTGGTCAATCAATATACAAAAACAAAATATTGTGATAACGTTCCTTTTTATAATATATATGCAAAAAGTCATGCAAAGAATGAAGTGTACATATTACCTCATAGATTGAGAATGTTGACATAATAAGGAAGAAGGTATGATGTTAGTAGCAGTGACTAACTGGTGTCATAAAAAGGAAGATGCTCGCTCGTATCTGAGTGTTTTGAGAAGCAAAATGAACAGAAGATTGAGCCAAGCTAAGAAAATTCAAGGATTTTCCTCCTGAGACACACTTTTTGCAGCTAGGTCCTTAGTTTCAAAACTTCACAATCTACAGACACAGTGATGCCAGCTAAGGATCCTGTATTCAGACATAGCGTTCAGCTTTATATTTATAATCAAACAATAACAATCCACCTATGTTCTCCACAAGCTCATGGGAATGTTATAACACAAAATGACTTTAGTTAGACATCAAATGACTGTATAATGTTGACAGTTTATCACTGTTCAGAGTCTCTTCTGAGACTTACAACTCTCTACTAATTGCAAACACTTATAAATTCAAATAACGAACTGCAGGTTTATAATATATGATGGCATATAATAAACATCCACACTATGAAACTGAACAGTTGAAGGGTAGCAAGGAATGATGAGTTCAAGCAAGACTCCAATCCCATAGAACGAATAAAATGACAGCTCCATTTCTCTAATCTGGGGTTGGAATGACCTTGTTGGTGTTCTAATAGTGAAAGTAAGGCTCATTCTTCCAGATCTGTTGCCTGTGGCACATGCAATATCACACTTAGGCTATCATTCCCCATTTAGTGACTTCGACTGGCATAGAGATTGCCTCCCTTTTTATAGTAGCCCAGGCTGTTTATTCTAGCTTGGGCTTCACACTCAAAAGTTCATATATACTTCCCCTTGAGGTGCTCCACAAAAAGAATCTGAACTTGCTAGATATTGTCATGACTCAGAATGATTTCCTGGTACCTTTGTACAAAACCCCATGTTTCCCTAATCATTGTACCTGTTTCTCTGAGCAAACCAGAACCATACAAATGAGACAAACTTTATTGTCATTTCAAAAAGCATCCTGATTCACAGTGGTCCACACCTATAATGGACTTTGTGAGTCTTGGTTCACCTTTGAGAACACATTACTTAGCAATCATTTATCATCAGAATACTTAAAGTCCTTACATTTTAAGGTATTCTCATATAAAATAAGTTTGCATTATTCCACCATGGATCTTTTACTAGCAGGTGTGTTTTCCCCTCAATATATGTTTCCTATTATCAAAATGCGAAGCCCAAGTTTTAACCTTAAAGTCACAAAACTTTTTATACAATTGTAGACAACAAATTTTCCTTGCCAGTTCAAGGTTCTTTTTTTTTAAAACTAAATTGTGCTTGTTTCCTATTGTTCTGTTCCACTGGGAATTCTCCCTATAAATCAGAGTAAAAATAATAAGTAATAGATATATCTACATGTCTGCCATATCTGCTATAGTTATTATTCCATTTCTTTTTACTTCAGTCTCGCTTAAACTCTAGGACATGAGAGTATGCAATTAAAATCTTGAACAGTATATAACCCATATTGCTTGTAATATCATTCCCAGTAGAAATTTTCTTCTATTTTTAAATTCAATGAGCCTGGTTTCTACTGCATGAAAAAGCATTCAGGCACTCCCAGGTTAAACAGGATGCCTATTAAGCTCTGCTACGAATGCTTTTCCACATTCCCCTACAAATCAGGTCATAATCCTCAGAACATTTGGTAAAAATTTTCAAAGTGACACCCCTACTCATCAATACTGACTCTGAATTACATTTCTTATTGTTCTGATCTAATACCTGACAAGACACCATTTAAGGAATGAAAGGTTTATTTGGCTTAAGTTGTATTCTCAAATCATTACATAAAATGTAAGTGCCATCTACCAAAATTTCTACATTTTACCATAAAGACACCACCAGTTTTAAATGAAGCATCAAACATAGCAGAGGGGCCTGTGAAAGTCATGTTTTTCATTTAAGACACAACTCTGTAATACTGTAAATAATTATAAATCTTTAAAAAATAGTATAAAGCTTTTAATAGAAAGTATGGGGATCGGTGATGATTTTGGTATATAAGAAATCTAGTTGCTCTTGGAGAGAATAAGGATTTAGTTCTAGACATCGACATGGCAACTTATAATCATCTATAGTTTCAATATATCTATCTGTCTGTCTGTCTGTCTGTCTATCTATCTATCATCTATATATCTAGTTCAATAGGTCTGCCACCCCTGTTTAGGCATCATGCGCATAAAGAGCAATAAATATATCTTCAAAAAATGGAATTACAGAACTGATACCATAAAAATATTAACAAATGTATACAATAAAAATATATAAAAGACAATAAGAAGAGAAGGTATGGATGAAGAAAGATGCCATAAATATGATTGAGTCATCAACTTATTACAAACTTTATAAGTATAAAATGTTTTCTATAAGTCAATGGCAACAAGGGGTGAAATATAAACGCATAATATGAAAAGAAAATGACAAATATCTTAAGTATGATTATAAAAAATCCAAAAGAAAAGAAACACATATATTACAAGAGCTACAGAAGAGTGAAATCATGGCAATATCAAGTGTTCCATATCCGTAATTATTTCTAATGTTAACGCCTTTGATTTGTAAGTCAGAGCAGAATTGCTGGGCAAGACTACAAGAAAAAATAAAACTATATTTGTTGCACAGATAATCTACAAATAACCTTGAAGTAGAAGTATATGTATAGACAAAAAGTGAAAGAGTGAAAATCATGTTTTATCTAAGTGGAACCCAGTGAATCACAAAACTCCTATAGTCATAAATGTCAAGAAAAACATCAGGTGGAAAACTACTCATAGAAAATTGGTGAATTTTGTAATGACAAATTGTTCAGTTTATCAGGAAGAGAAGGCAAATATAATTATAGACGAAACCACTGTAGTACCACCTATTCCATGACATAGTCATTGAGAAATAATACTGAAGCGGAAGGCAGTCATGTGGGGCCTTCTGAATGTGGATGACAGTTGGGTGGCTAGGACAAATTTGGGGCCACCAGACCTGGTTTTCCCTATGGCATGTACTGGCTTTTTGTAACACATTCTCTTTGGATGGATACCTTGCTCAGCCTAGATATAGCAGGGAGGGCATTGGTCTTGCCTTAAAGCAATGTGCTAGACTTTGTTGAGTCTCCATGGGAAGCCTTACCCTCTGTGAAGAGTGGATGGGGTTTGGGATTAGAAGAAAGATAGAAGGAACAGGGGGAGGTTAGGGAGTACGAAGTGGAATTAGTGTGCAAAATGAGAAAGGTAATTATTAAAAAGTAACATTTACAAACAATTTAAAAATAGCAGTCTATTCAGAAATAGAAATTGTGGCATATTTTAAAGTTCAATATCTTTTTTATAGGTTTACATTCCTTTTTAACAATGGAATGGAGTGTTACTAGTACTTTTCTTTAAACTCCGATTCAGGATTACTATATATCTGTGAGTTTCTGAAAAATTCCAGATCCTTCACCTGTTCTTTACCCTTATGTGTTTCAAATTAATTTTGGAGTGTAGTGGTATGTTTCCAAATGTCTTCTATGACTTCTTCAACTACTATGTTCTTTCTCTAGCATCTGATATGACTAAGTTACAATCAATTTCAGGAAAAGAGTAAATAAAAATTCTTGCTACCATCTACAAACAGAATTGCCTAGTAATTAAGAGACTCTTTTTGTCCATGATATCTTTTGGAGTGAATCTTTATTTTTCCAGAATATAATTCTATGAGTTTAAACAAGTATATGCAGCTTGATAATTAACACCATAAACAAGATAGTGATTAGTGAACTCTGATAAAAATATCATCACCTTGACTATTGAAAAAAAAACAAAGAAAAAATAAACAGGCAAAGGAGTTTGTTCAGTAAGACTGCAGTAGGAGAGAGGATTGATCCCAGCTCCACTGTTGTAAATGAACAGAAACTTCTAAACCCTAGGCTGAGTCATTGAAAAGACATAATATAGGACATAAGATAAAATTTTGTTACAGATTGTGAAATGTAGTTGTCTTATTTGTGTTTGCTAAATGATGCTTATTGAAGTCACTGGAATACCTAAGAGCAAATGGATTTTTTTTTAATTTTTGTTCCTGGTGGGTTATTCAAATATTTATTGTAAATGCTTATTCTATTTTTATGACCATTGAGAAGATAATTAAAATTATGTTAGGATTAATTATTTTGAAAACCGTTAAAATAAATAAGAGATTTAATATGGTATGTATTCAGGTAATTATAGATTTCTATCCTGTTTTAATATTTCATTATTCTTAAAAATTGAGGGGATATGTACATGAAAGCAATATTGACTACAGTAGATTTCAAATTGAAAACATAATATATTGGTAAAAGCATAGACTGATTTCATTTATGGAACTTAAGGTAACTATGTACATATTACTCTCTCCATTGTAATAAGAGGCACAATCTTGGCATGCAGAAAGAGCATGGGAAATTACCTCTGAAAAGCTCAATTTTTCTGTATAGGAAAATCTACTTTCTCCAAGATAAAGAATACAGTGGCATAACACAGTGATTATAGTCTAGCAAGCTAAATATGGGAGACACCACTAAGGAAGTAAGTACTGTGTTTAAATGATTTGCAGTTATATAGCAGTGATAAGACTCAACAGCCTCAAATAAATGCAAAAGAAATCTTTTAGTTTTGAAAAAAGACTTTTTCTTGTGTCTGGCTTACCTCAATCAGGATAGTGTTTTCTATTTCCATCCATTTGCATGCAAAATTCAAGAAGTCCTTGTTTTTTACCGCTGAGTAGTACCCTATTCCATACTTTCTTCATCCATTCTTCCATTGAAGGGCATCTAGGTTGTTTCCAGGTTCTGGCTATTACAAACAATGCTGCTATAACACATGGGATGTACTCACTCATATTTGGTTTCTAGCCATAAACAAAGGACATTGAGCCTATAATTAGTGATCCTAGAGAACCTAAATAAGGAGAACCCAAGAAAAACATATAGGCATCCTCCTGAATATTAACCTTCATCAGACGATGAAAGGAGACAGAGACAGAGACCCAAATTGGAGCACTGGACAGAAATCTCAAGGTTCAAATCAGGAGCAGAAGGAGAGAGAGCACGAGCAAGGAACTCAGGACCACGAGGGGTGCACCCACACACTGAGACAATGGGGGTGTTTTATCAGGAACTCACCAAGGCCAGCTGGCCTGGGTCTGAAAAAACCTGGGATAAAACCGGACTCACTGAACATAGCGGACAATGAGGACTACTGAGAACTCAAGAACAATGGCAATGGGTTTTTGATCCTACTGCACAAACTGGCTTTGTGGGAGCCTAGGCAGTTTAGATGCTTACCTTACTAGACCTGGATGGAGGTGGGTGGTCCTTGGACTTCCCACAGGGCAGGGAACCCTGATTGCTCTTTGAGCTGACAAGGGAGGAGGACTTGATTGGGGGAGGGGGAGGGAAATAGGAGGCTGTGGCGGGGAAGAGACAGAAATCTTTAATCCATAAATAAATTAACAAAAAAGAAAAAAGACTTTTTCTATGGTAAACTGCAATGCCTTAATATGTAACAAAGTACTAGGGTTTTTGTTAACATTGTGATACTTCCAGTGATTTCCAAAGCACTATTAATAAACATCTTAATAAGTTTTACATTTCAGTTTCACTAAATTGCATTTATTGATTCTTATATCACATATAAACAGTCATGTTCTTAAAAGGTTGAAAACAAAGTCATATAATAATAAAGAAATTGGAAAAAATATGTGAGCTCAAAATATAAATTATTATTCATCCTTTTCACATTATCCAAGTAATTACAATTTTGAATGCAGAACTAAATATAGTATAAATTACAATGGTCTTTAGTTTTCAAGAAAAGTAAACTAAATAGGAAAATGGTATTGTATTTATTGCTTATCCACATTCAGTAAGCTTCTGCCTCAGACATTTCAATCTTTTATTTAAACTGGACATGGACAGTAATACTCATATAACAGAGCTTGTCCCAAACAACTGTAAATTTTTATAATAAAATTTACACAATTGTGTTCATTTTAAGAGCCTTATACAATATCTGCATATATTTTGGTACAACGTGTTAGTTAATATTAATCAATAAATTAATATTCTTGATCATTTTTATCAATATGACAATGTTGAAAACTCTTAATAAATATGCCTTAGTTCATATATATATATATATACATACATACATAGAACTAAGAGTGTACAATGGAATTTACAGACAAATGTCAACAATTTGTAATTTTTGTGATAAAATTCTAGACATGATTTCTTCATACATTAATATTTTAACACACATGCTCACATATGGAGTAGCCATTTCTAAGATATATGACTCTATTTCACACTATAATTATTCTTGTAATTGTAAGGAATTTTACATGTGAGTTCAAGAGTGTTCACAATGAAAACAATCAGGCAACAGCTATATGTGTCATAGAGCACTGAGTGCATGAACCCGGGTCAATCTGACTTATTTATATCAAACACATTAATGAGAGTCATTCTCTCAAGGCTCTTTCTTTACATAATGTGAGATATTAAAAGGGATGTCCTCCAATCCAGTCAGTTTAGCCAGTGGAAAATTAAAGTCATACCTCTTTTTTAAAATCCCTATAGGAGTGTTCCAAACTTGGCTTAGATGCCCAAAAGCTTAGAGTTGAGTTGGTATTGTATAGTCCTCAATTTTCACATTAATGAAGCACCAACTTCACTATTAGGATATAGTCAAGAGGAAATAGGATCCAGAAGAAATATGATATTTTTATTGTTATAGGATAGAAATTCTAAAACTAGAAGATATTTCTAACTCTGGAAAATCATCAGAGAAACAGAACCAGAGAAAATATACAGAGTCGTTCTATAGGAGGAAAACTTCATGAACAAACTACTCAACACATGTGCACTTAATAGTTAAGTCAACCCTGACAACAACGCTGGCTCTCCAACTAATTAACACACCTTTCAAGACTGCATTGATTCATGTGTTCCTGCACTGTATCAGCCCCTGTTGGAGTTTAACCATTAATTACTGGATATGTCTTTTTTGAAAGAATTTGCAACCAAGTACACTGAAGAAGTTCATAGTATCAAACAACTGTAAGTTTTCCTCTAGAACGTATAGTATCGTGTGAGGCCGGAAAAAAAAAAAATCCATTTTTGTGGGACTTCGAACTTCATTCCCACCCCTGAGGAAAGCTGAGAATTGCTAGCCCCCTTTCAGTGGAAGTATTAGCTAATGGGAAAAACCCAAGCTAAACAAATCTTCTAACAAGATGCTGATCACCTAACTTCTCCTATCAGTTGAATAACAATAGACCAATCAGATAAGGTTCCAAACAGCTCCTGTGATTAGCAAAGGGTCAGCAGATGTCCAGAGGACATGGCCAGGAAGATGTAAGTATCTCCCTAGGCATCATAGCCTATCAGAAAATAACAGCTGGAGAGATGGCTCAGAGGTTAAGAGCATTGCCTGCTCTTCCAAAGGTCCTGAGTTCAATTCCCAGCAACCACATGGTGGCTCACAACCATCTGTAATGAGGTCTGGTGCCCTCTTCTGGCCTACAGACATACACACAGACAGAATATTGTATACATAACAAATAAATAAATAAATATTTTTTTTTAAAAAAAGAAAATAACAGCTAACCTTTAGCCAATTGTGATATAAGTAATTCTGTACTCTGAGTCTGTAATCTTGTGACGGTCTTATGGTTTTTGTCTTTATAAACCCCTTACAAAATAGACAGAATCCTTCTCCCTCTTTCTGCTGTGTCAGACTGTGAGGCAGGGGACCCGTTCTAGCCCGTACATAATAAACAAAACCTTACTTTTGCATTCAGAATTGTGTGGCTCTGTGGTGGTCTTCTTGGGGGGGGGGTCTCAGAATTTAGGCACAACAATCATACAAAATAGTATACACTGTTTAAATCCCTAGCACAGGGAGATGGTAACCAGAATATTTACATTCCATGCATGACCAAATCAAGAGTGAAAATGAAAATGATGGAATTAAATATTTTAAAATATAAGTTAATATATTTGATTTTATTGGATATGAATTCATCTTCAGCATGAAATTATTTTATCTAAAATAATATTTTGCAATATACCTTAAGGTATGAACATATTTTAGTTGATTATTGTCACTTTGAAAATAAAATCATTTTATTTTAATAAATTTCTATGTAATGTATTTATTAACTTACTAATAATATTTCCAAAGAAAATGTAAGGTTACATATTTTATTAGTACATTATTATTTCTGCTTTACCAATAATATTATATTGATAATTTATGGTATGTATGGGATTGAAAATATGTTAATATCTTTAAAATTTATTCTCATCTGTACATTATTTGTTTGAATAGAAAACACCATTGACTAGATGTACCTTGTAAAATGACACATGATCGTTCTTATCTGCAACATTTTTACATATGAGGTCTCATAACAAATATTGTCTTAGCTATCCCCTTTTTTCTTCAGTAAGACTTCCTTTTAGGAAGAATTAATGTTTATCAAATATGTTTTAAAGGGTGTTTTATTTTAAATGTTTTAACTATTTTACCAAATTAAGAAGTTACTAAAATGTAGCAATAAAAAGGACTATTTCATCATTTTTGATTCATACCACAAGAGTAATGGTTGTGCTGTTTTCTCTGAAGAATGAGTTTAATCAAAATAATAGCATCATCCCACTGGATGTTTCAAGTATAGACAAGAATAATCACCCACGTATCGAGTCTACAAAGTCTCTTTTGCTACACAATATTATGCTTTCAGGGATTCTAACAATATGGGTGCTGTCATTTGATGAATTATTTTTTTCATAAAATATATGATATGGTCTTTTATGAATATAAGTTTTAGCAATTAAACTAATTCTCTTTTTTATCTGATACATGCTATATCTAACTCGTAAGGCTATTACTTAGAGGGAACAGTAAATTAATATAGTCAGGCTGTCACAGCTTTCTTACAATTCAATATTCATGTTAAGGGTATAAATATAGTCGTTAAATTTAAAATAGATTTTTAGTATCTTTTTAATAACATATCAGCTCTGTAATATCTTTGCACTTTGATGAATGCAAGCTTTTTCTATGACTCAAGATTTTTTTTTTAGGCTACAATGTTTTGAGTCCTCTCTTAATTGATTGGTCTCATAACAATGTAGTCTTCCAAAACTAATGCAAGTTTCAGCAGTTTGCATTTGAAGAGCCCCTCACATAAACCCAAAAGTTCCCCCTTTGCCGCTTGTAAAGTTTCTTTCCATATATTTCTTCCATGCTTTCCAATGACTTTATTCAAATAGTTATTCAGTGAATATTTTGCTGAGCATTAAGTGTTATTGCAGTGCAGGTAAGGTATGAAAGAAAGAAGAAGTAAAGGAGAGAAGGTATAAGAGTTTAATTTTCAACAATATGTGAAGGAACTCATAAATTCTCTTCTGTGCAAAACAACTATGTGAATTACAGTGACAACAGAGCTCTGAAGGAGTCTCTTATAACAAGACTTCATATCTGAGTGCAAATCGAATCAGGTGTGTGACCTGAACCAGGGACTCTACACACCCCATTCTATGATAATACATGCTAGTTTGCACATACATATGATCTTTAAATTATTAGTAGGACTTCTAATTGAAGAAGATTTGCTTCCCAGGACATACATCATTTATCAAAAGAAGTGCTCTCACCTCTCATGTTCAGAGAGCCATGAAAACTATGAACTTTCAATACAATCACCTGTAGCATGTTAAATCTATTACTTTTATTTTATTATTTATTTTATTCCTTTTAAAAATTATTTTTCTCTTCCAATAACAAATGGAAAGAAAATATTAACAATAAATACACAAAGCATATCAAAGCAATCAAAGCAATTTAGGACGATGTTGTTTAATTCTTAATTTTTAAAAATAATTATTTATAATTATTATTTTGTATATTTCTAATCCAGATACATGAGTTTGTTGTGCTGACTGTGCTAGTTTTACATAACAGTAAGACACTTTCTGAAATAATAAACTTACAAATTCTTTTACTATTTATGGGATCATTTGCTTGCTATTAATGTTGTTTGCATGCATGCGTGTTGTGTGCTATTGTGTGCACATGTGTAGATGGGTACCAAATGTGGCACATGTACAGGATCCAGAAGAGAATATCATGCCTATTTCTATATACATCTCTGTCCACCAGAGTATCTTGAGATAGAATCTCACTGAACCTGGGTCTAGGCTGCCAGCCGTCAAGCCCCAGCGATACTCCCGTCTTTGTCACATAGAGTGCTGTGTTTACAGCTATAAAGATTACATGGAGGCATACTAAGCATTATATTTTGATTTTGGGAATTCCCATTCAGATCCTACTGTGCTCACAGTAGCCCTCTACCCTGTTAGCCATTTCCCATTCCTCAGGTTAAGTTATCATTATAAATTATTTATAACTACTATACGTTTTATTTCTATTTTTATTAAAATGTTTCATATATCTTATGTATTTTATATATTTATGTAATGCGGAATTAGGTGATAAGTGGATATGTTGCTTATGATTTTAATGTTGATGAATTCAATGTTATTTATGCCAGCATTATAATGTAAGCCCATAAATAATATTTAAAGCAACGGAGGTCAATTATTTAAATAAAACTCTGTGCTCCTCACTTTTCCAGATGTACTGAATCATAAGTTTCTGATCACACTCTATGTCATTTGGTGCACATAAAGAGTGCTAGACATTTAAGAAAACTGGTAATGTTCAGTCAGAGTTTTATTTCTCTTCCTTTTCTAACTACAGAGATGAGGTAGCTTTGACAAGACTGAGGTAAAACCCCCTGCTTTGCAGTGACTGCTTACCATGAAGTACACCAGTGTGCTCTCTCAGCCATCCTACTCAGTCATGACTGCCATGGGTCCCATTCAAAAGATA
The DNA here is from genome assembly GCF_018167655.1 of Microtus oregoni. Lineage (NCBI taxonomy): Eukaryota > Metazoa > Chordata > Mammalia > Rodentia > Cricetidae > Microtus > Microtus oregoni. Next base: position 16,463,453 of record NW_024543080.1, on the reverse strand, counting down.
AGGCCTTGGTGGCTTTTTATTTACCTCTAGAAATTCCTGTAGCCATCCTTTGGGAAGTAATAATGGCTGTCAGCTGCAGGGAACAAAACCCACTTCTCTGTTAGGGGAGGCAGGTGTGCTGACACAGACTACAGTCAGCGTCAGATCTGGAGGGAGATGGAAGCAAATTGCCTCTCAAGCAGTGCTCACAACTAATGTTCCCTTCCTGCCTTCTTTTTCTATTCCAACAATTGCTTTCCACACCAGTCTGAGAGATGAGAGTCATTGTTTTTTTTTTTGAAGATATTTAGTATTATTTGGTGAAACCTGGAGATCTACACTCATTCTTCTCATTAATAATGTAAAAGTTGTCTCAAGGTTATTTAATACTTTACCTTGCCAGATATCAAAATTCTGATGAGGTTTTCTGCTTGTTTTTTTTTTTTAAATATTTCTACTATAGTCTTTGTCTGGTAGAGAGTTAAACTCCTAATGTCAAGGTAAACTGATACAAACATGCTCAAAATTTTACAGTGTTTGACAAAAAGAATGGAAAGTTATCTTTACTACTTGCTGAAAACTTCCAGTAACATTTTTATTGTTATCAAAAAATGACAGAAAATGGCTCTGGGGAATAGTTTAATGTATAAAGCACTGGTAACAAAACAGGATGTCCTAATATCAGGAATTTTAATAATTCCAGAACTTGTAGAAGACAGGAAATTGAATTCTTGGAGCTCATTTTCCAGTCAGTATAAGTAAATCAAAGAATGCCAGGGTTAGTGAGGGACCTTGTCTCTAAAAGCAATAAGAAAAATAACTGAAGAAGACATTTATCTTCACCCTGTAGCTTCCACATGCATGTTTACACACATGCATGTATGCATACCCATAAATGCATATACCTATAGATGAAAGATAGATGATAGATAGACAATAGATAGATAGGTAGATAGATAGACATAAAACACATGTGGTGTGGAAGTCCTTCTGTATAAGTGTTACTTTTATTGGTTAATGAATAAAGAAGCTTGATTGGGCCTATAGCAGGGCAGAACAGAGCTAGGCATGGAAAACTAAACTGAATAATGGGAGAAAGAAGGTAGAGTCAGAAAAACCCATGTATCCCTGCCAGAGACAGACACTGGACAAAAACTTAACAGTAAGCCACAGCCATGTGGCAATACACAGATTAATAGAAATGGGTTAAATTAAGATGCAAGAAATAGCCAATAAAAATCTAGAGCTAATAGGCAAAGCAATAATGCACTTAATATAGTTTCCAAGTGGTTATTTTGAGCCCGGCAGCAGGGAGCAAACAAGCAGGTTCCTACAACACACATACACACTAGGGCATGCATGAACACCCACAATGACATATACACAACACATGCATATTCACACATGCATGCACACCCACAGGAACATATAAACACAACACATGCACACTCACACATATATTCATACCCACAAGAACATCTATGTGTGGGACAGATACAAATAAACACACAAAGGAAAAACAATGATATGGAAGCAAACTTTCATACATGCACATATTCTTTCTAGAGAAAATATTTATTTTAAATTTGTATCAAAGTATATGAGCAATAAATTGAGTTGAGAATATTTAAAATAAGGAATATCAGATTTTTGTAAAATGTAATTATTAAAGGCCATATTTTCCAAAGCCACTCTTAGATATAATATTTTTGTGTATGTCTACGTTGATATTTTACTTTTGAGATGTAGAAGGCAAGATACAACTTGAAATAAGTCTGATGTGGCTAAATACATAAATTTGAACAAAATACAAGTTATTAATTTTTCTTTAGGTGTACATAGCATGAAGCTTTAGGTTCATCCTTTTGGGAAGTTTAAAGAATTGGAAATGTTGCATGTATATCTGTTGTAAGGAGGAACAGGCTGTGTCCAGCTGCCCGGCTAGCTTAACCCCCAAAATAACCACACAGAAATTGGATTCATTTAAACACTGCCTGGCCTATTTTTAGCTTGTATCTAATTTAATGACTGTCATGTTGATTATACAAACAGTTAAGACCTCAGCTAGTCAACATTCCTCACCCAAAATTTTCTTAAGCAGATAGGACATACGAGATTATATTCTCCAGCAATTATACTACACATTTTATGCCCATATAATGGTTTCTTGTTATTGCACATCTAATAAAAACATAGAATTTTAATTCAGTAGTAACTAGTTTGGTTATTCACTAGAGTGTGTTTTGTTTATATACCTTAGAATCTAAAGCCATTTCCCCTGAATTTAGTGACTTTTAAATTAATAAGCAGTCTGTCAGAAGTTTCACTTGTTGTGATTATTAGATGTTTTATTTTTTGAATTTTGAGACAATATCTTCCTCTTAGCCTAAGTAAGCCTCACCATTCTCCTTCTTTTGCCTTAAGTTCAGTGTTAAGTTTGCACAATACTCAATGACTTAGTTATAAGTAAGCACAAGAAAAGTAAGGATACACACATATGTATATAGAAATATTTTCACAATCTTACATCAAAACCATATAACCTTGATAGAACTGATAAGCATTAGTTTGAAAATTTCCAAGTATGATACTAATACTATTACTGCCTAGTAAATAATACAAGAGAAATACTACTTTAGCTTTCAATTACTTTCTGTACATATTTATAAAATACCACAGATATAAATCATTTTCAATCTAAGTTAATTTAAATCATTTTATAATTTCTAGAAATGTGTTAACATATTTGAAGAAGTGTTTCATAAAGTTTATATTTGGAAGATTTCCAGTTGAATTAAAAATTGGAAATAGTTGGATAATAAAGGTAACACATTTTTGAAGACTTAATTATGGCCATATTTTATTTGGTTAGAAAGGACTAAGTTTTCCTAGTTTCTTCTCCCCTGTGGTCTTGCCTTGCTCCAGAGAGCTTACTTTAGTTCAGAGGAAATGCCAAAAGAATGGTGAAAAATAATAGCAGTGAAAATGAAGAATGCGGTGACACTGTTTTTAGTAGATGCGTTTCACATCAAAAATATAAGCATGCTGTATAAAGACGTAAAAGCCTAAACAGATAATTCAATTTGTTTTATAATCTATCAGTGAAATAATCGAGGAATCTGATAATGTTTATAGTTTCTAAAATGATTAGCAAACTTGAAATTAGGAACTTGAGAAAAATAGGGGCTAGTGCATTTATTTGCCTTTTAACTTATGTGTAGAGTTAAAAACCTAAGCAATTTGATTACAAGAATCTTTCTGTTGTATGGTATTCTATTATTTATTCGTAAAGAGGTTTGGCATAAATTATATCACAAAATAACTTTGTGTTTCATTATGGAAATTATCTAAATATCTCCTAAAATTAAAGTTTAGTTCACTCTGAAGACCATCCATACTGGAAATAACTTTAGTAACAAGTCTCCCAGATGTTTTTTCTTACTACTTGAGTTACTTTTTTATCTCTCCTTAATTTCAAAGTAATTCTATCATTTTGGATGATATAACAGTGATAGCTAGTCTCATTTAAACTCTTTCAGGAATTATAATATCTTGCATAAAATGGGAGAGTCACCAGGGACAGACAATAATTTGATGGTGTGTGGATACTTTACTGGAAAAGCTTTTCAGACATCTTACTTTCAAAAACAAAATACACAGAAACATATCTGAAAGAAAATCTGTGTGATTCATGAGAAGAACTGTGAATGCTGACTTTATCACATGGTCTTACTCTAGACAACTTTGTGCTCTTTATTGGTTATTTTTTGAAAGTGTCTACTAATATATCTCAAATACATATAAAGCTCAATAATGGAAACAATTGTACAAGATATGATTAACAGTATTTATTTTACAGTAATCCACAACTGTTCTAATTTTAGAGAAAAACTGACCATGGGATGTCCTATCCAAACTGGTGCATCAAAAGCACAATATATACACCTCTGCATCAGGGAATGTAGTGGAAAGATTTAGGAAAGATTTTAGAAACCAGAGGACAAATGTGTCTGCTTTGAGATAGTATCTTCTATACATGTATTGGGAGATCTGCATCTATGAAATCTCAACAGTATAGATGCCTAAATAAGGACCGTATAATGAAAACACCAGTTGACCTGCCAGTGTCTAGAGGACACTTCCCATCGGGCCGTACTTGTTGAAGAAGAGCTACTAGCAGCCAATGGATACTGATAACAAGTCTTTTCCAGGGACAAGCTCTTAGCGGATTATACAATCACAAGTGGTTCAGCATTTAAGCACATATACCTATGAGAAATATTATATGACCCAGAAGGTCTGTGTAAATCATTGTGTATGCACATGTGCACATACATATATAGTAACAATAAAATTAAGAATAGGAAGTCAATAATTAAAGGACATAGGAGAAACAGGAAGAGTTGAAGGCAGAAAGTGGGTTTGAAAATGATGTCCAAAGAGAATGTAGAGTTCAAATAGAGTCTCAAAAAGTTCTCTTAGTTCTTTCTTATTGAGAAAATACGATAAAATGAAACAAAAGTTAAACAATTATATTGTATTGCTCTTGTGTGCACTTGTGCATAGAGATGGAGAAAGACGAGAACTGAAAATTGGTATAGTATGAAGCGTAATCTGAGGTTCAAGAGATGCCAGACACATGTTTATCCATGTCTGAATTGAAAGAGCAAAGAGCCAGAAAGAAACAATGAGGGAGCAGCAAGCTGCTCTTTCATCTCAGAACCAAAGCTGAACAATAGAAAGCTAATGTTAAAGGTTTAGTAGTCAGGGGTTCTTTGATCTCAGAGACAAACAAAATAACACAAAATGGAGAAGTTAGACAAGTGGCAGGGTCCAATAACCTCTATGTACTTGCTGAGGAATTGCTTCCAAACAAGGAAAAGACTAGAACCTTTAAATATTATCAGCAATTATGGATTGGCACTAGGAAACATCCAGACTGTCTAGCTGCATATTTAAACATGAGATTAAGGAAACCAAGAATCTGTTTATCTCAGGCATTCTATGTCAGTCATGTCTTTTCTCCATGGCAGTAGCTACTCTCATAATGTGTTTGTGTGTGTGTGTATGTGTATGACTTTTGGGCTCACTCCTCTGAAGTAAACCAATTGACTTAGTGTCAATTGACTTAATTGACCAAGGACAAAATCCTTAGGAGACTACTGAAATGGTCCTTGGGTTGGAAAGTATGCAATTAAAAGGCATGCCATGACCTTAGAGATGATGCAAAGCACACCTCAAATTTGAGAAATATTTTACGTAGAAATGTATTTATGTTGGTAGAATGAAAGATTCCTTGAAAGTTTTAGTGACATAGAATTAACCCAATCACATAAAAAATGAGGTGTACAAAAAATACACCAGATTAGTTCAACAACTTCAGCTCATGAAGAAAGCACAAATATATCTATATGGAAGTTACACAAACTTCCATCAAAATCTATGTATATAAGTCACTCAGTCTTTTATAATTTAGTTATAGGGTCTGCTGAATAAAAAATGCCAAGTATCACTCTCACCAAAGACATTTTGTTCATATTGAATATATTCTTTTATATTTGCTTTAAGTACTAGAATACAAGTAAAAAGTTTAATTTATAGCATAAATTAAGACAAATAATGAATGATAAGAAAATTGTTCTTCAACATAAAGACTTTTGTTAAATGGTTCACTTAACTTTATGAAAACATACTTTTATTATTTTCAAGTTGTAGAAGGAAAGAAATAGAATTACCAAAATGGCCTGACCCTTTTCTTGATTTCCTTCTTCAACTTAAAATCATCTAACACCACTCTAGTTTCCCAAAGTAATCCAATCTTCTGTTCCTAAGACTTTTAATATATTTTTGTTGTTCTTTCTCCTAGAGAACAAGATGGAAGCAATGGATCTACAGCTTTTAAGAAAATACTTGCGGCAAACTACATTAGGTGCCCTTGATGAACTCAACAAATACAAATGTAATAAATAAGAGGCCTATCTTTCAATACTTCTTTATATTTTTAGTTTCAACCTTTCTTTCCTTACAATCGTTTCACTCCGAGAATTTGGCAAAGGTTTAAAGTGCTCTGTTCTCTTGACCTTTTGTTCAATAAAAATCTCTGGATACAGATTAATTTACTTTGCAAATATTTATTGTTGTTTCACCTGGCTTGAAATGGGACCTGTAGTCTCTTTTATAAATGAATCAGGGGTTGCCTGGCTTCTCCAAACCTTGTGGATTACTTTTATTCCAAAGCGAAATGATATCTTACAATTTTCTGCTGGTATGTCCCTAGGGAATCTGATATTCCTATGAATTCTATTTCTGCAGAAATAGCTCTATTTTTCTTTTACTCTCAGTAAAGATACAATGTTTATAAAGTCTAACCCTCTGAAGCCCGGGCTTTCTGCTTTTCACACCTTCATATAGTACATTTCCATAGCACATTATAAGTTAGGCCAGGGGACTATTCATTGCTCACTGGAATATCCTCACTGGTGACCTTTCATTCAGCATTGAGTATGTCATTGTTTTGCCTTAGTTGAGTTTAACTGTGAAAATTACATTAACATATTTTACTGTAAGAATACTTGACTTCAATAAAATGGTCTGTCTTTTAGCAATACAAAATGACAAAACTAAGAGCAGTCTGAATACATGATTTAGACAATATGAATAGATTATATTTGAATGATAGGGTAAGAGACCTGGAAATGAGAAAATGAAGACCAAAGAATATTGTATGACTAAATAGGAAGAAATTTTCTTCCATTAAAGGAACTAAGAATCCCCCAAAATGTTTGAACTTCTTAATTTATTGTTTGTGGTTTGGGGCACATACTACATTGCACAAGTGCATAGAAACTGCATTCCCACAGCCAAATAAGTCCAGCTACACACTGTGTTACATAAGGAAATGTAATGGTTATTGATAAGTAGAAACTGCAATTATTATTAAAGGATTAGGTTCTTTTTTTCTATTTTCCTTTCCTTCTATTTTTCTTATGGCTCATGTATGACAATGGATGCTTTTGTGTTGGAGGAGGGAAGTCGCTTGTTTTTCCCAGCCACCCAGAACCAAAAATAATCACACAGAAACCATATTATTTAAAACACTGCTTGGCCCATTAGCTCTATCGTCTTATTGGCTAACTCTTACATATTAATTTAGCCCATCTTTATTAATCTGTATATCATCGTCAGGTCGTGGCCTACTAGCAAAGTTTCAGCATGTCTGTCTCCAGCGGCGGCGGTTCCATGGCATCTCCCTGACTCTGCCTTCTTCATCCCAGAATTCAGTCCAGTTTTCCCTCCCTACCTAACTAAGTTCTGCCCCATCAACAGGCAAAGGCAGTTTTTTTTTTATTCATTAATGGTAATCACAGCACACAGAGGGTACTCCCACATCACTTTTGAAAATCGCATCACATACACACCACAATGAAATAATTAAAAGATCTCCACTTTGAACACCAGAATGCTGGCTATCAATGTTCTTATCATCATAGTCTAGCAAGAAATAAACTTATGTGCTATATAAAACACTTTTCTACTTAATAATCTTTAAAGAATCATATTCCAGTTGTGTGTAATAAAGGCTCTACTTTTTCAATGACAAAAACTACCAGAACAAAAAAACAGAGATTAACTGTGAGAGCTTCAAAACCACAATAGTATACTGATAAATTTATATATTTACAGAGACTTCAGAGGATTGTACAGGGCCTGCAGAAATTTAATCCAGACACAGTCCCAGGATTGTAAATGGGTAGCTGACACAAGCTTCTTTCTCTGAAGTTATCTCCATGTGACATCTATATGACAAGGAAGAATTAGTTCACTCTAATTATCACTGGGTACCCCACTTGAGGGCAGGCTCCTTGCACAGCATTAGTGGGCAGCACAAAGCAAATTCAATGGTATTTGGTAGTACTTTTTTTGTCTCATATTGTCTTGGTTTGATTTAACTGGTCATTTGCTTGTTTATTATTGTTTCTCATATTGAGCTTTTAGGATTTTTATTTCTATACGTCTGTCTGTCTGTGTCTGTGTCTTTCTCTCTGTCCCACCTGTGACTTTGTCACTGTCTCAATCTCTGCTTTTTGTGTTTGCTTTTCGTATTAAGTCATCATTTTTTTTGTGCATTTGTTTTATAAAGAGAGAAAGAAAGAGAGAGTGAGAGGGTTTGCTGTTCAATTGGTGGGGAAAAGCAGGAAAATAGTGCATGTTGAGGAGGAGTAAGTGTAATCAGAATATAATATATATTTTTAAAAAAAATAAAAATTAAAAAATACTATTTCTAGTTTCCACATGGGAAAAGATAGTGCTAAAGTGTAAAATACTGAGTCCACAGTCCCAAGGTAAAATCTTTCTCATTTCCTCAGATACAATTTGCTGCATTCCATACTTTGAAACATAGGTCATTGTTTCAACAGCATGGTTTATAAAGTGACAACTTTACCCATGAACCCTGTATCATCTACTAGTCCTTTGCTTTCACAGCCACCTGCTTCCAAGATTTGACTTTGACTTGACCCAAAACCTGTTTTAAAAACGTTTTGAAGCCTTTCACCAAAGAAAGCATCCATTGTTCCTATCTTCCGTCCTCCCCCTTTAGCCTTTTAACTACAGTCTTCAGGTATAGCACAGTTGAACCAACTTATAAAATGCTTATTTTAAAAGTGTTTATAAACTCTCTGAAAGTTATCAGTTTTATTCCCATACTGTGCAAGTTTCTCTTTCCCCATTCCTTCTGTTGGAGAAGCGCTGTTTAAAATACTGCATTGCTAATGATGTTGTTATTTAAATCAGTCTGCAAAATTGAAGCTCGGGGTCACACTTTTTCCTTGATCAAGACCTCATAATACACGTCTATTCACAGAAAGACAGATAAAATTACTAAGCTTCGGCAGCTCTGTGTATGACTGTGTGTATTGCAAGCTGTGAGACTGTGTTAGTTATTTTCTGTAATCAGTTCACTCATTCTGATGAAGAATCAAATGAAACAGATTTTATACCCAGTTATAAATTCATGGGAAAGAGTTCTCTAAAAAGCAAGGATCAATAAGCTATTTTGACTGAATTTTGCCAGGTGAAACTGATTTCATGTATCAAAGGTCACTCTCTCATATACAAGAATTTTAAAGGTTAGGCTATTCATATGTGAAGATCCCATACATATATTCCTTTTCTTGAATCAACGTTAATTTTTGTTGCTTTTGTTTTTGCCTTTTTCTTCTTGAGATAAGGTGTCACATAGTCCAGACTGGTCATAAATTCATTATACAGCTGACAATGACCTTGAACTTTCCACGGGAAATGAGAGGCTGTGGATTCATTCTGGGTTCACAAAATCAGGAATGATTAAGGAAGACCCCCTAAGAAATCTCTGATAGGAGCAGATGCCCAGATGTCTGTGTTCTACATCCAGAATAGCCTGAAGACTGTTGGCTGAGATAATCAAGTCTCATACAATATTACAGTCAGGAATTTATCATAATCCTAAATTTTCTTTAGGTCATCATAAGATGACCAATGCCCCTAATCAGCAGGAAGTATCCTAGAAAACTATTCCCAAAATATGGATTATGAATGTGTGTCTTGGTTTATTGTGCTGGTTACAAGTTGCTATGGATAATGATCAGGAATAAAGCTAAACAAAGGAGAGTTTTTTTTTTTTAAATGAAGGATGTTGTGGAGCAGTAGTCTTTTACCCTGTAAAGATTTTTCTGCTGTATTGGTTTAATAAAGTGCTCATTGGTCAATACCCAGGCGGGAAGTTGAAGGGGCAATCATAACAGGAGAATTTTGGGAAGCGGAAAGGCTGAGTCTGCAATCATCACCCAGATCAAGAAGAAGCAAGATGGGAATGCCTCACTGATAAAAGGTACCAAGTTACATGGCTAACACAGACAAGAATTATAGGCTAATTTAAGATTAAATTAGAATTAGTTAATAAGAACGTCTTAGCTATTAGACAAACCAGTTTATAATTAATGGAGACTTCTGTGTGTTTCTTTAGGAATGAATGGCTGCAGGACCTGGTGGGACAGAAACCTCTGGCAACAAGGATAAGGTTGGTATTTTATATAGTGTTTATCTCCCAATAACTATTCCTATTTTACACGTTACATGCATTGTTGCCAGATTATTGTATGTATCTGTTTATGTATGTTTTTATATGTCCTTATGTCAGCATGTGTATTTATGTGTGTGTGTGTGTGTGTGTGTGTGTGTGTGAGAGAGTATGTGTTTAAGATTGTTTCGGTGAGCCTGAAATTTTGTGTTTCTATGTACTTGTATGTGTGTCTAAGTGTCTGTGAGTTCCCACATATGTGTAGTAATTAGGAGCAGCAGGGCTGTGTCCCCAAAACCCCAGCCGCCTGCTAGCTTATGCCCCGAAATAACAACACACAAATTGTTTCATTTAAACACTGCTTGGCCCTTTAGCTCTAGCCCTTACTGGCTAATTCTGATATCCCAATCAACCCATCTCTAATAATCTGTGAGCACCGGTCTTACCGGGAAGATTCTAGCCTACATCCATCCTGGGTAGGAGCTTCATCGAGTGTGTCTGCCCAGGAGCGGGTCATGGCTTCTCTGCTCCAGAGAGCAGAGCTGTCAGTCTGAGCTCACTTCCTCTTCCTCCCAGCATTCTGTTCTGTTTACTCTTCCCACCTATGTTTTAACCTATGAGGCCAAGCAGTTTCTTTATTGCTTAACCAATGAAATCAACAGATTCATTGACACTCCCACATCACTTCCATTTTTTCTGTTTAAAAAAAAGGAAGGCTTTAACTTTAACATAGCAAAATAACATATAACAAAACAGTTATCAAGCAAGAATTACAGTTACAATATTTATATCTATTTTATCTTTTATCATAACAATGGAAAACTATAACTATAACTATCCATCTATTCTGCAACTCCAACAAAGACTCCAAAAGAATACAATATTACCTAAGCAAACAAAAAGTAAGCAATTTTCAAAACTCTAGAAATGACAGAGACATCTTGCTGCTGGTACAGTCACCCAAAGTTCCTCTGTACCGTTGGGGCATCCATCTTCAGCCTTCAGGCCCATAGTATCCAGCAGATTTCCAAACTGCTTCCTGCTGAATGGGGGCGTCATTAATTAGGTCTTTCATGGTATAACCTGTGTGCTAGTTTCATCTCAGTTGGCAGTTGAGCAAAGCAATTTTTTGAAGATGTTCACAGCAACTCTTCAGGAGGGCGTGGTCCATCATACCAAATCAGAATAGAAGAAATGAACAGGGTCTCATCCTCTGTGAAAACAAAATAAGAAACTCCTTTCCAAAGCATCATGTCCTTAGATCCAAATTTCAAAGTCAAGGCATCAAAATATCTATGTTGGATTAGTTCAGCAGCATTTATAAATAAATATCTTTTTAGCAGCTGTTGCTCCTTCCTCAGCATTCAAACAATTCAAAGAGAGCATAATAGCATACAGTATCAAGATTCTCTGTGTATTTTCCATCTTTGTGTGGCTTTATTTTAACTCTATTTTGTATATTTTTACTTTTATTTTATATTCTCTGTATATCTTTGACCTGGAATAACTCTGTAGACCAGGCTGTCCTTGAACTCTCAGAGATCCGCCTGTCTCTGCCTCCCAGACATTGGGATTAAAGCTGTACACTACTACACCTTGAACTCACAGAGATTTGTTTGTCTCTGCCTTCTAGGCACTGGGATTAAAGGTGTGTGTTACCACACCTTGAAGTCACAGAGGTCAATCTCCCTCTGCCTCCCAAGTGTTGGGATTAAAGGTGTGTACTAACACACCCAACAACTCTCTTCCTTTTTTTTTGTTTTTTAGTTTAAGAACTTCAACTTTTAGCCTGCATATATTTTTAACACACTGTAAATCATTTAAACATTTTCTTTGTCTTTGACGCTCTTTTTACTGTATCTCTCTCTGTTTTTCTGACCACATGAGTCTTTAATTTACCAAGCAATATCAGTAGAACTAAAGCCGTGGCTTTGACAGCTGGATCCACCCCATTCCTTAGCTTTCCAGCCTCATGGTTGAGGTACTGGCTGTAGCCATGTTTACTGCCACAACTCTATGGCATTTCAAGGTCCCTGCCAGCAAGAGAGCTTCAGCAGCCTGTGCTTGCAAACTGCATGAACTGCCTACATAAAAGAGTCAGAGTTTGCCCTGGCAGGACAGCCCAGAAAGCTGGCATTTTAAAACAACACAGGTTTTTTCCTGCTGCTGAGTCAGGAAAATTTCAAAATGGAGGACATACCATTTGTGCTAGCTCTGGGGCTGCCAGGTATGAGTGGCATTCAGCACTTTAATTCTGAGACAGAGAGTGCAGCATAGAAATTCTTTTCATTCAAGTTACAGCCAAATCTGACACACAAAGCACTGAGCAGTCTGAAAACACGTCTCTGTATGCCATGCTCTCCCGCCTGCCTAAGCCTGATTTGGCCTTCTGCCCAGGTGCAGGCAGGGAGTGCCGAGCCATCAGCATGTCACAGAGCACTCTCCTTCAGATCCCAAGTGGGAACACAAACATCCAGTCCCTTAAAAGCCACTGGAATGCTTTAAAGCCAGAGTTCACGCTGGCAGCACAGCCCAAAGAAGCTGTGCTTTAAATTGACATAGCATTTTTTCTGCTGCTGCTGCCGAATCAGGAAATCTCTCTACAGCATGCCACCAACAAACAGCAAAAATCTGTGTTAAACTCTCTCTCCCTTATTTTTAAGCCTTCTCAGGTTTTTAAATGGATTTAGTCCATCACGTCTGGGCGACATTTGTAGTAATTAGGAGCAGCAGGGCTGCATCCCCAGCACCCCAGCCGCCTTCTAGCTTATGCCTCGAAATAATAACACACAAATTGTTTCATTTAAACACTGCTTGGCCCTTTAGCTCTAGCCCTTACTGGCTAATTCTGATATCCCGATCAACCCATCTCTAATAATCTGTGAGCACCGGTCTTACCGGGAAGATTCTAGCCTACGTCCACTCTGGGTAGGAGCTTCATCGAGTGTGTCTGCCCGGGAGCAGGGCATGGCGTCTCTGATCCAGAGAGCAGAGCTGTCAGTCTGAGCTCACCTCCTCTTCCTCCCAGCATTCTGTTCTGTTTACTCCTCCCACCTATGTTTTAACCTATGAGACCAAGCAGTTTCTTTACTGCTTAACCAATGACATCAACAGATTCATTGACACTCCCACATCACATATGTGCATCTGTGTATGCATGTACATGCGTGTGTAAGTGCTCTGAAATAATAGCTTACTTTAAATGTATTTCACATAGGATTCAAATGTTATAACTGAGAAGAGTATTTCATTTCCTGTTATTCAACTTCTAACACATTTATACTGCATTACTTTATTTCAGACATTTTTTTTTTGAAATCATCTTTTGAACTCAATTAGGTAAATGACATTGTTAATAACAAATTAAAAACTGTGGTCAAATCTCATTATAAATTTGAAGCAACACACTTGGATTTCTCACAAAGATGAATAAAATCTTATCTACTAAATATATTACTTTCTATCTTTCACTGAAATAAAATAGTGTGAAATATTTTAATCAATTTTTATTTATTTTCAGTAATCATGAGTCTCTTCCTGTGGTATCTATAAATTACCATTCCTAACAGAGAAATTATTATTACAAATAATATGAATCTATCTAGAATGTTTTATGTTAAAATTATTTCACTTTAACTTTCTGAATTCTCAATTTTGGTTGAGTAAATTTCTTATAACAATAAAACCTTAAGGGTTAGAAAAGATTTTCCCTAAAATATCTGATAGAAAATACATGCAGCAATTTTATAAATTAATTTTTCATGTAGAATTGTACCTTGAAATAAAATAAAGATAAAAATATACTTATTAACAAAGAACAAAATCTTTGATATGAGTAATAAACTTCATTTTAAAATTTATTTTTATAAGAATAAGTTATCTATAGGTATCTGTGTGACAAATAATGTAAATTATTAAAACCATTAAAAATATTTCTTGTGAATTATTTAATACACATGGCAAGTAATATACCTGTCATAGTATAATTTATTTTAAAGTTTACTTAATGATCACTATACATAAACAGCTACACTATTTAAAAAGGCCTCTAAAGCACAAATATAAAAACCATTAGGGTTCAACCTCATGGTCTGAAAAGCAAAAAAGCCAGTCATTCATTATTACCTCTGCCTCAGTCTGAAATGACAATGCCGCCTCCAGGAATCCTCAGAATGAGACTTATGAAAGTTGTTTCCTCCTGTCTTAAATTCCTCTGTAAGGCTGAGATAAAAGGCGTGCACCTCTACTGCCAGATTTCTATGGCAAACTAGTGGGATTAGAGGTGCGTGTCATCATTGCCTGGTCTGTAAGGCTGGCCAGTGGGTATGTTTTACTCTCTGATCTCTAGGCAAGCTTTATATTTAAAAAAAATGAAATATCACTACAGGGATCTATAAATAAAGTAACAGTTCTTAACAAAAAAGCTGGGATTGGAAATCACAGATCATATTCACAGTCAGTATGAAGTTCATTAATCTCTGGGATTTTATAATTCAGCATATTTTGAGGAAATGAAAGGTTATTTTTACAGTATATGTTTTATAACTAATGAAAGAAATTAATGCTTAAGCAAAATAAATAGCATACAACAAAATCTATTTGGGTAACATGTCCACTATTCAAAGAGATTATTGTTTTAATTTTAATCACAAGGATAACAATATCTCTCATATTAAGATTTATTAGATAAATTTAAAAATACATACATATATTTGCTTTTCAGGTCATTTTATTATCAGTAGTAATCAGTTAATAGCTTTGAATTTTTAAATATTGTTTTGAGAGCAAGATATGAATGCAATAATAAAAACTATACATAAAGCTAAATTTAAAATAAAATTGATTTAACAATTGTCACATATATTTAAAAAGGCATATAGATTGTTAACTTAAAAACTTTCAGTTTACAATAATGTCCTGTTAACATATGCTCATACTTTTCAAAGTGCTAATAAACAGTGTGTGAGCCTAAGCCTCGAAAGGTGACAATGTAGATTAACCATCACAAATTCATTCCTCGTCATTTTGAAACTTACACAAATTATTTTGAAATCACAGTATTTAACTCCTATTGGTCATCTTATAATTGAATAAATATCCATTTTGATTCCCAATGTCTAATATTCTTAACATTTTTTTATATTTCAAATGTCTTTGCCTTATTTTAATATTAACATTGATTTTAGTGAATGAATATTTTAAAAGTTACAGCATTTTTTCTTTTTTTATTATTATTATTATAAATTTTCACCTCCTCCCATTTCCCTCCCCCTACTCCTCCTCCCCCTCCCTCTCCAGTCCAAAGAGCAGTCAGGGTTCCCTGTTCTGGGGAAGTCCAAGGTTCTCCCCACTCCATCCAGGTCTAGGAAGTTGAGAATCCAAACCGACTAGGTTCCCACAAAGCCAGTACATGGAGTCGTATCAAAACCCAGAGTTGATATTTTTAACATTATTAAGACTGTTCATGGCATTTAAAGCAAACAAACAAACAAACAAACAGACAAACAAAAAAAAAAGCTGTGAAAATGGCCTTGGAGCATTATCTTTAATTACTTGAAGAGTTTCTAGCTTTTTTGTAAAAATATAGTTTATGTTAAAATAATCTTTATTAATTTAGAGAAGACAATCAATGTCTGTGAGAGAATGGACATTTTGGAATTTATTTGTGGTCATTGTGAGTGATTGCTTTTTCTTAGTTTCATATTCTTCCTTTGTTCTAAATCTTAGACTGACATCTAGCTTTAACAATCATAGTATGTTTTATTTCCTGAGGGGAATAACTTATAATGCTGTTTAGTTTTGTACTATTGGTGTGTTGGTGAATTTTTAAACTGTGTGCTAACTGCAATAAATTATATGAACTGAGAAAAAAAAAGACTGTTCAAGAGTTCAAAGTCCATTCTTTCTGAGACCCTAAGTTATAGCATTAATTAAAGTTTTTATAAAATAAAAACTAACACCAATATAGAATACTATGTTTTCAATATAGAATGTGTTTCTGTTCCTAAAGAGAGACTCAGGTACATAAGAATGAATGATGGTCCATGGGAAGAACAGAGAGCTCAGAAAGTCAAACACCGTATCTTTCAACTATATATGAAACATCTGGAACTTTCAGTGGCCTTATTGGGCTCCAGTAGATTTTGGTTCTTATGCACTGCATTTCCAGTTCTGCTTCCACAAAAGACATAGCAACTTCAATGAGCCAGTTCTACTTCCAGCATCCTTCCTCATAAAATACCCCATATAACTGGTGTCTTCAACATTTGGAGTCATTCATTGAAACATAGATTTCATCTTCATAACTGCATGCCTAAATTCACAACTCTCTCTTGCCCCTGCACGGATCTCAGCATGTCACTCAATTTTTTTTCTCAGTGGTAGCTAATGCATGCCCTCTTCCTCCTGAAGCCTCATAGCTATATCTCTACTCTGCATTGCTCTTGGCATTCTTGTCTTTCAAAGTACTACGAGAAGGGCAATTTTTTTGTGTGCTTACACTATTACAGAGGTTTTCTTGACTGAAGTTTGAACTATTCTGTTTTCTTCCCCAGTTTTAGAGGCCTCTGAATCACATAGCTCTGCTTATCACAAGGAAAGTTCCATTGCCTAGTTCTAATTTTCAGTATTATTTGTAAATTTTTAGTTTCCTGCACAAAATATTTGACTGAATTCTTTGGGAGAATGCTCTTATACACTATAAATATTTGTAATTCATATTGGTTTAATAAAATGCTGTTGACCAGAAGCCAGGCAGGAAGTATATGTGGGGCAACCAGACTAGGAGAATTCTGGGAAGAGGAAAGCCTCAGGCATGGTCGCCATCCAGACACACTGAAAGCAAGATGTGAATGTCTTACTAGGAAAAGGTACCAAGCTATGTAGCTAAACTGACAAAAGTTATGGGTTAATTCAACTTATAACAACTAGTTAATAGTAAGTCTGAGCTAATAGGCCAAACACTTTATAATTAACATAGTTTCTGTGTGATTAATAAAGTCAGGGTCCAGAAAACATAAGCAGAGAGAGTAAGTCTCAATCTACAACTAGACGATTTGAGGATTGAGGAGATGGTTTACAGATCATAGCTATGGTTACCATGGTGGAGAAATTATGTTGGCAAGAATATAAGGTGGATCGTTATCTCATGTATGAAAATAGGTAGCAGAGAATGATAATACTGATTCTTAGATTTCTTCTTCTTTATACTCAGTCTAGAACCCTAATCTATTAGATACTGTCTTTCACCTTCAAGATATGTCTTGTCTGTCTGGTTAAATTGAAAAAATAAAATGAGAAAACAATAAAAAACTTTTATAGACAAGCTTGGAGGTAGGTTTCTTTGGTAATCCAAATTATGTTATAACAGAACAAAATACATTGGGAATGAATATATTAGTTTACCAAACATAAATTATTCTGAGATTGAAGATCCTAAGTAAAATTAATTAATGTAGCCAGATTTCCCATGCAAATTGCATGAGGGTTTTTAATATACAAACTCAAGTTTGGACAAATACCTTTCCAGCACCCCAGCTGAACTTAGGTCCTTGGATTTTCCCTAGAACAATGTGCCTTACTCTCTTTGAGGAGTGGATGAGGGATGGAGTGGGGGATTATGTGGAGGGAAGGGGATGGAGTGATGGAGTGAAAACTGGGATTGGTATGTAAAATGAAAAAAGATAGTTTTTTTTTAAATTAATAAAATAAAAAAGAAAGAATATGATTTGTGACTGAACTACAGGCTTTACACACCTGGGATTATTTGCCCACTGAAGCATCACTAAAGGCACAAAGGTTAGTTGAACCCTATTTCACACATGGTGTCACTGGGCAAATCACAAGGGAATTGGGACTCCTGAGTAATTAGACCCTGTAGTTTCTAATATAATAGGCCAAAGGTCATTTAAATATGATGTTCTTGGATCTTAATGATCCAAAGGAATATAAAAGAAGATTGATGATTAATTTAGTACTGAAGGGTG
Source organism: Microtus oregoni (assembly GCF_018167655.1). Taxonomy (NCBI): domain Eukaryota; kingdom Metazoa; phylum Chordata; class Mammalia; order Rodentia; family Cricetidae; genus Microtus; species Microtus oregoni. The sequence continues at coordinate 16,445,432 of NW_024543080.1, read as the reverse complement.
AATCACGTTGCTGCCATAAACCCATTGGGGAAAAAGAAAAATGAATTGATATCACTTTGCTTGGATTCAGAAATCTGGTATACCATAAACATGTTTCACATTTTTTTCATAAAATACTGAATAAAATATACAAAATATATCATCAAACCTGAACATAGACATTAAATATTCACACTAACAGACAATAAGAAATATATCAATGTGAAAAATGATGGACGGATTAGAAATCTGCATAAAGCTGTTGTTTTCCAAGCTTGATTTACTATTCATTTGTTTTTGTTTCTTTAGTTGGTTAGTTGACTAAAACATGTCTCTAATATTGTAGTCACTTCAATAAATACTCAGCCCTCTCACCTTCAATCTTCCATTTACTGTAAGGTTATAGTCTTCCAGACATCCAATTCCTCGATGTCATTTGAAGCATTCAGTACTGTACCTTCAGTTGTATAGAAAAGACGGAAAGCAAAATTTCTACAAGTGCTAAGAAAGGATGTGAAACAGAGTCTCCTACTGAGTCAAGCACTTTGCAGAGGAAACAAATAAAAATCATGGGGGGAAAAGTCTCACTTTTCTTTTAGCAATTGCATAGGCCACACTGTACAAAACAGAAAAGGGAAGAATTTAGAGATAAACATTTTAGAACTCAAACATCATGAATGATGTGCATGCTGTAAATGTAATGTTTCTTTTAACAAAAATTCTATTGACACCATTCAACTAAAATCCATTTACCTTACTTTTGTAAGAATTTTTTTGAAAGAATTCTCATCTGTACTTTTCCATTTCTGAATCATTTGCAATTTTCTGGTAGAGCAGCTTTAGCCACAATGCTAAAAAGTAAAATGCATTTGTTGAAAATTTTATATATAAATGTGCACAAAAAATATTGATTTAAAATTCATTACGCAGCAACCAGAAGAGATAATTTAGCACAGTGTGGTGTTTTGACTTCAAAAGTAATTTTCTGTGATTAGGCACTCTTTTTCTTTGTTGTAGTTATTTTTGCTAAAAACACACAAAAACTTTTTATTTTATTGTTTCAGAAGTTTCAAAGTTGTGGTTGTCTCTAACTCACCCATTCTTCCAATTTGCTGGGGAAGCAGCTTAAGTTTCTGCCAATACCCATTCTTGATGGAATACACTGGAATGTCTTAAAGATATTTTATCTTTCTTGAAGTACTGTGTTTGATATTTATAAATTATATATTTATACATTTTATATAATATATAACTTATAATGCATACAGACATGCATATACATATCCCTCATTTATACTACATGCTTTTTGTTTTTACTATTGTCTAGAATTCTTGTCAAGGAGTTAACAAAGAACAGGAAAATATGATTAAAATATTATGATAAAAAATGTTTATTTTTAAATAAAATACATGATTTCCCCCAAGATGGTCATTATGAGATGAAATATCTTTTATCTGCTGACTACAATCTTTCTGCCAAATCTTCCACAATGATCCTTGAGCCATAGGTATGGGGATGTTTTGCAGATCTATTTGGGAATAGTATCTACAGTTCTGCATTTTGATTAGTTGTGGTTTTATGTAATGATTTCCAGCTGTTTTAAAGAGAAGCTTCCTTGATACACAGCACTACACTCTTATGTGGATATAATGACAGATGCATTGAATGTATTTAGGTATTGTGCCTATTCAGTAAAGTAGTAGCTGCAGTTTCTTTTCTATGACCTTTGGCCTCAGTGTACCTCAGTAATTGACTAGGATTCTATGACCATGCTGGACTTTTCTTATTTTGAATGGCCCATGCATTTTGGTTGCTGTATTTCATAGGCCTTATAGTTTGGAAGGCCGGTTGGTTTTTTCCCTTATTTGAAGCTTTCATCTCATCTTCTAATACAATAATGCAGAAAGAAGGCTTTAAAATCACTTCCAGTTCAGAGACCTCTGGACTCTGTGATTGAAGTGCATGATATTCTCAGAAGTAGGAACTTGCCTTCCACTATTAGGGGTAGCAAAATAATGGGCAATAGCAATACCTGGTATGTTTGGGGAGTCCTTGGAACAACCCTGTTTCATGCATAGTGCTTGGATGTCGCTTAGATTGTCTTTGGATCTTGGAGGAAGAATTGCCAACTCATACGTGAAAATTTCATATCCTTAATCTAATATAACTAGAAATGGATTGCTTTATAGATTTTTCAATTGGTTATTTAGATATGGAATATTAGTCATCAAGGAACTATGATTTACAATTGTTAGTAAGTGTTATTTAAGTACCTGCCAATTGAGATAATGTAAAATGAAAGCATTCCTATTTGGGTAAGTTAATTTACATAAGTACTCAATAAAATGCATTTCTAGATTTGTAAACCACTAATTATTAAATGTAGAACATATATATATATATATATATATATATATATATATAGTAGAAATTAAGGTTTAGTTTTGCCTAAAGATATGTAGTGTTTCCAGCCTTATTTATTTATATGATTATACTTTTTTACATTAATATGATTTTGTATTTTAAACGAGTTATTTATTTTTGCACAAGGCATTTTTTTTTACTGGTACAATTTATCTGAATTGCTAATGTAGATTATCTTTATTTTGTCTATTTCTGAAGACTATTTCCATTGTATAAAGCATCATATATTAATAGGGGTTTTTGCCATGTGGAAACATCCCATTATCTTTTGCTTGATATTGACTCTTGAAAATATAGTACCCATTTTTGCCCTACTATTGATCACATTAACTACCTTCATAAGTGTGGATTTGTGATTATATGATCAATATATATCTGTGATCTATCTCTATCTATCCATCTTTCTATCCATCCCTCTATCCATCCACCCACCTGTCCATCTATCATCTATCTATCTATCTATCTATCTATTCATCCATGTTTATTTCTTACAATCTTTAAATATCCAAATCCAAAAAAGGTGAAGAAAGCAAAAGACTTTTTATCATGATTCAAGGAAAAAAAAAGTAGTTACCATCTTAATACAAATGACACCAAGTAGCCCCTTCCTATGTCAAGATATCCTGTACTAGCCACAGGTTAAGTTAAATCGCCTGTCAATAACCATGAAGAAGCAAGACTAGGTCTGAACTCTCTTACCTGGAGTCAAGGAGTCAAGGTGAAACAAATCTACTTCAATGGGCTACCACATCTATCTATCTATCTATCTATCTATCTATCTATCATCATCTATCTACCTATCTATTGTCTATAACTCCATATCTCTGTATCTGTGCATTACCTGTTGGGCAGTTATCTATCAACCTAGCTTCCATCTGTCATTTTTGTATTTTCTATACTATTCTAGATATCACCCCTGCTCCACCACTGAGCCACAAAAACAGTACGGCTTTCTGAGAAGGGATTGTCTTTCAGCATTTTGTGATCTTTCTATACAGGCCTGACCTTGATCATACTACCTTCCTGCTTCAGGTTCCTTATTTCAGGGTTACAGAGTGTGCTAATCTCAGAGATGCATGATTATCACATTTGAATGATAGTATTCGCTTATCTGCTTTTCAGTTTTATTCTGATTTTTGATTCCTATCATTATTATATTTCATGTCTTCTTTTTGAATCTGTTATGTATAGTAAAGGCCATTTTAAGATTCAGAGTTATTTATTTTTCTTCTGTTTTTTGTTTTCTTTCTAATTAGGACTTTTACTTAATTATTTTTATATATTTAATTATTTTATATTATAGGAAAAAAACTAAAATTTGATTTTTATTTCTTGCCTTAGTCAAGTGTTGGGACTAATTGAGTCCTGGCCTTCAGCTGCTCTTCCCTATCTAGAGCCTTCTAATTGAAGTTACTAGAAGCTGTGCCTAGCTTAGAGGATCAGAGGATAGAATTTTCACCTGTTGGCCATTGACTGCATGTATTTAAGCCTCCATGGTGCTATTAAAGGGCGGCTTTTGGTACCAGTGTTGGAAGGTCTGTGTGTCTGTCTGTCTCTGCGTGTGTATTCTCAACTTCCAGCCCCTTGCCCGAAGCTTGTGGACTGGGTTCTAGCGCTTAGAGTGCAGACGGGGGCTGCCATGCGAGGCAGTCAAGAACAGGGCAGAGGTTCTTTTAGAGTTCAGCAGCTAATATAAACGGCTTTCATCAAGGTTTAATTTGACTTTAAACTAGACCTCAGTATTATCCTCTTTTCTTATGGTTTGCAAATTCCAATCAGATGTAGTTCTAGATGGCTAATTTACTTTGATTTTTTTTTTCACTATTTGTTTCAACCCATGAAGTGGCTAGAGTTTACATTCAGGCTTAATAACATGAAACATTCATGTAGAAGAAGCCATATTAGTGTGAGTAGCTGTGAACTCTGAAAAACTTACCATAGCTAAGATTCTATTCTTAATACTGTATCAAGGAAAATATTTTTGAATTATATATATATATAACTACTTTGTCTTGAATTGTTTAAACTCTCTCTGTGTCTCTGTCTCTGTCTGTCTGTCTGTCTGTCTGTCTCTCTCTCTCTCCCTCTCTCTCTCTCTCTGTGTGTGTGTGTGTGTGTGTGTGTGTGTGTGTGTGTGTGTCTGTGTCTGTGATTTTTAAACACTGTCATTAACTATTGGGATTGTTCTGATCTACCAAATTTCTGCGTAAGACCTAATATTAATCCTTTAGTTTGACTTAAATATCACTCTTAATGAAATCAGATTTAAATTCCACTGAAACTGTGATAAAACTGTAGTAGCTATTTATATTAGCTGTCTCTCATTCCTGATGCAGTGATCTCGCCCAACTAATAATACTACACTAACATCGATTGAGAATGTCACAAGAAATTGTGATTTTCATCGTGTCTTTCTTTGTTGCTATTTTCTTGTTGCTATTAACTAAACAGGTCTTTTATAATCTGTTTACTCTGGACCTGGAGTGGTTCTTTAAAAGACACTCTATTATTCTTTAATATGACATATTCAGTGATATATTTAAGTTGACAAGGGAACTGCCAAAAACAAACATTCTGATTATGCAAAACTAACTTAGTGTTGTGTAAAATGATTTAATTAGCTAAAATTAATAGACCATTTAAACATCTGAGCAATCTTTCTTCTGTGAGAATAATATTATATTCTCTGAACAAGAATTAACTGTTATGAACTGCCCCTTTGCTATGCTATCTGTTTTCTTCTCACATAACATGGAGCTTAAATGTACACTAATATTTGTTGCAGTCAAATCAGTTGTTTAACCCTTATAAATAATAAAAACATTTCTAAGGAATTGCTTTGTATGTTCTTATTCACATAATATAGTTAATACACACATTGGATGTTTGAATTTGGAATAAGGGAGTTTGGATTTGTGAAATAAATTATAACAAGCCACCATACTTATCACTGTTTGTTAGTATATATTTGCTATTTTTTTCTAATCTGTAAAAATGTAGTCTCTACCTACATTTGTTATTTTTTCTCTTCTTCTCTTCACTGTAGAGACAGAGTAAGAATTCTGCTTATTTTGTGTACTAAGAAATTTATTTAAAATGCCAAATATAGGAAAGTATAAAAACAAAGTTCTTCACTATTCCCTCTGAAGTATTTTCTAGAGGTCATAAAATCAACTTGACTTGTGCTCTATTATTTAATAATCCATAAATGAAAACTCCATTACATATTATTTAAACCTCATTGTTATAACCTTATTGCTAAAATTTATCTAATGAAATCTGAATCCATTTCCATATCAATTGGAATAAATGAGCTAAATATAGTTTCACAGTAGAAAGGTCAACAGTGTTCCACATTTAAGGGAAGTGCTCACTAAGAGTAGTAGGGCAGTTTCAATGAGTAATTACTTCTTACTATCAATCATTTGACTATTTGGTTCTTAGTTGATGGCACTGCATTTGAGCCTTAGAAGTTACCATATTTACTTGTCACTATGGGTAGGATTTGACAGGGCATATCTTTGTACTGCTTTTTATCTTACTCTTTATTATTATCTGACTTATGTTTGATTTATAATATATGACATCTCAGCTTTTTGTCCTTGCTGATTCTACCCACCTTTTGCCATACCTCCTCACCATGATGGGCAAAATAAATCTTTTCTTTTATAGACTGCCCTTAGGCATGTTTTATCTTACTAATAGAAAAGCCACAATACAGACGTTGGTGATAGAGTGTGGGATGTTCTTGTGAAAATTCTGATCATGCTGGGTTTTAGAACAATGCAGAAGACTTTGTAATTAGGACCAGAAAAGTGATTAAACATGTTGAGTTTAATTTGTTATTATAGCAAAGTCCTAGGGACAGTAGTGGTGAGAAGAATTTGGACAGTAGAGACCAAGTTTAACAGATGGAAGAAAAGAGTGATATTAGAAACTGGGTTAGAGGATATTCTTGAGATATTTTTGACAAATAATCTGACTGTCTTTTGCCTTTATCCTGAGTACTTGTATGAGGGAATATTTAAAAATGATAGATTAATTTTTTTGATTGAGAAAATTTCAAGACTTCACAATATTGTGTCTGGACCATGCTTAATACTGCTAATAGTACATTGCAAAATACAACAATGGGGTAGAAAACATAAAACATATATTAAAGAGAAAAACAGAGCACTAATTCAAAGCATAGCTATAACAAAAAATAGAAATAAATTATAGTGAAATGTATCCAGACTACAAGGAGACTGTTCTAATATAACTAATATTAAAGTGTGCTTGCTTGTCCATATGTTACTGATTTTGTAAAATATACTCAATAACTCTCAGAAAGCTAATATATTATTAAGAATGTACAAAATAATTAACATACAGATGCCTACTATATTTTTAACTTAAAACTTTAATTGACATATTCAGTTTTTACTTATCTTTTTATTGTTTTAATTTTTTAAAAGAATATTTATTTATTATGTATACAATATTCTGTTTTGCGTGTATACCTGCAGGCCAGAAGAGGGCACCAGACCTGGTTACAGATGGTTGTGAGCCACCATGTGGTTGCTGGGAACTGAACCAGGACCTTTGGAAGAACAGGCAATGCTCTTTACCGCTGAGCCATCTCTCCAGCCCCGTATTCAGTTTTAAAAATAATCTTTCAGATATAGTTATACAATTTTCTCATAACCATCTTGAGTTCAGTATGCTGTATAGTTTTAGGGGCAGTATTCCATTCGCATGCTCTACTCCTGACCCTCCCAGTATTCTATCTGCAATGAAGCATTGGCTCCTTTTGTCATTTTCTCTCTTAATCCTTCTCCATTATTTTAAAAGAGTACTGTAACACTTTTTATCACTCATCAATGTCACTGCTATGGTCTCAGAGATTACCCTGTTTTCAATGAGTAATTGGTCTGCACTATGAAAAAAGTTTAAAAGGTTGTTTTATAGTTTTCATTATACTTACACAGCCCAGTTTGTATCTATTCATTCATTGACTGACAGGTCAGGACCATGCATTGTAGACTCTGAATAATTCCGCAGTGAAATGAGAGTATGGATAGCATGATGAGGACTTGATTCAGTGTCTGTGCTGGGCAGCTTGTTTGCATGTTCCTGAAAACAGGAGTGAGGATTGAGGAAAGAAATAGACAAGAGACAAAAGACAGAGTCAGGAGGGCTTTCAGTGAATACTGCAATAGTCTCAAGTTTATTTCTCATAATTCTTATATACCCCAATCAAAAAGAGAGGGCAATAGACTTCTCTCCCATGATAGATGGGAAAAGAAGCATAATTACTTCTTTACGTTTCAAAACACCTAGTAACCATGGTCTAAGTCAAACAACCTGTTGTCTGGTCTTTGAATAGCAAAGTATCCAGTAGTCACACCTTTGGCCAAACTTCCTGTTATTTGACCAAGAGGAATAACGATAGGTTTGACCTCTTTGAACTTTAGAGAAGGTGAAAGGGATTTAAAACTTTGGGGTCCCAAATTTCAGTTTCCTTTGGGCATACATCCAAGAAAAGTAGTGCTAAATTTCACAATCTCTGTCTATTTAGTTTCTTTATAAGAGTTACATTACTTTTGTAATAACTGCATAAATATTTATTCACATCACTTCCATAATATGCAAGTGTTTGTTTTTACAACTTTGTGAGCATTTTCCATCTATTGTCATACAAATGGTAATATAATTTCCATTGAAATTTGCATATGTAGAGAGCAAGGAAGACCTTCAGTTTAAGAGAGGAAGTGGGGATATATAAGAAATCACACATTGACATACAAATAGAATGAAAAATCTTTTATCACTCGCACACATGTACACATATGACAACTTAATGATTTCCTTAAGTTTCAACACAGTTAAAAATCATAGACACCATTTTTCTTTTTTATTATTTTCTCAGTGGATTTGAAGAATCTTTTAGGGACTCTTGTAAACTCTGCTTCTAACTTGAAGCTTCAGTTTAGGCATATTTATTTATGATTGCCTGTGTGTGTGTGAATGTATGTTTTTACTCACATGGAAGTACACAATTAAGAATGTGCAAAGGTATCAATTTTTAGACGCCGTCCATATATACATGGAATTGCATATAAATATATGCACCCTTAACTCTTCGCAGATAATCCCCATATCCCCTCCCACACAAATTCACATCTTCTCTCATTAAAAAAACCCAGGTCATCATAATTATAGGAAAAAGAAGAATGAGAAGTAGAAGGAGGAGGAGCAGGAGCAGGAAAAGGAGGAAGAGAAGAAGAGTAATTCAGAATAGGACAAAATGAAGAACTCCTAGGCTGAGAGGGGAAGTTAACACAAGTATATACCTTCTTTATGATTCAGAGTCTCTCGCTGCTCTGAAGCTCTTTAAATACACTAGATTGACTTTAGTAAGCCCTTGTGATCTGATTGTCTCCAGATCCAGTTCTGGAATCCCATGAATATGCTGCTATACCTTGCTTTTTATGCTTTATGGACTCTGAAGTACCAAATTCAGATTTTTATGTTTGCATGGTAAATCTTTTACTAACTGAAGTATCTTCCCATTTTCCTCATTTAAGAATTTATAATCATCTAGTCTATCAAGACAAGTTCCATACAATATTCTCTTACAATATGACTAGTGCAATATTTTCCCATTTCATTGCTTTAATATTGATCTCATTCTATAAGATTCATAACCCTAATCTTAAATATTTTTGACTTATTAAATCTGATAATTATATTATTTGAGAATTGTTTCATAACAGAATATTAAGTTGTCTCCTATCATTCATATAACAATACTTCATAAAACACTCATGAAAATTACTTTAAATGTATAAAGCAGACATTAAAAATCTCAATGAACATATAATGAACACAATTAAAGAACAAAAGGGAAATTAGTGAAATGAGAGTGTCTCTATTTCCAGCTATCCAGTGAATGTTTGTCAATGGGCACTTATTCTTATAACTGAAAAAAACATATTTAAACTCTTAGAAAAATGATCACATCTTTGTCCTTGAAGAAGTATATAATTACAGTGGGCACAGTCAAATATAAATCGCCAAAAGATTGTATTTCATGATGAAGTGAGAAAAATAATGAAAGTTATATATCAAAAGGAATAGTGAAGAGAAATCTTTGTCTTGTCCTTTGATTTAAAACTGAAATATATGAAACTCATCAACACAAACATTGCTGGTGAGATGTGAGACTTCATGATGTTTAGCATTAAATACAGTCATAATTTTTTGTGCTAGTTTGATACCTGTTGCTGTGATAAATATCATGACCCAAAGCAGCTTTGAGGCTTTACGTATCTTTTTTTTTGCCCCGTTTTTTTGAGACAGGGTTTCTTCATGTAGCTTTGGAGCCTGTCCTGGGACTAGGTCTTGTAAACAAGGCTGGCATCAAACTCACAGAGATCTGCCTGCCTCTGCCTCCCGAGTGATGGGATTAAAGGCATGCATCAACACTGCCTGTCAGATTTATGTATTTTATAGCTTATACTTGATCATTAAATGAAATAAGGCAGAATGTCAAGTAGAAACAGTGGAAGGAACCACAAAGGAAAGCTGCTTATTAACTTCTCTCTGGCTTACCCAGGACAATAGCTTTCCATTTCCCTAACGTGACCATGGCCACCTGTGCAGAAAATTCGTATTCAATTAGATACACTCGAGTAGAGTTTATTTAATATAGTTACTGATTTTAACTTCAGTATTAAAAATTATGTAAACTATATTTAAGAAAGCTAATTCTCAGTCTGCACTAACAATTGCTAAATATAAAATCACATTTAAGACTACAAATGCATTATTCAAGAATAATAACCCCCATTTCATAGACAATGTTTATTCGAATTTGGTATTTCTTCCATTTATGATCTTAAACAAAACATTTAAAATTGCTAACAAAGCACATACTGATCACATGCTACTTTTACCATTTCAGAAGCCTGTGGTCTGAGAATTAAAATAAAACTTTCATTCCCCAACATGTTTTTTCATATGAGCAGATGCACTTTGGAAGTCAACCTGTAGAAGAATGAAAATAGATCCATATCTTTCACCATGCAAAAAAACTCAAATCCAAATGGATTAAAAACCTCAATATCAGTCCTAACACACTGAGCCTGATAGAAGAGAAAGTGGGAAGTACTCTACAACACATGGGCACAGGAGACAACTTCCTACCTATAACCCCAGCAGCACAGACATTAGGGGCCTCATTAAATAAATGCGACCTCCTGAGACTGAGAAGCTTCTGTAAAGCAAAGGACACTGTCACTAAGACACAAAGGCAACCCACTGACAGGGAGATCTTCACCAACCCCGCAACTGACAAAGGTCTGATCTCCAAAACATATAAAGAACTCAAGAAACTAGACGGTAAAAGGCTAAGCAACCCAATTATAAAATGGGGCACTGAGCTGAACAGAGAATTCTCAACAGAAGAAATTCAAATGGCCAAACGACACTTAAGGTCATGCTCAACTTCCTTAGTGTTCAGGGATATGCAAATCAAGACAACTTTAGAGAAGGGTGGGAGGAGGGGGAGGGAAATGGGACTGGAAGGAGGTGGAAACTTGTTTTTGTTTTTTTGTTTTTTCTCCTTTTCTCAATAAAAAAAAAGTTAAAAAAATAAATTAAAAAAAAGAAAAAAAAAGATACCATCTTACACCTGTCAGAATGGCTGTAATAAAAAAACACCAATGATAGCCTTTGCTGGAGAGGTTGTGGAGAAAGGGGTATACTCATCCATTGCTGGTGGGAATGCAAACTTGTGCAACCACTTTGGAAAGCAGTGTGGCGGTTTCTCAGGAAATTCGGGATCAACCTACCCCTGGACCCAGCAATACCACTCTTTGGAATATACCCAAAGTGGGAATACAACAAAAGTATATGCTCTACTATGTTCATAGCAGCATTGTTTGTAATAGCCAGAACCTGGGAACAACCTAGATGCCCTTCAATGGAAGAATGAATGAAGAAATTATGGAATATATACACATTAGAGTTATGGAATATATACACATTAGAGTACTACTCAGCAGTAAAAAAACAATGCCTTCTCGAATTTTGCACGCAAATGGATGGAAATAGAAAACACTATCCTGAGTGAGGTAAGCCAGACCCAAAAAGAGGAACATGGGATGTACTCACTCATATTTGGTTTCTAGCCATAAATAAAGGACACTGAGCCTATAATTAGTGATCCTAGAGAAGCTAAATAAGAAGGAGAACCCAAAGACAAACATATATGCCTCCTCCTGAATATTAACCTTCATCAGACGATGAAAGGAGACAGAGAAAGAGACCCACATTGGAGCACCAGACAGAAATCTCAAGGTCCAAATCAGGAGCAGAAGGAGAGAGAGCACGGGTAAGGAACTCAGGACCGCGAGGGGTGCACCCACATACTGAGAGAATGGGGATGTTCTATCGGGAACTCACCAAAGCCAGCTGGCCTGGTTCTGAAAAAGCATGGGATACAACCGGACTCACTGAACATAGTGGACAATGAGGACTACTGAGAACTCAAGAACAATGGCAATGGGATTTTGATCCTAGTGCATGTACTGGCTTTGTGGGGGCCTAGGCAGTTTGGATGTTCACCTTACTAGACCTGGATGGAGGTGGGAGGTCCTTGGACTTCCCACAGGGCAGGGAACCCTTTGGGCTGACAAGGGAAGGGGACTTGATTGGGGGAGGGGGAGGGAAATGGGAGGCGGTGGCGGGGAAGAGACAGAAATCTTTAAGAAATAAATAAATGTAAAAAGAAGTAAAAAAAAATGCAACTTTTCCTTTCTTTAGGTGCACTTAGGGATATTTCTAGCTTCGTATCTGTGGAATCATATTTATCCAAGGTCATTCACTTAAGTTTTAAATTACATAGTATTTTTAGATGCACATAAGTAACTGTCTAATAGATGATAACTTTTTGTGAGTTGTAATCTCTTTATTGTAAAGTTTGGTTTTACTCGCATTTTTTTCTTTTTTTTCTGTTACTGATCAATCACTCTTAATAAAACGAATACCTAAATTTCTTTTCAGCTTGTTGTGTCTCCACTGCATGGATCTTTGTAGGACCCTGCTACTCTAAATAGAATTCTTTATTTGATAAGCAATATGTTTATCTGCTGAAATCAAACTATCGGTCTTTTTGTTTATGGTGAGCTATAGTTGTATTTTATCTTATGTTGTTTTTATAGACCTTCCCAACTGACTAAACCATTATTGATATTCAATGAGCATTTGGTGAGTGAGAAAACAAATAACTGTTTCTCTAGATTCCTTAAAAGTTGTCTGCAGTAAAGAAAAAATCTGGAAAGTTTGTGACTAGCATTAAGTGTAAATATTCTGCACTTTTTTTATTCTACTGTTATAGGTATCAGGTCTTTCTTAACAAGAATTCAGCATTTAACTAAAGTGATAAGTGTGAACACCTTGATGCTTTTTGACTCATTATCCATTTAATTCTATTCAGCATGATTTTAAGTGTATTCAGATTTTAAACGTGATATGCACAATAACATTAATCCAAATATTTGATTACCTGTAATAACATATTTCTCTGTCATTAAGATAACAGATGATTGATTATTCTTGTACTGAATTAAAATTCTTGCTAAATGAATCTATTTAAATCTAACATTAAACTCTCATTCTGACTGATTAATATCCACTGATAACTTCTGATACTGAATTAATATGTTTAATGGTTGAGAATCATCACATTCATGTCAGGGCTGAATCAGTAACTAACACACATTTTGTACTTGTCAAGATATTTGTTCCTTATCATTTATAAGGGATATTTAACACTGTAGTTTCTTGTTATGATATATCTAAGCAACAATAAATATTTCTCTTTGGGAAGAAAGGTTGTTTCAGTCTTATCACACATTGTATTTTCTAATTTTGAAATTTTATGGGCACTGAGGAACTAAAAGTAAATAAAATATCTTAAAATGATCTCTTCTATTTTTAAGGCAATAAAGCAGTAATCTGAACCCTGATCATTTGCTAGCATAAAAATACCCCCATCATAGGAAGGCCTGTGTTATGGTCCAGCCAGTCTTGGCTACTAAATTTACTAGTAATCAGTCTATAGCAGTTGGAACACACTGCTATTTGTTGCTTTGCTTTTCCATTAATCCTACAAACAGTTAGTTCCTCTTCTTTAAGTGTAAGCTAAAAGTAACCTGGAATGGAGTAGGTTTCCTGCTTCATGGAAATGTCTGCTGGATACTATGGGGGGCCTGTAGGCTGAAGATGGATGCCCCAATGGTACAGAAGAGCTTTGGGTGACTGTACAGGCAGCGAGATGTGTCTATCTTATCTCGAGTTTTGGAAGTTGCTTACTTCCTGTTTACTTAGGTCATATTATATCCTTCTGGAGTCATTGATAGAGTTAAAAAATAGATAGATAGTTATAGTTTTCCTTTGTTATGATAAAAGAAAAATAGATATAAATATTGTAACTGTAATTCTTGCTTGATAACTGTTTTGTTATATGAAATTTTACTATGTTAAAGCCTTCCTTTTTGTTTAAACAGAAAAGGGGAAATGTTCTAGGAGGCCCTTCATTTATGTGTTGCTTTCATTGATGAATTAATAAAGAAACTGCTTGGCCTGATAGGGCAAAGGTTAGGTAGGTGGAGAAGACAGTACTGAATGCTCGGAAGAAGGGCAGAGAGAGAACCACCCTGGAGCTTCCAGAATCAGACATGCTGAATCGTTCCCAGTAAGCCATGACTCATAGTGAATACAGATAACCAAAAATGGGTTAAATCAAGATGTGAGAGTTAGCCAATAAGAGGCTAGAGATAATGGGCCAAGCAGTAATTTAATTAACACAATTTCTGTGTGGTTAGTTTGGGTTTATGCTAGCCGGGCAGCTGGGACCAAAAGCAGGCCCTCCCCCATCAACACTGGAAAGCAGTTTCTCTGCCTGAGTCATGTAGGCCAGGATACTATTATGTAAAAGGGTGGGGGTGAGTGTCAAAGTGTTGCTCTCAAATGTGAAATACTAATAGTAACTGACCTCCTTCTCCTAAGAACACATATGAAACATTCTCAGACATTGTATTGTTTTCTAACTGCCTGGTTACCAGGCCTTTTTAAGAAGGTCAGAAAAATGTTATTTGTACTTAACTTTTAATTGGAAGAAATTTCTGAGAATTCAGAAAATGAAGAATTCTAAAAGAAGATATCACTACTAAAACCAACACATTTGGTAAAGTATTCTCAGATTTGTGTGATTTCTTTTTCTCAATCTCATTTTCATCATTTTTTGACCTTCCTTACAGATTGGTTACAAATATTAAACAACTATTTCATTAGTTCATTCTATTTAATTACATCACCAGTGGTTTTCTTCATAATTCCTTCTTCTTTTTAGGTCACAGATGCCTAAAAACAAATTGGTTCCAGAACAAGACATTTCAGTCTTGGGCTGGCTGACTCACTCAGAGAAGAAACACATTCTTTTCTAAGTCTGGCAACCTGTATTGGTATCCATAGGATAGAAGGAAAAAACAGCCTTCTATAAGTATATCCTCTAACCTCCATGTGTTGGTGTATGCATGCCTCCTTTCCTACACAATACACAATAATATATATGTTTTCAAATGGTTTTAAAAGAAATTTTATTTGTATTTTCTTTCCTTCCTAGTATTTGGATAGTGGTAGTGCAGAAACCTTTAAACTTCTCATGAGACACTGATGCTATGTCCTATTTTTGGTTTTCTCTGTTTTAAAGTAATAATAAAATGAAAGCCAAGTAATGTAACCTTTAGAATATTGATTTTCTTTGAAACAAGCTTTGCCAGTATAGAAGGCTAGGTTGTCAGATGATATCTAGAGATTCAGATGATACCTCAAGATTCTCAAGGACCAAAATGAATAAAAATAAATGTGTAAAAGTCTTAAGAGCCCCTTACAAAGACCTTTACAAATGTCTCACAGCAAATTACACAAAGAGAACTGCACAAGATTTTGCGATTAACTGTTACAAACTAAGAGCTGTGAAACTATTAAACTCTGGATGAACTAAAAATCTTGTCTTAGGAGAAGTTAACATATGTACCTATTAAATATACATGTTTATCAAAGGCAAAGAAGATGTCATTTACATCATTATTCAATTGATTTACTTATAAATATGATATAATTTTATGAAACTACACATTGCATTTCCAAAGTCCTAGTCAATACGAATGGGTGATAACTATCATTTAGATATCTGGGGCAAATTTGGAAACTGGAACTCATATTTTTGTCACATGGAATCCAGGCTGCCTTTTAGTGCCTTTGCAAGTTACAGACCCTCCTCTCCCAACCTACAGCCTTTTCATCCCTAGTTTCTACTTTGTCCTCGGTTTGTTTTAACTTTACTACCTGTTCTGCTGCATGCACTGAAAATTTTTCAGACACATATCTACTATTTGAGAAACACATACCTCTATATTTCCTTCATGACCCATTTATTAAAAGGATAAGTATTATTAAAGACAAATATATGTAAGCATGTGGATTCTTTATAACCAGATAATTTCAGCTATAGTAAGAAACAAATACATTTTCCACAATCATATTAGCTTATAAATGGAAAATATTGAGTCAAAGATGATTACATAATGAGGAAAACAGTAGGTTTATACATAGAAGAACAGATTCAGACAGAGTAATGAAATTCAACATTCCTAGACATGTCAACATCCTTCTGTGCCCATGGTAACTTCCCTCATTATTCATTCAGAATTTATACAAGAAATGTTATAATGCAGCATCTTCTTTTAAGAATAAAATTATTTTTATTTTTTTAATATCAAAACATTGCCCAAGAATATACATAGACACACACACACATATATACATGCACATACGCACAACATATATAAAGAGGTATACACCCAAACAGTTTAACATAAGCAATAGATTAATTATACAAACATCTATAAGTTATAATTAAACACCATGATATGATGTGAATTTTGGTACTTTCATATATTCATGTAACCAGTATACCATGTTTGTGTGTAAGACCTGTATGAGTTAGTTAGGTCATGAGAGCTGAGAACTCTGCTTCATGTGTGCCTTTTAAAATAAAAAGATGAGGGTTTGGATGTTCTGTTTTAATCACAGCACTTAGGAGAGAAACTGATGAATAGGTGAAAGGTTTAAACAAGATTACCTCCTAAAAAGAGTTTTAGTCTAGTCAATTCTGTAATAAGGAATTGTTTAAGCAACAACAGCAGCAACAGACACTCATACCAACAACTGCATCTAAAACACACACACACACACACACACACACACACACACACACCTGAAAATGTAAACAAAATACTTTAAAAGAAAGCTTTCAGGGATACTTTGTCTCTCACTGCCCTACTTCTCACTGTGTATTTCCCATACCTGCTATTTACAGATAACCAGAAAAATCCTATTTTACATATTTTTTTTCAAATTCTAAATGTTGCTCAAAACAGTTGTATAAAAACAAAAATAAATTTGTAGTCTAAATCATTCTGTAGATAAGGAGGATGATATTTCAAAAATATTGACTTTGATTTCAAACAAATCTGTCAGATGCTGCTCAGAATGTAAAATGTAATTTTGAAATGATATCAATCAAGATCTATTTATGATTCAGTTGTCAAAACTAGTCATTTATTTGTTTAATCTTGGATATTCTGATATGATAGCTGATCCATCTTTATCTCCCTTTTGGATTATTCCTTCAGCCTCCAACTTCTCTGTGATTTTACTCTGACTTTTTTATTTTTTTTTTGTCGATTCTTCATAGAGAAGCCACTATGATATTGTCTATACATGAGAAAATACATGCCAATCTCTAGTCAAAATCTACTTAGAAGCTTCCATTTGTATTAAAAATCAAGTCCTTTTTGTAACATCTGAGATGATTTGCCCACCGTGATGTGTTCTCACTCATGATCGAATCTACCACATTTAAGTCCTCCAGTCTGCATGGCCATTTGACTCATTACATTTCCTGAAGTTTCTCTAAAACTCCAAGTAGGCTTTTCTCTGAGTGTGTTGGTATATTATTTTCATTTGAGTTTGTCATTCTAAATATGTCAGTCTTGCAAGGTCTCCTGTCACTCTCATGCACTTGTTAATAAACCACTCTTTCTAAGCCTTCTCCTGCCTTTCTTATATAAAATGGCATCCTGTAGCATTCCTGTCTGAGTCATTGAAAAAAATCAGTTATATTTACAATCTAGGATTCACTGATATATACTTTACTACGTGATAGTGGTTTGTTTTCATTCTCACCATGGCTATCTTAGTTAGGGTTTCTATGGCTAAGATAAAACATATACAGAAGCAACTACTGTAGAAAAGGATATATATATATATATATATATATATATATATATATATATCATAACCACATCATAGCATATCACTGAGAGTGTCCAGAGCAGTAATTCAAACAAACAAACAAACAAACAAACAACAGAATGTAAAAGCAGGAACTGAAATACAAGTCATGGAGAACAGTTGCTTAGTGGCTTGAGATTCATGACTTGCTCAGGTTGCTTTCATGTTGCACCAAAGACCACTAGTCCAGAAGTGACATTCTGCAAAGTGAGATGGACCCTCCTACACCAATCATCAATCAATAAAATTTCCCATAGTCTTGTAAGAATATCAGTCTACTGGGAATATTTCTTCAGTTGAGGTTCTATTTTCCAAAATGACTTTAGCTTATGTAAAGCTAATATAAAATCAGACAGCACAATGCAGTATCCTTCTTCAATGTCCTAAAGTTATCAAGTTATTATTTTATGTAGAAAAATAAACAAACAAAAAAAGCTATTGGTCGGGCGGTGGTGGAGCATGCCTTTAATTCCAGCACTCAGGAAGCAGAGGCAGGCAGATCTCTATGAGTTCAAGGCCAGCCTAGTCTACAAGAGCTAGTTCCAAAACAGGCTCCAAAAGCTACAGAGAAACCCTGTCTCAAAACAACAACAACAATAACAACAAAAACAAAAAACAAAAACAAAAACTGTTGAAGCCTACAGTTGATACAAACTAACTTTTTCTAAGGTTTAAAACAGATTAAGTTCATAGTTAGTTTGAAAATGGGCGTGGGACACTCAGATAGTAGCAGAGAGCTATTTCATATTTTTTGATAGTTATTTTAATAAAGTGAAGGGACAATGGGTGAGCCAAATCTAAGAATATTTTGAAGATTTTTAAGAGATACCTGTTTGAATGAGCATGTTGGCACATGCCTTTAATCCCAGCACTCTGTTGTCAGAGGCAGACAGATCTCTGTGAGTTCAAACCATTCTCGTGCACAGAGGGTATTCCAAGACAGCCAGGGCTACACAGAGAAAGCCTGTCTCAAAAAGCCAAAAATAAAAAAAATACACTATTAGTAAATAGCTAAATTATGTCATGAGTCTCTTAACTCCATATAGTAATGAAAATCCACTTGCTAAATATTAAAGTTAGGTGCAAGTAAGTATATTTTCATATTTTATACTTCTATATGTGTCGTTTTTTAAATGTATACTTAGAGATTATAACAGAGTAGCCAAACAGAAGTGAAGGTCTGTAAGTAAATTTTTTTTCTTTGAAAATCTTCTACCTGATTATTTATCATCCATATCTCAATTTTCATTTCTAAGTTTTCCTTTTTTTATTCTCTACAGATCTTTGATTTAAAATCACCCCCTACTTTGCATTCTCAAATATTTTTATTCATACTGTTATACCTCCAGTTTTTACTTGCTGCTCTTAACCTAATTTTGGGAATATTTATTTGTTTAAGCTTTCCCACACTACAAATGCAAGCTCTTTTTTTTTTTTTTTGATTTTTCGAGACAGGGTTTCTCCGTAGCTTTTGGTTCCTGTCCTGGAACTAGCTCTTGTAGACCAGGCTGGCCTCGAACTCACAGAGATCCACCTGCCTCTGCCTCCCGAGTGCTGGGATTAAAGGTGTCCGCCTCCACCGCCCGGCTTCAAATGCAAGATCTTTAAAACAGAGAATTTCATGTGAATTCCTTGTCAAAATATTACCTATGCTGATAATATCTATTCAACCAATTAATTCAATGAATATCTATAATAAACATACACAACATAGCATAAATGACCATAATGTCAAACTACATAAATATGTAAGTAAATATTTGAATAAAACATAGATAAGTATTTATAAGTGGATTTGGTAACAAATTTGGTTTTTAAATAGTCAACAATTCCATTATTATTAATATATGAATATTGTTGGAGGAGGGTCCACTTGTTTGTCCCAGCCACCCAGTTAGCTTAGCCCTAAAATAACCACACAGGAATTGTATTAATTAAATCACTGCTTGGCCCATTAGTTTTACCCTCTTACTGGCTAACTCTCAGATCTTTATTTAACCCATTTCTATTAATCCATATAGCACTATGTGGAAGTGTCTTACGAGGAAAGATTCAGCATGTCTGTCTCTGGTGGCTCCATGACATTCCTCTCTGACTCTGCTTTCTTCCTCCCAGAAATTCATTTAATTTTCCCCACCTACCTAAGTTCTGCCCCATCAAGGACCCAAAGCAGTTTCTTTATTAACCATTGAAAGCAACACAAAGACAGAAGGACTTTTTACACCATAGTATGATAACAAGATAGAACTTCATATTACAGGAAGCTTTTGTGGCTGTAATATCTATCAAAACATTTGAAGAAAATACATGTAGAAGACCTAAACAATTACAAATATATGAATTGCTAAATAACAAAAAATAATTTTCATAACAGAAAACTGGTCAATGACATAAAAATGAATATTAAGTAAAAATTTTAAATTCTGAATAATATAGGAATTCCTTAAGACTGTAATCAATATCAACTGGAAATTTAGTTGGTCATTGAGCAATTCACATGATTTTGTGCTGCCAAACAAGTAAAATTACAAATGGTTAAACAAATCATTAAACATTATATTTTTAGATGAAAACCAATTTTACTAATATATCTTAATTTTATAGAAAATGATTTTATTATGAATTTTCATATATGCATATTATGCATATTTTATGGGAAAGGATATTTGAGAAATGAATATTATTGACAGATATATATATATATATATATATATGCTATAGATGTTGTTCATTAATGCTTTGACAATCAATTGGATAGCTGGAAGAAGTCTGACAAACTAGAATTAATTTTGAATTTTCTTGTTAATTTTCCATTCATATTTAATTGACTATGAAAAATGATATAGGCATGGAGAGTTATGAAAACAGTAATATCCAATGCAGAGAGGGAAAGCTGTAAGAAATGTTATCCTAGGAAAACTTGGTGAGAATGTATGAAAAGTATGTATGACTATGACAAAGTATTTAAAACGTGTTATAGAGACTTGCTGTTCATAGCTATAGTTGAACTCGAGTTATTAAGGACATTAGAGATTTTGACAAATACTTGTTAATATCACAGTGATAAAATATCTCCCAAATAAAAAACACTTCACAATGAAAATGATAGTGGCAATGAGCGTAATAACTAGGTGCCGAGCACCGAGCCCCTGTGTCTGCGCTCTGCACTAGAACCCAGTTCGCGAGCTTCGGGCAAGGGACTGGAGGTTGAGAATATGGACGCAGAGACGGACCTCCAAACGCTAGTTCAGAAAGCCCACCTTTAATTAACACCATGTAGGCTTAAATACACTGCAGTCAATGGCCAACAGGTGAAAATCACATCCTCTGATCCTCTAAGCTAGGCACAGCTTCTAGTAACTTTAATTAAAAGGTTCTAGGAGGGAAAAGCAGCTGAAAGTCAGGACTCCATTAGTCCCAACAACTAGGAGTTACTTAAATATACTGAAATTAAAGCAGAAATGGAGGGCAACTGAGAACAGGTTTCTTACACTTCATAAGGGAAGATAAGAGACTTACAGGGACTCTGATTTTCTAAAAGATTTGTGTTTGTGCTAAACATCTCAAAAATTTTAGGCAGGGGATTTAAAACAATGTATTTCCTCCCAACAAGAAATCAGAGGAATTCTGCAATGGGCTACCTTACTAATATTTTCCTAGGATTTTTGAGGGTAAATGTGGACCTAGAGTTATGTTTACTGGAGAAACACCAGCTCTCTCTGTAGGGAATCTGATGGTGAAGTGGTTTGCCTATGTTTCAAAACTTCACAGTTTACACAATCCTTTGTACACTTTTATTCTGTAAATAAAGACAAAATTTATGTATTTTTGAACCTTATGTCCTACATAGCATAAGAGTTATTTCTAAGTTTTACAAAGTTTAATTATTTAGAATATTATGATATTAATAGAATGGTGGCTGTGTCAGAGGAAGAGCGGGTGGCAATAGACTTCAGGATATCAGCCCGCTAGGAAACAAAACTCTGATAGGTGAATATCAGATAGGCAAGGCCCCAGATGTCTCTCGGTACTGCTTTGTCTTTGCATATTTGCAATTTCCATATTTCGCTGGTATCTGCCATGGTTTGAATGTAAGTGTGGAGATCCCCACTGATCCTAATGTAATATTATTATCTCATGGAAATATCCTGTTTTACTTGGCATTTTACCTGTGCATTAGTGTGAACATTATTTCCTCCTGAGTTGTACTGTCGATCAAATCAAAGATTTTATACAATAACAGGGTTAGTTAAAATAGAATTTTGATGATTGAGGGTCTTTAATAAATATAGTAAAGAGTTATCATAGATGTCACTTTATGGGAAAAATAATTTGGTAAAAATGTTATCCTACACCCGATAACGTAGGGACTACAGAAGATAGAAATTAGAAACAAGGAAATATCATATAACTAGTTTCTCTTGAGGAACCATATAGAATGTGGCATATATTAATTATTAGGAAAAGAAATTGTGTTCCAGAATCCTAAATAAATCAAGTTCTTTTCATCTTAATGTGAGGATATATGTTCACAGTATTTTGTATACATCATAGCTGAAAAAAAATTAAATAATGACTTAAGGTTAGGTTAAGATGATTTTGTTCATGGCTTTGAGACTAAAAAATAAATATCTTAGAAAACAGCTTACTCATAATTTAAATAGAAGAGTGAGGTCCTATTTGAGGTCAAGATACAAGACAGAGAGCCTATTTATTGCTGGTTAATGTTTCTTTCCCGCTAGGATGGTTTGGTGACAAAGAATGATGATTAATTTCTTGTACCCAGTTAAGTCCCCAGCTTTCTGATATAAAAATATCTTGACAAATGGTTATGTATCCTGTGGCTTTAAAGAAGAGATGGCTGATTGTTTTTAATTTATAAAAGTTTTGATTTTTGTATGTGAAGTTTAAGATCTCTTATAAGATTATCTTTTGAGATAAATAATTAAGTGACTGGTCCTTTCTTTGTAACCACAAAATGCAGCCTGCCAGTAATAGAACTGGCTGAGAAAAATATCTTGATTGCTTATACTCTTGTAATCTGTAACGAGTTGCTTGTGTATGAATTTACATGGTTTCTTAGGATGACTAACATTTCACCTGTAATACATAAAATGTTTGAACATGTAAGGGATATGGAAAACATGTTGCTTTTTTACTTATATTCATTGCAATCATTCACTTAAAAGAAGACTGTATCCACACTTTAATATTGCTTGAAAGATTCTACTGGAATATGTAAGCTGTAAGGGAAAACATCAAGAATGAAAGAAGGAAGACAGAAGGATAAAATGTTGAAGGTAAGTAAGACGACATCAAGATAGACAAAATGGAAACATCAAAAATATAGCGTTGAATGAGTAGCAGAAAGAATAGTAAATGAAGAACTACGTTTTGGCCCTCTTCAAAGTTCCTGTGTGTCTGTCCAGTAGTTAACCTACTCTGCTTCTTCAGTTTCTCTGACCTGATGAAGGCATGCCATTCATAAGCACCCTAGGTGAGATCCTGACATGTTCAAGGTGTATGTGTGTTATGGTGGAGATGTATGTATGTGTATGTTTCCCTTTTCATTGGCCCCAGAGAGTCAAGTTTTACTCCCTCAGATAGAAAATTCAAGTTGAGTGATTAATTAGTGGATACCGTTGTTCTCCCTCAAACCCTAAACTGCTGGAGACTGGTGTTAACAGCAGTGGTATACTATTGATTTCTTATTCCAACCAAAGTATTACATTTCTTTTAACCCAATGTTTATTATTGACATAATATGGATATAACGATTATTGTCTTTACTGAGTCTTCAGTTCAATATTTGACGTAGAAATAACAATAGAAAACTAGTCGATTTGACTGGTGCATGAACATTGATGAAAGAGATTCTAGAAATAGGAAGCACATAATAATAGAAACACATTTACTGCTATTATTAACATGCATAAGCAATTCTAATATATATATATACCTAGAATCTCATGACATTTGCAATTTAAGAAAACAAACTGAATGCAATTTTCTCCAACTACATTTTATCCTTGGTCTTTCTTGTATGCTTTGAATAAATTGAAAAACACTTGATGATATTTGTTTGAAAAGTTAATATTGTAGAAGCATGTTTATTAAAGTCTGTAATATCTTTAAAAGGAAATCAACAAAGCAAACATCTATAAACGAATCATACTTATCAATGACAATAATTGTTGATGGATTCTTTAATCTTTGAATATAAACTTTATTTCTCTTACTTTTGAATCATCCAGTAGTAGCAAAGTAGACAGGTATGTACATATGTTAAAGTACTCAGTTATAAAACCAAAAATTGCATAATAGAAGTGATAAATATATTAATTAATTTTATGAAAGATTACATAGGTCCAAAAATAAATAATGTGTGGTTTGTCTTTATGAATTTATATGCAACAACATTTTATTCAGTATAGTGGTCTGAACTTAGACCAAGGCTATTTTCAACAGTACATTTAGGATTGTGATATAGTTGTGAAAAAAAAAAAGATTTCTAAAAAAGTTTAAGGCTGTCTGAGCCAGTTTGTTTTTTTTCAAAATCTCAAGGAACATCAAGATAAATCTGACCTTTCATATATAGAAAGAAAACACCTAAAGGGGAAAATTTATGAGACATCTGCCCTTACTTAGGTTACAGGTAGTATTAGAGGAAAGAAACAAGGAATTGGGGTAGGGTAAGGAATGCCATCTCAATGCCTTCAGATACTAATCCTCAGAATTTGCACCAGTAAAAACATTGATGTCATCTTTGCCAGTGTAACTGATTAAAGGATCTACAGGCCATATTATAAGAAAGGATCCTGAATCAAAAGACAGATATTCTTATAGAAGGGTATATATGCTTTCTTCATAAAATTTAATTATTAGTTCTTTGTATATTTTTCACAATGTATTTTGGTCTTAATCATTCTTCCAATTATTTCCAGATCCACCATTTCTTCCCCATTCATACTCTCCTATTTTTTGTACCTTGGCCAGATTTAGGTCTCTGGGTTAGTCAGCATCTACTGCCAAAACAGTAGTATTCGATGAGATTTATGAGATGCACTAATCGATGCATATGAATAAGGCACTGGGAGTCACTTTAATACTATTCATGTTTAGAGGTGAGTAATAATAAGTTCTCCCATTGGCCTATGACCTACCCACTCAATAGGATTTTTGCCCTGATAATGGTGCTTAATTGGTTTCAACTTATGAACAGGGCCTTGAATCCAATTAAAAAGTGTTATTTACTCCTTTGAATTCATGTCCTTATTTCACCTGTTTGCAAGATTCACAGGCCAGTTATTATAGTTCATGGGATTTATAGGTTGGTTCTTCTTTTTTTGGCAGATACCATATGAAACACTGTCAAAACTATAAAAGATACTCAGTAGGGGACGAAGCTTCCAGGTCAGCATTAGATTGATTTCTCCAAGTTTTATGACTCAAATAGTGTCTCCAGCAGCAATGTGTACTTTTAAGTTCTGGAGGGTAACGAAGAGCATTATTAATACACTGGAATATTTAGATGTGGTGATCTATTGTCAACAAATCCAAAAGAGGTAGCCTAATTTTCCAAATGGAATTCACATTTGTTAGCATATTCTTTAGAATATCCTATAGAAAGGTTTTTAAATCTTTATAGAGTAATTATATTTAAAATATTCAAGTATGTATGAAATATATGTGTGAGTGTGTTGTGTGTGTGAGTGTGTGCATTTCTGTGTCTGAGTGAGTGTAGGTATGTGTGTTATCTTCCATATAAATGGAACATGCTAGAATAGCAAATTTCCTTATAATTTTTGAAATGTTTTTAGTCTTACTTACCCCTTTCAATATTCCATCTTCTCTGCCTCTGTCCATTTAACCCTTTCTTTCCCATTATTCCCATTTAACAACCACATCAACACTTAATGAATGGGAATTTATGAAACTAAACGATTCTGTATAACAATACATGCCATCATTTGAGGGGATCAGGTAGCCTATAGAAAGGATACAAATCTATACCACCTATACTTCTGACAGAGGGCTAGTGTCTATAATACAAAAAGAGCTAAAACCACTAAACATTTAGATAAATATTTCAAATTTTATATTTTATGCATAATATATGCATAAAATATTATGCACAATATACGCATAATAATTACTTGTGAAAATGCTATACATTTTTAGTACACTTTCATCAGTAAGTATATGGAATAAGGAACAAAATAAAATAGTGAACTATGAAATTCAAAGACTGGAAAAATTTTTTAAATGTTTGATATCCTTAGCCATTAAAATGCATATTCAAACTCTCTTGAGAGCTAATTTTACCTTAGTCACAATTATTAAAATTAAGAAAAAGAATAGCAGTAACAAAAGAAAACCACATACCACCCATAAAAATAAACAAAAATGATAAAATATGTTAGTTTTGATGTTAGGAAAGAGCAACATTATTCACTATGGAAAGCAAATCTGAAGTATTTTAATAAGTGAGAAGTGGATTTGTCACACGGTTCAGCTATATGCCCTTTGAATGTAACCAAAGATTCCATGTTTTACGATGAGATAATTGTTCCTACAGATTTATTGCTGCTTTAGTCACTGTAGCCAGTAACTTTAAACAGACTAGTTGTCAATAATCTGATTAAAGTGCACTGATAATGTCAGATATTTACATAAAATTATTATGTAAATATTAAAAAATATAAAATTTGCAATTATATGAATAGGTCTGGAATCAGCCATTCTGCCTGAATTAACCAAAAACCTGAAGAGCAAATGTCAAATATTTTTTATTTGTTCTTTATATCTTCAGATGTATTTGCTACACTTGCAGTTGGAGATTTACATGCACACACACACACACATAAACTCTCTCTCTCACACACACACACACCACGTGCATTCATGCAAACACACACAAGACTATGTAAAAATAGATAGCAAAAGTATTTTTAATTGTTCTACCTTTGAACTATTCGTGACGCAGAAACAAGGAAATAACTATCTATAACTGGCTAATGCTGGAAGAGGCAAGTTATTTATTAGACTTCCAACTTCTACCAACCTCCAGTTGAGGCCCCATTTTTGATCAATTTTATCTCAGTCTGTGTTAATCTCTAACATAGTTATAAACCTAACACAAAAACCATATATAGAATATATTTTAACATTTTTCAGTGTTAAGGTTGTTTGAATAATTCATAAAAACACTGAGATATAAAATAACTTAGCCTCAAAAAATTCAGTATAACTTCAGAGCTTATGTAGAAAAGTTCCAGTAATACCACTGAGGAAAGAAAAAGTAAGCTGCAGCTTAGTTATAATACATTGCTTGTGGAAATGAAAACATTTACCATAAGACAGTTAAGAATTACACATACTACAGAACTAGATAGGCAATGGTTGACTATCAAGTAAAGAATTAGAATAATGATTATCAGATACATGGTTGTTTAATATCAATTAGAAGAACATACCTTATTTCTGAGATGGCAATATTTCTGTTTAATATCATAGGCAGACTAAAGGAGAAGTAAATATGACGTTTTAAAAACCTCCATTTTATGGAAAATTCACAATACTATTTAGATAATAAATTTCATGTGAAGTATTAGAAATTTAATATAGCAAACTTGAACAATTCTATGGAATATTAACAAATCCTTGAACACTACATCTTATGAGACTTATACAATTAGTGAAATTAGCAATTGAAAATCATATCATAAGAAAATCTTTGATTATGTTGAACACTTAATATCTGTAATTATATATAAATAGAATAGACCTCATCTAGATAAATCCTGATTAAACAACAAAATATAAAAGGTGATTCAGGACATAAAATGGTATAATCCAAAAAGAAAATACAGATAACATGTAAGAATAAAGAAAAACTGAGGCAAACTGAGTACAGATGTAACATGCATACTCCAAGGCACTAAAAGTAGCAACCCTGAAATGAAAGAAAGAACAAGACAGCAAAATGTAATGACAAGTGAGGCAGGCAAACTGAGGGAATAAATTAAGGAGAAATAACACAATTGAATGCCATAGAGTGGAAATGAAGCAGAAAGGAGATAATCGATAGTGTGGAAAGACAAATCAACTCCACACAGAACAAGCTTTAAGACAATCATACCTAATGTGAAAAAAAAATGGCAACTACAGCCAGCTAGTATGAAGGGCACAGTGGATAAGGCTGACAGAAGAAATGATCTTGGCCATAAACCTTCTAGTATATTTGAAATAAAGCAAAGGAAATGAACTGAGAACTGCTGAAATTATATATCTATATCTATCTATCTATCTATATATATATATATATATATATATATATATAATATTTCACACATATATGATCCATGTATATATATGCATCTTTATATACATATATGAATGCATGTATTTCACACACCTTAAAGGACACTCTATGACCGTAACTTACAACATTGATCAAAATTAAAATTGCTTCACTCTGCTTATTGTCTGCTTCTGCTCTTATCTTTCTTCCTATTAGAAATAAACAATTCTGGTGAGAAAAGCAGCTATGCTAACTACAGATCTTCCCCTCTCCCTACTCTACTCCAAATTCAATACCCCAGTACCATGACCAGCTCTGTAGAAGGCCATCTTATGTGGTTTCCCCTGCCTCTCTGCCCCTATATCCAAAAGTTCCTGCAGATCTTCTCCTTTAACCCTACTCCCCATCCATACCGTTATTACAGGCCACAACTGCAGCAGGCATTCTCTTAAACCCCAGCATCCAAGCAAGACAGAAACGTAGGGCAGCAAAGCAAATAGGTAGGCCTCAGATCTTCACTCTTGTCCATAACCAATATGGGAGTCCCCTTTCTTCTACTATAGCAGACTACCTGTTGTGACCTCTCTCCTTAATCTCTGTCCCCATTCCCAAGACCATCAATGCCTGGTGGAAAACCCTGATTTTCATCGCTCCTCTAGACTACTTCACTCCTCCAGCCAATCCCTATTCTTGCTTATCAGTTCCCAATAACTAGAAATATGTTTTTCCCAAACCCCCAGTGGTCACACCAATAAAGATCTCAGAAGGATTGCCTACTAAGCAATGTACAGCTACCACACTCTTCTAACAACCAGAGAGAGCAACAGAAAAAAAAAATGAGCAGAATATCCACCTGATAGAGATAAGACTGCATATCAACAACTAGAATTACAATCATCCCAAACCCAGATGCCTGGACAACAGATTAAAAGTACAATCAGTAACACCCATGACAATATTTGTTTCCCAGCAACCTTACTCACAGTGGAATAGTGAAACCTGTCTGGAAACACAAGACAACAAGCTTAAAATGATCTTTATGAATATGATAGAAGTTCTTAATGAAGAAACTAATACTTAAAAAAATATTTGAAAGCACAGTAGAAGGAAAGAAATAAAACAGTTCAATATCTAAATTCAGAAATAAAATCAATAAAGAAAAACAGAGAAATCTGGAAATGAAAGTGTTAGAGACTTGAACAGGAATCCTTAGAGGAGACAATCCTCACCAAGAGAATTCAAGAGATGGAAGATTCTTACTATAGTAGATTGGAACAAATACAGAAACCCAAGTCAGTTATTAAGCAGAGACTGAGAGGCTTTGGAATATTCATCCCTAAATAAGATATTTCTATCACCCCAAGAATTGCAAGGTCCAGGGAAGCTGGATGAACAGTATACTGAATGATTGCAAGAACCATAGGGGGTGGAGGATGTCAAAAAACCAACCTTTTCTAAATCATCAAATTTGGTGCACATATGGACCCACAATATTAAAGAAGCAAGCACAGGGCCTTCACAGCTCTATTCCCAATGGGGTCCTAGAACTAAAAGGAGAAGTGGACACATTCCCTCATTCATACCCTAGAAGCAATCTCCAGTGCATGACCACTTGGAAATGACAATATAATTTACAACATGTGAACTTTTACTGTGGAAATAAACTAATCTCAGCAGCAATAGACAACTTGCAGAAAATAAACTCAAATGTATTGTTAAAGATTGCTATTCTCATAATATCACGCCAGAGCTTTTCTTTTTTCTTTCATTTTATTTCAATATTTTTTACTCTCATTTTCCTACAGGCCCTCTGCAAATATATTATGGCTTCTATTATGTGACTGTGACATTCCTGAGTGGGACAAAATTGGTATTTGTTTCTTATGCCTTCTCTTGTGTTCTTCTACTTTTTTTTGTCCTATTCTGATGTTAGTTTTTGCTTTATCATATTTTACCATTATACTACATTACTATCACTTAGAAGCCTGTTTGTTTTCTAATGAGAGACACTAAGAAGATGAATGAGAAAGAAATGAGATGTGGGGAGAAACTGAGAGGAGAAGGGAGAGGAGAAACTGAAATCAGGATATACTATGTGAGGGGAAAATCAATTTTCAATAAAAGAAAAATAAAAACAAAAGAAATAGAATTCAATTACTGCTTCACTGATTTGAGATTTTTTAAAAAAAATGACACTTTCTTAAATCAATGAAACTTATAAAGACCTCCACTCTTCTTTTCATCTTGTAGCTTCCTGTAAAATCACTGGATGCCCATGACTGCCCTTCCAAGTCTCACTGTGTCTCTCCATTACACCTTCCAATTGCAAATCCACTCCATGGGTAGGAAACATAATTTATCTAAGGAAAACAACAAGAAACAAACTTTAGTTTGGGGTTATGTACAGCTGAACTCAACTTTTATGAACCACTGTTTTAACAAATCAATCAGTATGAAAACAAAGATAATAATTTTTTAAGACCCAGAATTTCTAGGTCATTGCTTTCTTGACACATTTGTAGCAATAGCTGACAGTTGTGTTGAGCAACAAAATACTCCATTGATGCAATTTAAATAAATGTTAAGGAAATGGTATGCTGTGAAAATGCAAGTAGACACCTTCACTGAACTTATGAAATAATCAGAAAATATTAGATGAGTAATGGATGAGTCCAGATCAAGATATTTATAATTAAGGAAACAATTTTACCAAACTGATATCCAGCTACTATATTCTACTATAGGAATTCAAAATACGATTATAACACAGAGACTAGAGAAAACTTTTAAAAGTATACATGTTTCCTAAATCCTACTTTTCAGAATATAATAGTTCTTGTTACAGCAAATTAAATTTCTAGTGACTGCCTTGTAAATGGTTTTACCAAAAGCTTCATTACTGTAACTTCTCATCACTGATGAACCCACAATGAAAATGTTCCCATATACAATGGGATTTAAAACACCTAGACAAAAGTGAAATCTGCAGAGAAACAGATGCTGCTAACAGACACTAGAGTTAGTGCAGTAATAAAGACCAGAAAAACAAACATCTTATGTTTTCACTCACAGACCTTAGAGTCAAATTGCTATAAAAATTTTCTTTCTTTAAATTAAAATGTGGAAACCAGGCAGTGGTGGTGCATGCCTTTAATCCCAGCACTCGGGAGGCAGAAACAGGTGGATCTTTTTGAGTTCGAGGCCACCCTGGTCTACAAGAGCTAGTTCCAGGACAGGCACCAAAGCTACAGAGAAACCTTGTCTCAAAATACCAAAAAAAAAAAAAAAAAAAAAAGATTCTTCCCTCATACAATATAAACCAACAACGTTTCCCCCTTCTTCCAGTCTTTCTAGCTTCCACCAACATCCCCTCCCCAATATCGACTCCACCTCCATTTCCTCTTCAGAAATTAGCAGGTCTCAAAACATGAAAAGCAGGATAAAACAAGATACAGGTGCCAAGGCAAAACCCTCATATTGGGCTGTACTAGGCAATCTAATAGGAGGTAAAGAGTTCTAAGAGTAGGCAAATATATTCTATCCCTACTAGGAATTGAACAAAACACCAAGATCACAACTATAATATACATACAGAGAACTTGGTAAAGACAAGCCCCCTGGTTGCTTCTTCAGTCACTCTGAGCCCATATGAAAACTGCTTAGTTGATTTAGTGGACAGTGCTTTCCTGGTGTCTTCCATCCTTTTGTGTGTTTAATTTTGTGCATCTGTTAGTAATCGTGTTTAATTGACATTACATCCACAAAAGATTAGATTTCTCCTTTAGTTGTTGATCAGAGATGTCTTGGTAACTACCCAAAACAATTCAGACTACCCCACTACTCTTGCTTGCCCACCCAAATTTGATGGCAAAACCCTCTTGATAAAATTGCAGCTACTATATGTTACAATACATTAAAAAATCAAGCCTGCACTAAAGATGAAGTTTCTCCTTGCATACTAGCTCTTGTAGCAATAGAAGGAGCTGCACAGGCTGCTGAGACCAAGAAATTCAGCAATAGTCTCACCTGGCTTTCACCTTATGAACTGAAGCATTGTCTACCATGGAAATGCATACCCATGAGTGCAATAATGGCTTGGATTATATTTGAATTGACAAGCTACTTTCTGACTGGATTTGAATCCTACTCCACAGTAGGAAACCTATGCCCAGTACCGTGTATGTGAACAAGAACCAATAATATTGGAACTTACAGACCTACTATCATTTCCCTAAATGGACAAAGTGTCATATGATCATTTTTCTCTACCTGCCAACTTGTGTAAGTCTCTGACTTTATCAGGGAGATTTTCCTCTCAGTAGATGATGGATAACATCAAAACACACAGATTAAAGTAAACATAATACTTTTATATGGAGTTTTCATTTATAAATGGGACATCTACATACTTTCCTTTCACCACTGATCAAATTACATTACAGAATAGTAGAAAGGAATATTGCAAAAAGACAAAGATCGGTTAAGAATGGACAGAAACAGTTTTTTTCTGAACATGGCATGGTTGATGCACACTAATGACCTGACAGCTTCTGTGCATCCCTGGATAAGAACTATAAAAGTCCACACAAAGTGAATAGTCTCATATGGGATGGGAAGTGGCTTATGATCTACCAAATCTAACTAGGTATAGATAACTGATGACTTCTGGAGAAAGAAAAGTCAGGTTTTATTAAAGGTGTAACTCTTGACAGTTCAAGCATACTATAGTTGATGGACTCACACCAAGAGGTATATGGATAGCACAAATGAGAAGTTTTGGGTTATTAAAAACAGAAAACAATAATACAAAAAATAAATTTTTTTGGTCTAAGGAGTTTTGGGAAAATCTAGAAAAAGGTAATGGGAAGATATTGAAGTCTAAGGTATTCAACTGAGGCCATTGGGTTGGTACATCCAAAAATATTATTCTCTAAACAATCATTAGCTTCATTTTTGAACTGTTATGATCATTTTATTCTAAACTTTAAATATAATAATAGCTTCAAGTTAATTTGTCTAATATTGTGGAAAAGTCCTATGTACTATTTTATGTCTACACATAGTAGAGAATCCAAAAGAATAGAATCAGATGCATTATGGGATCAGACAGGTGCAGTGAGAAAAACCTTACATAATTAAAATCTTCTTAATCCCCCGATGTGGGATTCTCCTCTGTATGCTGTAAATACAATTGGTTAATTAAGAAACTGCCTTGGTCTGTTGATAGACCAACAGAACTTTTTAGGCAAGGAAAACTAAACTTAATGCTGGAGGAAAGAAAGGCAGGGTCAGGGAGAAGCCAAATAGCCCTGCAGGAGACAGACACCACTGGAACTTTATCCAGTAAGTCCCAGCCAAATGGCAATATACATATTAATGGAGATGGGTTAAATTAATATGTAAGAGTTACACAATAAGAAGCTAGAGAAAATGGGGCAATCAGAGTTTTAAATAATATAGTTTCTGTGTGATTATTTTGGAGCTAAGTGACCGAGAAAAAAAAAAAAAACAAAACAAAACTAGTGGCTTTCCTCCAACATTCCTTTTGCTCCATATCCTGACCAGCATCAACTGTCACTTGTATTTTTGATTTTAGCCATTTTGACAGGTGTAAGATGAAATCTCAAAGTAGTTTGGATTCACATTTCTTTGATGCTAAGAATTTTGAATATTTCTTTAAGTGCTCCTCATTCATTTACGGTTCCACAAAGGAGAATTCTCTGTTTAGGTCTGTACTCAATTTTTTTTTTTACTTGTATTGCTTGGCTTGGTGATATCTCACTTCACTAGTTCTTTATATGTTTTGGGTATTAGCCATCTCTTAAATTTTGAATTGGTGAAAAATATTTTGTCATTCTGTAGACTACAGTTTTGTCCTATTTATGGTGCCTTAAACTTAAGAAAAACCAAAAGAAAAGCACATGATCAGCTCTTTAGATGCTTAAAAGGCCCTTGACCAAGTTCAACACCTTTTCATGATAAAAGTTTTAGAGAGTTTTAGGATACAAGTCATTTATATAAACATAATAAAAACAGTTTATGGTCTACCTATAGCCAACATCAAAATAAATTGAGAAAAGTTTAAAGCAATTCCAGAAAAATCAGTAAAAAGACAAAGTTCAAACTCTCCATATCTGTTCAATACAGTGCTTGCAGGTATAGCTAGACCAATAAGAAATCTGAAGGAAATAAAGGGAACACAAATTGGAAAGGAAGAAGTCAAAGTATTTTTATTTGCAGATGATATGATAGTATACATAAGCAACCCCCAAAATACTACCAGAGAACTCTTAAAACACTTTAAATCATGTGGCTGGATACAAGATTAACTCAAAAATATTACTATCTCTCATATATACAAATGACAAATGGACTATGACAGAAATCAAAGAAACAACATTCTTCACAATAGCCACACCAATATATCTTGGGATAATCCTAATCAAACATTAGATGTGTATGACAAAAACTTTAATCCTTTAAAAGAATAAATTAAAAACAGTATCAGAATATAAAAAGATAGCCTATCTTCATGGATTTGTAGAATTAACATAAGAAAAAGACCATCTTAATAAAAGCAATCTATAGAGTCTATACAATACCCAACACAATTATTTATAGATCTTGAAAGAACAGTATCAATTTCATAAGGAAAACCAATCAAAATCCCACGTTAGATAAAATAATTCTGAACAATAAAAGAACTACCAGAGGTATTACCATTCCTGACTAAAAGCCACACTACAGAGCTATAATAATAAAAACAGAATGGTACTGATATTAAATGAGACACATTATCAATAGAATTGAATTGAAGACCCAAACATAAATCCACACACCTATGGACACATGGTTTTAGATACAGAATTCACAAATGCAGAATAGAAAAAATAAAGCATCTTCAACAAATAGGGCTGGTCTAACTGAATATCTTTATGCTGAAAAATACAAACAGAACCATTTTTATTGCCAAGCAAAAAACTCAATAAAATACTTTAACATAAAATCAGACACCCTGGCCGGGCGGTGGTGGCGCACGCCTTTAATCCCAGCACTCGGGAGGCAGAGGCAGGTGGATCTCTGTGAGTTCGAGGCCAGCCTGGTCTACAAGAGCTAGTTCCAGGACAGGAACCAAAAGCTACAGAGAAACCCTGTCTCGAAAAATCAAAAAAAAAAAATCAGACACCCTGGATCACGTTACTAACCTCACCACATTGGAGGCAGAGACAGGAGCACTTGGCTTGAGCAACAACTGGTAGTCACAGTCTCTTCACACATCCTTCCAGGTCATATAACTCATCTGGAGCAAGGCCTACAGCATTTTACTATGTGACCAAGATTTCTTAAGATAGTTTAACTGAAAGAATGACAAGAAAATAGATATTTCCAGGCTTCATGAGTATTTGTGACAGAACAATGTCTAATGCACTTGAGATTCAAGGCATCTGGATTTGTTTATGATATTAAACATGTGCTAATTTTTAGTTTTAAACAGTTTAAGTAAGGCTTTTGCATCCATAACTAAACATAGTAAATCAAATTCTACCCAGCATGCAGGTGCATTAAGGAGTCTATGAAAGGATTGAGCATGTTGTCAAGGAGCTCAGGAATGAAACATATTCTAAACAACATTACTGAGGATATTTTAAGATCAGAGAATATGGAAAGTACATATGTTGACATTGTCAATGCTCAGAGAAAAAATCATCTAGCAATTTATAGAAAACAAAATTATATAGAAGGGGAAATAGAAAGAAATACTATCATTTGAAATAAAGTGGCAAAGTCTGGTTCATACCATTGTTGTCTGCTCCCATTTATAGTTTTCTATAGAAGTCTATACTGATACAAATAAATCAGGAGGGGCAGGTTACAAATCAGATGATTTAAGTAAAGTGGAACAGAGCCCTTATGATTCTGTTCAAAAGTCAGAATTGTATGCTATTCTCATGATACTAAGGGATTTTAAAAAACCTCTTAACATAGTTACCAATTCACAATATGCAAAAATACTTGTTTTTGAAATTGAAACCATTGAATTTAAAACAGTTGATATAGAACTGACTTCATTTTTTATTCAAGTTTAAGATGTAATCAGGAATATTCTTCATCCCATATATATAGCAAACATCCATTCTCAAACAGGTTTCCAAGGTCCTCTAGCACAAGATAATGCAGAAATAATTTATTATTAATTGGGAATGTGCTGGAGGCCTCAGAATTTCATAAAGAAACATCATGTCAATAGCAAACGT
This sequence comes from Microtus oregoni, assembly GCF_018167655.1. NCBI lineage: Eukaryota > Metazoa > Chordata > Mammalia > Rodentia > Cricetidae > Microtus > Microtus oregoni. The sequence goes on along the minus strand of NW_024543080.1, from coordinate 16,409,062 downwards.
TTAAAAAAGGACTTTTCCGTTACATCACAACAAGCCAAGGAGATGTTCTACTTGTTCTTTAGAAAACCAAACACTACAACCTGAATGAAGCAACCCAAAGGATACTCAAAGGAATAAAATCTGGCAGGTGGTTTTCAATGGGCACTGCCTTGAGTTCAGAAAAGGCTAATTCAGTAAGCATACATTTAATAGAACTTATGGCCATCATGGGTATATCCATGAGCATGGCTTTCACCAAATAGATCTCTGCCCTGCCATGTTGGACTGGGTGGAGCAAAAAGGCAAAGCAGTCTTAATTGCTGCTTAGCATTTTAAGAAGCCCTTCTGGTCAGAAAATGAATATAAATATGCAATAAAGGCAAACTCAGATGGAAAAGACATCTAAACGGGTCACAGTGTTGGATAAATGTAAGTAAGTTTGGGAAAGAAAAGAAAATGAGTCTAGAGTTGGAAATGAAGTAAATCATTTAAAAAAAAAAACAAGGTCAGGGGCTAGAGAGATGGCTCAGCGGTTAAGGGCACTGACTCTTCTTCCAGAGGTCCTGAGTTCAATTCCCAGCAACTCATGGTGGCTCACAACCATCTATAATGAGATCTGGTGCCCTCTTCGGGGGTACAGGACACATGCAGGCAGAATATTGTATTCATAATAAATAAGTCTTTTTTAAAAAGGCCATTAACGATGCAGAGTACAGACAGACATAGATTAAAAAGAGTAAAGAAAAATAAGCCATGTAAAATGGAAAACTGAAAAAAAAGGGAAAACTGACAGTCTGGATTATATATAATACTGTGTTTTCTTAGAATTATTTTACTGTGAATAAACAAAGAGACATTTTATTGTGAAGACTGTTAAACTAAACCAGAATATATATTTTAAAGGTATCTTGATTTCAAAATATGGATCTAAGGATATGTTTCTTTGGAAAAGAGATTCTACTTCTTTTTTAACAGAGGATGATAACCTGTGGAACATTCCAGACTAATGTGGTTTGATGGACCAAGATCCCCTGAAAAGTGATCTTGAACACCCCTCAAAAAATTCCTTTACCCAATAAATAGCAGAAAGAAGTTTGGTAAAAACTATGCCCATATTCCCAAATATTGTTCATAAATGTTTGTTTACATTTAAAGGGGGATATGCTATAAAGATTTGCATTGGCATGGATCTTGGTTTATTGATACATTAATTTAAGGTCAATGTGCTATACTGTGTATATGTTTTTTTCTGATCTTCATTAAGGAATTGTGCTTGTCCAGCTCATTTAAAAATGTAATGTATAATTAAGAAACATAGGCAGGCTTTGGGGCAGCAAAGGAGACCACTTCCTACATATAACCTATGTAGCACAGACAATAAGACCAACAATGAATAAATGGGACCTCCTGAAGCTGAGAAGCTTCTGTAAAGCAAAGGACACTGTCATTAAGATAAAAAGGAAACCTACTGAATGGGAGAAGATCTTCACCAACTCTACATCAGACAAAGGTCTAATCTCCAAAATATATAAAGAACACAAGAAACTAGAACCTTCATCTGGTGATGGATGGAGATAGAGACAGAGACCCACACTGGAGCGCTGGACTGAGCTCCCAAGGTCCCAATGAGGAGCAGAAGGAGGGAGATCATGAGCAAAGAAGTCGGGACCACGAGGGGTGCACCCACCCACTGAGACAGTGGAGCTGATCTATTGGGAGCTCACCAAGGCCAGCTGGACTGTGACTGAAAAAGCATGGGATAAAACTGGACTCTCTGAGCATGGCGAACAATGAGGGCTGATGAGAAGCCAAGGACAATGGCACGGGGTTTTGAACCTACTTCATGTTCTGGCGTTGTGGGAGCCTAGCCAGTTTGGATGTTCACCTTCCTAGAAATGGATGGAGAGGGGAGGACCTAGGACTTACCACAGGGCAGGGAACCCTGACTGCTCTTTGGACTGGAGAGGGAGGGGGAGAGGAGTGGGGGGAGGGGGAGAAGGGTGGGAGGAGGGGGAGAAGGATGGGAGGAGGGGGAGGGAAATGGGAGGCTAGGAGGAGGTGGAAACTTGTTTTTTTTTTCTCCTTTTCTCAGTAAAAAAAAATGAAAAAAAAATTCTAAATAACTCAACTAAAAAATAGGCTACTGAACTAAACAGAGAATTCTCAACAGAAGAATTTCAAATGGCCAAAAGATATTTAAAGATATGTTCAACTTTGTTGGCTATCAGGAAAATGCAAATTAAAACAACTTTGAGATGCCATCTTACACCCGTCATGATGGCTAAAATCAAAAACACCAATGGTAGCTTATGCTGGACAGGTTATGGATTAAGGGGAACATTCATCCTTTGCCGGTGGAAATGCAAATTTGTGCATCCTCTTTGGAAATCAGTGTGATAGTTTCTCAGAAAATTGGGAGTCAACCTACCTCACGATTCAGCAATACCACTCTTAAGAATATACTCAAGAGATGACTAATCATTCTAGAAAATCATTTGTTTCTGTTTGAGTCTACATGCAAGGAACATGAACTTTGATTCCTGATTACCAAGAAGACATGCAAGGAGAAGGCCACACATGCTTTTTGCCTTTAAAATTCTCCTTTATTCTTTTACCCTTCCCCTTGCAACTTCTCCTTAATTACTTTAAACTTCCTATGCTGTATTATTTTAAAATGTTCTTTATTCTCTAACAAATCCTCATGTGACCTTTTCTTTTTTTCATCTGTATTCAAATTGTCCCTTATACCTTCATAAACTTAATTTACATTTATGGAATAGTCATATTTCCTATATTGTTCAAATACATTTTTAACATTTGAGCTTTTATAAGCAATTACTCTAGTGTGTGTGGCCAGGGACAATTAAGAACTGGGATTTCTCTAAAATTCAATAAACCATCAAGGCCAAGACTGAAAATAAACTTCAATAACACTGGAAATTATCAACTTCAAAACTACAAAAATCTTAGACATTTGGTGACATAATGTATTTGTAATCATTATAACACAGGTAATAGCTAAGAGAGTCAGGATGATTTTTCTTAGAGATTGAATATAAAATGTAATTTTATAATGAGGAAGAAGAATTATACATGAAAATGAGGAAATGAATAGTTCAATTTCCACTCTTTTTGAGCTGATAAAATAGTAATAGAATTTAGTCATACATAAAAATCTCATTGGCCTTTGTCTGGTCATGGGATTTTTGTATTTGAACTCATGTAAGCTGGAATTATATTTTCCTTTTATAATATTTAAATTTTAGATTAGCATTCTTACATGAATCTTCTCATCAACTGCTATATAGCAGATTTTTCTCTTAATTTCAATAATAAATTTGCTCTGAACAGAAGAGTTAGTGAAAAATTTTAGAAAATAATTTGATTTTGATTAATAATCTGCCATATATATTTTAGAAGACCCCTTCTTCTCATGAATGAAATTCCAGATCACTATAATCTTCAAACTCCTTCTAATCTATTTATTCCTTTTCCCTTTTTGCTCATCTTAACCTAATTTTTCTTCATACTATACAAACCAGCCATCTCAGAATCCCTGTACTTTGAGAATCTTCCATATACCATCACACCTTCTTCAAATGGGATAAAGCTGACTTCTTTTTCTATTTGTATTTCATCATTACCAATTAATAAAGCCATAATCAAAGTATTATGCCTCATTTTAGTGTTGTCAGCAAAAATAAAGATGCTTTGACCACAGACAAGACTCTACCAATTGATCAGACTTATTAAATGGAAAAAGTTAATATTTAGTTTTAACTGCTGTTTTATTAAAGCACTATCTGTATTATATATAACCACTTATCTCAATACTATTCACGTTTTAGTACCTTTTTCCATGTGTGCTTTTTGCTTTGCATTCTAAATAACATAAGGAAAAATTTAGAATATTACATGTTAAAATATAAGCAACCCATCCTTAAAAAATATGTGATAGATATTTTGAGAGTCACCTGCTATTATTGCAGTAGCTTCACGTTTTTCTTAGAAAGATTTCACAGTCCACAGTCAGCTTCTTTTAAAATCATTTATCAGTTTTTCTATTTTCATTTATTGAATTGTGTCCCTGGGAATGAACTTGAATTTTCACCATCTGTGTGTTGGGCAGGAATGTCCATATCCCTTTAATATATAAATACATCCTGAATTTTCCTCATTCAGTTGGTAAGAGCTGTGAAGCACAGAAAATAGCATTTCAAAGAGGAACCACATGGGATCATTTATTGCTCCAGTACTTTGAAAAATCTATGAAATTCCTTTATAGCTTCTTCATTATATTTTCAATGGAACAATTAGTTTGAGTGGCTACAAACACTGAATTTTCATGACCACATTACCCTTTGAAGCCAAAATTATTGAATTCATTATTCTCTATGCAAAATATAGTGGGATGTGGTGAGTTTGCCATTAAAAGGCATAAGTTGCCTTCAACTGGAAAACTAGTTGAGAGTTAATTTTCTAACAGCCTATCTGGTCACACTTTAAAACCCACATAGTTTGCATAATTTAGTAGTTTGTTCCAAGGATATATTTTTCGAAGCTTGAGAGCAGTAACTCTGGCTTTTTTAATATTTAGAAAAGCTTTTACAATGAACAGTGGCATCTCAAGCACAAAAATACTCCCTTGAAAACATTACAGGCATTCTATAAATGCAGTAAGACATCCTTGTGCCCATTATGTTCAACCATTTATTATTATTACCTGAGAATTTTTGAGACCAGAACACTAGCTGTAACTGAAATAGCTAGACAAGGTAAAACTGGTCCATAACACCTTAAAATAATACGGCTTTATTCTTTCCACTGGAACTCACACTCTTGAATACAGGGAATTTCATGTAGCTGAGGGACATTTTACAAGTGAAGGATTAGTTCACGCTTTCCATAAACATGATTGGGTCACATATTTTTGTCTTTAGTCAATATAGTCTCTTTTTTCTATCCTTATAGCAACAAAGCCACCTACCAATACTGTTGAAGTGAACAGGTTTGGCTATTATACTAAATATTTATTTGTATAATAAATGCCTGATGAAATTTTTGGCCTCAGTTTTCCAACCTATGTTTAGGAAAGAGAAAGAGAGAGAGAGAGAGAGAGAGAGAGAGAGAGAGAGAGAGAGAGAGATCACATTTATACAATTCTGAGGCAGATATATTTCTTGATTTAAGGAAATAAATCCATTAGAAAATGAACAGAAGACCATTTATCACATAACAATAGTGACAGAGTCTGAAACATGCATCATTAGAGGTGCTATTTCTGTAAAACTATCCTAGAATACATATCTTTGCAAAACCATGTGGTTTTGCTTATTACACACCTACTATGGTTTATAGCTTCTAGACTACAAAAAATGCTTTGCACATCACTATTCCAAGCAATAGAATTAATCATAGAATGATTCAAAGCATTTATGCATTTATGCAAAGTACATAAATATATGTCTTTAGTAAAAGGACTGTAAAGTACAATTTGAAGGGTAAACACTTACATGTTTGTAAAGCACCTTACCATGAACAAATGGGTAGGTTTGACCTTGCCAGTGTGAAATCAGTAAGCACACATCTACCACATTGCTGTATCACAGCAAACTTTGTATACACTATATGACTAAGCTACACCAGTGCTTTAAGGAATTCTTTCTCTAGCAATTAACCTTATATGACTGTAGCATTTACTTTGTAACTTCACTTGTTTAATATTTCACTCTTGTACTCACATTTAAATTAAAATATAAGTGCATTGTAGACTTGGATTAAATGTCTCTATTTTTATATTCTTATATGAATTTTCTCTAATTTAAAATTGTTTGTTTTGTGGGTAGAAATTCTTTCTTTAAATCTAGAATTTAAAAACTATATTATTCTAGACCTCTAAAGAGTCTGGGTAATCTATATGAGCATCCTCTATATTTATGATGTGGTGCCCTTGAGAGGCCTTCAGGATAAGCAACACAAATAGAGCTGCTGTCTCATTCTGCACTCCTCTCAGGGAAATTCCTGAGGGTCTGCTGTGTACTTGTTATTCTTCTCAAGTGACTCTTTGATATGATTTTTCCCCACAGACGTATGTGTAAGCAAATGGTGTTCCACCTTCTCATAATGATCACATTTCAGTACTAACTTTATTCAGTACAAACTTAGTTTTTGAACTTGAGAAGGACGTATGGTCAACAGAAACATGGGTCCAGCTGATTTTAATGAATTTGGGGGGTTACTTCCTTTGTTCATCTTTTGGAGGTTTTTTTGCTTTGTCATCTTCTATAGGCACATGTTGTTGGTCTAATTCCTAGGGCATTCCAGTCTTGTCTTAAAGCATATATTCCAAAATTCATCAATGGTGCTCATATTCCTACACAGGTTTTTGGTATTTTCCTTCTCAAACACCATCTTGCCAATTTCTGAAAAGTGCTCATCCTTTAAAAATCTTTCAACGCTGTGAATAAACCTTTTGAATGTTTTCTTAGTTAGGTGGAATATATTCATGATCATACTTGTATTTAGCGTTGATTTCCACATAACAGGGTTGCTTTTCAGCTTTGATGGCTATGGGGCAGGAAGGGATATACAGCAACTCTGTTTCTTACTCCTAATCTTAACAATTCTAAGTCTACCCACAGATATTTTTCTTAAATTTGCCTTAAACTTGTTGCCTTTAACAAAGCAGATATGCTAACAGCTTTTGTCACTCCATTTGGGGGAAATTATCTTTCAAACCAACACTCATGTCTTCAATGAAAACTATGAAACAATAGCTGAATATTCTCTTTCACTGCTAATGTATTAATTTTCCTATACTTTGTTCTTCTTCAACAATTAAAACTATTCTCTCTTGGTATATATTCGTGTGTGTGTGTGTGTGTGTGTGTGTGTGTGTGTATTTAGAAAGAACATGTGTTTCTTTTTGTTGCTTTTTGGTTGGTTGACTTGGTTTTGGTTTTGTTTGTCATTTTTTTCTTTCCTTTGAATTTCTACTGCCTCACTTACTAGAGTACTTTACAGATTCATTGATTGTCCTAAAAATTCCATGACTTCCTTTATCTGTAAAGTTGTAAAATATGCATTGTGCATATGCATATCATTTTCATTATCTGATTATTATTGGATATCTAGACTGGTTAATTTCCTTTGTGTTGTGACTAGAGTAATAATTAACATAGATATTCAAATATCTCTGTTGTGAGACATGAGGCTTTTAACTATGATGGAATGGATGAAACCTAACTTATAAGAAACAATCAATAATAAACAATATTTCAAAGTCTCTATTAATTTTAATATTCTTTACAAGCCATTCACTTATTGTTTCCTCTTTTATTTCTTTATTTCAGAAATAGACTTTTTCTTTTTTTTATTATTTTTTTCCATTTTTTTATTGTGAAAAGGAAAAAAAAACACCTCCTCCCAGCCTCCCATTTCCCTCCCCCTCCTCCCACCCTTCTCCCCCTCTTCCCACCCTTCTCCCCCTCCCCCCACTCCTCTCCCTCTCCCTCTCCAGTCCAAAGAGCAGTCAGGGTTCCCTGCCCTGTGTAAGTCCTAGGTCCTCCCCTCTCCGTCCATTTCTAGGAAGGTGAACATCCAAACTGGCTAGGCTCCCACAAAGCCAGCACATTACGTAGGTTCAAAACCCCGTGCCATTGTCCTTGGGTTCATGTGGCATATTCTGAATGAATTTTTCTCTTCCCTGTTGCCCCAGTTTGCCTGCACTTCCTCCCATGCATATCTACACCTCTTCTGTCTTTATTAGAAACAATTCAATAATCTAAATAAATAAACAAACAAATAAAAACCATATTGGTATATGACAAAATAATCAAACAAGAAAAAAAAAGTAAAGAAAATATACAAGCATCACATACAGACACAGAGACACACATGTTCCTACACACAGGAATCCCATGAAACCCAAAAGCAGAAGCTACACTATATATAGAAGAGACCTGTAAGGTTGAAATAAAAACAATAACAACAACAATAAAATGCCCTAACTTAATATCATAAGGCAAAGAACTTTCAAAGATGTCATTGAGTTCATTTTGTATTGGCTATCAGAACTGCTGGGCATGTGGCCTATTGTAAACAGTAGTCTGTTCCCCAATGAAACTCCCAGGAAGAAAACTAGTTAATCATTTGCCTGTGGCTCTCAATTAAAATGGTTTCTGAGTTAGGTATGCTTCAGAATATCATCTGGTGCAGAAACCTGAAAGCTCTAGAGGTAAATACCAACCCAACCTTGCAGGGTTCCTTGTCAGCATCATGACTGACAGCAAAATGATCTGGGTGAAGTAAGAAGGAAAACTCAGTTCAGCATGATTTAACTGGTACTGGGTCAACACTTCTGAAGTCAGATGACAACTGGTATATTATAAGCATTTTAAAATATAATACAGTTTGGGGAAAAGTTTCTGATATAATTCATCCCTGGTGAACAAGAAGCATAATTACATTGAAGCTCAATTCAGAATACATGCCATTTCTACCAGAAAGATGGGTTCTAGAGATAGAATAGATGTATTAGTTTAAAGCCCTGAGGAAGATTCTGGCATGTACCAGTCATAAAGATAGCATAGAGGTCATTTGTGATACAAAGTACATTGACATCTCCCATTAAGCTGTGTTCTGCTGACTGAGAGGAAAATATTAAATGTCTAGAGAGGGAGATTTTGGGTAGGGTCTGGATCTGCAGATAACAAAGATAGCGTCATTAACAACACCCATTCTGAGCCTTCTGAGTTGAAAGCATGTATTCATTTTCTTCTTTAAGGAAATAATCCTATTTGATTAATCTTCGTTGTTTTTCTACTAATCTGTGGGCACAAGAACTGTGTTCTTCCCAACAATACCCAAAAAGAGTAGACCGTATTTAAGATCAAATGATTTGGTTAGCAACATTCCAAGCACTGCTTGTCTTCCCTGTCAGGACGGACTGTGCCAGTCTCCTGCTTTAAGGTGAGATTAGCCTCCACCTCTGGAAAGTGCTTTTGAACAGCTGTTTGGTCACAACAAGGAGAAAGGTAAGTGATACATTTCTTAATAAGCTATTAATTTAAGGAAGGTATAAAATCCATCAAAGAATAATGCATTTAATAAATGCATAAGATCTTAAAAGAATATAAATTATACATTTTGCTTATGTATTTTGATTTGCTACATGCCACCATTATATATTAGCAACGTCTGTCCTTTAAAAGAAATAATAGTGACTGTTAATCTAAGTGTGCTGGAGTGGAAGTTTCAATCCAGGATGATTAGAATCAACTGGTAGTGAAATAGAGTCCATAAATTTCAGAGAGTAAAAGGAAAGATATTTGGAAGGTCTTGAAGAGAGAAAGGAATTGAGGAATGTTGTAATTATATTACAGTCTCATGAATTTAAAAAAAAATTAAAATTAATTGGAAATATTTTACCTTAACAATGAAAGGTAGAGTCCAATATATAAGAGAACACAAGTTCTAGAATTTGAGTAATGGGATTAAAAATCAGAACATAATGAGCAACTGTGCTTTTATCACTGTAAAATTGGAAAAGCGTGAATTACATTAGACAGGAGTACAGATTCTATCATTGGGGGCTGTTCTATCAAATACATCAATAACAACTTCATTTATCCCTGATAAAAATGATTATATATCATAATGATACATAGCATAATGTATAACATACAATATATCATATAATGTATAACATATAACATATAACATATATTCCTCTTAAAATTAGAATGCATATTAAAATTAACTAATAAATATAAACAATTATCACATAACAGTGCATGACATGTTAAAGGCTCACAAATGATTCACTCATTCCAAAAAATTTTATGTAACCTTGATCTTTAGATCTATAATTTAAACATTTATTGATAATATTTATTTATTAGTGATAATAAATAATATAAAATTAATTTATAGTAATTATTAGATATGCATATTATTTTCATTATTTCAGAACATGAAAGAAGATTCAAATACTAATGAAATATATGTGCATATTCTTGCATATAAAGTTAAAACTTTTATGAGTATTTTTTTACTGTACAATATACAGTACCTTTTTTCTTTGAATATTTTCACAGGGCCATTCATTATGATCCTTGCTGGCCTAGAACTCACTAATATATCCTTACATTGGGATTAGTATAACATTTCCTATAACTTCTGAAATGACTTTAAAATATTTCTATCATTTGTCCTAAATATTTATATAAGATGGAGTTCTCTAAACTGAAAATTATAAAACCAAAATTCCTATTAGATATAAAAATTAATTCAGGTTAGGCCAAAATTTTAATACGAAGATGGTAGAGGAGAAGGTATGCAGATATATATGAGTTCAAACTCAGGCAATTTCCAGTAGTTCCTACTGATATCTTTCTTTCAATATGCTCTTGTTTGTGCCCACTGTTATTCCTTATGGCGGCAACAGAAATGTGTCAATGACCTAGACAAAACTCGAGAATTAAGATGTTCTCTTCAGTTGAAAAACTGACAAGACCATAGCTATTACAGCAATGGAGAAAATGATGTATCTACAGATCTGAAATAATTGCAAACCATAAGTAACAATACAATAAAAGTCTATAAAATCAATACTGAGAAGGCTATCTATCAAATACAGTTTATAATAGAAAGCTAATAATTTCTTATGTATTTATTAGCCATAAACTAACAAGACATAACCATGCCTTAAATTGTCATTCAAGTTATTTCAACTGTATCAAAAATTGAATTCTGTCTTGAAAACTAGTTGTAAGATTTATGTAAATAAGGTACATATAATATCTTCCTAAAATATATTTCTAAAAATTCAGGAAATGCTATCAATCAAGGTGGAAATATTAAATCTATTTTGGGCACTTTAAAGAAACACTCCTCAGAAGTACTTTGTTCACTTTAAGAAACGTATGGAAGTCTACAACGAAGAAGTGAGTATATTTATTTAGGAAATCTCTACAACAATAAAAACAAATGAACAAACAATGAAGAAAATAAATACTGCCAGGCTGAGGAAAGAAATCGATGTTGATGTGATTTTCCTGGTTGTATTCCTGTTTTACTTTCTGTGTATTGTTTTGTAAGGCAAAGAAAAAAGAAACATAGTTAAGAAGTCTCACAGCTGGTATCTACTAAATGCATCACAGGTATCATAAACTCTGCTAAAGCATAGTCAGTCTTCAAATATTATTAAAAGTTAGAGGATGATTACCATCTTTGGATATTGGATAAAAGTTGAAAGTATTTATAGCTTTATTCTTTAGATTTTGTTTGATACTTCCTGACTTACCAATTATTTAATTATGATATTCTTAAATATTCCTGACTCTTCTTGCCATATCATTTGTTGATGTATTAGTAAATTACAACTTCTGCATCAAAATCAATTTTCCAGTTCTTATAATTAAAATAAATTTACCCTTTTCTGGAAAAAAATGTATTGTCCTAGTTTTAATTTTTAATTTATGTTTAGGTTAAGAAATTGCTTTGAACACAGAAGAAATTGACAAAACAGTACAGCTCGCACTAAGAGCGAAGTTTTACTGCAAAATTTCAAAAGAATCTCTAATTTTTTTGTATTTCACTCAAATCTACCTTGGTATGTTACCATGAATTTTTTAACCATTTAGATGTAGATTGATTTTAATAGTTAACCTTATTGGAGCAAATCTTATAGCAAGGATGGAAGTCAGAAGTATAAAAAGACCTCAGTTTAATCAATAAAAATGTTTCTGAGCATGCTTTCCATTTGGTGATATTTACAAGGCCTAAGTTATAAGGTTAAGTCTGCTTTTGTAAGACAGGGATTTGTCCAAGTATGCTTCTGCAGGATCAGTAACATGTTTCGAATGATTCCAACTTTCTTCTCTCTCCTGAGGCTCCTGTCCTTTCTGCAGAAGGAATTCTTTTAGGGATGGTGAGGTGTTTCTATGATATTCAAAACTCTCAACTTGGTTTGAAGTTTGTAGACGAATTGATGAAAGAAATATGTCACAGACTAAGTGATCTACACAAAATTACAAAACACAATCATTACATGGTCATAGATCCAAACTTATTGCCATAAATAAACACTGATGATTTCTAGAAAATTTAACTTATCTTTGAAGTCTTTACAAGAAATAAATATGTTAGAAAATATATTTATATCAAGACCCCTAGCACATTTTGCATGGATATATTACAAACATGGAAAATATTCTTTAAATTAAGAAAAGCCACTTCATCTATTTCTCTATAACTTATTTCCCACAGATTTTTTTTAATGAAAATGAAAGTAAATTCACAGCAGTTACCCAAAACTATTTATGTAGTATGGTCTTCATCTCTCTTTGCATCCCATGTTTCTCATACTCTCCAAGTGTACAAACACGGCTGAGATCCATAAGTTTATGCAAATCAGATTCTCAGTATAATATACAGTTTGGGAACAGACATTTGGAGTTTAAATTATGGCTCAGGACACATGCATGACTTTGAGCAAGAAGACTAAAGTCAAGGGCTCAGAAAATTAATCTATATCAATCCTTAGAAGTTCCTGTGAGTCATCTGCAGGTTTCAACCAAGTTTCTGGCACACTATGAAGACCACCTCTACTCAGGATTATCCTATCCAGGAAAGTTGCCAAACCTGATGCTCAGAGCACTGATGTGGCCTCTGAGGACCTGCGTGCTCTTCACACTGACTTCATCTATCTGCAGTTGTTAGCTCTGAAGATGCTAATGCTGCCAGTGTATATCCCACCAAGTCTCAGTTAAACACTTTATTTTCTTCTTGCTCTCTTTTCATAGTACATTGCCTTTTACCTACAGTGAACAGAAACCCTTTTATCCATTATTCAAACATTTACATTTAAAACAGATTAAAAGAAAGTAGCTAGTGGACAGATATATTTTTATCATTACCATAATTCATTGCCTCTAGACTATTCATCTGCTTTCAATAGAATGTAGATCCATTTCTCTATAATAATTATTATTTTACTACATAATAACTTCCCCTATTTTGTAGTAGACATTTGTAGGAAGTAAGGCTTACCAGGACAAAGGAGCCAACCTGGAGTCTGTCTAGCTCTGTCAGGTGTCCTAACCATGCCTTGCCAATAAGGAGCAACCACTTTTTTTCAATCTGTATTCAAATCTGAGGTTTAGTCAATACAGTCCTTCCACTCTACAGAAATACAAGCACAACCTTATCTAAAATACTCCAAATCTACAAAGCTCAAAACAAATTTTATAATACTGACTATAAAACAAAAGCAAAAAGAGACAATGAAGATACTGCCAAGATTAACGTGCAGCATCACCACGAATGTAACAGTGAGTGTGGAGGTAGGTTCCATGAGAACCCCGTAGAATTAACAGAGTCAACCATTTCAGAGAGTAACAGAGACATGCGGACAGGGAAAAATAAAAGTATTTAACCCTAGACGTTCAAGAGGACTCTGAAAGGGACATGGTCAAGCTTAACAGCACAACAGCTTGGGGCACAGAAACAGCAAGGGAATTACCAGGTTACCTGACTAGTCATTGGTATTATGTGGAAACCGGTGTGTTGCAATATAGAGGTCTGTTTGTCCCAACTGGCTCTGTTTCCAAGCAGACTCTCAATAACAGGAAGGTGTGAATGTTCAAGCCAGAAAATTACAGGGTGCCTTTGTGGGCACAATCCTGAATGAACGGTACCTCTGTAGCCAGAATCCTCCTGCAGAGGAAATATCTCAACTACTGTATTCAAAACCCACCCCGGTATGGGATCCTTCCCTACAGACAGACCCTCATTTGGCTACAGAAAGAACAAAACTGAGTTGGGGAACATAAGTTACAGAGGTATGAATCAAGGTCCTTGCTTATCAGGAGGAGATGGAGCTGGAACGGCTCCTATGGCAGCAACAGCCTGGAGATCGAGACCTTCTATGCAGAGGAGACCTGCGCCTTGGAGACAGAGAGCTCATCCGTGGGGTGACCTGCACTACATGGGAGGTGGTGCTAACATATTTCTAGGTGGGTTGAGTAGCCGTGGGGGTGGCAGAGGACAGGGTGCCAACACAGCAGTATCAGTGATCTCTTGGCCATCAATTTGTCCTCCATCCATGAGTTTCAGTGCCTTCTCGATTCATCTGGATTCTCAAACTTCACATTGCTGGTGAGCTTCCAAGTGTGCGCTTTGGTGGGTTTAGGTGAAGAGGACACCTGTTAGTCTCCTTTCCATCTCTTTTAGACGGTTTGGATTTGGAGTGAGAACGTAGCCTGTTGTCATACCTGCACTGAGCAGGACTTCGGGAGCCTGAGGAGCTTCTAGACCTGGAACTTCAGGATGTGCTGGAGTTTTCTGAGCTGCTAGAGACACTACTTGAACCTGCACTGGTGCTGGAGTCCGAGATGGAGGTTGAATAAACCTTGAGTTAGAATACACATTGTAAAAATAATGGTCACTCCTTTTTAGTTGGGCATGGTCAGGACTTCTGACAGTGCTAGGCAGACTCCAGGTTGGTTCTTTTGGCTTGGTAGACCTTAACTTCCTACAGGCATTATTCTAGGGATATAGACTATTTTAAAGAGGTAAATTGTTTTTCTGCAGACACTTTGTGAACATATCCTTTAAAATTTTCCAGACCGTTTGAGGTTCTGAAGATGTTTCATAATTTAAAATGTGTGTGTTGCGAGTTTGGTGTGGAATATTTTACTTCTACTTTTACATGACAGAGTATTCAATTTTATAGCACGTTTCTATATTTGGTAATCAAGTTTTCAAATTACGATATTCAATAAGTTATATTTGTAAATAAAATTATTTATCTTTTGTTGTTGTTTTATTGTTGGTGATTTTTGTTTGTTTTTGTGGTTTTTTTTTGTTTGTTTATTTACTTCTCTAGTAGATGGGAGAAGACTTTATTGGGCTCTGGGATCATGGACTAGGTAGGGCTCCAGCTTTCCTTTAACTTCTTGAAGAACAGGTTGTTGATGTGGCTGCACCTGTTGGGGAAGCTGACCTCACAAGGGTGCAGGCTTGTCACATGAAGAAGGTCATCTTGTGGCAGTTTTACATCTGGCAAAGACACGGCTCAATAATGCCCCCACACAGACACAGAATCACTTATCTTATAAGACCATTTGCCATTTGTTTTAACACTTTTGTATTTATATTTCAAGTTGGAAGACTCTATTATTCTTTCATTCTCTCTTATCCTGGGATTTACACACAGTAGACAGACTATCTAACCCTGTGTTAAATCTCCATACTTTGTAAAATTTTTATTATTATTGCTGCTGTTTGTTTGCTTACTTGCCTTTTCCTTTTAACTTTGAGATGGGATCTCACCTAATTGTACTTAATTGTAATTACGTATCCCATGTTGCACAGACATTTGCTGTGTTCCTGACTCTAGTCTAAATAGGTAGTATTGGAGACTTGCTCCACTAGGCTGCAATTAGTTTCCTTATGTATTTTTCCAAGGAAATTAACTTTGTAATTTGATGTAACACCCAACTTATATACTATAAATCTATAAATATGGAAAAGAAGATGCTGACAAACAAGAATGACACCCAAAAATTGCACTCAGTAGCAGAATAACAACGAAGTATGCACATACCTTGGTTTCTGGTCCCAGAACTATAAAAGAAAAGGCATCATAAATAGTGGAATTGAATATAAAGTTTGCATAATTTGTGCTTTATAGTTTACTGATTGTCAGTAATCAGACTTCCCTTACTTAAAAATATGATTGGTATGTTAGGACTCTGTTTTCAGTTACTAACCTGACCAAATTGTGATTCATCAGCTTCCTTTTGTTTGTGACCTGTCCATCCAATTTGTATTCAAGCGTATGAAAGGAACATGAAGTGTTGCTTTATCCATCTTACCCAGTATCAAAACTCCAATGTCATTTTCAAGAATACATGTGGTAATGCAATGTGGTTTAAACTTATACATAATTTGAAGTACCCACAGCCTTTTTAAAGTCTGTCTTTTTAGCTTCTATGTTCCCCGTAAAGGGTTAGTGTTTGAAGTTCTTATGTGTATTGATCAAAATATATATTGATCAAAGTAACTTTATTTGGTCATGAAGCATTTTTAAGTTTTGTTTTCCTTGCTCTGTGTGGCATGTATGTATGTGTGTGTTTGTGTGTGTATGTGTGTGAGTATGTTTGTGTGTGTGTGAGAGAGAGAGAGAGAGAGAGAGAGAGAGAGAGAGAAAGAGAGAGAGAGAGAGAGTCTGTGCCAGAAATCAATGTTGGACATTATTTCTCAGGATCACTAAATAACTTGTTTTCCTCACTGGGACAAAAAGATTCACTTAATTGGCTAGTCTGGGTGTACGATAATTCCTAAGGATTTTTCTATCTCTTTCTGTCTCTATTTCTCCAGTGCTGGGATTATAAACAGGTAATGACACTAATTATTTTATGATGGTGCTGAGGATTTAATTCAGGTACTCATGCTTGTCTACCTAGCACTTTGCCAATTAAGTCATCTCCTCTTTGAAAGTTCTTTGTTTTATAATACAGCATTTGCAAGTTTTAAATAGTGCTTATAAAAGAGCAAGTCTCATGGATTCCACAACTTTAGGAATATTTTCATGGTCACATATTTTCATGTTTGGCTTATCAGGTAAAAACAAATTGAAAGATAAATATTCAATAATGAGCAATGTCCTTATATGTTTACTATATTATTAAAATATTTGTAATAAGTTTGACTGTTTTCCTATTTACTTTTCTTGTTCAGAGACCTCAATTAAAATTCAATGCATGACTTTCAGGATTCTTCACTACAATGGTGTATGCATTAATTCCAGCACTAGTTGACTCCTTTGAGAGAGAATTATTGATATACCTATCTTGAAAGACCCGATTCATCTAAGAATATGATCCTTCCTCTTTAATGTAGCCATTAATTAGGGTAAAGAAAGAAGCATACATTTTTGTTTATTCTATATATTTAACCTCCAAACATAGCTGTGTAGTATATGCATGAGGTGCATACAGGAGCCAGAAGAGTGCATGGGCTATGGTGGGATAGGAGTTACAGATGTTAGCAACCATATGGGTTCTGGGTACTAATCTCACTAGAAGAACAGTCAATGCTCTCAAACACTGACATCTCTCTAGGCACCAGCACAACCTTATATATTGATTGTTGGGAAAACAGAATTTGAATGTGCTAGCATCAAACATAAAAAGTGATTTTACACTTTAAAAGTTCAGTAACTATGAAATTATTGAAGTATATCTTCATAAGAAACTAAAATAATACATATTTTTAGAAAAATTCTGGCTTGTGAAAACTATTGATTTTAGGAAAATTTTCCTAATAATTCTTATGATAGACAATTATCTTGTCATTTCTGAAAAACTAGAAGTTATATACAGAAAAACATCTGTTCTATTAATTTATTAAACATATAAAAATATATAATTGTTTAAGAGTATTTGATGCTCTTCAGACCCAAGTGTAGTTTTAAGACCCATGTCAGAAAGTTCTTAAATGCCTGCCACTCCAGCTCCAGGGTATCTGGATAGCTCTTCTGGCCTCTCAGAGTACCAGTCCAAATGTAGTATATGTACAATATGACACACACATACACACGTGCATGCTTATGTACACATAATTAAAATTAAAATTTTTAAATGTGCTTATTTATTATTCAATGATAATGTAAAATGAATATAATTGCAATAATTCCTTAGGAAACAAAGGATTCATTGTAAACATAGATTTTTGCACATGGATATCACAGGTTTGTGTTTCACTTACACTGGCATTTGAGATGAGAAAGAACCATCCTCCACTCACAAATCTGAGGGAAGAACCTGGGGCTCAGTGCATCATCTCTGCAGAATAACATCAGAGAGTCTGT
The DNA here is from genome assembly GCF_018167655.1 of Microtus oregoni. NCBI lineage: Eukaryota > Metazoa > Chordata > Mammalia > Rodentia > Cricetidae > Microtus > Microtus oregoni. Next base: position 16,391,205 of record NW_024543080.1, on the reverse strand, counting down.
TAGGGTCTAGTGTCTAATGTAAGGTTCTGCAGACCACTGTAAGATCTAAAATTATTAATCACTTTGCGAAGGAAAGGATTTTGAGAAAAGCCTTATTTCGTGTTATTTACATTTAAAAAGATCTCTAGAGCTAACAGGGGAAAGAGGAATTTCTGGAAGAGAAGACATGAGAGGGGCTATTCTTGGTCTAAATAAGACATCATTGTGCTTTAGACCAGGGTACCAATAGTATATCTGCAAGAGATGAAAGGTTGTCTAATGTGCTGTAATGCAATGCCAACACTGCATTGTGCCTTGGATGTCATGATGGTTCGTTTTAATTATTAACATGATAAAGTCTAGGATAAACTGAGACATAAGATCCTGGCCAGGACTGTAGGTGATGGTCTCGATTACATTAATTGATGTGGTAAGACCATATTAATTCTAGTGGGAACATACCCTGAATAATGGATATTTGACACTATATGAGGAGAGAGAGAGAGAGAGAGAGAGAGAGAGAGAGAGGAACGTCCGCATGCATGCATTTTTCTGCAGTCTATTAAACCTGCTCACTCAAGCTCCCACAAATATGGTATCTCTGCGGTGATGGAATTTATCCTGGAATTGAGCTAAAACAGACTTTTCAATCTTATTTTTTTAAATCAGGAGATTTTACTATAGTATAAAAAGAAAATTAAAAATAGATGTCAGAGTTTAAACAAAGAAAATAATTATATATTCAAGAGTCTATAAAAAATGGAAGAATATTTACACCTCCCTTAGAAAAGGTTTTCAGAGAGTTGGAAAGAAGACAAATTTATTTTTGAAATATAAAAGTTGCAATGCTCACTACATGTGAGGTAGCAGTGACAATTGTTCATCCACTAGACACTGGAAATACGGCAAAGGAGAAAAAGTATCTTCTGTGGCTACATAACAGTAAATAGTAGAAACACTGACCAGTGCACAAGGCTCCCTGAAATGTCTGACAAACAGCCTTGCAAGCCAAAAACTATTGCATGCTACAGGTGGACTGGTATATGGAATTATTTACAATAATTATTTTCTGTTTGTAGACGTTTATGGAACTCCTTTGGTCTATAAATGAACAAAATTCTCTCTCTCTCTCTCTCTCTCTCTCTCTCTCTCTCTCTCTCTCTGTGTGTGTGTGTGTATGTGTGTATTATGTGTATTCATATGCTCACAGATGTTAAAAAAGAACATTACATGTCTGCACATAGAATTACAGGTGGTTATGAGATAGTTGATGAGATATAAACCCTGGTCCTCTGGAAAAGCAGCAGCACTTTTAACTACTTAATCATTTATTCAGTCCTATGTTCTAAGTTTCTAAACAAAAAGTGGGCAGCAGTAAAAACAATAGCAAAAAACAGAAATTTTAGGAAAATTAGAAATTTTGAAGTTTTTTTAATACCTATATTTCATAAGGCAGTTACGGAAAACTGGCAGAACATTTATAACCATCCCCTGTAAAGTTTGAATGAAATAAAATGTATATTTGCAAATCGAATTTTTTCAGTAGGCACACCTTTGTGATAATGACCCTATTATCTGTTATTTTAGTCATTATTTAATTTTGTTTTATTGATGTTAATATGCCTTATCTCTTATTTGCCTTTTAAAATTAATAAGACAAGGCATCATATGAAGATTCAGCACATATATTCAACACATGATGTTACATAATAATGAAAGTAGTTGTATGTCTTCACTCTCTTTTTTTCTTGTTTCTTTTTATTTATTTTTCTTTATTGTTTTAAAAAGAAAACAAACCATCTTTTTCTTTATTTTACATACCAATCCTGGTTCCCACTCTCTTCTCTTCTTCCATTCCTTCTATCTTTTGCCTGCCCCCAACCCATACACTCCCCAGAGAGGGCAAGGCACATTGCTTCAAGGAAGATCTGAGCTCCCCCTCCTCAAAATACCCAGGCTTGGCAAGGTACCCATCAAAAGAGAATGGGTTCCAAAAAACCAATACAAGCAACAGGGACAAATGGTTGCCACTGCCAGTGGCCCCGCAGTCTGTCCTCGTTAGACAACTACTGTCACCTACATTCGGAGGGTCTAGTTTGGTCCTATGCTGTAGTGTCATTTCAATTTATTTTAATAAATAAAGAATTCCTGAAGATTTGAGAATAAAACAGTCCCATTGTTCAGCTTTACAGACCAGATTATGGTAACACACACCTTTAATTCTAGTAGCTACAATGATACACTCCTTTAATCCCAGTAACCACACAAGTTACCATAGAAACTGGGTGGTGCATGCCTTTAATCACAGCCCTAGAGAAGAATATGGGGGAAGACAGTTCTCAGGCACAGTCCCCTTCTGAGATTACAGGAGGCAGGATTGCAATTTCAGACTAAGGTCTAGGTAAGTGTTAGTGGCTGGCTGTTTTACTTTTCAAATCTTCAGGTTGAATCCCAAGTTTTGACACTGAGTTTTTATTAATCATGCTTCATTTAATTGTGCATCACTATGCTGGTTCTTTCCCTGTTCAGCAAGAGTTGGTGAGCTCCCATTAGGTCAGATAAGCTGTTTCAGTAGGTGAAACCATCATGGTCTTGACCCCTTTCTCATATTCTCACTCTTCCCACTCTTCAACTGGACTTTGGCAGCTCAGTCCAGTGCTCCACTGTGGGTCTCTGTCCCTATCTCCATTAGTTGTTGGACGAAAGTTTTACGGTGACATTTGAAATAGTCATCAATCTAACTATAAGATAATGCCAGATCTAAACAGAGAATTCTCAACATAAGACTCTCAAATGGCCAAACTTTAAGAGAAACATATATAGATACTCCTGGGAAGTAGAAATAGACAAGATCTCCTGACAAAATTGGGAGCATGAGGTGGGGGGAATTGGCTAAGGGGTGATGAGGGGAGAAGGGAACTTGAGGGAATGGGATAGTCAAGATGGAGAAAGGACTGAGACGGAGAGCAAGGAAAGAGATATTTTGATTGAGGGAGACATTATGGAGATGGCAAGAAACCTGGCACTACAGAAATTCCTAGGAATCTACAAAGATGACTTCAGCTAAGACCCTAAACAATAGTGGAGAGGGAGCTTGAACTATCTTAACTCTCATTGTGGATATTTATTGGCAAGTATTTCATTTTTAAAATTTGATCCCCAGCCAAAGTTAAAATTTAATTATATCTAATGGGCAAGTTATCATAAAACTTATCATGCAGAAATATGTAAAGATTATGTTTTTATTTCAGCAACTGGTTTCTATGCAAAAAAAGGGTAGCATGTAAAGTATTTTTGTGAAGTTTGGTAATAAACTTAACAATAAAAGGAGTTACTTTTTGTAAAGGAAAGAGTTGGGTTGGGCTGTGGGAAGCACGCAGGAAAAAAGTGATGCCCTGTGGTAGATAACTCCCTCTACACAGCTTGAAACTTCAGAAATCAGAAAGTGTGTGCACAAATCATATCATGTGTAAACCAATAGTGACCTTATGAATAAATTAATTTCTATCAGATTTCTTAACTAGAGAAAACAGGCTGTCCTGATTTCAATTTATAGTACACAATTACAAATATATTCTATAAAAGTTATCTGACAGTGAATACTAGAAACAAATTTACAGATATCTACTAAACTGTGGGGACTGTCACAAGAATATATGCTGAAACAAAATTATTCATTTTTGCATATAAAGCAAAAGGCAATTGTATAGTCATTATCTCAAAAGAAGTAGATATAAAATATTATTAATTTTGCTTTACTAAAATGTTTGCTATTTATTTTAAAATAATGCATCTTGTGCTTTACTACATCACAGCATATAGAGATTATTTTGTTTTTTTAATAATTGTGAGCATTTGCTATAATACATATGCTCTTTTTCAGTTTCTGATGCTCCTTTATTGAATAATAAAAGTGTAGAATATTTAGCTGAAGTAAAATTACCGTTAGAAATATATATATATATATAATTGCATCATTTTCCTAGACTAAATACAGAAATAAAATTGATGTGAAAGTAGACATACAACTATATTTTATTCTTTATTTCAGAATTCACAAACTTAAACCTAAATTGGACAACAATTTCCCCAATTAAAATCATTCATTTGGGTAGGTGGCAAGATTATTAAATGTATTGCTTACTTGATTTTCTCTGCATTTGAATGCAGTAAAAATGGTTTAAAAAAGATTTGATGAGCTGTCATGTTGTTCCAGTAGTATTTCTACAACCTTTAAAATACATGAATACATTATTTAAGGACTCAAAATTGCATAGTGCTTTTGGAGACAATTAGTGAAATATGATAAAGTTGTATTTGTTCCAAGGTGTGATTGTAATGTTTTATAATTAAGACCTTTGAGACGCAAAGAAAAATGAGTGTGTTTTATGTAGAAATATCTCTGACTACTTTTTCAGCTAGATGCGAAAGCCACATAAATATTTTCTTTTAAGACTACAATCTGAACGCCCAACCTATTTTGTAGGTATTTTACAAACTTCTGTCTATTACAATTTCACGTCTGCTATGTTTATGAAAACCACTCATTCATTTATTTATTTTTTATTTTTGTTTGTTTTTTCGAGACAGAGTTTCTTTGTGTTGCTTTGGAGCCTGTAATGGAACTGGCTCTTGTAGATTAGGCTGGCCTCGAACTCACAGAGATCTGCTTTTCTCTGCCTCCCGAGTGTGGGATTAAAGGCATGTGCCGCCACCACCAGGCTCATTTATTGATTTTTAAATGACCAACACTTTACCCTTCTGGACTTTTATTTGAAATATAGTAAACTAGACATAGTTTCCTCCCTGTATGGTATTATTGAATGTGCATTATTTTTTTTTACCAAATAGAAATTATTGATTGAATCAATATTGTACAAAATTTAAGATCAGCTGTAATTAGCATTTTCTTTCTTCTCATGTATCTTTCTAAAACATACCAAGGTATAATTGAATAAATGACTGATCATATAATTTTCTGTTTCCTAATGTGAAGACTAATTAAAATAAGTATAAAATTCTTAAATAGTGCAAGACATTCTCATAAATCTTCTGATAGATCACAGACTCATTAGCTGTCATTTATCATGTTGCAAACTCTGCCTCCCATCTCTGGCTCCTTAGAGTTTTCAGAGTTCTCTCTCTTCCCTTTGTAAAGTCTCAAGAAGATGTGGGTGTCTCTGATACTTAGTCTCAAGAAAATTATGAATTCTAAATTTGTTTTCTTGTCTAAAGTAATGTTCAATGCCAGATACTTCTTAGGTTAGGTCACACTCCTCTGAAGATCTCAACAGTCAGAAACTGACTTTGGTCTCAATATATGAAAGCAACTGACAGTGTTAGATGTTCCCATCTCTCCCTTTGGGGTTCTTCGTGGCTGCCTACAACCATGATGCTATCTCCCTAAAAATCATGGGAACTTAGGATGTTTCCCTTGAAATTCTTTGTCATTCTACCTATAATGAACAGTTCTCCTAATGAAGATTCCTGGTAAACAAATACTTGCTATCTGTTGCGACTTTCCTCAAAAGACTATTGAAAGTTAACACATTTGCTTTTATATGAACGTGTCACTCTTTCTACCAGCTCACACTGTGATATGTTAAAAACATTGAATGAAATTCTCAAATAATTAGGAAAATATTTAAAGAAACTAAAACTCAAATTTTATGTTCTCCCAAATATCTACTCTCGAAAACATTATGTTCATGAAACTCAGAAATAGAAAAAGCACCCATCTATTTGTAGAAACTTTAACCACATCATCTTTAAGAGCACACAAAACCTTTCACTATGTTCTGAGGCTATGATTGGTGCAGGAACCTATCATAAAATATGGTCTCCCATACATATAATTAAAGCAGAGTCTCAAACTTACCTAAAACTCAATGTTGTGCTAGGAAAGATAGATCTGCATAGTAGTGCATATCTTTATATTTTTAATTGATGCAAATATTGCTAAGGAGCACTTGCTTCATTTTTATGGCACTATCCTAGCTGCTATGAAACAGTTTCTAGGGCAAGAAACAGAACTGAAATTAGTTATGACTAATAGCTACTTTTCAATTTTGTTATAAACAGCGTTATAAATGCAGTATACTCTCCTGTATACATGGCACCCATTGTGTCTCAATGCTTTTTTTTTTTACAATTTGTAAAAAACTTCCTTTTGTCACATAGCAAAGGCCAATCACCTTCCAAGTTCATAATATTTAGATTAGCCATTATAATCCTAAGAGTTAGGTATTATATTCTTTACACATCCAGTAGGCTGTAAATAAAGGTAACACTGAAAAATAATAGTTTTATATTTATATATAAGGTGAAAGAAGGACATAAATTTTATGTACACTATTTACCATTTGTGCTGTTGTAGCTTGAGGGTAGATATTACTTAGAAATTTGCTTGAATGAAAAATTATTCAGAATATGTATTAAATAATTTCCCATGGCATATCTACATATTAGAGTACTACTCAGCAGTAAAAAATGATAACATCATGAATTTTGCATGCAAATGGATAGAATTAGAAAACATTATCCTGAGTGAGGTAACACAGACCCCCAAAAATGAATATGGTATGTACTCATTCATAATTGGATACTAGTCAAAAACAAAGGACAATGAGCCTATAGTTCAGTATCCTAAAGAAACTAAGTAATAAGGTGAAGCCAAAGAAAAACATATATAGACCCACATTGAAATTGGAATAAGACAAAAATTTGGGAGCAGGAGACAGGGGGTAGAAGGAGGGGAGAAGGGGGATTGAGAAGAACTTGAGGGAATGGGATTGTCGAGGTGGAGGAAGGACAGATATGAGAGCAAGGAAAGAGATATCTTGATGGAGGGAGCAATTATGGAGTTAGCAAGAAACCTGGCTCTAGAAAAATGCCCAAGAACCCACAGGAATGACACCAGCTAAGACCCTAATCAGTAGAGGAGAGTGTGTCTGAACTGATTTTATCCTGTAGTCAGACTGATGATTATCTTAAATATTACCATACAACCTTTCTCCAAGAACAGATGGGAACAGAGGAAATGACCCACATTGGAGCACTGCACTGGGCTCCCAAGATCCAGTTGAAGAGTGGAGGGAGTGAGAGTATGAGCAAGGAATTCAGGATCATGAGGGGGGGTCATCCACTGAGACAGTTTGCCTGAGCTAATGGGAGCTCACCAACTCCACCTGGACTGAGAGTGAACAAGCATGGGTACAACCAAGCCCCTCTGAAGGGGGTTGACAGCTGGGGCAGACTGAGGGGCCACTGATAGTGACACTGAGATGTGTCTCTACTGCATATACCAACTTCATGGGATCCTATTCTCTTTAGATGTAAACCTTGCTCAACCTGGATTAGTAGGGAGGGCCTTGGACTTTCCACAGGGCAGGGTGCATGGCACTCCCTTAGGGTTAAAGGGGTGGGGAGAAAGTCTGTGTCTGTGGAGGAAGAGGAAGGGAACTGGGAGGAGGGAAAGGAGTGGGAATTTGGATTGGTATTTTTTAAGTAATAATAAAAAAATAAAGAAAAGGGAAAAAACAACAAAAAACAAGAACAAACAAACAAAAAATAATAATCTCTCAATGACCATACCATGGGTATTTTAAAGAAGCAAAACAGACATTCTCTATGAAATTTTTTTTGAATTAAGCAGAATATGAAAACATAACATGAGCCGGGCGGTGGTGGCGCATGCCTTTAATCCCAGCACTTGGGAGGCAGAGTCAGGTGGATCTCTGTGAGTTCGAGACCAGCCTGGTATACAAGAGCTAGTTCCAGGACAGGCTCCAAAACCACAGAGAAACCCTGTCTCAAAAAACCAAAAAAAAAAAAAAAAAAAAAAAAAAAAAAACATGAGATATGAGATGCTAAATGGGAAGTGAAAGAGGATGTACATCTAAGATGCAGTGCTGTTGAGCCTATCTCACTGATACAGTTACAGCATGATTCCTGCACACAAGGCTCTGGGATTATTACAGATGAGATGGGAAGGTACAAAAAGTGTGTAAGAGCAGATAACCAAAGAGTTTTCTGTGAGATACAATCTAGAAATTTCAGAAGCTACAACCATAAAATCACAATTGCATGACTGCATATATATGAACTGAACAAGGAGGCATCAATAAACAAACTAATATAGATGAGACAGCTGAGAGGGTTCAGGATTCTTCAACCCTAGACAAAGAACTAAGGGCAGCTAAAGAATACTGAAAGTGGGATAAAATAGTCTAACTGGAAAGATGAAGAACATGCTAATTTGTTAGGCCATAATAAATGATCATCACCAAAGCATAAACACACAAATAACATTATACAGCCTGAAAAAATTTTATTAATGGTTGTAGGGATGTATATACATACACACATACACATGCATACATATATACATATATTTGAGTATATATCCAGTTAATGGAAAAGGAGGCCATGAAGTAGAATGAAAAAGGGAGGGGTACATGGGATGGCTTGGAGTGAGCAAAAGTGTGATTATAAACTCAAAATATAAAATAACAATTTAGAAAATGAAGCATATCTGCATGGTCCAAGCAGCACTTGGAATTTTAGTGGAAGATATATGGCAGATGGTCTGCTCTGATGGCCCTTTGATTGTTCTTTATGCTACTCAAAGATACATGGTGGTCTCATTCAAAGATGTTATTGATATGCCCTCTAATGCATAAGAAAAACAGATTTTAGCCTTGAAAGTCACTGCTGTGGGACAATGGCCTTGTATCCTATAAAGACTTGTTACTTGTATTTTAATAAAATGCTGATGGCCAGTAGCCAGGCAGGAGTAAAGTTGGGATGACCAGCCAGTTAGTAGAAGTGGAGCAACAAGAATAGGAGAATTCTGGGAAGAGGAAAGGTCAGTCTGTGGTCATCACTCAGACACATAGGAAACAACATGAGAATGCCTCACTGATAAAGTTACCAAGCCATGTGGCTAACACAGACAAGAATTATGGGTTAAGATGTAACATATAAGAATAAATAAGAAGCCAAAGCTAATAGGCCAACCAGTTTATAGCTAATGTAGACCTCTGTGTTTTTGTTTGGAACTGAATGGCTGCAGGAACAGACAGGGCAGAAACCTCTGTCAACAAGTCACTAGGCCTAAATTAGTATTGTTGCTTTACAATTAGATCAAATTTTACAATATTCAAAAGTATCTGTACCCTTTTCAGTTATTCATACAGAACAATAGGGGAAATAGCAAAGAATGACACATACCTTTCCCCGATCCTTTGTTGGGTGCTCTGTGAGGAATTTTCCTTAAAATCTCAGGAAGTTGCCTTTCATTTACCAGTTAGGTTTTGAGATTCAGGTTGAGATTCAGGCATTCCTTTCTCATATGATAGGGTCCTTAAACATGAGACTTACTTCTCTGTGCAACATCTCCATCCATGACATACTATGTGTATGCAGGCAGTCTGTAATTGATATGTAAAGACGTATTTGACTGATTGGGATGACAAACCAAGGATGGACTTAACAGTTTAAATAAAAGAGCTCCAATTGCCCATATAATAGAAGGTGAAAAGGAAAAAACTATCTAGGCGTTAGTGGGTTATAGAGGGTCATTAAGCAAAGGGGACCCATCCTTTGATTTTTCAAGAAGCATCTTCTCTGTGCACTCAATAGGCTATACCAGTTATTCCATCACGTAAAGCCCCAAGAACATCAAGTTAGATGTATTTAACACTTTTGAGGGGTTTCATATTCACAAAAAATTGTAGGGTATGGAGTCTATTATAGTCCTTATGTTGTATCTATGATACAACTTCTGAACAGTAATAATTTCCTGCAAAATTATGTTTAATCCTGCTCTCCTTTCAGCCACAGTCAGGGTCATGGGACAGGACAAATACATGTTGTAAAGTTACAGGAGTTCAAATGGAAACAGATGAAAGAAAGAGGCAAAATAATGTAAGTAAAATCACAAAATAAATTTTATGTATCATTAATTCTGATAACTGATTTTATTGCTTTGGAAAATTATTATGGCAGTCGGCTACAAAAGGCTTAACCTGATTTAAATTTCAGAACACATTTGTTAGCAAATTGCTAGAAGCAATATTTTTAATCAATGAGGTAGATCTAATTTGGATTTCAAATGCACAAAGAGGAAAAGAAGAATAAAAGCAGAAAGAGGGTGCAGGAAAGAGTAAGCAAGAGGGGGAGTGCCCTAAGGATAACACTTTATTGTTCACAGACAAATCCAAGCAACAACATTCAACTTCCGTCAGAAAACTTATAAAAGATCAAAGTCTAAGTTCTTTCCCTGTTGGGGGATATTACTTGATAGTTTTATAAAGTCATTAAGAGTCCAGGAATTGCTTTATCACCATAGAGAATATTTTTTTCAAGAGGGCATATAATGCTTTGAAGTTCTTTTAGATTACACAGAAAGGGTCTTGTTATGAAGAAAACTCCAAATTCATTGGCACTTTGTTTTGACCAATGATTTAATTTTAGCAAGTCTTTAGTCTCTCCAATGTTTAACCGCAAAGACAGGACAATACAATGTTCCAGAATGTAACTTTCCGGTTAACTGGACTTGCTTTGCTCCATCAACTTAGCCAAATATATGTGTATATCAAATACTGATGGTATAAATACATGTCTTCTGTAATTTCCCATTTGTTTAATGCAGAATGTTTGCAAATGTTGGGAAAGTTTGTGTGCACATCAGTTGGTTAAATTCATGCAGTACACACATATGTCTGGCAGCTTTTCCTCATTTATTTCTTCCTACAATAATTATCAATGGTAGCAGCAAATAATTTTATCCATTGCAGTTGACCTAGAGCCAGGATAAGGTCAGAGCCATGCAAAGGCTAATGGGATCCAGCAGTTAGTAAACATTCCAGAGGACATTGCCAAGTAAGTTAAACGTATTTTAAAATGTAGGTGTGTGTGTGTGTGTGTGTGTGTGTGTGTGTTGATAGGAAAGAGACAAATTTAATATTGTTATATGAGGGAAACCTGAAGCTCTGAGACTAATGTAACAGATATTGACTTCCTATTTATGTATCTTTCATTTCAATGCAACCAAATTTCAATCAGATTAATATTTTCTTATATATTTATCCTACGTGCTCAAACCTCTCTTTGCTTTAAATGTCTCTAATTTTTGTCCAAAAGAAAAATCATTTGGAGATCACCATGTATTTAACATCAACAAGTGTAACTCACTTCCCTTCTATGGCATTAGGTAAGAAAACAACTCTATTCATTTGAATATCATTTAATTGAGTGAGGAAAATTAAGCACTTATAAAACAATAACAGGAACAAATACAAAGAGAAAACTCCCTGCATCCTTTAGAAACAATCTAATCATTCTCTAAGGAAGACACAGTTCTGATCAAGTACTTCACAGAAACAAAATCAAAATTTCTAAATAGAATGTTGAATATAATGGGATAATTGCTTTTATTCTTCACAAAAGGTCAAAATGCACCATCTGTAGTTGGAAAGTGTGGAATTCATTCCAGGAACTCTAATATATTGTGATTTATGAGGGTACAATATTATGAAGAGAACAGATTGGTTTTCTTCTGACCATATCTTATTAACAGATCATTTTATGAAACAACAGTGTTTGGCAATAATTAAAATATAGAAGATGAGAGAAAAGTTAGAAGGGAAGGAGGTCGGGCCTTGGGAAAACAGGAGGATTGGGATAAAGGAAGGTTGGACAGGGGAGCAGGGAACCACAATTCTTAGTTAAGGGAGCCACTTTAGGGTTGGCAAGAGACCTGACCCTAGAGGGGCTCCCAGGTGCCCAAGCCGAGGTCCCCAGTTAGTTCCTTGGGCAGTTGAGGATAGGGAACCTGAAATGACCCTATCCTAGAGCAATACTGACGAATATCTTGCATATCATCATAGAACCTTCATCTGGTGATGGATGGAGATAGAGACAGAGACCCACACTGGAGCACTGGACTGAGCTCCCAAGGTACCAATGAGGAGCAGAAGGAGGGAGAACATGAGCAAAGAAGTCGGGACCACCGGGGATGCACCCACCCACTGAGACAGTGGAGCTGATCTATTGGGAGCTCACCAAGACCAGCTGGACTGTGACTGAAAAAGCATGGGATAAAACTGGACTCTCTGAACATGGCGAACAATGAGGGCTGATGAGACGCAAAGGACAATGGCACGGGGTTTTGATCCTACGTAATGTGATGGCTTTGTGGGAGCCTAGCCAGTTTGGATGTTCACCTTCCTAGATATGGACGGAGGGGGGAGGTCCTAGGTCTTACCACAGGGCAGAAAACCCTGACTGCTCTTTGGACTGGAGAGTGAGGGGGAAAGGAGTGGGGAGAGGGGGAGAAGGGTGGGGGGGAGGGGGAGGGAAATGGGAGGCTGGGAGGAGGTGGAAACTTGTTTTTTTTTCTTTCTCCTTTTCTCAATAAAAAAAAGAAAAAAAAATATAGAAGATGATTCTCAGACAAATATTCCATAATTAGGTAGCATTACTTTAAATACCATAATTTTGACTTTAAAATATCAAAGAACATAGAATATTTATTTGCTTTTTTTCAGAGAATGGTAAAGCAATAATCATTCCCAATAGTATATGAAGAGTTACTATTATATTCTTACACACTATTAACAAGAAACTATTTTAATGAATACCATAAATTCAGTGTAATGTGACTGCATATCTATCCTGTCCTCAATGAAATTCTAGGAGTTCATTTGGTATGTTAAAGTAACAGAAGCCACTTAAGCCTCATAAATCTTTTCTTTAAAAATTCTAATATCTGGAAATGATAGACTTAACCTCATATTAAATAAAGTTCTCTAGAGCAAGGTAGGTGATAGGATGCATGCTTGTGTATTATAAGAAAGTATTAATTAGATTATGTGCATAGTAAGGGATTTTTAGTCCAATGTTGGTATCTATTCACAGGAAGCATAGTACATTGCCAATATTCTGTCAACAATTCTGGGTGCATCAATATTTCCAGTGAAGAAACCTGATGGATCTGTTGTTCCTATTCAACATTAGAACCTTTGAAGTGTTCTCTAGTGGTTGTTACCAAACCTTAAGTTGGAAAGCCAAAGAAGCAAGGTCTGAAAACAGCAAGAATATCAGTAGCAATGATATGCATAACTTAAGAATGAATTAGAGATCTTAGTCAACAATGAGGACCCTAAGAGAGACATACATCTATTCTGCATGGAAAGTAGAAAACAACAACATCTCCTGAGAAAATTGGGAGCATGGGGAGGAAGGAAGAGGGTGGAATGGGAGGGGAGGGGAAGGAATAAGAACAGAGAAAAATGTATAGGCCAATAAAAATCAATGCACATACTGGCTTTGTGGGAGCCTAGGCAGTTTAGATGCTCACCTTACTAGAACTGGATGGAGGTGGGTGGTCCTTGAACTTCCCACAGGTCAGGGAACCCTGGTTGCTCTTTGGGCTGATGAGGGAGGGGGACTTGATGGAGGAGGGGGAGGGAAATGGGAGGCGGTGGTGGGGAGGAGGCAGAAATCTTTAATAAATAAATAAATTTAAAACAAACAAACAAACAAAAAGAATGAATTAGAGGTAGACAGAATGCAGGCCACTATAGCTGTTGCAGAAACTAGATACTCTACACTTTAAGATGACAACAGAAATTGAAAGTCATCCATAACTGTTTTTTAATCAGGAATGCAAAATGAAAAGTTAAGAAGTCATGGACACTTGTACCAAGGTTACATACAGTTTTTGAGAACATTGCATCTTTGGTAAGTTTGGATTTACTCAGGGCCTGGGAGAGCTATGAAACTATGAAGGTAAAATCTCAGTGATAATGGTGAGACTGGTACTCTAGTGATGACATTACTGTGAGATATATGTTAATATTTTTACAGTCATGTAGGGGAGTTGAAATGAGTAAGAGACAATTTTGCAGGTAGAGGATCTGGAACTGGGCTATGGACAAAATATTTGTATTCCAGAGGATGCCAGCACGAGACTCTGATACTGGGATACAGGAAATTCGCTTGCAGGGTGGCGCAATTACAGTGCCTTTTGATCTTGTCATGGTGCTGACTTTCCTTGCTATCTATCATCCCATACCTTTCTTTTAGAATTGCAATATTCATTTTCTTGCCATTATGTTGTGGAAGAATATAAACTAAATTTTTTTCATTGATTTTTATAGTAAAGAGATTGTTTTGGGAATTAGGAAAGGACTACAGAATTTGGGATTTTGATCAATATGGGTACTGTTAAGATTTCTGACTCTTAGACACTGTCATAATTTGTTCATAGAAACTTTGCTTTATGAGATGAATATGAGACTTTGGGGACTAATGGAATATTGTAACATTGAATTGGAAAAGGTCAGTTGATCATCTGTATTCACTTTACACTCTTTTGTGACCCTCTATGCGCTATGAGAGATAGTTCACAGATAGGATTGGCAATTGCTCCAGACAAACTACATCCTTACTTCTTAAGTTGTTTTTGTCAGGAATTTTGTCACTAAATTTAGAAAAGTGACTAACACACTACCATTTATGCCTTCATTCATAGCACAGGATCTCACAATACACCTCTCTTCCCACTATCATGGTCTTGTTTTGGACCAATTTGGATGAGACTAGGTGTGGAAGCAGAAGTCAGATGTTACTTTGGTGTAACAACTAATTGTGACAGGTAATGAAATAGCATGCATTTAGATTTTAATAATATTCTGAGGGTTGAAAGAAATAACAACTGGATTGTAAAGGAATCAGTGTACCAGAGTATCATGTTTTCTATGTGAAATAATTACTATCAAATTATATATATATATATATATAATAGTGTTGGCAATGCAATAAACAAATATGAATCATTTTATTAGGTGAACTCTTGGAGTTTAGAAATTATAGATTCATAAAATTTATGTAATTGTTTCTATGTATTTGCTACTTGTTTTTTTCTAAAAGCAGAATATTACTCTAATTGGGGTTTAATTTGGTATATTTGGGCTATATCAAATATTCTTGAATAATGCCATACACTCTGTGCCTCAATGTTTGTAACATTTGTTTTTTTTTTTAATTCTTGACTCTTCTAGAGACATGTCATGTGCATTAAAGACCAGAACTTCACTGTAGGGACTAAAGAAATCAACATATTTTATATTTATGTCTTCTCTACATTGAACCTTCAAGATACCTCTCTTTTGACAAAGAGTTCTTAATTAAATCTAATTGGGAATACATATTGAACCAGGGATATACATTTTTGAGGAGTGATTGCTACTAATCTCTTGTCCTTCTTTTTATATTCCTCATTAAAAATATTAATCATCACTACTTCTGGCTTATGATTTTGTAACTCTGAAACCTTGTTATCTTCTTCATTTCCTCACTGCCTCCCTTTCCTTCTATCTAATGTTCCACCGTCATCCAGGCAGCTGAGGTAAATGTGGACTTCTGACTTGGCATGATTTTATCATTTTTATATGGAGTGTTGGGCTTTAACTAATTACTTTATATTAATATTTCAATACAGACTCTTCAACTGTGTCCTTAACATAAATGTTAATCTGTTGTTGGTTTTCACTAGCAAATTTCAGATTGACACTGGTACTCAAATAATCAGAACATCCTATTACCCATGATTAACATGCATTATTTGAACTCTTCTGTAGAAAATTGACTTTTGCAAGTCTCCAATCCTTTAGTTATATTCCTCTAAGCTCCTTATTTACTCTTCTACCACATCTCAGAAAAATTCATTTATTTTCATTTCATCTGTTATTGGTTGTCACTTCACAGTGGTTTATACCCATTACATTACAGAAGTCACTTTATTTTAACACTAGAAATTCTAACTTGGTTATGAAATTTGTTATTTCAGGATAAACTATGCATTGAAATAGATTTTTCTTGCTGATAAGCTAAAGCTACATGACAATACGTAAATTAATAGAAATGGGTTTAATTAAGATATAAGAGCTAGCCAATAATAAGCTAGAGCTAATAGACCAAGAAGTGATTTAATAAATACAATCTTCCTTATTTATTTTTTAGTTGAAGGGCATTCATGTTGTCTCCACTTTCTGGTTATGATAAACAATGCTGCTATGAACATAGTTGAGCATATGTCCTTGTGATACAATTGAGCATTTGGGGGTTATATACCCAAAAGTGGTATTCCTGGGCCCTGAGGAATGTTGTTTCCTAATTTCCTAAGAAATCACCACACTGACATCCAAAGGGGCTGTGCCAGCCTCATTCCCACCAGCATGCAGGAGTGTTCCCTTTACACAACAAATTCTCCAGCATAAGTTGTCATCCGTGTTTTTAATCTTGGCCATTCTTACACCTGATTTTTGACAAAGAAGCAAAAATTAGCAAATAGAAAAAAGCATATTTAACAAATGGTGCTGGCATAACTGGATATCAAGATGTAGAGGAATTAAAATAGACCCATATCTATCACCATGCACAAAACTCAGATCCAAATGGATTAAAGACTTCAACATAAAACTGGCCACATTAAACCTTATAAAAGAGAAAGTGAGAAGTACACTTGAACACATTGGCATAGGAGACCACTTCCTAAATATCACCCCAGCAGCATAGACACTGAGAAAAACAATTAATAATTGGGACCTCTAGAAACTGAAAAGCTTCTGTAAAGCAAGTGACATGGTTAACAAGACAAAATTACAGCTACAGAATAGGAAAAAACTTTTTTTTTTGATTTTTCGAGACAGGGTTTCTCCATAGCTTTTGGTTCCTGTCCTGGAACTAGCTCTTGTAGACCAGGCTGGCCTCGAACTCACAGAGATCCTCCTGCCTCTGCCTCCCGAGTGCTGGGATTAAAGGCGTGCGCCACCACCGCCCGGCTAGGAAAAATCTTCAGTAATCCCACATCAGACAGAGGTCTGATCTCCAAAATATAAAAAGAACTAAAGAAATTGGTCATCAAAAGAACAAGTAATCCAATAAAAAATAGAGTACAGACATAAAGGGAGAACTCTCAACAGAGGAATCTAAAATGACTGAAAGACACTTAAGGGAATGTTCAATATCCTTAGTCATCAGAGAAATGCAAATCAAAACAACTCTTAGATTTCATCTTACACCTGTAATTTCTATTTATTATTATTATTTTAAACTATTTAGGGTTATAAGCAAATGCAGTTTAGTAATTTAGTCAATTTACTGCAATTAAGCTTGTAGTCTTATTAGGTATCTTTTCAAGGTCAAAAAAGTAAATATTTTAAGTAGACATGTCTTCTTCAAACACTTCATAGACATACAGAATATGGCATTTATGATGTTTTTTTTGTTCTTTTTTATGACAATGAGATATGTCTACTTTTGGCAGCACCAATCAACTTTAGAGAAGATGATGGATATCAAAGAAACTCCACATGGAGTTTACTTTCTTTGAGGCAAAAGGTAGTCACTGGGCAAGAAAAATGTTCTTGCCCCTACTGCTGACAGTATGCTGTCCAAATTGGACAAGCAGTAGATGAAAGAAAGTGACCACAGAACCATGAAACACAAGATGGGATAATCCTTCAATTACCCTGGTTCACAGATGGCAAGTCTGTTGGATATGCTAAACCTATAATCCAAAGAATGATACACCAACATTATAAAGGAACCTTGGATGACTGTCCAGGCAACCAGTTGTTTCTGTCATCACTCACATATTTTAGAAGTCACTTGCTCGCACTTCCTGCTACTCAGTTAATTTTATTTCCATTTTAGGTGTCTGGGAGGATTGAAATAGATTGTTATAGTTTTCCTTGTTTACACAACTCAGAAAAGAAACTCATTAAGGGCGTGTGAATTGCATAAATTTGAGAGATATCAAAAGATAGTTTTGGATGGCAATACAAAGTAAATTACATACAAGACTTATACTCACCAGATAGATAATGGATTATTTCCTCTGAATTTTTCAAATGCAAATGGACTATACATTGTTGATATACTTATTGCTTATATACTGTATATAGTTACTGTACGTATTTTATGTTTTTTCTTATATTAGCTATAGTCTTCTTGTTTATTTTATAGAAAAGGGGGTGACATAGTGATATTTTGTTTGTGTTTTAACAAATAAAGCTTGCCTGAAGATCAGAGTGCAGAGGTAAGACAGTAGAGGTCAGCAATGGTTGCACACACCATTAATATCAAAACTTGAGAGACAGTGGCAAAGGAATCTCTTTGAGTTTAAGGCCTCCTAGGGCTACACAAGCCTGAATCTGTCTAAAACAGAAACATCTCACACAAAGGTGATCCCGGCACTTGAGGCAACATGCCTTTGATCCCAGCACTAGGGAAGTGGAGACAGGAGTGAAATGACTAGGCAGGGAGAGGAATATAAGGCTGGAAGAAATGGGAGCTCAGTGCAGTCTGTACTGTTAGCAGTCAGCCTGAGTCACAGTCTGAAGCAGTCTGAGGAGGCAGTCCACGAAAAGGATCACCCTTTCATTTTGAGGGTTTGGTAGAGGTAAAAGGTATCTCTACTGGCTGGTCTGCACTGCTTCTCTGATCTTTCAGCTTTCAGCCCCTAATATCTGACTCTAGGTTTTATTGATTAAGATCAATTAGAATTTGTGCTACATCATACCCAGGA
This sequence comes from Microtus oregoni, assembly GCF_018167655.1. Lineage (NCBI taxonomy): Eukaryota > Metazoa > Chordata > Mammalia > Rodentia > Cricetidae > Microtus > Microtus oregoni. The sequence goes on along the minus strand of NW_024543080.1, from coordinate 16,372,628 downwards.
GTAGTTGGTCAACATAAAATGAACATAACAACATCTTTTTTAGCTTCTTTGCCTTATAATACCTTATAGATCTTTTGCATGCATAGTAAGACTTCTGGTTTCATGATATTCCTGTGGGTGTGAATGTAAGTCTGTGTTTCTCTTATTTTCTGTTTTTGCTACTTTTTTCTTTTTGTTTAGTTTTATTGCAACTTGTGGGTTTTTTTTGTTTCATTTTAGTTTATTATTATTCCTTATTTGCCTGATGTTTTGTACTAAGAGAAATAAAACAAGTGAATTTGGATGAGAGGGTATGTGCTGAGGAACTGGGCTAGGGAAACTGTAAACACAGTATATTGTATGAAAAATAGTGATTTTCATCAAGAGAAAATAAATTAAAACATTGCAATTACTGAAGAAATAGGATATTTATTTGAAATTCTAAAAGCCCATAAGGATATGCTGCAGCAAAAATATCAACATAAGCCAAAATTTTGGAATCTTACAATTATAAAATATATTTAAGGAATCAGTATTTAAAGATTACTTATGTATAATAATACGTACATGGCTGTCCATACAAAGGAGAAATCTCATCTTTCATTACTAGGTGAGAGTTTGATGGAAGCATTGAAATGGTCACAGCAAAAGAAATTTGTAGACAAACAATTGTATGTCATGTTGCCTTAATGAAAAGTACATTAATTAATTAAAGTAATTAAATACCTCCATAATATGACACAGCTAATAATATGACAGGAAAATTATCAAAAATACTGTTTATACATGTACAAAGAATTCAGCTTTTAATTATCTGAAAAGCCTAATTTTAGAATTATAAATTATAAATTTTTATAATTTAAAATAATAATAAAATTAATAAATTAAAATAAGCCTAGTTAAATAAGTTTATTAATTTATTTCTTGTTTACAACTCATATTTTAATTAAGCTTTTATTTGCAGAGCATCTAATATTCAAGTTATGGTATCCATTTTTTAAAATATGATCTGACTGCAAATTCTCTCAGATAGAGTAGAAAATGTCACTTTTGTCACGAATAATAATGAATGAATCCTGAGGTTCAGAGAGTTTGGCTGAAATCCTTTCATACTGAAGCTTTCAGCCACAATAGGATGTACCTGGAATCTTTCCCATCAATGTCTGTGTGCTGGCTCATCTGCTTTATGTAGTAACCCCCTGGATTCACCTTGAACCTTATATTTTCTATTCTGCTTTCTTATCTGTACACCATTTTAATTTCCTGGGAGAATTAACGTTTCAGAATTCTGCTCAACAGTTTCAGGTGGAAGAACAGGAATGAAACCATAAAAGAAGCTTATTTTTTATCACACACCAAATTTGGTATAATTCCAGAGAAAAAGTGCTCAAAATTTCTGGGCTTAATGTTTAAGGGTGAATCGAAAATTTCTTTTCTCCTGTTCTTTGCTCATTAGAAAGTTTTCCAATTTCTCCTTTCTCCCATACAAATTGCTCATTAGAACATCATTCCTATCCTGCAAGGAATTCTATTCACTGTGACAAACATAATCTAATGTTTGAGCAGGGTGAAAAAAATGTAATCACATAGCTGGAGAGAGTCAACTAACCAAATTTTGTTTCAAATAAAGAGTAACAAACTTATAATCAGTGTTGGTTCATAATAAAAATGTTTTATAAGTTATACAACTACAGTTGTCCTCAAGATAATAAATGTTATTACTTGTCTTAAATTCAGTGTTACATAGTTTTGTGATTAATTCAGTAACTTTACTTTCTTCAATATTGAGTATTGTTTATATATTTATTTTAGAGAATGTAATGAAAATAAAGGTGATAGTTGATACTGTTTTGACTAGGGAGAATTTGGAGCTTAGTGGCTTAGGTACTTTATTAAAAAATACAACATTAATCAGTTACAGGTTATTAGATATAAGTCAGCAAACAAGGATCATGAAGCTCAAGTTAAATTAATTTTATGTTAAATCAATCTTTGCTAACATATTTAATATATATGTATGTGTGTTTTTTATCAAGTAGACTTGATGGTAAACACTTTTTATGAATTATTCTGTTTGGGGAAATTATTATGACTGATGGTAGATATTTTATTAATTATAATGAATGAATAAGGCTGTTATGGTGGTTTGAATGAGAAGTGTCCCCATAGGTTCACATATTTCATCATGTGTTCCCAAGGTGTCATACTGTTTGAGAAGATTATGTATCCTACAGAAAGTGGACTTAGATGATATATGATATGTTACCAGGAGAACATTTGGGGTTTTATACCTTGACCCAGCTTTGTGTTCTCTCTGATTTCATTTACATCTGAATTATATCTCCTGAAAGTTGTGAGCTGATATGTTGGTGCTGGATATTGAATTTCCATCCTTGTAGAAGAAAAGCCAGTTTTTCCAAGTGCTGAGCCGTATCTTCAATCCTGAAAGAATACATCTAAAGACAATAAAAAATTGTCTTGATAGACACATGTTAAGCAATGTTTCTTGAAACTCAATTGTTTTCTAGCAATGCCAAGTCTAGTTTTATTAGTAGTGGTGTTAATAGTATTATTATTAATATTTTGTAAATATTTTTGAGAGGAAATATAAATATTTTTGATAAGAGGAATATAATCTTCAAAAGTCCTACTTTTGCAATTTCTGAAAATCAACCAATTTTCCTTATCTTTAACTACCTTAAGAGTTGTTTACTTGTTTTCCTATCTAAATTAGACATGTCTTTCTTACTTTATTGCTAGTTCAATAGTCTGCCAATCTAAAATTGCCTGAAAATCTTGTGGATTAGAATTAACATTGTGCTTGATTTCATAGACATTCTATACACATCTTCCACAGAAGAATAATTCTGATTGGGTTCTGCACAGAAGAGAATATAAATAACATCACTCATTTTGTGACTTTCAAAATTTTAGTCTGTTCTTTCCAAACAAAGTTATTTTGTGCTATAATCTGGACTGTAATAAAATATATAATGTAGAAGATCTCCAAATGATTAGTTCATCATCATTTTCTAAAGTAGATATCTGTGAGACAATATAATTGGAATGTGGAAAATTAGGCTACAAAATTTGGTTTCATATATTTTTGAATGACTAAAGGAGCACTACAAGGCTTTAAGAGACACTAAAATATGTAGTTTCCTGACAGAATATTACCGATATGGTATTACCATAAAAAAAAAGAAGTCAGAAAAACACAAGTAATTCCAAATTTTCATAGTAACTGGTTACATTTTTTAAAATAAATTTCTTTAAATGGAGGATATAGGAAAATAGTTTCAGAGAATATGAGTCACACCTTATTTTGGAAAGAAATGCGTAAAGCATGTGATATTAGAAACTATTATTATATATTATATAATATTATATTATATATTATCCCTGTCTGATATAAAAGCTCTGATAAATAGAGAGCCGTTCAAAGTGACCAATAGAGAGATAGATCAAAGAACACGAGAAAGAGGATTGCCATAGTTTGAGGCTATCCTGATACTACATATTGAGATCATGAACATCTATATTTGAAACAGTGTCTATCTCAAAAAGAAATGAAAAGAACTGATCAGTGGAAAATATCATTACAATAATAAAATAACTCTTTTAAAAATATGTCATGAATCATATGTTTAAAGAAGATATACTAAAGCTGGTTAGTTTCAAAGTTTGTTTGAACATCTTGAATTCTAGGTTATACCTCCATCACTGTATAGTATATTATTGAGATAGTTTCAGCGGGAGATATAATGGATATAATCAAATATATTATAAGATATTTTCAAAGGACAAATATACTATGTTTTTAAAAGTAGTCAAACTAGGGGCTCAGGTGTGTTTTTAAATTTAGAGAATTAGGATTTCAATGGGAGCTGACTTGAGCCAGCATCCTCAGCCAGAGCAGGCCCGAGGCAGTCACCTCCATAGAAGCAAGACTGAACTAGTGAGCTCCACTAGAGAAGGACCTAGGAATGACCTTTACAGGATCTGGTACAAGGGGGCCACCACTGAGGGAGCAGGCCTGAGCCAGAGACCTCTGTAGATCAGGTGACAATCAGTAACTCTCCAGGGAGCAGGCCTGAGCAAGCTACTTCTGCTGGAGCACGCCCAAGGGAATGACCTCAGCTAGAGTATCCACAAGTAACCAACATCTGTTGGAGCACACCTGGAGGACACGTGGGATTGCAGAGAGAACACCAGGCACACTGAGCAGCATTTAGGAACACCAAGTGAATTCCATGGTGACTGGAACTGTGGACTTAACCTAAAACAAGGAGCAACCATCTGAGCCTTGAATCCACTGGCACCCAGATGGCTGATCTTTAGAAACAGCCAATCAGAGGGAAAATGCCTAGACAAAGTAAGAACACACTGAACACCACAAAGAGCAACACAGCGCCAAACAAAACAAAACAAACAAACAAACAAAAAACTAGTGGCCTTGTCGAAGCAAGATTTGAATATTTAAATATGGATAAGCAGAAAAAAAAATGAGCTAAAAAATAAATCTAGTTGACCGTTTGAGTCCCTTAAATAGGAAATGAAAAATAGGAAATGGAGGAAAAGACAAACTACAAATTGGAAGGAAACAACGAATTCCTTAAAGAAAAATAAATCATACAGATGAAATAAATGATTTAAGACTGAAAAAGAAATAGAGATATTTAATAAAGCACAAACCAAAGGAATTATAGAAATGGAAATTATGAGAAAATTATCAGGAACCACAAATGCTAGCATAAACAGCAGAATACAAGATGGAAGAGAGAATCTCAAGCACTGAAGATACAATAGAAGAAATAGACTCATCTGTCAAACAAAACATTAAATTTATCCAAAGCTTAACACAAAATATCCAGGAAATATGGGACACCATGAAAAGAGCAAACATAAGAATAATATGGATAGAAAAAGGAGATTCTAGATGTTTAATTCAAAAACACAGAAAATATTTTAACAATATCATAGAAGCAAACTTTCCCAAACTAAAGAAAGATATGAATGTGAGATACAAGAAGTTTACAGATCACAAAATAGACTGTTCAAAAAAAAATCCCCTCACCACATGATAATCAAAACAATAAACATACAGAATAAAGAAAGAATATTAACCAGAATTATACCTGATTTTTCAATTGAGACAATGAAAGCCAAAAGTTCCTGGTCAAGACTTATGAAGATATTAAGGAACCACAGATGCCAACCCAGACGACTATAACTGGCAAAACTTTCAATCATCATAGACAGAAGAAACAAGATATTTCATGACAGAACCAGAATTAACCAATACCTAATCACAATTCCAGTCCTACATAAAGTACTAGAAATACAACTCTAACCCAAGGAAGTTAGCTATATCCACAAAAACACAGACAATATTATCTCACAGCTACAAACACCAAACAGCAACAAAGAAGGAAAAAAATACACACTATAACATCATCAGGAATGAATACTAAAATAACAGGAGATAGAAATCACTGGTCAATAATTTCACTAAGATAAATGGACTCAACTCACCTATAAAAGGACACAGGCTAACAGATCGATACAAAATCACAATCTATCCCTCTGCTGCATACAAGAAACACACGTCAAACTCAAAGACAAACATCACCTCAGAGTAAAAAGTTGGGAATAAAATCAAGTGGACCTAAGATATAGGCAGGTGTACCTATCCTAATATCTGACAAAATAGAATTCAAAGTAAAATTGATCAAAAGAGACAAAGAAAGACATTTTATAATAGTTACAGGAAAATACCAACAAGAGGAAATCTCAATACTGAACATCTATGCTCTGAATACAACACCACCCTCATATGAAAAAGAAACACTACTAAAGCTTAAATCACACATTAAAGTCCACACACTAATAGTGAGAGATTTCAACACCCCACTCTTGCCACTAGACAAGTCTGTAAGATAGAAAATTAACAGAGAAATAAGAAAACTAACAGATGTTATGACTTAAATGGACTTATCAAACATCGAAAGAACATTCCTTTCAAATATAAAAGAATACACAGCCTTCTCAGCACCTCAGGAAAGCCTTCTCAAAAAAAAATAACCACATAATAGGTAACAAAGCAAACCTCAACAGATACAAAAAATTGGAATAACTTCATATATCTTATTGGATTACCATGGGTTAAAGTTAGAATTCAGCAGCAACACTAATTTCAGAAAGCCCACAAACACATGGAAATTAATCACTGCTCACCTGAATGACCAATGTGTCAAGGAAAAAAATAAAGGAAGAAGTTAACAACTTTCTAAAATTCAATGAAAATGTCCAGACAGCATAACCAAATTTATGGGACACAATGAAAGTAGTGCTAAGAGGAAAATTTATAGCACTCAATGACTATATAAAGAAGCTGGAAAAATCCCAGAACACACGAAAACTAGAACAAAAAAGAAGCAAAATAGGCAGGAAATAGTCAAATTGAGAGCTGAAATCCAACAAAATAGAAACAAAGAAAACAATATAAAGAATCAATGAAATGAAGAGTAGGTTCTTCAAGAAAATCAACAAAATAGACACACCTTTATCCAAACTAACCAAAAGGCAGAAAGATAATATCCAGATTAACAAAATCAGAAATGAAAATGGGGACATAACAACAGATATAAAGAAAATGAGAGAATAATTAGTTCATATTTTGAAAACCCGTACTCCACAAAATTGGAAAACTTAAAGGAAATGGACAATTTTCTGAATAAATATCACTTACCAAAATTAAACCAAGACAAGATTAGCAAATTTAATAGATATGTAACTGCTAAAGAAATAGAAAGCCATCAAAATTCTACTCCCCCCACAAAAAAAAAAGGCCAAGATCAGACAGATGACTTCAGCACAGAATTCTACAAGATTTTCAAAGATGACCTTATACCAGTACTCCTCAAATTGTTCAACACAATAGAAACTGAAGGAACATTGCCCAACTCTTTTTTATAAGGCCATAATTACCTTGATACCCAAACCACACAAACATTACTAAGAAAGAGAATTACAGAACATGAACATTGATACAAAAATATTCAGAAAATAATGGAAACTAAATCCAAAACACATCACAAAAATCAATCACCATTAATAAATTGGCTTCATCCCAGAGATGCAGGGATGGCTCAATATATCAAAATCTTTCAGTGTAATCCAACATATAAACAAACAAACAAAAAGATTATCTCATTAGATGCTGAAAAAGCCTTTGACAAAATGCAACATCCATTCATGATGAAGGTTTTGCAGTGTAAAGGGATGCCAGGAATATACTCATACTTAAACATAATAAAGGCAAATACAGCAAGCCAACAGCCAAAATCAAAGTAAGTGGAGAGAAACTCAAAGCGAACCTATTGAAATCAGGTTCCTGAGTCCTCTCTATCAGTCATTCTAATGAGGTGTTTCCACTCTCTCATAGAACTCTTTGGAAGTAAATCATGGATGCTTCAACTCATGTGCAGAAGGTCTTTTAAGGTTTACTCTAAGAAGTTTCACAACCAAAAACACAATTCCAAGGCATCCTATGGACAAATCAGCACAGAATCTTTTCAATTATGTTCTCTTTCAAACTTTTTTTTAAAGTTTTGGCCTTAAATATATGTCCAGATTAAATGATCAGAAATGATACACTTCAATGAGGCCAGGTTACAGGCCAATTTTGAATTTAAATACTTGATAAGTTGTTTACCTGAGTTGAGTTGCACAGTTACGGCAATGGCAATTAGTTAGCAGTTTTTCTAAGGAGCTGATCAGTGACAATCACTCCATAATAATTTCAGCTGAGGTCATGTTATTCAGTGAGTAACACAACCCTTGATTTTATAGGTTTTAGATGAGAAATGTAAATCTCACACCAGAACCAAGACGAATGCTTCCATTCTCTCAATGCCTGGATTTATGCCTTGCACATTCTCAAGTGTACCTTTAAATGTGATTCCTATCCCTGTGTTCTGTAATAAAATCCTCATAAATGGACAACTACAACAATGTCTGAATCCACAAATATCACAAGAGCTATATGAGTATCGTGTGCTATAGTCAGAAATTGCAGAAGTGGCTATATAGAAGTTAAATGGCTTTCTTTGTTTATTATACAAACCAGCTCATCTCTTCTGTTAAGGAAAAGGCCTTGTTTGTTTCCTTTATCTATATATAGGTTGCTTTATACTTAGAAGACACTGTTAATGGTTTTAAACTAAATAACAAATTTTTGTAAATATATGTTTTTCTAACCAATTTGTTGCCTGATATGCTTTAGGTATTATCTATATTTCTATTGTACTAACAGTTAAAATTATAATGACTTCATAAGATTAATGATTTTTTTGTTTATACTAATGGAAAAGGTATGTTTGTTGTTCATCTTCCAGTCTCCAGTAAACTTTCTTTCTGTGGTAATGTTAAATTGGGGAATTCTGTGTTTTGTACTAATGATCCTTTGAAAAGACACAGACAAGAGACAATATTAGTCATTGCATACTTATTAAAGTACTTAGAAGTTTACAACATATAACAAAAATTACCTTGATAGTCACTTTTCTGCATACAATACAATTTTATAAATATTCCATTGTAGCTTAGCTTCTGAGGCTTACAATGATCTGGTACAAAAGGATTCATTTTTTCCTGAATAAATTATAGTTTAAAGCAAAATTCTACACTGTGGTAGCAAGACATAAAAACATGTGAATACTGAAAATGTCCATCGAAGTATTTAGGATTATTTTACGTAATTTTATTCATATAATATCTTCAATTTGAGCTATAGAATTTTTAAAAAAGCATCATAATAAGAAAACAAAATTATGCAATGCATATTCATACAACTTTTATCCTTTCATATGAAGCTGTATTTTTTAATCAAAAGCATATTTAAATTCATGAAGAGCTTTGCTTATATTATGAGAGTCTGAGAAAGAGCTCCGTGTCAAAAAAAGGCTTGTCTTAGCCGGGCGGTGGTGGCGCATGCTTTAAATCCCAGCACTCGGGAGGCAGAGACAGGTGGATCTCTGTGAGTTCGAGGCTAGCCTGATCTACAAGAGCTAGTTCCGGGACGGGCACCAAAAGATGCGGAGAAACCCTGTCTCGAAAAAATAAAAAAAAAAAAAAGGCTTGTCTTATGAGCATGTGGTCATACATTCTGACCAGCAGAGTTTACCCAAAGCCTGATGTGGTAGCACTCATCTAAAAATACCAATAATCCTAAGGTAAGAAAAGAAACAGAGAAAAGAGAATACCTGGAAATCTATGGGCCAGATGTCCTAGCAAAAGCAATAGCAAAACCATAAAATCTCTATAGGAAACAAGGTTGGTGTGGAAGGTCCTTCTGTCTATATGTTGCTTTTATTGATTAATGAATAAAGAAATGGCTTAGCCTGTGGTACGGGAAGAGGAAGGTTGAGTCAGAGAGAAGCCATGTAGCTTCTGCCTTTAGTGAGAGACACACTGAAACTTTGCTGGTAGGCCATGACCTCGTGGTGATGCACAGATTTCTAAAAATGCATTAAATTAAGATGTAAGAGTTAGCCAATAAGAAGTTAGAGCTAATGGGCCAAGAAGTGTTTTAATTAATATATTTTGCTTCTATGTGGCTGGGATGAACAAACAGCCCTCTTCTACACAAGGTGAAAGATGAGGATCAAGATCCAAGATTGCCTAAATTCCACAAATGCACCGTGATATGCACATGCCTACCCACACATAGTATCATTTAAATACACAAAGAAAAGCAAAATGTCACAGGAAAACTTAATACTTGCACTTAACATGTTTTATAATATCTAGCTATTTGACCACTTTTACTACACAATGTGCTGTATCACACATGAGAAAGTAAGTTTCATATTGACAAAATTAGTTTTATATTAGAACTTCTTTTTCAAATCAAAATAAAAGTACATTTATTGTCAAATGAGTATTCTTTGGTTGATTCATTATTTTGCATGTTGGACCTAGGTTACTCAACATCAAAATTATTAAAATAAGAAATAAATACTTTAGAAAAGTGGCCAAATTATAAATGTTGATAAATTTTCATCATCATGAATAATCATATTCATATATTCTTATGCTCTGTCTAGTGATCACCTCTGATTCATAACACATTTTAGTTCTGTATATACATGTTAATGTTTTAATCTTTTAAAATTAATGAATTGCCTTATATATTATTAAATGTTTATATCTATAGGAAAATAAATGGATTTCTTAGTTTTCCTGTAATGTACATGTCTGTATGAAGTGACAGTCTTAGAATGGTTCAGAACAGCAGATGGTAAGGGACAATGTTGGTTAAGGTGTCATGCTTGCAATGCCTGGTGGCATCCTCTACAAATCAAGATTTCAAGATTACATGTCACTCCTGATACTCTGAGACCTTATGGTACTCAAAGTTCCATGAAATTTAAAAGAAGTCATCCATGTAATGACACTAGCCCAGTGTTATTAATATCATATATTGTAGAATGGAATTTTCCACTCAAGCATATTGAACTGGAGTCCACCTGCTGGTACTGTGACCTCTACCAGATGTATCCAGTGCAAAGCTACATGTTAGCTTCTAAAATTGTTAGTCTGTTTACTTTCCCACAGGGCAAACTATGGCAGTGGATCCTGATAAAACTTGATATGTTAACTTGCCCTACCACAATTCCCTGGAGAGGCTTAACATTTCAAATGGACTGCAAAATGTTGAAATAGAGAAAGCAGTTTGATAGAGGTTTGTATACTATGACATTTGGAGACGTCATCAAAATCTTATATGCAATGAACATGAGAACGGTGGTAATTCTACATTTTTCTGGACAAATCTTGATATTTTTAACTTCTTCTCTAAGTATTATTGTTAACAGTCCTCTTTCAGTCTTGGATGATATGTAATACAGTCACTCCAAAACAACAACAAAAAAACCCAACCAACAAAGAAATACAAAGAATCTTAAATTTTCTTTTTCTGTCAATGTGAAAATATTTTATTTATGCTATCATTGAGACATGAACTTAAATCACAATGATCTATAGTGATACTTTTTTTTTTTACTTTTGTGGGTTATAATAAAATAACAGCTCACTAGCTCAGAATGGAGTATAATAAAGGTATTTATTTATTTATTTATTTATTTATTTATTTATTTATTTGGGGGTCGAGATCAGCAGTCCTCTGCATGAGTGGGGAACAGGAACCAAATCCAGCAGCCAAAAGGACCTTACACATCTCTATAAATAGTAACTGTGACCATGCCCAAAGTGGACCAATATCTTAAAGGCTATAGAATGAAGGAATTTCCACAGCAATTTACATTTTAATAGATAAAGCTTGCCTGAAGATCAGAGGGTAAAGCTAAGCCCCTAGAGGCCAGGCAGTGATGCTACACAACTATAATTCCAGAAGTTTGAAGACAGAGGCAGATGGATCTCTAAGTTCAAGGCTTCATTGGGCTACATAAGATTGTTTGTTGTGGAAACTGATCCAGGTGTGGTGGCTCACACCTTTAATTCCAGTACTAGGGAGTCACATGCCTTTAATCCCAGGATGAAAGGGGAATATAAAATTGGAGGAGACAGAGGCTCAAGGTTTAGTCTGCAGTCATGTAGCCTTGGTAGATGTAAGATATTTTTAGTAGTTAGGCTGGTTTGCTTTGCTTGTTTTAGCTGGTACCCCAATATTTGTCCCTGGGTTTTTATCAGTTGTGTCACATTTGGCACCCAATATGAGGCTCAAACCATTGACCCTGAGATTAAGAATCTGATGCTCTATCAACTGAGCTAGGCCAGAAAGACACTTCTTCTGATAGATCAATCTCCCATTTGTGTTCCCTTGGACTTTCCTCTTTATTAGTTTTCCCCTTTGAATAACTCTTCTTCTCACTGAACAGAGAGGTCCCCTTGTTTCACCAACTCTGTACTATTTTAGAACAAAGTGGTTTGTTCTGACTCCATGACTCTTCCACCCAATCTTTTGTCTTTAATGTGTACATATGACATCTCTGAGAACTATGATGAGAAGCTACAAGAGGGAGAGTTCTATGACCACCTTCTTAAAGTCGTTTCAATAACATGATATTTTCTCTTTTATCCTGCCTCACACCCTTTTCCACCCTCTTCTGAAATCATTTGAGTTACACCTTGCTCCTGAGGTTTCCATGTTAAAGAATTCTCTGGATTGCTTTTACTATGACAAAGATGACTTGGTTTTCTATTATAGCCTTCTGATTTCAATGTGAAACCAAAAGAAGGCAGAATTTTATGTGGCTGATCTTAGGTCACTGTCCCTTTGATATTTGGATATTCACTTATTTCATTAGGATATTTATTACCCAGTTTCAGCATGCTGTTGTAGGATTCAGAACCAATCAGTTCCCAAGCCAAAGAGCTTAGAAATACCTCTCCTGAAGGGACCACATTCTGTGTGCCATCACAAGCAGAAGACACCACTTGAAAATTATTTTATAAAATTTAACCAGAACTTCAGATGAACATGAAGCCTGCTTCTACAAGAATGCTGTTTACAGTTTTATTTTTTGTGTTTTGTCGTCATCACCTTAGTTATACTAGCTGTTGTTAGTGTATTTATCCACATCATTACTTCTCTTGTCAACAATAATATCTGCTTCTTTAGGGTATCTAATGAAAAACCTGTTGATCCAATATTCTCCGTTCTATCTAAACATTTCAATTCACACTTGACTTATCAGAGTAAAACAAAAATATAATAAACCTATAATCACATCATCACTAAAGATTCTTTAATTTGACTTATCCCCCATTTTTTTATTGGATATTTATATAATCACAATGCTTTTAATGGTGCATGCCGGATCTATGCTTTCTGTACTCTATGAGATGTGATGTCTCAACTACCACAGCTCTACACTCTTACTACTTTGTGTTTCAGAAAACTTTCTTAGGCAGGCAGCCTAAACAAATTATCTGAACTTAAAACAAAGACTTTTTATATTGCTAAACTTATACATGCTGCATGGAAGTGGGGAAGTGAGGTGTTGGCATGTAAATTTAAAGAATTGTTTCTGGAGTTGTATATGCTATATTTGTAGATCTATTAGAATTAGCTATAATCAATCACTTTTCCCACTATTCATGGTGTGTAATTAGTGTACACTAGTCAAGTATGTAATTAGTGTACATTTACTAATTTTCCTCTCTTGAATATTCCCCATGGGTTGGGAAAATAGACAAATTTCATGAGAATATTGGGAGCCTGGATTGAGGGGAGAAGGGAGGGTGGAAGGGGAGGATAGGAGAAGAGGAGAAGGGAGGAGAATATGAGGGAATAGAATGACTGAGATGGAGGAAGAAGAAAGAGGGAGAACAAAGAAAGTGATACATTGATGGAGCATAGATATTTTAGAAAACACTAAAGTTTATTGAGACATTGATCATTTAAATACTATAAGGACATCACCTCATTATGTTGAGTCTATGAATGTTAGGCAATGAGTCAATGATAATTAACTTAATTAGTAATGAAAATATTACTCTGTAATTTCACAAAACATTTTGATTGGTTTGTGTCTAATGGCAGTAATGGAAAAAAACAGACAGTAAACCAACATTTTGATGTGTATTTAGTATGAAAACTCTCACAGAGTGAAAACATATCAATGAAGAAATTGGATTGAAATGTAGGCAAAGTTATGAGATAATCTCTGAAGTGCCATAAATGATGACAGCATGTAAAAGCCAATATATAAAGTTAAGTGGAACCACAAGTCAATGTGGATCATGATTTTTAATAGACTGAGATATTTAAAGTCTATCTGAGTCTCCATGTGAGTCCACAAAGCAGTGTATGACCATCTGTTCCTTTCTCACTTTATTCTGAGCTATCAATAGATTACGGCAAGGAGTTACTACTTCTATATGAATCTTAGCACAAAAGCTTTACATAATTAAAAATGATAGAACTGGGACAGAATGCTAAACACAAACAGAAGGATAAAAAGACAGCTGGCATAATTAACAGTGAATAAACCAGGTTTAACTAGCCTGAGTACAAAGAACACTGAAACACCATGAAAGAAGAGAAAGAACTTCTGCTGAGAGATAATTCTGCTTATATATAACTTAAATGGTTTCTTTTCGATTGCATTTTTATTAATTGGGGCATTTCCATAAAATGGGGCATTTGGTTTTTAAATTTTGTAGCCCCTGCTGTTTATTTCTCAGTGGAAGGCATAATCCTCTGAGTGTGACACTGAAATTGGCTTATGCAGAGATGATTATAATGTATATTCAGAGAATTGTGACTTCAGGTGAGAAAGAAGCAGCAGGAACAGATGAACTCTTAGCAACTGAGACCTATTTTCATGTAAATATCCCCACAGTGATAAGAAAATGAGGGAAGAAAATTACTAAACACAGAGAGCTTACAAAAATATTATTTCACATTGACTGGATTTCCATGTTTTATGTAGAAGAATCAGTCACAGGGATTTTAGAAATGTATTCATAGGTCCTTATAAATACTATTACATGACTTCTCCAAGAAAAATTACATTCGCTTGTATCTATTACTAGGTGAAGCATACTAATATCTGACATACCTGTCATTTTTGCAAAATATAATTACAAGTAGTTCTATGGATTAAAAGTAGAATTCAAGAAAAACTTCCCTTCAGAAAAATAATTACTTGTTATGTACATCAATATTATTTACATTCACAGATGTGCTATTATGTAGAATACTGATATATTAAGAAGGAAAATATCAAAAAAATCCTTAGTCATCTAGGCAAGTTTTGTTTTATATGTTGTTCAAACTGAACCAAATTAAGTCAATGAACAGTCTTGCATAATAAAGCAAAATTATGGCCTACAAGAAATACCCATCTTTTTTTTTAAATTTAAAAATAAATTGTTTTCCATCGAAGACATTCTAATATCTGTATTCTCATCCCTAATTTGTCTCAGATCCTCCCTAATGCTCTATCCAGTCAGCTGCATTCATTCCTTCTTTATCTCTTTTTTCGAAGACAAACAGGCAAAGAAAATGCAAACAAGACAGAATGTAAAAACATAACACACACACACACACACACATGCACAAATGTACACACACAAACACACATACACATGCACACTAAAGTAAAAACACAGAATCAAAAACTGCAGCATAAAATCAAAAGACCAATAAACAAAAAAAAGTGGCCAAAAAAATTATGAGACAGAAAAAAAAAAACTAAAAAAGTACCCTTTAGGTTTTTATTATTATTATTGTTATTGTTATTATTATTATTACTATTATTATTGAATCTACTGATGAGAGTGGTGCTTTGCTTAAGTGTGGCAAATATACTCATTAAGACTCCTGGAGAAAATTGATTTTTCCTTTAAAGCAGATGTCTATTTGAGACAGTTTCTTGGTTCAGGTTGGGAACACATGTCCATCTCCCCCTGTCTGCACTGTGAAGGCTCTATGCATGTTACCACAGTCTCTGAGAAGACACAGTTTATTTGGTGTCATCGATATCCTCTAGCTCTTATTATCTAACTGCTCTGACCCTCTTCTCTCCTTGTTGCTCTTCCATCCTCAAGAAATCTCTTATGTGAAGTCTGTTGTATGGTGTGATTTTGCAGCATTCCTTGGCCCTTCCAATTGCTAGTATACCCTTTCAAGGCAAAACCTTATACTTGCTAGATGCAAACCATTCTTGGCACTGGGGATTTCACTTGGTTTTGAAAGACTTGGGCATTTTCTCCCCCATTATTTGGTGACTACATGTTGATTTTTTCTATATATGAATATATTTAAAGAATCTTCTTCAGTAATAAGATTTCTTTTATGACTTTTCAACTGACCATTTAGTGTTAGTTTCTCTGTCCCTCATCCCTTCCTTTACCTTCACTTTCCTCCCCTTCTCCTTTTACCTGCTACTTTAAGCTCCACCTGTCTATCTATAATATATATTCTATTTCCTCTTCCTTGTGAGATCATCAGCTTCATACTAGCCCTTTACTCTACACCTTACATCAGTGCTTAAAGGGAACATAGACTGCCTATTTAAGACTTAACAGCTAACAGCTACATATAAGAGAAAATATACAATATTTATCTTTTAGAGTCCAGCTTACCTTACTGGAGAAGCCTTTTGTGGTTAGTTATCAGAGTTCTCTTCTGTTAGATTTAGGGTATCTACCTTGAGCCTTATGCCAAAGTCCTTGATACATTTGCAATTGAGTTGCTATAGGGATACATACATATATATATATATATAATATGTATATTTATATATACATATATGAACCTATGTGTATTTTGACCAGAGCCATGAAAATGCTGTATTTTTCAGTGTTTTTTTTTTTGTTGTTGTTGTTAAAAAACAGGTTTCTACAGGTGGTGGATATATATGTAAGTCGTCAATTTGATTATATTGATTAAAATGTCTGTTTTAATCAATACCATGAAGATATAATTACTTTATGTCTGTAGTACAACTGGAAATTGGAAATAGTGGTACCTTCAACAGTTATTTTAATGTTAAAGATTGTTTTAGCAATTATGTATTTTTATATTTTCATACAAAGTTTAAACATTTCATTTCAAGTTCTATAAAAAATTGCGTTGAAATTTTTATGGACAGTGTGTTGAATTCCTGGATTACTTTTGAAAAGATGCACATTTTTAGTAAATGAACTGAATGTTCTGATGTCTCCAATGTCTTTAATTTCTGTCTTCAATGTCTTAAAATCTTTGTGATATACTCTTTCACTTGCTTGGTTAGTATTATCCAAGGATTTTTTGATATCTTTGTGAAATAATTTTTTCTCTGATTTCTTCCTCAATCGATTTGACATTTGTACATAGGAAACCTAATGATTTTTGTGTGTTAATTTTGTGTTCTCTGACATGCTAAAAGTTTTTGTTGGATGTAGAAGTTTCTTGGTGAGAAATTTAGGGTGTTTATGTATACAAATAAATAATATGAAAATCCAGATACTTTTACTTCTTATTTCCTCATCTGTTTCCCTTTGATCACCTTCTCTTGTGTTAACGCTCTAGCTAAGACTCACACATTGTATTGAAAACATATGGAGAGAGTGGACACCCTTCACCCTTATCTTTTTTTTTTCTTTTGCTGAAAATGTTTTAATTTCTATCTTTTCTTTTGTTGATGTTGGCTACCAGCTTTCTACAAGTTGCCTTTTTATGTTGAGCTATTTCTCTGTATCATATCCACTTCTTTATGTGAATTATTACAGGATGGACTAGAGATGATCAAATAATTTATGACTTTCATTCTGTTTAACTGTTAGATTAAGTTTTTAAATTTATAATTTTGAACCATGCCTGCATCTCTGGATAAAGTATATATGATCTTGATGAATACATTGTGACAATCTGGATTTAGGTTGGAAGTATTTTTTTGAGGATTTTGCATTTATATTCATAAGAGATATTGGACTGTAGTTTTCTTTATAAGCTAAATCTTTCTGTACTTTAGGTTTCAGGACCATTGTGGCACCATAAAAGGAATTGTACTATATTGCTTCAACTTCTATTCAGTAAAATAATTAATTTTTTGAATATCTGTTAAAATCCTGCTCTGAACCTATCTTTCTTTGGGCATTTTTGTCTGTAAACCTTAATGACTGCTTCTATTTCACTAGAGGCTACAAGTCTATTTAATTACTTTTCTTTTCTTGATTTTACTTTGGTATGTCATATATCAGTGAATTTATCCATTTCTTTTCAGTTTTCCATCTTAGTGTAAGACAAGTCTTTATACAATATCCTTATAATAAAAAAAGGATGTCATCATTGTCTGTTGTGATGTCCTTCTATTTAACACTAATTTTTGTTAACTTGAATCTTTTCTTTATGTCTTTTAGTTAATTTGGTTAAGGGTTTTTCAATTTTATTAATTTTAAAAGGGGACAATATTTCATTGATTCTTTGCATTGTAATATTTGTTTCTGTATCTTTTATTTCAGCCATTAATTAGTTCATTTTTTGCCATCTACTCTTTGAATAGTATTCTTTCTTCTCCTCCTCCTTCTCTCACTTCATCTTATTTTTCCTTTTTCTTTATTATAAAGCTTTCAGATGTGCTGTAAAGTTACTGATATGAGGTGTCTCCAGATTTTTGTTTAATTTTGTTTAATGAAGGCTATGAGTGCTGGGCAGTGGTGGTGCAGGCCTTTAATCCCAGCACTTGGGTGGCAAAGGCACGCGATTCTTTGTGAGTCTGATGCCAGTCTGGTATACAAAAGAAAGTTCCAGGACTGGCTCCAAAGCAACACAGAGAAACACTGTTTCAAAAAACCAAGAGAGAGAGGGGGGGGGGAGAGAGAAAGAGAGAGAGAGAAAGAGAGAGAATGAAACAGTAATGAACAGGTTAGCTGGAAACATTAATGAGAAGGGTTAGGCAGTACAATGAGTGTACTTTGTGCTGAATTAAATGAAAACCTGTATAAATAAAGATTTGTCTTATGATTTCTTTAATACTTAAGTTAAATCCTCAAAAAAATATGGTCATATCTAATTATGCACAGATTTACTGGGTAACTATATCCATTCCTAAAAAAAGAGAGAGAGAGAGAGAGTTATAAAACTGTAATAGCAATGGAAAGATTTGTTGAAAGAGAAATGTGTGATCATTTATTTGATATATGTCTCTGAATTCTATTTCAGGTATAAAGAGGAATTAAATGCAATTGCAATAAATCTACCCCTATACATGATTTTAATTCTGGGATTATATCTTAACATTGTTAACTAAAGCAATATAATCATGGAGAAAATGCTTGCAACTTATCAATACATATTAAAAACCTAAAACCAAAATGACAAAATGCTAATACATAAAAATTATGCCATTGAAAATAAAAATCCAATGTATTTATAAACCCATGTTTTTCTACAAATATTGAGGATTAATTTCTAAATCTTATATTTTATTTTGTACAATTTTAACATCACAAGAACTTTTAAGAATAGAATTGAGTGTGCTAAAGTTTACTTTGAAAGGTACTTTCATAATATATCTCCAGAGCAGAAACTTAGCGCTGGTCTTTTCTATGGTGCTATCTCCAACCCTCAAAATAAGATTTTTTTTTTTTTTTGTTTTTTTTTGTTTTTCGAGACAGGGTTTCTCTGTGGTTTTGGAGCCTGTCCTGGAACTAGCTCTGTAGACCAGGCTGGTCTCAAACTCACAGAGATCCGCCTGCCTCTGCCTCCCGAGTGCTGGGATTAAAGGCGTGCGCCACCACCGCCCGGCTCAAAATAAGATTTTTTATTCTCATTATCTCATAAATTGACTATCATTCCCTTAGTTGTATATCTATCTATCTATCTATCTATCATCTATCTATCTATTTTTCACTTTGTTCTCTTTTTCACACTTTATAGAAATAGTATTAAATGAACTTTATGAATTTGACTTTATGAATATGACAGTGAGGGAAAAACAAGACAAGATTTGTAAAAGAAATTCCTGGATAATGATATTTTCCTGACTCCAAGATAACAGTCAAAGCAAACAACATGGAAACCCCAATTACTTTCCATATTTGCTCTGCACAGAAGGTATTAAATATTCCTTTGGGTTATAATATGATATAATATAGAAATACATTATACCTATAGTATAGAGCAGAAATACATTATACCTATGCATGGGGTTAACAATCAATATTAACTCTAATACTCTAAACAAGATCTCTATGAGTTTTGCAGTCAGTAATTATTGCTCTAGTAATTTTTGTGGTTATATCATAATTAATCTTATTGTGCTCATTAAGAAGACATACACATTGAAATATAAAAGCATTCTGTATCACATATAATTAAAACACAGAGGCAGATATTGGAGTTCAACCTGAAGGTCAGAAAAGCAAAATAGCCAGCCATTAGCTTTTACCTCTACCTCAGTCTCAAATGGTGATCCTGCCTCCAGGAAACTCAGATTGAGATTGCAATCATGAGCTGTGTCCTCCCATTTTATATTCCTTTCTAGGTTTGGGATTAAAGATGTATATCACTACCGCCGGGTTTCTTTGGAAAACTATTGTGGCAACCTAGGTTAAAGGTGTGGGTCACCACTGCTAGATCTGTAAAGTTCACCAGTTTTACTCTCTGATCTTCAGGCAAGCTTTATTTATTAAAATACAAATGAAATATCATTACAATATCTTTATGAATTAATCTTTTTTTTATGGAGAAAAGGAAAAAAAAACAAGTTTCCGCCTCCTCCCAGCCTCCCATTTCCCCCCTCCTCCCACAATTCTCCCCCTCCTCCTACTCCTCTCCCCCTCCCTCTCCAGTCCGAAGAGTAGTCAAGGGTTCCCTGCCCTGTGGAAGGTCCAAGGTCCTCCCCCCTCTGTCCATATCTAGGAAGTTGAACATCCAAACTGGCTAGGCTCCCACAAAGCCAGAACATTAAGTAGGATCAAAACCCCATGCCATTGTCCTTGGCTTCTCATCAGCCCTCATTGTTCGCCATGTTCAGAGAGTCCAGTTTTATCCCATGCTTTTTCAGTCACAGTCCAGCTGGCCTTGGTGAGCTCCCAATAGATCAGCCCCACTGTCTCAGTGGGTGGGTGCACCCCTCGTGGTCCCGACTTCCTTGCTCACGTTCTAGGTGAACCCAAGGAAAAAACATATAGTTATCCTCTTGGCTATGGGAAGTAGACAAAATTGCCGGGGAGAAAATTGGGATCTTGGGGGTGGGGTGGGATGGGGGTAAGGGGAGATGGAGAGAGAAAAGGGATAAGGGGAGGATGGGGGGAACTTGGGGGAAAAGGATGATTGGGATAAAGGAAGGTTGGATAGGGGAGCACAGAAGCACAATTCTTAGTTAAGGGAGCCACCTTAGGGTTGGCAAGAGACTTGAACCTAGAGTGGCTCCCAGGAGCCCAAGGCAATGTCCCCAGTTAGTTCCTTGGGCAGCTGAGGATAGGGAACCTGAAATGACCCTATCCTATAGCCATACTGACGAATATCTTGCTTATCAGCATAGAACCTTCATCTGGTGATGGATGGAGATAGAGACAGAGACCCACACTGGAGCACTGGACTGAGCTCCCAAGGTCCCAATGAGGAGCAGAAGGAAGTAATCTTAATTCATAAGTATTATTTGTATATTACATATCAAAGTTACTCAAGACACATTATCTCTTGGCATCTATAATTTCTGGCTCATTATAACTTCATGGTGTAACATATAATCCAACCTTGATGGAAAAGTCCTTACATAATAGATGAGTTCATGTATGTAGAGCTGTTGTGTTTCCAACAAATTTCTTTCTGTTTACTGGATTTTCTAAAGAATTTTGAAATCTAGATAAATGCATACTAAAAATTATTCGGTGTGGACTTATGAATTTCCTTTATTTTCAACATAATGAGAAAATAAAACCCATGCCTTTTGAGAATGAAACCAGTAGAGCAAGCATCATTCTTCTATCAGCCTGTAGTCAAGGATGTAATGTGTATGCAAACATAACTAATACCCTCTTTCTGAGAAACATGTATTTATGTTGTCATCACTACCCCTATTTCTAACTCATTCCCCTGCTCTCTAAATAAAAGTCACTCTTGAAAAGTCATATTTTCTGTCCTTTTGGCAGCATTTAATGTTAGAATTAAGTCTTGCTTCTCTAACTGATTCAAAATTGACTGAATGTTACTCAAAACCCAAAAGTCATCCACTACTATTCCCTCAGGCTTTCAAACTTCTCAAATTAACTATCTTCCCCAACTAATCAAACTCAAATTGGTTATATGAACGATTTTCTTATTGTTGATGTTTAACAGATCTAAATAATACAAAGGTGGAGCTTAAAGGGACTTTAAATTATAACTTTGATAAAATATATAAAAGAAATATATTATGCTCATTTTTAGTCATAAGCATATAGTAATATGTATAGATTTGGTAGAATAAAGGTAGCAATTTTTTCATACTGTTTACATTTAAAATAAATTGGAACTGTCCCATTACACATATTTCAAAATCTCTTAAAGGAATCCATTATTTTGTTGCCTTAACTTATTGGTCATGTAAAGTGTTAAGACATTCAAAAATGGCAGTGAGTGTATATCCTTGTGTTCACAGATTCCTGAGACACAGATCATATTACATTTATGACTGAAATCATTATTTTATTGTTTGTCTTTTCTTGTTATTTCAGACCCATGATTCTCTTGCAGCATAAGTGAGCGATATGAGATGGAGATTTAGAATTCTACTGTCAATAAATATATAACCTGCAGTGCTCATGAAATATTTCAGTGACAAATCAAAACTATTTTTTCATTTTCCAAAAAAATGAAGGAAACTTTTCAAGTATTTTGCTTCCTGGTCAGAATTCTGTGAATGTATCTACTATAATTGAAATTTAAGATTGGTTACTTTAAGGTAATAATGTAAGGCTAAAAAGATCTATAACCTCAAATTACATTAACTGTACATTAGGAGAGATGCAGAAATCCCAATATACAATGAAATGCCAGAATCAGAATCATCTCTTTCCAGATTTAGTGCCTAATCTCCTGTGATTTTGCATAAAATGCTATTTCACCTCATTTTACTGCTAGAAAGTAGAATTGATTTGCTTACGATATTTATTAGAGCGTTAGTCATGAACATTAGCACCAAACTGGAAGCAAATTATTCTTCCTTTGTACAAGTGTGGCAAGCTAATGCCAGTGAAACTGTAGGAGGTGATATAAATAAAAATGTGACTCATACTCTTGAAATATCCCTGCATTATGCACATTTGCCAGAAAAAATAGAAAAGAGATCAAAATATTCCATTCATTTTTTTCAACTTACTGGCATTTTGCTAAATTATCAATAAAAGTTCACCAAAAAGGAAACAAGAATAAAAAGTTAAGTTTTCTTGGGATCCATTAAAAATAGGCTAAAACCTTAACAAATGATTTTGACAAACATGTCCTTCATTTTATGATGGCATTCCAAATTTTTCAAGAGAGTGGAGAAGCAAACTGAGGAGTTGGAAGGTAGAGGAAAGATCCAGGGAAAAATATATGAGAGGAGAAGGAAATAGAGAAAGGAAAAGGGAGGGAGAACAGAGGAGGAAAAGGAGAAGGAATCAAAGTGACACAGGAGAGAAAGTGAGTGTGTGAGTGTGTGTGTGAGTGAGTGAGTGTGTGTGTGTGTTTATGCAAAGAGAGAATAAGAGAGGGGGGAGGCTTCAGTCAAATAGAAATTGAAATATTGACAACCAGTGACATCATGCACATATCACCATTACTGCTGTATACAGCCTTATTAAAGTCATGGTTTATTTTGTTACCTTTCAGTGTGCTGAGTTTCCTGGGCAATGGTGCATGAAATTGTTCTAAAAGCAAACCTGACTTTTTCATATTGCGCGCTTCTAGTCATTCTGAGATTCCACCAGAAGAAGTCTTGGCCTTTATAATAACACCTCTTTTGAATAAACATTTGCCAGGTAAGTGAAGCCCATTAACCTACCCTGGCTGTTGTGCTAATGTTATCAAAAGAGCACCAACAACTGACTATGTGAAAGTATGGTGACAGAACAGTCTTCAAAGTTGTACAGAGTTTACTTTGGACACCATAATATAATTTCTTTGACATGCCTTCAATTTAATATAATTTAAAACTCAATTTTACTCTTTTCAGATGATGATAATTTCCATTTATGGCTATCTGAACTGAGCTGATGCAAATTTTACAACTGTTTGGTCAGTAACAGTCTTATCATCCAAGGGGGTATGAAAAAGTAAAGGAATTGGACATTATAAGCTTGCATGTAGTATTAGTGCAATAGTGTTAAATGATATCTGAACCACCAATCTCATTTTTCTTTGCTTCTTTTAGTAGCACTTAAATGTGTTAATTTCTGCTTTTATTTATTTGTCATCTATAGATACCCTATAACAGTCCATCTTCCACAATTGTGTTATTTACTTTGCCTAACTTAAATCACAATAAGTGGTAGTAATTCTACAGACTTGCAACTACCCTTTTCTCTTACAGAAAACTAACCTAAATTTTAATATAATTAATTAGTATCAAATATATTGATATTTTATGTATTATTCTACTCTAGAAATAGGGAATAATAGGTCATGATGCTTTTCTATTCATTGAGGACATAGCAATGAATAATACAAAGGATCGATCCTCATTTAAATTTACTATTCATATTTAATATGCATAATAGCTTTATCAAATTAGAAGTGTCTTCCCTTTTTGAATGCAAATATAACTGGGGAAGCAGGAAGTCGGTAAGAAAAACTGGACGTGAAGGATGTGAATAAGATGAAATTGGATATGTATGAAATGAATTATACAGAAATGTGGAAGTAGAGGTGAACAAACAGAAAATGGAAAGGCAGGGCATGTTTAAGCAGTAAATGTATAAGCAGGAAACTGCTAAACAGTAAGCAAATAACAAGTGATTTTTCTCAATAAAGTGCTGTGGGAAAATGGTTTGACCCTGTAAAGAAGTATAGTGGGGCAAGCAGGCAGGAAGTAGAGACAAGGTTATAAGAACAGGAGAATTCTGGGAAGAGTAAAGATTCCGTCTACAGGCATGACCCAGCTGCCGAGGAAACAAGATGAAAATCACTTTTTGATAAAAGGTACTAAGTCATGTGGTTAACACAGACAAAAATTATAGTTTAATGTAGGATGTAAGAGCTAATAAGAAGCCTGAGCTATTAGGCTAACCAGTTTATGATTGATGTAAACCTCTGTGTGTTTATTTGGAACTAAATTGATGTGGGACTGGGCAGCACAGAAACCTCAGTCAACAGTGGAGCAGTTGTATATAGCTGCCATAAAAGTCACATTTCAGAGCTATTTATGTTTTACAGGGACATGACCTCTGTGTTCTCCACTTCTCTCAGAGCATCCTTCAGGCTGGCTTCTGAAGTTTTCTATTGACTCCTTGGCAAGACTGATTTAATACCTTACATTAAATTTTAGACAGAGTATTTTCATAAAAATATTTTTCCATCCTCATTTAGCATTGTCAATAAAGTAGTCTCCAGTCAAAATTAACTATTTCTTATTTTATGCCATACAATGCCCTGTGTTAGGAATGAAAATCAATTTCATTGGTTGAGTGTAACATGAGGGCCTGCTTGTTGGGGTTTCTGTCCTTCCCAGTTCCCATAGCCAGTAAGGTCCCAAAGAAAAATCACACAAAGGTCTCCAAAAGTTATAAACTGATTGACCCTTTAGCTCGGGCTTCTTATTAACTCTTACAGCTTATATTAACCCATTATTCTTATCTATGTTAGCCGCATGGCTCGGAAACTTTTTCGGTGTGGCAGGTCACATCTTCCTTCTTCAGAGGATGGGCAGGACTCTGGGAAGAGCTTTTTCCTTCCCAGAATACTCTTGTTCTCATTTCCCTGCCTCTACTTATTATCTGGTTGTCCTACCTATACTTCCTGCCTGGCTACTGACCAATCAGCATTTATTTAAAACATAATTGACAGAATACAGAATTGTCTAGCACCAATTGAGTGCAAAAATAGCATTCTTATTTCCTTCTCATTTTACATAGTGACACATAGTACCCTAAGCATGATTCAATCTTCAGTATAATATACTCATTTAGTTTACCTTCCTGTATTTGATGAGACCTATTTGCTGTCAAGACTACCCAAGTCAAAGTGATTATAATCAGTTTGAAAGATATGTTTTGATTGTAATAACTATATCAAATATTCATTAATATTGAAGCCAAAGTACTAAATCTACGGTTCTTTCTTCATTTCCTTTATCAGAGTTTTAAACATTCAGATAAGCCCTAATTAACACAAATCCAGAATCTAAAACCTAGCTTCATGGGTACCAAATGTAAAAAATCAGGAGAAGTTAAAACAAAGGGAAAGTATAGTGTGATGATAGAGGATGGCAAAGGTTGTCTGGTATAGTAGGAGAATATGACTATGAGTCTCTCATACATGGGTTCTTAAGTGGTATGACACAATTCTCCCATGAGACCAACTGTTTCCCTCAACATCTTAAATTCATCATTCCCTTGCACTGCTTTTGCTTGATTTTTAACAGATATTTCAGAAAGAACCTTCTGATGACAGTATTCAAAACCATAATTGCTAATTTATGTACAGAAAAGCAAATTGTCTCTTTTGTTAAAATTTAAACTATCCATTACAAAATAATAAGAATAATTAAAATTTATACCTATAGTAAAGGTAAAAAACTAAGAAACAATTTTCTTTAAACTTTAGGCATCATATTTGCAATTTTATGGAGGAACAAACTCCATTGGAATTTATACAATGTAGGTGGCTTAAGATAAAATAAATTCATCTGCCTTACGAGACCTGGATAGAGGTGGGCAGTCCTTGGGCTTCCCACAGGTCAGGGAACCCTGATTGCTCTTCGAGCAGATGAGGGAGGGGGACTTGATCGGGGGAGGGGGAGGGAAATGGGAAGCTGTTGTGGGGACGAGGCAGAAATCCTTAATAAATAAATAAATTTAAAAAAATAAAAAAATATAAATCAAAAAAAACTAAAAAAAAGATAAAATAAATTTAGAGTCTAATCTTTCTCTTTTTGATTGTATATAGCTAAAATTATAACTGAATCACATTGAAGTTTTACAATGTACACTCATATTGATAATTCAAGTTTCTTTTAATTCTTATATTGATGTATCATGCATATCTTCACATATAATTTGCATATAAATGCTCTTCCAATTTAGGGAATATCACGGTTAAAGAAAACTATCTTTTGGATTCAACTCATATTTCTAAATTGGGTTCTATTACCTGCCTTTTTGAAATGAAAGATTATGTAAATGTATAATGATTTACCATAAAGTATTTTTATACATATAAATGCAAGAAAATTTCTTCTATATGCTATATTGGGTAAGTTTGTTTTAATAAGAGGTTGGCTGAAAATGCTTTAAAAGTACAGTCATATCTTGAAATTACTTATGTAAAGTTCTCAGAACTATAAAAGTAATAGTTAGATGATGATGAATCCATTAGTAGCTGACTGTAACCTGCAAATTACAGAAGAACATATGTCCATTACTTTCATCTTTGAGAAAATACTGCCTTCATGCATGAGAATCTATTTTATCATTAAATTGTTTCTCTTCCCTGCTGAAACACTTTAAAACAAATCCGCTGCTCAGGAGATAAACCGCAAATCCCTTAATGGGCCTAAAATTTCCTTCCTGTTGTTATCTTACTAGCTTTGCCTGTGGGCTCCTCCCTCTGTCCTCTGTTCTAATTCCACCTCCACGGTGCTGGAGCTGTACATTCCACATTATATGGCTCTAGGACCTGCTCTTTTCTTCTTCTTCTTCTTCTTCTTCTTTTTTTTTTATTGAGAAAAGGAAAAAATAAAACATAAACAAAAAACAGGTTTCCGCCTCCTCCCAGCCTCCCATTTCCCTCCCCCTCCTCCCAACCTTCTCCCCCTCCTCCCACCATTCTCCCCCTCCCCCCACTCCTCTCCCCCTCCCTCTCCTGTCCACAGAACAGTCCAGGTTCCCTGCCCTGTGGTAAGTCCTAGGTCCTCCCCCCTCCGTCCATATCTAGGAAGGTGAACATCCAAACTGGCTAGGCTCCCACAAAGCCAGCACATTAAGTAGGATCAAAACCCCATGCCATTGTCCTTGGCGTCTCATCAGCCCTCATTGTTCGCCATGTTCAGAGAGTCCGGATTTATCCCATGCTTTTTCGGTCACAGTCCAGCTGGCCATGGTGAGCTCCCAGTAGATCAGCTCCACTGTCTCAGTGGGTGGGTGCACCCCTCGTTGTCCCGACTTCTTTGCTCATGTTTTCCTTCCTTCTGCTCCTCATTGGGACCTTGGGAGCTCAGTCCAGTGCTCCTGTGTGGGTCTCTGTCTCTATCTCTATCTATCACCAGATGAAGGTTCTATGATGATATGCAAGATATTCGTCAGTATTGCTCTAGGATAGGGTCATTTCAGGTTCCCAATCCTCAGCTGCCCAAGGAACAAACTGGGAACCTCATCTTGGGCACTTGGGAGCCCCTCTAGGGTCAAGTCTCTTGACCACCCTAAAGTGGCTCCCTTAACTAAGAATTGTGGTTCCATGCTCCCCTATCCACCCCTCCTTTATCCCAATTCTCCTGTTTCCCCAAGTCCCCCCTCCTTCCCTTCTCACTTTTCTCTCCTCATCTCCCCTTACCCCCATCCCACCCCACCCCCAAGGTCCCAATTTTCTCCACGGCAATTTGGTCTACTTCCCTTAGCCAAGAGGATAACTATATGTTTTTCCTTGGGTTCACCTTCTTACTTAGCTTCTTTAGGTTCACCTATTGTAGACTCTGTGGCCCATATTTATGGCTAGAAACCAATTATGAGCGAGTATATCCCATGTTCATCTTTTTGGGTCTGGGACACCTCACTCAGGATAGTGTTTTCTATTTTCATCCATTTGCATGCAAAATTCGAGAAGTCATTGTTTTTTACCGCAGCGTAGTACTCTAGCGAGTATATATTCCATACTTTCTTCATCCATTCTTCCATTGAAGGGCATCTAGGTTGTTTCCATGTTCTGGCTATTACAAATAATACTGCTATGAACATAGTTGAACAAATGCTTTTGTCATATGATAAAGCATCTCTTGGGTGTATTCCCAGGAGTGCTATTGCTGGGTCCAGGGGTAAGTTGATCCCGAATTTCCTGAGAAACCGAAACACTGACTTCCACAGTGGTTGCACAAGATTGCATTCCCACCAGCAATGGATGAGGGTACCCGTTCCTACACAGCCTCTCCAGCAAAGGTTATCCTTGGTGTTTTTGACTTTAGCCATTCTGACAGGTGTCAGATGATATCTCAAAGTTGTTTTGATTTGCATTTCCCTGATTGCTAAGGAAGTTGAGCACTACCTTAAGTGTCTTTTGGCCATTTGAACTTCTTCTGTTGAGAATTCTCTGTTCAGTTCAGTGCCCCATTTTTTAATTGGGTTAATTAGCATTTTAAAGTCTAGTGTCCTGAGTTCTCTATATATTTTGGAGATCAGACCTTTGTCTGTTGCGGGGTTGGTGAAGATCGTCTCCCAGTCAGTAGGTTGCCTTTTTGTCTTGGTGAAAGTGTCCTTTGCTTTACAGAAGCTTCTCAGTTTAAGTAGGTCCCATTTATTCAATGTTGCCCTTAATGTCTGTGCTTCTGGGGTTATACATAGGAAGCGATCTCCTGTGCCCATCTGTTGTAGGGTATTTCCCACTTTCTCTTCTATCAGGTTCAGTGTGTTCGGGCTGATATTGAGGTCTTTAATCCATTTAGACTTGAGTTTTGTGCACGGTGATAGATAGGGGTCTATTTTTATTCTTCTACAGGTTGACATCCAGTTGTGCCAGCACCATTTGTTGAAGATGCTTTCTTTCTTCCATTGTATACTTTTAGCTCCTTTATCGAAAAGGAGGTGTTCATAGGTTTGTGGGATAAAATCCGGGTCTTCTATGTGATTCCATTGGTCGACTTCTCTGTTTTTATGCTAGTACCACACTGTTTTCATTACTGTAGCTCTGTAATAGAGTTTGAAGTCAGGGATGGTAATGCCTCCAGAAGATCCTTTATTGTATAGGATTGTTTTGGCTATCCTGGGTTTTTTGTTTTTCCATATAAAGTTGATTATTGTCTTCTCCAGATCTGTGAAGAATTTTGATGGGATCTTGATGGGGATTGCATTGAATCTATAAATTGCCTTTGGTAGAATTGCCATTTTTACTATGTTGATCCTCCCAATCCAAGAGCAAGGGAGGTCCATCCATTTTTGGTATCCTCTTTAATTTCTTTCTTCAATGCCTTAAAGTTCTTGTCAAATAGATCTTTCACTTCCTTGGTTAGATTTACCCCAAGATATTTTATGCTGTTTGTGGCTATTGTGAATGGTGTAGCTTCTCTGATTTCCCTCTCTGCTTCCATATCCTTTGTGTATAAGAGGGCGACTGATTTTTTGGAGTTGATCTTGTATCCTGCCACATTACTAAAGCTGTTTATCAGCTGTAAAAGTTCTTTGGTGGAATTTTGGGGGTCGCTTATGTGGACTATCATATCATCTGCAAAAAACGAAAGTATAACTTCTTCCTTTCCAATTCGAATCCCCTTGATCCCATTATGTTGTCTTATTGCTATTGCTAGAACTTCAAGCACTATATTGAAGAGGTATGGAGAGAGTGGACAGCCTTGTCGTGTTCCTGAGTTAAGTGGGATGGTTTTGAGTTTCTCTCCGTTTAATTTGATGTTAGCTGTCGGCTTGCTGTATATAGCTTTTATTATATTTAGGTATGACCCTTGTATCCCTAATCTCTCCAGTACTTTTATCATAAAGGGGTGTTGAATTTTGTCAAATGCTTTTTCAGCAACTAATGAAATGGTTATATGTTTTTTTTTTTTCAGTTTATTTATATGCTGGATTACATTGATAGAATTGCGTATGTTGAACCAGCCCATCATCTCTGGGATGAAGCCTACTTGATCATGATGGATAATTTTTCAGATGTGTTATTGGATTCGATTTGCCAGTATTTTGTTGAGGATTTTTGCGTCGATATTTATGAGTGAGATTGGTCTGTAGTTCTCTTTCCTGGTTGAGTCTTTGAGTGGTTTTGGTATCAGAGTAATTGTGGCTTCATAAAAGGAATTTGGTAATGACCCTTCTGTTTCTATATTGTGGAATAAATTAAGGAGTATAGGTATTAGGTCTTCTTGGAAGTTCTAGTAGAATTCTGCATTGAAACCATCTGGTCCTGGGCTTTTTTTGGTAGGGAGGTTTTTTATAACAGCTTCTAATTCTTTGCAACTGACAGGTCTGTTTAGATTGTTCACCTGGTCCTGGTTTAGTTTTGGTAAATGGTATTTATCTAAAAAAGTGTCCATTTCTTTTAAATTTTCCAATTTTGTGGCCTACAGGCTTTTGTAGTAAGATCTAATGACTCTCTGAATTTCCTCTGTGTCTGTGGTTATGCCCCCCTTTTCATTTCTGATCTTATTAATTTGCAAATTCTCTGTTTGTCGTTTGATTAGTTTGGATAGGGGTTTATCAATCTTGTTGATTTTCTCCAGGAACCAGCTTTTTGTTTCATTGATTCTTTGGATTGTTTTCTGTGTTTCTATTTTGTTGATTTCAGCCCTCAGTTTGATTATTTCCAGTCTTCTACTCCTCCTAGGTGAGTCTGCTTCTTTTTTTTTTTCTAGAGCTTTCAAGTGGGCTGTCAAGTCTCCAATATGTGCTTTCTCTATTTTCTTTAGGTGGGCACTTAGTGCTATGAACTTTCCTCTCAGGACTGCTTTCATAGTGTCCCATAAGTTCGAGTATGTTGCTTCTTTATTTTCATTGAATTCAAGGAAGACTTTAATTTCTTTCTTTATTTCTTCCTTAATCCAGGTATGGTTCAGTAGTTGACTGTTCAGTTTCCATGAGTTTGTAGGCTTTCTGGGGGTAGCATTGTTGTTGAATTCTAACTTTAATCCATGGTGATCTGATAAGACACAGGTGGTTACTAATATTTTTTTGTAATTGTGTAAGTTAGCTTTGTTACCGAGTATGCGGTCAATTTTCGAGAAGGTTCCATGAGCTGCAGAGAAGAAGGTATATTCTTTCCTCTTTGGGTGGAATAATCTATAGATGTCTGTTAAGTCCATTTGCTTCTTTACCTCCATTAATTCTCTAATTTCTCTGTTAGGTTTCTGTCTGATTGACCTGTCCATTGGTGAGAGAGGACTGTTGAAGTCTCCTACTATTAGTGTGTGTGTTTTGATGGCTGCTTTGAGTTTTAGTAATGTTTCTTTTATGTATGTGGGTGCTTTTATATTAGGGGCATAGATATTCAGGATTGAGACTTCTTCCTGATGAATTGTTCCTGTTATGAGTATAAAATGTCCCTCTCCATCTCTTCTGATTGATTTAAGTTTGACGTCAACTTTGTTAGAGATTAGTATGGCCACACCTGCTTGTTTCTTGGGTCCATTTGCTTGATAAGCCTTTTCCCAGCCCTTTACTCTGAGTAGGTGCCTGTCTTTGTGGTTGAGGTGTGTTTCTTGTAGACAGCAGAATTTTGGATACTGTTTTCTTATCCAATCTCTTTGCCTGTACCTTTTCATAGGTGAGTTGAGCCCATTGATATTAATGACCAGTGCTTGTTAACTCTGGTCACTTTTTTAGTAGTAGGGTTTGTGTGTTTTCCTTCTTTGATTTGCGCTGGTGAAGGGTCTCTAGATGTCTGAGTTATTGTGGTCATTGTTGGACTCCTTGGTTAGTGATTTTCCTTCTATTATTTTCTGTAAGGCTGGATTTGTGGCTATGAATTGTTTAAATTTGTTTTTATCCTGGAAAATTTTGTTTTCTCCATTTATAGTGAACGAAAGTTTGCCTGGATATAGTAGTCTGGGCTTGCATCCGTGGTCTCTTTGTTTTTGGAGTACATCTATCCAGGACCTTCTGGCTTTCATGGTTTCCATAGAGAAGTCAGGTGTAAGTCTGATAGGTTTACCTTTATAAGTAACTTGGCCTTTTTCCTTTGCGGCTCTTAATATTCTTTCTTTATTCTGTATATTTTGTGTTTTGATTATTATATGGCGAGGGGATGTTTTCTTTTGATCCAGCCTATTTGGTGTTCTGTATGCTTCTTGAACCTTCATACGTACATCTGTCTTCAGGTTGGGAAAGTTTTCTTCTATAATTTTATTAAGTATATTTTCTGTACCGTTGAGCTGCACTTCTTCTCCTTCTTCTACTCCAATTATTCTTAGGTTTGGTCTTTTTATTGTGTCCCAGATTTCCTGTATGTTTTGTGATGAGAGTTTGTTGGACTTGCTGTTTTCTTTGATCAGAGCATTTATTTTCTCTATGTTATCCTCAGAATCTGAGATTCTTTCTTCTATCTCTTGTATTCTGCTGGTTATGCTTGATTCTGTAGTCTCTATTTGTTTACCTAGATTTTCCATGTCCAGCCGGCCCTCTGTTTGTGTTTTCTTCTTTGCCTCCATTTCAGTTTTCAAGTCATGAACTGTTTCCACTATCTGCTTGATTGTTTTTCCTTGGTTTCCTAGGGTATCATTCACTGATTTACTCAATTCCTCAAACTTTCTGTTATACTTCTCATCCATTTCTATAAGGGCATTTTTTATATGCTGTTTTAGGGTGTCAATCTCTTTCATGAAGTCAGTTTTTTCTACATCTTCTTGATTAAGGTGTTCATGTCCTCCTGTTGTGAGGTCACTGGCTTCTGGTGGTTTCGTGTTGTTTTTCAGATTGTTGGGAGAATTCCTGCATTGGAGTCTGCCCATCTCTTCCTCCCAATACTCCCCTTTGGATCTTCTTTTACAGGATCAGGTCTTCTTGCCCACTGATGTACCTTCCCAGTTATGTCACTCCCCAGAGATGTTTCTCTACAATGATGTTTCACTTGGGGCCCAGATCGAAACTCTGTGCTGCTTGGTTAGCTAGCGAACAAAGGGCCCACCCTGCTGGCTGCGGGCAGGCTATGGGAAAAAAGGAGCTACTGCCCACCCCTTTGTCCTCCCAGTTCGGGTTCGGTCCCAGCGCCCTAGCAGACTGAGCAGGGAGGCGCTATGCCACTAAAGAAGGGAGGGAGGGAGGGAGACATGGGGTGGGGGGATCTGGATGTATGCTGGATGGGATAGGAAGAGAGAGGAGGTATGTGCAGTATAGCCGCTGTAGGATGGCCAGGAAGTGTGGGCGGGCTGAGGTATGTTCCCGGCTGCCACAGCACTCACTCACCACGATGATGTTTCACTAGGTGCCCAGATCGAACCTCCGTGCTGCTTGGTTAGCTAGCGAACAAAGGGCCCACCCTGCTCGCAGTGGGCAGGCTTTGGGAACAAAGGAGCTACCGGCCACCCCTTTGTCCTCCCGGTTTGGGTTCGGTCCCAGTGCCCTAGCAGGCTGAGCAGGGAGGCGCTATCTGCTCTTTTCTTCTTAACTGCCTCTCTTTGTAAACAGTTCTTTCTCTAGAAAATCACACATAAATTATTAATTCTTTAGGGAACTATCTCCATTATACCTTGACTAAATCCATCCCTTTATTAATACTCCACAGAAATTTATCTCTTCTGTGTTAAAGAGAACAATGTAAAGTTTTCAATCATGTGCATAATTTTCTCAGATGTTCCATCTTGCTCTTCAGGCACTGTGAGAGAAGAAGCACTTACAATTATGAATACTTGACCATTTTTTATATAGTGCACAACAAATTTTTATTCTATAAAAATTAATGAACTCAGGTAAAAGCTTTATTTATTTTAAAACAATGTTTTCTCATTTTTAATACCAATCCCAGTTCTCTCTCTCCCCACTCTCCAATATCCCCTCCCCAACTTGTACCCAAATCACCCTCCATCCACTCTTCAGAGAGGTGAAATCTTCCTATGTGGAGTCAAGAAACTCTGACACATCATTTTGAGTCAGGACAAAGGCCCTCCCCTGCTATATCTAGGTTGAGCAAGGCATCCCTCCAAAGAGAATGGGCTCTCTAACCCCAGTACAAGCATTAGGGATAAATCCTAGTTCCACTACCAATGGTCCCACAGACTGCTCCCACCACACAAATGTCACCCACATTCAGAGTGCAATGTTTGGTCCTATGCAGCTTTTCCTGCCAACAGTCCAGAGTCAGTGAACTCCCAGTAGCTCAGGTCAGCTGTATCTGTGGGAATTCTCACCATGGTCTTAAACCTTTTGCTCATTTTATGATCCTCCCTCTCTTTGACTCAACTCTGGGAATTCTGCTGTGTACTAGCTGTAGATTTCTGCATTTGTTTCTATAGGTTGCTGAATGAAGTTTCTGACTCAGCACTTGGTCTGTCCTTTGCATAGTCTATGTCCCAGGGAGTCAGTGAGGAAGCAGGGAATGGTTGGGTTTGCCTTTGGAGAGGGGCTTGTAAATTACAGGGATTACTGTTGCGGTGCTGGAGTAGCCTGCCTGGAGGAAGTATGCCAATGTCAAACTAGTATAGCTGAGGTATGTGGGGGAGGGGCCCCCATGGTTTTTTCCTAGTACCTAGGGCCTAGAGATTGAGCCGTCCAGCCAGAGGCTCGTCACTGACTTTTTGGTCTGCTCTGCATAACTGTGTCTATATTCCAGAGAGCCACTAAGAACATGGGGGATGTGTCGTAAAGCCTTTTTAAAATATAGGTGTGCTTTTGGGACCAACATATTAATCCAAAATCTTTTAATTAGGGAAACAGTTTAGCTAGCTCATTAACTAAATAGCATACATGAGAAATTTTTGTGTTACTGCTATCATAAATAAGAAATTGACTATGTTTTCAATGCCAAAATATAAAACAAACAAACAAAAACACAAAAATTTACCCTCTACTATGGGGATGTGTCTCTATCGTCTTACCCAGTGTGTAATAAACCATGTGTTCAATCCTCAGCATTACATGAAATTTGTATGATGAGAATGAATGTTTTCCTTGCTACAGTGTATTTAAACACATTCTTGACTATATTATTCCTTGTTTCATAGAATTTAAGTAAGAAAAAACAGACACAAACAAAAAATCATACATAAGGCACCATGGTTGTATGGTTTTCCTTACCTCTCATTAAACTGTTCAGTCTAGTTTCAGAAATCCTGTCACATATTGTTAACTCCACTATTCAGGAGACTCACAATAAAGGTTTCCAAGTTTGGGGCCAACCTTGGCTACAGACTAATGCTTTTTCTCTAAACAACCATTAAAATAAATTCATATGAAACTAAAATCAAAATACACCCAGTCTATTTTCCATTCTCGTGAAGATTATCAGATTGGGCAAAATATTTCACAAAACCACCACCACAACAACAACAACCTATTTTAGATGCAAGTGTTAAATGTAATATTTATAAAATAGAAAATGAAAAAGTGTATTTCAAGTGTACATAAATGCATAAGTTTTTCTTGTATTTTGTGAGTTATATTTCTTCATCTATGAAGAAAATAAGTGTAGGAGGCATTTAGGGCTATATAAATGAACAAGAAACAAATTGTAAGGACAGTCAGGAGGCCTTGATTTTTAGGCTTTACTTTTCAGATAGGAATGTGCAACTCTTCCACCTGCATGTTTCTGAAAAAAACACTCTGAGGCTTAATATTAATTACAAACTGTTTGACCTATTAATTCAGACTTATACTTATTATTGGCCAGCTCTTACATATAAATTAACTCATTTCTATTAGTCTATATTTTACTACAAGGCTCATGGCTTGTTTTATCACATCTTTCTTCTCCGATCTTATTGTTTTCCTATTACTCTTTCCTTCTATTCCTTCTTCTTGAACCTCCTACTTTTAAATTCTACTTTAAGTGCTTGCCAAATCATATATCAATGCATTTTTCTCAATAAAATAAATTGTTCAGGTGTATGTGGTAAGGTGGCTTTGGATTTTTTTCCTCATATTTATTCCTAACATTATGTCCTTTACCCTAATTGGTCCTCAAAATATTTTCCTTTAATAATAAACTGTTATTTTCTCTATTGATGTGCAGTGTGATTCACCTTTTCACAAAGAGGAAGAACAGCAACTGCTTTTGCATCTCCAGGTCTGCCTCACTTCATAGCACACAAACTGCTCATCTTCCACTTCTCTACCACCTATTTGCCCCATTCTTCCTCTGCCATCACTCCACCACTTGCGTACTAATTTCCTACCATGCCCAGTTGGGCGCTGGGCCACAGTGTTCTCTATGAACTTCCCAATAAAGGCGAGGCTGGATGATGATCTAAGATCTGCTTCTTGATGACCTTTATGTTTCTGAAATGACCAGCAGCAACATATTGATTTTCACAAGCAAGTGCTATTGGGCCTATGCCTTCTTCCTTTAAGAAAACTGACCACTGAATGAGTATCTGTGACTCTCAGAGTTGCATGCTAAACCAGGAAGAAGAGCTTTGTCTGCAGAATGGAAAATGCTGACTGACTGAATATGTCCCATTTGTTTAAATCTCATCATTGGCTTATATACTAATCACTCTAATTGGGTGTGGTATTGGTACAACATGAGACTGGTAACTCAACATTGAATTGCCATTTTGTCATGCCATGTCTAACTTTATCCACGGTTTTATTTCTTTTGGATGCTTTTAGTTGGATAAACATTCAAAGATACCCAGAGTGGGCAGGAAGAAGACATCCAGAGATCTTCCCAGCTACTAGGTTATACAAGTAGGAGGTAGCAAGATGGGAGAGAAAGAGAAGCAGAACAGCTTAAACACTATGAAGAGAAGTGATCTGGAAACAAGAGGATGGAGAGGAACAGGCTGACATGAGTAGATGTGTAGTCTACTAAGTAGTCTACTATGAGGCCATGGAGAAATCCAGGCCCATGATGCTGTTGAGGGCCATGTTTGGGATCATGGCCATGCAGCCATAGGGGTCTGTACTAATGTCCATGGCCAATGTACTATCAAAAACCATGTGGATGTCCCCAATCTTGACAGCTGCCTAAGACCATGCTGATGTTTGAGGGCCCAACAGAGTTAGCCCTGCTCCTCACTGCATGCAGCACTAAGAGCTGCCCCTGCCCCTCTCCTGCTGCATCACTCATGCCTGGCAACCTGCCTGGGCAGCACAGTTGAACTGGCCCAGTAGAACTAGTGGTATAGATGTTGGTGAACCTGTCCAGAAATCATGAGAGTGGGATACTGGTTCTACTCTTTGCTTTCTGAAGCAGGGGGTGAACTAGCGTGGCCATGCTGGAGAAGTTACCCTGGTCATGAGGATGCAGAAGAGCTTTTTGGCTGATAAACTAACATCTACCTTGGTCCAGATTCTGGGTTATGAGACTATGAGTTTTCCCACCCCAAATCCAAGCCATCAATGAACTTTTGGAAAGCATAAAGGGGTTGTTCCCGCACAAAAATTATAGGATATACATGACACTGGGAAATGATAGGATACTCAAAAGGAGTCCCACTGAGGACCTAGAATGACAATGTAACAGAAGCCAGAGGCCTCACATCAGACCATTGACTAATTGCAATGAACACTGGCTTGTGAAGATCTATGGAAGGGTCTATATGCCTCGCTCTGACATACTTCAGCTTCCACAATATATTTTGGTTTTGGTTTTGTCTTTTTCTTAAATTTAGTTTTATTTTGAGAGAGAAGTTGCTGTGTCAGAGGGTATATGAGGGGACATGGATATGAGGGGAAATTGAGTACATGATGTGAAACCATAAGCTAGACTTTAAATTCTAATTAACCCAATTAAAAAATGGGGCACTGAACTGAACAGAGAATTCTCAACTGAAGAAGTGCAAATGGCCAAGAGACATGTAATGGCCATGTTCAGCTTCCTTAGCAATCAGGGAAATGCAAATCAAAACAACTTTGAGATACCAACTTACACCTGTCAGAATGGCTAAAATCAAAAACACCAATGATAGCCTTTGCTGGAGAGGCTGTGGAGGAAGGGGTACACTCATTCATTGCTGGTGGGAATGCAATCTTGTGCAACCACTTTGGAAATCAGTGTTTCAGTTTCTCAGGAAATTCGGGATCAACCTACCCCTGGACCCAGCAATACCACTCCTAGGAATATACCCAAGAGTTGCCCTATCATATGACAAGAGCATTTGTTCAACTATGTTCATAGCAATATTATTTGTAATAGCCAGAACCTGGAAACAACCTAGATGCCTCTCAATGGAAGAATGGATAAAGTGTGGAATATATACATATTAGAATACTACTCAGTGGTAAAAAAAAAAAAATGACATCTTGAATTTTGCATGCAAATGGATTGAAATAAAAAACACTATTTTGAGTGAGATAACCCAGACCCAAAAAGATGAATGTGGTATGTGCTCACTCATTGGTGGACTCTAGCCATAAACCAAGGTCATTAAGCCTATAATTTACAAGCCCAGAGAAGCCAAATAACAAGGTGAACCCAAAGAAAATCATTTATAGATCCTCTTGGAAATTGGAAGCAAAGAAGATTGCAGGGCAAAAGTTGTGAAGGTGGGGGTGGGGCAGAGGTGGGGGTGAGGTTGGGGGAAAGGGGAGAGGGAGAGGGAAGGGAGAAGGGAAGGACTGACAACAGCTTGGGGAAGTGGGAAGGTGGAGATGGAAGAAGGGCGGATATAGGAGCAGGGAAGAATATACCTACATTAAGGGATCCATTTTAAGATTGGCAAGAGACTTGGCTCTAGAGGGGATCCCAGGTGTCCACGGGGATGTTGCCAGCTAGGTCCTTGGACAGCATAGGAGAGTGGACCTGAATGGTCCTTGCCCCACTATCACGCTGGTGATTATCTCGAATATCACCAAATAATCTTCCTCTAGCTAGGGCCTTGGACTTCCCACAGGGCAGGGTTCCCTGTCCTCTCTCAAGCAGGGTGGGAGAGGGAGGAGGGGGTGTGGGGGAGTGGGAGGGGATTGGGAGGAGGAGAGATAGTGTAAATATTTTAATGGGAAAATAAATAAATAAAATTATGTTTAAGGATTAAAAAAACAAATATAGACAATAATTATAGAAGAATGAGGGAAACAGTGTTTGTAACCTTGTTTTAGTAACTTTCCTAAAACATTGTACTGTATACATGCACTTGGTAAAAAAAGAAAAATAGCTCTGCTACTTCTTCATGTAAATATTTTGAAGTTCTTAGCTAGCAGAAAATATGTTTAAAGTATACTTTTGATAAAGAACTGTTTCTAAAATATACAAAAAGCTAATAGCCAGCATTCCAAATTAATATCAACTATGGAAATATTGGCAGATATTTCACTAGAGAAATGGTGCGGGATTACTAAACATGTGACAACTCATTCATTGTCATTAAATATGATCACCTGTATAATTCAAAAATAAACTAAGTGATTATCATCAAACCCTTAAGAGAGTTAATATTTTAATATATATGTTAGTAGTAATAGTAGTAGTAGCATTTGGTAGCAATCACTAATAGGAACAAATTTCCTGTTGAATTTGAATTAGAGGATAACCTGGATATTAATCATACAAGGAACTAATAACAAAAACTCTAAATAAAATCTATTGTCATATGCAAAACCCAGGGATTTTACGCACATACATACATGCATACACACACACGTAAGTGTATGCATGTATGTATGGATATGAGATTTTTGAAACAGTTTCTTTGAATAGCTTTGGTGCTTGTCCTTAAACTATGTTTTTTAGACTAGACTTGCCTTAAACTTAAAGAGATCCACCTGCCTCAGCCTCCCAAGTTCTAGGATTAAAGGCCTGCACCACCACCACCTGGCTATTTCTCTTAAGATAGTAAACAGTGCCGGGTGTGGTACCACATGTGTTTAATCCCAGGGCTGGGGGGCAGAGGCAGACTGACCTTTATGAGTTCTAGGACAGCCTGGTTCTAGGACAGAGTTATTTCCAGGACAACCAGAAACCCTTGCCTCGAAAAAGAAAATAGAGAATAAACAGTGTCATAATAACCAAAAAGTGATGTTTTGATGAATAACTAAAAAGCTGAAAAGTCCATATAAGTTCAAAAATTAGTAAACAAAATTAGTGTTACAGCTAAACTAAATTTACTCTCTGGGTCACAATGAGTAAATACTAATGTATCTATGATAAATGATTAGAAACAAGAAATAAAAAAAATCTAGAAAACACGAAAACACACAAAAAAGAAATGTTTTATTTTAAAACTTAATCATACATAACTAGGATATGTGTGTGTATGTGTGTGTGAAATTATATACATATATTACAGAATTCGGTGTCTATAACATAATACACAAGTAAATACAATACAATACAAAACAATACAAATTAGTCATCATGATAACTAGGACCAAAAATAAATACAGTCAAGGTACACAAATATAAAAATGATTAAATGACAGAAGTAGATAAAAATATTTAAGGTGATACTCATATCAGTGATTCAGTAAATAACAAAAGGGAAATAATTATTTTAAAATGTAGAAAATTCATACATTTGAAAAAACACAGTAACTGAGCACATGCTAAAATTAGAATTAAAAACAACTTTAGTGGATGAACTCAGTGGTAGAAAGAAAAAGCGAAAGGAATGTGGATCTGATGTGGGATTTCCCTTTGTAGGCTGTGAATACGATTGGTTAATTAATAAAGAATACTGACTTGGCCTGATAGGGCTAAAGAATAGAGGTAACAGGGGAAAACTAAATGGAATGCTGTAAGAAAAGAGGTAGAGTCAGAGAAGCCATGTAGCCCTGATGGATGCGTAAGGACGTGTAAATAATTGAATGGAAAAATAAATAAAAAGAGAGGAAAAAAAGAAATGTGGTAGAGATTAAAAACTAATAAATGGTGAGGACTAGAGACATGAATAAAATGAGAGGTATTAGTTGTTAATTCGTCTGCCTTGTGATTTGGGGTTGTTGTAAATGAAAGCATGAGGAAGTCTAAACTTGCTTTCTCCATCCCTGCCTACAGCATGGTGAGCAGAGTCAAATGCCTTCCTGACATTTCCTGCCTGTCCAGACATTCACCTCAGCCCACACACAGAACCTCACTGCTTACCACCACATGGACCAACATTCATACCACCTGAAATCCCAGCACTTTAGAGGGGAGACAGGAGGAGCAAGAGTTCAAGACCAGCATAGGCTACACAACATATTCTGATTTAAAAAAAAAAAAAAAAAAAAAAAACTGAGACAGTGGGGCTGATCGATTGGGAGCTCACCGAGGCCAGCTGGACTGTGACTGAAAAAGCATGGGATAAAACCGGACTCTCTGAACATGGTGAACAATGAGGGCTGATGAGAAGCCAAGGACAATGGCACGTGGTTTTGTTCCTACTTCATGTTCTGGCTTTGTGGGAGTCTAGCCAGTATGGATGTTCACCTTCCTAGACCTGGATGGAGGGGGGAGGACCTTGGACTTTCCACAGAGGAGGGAACCCTGACTGGTCTTTGGACTGGAGAGGGAGGGGGAGAGGAATGGGGGTAGGGGAGAGGGGCGGGAGGAGAGGGAGGGAAATGGGAGGCTGGGAGGAGTCAGATTTTTTTTTCAATAAAAAAAAAAAAGAAAAAGAAAAAAAAAAGAGGAGAAGGAGAAAATGGCTCTATATTCCGGAGACACATGTCTTTTCCTATCTTTCTAAAGCTAAATTCTTTTTGAAGAATTATGTTTAAATTAGCAGTAAAATGTAAATGTATTACTGATATACAGCTCTCTGAATTTTACCGAATGTATACACTCAGGTAACCACCACTACAGTCAGATCACCATCCCCCACTGTTTGGAGGCACTGGCAAATGCTGGGCCTGCTATGTCCCTTTGGTTTTACCTTTTCAAGAATGTCTTAGAGCCTTTGTCACATGACTTTTCCGTCATCAAAATACCTTTAAAATTCACCAACTTGTTGCACTGTCAGCTTCTTCCTGCTGCAACCTGTCTATTGTATATATGAAGTGTTTGTCCTCTTTCCCACTAAAAAACTCAAGGGGATTTGTATTTTTTTTTAACTATGAGTAAAAATGCTATAATTACAAAAAAAAAGAATT
Organism: Microtus oregoni; assembly: GCF_018167655.1. Taxonomy (NCBI): domain Eukaryota; kingdom Metazoa; phylum Chordata; class Mammalia; order Rodentia; family Cricetidae; genus Microtus; species Microtus oregoni. The sequence continues at coordinate 16,330,139 of NW_024543080.1, read as the reverse complement.
AATAAAAACTGAAAGCAAATAATAAGCTGTTATCTTAAATTGGAAATTTTTGTGCTAAAATTACAAAAAGTATTTTCTAATGACTATCTTTGAAATTTTATATCACATTACTTATTTTAATACAACTTTAGCTTTCATGAAAAAAAGTCAAGTAACAGTGACTTCAAATTCTTGGTGAGAACATTAAGTGAATATAGATTTAGCGTAGTAGAACAAAAGCATTTCCTAAAAGGCCTTTTCCTCTCTCCTAATCGTCATCATTTTCTCTCATGCCTTCCTCTTCACTCATTAAAATCTGTCTAAAGTATTTCCTTATCCTTAAAATAAATAGTACTTGATCCCATGAATGTGTCTGCTATTTGGAACTGAATTGCTCTTTTCTTCTGATTGCCTATCAGCTTCTACCCCAGTCTGTGAAGATGCAAAATAATGCTATATATATATATATATATATATATATATTAATATTAATATTCTCTAGGTGAATATATGGAGAGGTCTTCCACTTTATCCTAAATATCTAAAACTCTGCACATAGAATAATGCCCACAGGAAGTCCATCCCACCTTTTAAATTGACCATGTCTAATAATACTTGAAAAGATTGATATTTTCAGTCTTTTTCTTGAACAAAGCAGCACTAAATGTTTTAAAAGTACAAGGAAATATATTTCAGATTCCTAATGTTATGAAAGTGTCTTATTACTATTTCATTATCTGATAGTCTAGTTTTTAATTTTAGAAAAGTTTGAAGAGAATATTATAATCAATGCAATTTTAATCATAATAATTGCCACATTCATATTCTATAAATTTAAATGATGTGCTAACAATTTGAAATCATTAAAATTTAAGTACATCTAACTTTTGTGTATTTCCAACATCTGTACTACATTGACCTGTTTCAAAGTAATCTACTAATAGGATGGTACTGAATTAAAAATATGTAGACAGAAATAAATGGTAGAAAAGATATGAGAGTGGAGTTGCTAACAATATTCCAAGAACATAGTTAAAGTACGAAATCTCATCTGCTTGAAAGGACAAGATTTGCTGTCCATACACACAGCAGCCAAGGCATCCAACTATCTGTCAAGCTAAGGAATGGTTTGGTTTTCATTGCTGATCCAATTAACAACCAGTAGAGGAAGGTAATCTGTGCACTACAGACCCAGACGTCAAGAGAAGGATGGAGATGTAAGCAATGTGCTTCATCTAATTGTCCTAATGACATGCAAACCATCAACATTGATAAAAATTTATTAAAATATGTAGCTTGGTGAATGCCTAAGAAAACTGATGTCTGCTATTGTAGCAAAAGAATATACTTATTTTATACCCAATATTAGTTGCTCAGACACAATTCTACATTTCATTAACCAGAAGAAACCTAATCACAGATCAAGGTAAATGTGAAATGGATTTCTTCTTTTCAATCATTTTATTTAATAAGACTTTTTAAGCATAATTGACTCTCTTTGCAGATGTGTACCTATCCATACATTTGGTATACATGTCCTTCCATGTGCAATTTCTTGTCTATTTTAGTCTCCCAAGAACATACAATCTTCTCTGGAGCATTTCCACAAGCAAAATATAAGTGAAGGAATCTAGGACAATGGAGAAGTGAGGTATTTCAAACTGAAGCAAACTCTTGCAGTTGATTAACAGATCAGGCTAAAAGAAAATTTTGTTTCCAAAGAATATGTATTTCCAAAATGGTAGGAGTTATTTTACTTCAGAGTAATTCATTAAGATAATCTAAGAGCAATACCAGAGTAATTTGTTCAGCAAAATTGCAAATCTAATATATTTTACATTTACAAGAATCCAGTACCAAAGTTGAACTTGTAGGTTGACTTGTCATGTAAATTCTCTTCTTGTACTAATCGGTGGCCAGCATAGAATGTCATAAAAATCCACAGATCTATCCATTTTCTCTTCATTTTCGCATTCAATATCTAACTTCTAAAGATTTCATAGTCTGCCGCACTAAGCATATTTACCTCTGCGCCCTGAGAGTGTTTATTTTGATCTATTAAAGAGAATTCATTTGAAAATATGTAAGTGAATTAGGACATATTAAACCTGTGATTTTCACCACTAATATTAGCAACCTGCTTATCAACTGTTTAACGATCAAAGACTAGAAATTAATTTGAAGCATTCCTACTAATTAGATAGCATTAATGTACAAGTATTTTCAGTATTTACCAATGTTCATCTTCTCTTTCACTACTCAACTGAATAACTTATGCTATATTTGATTGTGTCTTCTAGATGAACAGTATCCACAACACTCATTCTACCATGATAATTACACATTCACAAGTGACTGATAAGATTTCTTTTTTTTTGTTTTTGATTTAATTAATGTGACAGGCTCTTAGATACAAACTTAAGAATTTAGTTAAGAATATGTCAGAAGTATTTTAAGCTGAATTGATATGTCATACCAGGCATCATTCTCATTGTTTTGTTTTTTCCTTTGTATATAAACCTAGCATTATTTTTTTAAATGGATTGGGTAGTACAAGATGATTATGACTTGTACTGTACACACTACACACACACATATACATACACACAAAAAATCCGAAATAACTAGTTTTTTTTTTTTAAATCCCTTTTTATTTTTGTGAAGTGTAATACTTGCTATACAAGATTGGGGCAGTATTACTCACTTTTATGGATATATAACATATATTAGTATAACCCATAGTTACAAATCTATGCAGTAAAAATACATTACAGAGATCCATAACACAATATAGATATGTATAGCACAATATATAGTATGCATATAAAAGTGTATAAAATTTGTGTATATGAGCACAACAAATTGAAAATCATCACACCTAAGAACATGTACAGATATATAATACCTATATACACAAACATATAATTTAGATATTTGGTAGAATTTAGGTAGTTACATGATATAAGAAGATAGGAAACTTAGTGAATTTCTAAACACAGATCCATCTCCATGGTGGTATTTTACAAAATAATTTATTTTTATCCAGTGACTTTTATATGAAAACATATGGCTAAATCACTTATTTGCACTAACAGGTTTAAATCACCCATTAATACTTAACATTATTAGAAGATAAAAAAATACTTACTGTGAAGTATAACAAAAACAAGACTGCTTTATGTGCAGTCTTTCAAATTTTTATTTCAATATTTTCAAGGTCTGAAAAAATTAACTGTACTAGAATTTAATGTTATAGCTAAAGGAAATGGAGCAACATTTTCTAATGTGACAAGGGCCTATTTTGTCAACTCATTATATGAATGTTATTCAAAGCATAGTAAATAATTTTGCTGTTATTGATGCAGTACTGAAGGTATGGACAGAGAACAATTTCCCACCAGTACAATATCTTATAAATTCCTCCCTCCTATATTTTGAAACTATTTTCTTACATAAACCTGCAATGTAAGAAAAAATTTTATTTATTCAATTTTAATAGAATATTTTAAAACTTTTATATATGGACAATAATAAGACTTGGCTATTCAAAAAATGTCAATGAATCTTTTATGGACTCAGTTTAATTTTCTTCTATAAACCATTTAGAATTATAAAATTCCTTTTGATAATGTATTTATGGATTTACCCAAATTTTCACAAGTTTGAAATAACCATGGATGTGTACAGTGTAATTGGTACACATTAGAGCTGAATTATATCTTTCCGATACATGTTTTTCAAGTCCTAACAACTATAATCAAAGAATGTGTTCTGATTTGAGAGTGTCCTTTCTAGAAATCACTTACTTCCAATGAAGTAACATTAAGGAAAATGCCTTGAAGAGGCAATGATATCATGAGAATATATCTTCCTCCTGGATGGGATTAAGTGCTACTGTAAAAAGAATCAGTTCAATATTTTTACATTTATTTTTCTAAGAAGTAAAATTATTCCCAAATGCACATTCAGTAATGATGATAAATGAAGATAAATATGTTTCACTCTTCCAAACAAGCTACAAAGTAAACTTCCTCAGCTAGAACAAGAACACAGTGTGTATATAAGATGAATAATTATCAACTCAGGATCATCTAAATATTTAACCTTTAGGAAAACTTTATTGAGACAGTTTCTATTTATTATTTGATTTCAGTATTGACTAAGTATTCCAACTCACCTGTACAGATTTTCTGACCATATTTGATGTGTAATTATAGTCAGAGAAACAGAAATAACATGAATCTTTGTCCTGAATATGAAGAAGTCAATTTGTCTCACACATTGCTTTGATTTCAGCACTTTAAGCTAATTTTGCTTATGTACAAATTAGTTACACAAATTAGGCTAAAGGGAAAGACAATTAATTTATCCATGTTTAATGCTAGAATGCTTTGACAATACTAATTTAGATCATCTCAAACCAAAAGAGAGTTTAGACGTAAATAAGCAATTACTTTCCAATTTCTGACAAACACTATAATCACTTTACAAAAAGCATAGTCCACTTATGTGGAAGAGTGGGCTATTCAAGCCATATTCTCATTGACTTACAAAGTTATATAGCAACTATCTTCTACACATTTGACTAATTCGAAGAATATAATAATGCTTTTATTATTAACATAATGTTGATACTTAGATTTACCATATGAGATCAGCATAAGTATACATATAAGAAAAGTAACATTATACAATTGCTGGATAGATAAGTCAACCTGTTATACCTACAGTTATTTTGTAAAAGGGAATGGCAACTGAGAAAATACTTCCAACGGATTGTCCAGGAGAGGTCATAGGTGAAGATGAAGCTGAAGATGTAGTGAAAAGCCCAGAAACAATGGGTCACAGAGAAAGGTTGAGGGTTGACACATTTTGTTAAGTTCATTGTCATGGTAAAGATCCCAGAGGAGACTATTAGTTACGGTACACTCAATTGCAATAGCTATCCCAGTATCAAGGGATGATCACTAAAAAGAGAAGCTGTTGTAGGGTGGATGCAACATGATCCTCAAAGATCAGTTGTGTATACTATGCTTTGCAGACCCCAAAACTGGGACTGACCATGCTGTTTGACATCGCGAGATATTTTCCATTAATTTACCTTGAAAATAACAAGGTCCTTGGAAATGAAAGGAAATCAAGCAGAGTTCAAAGAGATGTCTAGCTGCTCAGAGATATTTCACAAGGAAACCTTCCAAAATAATTTTATATCACTACTCTACTGGAAATATTTATATTACATTAGAAAATATATATATATATATATAGTCTTTACATAAATCAGATATAAATTTATACAACTAGGAAAAAAATTATTGCTATATCTAGACATAAATATCCAATTAGCTTTAATAAATGACACATGACAATGTATCCTAAAATTAATATTAAAAGCAAGTTTCCCCAGTTAGAACACATGAGCAATTTAAAATTCTTGGGTCTTTCAGTAGCCACATTTTTACCTCACATGTATCATGAAGGTAAATAAATAAAGTGCTACCTTCACATTTATTCCTTGAAAACTGAAATACAAGAGATATTAAGATGCTGTTGCAAATATTGAAGGAATAAATGAAATATGGAAAGCAAGTATGTGAACAACTGGCTTGCCTTCATTTCTGGAATTCTAACATAACCAACTGTGTTCACATGTTCCTATAGTAATGTATTTGAATGTTTATTTTTATCATATGATAATAAAGACAGTATAAAAAGCTACTGAAGATGGAAGCAGAAATACTTAGAAGAAAGAAGATCTTTAAAGACATTTCTTCTCTTTCCTGACTTAAAGATTTTGACAATAATGGGAATTCTCAATTGTTAGCAGATGATTTTCTTTTCCTCCTTATTATCGACAATAGGCTTGTCTTTCATTACGTAATATATCTTAATTGCTATTTCCCTCACTCTACACTTCCCAACTGTTGCCTCCTCTCCTGCCATCTTATTCCACTCCTTTTCTGTATCTCATTAGAAAACAAACAAGCATCTAAGAGATTATAAATAATATATTATGATATAATGATATTATAAGTTACAAAAAAGACTAACACTTTTGAATTGGACAAAACAAAGAAACAAGGAAGATCTTAAGTGCAGAAATAAGAAACTGATTCACAAATTTTCCCATTCAGGAATCCAAAAAAAGACTAACTGGAAACCATAATATATTCACAAAGAAAATAAACAGCAAAAAGAGAGCAGAAAAGATATAAATAAATAAAATAAAATAATAAAATAAAATTAAAAATAAAAAAAACATGATATATTTTGGGACACAGAATAGCTCATGATGCTATTGAGTTCACTTTTCTGTTGGCCATTGACTGCATGGCATGCAGCGTATATTCCAGAGTAGATGTTTACGCGGTGAGACTCCCTTTGAGTAACTAAATTTTTATTTTAAGCTGTTATCAAGTACAGATTGCTTCTGAGTTAGGAATACAATCATTTGCCCACTTCTTTCTGCTCTAGGACTCCATCTGGTACAGACTTAATCAGGTCTTGTGCTTTCTGCCATAGTCTTTTCTGAGTCTATGTATGTTTTGATGATTTTGATTTAGAGGGTTTTGTTTGTGATGCCATCCATTTCTTTTGGCTCTTACACTCTTTCTTCCTCCTCTTACTCAGGGTTCCCATATCGCCAATGAGAGGGATTTGGTGGGTACATCCCATGGAGGACTGAGTGTTCCAAGGTTTCTCATTCACCTTGGCAGGGAATTTTCAGGGAATCTAATCTAACATGGAGTGGGGAGAGAGGAATCCAAAAGAAAGCTACACCGTTTACAATGATGAGTTTGAAAATTGATGCACAGTGCAGTTTTTCTCTGCATGTTGCTTGAAATTATGAACAACTGCCGGGCGGTGGTGGCACACGCACTTGGGAGGCAAAGGCAGGCAGATCTCTGTGAGTTCGAGACCAGCCTGGTCTACAAGAGCTAGTTCCAGGACAGGCTCCAAAACCACAGAGAAATCCTGTCTCAAAAAAAAAAAAAAAAAAAAAAAAAAAAAGAACAACTGATGGATATGTAGAAAACACATGAATATATGCATATTGGTGAGGAGTTAGTAATTTGTTAAACATCTGATATGTTTTCAGAGGTAGTATGTGGAACTTTTTTCCAATATATTTCCTTCTGTTATCTTTAGCCATACTTCTTTTAAAGAGTGAAAAGAAAAACTGTAGAATAGAATTTTATATTTATTTTCATATCTGCATGTACAATTACAAAATATAACGTCACTGAAATAAATTTTTATCACTTGGACACTTTTAATAGAGATCTAAATAATGAGCTAACATGGTATTATTAATTAACCTATTTAGGAGAATACACAAGAGAATGTATACATAAAGATTTGGTACCATTCTATTATACTTTACATGACTGGCTAAGAAAAAAGAAATATTTCATAACTTTCAGGTGATTTGAAATTCTCAAGTCTAGGTTGCACTTTCATTCAAATGACTAAGAAAAATAATACATTGTCCTTATCTGGAGTTAACAGTTGAATATGTTGACATGTAGAAAAATGGATTCATTTTTACTTTCATTTCAAAGGTCAAAGATAGAAAACCCTAAAATCCCAGAACAGCTGAGTAATTTTAGTTTCAACTGGCATAATGAGTCCTTAAAGGTCATGCTGTGTTTTCATAATGAGTGCAGACAAAATAGTTTCTATCATGTTTAGTGTTAGGTCAATTGAAACACTATAGAAATAATTTGAAAATTTATAATATTATAGAGCAACAGTTAATGTCCTATATTTCTAAGGGTACCTTAAATTTTAACTATTTTCAAGCTAATTTTCTCAAATATTTAAAAGTGTATTGGGAGCTCACCAAGGCCAGCTGGACTGTGACTGAAAAAGCATGGGATAAAACTGGACTCTCTGAACATGGCGAACAATGAGGGCTGATGAGAAGCTAAGGACAATGGCTCTGCGTTTTGATCCTACTTCATGTTCTGGCTTTGTGGGAGCCTAGCCAGTTTGGATGTTCACCTTCATAGACATGGACGGAGGTGGGGGGGGGGGGCTTGAACTTTCCACAGGGCAGGGAACCCTGACTGCTCTTTGGACTGGAGAAGGAGGGGAAGAGGAGTGGGGGAGGGGGAGAACGGTGGGAGGAGGGGGAGAAGGGTGGGAGGAGGGGGAGGGAAATGGGAGGCTGGGAGGAGGCAGAAACTTTTTTTTCTCAATAAAAAATTAAAAAAAAATAAAATAAATGCAAAAAATGTGTACTTCATCTTTATGAACAGTGTATCTATCTGCTTAGAGATATTTCTCACATGCATTCATGGCGAGAATACTCTTGAGAAAATTGTTTATCACATTCACATAAATCAAGCATATATTTTCTTGTTTCCTATGATAAAAGACAATAGATTTCACATAACTTCAACTACAAGGATATTGTACTTTCTTCTAGCCTTTCCAGACACCTGTACTTGTGTGCATATGCTCATATAGATGCACATACAAACACATAGACACAGGTAGAACTGAATAGGATCCTTGATTCATTTCAAAAAAGCCACTAAATCTTGAATTCTTTCTTTGTTTTATGCAGGGAGCCGAACAGAATCGCCATTACAAGATGGCACTGACATCCTGTCCCATTAAGAGCAGCGTGTCCCCTGCTTCCCGCATGCTTGGGGGTTAAGGGCCCTTGGGCCTATCCTGATGCAGTCTAGTGTCAGCTGATGGTGGCAACCAATCACAGGGTGACCCGTGTGCCTACTCCAGATATAAGCAGCTGCCTTAGTGCTCTGGGGGCCCCTCGCTTCCTGCTCTCCCTCAACCAAGAGGCACTCCAATAAAGCCTGATCTGAGAAGAATCCTCGTGTGGTGGTTGTTCTTCCTCACTGGTCGAGAAGTTCGCCGTAGTTTTAGTCTCAGAATACTGTGGTAATAAAGATAATATTTTCCAAGAATGCTATTGCTGAAAACTATAAAAGTAACATAGACAAATAGGTAGAATTATTATATAATCCTATAACAGTGCTTATATGTTCACAGAGATAAATTTAGATATTTTATCTGAAAATAGAACTTTAAATCTATTATTTTGAGGTCCTGAAATCTCCTTGCAATATAACTATATAAACTCATAAAATTTCACATATGTACAAGTGGGATTGGATTGTTATTAAAGTGGGGCTAAATGCCACCTGCTTTAAATTCTGTTTGTGAATAAAATAGTAACAGACAATGCAAATGAGATTTTAGATAAACATCTGAAGAATGAAGGGACAAGCTAAACTATGCCTCTTGTATCTCTACCTATTCTAGTTTTTAAAAATAAAAAAAATGAAGTCTCGGTAATGCTCTGAAATAGCCAAAATACAGTTTAAAATAAACATATGTGTGTGTGTGTGCCATGTCTATTTTATTCTTTTAGAGAGCAACACTTAAAAATCGTGACATGTAATTTTACTGCTATGGGTCAATGAATTCTAGCTGTGCAGAAGAAATAAAGTAAAATGAACACTACAAGAGGAAAGAGAAAGACTATTTTGTAGGATTTTTCAGTTTATGTTTACATCTGTAGCTGCTGCCATGCCTCTTTATACACCATGCCAGTTTGTCTCCACTTTGTACCACATGGCCTCTAGCATACACAGCAATGGTGATGTAAGGACAGATATGATTACATCTTTGTGAATACATCAAAAGCATGTAAGAGAAGGGCTCTCTCCCTTATTTCATAGAGGTGACATATCTAGCATAAGTATTATGAATGGTGCTCATAAATTAAAATAAGCTAAGCATACACATGAGGGTCATATTTTATACATTAGATTGAGACTTCCATGACTACCCAATAAAAAAGGGCATTTCATTTCAAGTTGACCTAATATCTCCAAATATATGTAAAATCAAACATGTCAAAATGTCTCTTAAAAAAGTTTTTTTTTTACTTTGCTCTCTTTTGTTTTCCTCACTAAGTATGTCTTACTCCATCACCACAGTATTATAAAAAATAACTGAACAGAACATTGATTGCAAGACATCATCAGGATGTTTCCTATGTGCAGTGGTTAGGCAGGAAATTTTCATTTCATACACCATTTGAGCCTAGCTGCAGTGAATTCACAAAAGTCAGTAGACTTAGAAAAGTTAATGACAAAGAAAATCATTTGTTTTCGTTACTTTGAAAGTACCTGACTGTTTAAAACTTGAACCTCTGTAAGTTAGTTAGCCATGGCAAAAGGTAATTTCTTTTGTTATTTTACTAAGACTATTTCTTCCAAAAATATGTGATAAGTAAAGAAAAAACACACTAAAATCATAAGAAGGTTATATACAGACTGAAGTATGAAATGTATATGTAATAACACATTAGTTACTTTAAATTATGCTATATTTTATACAGAAGACCCTGAACATATGATTGTTTGATTTAGTAATTTTTCACTTTTACCATGGTAGTGAAATTTTAAAACAGTTGGCAAAATTATATATAAACAATACTGAGCTATGCTTATTCCCAAAGTAGTTGAAGTGCAGTGTGATATTTGTGTGCACTGTGGTTATTTATGGACACCATTTCCTAAATCTCAGGGATTTATCTAACCATGATTATAAAAGTCATCACTTTCTAAGGTACTTGGGAACTAAGCTAGGATAATTGACAGGTTAGATAGTTTTTTGAATTAAGTTATTCCCAAGGTAAGGTTTGTTTATAATTAGGAAAATCACCTAAGCCTAGGGACAGCTCTTTAACCTATTAGCTATAAAGTATAATACTCATATAGAGGTTACAACTAAACACAATTTTGCTTTTACATTTATTATTTGCTCCCTTAAAGATACTTATTTCTCTTAATACATTTTAATTAAAATATAATTTTACCATTCTCATTCTTTTCTTTCCTCTATTCACCCTTTCTCGATTTCCCTTTCTAAAACTCCTTTCATGCTCTCTAACTCTCAAAGCAAGACCTTTTCTATTGTTATTGGTGTGTTTGCATGTGTGTATGTGTGTGTTGTATGTATGCAATGTCATATTAATAAAACTTACTATGTCCACTTTTGATGTTTGTGTATACAATCTTTCAAGGCTAACTACTTTGTATCTGATGAATAATTAGGGAGTTCATCTTGCAAGAGACTAATTCTCCCTCTCTCGGCAGTCATTAGTTGCCTGTAGTTCATTGTCTAGGGGAGAGATCCTGTGGAATTATCCCTTTTCCATGTTAGATATGCCACTGTTCCCATTGTTCTTGTTTTACTTGTGTGGCCATTCCCAGGACAGACTGTCTCACAGCATATGTCCTGTTTTTTCTTATTTGATTATTAATTTTATTCCACTTACTCTTCTATTGTTTTCAGAGCCAAAGATGGAAAAATAGTGATGAGAATGTATACCCTGAGGGTATATGCTACTCACAATCCTTTGATCACTGAATTTATCCACCATCAATTTTCTCTTTGATAAGGAGTCTTAGCTACATTTATCTGTAGGTATCAAAATAGAATTAGAATTTATAGATGCTACCAAAGTGTTGGTAGTAGATTCTCTCCTAAAATCTGTGACCACTTTAGCCCTGGAAAACGCCTAGATTTCTGGCCCTTGCTTGATTTACCTCCTGTTGAGTGAAACTTAAATTCACTTATGATGTTAGTAGTTACCAAAAACATGTGATTGCCACTTGCTGTGCCTTTACTGTCTTGTTGTGATACATTGTGGTTCACAGGTGATCAAGCGAGGTAGAACTATTCATTTCTTCCCTCTCTTAACACTTGCTTGATATATTCCAGTATTATGTTTGTTAAACCTCTGGAAGATGTAGTTCTGGTTATGTCTGGCTTGAATAACTTGAGTTCTGTATCGTAAGTATTCTGGCTTCTCAAAAAATACAGACTTACATTTGACCTTTTAGAGGTAACCAAGGGTAACAGCATTAGTCTATATTATTTTGGAAGTCTCTTGAATCATCTTGACCATTTATTCCAAAGGTATTTTCTGGTGCTTGATTGAAGGCGTAAGTCATGAACAATGCCACACCAGTTTGGAATTGATTAATAGGGTGGTATTTATTTAAAGGGAAAAAAAAAACTTACAGATAACCGTCCCAGACAACAACCCTCTGCTCAATCAGGAAGGAGTCTAGTAGCTGGAAACGGAGCAGGAAGCTAAGAGAGAGAGAAGGGAAGTGGCTGCTCTTTTAAAGGGAGAGAGGCCACGCCCCAATGGGCTGGTATCTCAGCAGCTATAGGCTGGAGGAGCAGAAGGACCTCCCGCAACACCTGATCATGGGAGTTTTATTAGTTCATGGGAGAACAATGTTAGACCAAGTGAAATAAATTAAGATAATAAATATGTGTACATTATGCATAGTTTTAGGTAGATATAAATTAATATGATTCCTGAAGGCTTTATCATTCAATCATGTTATTTAGCCCCCTCTTTCCTTCTTTTTTCTGTTTACTTTTATTATCACTTCCTGGTTGAAGATGTCAACTCATTTTTAATTTTCTGCTTCCTGTTGCCTGTATCCTGCTATTCCTTCACAAGCTTCATTTTCCCACCTACTCTTTGTATATTTCTAGTTTCTGTGATTAATTCTGTGGTTGAAAATAAAGACTGCAGATGAGGAAACTCTGTGGTGTTTGTGTGTACATATATATATATATATATTTTTTTTTTTCTAGTACCTTATTTTATTTTTTTAAATCTGAATAGCATTTCATTGTATCATTATCTATTAATATGTTGAAGGACATTAAGAATGTTTCTATTTCTTAAGAACTGTTGTTCCAGTGACAACGAGCATTGCTGATCAAGTATCTGTGGAATATTCCATTGAGTCCTTTGGGAAAAGGTCGAGTAATGGCATATATTGGTCATATGGTAGATTTATATTTACAATTTTGAGGACTCTCCATACTGAGTTTTAGAACAGTCATACTAATTTGCAACGTTACCAGCACTAAATGAAAGAACTCCTTTCCTTGAAATCTTGCCAACATTTATAGTCTGCTGTTTTGCTTATCATATTCATTCTGATCTAGGTAAACTGAATTAATCGTTGTATTGATTTATATTTCCCCAATTGCTAAAGGTAAAGAATGCTTATGTATTATGTCTTAGTCATTTTTATCTTCTATTGAATATTTCTGCTTAGATCCTCATGTATGTGTATTTATTCATTATATAAACATATATTTATTAATAATAATATATTTCCATCATTTATTTTCCCATTCTTTCTTGACTCTTTGTATTTGAGTTCCTACTAGTCCTTTTTCACAAGCTTGTAGCTGGCAAGGAATATCTTCCTTTGTATGAATTGCTTCTTTGCTTGTTTAATTTTTCCTTAGATATTTTTTCCCCTAGAAGTTCTTTAGTTTCACGTTGTCCCACTCGTCAACTGTTGCATTTAATTTCTGGAAAATGGAGTCCTAGTCACAGAGTCTTGCCCTGCATTTGTATTTTATAAAGTACTGACATTATTTTCTTCTAGAATTTTTTTTTAATTATGTCTGATTTCAAATTGAGGCCTTCGACACACTTGGAGGTAAATTTTGTACAGTATAATAGATAATGACATAATCCTATTAATATTAATTATATATTAAATAATTACTGTTAAATTAAATTGATTTTCTATTAATTTAATATCACTCAAAATTATTTATTTATGCAAAAATTAAGTTTTACTTATATGTTAATATTAATTTTACTATGCATTTCATTTAGTTCCTTACAAAGTAGCATTTTCCTATGATATATTATTGTCTTTTTGTTTAAAATATTTATTTATTTATTATGTATACAATATTCTGTCTGTGTGTATGCCTGAAGGCCAGAAGAGGGCAACAGACCTCATTATAGATGGTTGTGAGCCAGCATGTGGTTGCTGGGAATTGAACTCAGGACCTTTGAAAGAACAGACAATGCTCTTAACCACTGATCCATCTCTCCAGCCCCCAGTATTATTGTCTTATTGAAATTATACTTAATTGCTTTCCAACAAACGTCTTAATACAGGAATATGTCACAAGTTTTAAAGTAAAGTTTGCTTATTAGCTTCTAGAATTTTCAAATTAAAGAAATATAAAGTCTTTTACATGATGGTATATACATACACACACACACACAAACACACACACACACACACACACACACATATATATATATAATATTATTCTGGAAATTCATTTTTATTTTGCTGATATACAAATGTCATTAAATATGTTGTGCTACATGACCGTCACAAAGAATGCAATGGATTCGTATAACTTTGGCAGACTTTTATTGAGAACTAGTAAATAACAATCACGGGCACTTTCAGAGGAACGTCAGTTTAGGAAAAAAATGGCTGGCTTTTCAAAGGGCAAAAATATGTTAATATTTTTAAACCTACTTAAAGTGAAGGACTTACATAGCTAATTCAACAGAAATAAATTTTATGCAGAGAGACACAGCACAATATTGTTGACCATGTTGAAAATAAAGGGCCTATTTTAAGTTCTTAATATGCAGGGCATGCAAGATGACTCATTACACAGAGAAAATTATTGCTGTCCATTAAAGAATTAGCTTTCACATAAATGGAAAAGTTGATTAGTGCACATCAAAGTAGCTGATTTCTAAAATTATAAAATTAATGAACGTATGAAATATTTAATTTCACACATAAATATCTGTGAAGAGAAATTAATTGTTTTATACAATAAAAGTCATTAGTTTTACATGTGGCCTCCACTATTAAATCTGAAGTCATGATATACTTCTGATAGAATTCACTCATGTCAATTTACAACAAAGATTAAATATTTCAACTGATTTGTGAAAAGTGATTTAATGGTGAACTCCTACAATAGAAATAGCTATATTACTACTAAAATGATTGTTTTTACATTTTAGAAATTCTCCTTTTTATGAAAAGGGATCATTTATCCCCAGACTATTTTGTAGAAATATTTGGCCAATCAATGACACATGATGTCTAGGGTTAGCTCAGTAAAAAGGCAAGCTGAATTACAGAAAATTTATAAAAAAAATTTAATTAACCTTGACTAATTTACAGAAATATAACATAATATGTAATATAAAAGAGATATAAGAATTCAATGGTTTTAGTTTTCTAAATGAGTGCATCTTGTCAGTAAAGGGCATGGGGCTGATTCCTAGATGTATGTAAAAGTACCAGAACTGGTGACAAACCTTTTAAACCCAAACTCTGAGGAGACAGAGATAGGATGATCCCTGATTTGCATTGGCAACCCATTTAGCCCATTTCACATGTGACAAACCAATTGGAGTTACTGCCTCAAAACAATACCAAATAATGAAATAGTGAAAGGCGCCTAAGTAGTGCACACATTAACACACACACACAGACACACAGACACACACACACACACACACACGTACATTCACACATATTTTTTAAAAAGCAATTGCTTATTAATATAAAATATTTAAAACATTATTACATTAAGCTATAGAATATCTACTGTTCCTTTAATTCACAAATATTAAAACATTGCACTTTGATAATTTGCCACACCAAACTACAACAAAACTGTATAAGAAGATTACAAACACAGACTGTGTTTTTTTTAAAAACAATTGTCCTAAGTCCCAATTGTATATTTACTTTAAAGGTAATAAAAATTGTCCATTTAAAAAAAAGATTTTGATTGATTTAACTTTGAATAATATGTTGACAGATAGCATATATGATATGAGTTGTTAAATTTGTATTTATTTCTGAGACAAAATTACTTTTTGTTTTTAATGACTGTTGAATAAGGCATTAGAGGTCAATGTCTGAAGTACTCAAATGCATGTGAATGACAGTTAGCTAGTTTGGGGCTTAAAATACTCAAAGTTAAATGGAAAAATGAAATAACTCAGGTTTGAAAGTTTAGATTTATTGATTTGTAACATAAATTTGGTTTTGAAAAATTATTTTATTATTATTACTATTATTATTTTATTACTTTAAAAATACCAATCCAAATTCCCACTCTCTCCCCTCCTCCCACTTCCTCCAACCACCCTCCCACACCTTCCCCCTCCAATACTAAGAGAGGGCAAGGCACCCTGCTCTGTGGAAAGTCCAAGGCCTTCCCTACTACGTCTAGGTTGAGAAAGGTCTACTTCCAGAACGAATAGGATCCCAAAAGGCCAGTACACGCAGAAGAGACCAATCCCAGTGCCACTGTCAGTGGCCCCTCAGTCTGCCCTAACTGTCAACCACATTCAGAGGGACTAGTTTTATCCCATGCTCATTCACTCTCAGTCCAGTTAGAATCAGTGAGCTCCTAGTAGCTCAGGCAAACTGTCTCAGTGGATGAACCCCTCATGGTCTTGACTTCCTTGCTCATACTCTCATTCCTTCCACTCTTCAACTGGATCTTGGGAGCTCAGACCAGAGCTCTGATGCGGGTCTCTGCCTCTGTGTCCATCTGTTGTTGGACAAAAGTTCTGTGGTGATATTTAAGATAATCATTAGTCTGACTACAGTTTTGAAAAATTAAACTCAAAAAGTTTAGTGTAGACACATATGTATAAATATATTAAAAATGGAGGAAGGTCATTGGTTAAATAAAAAGAAACTGCTTGGCTCTCATTGGTTAGAAGATAGGTGGGAGGAGTAAACAGAACAGAACGCTGGGAGGAAGAGGAAGTGAGCTCAGACTCCACAGCTCTCCTCTCGGGAGCCTCAGAGAGATGCCATGCTCCCAGCTCCTGGGCAGACACATGCCATGAAGCTTCAACTCAGGATGGACTAGGCTAGAATCTTCCCGGTAAGACCAGTTCTCACAGATTATTAGAGATGGGTTGATCGGGATATCAGAATTAGCCAGTAAGGGCTAGAGCTAAAGGGCCAAGCAGTGATTAAATGAATACAGTTTGTGTGTTGTTATTTCAGGGCATAAGCCGAGCAGGCGGCCGGGGTGCCGGGGAGGCAGCCCCGCCACTCCTCTTATTACTACATATAGGTGTACATATACATATATTATATATATACTATTAAAGGAAAATAATGCCTTTTTAAAAATTAGACAGAACAACTACATGTC
The DNA here is from genome assembly GCF_018167655.1 of Microtus oregoni. Lineage (NCBI taxonomy): Eukaryota > Metazoa > Chordata > Mammalia > Rodentia > Cricetidae > Microtus > Microtus oregoni. Next base: position 16,313,114 of record NW_024543080.1, on the reverse strand, counting down.
ACAAAGTGTCAGAGTTCACAGAAATTGCTTGAACAAGTGTAGCTTCACTTGAGACATGTTTCATGTGTTCATGTTTCATTTGTTTCACATGAAACATGAGTGCACTTCTTCACCACTGGATTGTATATTTCATAAGACTAAAGTTTACATGCCATTCTATTAAGTTAAAAATTAATAGCTACTTTAAAGAATGTGAGCACATAGAAAAGAAGGTAGATTATGGACATGAAGAACAGAGGAATGTATTCATCTCAGTAATTTTGTCAAATTAAATAGATTAAGTAATATTTTCCTTTCTTATTTGCAACATGGAAAAATAGTATTCTAAGAAATTACTCAAAGTCAATTTTCTTTATAGAAAATGATTACATTCTTGGATTAACAGTACAGAACTATATTAAAGCAGGATATGTATATCTCCTGATGAGTTTAAATAAAAGTGAAAAACATTATGCTTACAACATACATTTTGTTATAATGTAGTGCTCAATAGTCTCTCTCTCTCTCTCTCTCTCTCTCTCTCTCTCTGTGTGTGTGTGTGTGTATGTGTGTGTGTGTATGTGTGTATGTTTGATTCACACATATGAGTCATTATATTACCTAATAAAAGTATATGAGGCTTTGCCTGAAATCAACATTTCACAAACACCAGTGACATGGCAGAACAGCAATTTTTGCTTATTTTAAACTTTTTAATGATCATCTCCCCAATGTTTTTCAAAACAGCTGTTTCTCCCTGAGACGGAGGCTCATGCCAAGTTAAAATGCAAATGTTGAGCCATGTACTCAAGCATTAAGTATCTCCAATTTCGGAGCTGAAATATCTTGGCAGCTTTTACTCTGAAAAAAACTTCTGTAGGAGCATCCTTAGAATAGTGGGGAGAAAAAGTGACCCAGCCACTTCCTCGGCCATACAGCGCTTCTGTCACTGCTGTGGAATCAGTGTATCTGGACTGTCCTGGTTAACCTAAAGAGCTGACAAAATATAACAAAATTACATCATAGAACAGGATATATAAAAGGATAATTATGAATGTCCACAGTGCTGTGATGAAGTATGTGATGTGATAAAAAACAATAAAAATTTTAAGATATTAAGTTTCTAAAAGCATTTGCTCAAGTATGTTCATAGCAGTATTATTTGTAATAGCCAAAACCTGGAAATAACCTATATGCCCTTCAATGGAAGAATGGATGAAGAAAGTATGGAATATATACACACTAGAGTACTACGTTGCAGTAAAAAACAATGACTTCTCGAATTTTGCATGCAAATGGATGGAAATAGAAAACACTATCCTGAGTGAGGTATCCCAGACCCAAAAAGATGAACATGGAATGTACTCACCCATAATTGGTTTCTAGCCATAAATAAGGGTCACGGAGTCTACAATAGGTAAACAAGGAAAAACATATAGTTATCCTCTTGGCTAAGGGAAGTATACAAAATTGCCGGGGAGAAAATTAGGATCTTGGGGGTGGGGTGGGATGTGGGTAAGGGGAGATGGGGAGAGAAAAGGTAGAAGGGAAGGAGGGGGGACTTGGGGAAACAGGAGGATTGGGATAAAGGAAGGTTGGATAAGGGAGCACGGAACCACAATTCTTAGTTAAGGGAGCCACTTTAGGGTGGGCAAGAGACTTGACCCTAGAGGGGCTCCCAAGTGCCCAAGCTGAGGTCCCCAGTTAGTTCCTTGGGCAGCTGAGGATAGGGAACCTGAAATGACTCTATCCTAGAGCAATACTGACGAATATCTTGCATATCATCATAGAACCTTCATCTGGTGATGGATGGAGATAGAGACAGAGACCTACACTGGAGCACTGGACTGAGCTCCCAAGGTCCCAATGAGGAGCAGAAGGAGGGAGAACATGAGCAAAGAAGTCGGGACTACGAGGGGTGCACCCACCCACTGAGACAGTGGAGCTGATCTACTGGGAGCTCACCATGGCCAGCTGGATTGTGACTGAAAAAGCATGGGATAAAACTGGACTCTCTGAACATGGCGAACAATGAGGGCTGATGAGACGCCAAGGACAATGGCACGGGGTTTTGATCCTACTTAATGTGCTGGCTTTGTGGGAGCCTAGCCAGTTTGGATGTTCGCCTTCCTAGAAATGGACGGAGGGGGGAGGACCTAGGACTTACCACAGGGCAGGGAACCCTGACTGCTCTTAGGACTGGAGAGAGAGAGGGAAAGGAGTGGGAGGAGGAGAAGGGTGGGAGGAGGGGGAGGGAAATGGGAGGCTGGGAGGAGGTGGAAACTTGTTTTTTTTTTTCTTTCTCCTTTTCTCAATAAAAAAAAGAAATAATTTGTGAAGCACATATATGCTTGTTAAAACATCTGAATTTTATTTTCATTTTCATAAAACTCTATAATTTTCATGAAAAATGCACCTCTGTGTCAAAGAGTTTTAGTTTTTGGAATTTTTAAACACTGATGGAGATTTTTATGAACTTTACTACATGTATAGAATTTTATGGCCAACTTAAAATTTAAATTTATGAAACAATCGTACTAATTCAAAGATTTTCTTAATGGTTTCTTCTTGATCTTCTTTCTCTAAGAATATTCAATTTATTCAATGCTAATCTATTTATCATTTTGATAGATACATGAATCAATAGTGTGTGACTTAGTACATATGGCTTGCTACATATTCCTTCATTGGGATAATGTCACTATATAAGTATGTTGTCTCATGCACATATATTTCAGTAAGGCAAATACTAGAAATGGAGTTATTCATTATTGTTAAGAAAAGAAAACATACAATAAAACGGGGATAATCTTGAGAGAAAATTAAGGGGAGAGAAGATTCAGAGAAAATCAGAGAGTAACTGTAGATGAAATAAATTCAAAAGTATGGTCAGGAATACTAAAAGAATGACTATATCTACAAAACAAGCCTGCATCCCAGTCTCAGGGAACATTGTGGACTGGGTGACATAAAGCTTGTAAAAGCTACATGATTTGGGTTTTGCTGTAAGATTGTATCCTAGTAGTCAGAAACTACACCCCTGAGTTCTAACCAATAGAGTTGGCCAAAGTAAGCACGAACTGAAGAAAAAGACAACAAAAATACATATGATAAACGGAAGGAGCTCAACCCTACACAAAGAACTGCAGGCAGCTAAGTAATGCTGAGAAGAGAAGGAATGGTCTTCTCCAGGAAAGAGAACACCAATTATTTATCTAATAACAAACAGACATTTTTGTAAACATATTTATATGTAATATGTACTGTATGGGTTATATTTATGAACATATATACAGAGATGTACATGTATGCGTACAATAAAAATAGCATGAATTTAACAAACAGCAAGTAGAGAGTTTAGAGAGATCAAAGGGAAGGTACACATGTACTTAGAATCTCAAAAGTAAAAATCACATTAAAAATCAAATGTAGGTTATTTCAAATATCATAGTGTAGTCTGCAATGCACAATAATTTGTCAAAATAGATTTTTACTGACATATAGAAGACACAGTTAATATCAGCAAAACATATTATCACGAATGATTCCATCAATTCTTACCAACTTAAATAAATGGTTTTAAAGAAATTGAAGATGTACTACCTTGACACACTCAAGGCTCTCTGCAGTTTTTACTTATTTTAAATAACTCCTGGAAAATTGATAACAATGGGCAATGATGAACATTATTGAAGACAATAATAGAACAGAGTGCTTCTCTATTCAATGGAAACTGTTCTTCATTTGTGTGAAATATGCAAGGATTCTGATTTATATGATTTAATTCGGAATAAGTCATAGTCATTGTTTGCACGCAAAATTTACTGTTGCAGTTGAGACTTTTTTCCTCCTTTTTTAATGGTATAGTTCAGCAGAAATTTAACTATTGTACATGTTTCATGTAGTTCTACCTAGTGAGTGAAAGCAATAAGAGTCAACTTAGTACATCACCTCATAACAGAACAGCACACAGGAAAGCAAAAGGCTCTGTGTTGGGATGAGTTCTTATCTTAAAAATGGAAAATCTTTTGTTACAGTTACCCTTTGCAGGTAAAGTTTAACCAAAGTTTTCATAGCTTTGAGAGAGTAAGCCCACTGTGCTGTGGGGGTCAGCTGTGCTACTGAATGTATTGCAGGGCAAATAGGATGCCAAATGTAGCATCCCTGTTCCTGAGACTCATTTGAGAAGGCCTTTCACTGCTAACATTTGCATGATAAATTTATGGACTCTAGCTTTACCAGCTTGATTGAACACATTGCATTTTGCTAAGAACAGCATGTCAGCTAGCACAGTCAGCATCCATATACATCTGGGAAATCTGCAACTGTTAGAATTGGGCTGTGAGATTGAAGTCAAGATAATCTCTGTTGGCTGTCACATAGATGTTTCCTCATGTATCTCCCTTGCAGGTGATGGAAGAAAAACATTGGTAATATTCAAAATAATCTTTTGCATATTACTTTTTATTTACTTTTATCCTAATAGTCAAGAGAGGTGTTAAGGAAGACATGTAAATATGAAAAATGCACAAGAAATGAAAAAAATATATCTAAAAGTAAGTCAAGCAAATCTTCTGAATGTTAGATTTTTACTACTTGAAAATGGTGTATTTCATATAAATATATTTAGGTCCTCTGGCATCTACAAGAAAGCCTTTTGTTTTCTTAAGGATAAGTGAATAAAAATTTGGATAAATGAGTAATCTCCATCCATGTCTGGGAAGCTTTAATGTTTGTCTACAGAAATATCTATTTGAAAATTAAATTATTTTATTAATCATATCATTTATATAAAATATTTGTTTTTAAGTATTTACAAAATGGTCATCTGATCTATAATTTTGAATTTTGCACAGTCTAAACTTCATAAGATGAAGATTTTTAAAAATATAAACCCAATTTTCACTATGACTGGAAATTGGAACAAAACTTGTTAAACAAATAAGAGAAGATTGCATAATAAAGCTAACAGTCAAGTATTGCTTGCCTTTCAGCTTTTCTATTAAGGAGTACATAAAATAGCCTTTCTACAGATCTCTAAGTAATCATTGATAGATATTTAATATATTTATATTGCTGTCATGACACTAATTATTTTGTTAGAAACTTGATTGTGCCCATAGGAAGCCATTTCCCTTTTATTTCCTAACACCAATGACTTGTAGTATTTTAAAGGCAATGGGCTCGTGTAGCAGAAAGTGTTTAGAAGGTGGAAAGACAGAGATATGGCAAACCTGAGAGAGGCAAAGTATGAGTCATTGGTGTGGAATTTCAAGTTGCAGATGTGGCACCATCTCTTACATAATCAAATCATAACCATGTTAACATGGTTTGTACATAAAGATTTTTATTTTATTGAATTATAGTTTTGTGTTTCATGCTAGCTTATTCAGAATAATTGTATATTGTTTGGGGGACTGCAGTGCTAATTTAACAGCAAGTCTTAACCATTTACTTCCTCTGTATAACTGCCCATTTCAAAGCACCCAGAATTTAAAAATGTGTCTCCTGTGTGCTTATGTATACTCTTGGTAAGTGATTAATATATAAAAAACTAATTTCTCTTTCTTATGATTATATTTCCCTCAAGGTGACAACCCATAAAAATACATTGCACTGAAGAATCTTACAAAAACAAATATTATAAATGAGTAAGGAGGCTATATGCCATTGATATTGTCAATGTTAGATTAAAATTTTGATGAAATTATTCTGATAAAAGGGAAATTGCTAGATAATCAAAATGGACCAATACATTGCATGAATCAGCATTAATATTTAGAGATATTCAAAACTAGCATAGTTTTGTAGACAACAAGGATAATTGTGCTAGGTACCCAAATGATGAGCAAAATAGAAACAGGATGCAGAAACCAGAGATTAAGCCCAAACTGAACTTGAGATTCTTTGATCCTGGAAAATTTATCTGTTGTAGCTTTGTTCTCTCCATCCCCAATGCTGACTATATATTAAGTCAAATGAATGGCCAGGCCAGCACTGGAGACTTGCCATGCCACTTCTGACTCCTTAAGTAGAATGTAATGTCTAACATTAACATTACAATATATGATCTTTCAAAATCTGCATTTTGGAGTAACTTGTTAGGTCCTTTTCATGTTATTGAAAAAGCAGTCAGTTTTAAAGTCTTTAAGGAACTAGGAACAAAGAGAAAGAAAGCTTGTCTTACTAAATGAGTACTCTTCAAAGTTCACATGGACTTTCCCTCAATGTACTGAGCTAGCATGAAAATTTGAGAGAATAACATGCAATAACAAAACTTGTTTTTCCTAGAGCAAAAAATAATCTTGAAGTGGTAAATATTCCACATTTTAATGAGTACTATTTTTATTAGCTCCACTTAAAAATACTTACAGCGTTTGGTAACATGAAATATATAAGTACCACATCTAGAAATTAAAGCCAGATACTTGGTTTCGGCATCCAATGTCATAAACTGTCATGTGTTTTGGCCCCTCTTTCACTGATTTCTTATTGATTATCAATACTGTTATCTATACTTAACATTTATAAGCAGATTAAGTCTTTACAGAATATGAGAAAAATATATTACTATTATTATGACATTACAAACTTTTAAAGTAATACAGAAGCAATGATTGTAATATGAATGTCTTCAAGTCAATGCCCAGGAAATCTTGGACATGTCCAGTCTCCCGTGAAAAGGAATATAAGTCAAGATAGAACATCTCCAGGAAACTTATTTATTGTTTTGTTTAAAGGCTGGCAGAAATAAGAATTTGTGTTTTGGGGAAAAAACTAAAATGTATCATTATAATAATGTATACTTCCTTGACTTCCTTTGTAAAATAATTGAATCAAGTCATATAGTTCTTATCTACAGGGCTGCTAATCTTTGAAACAATAATCCTAAAAACACTTCAAAAATAGTTAAACACGAATAGTCAGCAAAATTTGTGCATAGACTCTATTGTTTCAAAATAGGAAAGAAACAATCTTTTCTACCACCTTGCCTGGTACATTTTCATTGGTTTGTGTAAGACAAGGTCTCAATATATAGCCCATGGTGGCCTGGATGGCATGAGGCTGGATGACACCTGGCTTTCCTATTTACATTTAAAAAATGAAAGACGAGTTCAGAAACTATATACATGTGTATGTATAAATTTTAGGAAGCCACTACTATACTGAATTTACAGATCTTATTTCAAAATGTCTATTGTTTTAGTTATCCATTCCTTTATACACTCAATTATGCTGCCCATTTATCTCCACCACTTTAACCCTTCCTATTCTTTTATTCCCCTTTTAGAACTACACACCTTCCTTCCTACTTTTGTTACCTCTCCCATGGCCTTTTACCAATTTTTTGACATCTGTGGATATTTCAGATAAAACATACACATGTGAGGATTCAAAGCTAGCATAAATAAATGAGTGAAAACATTTTGGTCTTAATTACCTCATTAGTAATTACTGTTTGTAACTAACTTTGAATTTAATAATTTTATTCTTCTTCTGAGATGAATAGTATATTGTAGGATATGTATTCCTTTAATATAGATGTTTTATTTGTTATATATAGTTGCAACTTTTTAAGCTATTGTCAATACTCTTTGTTACATATAGAGCTTGTTGGTAAAACACTATTAATAAAAATATTTTGAATCATAGAAAAGACAGAAATCAAGATGTTACCTACCCATCTGGAAACATCATTCCAAAAATCTATCTTTTACAACACTGGAGGATGCTAATCACATTACTAAAAGAGAAAAGTAATAAACATGTTATCCATCTGTGAACCCTGTAAGCTAACATGTCCAGTCATATAATACTTGCTCACTAGTTCTTTAGTGGTACAGGTGTTGTGGAAATAATAATTTTCTGGATGTATAAAAGACCCACTCATCAAGTTGAAATCTATATCTGTCAGTGTGATTGGAGCCATGAACCTGCATCTAAACAGGTTAAATACCTATAGGAGAGCCTAATACTATTATTCTGCTAAATTAAACTGACTCCTAATAACTTCATGCTATACACATAGATTAGTGGGTTTCTCAGCCTTCATATTTCATATCACAAAACCTTATACTTCAAATAGATGTCAATGAACCCATAGATTAACAAATAGCCCTACAAGTGGTCATGATCTAAAAGAATAAAATATTGTAGAATTCTCTTCTCTAAATTGGACATCCACATAAAACTCCCTTCTCTTAAGGCTTAAGGATCATTATGGGGCTGAAAGGAAATATAAGAATGTGAGGTCATGTGTGACTTCAAGGAAACATTGGGTTTGTTACTGTCTTTTCTTTGTTGTTGCTGTTGTTGACATATCAGGGATTGCACATATCAAATCCCAGCACATGAGTCAACACACACAAGACATATACAAACTTCACCAGACCCAATCCTGGCACACAGAAAGCAAATAGGCACAAAATCTAACCCCTAAATAAGGTGTTAGCTACTGATTGCTAATAGGTGCCATGGGAACTCCTTCAGACATTTAAGATACTTGCCCACTTTGGGCACAATCACATGTACTATTTATACAGATGTAGAACCATGCATGGCCTATTAGTTGCTGGATTCGGTTCCTGCTCCCCACTCAGGCAGAGGACTGCTGGTATGTGGGTCTACCTCTAAATAAAAACACATTTATTATTCTCCATTCTGTGCTAGTGTTGAATTATTTTATTATATTCAATAACAGAGTGGCACTGAATGGTCTGTCAGATACTCTAGGCCTTAGCCAAAGTTGGTTGTTCCAATATTGTAAATGATTGCCCATGTAGCTGGTTGTCTCTGTCATTTATTTCATCTTTTGGAGGTTGCTTGATGTGCTTCCTGTTTAATAAAGTATTACTGTTACCCCTTTCAGGTCTTTGATGGGATTGAAGACTAGACAGTCATAGTTACTTTCCTCTCATGACTTATCCAAGCTATTTCTAATACAAAACCCAGACTTGTTAGGATAGGATAACTATTAAAACATTTAGCATATGACTCGTGTTTGATATTGTTTATGCTGGCTATGATTCTAATTTTTATAGTTGATATATGTTATTATTGTATATAGTTTTGTATTAGGTTTAGAACTCTTTTATTTAGACAAAAGGGGAAAGTGCTGTGGGAACTCTTTCGACCAAAAGCCTTTAAGAGACTGGCCCACTTTGGGCATGGTCACATGTACTGTATAAACAGATGTAGAAGCACGCACAGCACCTTTACTGCTGCATTAGGTTCCTGTTCCGGACTCATGTAGAGGACTGCTGATCTACGAGTCTACCTCTAAATAAAAAACTTTACTATACTCCATTTTGGACTTAAGTGGGACTATTTTATTATATTCAACAACAAATTCAAGTGGTGCATTCATTTTTCTTTAAAGGGTTAAGCCCATGTGTTGATTTGCTCAAATGTAAGGTTATGAATCCAGGATTATAAGAATAGTTCCAACTAAATTTGTTGGATTAGGAAAAATAAAGATACAAAGTTGAGTGGATTGAAAAAGAAGTTTGGAGATTGATCTGGGATGAGTTGAGGAGGCCTTGAATTCCAAATTACCAGTATTTGATTACCAAATAGCTTTCAAAATTTAGAAGAAAATAGGTTTTAAATTTCCATAAAATTTATGTTGCTTTTTATTTATTCTCTATCCATTCATTTTAAATGTTGAGTTTGTATTTTGTTCTCTCATATATCTGTGGTCTGCCTAGTTTCAAGTTTTGGAAGTCCAACCCAATTCGTGTCAAGGGTGGGTTCCACCTTAAGGAGTAGGCATTAAATTCAATAAGATATTGGTTGGTTAATCTCATAAGGTATGTGCCACTATTGCACAAGTGAACCATGCAGGCAGATCACCAAATAAATTGGGGAATTAGTGGAGTAGTGAAGGGAGGTATTGATCTTTACATTCTTGTTTGGTAGTTATAATATTTCAGTACCAATTGTTTTCTACTAAAGATTTTCTTGCTTCTTCAAAAATATTGTGATTTGATATTAATTAATTAATTAATTAATTTATGATTTTCACACAAATAATACAAATCTTATCCATTCAACATGTAGGCTTCTAGTATCTGCTATGACTCTTAAAGATGAACTAAAAGTTATTACATGATAGTTTCTGGTATGAGGTTGTAAGAGACAGATGTCTTCTATTTGTTGCCTTTTACAGAATTTGCTCTTATGACCTAATACACACAGGAGGAAAACATGTATGTTCCTTAAATATATCTATAGCTATGATCCAAGGTTGTGTCATTCATCAGATTCAGGAGTGAGTCATTATGGAAATGAAACTTCCAGACCTATTTTCATGTCCTCAGGTTCCCTCTCTGACATAGAAATAAGGCTTCAGACTAAGAAATCCTTAAAATAAGAATTTATGAGTAAGATAAATTACATGTTATGTCTCTAGATATCAATATAATAACTTACATGACAGGGGCATTTAATAAAATTAAGTAAATGCCAAATACTTCAGAAAAACTGAAGCTGTGGATTTTGGAGCAGAACCTACAATCAACATTTTATGAAACATGCATATTTATTAAACCATATTCTTTATTTATCATTTACTTTCAGATAAGTATAGCTGTGACCCTTCAACAACAAGAAAGAAAAGCCTTTTTGGAGCAGATGGAGATCTTTACAGGAAACCACAGCTGATCAAAATGCAGAGAACAAGTGATTAAGAGTTAATGCTGTGGGACAATCACTCTATATGTTCTGAAAATGTTTATTACCATTGGCTAATGAAGAAGCCATTTTTGTCTATAACAATGTGGGATAGAGCCAGGAGGGAAGTCCAAGCATGAAGAATGGTAGAATGAGGGAAGATTCCAGTGAGCCACCAGTGCAACAAGATATATTACAGAATAGGCAATGCCATGAAGTTATGTGGCAAAATATAAATCAATAGAAATGGATAGATTTAAGTTGTAAGAACTAGTTAGTAATAAGCCTGAGCACTAGGTCAAATCGTATGTGATTAAATCTCTTAATGATCATTTTAGAATCTACTGTAGTGCTGGGGGGGTGGGGCAGAAAAGCCTCCGTTTACATACCTGGTCCAAACTAATCTATTGATAACATAACTGCTGTATCTGAGAGTTTGGATATATTATGGAACAGGAGGCAGAAAGATTATAAGAGCCAAAGGAACAGAATGGCTCCTTTATGACTGCATTGTCTAGAAATGTCAGAGAAGCTAAAATCTGACAAGGTGGCTTCTAAACAAGACATGATCAACATGACAACAGTAGTCCTGATTGAAAAACAATAGTCTATTAAAATCTTCCATTTGCACTGAATATTGAAAACATCATAGTTTTTCTTTCTCTTGATATTCTTCTTTAAAACATATTCTGCATCGATATAATATTAAAATAGGACAAAGGAAAATTTATTATGAGCGTTTGTGTTTATGTTGGTATTTCTCACATTAGAGAGGATTAAAAAATATAAATTTTAAAATGTAATAACAATTGACAGTATTAGTATACAAGAAGTACCAAAGATTCATTTGATTTTTCATATTCAAGGAACAGAACAAATAACTTGAAATATTCATAAATTCTAGTAATAAAATGTTCTACAAGGCAACTTCAAGGGTTTTATTTTGCAAGGGCTTGTTTACGGTTGGCAAATATGTCATATGCTCTTATGAATATTCAAAGAATCATGAGATCTAGGTCTAAGATTGTATTATTCTGCTGATTTTGTCACATTGGTTTTCAAAAAGCAGACTTCTGGGGATAGAAATGCAGGCAGAAACTTGCATTTGTAGTGTTTCTGGCTAGAGAAGAACGAACAGTTGAGAACTGCAGGCACTGAGAGAGAGGAGGCACCAAGCAGCATGATAATTATGAAGAACTGGGATTATTCTAGGACAAGCTCCAGAGTCAGGATATGCTTTCAGTGTGTCTTACATTGGGGTATGCGAGGAGTTACAACTTGATATTGTCTAAGGCTTGCATTCAAGAAAAGGGGCAAAGCTTACTGCTAGAGTTCTTTTGCATTCGAGGCTAACACCTGAATGAGTGACATGTTTATGTTTCTATCACTTATATGCCATAGGTGGGAAAATATGACCTTGAATGCCCTAGAGAGAAAGTAAGGTTCTTATATTCACACACACACACACACACACACACACACACACACACAGGCACATGAGAGAGACAGAGAGAAGACATACAGAAAGCAGAGAAAGAAAGACTGGAAAAGACAGAGAAAGACAAAGTGAGGCTAAAATAAAATCAAAATCTGACCAAACATTGTTAAGATTTTTATGAGGAAGAGTAATCCTTCTAAATCAGGGACTGAAAGAAATGTCAAATGTATATATTTGACAAAACACATAAAATACTTAAAAGTAAATAAAATTATTTAAATTAATCAAGATTAAATAAAGAAACATGATATGATCCTTACTCTAGTCAGTTGTGTACAAAATGACAAGCAATGTAAAACAGATTAAAGAAGAGTTTTCCTCTCCCAACTAGGGCTTTATTGCTCTACACTACAAATTACCACTGAGATTCTGGGAACTCCTTTATCATTTCCTGGCAATGTAGGGCCAAAGCTGGGAAGTGAACACTCTTTTCATTGATTGATTTCCTGTGTATCACAACAGGCTGAAGTTCCTTTCATTATGCAGATTAATAAAATTTCAACTGTACAAAATGTATACTATTCACCAATGATTAACTAACTCTCATCTGCATATCTACTGAAAATTTGGGTTATGAAATTCCTATAGAAATTTAATGTCAAGGTGGAAAGAATAAAACAAACACAATATGCTGTGCAGTTTTCTGTAAACAAAAATCTGTAAACATGCTCGAAAGATTTATGTACATTGATGAATAGAGTTAATATAAAAATTTGATGCCTAAAATTTTGGATGACCTTATGGATATGAATTTTTAGGAATTGCATAAAGTAGATTATGTATCACTGATTCATTAAAAGTATAATGGTTTCTACCTTAGAAAATTGAAAATTAAATAAGAGAAGATTCTTCTTCCAAAGAAATGCTTGTGAAGAATATGTTTTACATTTAATGGTTTATTTCAAGAAATCTGCCCCATCCATAGATGCATAGACCCACAGCCAAACATTAGCTGGAGATCAGGCAATCCTGTGGAAAATAGGAGGAAAAATTTTGGGAGCCAGAGGGATCAAGGACTTCATAGAATCAATTAACCATTCTCATAGGGGCACACAAAAACTGAACCGACAAAAAAGGAAACCTTTATGGATTTGACACATATACACAGGTCTATACATATGCTATATTTGTGTAGCTTGGTCTTCTTGTGAGACTCCTAACAGGAGGAGCAGGGGCTGTCTCTGACTCTATTACCTGCTTTTGGGACCCTTCTCCTCCTACTGGGTTGCCTCATCCAGTTTTAATAGGAGAGGAGGTGACTTGTCTTCCTGTAACTTAATATTCAGCGGCTGATCGATATACAGGGAGTCTTGAACTTTCCTGAGTTATAAAAAAAAAAAAAGTAGTTGGAAGAAAGAAAGGATGGGGGAGGGACTGTAAGGAAAGGATGGAGGTAGGGAAGAGGGGAAATTTTCAACAGACTAGAGAAAATAACAACAAAAAATTTTAAAAAAAGTAATTTTTCTCCATCAATACAGAGACGAAGTGATTATAACTGATCATTAAAGACTTGATTTACAGTGCACTGTATTGAGAATGTACAATGCATTTCCCTGCAAACCAACTTTAGTGGCAAGCAAATCCCTACACAGGTCTGTTTAAACCTTTTAGTAAATTGGTCCTCCAACAAGATGATGTCTACTGTGAATCCCTGTCTAAACGTCAATGTTCCAAATCTTATAAATATATCACAGGATATTTTCAAAATTTGTGGTTATTAGAGGATATCAAAAGAGAAAAGATAAAATATAAAATGGAACTCATATATTCAATAATAGTTCAAGTCATTTATATAACAAATTTAATCATAATAGTATATAATGATACATTGCATAATGTAATTTATTTATTTCACTGAACTAGAGATTTTCCTGAATCATGTGTTTCTTGAATAAAGCAATAATCCTCCCAAGAATTCAAAATTTCATGGATTAAGTTATTTTTCAGGAATATATGTCAAGATCAACACACACATGGAAGCACACACACACATACACATAACACTATCTGCACAGAACATCAAAAATTACTCCAGTGATGTTGCTAATACTTTAAGTAAATCTAAGAATTACTTAGCTTTCAGATGTTAAAATGAAAAAAGACATCTCTCTGCTTGCATGTATGCTTGCATGAAGTCACAAATGAAAACTATGGTGATGTAGGCAGCAACAGCTCCCTGGGTTGCTGTTTGACCACCATTATATACCTTAATCAGCATACAACACTACAGTCTTAAAAGAACTTAAAGAATATTAAACAGACTGAAGGTATTATTGTGGTCATTCAATCTTAGGGAAAATATACCTTTGCAAATCCCTTGATATTTGAAGGAAACTGTGAGCAATGTTGCCCAGGATTGCTAGTATTTGTTAATAAGTTTACTTATAATTACTCTTTTCTGAGATGATGTTTGGTATACAGTCTATATACTATTAAGGTAGCTAAACTTCATGAATATGAATAAAAAACTCCAATAAAGCAGAGTATAATATCAGGTATAATATACATATTTGTAACTGTGTGAAATGGTTTTATGCAATTGTAAATAAAATTTTCTTTTATTATAAAATATATGTGATTATTTAATGTAGATTATTAATTATAGCTTGCCTTTATCTTTAGATGCTTTTAGTATTTTATGATTAGCCTAATTGTAGATCAAATCTTTTATCCTGCACAGTTCCATATTTGCTCAGTACCAAAGAAACACACAGAGGCTTATATTAATTATAAACTGCACTATTAGCTCAGGCTTATTATTAACTAGCTATTTACAATGTAAGTTGCCTCATAATTCTTATCTATGTTTAGCCAATTGGCTTGTTTTTTTTTCTCCATAAAACATTTAATCTTGCTTCCTCTGTGTCTAGGTGATGGCTGTGTTTCTGCCTTTCCTCTTCCCATAGTTCTCCCAGTCTGGTGACTCTGCCTGTGCTTCCTGCCTATCTACTGGCCAATAAACATCTTATTAAATCAATACAGGTGACAAATCTTTACAGTGTACAGAATCATTATCCCACATCACTTAATAATTGAAACATTAATGTCTTTTAATATTTTGTTTCATTGTAATAACTATTTTAAAAATAAAGAAGTGAAGTTTTATAACTGAACTTATTTCATTTCTAAAAACTGAACTTAATTTCATATCTGAAAACTAAAATTGATAGAGTTGAGGTTTTGCTTTGTCCATTACTATTTCTGAGTTTTCTTAAATTTTTAATCTTTTATCACAATAGTGAATGTTCCAAGATTAGAGTGACTTTGTTTCTTTTTTTTTTTTTTTTTTTTTTTTTTTTTTTGGATTTTTCGAGACAGGGATTCTCCGTAGCTTTTTTTTTTTAAATAGAATGTGTCCAGTATAGAAGACAATGACCTTTAAATAATTATGAATGACTGAAAGGGAAAATAAAAGAAAGATACAATATTTCTTGGCAAAATTCTCTAGAAAATAAAAAAAAATCATTAGCATTAATTAGCTATTAAAATTCCTTTATGCCTTCAACCTAAAAGCTATTAAAATTTATTGATAACTTCAGCTTTTCTAAATATCTTTTATTTTAAAGAGGTTCATGGATTGCTAATCCAGCAATCTCATGGATTAGTTGTAGTTTTTGCTAATAATAATGCCCTAAATGATATGAGATCCATACTTAAAGACATTGACTTTCATACATTTCAATAAAATGGTACCATGATTGTGATTAGCTAGTTACTGATGCTGTTTCATAGTGCAGAAACTCTGTGATTATACTGAAGCAAAAGCACTTAGAGGTGAGTCCAAGGAGACAAGAGAATCCATTCAAGTCTCTGAATACCATGAATCAAGAGAGTACCAAAGGAGTACATTATGCTATTTTATCCAAAAATCTTTCCACACGTTATTCGAAGTGATAGATGCCTAGAAGAACATATTTTTTGGGCTCAAGTGTTCAACTCTGAAAATTGTTTGGCTTTGCTGAAAATAAAACTGTTTGAACATGCAACAAGATCGCCGTAGTCCAGAGACTATAGGATTTCAATTCATGTCTTGCTGTGAAAAAGTGGCATTGCATTAGCTGGCAACTAAAGCAAATCCCTGACAATGGATTAAGAACACTTTAGGGTGCAATGTGAAAACCATTTGTAAATTTTATATTGTCCGTCTCAAAAATAAATACTGGACCAGAAGGTGTGTTTATCTTAACAGCTTTTTTTTTTTGTATTCATTTTTGCAACACTGTCTAAGACTGATTCAATAATACCAGAAGCTTCTGCTTAATGCTCTGGAAATAAATTTGCCTGTTTCTCTAAAACTGGTACTTCTTGTTACTTTCTAAGCAGAAGCTATTCTGATGCTTTTACCAAATTTATGTTAGTCAGCATGGTAAATAATATGTAGGTTGTCATAAGTCACAAATTGGGGCAATATTCATTGGGGTTCAGCCATGACAAAATTTGCCTGCTCCAGGGTGGTAGCATAAGAATTGGAATTATTAAGCAAAAGGAACAGAGATGTAAGAGAAATAAAACACAGAAACACAGAACAACACTGGGAGGGAAATTCAGTGAATACTGGACCACTCATGCTTATTTTCCACATGCTTATATATGTCACTCCAAAATGGGATGGTGAGGAAACAGAATTCATTAACATGATACAAGGAAGAGGCCAATTATTCTGCAGGCAGCTAGTCCCTGGAACCTCCTACCAATCTCCTTTGAAGGAGCAAGAAAAGCAAGGTAGAGCTGATTCACCTCAGTATTCTCTATATTAATTAACCACATCTTAGGTCAAGATCTCTTATGCATAGTCATACCTGTTGTCCACAACTTTGAAAGAGGAAAAATAAACTGAAACTCTTTGAGTCAAGGTGGAACAGGCTCACATCTCTGGGTTCTGACAGTAGGTGATCTGAAGGCTCATATTTCAATATGGTGTGGCAGCCAAGCTCTGAAGCCACAGGGCCCACCTGAGGTGGTCACTGCCCCAACGAAAGGTCAGGATGTTGTTGCTCCTTTCTTTGTAATTTGGAGGATGGCTTATAGAGGTGCTGATTCAAGCCTACGTGACAGCTAGCATACACAGCAGACAGGTAGATGCAGACTTGACAAAACATCATTCACCTGATTACCTAGGAGATAGAATACTGGTGTATTTTTCCACTCAGTTGATGTGTTGGTATAAAAGCTGGGGAATAAACGAGGGAAATTTTTTGGTATGTGAACTCAGGACTTCATGAGGGACCACTGAGAATCTCCCTTCCAATTAAGCCATGTGAGTTGTGTCTTTATTTCCATACCCTCCATGCTGGTCAAGAGAGAGAGTTTATGTTGGGGCCTGGTCTAGAGAATTAATTTATGGTCCTGGCTAGAACCGGGCCCCGACAGTGATCTTTATTGAAACTTTGTTAAAGTTAGCACCTCCTGACACTAAAATCATAAAATATAATTCATACAAATTGGTATCTTTGGGTTTTCATAAGTCCATTGTCTTAAGCTTAACTATCTACTTATATGTTGAATGCATAAAGATTACTCAGTATGTATTTCATTAGGAGAATCAATACATTTTAAATGCATTGTAGATTTTGTCCTAGTATAAGCATTTGTAAAAACCAATAAAAATCTATAAATAGTATTTTCTTTTGTAAAATAATCTCATAAATTTCTATTTAACCAACATTACCATTTTAACGTTATAAAATGGAATAGTGGCTAAAACACTATTTAAGCATCTAATTTTCCAATTATCTTCCTATTCCCTGTGGCCTTCACTTATTTAAATCTAGAAGTTTCTTCACGTCTCTAACTTGCTCACTCTACACTTGTATTATTAGTTAGCACTTTTGAACCACTTAAGATATGGCCTGAATAATTCCATTCACATTTTGCATAACTATGTCAGTAAAAAGTAAATTGCATAGAAAATACTTAGTAAATTTCTTCTTCTAATTTAACAAATTGCAAAAGAAATCAGATTAAAAAGGGTTCTCATAAATTTCCATGTTGGAGTAAATTGTGTTCAGGAAGTTATCCATGACTGAAAACACAATTTTGCTAAAATTATAATAAAGGGAACAAGTAAATTATTCAGAAACATGCAGAATAGCAGATGGCTGCTTTATGCATCATATTACTCATTTGGTATCTTGGTGTAGAGAAATATATTTGATCATAAAATAATTAAAATCTGCTACGTTTCCATTTGGCCTATTAAACTAATACAATGACATGGATTACACAGACCTGTTTTGATAATTATTTTTCTATCTTATAATGATGTTTTCATAAAAGATAAGTTAACATAAAAGCACAATGCCATGAACAGTTATAGAAATCACAGGAAAGAACAGAGATATAATTGAATCAATATAAAAGAATATAAAGAAATATAAAGAATATAGAGTTGTCATTTTCTTAAATTATAAATTCTATGTTCATAAAAGACTCAATAAATGATTGAATTTAACAATAATACAAATTTTAAATTTTTAATGAAAATGTCATTAAAATTTTAAGTAATTAATATTATGAAAACTATATACAAATAATAATTATAATATATTCCATATCAATGACTTTGTATATATCAAATACATTCCAATTTTATTATAAATATGCTGTAAATTATATTTTACATAAATATAACTTATCATATCAGAAATTATATTTCTGTCCTATTTAGGAGGAATTATTGTTCATATCTTATTGGATAAAATTTTACCACATGGGTTAAACTATGTTAGAGTTTATCCCAAAATTCTTCATTATAGTATAATAGAATACATTTACAGTCTTTGGCATTTCTTGCATTCTTAATATTTTATGAATTGAATAATATCTCTATTTAATTTTCAATCTATATTTTAAGGTAATTCTTTTTTTTGATTTTTTGAGACATATCATATATAAGTTAACATAATAATATCAGAATATAGAACACTGAAGTCTCCATTTTAAAGATTACTATGTTTTTTCATTGAGTTTCAAATAGAGAAAAAAGTACTGTCAATTCTCTATGTACTTCTGTTAAATAAATGATAATGGTACTAAATTTAAGAAAAACTCATAATGCATAGAATACAAACAAATACATAAACAACAGTATTTTAAAAGAATATTTAATAATCTATTCAATATGTGTATAGCATTCCAAAGAATTTTTATATTTTTCTACTCTTCTCTAAAAAGAAAAAAAAAAGTAGAGGGTATATATGCGGTGGGGGGTGGGTGTGGGTGCGGGTGGGTGTGTTTATTGTACTGTCAAGAAATATTTTGAAAATATTACTGCGTGAGAACCTGTTACTGGATGTGCATGAGTAGTTGGAGTAACAAAATCAGGGAGAGCATGATCATATTTAATTACATAGCTGTATGAAATTCCCAGTAAAAAAAAATTAAAGAATGGAAGTAAAAGGAACAAAAAAATAAACAAATGGCATGCATTCGTCAAAAGAGTTATTCAGAAGAAATATTGTATGAAACTTTCCTGAAACGAGAACTGCAAGTTTAAAATTAAAATTGAAATATAAATGCAGAAAGCAGATTAAAAGATAAGTAAGAATCTGGCAGCAAGAATCAGTAAGTAAAGGTAATTTTTGTCAAGCCTGCTCCTATAAGTCCTGATTGTGGAACTCACATGGTGCAAAAAGATAACCAGCTTGTAAGCTAAAGAGGTAAAGAGGTTTCCTTTGACCTGGATAGTGGATTACAAATACATATATACATATATACATACATACATACATACATACATACATACACACACAGTGCATTAACAAGATTTACAAACTATGTGTGTTATTTGAGAATACAGTTTATCTGACAAATAGTAAAATTGACCAAACAGAACACTTACATATCACCAATTGCCCAAACTGGCATTATTATTGCATGCACAGACGTGCATTTCTAAGAAAATCCAAATGACTTTTTAGTGATATTGTATTAACTAAAATTTAATACACATTTGATTAGAAAATAATTTATGAATTTAAGGCAATTCATAAATCTTGAGTGAGGAATAAAATACAAAATAATATATTATTCATTGATAAATATTTGCAATCTCATATTTGGAAAATTAAAGGTATTAGAAGATAATTGATTGTTCATATACACACTCTTTCATACAGACTGTTTCTGTTTCTTCCAATCCTCACATATATTTATCAATAATGACATATTTAATTATACATTCTTCCCAATTTCAGTGAGAAGTATGTTGTAATGCTTTAGTTTGTGTGTTATTTTTTTATATTTTTAAAAATTTTATTGTTAAGACAGTAGATATATATCATTTTATTCTTAGATTGATTGATTTGTAACATAATGGATTGTTCTTCTTTATTCCTGAAAGCGGTTCTTTCTCTGAAGTTATCTTATGAGATGATCCATCAAATTTTATATACCCTTATAACCTTGGTATTTTTTCTTCCATTTTGATGTAGTAATAAGGACTAGTTTTATATTCTTATTTCAAAAGATGCTAAAGCAAATTATGAATCTATAGTAGTGGTTTTCAATAATGGACATCAGATAATGTAGATCTCTGAGAAAGAAAACAGATGTTAATGCTAAAAGCTCATCTCTACTAATATCTTATTCTTCTTGTGTATGTGTAAAAATGTGTGTTCAGATATGTGTGTGTGTTTGAGTGTTCAGACTCGCAGAAGGACAGAAGTTTTCTTTCTTAGTTTCTCTCCACCTTATTTTATTTTCCAGATTAATTTATCAGTAAAAGTTTTCACAAGAAATGCACCACAGTCCCATGCTGGTATTTCCTATCCATTATTGTCATCACAACCAGGTAGGACTATCGGCTACTTCCCTCCTTTGGAGCCCAGGATGATGCCTTCTGATTCCAGGAAATCTAGTCCTCACAGAGAAAACTTTAGCTTAATCCCAGCTAAGGAGCCTTGACTCTGATGTCTTAGTGTATGGTATCTTCACCAATAAGGAATAACTTTCCACCTCTGGCTGTATGTACAACAAAGAGCAATACCCTGTAATATTTTGGGTGTCCCTTGAACAACTTTAACAAAAAATTTTTCTCCATAGGTTTCTGAGTTTTGAGGGGAGCGATGTGGTAAGGATATCCTATTTAGTACTGAGTCAAGTCACTTATGAGCACATTGATTGATTTTAAGTCTCTATGTTAATTACCATCTATAACAAGAAAAATTTTGTCTGATAGGGCTGAATGATATACTAATCTGTGAGTACAGCACTGTGTTCTTAGGAGTCACTTATTTTTATGTTCCTTTAGCAAGATAATATTAGTATGTTACACCCAGGGCCTTTGACTTTTCCACTCTCAAGTTCCGGGCCATGTTAGTAGTGCTGGTTATGGGTTCTATCTCATACAATGGGCCTATAATAAAATAAAAAAAAATAGTTATTCCCATGATATTTGTGACAACTATTTCACCAATCTATTTTGAAAGAAAGTCTGTACGTTGGGTGTCAGAATTTATATTTAGGTAATATTTATAATTAACTTCTCCTCAAATAAAATGCTATGTACCTTAAGAAATAAAATTGTAGTCAGTAGGAGTGAAGCTTCTAGTTGGAAACAAGCTTGGTTTCTCCATTTTTGATGACAAAATATAAGTATGTATTTTCAAATTGGACCTCACTATGAAATTATGGAGAGGAACTAATAATATTGAAATTAACAAGTGATATTAGGGGGTTCTATGGGATTCCTTTGGCCAGTGACTCAATAAGATGTAAATCATTCAACTTTTGGGTATATACCCAAATGATGCTCAATAATACAAGAAGGACATGTGCTCAGCTATGTTAATTGCAGCATTGTCATAGGCAAAACCTGGAAGCAACATAAATGCTTCTTGATCAAAAAATGTATAAAGAAGATGTGGTACATTTACACAATGGAGTACTACACAGCAGAAAAAATAATGACATCCTGAAATTTGTGGGCAAATGAATGGATCTAGAAAACATCATATTATTTTCTATGAAAACAAACCCAGAAATACAAATATAATATGTATTTACTCATAAGTGGCTTTTAGACATAAAGTAAAGTAAAACCAGCCTGCAATTAACAATCCCAGACAACCTAGACAACAAAGAGGACCCTAAGAAAGACATACTTGGATCTAATCTAACTGGGCAGTAGAAAAGAAAAGATCTCCTGAGTAAACCGGGAGCATAGGGATCATGAGAGAGGGTAGAAGGCTTGGGGAAGGAAGGGAAAGGAGCACTGAAAAGCATATAGCTCAATAAAAACAATAAAAAAGATGATTAGTTGGGACATTTTCTAGCAAGTTATATGGTTACTCCATTTAAATTCCTTTCTTAAGTGTATATATTTTACTGCACTGTGTCAACATAACCAATTTTCATTATCCATTTATCAGTTGATGAATTTGAAATTAGTATCAGTAATGAATAGAGAATCAAGGAAAATAGATTAGCAAGAATCTCTTTAGTAAGATATAGAGTACTTTAAAAAACATGCTCTCACAGTGACACACTTCCTTCAACAAGACCATTTCTACTCCATCAAAGCTACTCCTCCTAATAATGGCACTCCCTCTAATATTGTGGGGATACATAATATTATGTTTACATATTGAATGTCTAATGTAAGTACATTGGCCTAGGCTCAAAGAATGCAATTTTCTATTACAGAGTTACTTGCTGAATCATATCATTCCATCTCTAGTCATAGTAGCTAGGAAATGTAAGCTGTCAGATGTGTGTTAATCAATTTATTGAAATTAAAATGTGAATATATGTGTGTAAATATATGTCTATATATATATATATGAGTATTATATATAATATTCATTCAAAAGAAAATTGACCCTAGAAATTTGTAGATACATATGAGAAACTGGAAAATATAATACCCTGTTCCAGAAAGACAAATATACATAAACACTAATATTCATTTATCATCTTCTATGTCCTTCAATGTATGTACATTTTGCATGTTTCTAGAGAAACAAGAGAGGGGGAATTTTATTAAACACATTAAATATCAATTCTATTCTGTGACTTTGGAATCAAAGGTCTTTTGAGCATTTCAGACAAGGTAAGGTACCCAGGGAATCTTAGGCACACATTGCACTTATATGCCAACAGAAAATCCACCTTCACTAGGAACCTACCTGTTGCTTTTTCTAAATGATAAATATAGTTTTAAAGAAAAAAAGTGTGAGAAATCAATGTTTATGAAGCTTTCCCATTCCCATGGTTCTGATGCCTTCTAAAGGTTTTCATAATTTGAATACAACTCATGCTCATTTCATTTCCACCTGCCTGTCAAATGTCAGTTTGACAAAATAAGCTATACGTGTATATTTATTTCTGTTCTTTCTGTGAAAAATGATAGAAATTTCATATGATAGTTAGTAATTGCCTAAGTTCCACAGGGACTAATATTCAAGGTGCTGGTTGAAGCAGAAACTTTTGGAAACAATTACTGAAGACATTTCCCAAAGCACCACAGCTATCCTCTGAAGATGAGAAGGGAAGAGATTTATTTATTGCCCTCATCAAAAACTTCAGCTTGATGAATAAGCCACTCTGCAGAGCCTCACACATACAGAGCTTTCTTCCATGTTAGGAGCAGCCTCTGCACACTCAACTGTCTAAATTAGAGGAAAAATTAACTCGCTCTCCTATCATCTGGTAAGCAAGCCTTTTCACCCTGCAATACTGCCATCCCATAAATTAAAAGTAGCCTACATAGTCTGACCAAAGTAGCCTAAATATTCATGCTGCTTTGAAATATAAATAAAAAGCAAGATAATACAGTAATAATTAAGTGAATATAAGTTAGAAATTTATGCCATTTCTCTCTGGTTCTCAAGAATCTCCATCCTATCCTGGTTCAATGAATTTAACTATTTTAAAATGCTTTCCAACCCAGTCAGTATATTAATTAAACTCATAAATATGAGAAAAGTATTTAAGGTTTTTCAAAGAGATATTTGTTATTCATTTGACGTTTCTGTCTTGCTCAATGTATCTCCAAACTCTGTCCCTTTAAAACATGGAAGATGACATCAGATAAAGTACCACAATCTGTCTGGCAAGCTTATTTTTCAAAATGCTAATAAAATAAATCAAAAACTATATTTTTCTTAATTTTATGGTTTCTTTTCTTTGCCTTCACATATTGTAATTTAATCTTAAATTCTTCCTATATCTTCTTAAAATTTACTCTCTAACCCTGTCTTCATCATACATAACATAACTCATTACTTTCTAAACTTTATATTGATACATAAATAAGAGGTATTGTATCAAACAGTTTTAAATGAGCATAGATAAGTTAACTATGCATGAAAATAACCTGGTGATCCAAAAAGATGGAAAAGAAATCAAATCAAGGTTAATCTTGTTTAATATACTCAAACCCACACCACTCTCATAAATTGCATAAAATTTCAACTGGGCGGTGGTGAAGCACACCTTTAATCCCAGTGCTTGGGAGACAGAGACAGCAGATCAGCAGATCACTGTGAGTTCAAAGCCAGCCTGGTCTACAAGAACTATCTCCAGGACATGTACCAGAGGACAGAGAAACTTTCTCTCAAAAGAGCCAAAATCAAACAAACAAATAAACAAACAAAATTTCATAAAATTTCTGTGGCAAACTAAAGAAAAAATAAATATGTGACTGTTAACTTAAAAAGTACATAGAATATATATCTTATTTGAAAAGGGTTCATTTTTGTAAATTTGTTTTTGCTCAGTCATTGTGTTGATATAAATGAAAACATTAATGTTATGTATAAGTGAATAAATAAATAGGATTGTTTTGTGAGTTCTGTTCTCTAATGTAATAAACATATATACCGATGCTATTTATTTAATATGGCACCAAATATACAACTTACAAATAATTGAGAAATTATTCAAGATGAAAATAAGCTCATATACAGGTGCTAACAATATTTATATTGTTAAAATTAACCAATGGCTTGGCTAGGTGAAGCATTGCACAGAATTGAATTCAATTCAATAATGTTTAAAGATCTTCAACTTATCCGATTTGATGATTTGCCATTAAAAAATAAAAATAAAAATTCTATTGCCAAGTATTTCCATTTAAAAATATGTGCATATGTGTTTTAAAGTAAGATTAATCTAATTTCTTTGAAAATAGTTTTTAAGCTACTGGAAGGAAGACAAAAGAAAAAGTAGTTTTCACAAGGGAATACTTGAGAAAACTTCAGGAAATTTTCTATTCCTAAGGCAATTTGCATAGAACATCAGATGGTGCCCTTGACAAAGATTGACATCTACAATGGTGAGTTACAGAGTGAGGAGAGAAATTCCAGTCCAATAAATCACCGGTGCCATATGGTACATTTCCAAGATTTCTGAAGGAAATAGTGTGAACTTTCGTAGCTACGAAGGAAAAAGAACAGCAGGAAATTCAGACGTGACAGTAGCATCTGCTTTTAAAGCTTGCAACATTCCTACTGTGCTGTGCAGGGAAATGCAGAGAAGTTGCTGGATACTGCCTCTGTTAAACTGTAATACTGAATCATCTTTGATATCCATATGCATACATTCTTTTCTCCTTGGTTTACATTTTAGAATATGGTTTACTCCTATCGCTTTGATACAATTTCATTTTTGGTTTGTTTGTTTACTTTTTGCACCATCGTATATTTCTAAAAGGTATGTGATTAATATTCACAGAAAATAGAATTCATGGTTAATTATTTGTAATATTATGCAATTTCTTTCTTCTGCATAAAATGTGTGCAGGCTTCTCTGACTCTGTCTCTGCCCCTCTCTCTCTCTCTCTCTCTCTCTCTCTCTCTCTCTCTCTCTCCACTGCTCTGTCTCTCTCTTTTTGTCTGTATCTTTGCCTCCTCTGCCTCTGTCTATCTATCTTTCAATGTCCGTATTATTTTCACATGAAAATAAATTGTTACACACTTGATTTCACTCTCAATTCTCATTGCTTTGTTATATTTCTCAGTCATGTTTCTTTTCATTGGAATGTAATAGGGAATATTCAGGAAGAAGGTTATTATAAAATTTAAGATAATGAAAATATGAGATGTTTGTTAACTCTTAATTGATATGTCAAATACATAAAACATGTGCTTGTCCTTGCTGTATATGCCTAAGAAACTTGAAGACAAGCACTAATTTTGCCTTCAAATAGTAATAAAGGACACTCTGCTCTGAGAATTTTTTTTACTATCGATAGCTGCTAGCAAAAGTGCACTATTCTAGGTTGCAATATCATTTCTTTTGCCTGCATCATCACAATATAGATATTTTTCTATGATTTTACCCAAAAAAACTTGCTGTGCTTTACACCACATTTACATTTCTGATTTTTTACAAACTAATTTTTCTTAAACAGTTAAGTTCATGAGCCTTACTTGAACATATTACCTTTTCTCAATAAATTTCATTGTCATTTTATAAATCAAACAAATGAACTTTCTATAACGTTCTATTTTCTATTGCCTGCCCTGTACATACAAAGTCATTTAGAATAACAACCTCAAACTCTTTGTGAATTTACCAGTTTCTTCTACCTTGTATTGTCAAGGTTCTCAAGGTTCACTCTCCAATTATAATAAAACTTGCATACATATACATATAGACAGGAAGGCATGGGATTTTGAAAAAAGAAAGGAATAAAAATATTACTATCATATAGAAAATATTTTCCAGTTTATATTAAACATATGAAATTAGTTATAGAATTAAAGTTTATTATTATTTTTTCAGTTTCAGAAAAATAATATTTTAAATTTTCTTTCATTATTGTTTTTTGGGGTGTATGTTGTGTGTGTGTGTGTGTGTGTGTGTGTGTGTGTGTGAAGTGGATTAATATAGATTGACAAGTATTTTTACTGCACAAGTAAATTGAATTTTAGTAGTGGGTACTCTCCTTATATCATGGGTTCTGAATATTGAGCTCAGGTAACCTGACTGATATAAACATAAGCACTGTAAGCCCCTGGCCCTTGAGCCATCTCATGGGCCCCATAGTGACCACATAAAATCATGTGTCAAGTAATCAAATTCTAATTGTAAAATATATCTGGTTTTCTTTTGTGTTGACTGAAGTTTCTGTCCCACGCTATCCCACATCCATTCAGTTCCAAAGAAACATACAAAGGCTTGTATTAATTATAAACTGGTTGGCCTATTACATCAGGTTTCTTATTAACTAACTTTTACATCTTAAATTACCCAATAATTCTTGTTGGTGCTAGTCACTTGGCTTGGTTCATTTTATCAGTGAGGCATTCTCATCTTTCTTCCTCTTTGTCTTGATAACCACTACGAACTGAACCTTTCCTCTTCTCCCAATTCTCTTATTTTTGTCCCCCTGTTTATACTTTCTGCCTGGCTATTGGCCATTCATCATTTTATTAAACCAATACAAGTGACAAATCTTTACAGGGTACAAGACCATTGTCCCACAGCACTTCCCTTCTCTTCTAAATGAGATCTCTGAATCTAATCTCTTTGTTTAGCTTTTTTCCTGACAATTATCCACAACAACTTATAACCAAAATTCTAAACAAAGGCAAACAACCAAAATCCATGTTTTTGTGAATGTGGGCATACACTAGTTATTGCTGATTGGGGGCACTGATTATCTTATGGGAGCTAAAGAAAATTTACAATTATGGTTAAGTTCTGACTAGAATATTCTGTAAGGCTTGATCATCTCTGCTAGCAGTCATGAGGCTGTTCTGGATATAGAATTCAGAAGACACTCCAACAGAAGTCCTCGGAAACAGTGGATCATCTGGGTCATCCACTCCTATAGAAGATTTTTCAGGAGGTCTCCCTTGATAAAACCTGAATTTTCTTTATGCAGAATGAATCCATAGCATCTTCTTTCCTGTGGAAACAAAAGCAAATCCTATTCTTCAAAGTAACATATCTTTTGACTTAAATTTTGAAGTCAAGGTATTTTCAAAATATAAATGTTGAATTAATCCAGAAGCATTTATAATAAATGTTTTTAGCAGCTGTTACTCCTTCCTCAGTCATCCAACAATCCAAAGACAACACAATAACATACACTTTCCAGATTCTCTGTGTATTTTCCATTTTATATGGCTGTATTTTAAACTCTATTTCTTTGTTTAATTTTTAATTTTTTGAGACAGGATTTCTTTGTATATCTTTGGCTGTCCTGATACTAATTGTGTTAACCAGGCTGTCCTTGAACTCACAGAGATCTGACTGCCCCTGCCTCCCAAGTGCTGGGATTAAAGGTGTGTGCCACCATTCCCAACTATTCTCTCTCTTTTTAAAAGGGACTTTATCCTTTATCTTTTCTCTTCCAAGTCTACTTATATTTTTAAACACACTGTAAAACATTTGGAGGTTTTTTCATCTGAATCTCTCTTTACAATCTCTCTCTCTTTTTCTGATGACATGTGTAGTAATAGGGGTGGTGGGGCTGCGTTCCCAGCACCCCGGCCGCCTGCTCGGCTAGCTTATGCTCCGAAATAACAACACACAAACTGTATTCATTCAATCACTGCTTGGCCCATTTCTATCTAGCCTCTTCTAGGCTAATTCTCACATATTAATTTAGCCCATTTCTAATCATCTGTGTAGCGCCCCTAGGTGCGCTTACCGGGAAGATTCTAGTCTATGTCCATCCTGGGTCGGAGCTTCATGGCGTGCGTCTGCCTGGGAGCTGGTTGCGTGGTGTCTCTCTGAGGCGTCTGCTCCCGAGAGGAGAGCTGTGGAGTCTGAGCTCACTTCCTCTTCCTCCCAGCATTCTGTTCTGTTTACTCCTCCCACCTATCTTCTAACCAATAAAATGGGCCAAAGCAGTTCCTTTATTAGCCAATGACCTTCCTCCATCACACATGAGTCTTTAATTTGCTAAGCCATATGGCTAATATTAGACCTGGGGCTTTGACTCCTGGATCCAAAATTCCTTAACATTCTGAGAGTCTAGCTCATGGTAGAGGTACTGGCAGGAGCCGTGTTTATTTCTACAATTTTATGGAGTTTTGATCCCCCTGCCACCACCAAGAAGCATGCTGTAAGCTCTTCATAAACACAATTTCAGTGTTTTGTGTAAGGGCCTCTTAAAAGAGCTGCAAGGTTTTTACAGCTGAAACTGATTGAGGAAGCCTCTCTTAAATGAGGCACATTTGCCTCTAGCAAAAAGAGCCTACCCAAGAAATTGCTGCTACTGAGAAGCTGTGTTTAACTTTGTTTTTTTTTTTTTTTTTTGTATCTAGAATAACAGGTTTTATGTGAATATAGTTGTCCATGTTGGTATCATTCTGTTGACAGAGCTTTCTGTCCTGCCTGATCCCACAGGTATTCAATCCCAAAGAAGCACACAGAAGCCTACATTAATTATAAACTGGTTGACCTATTAGCTCGGGCATCTTAATAAGTTTTACATCTTAAATTACCCAATAATTCTTGTCTGTGTTAGACATGTGGCTTGGTACCTTTTATCAGTGAGTCATTCTCATCTTGCCAAGGTGATGAGTGCAGACTGAACATTCCCTCTTCTCATAACTCTCCTTTTCTGGTCCCTCTGCCTATATTTCCTTCCTGGCCAGTAGACAGAGAAAAGTGCTGTGAACATTTGACCTCTGAGCAAGAAATCTGTTGCACAATAGAATTTGTGGTAGTTTTCACAACAATTGCACAAGTTCAACACACACACACAGTTTTTGTAAATGAAGACTACTTTTTTGTTTCTGTCCTCCAAGACACAAATAAAAACACAGAAACTATACTAATTACAACATTGCCAGCACTGCTTGGTCAATAGCTTAGGCATATTCTAGCTTTTATATATTAAATTAATCCATTTCTATTATTTTATATTTTACCATGAGGCTCTTGCTACTTGGGCAGCTCCATGGCATCCACCTCCTTCTACAGCTATATGGCATCTCTTTGACTCTGTCTACTTTCTCTACATATCTCTGTTTGGATTTCTTGCCTGACTTTACTCTGCTAAGCTATTGGTCAAAATAGCTTTATTCATCAACCAATCAAAGCAGTGGATATACAGAAGCAAATTCCACATGACAAGGAACACTATTTGTACTTAGTAGAAGATAAAAACTAAATTCATAAAGATTTGGTCAGATATATTTGGGGCTTAGGGGAACTGAAACATGGATATGATCAAGATACATTGGATATATTTATGAAATTTTGAAAGATGGAGACAGAGGATGACAAGGCAACTGAAAAATATATAGCCAAACTAATGCTTTTATAACTAAAACACTGATCAATAAATACTCTCTTGTGATTTGAAGCTATAGGACAGCTATACTATCCAGGGCCAAGAACTCCTAAACCTAATTGTTATCACTGTATAATTGCAATTAAATTCTATCAAAATCTTATAAGGAACATCCATGTTATAGCAGCTCTCATTGCCATATCTAAATGAAATTGTTTGATTTCCAAAGACAATGCTATCTAGCTAGGTTTGAATCCATCCTTTAACTGAAAAATTCATTCAAAAAATGTACATGCCTCTGAACTCTGTTAACATTTTGGTTTCAAATTGCTTTTCAAGTGACCATCAAATCAGCAGTATGAAAATGCTTTAAGTTTATTCTCTTTAGCTTTTTTTCATCTCACCCACCTAAGTCATCTGCCATATATATATATATATATATATATATATATATATATATATACCCATTAATTTGTCAACTCTGAAACAATCCTATGTATTTGTATTAAACTCAGTTATATATTTGCTTTTTGTTTTCATATAAATTTATAAGTTATATATAAATATAATTTTTATACAAAATTATTTTGCATATAGAAACTGCTTGTCTATCAATTACCAATTATTCCTTAATCTGGCTCAACATATAACAGAATATCATTGAATTCTATCAGAATGATTGTAAGGATGTCTAATCATGTAGAACAAAAATAGATTCTGAAAACTTTCAGCATGTGTCTACCTAGACATTTGTGTTTGAAATATTTGGAAATCTAATTAAATATTAAGAACTTATAAGTTAATTTGTTTTAATATTTGTTTTCTTTTAAAGTATTGTGCATATGTTTGTGTGTGTTTCATGCATGTATCTGTTTTCCCTTAGAGTGTACAAACCTTATATAAAAATAGGTATTTCAGTAATTGTTATGTAATCTTATGTTTAAGTTATAAATTAATTGGAATTACAAGCATAAGGGACTTATAATCAAAGTAATGAGGCTGTTATTTAACATTTTTTAGTATGCTAGAAGTTCGGAAATTTGTGTTTGTGTGCACGCATTTATATTTGTTTTATATACTTATATAATTGTTTTAGTACTCTGTAAACATACGACTTTTTCACTGTACCGGGAAGTAATTGTGTGTTGGTATTTCAGTACTTTTAAAGAACTCAGGTAATTAAGTTTCCTCATCTACTATATTCAGACAGCTAAACTTTTGTGTGAAATATCCTTACATGTCCACCTTCTAAAGGAATGGAGTCTATTATAGGAGAAAGATCATGTTCATCAGATGAATATGATTAGCTTACTCTGTTCTCGTTTTTTCTTAACAACAGAATACACCAGGCCTTCTTTCTCCAGACAATAATTATTTCATTTAGGATTTCAGATATGCAAATAATAGTAAGCTCTTTTATGATGTTCTTTATTACTAAATAGACAGAAGGGAGTCCTGTGACTTCATTTTCTTTTCCAAATAAAAGACCAAATTCCTCTAAAGATGTGTCTAGCACTTGTCTGAAGTACAAACAGCCAATTGAGACCTCACACAAATGCCCCATTTACTGGAGTTTAATAAATGTGTTTTAGAGCCACTGAAAAGGGAACTTTCATCAATCATAGCAGCTTTCCTAGCAATGGTTGAAATATATCAATTATGATTTTAGTTGTTTCTACTCAGCCAGGGAAGCAGGATTCATTGGCCAAAACAGCAGCTATTCTAGCCAGCCAGCCAAGATGTGGGAAGAGATAACAGGAGTGTGCAGGGAAACAGAATGATCTAAGCCATATGCTTTAATGTGAAAGCCTCGAAACTGATTGCGCAGGAAATGAAGCATAAGTGGCATCTCAGATGTGTGAAAAGAAAGCTTCTCCCCTGCCAGCTTCCTGCATGTGAGGATCAGTGTTTTCAGAGACTCTCAGTCGAGACATCCTGCCCAGATGTGATTAAAATAAGTCAAGTATGACAAATATTTTTAAGATAAAAGTTCTTTTGCAATAGTCCATTTATTTTTAATGAGAAAAGTATATTTTTTATTAACTTGGTGCTAAAGATTTGAGTAACAACAAAAAACAATGGGAAAGTGATTTTTTTGTGACTTATCCTCAGAGTGCATTTGGTCAGCTAATAAGGAAAGAATCAGGGTATAAAAGTCTTTTCATGACTATTAAGCCAAGAACTTTGGCTACGATGTATTTGTAGTCAACAGTTGAATCAATTCTTTCAACTTAATAGAAAATGAATCATTTTGGTATTTTGTTTGTTTTGTTTTGGGTTTTATTTTGTTTTGCTTTGCTTTGATTTCAAGCTAAGATATGACAATTTACCTGCAGCAGTAAAGGGACCATACTAACTCATTTTACTATATGTTCAATAACTCTGGATACACTCAGACACAAACCCCTAAGCTGAGCTTGTTTTTCACAGACCTAAGAGTTACTAATACTTACCAATTTAGACAGAATCTCTTTTTACAACATTGATTTTTGTTTTTAACATTGAACTTTTGGTTTAGTAATAATTTCAAAATAAAAAATGTGAGTTTCACTCTGGAAAAACTTGAGTATTATGAATATGCCTAAAATTGTGAATCTTTAAGATTTTAGTTATTTACTAGAACATGTATTTGTATTGTGATCAAAGTGATTGTTAAATATGTAAAAATAAAATGATTTGATATATTTCTCCTTGACATATAATTATGAAAAACAAATATGTACCTAGTGAAATAATTATCTGTAGAAAATACTTTTATACTAGAAAATACTTTTATGTACCTTGTAAAATACTATTTATAATGTGACATCTACAACCTATAAATTAAAATCATCTTCTTGAGATCAAAGATACTTACAAAAATTCTGTGTGATGGCTATTCTTGACTGTCAGCTTGAATATATTTGAAGTTGCTTTTAAGTTGGCAGACTTTTAAGGGTCCTTTTTCTTAGCTAAATCATTTGAAGTATGAAGAATAACTCATAACCAGATCTTTTGAATACATATCTTTAATCTGTGCCACACCTTCTGGTGACAACCTGGAAAAAGGATATGAAAGAAGGACACCTTTTCTCTTGACCTTCTTATTGCTACATTTGCTTGTAAGTTCATTACTTCACTGACATTAGAGCCTATTTCTTTGGGGTTCTGGATTCTACTGAAGAACAGGTAAAACATCTAGCCTCATTAGACTAAACAACTAGTGAATTCTTAGACCTTCTATTTGTAGAAATCATGTCAAAATAACAGTCTTACAATCTGTAAACCATCTAATGTATGCTATATACATACATAGGTATAGTTATTTGTATATATATACGAATATGTATGTATATACATGAATAGCACATATGCAGGATATATGCATATATACATTTATATATATATATATATATATATATACACATTGATACACACACATATATGTGTGGGTGGAGAGAGAGAGAGAAAGAGAAAAAGAGAGAGAGAGAGAAAGATAGCATTTTGAAATGATGGTATATCCCATAAATGTTAGCAATTAGTTAAATAATTTTCATTTCAAACAATTGCTAAAAACAAAAGGTGAAGAAATAAATCTCCATTTCCACCAGTATTAATATTCTGCTGTTTGCTTATGTATGTAGAGAGAGAGTTGTGTTATTCTAAGAACAATTTTTCTATTTTCTGTTGTGATTTTTTATATCTTTGAAAAGTTTAGATTATTTTTTCTCTAAATGCAATGAAATATATTTCTAATGATAGCCTAGATGATTTCAACTTTTTGACCACCTTTATACCTTTTTAGATTCATTTTCAGTGCTACCCTCTATTAATGATTCCAGCCAAACTTTACTCATATTTTTATTCATTTTTGTTGTTGTTTGGTTGTTTTCCTTGTTTTTTTTTTCATTTTTAACTAACATAATTTTTTATTAATTCTTTGGAAATCTAACATCATCATTATCCAAACCGACTCATTTCCAAGTCTCTTTATATTTGTCCTTTACCCGTGTAGTGCCTCCAAAGGAAAACTAAAAAGGAAATAAGAAAAAATAAATAAATTGTGCTAGAGAAATGACTCAGCAATTAAGAGCACTGATTGCTCATCTAGATGACCCTGGTTTAACTTTCAGCATCCCCATGGCAGTACTTAACTGTCTTTAACTCCAGTTCCATGGGATGTGACACCCTCCCACAGAATATATTCAGGCAAAATAGCGGTGCACATCAAATCAATAATTTAATTAATATTAAAAATAATTCAAATGAAAATAAGGATGTTGATAAAAACAAACAAAACAAAATATAAAAAAACAAAGGAAAGCAGACCAAAAAACCCGCACTTTGCTCTTCATGTGTCTCTATGTAATTTTATTAAGACACCTCAGCTTTCCTTTTCATGATCATCCTAATTCATGTCACTTAGAAATGGTATGAGGATGTAGGTTTTCCTTTCTTCCCACCTCCTCCAACATATTTTTAAAATAGGTTTTTATAACAGCCATGTTAAATCTATAAACTATTATCACAATTGTAGTTTTTGGTTGCAATTCCTTGGTAGTTAATAATATTTACTAGATTTTTTTATATGGCAGTTGGACATTTTTGTAAGTTCTTTTGAAAAGTGTTTGCTAAAGATGTACGCTTCAATCTACTCAAGAGTAAAAATGAGAATAGGAAAGGCAGTAGAGTAATTTAGAGACAGATTGTAGCGTTGGCCATTGGCAGCTAGCATACTATAGATTAAGTCTGCAGTTATCACATGTCATGTTCTGGAAGTTTTCACAATTTTTGAAAACATGTCATGATTGTTATATAGTTTTAAAAACTAGGCTGCTATACTATTACTACTTTAAATTATACGTTGAAGTGCCCAGGTAATAAATTTGTTTCACTACCACTGACCTCCAAGAGGTTTTCAGAAAATATAGAATTCCAGAAGATAAAGAACTATATTAAATATATAAATTTATTTTTATTATAATTATATAAAATATCCCCATCCTTTCTTCCCTCTAATCTCTGATATAAACCTCTTGCTCTCTCTCTCTCTCAAATTCAAGGCATTCATATATATATATATATATATATATATATATATATGTGTGTGTGTGTGTGTGTGTGTGTGTGTGTGTGTGTGTGTATTCCGAAATACATAAATTCAACTTAATCTACCCTTATAATAGTGAAAAAATGAAAATAAAATTTATTCTCTGGCGATGTTGAAGCATGCATGGACAGCCCATATGTGGCAGTTCTGTTGAAGTTGTCCATATTGGGTTTTATTATTTAATTGATGAGAATTACTGACCAGGTCTATTACTCAATAGGGCACCAGATCTCACTACAGATAGTTGTGAGACAGATGTGGTTGCTGTGAACTGAATTCAGGAACTTTGGAAGAGCAGGCAGTGTTCTTTAGCACCACTGCTCTCATCAACATGAATGCCTACACAAGATTGAACGATCATGACAATACTGGATATGCTATAGGAAAGGGGGAAAACTCTGGGATCCTCAAATTGGCATTGTAGAACTTTTGATAAGGAACATTACAAAAGATAAGTATGAAGTCTTAGTATATTTTACTCATGTTTTTATTCCAAATAAGACCTGTGTATAAAATATTCAGGGCAAAAGCAAAGAACAGACCTCAAGCAATATAATAAAAAAAAGATATTTTCCTCCTTCAGTTTATGTGGCTCTATTATCGTGGATTGTTTCTTGTGTCTTTGGCTGCCTCTTCTAACTACATTAACTGATCCCTCTTGTACTCTTCAATTATAAATTTCAGGATGACTAACTTTAGCTCTAGTCCTTTTAGCAAACCAATCAATGTTCATTTCTACAACTATCCACATATGATGTAATGTATACCTTAGCCTAGCTATCAACATACACATGAAAATATTATGTAATGTATACTTAGCTTTGTATACTTAGTGCTAGCATCACGTTCTTATTTTCTACTGTTATTTCCAGTTCTGCGTTATCACTGGGATGACAAGTAAACATCTCCAAAATGGAATTAAGTGCTGTGGTATCAAAAATGTTCTTCCCCTGAATTTTTTAATCACCAACTCTCTGAAAACTCTTTACTAAAAACACTTTCAATTCAGTGACTTTAGCCACCCTGGTTGATATCTATTTTTCTGCCAAAAGATACCTCATGTATTTTCATCAACTCTGCCTTACTCTCTTAATTTCATAGGTCTGGCTATCCTTGAACTGTCCCTGTAGACCAGTCTGACCTCACACTGCCGCTGCTTTCTGAGTGCTGGTCTTAAAGGTGTGTGCCACCACTATCCAGCCATAGAAGATCTTAATTCCTTTCTGTGACTACCTTTTAAATAGATGTAAATGATCTCTACATGTAACCTTGTGATGACAAGAATATGTCCACATTATGAAATTTAGAGAACATTATATTAGACTTTTTTCCTATACTAGACAAAAGAGGAAATCAGGTTCTTCTTAATGAAGAAACCTTTATTCACTTGATATCTCCTGAAAAATACAAAATATGGATAAAGCAAGCCATTCCTTGAGCAACTGGATAAATGCTGTCATCTTTGGCACCATGTTCCTTCTGTGTTCACCTAAACTTTAAACATGTGAATTGCATTACAGGCCCTAAGGCAGTAAACACTACTGCTTCCATGATTAGACAGGAGAATTGCAAGGCCAGCTGAAGCTATTTAACAAGATCCTGTCTGAAAAATAAAAACATTAGAAATACCTTGGACTATATATATCCCAAGGTTAGACATATTGCCTACCATGTGCAATGATCTAGATTAATTCCCCAACACTACCAAAACAAAACAAAAATACTGCCCACCTGTTCAAAATCTTCTCCACTAATTATAATAGAAGCGGGTTATACCCATGGCATAACAAACCACTTGTGTATGTATTATTATTTTAAATAACTCTTTACCATTCATAGAACTCGGGTGTACCCTGTAATACCACCACTCAGAACCTGAGGCAGGAGGATTGCAAGGTAGTGGTCACACTGTGCCACCTAGTTAAATCCAAAGCCTTCTAAGGCTACTTGGCCATGTCTCACAATCAATCAATTTTATGTTTGGGTTCATATCATGCCTCCAACACCTACCTACATGACAGTAGATAACAGTCCTAGGCTTGATGCAAACACCAAATTGTGTAACTTACATAAACCATTTAGGAACACTTCTGTTACGTAAGTTAGTAGAAGTTAATGTGTCGTTCAGGTATAGAAAGATAATGTTTACCCAAGGTCAGCTGATCAGGAAGTGATGGCTAGACTTTGCCCATGTTGGGAGATAACGTTGTACCTTCCCACACTTAGATCAAATGGCTCCAGTTATTAATAAGAAAACTTCTACTGTTTTTACAAAGTACTTTTGAAACCTCTTCCAATCCAGTATTTATTACACACATTGCAACTACCTATTAGTCAGTGTTTAAATTTGAGATTTTCATAGACATCGTCAATGTCTTTGATCATATCAACCCTCTACTCCCCTTCCACTCCCAGTCCCCCACCAACTATTAGATTCCAGTTCTTCCTTTCAGGAGTGCCTCTGCTGTGATCAGCCCTTCTGTGATGGTGGATATTCACCAAGTTGTTGAATGAATGCTACTGTTTCACATGAGAGAAATCCAATTACTTCTCAGACTTTCCACACTACCTGCTACTCTTCAACCAACTGATTATTCATCTTTCCGGACCAAAGAAAATGTGTTGCAATTTTCTTACATAATATCTTCAAGTCCTAGAACATAGCTTAAAGCAAAGCAGTTTTTATTAAGTTTTCTTCATAAGTAGCCAAAAGTAAAATTAAAACAACCTGCTTTCCTTACCTTCTCCATTGGTTCCCACTGATTTCATCTACTCTTTTTTTATAAAATATAGCATGTAAATATATTATTACATGCTAATTTGAATGTACCATTAATTGGCTGAGGCCACAGAAACTAGAATTCAATTATCTTTTCATCCTATTATCTACAGGATAATTAGTTTCAGTAAGGAAGCCAAAAAGGCATTCTCATCGTAACTAAAGACTCCTGACATCTTCATGGTCTTCATTGTGCACGGCTTCCTAAATTATGGTGTGCATTTCTTGCTTAGCTGTATACCAATCACCAAAAGGTAATTATGATCATAAGTAAATGGTAAGCCCTACTGATATTTCCTTAGTAGAAGGTATGTTACTATGTTGTTCTAAGAGATGCTTTCTCTTATTTAAAAGTTTGGAGATACTTCAGAATTACAGTAATAGGTATATTTCCTCTGTGTTAGCCATGTTAACTCACCCCAGAGTTAATTTTTCCTAATGTGTGGGATAAGCCAATCAGCACCCGTGTCAGTACCCATCGTGCTTTCTTATGTTAACTGGTGCTGTCTTAACATAGCAAGTAGCTTTCTAAACAAATCAATGCTACATTTGTTTATGAAATAACACTGATTACACCAGGAAGCAAAAAAAAAACTTTTTTGATTGTTTTCTATATGGAATATTTAAAACAAAGGTAAAAAGTCAAAAATAAAGAAAGAATACAAAAGAAAAGAGATAGATTCTATATATTTCTAAAAGTTTTAATGGCAGGTATTACATTTGCTTTTTTCATTGCTTCTTTGATCTTTTGACACCAGCATATTTTCAGTCATGCATCAAGATATTGTGAGGCCTGGGTGGAAACAATGTAGAGCCCCTCCAGGTAGAGCTTCTAATAACCCAATAGCAATAAGCAGTTTCTCTCTTTAATTCAGGGCCATGCTTGACCATTATCAAGGGGAGTTCACCCCTTTATGCTTCCAATAGAAAAGCACCATGCACTGACTTTGAACTGATCTGAATGAGATAAAAGAGATTCACTTCTACAATGCATGAATATTTTAGCTATTTCTTCTTCCTGCTTCAGAATGGTACATAAAAATTGCATATTTTCATACAAATGAATTTAAGATTTAATTATTTACTCAAGTATATAAGCAGCATTGTTTAAACTATTATTATCAATACTTCTGTTTCATTATTTATAATTGAAAAAGGCTTAAAATCTCTTTATTTAAAATGCAAATATCAATTATTTAAAGACTTATTTAGACTTTTTTTATTTTAGTGGTTAATTATTATAATAATTTGTATAGTTGATAGTTACATTTCTTTTTTCCTTTCTTTTATTCTTATTTTTTGATTTTATGAGTACATTATTCCCACATCCCTTTCCTCCAATTCACTACCATAATTTTCTTTCAAATTTATGCCTTTCTTTTTCATCAATTTCATTCATAGATTTTCATTATGGACATTATATATAACATATATATTCTTAAATATACAATTGCCCATAGATAAATGTAATCTACATTTATTATGAAGGAAACTTCTACTTGCAGCAGACAGTTATAATTAAAGAAAATCACAACCAATCAAACTGCTGAATTATGCATCCAAATCCCAACTGCCACATTTCCAACATAATTTCTGCACTTAAAGTTTGGGGATTATTAAGGAAAGTGTGTGTTTGGAAATATTGTAAAAGCCAGAGGAAAAGGGTTTTGCCTTGAGATTAGGTCTCCTAGTAATATCAGGATCTACACACATATAATTTAACTAAAATAGCTCTAAAAATGACCTGAACAAGGATAATGCTGATAGAATTATCAGATAATAATAATAGATAGATAATGCTAACGGGGATGGACAAAGCCCAGAAGAGTTCATTTCCACACAGAATTATAGGCAACTAAAGAATGCTGAGAGTTGGATAAATAGCCTTCCTGGGGGAAGAATCCAACAAACAATTATGTAATGTCAAATGACCAACTTAAGAACATGTATACAGTTGTCTTGATTTGCATTTCCCTTATCACTAAGGAAGTTGAGCATGACCTTAAGTGTCTTTTGGCCATTTGAACTTCTTCTGTTGAGAATTCTCTGTTCATCTCAGTGCCCCATTGTATAATTGGGTTGATTAGCCTTTTGCACTCTAGTTTCTAGAGTTCTTTATATATTTTGGAGATCAGACCTTTGTCAGTTGCAGGGTTGGTGAAGATCTTACACCTGTCATAATGGCGAAAATCAAAAACACCAATGATAGCCTTTGCTGGAGAGGTTGTGGAGTGAGGGCTACACTCATCCATTGCTGGTGGGAATGCAAACTTGTGCAACCACTCTGGAAAGCAGTGTGGCGGTTTCTCAGGAAATTCGGGATCAACCTACCCCTGGACCCAGCAATACCACTCTTGGGAATATACCCAAGAGAGGCCCTATCATACAACAAAAGTATATGCCCAACTATGTTCATAGTAGTAGCATTGTTTGTAATAGCCAGAACCTGGAAACAACCAAGATGCACTTCAATGGAAGAATGGATCAAGAAAGTATGGAATATATACATATTAGAGTACTACTCAGCAGTAAAAAACAATGACTTCTTGAATTTTGCATACAAATGGACAGAAATAGAAAACACTATGCTGAGTGAGGTAAGCCAGACCCAAAAAGAAGAGCGTGGGATGTACTCACTCATTATTGGTTTCTAGCCATAAAGGACATTGAGCCTATAATTCGTGATCCTAGAGAAGCTAAATAAGAAGGAGAACCCAAAGAAAAACATATATTCATCCTCCTGGATATTAACCTTCATCAGGCGATAAAAGGAGACAGAGACAGAGACCCACATTGGAGCACCGGACTGAAACCCCAAGGTCCAAATCAGGACCAGAAGGAGAGAGAGCACAAGCATGGAACTCAGGACAGCGAGGGGTGCACCCTCACACTGAGACAATGGGGATGTTCTATCGGGAACTCACCAAGGCCAGCTGGCCTGGGTCTAAAAATGCATGGGATAAAACCGGACTTACTGAATATGGCGGACAATGAGGACTACTGAGAAGTCAAGAACAATGGCACTGGGTTTTGATCCTACAGCATGTACTGGTTTTGTGGGAGCCTAGGCTGTTTGGATCTTCACCTTACTAGACCTAGAAGGAATTGGGAGGTCCTTGGACTCCCCACAGGGCTGGGAACCATGACTGCTCTTTGGGCTGATGAGAGATGGAGAGTTGATTGGGGGAGGGGCAGGGAAATGGGAGGCTGTGGCGAGGAGGAGACAGAAATCTTTAATAAATAAATAATAATAATAAAAAAGAACATGTATACATTAAACTTTGTAAAGATTGTGCAGGCTGTATTTTTTTTTTCTTTTATTTCAGGTCCTATGCCCTATGTATTTCTCAGGAACATTAAATTCTCATTCAAACAAAACTTGGGCACAGGTTCAAAACTACTGTAATTAACAGTGCAGGGAATGCTTCCTTGTTCACTGCAAGCAGACACTTCCTTATATGTTCTTATGCTTACATTTTTGTACCCTTTCTTGGATAATTTATTAGGCAATTACTACTTATAGAATATTAAAGCTAGAAAAACAATTTGCCTTCTCGAAAATATGTTCTTCACAGTTAGTGATAGTCTCTGGACTATGTTCTTTGTTTGAAGGTTACTAAGAACATATATACAAAGGACTAAGTAACATTGACCCAACTACAACCACAGAACTCAGATGGACTCAATTGCAAGGCATGTGCCTAATGTTAGTGCAGTCCTGAGTTCAAACCCCAGGATCAGAACATAAATAAATAAGAAATACAGACAGACAGAAAGTAACTGTGTGATTGAATGTTACTGTGACAGTCTCAATACCATTTTAATCCATAACAAAAATGTCCAATTATTTCATAGTCGCTTAGAAACCTAGTGCTATGGAAACTCCCGGGTTCACCATAGGGTCAACCAGCTAATACTCTTAACTGAGGGATATTGAGCTTGAACTGGCCATGTCCTAGTCAGGCAAGACTTCCAGTGAAATGGTTGGGACACCAACCCAGCTATAAAACCTTCAACCAACAATTTGTCCTGCATGCAGGGTGTACTACTGTAAAAGTAGGTCAGAAAAAAAGGAGGAATGGTCAACCAATGTCTGTTGTTTCTTGAGACCCATGCCAGGAAAGGAAACTCATACCTGACACTGCCTGGAGGGCCAGGAACCAGAGACAGGATATCCTAGAAACCTGTGATAGTAGCAAATATTACTTCCATCCCCCCCAAAGTTTTTGAAATATTTCTTATTTTATTCTGATATACTCATAAACAGGAACCTAACATAATCATCATCAGGGAGACTTCATCAAGCATCTAATGAAAGCAGGGGCAGAGACCCATGGTCAACTATTAGGAGGAGCACAGGGAATCCTGCAAAAGAGGGGGAAGTAGGATTGTAGGAGCCAGAATGATCAAGGAAACTACACACAATCACATGCTCACCCAGACACAAACACACACACACACACACACACACACACACACACACACACACACACACATGTGCGTGCACATGCACACACCCAAAATCATGTGAACTGTTCTCATCATGTCTCACAGATAATGGATTGACAATCAGAGAGCCTTCATGTGTAGTAATATTTCATTTGTATTTCAATAATTAGAATTTGCCTGAAGATTAGTGAGTAAGACAGTCTATTGTTCAGCCTTACAGACCAGGCAGTGGTGACACACACATTTACTCCCAGTAACCACACTAGTTTGCCATAGAAACCAAATGGTAGTGGTGCACACCTTTAGTCCTAGAACTACAGAGGAATATAAGACAGGAGGAGACACTTCTCAGTCTCAGCCTCATTCTGAGGATTCATTGAGGCAAGATTGCCATTTCAGACAGAGATAAAGGTAAGCGCCAGTGGCTGGCTGTTTTGTTGTTTTGACCTTTAGGTTGAACCCCAATATCTTTCTCTCGGTTTTCATTAAACACACTGTATTCATGAGTTCTAACAAATGGATTGAGGCTGTCTTTGAGTTTTTGCCTGCTCTTGTTGCTTTTTCCTCCTAATTGGTTCAGCCTTAATATGAGGTGATGTGACTAGTGTAATTGAAACTTCTTATGGCATATAGAGTTGATATCCCTAGGAGTCCAGCACTTTTCTGAAGGGAAATGGAAGAGGAGTAGATGGGCAAGGAAATGAGGGAAAAGACTGGGAAGAGAGGAGGTTGGAGAAATTGAAGTATGAGATAATATATGAGAGAAAAATAAATAAAAATAATAAATAAAAGAAACCATAATTTTATCACTTAATTTGTTATTAAAGATCTTGATGTCATGAATAATGAGATACTGTTTTGTAATACCATTTCTGGTGATTAAATTTTATATGTAATAATTAGTATTGTGGTTAATGAAATCCTTTCCACATTAGATATGTACATATCTAATATGAGACATAAATGGTTCATTTATTTTCAGTAAGGTTTTATAACCATCTCTATTTTCCCTTTGAGTTGTTCTCACTTAGCTTTTCATATTTTGTGTGTGTGTGACAGTGACTTTAAAGAA
This sequence comes from Microtus oregoni, assembly GCF_018167655.1. Taxonomy (NCBI): domain Eukaryota; kingdom Metazoa; phylum Chordata; class Mammalia; order Rodentia; family Cricetidae; genus Microtus; species Microtus oregoni. The sequence goes on along the minus strand of NW_024543080.1, from coordinate 16,269,381 downwards.
ACAATGAGACAAATTCTCTGCCATTTTCTCTGAGTATTTTGGAAAATTCTTTCCCTTCCTTAGCCATTTAAAAGACAAAGACTGCTGGGAATACTGCATAGCCATCCTACAGCTTTCTTGTTCTGTCTCTTTGAAAACAAAAATCATAAAATCATACAGTAATATTGTGAAATGACTTTCAGTTATCTATGCCAGTTTCAACTTGATTTAAAAAAAACACTAACTTACACCAGTTAATACACTTAATATGTTTTCATTAAAAGCTGAAAACATGCATTTGTTTTCTAATGGAACCAAAGTCATAATAGCATGGAAAAAAGTGTATGATGTTCACCAATGCTTGAGTGAGGCAGATTCGTGCTAAAGTTTGTAATTCTTTTTATAAAATGGACAGTGATTACTAATGATTATAATGGAAGTTATATTTAAAAAAATACCGTGAGCTCAGATGTTAGATTTTGCCATATATATATAAAACAAGGTAAATATATAGAAATGGACAGGTTAATTAGCTTGTTGGTAACTTTGTTATAATTTTTATTTTTTATCTTAAATATACATAAAATTCATCTGTCAATAATGTTGTAACCAAATTCTGTTAAATATTAGATGAGAACACTGAAAGGAGCTGGCAAGACAGTTCATTAAGAAAGGACACTAATCACATACACTGAGAATCTGTATTTAGCACCTAGATCTTATATGGTTTAAAAAGACAATCAACTCTTATACATTGTCTTCTGACTTGCACACAAACACACGTGGACACAAACAAACATACACACAACACACACAAATAATTATAATAAATCTTTAAATGATTTTTAAAGGAATAAAAGTTTGAAATTCACACTGTAAAAGAACAAGTTATGGATTGATTATTTTGTTTCAAAATAGAAAACAATTTTTAAAATCAAACATATAAATTTATTCCATAAATATTATAAAATAACTCCTTATGGAAAGAATAATTATATTAGCATTAATGTAAAATGATTTAAAGTATTTTATACTTAATAATTTTTAAAAAATTTCCCATCATCAAATTGCTTAAAAATAACTAAATAAAACATGTTTTTAGCACACTTTCAAGATTCACATAAGAACTATGTAATTTTATATTATTTATACTACATAAGTTTATCTTGTGTTATACAAGAATCAAATAACCAAAGAAGATGGTAATGATATCCTGCTTTTGAGGAGGGCGAGATGTTTTAATACAAGGGTTTTAATATGACTTACAGATTTAAGAGTTGTACTTAGTTAAGCGTTTGCCATAAATTACTACTGAGACTCATAAAATTTCTATGAATCACAAGAAGCAATTCATACTTTTCCAGGTTGAATTTGTGCTGTTAACTTGCACCTTCCCATGTAAACTTACAATTTAACCAAATGAATAAATTAATGCTATTTATTACTTGACTCATATCATTTAGTCTTTTATCATACTTTTCTCTGGTTATCAATCTCATTCTTATTAGTACTACCTAGCTCTGCTATTAAAGTACATGGTACTAGTGATAATGATATAAGCTCAACATTTGTGTAATCCCATTATAATTAATGATAACTTTTGCTTAAAAGTTTAGGAACTACTACATTTATTTGTAAATAGAATAAATAACATAGGATAGTTTAGGGCAATTTTATAAAACACACAACATGAAATAAAAAGAGCTGCTGTTGATCTTTAATCAGAATTTAATTTTTCTCAGACAGTAATACAACAGAAATTTTGGATAAAATTTAATGAAAGACAAAATAAAAACGGGGTAGACACTTATCACTTGAATAAGATGCTATAGCTAGTGCAATAAGTCTTATAAAATTATGAGAACAAACATAACTGTCATGATTCAAGAAATGTTAAGTTTATCACATATTATCATCATCTTCAATAGAATCAGCCACTACCTTGATCTGTCATCCGTTCTAGAAACAGAAATGTGTCTCTCTTTCGATGACTCAATTTGTCCATTATTAGTGTAGTGTTCTTAGGAAGACTATCTCTCCTTTCCTGGCACCATGTCCAGGCTCTAGTAATAAAATTCCATCAAGGCCAAACCAATCAGTTAAAATTATCTCCCTGGTAAATTAATTTTTGTACAATAAAAGCATAAATTAACTCACAACATGGGATCCATTTCTACCTCTTAGAAATCAAGTACCTGTCTGTATTGAGACAATTAGCTTCCAGATTCCCAGGAGAATTCTGTAGTGACAGAGCTCTCTCGAAGGCCATTCAGTAAAAAGGAGCAGACATAGGAACAGTGAAATGTCCTATTTATAAAAGCCTTGCTTTGTTTTCAGATTTGTGAAATTATATATTGTTTCTTTTTCTTGTTAAATTCCTTCATTTTATAAATTACCTTTTTTTTTTATTACAGCTAATTTCTTTCTACTTGGCCAAGATTTTAGACTAAGCTAAACTTTACTAACAAGCAAAGTGTAAGGAACAGCTAACAATGCATAGATAAGTTTGAAATACAAGTCAGCCATAAAAAAAATGTTTAAGCAAATTAATGAGCAGTTGAAATTCCTTCACAGATTTTTATTTGTTTGTTTTCTTAAACAGAACATCAGTATATCCCAGTCGAAAACACACTATTTTAAAGAAGTCAGTTGTAAGATTATACACATTCTTCAATGTCAGCAAAAACATTATTTCATAAATAAAATATGTGTCAAAAACTATTTTATGTAGACACAGAGATGATGTAATCAGTCCTGAAGCCCAGAATATTAGGCTAATGACATGGCGAACAAAGGTGTAGAAACAGAACTCCTCTAGTGGGAATAGCAGGCTTATGTGGCTATCACAAAGGACAGGCAACTTATATAGCAACTGCACTGAACAGAGATGAAACAAAAGTGGATGGAAAAGTTTACTGTTTTCTGCAGTCATGGGCATTTTGGTTAACCTGGCATTATTGTTTAGGTAAATGCTACTTCAGAGCATACTAAGCTCCCAATAGAAATGATGTCAATGGAAGATAATACATAGAAGCCTGGTATAAGTAATTTACTTAAAATACCTCTTCAGTTGTTAACAGATAAAGAAAAGTTCTATGGACAGACATTTTATGAAATGGTCAATATTCAAATTATAGTTGTCTAGCGTTGATTAACATATTAACCTAAACCTCAGTTGTTTAATTTATGCCATACCATGACATAGCATATTTAAAAAAAAAGACATACAAGTTAAGTTAAAATCTGAAACAAATAAGTGTTCAGAAAATGTTTGCTATTTCTTTAAATATCTGTTTATGAATTAAAAATTCATAAATTATTCATATATTTCTGTAATATATGTAAATACATTGAAAAGTAATGCATAAAAGCAAATAACAACAAAATTAAATTGTTCACAATTTCATGTCCACACATTCTTTTGACAATAAGCCATATTGAAAATTTGTTTTGAATGTTCCTAATCAAAGTGAACTGCATCCGTTCACTTAGAAATATACAAGCCATCAATTGCACTAAGAGAACAGGAAATTTCCAGTTAATGGATCATCCATAGTACTCATAAATATTAATGAAGTCCAAAAATACTGCTCTAAAGACAGACCTACATGTACAAGTTTGTAATTCCAGAATTCAGCCGTTTAAGGCTTGAAGATCAAAACATCAAAATTGACTGAAATTGGGTGAGTTTTAAACAATCCCGAGAAATTTAATGACATCCTATCTTATAGTAAAAATTGAAATAAAGTAAGAGCTCACTGATAATGTTATGTCTTACAGCATTTGTCTCTCATGTGGGAGGCCCAAGGTTTAGAAACATTCAGGTTTTCATGGTGTAAGAAAGATAAATAAAACTAATCAGGTCATAAAAAGAGTGGAAGTTTACATGACAATTTGGTGCCAATTATTAACAAGAATAATTTGATGATGGCCACTAAGTGTTGCACGAAGAAGGTGCAACATATATTTGTCCCAGCTGTCCAGCTAGCTTATACCCAAAATAACCACACAAAAATTGTATTAATTGAATCTCTGCCTGGCTCATTATCTCGAGCCTCCTATTGGCTAACTCTCACATCTTTATTTAACCAATTTCTACTAATCTGTATATCACCACGAGGTCGTGGCTTACCGGGAAAGATTCCGCATGTCTGATTCTGGTGGCTCCATGGCGGTTCTCTCATGCTGCTTTCTTTCAGGTCTGTCTTCTCGGCCTACCTCAGTTCTTCCCTATAAACCAGGCCAACGCAGGTTCTTTATTTATTATCCAATGAAAGCAACACACAAACAGAAGGAACTTCTACACCAACTAAGTTCATACAAAATGAGTATAGGAATTATTAGACAGAAGATACCAGGATAATACTGGTGTTTTTTTTTTTTTGTTGTTGTTGTTTGTTTGTTTGTTTTGGTTTTTCAAGACGAGGTTTCTCTGTAGTGAAGGAGTCTGTCCTGGAACTAGGTCTTGTAGACCAGGCTGACCTTGAACTCACAAAGATCCCCCCATCTCTGACTCCCAAGTGCTGGGGTTAAAGGCATGCACCACCCAGCCCGGCAAGGCATTTTTTTTTTAGTCATCTTTATACCTCTGTTACAGTCTATGTATAGCACACAACTTATAGAAAAGGTTTGTTTGGTTTTATGAATCAGAGATTTCATCTCAGAGTGACTTCTTCCCATTGGTATGGTTTTATAAGGGGGCAAAATGACATGGCTTCAAGAATTTATGATAGAGACTATTAAAATAACACTGTCCAAAAAACAGACAGTGAAAAGAATGTGTTTAGGGACAAAATTACAAAGACACATTCCTTGTGATCACAGCATACCCCAATAAGCTCCCTTTTATAACCCATATAGCAATGAATTAGCTCTATCATATTTCAACTCTCAATAACAGTATCAATTGGGGACTGAACCATCAATATATGAACCCATGAAGGAGAATATTTTGCATCAATCCACAAAAACTGTATTACATATCAGATTGAACTGCTCACAAATGAGATAGTCACATAAATAAAAATTCAAAAGAAAGTGTTTATAGCATGGATAATTATACTAAATTATGCATCTGGTTCTAGTTCTCAATTTTTGAAACATATCTTAATTTTGTGAATATGATGGATGATATGCTTCAGAAATAACTGCAATTGACTTTAAAGGAAAGAAACACACTTCTGAAATAAAGTATATATTGTGTATAACAACAGTACATGAGATGTAGGGACTAGTGGAGAATTATAAGAATTTTCATTTTATTAGGGACTAGAAGAATAGCAAATTTTCTTTACACTATCACTATATATGTTTTTTGAATGTCCAATTCATAATTTTCAACTAGAAAACAACATTATGTAAACTTTTGGTATGTGGTAATTATAGTTTTCCAAAATAAAGAATCCCAAAATTCTAACATAAAATATTCAACCTGATTCTGGGAGTCTAATTGACTATAAAGAATCATGTTTTAGGGAACTTGAAAAATATTGACTGATATAAACCCTCTTAATTAATATTATTTGCATAAGTTGTGAATAGAAAAGTTATAAGTAATCTACAGTTTCTGAATTCTCATTTTTCAAAAGTTTGAAGCACATGTGTAATCAATGTTAATTATGAATATTTGTAAAATTCGTGAAAATATTTAAATCCAAATCAAAGCTGAACTTTGTCTGTAAGCACTGGCACTGTATGTTTTGTACTTGCATGACACGTAAATAAAACCCATTTGGAATAAATGACAGACCTGCCAATCATGAGTAATTTGAAATGCTATAGTTGGAAATAACCCCCCCCCCCCAAACGTAAACTATTATAGTTGCTGAACTCAGGGCTTGGACTTGCTCTGCCCAATGCTGTACAAGCAGAGCTTTCAATTGGGACTTCTAGATTCCCAAACAGTGACATTAGGTCTTATTATTAATTATAAATGTTTGGAATATAGCTTATGCTTATTAATAACTAGCTCTTTCAACTTAAATTAAGTTGTAGGTCTTATCTACTCTCTACCATGTGGCAGTACCTTTATTTTAAGCATGGCATGTTTATCCTGCTTCCTTGGCAGTCTGGATCGTGACTCCACCCTCTTCATCCACGTGATTATTTTTTCCCCACTAGTCCTGCCTTGCCCCTACGTGCCTTGCTATTGGCCATTTAACTTTTTATTAAAACAATGAGAGCAACAAACATTCAGTATACAGAAGAATTGTTCCACAGCATTGCAGTGAGGTCCTCAGTGCCTGCCAGGGATCATGTCTTTTATCAGAGAAGAGGCTAGCATCTAAATGCAGAAATACACACAGAATTCAAAACTGTAGACAGTGTGAAATAGAAACACAGCTTCATTCAGTTCAAGGGGCCCAATTGACTTTTCTGAGTAAAGTCTGTGCAGCAATCTTCTATGGATTTTTATTTCACAGTAACTAACGTTGTGAATATTATGGGACATTGTCAATGCCTAGGACAAATATTGATGTTCTAACTAATATTGGTTTTCAACTTGACATACCTGGCAAGAAGGAACTTCTTCTGGAGAATTGCTTCCATCAGATTGCTTAATAAGGAAGTTTGTGGAGTTTTTCATGAATGTTTATTGATGTGGCATTGCCTAGCCTACCGTGGGTAGTGTTTCTATTTCCAAGGTTGGACCCGGGGTGTATAAAAAGCTAACTGAGCATATTCATGGGAGCAAGGTAATAAAACTGTGGTCCTTCATGGTTCCTGATATTAGTTTCCTGCCTTGAGTTTCTGGCTGACTTTCCTCAATTATGGTCTAGGTGAAAGAAACAGTTTGCTTTGTATGTTGATTTTGATCGTGACGATTATCAAAGTAACAAAAAAGCAAATTAAAACAGTTGATTATTGAACGCATTTAGATTTATACCCCCGTTTATTTTCTGTACGTAAATCTGGGTTCGTTTTGAATTGCTAAGTAGAGAGTTTTTATAGTTTCATTTCCCTTACTGTGATGAAACACCATGAAAAATGTAACTTACAGAAAGAAGGGTTTATTTAGTGATTATGGTCCCAGAGTGTGAAGAAGCTATCACCATGATAATGGAACAGCATATCAGTAGGCATGGTGACAGGCAGCAGGGCATCCATGGAGACTGGAGCAAGAAGCTGAGAGCTCACATCCTATTAATTTTAAGCAGAAAGCAAACAGCACACAAGTAGTGGCAAGAGACTTTTCAATCTCAATGCCTGTCCCCAATGATATGTAGCCTCCAGCAAGGCCATACACCATCTAAAACTACTAAAATGGCCTGAAAAGTTGGAGATCATGTATTCAACCATCAGACCTATGGGACATTTTCCTTAAAACAATCACAAAAGGTAGTTAGAGACTCCTACACAAGGAGATTGAAAGTATGTAATTATTTTGGTTAAAATAATAAAATAAAAAATATTTTATTTATAGTAACAAACTAGAATTCTACTTATATTTCTTTAAATAGATCTTATGGGTGGAGAAGATTGACTCTGTTGATTGAAAAAATATTTAAAGATAAGATGGGAGTAACTTTAAAGGAGGGAGGTAATGGTAGGGGTGGAAGAGAGAGACACAAATAATTGGAATACATTAAATACATATATGAGTTTGTCATTTAATCAATAAACAATAAATGGTTCTAAAAACAATAAAGTAATTCTTTAGCAATTAAATCTCCCTCTGTATTTTCATGGGAGAAAAAACTATTGAAGTCTTACTATTTGGTTACCTTATTTCTAAGAATATTTTATTAATATTTGGGCTTTGAATATTCATATTACTCTTTTTAGATTAATTTACTTATTTTTTAAATTATATTTTACATTTCAACCACTGTTCTCCGTCTCACCTCTCCTCATGCTCTATCTCACTTCCCCCTCCAGTCCACTCAATATCTATTCCTCCCAACAGTTTAGGGCTCCCATGAGGAGTCAACACAAAGTCTGGAACATTAAGTTGGGACAATACTGAGCCCCCCTCTTGTATTAATGCTGAACAAGCAACCAACATAAGGAATGAGCTCCAAAAAACTAGCTCATAAGAAAAAGGAATTACAGGATTTGTTTAGAAAAAAAAAAAACAAAATACAAGCTATATGAGGCACTATCTGATAAAATTCTGAAAGTCACTGTAAAATTTTAGAATTCCTGTGACTGGAATTCATTAATTAAAGGAGAAAAAACTGAATGAACCAAATTAGTAGTGAATATAATAAGAAATAGGTTGTGGAATCATATAATTAATTATTTAGTGGACTCTCAATCATTTTCTTGAACATGAAGAAGTAAGTTAGAAAGGAGCTGACTTATTATAATTGATAGTACAAAATCAGTAAGTTTGGAATAGGAAAAGCTATAAGAACAGTTTCTCTCATGCTTTTTACCAATTATAATTATTTTTAATTATATGTAATAACCTATAAATTGAAGTCCTATAGGATAATGTTTGGAATTAATACAACATTCAGACTAAGAAACTGTTAACATTTATAAAAGACTATTTCTTTAAAGGAAGCAGAACATTATTATTATTATTAATAGTAGTAGCAGCATCAGCAGTAGTAATAGTAGTAGTAGTTGTTATTGTTGTTGTTGTTTGTTTGTTTCTCTCTGTAACTCTTGCTGTACTGGAATTTACTCTGTTGGCCATGCTGGCTTCAAACTCAGATTCTCACTCATCTTTGCTTCCTAAGTTCTGGGATTAAAGTTGTACACCACCACTGCTCATGTAGAATAATTTTATGTTATGTAAAAGGTATATGGTAAGAAAGTCATGAAATAAAAATAATTGATTAACTTATTTAAATTTATATTCATTCATTTAAAATAGTTTTAAAGCCTATTAAAATTAAAAAGCAAAAATCACATTCTACAGGAATTACTATACTAAATAAAGGATATGAATACAACTATAAAGCAATGCAACATAAATTACAGACATTTTAAAGTCAAATAGTTTTAAAATGTTAATATTAAAAGAGTTATTATACGTACATGACCCATTATAATTTTATCTAATGGAAGAAAATATATATCAAAGTTTTATACAATTGTACTTCATAAACAGGTTATTTTCCAAACCAAAGTAATAAATGAGATTCCAATTGCAATCATACCATTTTCTTTTCTTCAGGGTTCTCTTTTCAATAGAATAAGAGTGGTATCAATTTATCTCCAACTGATTAAAATGCATCCACTACAAAATATTGATGAAAATGCATGAAGAAAGTCATCTATAAAACAAAAACTGAGACAGATAATATTAGGAAGATATAGCTTAAATACTTAGGTTATAATAATAAGAGAATATATGAATAGTAGGCATATGATAGAGTATTATTACTAAAGAAATACTCCTAAAAATGCATATCAAAGAATATGATGTATTAAGGGCAATGAAGAGGTGTATTGCTAATATCTAATTGGAAAACACATAAAGTCGTCTTAATACCAGGAAAATAGTGTAGGTTCCAAGGTGCTTTGTGAAAATATTTAAATAAAAGCAAAACACAAGAATATATATCACAGCACAACAAAGTAAGCTGTAAACTTTCCTGGCCTAAAACTGCGAATGTTTTTGTAGGATTACAAATATATAGAGCATTGGAATGTATAGTTCAAATCAAAGAGAATAGTAGTTGTGGAATAAAGCTTTTGTATTCTCTGAAGATGTGTCTCTAAGATTGTTTTAATAAAAAGAGCTTAATGACCAATATCTAGGCAGGATTTGCAGAAACAGAGGATTCTGGAAGAAGGACAGAGTCAAGAAGAAACAGAGAAAGCATGACATGGAAGAGATGATGGATCAAGCCGTCAGTTACAAGGCAGCACATAAAAGAGTTATTTAACTTATAAGAGCTAGTTATAAATAAGTCTAAGTTATCATCCAAGCTTTCATAATTAACTATACATCTTCATGTTATTCTTGGGGAGCATATGATCCTGATGAAAAGGTCCAAATACAAATAGTATTGTTAAGAAAAATATAGGTTTTAATAAAGCTCATTTCACACACAAAAAAACAATAGGTTTTTTCCATTGTATACTTTTAGCTCCTTTATCGAAGATCAGGTGTTCATCTTCAACAACACAACAACATCAACAAATGGTGCTGGCAAAACTGGATGTCAACCTGTAGAAGAATGAAAATAGATCCATATCTATCACCATGCACAAAACTCAAATCCAAATGGATTAAAGACCTCAATATCAGTCCGAACACACTGAACCTGATAGAAGAGAAAGTGGGAAGTACTCTACAGCACATGGGCACAGGAGACCACTTCCTATGTATAACCCCAGCAGCACAGACACTAAGGGCATCATTGAATAAATGGGACTTCCTGAGGCTGAGAAGCTTCTGTAAAGCAAAGGACACTGTCACTAAGACAAAAAGACAACCCACCAACTGGGAGAAGATCTTCACCAACCCTGCAACTGACAAAGGTTTGATCTCCAAAATATATAAAGAACTCAAGAAACTAGACCGTAAAAGGCTAATCAACCCAATTATAAAATGGGGCACTGATCTGAACAGAGAATTCTCAACAGAAGAACTTCAAATGGCCAAAAGACACTTAAGGTCATGCTCAACTTCCTTAGCGATCAGGGAAATGCAAATCAAGACAACTTTAAGATACCACCTTACACCTGTCAGAATGGCTAAAATAAAAAACACCAATGATAGCCTTTGCTGGAGAGGTTGTGGAGAAAGGGGTACACTCACCCATTGCTGGTGGGAATGCAAACTTGTGCAACCACTCTGGAAAGCAGTGTTTCGGTTTCTCAGCAAATTCGGGATCAACCTACCCCTGGATCCAGCAATACCACTCTTGGGAATATACCCAAGAGAGGCCCTATCATACAACAAAAGTATATGCTCAACTATGTTCATGGCAGCATTGTTTGTAATAGCCAGAACCTGGAAACAACCTAGATGCCCTTCAACGGAAGAATGGATGAAGAAAGTATGGAATATATACATATTAGAGTATTACTCAGCAGTAAAAAACAAGGACTTCTTGAATTTTGCATACAAATGGATGGAAATAGAAAACACTATCCTGAGTGAGGTAAGCCAGACCCAAAAAGAGGAACATGGGATGTACTCACTCATATTTGGTTTCTAGCCATAAATAAAGGACATTGAGCCTATAATTCATGTTCCTAGAGAAGCTAAATAAGGTGAATCCAAAGACAAACACATAGGCATCCTCAGGAATATTAACCTTCATCAGGCGATGAAAGGAGACAGAGACAGAGACCCACACGGGAGCACCGGACAGAAATCTCAAGGTCCAAATCAGGAGCAGAAGGAGACGGAGCACGAGCAAGGAGCTCAGGACCACGAGGGGTGCACCCACACACTAAGACAATGGGGATGTTCTATTGGGATCTCACCAAGGCCAGCGGGCCTAGGTCTGAAAAAGCATGGGATAAATCCGGACTAGCTGAACATAGCGGACAATGAGGAATACTGAGAATTCAAGAACAATTGCAGTGGGTTTTTGATCCTACTGCACGTACTGTCTTTGTGGGAGCCTAGGCAGTTTGAATGCTCACCTTACGAGACCTGGATAGAGGTGGGCAGTCCTTGGGCTTCCCACAGGTCAGGGAACCCTGATTGCTCTTCGAGCAGATGGGGGGGGGGACTTGATCGGGGGAGGGGGAGGGAAATGGGAAGCAGTTGTGGGGACGAGGCAGAAATCCTTAATAAATAAATAAATTTAAAAAAAAGAAAAAAAAACAATAGGTTTGAAATGTCACAAGGCTTGAAAGTTAGAGAAATACTTTTAGGACATCTTAGGAAGAGTAACTATAGCATTTATCAGAAGCTGCGAAGAGCACCTTCCATACTGAATTTTCTCCTAATGTCACAAGTGTGCTTTGTCTTTAACTGAAAATATGCACTATGACTAGCAATAGATTCAGATCCTGAAGTGGGATTCCCCTCTGTGTGATGTGAATATGTTTTATTTCCATTGGCTAATAAAGAAGCTGCTTTGGACCAAGGCAAGGCAGAAGAAGACAGGGCTGAAATTAAAATAGTGATATAGAGAAAGAGTAGGCAGAGTCAGGGAGATAACATGTATTTCTTTAGTATTTCTTTAGATGAAGGAGAAAGTTGCCTGAATTTTACTATAGGCCACAGCCTCATGTTGATACATATGTTCATAGAAATATGTTAATTTATGATATAAGTGCTAATTAAAAAATGCCTGCACTATCATCCAAATACTGTTGTAATTAATATAGATTTGTGTCATTATTCAGGTTTGGGTAGCCAGGAACCCATGTGCAATCTCCATTTACACAATGGCACTCAAAATGGGGCAACTACATCCACATAAACCTTGGGATGGAATTATAGACACAAAAGAACAGAGTTAAAGACAACTTCTTGATAGTAGAGGTTGGTTGTATAAGATCCCTTTTTAAAGACACTACTCATAGTTGTTTATTTTTCCAGAATTATAAGATGAAGCAACTCCAGAATAAAACAAACACTATCAGTAATCTTGAAAGTACAGGTTCTATAAGTGTGGATAACATTAAAATAAATTAAATAAGCATATAAATGCTTTGAAATTAAGAACAAAAATTGTTAATTGTCAAATAAAGCATGGATGGAAAGAGTACGCATTAGGAAGAACACAGACTCACTCAGTACTTAATGGCCATGCAGTCATGAGAGATGCTCCATTTGCTAATTGTATAGGAAAGTAGAAGTTCTAACAGTTCCTGCAGTCTTTCTGTCATGGCACTATTACTCACGTGAGCTCAGAGAGTGGTACTTACTAGAACAGAGCTTGTAGAAAATTGAGTAAGTTTAAATTCAAACACTGATGTTTTCCAGGCTACCAAGACATCACTGGTAGAAGAAAGGTTATGTGCGCTTAATGTCTAATAGGAGAGAATCACTTTTATTTAGGGGTGTGACCCTGGGACATGATTAGTACCTTAATAGATACCTCATAATCATGAACACATTGGAAACACTAATTAATAGCTTATAAGATACAAATACTAATAAAAGTACTAAAACAACAACTATTGTTACTACTACTACTACTACTACTATTATTACTACTGCTACTACTACTACTACTACTACTACTACTAATAATAATAATAATAATACTAGAGAATGATACTGAAAGAGAACTACATGGAGTAGGGGGAAAGGAAGTTGGAAGTGGATTAAGTCTTGAATATATTTGCTGACAAAAAATCAAAGAAACAAAAAAGTTTCTCTTCAAAGAGATAAATAAATATGATTTTCTCCGGAGCAAAGTATGAACAATTAAGGTCCAGCAACATATACTGAGTTCTCTCCAAATAACATATTCTAATGTAATGGCTTCTTTTGAACTTTTTATAGTGAAAGAAGAAAGTTATAAGTCAAGGCTGTTTTCAAATTCATTGTAGGGTATTTTAGGAACACAGGTTATAGCAAGATGTGGTGAAGTCTATTATAGGCCTTATGTGCTGACAACATGCTTAGACCTTTGATTAGTGGAAAGCTAATTTAATACATTCCAAATGCTTTTAAGTGTTTATCTGGATGTTAAGTACAGACTTATTTTTTACTCATAGGATGTAAAGTCCTACACAGAAGTGGGTGTCCAAGACCCGATATTTCAAAGACTAAATATAGTGTAAATAAGTTGAAATTAGCCTCTTGAACTGCCTTTCAACTCCTCCTCATCCTTGAAATTTTAGTTATGCAATCTGCTTTTAGAACTTCTTTCCAGCAATTCCTAGTTTCACGTTGAGAATATATTATATGCCTGTATATTAATTTTAAAAAATAAAGTTTAAAATAATGAGACTTTGCTCTCTCTTCCTATATGGTTTCCTTTACCAAGATATAATGCAGCAAACTGACAGACCTTCATCAGAATCCATGATGTTAATGGCTCTAATTGATATGCTAGCCTCTAGGACTATGTCAGTAACCTTCTATTCTTTATAAATCATTGTTGTTAATGTGCTTTGCCATATGCACTGAATCAAGTCAATGTAGGGATTTTATTAATTCTCTTTAGTCATTTATTTATAAAATAGAGACACATGCAGTCACAATCACACATTGGATTTTAAGATGCTTAATCATACTAGGAGTAACAAATAGTAGGTTGTTTGCTACCTCTCTGTTGTACAGAGTTTACTTAGAAAGAAATCATAGAACTCCTAGAACCATATTGTATTATGTGTTTATAAGTATGTCACAGAATATGTTAGGCTTTATGGTGTTTTGTTTTTGACAAAATACCAAAGATAATAAAGGAAGGGAGGAATTATTTTTGCCAAGGTTTCAGAAATTCAGGACAGCATACTAAAAAGGATGTTGTGGAATAATCCACAACACAACATACAGGATGCCCTCTAGAACTACTATAGAATTGGGTACAAAAACATTTAGCTTTTCATGAAACAACCCATTGTGAATATTTTCCACAAATTTAAAGCTATACCACTTTATTACTCTCTGTTCAAGATGTCAGTAAGTCATTCAATTAAACACTAGGTCAGAGCCCTCAATATAAATGTCTCTGGAACCACCCATCTGATAAACTCAAAAGGTATTTTATAGTTATATGTTATATTTCTCAATTCATTCTAGATGAATAAAGATCTTAATGATTGTTCTTTTAGAGGTCTTGAGTGCAATTCAATATTTGCTCACAACCATCTGTAATGAAATCTGGTGCCCTTCCTCTGGCCTGCAGGCATATATGCAGACAGAACACTGCACCAAAATAAATAAATAAACAAACAAATAAATAAATAAGTCTTTTAAAAAAATAATTTGTGTACAATCAAGGTTCCAATGTGCAAAAATATATAATTTAATTCAAAGTGACTAACAAGAAGAATAGCAAGAAGTATGGTAATAACAGTAAATATTACAATGGAGTTAAAATATACAGATATATTGACCTAGTAAATGAAATTATATTAGGGAAATCTTCAGTTTCATAAAAATATCAATGTCAGTGAGAATTTTGCTTTATTCATTAGGTACTGTGAAAGAATTCTGATGATTTGGGATACTAAATTGCATCCTGCCACTTACAAACAATATGCATAAATGAGCAGCAGACATCTTTATTTACATTAGATTATTTAAGAAAATGATTGCTGATATTGTGAAAAATGTAGAATATTTGAGTCTGCTCTTCCACAATTATTCCTGAGCCTTGGGTGCAGGAGATGCATTGAGATGTATCCTTTGGAGTTCTGCTCCACAACTCTGCATCTTGATTCATTGTCGTTTTCTGTTGCGAAGAGAAGTTTCCTTAATTTCCTTGATGTTAGGTGAGGACTATACATTATATGTGTATATTAGGACAAATGTTTAGGTGTAGTAGGTACTCACCTGGCATAATAAAGTAATGGTTGTATTTTATCCTCTATAAACCATGATTTCACCAGCAGTGGGTGCTTGGGTATGTTTTAAATATCAGACATAATTTCTCTCCTGTTGGAAGGGTTTTAAATCCAATTAGAAAGCTCTTGGTTACCGTCAAGCTAATTGTGCCACTACTTCAGCCCTAAGGTTATCCTTCCATGCTGGTTTTGTTGTGACCAAGTTCAGACCCCAAGAGAGACCACTGGAATCCAGTCAATGTCCAGAATGCAAAAGCAAGATTTATTCTCCAGCCAGTTTGGGACCTCAACGACTACATAAGACACAGCGCAATAGGGAGAGTTCCAGTTTGTCATTTGGATAGCTCCATTTGATCTTCATGTATAGGCAGAAAGTGCAAGCGGGGTTAATTTTGGGTCAAGGTAGTTGGCATTGCTAAAAGAAGGGTGTGGACTACTTCTGCAAACGCCCTTCTCTTTTAAGCTCTACTTCTGCTTCTGTACATGCCCCTGCCCACCCACGAGCAATTAATTCTGCTTATGTCTAGACCACAAAGCTAGGGGTCTACAGGTGGCAACACCTTGGAACATCGTGTGACTTTTACTCAAACCCAGTGTCCTCAAAAGCTCTTGATCTTGCAAAGTTTTTAAAATTTTCCATGTATTTTAAAAATACAGTTTTTATTGTGGTTCATAAACATCATAGTCCACCATCCAAATTCCTACATATAAGCTCAATAAAAGCAGTAATTCTCCATGTTCATTTGCTTTGATCAATCTTTGGTTTCATTCCCTTTTGGGAATTGGTAAAAATTTGCTCAAGTCTACTCCTGGAGGCAGCTTCTACTTCATTATTTCATCCAGAATAAATAATTATTATAGATCTTACAGAACAAGATTACCATTTTTGAATAATAATATGAAATGTTTTTATGTAATAGAAGAATTCATATCATTTATTTCCTTTTAGATATTTTATGACATCTTATTTTAAAAATCTTTATTATTGGTTCCTCATAAATTTCACATCACGCATCTGAATTTCATTCTTCTCCCTCTTCATATCTATCCTCTTTCCTTGCAACCTCCCCTTGTAAATAAAATAAAATAGAAAGACAAACAAAAAATCTCAACTAGAAAGATATAGTATGATACAATGAGTCACACAGTATACACTTTATTCTATACATTGTTACCAGTAAGGGTTCATTATATTGAGTCCTTGGTCTACTTAGGGTTTGTTTTTTTTTTTCCTTGGGCCTAACTCGGGACTACTCTTGAGCATCCTTTTTGCCTTGTGTCGTGGAGATTCTTCAGCTTTGGATTTGCTGCTCCATTACCTTCATATGATCCAGCAGTTTGTAGATTAAGTGGATGATGGGATGGGCCAAATCATAGAAATGGTTATGGGCTTGGGTGGTATGTGGGTTGATAAACCTGCAAGCTTTCCTTCATAGTCACCACGAATGTGAGCTCTCCAGCATTGCTCTGATTAGTTCATTCGGTGCAGCAGGCCGCAAAGGAGCAGAGCCAGATCTTCTCTCAAGCACGCAGAGTTGGCTCACCTGCACCCCTACCAACAGAATCAGCTCTGCTGTGTTGCCCAGTAGAGATTTAGGGACTACTGTCCTGAATGCTGCAACTGGTTGAGGGGCAGGATCAGCTCTCCCACTCATAATCTCAGGGCCTTTTCTTCCATCCAATGCAGGAGGAGAAGGGTAGGCAATAGGGGAGGGCATCTCTCCCTAGCCACTCTTCCACGGTATTCCATATGTTTTAAAACATGTTTAATATTTTAAGGTAAAATATGATAATGGTATTTGTCTCCTTTCCTTTTTTTTTTCCAAACCCTTCCATGGCCCCGTACAGATAACTCACTCTCATGACCTCTTTTTCTATGCTATGTATATACATTAATTTTCAAATACTACCACTTAGTGTTGTTTATGTATATATGAATTCAGAGGTGTACACTTGGTATTGAATAACCAACTAAAGTGTTCATCACAGAATTAGACTAACTCTTACATCTTCAGTTCTCCTAAAGTATAGTGCTTTGTCTAGAGGTCATGTCCCCAGTGATTTTTTCCCTTCTATATTAGCATGTCCATTTGTGTGATTTGTATGGATTATGTTTCAGGAAAGCATTATTATATGATATTATTGGTAAAACCTACTAGTCATCATTAGGAAACAAGATCTCACATCAGACTTCTTATTCCTATTGCTCTTGCAATCTTTTCACCACTCCATCTTTTGCCAAGTCCCCCAAGCCTTATATGAAGGGGTTATGTTGTCTATGTATCCACTGAAGTTGGGCACCCTCCCCAATAGTCTGTTGTTTCCAGGAATTTATGTAAGACACATGCTGAAGGCACCATGTAATATGGACAAAGGACTGGAAGATTGAACATAGATCGGACCAGAACACTTCCTTCCTGAAGACTATCTTTCATAGCTCCATAAGGTGTTTTTTTGTTTGTTTGTTTGTTTGTGTGTTTTTTTTTTTCGAGACAGGGTTTCTCTGTGGTTTTGGAGCCTGTCCTGGAACTAGCTCTGTAGACCAGGCTGGTCTCGAACTCACAAAGATCTGCCTGCCTCTGCCTCCCGAGTGCTGGGATTAAAGTCATGCGCCACCATCGCCGTGCTCCCATAAGGTGTTATACAAACTGGATGGCTAAATAAGAACTAGAGATCAATTGACCTACCTTGTTGTGATACTTTTGAATCAAATAAGTGATCAGAACCACAGGATATCCCTGGGGCTGCAATGGAGGAAATCTTAAATTGATAATAGCTAAGAGATATAAGGTCTGCTCATCAGAAGTGAAGTTGTGAGTGGTGGAAACCTAGGCAAACTATCTGGGACTAGTGAGGTCATGGAGAGTAAAGCCTACTACTGCCACTTTAAAAGACCAGTGTCTATCCCGGCAGCACTCCAAATAATTATCCTTCCCATGGATAAATGGAGCTCTCATGCCTCATCAAAGAAGCTCCTTTTTGCAGAAGACTGAGATCATCACAGGAAACCACAACTCTTCTCTGAGTTTGGACATGTTGTGGTTTTCTATAATGGCCTCCATCTGTTACCAAGAGGAACTTCTTCGATGATGGGTAAGAACTAAACTTATATGGGTGCTTGCCAAGGAAGATCAATTGAAGTCTTTTTTAAAAGTCACATAAATTTCTGTGTTTACATTTATTTTGATCAGTAGTTAAGTTTTTACTATTTGCTCTAAGAGCACTCAACTTCATGAATCTAATTTTATGTTATACTTTAATACTATTTTTTCTTTAAATGGATTCCACTAGCTTCTGACATAAGCACTAGTGTAAAAAGTATACCATTTCCCATCCACTTTCTATTTATTTTATTTGCAAAACAAACACTTAATTTATTTTATTAGCTTTATGATTACTTTGCTGGGTTAACTGTATCTCATATACTTTTATTTCCAAGAATACAATGAAGAGTTCTCTATAGACTATTTAGTTAATATTGTAACTTTCTATTCAGGTATTTTTTTTTATTAATTCTTTTGTAGAATAGAAATATTTAAATATTTGTTTTATTTCAATTATCTTATTTAGTACTTTACAGTCAAATTTTAAGCACGCCATGCTTTCTTTTCAATATATAAGAGTCAAAGACTTTGTTGTTTGAAGTCTGAAGCTTAGATATTGCTCCAAACATTATGTTAAATAAAAAGAGAGTCACATGACAATAAACAAAAAATTTAAAGTGAAAAAGGAATTAATAATATAATACAGGTCGAAGTATGCTTTTTCCTGGATGATATAATGAGCACAGTTGAGGACCACTTGATTTCTTTAAACAGTAAATGTTAATCAAATAGTTTAATTTTTTTTGCTCTTTGGACTGGAGAGGGAGGGGGAGAGGAGTGGGAGGAGGGGGAGAAGGATGGGAGGAGGGGGAGAAGTGTGGGAGGAGGGAGAGGGAAATGGGAGGCTGGGAGGAGGTGGAAACTTGTTTTTTTTCCTTCCTTTTCTCAATAAAAAAAATTAAAAAAATATAAAGAGTTAGGTTAAATCATCTT
Organism: Microtus oregoni; assembly: GCF_018167655.1. Lineage (NCBI taxonomy): Eukaryota > Metazoa > Chordata > Mammalia > Rodentia > Cricetidae > Microtus > Microtus oregoni. Next base: position 16,249,978 of record NW_024543080.1, on the reverse strand, counting down.
TAGTATACCTTGATTTCTTCAGAACAAATCAAGTCATTCTTTTTAATAGATATTCTAAGAACTTTTTTGGACATAATAATTAAAACTTGGAATAAGTCTTTAGTTTTCAAACTTTTTTCTCTTTACACTTATGACTTTAAAATTTGTTGAAGCACTTAAGGGAAACAACAGAGAATGAATTCCTATTGGTTTCCTATAGTTTGATCATTAATAAGGTTTGTAAAGATAAGGAATTAAACATCGGATGAACCATTAAACACATGCATTAGTAATATCATAATACACAACTAACTCCTTTATTATGTTTTAAAATGTTTATAACACCATGCATTATTTGTAATACTTATTAATTATAAAAAAGCACCAACCACTTGACAGGTTTCTATACTTTAATAATAAAAAGTAGTTAAATTTTTTATATTACAGTTAAAGAAAGAATTTTGAAAAAGTTAATTAATCAATTTAGTCAATGATATGTAAATACCACTAAGGATACTATAGGGAAAAATAAGACATTTTATGTATTCTACTGAAAATAATAGCATATAATATAAATATACACATCTTACATTTCTACATATAAATATATTTTGTACATATAGATGTATCAGGGAACTATGAGTGCCAGCCTCGGTTTCCCCTCAGGGTTCAGATAGAAAGTTCACAGCAAGAGTGGGACTAAGAAAGATCTGTGGGATGAAATACATACTTTTGTGCAGAGTTTTCTTTATTCTTCCTTTACTGTTCTCCGATGTTATGTTAAGATTCCAATTTACACACACACACACACACACACACACACACACAAAACAAAGGAAATTTTCTGAGCTTGGATGTTGCTTTATCTTTGAAGTTTCCAAATATCATCTATGTGAAAAACTCCTTTTCTGACTGCATGACCTGCCAAGTAGAATATAGTTGCAGGGAGGTGGCTTCCAAAGTATCTCAGGAACAGAATGGAGATATGCCGTTTGGAACCAAGGTTTTTGACTATGTGACTAAATTCTCTCACTGAAGGGCTCACAAAGTTGGAGAAATCATCCAATAAGCAGAAGAACAAGGCAGGCTCTTAGAAGTCCACAATCCTTATGGGACAAATAAATTCAGTTATGAAGCAAGTCCCAGTATTTATTCTATATAAAAACTATACAGCTAAATAAGAAGTCATTCTCCTGACTACTCACAGAATATGTGCCCATAAGTTTGAGATGCAATCATGAGATTACATATGTAATTCACATGAGACTTCACACTGTAAAGTAGATATCTGGGAGGCACAAAGCTACTTCAGCAAAAGTGTGCAAAAGCATTCAGAATCTATTGACCTACAGACTTTGTCTGGACAGGATTAATCCTGCTTCAGGATAACCATGCCTCTGGTGGGTTGACATCTGAACACTAGTTGCTACCAACTTCTAATGGTCCCTGAGGCATATGATACCATTTATATATATTTGTATATATGGGTATCTATATACTTTTTTCTTTGCTCTTTTTATTTTTATTTTATAACTTTTGATATCCTGAATATCAAAAGTTATAAAATAGGACATTGATCAGACTGAAAATGGTTTGAACAGAAGATGCTTTTCCACTTCCTAATGTTCAAAGTTTCAAGGAACAGTGCCTTCCCAGGAGAAATCACACTAGTAATCCCTGGTGTGAAGATGTAACATTTTACCACTTCAGTTTGTAAGCATGTTTGCTAGTGGAAATGAAATACTAGTTCATGTTCCTTCAGACCCCCAGTGCACATAGCCACAATCTTTTACTTTCCGGCACAAACAGCATATTTATTCAAATATTACTATCATTAGGAATCCCATATAGGTGGGTAAATTATAACTAGATTCTAATTGTCATTTTTATTATTTTACATATTGAAAATGTTTTACAATAAAGAACTTTTTATTAAAAGGCACTCTAAATCATGTAATGTAACTCTTAATAAAATACATCCTTATAAATTTAGCAGAATAATTAAACTTTAATAAAACACGTAGGGTAAAAGAGCAGAGTCAACTGAAAACAAAACTAGGATGAGAAGGGCAAGCAATATCTCTCTGTATGATTAGAAACACACTGGGTATCTATACATCATATGGAACTGAGCACTGACACTTGGTTTCCTTGCTCAGTTGCTTGGGTAGTAGAGCACTGAGCCTTGATTGCTGATTGGATCATCCATTCTGGTTGTGAGGATGACCTAATAGCCAAGCCAATCATTTACAGACCAGTTATGTTTGATTACTGCTGTGACTTGCATGTTCATCTCATAAACCTACCCCGGGCATAGATCTCAGTCTGTAAGTGATTGAGGTGATCAGCCACAGAGAAATCTTTGACTATTGAGTGTTAGAGTGTGAAGTGTGGGACTAAGAAGATGAACATGGAAGAACTGATAATCTTCATAGCCACAAACTGATATATTGATTTAAGGTTTCTCTTCGTAATGCAAAAGATCTTAGCATTGTCATAATTTCTAAGCTGTATGACTACAATCTCAACATCGTCTTTAAAATTTTCCTTAGCTGAACAAATTCCATTTCCTGAGAGAGGTCAAGAGTTTGTTCATTTCGATATATACAGATAAAGACAGAATTATGCAAGATAAGGAAGCAACTTTATTTTAATGATTATGATTATACACCAAATTAGGTATTTGTTTAATTAATATGTGCCCAAGGAAATGTTTCACAAATTCTTATGAATCTGGTTACTGTAATATTTTAATAACCATGGAATATAAAACAGCATACTAAATATTTTAGATAACAATTGTAATACTTAAGGTAGTTTAAGACTTTAATTTTATTTTCTTTTTGCAAGAGATTTTCAAGTAATATTGAAAAATGAATATTTTAAACAAAATCTGATTCTTTTAGATGATGCATATTTACTTTGGGAATATTTTTTGGGATTCCAAAATTTGACATGGTCAAATTATATGCTGTAATCCTGTGTTATGTTAGAAGTCATATACAATTTATAAATATATTCACATCTTGTACTGATTTTGTTAGCTTTTCCTACAAAGTAGTGGACTTCTAGATTTGGATATTTTGTCAGATATATAGAAATATTTCACTTTTAGCTACCTTCTCTCAATAAAATTCACTAGTCTAAATAATGCAAATTCAATGAATTTGTATAATGGTCCATGTTAAAAAATATAAGAATATATTCTCTATCAATTAATTTAATGACTTTGAAAGCAAAGAAGTTATTGGATCTGAGGGGTGTCTTGGTCAATAAAGTCCCTGTTGCACAGATATGAGCAATTTATTGAAGTGGGATTTCCCTCTGTATGCTATGATTACCATGTACAAGGCATTGCATACCATCCTTTGAACTATATAAAATAAAACAAATTGGTTTTGGCTTTTGATTTTGGGGGTCCCTCAAATTCTGATAAAGCTTATCAAGTTGCTGCTAGATCATATCTTGACTCAAAAGATTAATATTTTGCTGATTAATTTTTTAAATATATACTTATTATTGAAGTATTAGATTAAAATGTTACCAAACAAATAAACAAGCAAAATCATTCTCAGATGTCCATAGAGAGGTGTATTGATCACTGAGACATGGAGAGTCATATTCTTTACAGTAGATGAAATTTATCCTCTATTGGCAGACAGGAATCCTGAGAATGAAGGACTCAGTCTTTTCAGTTTCATCATGGTCCTCTTACATATTTTATTGCATCTCAGAAAATCCATTACTTTTAGAATCACTTTCCAGAGTTCAAATGTAGAAAATTATCAAGAAGTTCTGTTCTACTTTTGCTGGAAATCATCTAGTTAACAGATGAGATATTCTGCTTGATTTTTTCATGAATATTGATGTGGGATTCCCCTTTGTATGCTATGATTACCATTGATTAATAAAGAACTGCTTTGAGCCTATGGCAGGGCAGAACAGAAGTTGGTGGGGCAAACTAAACTGAATGTTGGGAGGAATAAGGCAGAGTGAGAGAAGCCATGCAACCCCTCTGGAGACAGATGCTGAAACTTTACGTGGTAAGCCACAGCCATGTGGCGATACACAGATTAATAGAAATGGGTTAAATTAAGATGTAAATATTAGCCAATAAGAAGCTAGTGCTAATGGAACAAGCAGTGATTTAATTAATGCAGTTTCTGTTTGGTTATTTCAGGATTCTGGGGGCCCAGGAAACAAAAAAGTGACCAAGCAGTCTTCTACTAAAGAATATCTTTAGTTTTGCTAACAAAGATAGCAATCTTTGAGTGCACACAAAGAGATGTTTTTGGGTGAATTATGCAATTACAAGCAGATAATTTTGATTCTTGGCTCTCTCTTTTCTTGCACTACAAAGGCCAGTCACACTAAGACAAGTAACACAAGTGTAGGTTTCCACAAATCTTTAGAAGTACATGTGCATTTGCTAAACTTTTCATTCTTTTTGTGATTGCTAAAGAATATATAACAATCATTTATTTCTGTCTAATTTCAGATTATGTCATAAAAACCCTTTTCTTGAAGAAACCTGAGCTCCCTCAAATCTTGTTTAATAAAAGAGTTTATACTCAAAAATCCAGCACCAATTAAGAAAATTCAATTTTAGTGTTGTTTCAAAATGCTATGCTTTGATTACATTTTTAATAAAATAATGAAACTATGGCATCAATGCTTTATTGCTGCTCAGTAGCAAACACTAGTGGATGACTGTATTATTTTTAAAATTTTTTCATATATATTTCTCACTTTGATTATCAACAATTCCTTGAGCATATTGTTATAATACATGTGTTTTAATTATTCACTGTCTCTAAGTTAACAAAGATATTTGAAGTTTGCATTGCCCACAGCTTTGTATTGATAAGATGAATAGTAAAGAGCTTAAATATTAGTAAAGTATATGTTCATTCCATTTGGCATGCTATTCTTGCTGTGTGCTTATGAACTTTAATCATAATAAAATATAGTATTGGTTGTTTATTTTTAGCTTTCTTCAGTTCAAATTTATTTATTCATATTTTATCTTTTTATACTTGTTCTAGTTTGTGCTTTTTTCCTAATGTCCTGGTAGCAGCTTAAATTATTGTTTTAATTATTGGGCTGAGATTTTTTTCTTCCATAATATTGGATTTATTGCTGCAAGGACTTATCAAAACGCTGCTGATTTTATATGGGCAAAGAATTATACACAAAGTAACCAAGGAAATTGTGTTAGATCTCTGTTGCAGTGTCTCCTGATAGTCAGAAAGTCCCTTGGTGGTTTAATTGTATATTAAGCTTCAGACTAACAATTCCTTTCATATCAACATATAAGGCACCAGAGACTTCTCCATTCAAAACAACGGACAACAATCAATAATCTATATACTGTAAAGACATTGATTTCATTATGCTATTTATATGTAATTTTGATACCCCTACTTTGTTATCACTTTGTATAAAAATATAGTAATAAATATTCTAAAGGGGATATCAGCTCCACAATGATTCAAGAATGGAAAGAACTAGCTGATTATGTATGTGTCAAAAATGCCACTCTGTTCTTTTGTTAACTGCCAGATTCGTATTGGTGTCTATGACTGTAACTCGCTTCTCTTGTCCCTCTAATAAGGTTTCTTATGCTTTCAGTAATTTCATTCTCTGCTTCCTTCAATGACTAATCAAATTGGTTTCTCCCAAAATTTAGTTGATTAAGCTTCAGATTGTTGCACCACATTTATGCCCATTTCTCTCAGATATGACAAGAAGAAATCATAACCTCCATTCAATCCCATGGGGGAAAAATATTGTGGTACCTTTCAATAAACAGCATCACCAGTTATTGGTATCAGTATGGTTTCATTCTCAACCTTCATAGTCTTGTTTATCTTGGAAATAAAATCAAGGAGGATTTTAAACATATTTAGTGTAATATCATTGTTCAGACTATAAAATAATGAAGAAATTGAATTCTATCCCTCTTCCATCATAAGATTAGAAGGGTTCATATTCTTTAATGAAAGAAATGATACTGAATAGATAAGAAGATACTTATTAAATAACCACGGAAACTGCATCTGAATACCTGGGCGCCTTGTTGATCATAAGGCACTCCATGGATAAATGTCTTTGAGACTGCAGATCTGTTGTTCCTGCTTTATTAAAAAACTAAAGCACCAAGGCATCTCCCTCTATATGCACACTAATCAAAATTCTACATCCTCAAAATTCCTTGGATTTACCCATAACACCATTTATATTGTGATTTTAACCACTACTCTTACCGGGAATTTTCTAAAGGTCCAAGGGAATAAGTATATCAAAAAGAGGGGAAAGGAGAAATGGCTGCCATGCCTCTGTTAATGCAACATCTATGTCATAAGTATAAAATTTCTAAACACACAATATATGCCCCACTGTGCTTCAGTCCATTAGAAGTGTACACTTTAATGTTCTTTGAGGAACATGCTTTGCTTCAAGTTGATCTCCTTTGGTGGATGAACGTCTCTTCCAACTGCTTCAAGTGACTGAAATTTTTCCTTCAATAACACTCAAGAGCCTAGGAGAAACCTTCATCAAGAAACAAAACACTGTTTCTGAAATATTGTGATTAGTTACAATTAATACTAAAGCCTGATTTTATTCACTAGAATGGGCATTTAATCAAGAAGGACAATAACTAACCCAGACTGCATGATCAGCTGTTTCTGACATTAAAAAAAAACAATTATTCTTTTCAAGATATCCTGGGGTATTTACAAAAATAGTCATGATACTATGGGTCTTGGCATTAATGAAAGGAAGAATGGAAGGCATATGTAGCTTGGGATAACAAAGAATGTAAAGTAATAACTCTGAAAGAAAGACACCAAAACAACTTTTGTATGTTAATGTAATAAAATCATGCAACTTTTAGAATGTAGTTCAAAGAAGAAAATAACACTACATAGAAACATTTGTTTCTCAAAATTCTCTATCAATTTTAGATAATGGAGTGAAATTAAATTTGGGTTTTAGGGGGAAAAGCTCTAAAACTTCTCTTTTACAAAAGATACTGTCATAGTTTTTAGTGCAAGACAAATCTATGATATAAATAATGTTTAAATCAAGGCAATAACTGTGATAGTGTACAAGGATTGTTAACTCTTGCCTTTTTACTAAATTAAAGAAAAATTGAGGGTAATAGTAATTATAAAACTCTATGTTGGTTTGACCATAGTCATTGGTTAATAAATCTAATTTTATTAGTATATTTGATCTATATTGTTTAGGTACTCACTGAAAGTAAGAACAATGGTAACAAAAAGCCCCCTTTTCAGGAAAGAGATGAAAGTTGTTGGTAATTATATAAAACAAAGTAACACATGAATACCAAAGTTTGATGAAGCTTACTCCAACAAATAGCATCCTTGAGAGCCTCAGGAGTAAGAACTTCTTTCACACAATGGAAAGAGGGAAAATGGTGAAAATGGAAATTATTAACTATCATTTAACACTGGGGATCAATATTCAGGAATTAAATTTTTCTACCCTCATTATTACCTCTTTCAATAAGGCACTAAATGGTTTTGTTCAGAGCATACTATTGGGCTTTTGAGGCTGGTCTGATTTTAAAAATGGATTTGAGTTCATAAATCATATTTGTATGCTGAGAAGAAACTCAGTCTTTGATGAAGGTGATAGTGTGTGCTTCTCTAAGTCATTCATAGGCAGTTTGATAAGCACAGGATACCTAAAAGAGCATCTGAAACACAATTCCCTAATACTCTCAAATATAGATGCTAAAGATAATGAATCAATGTTGAATATTCACATTTAACACAAACTCTTTATATCCTACTTGAAACAAAAGATTATATATTTACTAAAAGGACTTTAATATATTATTGAATCCCACCAAATGGATCATCAGAATTTCATATTTACTATGCTGGAGATGGTTTTGTCTAGAAGCAAGAAACTTTGCTAAACATTAATCTCTTTCTTTTCTTAATGTTGAGAATCAATTTAAGAAATTAGCATTGCAAGGCATGTTATAAATACACTTATGAAATAATGAGCACTTACCATATTAAATTCTTGTTGGTCACCTGAAATCTATAACTGTACTGACAAATAGATGTGTAGGTTGTAAATGTGAAATAGTGTCTCCTAAAGGCAAGAATTCTAATTAGCTTACTAAAGCTTTTCTGATTTTCTTACTTTGTTCATTTTTGTCTTATATATTTTCATCAGCAAACTGTAAATACTTGTCCATGACTGTATTTTATAGAGGAAATATATTATTTTCACCTCGTGGGGCACAACTCTAGCCAAAAGAAAAGAAAACAGAGTAGCCATGAACACAGAGCAAAATTAAATGAATATAAAGTAATTTCCCACAAGTGTCTCTGAGTTCCTTTCATTCCCTATATTCTCTCAAAACTCTGAGTCATATGAGGATTCATTTGCATTTGTTGAATTTTATGTCTAAATGTTTATATCCTTTTACAGTTCCTTTCTGTGAATGTTAAGCTGTGTGTGTGCCATCCTTATAGAGTAAAAGGTCAGCATTTATTTCTATTTTCACAAAACTTTAGTTCATGAATTAGTTTAGTTGAATATTTGGCTGAAAACTTGTAGGAAAAAAGTGTTATTTTGTTTCTTTTTATTTTTTTGTATTTCAGACATAGTCATAGTAAGTAAAACACTTCACAGCAAGTGGTGTTTTGTAAATAGAAATTTTGTCCAAGACTTACAGGATTTGTTCTTCATACTATACTGAAGCTTACTTGAATACAAATATTTTCATAATTTATTTATTTTCTTTTTCTTTCTAGTTAATAGGCAAATTTAAAAATGGTAAAAAAAAGTTGGGGATTTGTGCTATTGCTAGACTATTTAAGGGCTTTTATAATTGCATGTTAAAATCAAATCAGATCTCAGCCTAGAAGAGGAAGTGGCACACAAAATCCTACCCCTGACCAAGGAGCTACTGGCAATCATTGAAAGAGGGAGAGCCAGTTTTCTCTGAGAGTATCAGAATTAAGTTCACCAGTCTCCAGTAAACACACATACACACACACACACACACACACATATCAGGAATAGTTGGGCAGGACAAAATGATATTAATAATTAATTTGAAGTTAATCTGCTTCAAAATGGTAGCATTAGTATAAAAGAGTTATAGTCTATTGGCTATATAAAATATTATCAGTTTTCTGTTGTCTTCCATCATCAATTATGTAGTGTAGATACATTATGATACTTATTTTATATATATATATATATGAATGTTTGCAGTAATTTCTTCATATAAACATTTGAACTCATAAATAAACAAAATAATATGATATTACCAATCTATATGTTTTTAATAATAATGAGATAGATATGGAATAAATAATTCATGATAAGTAGTTGAAAGCTTTAGTTTCAATGAGGTCTTGTCTCTAGAAAGTCTTACTAAATATTGTGGGGTTTCTAATTCTTATCCAACTAGTGAACTGGTTTGAGTGACAAAGAAAGATTGTCATTAAGTAAGTGCACTTCAAGTTGAGAAAAATTAATCAAAACAAGATTGAGTTATGTAAATATATATATATATTCCTACTATGAGTCGCAACATAAGATGAAATTACAGCTCCATTTCAAGATGAAAATGATATAAGATGCAAAATTATTCTTTTCACTCTTTTTAAACCCCACCGTGTTTTGTGACTCTTTCAGGGATGAACATGTCCCTAGCATGTGAAAGAAAAAACTTGTTTTTATTGATCTCTATGAATTTTTAGTGGTTTCAGTATAATCATATTTTCTAGTAATAACTAACATGTTCAATGTCTACTCACAAACACAGCTCAGAGCTTCAATCTCAGAGGTCTACTAAAAATATATGTGTGACAATAAAAAGAAGAAGAATAAACATTCAAGAATAAGAGTTGTCACAGTTATGTGCTGGGGAGTAAATGATGCACAAGCCATGTTTTATAGGATAACCTTCCAAGTGTTTTTTTTTCTGTACTATATTTTAAATAATTAAGCCAGCCTTCTTCATATTTTTTTCAAGGTTGCATAAAGAAAGTGAAGATGACTTAGTAAAGCCCATTTTTCAGTTATCTCTTTTAATATAGGTTAAGGAAATTTTTCCAAAAGAGAAGTTGTAAGTCACATAAAATGTTAATATTTGACTTTAGATACCTTTGTGATAAAACTAAGTTCCATAGGAAAGTACATACCAGGTCTACTATTAAATTTAAGATGAACATTTTGCATTTCAACCAGATGGGAAATGACGGATCTGAACACTGGAATGCTTAAAATGGTAATGATTTATGTGCTTTACTTCCCATAGGCATTTTTATCTGGAATGCTTAGTTTGTACAAAAAACATTGTGCATTCAAATATATTTTTTTCTGAATGTTTAGAGATAATATCACTTTCTATTACAGATGTAACTGAAAATCTCTTCTAACAAATGCATTATTCATTTGTCAAGTATACACTGAATATGTCCTAGTCTGTGGCAAACACCGAGCCATTAAGTAAAAATTTAAAACCTTCCAACCTAAACAGATCACCAACAACAACACAAAGGCATGAGCTGATTGATATATGGATAATAATTCAATGACTGATAATGTATATCAATATCTATATAAATAAATGACTTGTCTATTCAACTGAATTTTCTGCTATGAAAAGATATACAATAGGGCTAAATGATAATTTTAGTGAGAGAAATTTTCACATTAGTGCTAATCAGATACTTGAAAGTTGCTAAGAACTAGCCAGGATAAGCACTCCTAAAATCCATATGATAGAAAAAAAAGTGTAAATGTCATAAAACATGAAGCATTTTGAAATTATAGTTGTACTCTAGAACCTAGATTATAATCACTATTTTATTTCTAATGACTTATATTACTAAAATTTTAAAGCTCTTTTTTGAAGTAAGCTTTAATGCTATATAAGTAGTGCTCGGCTTAATTCTTCTGTAAATACCACTGGTCTCTCTTACATTCTGAGGGTCAGTAATGATTCTACAGATACAATTAATCAGACAGTGGATATGATTACTTGAAATTTCTTTTACAATATTCATGTGCAAGTCATTATTTTTCTACATTTACCCGAGTCTCTCAAATTGAAAAGAAGAGGTTGTAACAATCACTTTTATAGTTACTGTTACAGATTATACTTGTTTATGGAAATTATCTGTGGGTTCTTTCCTGGGTTTTAGAGCTTGTACAGTCAGGGATAGTTGACTAGGTTTATACATGATTGCCTTTCTATTGAGTAGGCCTTCAAATCCAGCTTAAATTCCTTCGAAACTTATTTCCAAAGTACATAGCATTTTCAGCAACAAGAAATTACCTTCCACATTCGGTGACAATCCCAACAGCCTATATTGTTTGGGAATTTTTTTGAACTCCCTGAAGTAAGAATTAAAGATGAGGTTTTGTTACTTAATTGAAATCAACATAATTTCTAACTCTAGTCACAGATAAATATAGCTGTTACCTACTTCATCAGAAAATCTTCATTTTGAAAGCATGTTGGGAACATTACAAAAATTCACAACATATCAGAATTACTAAGCACAGAGTTCTCAGCCCCAGCTTATATAAATCCAACTCTCTCTACTACCTCTGCTGGGAACATTAGTGAAGAGGGGCACAAATAGTCTAAGATCAGAGGATCATTCTAAAATGACGGAAAAACTATCCCCATGAAATCTCAAAAGTATGTAAATAATATAAAATTTTACATGACATCATGGATAATGGAAATATCACATGGCCTCATCCATGGATCAAGCAGTACAGGAAATTAATGTTTATGGGGATGAAGGAATTATGAATATAAAATTATATATATATAAAATAAAAATAGATAAGATATGATGTTATACAGATATATAATACATACAGAAAGAGAGAGAGAGAGAGAGAGAGAGAGAGAGAGAGAGAGAGAGAGATGGGAGAGGGAACCATGTAAATAGTTATTCAATATCAAGTTGTGAGCTCTAAAAACATACCTTTAAGCAATACGAAATTATTTTAGCAGAATTTATTTATTTACTTGCTTGTATTCATGTAGCACTAGTAATTAAAGAAAAAGAGGCCATTAATTTGAGAACGGGGTACACAATAAGACTTTGTTCTTTTCTTCTTCTTTTTTAAACATAATAGCAGATTACATTACATATTTACTTGATATGAAATCACCCTAAGAGTTCCCACTGAACTCTTCTTACTTTCATGGAGAACAGCTTTCAAACAAACACGTCTGCTGCCTCAGTAGACTATCTCTGATGTTTCTCTCTAGTTCTTTCTCCCTTTAACAATTCCAGCATTTGCTGATGATACTGATTCCTGGAGGTCATGAACCTCAACCTTATGAAGGTATTTAGATACACCTCTTAACTCTTTCAACTAAACACATGTACATGCACATGTTCACACACATATTCTCTCTCTCTCTCTCTCTCTCTCTCTCTCTCTCTCTCTCACACACACACACACACACACACACACACACACACACACTCACACACACACACACACATACACACACACAAGCACAGAAAAAAGAGAAAAAAAAATAAAGTCACCCACAAATGGATGTTTTGCAGACTTAGTGAAAAGCAGTACCAAATTTCCCACTTCTGGAATGCTTCTGAAAGACATTACAACATTAAAATTAAAATTCACGAGCATATGCAAAAGAAAAACAATATAAAGCCACTACTGAAAATTGCAAGTCAAATTCTTTTCAAACAAAACCTAAGACCATCTGCAGGAAGTTTCAAGGGAAATTTTGGAAGAATTGACTTTACAATTTGTCTTTTGTGAATTTTCAGTACTAACCATGAAAAAAGGAATACACTATGAAGCATGGGTAAAACATCTCAAGTATACACCAAGGACTTCTACAATTTCACTCTTATGATTTCAATTTCAAGGGTCTGAAAACTTATCAGATATAGTGGTGTTAAACAAGATTTTTTTCAGTGTGAAACAACCCAGTACATTCCTTTTAAGAAAGATAGAAGGCTGCATTAACTCTTTCAGTGGAGTAATTTTCCAAATGATACCCTGGTGGCCTAGAAGATAATATAAAATCTCTGTATAATATAGTCTTAAATTTGAATGTACTAGGCTAATGGACATTTTAAATTCTAGAGAAATCACTTAGATAAAATTGTTCCAGAAGTTTTCTTGTTTATTGTAGTTTTGTGAAAATTCCATGGATCACACATCAAATATTTAGCCTAGTTTTATTCATAAGTAGATGACATTATTTTCAGAATTTTACTTTCAACTACTAGATTTATATGTATTAATATATGTTCATTTATATTATCAAATCTATATTAATTTTAAAAATAATATCAAACAAGCACAAGGATTTTAATAGAAATGTCAAAGTTTGACAACACAATATAAAATTCTGTATCAATATTTTATCTTTATTTTCTTCTGGAAACCTCCAAAATCACGGCAGACTGTTTGATGCCAGAGTACAAGCAAAAATCCATTTAAAATATAGTAAATTGTTTTTATTTGGTGACAAGGCACAGGTTGAAGAAGGAGGAAGAGGAATCAGAGAACGATGATGGAAAGGAGGTAGAAGTCAAGACATTCTGAGTTAGGGAGAGTCTGTATTCCCTGATATGCAGTAAGAATCAGTGACAGACTTCATGAATCATTATGTCTGACCAGCGTCTATGTCAGAGCACACATATTGATGATATATTATATTTTCTTGACAGTTTATCTATAAAATGGAAACGCTTTTCGGAGTAAGGCCATTTGAATCATTATTCTTCAATACTTAGGATTTTGCTGACATATCATAAAAGATCATGGAATTCTGAATAGGATACACAAAAGAGTACATATGTAATTGTTATAATTAAAAATTATATTATTACAACTATATATTTATAAAAATAGTTGTATTATTACAACAAACCTATTGATAAGATCTGAGAACTTCAGTAATTTAAAATGTTTCTGATATCTGCCTCATTCCTAGTCTTCTGATTCCAAAGTCTTACTAATGTTTTCTTAACATTTGAAAGAGGATTCCTATCTGATAACTCTTATATACTATCTTAGAAATCCTTTATCCAGTATAAAAACTACAAATGCATCGTTTTCATTATTTTTCATAGCTAGCTAAACATTGCTCCAAAATTGTCATATACATATCATTATATTGAAAGTATTTAAACTCAACTTTTTGTATTTCTTATCCCTTCTGCAACATCTATGTTCAATAAACACAATGATACTTATTTTCATAGATAACTAGCTACACATTTCCTACAATATTATTTAGACATTTCCTTCATCAGTTAGGGAAATTTTCTTCAAAATGTTAAAAACATTTTCTGTACCTTTTACCTGGTTTTCTTATTTTTCTATAAGTATTTTTAGTAGATCTGGTCTTTTTATATTGTTGCAGATTTTCTGAATCTTTTGTTCTTATGGTTTTGTTGTTGTTTTTTACTTGTTTGTTTAATTTGACATTTTCTTTGACAAAGGTACTCATTTAATCTCTCTTTTCTTCAAGGCCTGAGATTCTCTCTGCCATCTCTTGCTTTCTGTTAGGAAGGCTTACCTGAGATTACTGTTTAAGTTCCTAAGTTTTTCATTCCCACTTCCCTTAGTTTGGGTTTTCATTGTTGATTCTGTTTCTACTTTCATGTCTTGAACCATTCTCTTTATTTCATTTCACTGTTTTGATTTCCTGTCCTCTTAGGGTCCTTGATCATATTTATAACAGCTATGTTGAAGTCTTTGTCTTGTGCTTCAGTTATACTACATTTCTTTGGACTTAATTTAGTAGGGTTACTGGGCTCTAGTGGAGATATACTGTCCTGGTTGCTACTGATAGTGAGTTTACACTGATGTTGAGGCATCTGGACACCTTTAATTTTAAGTACTGATATGTGATCTTGTTTTTCTTCTGTATGTTTTTAGTTTCTTGGTTTCCATTTTCTCCTCTGATATCTGTGAGTTGCTGCTAGGTAGTGCTTCGTCTCTGTGTGTGATCACTTAGTACCGTTGGTACAACTTGTTTTTTATGTATTGGGGTCTGATATGTAGGAATGGGCAGAGGTAGAAAAGTAAGGGTGTTAAGAGGGTCTACAGGATGGAGAAAAGTTGGGTCTGCCATGAGGATCAAATTTCATGGCCAATGAGGCCAACAGGATCCCAGGGAGTGAATGTCCTGGGCAGGTGAGAAGGGAATGAAGTAAGAAAAGAGGGCTGTTGGAGAAAGTCTGCTTAGTTTGTTTCCTGGAGTGGCAATAGAGAAGAAAAGGAGGTCACAGCCAAAAAAAAAAAAAAAAAAAAAAAAAAAAAAACTGGATATAGGACTGGGGAATAGGAAGGATAGGAAGAATAGTGAATAGTGAAAAATGGCCTACTTAATTCGCTGGCTGTCCTTGCAGGTTGTTTGCTATTGACTTTTTCCTTTTACTTAACAGCTAAAATTGTTGAGTTCCTAGCCATATAGTATAAATATGTTAACAGTCAAAGAGTTAGGTTTTTGCACACTTTAAACAATTAATATCTCAGGTTTTATCCTCCATATAGACTATTTACAAAAAAACAACATAAGAAAATACTGGCTTATTAGGCCCATGAGATGATTCAGGGTATAAAGTATAAAGACACTTAAGTACAAACAGCAAAAAGAAAAACTAACTCATTACGAGCTCTCCTCAGATTTCTACATTTGTGCCATGGCCTGGACATATCAGATCTCTACATTTGCCATGGCATGGGCATTCATGTGTTCACACATTTACACATATGTTTGTACACTTAACTTAATAAATAGATTCAATGAAGAGAAACAAAACATTACCTTAGTGTTAATATCTGACAGTTACTACACATAGTAAATGTTCAGAACTAGAGCTAAAATCCTGATTGACATAGGACAAAATGATTTATATGTGCTTAATAAACAAATAGTAAGCACAAAAGAAAACCTTCAGGTAAATATTTTATGGTGAAATTTTAATATTTTATGCAAATCATGGAACTTAAGCATTTTTCAATTTCTACTACATCATAATCCTAAAGTAAGCATTTCCTGTTAGTTTCAATGGTGATAGAAATCAAACAATATCAATTAAAATGATGGTTGTAGTCTTACAATGTTGCTTATATGTTAGTTTTCAGTGTTGATAATCTATTACTGGATAAACAGTAGGTTTGCTTAAGTTTTTCAATTATATCTTTCTCATAGAATTTTATAGTTGTCTTTGTTTATTTGAGAGTGATACTTTATGAGTTATATTTTTGTATGTGAGAATATGGTATGTGTTTCTGCACGTGCGTGCTTGGGAATGTGGGGATACGTGTATGCATACATATGTGTATGTGTGTATGCATGTGCATGTGTGTAACAAATTAAAAAATGAGATGTGTTTTAAAAAGTTCAAAAAATGGCATATGGCAGAAATTAGAAGGAATAAAAAAAGAAGGAAATTATATAATTAAATATATTTTAGTCTCAAAACATAATTAAATATTAAAAGAATAATTTCAAAAAATCAAGTGCATTTTCGGTCTAGATGTCATTATCACATTTATTGTACATTAAAATCTGGGTCAAAGAATTGGTGTAGTTCAAGAGAATAGGCTTTGAAGAAAGATAAATAATCTTTTTTCTAGATACTGCTAGAAAAATTGTTTGTCCAGTGTAGTAAAAACATGCAAACAGTTTACATTATATGGAATCAACAATTTATAATTAGAATGTATATTTATATAGAATTACTTGAATGCATGCAATGACAATCAAGAAAATTGAGGCCATGAATTAAAGGGTGCCAAAGAGGGATATATAGGAGGTTTAGGAGGAGGGAAAGTAAAAGGAGATACATTATGATTTTATGATTAAATTATAATCTCAAAGAAAAATAACAAAATTAAAAGTAAATATCATTGGATAATTTTAAATATTTAGTCTGTTTCTAAGTGTAAATATCGGCATATGTTCAGTTCATGTATATATTTACTATAGTGAATGTATTTGTATAAACACAGCATTATAAGTATAGACCTCTTTAATAAAGGAAGAGTCTTTAGATTATCATGTAATCTTTGATTGACAAAGAAAGCCTACAAAAATTGTCATTTCATTTTTCACATAGAAATGACAGTGGTTGGTCATATGTACAGTATCACACACCAGTTTTGACTATAGAAAATTTTAATTATATACTCAAACTGTATGTTGGTTCATAAATGACATGTGGCTTCCTTAATCACTCAGTACTCTGCCTTTTATTTTCTTTCCATTTTATTCTGACGTTTACTATAGCCTCCATATTTCTCAGTAGATTGTTTTTCTTTTTTATGAATTTATTTTTATTTATTTTGCATCAAAACTTCAGTTTACCCTTTCTGCTCTCCCCCTGTTCCCTTCCCCTGCCTCCTGCTGCCCTCCCAACAACCACTTCTCTTCTGTTTCTGTTAAGAAAGGGACAGACATCCCTTAGGAGTCAACAGAACACAGCACATCCAGTTGTGGGAGGACTAAATAAGCTCCTTCCTTTGTATTGAAGCTGATAGAGGCAACCCAATATGAGGGATAGGTTTCCAAAAGCCAACTCAGGCATTAGGAATGGGACATGATCCCTCTGCTAGGTATTCCATAGATAGACCAAGCTACACAACTGTCACACATATGTTGAGGGCCGAGGCTGTTTCCATGCAGAATTCCTAGCTGTCATTCCAATGTCTGTGTATTCCTATAAACTTAGGTTAGTGGTTTCTGTGTATTTCCTTGTGATGTCATTCATCCCCTGGGTTCACACAATCTTCCTTTCTTGCTTCAACAGAATTCCCAGAGCTCAGCCTGGTGCTTGGCCGTGGGTCTCTGCAATTGTTTCCATCTGTTATTGATGAAGGCTCTCTACTGAATGTTGTGGTAGTCAACAATCTTATTTCAGGAAATGGCCAACTCAGGCACTCTCTCCACTATTGCTAGTTGTCTTAGCTGGGGTCATTTTTGTGAGTTCCTGTGAATTCTCCTGGCACTGGTTTTCTCTCTAACCCCAAAATGGACCCCTCCAAGACCCAAAATTAGTAAAAGCATATTGTAGTTGAATGAAACTGTACCAGCATTGAAGGAGTTTAAATATAAATGGGAGGTACTTGATTTCCCCGTGAAGCCAGTGAATACCACTGAACTTCTTACTAGCAATTTATAACATATAAATAAGAACAGTTAAGAAATAGAAGTGAGAAGGGATTCAGTATGGACACAACACAGTAACTATAATTAATAATTATATTTTAAGGACAATTTTTTATTTAGTTTCTAAGCCTCTTGAAGGAAACAACACAGGGACTAAGAAAGTGAAAGTGAAGATTTAGTAATTGTTATGGTGTGTTCTCTTATTCCCCTTTGACTACCCACATACTGAAAATTCTACTGAGTATATACTAATTACAGTTCATTATGTAAGAGAGTTATAGAAAGAAACTTAAAATAAGATAATATCAAAGATTAATAAGGAAAGAGCCTACAATGCAACTGGTAAATTGTTCAGGTAGGCAAATTGATAAATGACAGATCTGTCATGTGGAAGAGCACTGGCATCATGAAATGGAGGTGGGTGACCAAATGAAACTCTACAAACAACACAAGCTCCACAGTTGGAACAATAAAAGCGCTTATATGATGATACCTGAGAAGAATCTTCAGTATGAGATGATACTTTTGGTTGGCCTACTTGTCGGGACTGTTGGAAATGTCTGGTACACTGAAGTGAAATGAGCTAGGTTGTAAATATATAAATATTTTAGGATATACACTTTCCTACAAAGAATTCAGAGAAAATCAATTTTATTGGGCTTTGATCAGCAAACCTTCACCCAAGTGACTAGACACACTATAGCATGCTGCTAAATATGCATCCTCTCAGTTGAATAATTGTACTATAGAGATGGTATATGTTTGAAAAATTTATAAAAGGACATATTTAATTGGTTTGAATGGGTGTATTAGACCCCTCACTTTGCTTCTTTTATTGATGCTTCTGCTTTATGAATTTTTTGATAAAGATAAAGCATTTATTTAAAAAATACTGTGAAGCCATCTATTAGTTTCCTCAATCCATTTACAATGTTATAAATGTTTTCTTCTAAGGTTAATTTTATCCATTATAATTGTGTTATAAAATTTAACTTTGCTTTTTCAAATTCCTGATGCAGTGAATAATTATTTTATTCAATCAGTTCAACTATATAAGGACAAGGAACTTAGAAAGCTCTTATAATTTCTAGCATATATTTTAATATGAATTTTTCTCAAATCTAAAACTTCATTAGTTTGGGTCTTATGATCACTTAAGAAATTGTTGATTAAAACTTGGACTGAAGCAGGAATATCAGGTTTTTTCTCTGCTTCAGACGACTTCATTGCATGGTGCACTATAGGATTATCATTTTAATAATTCACTATTTTATAATGATTTCACTTCCGTCAGCTTCTTTTTGCCCAATTCACTTAAATACACTTGTGTACACCAACAAAAGGTATCACGTGACTTATAGAGAGACCTCAAGCTGAGCCTGTTGCTAAGGTCTTCAATATAATATTGTTGGCACCAGAAATGGTCTTCAGAAATAGAATGTAAAATGAAACTCTGAAGATATGTAAGTAGCTAGACATGTTGTAGGAGTTCATTCTATTAATATGTGCTGGAAATGGAATACTCAGAAAATTTTAAACTAGTACTAAAAATGTGATATTGGCTCCTGTAGCAGCTCCTGAGAGACATGAGTGATGTTGTCTAGAAAACTTCATTAAGGCATCTGGTACACTGAGATAAAGAATTCATTGAACAAAGAAACGGTATGTACAAGAAAACATTTTTATCAATTCAAGAGAAAATGTGAGAGCCCAAGGGTTTGTTTAGCCTCAGTTAATGACTACTGATCTCCTTTAGGAATGGAAGAGATGCTTGATTGTTAATCATAAATATATCAAAAAATTAGAGATATAATAGCAATTAGTGAAAAAACAAGAGTCATGAATTTGAGGGATCATGATCAAAGGTATATGGGAGGATTTGGTTGGACTAAATAGAAAGAAGTAATGTAATTAAATGATAATCACACCATTTTTAATCTCTGGAACTACAGACTTTCAGATGTAGTTCTTCCTCCCTTGATGCTGATGCAGAAACAAATGACTTAGGTTTGTCACAAAAAAAAAATAGTAACCTTTCATTAGCCTTCTACTTTTAGTAATTTCTTCACTTCAGCTATTGATTGGGAGACTCTAAAATGTTTTACCTAGATTTGAAAGTCAGCATTTCTAATTTTTCAAAGTGAATACAGGAAACTTTTGGAAAAATTACTGATCATAATAGTAAATGAAATAATATTGAATAATATTGAAAATAAAATGTTGAAACAAGGTTCAAAAAGTCCGAGAGGTAAATATGCTGTAGGCAATACACACAGGAAGGCCAAGGGAACCACAAGCTTTCCTAACTTTACACAAACAGTTAAATGAACATTAAATTCCTACAGTAATGTTATATACCAATGGTAAGCACCAATATCTTTGAGAAGCTCAGTGAAATTGATTCCCATAGAGTTGGCTGATGCAAGTTATTTTTACAAAACTAGAAGTTTTCATGCAATGGGATGAGTCAGACGTGAAAGAGAGAACTCAGGTGATAAAAATCATCTATCAGCATAAAGTAGAAATAAAAATCTCAACAAACAGAAATATATGTGTACACGCAGGAAGAGTTTCAATCTAGCAAAGAACATATGGCCATCAACAGAGGCACCAAATATAGACACTTATTTTATGTAATCAATAAATATCAAATGCAATTAATGTTAATTAGATTGTAACAACTATGGCACAAGTCATTCGTAAATCAAATCATTACACTATGAACATGAAATGTAAGAAATATTTATCAATCATAACTGTAAGGATTTAAACAAAATATTCCTAATGTAAGTAAAGGAAGCTAAAAACTACTGTTTAGATTCATAGTCTCTTGCCCTACTGTTATATATTATTTATTTCTCTGACCTAGAGTGGTTTTGACTAAAGAAAGGATTAAGTTCCATTGAGTAAAATCCCTGATAAAGGATTTGAGTGGAGAAGTCAATAACTTCATTTTTCCAATGAAATGTTTTATGATATGATATCATCATTTGATAGGATATTCATTCATTTGAATTCATTGATTTGATATTCAATGAATATCTTAGCATTTGATATGATATTCAATGATATGATATTCATTTTTCCAATGAAATGAGTGATGATATTATATGATATATGATGAATGGTGATAGATAGTGTTTATATAAGGTTCAGATAGCCTGGTTCCGTTATTAACAAATATCACCTATACATTGAATAAATTAGAACATATGATATGAGCTACATAAAGTATTAACAAGGAAGGCCATACTAAACTCACATTATAGGCAACATGGTATGTTGTTTTGCAATGCATATGGCAAGCAAATGGCCCTCAAAAAAGAGAAGAGGAAAAAGAAGAGGAAGGAGATTAGAAGGAGAAACAGGAGAAGGAGAAGAAGAAAGGAGGAGGAGGAAGAAATAAAAAAAGAAAAGAAAAGAAAAGAAAGGGAAGGAAGGAAGATAGATAGAAAAGGGAAAAATTCACAATAACTTATAGATACTAGCATGAACTTCAAGGCTGGGTATTAGAAAATACTACAAAAAATACAAGAGAACCTGGCTTAAATCGGAAAAAAATACAATATCTTATTTGTCTGCTAATTATACCTGAGAGCAAGAATTGACAATCATGTGTGCAGTGTTTCTGAACACTGGGAAATAAATGTGTTTGAGAGAATGACATAAACATTTTGAATGGTTGAACTAATATTACATTAGTGAAGTGATAAATCTTCCAGGCATTTTTAGTATTTACCTTAAGAAAAGATCAAATACATAGATTTCTCACTTTTCCTAAAAGATTTATTTCTATGTGTACATGTAGGTGCCTGTATGTGTGTGTTTGAATGACAAGAATGCCTAGTGCTGACCAGGGCCAAATGAGGGCATTTAACCCTGCAGCATTGGTTTTATAGCCAATTATGTGCCTCCAAGTGAGTATTGTGAAATATGTAGGTTCTCTGCAGGAGATGCAAGTGATCTTAAATGATGAGGCAGCTCTATAATCAGTGATTTTTCACCTTCAAAAATTACATGATAGTTAAATGCTAAATTGACTTCTAGAGGATACTGATTCAGTACTCAAAGTGCTTTAGTAGCCTATTGACTGAAGAGGTAAGAAGTGTCTATGCACTTTGAATAATACCCAGAGAATAGACCTTTATAAAATGTTCATGGTACAGGGTAAGACTTTCACACTTTCTGCCATTACAGCCTGTGGACCCTATTATTTGAATTGATTTGAGAATTCCCATTCCCCTTCTCCTATGCATCCCTACCCCTCCCCTAATTTTGCTGCATGACTTTATATGTATTATTTTCAAACTAATAAGTCCACTTAGTGCTTTCAATATATCTATAATGTTGTATCATTTACTGGAAAAATGGAAAGTCTGTCAAGGTGATAGACATAATAATAATTGGCACATTTATACCCTAAGAGTTTAAAAGAAGAGCTAATACTAATATTTCTCAAATTGTTCCACAAACGGAAACAGAAATATAATTGCCAAAATATTTTTATATATCCACAGTTACACTGACATCCAAACCAAAGATGCAACCAAGAACGAGAATTACAGATCAATCTCCCTCATGAACATTGATACAAAAATATTCAAAAAATACTGGCCAACCAAATCCACAAAAACATTACTAAAATCATCCACCTTGATCAAGTAGTCTTCCTCCCAGAGGTGCTTGTATGATTCAACATATGAAAATCTGAGAATGTAATCCAACTGAAAGAAAACAACAGCATGAAAATCTCATTGGTTTCTGAAAAAAATCTTTGACAAAATTCTAATACCCTTTCATAATAAAGGTTCTGGAGAGAACAGGGATACAAGAAACAAGCAAGCTGACAGCCAACATCAAATTAAACTGAGAGAAACTCATAGTGATCCCATTAAAAATCATGGACAAGACAAAGGGTTTCCACTCTTTCCATATTTATTCAATATCGTACTTGAGCTTCAATCTAGAACAATTAGGCAACTAAAGGAGATCAAGGGGATACAAATTGGAAAGGAAGATGTCAATCAGGCACTCTTTGCAGATGGTCGAAATGTGGGTGGGGTTGAGGAAGAGAGTGATGGGGAGAATATATTGATAGAGGAAGCCTTTGTGTGGTTAAGATGAAGCCTGGTGCCAGCGAAGCTTCCAGGAATCCACAACGATGACACCAGCTAAGACTCCTACTTTTAGTGGAGAGGATGTCTGAACTGGCTTTTTACTGTAATCAGATTGGTGACTGCCTTAGTTGTCATAGAATCTTCATCTAGCAACTGATGGAAGCAGATGTAGAGATTCGCAGCAAAGCACTAGACCGAAATCTAGGAGTTCAGCTAAAGGGAAGGAGGAGGGATTATATGAGCGCAAGGGGAGGGAGTCAAATTTGTCATGGGCAAATCCACAGTAAGAGCTGACCTGAACTTGTGGGATCTCATGGACTCTGGATGGACAGCTAGGCAGCCGGCATGGTATCAACCTTGGTCTTCTGCATCTGGGTGACAATTATGTAGTTTGGTTTTTTGTGGGGCCCTTAGCAGTGGGACCAAGATCTGTCCTTGATACATGAGCTGGGTCCTTGGAACCATTTCCCTATGGTGGAATGCCTTGTTCAGTCTTGATGCAGTGGGGAGGAACTTGGTCCTGCCTCAGTTTGATGTACCCTGCTTTGTTGATTCCCATGGGAGGCCTTACCCCATTTAGTGGAGATTGCTTAAGACCAGATGGGGAGTTGGGCGAGGAGAGAAGGAGTGGGAAGAGGGGAGGTAGTGAAAACTATGTAAAATAAATTTTAAAAATTAAAAAAAAAACAGAAAGAAAGCAGCTCTTATAAGGATATTGTAATATAGCAGTGTGAAATTCATTTATTCTTTATTTGGTTTAATATTTTGTTTCACTCCATCATTGCTTGAAGTTTATATAAAAATACCATTTCTTGTGTATCCTTTACAATGTTAGAAGTTCAAAAATATATGCTTATTTCATATGTACATTTTAATGGAATGATCTCTTAAAATATGATCTAACAAATCTTAATTGATAATTAACATTCCTATAAAGTGTGGAGTCAAATATTTTCATATGACAAAGTTTATTAACTTTTCACAAAATAAACATGAATTTTCAAAAATGCTGTTAGGGAGACAGGTAGACATAAATTCTGACTTAAATATTAGGTTTAGTGCTGAAATTGCTAGTTTCATTGGTGAGTACTTTAAGTGTACATTATTTTCAATATGATATAATAAATATATTAAATGTAAATAAAAAGCATTAAAATGTTCAAGAAATTATCAACTTTTAGTATAAATGTCAGGCAGATATCTTTTATTTCATGTTGTTGCTTTTAACAAGTTAATAGGGAGAATGGGGCTTTCTAAACATTCCTAGCAACACTATTATATGACCTACATTTTACTAAATAAATCCTTAACACTAAGTACAATAAATAAAACATGAAAACTCCATGTTAACCCAGAGAAATCAATAACATTTGACAACTAAGTAGGTGTTTTGCTCAGAATCTGTGATGTCTGATTTGTTTTAGCCCACTTTCTTTATTACAAAAACACAACATAGAATGTTCAAGTGCCCATTGTGATAGATTACACAAGACAGTATTACAAAGCTTGAAAGATGTATGAAATATAGGATAATATTAAGTGTACTGGACAAAAGGTCAAGAATCAATCAAAAAGAAAGAATGTATTACTGGTTAGTTTTTTATCACCTAGCTATATCTGAGAAGGCTTCCATAAAAATAGACGGTAGTCAAGTTTGTAGAGGAATTTTCTTGATCAATGATTGAAATAGAAGGAACCAGATCATTGTGGGTTGGTAACTCCTTCCTTTGAAGAACATCATGGATTGTCAAAGAAATCAGCTGAGCAAGCTGTTGAAAAAGGTTGCTTGTTGGTTTCCAGCTGCTCATCCCAGAAATAATCACACAGAAACTATATTAATTAAATCACTGGTTAGGCCATTAGCTCTAGCTTCTTATTAGCTAACTCTCACATATTAATTTAACCTATTTCTATTATCCTGTGTGTCACCACGTGGCTGTGGCTTGCCAGGTAAAGTTCTCAGTGTCTGTGTCCAGCAGCAGCTCCATTGCTTCTCCTGACTCTGCCTTCTTCCTCCCAGCATTCAGTTTGGCAAAATTGACCTAAAATTTGTTTCCTGCTTAGCTAAGTCCATGGCTTCTCCTTGAATCTGACCTTTCTCCCAGCATTTTGTTTAATTTCCCCCGCCTATCTCTATTCTGCCCTATTTACAGGCCAAGGCAGTTTCTTTATTCACCAATGGTATTCATAAAATACAGAGGGGATTCCCACATCAGCAAGACATATAGGGCAAGCCAACAAACAGCAATTCTCCATTACTAGTCCTTATTGTCTGCTCCAAGCTCTTGTCCTGCTTAGTCTCTGCCCTGACTTCCTTCAATTATAGACTGGGATCTGTGAGTTATAAGCGGAAATATACCATTCCTTCTGCCACCAAGTCTTTTGGTCATGGTGTTCTAGCAAAATAACAACAAAACCAAGACAACATAGCTATAAATAATGACAGATCTAAGGAAATTAAGTCATTTCATTATTTCATACTATTTAAGATCTAAAGGAAGCATGGTCAAAAAGATATGATAGAGTCTTAGTTTTTGAAAATGCTACACTTTCATATAGTTAAAGCAATATTTTCTTCAAATATCTCATATATTCATATAAAGTGAAAATTTGGGAATATAAAGAAGACTGTCATGTATTTTATGGTCAATTTAAAAAGATAATTTTGTGTTCCACCCAAATGAAACATAATTTTTCTCATTGCAATAGTTAAGAATATATCTATTTATAACTTATTACACTTTAGAATTTCAAAAATCATTTAAAATAAATAGGTACATTGCAATAATCTCCAGCATTTTAAAATGTATTTAGAGCCTCTAATAGTATGTATTAACATATATTCATAAAGATCTGATAGTTATTAAGGAAATTAAATATAATAGAAATAGTAACAATATAATGTTAGTATTAAATTAAATATGATTAAATAGAAATAGTAGGAATTTAACTATTCAGGTTGAAGTGAGCCTTAAGTTATCAGCTCCTCTCATGCCTTCTAGGAGAATACGATGGAACAGAGGGTTATACCATGATATCAATTAAGACAGGAATCTCTAGCCGGGCAGTGGTGGCGCACGCCTTTAATCCCAGCATTCGGGAGGCAGAGGCAGGCGGATCTCTGAGAGTTCGAGGCCAGCCTGGTCTACAAGACCTAGTTCCAGGACAAGCTCCAAAAGCTACAGAGAAACCCTGTCTCGAAAAACCAAAAAAAAAAAAAAAAAAAAGACAGGAATCTCTGAATCTCTCTCTGGGGCCTTAGTCAGAATGTCAGAGAGGGAACATGCTCAAAGAAAGCTAATTAGGCAGGACTTCAAATATATACTAGGTAAGGGATCTATTTATCATAGAATCAGGTTTCATGTGGATTGTTCCAATTTAAAACCCTATTTTTGACTTTAATGTGTGCTTTCAATCATTCTGTGAAAACAATTTTATAGAAAACTTGGAATTAAAATTTTAAACCACAGGTAACTTCTAGAACATATTCCAGATACTTATAAGCCACTGTTTTCTCTTTATTTTAGGAAATCAGAGAGTTAGCATTTTTAAAATTACTTAAGTAGCACATCAAGTATACATATATATATATATATATATATATATATCATTAAAACTGAATTTTAATTTTATATCTTTATTTCTTAAAATAAAACATCACATTTTTTCAGAATATTTTAGATTTAACAATATGCTGTTCTTAGAATATAAAATCTCATTCAAATACATATTTATACATATAATTACTAAATAGTTTTGAATATTATATACTAAGAAATCTTAAAATCAAGAGAAAATGGCAAATACATTTTAATATTAGAATTTAATCTAGTTATCCTGTGATATATAACCCATCAAATAAATAATTTTTAGTAAACAAGCAGGTAGTCCTGATCCACTGATTTAGAAGCTACTAATAGACAATAATGTGCTTATATTATTGATGAAAATATATAAACAAATCAAGTTGGGCTGCATATTAAAATAAGAGAATATAATAAGAAATCTTTATATACAAATATATAAAGATAATGCATATCAGATCCCATACAGGTCTACTAGGTTCTCTAACACAATATAATAATAAAATTGATCAGCTATAGGTAGGAAATATGCTAGAAGTCTAAGAATTTCATAAGAAATTGCATGTGAACAACAGAAGTTTAAAGAAAGATCTTTCTATCACTTGGAAATAAGCCGAAGAAATTATAAGGATGCGTCCTACTTGTTCTTTGTATAATCAAACTTTATTACCTACCTGCTGAAAATAACCCAAAGTGTACTCAAATAAATGATATTTGGCAAACGAAAAAAAAAAAGAAATCTTTGAGACAGTGAGGCCAATTGTCAAATACAAACTAGTTTAGATCTTCTTAGGTCCTGGAAAATATTCTGGGATGCACATGGTAGGGTCCTGATTGTGTTGTGACAAAGAATATTAATTGACTAGATTAAAGAATGTTTTGGGACGAATATAAAATGTGCCATATGTTAACTGAATTGATGATATTAGTTTCTATGATATTCCCCACAAACACTCTTTTTAAACATATTCTTGGCTTGCAAAGTACACACTTCCAGTAAATTGCCAATGTTGTGGTTGATTGGAGTGGGAGTTTTATCCAACTGCAATGTTCATCAAAGAAAACTGACATAAACCAAATATATAAATACAAATGAATGATAACAGATCTATAAGCTGGTACACTACAGCCACTAAACACAGGAAGAAACGTAAAATTGCTCACACATTTCACTGTGTTAAGGTAGGATTTCTAAGGATCTAATGAATTTTAATTCTTTCATATGTATATGAAAGAATGATACAATGTGCAATCAGAGTTGTCAGCTAGACGTGAAAGACACACATATAAAATTTCTAGGTGTGTCTATAAATTGTCGAAACAGTAGATTGGCATTGGATCTATGAAATAAAAGGAAATGTGAATGAAAGTTGTATAGGATTAAGACCTGGGGAAAATTTTATAGGGAATAAGGGGAAGCTTGCGTAGCACAAAAGGCTCAGTCTTCCTGAGTAGAGACATATTTTGTAGCTGTCCTGCCCAGTGTCCACCTCGCTTTCCTCTACTTTTGGATGAAGAACTCTCAGCTACCATGCCTGACTGTGTGCCACCACACTCATCCCCACAGGGAAATAACGGACTAAACTTCAGGAAATGTAAGCAAACCTCAATTGAATGCTTTCTTTTTATAAGAATTGCCATGGTCATGGTGTCTCTTTGCAATAATTCAGCACTGATTAAGACAGTGAGACTACCTAGTAAACAATAAATTAGGAATGCAAACCAATTTAGTAAGAAATAAGTTTTCTAAATCCCCCAACAGTTCAAACTGATCATATTCTATTAACCAAACCAAGTCATCAGGTTGTAGGACATATAATGAAATGACTACTCACAGTCTTATAGAGGCTAAATTGCTGCATTGAAATTAAAATTTCCGATATAGTGAAGATATGAAGGCATGCTATGTTTAGGCTATATGATTGATACCAAATTCATTTTAATTTTGAGGAATAAATATTTTAAAATATTGATACTAAGTAAGAAATTCTTTAATTTTACCCAGTTTTTAGATGAATGTGAAGTTATTAGTGTATTAGAAATAATACATATTTTAAGTATTATTTATGCTATTTTCATTGGGCTAGGTCAGACACTCCTTATGATTTTTCCACAGCCATGTGTCTCTGATCTTCTTGTTATTACTTAAAAATATTTTAAGTAATCAGTAGGACAGATATGATCAAAGATGTGGTATTCCTCCCCCTAGGGAATATAATAACTTCTCTAAGTAATTGTTTTGAAATCTATGTAGGCTAGTAGCAACTGAAGAATGTTGAACACATTATTCAACTCTTAAGATTTTGATACAGTTGAAACTTTGCAGAAGGACTGGCGCGACTTGGGATATATTTGGCTAAAATAACAACTTGAAATATTACATGGGTTTGTTACATCAATACACTACTTCACTTTGTTACCATACTCTTGCTTCCTATCTGTGTGAACATGTTATTGTGCTTCCAAACCACAGACTCACTTCTGGAAGAATTTAAGTATTTCTAAAATTTCTGAAAAGAAAGATTCAGCTATAGAAAGTTGGAACCTTCTTATACATAATAAGAAGACAGGATGAATCACCAACCAGAGAGCTTGCATGGTACTGACCTAGGTCCTCTGCATAAAAAGTCACATTTGAACTGCTTGGTCTTCCTGTGGGCCTCTTAACAGTGTGAGCAGGACCTGACTCTGACTCTGTTATCTGCTGTTGGGACCCATTCCTCCTATTGGGTTGCCTAGTGCAACCTTAATAGAAGAGGAGGTGTTTCGTATTATTGAAATATGATGAAACCATGACTGGCTGATACAATTAGAATACCTGCCCTTTTTTGTAAGAGGAAGGAAGAGGAGTGGATGTGGGAGATGGGAAGAGGGAATTGTGGGATTGGAGGGTGGAAGGAAAAAGGCAATCAGGCTGGGAAAGATTAATTACTAATTAACTATGCAAAAATAAGAAAGGAGATTGCATTTCAATAACCTTTCTTATTGTCTTTGTAGTCTTAATAAGAGCTCTTAAATGGTAACTTCTCTATATACCTAAATTTCATATTTTTGGATTTTTAATATTGCTTCTAAGTGGAGGTCTTAGGTCTTCTTCATGTCTCCTGCATCTTTACCCAAAAATACTAGAAAAGCAAGTATATATTTCATTTATGCAGTCATTTTTTTTAAAAAATACTATTCTTTTCAAATCCACTTGAGAAGAAAAAGCATGATTAAAGATGATCCATGTATATTTGTTTTGTTTCCTTCCTTGGTTTCTTTGTTACACAAAATTGTTTGCAAGAACAAACCACATTCAATTAATTCAAAGCTTATACGAAATATTTTGCTAGGGTAAATTATCTTATATGTTCTTCAACATTTTCTGAAGACTCTAACCCTATAACATTTCCACAAGAATTGCATAAGCAAGCCCAACTCTGCATCCACCTACAGACAAGCTGCTTGGGTTTGTTGTAGCTATGCTACAAATAACTTTAAAGATAATTAAAATCTACAGCATTTGCTTCCCTCTACTCGTCTAGCAGGACTCATTTCTTGTGTTTAAATATGAAATTCCTAGATAATACTAAAGTTATCTTTGTAGGTAACTTACATATCTTTTAAAGATAAATATACTTTAATATCTGTTATTTTATATTGCTTCCAATGATATAAACATGTTAGATATTCATCTCTCACACATAAGCAAATTTATTTATCTGAACATAAAAATTCAATGTTGCAGGCTTATTAGATAGTTAACTATTAGATTGTTAATTATTATTGTTAATATGTTTAAAGATATTTTTCTTCAGTTGAACACTTTTGTAATTAATAATGTCTTTACTTTTTCAGGATATGTTGTACATCATTTTATTTACTCATTATTTAAATGGTCTTGCCAACTAGATTATTGTGAAATAAAGATATCAGTAATTGAATATTTTTATGCTGGTATAGAAGAAATCTTTTAGTGTTTCTATTTATCAATATACTCAGAATAAGTACCTATCAAATTTTCTGCTCTCACCACACAGAACTTACCTATTCATGTGGTTGAGACAAACTCTATTACTTAATATACACATTTGTAATGAGAGGGTTTTTTTTCTGAAAAAAAAAAAGTACTTTCCAGACTCTTGATGTTGGATTTCCCTCTGTAGGCTATGATTACTATTAATGAATAAAGAAACTGCTAGGGACCTATAGCAGAGCAGGACCGTAGCTAGGCAGGAAAAACTAAATTGAATGCTGGGAGAAAGAAGGGCAGAGTTGGAGAGAAGTCATGAAGCCATTACTAGAGACAGATGCCAGAACTTTAGCAAATAAGCCACAGCCACTTGTTGATACACAGAAAATAAAATTTCGTTAAATTAATATATAAAAATTAGCCAATAAGAAGCTAGAGCTAATGGACCAAGCAGTGCTTTAAATAATGCAGGTTCTGTGTGATTATCTCAGGGATAAGCAGCCTGGAACTAACTAGCTGCCTCCAAACTACAAATTGGCATTCACGTGGCCAACTAAAATCCACTTAAAACCTGAGAGGGCTTACAAAGGAATTTTAGACATTTTAAAACAAAGTTTAGCTACATTTATTTTCCTATGTTAAAGTTAAAACCTTCCTTTTTATTTAAACAGGAAAGGGAAGGTGATGTGGGATTCCCCACTGTATTCTGTAAAGATCATTGGTTAATAAAGAAACTGCTTTGGGCCTATAACAGAGCTATAGGGTAATAGAGCTAAGCAGGGAATATTAAACTAAATGCTGGGAGAATGAAGGCAAAGTCAGAGAAGGGCCATGTAGCCCTGCCTGAGTCAGACCCTGATTGGAATCTTGCCAGTAAGCCACAGCCTCATGGTGATACACAGATTACTAGAAATGGGTTAAATTAAGATGTAAGAGTTAGCCAATAAGAAGTTAGAGCTAATGGGCCAAGCAGTGGTTTATTTAATACAGTTTCTGTATGATTATTTCATGGCTAAGTGGCTGGGAACCAACAAGTGGCCCCCTCCTCACTACAGACTCTTGGCAAGCTTGAAAATGCCATCAAATTAACACCTCAAGGAAGTCATTTTATCTCCTCACTGAATCACCACTGTATATAAATAATCCTCTTCCTTGAGGCATGTGCTTTAAAGTAATTCCAAGTTTTTCCACTGAATTCAGATACAATTTCCTTTTTAATCATCAGCACAAAAACTAAACAGAGATGGAGCTATCTTACCTAAGCAATTGAGGGCACTTCCTGTGTTCCCAGGGGACTCAAGCTTAGTTCCCAGCACTCACCGGGAACATTTTACAAACCAATTTAACTCCAGCTCCAGGTAATCCAGCATTCTCTTCTGAATTCTTTGGTCATTGTCACTCACACATACACAGACACAGGCATGCACACATAACTAAAATTACAGAAAGCCTTAAATCCGCATTGGTAAGGGAATGACATGTTGGTGAATGGGTTTTTCTTAACTGATTACTTTGTTAGGGTCTCTATATTTTCCTATGAGATGTTATGTTTCATTGTTTTGATTAAATTTTTACAATATTCACTACTTATAACATAATTGAAATGCTCAGCTATTATAAAAATTATAATGTATGAAGCTAAAACAACTCTTAAAATAATAGCCAAGTAAAATTTGGTTTACTGGTTGTGTGTGTAATACAATAATAATTAACATGATTATAGTTTTTTTATATTAGTTGAATAATTATTTTTTGATTCTGATGTAGTTTTGTTACATTCCTTTATTGAGAGTTTCATATATGAATCTTACATTTATATAACTATAACCCCACCCTTCCTTGCCCTTCCAAATTCTTCGTGTTCATTCCTTTCACTATCAAACTATTGACCTCTTCTATTATTATTATTTTATACACACTTAAGCATGTATGTGTGCATGCTTATGTGTGTGGAAATAAACTATTGAGCTCATTTAGTTCTGCTCATGCATGTGCATGTGTGTGTGTGTGTGTGTATGAGCACGTGCACACACACACACGTACGGACTTGTGCACTTAGGGATGACTTCTGATTAAATAACCTAACATGGTTCTTATTCCTGGAGAAGACTAATTATTCTTCTCTTACAAACAATCAATTAAGTGTATCTATTCATCTAGGGTAGGTCTTGTATGATTTTTCCTTATTCACATTTCCATGTCAATTGAATTGCCTTTTTCAGGTCTGTTTTATGCAATCAATCATAGGGTCAGGTCCTTGTCATATATATAAGACACTGTTTCCAACACATGTCCTAGTCCTCTGGCTTTTACAAGCTTTCCACCCACTCTTCTACAGTATTCCCTAAGATTTAATGTAAGAGTTTCCATTGTAGATGTATCAATTAATGGGTGGCACACTATGATAGGTCATGCACTGTATTTTAACCAATGTAGATTTGTGCAATGATTGTTAAAAGGAAGTTTCTTTGAGGAGGAGCCAGAGATACACTTATATGTGGATATAAGGACAGGTCCCGCAAACAAAGTTGGGAATTATATTTTTTAGGCCACTAGCAATAATAAGTTCTCTTCAAAATTTCATAAGATCCAGAGTCACAGGTCATTGACTTAATGTCCAGTGCTAAGTGTGCATTCCTGCTATTGAGTGTGATTTATGACCTATTAGGGAGCTAATGGTTACCCCTAAGATACAAGTGCCACTATTGCATTCTGGGTCTACTTGGCCTTGCTGGTAATTGTTTCAGATTGTAGGATAAGCATCCAGGAATGTCTACTGATTACTTTTTTGCCCATGAAAGCTTGAATAGCAACTTTGAATCGTATAAGATGTAGTCCTCAGTGAAGAGGTTTCTGAGTCAGTTTCAGTTCTGTTCTTCCAAGCCCTGGGTCTGAGGTATGTGGTGTCATCCCTATTATTGGCTTCAATGAAGTGTTTTGTCTTTCACTTTTATATATTACACTATGTCACACACATAATTTTTGTTGAGCTTTATTGCTGAATTTCACAGTATGTGTAAAATATGAAATCTATCACATAAAAAATAAAAGTATAAAATCTATCACATTCTAAAATACTTATCATTGTACTGAAATATAAGTGGGTTTAACCCTTATCAAAGTTGTTTCTTTTCATAGTTCACAATAGCCATTGACCAGTCACCAGCCAGTCCAAATGATAAGAACAACTGATCATGTGGTACCCAACACCAATTTATACATCTATAAGGTAACTCCAGGCTTAGGGGACGTAATGGAGGAGAGTGAAGAAATATTATAAGATCCAAAAGACAGGAGCAGATGCAGGAAAATAGTCTCTTATATGTGACAGGAATGTTACACACAGATGTCAGCGATATGATGTCTAAACAATACCCGAAAACTGACAGCATAATTTGGCATTCTAATATGGATGACAGAAAGTACAAAGGCACACTCTTAGTTTAAGAAACTTATAGAAAATTAATGGCTGCTAAGAGAAGGAGAATCAGTATTCTGTAAATATTATCCCTCTAATAGATAGTAAAATCTTAAGTGGTCAGCCCCAAACACATATTCGTATAATCAGCACTACATGAACACACACACACACACACACACACACACACACACACACACACAAGTGTGTGTGTATGTGTGTCTATATATGCAAAAATAATAATTATAGAATAAAGACAAATAAAGGTCATACATTATAGAGGGCATGGGCATGGAACGTTTTGGAAGAATGAGAGAAGGAGGAAATGATGCAAAACATCAGTCAAATATAAAATATATTTTCAAAAATATATTTAAAATAAAGTATAGATTTATATTTTACATATTGTAAATTTTATAAGAAAAAAGAAAATATCAAAATCTATACTGATATAATAGAATATCCTTAGAGTGAATGAGAGCAAAGCTGGCATAAGAAAAAAATATAACAAATTATTGTCACCTACATACTTTGAGAAACTTTGAAAACACTCTTCGCAATTTGCTATTTTCTTATATTATATTAGCTTACATTCATTAATTGTAAAAACAAAGTGTTTTCATTTCCTCGGACTGAAATTACTATATGCTTGTGTTTATTGTTTCTTATTATTTCACTTTTTTTGGTAAAATCTGGATATTTTCTTATTGTTTCATGATCTCTGTATCACTCTCCATACCTCCTCTTCCTCCTTTCCTCCCCCCTCTCTCTTTCTCTCCTTCTCTTCTTTTCTTTCTTTCTCCCGTGTGTTCATGCATGTGCATGTGTGTGTATGTGTGTTCTACTTGGTACTGAAGTATTGAATTTACTGCACTATCAATTCTAAGCAAACACTTTACCAGTTAACTATTGCCTAGTAAGAAAGAACATCTCAATAAAAGGGAGATATGGTGTCCAGGATATTTAGAAGCTGATAAGAAATCCTCTGAGATCTCTACTGAGAACACCAGGAAGAATACAACTGATCTCATCGAATTTAGGGAGCAGAAATAAATTTGGACTTTTAAATGTAAGCAAAGACTGGCTTTTTTTATTAGTCTTTTCTAAGCAAAATAGTGACTCCTGATTTTAAGAAACCTCAAGCTCGAAAGTAAGTGTTGTCATATATATCTGCATTTACTTTAGAAATTGATGTATGAAGTTGTGAATATCACGTGTTTTTCATTCCTGAAGTATCTGTTTTCACAGATTTAGATACCTTCTGATATGACATGTTTTGTCACTTCTTTTCCTGAGTATTTAAACACTGTTTCTATTTGCAATCTCTTATTATATAACTTCTGTCTCATTTCTGTGTTTATATTTTGTTTATTTTCCAATGGTTGGTCAAATTGAATAAATTTTAGAAAAAACTATATGGACTTTTCATTGTGTTGATTCTCTATAAATATTTCCTCATCCTGTGTTTGGTGGACTAAAAGAAAAAAGAATTGAGTCACCTATATACTGTCAGACAGTGCTACACTCAAGATAGTTCTCTTTGCAAAAGTCATCTCTGTGGACAGTACTTTCTTTTACAGTATTTTCTTTAGCTGTTCTGGATGAAAGACTAGTATTGCTGTTGTGCCTCTTCTTCCCTGACCTCTCGACTTTACTTTCTCTACTTTAGTTAGAAGCTTCCACAAAATTTCACTGTGTCTTTTACTTTACTCTTCATCATTAACCTTTTGCGTTGGCCTTACTATTTTTTGATTCTTTTATCTCTAAGGCTACTGTTTGTAAGAATATTCCCCCAAGAATATTTATTGCTTCATCACATTTGTGGTATCTTTTAACCAAAATGTTGGCATTATTGTTTCAGCTTTTCTTATTATCTTAGCCAAAGCATTTTCCTACTCCATGCAACTCCAAAAAAATAAACAAAAAAAAGAAACTGTTAAAGTTCATTAACTTTGAACTACTGTCTTAATTATAAACAGTGTTTATAAAGATGATTCACATGCATTATGACTTATAATTTGCTATTTTTTAGAGTAGTAATTCTTTTCTTAGTAATTACATATAGGCTGATGTTTTGCATCACAAGATTTAGTCAATTTTAAACAAATAATCTAAAGAATTATAAGACAACAGTGTTTTAGGCAAACAATTAACAATGTCATTTTATACTGAGTAGAAGTTGTACATGACTTAATAATTAAAAAAACTTTCTGTTAGTGGAAGACATATTCCATTTCTTCCCTGATGCACAGGAAATATGGCCTTTTCCTGATTCACAGAACTGGTTTTGGACCACTACTAAAAGATAAGCAAGATGAAAGAATTTAATATTCAAGATTTATAAGTAACATACCAACAATGAATTTAGACTTCTTAAAAATTAATTAATAAATATTCATGAGTATGAAAACATCTTAGTATTCTAAATGTTTTAGAATCTTGGCTTTTTTTTTTGATTTTTCGAGACACCACCTTAGAAAAAAAAAAACCTTTGCTTTTGCTGTTGCTGCTAGTTTCATATTTTTAATTCCTTAACTTTTTAATAATTTTGCAATGTTTCAACTTTATTTGTGTTAATAAAAATTGACCTGTAAAAAGTTCCATAATCCAAACAAAAATTATGCACAGTGGTTGTATCTCCAATAAAACAAGATTTATATTAATTTTTTAACAAGGAACTTAATTTGATATAATTTGAATAAGTCTACATTTTAAGTATTTTAACTGAATATGAAAACATGAAATAAAAGAGTACAAATGACATACATGATGTTTATGTGAATATTTTGAAAGTGTTTAACAATACTAAACTTAATATTTACATTTTAATGAAACTTAACAAATCTCACATAATAATGAAAACAAGAAATTTAGAAAATGTTACAAGCAAGTACATTATATAAACTGAAATTATTAGGAATAGGACCTTTAGACAACAAGGCTACTTATTACCTTCTTCAGTGTAGTTCTATCAACAAACTTCCTTAAAAACAAGAACTTAAAATGTAGGAGTGATTTGAAGATAGATAAGTATATAGGTCTTTATGATATTTCTCACTAGAATATAAATGATGAGAAATTTATTCTTACTTGGCATCTATTATTTCTAATTTGTTCAAAGGAATCTCATTCTACATGGAGTGACTCTGTTATGTAATTTGCTAATCTAAATCCCACAGATTTTCTTTCCTTTTATTATTTATGGAACCTAGATTATAACAGAAATTTTATGAACTTTGACAAACTAAAATAAATAATTCAGATGAAAAGCAAACAAGACTAAAATAGAGCAAGTATCTTTACATTACAAACCAATATTCATCAATGTGCAATTTTAAGCTGTGGTGAAAACAAGTTTTGTGTTTCATTTGTATTATTAGATATTTTATATCAGTTTTGTATGTTTTGTGAGTCTCATTTTTGAGTATATCTTCAATGA
This sequence comes from Microtus oregoni, assembly GCF_018167655.1. Classification (NCBI taxonomy): domain Eukaryota; kingdom Metazoa; phylum Chordata; class Mammalia; order Rodentia; family Cricetidae; genus Microtus; species Microtus oregoni. Next base: position 16,212,290 of record NW_024543080.1, on the reverse strand, counting down.
ACTATGACCTAATTATTTTATAAGTTGTCACTGGAGTCAGTGAGCAACAGCCATGTTTTCTACTTTTGTTTGATGTTTAGGTTCCACTTGTCTTTATGAATTACTGTTTTTTTTTTCAGCCAGAACTTCCTATCAACTATTAGGCATGCCAGTTTGTCTTTAATCTTTGACCATTTGCAGGAAGTTTTGATTTTTGTTAGGTATTTATTTATTTATTTATTTATATCCAAACCATTATTTCAGAGTCGACAACAGGTGTAGATAAGATAGCCTAACAAGAACTTCCTAATTATTTATAATAAACACACATAATTTGGTCTTTGTAATGAATAAATACTTTTTTTTCTTTTATTTTTTTTTTCTTTTCGAGTCAGGGTTTCTCTGTGGTTTTGGAGCCTGTCCTGGAACTAGCTCTTGTAGACCAGGCTGGTCTCGAACTCACAGAGATCCGCCTGCCTCTGCCTCCCGAGTGCTGGGATTAAAGGCGTGTGCCACCACCGCCAAGGAATACTTTTTTTCTAGATATGTCTTTGGTTTTTTTTTCCTTTATAAGCCTAAATCATACAAAGTTTGACACCACAAGCATCTCTGTATGAGTTGAAAATTAGTTATATGCATTAATTCTGTTTGCTGTACAAACTTCATTCATGGTCTTATTAGTTTCATAGATATCAGTGATTCGTTCCAGAAGTAATTGAGTTAAGGGTAACCTACATTATTCACTGACAAACTGTTCCTTAATTTATTTGTAACCATCGTCAAGAAAAAACAATACAGAACACAATTCTTTGGATAGTGCTCTGGTTGCTACTACACAGCCACCTTGTGAAAATACAGAGAATAATGACATGGCTACTAATTTCTGAATATTCTAGATCTTTGATAAATTAAAGTAATGAGCTGACATTCAAAATCTGAGCTCAAACTTTGTCTTGGAAAGAAACCTATGGGGCTTTATGACTTCTTAAAATGAAGTTTTTCCTCTTTGATTATGCAAAGGTAAGTCTGATAACACAAGAAAAGAATGTAACTATTGTTACATATGCCTTTAGTGAAAGACGTTGTTCTGAAAGAATAAAAATCCTCAAAATAACATGAATTATTAAAAGCATGCTTTCTTGAAGTTGAATGCTTGATACCATAAATTATCTTGAGAGAATTCTGATATGTAATTTTACTATGTTAAAGCCAAACCTTCTTTTTTATTTAAACAGAAAAGGGAATTTGATGTGAGAAGTCCTTCTGTGTATGTGTTGCTTTTGTTGGTTAATGAATAAAGAATTTGGCTTGGCCTGTGATAGTGGAGAGAGGAGCTAGGTGGAAAAAACTAAACTGAATGATGGGAAAAAGAAGGTGGAGTCAATAGACACCATGTAGTTGCTAGAGGGGAAAGATGTGATCTGCCAGCTGGAACCTTGCTGGTAGGCCACTCATTTGTGCTTAAATATAAAATAATGGAAATGGATTAATTCTAGATGTAAGAGTTAGCTAGCAATACGCTTTAGCTACTGGCAAAGCAGTGATTTAAATAATATAGTTTCTGTGTGATTATTTTGGGTCTGAGCACCAGAAACAAACAAGCGGCCTCCACCAACAAAGGCCAAGTTCAGTCCTATGCAGGCTTTCTAGCTACTAATCCAGTCTGTGATTTCCTATGGTCCCAGGTTAGTGGTTTCTATGGTTCCCTTGTGATAATTTTGACCTCCTCATTCTTAGAATCCTTCTTTCCTCTCTTTAACAGGATTCCCAAAACTCAGCCCTGTTTTTGGCTGTAGATCTCTGAATTTGTTTCTGTTAGTTATAGATAAAAGTTCTCTGATGACAGTTGGGGTAGTTACCAATCAGATTACAGGAGATAACAGGATAGGGCCAGTTTAGGCATTCTCTTACTATTGTTAGAAGTCTTCTCTGGGGTCATTCCTGGGGATTCCTGGAGTTTCCCTGGCATCCGGCTTCACCCTGGGCCAGAAATGCCCCCACATCAAGGCAAACTCTTTCATTACTCTTCCCCTTCATCCTGTCCCTTATGAGTTTATCCTGAGCCTTCATGTTTCCCCATTATTACCACCTCATCCACACCCATAACCTCCATATCTCCACCCATGCCCATGTCCAGTTTACACATGAGATCTCTTCAATTTTCTTTTTTTGAGAAACTTGTACAGCTACTTCGGAATTCAATATGGTGGTTACTCAGAAAGTTGGGAATCAATCTACCTTAAGATGCAACAATACCAATCTTGGGCATATACCCAATACGATGCTCAATCATACTACAAGGATACTTTTCAGCTTAGTTCATGGTAGTGTTATTCATAATAGCAAGAACCTAGAAACAATCTCGAAAATTTCAGCCAAAGGATGGACAAAGAAAATGTGGAACATTTGCACAATGGAGTATTACTCAGCTGTTAAAAAAATGACATCATCTAGGCTGTGCTGGCACTTAGGAGACAGAGGCAGGCAGATCTCCCTGAGTTCTAGGTTAGCCTAGTCTATAAGAGCTAGTTCTAAGACAGGCTTCTTAGCTACAGAGAAACCCTGTCTCAAAAAAAAAATAAATAAATAAATAAAAAAGTGATAACATCATAAAATTCTCAGGCAAATTTATAGAATTAGAAAAAAAATCTTTCTGAGTGAGGTTATCCAGAACATGAAGGAAATTTCGTTTCTTAATTGCAAAGAAAATCATGGAATGGTAACTCTCTGTTAGATAGGTATTGAACTTCTGAATGGGATATATTATTTTTCCTTTATTCCAGACATCAGCACGTCTTATATATCATCTGATTTTCTAAAAATGTGTTTTTCTTATATTTTCACTCTTTTGAGAGGAAAAAAAACTCCTTAATTTATATTAAAACTACAAACTAAAACATTGCAAAACTTTCTACAATGAAGTAACTGGAGTTCAAAGAGGTCAACACAATATGCATAACTTTCCCTTAAGCTTAAATGAAATGTTGGCATTAATCTTTATAACCAGCCTGGTAGTAGATTATTAATTCAAAGGGCACTTTTTATTAGAGATTATTATTCAGAATTACCATGCTTTCCTAAAGATGGTGTTAACACATTGCTTGTTCAAATTTAGACTTCTAAATGATTTGGTCAGTATAGTTCTCAGCCAAACTAGTAAAGTAAATGAATGAACAAATGATAAAGTAGAAGAAACAATATTCTCTAATAAGATAAGTTTCCTATGCCATCTTTCACCTTTCTTGAGGAGATGGAAAGTTTTTGTTGTTAAAATCAGCTTCCCTTTTGTGTCTACATGTGAACACTAGTTTTCATTAAGAAAGAAGAGGCATAAAAACCATCCAGGTATGTTTTTATAGCAGCAGAATTAGAGCTAATCATTCAGTATTGTTGAAATAAACATTTAAAATGGACAATTTTGTATACTGTGAATAGAATAAAATTATCCTTTTCATTTCTTCTATTCATAAAACTGAACTACTTAAAAACACATTTTCCAAAACAGTATACAGTTCAAAAGAATTCTGACAGCAACATGCTTCTGTATTCAAGCCTCTGTGCTGAAAAAGGAAAAGGAATGCCTCTGGCTTCTTGACAGTGTCAGTCCACACATCGTAACCCTCATAGTAAAAAGATCTGCATGCAATGTGAAACTCTGTTGTAAATAAAAAAAAACTGAATCAATAGGGTTAAAAAATTTATTTTAAATAATCAAATAGAAATCACATTAGATGATGCTAATTTAGCATTTTTAATCAATAAAATACATTTCAAGACAGATGTGTTGATTTTGTATTAGGCTTCAATATATGTTTTATGAGCACAGCCTTTACTAAGCCAGATGCAGGCCAGAAATAAGCTCAAGGTCAAGCTTAGGACTCCACTGACATTCTGTTTCTCCAGTAAGTCTGAGCCACTTCTACAGAGACAATATCTTCCCCCTCTGGGTTCCCCAAGTGCTCTTGATCTTTCCCATTTGCTTGCAAGTTAATCATGCAAAGCAGGATAACATTTATTTGCATCATGCCACACTAATTTAATTTATTTGTGTGTTTTGTTTCACCAAATAAATTGTTAAGCTTCCAGATGGCAATGAGTTTTCTTCATTTTGCTAACATGGTATCATGTTACCTATTTTGTAGCTTGTGATCCATTTCATGTCCGCTTTGAACTACCTATGCACAGAATCATTATTTCTTTTCTTGCTTTCCTCCATGTCACCATGTTTCTGCAAATTATAATATCTGGTACAATTTTTAATTAACTATTTTATATGAAATATTAATAATTACTTACTTGAATATTTGAATCTTATTTTTTTTAGAAAAATGCCTATTGAATTCATGATAGTTGTGCATTGTTTGTGTAACTTAACTTAAAAGGTTAACATCATGTAACTTTTCTATTTCTTTAGCATCTCCTCAGATTCCCTATGTATTTTGAGGTAAAATCTCTGCTATCACCTGCTCTCTGATGTTCAATATTTAGTACTACCTTGTCATTCTCTGCGAAATTTCTTCACATATACTTATATATATTTTACAACACATGCCATCTGTTGTGTGATTATTACATTACTGTGTTCCCCTTGTGTTCTGATGACATTTTAAGCAAGTGCTTCATTACATCTCTGTCATGTTATCATGGATTTGGCACATCAGAGCATATGCAACTTGAAATTTGCTTGCATTTTTTCTTTTTTGATTGATTTTATTGAGCTATATATTTTTCTCCATTCTGCTCCCTTTCTCTCCCCTACCATTCAGCCCTCTGCCATGGTCCTCATGGTCCAAATTTACTCAGGATATTGTGTCTTTTTATACTTTCCATGTATATTAGATCCATGTATGTCTCTTTTAGGGTCCTCATTATTGTCTAGGTTTTCTGGGGTTGTCATTTGAATTCCTGGACACCAGTTGATAGTTCTGTTTGGAGAGGCTTAGGGGGTGTAGTCATTTTGGTGGAATAACATCATTGGTTATTAAAGAGAACTGTCCTGGGTTAGAGATTCATGTCACTTCTAATCTGCACTTAATATTTTGTCTTCCGTTCACTATGTAACTTCTCATCTTTCAGTTCAAGTCACTTCCCTGCCATGAGGGGAGCTTACCCCTCTGGAACCATAAATCCAAACTAAGCCCTTCCTTCTACAAACTGCATGGGTTGTGGAGCTTTATCACAGTAACAGAAAATAATAGAAGCAGAAGCTGCTACCAGAAGTCAAACGTTGCTCTGCAGCTGACCATGCTGAATTTGGAGGATCATTGAAGACTTCAAAATTTGTACTAGAAACGTCTTTGAACAGAAAGTCATGAGAGGCCACTGTGTTAATCTGTAAAAGTGAACGCCAAGATGTTGTCGGTGCCAGAGATGTGACTATGTTTCAAGAAAAGTTGAATACAGAGATTAGAAACAGATAAACAGATACAAATATATTGGGGAGAACCATCTATGCATTTGACAATGGACATGGAACTAGAGGAATTGGCATTGTTCTGCTGGGTTTCATCTTATTTTCATTGAGTATTTCCTCACTATGCTTCCATCTTCTCTTTTGGAACAATAACACATGTTCTAGATCATTATAGGTTGGAAGTAAGGTATTTATCTTTTTTTTTTACCTTGATATATAGTTAAGAGATCACTTTGAGTCCCAGAAAAATATTGAACTTTGAAAAAGTAGTGAAACTGTAAAATATTATATATACTTATGAAGTTTTTGAAGTTGTTATAAATGTATTTGTCATTATGAATGACCATGAGATTTAGGGGTGCCCAGAGTAGAATGTGGTGACTTGAATGATAAATGTCATTCATAATTCAGGAATTTGAAAACTTGGTTCCAAAATTGTACTGTTTGGAGAGGCTTAGAAGTTTGGTCTTGCTGGTGGTGTGTCTTGCTGGTGGTGTGTCTTGCTTTGGTCTTGGTAGTATGGCATACGGGAGGGCTTTGGGAGTTTCAAAATTTATGTCATTTATTCTGAATATTTTGCTTCCTCCAGACATTTATAGATGTGGCAACTCTCATCTGTAGTGCCTTCCACTTTGCCGCAAACACAGATGATTACCCTCTGAAACAACATTTCTAAATAAGCCCTATCTTCTGTAGATGTCTTTTCATGGCATTTTTTCAAAGCAATAGAAAGGTAATTGATAGATTTGATGAACTGTCTTTTGAATTTACATTAACATATACCAAAATAACTTAGATATTTGAATGTCTCAACAATTTGTAATTGATGAAGTATTGAGCAACTCTAGTTTGCATGGCAAGTAAGACAATATGGGAATTCACCCTAAGTATCATAAACTTACAGAACTTGAAGAGATAGCATCAAAAAGAATACAAGTTGTGTAGGTTCACCTTCAGGCTCATAAGCACTTTAAGCCTATAAGGAAATATTTTTGTGTCATTATATATAGGTTGGACAGATAGGTGCTTTCCTAAAAGTAGAAGTAAAATATTGTCCTCTTCAGGAAAATTGACTTCATGTGGTACGAAGGAGACACTGAACCTAATTATGTACTATATTTACCACCCAGGCACATTTAAGTCTCTTTTGATATTGAGTGAATAAAAAAATAGAAAAAGGTGTACCAGTAAACATTAAACCAACAGCATAATATAGCAGGATTAGGGACAAACACCTTTGTAGCATATTAAATAAATATTCAAGTAATAAAACATCTCTCAGGTTATTGAGTCAAGAAGAGGAACATACATGGATAGCTATAGAATGAATACCCTGGAAGGTTTATATTTTCCTTTCTAGGTTGAGTGAACAGTAGTAACTGAAAACAGATTAAAAAAAAATATTGTGAAGCAAGTTCACACTTGAACCTAGCAAATATCACAAGGTGAGAATACTCAGTATAAATTGGGAATCAGATTTCAAATCTAATGCACCTTGCCTATGATACAGCCTCCCTTTGATATGTATTGTTAGCAAGTACGTCTTGAATTTAAAAACACTGAGGTGGTTTTATTTTGTTTGGTTTTGTTTTGTTTCAAACTTGAAATCACAGTTTCTAAGCAATGCATTTTCATCCAGTGCCCTTCAGTCCTTACATTTGTCTTTCCTGCTGCTTTCATGGTCTTAATTATCTCATACGGTCCTTCCATGTAGTCCTGTTTCACTTCTGTCTTAAACTTTACAATTTTTTTCCAGAGGTTGGTGATGCTACTGAGCACACTGTCCTTTGCTCTAAATCCCATTTAATTTGATGTCAATGTGCATGTGCATACACTTATGTAATAAACTTGAAATGTGATTCTCTGGTAATTTCTCTGGCTTTTTGGTATGTTGTACTATGGCATTTTACAGGAAACAGAGAATCTTATGACTTCAACTAGTTTCTATTCCAAAAGAGCAAATGAAACTCTGCTTGATTTGCTTACAAATATTCAACTTATGGCTTGATTAGATTCTTTTGTGATTGTGGTTTTTACAAGGAAAGCGTGGGTTTAATACTTAAATTAAGCATACTTCATACATTCAAGAAGTCATGTGATAACATGAATTTCGCTGTGTTTCAAATAACATGAACTCCTACCATACAAGAAGAATTTTCAGGATAGAGTAATAGAGAAAATGTGATCACAGCATTACCCCCATAGTACTCATACCTTATTCAAGTATTTTCCTAAAATAGAAATCAATAGTTATATGATATTACCATAAATTGTCAAAGGGTATAGTGGTCGAATGAGGTTGTATCATTGTAATTGCTATATTGTCTGAACAATTAACTGATTAAAAGAAATGTAAAGAAAATAATTTTACTGGTTAAATTAACTTTTAAGAATGTAGATGATATCTTTACATTAATATAGCTATGTAGCTTGCATTACTTTAATTTATGAAGAAAATACATGTAACCCAGTATCTAATAACTCAATGTATGATTGCACTTTATAAAATGAATCATTTAAAATGTCTTTTTTGCTGTCTTTGTGTTTTCAAATTTTCAGTTCAAATTTATCCACAATCATAAAGAGTGAAGAGAGGTTCCTTTCACACTTAATGCTAAGCTCCTGATCTAATAAACTTTATTTTTATGATACTCTTCATGTCATCTGATTACAAGACAACTAAACATTCTCATAGAATTATATCTGTTAATAAGAAAAAGTCTTATTGTATGTGTGTGAGAGTGTGCTAATGATAGGAACATATTATAATTATGAGTGTATATAGATAATGCAAATGTTATGACCCATATTATATAAACAGTGAAATATTCTAACATTAGAGGGAGAACATTGATTTTGGTTAGTTGGGTACATTTGTGCGACCTTGGTATGGGAGAAAAAAAAAAGCAGAGCACTGTGACAACATTGGGAATTGTTTTTACCTTTTCTCTTTTAGGGATCATAAAGTCTTGCTCTGCTAATCATTCAAAGCTTGAAAATGGCCTCATACACCTCATACACATTTTCAAGTTGATATCTACAGACTTTCCCAGTGCTTGGTTTTCTACCAGTCATTCCATCATCCTAGAAAACAGAAATTCTCTGTGAAATGGTTTTGATGAGCGTCTTTGAGTAAGGCAGCAAAACATTTACAGATGGAACATTGTAACAGCATAGGAAGTACGCTTTGAACACATCAGAGGAATAGTTTTCAGATGTCTTGAGTATATCATGCTACATTTATTGAAAAATAATGCATCTGTACACGTGGATAATTTTATAAAAAATGTTTGTCTTGCTTTAATCTCAGAAATAGTATTAATTACTAGTGAATCTAGGAGGTAAATCTTGAAATATGTCTCATACACAGTTATTGCTGATGTTTAGAGAAGGCATCGCTAACTATACATATATAATATGCATATATGCATAAATCTCTTTTTAAAGCCACTTTTAGACATTGCACATTGTGGCTGTCTTCATTCATTTACTCTATTTATTTTATGCAAACCAAATGATCTTAGACAGATGTGACTCCTACACAAACATGCTGTTCTTTGTCCTTAAGAAGCAATATTGACATTCCACTATGAAAACAGTTAGTATTTCATTTATGTTTTGATTTCCATTTATAAAGAAGTAGACCAGGAGTTTAAATAATGACACGCTTTATTTTATTTTTTCTGTTAAATTCTTAAATATACTGAGTAATTTGTGATAGTTTAAACAGAGATACCCGCACAGTTTCATATATTTGAAACTCCAGTTGGAAGAACTATTTGAGAAGACCTTGTGGTTGGAGGTGTACAACGAGGATGTGGGCATTGGGGTTGCAAAATCTTCAATCATTCTTAGTGTCCCTCTTTCTCCTGCTGCTTATAGATCAATATGTGAACTTTCTGTTACTGTTCCAGTTCAGTGCCTACCTTGCTGATGCAGTTATCCCCATCATGAGAATCATGAATTCCAACTCTGACACTATGAGTTCCATATAAATTCTACATCCTGTAGACTTCCTTGTTTATGGTGTCTTATCAAAGCAATAAAACACTAAATAAGACATTTTTAGATGAGTCTTCATATAAAAGATACATATTGTAATTGTATATTTCAATGTAGGCAATCCAATATAGAGAAGATAGTGATGAAAACAGCCAAATACTAAAGACAGTCTCAGAGCATATTAAATAAAATCTCTTAATTTTAGTTCAGTAAAAGTTACATCATATAGAAAATGTATTTTTAATATTTTTGATGTTGTTTTGCTGAACAGAATTTCATCACCGAATCTTGCTTTCTATCTTGTTAAAATTATCTGTTATCTGGCTACATTGGTTTCCTATGTCTTTAACAAATGGACAAAAAAAGTAGCTTTAATCAGAGGAAGTGTATTTTCCCATGCCTACAAAGGCTAGAGGACCAAAGTTAGTATAGAGCTCCTACAGAAGGGCCCTAGGAAGATTTTTTTGTCCCTCCTACCTTTTGGCAGCCCAAGATGATACTTCTATCAACGAATGTATATTCTCTGTTTCCAACTTATGAATTATTCTTGATTTTGCTTTAGAGTCAACCTGTTTCTTAACAGAATAGTAGCCTTGGACTAAGTGCTACCCTAAACCCAAGATTATTTCAAATGGGCATACTTATAACTTTAACCCCCAAAAGTGTGACAAATAGAAAATGCAGAAGTGCTGAGAAACGTAAGAGCACAGTCCATCAGGCACAGCCAAAATACACTCTATCTTGGGATTTTGCCAGCTCAACTACATTATCCTTTCATTCTTTTTTTTTTTTTTTAATCCTTGAAATTTTGAGAATATTTTATGTGTTTTTCTTTCCACATTTCCTTTTATTCTATTTATTTTATTGCTTTTATTTCTTTAAAACAGGATTTTACTAGCAGAGCAGGATGGTCTTGAGCTAACAGAGAGTCTTCTGAATCTGTCTACCTCGTAATAGGACTAAAGGTGCTTGTCACCAAGCCTGGCTCCAATTTATACACATAATTTTAAGTAAGGTTGTATAAAACTGTTTCCACCAAACCAATTTTTGTACAATATTAAATTAATGGATATGGAAACTGTATAGTTTTATAGAGTTTAGCAAATGTTAGGCTGCTGGTACCTGTAATTGATTTTTATGTCATAGTTTTACTTCATTGTGCAAAACAAATCACCATAGCTCTGATTTAATGTTATTTAAGTAAGTGAATAACTAAGCTAATGTCCTCCTATTTTTGGTTAAAATTTGTTCTGTATTTTCAATATGTACGCCATGTATATTTATCATTCTCACTACCTACCCACTCCCCTATCCTTGACACTGACCACAAGGGAAAATCAGACCTCAAACCCAATCAGAGAGTAGTTGTATATTTCTACACTGATATTACAAATTTATACTAACACTCTCTTCAGAATTATCAAGAAAATCATGTTTATAATTTGCAAGTGAAAAACATTCTGCTGGTTAATTTGGATAAATAAAAGTCCATGAAAATTTCATGAACTAATAATTGTGGGAGAGTACTCATTCTTCAGAGAGTCAGTGTTTGGCTATGGGAACAAAGAAAATTAGCAAAACGAATTTGCAAATAAAAATGAGACTTATGAAAATAGGCAACGAGGCAATTTTACAAAAGAAAATAATCAATTACTAGGTTTTTGTTGCTGTTGTTGGAGTTCTAACAAAAAAGTGAATTTGGTAATAGCCTAAAATTTAGATGGAGTATTATTTCTGTGGAAAAAAAAATTAGTTTACAATTTTGAACCTTCAGTATCAAGACAGCAATTTCTAAAAGGAGTTAGGAGATAGAAGAGAATATGAGGTAATTCAAACTGAGTAAGAAAAACATGGTATACTACTAATAAGTGGATACTAAATATAACGCAAAGGAAAATGAGACTACTAGCTCCAGAGCTTGTAGTCCACAGCTACAGAGAAACTAGGTAATAAGAAAGACCAAAAAGCTACTCATATATAATTCTGAGAAGGGGAAATTGATGAGATCTCCTGGGAAAAATGGGGGTTAGGGAGAATGGTAGATAAAAAGTAATAGGTGATGAGAACATGCGATAGTTGAGTTGGTGGAGAACTGGATTAGGAGAGCAATGAATGAGGTATCTTAACAGAGAGAGCCACTATGGAGTTAGGCTAGGGACATTCAGGTGTTCGGGACATTCCCAGGAAAACACAAGATAGACCCCAGTTAAGACTCATTGCAATAGTGGAGAGTGTGCCTGAATTGGTCTTCCCTGTAATCGGATTGGTCAATATCCTAACTGGGATCATAGAGCTATCATCCAATCGCTGAAGGAAGCAGATGCAGAGATCCACAGCCACACAGCAGGCCAAGTTCTGGGAGTCCAGAAGAAGAGAGGACAAAGATTTTATGAGCAAGGAGGTCAAGACCATAATGAAAAAATGTGTAGAAGCCGGGCGGTGGTGGCGCACGCCTTTAATCCCAGCACTCGGGAGGCAGAGGCAGGCGGATCTCTGTGAGTTCGAGACCAGCCTGGTCTACAAGAGCTAGTTCCATGACAGACTCCAAAGCCACAGAGAAACCCTGTCTCGAAAAACCAAAAAAAAAAAAAAAATGTGTAGAGTCAGCCAAAACAAGCTCCTGGGAACTCATGAATTCTAGATCCACAGTTATTGAGCTTGTATGGGACCTATCAAGGCCCACTGCATGTTTGTGTAGCTTGGTTCATTTGAGGTGTCCCTGGCAGATGGACCAGATTCTATCTCTGTTTGAAGACTTGACTTTTGGAGTCCTTTTAATATGGTGGGATACCTTGCTCGGTCTTGATGCAGAGGACAGGGCCTTGGTCATGCCTCCACTTAATGTTCCAGGCTTTGTTGACTTCCCATGGGAGACCTTAACTTTTCTGAGGAGAGGATGGTGGTCGGGTTGGGGAAGAGAGGAGATTGGAAGGAGAGGGAAAGTGGTGATGGACCTAAAATAAAAACTTATTGAATGAGAAAACCCAGACCCAGAAAATCAAATATAATATGTACTTACACATAAATGGCTTTTAGAAATAAGGCAAAGCAAAACTAGCCTACAATCCATAATCCAGAGAACCTAAACAACAAAGAGGAACCTAAGAGAGACATACATGGATCTACATAGAAAGAAAAAAGTACAAGGTCTCCTGATGGTAGTGTGGGGATCAGGGAGAAAGTAAAAAAGGAACAAGGGAGGAAGTGAAGGGAGCGGAGGAAATGTATTACAAATTGAAACAATAAAAATTTCTCTTTCTAGACAACAGACAAAGACCACTACATAAAAGAGTTGTAGACCCCAGGCCCAACTGATACATCTGCAAATCACTCACACACCTGAGGATCAGGGAACATTACAGAAAATGTGTATGAAATAGAGAAGAAAGGAAGAAAGGCAGTAAGAGTCACAGGATCCATGTATTTGCTGTGAAATTGTGTCTGTTATTAACCCTGGAAGATTTACCTGTAAATGCTCAACAAACTATAGATTTAAAAATTAAAAAAAATCTTATGCATCTTGTTGTTTTGGTTGCATTTTTCTGTAACTCATAATTGTGAAAACCATTGAAAAGGTTCATAATCTGTCTTTGGAGTTAGACTTAGTTGTTAGTCACAGGGGTGTGTTAACCTCACCCAGGTCCTATGCACAAATACAGCAAACTAAACCACTGAGCCACCTCTCTAACATATAACTTTGTTCACATTTAAGAGGAACAAAATAAGCTATCAATATAGCTTATGACAACCATGCTAATATAGTTTATATTCTTATAGTTATTCTCATAGCTACAGGAATTGGCAATAGATACAGGAATTGGCAAAGAAATTATTTATTCCTTGGATTAACGACTAAAGTTTAGAGACTATAAACCAACTTAGTCAGAGTTGCACACCTTCTCTCTGGAACCTAATGAATTTTACTGAGAAATGTTTACTTAGACGTTTATGAGCAAAATAATGAAAACAAAATTTAGATTTTTAATAAATCATTAAAAATATCAGAAGTATCTGAAACAGTTACATAAGCTCTCAGAGTGGATCACTATATTTTAAAAATCATACAGAAACAGATAATTAGAATGTGCTTTAATTTATTCAACATTAAAAATAAATGTATAATACAGAGAAGATAAAAGGAAGCTTATCTAGTCCTTACTATGTACAACATAAGTCGTTTTATTTTAATGTCTTCTAATATTACAAGAAAAATTTCTTACTAAATTTATCTAATTGTTTCTAATAAATTGAGACAATTTGTTGAAACACAGTACATTTACAAATCTGGTACTTTTCATGTCTTAATTATGACAGAATGGACTCAGAAAACAAAACTATCCTTTTTCAGAAATTAGTTTTTCATCCTTGGATTGATAGTCAAATTAAAATATGAAAATTATATATCAATATTATTGAATAATTATTCCATATTCAATGCACATACATAGATTCAATATATATAGTATATTAATTAGGTGCATAATGTTTTAAATATTTTTAAAGTATCAATATAAAATAGTTTTACTTTAGAGACTCAAATCACTGTGTATATCTACTTGCATAAGCTTTTTGAATGATAAAATTCAAAATGAGTGACTCCGAATGGGAGCTAAATGTGCTTTGAGTAGAATCCATTATTGAAAGCATTATTATCATACACAGTGCTTGCCCATTTAATAATGAAGGAAAACTAAATGGCAGGCTGCAGTGGAGGGTGGCCACAGCTTTAATGACTGTAGGCAAGTGCTTTCATAATCCTCTGTGAGAATAAAAGGCTAAGTACTGAAGGAGAATGCCGTTGACTTGAACTAGCTGTGCATGATGACAAAGTACTAGATCACAGTGTTCATACACACCCCCTTTCACTACTTCTCCTTCCTAGTTCAGAATGTTTGTCTTATAACTTGGGAATCTTCCCCACAGCACACACTCAGCTGTCGTTTTATGCTTAGTAAATCTATAACCTTTTTTACTTTTTCCATCACATATATAACCATAGTTATATAGACACATAGGTCTGGTAAATGTAAGCATACAGGTATTCTATATCACTGCAATGTCTTTAATTATATAGTTATATATCATGTATATGTATAGAAATATATTTTTGTACTCTTCTTCCTTCGTTTTGAACATAATGATATTTGGATGGCTGAATGGCAGGAATACTGTTTACAATTACTATTTATTTTTAAAAGTATATTTCATAATGGTGCAGTCAAATTTAAATTTATGTTCTCATAATGAATAAAAATATTTATGTTTCTAAGGGAAATTAATTTTATACATTTGTAGATAAAGGTTTCTGGCAATTATGGTGCTTTGTCTTCAATAAACAATTTGTTAATACAATAAATGACACTGGCAAACAGCATGAATATAATACATTAGCAAATAATATATTATTCTAATATATTAACAGAAAATATACCTTTAGGTTTCCTAACTATACTTATACACCAGAAAGAGTCAGAGAACAGAAGCATATTTCATATTTTTTTAATGTAGATGTTAATTGTTGACAGAAGTTTCTGTCCCACCTGGTCCCAGTGCCATTTAATCCCAAAGGAACACACAGAGGCTTATATTAATTATAAAATGTTTGACCTATTAGTTCAGACTTACTATTAACTGTTCTTGCAACTTAAAACACATAATTTATCTTTGTTTGGCCACATGGCTTGGAAACTTTACTCAGTGAAGCATCCTCATTTTGCTTCCTCTGTGTGTGTCCTGTGGCAAACTCCCTGCCTTCCCTCTTCCCAGAATTTTCTTATACCTCCTGCCAGGCTATAGGCCAATCAGCATTTTCTAAAACGAATACGAATACAAATCTTCACAATAGCCAGAACCTGGAAACAACCTAGATGCCCTTCAATAGAAGAATGGATGAAGAAAGTATGGAATATATAGATATTAGAGTACTACTCAGCAGTAAAAAACAATGACTTCTTGAATTTTGCATGCAAATGAACAGAAATAGAAAACACTATCCTGAGTGAGGTAAGCCAGACCCAAAAAGAGGAACATGGGATGTACTCACTCATAATTGGTTTCTAGCCATTAATAAAGGACAATGAGCCTATAATTCGTGATCCTAGAGAAGCTAAATAAGAAGAAGAACCCAAAGAAAAACATATAGGCATCCTCCTGAATATTAACCTTCATCAGGCGATGAAAGGAGACAGAGACAGAGACCCACATTGGATCACCGGACTGAAATCCCAAGGTCCAAATCAGGAGCAGAAGGAGAGAGAGGGGTGCACCCACACACTGAGACAATGGGGATGTTCTATCGGGAACACACCAAGGCCAGCTGGCCTGGGCCTGAAAAAGCCTGGGATAAAACCGGACTCGCTGAACATAGCGGACAATGACTACTGAGAAATCAAGAAAAATGGCAATGGGTTTTGATCCTACTGCACGTAATGGCTTTGTGGGAGCCTAGGCAGTTTGGATGCTCACCTTACTAGACCTGGATGGAGGTGGGTGGTCCTTGAACTTCCCACAGGGCAGGGAACCGGGATTGCTCATCGGGCTGAAGAGGGAGGGAGGAGGAGGGAAATGGGAGGCGGTGGCAGGGAGGAGGCAGAAATCATAAATAAATAAATAAATAAATAAATAAATAAATAAATAATCTTCACAATAAACAGGAACATTGTGCCACAGTATTTCCTCTTTTTTCTTTTCAAAACAAGAGCTCTGAATCTAATTTACTTTGCTTAGCTTTTTTCTTGATCATTATCCTTAACAACTTATAACCAACACTCAAAAACAAAGACAAGCATCCATAATCCATTTCTTGGGGAATGTGGAAGTAGTTTCCTAGGTTACTTCCTGCTGATTGGGGACACGATAATCTTATGGGGAACAAAAGAAAATATAGAATTATTGTCAAGTCCTGACTGAAATATCAGAGTATTCTGTGAGACTGGATCATCTCAGTCAGCAGTCTTAAGACTGTTCTAGATGTAGAACTCAAAGAAAATTACAACAGAGGTGCTCTGAAATGGTAGATCATCTGGGACTTCCGTTCCCATTGGAGAATTTTTAGGGTATCTTCCTTGATCAAACCTGACTATTCTTAACTTAGAATGAGTCCACAGCCTCTCATTTTCTGTGGAAACAAAAGCAAAACCTATTCTCCAACGTAACTTATCTTTTGACTTAAATTTTGAAGTCAAGCCATTTTCTAAATATATAGGTTGGATTAATTCATCAACATTTACAATCAAAAGTCTTTTAGCAGCTCTTGTTCTCCTCAGTGGTCAAACAATTCAAAGACAATGCAATAATATACAGTATCCATATTCTCTGTTTGTTTTCATGGCTTTTTCTCCCTATTTCTTTTACTTATATTTTTTTAATTTTTTTTTTTTGAGACAGGGTTTCTCTGTGTCTCTTTACTGTCCTAGAACTCATCTAGTCAACCAGGCTTATATCAAACTCACGGAGATCTGCCTGCCTCTGTCTTTCAAGTGTTGGGATCAAAGGAGAGTGCCACCACACCTGATTTCTCTATTTCTTTTTTTATTTTTTTTATTATTATTTTTAACTTTTTTTTTATTGAGAAAAGGAGAAAAAAAAACAAATTTCCTCTTCCTCCCAGCCTCCCATTTCCCTCCCCCTCCTCCCACCCTTCTCCCCCTCCTCCCACCCTTCTCCCCCTCTTCTCATCCTTCTCCCCCTCCTCCCACCCTTCTCCCCCTCTCCCCACTCCTCTCCCCCTCCCTCTCCAGCCTAAAGAGCAGTCAGGGTTCCCTGCCCTGTGGACTTTCTCTATCATTTTCTTTCTCTTCCACACCTACATATAATTTTAAACACACTGTAAACCATTAAAGTGCCCCCCCGAATCTGTCTTTACTGTATATCTCTATCTTTTTCTGACCACATGAGTTTTTAATCTGCTCAGCGATATCCCTAGGAATATAAACTTCAACTTTGGTGACTGGCTCTACTTCATTTTAAAGCTTTTTGAGAGTCTAGCTTCATGGTAGAGATAATGGCAGGGGCTAGTTTTTTTCTTTTTTTCCACAACTCTATAGAGTTTCTAGATTCATGCTACCACCAAGAAGCCTGATGTTGGTTGCTTATAAACATGATTTAAGTGTTTGTTGGAAGAGCTTCTTGAAAGAGCTGCAAGGTTTTTTTTTTTTGTTTGTTTTTTGTTTTTTGTTTTTTTTGTTTTTTTTTTTTTTGCCACTAAGGCTCAGTCAGGAAGTCTCTAAAACCGGACTCGCTGAACATAGTGGATAATCAGGACTACTGAGAACTCAAGAACAATGGCAATGGGTTTTTGATCCTACTGCACATACTGGCTTTGTGGGCGCCTAGGCAGTTTGGATGCTCACCTTGCTAGACCTGGATGGAGGTGGGTGGTCCTTGGACTTCCCAAAGGGGAGGGAACCCTGATTGCTCTTTGGGCTGATGAGGGAGGGGGACTTGATGGGGGAGGGGGAGGGAAATGGGAGGGGGTGGCAGGAGGAGGCAGGAATCTTTAATAAATAAATAAATAAATAATTTAAAAAAATAAAATAACTAAAACAGCCACACCTCTGCTCACCACCAGCAAACAGAGTCTACCAGAGAAAAGACAGTTTCAGAGGTGCTGCACTTGCCTCTGTTCTTGTCTTCTCTAGAATTCTTTTCTTTTCAAAGCTTTGTCAGGTTTTATGTGGAAATTCTTGCTAAACATTTGGACACCATTTATTGACACAAGTTTCTGTCCTACCTAATCCCACAGTCATTCAGTGAAAAGAAACACACAGAGGCTTATATTAATTATAAAATATTTGGCCTATTAGCTCAGGCTTATTATTAACTAGGTCTTACAACTTAAATTAACCCATAATTTTTATTCCTGTTTAGCCTTTTCTCAATGCAGCATTCTCATCTTGTTCTGTGCATCTGGCTAGTGGCAGACTCTCTGTCTTTCCTCTTACCATAATTTTCTTGGTCTGGTCATCCAACCTATACTTCTTGCCTGAATACTAGCCAATCAGGGTTTATTAAGCTAATAAGAGTGACAAATCTTTACAGTGAAGAGGAGCATTGTCCCAGAGCACATAATGAATATCATGCTGATTTCAAAATAGAATAGAGGTGAGAATGGCTTTATACTTCTGAACCTTCAGTCTCTCAAGCACTGGGGTTATAGGTGTTTGCTTCAGTGCCCAGCCTATGTGATGCCAGGGATGGACTTCAGGGGTAAGAACATGCTATTCAAGACCTTTCCCAACCGATCTAAAACCCCAGCAACACTCAGGGAAGTATTAAGCATGAATAAATTTTAATCAAAACTTTACACTTACCATATAATTAAGAAAAAAATAATAGTTTCTAAGGTAGGCTTCCTTAATAAATCCCAGAACTTCATGGGACATACCATCTGAAATCAAAAGTGGAATTGTGTCTGGAATAAGAGGTTTCAATTTTTCGTGAAAGCTTGATATTCAGAAATAGAGATATGTCCAGATGCTGAAGTACCCCAGAGACATGGCATCCCAATGAGGTGCCTCCTTTGCTTGTCATTAGTCAAGCAATGTAAAGTTGATGCCTCCCTCACTAGAGTAGAGAGCTGTCATCATCCTATAGTGGTTGAAATGCCAAAGGCTAGAATCAAAGGAAGACACTTCATACTAAAATCTTGTTTTTCAAATACTTTCACCTGGCTTACAAATGATATACTTCAGGTATTATATGTATGCTCATGATTACAGTTGAAATTTCAAATGGGAAATAAATTTTATTCTTAATAATATTTAGTAAAAATGTTTCTATAAAGCAATGTATTAGATAATGAATTGCATCATCTACAAATGCATAGGGGTTTCCTAAGAACTTTTCCAGTGGAGAAAGTATTTTATGAAACATTGAGGGCTGGATTGGGTGATGGCTCAGTTTGTATAGTGCTTGCCTTGAAAATAAGGATCTGAGATCAATCATCCAGAATCCACACAAAAATAAATAAAAATAACAATAACAACTAAACAAACAAAAAAATCTGGGCATAGTGGCATGCTCCTGCCATTAGAGTGCTGGAGAGGTAGAAATGGACCTCTGGAGTTCTTTAGCTAGACTATATGGCAAATTCCAGGTCAATGTAATATTTGGTCCCCACAAACATGATAAATTCTGAAGAATAACCTCTGAGGCTGACCTTTGGCCTCCATGTGGACTTTCACAAACAAATGCATCTATACACATGTGAACATATGGCACACACACGCATAGACAGAAGACACACATAAATTAAAGCTTGAGTAAAGTGGCAAGAAATTAATTTAGGATACAATATGGCAAAAATTTTATAGTGTTATTGGAGTCTTCTAGAAGCAAAAAAAAACAGGATGAGTGAGTGTGTGTGTGTGTGTGTATTTTTGTTCAATGTTTGTTTGTTTTCTTCCTTTGAAAATAGGTGAGTTTAAAAATCACATGAAATTTAAAGGTCACATTTAGAATACTTTTAATAATCAGTCAGCTGTTGCAATTATTTTTGAGGCAGTGTATTTTCATTCACTCCAAATAGAAAAGATGAGCTGTTGTAGTCCAAAAAAAAAAAAAAAACAATTTTATTTACCTCCATTGTTAAATGTATTTATTAAATTGATTACAGAACCATGGTTGATTCATCCAGTCAGTCTCCAAAAAAACCCACCTCATTGTGGGTCAATGACCTACCAAAGGCACATCACTAGATTCCCCAATTTTTATATAACCCTGAACAGGGGATTCATATACCCTGTTTCTATTCTTCCTACCATATTCCTCCTTTCTTCTAATTACTCTTTTGCAACATTTCCTAAGTCTGGAGGGGTTTTATATAAATATGATATCTTTTTCATGAGCAGGAGTTCATTACACCACAACAAATGTCACTGAATCTCAGACGTTTGACTGCTTATGAGTCTTAATATTAACAATCTCTCTGTATGAAAATAATGTTTCCATCAATAATGAAGCATTACAGCAACATCAATCCATGGATATAAATACACTGACTACAAGGAATTACTTTTATTATACTATGTAAGGTACCTTTATTCAGGATTATTATTTTTTTTTGAGATAGAATTTCTCTGTAGCTTTGGAGCCTATCCTGGAACTAGCTGTTGTAGAGCAGTCTGGCCTCGAACTCACAGAGATCTGTATGCTTCTGCTTCCCAAGTGCTGGGACTAAAGGTGTGTGGCACCACTTCCCAGCTTCATTCAGGCTTTAAACTACTATTTATACTGTTATTCCACATTTTTTAAAATATATAAGATATTAGATAGTGAGAATAATATGGCAAAACCTTTTTATAGTGTCCAGTCAGAAAACCAAGCAAGGTCCTGGGTTGTTATGGCATACCCCTTCTGAGTACTATAAACTGGAGATTTACGTTCCCATCTAACAAATTCAGATCCATGAGAACTTTGCCAAAATCATAAAGATCATGTTTCACCATGGTGCTCAGCAAAGAGTATAAACAATGTTCCTACTGAGTTTACGGCTTTCTTAAATCTCCTGGAAGTACAGTTCTATCAAATCTGGTGATGAAGGCTTATCACACTTCAACTCTCTAACGCCATGTCCTGCCAATCAAATCTTTCCTTTCTTTATTATCATTAGTTATATTATTATCATTGGGAACTGTTCAAAAAATAACCAAGTATTTTATGGATTGCATGATCCCGATCTATCAGGATCCTTATTTCGCATGTATTTGCCAGGTCATGAAATCTTTTATTTCAAGGAGTGATTAGCATTTATATCACCGAATTTCTTCACTTTCACAAAACTCAGACTGTACCCACCCACCCACTTGTCTCACATCCTCAGGAGCCAGCCTGTGGGAAGTGCTTTCAATCTTTCCTTAAAAGATCTTCACAGTTAAAGCAATTCCAGAACAGAGCATTCACTCAGAATACAATACTTTGACACATTGGACCATTATAAGATTCTTATCTACATATAGTGATGGATTTTTCCTTGCTATGAATTAAAGATTGCATTTGAGCAGTAACTTATCTCCCTCCAACCTATATTTCTCCCTTCTTACTATATAATTCTTTCCCTGGGGTATATTTTAGTGTCAAGAGGGGTTATTTTGTAGACTGAATATTTACTCTCTTTTTCTTATGCCTCAATAGATATAACAAAAAGACAGTCAACAACTCCATCTCACATTAATTTTTTCCCTCCATAGCTTTCCTCGTTTTTCGACAAAATAAAAAGCTAATGTAGTGGAAGTCATCCTGTGTTATTTTCCTCACTTTACTTCCTCACTGACATGGAGAGTTTCCTTTTGGGCTCAGTTGCATATATTATCCACCACAGCTGTCACTACACTATGGAGGTTTGACATACCATATATAGGGATAGTTGATCATATCAGGATTTATGACACAAGTACTGTATCCTCAGATGGCTCACTCTGCTGCATTTCTTATCACTTATTGAAGGGATCCGTAACCATTATTTTCAGTTGTGTTTTATTTCTATTGGTCTGCTGTTCAGGCACTAAACACTCTAATAATTATTTCTAAACAGGGTATTTCTTTTTGATCCAGAGATAAGGTATTATCAATCGATGAAATAACTCCATCCAACTTTAGCTTTCTGAACCAATGATTTTTAAGGTTATCTACAGAAGCAAGAATGTTCAGGCAGCTATATCACCAATAAAAATAAATAAATAATAGATAGCTAGACCATCCCAGCACTGCTAACAAGTTATGATATTTGTCACTGCATTACTTTGTGTAAATTGGAGACAGCCACACAACTGAAAAGTATCTGTTACCCTAGATATTATTTACAAATTTTATAACCTAAGAAGTGACCTTATGATTCTTGTGAATGTTTTGCTTCATGATTATTCTGCTCGCCTTTCTCCATCCATGAAGGCAGTGTGTTGGTTCACTGACAATAGGAAGACAGAATTATTTTCTAAATTATTTTCTTAATTAAACCTGGAAATATCATATCATATATGGGGCATTGTTGCAAGGAAGGCTACTTTTTGGTCCCGGATGCCTGGTTATCTTACACCTGAAGTAACTACACAGAAACTATATTAATTAAATCCCTCCCCGGCCCATTATCTATAGCCTCTTATTGGCTAACTCTCACATCTTGATTTAACCCACTTCTATTAATCTGTATATCAGGAAATATTCAGCACTTCTGATTCTGGCGGCTCCATAGCAGTTCTCTCACACTGCTTTCTTTCTCCCAGAATTCATCTCTGCCTTCTCTGCCTGCCTAAGTTCTGCCTGATCAACTAGGCCACGGCAGTTTCTTTATTCATTATCCAGTGAAAGCAACACACAAACAGAAGGAACTTTTACACTAGGGCATAAGTTGGATTCGTCTAATTTAATACCTAATATATCATAGAACAATGTACTCACAAAAAATAGCTAAATGTTTCTGTAGGGGTGAAATGTATTTGTTAATTTAGTTCAGCATTGGAGCTCTAACAATGTTTAGGCAAATGTTATTGGCTTTAAAAAGACAAGAAAATTACACTTATAGGTTTGTTTCATGAGTTAGAAATCCTAAGCCATGACTGTCACAAGATATACAGAAAACTTCCAAACATCTAGAGAGAAGATGTCTTCCCTTTCTGGGTTAGGTCATTTCCAAATTACTGGGTTATTTTTCTTTATTTGCTTTCTTGTTTCTGTGTTTCATAGTTGTAGCTATGTTCTGTCTATTTTTCCTATGGCTTTCACTTTGAGTTAAGTTATTTCTATTAAGAGGAACTAAGAGAGTTTCCTATCCACAGGATGCAGGGCTAATCAGAGGAGCATAGTTCCTTTTACTACTGAAAGTATCATGACCATTTCCCGCAAAGATGGACATACAGAGTGTTGGAGTGTAGTGAAAGGAAGCTGCTATTAGGTCCCGGTCGCCCAGCTACGAAATAATTACACAGAAACAGTATTAATTAAAACAGTTTGGCCCATTAGCTCTAACTTCCTATCAGCTAACTTACATCTTAATTTAACACATTTCTGGTAATCTGTGCAGTATCACAAAGTCATAGCCTACCAGCAAAGTTTCAGCATCTCCAGTGGTGGCAGCTCCATGGTGGCTCCCTCTCTGTCTTGCTTCTCCCAGCATTCAGTCTGGGTTTTTCTCGACTACCTAAATTCTACCCTATCAACATGCCAAGGCAGTTTCTTTATTTATTAATCAAAAAAAAGAACCACATAGACAGAAGGACCTCCCCACCATTGGAGGCTATTGTACAGATCTAGCTTTCTGTTAAGAGTAATTACAACAGATATTTACTAAAATTTATGATGAATAATATGTCTTACTTTAGGTATATAACTTATTCTAAATTATATATATATATATATATATATATATATATATATATATATATATATATGCAAGGTAAAGATATTTAACATAGCCTATAAAACTACCTGAAATACTTTCTCTGGATGCAGATAATAAATACATATAACATTGTTGGATCCAATTAAAAAGAATCCACTACTTGCCTATTTAATAATAACATATGCAAGCAATAGCACAATATTTAGATTTATGTGTGTTTCATATTGTTCCAAGAATTTTGGAACAGTTTTGTAAGTTATAAATTGAACTTAACATTTGATTTCCATTTTGCTTATTATTTATATTAATATGATGTGTCTAAATGAGGACATGGATAGAGATAAGCCTAATCCCTTTCAACTTGGAATACAATGGAAGAACTACCATGTGGTGTTTAGAGGTTATAGTCCCTGGGGTAAATAAGGTCTGTGTTGTAGAAAGAAAATAATAACATGAGAATGTGACAAGAGATTAAACAGGAACATTGCATAGGGTCGGCTTAGTATGTGTAAACTGAAGAAATACAGCTGTGTAACCAAAGCAAAGCAAATTGGGTATACATAAAAAGAATCCATCTACAGTGTGTAATCCCCAGTGGAGGTGGGGGTATCCAAGTCAACTTACATTTTTGTCAAAACAGGTTAAGAGTATATCTCAGACCTAGTTCACAGGACATCATTTAAAAGGATTCTTTACATTTCTGACCATCATTCACACTGGTTTTTGGTGACATCATTCTTCTTCTTTAAAAATTTCATTATTTTAAAGGATTGACATGATTTTTCCACATGTGGCCTTGGCTACAGCTGCCATGTGTATAGTCAGTTCTGAAACTCTATGAGATTGGATTCATTAGGACAACATCCCAATTCTATCCCCTAGACATGGTGTATCTTATTGAAAACCATTGTATCCCTTATCATAGAATGTAATGTAAGTGATTTTATCAATAAATAGGCAGAACAAAAAGAGGAGGGTCTTCCCAGCTCTTCATAGTCCAGAACATGTTTAAGACCTCCAAACCTGTGCCCAGATCTCTGTGTCATTGATACATTTTTCAGTACTTGCTATGGTCAACCCACCCTGTGGTTTCTTGGATTTATATAGAGGTAAAAACAAGTGATCTGCTGAAACTCATAGTTTGTCTTCTCTATCACAGTCCACACTTTATTATCTATAAACCTTGTCATTAGCCCAAGGCTTTCTTCTGTACCAATGCGCTCTCTCCAGGACTTCTGATTTCCATGCAAGGAATTGTTATGGCAATTCCTCAACAGCTTACTGCTTATGTACAGACTTTCATGACAAAAAGGCACAGTTTATATTAGAACAGAAATCTATATGTATTCACAAGCAGAATCTTTATTGCCAGGGATATCACAGAAAGGAAATCTTAAAAAAAGCATAGAAACGTGAGTGATGACTGTGTCTCATATGAGACTAAACATTCAGACAACCAGATATATGGGATCCATTGATATGGAAACATTAAACTCTTTACATCCATACATCTGCAAGGACAATATCAAAAAAGAAGTTCTAACAGATATTTGGCATTTATGTGTCTTCATGACAAACAAAAGATTTAAATTTGCCTTAATTTCATTTAGCATTAGAACTTGGGCTATTTTGTGATTACCTTGTGTCATGTAAATATCTGCAGACATAGTCCCAGTTACTTCTTTAGGATAAAGACTTTGTAAAATTCAGTTTATCTTAGTAAATCATTTTTATAAAACCTCTTCTCACCTGACAATATTTCTAGACTCTTTGCTGTAGAACGCATTCTGTTCATTTAAATTGAATGAAAAGATGATTCTTTCATGCATGAATTTAAGCTATATAAAGAACTGGTACTAGCATCATGTTTCAATGTTCATAGATGGAAAAATTTGCTTTGAAAGCATGTGAAAGACTAACATGCTGTCACACCTTCATATTTTATATGCCAAATTTGGACATGACTTGAGTGATAAAATGTTAAATGAAATAATCAAGATTATTAGGCAGTATCATTTAATCATTTTATATCTAACAGCATGTCATATATGGTAAAGTAACTTAAAATAAATTTTTGTAGATGATATAGTTTTCTTTACATCTGTTATTTTTGGCATTTTCACCTAATATGCTATTTTAACATGTTTTATTCATAAGGAGGCCAGAAACTGCTTTTCAGTCTGATGTCTGAAATACACTTTAACAGAAAATTTCCTACACTTATTTCACAGTTTATAGTATGTGTCATATGATATATATCCAGTTATCTGCATTCTAAATATTTAAGAGGCAAAGAAATTGTTGATATTGTTGAAATAAGATAAACATATTTTGAATTTTATGTATAATTTCTGTTACAATCACTTCAGGTGATATGTACTAAATACTTAAGATGCTAGTAAATCTCAATTTGTCAATATTGTCTGTTTTCAAAATGAAATTATTTGTTACTTATTTGTGGAATTTCTCTAAAATGAAGAATATATGTATCATTAACATTTTCATTGGCATATTGACGTAGAAGAGCAGGGGAAATGGAGAAATTGTGTGAAACAAACAACTATTATTAGAAAAGAAAGCATACGAACTTAGTAAATGTGTTCTGTCTTCATTTCATAGGTAGCTTTGGCCAAATATGATTTATGATGTAATACAGATTGTTAGCACAGTCTCTCATTATAACAACAACACACTGAAATGTTATTTTATACCTATTTCTGTGAAAACTGCATTCCTTTTAATTCTTTATTCTTCAGTGATTTATATTCACTTAGTTAGGGTTGATATTTCAGCCTTTTTCATTTTTTCTGATTTTATTAGGGCATGCTTGATAAATATTACAGTATGTACTTGATGAGAGTAGAGTTAAGATATCATGGTAAGTAATCAGGCAAAAATGCATTTGTGGGTGGCTAGATGCATATTCTCAGCATGTGCCTGTAATACTAGGCTAACATGAACATCCAGCTAATCCTTCTCTCTCTATATTTTTTATATTTCTATGTTTATGCAGTAAATCTTCACAACCCTTATTTGCAAGAAAATTTTTTTTATAAAACTACAATGGCTGAATTCAAGAATTTACTATTTTTATAAAAAATGTATATAGATGTGAGGTAAATATATTCATTCTAACATGAGAAATATACAACCAACAATGCAGCTAACTAATCATCAATGTTCCCAGAAATGCAAGACATAAAACCTCATATGGGTAGTGACAACTGGACTGGGACATCTCTGGGAAGAGCTAAAAATCTACCATAATGAAAATTCCCAGTAATCTATTAGGGTGACCATAGCTAAGACTCTAAGCAATGGGGGATACAGAGCCTGAACTGGCCATCTCCTATAACCAGGCAAGATTCCAGTGTAGAGATTGGGATACCAACACAACCATAAACCCTTTGCCCTTCAATTCGTACTACCTACAACATATGATGGGGTAAAGATTGCACAGAAATTGTGAGTGACCAACAAAAGAAAGGCCTAACTTGAGCCTCATATCCTGAGAGGAAACTCATCCATGGAGGCCAAGACTAAGAGGCTTTAAACCCCAGAGACCTAGGAGAGAAACAAACACAACTGACAAAAAAAATAAGTCAATAAAACAATTCCTAATAATATTCTACTACTCTCATAGATTGGTGCCTAGACCAACCGTCATCAGAGAGTTCTCACCTAGAAACTGGTAGGAACAGATTCAGAGCCTCACAGCCAATTTGGTAGAGATTAGAGAACACTGTTCAGAGAGCCAGAGGAGTAGAGGACAGCCCAAGATAACTCACAGAACCAATTCACCTGGGCACCTGGAGTCTTGTAGAAACTGAACTGACAACAAGGGTGCCTGCATGGGACTGACCTAGGCCCTGTGAATGTATGTTACAGTTTTTTAACTGTAACTGTAACTGTAGTACTCCTAACAGTGAGAGCAGGGAATGTGGCTGACTCTGATGCCTGCTTTTGGGACCCATTCTTCCTACTGGATTGACTCATCGGGCCTTAATAGAGGAGGAGGAGCCTAAACTGCAACTTGAAACACTTTGATTCACTGATACCTCTGGGAGGCCCACCTGTATCTGAAGTGAAACAGTGGAGGAGGAGTGGATGGAAGGAGCAGCAGAAAGAAGGTTTGGAAGTGGAGCATTGGTTGGGATATAAAAATAAACAACAGCATCAAAACACCAAGAAAACAAACAAAGAGAAACCCTCATGCAACTGAAATTTATGTGCTTACAATAGTCTTTTTAACCACTGAAAGTTAGCCTTCTGGGATTTATTGCTACTAATGAAACACAAGCCCACCTTCATTCATCTGCCTTCGCTCATGAGTAAATCCTGCCTTTGATGATCACGAGTTCATTTCATTTTGGCTTTCACTTTTAAAAGTAATTACAATTTTTCATTGGTTCTTTTTACAAAACTATATTCTATGTAGAAGCAGTTAGGTGAAATAAAATAAAGGTTTTTATTATTTCATAAAGATATATCTAGCAAGAAAGACTTTGAAGAGAACTGAATTAGCAATCGAATGAAACTCTAATATCAAATGAGAAATTTAGGATACTCTGAGCATTGAATTATTTGTCTTACAAGCAAATTTAATAATAAGCTACACTAACAGTAATACATATTTTTGAAAAGAACATTGTTGATTTATTTAAACTAAATGACTATCTACTCAAGACTTAAAATATTTTAAACACTTTAAATTTCCCCTCCATAATTTTTTGTCATTCTCATTGCAAATTGTATTACTTGATATTGAAATCTGACATTACTTTTCCCTGAAAGGAAATGTCTCCTTCAGCCATAACACAAAAGGCAAATAAAAAAATAGAAAATGATTTTTGTTAGAATACCATCATTTTTGTAATTCTTCCCTCCATTTAATATTAAGAATGTCATGACAGTATGATAATAATAAGAGGCCTTGTTATAGATTCTGACAAGGGAAGAGATGTTAAATATAATATTTATTAAGATACATTTATATGTGAGTTTGGATTTGGAACAGTTTTGAATAAAAATGACATGACTCCTTAAGCACTAATTATAAAGTTTTAATGACCTTCCTTCCAGGAATGTTTCGATGACAGAGTCTATGGAAATAATGGAGCACAGTTGTTATGATGCACATAATCATCTGCTCGTGTGTCTCTTTCAGGAAATTCAGAATTCATGAAACATTTGTAAAATGCAACCATGGAAATTAAAATGGAGAAGGTCATAGAACTAACACATACTCTACCATCCTGTTTCTGGCATATAGTCCAATTTCTCCAATTTCTTAGATGCATATATGTGAACTATCTTGCATTCATTAAATAGCAACCAAATAACTTAGTGTTTCATTATGAATTGAATGTTAAAAGAAGATGAGTATTGGTCTTTTTCAGAGCTTTCCATAAAAATAAGAAGATGGAATACACAGCGAATTAGAGATGGGGATAAATTATTATATAAAAAGGTTTCACTTGGTGGTGGAAGGGACAATTATGTGATATTGATAGCACGTAAGAAGGACGAAGACTGTGACTAAATAGATTTTGTAGTGTTGGGCCCACATGCAGACTGGAGACAATGATGCCCTATGGTACCTCATGTTTTACTGTTCTGTCCATACAATGACTGGTGAGGATCAGTCATATAACTGAAGGTGATCAACTTTACTCAGTTTATTGATTGCAATTTTTTTATACGGAAAGACCTTTCCCTGCAAAATCTAGCCCTATTCCTGAAAGCATTGCTACATTCTACAGCCGAGAAAATTAAAACATTAACAGTAACCAGTGTTTGAATTTATCAAATTTTAAAAATGCTTTATAAAATGTATCCAGAGACAAAAATTTTTCATTTGTTGATCAAGAACTCAATTGATATTACACAGAGTAGTATGTGAAACCTTTTTTTGTGATTTTTGGCATCAATAAAAAACTGTTCAAGAAAATTTGATTATAAGACATCAGCTATAATTTATAAATGTTAAGAATTGATTATTATTATACCTTTGTGTACCAAATTGCAAAATTTGCTTTTTGCATTCAAAATTGTAAGTTATTTTAGTGACTTGTATAATATCTCTAAAGAAATCTCAAATCATTTTTAGTTGATCAAACATATTTTGTAACAATTTCTCAAAAATAATGTTATTCAAACTTGATTATCCCATTTTTCTTTTAATATATCAAAATCTAATATCACCAAGCAAAGCTAAAGAAGGTATAATCTCTTTGTTTGAGCTTACCTTTTATATTGAACTCAAGACATAATGAAAATGAGAAGAAATTAGAAGACAAAGCTGATAGGAGATTCATAATTTAATAAAATTTATTTTTATAATATAATAAATATTTAGAGATAATTTTTAAGTTAAGCAGTCATTTTAATGACTAGGGTAATTAAAACCTTAACCGTGGGAGCAGTGTGTCTCTTTTTCTTGGAACCCTTTTCTTTCTCTCGAATTGCCTTGTCCAGCCTTGATATAAGAGCTTTTGCCTTTTCTTACAATATTTTGTTTTGTCGACTTTGGTTGTTGTCTCATGGAGGTCTAATCTTTTCTGAAGGGAAATATAAAGGGAGTGGATCTGGAGGAGAGGGAGGGACTAAGAAGGATTGGGTGGAGAGGGAACTGTAGTCAGGATGTATTATGGGAGAGAATCTATGTATAAAAAATGTAGCACATTGTGTTTCAGCAGGACAAATACTCTAGGACACAGATCATGCCAACAGATCATGCTTCAATATCATTTTCTCCTAGAACCCCATGTAGGTCCTTGTGAAATCCAACAGGATTAAATTTAAGAATTCTGAGTCCTCTAGAGAGCCTCCCACGTCAGTACATAATTGCACAAGAGTGCACACCAACTCAATGAGTCCCCAACCCATTTTTGCACTAGCAACACAACTTAGGTAGATCAGAAGTTGCATTCACACGTTCTCATTGAGTCTTCTCTATATAGTTTACTCATATTCTCTTTATGCTCAGAACCAGACAGGAGCCACATTAATGAAGTGTTCTGCCTGCATGTATGCTTGCAGGCCAGGAGAGGGCACCAGATCTCATTATGGGGGTTTCTGAGCCACAATGTGGTTGCCGGGAATTGAACTCAGAACCTCTGGAAGAGCAGTCAGCGCTCTTAACCGGTGAACCATCTGCACAATCATACCACAAGGACAATTGCTCAACTATGTTCATAGCAGCATTATTGGTAATAGCCAGAACCTGAAAAGAATTTAGAAGCTCATTAACCAAAGAATGGATAAAGCAGATATGGTATATTTACACAATGGACCTTTACTCAGCGGTAAAAAACTATGACATCTCGAATGAATGCAAATGGATGAAACTAGAAAAAGAAAAAAGAAAAAGAAAAAGAAAAAAAACATCCTGAATGAGGTAACCCAGATCCAGAAAACAAACATGAACCGACAGCCAGTCACTAATGGAAGCAGATGCACTGACCTTCAACAAAGGATTAGTCTGAGCTCCTGGAGTTCAGTTGAAGAGAGGTAGGATTACATGAACCAGGAGGCTCAAAAATAAATAAATAAATAAATAAAATAAAATAGCTGACCCGAACTAGTGGGAGCTCACTTCATAGAATATGGACTGACACCTGGGGAATCCATAGGACCAAATTAGACTCTGAACATGGGTGTCAGCTATGTGGTTTGATCTTTTGGGAGGGGGTGAAAATGGCACCAGACCTGTTCCAGGTGGACAAACTTTCTTCATGGGACAACTCCTTATGGTGGGATACCTTGCTCAGCCTTGATACGTGGGGAGAGGTTGGCCCTAACTCAGGTTGGTATGCCAGACTTTGTTGACTCACCAAGGAAGGCCTTACCTACTCTGAAGAGTGGATAGTGGGTGGGAAGGCAGAAAGAAAAGGGGCCGGAGAAGGGAAGGGTGGGGGAACTGGGTTTGGTATGTAAAATCAAAAGTATTTTT
Source organism: Microtus oregoni (assembly GCF_018167655.1). Lineage (NCBI taxonomy): Eukaryota > Metazoa > Chordata > Mammalia > Rodentia > Cricetidae > Microtus > Microtus oregoni. Next base: position 16,180,607 of record NW_024543080.1, on the reverse strand, counting down.
TCTAACAAAAAGTTTTAAAATCTTCATATTCAAAATCTTCATAGCTGATTTGAAATCTACATTTGAAAACAAAACAATAACAGCAACAAAAATCCAAGCAACAAAGACTATGCCTAAAGTGTTCTACAAAAGTAGCAGGATAGAAAGACCAACTTAAAAAATATAGAAGCCTTTCCATGTACTAATAACAAGCATGCTAAATAAAGAGATAATAGAGTAACCCATTTACAATAGTAAAAAAGAAAGGGAGAAAGGAAAGAAGAAAGGAAGAAAGAAAGGAAGAAAAGGGAAAGAAAATAAAAAGGAAAGTAGATAAAAACCTAAACACCTCCAATATTCATTGATTGGTAGAAATAATGTTGTTAAAACGACTGTAATCAAATCAATTTATAGATTGAGTGTAATCTCAAAGAACATCAAGATACTATTCATAAAAATACACACACATATACACACACATACACACACACACACACACACACACATACACAAACCAACTAAAATGAACATGGAGCCACCAAGGATTCTCTGCAACCCCCATTACTTCTGAGCAAAAGGAATAGCTGAAAGAATTACCATACCACAACAGATACTATATTATGATGCTGTAGCATTGAAAAAGAACAAAACTTGTATAAAAGTAAAAATTAGATTACTGGAATGGGATGAAAGACCTGACTCAAAGCTCACATAGGTTACAGACAGCTTATATTTTTCAAGGATGTCAAATGTACACAGGAAAATAGGCAGCATCTTTAACAAATGGGGCTGGGAAAACAGAATTTCCACAGATAGAATAATAAAATGAGACTAGTGCCTATCAATGTCCATCAAATAAGTATAAGTGGATCAAATGTCAAATGTAAAAGCTCAAACACTAAAATTTCTAGAAAATATAGTCAGTACCCAAGACTTAAGTGCAGGGAAGGACTTTCTGAGTTGACTCCAGTTGCTCAGGAATTGGGGATAACAATTAATAAATATGACCTTATAAACTGCAAAAAGCTAAGTTACACAGAAAACCATCAATCCAGTGAAGAAGATGCCCATAGAATAGCAGAGAATTCTTGTTAACTAAACATATGATAGAGGATTAGTTTCAGAATATATAAAGGACCCCTGAAAGCAAAGTGTCATTAAAACAAATGAGACCTCTGTGACCCACATGTGAAACAGCCTGCAGCATGTCTGACCAGGAGGAGGCAAACACTTCAATGGAAAACTTGCAAGGTCAGAAGTAAAGAGACTGTGTGAGACTTGACAAGATAGGAGTGAGATTCATTCAAATCTAAAATGACAACACAAGGCAAAGCCCTGCATCACCTCAGGCTGCTTAGTTCCTTCAACTTTCAATTTTCCTTTTCCCATTTTCTTAATTTTGTTCTTTTGCCTCTGTTCTTTTCGGCCATTTTGGGAGGTTAAGAGTGCCTGGAACATAGTAAGCACTCAAAAACTCTTTTCAGGGAGAAAAAGAGCACAAGAACACTTCTTAAGAAGCTCACAAGATCACATCAAATGAATTCACTCAGTTTTACTTTGAAGATCAAAGAATGCTAATATATATTTTCTAAAGGAACAGGCAATAGCCTGCTTATAGTCACATACTCCTTTAATCCCAGCACTTGGGAGGCAGAAGCAGGTGGTTCTCTGAGTTCAGTGCCAGCCTGGTTTATTAAGAAAGATTCAGGACAGCCGGGATTACATAGAAAACCCTGTCTGGAAAAACAAGACAAATAACAATATAACAAACAAGTAACAACAACAAAAGAATAGGAGATGGAGAAGAAAGGTGTGCCTGAGGAGTATCAAAAACAGATGCTAGTAGGTGCCATTCAATCATTTAGAATTTTTTGTTTCATTTTCCTTTCCACTAACCATTTTTTTTTTATTGAAAAGTAGTTCTTTTCTAATGGGTTTAGAATAAAAGCTGAATATGGATCCTCTATTTGTTGTAAAATTTAATACTCTTAATTCTAATGCTCAGTGTTCATTATTGGTTGCTTTATAGTGTTGACTGTGGTGATCAAATCCAAGTCCCTTCATACTGCCCTCTCCATTTTATAAAGCTCAGCACTGAGCACTTCCAGGTTTCTGATGATAAGAAGATCGACCAGAGCAAGCTTTCCTCTGACCTTACAATTGGCCTGAAGTTCCAGCATGTGATTGCTTCACTTCCAGACTCTGATTTTCAGTGGAAGATGGAAGTTTATGAGAGACCTGAACTATGGGGAAATGACCTCTTTTCAGCTGGAAGCTGCTTTTAAAACTGAGGGTCTGAACCAGAGGACTCTTAGGTGAGGAGTCAAATGACAGACACAGCAAGAACAAAAACTAAGTTGAAAGATGGCTTCACTGAGAACAACCATTGTAATATTAAAAGAAAATTTTGTCACATGATCCCAGAAAAAAATCTAATTTTGATCAGCAGTAAATAAACGTATGTGTGCAGAAGTGTATGTTTCTTTGATTTTGTTTGCACTTTTTAACGTCTGGGATATGGAGTTTCTGTACTAGAAATTTTTATTGTGCTTAATATTAAAAACTCAAAGTCAGATATTAGGGAGTGAAAGCTGAAGGATCAGAGAAGCAGCCACTAGAGAGTTCTTACAGCAACCAATGCTCAGACCAAAGGGGAGATTTTGTCTTTGCAAATCCTTAGATTGCACCTGAGCTCCTGTTTCCTCCCACTTTATATTCCTCTCTCTGCCCAGCCTTATCACTCCTATCTCCACGTCTCTAGTGCTCGGATTATGGGTTTGTAATCCTAAATGCTGGGAACACCTTTGTGTGAGCTCTGTTTCTCTTTCAGATAGATTAATCTCCCTCATCCCAGGGTGGCCTTGAACCCACAGAGATCTCTCTGCCTCTGTTTTCCGAGTGCTGGAATTAAAGATGTGTGCCATCACAGCCTGGCCTCCATGGTTAGCTAGCAGCTTAGCTCTAGTCTGATCTTTAGGCAAACTTTATTTGTTAGATCACAAACAAAATATCACTATAGATTCACTAGACATTGTTAGTACCAGTTTCACCAAAATACACATTTGTTCAATAAACCATTTAAAATTAGGGTACTGCTCCAAATTGAATAGAAGAAGGAATAACATTGGCTATAAAATATCTAAAACATGTTCAACATCTTTAGTAATGGGAGAAGTACAAATAAAACTACTCAGAGTTTTCACTTAGCCTCAGTCAGAATGTATAAAACTAAGAAGTCAGCTGATATCAAATGCTGGTAAAATATGGAGAAATGAGCACATTCCATAAGAAAAACTGAAATTTGTAGATAAATAAATGGATGCAGAAGTAATTGAAACTCAAAAACAATACACCAAATACAACATATTCTAGAATAAGTACAAAGCTTGGGAAAGAAAATGGGAATTATGAAGGAAGATGGAAGAAATAGCTCTAGAGATATGGATAAGATATTAGAGAATATTGTACTTGGACATTCTTTGGAACACTAGCTTGCAAATAATGACATAGAAACTTCTTAATAATTACAAAAGCTTGGTTTTTGCTTAGGTTTGTCCCCAACTAGTTTTTAAAACTTAATATATTTATATTAATCTACATTCTGCCACTTCTCCTTACCTCTCCTCAGTACCTAACATCCAAAGCCAGACATTCTCCAGAGTCTCAATGCCAAATCCCTGCCTGATTCTTCCCTTTAGTTCTTCTCTCTCTCCCCAGAAGTCCTCCTTATCTTCTCTTGCCTAGATGTTGATCATTCAGCTCTTTATTAAGCCAATCAGAAGGTGCCTTATGCAGGTGAGGTAAAATAGTAGGGCCGATTCATAACAAGTGATCAAATGACTATCCCACAAGAGAATGTATTTACAGTAGTACTATATATGTATGTAATGTATTTACAGTAGATATATATATATATATATATATATCACTTCCTTCCCCTTCTGTGTGTGTATGGAGAGAGAGAGAGAGAGAGAGAGAGAGAGAGAGAGCACATGGAGTAACAGTGCTTTTCTAGTAGCCATGAATATCTTACAAAAACCCATACCAAGCAAGGGGAAAATCTTTTGAGTTGGGGATTCAGGATATTTCTAAGACAAAACACATTATTACCATTGCCCACTCTTCAGATGTTTAATGATAAGATCCTATTGCTGAAGAAACTTTAATTTGAAATCAAACTTTGAGGAATCAAACTAGAACTGGCCTTAATGTCTCCTCACTGAGAACTAACTCTCGGAGTATCAGCAGCACTATGTGAATTGCCAAGGGAGGAAAGCAATCAACTCTCCCACCCAGGGGTAAATCCTGTGAATCAGTACATTAAGCTATCACTAAAAGTGCAGAATCCATACTTACATACTCGTAAATGATTCATAGCTGTGTGTCTTAGTGAGGATTTTCTTTGCTGTGAAGACACTATGACCATGGCAACTCTTATAAATAAAAAAGCTTTAATTGTGCATGCTTGCTTACAGTTTCAGAGGTTCACTCCTGTTGTAATTAGGAGCAGCGGGGCTGTGTCCCCCCACCCAGCCACCCACATGGCTAGCTTATGCCCTGAAATAATTACAAGGACACTGTATTCTTTTAAACACTGCTTGGCCCATTTCTATCTAGCCTCTTCTAGGCTAACTCTCGCACCAGGACTAGCCCATTTCTAATAATCTGCTGTAGCCCACGAGGTGGCTTACCAGGGAGATTCTAGCCTACGTCCATCCTGGGTTGGAGCTTCATAGCGTGTGTCCACCTGGGAGTGGGGAGCATGGCGTCTCTCTCCAGAGAGCAGAGCTGTCGAGTCTGAGCTCACTTCCTCTTCCTCCCAGCATTCTGTTCTGTTTACTCCTCCCACCTATGTTTTAACCTATGAGGCCAAGCAGTTTCTTTATTGCTTAACCAATGAAATCAACAGATTGATATATGATACTCCCACATCATTTCCCCTTTTTCTGTTTAAACAAAAAAATGAAGGCTTTAACTTTAACAGTTTCTTATATCTATGAACTCTCAAAAAGATGTTTTGTAACTGAGTCCTGCATAATAACCCCACAATTCAACCCACAAGTGTGGATTGAGAACATTTCACAAAGCCACAAGACCATATAAAGTGTTTCATTAAACTGATAGCTGCTTAGTGAATAAGCAGTTTTCTATAGGAGATAAGCCCTTGATAGGATGCATTCAAAAGTGGTCAGCCCCAAATACATGTTCACCATTTAAATCTAAATGACACACTAAGTTAAATACTGACAAACACACTAGCATATTTATACACACACACACACACACACAAGTGTGTGTGCAAAATAATTAAGATGTAAAGGAAATGAGTTTGGTATGGAGGGTAGGAGACATAGGAGATACTAAAGAGAAACTTATAGGGTTGCTAATGATTTAAATAAAGTATTCATGTCAAAAATTACAAATCTAACAATCACAAATTTCAAAGTAAGTGGTATTTCTTAAATTGTTTTAAGGTTGTTTATCAAATTAAAATTTATTTACTCAAATATTAGGTTAAATATTTTAAGATATTTATCTCTATTTTTGACTCAATTACAAATTATGCCATTACCAACCAGTATAAAAAGGTACTATCATACTCAAAATCTTTTATAATCAAATATGAGTAACATGCAAAGAAGATTCAAGTTGTCTCTTGCCCATAGAATTGGGAGTTTCAGATAATAACAAACAGGGCAGCAGCTGAAGCTTGTTCTCTTGCAGGAAGAACTGTTGAAAATAAATGAGACCTCAATCTGTTTGTCTTTAGGTGGACCTTGTTATATGGTTATAAAATAGTATGAGAATCATGGAATACAACTTGTTGGATCTATTTAAATTCTTATTGATTTATAGTTTTAAAACTAAAGTAGGTAACTCAATACACACTCCAAAGTAGATTGTCAATGTTTCTATGACACCTGCTATTTGAATAAATCAATCTGGTGTTATAGACTCATTCCAAATCATGAGTGAGACTTTTTGTGGTTTGGATCTTTAGGATATGAAGCCAGAAAAAGCTGTTATAGCTTTGACAATCTAAATATTATTTCTGGCATTTTAAATGAATGATTTAAAAATTAATAATATATTATTCAACCAATTTCTAATTTGTGGTTGGACTTCTATTTTTACCTATTCCAGACTCCATGTTCTCTTTCAGTACCACTGTAAGTAAAAAAAAATATCCCTGCTTTATACAAGTATTGTGATTAAAGAGAAATATAATCTAGCACAAATAAATTAGTTCTCAAATATTAAATACAAAATTTATTGCTTTATAGAGAGCAGAAAGAGACAATCTGAATTCAAATTCTACATGTCACATCTTAGTGATAAGCTCAACTTATGGTTGTATGTTTCTCCACTTGAAAAAATGCAAATTGCTATATTGTATATCTCATGCAGTCATGATGGGTACAAATGAAATAATCTTTATTTAAAATAAAAGCCTTGTGTGATAAAAGAGCATTATTACTTTCAAATCTAATTTTAATGAAGCACAGTCTAGTATTTTCTGTTTGTACTGCTTTCTGTGATTTTTTTTAAGCATGGATCACCCTAATAAGAGAACTTAAACAGAATACATATTATTACAGAGTAATCTAAATATAGCTCTGTTGAAATCTCTTAAGGTACTGCTAAAGTCTGTGAAATTTAGACATTTGTACTGAGATAGTTTCTACATCCTGAAGATTACTTCACAGCAGTGACAAGTTCTTACTCTAAAGAGTTCTTTACAATGCTTAAGTTGCTGAAAATTTCTTACCTTGAGGTTGGGTACACATTTCAACCAGTATTCTCTTTGAAATTTTTCTTTCAGGACTAAATGTTGATGAGGGAGTAGTTTAATGTCTGTAAAGTGTATGGAAACAAATTGATGAATGGATGAAAATAGACAGCCTTAATAGGGAATATTATAGGAAGCTTTTAGACATAGCGTTTTCTAACATCTCATAATTTTCATGAACAACATTTTTTTTCTTTTGTGTCTCAGAGGTTAGATTTTATTTCTCGTCAGCCTACTTACTTATTTCAATATTAGCTTTTATATTTTAAAGGAGTGAGTTCCCATCCTGGAAATGTCCTTTTGGCCATGAAGAAGCAGCAGATTGTCTAAAACCACCATCTAAACCACTAGACACATAATATGGTCGATGTCTCCTTCCAGGTAGGCACTGAGAGGACAGATGCTCAGCCAATCCCCTCACTTCAGTCAGGTAGAGTGCCTAAAGTCAGGTATCAACAGAAGGTATGTCCAGATATTCGGTCCCAGAATCTGATAAAGAGACAATTACATATTTTGGAACCAGTACTTATATAACTTATGCAGAAAAGAATAACAAACCTAAAATTTTAACTATGAATCAAGTCAAAGGGTCATACTAGAATTAATAGGATAACTTTAATTTAATTACCATCAAAAATGTGCCTTAATTTGCTCTTGTGGTTTTTGGATTTGGGGGTTTGCTTGCTTTTCTACCTTTTCCTCATTTCTTCCATTCACATCTGCCTTTCAAATAGAAAATATGATTTGTTGGAAAGATACTTGCTCTGTAGAACACCATTGTTTCAGATCATTGTTCCCCCAGTTTATGAGGTAATTCAGTTCACACAATCTGGATGTCAATCAATTTGGTCAGAATTTTGCTAGCATGAAAAACTACATGGATTCCCAACTCAATAGGAGGCTCAGATATAAACATGTTTTAGTGGATTTTCAGTTGACCTCTTGCTTTAGAATGTGCTGATAGAGCCCATCACTGTATGAATGAATGGCAGCGTAGGCCTGTTCAAATGATCAATATGCCTGGGAAGCAAAGACTTACACAGACAAGGCTTAAGTTTTAAATGTTTTCTTCAAGTACTCTTAAGGAATGTCATTTTCTGATGGTTGCACTGTATTCCAGTAAATGTTGTGACCACGGAACAAAACTTGTATGTAAGATTGAACAACATCAAAATTCCAAAATGTAGTTCATAATCAAAGAAGAAAAATTAGATTCAAACTATCATTTTGCAATGTATATATTTAGCAATTTTTTTTTTACCAAAGACAGAAAATAAAGTTTTCCAACCATAAAACCTAACACCTAAAATAGGAAATTGGCCTTTCTAAAATCCATTTGAAGCTGGACTAATCCTGCACTTGAAGTTGCCCTTGGGTTTTGATGGACCACTGAGCACTAATGGATTTGGACCCTTCAGGCAATCCACATTCCAGTATATTTTTTATTATGTTTTTGTACTTAAAGAAAGGGTTCTCTCACTTATAACTTCAATCACAAATATAAAATTTATATTGAATGCTATTTTCATTAATTATAAAGTTTTAAGTGTGCATGGTTGACAATTTCAAAATATAATTTTACAATTTATAAATGATTCTGATACCTTTAAAATATTTATGCCTTTTCCAATAATACACACAATAAAAATTTCAGTTGAAAAATTCCTGAACTTCTATGTTTACATATTTTTGAAAGATTTCCCAAATCAATAAATTTCTATTGAAACATGTACTTTTTGCAAAAACATACATTCCGAATATTGAACTTTTTATCATTTTTTGTTTGTTTATTTTTGAGATTGAAATTTAATTATATAATTCATTTCCTTCCCTCCTCCAAAGTCTTCCATATATCCATTGATATTCTCCAAATTCATGGCCTTTATTTCATGTTTATCATTGCAAGTATATACATATTTGCATATACATTTACATAACCTGTTGGGTCCATATACTATTACTTACACGCATTGAATATTTTGTTAACATATAATATTATTGATCTTTTGTTGATAATAACAAACTTAAGTCAAGTTCCATGAATCTCCATATCAAATTGTAATAAGTGACACAGTTTTAGATATGTCATAGAAGAAAGATTCAGCTGGTTTAACAGGATAAAAGACCAAACTCTAATTGAAGGTGGTGCCCTCTTGCAGGCCTGGTGCAGGAGTGAGTGTAAAGGAGGAAAAAAGTCAAATGAACATTGGGATGCTTTGTTCACTCATCCTTATCAAGGGTGCCGTTCTGCTTTCCTCTTGATGATGGGCTGCACTACACTGGGAAAAAAAAATAAACTATTTTCTTTTTGGTTGCTTTTTATTAGGTGGTTCATCATAGAGATGAAACAAGCAACTAATACAGGTAGATTTTTCCTTTTATTTTACTTTTGGTAACAATATCTCACCATGTGGCTCTAGCTGAAAGAACTCCCTATAGAGATCAGTTGGCATCAAAATAAATGTCATCCCTGACTCTGCTGAGTTCTGAGATAAATTTCTTACACCATCGTAATCAGTCTTGATTCTGAATTTTTGTTTTGTATTTTAGAAACATTTCTACAAAAATTGGATACATATAAACTATCTTGCAGCTCAGAATATTGAATTATATATTATATTCATGCCTACATTTCTCAGTTAACTCTACATTTACTAAGTTCTTGTGAAGACTTGTGTAAAGTCTATGTGTAAGTGTGTGTGGGTGCACGGTTTATATGTCCTTAACATGTTCTGTTTAGTTCTTTTGTTAGGTTTTTTTGAATAAAAATTATGTGTTGAATACTTAGATATTATTCTGAAATGAAGCAGAAAATTTTAATTAAAGGCATGACCATATTAATTACCAGTTTGTATAAATTTAATCTTTGTTCTTCTCCGGGTTGCATAACAAAGTACACTGAATAGCAAAAAAAAAAAAAAAAAAAAAAAACAGAGATACATTTTTATGACATTTTAGCAGATGATATGCTAGCACTATGGTACCAACATGCTACATTTTTAACCCTCTTTCTCAAGGGTCGGTAAATGCTACATAGAAAATAAAATTTAAACAGGCATCATAAAACTCTTACTATTTTTAAGCTATTCCTTACACTATGGCACAATTTACTATAGTGATTTCTTTAAGTATATTTTAAGAGTAGCAAGGTGCCATTGCCACTTTCCTAGATAAATGAAGTAAATTAGGTATCACAAAGACTCTTTTGCCCTAATTCTAATATCTTTTTTCTTAAGAATGTAGTTATTTCAGGGAACTGGAAAAGGCTTACAACTTCACAGGAAAAATTCCACACCCATTATAGCAAAGAACTGGGTTACTGCTCATGCCAGGGAAACATCATTTCATTCTACTGCCTTTAAGCTATTTATATTTAGAATAAGGAATTACGGTTAGTAGTTTTAAGTAGAATGAAAAATGTACCTAAAAGTCAAGAAATTCTCACTGAGGATCTCAATATATGCATAATTTTAGGGTGCTTAGACATGAATGATTATTATATATGTGATGTGGGAGTGATTTCTTATTAATAAAGAAACTGCCTTGGCCCATTTGATAGGCCAACCCTTAGGTAGGCAGAGAAAACAGAACAGAATGCTGGGAGAAAGAAGCTGAATCAGAGAGTCGCCATGATTCTCCCACCCGACATAACCACAGGTTAAGATCTTCCCTGGTAAGCCACCTCATGGGCTACACAGATTATTAGAAATGGGTTAGATCAATATGTAAGAGCTAGCCAATAAGAGGCTGGAACTAATGGGCCAGGCAGTGTTCGAAAGAATACAGTTTCCGTGTAATTATTTCTGGTAAAGCTAGCCGGGTGGCAGGATGCAGCCCCACTGCTCCTATCTCAACATATATGCTTAATTCTCAAGATTACTAAAGAATAATCAGAGTCCAAAGTTAGAATAGATATTCTACTATAGTTTTAAAATATAATTTAATCAATAAAGCTCACTGTGAACAAAGAGCCGCATTTTAAAGAATTTATCCAAATTTAAACCCTGTCTTTACCAAGAAAGTAGAGTCCAGGTAGTTTCCTACATGAGAGCACCAGCTCTTACCTTGATTAATAGATACCTGACACACCAGGAAAGAAACAATTCAATTATTTTCTGTATTTGCTAAGTATTTATTGAAATATTTTAATAGTAATTATGTTACATTTTAAGGTTTATTTCCATTAATCAATGGGTATTGCATATAAATATACTAGAGTAATGAATGTTATTCTATTATTAATTATATGATACTTTAGGGTGTAATTTCTATTCATCAATATATATTACATATAAATACATTAGAGGAATGAGTAACTTTCTCTATGATGCCCTCTGATTTCTCACATCATTAAACCTTCTTTCTTTGCACTTTTTATACAGCGTGCATGTTGTCATTCACAGCCTCTGACACTTAGTCTCTTTCTTTGAGAATTGCCCCAATGATCACCCTACATTGGTGGTGGAGAAATTGCAGTTTCTTTAGAGATGCAAATTCTACCTTTTCCTATACTCTGAATATTGCCGAATACTTAGTCTGTGTTAATTATGTCTTTTTTTCTTTTTCAAACAGAAACTTCTCAAGTTAGGAGTGATCTGTAGGTTTAAGGATAAATCATTATAAATTGGTTTAATGTGTCATATAAGATGTTTGCTCCTAGGGCCCATGACTTATTTGTCTCTAAGTTCTTGGCCCTGTCTTGTGTCAGGTATAATTTCATAACTTCAATTTAATCAGAAAATAGATACTCCCATGATGTTTGTGTCACTCTTATAGACTAGGTTACATGTCTTTCCTGGCCAGTGATTATAATATTCCACAAAGTGAATAGCTGGGTGAGATTGGTATTTACTCTCCTCCTCTAGAAGCTTACATAGCATAGTCAAGAGAGATGAGGATACCAGTTCCATAACCACTTGATTTTTGCCATATTCTACAACTCATCTATATGGTATCTTCAGGAATTTGGTCTTATCATCACATCCAGAACTGTAACAAATGACATTGCTAATAGCTTGTAATGTTTGATGATCTATAGGAAATCATTAGCCAATGACTCCACAATCAATCATATTGGAATTATTAGCCTCAGGTGTCAGATAGGAACAGTTTTCCTCTTTTACAGAATACTTCCATTTCAGAAGAGCAGTAGGTTTCCAGAGGTATTTTTGAAACATCTTTAGTGTTATTTATTACTCTTATAATCTCCTCCACCTATAACTCTTGTAGATCAGACTGGCCTCGAACTTACAGACCCACCTGCCTCTGCTTCATGAGTACTGGAATTAAAGGCATGAGCCACCACTGCCTGGCTATAAACTTTTCTTATTTTCAAATGTTTCTCAAAAGAAGTTTTTATAAAATTTGATTTTTCTGATATAATAGCTTCTGCAAAAGGTGATTTCTGGGTGTTTCTCACTAAATAAGATCTAACAACACTTTGAATGGTATAATTTTTCAATGGCTATTTGACCCAAGAAGACACATTCTACATAAATATGGAGCCTAGCCATTGAGCTGGTTCTTTTTTCCAAACCATTTATATGTTGTTATGCTATTAACTTTAAATCACTACCAATTTTAAATCTTTACAGAAAAGATGGCTTTTCAAATCTAGTGCTAATGTAGTATTCGTACATGGTAGATACACATTATGTAATTGCCAACTAAGCAAAGAATAATATTCAGCATTAAACGGTAAAAATCAGCAAAATTGATATGCCTTTTCATTTTATTTTAATGGAATGAATATTCAATACCTTACATGGTTTTATAATTTCATCAGTTATGACCACATTGTTAAACATTTCATACCATTATGTTCTCATTTTATTCACAAAATTACATTGTTATCATTTCAAGGAAAGAGGAATCATTGCACTCTTTTTCCATATATTTGAATGCCCAGCTACTTCTCAGTTGTTTGGAATTGCTTCAAAAGATAATAGAATATTATCATAGTCTGCCACAGTCAAATGCATCTATCACAGTGTGTCTTCTGCTAATCATTTGCCATGCCCTCAAACTTACAGAAATTCTGCTTCTCTGGAGTTTGAGTCAACAGCTTTGTGTATATCACAGAGCTCAGAGAGCCACTCCAATTCTTTTCAGATGAAACACAGAGTGCCTCTGCATATTTATAGGCCTTAATGCATTCCTTATTTTCTTTACATACCTGTGGCCTGTGATCTTTTTATATATGAAAAGAACAGCATGGTCCCAACTTTAAAACTGAAATATTCACTAATCTATGGTTATTCATGTAATATCACCCATGCTGTTGAAAAATTCAAATTAGTTTCCAATATATTCCATTTTAAAGGGACTTCATTTACTTTCTTTCAATGGTTTCCTCCAGTGCAGTTCCAACCCTGCATTATTCATATGCAACCACTTGAATTGCTTTGAGTTCATGCAGCATAGATATAAATCATAGGGCTATTTTCTCTAGAGGACTTCAGGCTTAAGCTTGGCAACTTGTTATAAATTGAAAAGTATCTTCAATTAAGGTGATTTGTTTGCTTCAAAAATTAACTATCTTATCTTGTCATTGCAGAAAATGAAGACTTTAGCTGCATTCCACGTAGATGAACACTTTTAGAACCGTTTTTAAATACAATCTCTCAATATATGTTTTAATTTACCATTTCACTGTGCTCTTATTTGTGAATAGGCCCTATCTGTAAATAGAAAAACACAGCTTTTCACAAATTGTTATCCATTTTGATTTTGAAAAGTTTCATTGTTGACAACCTGTAAGAACACTGTGTTCTCTGTATTCAAGGTCATTCACTTATGTAGGTAAGAAAACAGAGGAGAAAACAGAAATGAAGGAAAATGCCAGTAAAACTAGATACAAGATTCATTATAGATATCACTGTAAAAGTAGAATTTTATGATCGATGTTATTGAATGTGTATCAGAAAATCCTACATTTTTATTTTCCAATAAAATCAATGAGATGACATACCTTCAAATTTATATTAAAGATATCTTTCTTGTTCCTTTCTCTTATCAAGAAAGTTAATTCTCACAGAGGAGGCTTTCTTGTCAGTTGTAGCCTATGGACCACTCCTGAGTCTGAAGTGAATGGTTTCTTCAGCATTAGGGATTTAACTCCTGAGGGATTTAACCACTAAGGGCAAGCAATAGCAAAAAAAAAAAAAAAAATAGCAATAGCAGCATTAGCAAAGGCCTGTAATGTTTTGTGACTCTCTTGGACAGCCCTGAACAACAGCTCAAAAGAAGAAATTATAGTGCCTGATGATTTTTTTTTAATTTTAATCAATTTTAATCTTAATTTCACACCGTCTTACATGGATCTCCCTTTGGTGTATTTTTTTCCTATTTATTTATTTATTTATTTATTTTTACTTAAAAATTTCCACCTCCTCTCCTCCTCCCATTTCCCTCCCCTTCCACTCTCCCCTTCCCTTTCCCTCTCCAGTCCAAAGAGCAGTCAGGGTTACCTGCCCCGTGGGAAGTCCAAGGTCCTCCCCTCTCTATCCAGGTCTAGGAAGGTGAGCATCCCACAAAGACTAGGCTCCCATTAAGCCAGTAAATGCAGTAGGATCAAAACCCAGTGCCATTGTCCTTGGCTTCTCATTCAGCCCTCCTTGTCAGATACCTTCAGAGAGTCCGGTTTGATCACATGCTCCATCAGTCCCAGTCCAGCTTGCTTTGGTGAGCTCCCATTTGATCATCCCCACCGTCTCAGTTGGTGGGCGCACTCCTCACGGTCCTGACTTCCTTGCTCATGTCCTCCCACCTTCTGCTCCTCATTTAGACATTGGGAGCTCAATCCAATGCTCCAATGTGGGTTTTTTTTTTTTTTAAAGAAGGTCTTTTGCTCTTTGAGGGAATATTGTGATCTCAGATGGGAAATTTTTATTTATTGTGTTTATGTATAATTATGTACCAACTTAAATGTGTTATAGGTAATTTTAGGTAGATAGTTAATAGCACAATTTCTTATGATTCTTCTCATCTCTCTACTGTGATTTTAGTTTCCTCCCTCTTTGTTACTGAACTTATTTTTAATCATGAATTAGAGCCCCCTCCTTTTTACCATTTCCTCCATCACATCACTTTTAACTACTGCATCCCTCTTTGTTACTCCACCAACACCTCATTCTAGAAATGGTTATTTTTTCTTTTGTGCTCTCTGAGTTGACTTCCAGATATATACTCACCTCTGAATATTTGAGTTAGGAGACTCATCAGAGAGAGAACATGTGATATTTGTTCTATGAACCCATTTTACCTGATTAAGCATATAATCTTTTCCATTTGTATACATTTACCTGAAAATTTTATGATTTTATGATATATATCATGGAATAAGAACATATATATATATATATATATATATATATATATATATATCTTAATTGTTTAAAAAATGAATTGTTTTCTGTCAATAGAGCACCAGTAAACATGTATATGTGAAATGTTTGATGGGTCCTTTGACCATATGTCAAGGAATCTGGGTTATACTGTAGATTTATATTTAGTTTTTTGACAGTTTTCAACATTAATTTCCAGACTGGATATGCCAGTTTCTAATACCACTAATAGTAATGAGTGTTCCTTTTTTCCAGCATCCCTTTCAGCATGCTTCCCAAGAAGGACAGTGACAAAATCCTACTCATCATGTGTTGCACACAGCAAACATATCACAGTAGGCCTTTGGACACAGCTGTGGCACATACCAGGACAGTAAAGCACAATTCTGTAACTGACTTAAAATCCTTTCAATAATAGATGAGTCATGTTTGGTATTAGAAATTCCAGCCAACTACCCAGGGCTAGTAAATCATGTTGAGGAGAATTATAAACACCACTTTCCTAAAAAAACATGTAATCTTTAACTACATTAAAAATATTTGTCCTGATACTTGCTGATAACTGTAGTCCTCACCCCTCATCAAGGAAGCTTTTCTTAGTTACAGATGAAGTCCATTAAGAAAAGTCTCTCTCTCTTGCTTTTTTTTCTCTATCTCTCATACACACACACACACACACACACACACACACACACAGAGAGAGAGAGAGAGAGAGAGAGAGAGAGAGAGAGAGAGAGAGTTATTAATCTCAGGGAAATATATTAACTATCCTTAGTGTCACAACCTAACTTTTTAAACATCTAAATGTTATGCACAGAGATGGGAAATAGGTTGATATTTGATTCCTTTTACATATTTGCCGATACAAGTTTGGTCATATAGAAACTTCTTTTCCCCTTCAATTCCTTGTGCTTGAGATTTCTGAGTAAATTAGTCAACTGTTGCAAAACTTCAAAGGTAGGCAGTAGACTGGTTTCAAATATTGGAAAGATGATATAACTGGGATAGATGATTAGGTATAGGAGCTAAGAGCTCTTGATGTTCTTTTAGAGGATACAGGTTCAGTTGCTAGCACCCCATATGATTTAAAACTAGATATAGCAGCAGTTCAAGGGGATCATGAACCTTCTTTTCGATAGCAAAGGCAAAATACATACATGTAATAGAATATATACATGTGAACAAAACTGCAAAACATGTGAATTAAAAATAAATAACTCTTTCTGATACATAAAATAACTGGTTCTGGATATTTGGCAGTGTTTCTAGGACCAGGCATGTGTTCCCTATTATTGAGTAAGTCCTTTCAATTGGAGGATTGCTAGCGCAGGTGATAAAATCTCATTTACTCTCTGTATGTATATTTATAATATACCAACTTGCATGTAATTTTAAAATTATAGTTTTATTTCCTATGACTTTTCTGAATTCTTACTTTTACCCTCATGCCTCTTATATTTATCTCCCTCTCTGACTCTAATTATAACAGACCATTTAATCATTTTCTTCCCCAGATCACTTTCCCCCTGTTTTTCTGCTCTCTGTTGTTTCCATGATACCTCACTTCTACAATGTTCCCTTTTCACTTTCCTGGGTTCTGCAGCTATGCCAAGATACATATTCATATCTGGAGACTTGGAGTTAGGAGCCTCACATGAAAAGAATATGCACCATTTGTCTTTCTGGGTCTGGGTTACTTTACTCAATATGATCTTTGCTAGCTGCATACATTAACCTACAAATTTCAAATTTTGTTATAGCTAAAATGTTATCCATAACATTTAAGCACCACAGTTTCATTATCTATTCATCAGTTGTAGGATGTTTAGGTTGTTTCCATTTCCTAACTACTATGAATAAAGATCATGGCTGAGCAAGTATCTGTGGAAGAGGAAGTTGAATCCATTGAGCATATGTGAATGAATAGTATATCTCTATTGTATAGTAGAATTATTTTTAGCCTTTTGAGAATATTTACATATATGCACACACATTTAAATATATTATGTGATTTATTTGTATAAGTATATTTATAGTTTTATGTAAACAAATAACGCACTTATGTTTCCCAGTCACCCAGACCAAAATAATCACACAGAAACTCTATTAATTAAAACACTGTTTGGGCTATTAGCTCAGGCTTCTTATTAACTAACTCCTACATCTTAAATTAACCCATTTGTATTATTTTAGATTTTACCATGAGGATCATGGTTTGTTCCTTGTTGCTTTTTGGGAGGCTACATGTCTCCCAGTCTCTACCTTATTTCCTCCTTGCTCTCTGTTTAGATTTCCTGCCTTGCTATACAATATCCTGCCATAGGCAGAAGCAGCATCTTTATTAACCATTGATAGTAAAACATATTCATAGCATTCAGAGGGAGTCACACATCATTTTCTCTTTTCTGTCTAAATAAAAAGAAAAGTTTTAACTTTAACATAGTAAAATTACATATGACAAGACAGATATCAAGCGAGAATTACAGTTACAATATTTCTTTGTGAGTCTAAATTTTCATATCGAGTTTATATTTTATCATAACTAAGGAAAACTATAATTATAATTATCTAGTATTTAACTCCATCAAAGACACCAGAAGACTATAATATTATCTAAGTTAACAGGAAGTGCATTATAAGCAACTTCCAAAACTCTAGAATTGACGGAGACATCTTAATGCCTGGACAGTCACCCAAAGTTCTTTGGTCATGTTGGGACCTCCATCTTCAGCCCACAGGCCCATAGTATCTGGCAGGCTTCTTCATGAAATAGGAAATTTGAAAGACTGTTTTGCCTATATTTGCAGTTTGCCAGTCACTTTTTTCTGTGTTTTGCAGAATGTCTGGTAGTATCTTCTGTGAAGCAGGAATGATAAAAACCATTCTGTCTTCTGGAAAGTTTAGCAGTCACTTTTTTGTGGGTTCTGCATACCCTGTTCATACAGCATATCATAAAGCAATGCAGGCAAGGGTAGTTTTTTTCTCAAATGTCTATTGTTGTCATATTAAAGGCAAACTTCATAATGAGTTTTTTCAGTGCCCATAATCACTCTAAAGTAATTGTTGCTTCCAGAAGCAGACATGTCTCATTGTTGAAAAAAGTCTAAGTGCTTAAAACATTTTTATATATTCTGTAGGTCTTTAAAGTGCTGAAGAGTATTTAACTGAAATATATCTCTGTATATCTACAGAACCTAACTAACATAATTAAAAGTTTGATTATTAGAGGTGACTATCTATTAATCTGTATTTCTTAACTATACATAATATTTTAAAGGAGCTTCACAAACACAACACCTTAAACAGAGCAGAAATACATATACACAGTGTAACAAAATAGTCCTTAAATTTTTATCAATAACCAATGCAAGGTATTCATCTTTATATTATAACTTCATTTTATTAGAAATTTATTGTGGCCATTAATCATTTATAAATACCGTGCCCAGACCACAGAAGAAGAAGGATGTGACCTGCCCTGCTGAAAAAAGATACCAAGACATGTGGCTTATATATACTAGAATAATAGGCTAATATAAGTTAAATGAGCTAATACAAAGCCTGAGCTAATGGGTCAATCAGTTTATAACTTAATGCAGACTCTTTGTGTGATTTTCTCTGGGACTAAATAGCTAGGTGACTGGGTGGGACAGAAATCCCAATAAGCAGGCTCTCATGCTACAAAGATACATTCTTAAAACTTATTATTTTTATTTTAAAGTACATACAGGGAATTTAAAATTGTGATGCTTTCAATATCCTCCAACTATGAAGGATCTTTGTTATATTCATTTAAAGTAGGAAGTAAGAACTTTAATATTTACTAATTATATTTTATAATGTTCTGCTTGCATCTAAGTAAGACTTGAGTTGTCAAATCATTTGTTAATGACATCTAGAATCATGATGGAAAAGAAAAAATAAATGTCATATGCTTGCATACAGAAGAGAAGAAAAAAGTGGAAAATGTCTAAGAAACAAACAAAATGGCTTTTTCAGAGAGGGAATTACAGAAAGTATATTTCAGTTTTAATATAAGAAAAATATGTGTAGTAATAAAAACAAAAAGCAAGGGACAGAAGTCTTTTCTTTTTAATACAGAATCTTTGTAGGCAGTAGTAAAGTTGTTCTGAAAGTTTATTTTAGCAATTGAGTTTTGATTACTTTTATTCAAGAACAGAAACAACAATAAAAATTTTAACTTTCAGAACTTTGAAGCTACGTTTAAAGGATTGGTTTGTTAGTACACAGAACCTCCCTGTACAAAACATTTTAATTCATTATCTTATGTATTTTTCTTTTACAATACTTTCTAATTTTACCACAAGAAATACAAATTATAATCCTTATATAACTGGATGTTAATATTCAGTGTTTTTATCGGTCATAATTTAGTTTAGATTGATTCTTGTGATCAAACCCTTAAGTCAAAAGGCACACAAGAATTAACAAATAACCATATGTAGCCTCACTAGTCAAATAAACATTGAAGGGAAAGTCAGTCCCACAGATTGCCCCAGTCATACAATTATCACCCACATTCAGAGGGCCTGGTTTGGTCCTATGCTGGTTCCCCCACTGTCAATCTGGAGTAAGTGAGCTTCCACTATCTCACATACTGTTTCGGGGGTGTACCCATCAGGTCTTGACCCTTTGCTCATATTATGCTCCTCCCTCTCTTTGACTGGTCTTGGGAGCTCAGTACAGTGCTTCGGTGTCGATCTCTGCATTGACTTCCATATATTGTTGGAAGAAGTCAACAATCAGATTGCAGGGTTAAATCAGTTCAGTCACCCCCTCCACTATTGTTTCGTGTTTTAGCTGAGGTCATCCTTTTGGATTCGTGGGATTTACTTAGTGCCAGATTTCTTGCTAGCCCAATAATGACTCCCTCAATCAAGATACCTCTTTCCTTGTTCTCCCCCTCTGTCCCTCCCCCATCTTGACAATCTCATTTGCAGAGAAACCAGAATTTATCCAGACTGGTTGACCTGGCTTTCTGGACTCCATTCTCTCTTAGGGATAACTTGCTCCAATGGAGGAGAGCCTTGATCTTACACTAAAGTAATGTGCTAAACTTTGTTGAATCTTCACGGGAAGTCTTCCCCTCTCTGAGTAGTGGATGAGAGTGGGATATGGGGAAGGTGGAGGGAGTGGGGGGAAGGGATGGAGTAGGAACTAGGATTGGTATGTAAAACGAGAAAAGATTGTTTTTTTTTAAAAAAAAAACTTTGTTTGTTTGTTTGTTTGTTTTTTTAAATAGGAAAGTCAGCAAGAAACTATCCTCACTGGAATATACCCCAGAAAAAGAATGTGCTATCACTAATCAAACCTCATTTACAATAAGTAAAAAGAAGAATAGTTTATATAATTAGAATCTGAATATTTTCTTATTGTTCAATTGTTCATTTAATTCTATATTTTCATGAGACTAGTGAAAACCTTAAAATTATATACATTGTTCTCATGATGACAACTTAGGGTTTTTTCTAATTTTTGTTCAGAACCTGGTTTATGAAGCTTAGTTCCCTTCTCACAGCTTTTGTTTTACTTTAAAAATTTTGAGGGCTTAATACACTAGCAGGACATTGCAATCATCTTGGACCTCCCTCCTCAAACTCATCCCACATACCTCCTCCTTCTAAAATTTCTGACATTTTCTTATTATGGTTTTACATACACACTTATATACTCCATTTAGAGTTACTCATCTGTGTATATACTCAGAGATGACAATTTAGTTGTCTGTCCAGAGTCAGTGAACTCCTATTAGCTCACATAAGCTGTTTCAGTGGGTGGCCACATCTGAAAATACAAATGTGAGAGCTTGTCCCTGGAGAATACTAATTCTGCATCTTAGTAGTGACTTACTGCCTGGAGCTCTTCATCTAGGGGTGTGACCTTGTGGAATTTCCCAGCAGGTTAGCATGTCAACTCCTGCTGTCATATCATTATGTCTTATTCAGCCAATCATGCTGTTGAGATTCATGGATCCATTTTTTTTTTTTGTCAAGTCTCTGGAACTGTGTCTAGCAGAAGGCATCCTGGGCCTCTGGCTTTTACAATCTGTATAACATTTTATTGTAGGAGACTGCTTGTTTGTTCCTGGCTGCTCAGCTCTGAAATAATCACACAGAAACCATATTATTTGCAATACTGTTTGGCCAATTACCTAAACATATTTCTGGATAACTCATATCTTAAATTAACACATTTCCTTTAATCTGTGTATCACCATGAGACTGTGACTTACTGGATAAAGTTCCGGTGTCTGTCTCTGACTGGCCTACATGGCTTCTCTTGATTCTTGCATTCTTTCTCCCAGCATTCAGTTTAGTTTTCCCTGCCTAGCTCTGTTCTGCACTTCTCTGCTCTGCTATAAGCTCAAAGCAGTTTCCTTATTAACCAATGGTATTCACAGCATATAGAGAGGAATCCCATCAACATCTCATTTGTAGTATTTTTTCCTGATTATTAGACATAGGGTTTGCATTGCTGCTGTGGTACTAATGGTTAGGCACCCAGTAGTTACTCTTTGCATTCTAAAGATGTGAATATTTATCATAGTCTCAATCAGCTGCAAAAAGAGGTTTCTTTGATGTGGAGTAAGAGAGTTGTATTTATCTGTGAGCATAAATATGAGCACTTAGAAAACAATTACAAAGTACAGTAGTCATTATTTTAGAGAAATGGCAGTATTAGATTCTCTTTAGATTTATAATATCTACAGAAATGACTACTTGGCTGTATTTACAATACCAGTCATGAATCTTTTCTATTAGCCAGGCCTTACATCCATTTTGATTGTAGTATATTATCCCCACAGGAGGAAAAGAAAGAGACACTATTAAACATTTGTGAAACCAGTCATTGTTGACGTTCACAGGCTTTGCAGCTAGGTAGTATTTCAGATTTTTTCCCCTCTCTTTGCAGTTTGGATGGCACTGTCTAATATTATAAGAGTGAGTACTCAGAGAAGACACATCAAGATCAGATCCAGCTGGATCTTTTCTTTCCATTGGACCTACTTTCAGTGTCTGTAGTACGTTTAGGAATAGGGTCTTACCTTCATTTCTATAAAACAACCAAGTGCATCATTGTTCTGAGAGGACATAGTATTCCTGTGACAGAAAAGTCAAAAATGTTTTTCCATAGATCCAATAGGTTTTCTGATAGATAGTACATGACTCTTAGGTATATATATATATATATATATATATATATATATATATGTGTGTGTGTGTGTGTGTGTGTGTGTGTGTGTGTGTGTATGTGTGTGTAAGCTTATAAAAATCTTTCCCTACAAATATTTCAGACATCTTTAAGGTTATTTATGTCTCCTTCCTCCATCTCCCCATGTATTACCTTTCTTTCCCTCCCTAATTTCCTACTATTGCATCCCTGGTACCTGTTTTCTACCAATTCCATTTCTAAAGCATTTTCTTTCCTTTCCCTCTACATTTCCTTTCTACTTACCTGGCTTCTCTGATTGATGTGACTTATATATTCAAATCTAAAGACTCTCAGATATGAAGAATAAAGGAATGAGAACGTGCACCATTTGTCTTTTGGGGTGTAGGTTACCACTTTCCATGTAATATTTCTAGTTCTGTACATTTACCTGATGTGGGAGTGCCATATATCAATATGTTGATTTCATTGGTTAAGAAATAAAAAAAACTGCTTGGCCCTGATAGGTTAAAACATAGGTGGGAGGAGTAAACAGAACAGAATGCTGGGAGGAAGAGGAAGGGAGCTCAGAGACGCCATGCTCCCAGCTCCCGGACAGACATGATTCAGCTCCGACCCAGGATGGACAAAGGCTAGAATCTTCCCGGTAAGTGCACCTTGGGGTGCTATACACGTGATTGGAAATGGGCTAGTCCAGGTGCGAGAGTTAGCCGAGAAAAGGCTAGAGCTAATGGGCTAAGCAGTGTTTAAAAGAATACAATTTGTGTGTTGTTATTTTGGGGCATAAGCTAGCCAGGCGGCCAGGGTGCCAGGGATGCAGCCCCACTGCTCCTATTACTACTTTTACCTAAAAATTTCATCATCGATTACAGATGAATAAAATCTTATGTGTATATATACCATATGTTGGTGATGAGTTCATCAAGTTAAAGATGTATAAGTTATTTTCATTTCCAAATACTGGTGAACAGATGTTATTTCACTGCCATTTGCTCAAAATTAAGGGATGCAATGCATGATCTGCATTTGAACCTCACTCCACTGTGTTAATGTATTTGCTGAAGAAGCTCTTTCAATCTGTCACCATTTTAGTTTTCTTTTACATAAATAGGATGACAATAGTAAGGCAAAAGTAGACTTTCTTTTGAGACTATCATAAAAATTTAGTGAGATAATTCAACTCTATTGTCCAGAAGTGATATGTGATTGTATTTATTAGGATTATAGCTTTATTGTTATTAAAATCAGCCAATTTCATGAGGTTTATAACCCAATAGGAAGCAAAGCAACAGAATAACAATTTTACATGCAACAGGAGCGTCACTATGAGAACAATAAAAAAACAAAAATGAATACGTAACAAAAATGAATGAATCCACAGCATTTCCTCATTATCCATTCATTCTCTGAATCACTGCAGATCGAAGTTGAGGTTATAAAAAAAGTTTGCAATAGCATAAAAATAATCACTATGAAACTGGTAGTTTATGAAATTATTCTCTATTAAAATACCGCCCTCTCTCCTGCAGCCACTTAACATTACTGAGTATCATTGCTCTTCTCCTCCAGTTCTTTATTGATCTCTATTCACCTACTCTACTGTTTTGTAAACATTAATCAATGAAATGCAAATACAAAGCAAATTAATTAAAGAGGGAAAGTGCATATCTTGCAAGAATCAGAGTCTCATTAAGTCAATACAGTTATGTTTTTCGAGTATTCCAGTCACATACAATGCCATTATCAGATGAAAAAGGCATAGCAGTTAATAACTGAAGAAGGCAGGATGTTAAACATTCTCTTTAGCTCTAACAATAAAGGAAACGTAGAAAACTGAGTATTTCAGGCATCCCCTTGTGACATGTGGTTTGCTGTTTATATACTTCTTTATGAAATTATTTACTCAGACACTGTTTTCAATCTCAAATGTTTAAAGAGGTATATTTTCACATAATTGTAAAATATCTGAAAGATACTATGCAATAATTGATAGTTTACAATGAGTTTAGTATTGTTTTTGATATAAAAATTATTTGATCACATTATACACAACTATGCAATATTTGTTTCATTTTCAACTCCCTTTAGCCACACTCAAACTTCTCCTCTATGTCCATAATCCTTCTTAAATTTAAGATCTCTTATAAATGTATATTGAATTACTAAGTCAAATTAGCATTGGTATTCTGTGCATGTATTTAGAGACAAACAATTAGGATTGGCTTTGTACCCAAAAAGAAGTTATTCTCCTTCCTTCACTGCCATTGACATCCTGTATCTTTTCATGTAAGAGTGGATACCTGTGGAATTTTATTCCATCTATGTTGACATCTTAACTGGTGTGCTATTTCTTACTCTAGGGATGTCTGCATGGTTATGGATACAACATATTTCTTGTCTAGAAGACATTACTTTCTTGCAGCTTTTGTTCCAATCATTGGGTTGGTACAGTCTTTCCATTTTCTACTTCACAGTTTCCAGACCTTGTATAGTAATGTCTTTATAGTTACCTGATTTCTGGGCATCCTATGGTAACTTATCTAAATTTTGGAATATTGTGAATCTCTGTAATAGCCTCCATATGCTACAAAGAAAGCTTCTTTGATGAAGAGGAAGGGTTGCACTTATCTATTCATTAATTACAAGTATTTAGAAGATGTTTAGCAATAACAATTTTTACAGTAAAATGGTAGCAATGAATTCTTCTCAAGAGGTTGATGGGATTTCTAGCCAAGGATATTTTGCCTGGATTTAATGTACCAGGCATGAGTGTTTTATGCCAGGGGAAGGCTTCAGTTCCAATTATACAGCTGAATATCCTATCCAGTATAATAAATTTTAAATTGTAATAAATATTCAGTTTTGTTTATCACTGCACTGATACATAAAATCTCTTTTAACACCCTAATTCCAGTAACTTCTTCCACTGCCATTTCTTATGCAATTCTTGTTTCACTTTTATGTGGGTTTATGTGTCTGTATCCTATATTAAATATCCATTAATGATGGATTCCTTAAGAAAAATTGACTCAGATTTAAGGGGACAAATATAAGAATTTGGGGAAGATCTCATAATGATGTTAGTCTATATCATGAAAAGCTCAGGCACACGATGTCAAGCAAATTTTTAGGCTCAAGACTTCAGTAACTGGATTTACATCATGACAAGTGCAGATTGTCTGGCAATGCCAGTTCCTGTCTCTAAGTTCTTCCTCAGACAATGTAAGAGTAGAATTCTTGAATAGGTATAATGGAAAAGTATATAAGTCTTGTTTAAAACATGTAATAAGCAAACATCCTTAGAACAGAAGTCTGTCAAGAAATCAAATACATGTCTTAGGTGATTTTATTAAAATTATATGACAAAATGTTTTTATCAAAAACTTAATTTGAGCACTTAAGTAAAATGTATTATGGCTGTAATATTTTTTTCACCAACATGTGAGGCAGGATAGAAAGACGAAATGTTAAGAGAGGACAAGGGCAGGGAAAGGAGCCCTTTACTCAAATGTCTTTTTGAAGCCTATGGACAGCTGAGAATCTAGAACTCAAGTGCACTTGCCATTTCCTATTAAAAAAAAAACATTGGGACCTTGGGAGCTCAGTCCAGTGCTCCAGTGTGGGTCTCTGTCTCTATCTCCATCCATCACCAGATGAAGGTTCTATGATGATATGCAAGATATTCGTCAGTACTGCTATAGCATAGAGTCGTTTCAGGTTCCCTATCCTCAGCTGCCCAAGGAACTAACTGGGGACCTCAGCTTGGGCACCTGGGAGCCACTCTAGGTTCAAGTCTCTTGCCAACCCTAAGGTGGCTCCCTTAACTAAGAATTGTGCTTCCGTGCTCCCCTATCCAACCTTCCTTTATCCCAATCCTCCTTTTTCCCCAAGTTCCCTCCATTCTCCCCTTCTCCCTTTTCTCTCCCCATCTCCCCTTACCCCCATCCCACCCCACCCCCAAGATCCCAATTTTCTCCCCTGCAATTTTGTCTACTTCCCATAGCCAAGAGGACAACTATATGTTTTTCCTTTGGTTCACCTTCTTACTTAGCTTCTTTAGACAGTGGAGCTGATCTATTGGGAGCTCACCAAGGCCAGCTGGACTATGACTGAAAAAGCATGGGCTAAAACTGGACTCTCTGAACATGGCGAACAATGAGGGCTGATGAGAAGCCAAGGACAATGGCACGGGGTTTTGATCCTACTTCATGTGCTGGATTTGTGGGAGCCTAGCCAGTTTGGATGTTCACCTTCCTAGA
This sequence comes from Microtus oregoni, assembly GCF_018167655.1. NCBI lineage: Eukaryota > Metazoa > Chordata > Mammalia > Rodentia > Cricetidae > Microtus > Microtus oregoni. The sequence continues at coordinate 16,154,043 of NW_024543080.1, read as the reverse complement.
TATGGATGGAGTGGGGAGGACCTAGGACTTACCACAGGGCAGGGAACCCTGACTGCTCTTTGGACTGGAGAGGGAGGGGGAGAGGAGTGGGGGGAGGGGGAGAAGGGTGGGAGGAGGGGGAGAAGGGTGGGAGGAGGGGGAGAAGGGTGGGAGGAGGGGGAGGGAAATGGGAGGCTGGGAGGAGGTGGAAACTTGTTTTTTTTTCTCCTTTTCTTAATAAAAAAAAAAATAAAACAAAAAAAAGTTAAAAAAAATACAACCAACAATTAGAGTCCAGAAAAGTAAGTCAGAATCAGCCCTTGAAACTTTTGGGTAGAGAAGAGTTTTCTACTCAGTGGGGACAGCAAATGTAACAGCTGCAGTTTTACAGAGCAGGTGATATTACTATAGGTTAAAGCATGGAGAATGGGGAAAAAACAGTAGAAGAGATTATAGCTATAGGCTGAGAGAGACCAGGAGGAAGGAGACTGGGTGGGTTACCATCCAGAGACTTACATTATGAATTTAATGAGAGTAAAGGAGAGACCCAAAACTTTTACTTTTTAAGACTGTTCTGATTTGCATATGAAAATGAATACTTGAGGAAGATTAGAAGAAACTAATAAGATAATATCATTTGTGGACTGATGTTCTAAACTTTGGTGGAAGTGAGGAAAATTGAAAATACAGAGATGAGGTTGAACTCAGTATTCATTCATCAATGTTTTCTTGGAGACGGAGTCTCACTAGATAGTTGAGGGTATCTTGGAACTTGTGCGTTTCCTGACTTAGCCTCCACACCTGTCTTAGGAGCTATCAAGCACTGAGCGCTGGCACGTGGTGATGGTGCCAGCAGATAGAGCGCGGTCCTGCGGAAGAGAGTTAGCACAGTAGAAGTCTGTAACTGTCTTCCAGCGTAGTCATCCCTGGGAAATGATCAGAGAACTTCTCCAAATTAAAACTGTGATCCTGCTCTGAGGAGCACAAGCAATTCTGTAGAAGACTTGGGGTCAGTTCTTTTGCACTGTATTTTCATAATCACTGAGAGACACTAAATACGGTGGGAATAATATTATTGTTATAGTTCCTAAAAGGAATAAATATGGTTTGCCAGGATTTGGGGTTTTGTTTGTTTATTTTAGACAAAGCTTCTTTGTAGAAAGGGGGAGGGAGTTCTAATGGATTTCTATCACTTTTGTATGTTTCTAGATATTTTTCTTTGATCCCATTGTTGTTGTAAAATAGCCCCTTATTCTTTTTTGCCCTATGAGGGTAATAATAAGTTATGTGCAAAAAATACAAATGTAATCATATACTAGTTAGTTCAAGAGAGACATATAGGAGGGCTTGAAGGGAAGAATGAGAAGGGAGAAACAATGCATCTATATTACAATCTCAAAATATAAAATAAATATTATCCAAAAGAATATCTCTAAATACAGAATGGAAAACTAGCAATGAATCATTTAAAGGCTTAAATTTATTCTGTCATTCTCCAATCTCAGCTCTAAATTTGGAAGTTTCTAAGTCTCATAATGAAATCAGTTTAGACTAAAAGACACGTCCTTGCACCTGTGATCTACTCTTGAGGCTCATGGTCTTATATTACCATATTTATATTCTATTCAAAGTATTTAAACATTTCTGGATCCATCACATGATTTCATTTGTTCAAAGAAGAGGGAAAACTAAGTTTTTCAACAACTTTTGAACTTTGAGTTGAGAGCAACCTCAGATGTACAGATAACAATTAATAAGACCTTGCAACCACAGACTCTTCTGGTTAATGTTTGTTTAATTTTTTTTCATATTTTCAGACATGAGCTCTTTGTCTAAATTGATGCTGTTCCTTCCTTCCCCCTAAAACTTATAGAAATTTATTCAAATATTTCATGACATAACCTAAATGAAATCCTTTTCCTGTATGTGATAGAATTTATTGAAGAATACAGTTTCTTACTGCCAGGGGCTGGATATTATTTACCCGGGTTCTTAAAATGTCTGGTGCCACTGAATTGAAACCTTTGCTTTTCTGCATATGTTTGTAGGGCAATGTGGAAGTAGTCATGCCGCTTGTCATGAAGCTAGTATTAAAGAATATGATGTGGAAATAGGATTTTTCCTTCAGCAGTGTAGGTTCCAGAGAACCAATTCAGATCATGAGGTTTGTCTACAATGTCCTTTCCCTATTGATCCATAACATAGAAGCAATTTCAAAGTATAATTTTAAATATTATCTTTATTACATATTTTAAAAGTTCTTATTATGAAACATGTATCAAATTTGTGCTTTCCTAGTTCATAATATACTTGTTCGGTTTTATGAAATACTTCTTGTTGTTGATTGATTTTTTTTTTACTCTTTGTTCATTGGGGGCCTGCCACCCAGCTCCCAAATAAATACACAGAGAAATTATGCTTATGAATGCCCAGCTTTAGCTTGAGTTTTCTTAGCTTAAATTATCCCATCTACCTTTTGTCTCTAGTCTTTAATCTTTCTCTATTGTATATTCCTTTCTTTTCTTCTTATTCCATGGCTGGGTGTGTAGATCGTTGGCTGGCCCTTGGTGTTCTCCTCTCCTTCTCCATTTTCAGTTTTCTAATTCTCTCTGCCTGCCAGAACTGCCTATATCTTTCTCTCTCTCGTCTAGATATTGCCTGCTCAGCTCCTTATTACACAAACCTCGTGTTTTAGACAGGCAACGGGACACAGTTTTGCAGAGTTAAACAAATGTAACTCAAAAGAATGTGACATCTTTGTACTATTAAACAAGTATTCCACACCATAAAATAATGTAACATATATTTAACTAATATTCCATGTCCACTTCTACGTATATAAACTATTTTAAAAGATTTTACATATTTATTATGTACAGACTGTTCTATCTTTATGTATGACTTCATATCAGATGATGGTGCCATATCTCATTGCTGATAATAGTGAGCTTCTGGGAATTGAATTCAGGACCTCTAGAAGAACAGTCAGTGCTCTTAATCACCGAGACATCTTACCAACCCTAAACTATTTTGATTGGTGTATATACTATGGTATATGTATACTTTCAAACAAGCATTTTTCTCTTATTCTATTGCTTTAAAGAACTAAGCAATATGCATTCTTTATTTGATGTAGTACTGTTCCCTGAAAATTTCTATTTTCCAATACAAGTTTTCTACACTTTAACTGTGTATTGATCAAGCATAATTACGTAAACTGAAACTTTATAATGTATATTCCCCACAGTAACAAAGTATGTGAGCCTGAGTCCACACACTTATTCAGGTGCAAACAGCTGTGAGGTATACTAAGAATGTAAATGTCAACTTGTTCATATTTATATAACTATGTCTAAACTTTCTGATTAGAACCCATTAAAGGTAATATAACTGTGTATGAGAATATAATCTTTATATTGGCCAGGAATTAAAATTAAATATCTATAAAGTATTATATTAGGGTTCAAAAAATTAATAGAATGTACAATAATTTGATTGTTATCAATGCAAGAGGTACATACTCGTGCTATTATCTATACAGGTTGTTCAACTAAGCAATAAAATTAAGAATGGCTTCTTCCAGATAATAACATTTATTAATTGGAAGTACTCTTGGATTTAAATAAAATGACCTATTTAATTTTTTTAATTCATAGCTCTAAATCCATCATTTCATTAATATTGTATTGTGTCAATATTTTTTCTTATTTCATATTCCTTAGAAACCTGTTCTCAAACTGAAATAGTGCAATGAAGATACTCTGAGCTTATCTATAATATAACAAATAAAGTCATATACTTCCATCCTTTGCCATTGAAATCACTCTGACTTTGAAAAGGAAAGAAAGAATATAAACAAAGAACACATCAAACAAAGAAAATTAAATACAACTTGACAGCAAAGATATTTCTATAACTAGGAATGTAATAAGTCATTAGTGACTTGAAAAATCAAAAAGAATGAGACCATATACTACCACGAGGGCAATTTCACATATTAGTTTAATCACATAAACAGTTTTCAAATTGGTTTTGAATTGAGTGTATTACTTTCTTTTAAACTCACTGCTTTAGTTAGTCCAAAAAGCAAAATTATTAGTTTGAAATTATATGAAAATTACATAAAAATCCCTGAACATTGCATACCCAGTTGACTCTGTGAAGCTGTTAATTTGAATGAATTCCACACTTAACTAGATGACTTTTTACCTGCCTTTTTCATAGATATAGCTGCTGCAAACTATCACCAATGGTTAGCTTATAAACAATAGAAGTGTAGTTTTTACAGTATTGTAAAGAATGAGTAATTCAAGGTTAATGAACCATGATGGTCAGTATTTGGTGGAAGTGTACTCCCTGGTTAATTTTTCTGCTTTTCTGAGTTTTATATGCTGGATGAAGCCAATAAGCTGCTTTATGCCTATTTGGTAAATGGACATAACCCACTCTTGAAGATGAAGCCCGCATGTCCTAGTTAACTCCCTTACTTAGTGCTAACTTCTCAGGCACTGTGATTTCAAAATTTTACACCATGTAAATATTTTATTTTCTGTTTTAACTTTTAGTACAAGTCTCTAATATCAAGTAGTAGTGCGTTTTAGAAGTTCCTATGGGTTTTCTTCTCAGCTTGTTTAGAAACAAATTAGTGTTACATCACTACTTCTACAAGTCAGAAGATAAAACCCAATGTATATATTGATCAGAATGTTCCAGGGATCCTATTATAGTAAAAGTTGAATCTCAGAACATTATTTCTCTTACATGGAAAGGAAAATTTATCTATGTCTTAGGCATTCTTCACTTTTTTGCATTTCAAACTTGTTTATATCTCTAGTTGCTGGTATTTATCATCTTTCAACCTTTCTAGGTACCCACACCTTCATACACATTTACACTGGAGGAGGAGGGAATGGAGAAGGAGAGAAAAAGGAGACAGAGATGATAGATAGATAGATAGATAGATAGATAGATAGATAGATGATAGATAGATAATAGTTAGATAATAGATGATAGATAGAGAGAGATAGATAGATGATAGATTGATAGATAGATATAAATAAATAAAAAGGAAGAAAATGTCTACTATCCATAAAGTAAAATGTAATTATCTGTGAGTTCCTTATGGTAAAGATAGCTAGTAAGTAAGGATAAATGCTTGAAAGGGATTTTTGCTGCTGGTAGTTTTTAAACCATAGATGAGTATCATCAGAAGGAGTTTATCTTTATTTACTATTTGATATTTAGTAAGGAAGATAGCAGGAGTTGATGCTCCAGTACACTTATGTTCTTAGTGTTCTTGAAAAAAATGTTTGAACAATGTAAAAGGAAGTTACTTTATAAAGTGTCCTAGTAACTCTTCTATTGTCCTGAAGAGACACAATGACTAAGGCAACTTTAATAAAAGAAAATATTAACTAGGGGTTTTCCTACACATTCAGAGGTTTAGTCCATTATCATCATGAGCATGCCAACATTATTAGAGTAGCTAAGAGCAACATCTTGTTATGCAGTATAAGGGACAGAACTGTTCATAGCATGTGCTTTGAAACCTCAAAGACAACCCCCAATGACACACTTCCTCCAATAATGCCACACCTACTTCTCAAATATTACCATTCCACAATGACCTAGCATTCAAATATGTGAGCCTATAGAGGCTATTTTTATTCAAACCAACACAAGAAGTTAATGTAAACCATAATTTTCATAAATTATATGTGACTGTTGAAAGTCTATATGAATGTCTGTGTGTGTAAATGTGTGTCATAATTTGAGGTGTATAAACTTATATTATATATACAGTTATTGTTTATAACATAATTTTATCTCATATCATGAAACACATGTAAAATGTAATCATAAAATATATGTTGTAGGGCAGAAAAATGTATACATATAAGCTGAGCATATTACATATTACCTAAAAATAAAATTGCTAATTTAACAAGCTTTTATGCTGTTACATGTAATAGCTGAATTTATAAACAAGTTCTTACTGAACTCTGTGTAGATGAATTTAGAAATAGTTATCCAAATGTGCATTTTTTAGAAAAGTTAAATGTTGTATCGTTGATTTCAAAACCAATGATAATGCTAAATAATTCTGTTATGAGAAAATGCATATAGATGATCTAAGAAATTTACAGCATAAGCATACCAGTTCAGCTTACCCAAATAATAAAAAACATAAATTATTCCAATTGTAGTCATAATATTTCATAGGACATAAAAATGTCATTATATGAGGAAATCTGTGATTTCCCAAACCACAAGAGAAATAGACTAATTTTACTTATTAACCTCACTCAGTTATCCTAAATTTAATATGATCTAATTCAATTGAACATTAAATGTCTAATACCTTAATATATCTTAGACAAAATGAAATGGATCTATATCAGAAGTTTATTAATATGTCATACAAATATATATTAGAAGAACAAATTATAGTAATATTACAATTGAAAACAAAGGCCTTTTTATTAATTAAATAGGTTATTTGATAATTTCATGCATTTATATAATACATTATGGTTACATCCTCTCTTTACACTCTTATAATTGTATCACACCTGCCTATTCCACCTACTCATTACCAGTCTTTTTCCAGATTCATGACATTTGTTTTCTTTTTTGACCTATTTAGATTAACATGGGCCATCTTTATAACCACTGGATGGGCATGTTGGAATTATTCAAATGAACTTAGTAAGATGACCAGAGGTTACAAACTTGAATCCATGACTTTCCCTTTCTATAATAGATCAATAGGAGGTAGTTCAATGCTAATTTGTAGGGTTTCCTGAATCCCTCCTCCATCTATTCCTCACTTTTGGTAGGCACGTTACTGTAGAGACCCAGGTTGCATATACATAGTTAATGATAATTAATTATTGCAATAGTTATGCATTGTCAAGTGTTGACTGAGTTTCTGTCCTGCCCTGTACCCGCAGTCGTTATGTCCCAAAGAAATTACACAGAGGTCTACATTAACTGATTGGCTCATTAGCTCAGGCTTCTTATTAACTCTTATTACCTATATTAGCCCATTATTTTTGTCTATGTTAGCCACGTACCTTATTCAGTGAGGCAGTCACATGCTTCTTCTGTGGTTAAGTCAGGACTGCTGACCAAGGTTTTCTCTTCCCAGAATTCTCCTGTTCTTGTTGCCCTGCCTCTACTTTCTGCCTGGTTGTTCTGTCTATACTTTCTGTCTGGCTATTAGCCAATCAGCATTTATTTAAGATATACTTGACAGAATACAGACCATTGTCCCACATAAACCAAGGTGCTATAATTTCACATCCCTTCTAACTGTATTTAGGTTCCTACTTTATTTCAACTCCTTCATCCATAACACTCCCTGAACTTTATCAGTAACATTCCCTAAATTTTTATCCATAGTGTTTCCTGAACCTTGAGTTCCTTCATCCAAAGCATTCCCTGAAACTTGAGAAGGACAGTATAAATTAGCTGAATAGTGAACATCCATTTATTCTTACTACCTTATGCTGCCATGATTTTCTGCATTCTCTAGAATTTACTGAGAATAGACAATTTTATTATTATGGCAGTGAATATATTCAAATATACATTGTAGGGATAAGTCCCGCCCCTTGGGGGGCGTGTTCGCCTCGGGCTAATGTCTGCCTATAAATTTGGCTAGCGTGCTCCCAGCCATTGCTTCTGCTTTCCTGGTCTCCACGGGAATGGTGGTTTTGTAAGTCTATTTCTACATTAATAGATATATATTTTTTTACAATCTGTCTGCATTTGTTTACGCCGTTACATTTTAGCGTCCAACGTGAGCTATTTTGCCCCCGACTCAAGTGGGTAGCTGGCTACCTGGTCTACAAGAACTAGTTCTAGGACAGGCTCCAAAAACACAGAGACCACCATTGGCAGGAACCGATCATTGCAGGTAAAAAAATTTTCTTTTATAAATAAAGTGTCTGAACACATTAGTATTCAAGAATTTAACAGTTTTTTTTAATTGTACCATGTGGGAGATTTTACAAGAGGTGTCTATCACCCCACATCTATGGATCCTTCTGGGATTCATAGTTTTCATTGCCACTAAATGGTTTGATAATAGAAATATGATAAAATCTTTATGAGACAAATCCAGGATTCTGAAGGCAGAGATTGAACGCTTAAAAACAATTGAGAATCAGTTTGAAGTTCTCCAGGCTGATGTTAAGGAGAAATTCATTACTATGGAAGAGGGAACAGCTGATCTGGATCATAAGCTTCAGTCCATTTCTGTAGGAACTGAAACATTAGTGGCTGATATTAAGGAGAAATTCATTACTATGGAAGAGGGAACAGCTGATCTGGATCATAAGCTTCAGTCCCTTTCTGTAGGAACTAAAACATTAGTGGCTGATATTAAGGAGAAATACATTACTATGGAAGAGGGAACAGTTGATTTGAATCGTAAGCTTCAGTCCTTTTCTGTAGGAACTGAAACATTAGTGGCTGATATTAAGGAGAAATTCATTACTATGGAAGAGGGAACAGCTGATTTAGACAATAAGATTCAGTCCCTTTCTGTAGGAAATGAAACATTAACTGAGAGAATCAAAACTGATGAATGTGACAATCGGATTTTGTCTAAAGCTTATAACAGATTGGCGGAAAGATTGTCAATACAAGAAGGCACGGTTTATGCCATAAAAATTATGTCCAAAGATGAGATGTTATCTCTAATGGACAAACTTCATACTTTAGAATCCTCAATGAAGGCTTTGGAGCATAATTCTGGACAGGAGATTTAGACATTGCAGAAGGCAATGGTGAATAGAATTGAAAAGATGGAGGAATTTCTAAATTCTGATGAAGAAGAGCAAAGGGTAGAAAGGCAAATTTTAACTACATCTATGGGTAAATCTCTCCAGGACAATTTCCACAAAGCTCTACCTACAGCTCTACCTGCCTATCCAGTAATAACAACAGAGAAGGTGATTGGTTCCAGAAACCCTAGGGTCATCAAGGAGGATACATGTGAGCCTGTCTGTATGAATGATCTCAAGGAAATAAAACAGGCTGTCATGACTTCTGGGATGCAAGCCTCTTTTGTTAAAGAGATGCTAAGATCTTGGGCCACAACAAGCAGAGCAACCCCCTCGAACTGGCTCCAGCTGAGCACTGCGGTTCTTGAGAGTAGACTGCAATTGAAATGGAAATGCTTATTCAGGCAAGAGGCTAAACATTTAGAACAGCAGGAAAAAGCGAAGGGAATTGACATTTCCCTAGATAAAATTCTAGGTGAAGGGCTCTTTTATGACCCTCAGGAACAAGCTAATTTGGATGAAAACACACTCTCCATGTGTACTACAGCAGCCATAAGGGCTTGGGATAGGGTACAAGATGCAGGACAGAGAATGGAATCATTTATTAGAGTTAAACAGGGTCAGAGATAACCCTTTAGTGACTTTTTACAAAGATTAACTAAGGCTGTACAAATAGGGATATCTGACCCAGAAGCAAGACATATAATGATTGAGTCTTTGGCTTATGAAAATGCAAATGTGGAATACAAAAGGATTTTGGGGCCTTTAAAGCTCAGATCAGTGCCCTTGGAAGAATGGGTCTTGCATACACTCAATGTTGATACATTTGATTATGGCACTGAAGCATGGGTAGAAGAAGCAATTTCCAATGGTAAAAGGTAATACCAGAATACCAAATGTTTCAATTGTGGCAAAATGGGTCATATGAAAAGGAATTGTAGACAACGGATTTTCAGAAATAATAATAATAATAATAATAATAATAATGCATCTTTCAGAAATAATAATAATGATGCATCTTCTAGAAATAACAGAAATAGGAGGACTCAGCCTTCAGGTTTATGTTGAAGATGTGGAATAGGCAGACATTGGACGAATGAATGCAGGTCTACAAGAGATAGACAAAGCAACCTGATACAGTCCGGAAACATGAGAGGGGTGGCCTCACAGGCCCCCATGGAAAACATGGTTCAGTCATTTCCAGTTTCTGCAGAGGATGTGCCTCATCAGGACAATTAGAAAGCCCCATGCCTACTGTTACAAGCAATAATGATCAGAAAGATAAGTTACGTGTGTTTTGGCAAACTTCTATAAATGATCAAAGACCTAAACTGAGAGTGTGTGTAAATGGCATTTTTATTACTGGCCTGCTGGACACAGGTGCTGATGTAAGTATCATTACCCCAGAATCTTGGCATCCGTGTTGGCTTCTTCAGAATGTAAATGTTCAGCTCCTGGGAATTGGAACCCTATCTCGAGTAAGGCAGAACACGAGATGGGTTGAATGTATAGGGCCAGAGGGACAAATAGGAAAATTAAGGCCATATGTAGCCAATATTGCAAAGAATTTATGGGGTCGTGACCTATTACAACAATGGAATACCGAAATTAACATTCCTGCTACTTCTAGAGCCTATATTTCTGAGAATAATATTAAAAGGTATTACAAACGGAGAAAACCAGCCATTCGGGCTGTACAAGAACAAGCAATTGATGTCCCTTCAGAGATACCAACAGCCTTGCCTCTAAAATGGTTGACTGAGAAACCAATATGGACAAAGCAATGGCTTTTAGCTGAGGAAAAGTTACAGGCTTTAGAACAGCTGGTACAAGAACAATTAGATGCTGGACATATAGAAGAATCTACCAGCCCTTGGAATTCTCCTGTATTTGTGGTTAATAAAAAATCAGAAAGATGGAGAATGGTGACAGATATCAGGTCCATCAACAAGGTTATTCAACCTATGGGTCCTCTGCAATCTGGAATTCCTTTGCCCTCTTTATGACCAAAAGGATGGCCTCTCATAGTTATTGATTTAAAGGATTGTTTTTTCACTATACCTTTGCAAAAAGAAGATAGAGAAAAATTTGCCTTCACAGTGCCTACTTATAACAATTCTCAAACTTCGAGGAGGCACCACTGGACCATTCTCCCCCAGGATATGTTAAATAGCCCCTCCCTGTGCCAATATTTTGTGAACCAACCATTGCAAATAATACGCAAGAAATGTCCCAAATCTATAGTATACCATTACATGGACGACATTTTGTTATCTGATTCAAACATGGATACCTTGAACAGACTGTTTGAAGAAATAAAGATACTTTTTCCTAAATGGGGATTGCAAATAGCTCCTGAAAAGATTCAGAAGGGAGATTCTGTTAATTATTTAGGTTATAAAATAGGTTTGCAAAAAATTAAGACACAAAAAGCACAATTTCGGAGAGATCGCCTACGGACTCTTAATGACTTTCAAAGACTGTTAGTAGACATTTCTAGTCTACGACCAGCTATTGGAATAACACCTGATCTAATAATTCATTTGAACAAAACCTTGGATGGTGATAAAGATTTAAACAGTCCCAGAGAATTAACAGCTGAAGCAGAAAAGGAACTGACAATGATTGAGGAAAAATTACAACAGGCACATGTGGACAGGGTGAATCCAGAACTCGATTGTATTCTTGTCATACTACCATCAAAACTTTCTCCTACAGGAATTTTAATGGAGAGAGATGATATTATTCTGGAATGGATCTTTTTACCACATAAACCAAGTAAGAAACTGAAAACTTATGTGGAAAAAGTCTCTGAGTTAATTATAAAAGGCTAGCTAAGACTTCGTCAACTAGCAGGCATAGACCCAGCAGAAATTATAGTGCCTTTCACTGCTGATGAACTAAAGAAATTATGGAAAGATAATGAACCATGGCAAAGAGCTTGTGCTAATTTTTTGGGAGATATTAATAACAACTATTCAAAAAGCAAGCGGCTTAACTTCATAAAGAGAACTTCTTGGATTCTTCCTCGAATCGTCTGTGATGCTCCAATAACTGGAGCCCATACATTCTATACTGATGCCAATAAATCAGGGAAGGCAGGTTACAAATCAGAAGACTTGGGTAAGATGGAACAAAGTCCGTATAATTCTGTCCAGAAGGCGGAATTATATGCCATTCTTATGGTGCTAAGGGATTTTAAAGAACCTATTAATATTGTTACTGATTCACAATACACAGAAAGAGTCATTCTACATATTGAAACTGCTGAATTTATACCTGATGATACAGAACTAACCTCATTGTTTCTCCAGGTTCAAGATTTGATCAGGAACAGGCTTTGCCCTATGTACATAACACACATCCGATCCCATACGGGTCTGCCAGGTCCTCTAGCACAAGGTAATGCAGAAATTGATCAATTATTGATTGGCAGTGTGCTATAAGCCTCTGAATTTCATAAAAAACATCATCTTGATAGCAAAGGTTTGAAGAAAGAGTTTTCAATTACATGGCAACAAGCTAAGGAGATTGTAAAGAAATGCCCTACTTGCTCTTTCTATAACCAAACGCCACTGCCTGCAGGGGCTAATCCAAAGGGCACCCAAAGGAATGAAATCTGGCAGATGGATGTGTTCCACTTTGCAGAATTTGGCAAATTAAAATATGTTCATCACACCATTGACACTTATTCAGGCTTTCAGTGGGCAACTGCTTTAAGTTCAGAAAAAGCTGATTCAGTAATCACTCATTTATTAGAAGTCATGGCTATCATGGGTATACCTACACAAATAAAGACAGATAATGGTCCTGCTTATGTTTCTAGGAAAATGAAACGGTTTTTTGATTATTACAATATCAAGCACGTTACAGGTATACCATACAATCTTACAGGTCAAGCAGTCATAGAAAGATCAAATTGAACTATAAAGGATATGTTGAACAAACAGAAAGGGGAAAGGTGGAAAACACCCCCAGAAATAGGTGACATAATGCTTTGTTAACCTTGAATTTTCTCAACGCTAATGAGAAGGGAACAACAGCTGCAGAAAGACATTGGATAATGGAAAAGTCTACTGAACTACATCAACCAGTTTATTTCAAGGATGTGCTGACCTCACAATGGAAGCCAGGAGATGTGCTATGTTGGGGAAGGGGTTTTGCTCTTATCTCCACAGGTGAGGAAAAATTGTGGATACCGTCAAAATTAATAAAGGTTTGGTTTGAAGAAGAGAAACCACTTGGAAAAGATAAGTAACAATTCTTTCATAAGGATGGCGAGCATACTGATGGTAAGAAATACAGATAGGTTGGAGGCAGGGTTCTTTTCTTATCGCCACAGGAAAATACTCATCTTCAAAGAAATTAAGGGACCCTGAATATCTAATTACTGATGGATGGACACATTTTGTAAGTATTACTATATATATATATATATATATATATGTCTTATTAAACATTTCTTTATAAATACGTAGAGCTGGTTTTGAAGTTGGACTCTGGCTCAGTCCCTCTCCAATTCCAAGCCTGTTAATAAGAGAAAAACCCAGAGTTTCTGGAGTTTCTGTCTCATGTCAAGAGCCATGATATCGGACAGAAAGAAATATGAGTTTCGAAAACATCTTTGCTTTTCTCCATATCTATCATACTTTTCATTGAATATATCTATCATGTCTTTCATTGAATATATATATATATATATATATATATATATATATATATATGTCTATATGACTAATGTTTAAGTTTTTCACAATGAACAATGAGTTTTTTCCTGAAGTGCCATTTGAAGTTTCCAGGAAGAAGATGGGGCCCCACAACAACAACTCTACCTGGTTGATATGATGACATGATACTGATAGCACTACTACAAGACCTTTTTTGGATACCAGCTGCACAAGATGATCCCAACTGGGTTAGCTGAAATGGTGCACATCTTGTACAACATTCTGGCCAGACCTCCACAAAATACTCAGAGAATATTTGCAATTTTAAAAGACATTGATCTTGAAATTTAACCATCATTTTACTTTCACAGGATCCCCCAGAAAGAACATCGCCCCCATAACAGCTGGAAGTAATTCTAGAGGACTACGTCCCCTCTCCCAGTAAAGTTTACCCCTGGGTTTAGGGACATCATTTAGGGGTTGGGAAGTTGGGGGAAGAATTTTATAAGCTCAGGGATCATTTTGAAAAAAAAAAGAGGCAATGATGGGATAATAGATTTATAATTGTGAGTTACTGCTTTCAGACCAATATATTGGTATCGATTCTTGTATATTGATACAAAGTTAAATTATATTGACTATTGTATGCATGCATGTTTCTATGTCTGTTTAAAACATTTTTATGTATTGACATATATTGTATTGATATATATATATATATATGATATATTTACCATATTCCAGTGTACATTTCTACCTCTGATTAAGATACTTATGTAATGTTTGTGTATTGATATATATTTGCCATATTGCCATGTATATTTGTACAGTGTTTATATTTGGAGGTCATTATCCTCATTTGTTACACAGTTGTTTATTGTCTTAGTCTTTAAGTTAGATAGATATTGAGAATTATATAGATAAATAGTCATCTAAGTTTGTCATTTATAATTAGACTAATCAGGTTCTCTAGATATATAGAGATTATACTCAGTATAGATAGATAATCTTCGACCTCTTCAAAGAGCTGTAGAAAATGGCCTTTAATCTAACTCAGAGTTTCGTGATAGTGAGACACAATTGCTCCTGGCAACACCGTTCTATTCCCGAGAGAATGTTGAGCACCAAAGACACTCCACCTGGAGCCTTTCTATTTGGCAGAACTGGCCTTTGGGCAAAGAAATGCCCATACCTCAACCAGTAACAGAGATACAGAGCGTGCATCAATGGATAAAACAGGACTGTCATATCCTGCCAAGACAGGGTAAGATAGTTTTGAAGATTTCCTTGCCTTTAATAATGGTACGTCAGTTATGTTAGGCCTTAGCCAAAATTGGTTGACTCAACGTTGCAAACGAGACTTTGGGTGATTGCCCAGGTAGTCAGTTGTCTCTGTCAATTGTTGCACATTTTGGATATATCTCGTTTGTTGAGTAGTGTTTATTCCCTTCTCAGATCTTTGACAGAGTTGAAGATTATATAATTGTAGTTACTCTCTACATTATTTGGATTCCTTGAGATAGAATGTTTAGCAAAGCTTTTGTTCTCAATATTGTTTGTTATATTTATTATTTGTTGTTATTGCATATAGTTGTATTTGGTTTGGTTCTGTCTTATTTAGACAAAAAGGGGAGATGTAGGGATAAGTCCCGCCCCTTGGGGGGGCGTGTTCGCCTCGGGGTAATGTCTGCCTATAAATTTGGCCAGTGTGCTCCTAGCCATTGCTTCTGCTTTCCTGGTCTCCACGGGAACGGTGGTTTTGTAAGTCTATTTCTACATTAAAGCTATATATATATATATATATATATATATATATATATATATATATTTACAATCTGTCTGCATTTGTTTACGCTGTTACAATACATACTTAAAAGATTCTGAATATTGAGTCAATTTACATCAACAAAGAAATTATGTTACCTTAAAGGGTCTTTCCTGCCAAGAGTGTTGAGCAAATTTATAGTACCAGGTATAGATTATGTCCTTTAAAACGGGCTTCATACACAGTCATAATGTGAGTGGTTACACCTGTCTGTCCTTCCATGATTGTACAAGTGAGCAGACAGATCTCTCCATGCAGGTTTGTATTGTACTTCCCCGAGTTCACAGCTGCTTATCACCATCAATGCATTTTCTACCCCAGCAGGCTGCATGGCCTGTTCCAACACTATGAAAGATAGTAGGTGTGAGTGGGGGCCTTTCAGTTCAGTACCATCTTTATTTCTCTTCATCATGCTCACTCTCAGACATAAAATGGGCCCCCAACAATTCAGGTTGCTGTTACTAAATAAAACATGGTCACATTTCAATTACATCTTAAATTAACCAAAAAAGTATAAGGATATTCATAAATAAATAACTCTAAAAATATAAAGGTATATATTTCCATGTATAATAAAAAATCCATAACTTTGCAATAATTATATTACCATTAATTGTACCTTCTGATAATAAAATTGATATCTTCAAAAAGTCAAGCTCTATTCACAAGGACAATATAAAGTGAATAATTTTTAATGAGATTTTTCAGTAACATGAAGAATTATGCATCTAAATCAAAATAAGTTTCACAACCAATGAGGATATTTTTAAAGTTATTTTGACCGAAGGAATTTATGTGGGCTTATAAGATATTTTTAGTCTAGAAAGGAGTAAACTAAACAATATGAACCATTAATATTTTGTAAATAAAATAGTCAAGTGTTAATTTTCCCAAAATTTTATAAAAAGCTACACAAATAAGTATATAGCTAAAAATAGGTTAGAAAAATTGTTATAACTAGTAGTGAAAGTATACATAAGGGAAAAATAAGTCTAAAAAGCAAAATTTAATACTTTAGAAGTAAATATAAGATTCCAAGAATTATTAATTAAATTAGAAGAAAATTCAGATATAATACAAAATTTAAGATATAATACTGTCTTATATTTTTTTCTATTGCTGTGAAGAGACACCATGACCACAGCAACTCTTATGAAGAGAACATTTAATTGGGGTGGCTCACTTAGTTTCCGAATTTCAGTCCATTGTCATCATGACAGGGAGCCTGGTGGCCATTTGCATGTTGTGATGCTGGCAGACATGATGCTGGAGCTGAGATAGATACATCTTGCAACCCCCAGGAAGTTAACTAACAGTCACAATGAGGAAATCTTGAGCAAAAGAAACCTCAGAGCCCACCTCCACAATGATATCCTCCAAGAAAGACATATCTTCTAATAGTGCCACTCTGTTTTGGGGGACATTTTCTTTTAACAACCACAGGTATAATATTAAACATTTTTGAAATCGCAGAAATTTAAAGAGACTTTTAAGTGTCATGAGTAGAATAAGCAATGAAAGAAAGAAAATGAACAATGGGCTGTGCTGCCCCTGAAGCCAGAAACACTGTGTGTATCTGTGACCCATGCTCCAGCTGACTGGAAAGAGCAGGGAAACCTTTGTCATAGTATTGATGACTGCAAACTCATAGTTAAGAAAGAAGGCTTTGGTGACAACTCTTACCTCCACCTGTACCCCCCCCCCCCCAAAAGTAACAACCTAGATAGAAAGTCATGCCAGATAACTGTTAAAAATTGGAATAAGGATGCTTATAACCACAACTTATGGTTTCTGTGAAGTGTACAATTGGGAAAGGACTCAGTTTTTTTTTTTTAATGAGTTTGACTGGGAATTTAACCATGCTCCAGTGAGTGACTATATGTGCAACACAAATTTAGACTTGGTTTTTTCTTCTCTTTCTTTCTTTTTTCATTCTTTCTTTCTTTTTTCTTTCCTTCCTTTCTTCATTTTTTTTGTTTATCTCCTTTTGTGTGGAAGGACTGGGAAGTGAAGAAGTTTAGAGTCATGATGTGAATTTCCCAAATAACCATACCCTAATTAAATTTAAAAAAATACCCTAAAATATAAAGGAAACAAAGTAAAAAGTATTAGATAATATTTTAAATCAAAACTAACTAAAATCACTAATTATTATGAAGGTAATTATCAATAGAGATAATTAGAGAACAGAATTCTTCAAATTGGGACATGGAAAGTCATGATGAATAGGAATCAGTATGATGTGGAATTTCCCTCTGTATGCTGTGATTACTATTAAAGTATAAAGAACTGCTTTGAGCCTATAGAAGAGCGGGGCGGGGTGGAGCAGAGCTAGGTAGGGAGGACTGGACTGAAGACTGGGAGAAAGAAGGACAGAGTCAGAGAGAAGCCATTTAGCCCTGCCGGAGATAGATGGCAGAATGGAACTTTTCTCGGTAAGTCTCATGGTGATACACAGATTAATGAACTGGGTTATTATTTCGGGACTGAGCAGCTGGGAACTAACAAGCAGCCTTTCTTCTACATCTGTATATGGATAAAATGGATATTTCAAAAGCATAGCAGGACCTGCACCTCATCGGGACAGTATAATAGAGTCGTGGAGCTGACTTTGCTAATGGGAACACATATAAGCCAGCACTGAGAATGTGAGCATGTGAGATCTGGCCCTGCCCCTCATCTGTCTTATGGTGGCATGGGCAAGGGTAACTCAACTTGCAACAACCCAGGCCTAGAACCAAGACTATGATGTGATTCACCCCAGTATCCACCCAATCCATGATCTGCTGAAGCATGTAAATGGGCAGGACTTGCAGATCCAAAGCTGCAGAATCTTCACAACACATAAAACAACAGGATATACAAGCAAAGTTCCAGTGAAGGACAAGCATTAATTGTTTATCAAAAATCAGAGGTCTCAAACCTGACCAATGACATTTTGTGATGTATACTTGCAAGTAGAGATATATGGACTAAAGTATATACTGTGGGACTTACAGTGTCACACTATAGCTTCCACAAGGAGATTTTTCTTTCTTCTCTCCCCATTTTGTTTTCTTTTAAATTGTATTTTATTTTAGAGGAGAAGTTATAAGGACCAGGAGGCAACGGGAGGATACAAAGGCACAGGGAGACGGATGGAATCAAGATGAATGAAGTAAAGAGATACAATAAATAAAAATAAAACTGTAAACTTGGGAGAGATGTTTGGACAAATTTTGGATAAGAAAAACTTCATATTCACTTTATAAACTCATGAGTTCTTGACTGTCTTCATGAAATTAGTTTATAAGAAACATGATTCTCTAATATATGCAAAGCAACAAATGCAAATGCTATATACGAAGGATTATATATATATATATGAAACTTTCTGTGTTATTGCTACTCAGAAGAGCTTAGGAGAACTCGTGAATAAGTATCCATTAAAGGACCTAAACAAAGACAATTATAGCCAATTAAAAATAGATTCACATTAAACTAAGACCACCAACTAAAATATTTTCAAAAAAAACTATTGATATTTTATAAGAATGAACATTCCTAAATAGACCCATGAAATCATTTGTCATAGCTGGTATTGGTTAACATAACATTTTGAGTGAGAATTTTAAAGTAATAATGTACAAATAATTGAATATGTAGAACAGTAAAATAATATGATTAACCTCATTATACTTATAATAACAAAACAATAAAATAAAAATTAATTACCCCTAGTCACCTGCTATCAACACTACTACTTTCCCAATCTGCTTACCCTCTGATCTTAGATAAACTTGATGAGCAACCAAAACTTCAGGTTCAGCACTAGATAATATAGAAGAGCAATGATGCCCCATGAGGCCTAAATTCAATTTTCAAGCAGCTGCTATGAAACAAAACATAAATTCTAGAAGTTTATCATATTCTTTGACCTTCATAGTGCTCAGAAAACTCTCTAAGTGAACTGTTTGGCTCTTTTGGAAAAAAAAAACTCTAAATTATTTACTTTATATCATTTCAACTATTTATAGAGCATTTCTATAATATTTGAAGTTGCATTCCTAATAGTTTAGTTCAATTTGCTTGTTAAGAACACCATTATGTGTTCATTTGTGAAAACAGACTATACTCAAATTTTGTTGTCCACATTTGAGTACTTCTTTTTTGTCATCCCAAAAAATAAGGAAGGTGATTATATTGTAAAGATAGTAGGGTATTTTGCTGTATGAATGTTTTTTCCAGAATCCCCAAAAAGGAAGTGGGAAGACCATAAGTTGTAAACTATCTTGTTTGCATAGATAGCTAATCACTGTGGTCTTTAGAGCATGGCCTATCTCAAAAAGATATAGAAAAACAGTCACACAAACAAAAATTCAAATAGAAGGAAGTATAGAAAAGACATATATTGGACTTAGCTTGAAGTTTTGTGAGTATGGCACCTGCGTGTACTAGTTATAATGAAATCTTGACATGACAGACAGCATTATGAGACAGTAAGAGCAAAGGAGAGTATTCTTTCAAAAGTGTAATGAACGATCATTGATGTGGGATTCCCCTCTGTATGCTGTGAATGTGTTTTATTGCCATTGATTAATAAAGAAACTGCTTTCCATCAATGGCTTAACAGAGTAAAACCAGGCAGAAAATTCCAAGCAGAGTAGAGTGGGAAAATGCAGATTCAGAAGATGATATGTAGCTGCCAAGGAGACTGACATGGCTGGAACCTTGCCAGTAAACTATGAGTCTCATAATGTACAGAATAATAGAATGGGCTAATTTAAGATGTACAAGTTAGCTGGAAATATGCTTAAGCTATTGGCCAAACAATATTGCATTTAATACAGTTTCTGTGTGATGATTTTGGGTCTGGGCAGCAGGGAACAAACAAGCAGCCTATTAACATTATTAACACAATAGAGCTGTTTTAAATTTTTATTCGTGTAAAATAGAGAACATATAGCTAAGAGCTCCAGAGATACTATATTCTAAAACAGAAAGTAAAAAAAGGGAGGAATAAGGCCAATTTTCTCCCACTCTCAAGATTTCATTCCATGATTCTAGCTTTGATCCCATCTGTGGTCCTTTAGTGAACTCAAGTGAACTCACCTCACACTAGACACTATTACTTAAGAAATTCTATCAAGATTACTTTTTTTATTATTATTATTTTATTTTTTTTAAATTCAGAAATTTTTTTCTTTTTTTATTTTTTTTAATTAATTTATTTATTAAGGATTTCTGCCTCCTCCCCACTACCGCTTCCCATTTCAAGATTACTTTTTTTTTTTTTTGGCATTTCTTGAAATTTGCTTAGATCCATTCTTTCATTTGTGTGAAAAATAGCTTCCTAGTTCTCTTTTTTTTATGCATTTATTTCTTTTGTCATCTTTCAGCATATAAGTGTATGTATTATTCCCATCGCTCACTTCATTCTTCCTTCCCCTGAGAGTGGCTTCTGGTCAAAGGGTTACTGCCATAGGCAAAGTCTTCACAACCTGAACCATCAGTTTGAAAACCACGCACCTAAGCTACAATAGCATTCATTACTCATACTCTTGTTAAAGTTTGTATTCATCTAGGTTGTTCTACAAGCTAATTATCTTTTCTAAGCTAACAGATGTATTGCTTTGAATGATAGGTATTTCAAAGACATTCCTTGGTTTAAATTTAGTACAAAAGGAGAAATATGCAGTACATGCTAGAGTAATACATTTATAAAAATTTACTCAGGTTATCAATGCTGCTGGTGCCTGCTTCAAAACTTATTTTCTAAAGTTTATGTAGATGTGACTAAAGAGATATTTCACTTGGCACGAAGCCTGGTGGGTGACCTGGTGGGATCACATGGCAAAAGGAGAAAAAGCGACATGTGCGAGTTATCCTTTGACCACACTTGCTCATTGGCACATATATGCCCCCCAGAAATATAAATTAAATGAATAAAGAAATAAATAAAATAATATGAGTCTATAAAATGTTAATCTGTTATTCTTGAATATTAAACATATGGGATGAAATCCTCAATGAGTTCTATTCATGTTGAAATGGAGAATAATATCCATGTATGATTCTTTGTAGAGAACCGGAATAAAAATAGGAAAGTTGCAGAAGTATTTAAAACTTCCTGCATTTCATTGACTTTTAATACAAAGAAATGTCAAGTATTCTGCTTATGGACATTATTGTATGGCTGAAAGCACTGCCTTAGAGGCATTTAAACATTGCTTAGCATAAAAGAATGTTTGATATTTTGACTGTTCCAATTCTGTGTTGTTTTGTGTTTGTCTATTGTCTCCTTTTTGTTTACAGCTATTATGAAAATTCTCACAGAAGCTAGAAAGCAAATACTGTTCTCTTTTCAACACGAATGGAGTCATTTTGCTACTGTTCGATTTCTATGGCCATTTTGTCTGCTTTCTTGAGCCCTTGTTAAAGGAAAACCTGGATGGCTTGAAAAATATGTGTGAGTGATTATCACAATAAGGGATCTAAGGTGATTCATGTGTTTTTGTACATCCAAGCCTTTTCTCACTGATTTCTTTAGGAATTATAGGCCTGGATTTAGGCAAAGCAAAGATAAAATAATGCTCATAAGGGGATATAGGTACAGAATGAGACACATTGTTATTGACAAAGCAGCATAGAGGACAGGGAGATGGCTTAGAATGTACAGTGTTTAGCATGCAAGCATGAGAAACTGAGTTCAGATCACTACTACCTAAAAAGTAGTCAGGCATAAAGGCATATGAATCTGTCATTTTTCCTAGTGTGGATCCAATATATAAAGGTTTGGAAAACTTTCTTCCAGATACACATACTTAATGGGACACAACCGTGTTGTAAAAGGCTGCTTTTTTGTTCCCAGCTTCTCAGCCATGAAACAATCACACAGAAACCATATTATTTTCAATACTGTCTGGCCAATAGTTTAAGCATATTTCTGGGTAACTCATATCTTAAATTAACCCATCTTCATTAATCTGTATGTCATCACGAGGCTGTGGCTCACTGGTTTAAGTTCTGGTATCTGTCTCCAGTGGGGCTACATGGCTTCTCTATGACTCCACCTCTTTCTCTCAGCATTTAGTTTAGTTTTCCCTGCCTAGCTGTGTTCTACCCTATTATAGGCCCAAATCAGGTTCTTTATTAGCCAATGGTATTCACAGCATATAGAGGAGAATTTCACATCACAACTGGGTTTAATAAGTGACCTTGTCTCTAAATAAATAAATAATAAATAAATAAATGTCAGATAAGAATAATAAATAAAGACAATTTTTCCTTTTGGTACCCATACATACACACATAAATCCACATGTGTGTGTGTAAGCACATAAACATATATAGTAATTACATAAAGCTAGAATATAGTTCAATGTGTTTGCTTATGCATTTAGTTTCACAGAAAGAATGCATTAATTTGTCACTGTTCTCAGAAACCTATAATAATGTGTATAAATTCTACATGTTACTTAATTTTACTGGGGTTATGTGTGGCTTTGTAAAAAACTTTTCATTATTTTTTTTACTAAATTCTCAAAAGAAACAGCATGTTTTTGGAAACTAATAGACAATACCGCACAACTTTCTAGGTGTTAATGTAGCTTAAAATATTTGTAAAGTATAATGAGCAAACTCATGTTTTACATTGCTTAGAATTAGAAAGCCCAATGAGGACCAGACATGGCTATATAGGAATAGGTTTTATTGTAGACAGTTATTTCTGAATGTCTCTTCTGCTCTAATTGAAACTATTAGCACAGCATTAATTTAATGCCAAACCCTTTCTAATTATTTGAGAATTATATTCATGTCTAGGATTTTTTTAAATCAGATCTACTTTAAATTATGTCCCCTCCAAATCCTCTCATATTCCAACCCTATTACATGTTGATACCAGGGTCTTGGGAGAAAGGAATGTGATAAAATGTCCCATTTACAACTGGGTATTCTATTATTTGATTGTAGTGTACGAAACAGCATATTTTATTAAAATGAACTTCTCTGGAGTTGAAAATGTGTTTATCTATTAAAGATATGAATTTAGAAGGTAGTTTATTAATTTGCCCACTTATCACAATAATATACTAGGCTCTCTCCTAGTACTTATGATGTATAAATCCATGACTCTTAGGCCCCCTAAAGGTAAACATTTCATATTGTGGGAAAGATTTTAAATGCAAGAGAGTGGTTGGTTCCTCTCATTTCATTAATTATACATTTGAATTATTGGACACATCATCCATGACCAGTAGTTGTTATGTTTGAGAGGGTTTACCACTGTATAAGGCTCTGATTACCCACCCCCTCACTGAAACATGCACAATGTTCCAACAATGTACACGCAACAATTGAATATAAATATTTCAGGGTGGAACCAGCATGATTTTTCCATTAATTATTACATATGATACAATTTTGTTAAAACTAGGGTTCTATCATAAAATTTTAGAGGAATAACCAAAGGCAATGGTACAAAATGTTTTGGTAGGTGGTATCTGACACTGGATTTTTATTTGATATTCTTTTTTTTTTTAATAATTTTTTTTATTAAGAAAAGAAGAAAAAAAAACATAAACAAAAAACAAGTTTCCACCTCCTCCCAGCCTCCCATTTCCCTCCCCCTCCTCCCACCCTTCTCCCCCTCCTCCCACCCTTCTACCCCTCCCCCCACTCCTCTCCCCCTCCCTCTCAAGTCCACAGAGCAGTCCAGGTTCCCTGCCCTGTGGTAAGTCCTAGGTCCTCCCCCCTCCGTCCATATCTAGGAAGGTGAACATCCAAACTGGCTAGGCTTCCACAAAGCCAGCACATTAAGTAGGATCAAAACCCCGTGCCATTGTCCTTGGCGTCTCATTAGCCCTCATTGTTCGCCATGTTCAGAGAGTCCGGTTTTATCCCATGCTTTTTCGGTCACAGTCCAGCTGGCCTTGGTGAGCTCCCAGTAGATCAGCTCCACTGTCTCAGTGGGTGGGTGCACGCCTCGTGGTCCCGACTTCTTTGCTCATGTTCTCCCTCCTTCTGCTCCTCATTGGGACCTTGGGAGCTCAGTCCAGTGCTCCAGTGTGGGTCTCTGTCTCTGTCTCCATCCATCACCAGATGAAGGTTCTATGATGATATGCAAGATATTCGTCAGTATTGCTCTCGGATAGGGTCATTTCAGGTTCCCAATCCTCAGCTACCCAAGGAACTAACTGGGAACCTCATCTTGGGCACTTGGGAGCCCCTCTAGGGTCAAATCTCTTGCTCACCCTAAAGTGGTTCCCTTAACTAAGAATTGTGGTTCCGTGCTCCCCTATCCACCTTTCCTTTATCCCAATTCTCCTGATAAGACACAAAGTTATTTGATATTCTTTAATGTCTGAGAGAAAAAGGCTGATCCCTCTGTATCATAGCATAATTGTTTAAAGTCCTTTCCAATGTATATGATGGTTATGTATGTGTATGACTTTTTACTTGTGTGTTCATGTATATATGTATGTATGTGTGTACAGAGAACTAGGTGTGCCAATCAATAAGTTAAATAAACTTCAAAATGGGCAATATAATGTTCCAATGTCATGTGAATGAATAAAGAAAAAAACCTAACTCTTGGAGTAATTTTAAAATAAGAATAAGTGCTAATCTCCCTGTATTTTTTCCCTGACTTTACTTTGTAGTCTGACTTGTCTTTGTTGCCTTTCGGCTGTGGATATGGGTATTCTGTCTCTATTTAGTGTCTATTTTGTGTGCTTGTGTTTTTTATGTTGTCTGTTTGTTCCTAATAAGTGCCTTGTTCTGTATTAATTGAGAAGCACAGAAGATATTGTATGGGAAAAGACCAAAATTATATTTTCAGTGAGATCTTTAAAAGAATTTTTTGAGGGAAGATATTTCCTTACAGACTCAGAATAGCAATATAAATCAAAATCAGATTTATCTATACCTACATATGTATATATATACATACATGTATATATATACATACATATACATATATATATTAATATGGCATTTTGCTTAATATGGCATTTAAACTGTTGGCCCATTTCAGCAAAGGATTTTATACATTAGTTTAGGCCAGAGTCATAGAAAGGTCCATAATTTAAGATTAAATCTATAATTTAAGGTTTAACTTAGGCTGTTAGAAATGATTGTAAGAGATCTTCAAGATATACTGTTTGGTTGCGTTCTTTTTCTTTCCTCCACCCCCAGGGGAATAAATGGTTTATTTTACCTAATATTCTTCCTGTCTTTCACACCATGCATCTCCTTCCCATTCATTCTACCATCTCTTCGTATCCTCTAGCTTCTGTACTTACAATTCCCCCAGAATAAAAAAAAAAAAAATAAGAAAATTCAAGAGAAAAAAGGAAAAAGAAAAGAAAAAGAAGAAAAATTCAATTTCATCTTGAAAGCTATGGTGTAATATGGTGAGTCATGCAGTAAACCCTTCTATTCGTATATCTTTTCTTGCAAGTGTTCATTGCAAAGAGCCATTGGTCTGGTTCAATGCCTTTGTTTCTGCTACGCAATCGATGCTGGGACCTCAGTGAACTCCTTTTGATTACCCTGCTGTTGCTATGTATTTTGAAAATTATGAGGTTTGGGTCTGCAGTTAAGGTCCACTCACTTACTCTAGCAGTTCACAGATGGGGTAGATGTTGAGGTGAGTCAACATGTAACTCTGGTTCTGGACCTGAGTAGCTTTAGCTTGATACCTTTCCGTTTTCCTCACCACCACACTGTGGGCAAGCCAGTCCTTATGTTTTAAACATGGAGAGCCAGAGACAGGTGTCAGAGCTGTCCCTGAGGTCATAAGGGCAGAAGATCTTACCACTGCATGCCACTAGCTCCAACACTTGGGAGATCAGGCCCTGTACCTCACATGGGAAGCACAATAGAGTGAACTTCATTGGAGTAGGTGTGGGTAATCCAGTCATGAATTTGTAAGCATGAGAAAAATGTCTCCATTACTCTTTCTCATGTGGTAGCATGGGCAGGGGAGAAATTTCACCCTACTCCCCAGCCCATCAATCAACACCTGAGACAGGTGGGAATTCTAGCTCTGAGGTCAGAAGAGCAGAGGAGTTGCTGCTGCCTCTCATCAGGTGCAGCACTTGGGAGAGCAAGTCTGAGCAACACAGCAGAGCTGGCCCTGAAGGCATAGATGTAGGAGATCAGACACCAAGGACATGAAAGCAGAACTGAACCTGTCCCTTGCTCATAGCTGGGAGGGGTGAACTTATCAGGGAAGTGCACTGTTCCCTTAAAGGAAGGTTAAATTTACCCAGGCTTTGTACACAACAGAATGGGGGGTTGAGTTCATAGGTACTATGCTCTGAGGTATACTAGTGAGTTGGCTGCAATGTCTGGTAAAAATTCAGTCTGTTTGAAGGAAATAAATATTTTCAGAAAAATACGTCATCGTAACTGTAGTAAACCATTAAATATATAGGCTCAGGAAAAATTTTGGGGTAGAACTTGGTAGCTACAGGTTTTAAGAGCAACAAGTAATAAATGAAACTTCATGAAAGTAGAACATTTCTGTACAGAAACAGACATCATTATTTGAGTAAAAATGAACCATTACAAAATGAGAATAAAATGTTTATCAGATAATTACCTCACAAGTGATATGAGAAGTTAGAAGGGGAAAACAAACAACCCCATTTAAAAAATGGACCATCGGGCTGGAGAGATGGCTCAGCAGTTAAGAGCACTGCCTGTTCTTCCAAAGGTCCTGAGTTCAATTCCCAGCAACCACATGGTGGCTCACAACCATCTGTAATGAGATCTGGTGTCCTCTTCTGACCTGCAGACATACATGCAGACAGAATACTGAGAATACTGTATACATAATAAATAAACAAATCTTTAAAAAAAATGGAACATCAAACTAGAATAAGAGTTCTCAAAAGACAAACTACAACTGACCAAGAAACAATTTAAAAATGTTCAACATCTATATCCACCAAAAAGTAAAAAAAAAAAAATTAAACCTACTTAGAAATTTATTCATACCCAAATAATAACATGGATAAAGAAAAAAAATATGAATCACAGCAGAGACTGGCATGGTTGTGAAGAAAGAGAAACACTGATGGTATAAGTAACACTTATATCAGAAACACTGATGAATTCAAAGTGGAATTTCTTCAAAAAATAGGAAAACATATAAAGCATAATCCAGTTCTAATTCTTTTTTGCATATACCCATGGGCACTACATCCTACTACAGATCTTGATCCTCCTTGCTCATGGTATTCTGTTCATAGTAAACAAAAAGTAGTAGAAATCCACCAACAATGGAATGGATAATAAAAATACTGCATATTTTGTACACTGTTTAATAATTATTTTGTATAATGTGGAGATTTTTATCCTTTTGTGTCTAAAATTACTTTTAAGCTTTCTTGGGTTTTAAGTGGGTTTTAGTTAGCCACATTGCTGCCAATTTGTTTGCAGGAGGCCACTTGTTCGTTCCCGGCCACTTAGCCCCAAAATAATCACACAGAAGCTATATTAATTAAATCACTGTTTGGCCAATTACCTCTACCTTCTTTTTGTATAATTCTTCCATATCAATTTAACCCATTTATATTGATCTTTATATCTCCACATGGCAGTAGCTTACAGGCAATATTTCGGGATGTCTGATTCTGGCAGTGGCCCTATGACTTCTCTCTGACTCTACCCTTCTGTCTCCCAGCATTCAGTTTAATATTTCCTACATACCTAAGTTCTACCCTATCAGGCCAAGGGAGTTTCTTTATTCATTAACCAATAAAAGCAACAAATAGACAAAAGGACCTCCCACACCAGTGATTAGTTAAATAAACAGACTGGCCAATAGCTGAACAGGATAAAGTTAGATGGGAAAGTCAAACTGAGCATACTGAGAATGAGAAGGGCACAGTTGTGAGTCACCAGCCAGATTTAGAGGGAACAGGAGATGAATGTGCCATGTTAATAAAGGTACAGCTACAATGCAGAGCATAAATAAGGAATATGGGATAATCTAAACTGTTGGAACTAGATAGTAATAAGCCTAAGCTATTAGGTGAGCATTTACAATTAATGTAAGTCTCTATGTGGTAAATTGGAAGCAGCTTCCTGGATGGGAAAACTGACTGCTGGTACATTTATACAATGGAATATTACTTTCTGCTATTAAGAAAAATAATTGTGAAATTCACAGTGAAATGAGTAAACCTAGAGACAATCCTTAAGAGTGAGATAACACAGTCCCAGAAACAAATTCCCTCTCATATATTGTTGAAGGGAGCGGGCCCCTTGTTCCATCCCACCAGCTTATTCCTGACATAATCACACAGAAACTGTATTCATTTAAATGCTGCATGGCCAATCAGCTCCATCCTCCTATTTGCCAACTCCTACATCCCAATTCAACCCATTTCCATCAATCTGTGCATTGCCTCATCACTGTGGCTTACCGGCAAAATTGTAACCAGCATCCATCCAAGGCAGGAGATCCATGGTGTCTCGAATCTGCCCTTCTTCCTTCCAGCATTCTGTTTTGTCTACTCTGCCTACCTAAGTGCTGCTCTATCAAAAGGCCAAGGCAGTTTCTTTATTCAACCAATAAAAGCCACACATAGACAGAAGAACGTTCTACACCAATATATGAATGTTAGCATTGAATCTTTAGATATACATAATGAAAATGGATTATTCATAGAAATTAAGAATACTAGCAAATGGAGGTACCAAAGTGATGGAGGAGGTCAGGGCAGAAAGCAAATATGGCAACGAAATCTACTAAGGACTTTTGAAAAAGTCAATTGCTAATGTTTATCTAGTTAGTCACATTAGTGGTTTTGCTGATATGTAATGATGTAGTGAACTAGAATGTAACTGATAAATTAAAACTTTGCAATCTAACAGTCATATTTTACCAAATAAAATAATTGTTTTTATATGAGTATTGTTACTATATTAGTTATATAAAATAATGTGCAAAACAGAACACAATGGAATTTTAAGACATTTAGATTAATGATAGCCTACTACCTTTGTTAAACTTGTTTTTAAGAGTAAGTTTTGAGAGGTGGGATATTAAGAAAAAACTTGTTGCTGGTTTGCTACAATATATTGGTTAAGGGGGACTACATTTTAGGCAGAATGCATGCTTCTAGATGGGTCACATAAAATACTATTAATCGTTGCAGTGAACTCATGACCAGTAGAACAGCATTAACACTGGAAAGAACTCAGCTTTCACTTAACATTATCAACTCAATGAACTGATAATAGTACGTTCACTGGGAGCTAGACAGTAGGAACTACTGGCAACCACATTTATTATTCCTGCTTTTAAAATATTGCCATCGATTGTTGCTCTTAGATGTAAAGATTTAAATGTCAAATTGAATTTTATGAAAAAGTTCCCTTTCTGTATTCACAGAAAGCAATGCAGCAGTCTATTAGTAAGAATTTATTCAACCAAATCATTCAGTAGAACACTAGTCCTCCTTCCCTCCTCTTGCCAATGCTCATGGGTTATTAAATGCTACTAATTTTGTTTCCTTGGTATCTCTGAATAACAACAGATGGTAATTACTCATGACAAAACAGATAATTGCTATTGTCCAGCTGAGGACAAAGAAGCCCATTCTGATGTGCTTATCTACAAGTCTGCCTTTCTGTAATGGTACCTAAAACAATAGTATCTTGAAAATGACTCTAAAATACCAACATGACAATGTCCCTCCTGCCATTATCACCATTGTTTATTCACTCTTCTACTAGTGCCACTGCTTAGGGACAAAATGTTATTCATTGAATGTCTCACATTCTCTTTGCATAATTTGCCTTTGTTAAGTCGATGTTTACTACATTTCAATACAAATAATTCTATAGTTCTCTTAGCTTTCTAGTACTTTTCTAAATGGCATATAAATAATAAATATATTTTCTTTCAGCTTCTAGTTTGTGCATTCAACTAGGTCATTCATGTCAATGTTTTTTTTTATTCATATCAAGGTTTTCATTTCATTTTGGGGGTAAGTAAATTTAAATCTGAATTAACTTTTCGTCCAATAAGTTGTTTTCATTGCTATCTCCATCTAATGACTATCAATCTTCAATGCAAACTATGTTCTATATGTACATTTACATTTCTCGTTTTCCATGGTGTCTTAGAAAATACTGAAGGAGAGACAGTTAATAGAAAATTCTTAATGATAAAATGTGACTAATACACTATAATCTTTCTAAAATGGTTATTTTCTATCATTGTTTATACAATATTATCTTCCCAAAATATCTGGAATTGTTAAGGAAATAAGCTCTTTTATCTAACTTTTTTTGCCTTGGTCATGGCATCTTATCATAACAAAAGAAACGACATTAGGACATCCAATTAATTCAACACATTATTCTCGTATAGTCATGTGCATGAAGCCATCTCAACAGGACAGTCAACTTCCGGAGTACCACACTCTTAAAAAATGCCTGCGTATCACTTAGTTAGATACCATCATTTATCCACACCTTATAATTATGAGTGGGAAATCATGAGCCCTTCTCCTCTATGCTGCCACGCTGCCTATCTTGATCTTATGCTGATCTTATGTCGAAAAGTACAGAGGCTGAATGTTCACAAGTGCAATGATCCTGTCATATCCAGACGTTAGTTACCTCAGCCCTCTTCAGCCTTTGCCTATTTCTTACATTCTTTTTGTCTCACTTTCTTAACAGGTTTTTGACATTTTGGATGCATAGGATAAATATATACTACTTGTGACTAAGCACGTCACAGATCTTATTATCTGCATGTCCAATTTTGAGTTTCTGTATTAACCAACATATATTAACTAATAAAGAGTTGTAATTAGATAGAGAGTTATACTAATTAGTAATGTGAATATATACATTTGGAGGATATTTTGATGATACGTACATTTAACAAAACGATAATAATAGCTTCACCCTGGAGTTTGTGAATTTTATTACCATGGGTTCTTTCTAAATTTATATTAGCCTTTTGTTTTCTTCTGTGTAGTGAACTTTAAACACAATCAGAAAGTAGTTGGATGCCCTATAATATACATGTCATCATTGCTACCATGGACTATATTGAGTACAACTGGTAAGCATGGACACATTCCTTCCTAGTTATCACAGGAAATATGTTCAGATTTTGGCATGATGTATAATGCTGGCTATGAGTTTGTCACATATAGACATTAACATGTTGATTTTTGCTAAAGTTTTGGTTCTTTTGCATGTAATATATTGAGATTTATTATAAAGAGTTGTTGATTTTGTCATATTATGTAGTAATAGTGTATTTTTATACTTGGTTCTATCTCTGTAATAAAACATGTCTCTCAATTTGCATCGCTGATCTATTTTTGCTTATCTATGATAAAACCAAATTAACTTTATTGAAAAATAAAGATACCTCCAACATTTATATATTATTAAAATTTAATATAGTTGACAGAAATACAACCATATTGAGTTTATTATTAATTGTATTTCATTTTTAGCATCCATTGCTTACACAAATCAATAAATATCAGGATTTCTACATCCACATAAGCACACACACACACACATGCACACATACAAATGTCTGTGTGGACATACACGTACAGTGAGCTTTTTGTCATCCTTTCCCTTGTTATTTCTTCTTTTCTTCTTTAATTTAAAATTTTATTTTTGACACTATAGTGTTTAACAATTCTCCCTTCCCTATTATCCCTCCACATCCTCCTGCATACCCTCCACTTTCCTTCAAATTCATGACTTCTGTTTTCATTATCTTTTATTGCAATCAGTTGTGTAGATACATCTGTATTCTTAAATATAACCTGCTCATCATGTATACCGTTGCTTTTATGTATGATTTTGGTGCTAATTGTTTTGCACTGGACAACCAATTAGTGTGCTCTCCACAAAGGAAGCACACTTATCCCGCTCAGAATTCCTCAGTGCCCATAGTTAAGTTCTTTGTCTCATTGTTTTTCCATATTCATTTTTTTCATGACCGCTGACATTATCCTTGTTTGATGTGTTATGTTAATGACACTTTATGCGTGTAACTTCTGATATTACTAGGAGACAAAGTCTCACCTCAAACTTCTTGATCCTCTAGCCCTTACAATCACATTAACTCCTCTCTGCAATGTTCCGCAAAACTTAGGTATTATAGTGTCTTAATATGTTCCCATTGCATATTGATTGTTTGTTGTTTTCTGCAAATGTATCCATCAGTTGAGAAAAGAAATTTTCGTAATAATGAGTAAAGACTACAATTTTCAAGTGATGCTTTCTATATTGTTTGGTAAGTAGAGAAAAAAGTCATTTGTTATGGACACAGATAAAGGGACAGACAAAGAGACATAAACAAAGTAAAAATAGACACATAATAGACAGACTACAGACAAGATAGGAATTTTAAGTAGCAGACAGATAGAAAACATAGGGAGAGAAGTAGAGAATTTCAAGTTGGATTTGATCTTGGTCAAAATAAAAGAGAAAATACTTTACTTTCTTTTTTTAGTGTGTTACTACACAGTTTGGTGCCTTTGAGGCATGATTTCATCCATTGAGCATTCACATCTACTCAAATCCCTACACATTTCATTCTCAAAAGTATCATCTTGGAAATAAACTGTTTGGGAAACTTTTTAAGATTTAAATAGTAAGTAAGTGTCATTTCCTAATACTTTTATGGGACAGATATTTGGTTAAATACATTTTGAAATGAATTTATTATTTCCTTTCTCTTTCTGCAACTTTGCAGCCTTACATCTCTACATACGAAGCAGGAAAAGAATGTACCAATCAGTGCATTGTTGAAAAACTGCACAGGCAACCGAGTCTGCCATTCTATCTTTGGCACCCCATGATAGGTTGACAAGATTTGTAAACATAAAATTCTCTATTTGTGGGTCTCCAAACAATAGGAATTTAATAAAACTTGGTTATTTCAGACATTAGGAGTCCAAATACATTAATACAACTAAACTCATAAAAATTTAAGTATTAATAATATCTGTTGTATCTTTCTAAATGAAATGTTTTATGCTAAAAAATGCCTTATCATAAAAAATAAAGTTTGAGACACAGATCATATATCATTTATATCTCTACTTAACAAATTATTAATAATTATGATTATTGATGTGTCACATTTTAGACTTTTAAAATTCTTAAATGTAAAATATATTTACTCTTATATACAAACAATATAACAAATACTAACACTGGTGAATGATACAAGATTATCATGGGCTTTTCATTCAGACTTTCCAGAGTATATATAATGGTGGAGAAGAGCTACGGTACTGAAATGAAACAATATTTGAAACTGAGAGATGGTTATAGAAATGTGTGCTTGGATATTTTAATAATGATTTTTTTTTTTGCTTTTTCGAGACAGGGTTTCTCTGTGGCTTTGAAGCCTATCCAGGAACTAGCTCTGTAGACCAGGCTGGTCTTGAACTCATAGAGATCCACCTACCTCTGCCTCTCGAGTGCTGGGATTAAAGGCGTGCGCCACCATCGCCAGGCATGAAAATATGTTTAAATTTTGGCTATGGCCTCCTCCTTTACATTTAATGCCTACATTAGGGATGAATGAAAACCTAATTTAATTCCATAATTATTATTTATGTTCTGTACATTGTTTCTTGCCAGATACTGATATTCAAAGT
Organism: Microtus oregoni; assembly: GCF_018167655.1. NCBI lineage: Eukaryota > Metazoa > Chordata > Mammalia > Rodentia > Cricetidae > Microtus > Microtus oregoni. Next base: position 16,120,130 of record NW_024543080.1, on the reverse strand, counting down.
AAAATCAAAATGAATGAAATTCAAAGTCAAAAAATGTGTTGCCTTAGTCTCTTCAGTACTGCATGACTCGATCATTCTGTTTTTCCTCTTGTAGGGGAACTATTCTCTTGGTGAATGCCTTTTCACTAATATGAGCAAGTAGCTAACCTTTGGCCAACGTAAAACAAATGTGTTCGCCATTCCATCCTCAGAAGCTAAGGAGTGGTTCCAAAGTTTTGCTTATAAATGAATATGATAAAATTAGCAGGAAAAATATGTAAAAATGAAGCAAGTAGGCTCTAGTACCAAAAATTATTGAGATTTTCTTTGAATTTCTGCAGGAAAAGCCTGGGAAAGTATTATGGTGAACCATATAGATCATGATCAAATTCATATCTGAAGATATATTTACCCAATGACTACATGGGGAAGTACATTTTCAAATGTCCAAGAAAAAGTGCAAATCACTGAAGACTAAGACAAAGAAAAAGATCTTTGCAGTATAAGTGAAACCAAACTGTAGGCTTAGCTTCATTAATATCACAATCATTTTGATACTAAGCTATTTGTTATTTCACTACTTGCTGATGAATGAACAACAAGATTTCTTTAATGATTCCTCAATAACTGTTTTTTAACTAGGCATGTTGCAGACCTTTATTAATAGCACTTGGGATACAGAGGCAGGAATATCCAAAATTTGAGACCAGTTCAACCTATTGAGCTATAAAGCAAGTCCCTATTTCAGAAAAGAAATAAAAACTTACATCTTATAGATATTTTCCAGTGCATCAACCACCAGAGTTATTTCATTAATAATGATTTTAAACTATTGGCTATTCTCTTATGTTAGCAAACTCTGGTGAGCATTCTGATAGTTATCCACAGCTCCCTTCAATTTTCAGCTCATTTCAATAGATTCAGTTGATTTCAGGTTCAGTATAAGTGGCATGTGTTTTCTATCTCCGTGATGGGTTCACTCTTTCAATATATGGTCAAGATCTAATTTGTTTTCTAATTTAATGTGGTATTTTGCTACATTTCATTGATTTATACTCAATTTATAGGGTAATATTAAACATTTATTCTTATATTTACTCAGGTAGTGTGGTTGGTGATCATTCAAATGCATGCTTTAATAAGGTATTTAGCATTTGCACCAGTGGCCCTTTCTCCAGTGGCTTATGTCTATAGGGTATAAATATTCATATTTTTTCTTCCTCATACCATGAACACAGGACTGGGACAGTTTGCAGAGCATTTGGACATTTTTAAACAATGTCTTTATGTCATAGAAAAATATCTGAAAACACTCACTGCATAATAAACTCAACACAGGACACTGTGAGAAACCTGCCATCTGCCCCATCCACACCTCAGATGTCCCATTTATGACTGTGTTTTTATAGAGGAGTTTGTATGTGTCTGAAGCAGATTTTATGTAGTTGAATGGGATACAAAGGTTATGCCCACATCATGGTTTGAAAATATAGAACAAACTGTTTTGTATACCTACATTATGATGATATGCGCTACATGAGATCAGATGTGTTTGCAATCTGTTTGTAAACTGTAACCCACACAACCGTGAATTTGAACATTTGTTCCCAAGCTAGTGGTATTATTTCAGAAATTGCTGAACTTAGCAGAGGTGGGGCCCACCTGAGAAAATGCGTCTCCGTGTGTCTGACTTGAAGCTTATAATTTAAAAAATGTTACACCACTATTATCTATTGCTGATTAACTGCCAAGTATGAACAGGCTACAATGAAAGTACTTATGCCTTTTACAGTATCACACCTGCTGAAGCTACCAACTTTTTTTTTTCATGTTTTGGACATAACAATGAATAATGTTAAATAAGATGGATACAGAACGTTCCATTTGATGACTCTTGCCAGTGTTTTATAGGATTTTGACTTTGAAGCACTTTGGATGTCAAACTGTCAGAGAATGGATACCACATTATAATCAGTGTGTATTGAGCAAATTAGATTAATAGCAATATAGCAATTTAAACTTTTTCAGTGTTACTGAAAAGTTAACCTGAGATTGATATGAAAAACAATAACCTGATAAAAGATTAAGTTTTTCAACATTTTCTTTTTAAAGCATTTGAACTTTTATGATTATATGTCTCATTCCTGTTGTGTAATTACCACCTGCTTCTTTCTTTCACTGTCTTTTCTGTCTTCCTCTGCCTCTCTTTCTCTGTGTTGCTATTTGCTTCTCTCCTTCAATTTCAACTTGTATTTATACATTTTTCATTTTTATTTTTCAGAAGTGAGAGTTTGCTTTGTAGCTTAGATTAGCCTTTAAATCTCAATCCTTCTGCCTCTACTTCTTGAGGAACCTGGGAGCGCAAACAAACTATATTGTTCATTTAAAGTACTGAAAGGGAATGCTGAATTTCTATCTGATTCATATTCATGTATTTTAAAGTGTCTCCTATGTCTGCCTTCTCTTTCTCCACGCACTTCTACACCATTTCTTTGCTCAAACACAACCACAAGCATTCTCGCTCTCCCCTCTCTCTGTCTGTCTGTCTCACACAGAGATAGATAAGTAGATAGATGGATATTTAGAAAGACAGAGAGAGAGAGAGTAGATGAGAGACAGTTGTACTGCTCTGTATTCACGGATTTATTTATATATTTAGGAATAGATAAAAGTAACTTATTAAGAAAACAAGCTTTCTTGTTATAATTACTTAGTTTAATCCAAAAAAAATATAATTTCCTAATGATTCTTCTAGGACCCATATGAGTTGAAAAACATGTATGCCAATAAATCTGGTTTTTAAAAGACAAATTTTGCTACATTTTTACTATAAAGTTTGAAGTTGATAAATATGCTTTTTAAGGGTCTGATAGATCTGAAATAATGTGCATTTACACATGTGTACAATTTATTTCCTTTTAATAAAATCTTAACACCATCTACATGATAATTCTGACATGAAAATTCATTCTGCAATTCATTTTCTTGATGTTATATATAAAACAAAACTTTAGTTCATCACCCCCTCTTACTTACAAAACTGATGATTTTGAAAATTAAATTATAAATATATTAATAATAACATTAGTTGCTCCTACATATTTCATATGAGATTTAACACAATTATTTTACTAAAATTTCAAGACTGTTGCGAGAGGTCCTTCCGCTCCTCCAGCCTATAGCCGTTGAGATACCAGCCCATTGGGGCGTGGTCTCTCTCCCTTTAAAACAGTGGCTACTTCCCTTCTCGCTCTCTTCGCTTCTGCTCCGTTTCCGGCAACTAGACTCCTTCCTGATTGCGCAGAGGGCTGTTGTCTGGGACAGTTATCTGTAAGCTGTTTCCCCTTTAAATAAATATCACCCTATTAATCATAATTCCAAACTGGAGTGGTATTGTTAACATTTGTTGATCCTACATATTTCATATGAGATTTAACACAATTATTTTACTAAAATTTCAAGACTTTTTTTTCCATTTACATGGTAGTTTTAAATAACTAAAACACATTCCAGACACATAACCACTCTGTAGGTAAAACCAATAAAGACCAACAGCCATGTTTCATTTAAAAAAAAAAATGAAATGTTATGGACAATGGACCCATTAATTCATTTTCTATAGAAAACATCTGATCTTCTATTATCTTATACTTGTCCATAAAATTACAAACAGTAGCCGGGCTGTGGTGGACACGCCTTTAATCCCAGCACTCGGGAGGGGAGGCAGAGGCAGGCGGATCTCTGGGAGTTCGAGGCCAGCCTGGTCTAAAAGAGCTAGTTCAGGGACAGGCACCAAAGCTACAGAGAAACCCTGTCTTGAAAAAACAAACAAACAAAAAAAAATTACAAACAGTTTCTATATAAGGGTAGAACACATATAAACACATTTACTATTTGGTCAATGCTTTAATTATATATAATCATTTTTCTGATTGCTAATTATTTTAATGAAAATAATTTTTTCATTCACTTTATACCAATTATTCCCCTTCAACAATTCCTCCCAAATGCTCCCTATCTTTTCACCCACCCAACTCCACACCTTTTCTCTTTAGAAGTCAAATCGCCAAACAAAACAACATACCAAAAAATTCCCAGAATATTAAAGTAAGAAATGTAGAAAAAGCAGAAGAAACATACATATTCTGTATATTTTAGTATATTAAAAGTATTAAAATACAAATATTCTTACGGATTATTTTTTCTAATTTTAATATTCTTATAAACCTTGATTATATAAATTTTTATATATACTATTTCATATTTTATATATATATATAAAAGCATCAATATCAACACCAAGTATAGTATATTGTTTAGAACAGACTGAGAGTATCAAAATCTGTAAATATCAGTAAAGCTAGTCTGTGTATTTTAGTATAATTCTTCTGTAAAATTTAACATGATCTTTCTCTAAAAACACTACAATATTAATAAATTAATTACTATTTGCACTTAAGGCTATAAATTATGTCCATAATCAATGGACACTCAGAATTTAGTTGCAGAGACTCCCTGAAAGTCAATGGGTTTTCTCATTGAGTATCATAAGGGAGAACAGCCTGACATTTATGGCAGAAATCACATGCTGCCTGCCTGCCTCCACCAGACTTAAATAATATTTCCTCTACAGAGTCATTTTTTTTTCACTAATTTTATTTTTGCAGCTTTTAGCATTAATACAATTGGTATAGGTGTGTTATTTAAATAAAATGCAAAATAAGCCAGGCGGTGGTGGTGCACACCTTTTAATTCAGTATTCGGAGATACAGGCAGGCAGATCTCTGTGAGTTCGAGGCCAGGCTGGACTACAATAGCTAGCTCCTAGATAGGCTCCAAAGCTACAGAAAAACCCTGTCTTGAAAAAAAACAAAAAAACAAAAAAAAACAAAAAATGGGTTAATTTTAATTTGTACACGGTGTTAAATTTAGTTAAATATGAAATACAATTTTCTTACTCTGAAATATCCTAAAGAAGAAATAGAACATGAATAAAGCAATTTATCAGGTCCTTCTTGAACCACTCATTTTATGAGCTATGCAAAGCCTCCAGGGTTATGAATGATGTAATGCACTGTCCCTCTGCAGGAGGAGGGAGCTGTACAGGATACAGACTTCCCAAGCCTTACTTTTAGCTCTCCTAGAGTAAGCTATTGTAGAAGTTTAAGAAGAATAGATACTTTTTCAATACCAACATCTGGAGAGCTGACAAAACCATACCAGTTCTCAAGAACTTCCTATCCAGGCAATATTCGTTGCACCATCTTTATACCACAGCAAACCTATAACAGCTGTATATTAGAAAAGCCTTAAAACTCCCTTCAGGATTAAATAGCTTACTGAGCTCTTTGCTGTTATACCACTGATTTTTGAACTACAGAATGTAGCACCCACAGAAGGTGTTCATCACAACAGACTTTCTTAAACCTCTATTTGGCAGAAGTACTTCAGGAAGCATTACTGCCGAATTTCAAACTACCTCCAAACAATGCTTTCAACTATGATGATAAAATGATGTGTGTGAAAGTCGGGGTTTTAAGGAAACCGAATGGAGAACAATGCAAACAAATGTTGTTTTGTGAAATCTTTGATTCTTTGTCAGGTGTAAGGAAATTTTATTTACCAGGCGACTGCAGCTGCTAGTGTGAAAATGAGTCCCTGGGTAAATGAAGAAGTTTGTTATTTATAAATTTGTTTAACTCTCATTGATCTTAAGGTGCCCAAGTGTCCCACATTATTTGAAGAAATATGTTTTATCTGTATGACTACTAAATCCCTAAAGCGACTAGCTGAAAACACAGAAGTAATTAAATTTAAAGCAGGACAAGTGATAGGGCAGATAAATCAATGGCAGACATAGAACTTAACTCATGAGGCAAGTGGCTGTGCTCAACAGAGGCAAACAGTACAGAAATCTGCTCTAGCCAGAGCTAAGAAAGCCAGTTCTCTGCAGGTGTGCCTCCTGATCTGAAAAGAAGTTAAAAGAAGAGTCTTTCAAAAAATCACAACCACAAAAATGTTTGTTTGTTGTATATTTTAAAGAGATATTCTGGCATTTAATAAAAAAGGAAAAAAATAAGTCTTTGAATTGCAAACTGATGAAACTCCTAACTGTAGTAAAGAAAAATAACAATAAACAAATTCTTCATGCATAACTTGGTTGCTGTTTTATCCTGAATTTGGTCCATTTGGTTATCTTCTACTGTATTATATTTGGATTAAAACAGGAAGAATGAAAAATAGAAATAAAATCCTTTTGATAATACTTTTAATTGTTTACATATGGATAATATTTGATAATAAAAAGCAGTTTTTAATGTTTCAAATAAGTGATTATTTTAAATAAGGAAATGATTCTGGTATTTTAACAATGGATATAAATATATTTCACATTATTTTTATTTTTCTTAACTAATTTTTTTTTCATTTAGAAATATATTTTCATTTTTCTATACTATATATTTAATGTTAAAACTTTGTTACTCTCCATATCCTTACTGCATATTTAGCCTAGAGAGTGGAGGAACTGAGCTGGTACACTGCCTGAAGCTTCAACCTATGGGGTTTGTGGTGTTAGAAGATGCTTTACTGTAGGAGAAAAGAAATCATCAACCTCATTTAGCTATGACTTGCATCGACTATAAAAGCAACTTGTAGTAAGATGTGACCACAGCAACAACAGTGACATGAACATTAGGGAAGTAAGCACTATTTTTATTAGATTTAAAACAGTTCTCCGATTTAGAATTCATAGCTGATAATGATAATGATGACAAGAACCTACAGCAGCATAAGTTGGGGGACAAGAGGAAATTCCTAATAACATATTGCTGTACACACAGATCAATGAATCCCTCAAGCTTCAGCAGAGGAATTTTCTTTTGTAGTGGATAGTAATTAACACAGAAACACATAACTGGACAATGTAAGGAGAATAAAAGATATTGGAGTACTTAGGTCTGATAATATATCTTTATTACACTCCTCCCCTCAATGCCCGGGATCTACATGGAAGAAGAAACTGAAAAAAGCAGGGGTAGTGTATGATTTAAAGAAACAGAGGTTTCCAGACATAGCAAGACTGATGTACATATTAGCTCACAGAAATGTTACAGCATAGCCGGGCGGTGGTGGTGCACGCCTTTAATCCCAGCACTCGGGAGGCAGAGACAGGCCGATCTCTGTGAGTTCGAGACCAGCCTGGTCTACAAGAGCTAGTTCCAGGACAGGCTCCAAAACCACAGAGAAACCCTGTCTCGAAAAAAGCAAAAAAAAAAAAAAAAAAAGAAATGTTACAGCATGAACAAGACTTGCACAAGTTCCAACCAGATAAAAACATCAGCATCATTGAGATCACATGGGATAGAGTCCTACATTAACAGGGAGATATTCATAGATAATTGATATGAGATTTTAAAAAATCCAGTTTTCTTCATGAAGTGATGATGGCTATGTTAAACATTCTCCACAGCAGATTCATGCTCGTTAGAAGTTGACTAACAATAATTTAACTCATTTTATTTCATGACTTCATTTTCTTTCTCTTTCTCTTCCTCTTTAATTTTTTCTTTATTTCTTTATTTCTTTTCTTCTTCCTCCTTTTCTCTTTTTTCTTTCATTTGAAAAGAAATAGTGAAGTTGGGTGGGTGATACAGGAGAAGTTCTGGGACTTGAAAGACTATGATAAAATATATGATATAAAAATCTCAAAGAATAAAAATCTAAAAACATATACCCTTCAAATACTCTTTGCAAATTACTACTCTTAAATAAGTATTGGACATGGAAGTACTCACAACCTATCAAATTGAACTTTAGTTTTTTTTTTTAATCATAATGAGAAGCCATTTATTATAAGCATGTAGTTGGTTTATAACTTGCCTAAATACTAATTGATGTGTATGTGTGTATACTTGTGTAAGTTTATTTATACTGTGTGTTTCCAAGAGTTAAGAAAGCCAAAGGAGTGTGTCAGATGCAATAAACTAAAGTTGCAGGGGACTGGGAACTGCCGTGTGTGTAGGGAACTAAACTCAGGTCCTCTCAAGAACAGCGAGTGCTCTTAACCTCTGAAACTCTGTAGCCTCTGTGATATATTTTGAACTGTTTTCATATAAGAAAAGACTTTGCCTACAGTAAAATACTTTTCAACTTTTGTGAGTTCAATTTTTAATTTTGTAAAATACAATACTGGTTAAGTCTATATTTTAATGAAAAATGAAGAGTAATATAAATCAGTTCTCCATTTATTTATTTATCTATTTATTTGTGTGTGTGTTGTATATGTGTGCATTAACACATGCTTTCTTAGGTGTGGGGGAGTGTAAATAACCAGAATGCTTTATATTCATGTATGAAATAGTTAAAAATACATAGAGAATGACAATAACACACCTAGAAATTTTAGAAAAAGATAAAAGGAGCTTGAAAAATCATTTCTGCCATCTCTACAACAGAAAGCAAAACGTAGAAAATAAATAAAAGACAAAGACTTGAATTTAATATAAGAAAAAATTATACTTTATACCACACTGGGAATAACTACATATAAACCAGAAAGGGCAGATAAATCCAGTGCCATGATTGGGATGTGCTTTGTGTAGATGTCTGTCATGAGTGTTCTCAAGTAGTGTGAATTATAGTTCTTGAAAAATCTTCATTCTTATACTGAAAATTCTACAGAACTTCCACTATTATGGAGAGTTAGAATGTTGAAAATCGTGAGCTAAACACACCTTAGGCTATTTTCAGACCCCTGGTGGCCATTTTCTGGGGAAATTATTAGAATTTAGATATCTGGAGTAGAGAAGAGAAAAGGTCAAAAAAGGAGGAATTCTGAAATTGTGAACGTTTGCAGCTAGACAATGAGAAATTCCAATCCAGGGGATGTGTGCTTAGGTGGAATTAGTTATTTCTCCAGATTACTCATTGTGTTTACAAGGTGTCATATTTCCTTTAATTCATGACACTAGGATCATTGGTTTACAAATGATGATGTTCTTATTTAGAGTGATTTCTTCCTTTCTCTGGAGAAAGGATGTACCTTCTTCCTATGCCAAATTTATGGTGAAAATCACCTACCTAGTCATTTTAGAGTGAATTATGGACCATTAATTGTGCTATTTGTGTCAGAGATTTCAATTTGGCATTGCTGTGTTCCAGATAAGATCTCCAAAATGAGAAGCATAAATTGTACATCATAGAAATGGTGCATTTAACCATAGACCTTTCTCATTTGAATGAAAGGAAGCTGACATAGATATGCATATGTTACAAATGGTATCTGGAAAGTAGCTGGCATCAAATGGGTCTTTTGATTTCCCCCTTATATTGGAGAACAAAGATTCTAGGTCACTAGTACTTCCACAAGCTTAGTATAGTGGTACTCCAAGAGATTTTCATTCTAGCCGGGCGGTGGTGGCGCACGCCTTTAATCCCAGCACTCGGGAGGCAGAGGCAGGCGGATCTCTGTGAGTTCAAGACCAGCCTGGTCTACAAGAGCTAGTTCCAGGACAGGCTCCAAAACCACAGAGAAACCCTGTCTCGAAAAAACCAAAAAAAAAAAAAAAAAAAAAGAGATTTTCATTCTATAGAAATAAAAATTTATCATCCTAATGGCTTTGATAAAAGAGAAAAGGCAGTGTGAAATATAACCATAATTTGAATATGTTTATAATTAAATAGAATCATTTGTTGATATTTGTCCAGTATTATTTCAATAATATTGAATTTCAAAAAATATTGAAAATCTAGGTGCTCAGCAGCTGTCTTCTACCACATATTTGGGAAAGCTATGGCATAAATTCCCCATGCTTTCCTCTAGAAGTAAGAAAGTATGGGGACATAGAAAATTCATTTCACAGCAACAGCATCATTCAAATATTTAAACCACTTAAAGATATTGCACGGAAGATTGAAAATCAACTTCTAACATGAACAGATGATTCTTACATCTTATCATTAACAAATAAACTCAACAATGTGAAAGTGACAACTGATCTTAATTTATTCCATGAAAGAAACAGCTAAATTAGCATTTAAATCCAATTGAGTCAATTGTGAACAAATAGACAACTGGAATGATTACAGAAGACAACTGGAACAACCATTTGAAAAGGGTCACACCATTTTAATACAATTTTAAAAACTAAAGATTTAGAACATTCCTAGTTCACTAAGGCATGTTAGAAAGATATAAATAATCATATTATATTGACTGAGGAAATGAGCACCTTTATTCTGAAACAGGAAAGGGGGTCCTTTCACCTACTCATAGCCTAGATCATACTGGAATTTGTAGTTGTAACAAGAAAAAGGAAAGAAGGTGACATGTAAGACAATAAAAAAGTAGACTGTTGATCTTTAAATTTCATAAGAATTTCTTTAAAAATTTTGAGTTCTAGGGATGACTCAGTAATTAAGAACACTTGATGCTCTTGCAGAAGACCTGAATTCAGATCCAAATACCCACATGTTGGCTCAAAACCACTATGGAGTTCTTGGTTACCCATAAATACAGTTTCAAAGAATACTATAACTTCTTATATCTGTAGGTACCCGAGGATCACATACTACACACACAAACATTTAGGCAAACACTACATGTATAACATAAATAAATATTTTTAAAAAACACAAAATATTAAAAGACGTGTAGGAAACAATGGCTATGAATAGAAAAATGAAGTTTTAAAAATTCTAATGATATGTTCAATAACAGTTGAACACACAGAAAACTATACATCTAAAACATAGAATTAAGATCCCTACATACTAACAAGTGCACAAGTCTGGAAGAAATCAGATAATATCCAGAGATAACTTTTTTGATGTATGCGGGCTAGAATATAATATGCTGGAAACGTTTAATGTTTTAAATTTATCTATAGATACAATATGATTTTGATCAAAAACATGAACACTACTTTATTGATATAAAAAAACAAAAAGATCACTTTAAATTCATGTTTATGTCAGTATTCATATGTGGGTATGCATATATGTGTGTAGAGAAGACATAGAAAGTGGTTGTAAGTTGGTGGATGTGAGTACTGGAACTTGAAAATTAATCTTAGGTAGAAGTAGTGAGTACTCTAAATTATGCATGTATTTGTCCAGGCTCAGTTAGGAACTTCTACGGGAATGCAGAGACCCTCCAAAAGCCTTGACAAAACTGGAAAAAGAAAAAAAAGATTCTCTCTCACAGAAGTAAGCATTTGTTAAAATTGATGAATTAAATTCTAGGCTGAATTTGATTTCACATTTTCTAGGCTGTATTTTAAAGCACATATACATGTGTTTTTTCCAATAATGCAAAGTACGAAAAAAATCTATTTCCAATAAAAGAAAAGAAAGAAAATAAAAATTTGCCCATACCATCAGAAAAGTATCACGTGTTTTATCCCATGTCTGAAAATAAGGAAACAAAATGAGCACATTTAGGTATATGGGCAAGAATTTGAAAGTGAACCAAGTTTTTAAAGCAATAGGAAGTACAAATACAATCAAAGAACATTCATAAGCATGTCATAATGAAGCCAGTAGCTTACCATAGTACAAACATTCTTAAGGTAAATTATATAAATACTAAAGTGCTGAAAGTGTCACGTGGAATTACTGAAAATGCAAAGTATTTTTCTCTATTTTTACCTTTTCATTTTAGAATATGGAAATAAGCCTGATGCATTACCTATGAAACACAGAGTCAACTAGAACAGAAATTTTATAAAATGTTCACCTGAAATTTGGTTTTTCTTATTTTTGTTGCGCAACATATAAACTAAGAACACTTTAACTTCATAACACACCCAGTCAATGGGAATACATTTATTTACTTGGCACGGTGGTGATGGCAAAGAACACAGTTCTTTTCCATACTCACTTCAATTCTGACACTTGGCATTTTTTGTTTCATTATATAATTCAAAAATATATATGGATCAAAATTATAAATAAAAATAAGGGAGCGAATACTTTGCCTCCCATTTTTTTTAAATTTGGGCTTACCAATTTTATTAAATTTATGGGCATTTCTGATAAACAGACAGTTAGCAACTTAGCAAAGGAATATGTCTATTGATGCAAACTTTCTTATATGTACTTTAATAATACAACTTCTATGATGATAAAATTAAAATAATAATAGCTTACGCTTTGGATAAAACATTTTTAGAGCACTAATATTCTGTCTTCCTTACACAAGACTGTTGATTTGAACTTTAGTAGTAAATGGCATTCCAATCTTGTTGCCATAGATATATTAATGCTTCTGGCAGGTTACTACTTTGTGGCCGGTTCTGTCACTGGGTAAAATGTTCTTGTCTAAGAAAAAAATACACCTGTCAGGAGCAGATGGGGACTTCACATCATGTCAGTGTTGTAGAAAGTCAACATTTGCTCTGTAGTTCAAGGCAAGATCGAAAACAAAAATGAAAGTTGATCTACCAGAGTTATGTAAGGGACCAAGTAATGGAAGCAAAAAGAGAAGGATGCATTAAAAAGATTAATTGATGTTTTTCATCTCATCCTGTATTAGTTTACTAGGGTTACCAGGCCACTTTCAAAAAAGAAAATGTGTTTTCTCATATTTCTGAAAGTACAAAGTCCAAAAATATGTGAACTAGATGGGCTCTTTCTATGAGAGATTTAATAGAATGTTTGAATGAAAGATGTCCTGAATTGTCTCTGGCAATTGAATAGTTGACCTCCAGTAAGTGACTCAGTTTAGGGAGATTTAGGAGGTGCTGCCTTGTAGAAAGATGCATGTATTATGGGTGGGATTTGGGGTTTTAAAATATCAGACCACTGTCAGCTATGACTTGCTCCGTGCTCCTCATTCCAGATGTAGCTTGCTAGGCTTCCTGATCCTGCTTCCATGTCTGTCGCATATCACCATGCCCCAGCTCTGTCATAATAGACTCTTATTCCTCCTGATACCTAACTCCAAGTGAAGTATTTCTTATATAGTTTCCCTTGATGCTGGTGTTTATCACACCAACAGAAAAGGTACTAATGTGATGTCAGAACTCTGTCCTGTCTTTGCTTCCTTTAAAGTCAACTCACTCTGTTTGATCATGTGTTCTCAGGCCTTTTATCTTTTGTCTGTATGAAAATTTCTCCTCTTCATTTAAATATATTCATGTTGGATAACTGCTAATAACCCGAATAACTAGATTGTCACTGTAAATTCACTATTACTAAATGAGTGTATGTTTTGGTGTTCTGGGTATTAAGATTTCAACATGTACATTTTGATGAAACAAAACCCAAAACCCCTGGATTCTTCAAATGACCATAATAGTTTCTGTACTTAAGTCTAGCTCCATTAGGTTACCCCACGAGTAAATGGGTAATTTATTTTATTTTTTGGAATGTAGTAATTAACATGAAGATCTAATTAACAATGTTTATACATGTTAGAAAACAGATTGGCAATGATCACTTATCTCAGTCAATGTCTTACAATTTTATACTTTAGAGACAATCCAGGTAGTTTATCTTTTGCTCGGAGTTTGCAATTTTGGCCATTTTATTCTGAATTTGAGGGTAGATTGAACTACAAGTACAGATGTTAAACTTGTTTGTAATTGTAAAACTATAATAATTTCAATTGGCCACTGTGAATTCTATATTGCAGTCCTTTTATTAAGCATTGTAGAAATGTACTTTCACTTTTGAGAGAAAGGCGGTATTAGGATACCTAGCTTTCTGTCCTTATTTGACTAGCTAAAACTAAGGTAACTGTAGAAAATAATGGATTTTGGGTACTTAAGCAATATAGCATATCTTTCCCATGAGAAGAAAGCCACATGAAAAATATTTAACAGCATTCATCACAAGGGAAATGCAAATCAATACCACAATTACATGCTGCTTCACACCCACCAGGATTGCTTTAATCAAGAAGGTATGCAAGTGTTAGAAAAGATATAGAAAATCACAACCCTCATCACTGAAGTTGAGAATGCAAAATCATGTAGCCACTTGAAAAAAATAAATGTTTAGAGAACTACTATATAATCCAGAAATTCCACTGCTAGATTCCTTCTAGAAACAATAGATATCCCAAGCTAAAATTAATTACAAATGCATATAGCAGTATTGCCGTAGTTGGGATTTCTAGTTCTGAGAATAAACAATTTGACCAAAATCAACTTGGGTAGCAAAGGTTTTATTTCTTTTAGCTTCTTGTATTTTTCAACTATGGAAATTAGAGCAGAAATACCAGTTTTAACCCTTTGTGACTGTCCATTTTTTCTTCATGGCCTCTTGGCCACCAGTTCATGAGGACAAGAGTCAGAAGTGACAATAGAGAGGTTCATATAACATGTGAGGACGACAGAGGTAGCTCTTCGGGAGTCAGTTAAAGTGAATCTGTGCAAATTTATTCCAGAGTAGAGGGAATGTATAGGATTGGAAATGGTAGCTGGGAAGTCACCTAATTAGCATTAAACAGCATGTTCCTATCATAAAACTCCAAGACCAAGTCTTAGTTATCATCTAAGAGAGCAACCCTGGACATGAGAGTTGAAAAAAAAAAAGAGAGTTCATGTAGAAGTGTTGTTTATTGTGTTAGTTCTTATCAGTTTTTCAGCCTGTCTTGGTAAACCATGCAGGACCACCAGCCCAGAAGTGACACTATCGTCTGAAATACATTCGCCCTCATCAGTCTTCAATCAAGACTATGTTTTACAGATTTGCCCATCTGGTAGGGTCATTTCTTAGTTGATCTTCCGTCATTGAAAACAATTCTAACTTGTGACCCTTAAACATGAAATTAGCCAGCATAAGTATCATTGATAAAACACAAGATGGAAGATAACAAAATCCATCTTAATGGTAAAATTGATAAAGTGTGGTATCAATGTGATTAAATATTATTTAACAACAGAAAAAAATGCATGAAACATATTAAAACACAAATGGCTTTTAAAAGTCTGATAAATAAAAAAGCTTGTCCAAATATATACATATATATATCAAATATATATATATAATATATATATCAAATAACTCTAAAAGTAATACACACACACTAGATCTAAGCAGTATAATAATTCAAATAATAGAAAATAGAGTAAAATACCACCTGCCTCTTCTAAAACTACTTCAATGAGAAAAGAGAATATTAAAATCAGTTTCAGAAAAAAAGAACAGATTACACACAATGTACTGAACATAATTGTACTTTGGCATATATTTTATTTCTGTTTTAAAGTTTAAATTTTGTAGGTTTCATTGAACCCCAAAGAAGGTGCTGAGGGTGTAGGTCAATGCTATACATGTATTTAAGTAACATTAGACTTTCAAACTTCAAGGCAAGTATATAAGTTTGAGGGGGTATAAAAACAGAGAGGAAAGGAGAAAAAAAGAGGGAGAAGAAAGCAGAACGAGATGTTCAGAGAAATATTTCTAGTTTTAGAGATTTTAAAGAATAGGATCTTTATGATTTTCCATGTAGTTACCATCAACTTCTGTGTTCTTAATAACCTTGTGTACATGGTGGCTACATATTTACTCAATATTGCTTTCCTTCTGCTTCAATGTCTTCAGCTAAAATTTTAATACTTTTGGGAACTATATTTCATTAGTCAAGTTTAACATACAGAAAATCTCAAAGATTATAGATTTAGTTAAATTTTTAGTATGCCCTTTTTTCAGTAAAATCTGAATGTCAGGAAATCTGGATGTCAGGAAATATCTAGGAAATAACGTTGTTATGTTTGTAAAACTGAATTGTGTCAAATTTATGGTCTTGTGTGTGGTCTTATGACCTACACAGAAGCTAAACTAAGTTTAAATACACTTTTGATATGACGTATTTTAGCCTATCACAGCTTCCAAAATCATCAATGAAAGGCTTAGCAATTGCTGCTACATTGACATAGCAGTGTTTTTGTTTGTTTACTCAGTTCTGATCCCTTCTTGGCTTTGAATTTTCTTTGAGAGTGTGAACAAAAATAATGATTATGAAGTATACAAAAGAATAAATTAAAAAAAAAACAAAGGTGTTAATCAAGAAGAACTAGTCTTAGAAATGAGGTAAATAAAATAAAAGTGAAAATTGTCCAGTTGGTCCATACATCATACACCATCATCACTTCCCCATATAGATTAAAACAATTTTCAAGTATCTCTGCATATAGCTTCTACCAGGTCTTTTTAGTGGAATGTTTATAAAAATTAAATTCTCTTTAGCTAGCTATAACTCAAGATTTCATGTTTTCTTATTTTTTTTCTGAGAGTGGGCAGGAAACTAGAGTTTGCACTATGTAGCATGAATTAGTTACTGTTCTTCATCATTCTAAGCAAAATATTCAATGCTGTAAGTGAAGTAGCATAAACTGACACTGGTTCAAACAGATAACAGTGCAAGCCAGAGGTTTATTTTCTTTATTTTCATTATTAAAGAAAATAAATCTTTAGCTGCAATCATCTTTAGCTACAATCTTGTTTCTATCAAGATTCTTATCCCAATCTTAGTTGGTGAGCAATGCATCAATACACATATTTCTCTTAATTAGCCCATACTTTCCATTTTCATCAAATGTTTCTCAGATCCAAATTTTATATTGCTAGGGCATTGCTATTTTTTCTATAATTTTATTTAAAAAATAAATAAATATCTCTATAATTATTAATATTTTAAACAAAATTGCACAATCAGTGTCTGAACAACTCTAATTTCTATGGAACAAAATAATAATGTGTACTTATGTGTGTGTTCAGGGCCAGAAGGAATAAATATGACAATTAGTCAATAAAAATATTTTCAAAGCTTAAGTAATATTCAGCTTGATTTGGAAGAAAAGTTTAATAGTATTTCTAAATTTTAGAGAAGTGTATTGTGATATGAGTAATAAAAGGATTTGGCATTTGTGAGGAGTATTTAGGAGTTTAGCCACTTGTATTTATCTCACTGAAAAAGTAATACTCATTTCACTATATTTGTTAAGGTTACAGAATATATATATAGTATACACTAACAAAAAGATTTTTATTAACATTGTTATTTCTATTATCTATCTCTCTTTAATTCCAATTGTTATATATTGGCTCATTTCATACCTTAATAGGAGAATTTTAAAAGACTTAAATACAGATAGGTATGGGGCTTATGAGATGGCTCAACAGTGAAGACAATTGCTGCTTAAACTGATGACCTGCTGTCCTCTGATTTCCACAAGGACACTGTTATTCAGAGAGAGAGAGAGAGAGAGAGAGAGAGAGAGAGAGAGAGAGAGAGAAACACAACCATGCAACAAAAAGCAACAATCATAACAATAAAAAGAGAGAAAGACAGACATATGATACATGTTTAACTGAATTTTAATAAGACAATAGCTACTTAAAGCAATAAAATTAAAATTGAAATAAATAATGGGAATATATAACTGGTATTTTACATGGGCAAAAATTTCAATAATACAATAACTTTAAAGTTTTCATGTAAACTCAATGGTAATCCTTTAGAATCTATTTTATTGATATGATAACATGAGGCACATATGTGACACCAATTTCAGAGGAGAATCCAAGGAGATTTGGAACTATCTCACATGAGAAACAGGAGTTCAAATAGCAAGATTTTTCACCTATTTTAGGTAGATAGCAGACGTCAATACAAGGATAATACACACAAACATTACATTTTAAATAATAAAATAAATATTAATTTATTCAAACACTGGGCAGCTGTTGGAAAATACAACAAAGAGACATGGAACTTGGGTTCTGAATAGGTTCCATATGTTCTCATTCCTAAAAGATAGAAATAAACTATCTAACTTCTTGGGATTACTTTCTTGCAGGCCTGGGATTAAAGCCAGAAGATGAATGAAGTAGGCATTAAAGTTTCATTCCAGGACTGTAACTCAGTGAAATTCTTGAATTCACCATTTTCACCTTGTAACAAATTCAGCAATGCTGCAAAATTACCAGGCAACCCAATTTCTTAGGGTTATAGCAATGTCACAGATAATTAAATAGAAACTGGGGTTTTGTCCTGGTTTCAATAAATTGGCCAGCTGGACCACCAGCAACATCCTTCTGTGCAGTCACAGAGATCTAACAGCATGTTAATACACACCTCGGGGAGATCACACAAACTATTGGCCATTTTCTACAGGAGCCATAGCTCTGGGCAAATTGTAGCGGTGTATTTAGTATTCCTGTTCCAATGCATAGAGTACAAGAAGACATGGTGCTCCTTACAAGAATATTTTAAGCAGTGCTAGAGGTATTAAAAACTAATGAAAAAAAAAACTAGAAAAAATGCTTATCTAACCTTGTTCTATAAAATAGCTAATCCAAGAATTACACAATCTATTTTTAAGACTCCAAGGAAAAGCATATTTCCACTTTAATTAAAATACAAGATACTTTTGTTTTTGTTTTAAAATTTTATGGTTAATAAAATTGTGCCCAACCTCATTTGACGAAAATCACTTTTCAATAACTGGAGTTTCCATTTTGAGTTTACCATTGTTGAGAAGGTGTGTATATGTGAAATGAAGTAATTCAAATTGTGTATAATTAAATTTAATGGTATAATTATGCTAAAAATAATATCCTCTAAATTTTTATAGAAAGTTATAATAATAGGGGAAAAAGATGGTGAGAAACTACAGTGTATTCTATCACAGTTCTGATAAGTTAAGAAAGAAAATGTGGCTTTAGTCATTTTTTGCAAAAATTAAAATTCAAAAACAGTAATTTTAACATATCTGCTAGGGAAAGTTAAGTATTTTTTTTTTAGTCTGGAAACAATAATTTTAAAAAATAGGTTTTACTACTATTATTTCTTTCTAGTCATTTCATGAAATGAGAATAGCATTTGTCAAATCTACTCCTGAAGCAATCAACCATTCCCTACAAATTTCCAATGCAATTACCCCACTTATCTTAACAATCTGGAAGATTCACATATCAATTGTTAATTCTAGCCTTGTCAATATGACTATAAAAAATAAAATAAAAATATTTAATAGTTTTTAACTTAGCTGTAAGAATATTTTTTAACAAAATGACAATTAAATATAAATCTTCATTTTTATCTGTATATAAGTTATAAATATGCAAAGTCGTTCTCCATTATTTGGCCCCATAGTCTGCCTGAACCTCCAATCTGCATTCCCTTCTGATTCTGCCAGCTCTTGCCCTGGTCCTGTTCTCAGGTTTATTCAGCCTACACTTAAGTGCAAATCAAGTATGTACCAGGTTTCAGTAAGGACAGGCCCTTCCTGCTACCAATCCCAAGGCCTCTCTCTCACCACATTCAGTATTTCTTCTTAGCCAATTATGCCCCGACATTCAGACTTAGCTAGCACACTTATTCAGCAAAAAATGGCAGTCAGTCCCATCTGTCCACCCATGTCATTTTCTGACTCAAGACTAAAACTTCTTATACTCCCACCTTTCTGTTCCAACCTGCTATATGCATAACAGGCAAACAAGTAACTATAGTGATGATGATGATGATGATGATGATGATGATAAGTTCATATGCAAAGATTTTTATCACAATAGTACAAACAATATGGAAATTTAAGTCAGTAACTCCTGTTCAAAACTTACTAAACTTACAGAAATTCATGCCAATAAAAATTACTTAAATGAACACCAGGAGAAGAAATTTAAAAAAATTATGCATTTCATCAAAGAATTTAAGAATGTTAAAGAAGACACAAAGAAGCAGCTGAATGAAATTAAAAGAAAAGTTTTAAGAAGAATGAACATCTTAGTGTTGCCCAAGGAAACACAAATATAAGGCTGATAGTAATGATGAAAGAATCTAGGATGTGAAAATGGAACTTAATCAAGAGATAGAATCATGAAACAAATTGAAGCTGAAATAAAAATGGAAAGAAAAGCAATAACCCAGCAAGAAAACTGTAAGGGAAGCCACACAAATAGAACAGATCAAAAGAAAATAGAATAACAGGACTCCAATTAAAATTAAACGATCTAGACCAAGTAAGCAATGAAAATAAGGAGGAGTGAAGGAATATATAGAAAATGTGGGACAGCATGAAAATATCAACTTTGAGTTAAGGCAGAGATGAGGGAGAAGAATCTATGTTTGTAGAGTAGACTAGAGCTTCAAAAAAATCACATTAAAGACAACTTTCCCAAATAAGAAAGGCATATGTGTACAGATAACAAAATGCAGAAAAGGGGAAAATCACATATAAAGAATAACACCAGACTTCCCAATGAAAAATTTGTATGCCATAAGATATTGAAACAATACATTTCAAATCCCTGAAATATCACCATAAACACTAAACTCTGTAGTAGAATGAAGGGGAAAACTCTCCATGTTATGAGTATGAATCAAACCTAAAGAAAACATATGAACCAGTATTTCTGACTGAGGAGAAAAATAAACATAGCCAATTGATTGTTGAGAAAAACACAAAGTCATAATTACTAAAATAAACAAAAAATGGGAACAAAAACAAAAGTCAACAGTGAGTGCAATTAACAAACACACACTTCAATAATATCTTTAACCTGCTGTGGGACAATGGTCTGTACCCTCTCACCTGTATTTTAAATAAATGCTGATTGACCAGTAGCCAGGTAGGGAGTATAGGTGGGGCAATCAGGCAGGAAGCAGAGGCAGAGCAATGAGAATTCTGGAAAGAGGAAAATTTAAGTCTCCAGACATCAGCCAGACAGAGAGGATACCAGACTCAGAGCAAGAAAGATGGGAACTGCATTGCTGAAAATGGTACTAAGCCATGTGGCTAACACAGGCAAAAATTATGGGCTAATATAAGCTATAAGAATTAATAAGAAACCTAAGATACTAGGCCAATCAGTTTATAATTAATTTAGACCTCTGTGTGGTTTCTTTGGGACGTCATGACTGTGGGAACTGGCCAAGACAGAAGCCTCAGTCAACATTAACTGTTAATAGCCTGCATTATTCAGTGAAAAAAATAAGAACAATAGGCATGCCAAAGTGGATGGAGAAATTAAGGAGTTCTCAAATCTACCCCCCCCAAAAAAAAACCTGCAGGCAACCAAGGAATGCTGAGGGAAGAAATAGTCTTCTCTGGGGAAGAGCACACCAATTTGTTATCCAATACCAAATGTCTACCCAAAAACATACATAAGAATAACATTATATAGAATGAACAGGTTATACTAGTAATTCATGTGTATATATGCATATACATATGTGCATATGACAGCAATTAATAAATAATGAGTCCTTAAATAAAAAAAATATCTTGAAGGGAGTAAATGAGAGTGTTTGGAGTGAGAAAAGGCAGTAGAGAAGTTAAGTAACTGTATTTTATCATAAAATGTAAATATAAAAAGAAAATACACCTATCTTAGCTTTTGGTAGGTACTACCTTATGATCAAAGAATGGACAAATGAACTTCCATCAATGGAAACAGGAATTAAAGAGTTATTTCTATTCTAGTGCTCAGAATAACACAATAAACTCTCAGACATTCAAATTGTACAACGGTTATGCTATTCATTCTTCTTAATTACATTTCCCCCCTCCCTGAAGTCACAAAATTGACATATGACTACTATATAACCCTCTGACTGGAGGTTCATTGTGCTATAAAATGCCAGAATCAAGACAATAAAGAGGGATGATGGGTAATGAATGGGAGAAAACTTGACTTTTCTAGCAGTGTTGATCAGAGGATCAAGTGCTCCCCTAAAATACTTCAAATTCTGGGTTCAATTTCCATCGTTGTATAGATCTCAAGTACATATCTATAATCCCTGAATTCTGGAGCTAGAAGTGGAAGGATCAAAACTTCAAGTGGGTCTCAAGATTGTCCTCAGCAACACAGGAAGGGTGTAGGTATGACTGTTGAATCTGACTATTCAAAGAAAAGGGATTCACAGAATATTCAGTTTAATTGGGAAAAAAAAATCCTAAGTATTTCTACCTACAAAACTCAGTCTCCCACTTATAGAAAGTTTTGAACAAGTGGAAGGTTTGAGAGGCCCAATTATTTTGCTCTCATTATCTTTCACCGATGAGCCTTGCATTATTATTTTAAGTTGTTAAACTGTTTCACATTTAATGGAAATGATAAAATGTAATTCAGCCTTTAAGATTACTTCCACAAATTAGATGATATTCAAACATTATTAACAATATCATTTTGACTTTTGCAATGTGAGTAATGATACATTGACTCAGTACTTCCTACGTCATATTTTTAAGATTTTTTTCTAGCATGAGAAATAGTCAATTTGCTATTTATCTAGCTGTATGTAGTTTTTTTTTCATTCTCCTATTACAACACAAGATTTGCTCAACCTTTTCGGTGGAAACAGTAAGATATTACTCTGAAACACAGAGCCATAGGTAGAGGAACTGTATTTAAAAACAGAAAATAATCACTTTTTATTGAGAGATAAACTAAATAATTAAGTCACTCTCTATAGTCATGTGTTACAAACTCAATAGTGTTCTAGACATTTTCATTGGTTGCTAGTTCTCTGGTGAAACAATGGAAATCCTGATGTCGACAATTCTCTTATATAATGATATAAAATGATGTGATATAATATAATGTGACAAATATGAATACCATATTAATGAGAAAATTGCTTCTTCTCCATAAACAGCTTAAACTGTTAAAAAGTCAACTTTCAACATTCTGTTGTCTTTCCTGTAGGGTAAAAAGGCCAGGCAAGGGAAACAAACCAATCCCGGGTAAAAAGGCCAGGCATGGAAAACAAACCAATCACTGCAAATCAAATCAATCAGTCCCTGAGCAACTTATACCTGAGCAGGAAACCAACCAATACATGAGCACCCCGAATCTAAGCCAGAGCCTGTGAAGAAACACACCAATAATCTGAAACCTGAGCCAGAGAAAAAAATAGTTCCCTGAACCCAGAACCAAAGAAATACACCCTGGCTCTAAAAGCAGTGCCAAAGAAAGACACTTTGTCCCTAGGATCAGAGCCTATGAAAGAAATATGCCCTGGCCCTAAGATTAGATTCAAAAGGCTAAAACAGACAAGGGAAAGAAGTACAATGTGGCCCTGACATCAGAGCCATATAGGCCCCTGACAACTAAACTAACCAATCTCTGAAAAGGAAAACTAACCAATGCCTGAACAGAAAAACTTCTTCCTTGGAAAACTCCACCCATAAGAAGCCCTATATAAGCTCCTCTGCCTGCTCAGTTGGTGCTGCTCCCCTTCACCACCCTGGCAGAAGCAGCCACTCTCCTTGACTCCTCATTCCCAAATAAACCTCTTTCTCAAAAGAATCTTGGGTGAAGGTCTTCATTTGCCAGCACAGAATAGAAGAATCTTGCTGGGATGTTCCCTTAGGGGAATGAGCGGAAAAGCCTTGTAAAGAAATTGCCTTGAGGTGATTGATCAAGACTGAGCAGAAAAGAAGAACAGAAGAATCTTGCCGGGGTGTTCCCTTAGCAGGACTGAGCAAGGCCGAGCACAAAAAGTAACAACTTTTATAGGAGTGGGAAAAGATTGCTGCATTTCTTCAGGGGCTACCCTTTAGCAGAGTGTAACAGAAGAGAAGCTCATATCTCTGCTTGGACATTCCCTTAGGAGAGCAGAGCAGAGCTCAGCTGTAGAGGCTCTCTAGAAGAGAAGCAGGATTGCTATATCCTGCCGGGAGACCATCTCCCACTGCACCCCAACTTCAGGAAGTTCTGACAAGTCAGGATACCTCTCCCTCTAGGGCTGAGCTGCCAGTTTTTAGAGCTGTCCTTTTGCAAATCTACCATCCAGAGCTGTCCTTTTGTGGTCTTTGATAGCCTGGCTTCCCAACAAATCAGGACACTTTCCCTCCAGGGTTGAGCTGTCCTATTGCAGGTCAAGCCTCCAGAGCTGTCCTACTGTGACTCAAAGTATAGCCTGACTTCACAAAAAGTCATGATATCTCTGAGTTCCAGAGCTGTAAAACTCACACTCACTATATTTTCTCTTATAATGTCTGCTTTTATTTATCTGTTTATCTATGTATTTGTTGTTGGTCTGCTTCTAATTAAACAATCAAAACTAAATGTTTTGAATCCAGATTAAATTTTTAAGGCTTAATGCAAGTGCTTTGAAATATAAGACAAGTCCTTAACCACATTTTTAAAAACAATTCTTCTAAGAAATATTTTGTCTGTCACAAAAATATTGCCCGCCTCATGTTAAAAACGATTTTTCAACTATAAAACAGTTGCATATTTAAATGCTATAGCTTGTCACATATTTTATACATTAAGGCTTCATTTACATCATATATTTTATATATTTGCTCCTGTTTCATCTAATACTGATTTCAGGGGAGATTAAATAGGGAGATTTATCAGCTTTTGAAGCAAACCTGTCCTAAGGAGAAAACAGGGGAGGGAAGCATGGGTTCAAGAATAAAGCAGCCGTGTTTTTTTTTTTTCTTTCTGGAAGTTCTACACTAAGAAGTGATATCCAAAGAGAGATATAAAGATGAATTGAGGTAAGAAATATCTTAGATAAAAGTGCTACAAAGTGTATAGATAATAGAAGTTAATTGTACTTTACAGTTTCATTTTCTGAAGTCATTCAAATTATGTATTATATAATTGAACTATTGTTACATTTTCATGATTTATATAATGCCAACATTTAATATTTATTCACTAATTCTATGTGTTTTATTTTATTTTATGTGGGAACCTACAGAAGTAGATCCGTTCTACCTTGACTAAAGTAGGTCAGAGGGTTCAGACCTATTTTTGCTCCTTCAAGGTTATGTGACAGAAGGTTTGACCTAAGGTCTGGCTACTACCAGGATGTTTTGACTTAGGGTGTGGTACCTTGATGTTTTGGGTATTAATAAGATAATGATTTCCTTTGTTCTTTGTATCTTGGTAAAGAAGTCTTTTGTCTTTCCCCTCCTTTTGGGATTGGTGTATAAATAAATGAGAAATAGATGCAAGGTGAAATCTCAGTATACACTGGATGCCCTTCCAACTCCATCTGTTGCCTCTTGTCTATTTCTTCTCAGTCCTCATTCTTCCCCCATCCGCTACATGCACAGATGAATATGTCAGACTGCATGTGACAATATAAAAAATATTAACTACAATTATCTATTTTATTCATGAGCATAAAAGTCATAGGAAAACTTTTGGTAGTTGATTTTCTCTTTTCACCATGTGGATATTGGCAAACAAACATACGTCAATAGGCCTCTCCACCTCAGAAGCTTTTTTTTTTTTTATTCCTAACACTTAAAACTTGCTTTAAGCTCTGAAAACTGTCTGAATTCAAATACTAGACATGGTCAATGGTAGTTCAAATCTGCATACACTTCAGATGATCTTCGAGTCATTTTCACATTATTGAAATGAGATTGATAGTATCAGCTCTGTTTTGGTAGTCATATGGAATAAATTTTATAATCCATATAAATAGATTAACAACTATTTCTGGCAATATGTAACTGAAATGCAAAATTCTTAAGTAATAGTTTACTCATTCTTTTTACAATCCAAACATATCTACAATGTATCTTTACCATATTTACACATATCTAGTACATATCTTCATTCTTCCACAGGATTTTCCTCAAATTTCTCCCCACCACAAATCCATGTCCATTTTTAAATTATATCAATGAGTACAATAAGTACTGTCTATATTAGAAAAAGTATGGAGTCACAGAGTAGAGCAACCTTATAGAAATAAATGACTCTTCCCATGCAGCCATGAGCTGCCAATAATAACTTAGAGAGTGATAAGGCCTCTTTTAGTCATGCTGAGCTATTTTAGTTTTTATTCCATGTTTTTAACTTGATTGATTGATTGATGGTGTGTACTTGTGAATACATATATATATACACACTGTCAGGTATTCTATGGACAATACACATATTGGTGTCAGTCTGTTCTCTCATTCCATAATGTGGAACACAGGGATCAATCTCTGGACAAATGCTGAATTTTGTTTTGTTTTGTTTTTATGTTTTTTATTTTGCTTTTGTTTTG
Organism: Microtus oregoni; assembly: GCF_018167655.1. Classification (NCBI taxonomy): domain Eukaryota; kingdom Metazoa; phylum Chordata; class Mammalia; order Rodentia; family Cricetidae; genus Microtus; species Microtus oregoni. Next base: position 16,094,170 of record NW_024543080.1, on the reverse strand, counting down.
ATTTTGTTTTTTGTTTGAGATAGGGTTTTTCTATGCAGTCCTGTCTATCTTGGAACTCAATCCATAGAACAGGCTTGCCTCAAACTCAAAGATCAGTTTGCATCTCCTCTCAGAGTGCTGGGATTAAAGGCCTGTGCTCCCATACCTATCTTAAATGCTGACACGTACAATTATTTTGATCTGTTATCGCACTTATAGAAGTGATCACAGCTTCTGCAGGTTCATGTGTACATAAGTCACACCGAATCTAGAAGTCAAACATCATAGAACTTCTGCTGATGCCTGGATCTCACATACTTTTCACATATTTATCAATGATGTTCCTTGTGCCTGGTGGGGGTGTGGGAAAATTGTTACATACTTTCCACCTGTGTTTGAGCACTCACTGTTGCCTGTATTCAGAACTTTGAACAGTTTTGAATTGCTGGATTAACCACGGCCTTCTGCAATAAGAATCTTCTCTGATCAAAGTTTCAAGCAGCATAAATATATATATTTGTGTGTATACATATATGTATATATGTGTGTATTTAAATATTTAGAAGACAAATTAATTATGTATCCATCTAGAAAAAGAACAATAATAAATTTCTCCTCCTTAGCCATGACTTTTGAGTTTGTTTAAAATATAAGGATAAATTCATTTCTGCAGGGTGGGCTTCAAATCCAATCAAAAGAATATTTAACCAAGTTTCCAAGTATAAAGTTTGAAAAGAGCTAGGAATATTGTTTCTGAATGTGTTATTTCCATTTTGTTGTTGTTGTTGCAATGAAAAGATAGCGTGACATAGGTAACTAGTAGAAGGTACAGTTTCTTTGGGGTTTGTATGTTAAGCAGGTGACTATGACCTTCATGAGCTGAGAGAATGGCAGGAGACAAGCAGACATGGCACTGGAGCTGTACCTGAGAACTTAGAGCTGATCCACAAGCATGAAGCAGAGAGAGAGCTACATGGGAATGGCATGACCCTTTGAAACCTCAAATCCCAACACCAGTAACACAACTCCTCTAACAAGCCATACCTCTTTAAAAAAAAATAAACCAATACCTACTGAAAATTCCCTAGCAGTTCTATCCCTGGGCACTAAGCATTCAAGCAGATGAGCCTATGGGGGAGGGGTGTGACTGTCATTGAAACCACCGTAATGATTAAATGCAATATGTATGTAAAATTTATACTTATACATATGGACATTTGTGACTATGTTTTTATAAATGTTGTGTATTTGTGTTCATGTGGGTATGTGCACACATGTGCATGTGAGTGGACCTTCACATGTAGGTATATGAGTATGAAGGTCAGAAATGAATGCTGGTCTTTTTCTTCCAACATATTTAAGAGTGATCTTGCCCGTGATTTATATATTCCGCATGTGTGGCTGTGAGTTTCCAGGACCTTCATCTCTTTGCCCCCTCCAAGGTGAGGATACAGGGGTGTGTCATTGAAACAGCTTTTAAGAAATCTCTGGAGATAAGCACAGATTATCTTCTTGCTTGTGTGGCAGGCACTATCCTGACAGAACTACCTCCCAGCCTACAATGACTTCTTTGTGATTTATTATTTACTCAAGATTTATTTAGGATAGAGTTTAATTTTTTTTCTGTATTCAAGAGACACTTCCTGTGAAAACATACAGGAATAGAAAAGCTTGAAAATATCTTGAAAGTGTTCTCAGTTACATTTGAAGCAGAATAAAATATTAAACAATAATCATGAATGCATGGAGATAAAGGATCTCCGTTTCAAAAAAGCTACTTTGGAAGTTTAAGTCCTTGCTTTCTCAGGTCTTTTTTAATGGAATGATACAATAAAAAATGAATGAATGGCTGAAAGTGATGTCAGATCAACAAGCAAAGATAAACACAAAAATGATACAAGATAGAGCATTCCTGTTCAATATCCTTCGAGTCATTTCAGATTTAGATTACTTCTAGGCACATGGCAGCTGAGCTATCACCAGGAATATCTAAATTGCTTCCTCCCAGGTTCTACAAAGCACTCCCTTTGCTTTATCTTCTCATTTTAGATGGCACCTCATTGAATTTCTCCTAGCCAATTTACTTTCCGCAAAGCTCACATTTCTCTTACAATAGAGAAACTTCTTTAGATCTACTTTTAACTTTCACTTAATAGCACGGGACTTTCTCTTAGTTTCGCCGTCAGCAGAATAGCACACAGTTTACACTTATGGAGTCCACTTCTCCTAAATAGTAGAAGAGAAAGTGTTATACCAAGGATAATGTAAGTATTAATTTTCTCCTCCATTTACACGATTATTTCACGGCATCTCCAAAGAAAACTAATATACTGATCAAGTTTAATTAGCTTTAATTTACATGAAACCATGGTGCATGCTGTAGAAAAATTGCTATGAATGAAAATCAGTCATGAATTTGTAATATTCATATGCCGTACAAAAATACTTCAATGTAAGAATAATCAGAAAAAATTTCTAATTTTGTCATAGGAATTATATTTCAATGAAGAATATCACATTTTTATTATAATTTAAATTAATGACATATAGCATGTTTTAAATATTCATATTCATTCTTTTTCTTTGAAAAAAAGTGTAAAAAGTTTCTAACAATACTGGTGATACCACTACACAAAGATAAAAATATCAGGTCTTCTAGAAATTGTCTAGTAACGCACATACCACGTTTATGACTTCAGCTTTATAAACTTCATGTTTGACATGAATCATTGTGACCTTTTCTTCTCAGTTCATGGAATAAGAATTTTTTAGTAAAAAATTGCTACTACAGCATACCAATTATATTTTAAAGATACATTTATATTTTTTAAAGTGCTGTCATTGTCTAGTGAGTCTTATTTTCAAGCAGAAGGCAGAAACAAGTGAATAACAGAAATGTATCTTGTCTGATGTAAGGATTATCATTAACATAAAGGACATAGTGAATCATTAGTAGAGAACTTGATAGGTTAAGTAACAAAATAACGTGATAACAGAATACTACTACCGGTGACTCTGTAGGTAAAATGCAGTCGGGAACCTGAAGATTCTGGGTGTCGGATGTTTTGTTTTAGAAGGATCATCTATAATAGTGGGGAAAAAGGACAAAGGGACTGTATGCAGAAAGGAAATCACTCGGGGATTTATTACATAGCATTTAAATAAAAGTGTAACACCTCAATGCTTTGGACTCCTTGCACCGAATGGAAGAATCTAGCACTGGTATTTATCATGTCCCTTCAATCTTCACACTAGAGTTGTCACTCATGAGTTCCTTGACAGATAAGAAGTTTAAGTATGCCAGGAGGACCATGCTGTGGGGAAAGCAAAAGTGAAACTAGTAGTTATATGAAAAGGCCATGTAAAAGAATAATAAAATAGGAGGAATCATGCGGGGAACATTGGAAGCAGGCTTTATTTAAACCTCAATTCAAAGCAACAGTCAAAGGGGTAGGGGCACCATAACAATGAACCATCACAAAAAGCCAGACTGTAAAAGATATTTATAGTCATTTTATAGCATTAAATCCCAAGATCATTATTTGACATACTAAACATGTTTCATAGAAGACAGAGATATATAACACAATGTTATAAAAATACCATTTCAGGTAGTAATATTATTTATTTATCTTTTTCAGCTAAAATTCTTGTGACCTCTCCCAAGTTACTGACATAAAAATGTGATCAAAATATGAAAGGCTCATTGTATCAGTCATTACTTGAACAAAATATCTGGGATAATTATCTTATAGAGTGAAAAGGTTTTGTTTTATCATATTTTGTTCCCTCATGGTTCTGGAGATTCTAGTTCGAGTTTTAGTGGTTTGCTGTTTGGAGGCCTCCTGTAAGGCCAATTATGGTGAGAGTTTTTGGCTGAGCAAACCACTCATTTCTTCAGTAGTGAAGTACAGAAAGAGAGGACAGAACAGCATCTTACAATGTCTTTCTTGTGAGTGTTTTTAATGAAATAAGAACCTCCTCGGAGGCTTTAATTCACAAAAGTTTAACCACCTCCAGATAGAACCCTAGTGAAAAGCACTTAAGGTGCTTTTTATAAGGCATCCGGCATCACACGCAGGCAATCTTCCAAAAGGAAGTCTGTAGGGAGTAGAGCAGAGTGTCTGCTCTCTGCTATGTCAAGGCAGGTTGCTGCCAATATATATGGGAGTAGAACTGCAAGATTGCAGATACAATCAAGAACTATTCTATGACGGAAGGACTCTTCAAACAAAATAGGTATTAGCAGGGAAGGGTGAAAGAAAATAGTAAGAAATTATATTACTAGGCCAGTTAGGAACTGGAAGAAGACATCAAGCCAAAAAGAAGCTGTCCAAAACTTTGGGAGAGTCACAATAAATAGATGGTTTTGAGAATGGAAGATAACTTTGTAGGTACCTATGTATGAAAGGATTTAAAGGTTTAAGAAATTTAAAGTTTATTCTGAGAGAAAATAGAATTGCTTGCAATTTTGAGTAAGAAATGACTCATAGTGCACCTTAGAGATAGTAAATAATAAAGAATATTTTTTTTCTTGTTCTTTTTTTTATTGCGAAAAGAAGAAAAAAAAACATAAACAAAAAAAACAAGTTTCCACCTCCTCCCAGCCTCCCATTTCCCTTCCCCTCCTCCCACCCTTCTCCCCCTCCTCCCACCCTTCTCCCCCTCCCCTCACTCCCCCCCCTCCCTCTCCAGTCCACAGAACAGTCCGGGTTCCCTGCCCTGTGGTAAGTCCTAGGTCCTCCCCCCTCCGTCCATATCTAGGAAGGTGAACATCCAAACTGGCTAGGCTCCCACAAAGCCTGCACATTAAGTAGGATCAAAACCCCCTGCCATTGTCCTTGGTGTCTCATCAGCCCTCATTGTTCGCCATGTTCAGAGAGTCCGGTTTTATCCCATGCTTTTTCGGTCACAGTCCAGCTGGCCTTTTCAAAGCATAAAAAGTATATTTATATGAATATAAAATAAGCATTACAAATGTATCTTAACCTATGAGATAATATAGGTGACAGTGTTTATGGTCATTTATAATATACCCCAAGGCATAAGACAAATTTTTCTACATCAAAATCAAGAATGACACAATTCCTTTAATTAAAAAAAATGAAACAGCTTCTGCTGCTTACAAAAATTAAGCTACTTATTAATTTCTAAGGAAAATGTCTATATATGATCATCATTTCTACCATGACGAAAAAACAATTGGATTAATGATTTAGGTATCCACTGTATACAATTCCTTGCATTGTTAATATTTTATCAAGTTAGATCAACACTTAACAAAATTATAAAAAGCTTAGTCAAAATAAACTTAGCCAAATATCAAAACACAAATTACAAGCCAGTTAATCCTCCTTGTTGCTTCTGAAAGTCATTGTTCGGTTTCCTTTACTGATAGCAGATTCAGTATAACCAGTATTGCCCATGTCTAAGTTTTTGAGCTGTTTCTACACTTTTCAGCGTGCATGCTCATATGTGAATTATGCATGTGTATACAGGTACACATGTTCATGTATGTCTACATAATGAATGTGGAGGACTGAAAATGATGTCAGTAGTCTTTATCATTTAGTAAGAAATAATAATGACTTAGATTTGTGATACCACTGTAAAGCAAATTTATATAAAAAACTTTTAAGTATCAAATATTTTAATATCAGATAATTTTACCTCATAAAATTCTAATGTAAAACTAAGTCCAATATTCTTCATCATGCAAGATCTGTATTTTGTGTGAATATTATGTTTCACTGTGAGCTTATAAAAATATGTCACATTTAGTCTGTTTTCCTATATCCCCATTTACAAATGACCCAAAGTAGAGGTGCCAATTTAGCTTTTTTTGTGTAGACACTCAGCTCTGCCAAGCAATCTGGTGTTTCTCACACTGAAGCACCATCAATATTACAAACCAAGCATCCATATTTACAGAGAATCCTTGACATTGCCTTTTATGTATTTGCCTATAGACTGTTCTTTCAAGAAGTAAACTGGTTGTGTGGTCATAAAACTTTATGTGACACATTATATTAAGACATTACACATATTTGGTCTGATGTTTCTTGTCTTTTAAAATCATATGCAACTTTTAGAATAATATTTAGCATTATTCCTCAAGATTAAGCCAATTCTTACTATGATATTTTTATAGTAAGAGTTTATTATTACCATTGGAAAGATAAACCAGAAGAAATAACATGTTAAAAAATAATTTATATGCATTCATATGACTTAAAATTTGGTTTGATTCACTCATGTATATGTGTGTGGTATGCACATAAGTGCATGTTCATATGAGGGTTATCACATGTACAGGTATGTATGTTCTATATATATGAATGTAAAAGCCTGAGATTGCTGTCTAGAGTCTTCCTCTAGCACACTCAATCTTATTCATTGAGGAGTTGAACCCAGAACTCTCTTCTGTGGCTGCTACTGATAGCCAGCTTGCTCGCAATATCCTTTGTGTCTGTCTAACCACTGCTGAACAAACAGGTTGACCTCAATGTCCACCTCTGCCATGTATGTGGGTTTCCATGCTTACATAGAAATTTTATGACTGATCTATCTGCACAGCTCTAGTTTTAATTTTACTTTTAAATATTTATTTACTTTTCACATATGTTTAAGAATTATTTATTTGCCTTTGTGCATGTTCATAGCTTTCAGTGTTTGGTGCTTGTAGAGGCTAGAATAATGTACCAGATTCCATGGAATTGGAGTTAAAATGGCTATAAGTCACAAATATGTGTTCTGGAAACCAAATAAAGTTAGTTCTTCTACAATATTTACAAGTACTCTAATTGCTGAACTATCTCTTTGGCCCTGTGGTTTCAAATTTTTAAATTAAGAAATATGTGCATATTCCATTTAAACTCACTATTACATACTCCTGCTTTCAGTAAATGTGAGTAAAATTATTTTCTTTCTCAGATTTGCTAATTTAGACAAGCATTGTTGGTTTATGTAAGTTCAATAACAAATTGTGACATTTATCCAAATTTGTTCATGTGATTTCAAACTATCTGTTATAATTCTTATTTAGATAAGAGTTTTTCATTTATTTTACATACCAACCAGTTTCCTCTCCCTTTTCTCCTCCAACCCCGTCCCCTTTCCCATATACCCCTTCCACACCCATTCCTCCTCCATCTCCATTCAGAATGGGGCAGGCTTACTATGGGTTTGCACAAAGCATGACACTTCAAGTTGAACCCAGCTCTTCCCCTTGCATAGAGGTGCAGTGAGGTAATCCAACATGGCAACAGGTTTCAAAAGTCAGCTAAACACCAGGGAGAGACCCTTCTCACCCTGTCAGCCTTACTAAAAGACAAAGCTACACAATTGTCACACACACACACACACACAGACACACACACACACACACACATATGCAGTTGACCTAGGTTGGTACCAAGTCGGCTTCCTGTCAGTCCAGCATCTATGAGCTCTCTCCAGCTCAGGTCCAGAGCTCTCTGCGGGTTTCCCCATCATGATGGTCCTGGCTCATACAATTCCTCCTCCCTTTTCTCCAAAAGACTCTAGGAGGTCAGCACATTGCTTGTCATTGGATCTCTGCCTCTTATTTATACATTTTACAATAGTTACTAAAGTACTACAAATAATCAATATGTAAAAGAATTTTCCACTTCTTTTCTATGTTTTCTACTATATTGCTTTTTTATACAATGTTGGTCACAGACTTTTGTATTTAACTGAAGTTCAGACATAATGAGAGTATTATTATGATGCATATTTCTATAAATAATAAAATGTATCTAATTATTCTATGTCAATTTTGTAATATATACACCCAACTCTGTTATTCTGTTGTTTTGTCTGAAAATTTACGAAAACCTTAGATTTCTCAATAACTTGAAGTGCTACTTTACAACATTATTAATATCATGAATTAACTTTTAAATATTCAAATCTGTAACTATTCCTACTTGTCTATGGTAGGTAAGGAACATTTTATTATAACTCATTTTCTTTTTTTTTTTGTTTACAGGAAATATATTGCAATATCATCTTGACCTTTCTTCTTTTTTAATTAATTTATTTATTTATTAAGGATTTCTGCCTCCTCCCCACCACCGCCTCCCATTTCCCTCCCCTTCCCCCAATCAAGTAGCCCTCCTTCATCAGCTCGAACACGTACTGGCTTTCGGAGAGCCTAGGCAGTTTGGATGCTCACCTTACTAGACCTGGATGGAGGTGGGCGGTCCTTGGACTTCCCACAGGTCATTTTCTACACACTTTTTAGGCCCAATCAGCTATTATTTCATCAGTAATTTTGCTAGTTACTTTGTGTGTGTGTGTGTGTGTGTGTGTGTGTGTGTGATAATCACCATGACCAAAATCAAGTAAGAGGTAGAAGAAATTATTTTGACTTATGATTTCAGAAGGAGAGCCCATAATATTGGGGAATCACAGTGGCAAAGAAAGAGTTTGATCACATTTCCACTCACATGCAGGAAGCAGGAATTGCATTGGAGGTGGTTCAAGTAAATGTGCCTTAAGTACACATTATTGTAACAAATGCATAATATTGTTCTTGTGAAGATATTATAACATGACCATGCAATTCTCAAGAAGATAGTAAATAGTTTCCTTTCTTTTGATTAAATTATTAAAAAAAGATATTTTCTAGCATTCAGGGCATTATTCTGCCTTGTCCCCTGTACTTGACAAGATGCACTTGTCAGCATTCAAGTAAATAATCTAGCTAGTCCCAGAGTCTTATAGCCTCTCATGTACTTGTTGGTATTCAGGCAAATACTTGTGCAGCCCATTGTCCCACGACTGTAGGTCACTATGTTCACTGCGTAGCTACATAAGGCTCTTTATGCATAGGAAAAAAAGTCAGTTTTTGTTGTTGTTGTTGTTGCTTTTTTTGCAAGCTCTGGCTATCCCCTGCTCAATCTTCACTACACTACTTTCCTTTTCCCGGTCAACCATCATGGCATATTTGAGTACCTCCCTACTAGTAAACTTCCATGTGAATTTGTTCTAATCTGTAATTCATTCTCGGTGCCTCCTAAAATACAACATATACCATCCACAGTCCACAATTCTTCATCCGTCCTCTCCTCCTGTTTCCTAACCCCATTTCCTTTTTACTTCCCCACACTGAGAAAGGATTGGCCTCCCAAAAAGTCAACAAAGCACAGCATATCAAGATGAGGCACGACCAAGCTGTGCCACAAGCATGAGTGAGCAAGACATGCCACCAAAGAGCCAAAAAGCCAGCTCATGCACCATGGACAAATCCTGGTCCCACTGCTAGAGGCACCACAAGCAGACCAAGCAACTCAATTGGCACTCATATGCAGAAGACCTAGCAAGGTACAATGCAGGCACAATATCTGTCGGTGTAGATCAGGTCAGCTTTCTCTATGGGTTTTTTGCACTATGATTTTTAGCCGTTTTTGGCAAGCAGTTTTCTTAACCTTTAGCATATATATATATATATATTGTATAACATAACGATTCTCTTAAAGAGAGGATTACAGTTAATGGTAAATATTTGACAACAGTAATTTTAGTGTGGGGATGAAATATTTTTAACATTTTTAAATTACTTACTAACTTTTAATTTGTATAGTACATTTTTATTGCATTGTCTTTTGCATTTCATATTTTCCAAAACTATACCAATTCAAATAAATGTCAAGAATATTATAACACATATTTAATTTATCTAATTATTTTTACATTGCCAAGATATTATTAAGAAACTTGCATATATTCAAGAAGATATATACAGTGGGAATAATCATCACATCAAATCAGATCATTGAATTTATAACTTTACTTACTATTATTTTATATTGAAGCCAGTAAAAAATTAAGGTCTACACTTTGAGAGAATATTAGACTATAAATTGTTTTGAAACTACAGTTAATTATGTGTGTCCCTAAAATAACAATTTCTGGTAATCCTGTTAACAATAGTTGAATTAAATAAATAAATGAAATGAAATGAATGAATTAAATATTTTCTTCTTTTACTTTGGCTATCTCCTGCATATACATGCTTCCAGCAATGTAAATAGATGTATATTTTCATAAATATATATTTTTATAAGTTAATAGTCAAAAGACAGCAGTAAAAGGAAATGGAGACAGGGATAGCAGTGCTGAACAAATTTCACAGAAAAAAAATGAGTTTTCTGTTAGGAATTGTTGCAGTGTTGCAAAATGCTTAGTGAACTGTTTCCATTGTTTCAGAATTTTTGGAAGCCTAAAATTAAGGTAACTGCACTATCTTACTGGACAGAGAAGATTTCCAAACAGGTAAACATTCAGGCTGTGACAGGATGTTATTGCCTATTTTCAGTCATAGTGAGAAAATTAATAACAACAAACTTGAAAACAAGTAGAGCCTACCAAAAAATAGGGTACAAAAAAGGTGTAAAGTTAGAGCCTTTAAATGTTCTAGAAGAGCATTCTTTCAGGAAAATGCTCCATGGAACATATTCCCATGGTCTTCTTGAGATTTTTCCAGGATCTATTTTCTTTATCATCACCAAAGCACATGGCAGCCAGAGACATTGTGCCAGTTGCCCAGGAATAATTTGTACAAGTAACAGAATTTGGCATCTGTCCACATGCTGCTGGAGTGGTGAGTATGTACATTGCAAGAATTTTGAAATTGTATCTACTCTAACCAATAAGTAAAGATACACTAGAATGTATGCTGCAGTCCATTTTAATGGCTCATTTTGGGTTGTGGTCCTGAACAAGATTTTATCTTTCTTATCATTTTGTTTTCTAAGCTATGAAGTGGGAGCAATATTATTTATGATAGAATTTTGTTAGTGTTAACACAATACACACAAAACATTTAAATGGCTACCTGACAATTAGCACAGAAACCTCAGGCATGTTATTCTCATGATATGTACATGTAAGCAAGTAATACATAACTTTAAAATAAGTATCTGTCTATTTGAAACATTTGTTAGTGTTTAATAAAAGTATGATGGTGATTATGGTGGTGGTGACTAGTTTAGAAAAGATTTCTCTATGCAAGTCTAAACAGCCTGGAACTCCTACAATAGACCAGACTAACATACGACTCACAGATATCTACCTCCCAAGTGCTAGGTTTTACAGGTGTGTGTCACCACACTGAAATCTTGTGTGTTCTTCAGATAAAATCCCTTACTCCATATCAAGAATCAGCACCTTTCCCAAATGCCTTAATGTTCACTTAGAAATTTTAAACTGCTAGATTAGTGGATACAATATGCTAACCATTTTCTTTGCCTCATTACTTCTTATTTCTCTCACTTCTGTATTATTTCACTCACTCAAAATTTATGATAAAAGGTAGATTTTATAATTCAATAAAAGAATATAAATTCATCTCACTCTCTTTCTGGTTATAAGTTTCAGAGTTTAACAGATTTTATTCCATGTTTTAGAGAAGAAACCCCTAGAACAAAGAAGACTGGACCTAAAATGGATGAAAACTTCAAAACTTCTATTTATTATTAACATATATCTATCATAAAATATATAAAAATTCCTTACTATGTAGAGCCCTACATCTGCAGAGTTACTGGATGTCAAGAAGTATCAGTTTTGAATGCTTAAAAGCTAATATTTCTAATACATTAAACCTTATCACATCATAACTTTTGATAATTCATTATGGTCATGCAATTATTTTCATAGATCTACTTTAACACCTTATCTCCTATTGAGAGGGTTATAAAATTCACACTTCTTTAATCAAACCCCAGTGTGAATTTGACCTCAGGGGCATTCAGATTATAGTTGAGGCTACTCATTCATGTTGGAAGTAGTTCTTTTTCTGAAAGATGTTTGAGTTGGAAATGCCTAGATCAAGTTGACCTGGAATATTTCTGTGATTAGTTTCATTACTGATTCATTTGCAAAACTAAAGCCACTGTAGGTTTTTTGACTCCCTGTGACAATGATCCTGGAATGCTGTCGGATGGTCTTTCTGTACCCTATGAATATGTGTTGCTCTCATTGTTAAAAAATGAAGCTGATTTGGCCTATGGAAAGGCAGGATAGAGCCAGGCAGGGAATCCAAGATGAGATACCAGAGGAAAAAGGTGGAGTCTTGGAGACACTAGCCAGACACCAGGGAAACAAGACACGTATATGAAGCAACTAGCCATGAATCACTTGGCAAAGCATAGATAAGAAATATGGATTAATTTAAATGTAAGTGTTAACTAGTGATAACCCTGAGCCATAGTCAAAAGGTTATAATTAATATAAGCCTCTGAGTGATAATTGGGAAATGGTTGTGGAATGTGGTAAGACAGAGAAACTCTGACAACTCTGGAACACATAGCGAAGAAAGATCACTAATCACAATCAACTAACCTAGCACACAGAGAGCAGTAGGGCAGCAATTGTACATTCAGTTCAATGTTCTTACCTAGATATAATGTAACTGTCTAAATGACTCCCTGCCTTTACTTCTCTTAATGATGGACTGTATCCTAGATTTTTAACCATTTCCTCTCCATTTCCCTTTTGGTCAAGATATTTTGTCACAGCAATAGAAGTAAAACTAAAGCGTCAACTGTTTTAGATATTGGTGTATGCCTTATCATTCTTCTGAACTAATCATAACATAACTAAAAACATATAATGCGATGTTATAATGTTCTCCCCAATTTTGTTTGGGAAAAAATCCACAAATGCATTCCTTAACTCATTCTTTCTTTGAAAATTTATGCTGATATCTAGGATTCAGTGTCCATCATAAGCAAGCCATTTTATTCACCTAAATGTAGGGCCATGGGAAGTTATTTTGGACAAAAAGAGGAAAAATATCACAACCAAACTTTTGTAAAGAAAGGAAACATGGGATTTGGGCATTATAAAAATATAAAAAATAGTCCTCTAATCAATGAGGTTAATTATGTTCTATGAATTATTGGGTTGAATTCCTGAGGTAAAAAGTAAAGCAACAAATATGTATTTGTTAATCATTTTAATTTAACATTGATTAAAATGCTTTATGATAAATGTCTGACATAAAATCATACTTATAAAGCAGACTTAATTAATTACTAATATACAAGAAATATTGATATGGCTAATTATTCCATAAAATTGATGATCATTTAAAAGTGGGATTAAATTTAGTCATCTGCATAAATTATGAAAATCAAGTATATATAAAAGAAAACTGAAGGTTTTTTTCATAAATGTTTTTGGTAGACAAAACACTCTCCCAAAGCCCAGATGAAGAGCAGAAGGAGGGAGAACATGAGTAAGGAAGTCAAGACCACGAGGGGTGCGTCCACCCATGGAGATGGTGGGACTGATCTAATGGAAGCTTACCAAGGCCAGCTGGACTGGGTAACGAGCATGTGATCAAACCGGACTCTCTGAATGTGCCTGACTGAGAAGGCAATGATAATGACACTGGATTTTGATTCTAGTGCATGTACTGGCTTTTTGGGAGCCTAGTTTGTTTGGATGCACACCTTCCTAGAATGGAGGTGGGGGGGGCTTGGTCTTCCCACAAAGCAGGGCACCCTGACTTCTCTTAGGACTGGAGAGCGAGAGGGAGGGGGAGTGGGAAGAGTGGGAGGGAAATGGGAGGATGGGAGGAGAAGGAAATTTTAAATAAATAAAAAAAGAAATTTACAAGGTTTCTTTTCTGATCAATATCATAAAAGTGCAAAATCAATTTTGACTACTACGATGTGTGGCAGCCTACCCTTAAAACACAGTGCCTACTAGCTCAGTAATGCTAGCCGTAAAGTATAAAATGTGTACATCTATTAATAAATGAGAAGACAAGAGTTTTAAGTTACCTCAAAATGCTTAACATGAGTTTTTTAGGTACACATCATTTTTCCCAAAATACAAGAGAAAATAATGTATATAATTTTGTGAGCCGTATATTTTCAAAACTTCTAACACACTAAATTATATAGGAAAATATAGGATATGTCTCAGAATTTGAAAACAATTTGAAGCATATCTACCATATTGATTACAATCTGAGACCTACAAACAAAGACCTTTTAACTAAAGTCTATAAAGCTCTCAAAATTAGTGAGGTATAATACTGGGTTATAAAAATGAAATTTTACAAAATTCAGAATGGCTTTTAGATAAATATATTGTTTCATGTCTTTTCAATACAACCCTATATATCAGATTATGTATATATATAAAACGTGTGTTACATACAACTATGTGTGTGTTTGTGTCTTCGTTTTTGTGTGTATGTGTGTTTATATTTGAAGAACATTTAAATATATATATTTTGGGTAGTGTACAGAAATAATATACTACTCTACTTTATATACTTATATGTACTCCACTGAGAAAAATGTTATCAGATTTTCTGTACCTCTACAACTATATCAAGATACTAACATATATTGAACAATTCTTAAGTTCAAGGCCCATATATTTTAATTCTTTTTACTTAACAATAAATGTCAACACCAAAATAATCATAATCCTTATTATTGTAATTAAGAAATTTGAGAACTGGAGGATTATGTGTTTCATTTAAAGACACACTTGTGGAATAAGGGTTTATGCATAATATCCTGGACCCAGAGTTTACACTGTTGCTCACAACATTTTATATTGACACAAGAAAATGTATCATCATCATAAAGGTTAATAGTATTATTCACATGTATTGTTCATTGCTATACCATTATTCACAACTCAGTGTAAATAAAAATTATCAAAGTAGATTTTTGCTAAAAATTCTCCTGGTTGATAATCTCTTCCTTGGCACTTGCCATGTTTCTACAACCACTGAAAGAACAGTCTACTTTACAAGAAAATTATGACTTCCATCTGAATCTCCATTAAAATTGCATATTCAAATAGCTTGTTTATGATTTTAAACACTGTGAATTCAAGCCCACCTGTCAAAGAGCAGAAAAGCAAAACAGGGCTCAGGGATTTGGTGATTGCAAAGCAAAGCAACAATGATAAAACCTAAACTGTAGTCTCTCTTGTCCATGCTGATTCAGTGAGAAGCTACTGCGATGTTCTTTTCTTCAGATAATGGATTTTAAGGGGAGTACATAGTTCATAATTATTATGACTTGCTTTCCAGTAAAAAAAAAAAATCTTTCTTAGTGTAACTGTTAGGAGAATCCAGAGTTACTTTCAAAAATACTAAATTCATCTATACCTTAAGATAATCTTCATTTTTTTTTTGTTTTGTTTTCGAGACAGGGTTTCTCCATAGCTTTTGGTTACTGTCTTGGAACTAGCTTTTCTAGACCAGGCTGACCTCGAATTCACAGAGATCTGCCTGCCTCTGCCTCCTGAGTGCTGGAATTAAAGGTGTGCGCCACCACCGGCTTCATTTTTTTTTTTATAAAAAGCAATGTTTGGTTTTTATTTTTATTTATTTATTTTTATTTACGTATTTTTTATTTAAAAATTTCTGCCTCCTACCTGCCTCCCTTTTCCCTCCCCTCCCCCCACTCCCCATGTCCCACTCCCCTCCCCCTCCCTCTCCAGTCCAAAGAGCAGTCAGGGTTCTCAGGGTTCCCTGCCCTGTGGGCAGTTCAAGGTCTTCCCCGCTCCACCCAGGTCTAGGAAGGTGAGCATCCAAACAGGCTAGGCTCCCACAAAGTCAGTACATGCAGTAGGATCAAAACCCAGTACCATTGCCCTTGGCTTCTCAGCAGACTTCATTGTCCACCATGTTCAGAGAGTCTGGTTTTATCCCATGCTTTTTCAGTCCTAGTCCAGCTGGCCTTGGTGAGCTCCCAATAGATCAGCCCCACTGTCTCAGTGGATGGATGCCCCCCTCATGGTCTTGACTTCCTTGTTCTTCCTACTTCTGCTCCTCATTTGAACCTTGGGAGCTCAGTCCATTGCTCCAATGTGGGTCTCTGTCTCTATCTCCATCCATCGCCAGATGAAGGTTCTATGGTGATATGCAAGATATTCATTAGTATGGTTATAGGATCAGGCCATTTCAGGCTCTCTCTCCTCAGCTGCCCAAGAACCTAGTTGGGGACATATTCTGGACCCCTGGGAACCCCTCTAGAGTCAAGGCTCTTGCCAACCCTAAAATGGCTCCCATAATTAAGATATATACTTTCCTGGTCCCATATTTATCCTTCCTTTATCTTCATTCTTAAAAGATTATTTTATACTTTACTTATGTATTATTTGCTTATCGTGTGTGTGTGTGTGTGTGTGTGTGTGTGTGTGTGTGTATGCATGAAGGTCAAAGAATATTTTTCAGATATCAGCCTTTTCTGTCCACCATGTCCACCCAGGGATTGAACTCAGGTTGTCAGGCTTGGCAGCAAGTACTTTTATTAGTTGAGGCATTTCATCAGACCTGGTTCGTATCTTCTCTTGAATGCAACATGATCCTGTGGTTTGGTTTTGATCAGATTTGTGTGGGAAGTCCTTCTGTCTATGTGTTACTTTTATTGGTTAATGAATAAATCTCTTTTGCCAGTGGTTTATCAGAATAGGGGAAGGTGGGCTTTTCAAGCAAATAGAGGAGGAGATAGTAGGTGGAGACAAGGAGAAGCCATATAGTCCCAACAGAGTCAGATGCCTGATGGATTTTTATCAGGTAAGACACAGCCACATGGCAATGCATAGATTATTATAAATGGGTTAATGTAAGATATAAGAGTTAGCCAGAAATATGCTTAAGCTATTGCCTGAAAAGTATTGCAAATAATATA
Organism: Microtus oregoni; assembly: GCF_018167655.1. Classification (NCBI taxonomy): domain Eukaryota; kingdom Metazoa; phylum Chordata; class Mammalia; order Rodentia; family Cricetidae; genus Microtus; species Microtus oregoni. Next base: position 16,077,494 of record NW_024543080.1, on the reverse strand, counting down.
GTCATATAGTTTCTGTGTGATTATTTCATGGCCTGGGCGGTCAGGAACAAAAAAGAAGCCTCCTATGTCAGATGACTAATATGATGATGTATTGTTATTATTCACATTTTGTCATACAGTACATGATAACTATAATCTACCTATGTGTTGGGGTTTGAGTAAATTCAAATAAAGGTCATACCCTCTTTTAGACAGTAGCATAGACATTAATTTTATTAGCATGTCAACTCAGGTGAAATGGTTTGTTTTGTTTTATTTATTCATATATCTATCATCTATCCTTTCTATATATGTATCTATCACCTATCTATTTTTCTATCCTCTAATTAATGAGATGGCATTTTTTACTTAGGCTGCTCTTGAACTCACTGTGCAGCAAAGCAACTGTGAATTTCGATCCTTTTGCTCCCAACTACTCAAGGCTGAAATTACATGCATACAACACCATACCCAGTGTGAGTTGCCAAGTATGGAATATAGGATTTTGTATATGCTTGACATTCACTTACCAAGCAAGCTTACACTCAGAACACAGAGGTTTTAAGAAAATTATTTTCTTAGATGAGTCTCCTGATAGGACTGCAGCCAGACCAACACCTTAGTCAGAGGTCTGTGCAAGAGTCTGAGCAAAACAGTCTGCTGAGCCTTGGCTGGAGTCTAACTACCAAGGAACTACAAGAAACAAGGCAGTAAATGTGTTCTGGGCTGAGTGGTTAGGTATAAGATAATTTGTCAAACAATAATGCAAGCTGGGATGTTTGAAAGAAATCAGTACTGAAAGGAAGTGGCAACAATGGGGGTATGATCTTGCTGAAGGAGATGTAGCTTTTTGGAGATTGTATAACACTGTTGAGGTGGGCTCTGAAATCTCTCTTGCTTAAACTTAGTCAGTTTTACAGTATACTTCCTGTTGCCTCCTGATCAAAATGTACCCAGAACCATGTATGCTTGAGGAACACCATGCTCCCCATTGTAATGATAATGGACTAAAGATCTCAAACTATAAGTGAGCCACCTCAATTAAATGTTCTCCCTAAAAGAGTTGCTATGCTTATGCTGTCTCTTTACAGCAGTAGAAAATCTAAGATAAAACTTAATTTGCCAAACATAAAACTTTCTTTTGTCTCTTTTTAGTGTAACTACCTCATGTCTAGGCTATGAGTGCTTGTAAGCTTATTATTTCACTAAGAGAAAAAAAGCTTAAGTACTGTACCTTTATTTTTGTTCAGTTTCCTTTATCATAAGCAAAAATATAAGCTATTATATTCATTTTCATAATATTGCATATATTATGCTAATTGTATTAATAATCACATAACTTATTAAATGAGCTATTTATTGTTTCTACTTAAATAATGAAGCTGCAGGTTGGGAAGAGTACATGCCTGTAAATTGCAAAGTCAAGGCATGAGTTAAATAAACTTGCTACAATTCTTTAAGTCCTGTAAAATTTGCAGCCTTAAGTATTTCCATTGTTAGATTATTGTATTGCTGAGTAAGGAAAATAAGATAGTTAATCTGCTGAAAGGGATGTCTAGTATGTAATAACATTTTATTATGCGCAAACTCCCAGAAAGCCCAATTTTCAAATTTGTACTCAATTACAGTAATCATATTATCCTATTGCAAGTAATTTTATTTCCCCTTCATTTAAATTGCATTTTCAGACATGCATTTCAATGATCCTGTTTAATATGCTTTTAAACCTGAATGTCTCAAAATCATTTTGGTGGAAATAGGCAAGATGTAGAAATACATGTATAAGTAAATACAGGACTTGACTCAATGATATAAGCTGAGGAAAATATTTATTATCAGATATTAAGGCATCAAAATCCTTGTACTGTTGTATTTATTTTTAAAGGTTCATTACATTCTAACTTCTACATGATAAACAATAAAAACAATATAGTTTCTAGCTTTATCAGATGTTTCTATGTATATGAAGTTGAGTATAATTTCTCTTACTGGGCTTTTCATTTTAAATTTCCTAATATTGTGAATCTTGGAAAAGGAGAATGAAACAACTGCCCCTTTACAAAACCACCATTAGATCTAAGTACATTCCAATGACGTGTCCTTGTATGCTCAGATAAGCAGCATTCTCACCTTCCTCAAGGAAACTTCTCTTTGCAATAAAGGGAGACGATTGTAGAAAACAAAAACAACCAAATTACAGAGCAGTAGAGCCATTTCCAAAAGTACAGTTGCAGTATAACACTGAAACCTAAGGCTCAGGGATTTTTGCTGAAGACTGGACCAAAAAACTGTGCGAGCTAGAGTTGGTCTTCCTTTATACTGCCAGCTTCCAAATGATGACATGGAGACTCCTTTAATTACTAAAGCTTGACTTACCATAGACTTGTTCTCAAGAAGCTCTTCAACTTAAATAAACCTATTTAAATTAATCTAAGTTTTTTCACATGGCTTGTTACCACTCCTCTATATAGTACATGTGATTTCTCCTCTGTATCTTGTTGGCAAATCCTGCACACCTCACATTCTTCCCAGAGTTCCTATCTTCCACCCAGAAGTCCAGCCTATCTTCTCCTGCCTAGGTATCAACCATTTGGCTCTTTAATTATTAAACCAACCAGAGGGTGCCTTGAAAGAAACACCTTTTCACGGTGTACAAATAGATTATCCTACAACAACAAAAAAACGAAGGAACAGTTAATATTAGAAGGTATCTCATAGAAATGTCAGAAGCTACATTCATAAACTGTCATACACTTGTCTAAGCATGAGCTGAATAAGGATAATATCTAAGAAATGCTGTGAGCAGGTTAAATAGACTTTCATAAGATTGAACACACCAATTGCTTATCCAGTACCAAATGGTCAGTGCTGAAGGCATATACACAGAAGTAACATTATACAGACTGAGCAGGTTGTACCTGTGTGTGTATAGTTGTCTGTGATTGTGTCTATCTGTCACTGTGTGTGTATGTGTGTGTGTATGAGTATGTATGTGTGTGTGTGCATATAAGATAGCAATTAATGAGAGAGAGAGCTATGAATTTGGAGCTGGCACATCATTTCTTTGTATGAGTTTTTCTGAACCAAGCAAACAATACATCATGCCTATAAGAGAAGTGAGTAAACAAATGCTAATTCAGATGTCATCTGAAAAAATGACATTGAAATGGATGTAAACAGTACAGTTAGTGGACAACCTCACTTCCTTTTCATATTTTATGGCTTTGCAAATTTTTCACTCATTTTGCTACCATTAGTTTTTGAAACAGTTTCTCTGGCAAAATGCATTTTGACACTGAAAGTTCATTTTGTGTCACTAGATTTAGCAATCGCCTTTTCTTTATAGACTATATACTATGGGAAACAAGACCCTAAAAATGTTCCCGAAATCTATCTGCTCCTATTCTCCTTCTGCCAGCTCTACCTTGAAGCATTCAGAATTAATATGCTCCATTTCTCATCTATCTGAAAATTCAGAGACCAATTAAATACTTCATGTTTTACATACCATCAGTGTATAAATTTGGAATTTAAGATACTTGTCTGTGAAACTCAAAAATGACGAACTGCATGATTCCTGACTAATAATGCATTCCTCAATTGGGAAATGATGTGGGATGTCCTTCTGTATATGTGCTATTATGTTGGATAATGAATAAAGCTCTTTTGACCAATCGCTTAGCAGATCAAAGCCAAGTGGAAAATATGAATAGAGATATATACAGAGAATAGTCAGAGTCAAAGAGATACCATGTAGTTACCAAAGGAGAAAGACCCAGAACTTTCTAGAAAGCCACAACCTTATGACAATACACATATTAATAGGTTAATTCAATATGTAAGAGTTAGATGGAAATATAACTGATTCATTGGCTTATAACTGTTGCAATTAATAAAGTTTCTGTGTGATTATTTGGGTCTGGGTGGCCAGGAATCAATGAGCACTTCCCAATTACAAACATTTCATATTATTCAATGTGACATCAAGAAGCCACAGGTTGCTTAAACATCATAAAAACAAAGCTTCTGATATCCTTTGATAATTTATCTTGTTAGTTAAATATAACCAGCCTTACATTTTGACTTTCATTGTGTCTGTACAAGTTTGCACTCCTCCCAGCAATAGACACCTCTTTCAGTTTTCTGTGCATCTAAACCAGCATGAGCTGCCATTTATTGATATTGGTCATTCTGATTTGGGTCAGAGGAAGTTGGAAAGTAGTATTAATTTACATTTTCCTGAAAACTAAGGATTTTGAACATGCCTTTAAATGTTTCTCAGGTTTTTATGCTTCATATTCTTAGAATTCTCTGCTTATTTCAATACTTTATTTTTAATTGGGTTATTTGTTTTCTTGATGCTTGTTTTCTTTTAATTTGTATCTTCCTGGGATGAAAGGCAAAGGTGGCCATACCTGTCAGAACAGTTCATAAAAGAAAAATGCATAAAAAACTTACCCAGGGCACCAGTGAAAAAAATAGTTTTAGCAACATCATTTTTTCTCATATATATATATATATATATATATATATATATATATATATATATACCCCTTTCATTGTTACTTAATTACCAAGGTTATAATATGGATTAGTAGATTTCTGATAGTTGTAGAACACAATATGAAAAGAGATCATAGTGTTTATTAATTTAATAATTTTAGAGGCAACTATTCTGGATTTATAAACTAAGAGGCAGTCTTATGTTTTAAGAAAAGAAAACAAATTGTATTTTTCATTTTACATACCAATCCCAATTTCCACTCTCTCCCCTGTCCCATTCCCTCCAACTTTCCCCAACCACACTCCCCATCACTCCTCAGAGAGGGTAAGGCAACTTTCTTTGATGAAGGTTCAAGGCCCTCCCTACATTACCTAGGCTGAGCAAGGTATCTATTCAAAGAGGGCGGGTTCCTAAAAGCCAGTAAAAGCTGTAAGGATAATTCCTGGTACCTCTGCCAGTGGTCCCATAGTCTACCTAGCCATGCAACTGTCACCCACATTCAGAGGGTCTAGTTAAGTCCAATGCTAGTCCTTTCCATGTCCACCTGGAATTTGTGAGTTCCCATTAGCTCAGGTAAGCTGTTTCCATGGGTGTCCTGCTGTAGGATGATGGTCTTGTACACTGTCATTTATATTGTTTTAATAAAACACCGATTGCCTAGTAGCCAGGCAGAAAGGATAGGTGAGGCAACCAGGCAGGAGGTAGAGGTGGGACAATGAGAACAAGCGAATTCTGGGAAGAAGAAAGACTCAGTCTGCAGTTGACACTGAGACAGAGAAAGAAACTACAAATCTCTATAGCATATCCACCTTGAAATGTCAACAAACATTTATAAACAGTATTTGGAAATCTGGGTGCATTTCTCTCCAAACTGCTTTCTACTTTTTGTCGGGTAAAGTAATTTTTGGAAATATTTACACTGACCTTTCAGGGGATCTTGGACAATCAAGCTACATTAGTCTGCAGGGAATTCACAGGTTCTCATCTTCTGTAGAAACAAAAGAAGAACTTTTTTTCCCAAAGCAACATATTCTTTAACCCATATTTTGAAGTCAAGAGACCTTTAAGATATTTAAGTTGATTTAGCTTAGCAGCCCATACAATGAAATATCTTTCTGTACTTAGCACTTTAGCAGTCAAAAGTTCAAATAAAACACAATAATATACATAATCTAGACTCTCTGTTCATATTCCATATTTATGTGTTTTTTATTCTATTACTTTTACAAGTTTAATATTTATTTCACTATTTTTACTCCTTTAATCTATGAATGTCTCTATTCTTTTTATTACATCTCCTGTCTCTTTACACTTTTTCTTCTCTCTTCCAAGCCTAAGTACATTTTTTTAAATACCCTGTGTCTTGTTTAAAGGTATTTTATGTCTGTACCTGTCCTATTGTATATCTGAAATCTTTTTTTCTGTCCAGAAGAGCTTTTTAAAAATGGTGAGCAGTTTGGGACAGTGGACATGGGTGCTGGCTCCTCTTTTCTCCACTTTTCAAAATGACTTAGGTATCTTTACTAGCAGCTCTGGACTGCCAGGTAGGAGCTGCACTCACCAGCTCAACTCTGAAAAGGAGTGTGCAGCACATAAACCCTTTTTATCTGAGTAATGGCTAAATATAACATGCAGAGCACTGAATGGCCTGGAAATATTTCTATATATGGCATCAAGAATCTGCCATGCTTTCCTGTCTGTGCACTCCTTGCAGACCTGATCCCATTGAGTGCAAAGGCCAAGGAAGCTGGTCCATGGGCATGGTCTCAGTTACTTGCGTCTGTTCTGTTTTTAACCATCATTTGTGCTATTGTGGTCTTGTTCACATTGCCCCTTTATTACCAGCCTCTTTTTTTTTTTAATAACAGGGCCAGTCTTAGCTGGATGAATGTGCTAGCCCACACCTGTAATCCTAGCAGGTGGGAGGGTTATCTGAAATTTAATATTTGTGGTTATTTGAAGGGAATTATCCAAAGTTTTAAATTTTAAACAAGTCTAGGGTAAATAGACTGTTCCAGCACAATGAAGGCAATATAAAAAGAGCTAGTCAAAACAAGCTAACTAACTACAATCAAATAACCAATTGACATTGGTTATCTGTACAAATCTAAACATTGCCTTATTGATAAAGTATAATTTCCAATTCTAGACTCAGTTAATCTTACTAGTTATTATTATAATGAATTAAAGGCATCATCTCTGAGTTACATACACAGAATTTTGTTTATATTTTTAGTAACCTATTATTTAAAAAATGTGTCTATGCCCAGGAAGATGATAAAAATTTTTGAAATTGAAAGAATAATTTTCTTAGTTATATAATATAATTAAGTATAGCTTTTGTTTATTAAAATAGATGTCGAAGGAATAATTGTTGAAGTATAATGAATAGAGAGAAATTGAATTATATCATGGTTGCTAATTTTATTTCTGTTCAATGTGCATAGTTGTTGAAATGTACTATTTTTATCAGTATTTTCTGTGTTTGAAAGCCAATGAACTCTTAGTTTCTTACAAAAGATTAGAGAGGTGCATTTATTAATATTTGCATACCTTAAAAGGAGTCCACATAGTGCTAAACACTACAGATTGGAAGTGCCATATCAGAATAAAAGGATGTATGGTGTGGTTAAGGTGCATCAACTTGGCACAATTTGAATTTCTCAAATATATCTTGAATTTCTCAATAATGAAGATAGAAGAAGCACCTGTTAGACATCTCGTGAAACAATGAATACAACTCCATTTGTAAGTGGTGATATTGTCTTGCTAAAAGAAAAAAATCTGAGAACAGTTGCTAGGGATATTGTAAGCACTTGTGGTGTCTATGGAAACTGAGCCTACACAAAGAACTGTAAGGAAGAATCACTGGATGCCTGAAGGAGTGCCCAGTGTCAGGAAGACAATAAGGATATAGTTTCTCACAATATAGAAAGCAGAAAGAGACTTAAAATAAATATGTTATTGCAATGTGTCTCTTGATACTACTGGAAGAGTTTATTTCTGGTGAAATATCGAAAACAGAAAATATTAGAAGTCAGTTAAAATTATTAATATATTCTGGAATTCAAAAGATGATAGGATAATACTTATATGGCCCTCAGTGGCCCTCTAATTACCTCTCCCCATGTACTATGTGTAAATCACAGAAAAAACACCTGTTATGCAAGCATATTGTAGTTCAAATAAAATGCAATATAATTTATTTTCTTTTTGAGCTGTTGAACTCTATGGCATAATTTGAGACTTCATTCATTAAAACACTTCGGCATATCATTGACCCAGCTTCTAAAAGCTTGTTTTAGCTGATATAAATGAATCTGTCTAAAAAAAATGACTGTTACTTAGAGAAAAGGAAATCAATTTATTCCCTGTCTTTCTGTAACTAATGACATTAGAAATAAAGTCACTGAATATCCTCCTGTCTTCAATTGGTGAAATGGATACAAGAGAATTTTAAATTAGCAAAATATGTGCTAAGATAAAGGTTAAAAATGTGTTACATATTCCTCATTATAAAACAGATCCTATCCGTGGGATGCATACACACCAGGAGGTAGTGCTGGAAGGTTTACCTCATAGCCAGAGTTGAGTGTGAACATGATTAGGTCACAGGCTCTATATTAAAGCTTGTGAGAAATAGAGATCTTCATACGATTATCAGATATTCTAACATAAATATGTTTTTATTTATTTTGAGATGAAGTCATTCTATGCAGTCTTGGCTGTCCTGGAACTCACTATGTAGATCAAGTTAACCTCAAACTCATAGACTTCTACCTGCCTCTGTCCACGAGGGCTGGGATTAAAGGTGTGTGCCAACATACCTGGCATAAATTGGGTTTTAATTGAAGTTCTATGTGAAAAGCTGTATCTAATTTTGGTTAAATGATATAAACTTAAATATTAAATGATAAGAAAAATGCATTGAGTTAATAGATAAAACCAATAACTTTTCCAGTGTCTATCCATTAGCATATACGTCAAACAGCCAGCTGTGTGACGTTTCTTCGGTTTTTTTTGATATTCATCAAACATTATACCATCACAGAGGTATTTATCTGTGTTATATTATCACAGAGGAGTTGTATAAGTACAATTGTGCTTACTGGAAACTATAATTTGGATAACATATTACAGTGTGAATTATTAAGAACATTTGCAATAGTGAAGAATATCATCAGATGAGGCTGTTATAAGTATTCAACCAATTGGATGATTTGGTCAATTATTAAACTAAAAAACTGCAAATAAGCAAAAGAAAGGGTTAGGTAGGAATGCTGCACTGAGAGGTAGGAATGCAAGAAATAAGGAAGCAAGTCTCCAGGGTCCAGTTTGGGCCCTGCTGGAGTCCATTAGTTCAGGAAGAACTATTGGAGTTCAAACCAATCAATCATTTCACACTCAACCTCTTGAGGTCAGCCTCTGCCCTCAATTACACGCACCTAACTTTCATTCAAGTCTCAGGGAGTTATACACACATTGAAGAGGGCAGGCGCTACCTCTGTAAGTTGAGTGGGGAGTAATTGATGACTTTCTCCTTGCTTTCTTGGCTCAGTAAGCAGAGCTCCCAGCTCAGGCCCACACTCCTGTGCAGAACAGGAGGGGGCTTTAAAAAATACTCAGCCTTGAGTGCTAAACCAGAGCCTTGGCAGCAGTTCTTCAATATAAATCTGAGAACACCACTTCCACATAGAGTGGATACACTGTCTTAGGCACCTCACTTAGCATTTTTCCACTTTTTGCTCTGTCCTCATTATGCGTTCTTTCATTCTTTATAAGCTATTCATTTTTCTCTTTTGACACTTTCCTTCTAATAATTCATGAAATGAAGTGCTTGAAGTGATCCTTTAGGGGTTCTGTTACTGCCCCTTCTGTCGTGGTTTTTATCATTCTGTTTTAATTGTTTTTATTAATTCTATTTCATATTTTTCTTAACATAAACAAGTTGTGGACCTATATAAAAAGGGCGTTCTTTCATCTCAATAATGTTTTATTTAGAAAAATTGATTTTAGAGTGTTTTTATAACCATTACTTATTTAATAACAGGCTTCTAATCACATATTTTTCTTAAAAAATAAAGTTCAGGAATCATTCTATGATAAAATGTTAAGAAAAACCTTTAACAGCATTGAGGATAAACAAATGAAAGGCAATATAACCAAAACACTTGCCCTATCAAAATATTAGATTCATGAGCCAAATAAACAAGGGACTGATTTACTTTAATTAAAGTAGTAAATTAAAATAAATTTATCATTTTAATATTTAAGAAATAATATGGGATGATAATTATTTTAGAGTTTATAAATTTAAATATATCTAATATATGTGTATAATAAGTGCATATATATGTAATTATATTTGAACATGTGTTTTAATTATAATACCAGTAACACCAAATACATTTTTTTCATTCTAATCCTTAGATAGATTATTTGGATATACATACACACAGAAGCCTGTTAAAGAGTATACCATATAAATTTGATTAAAATGTAAACCAACATAAGTAAATAATGCATGTTAAAATACTAGTTTTCTGAATTATTGAAATTATCTCAAAAATATTCATGAGCTCATCAGTACCTACGTTCATTAAATGATATTTCAACTATTTTCTTTTTACGTATTTTCCACCTTCAAAATGAACAATCTTTGATGTTAGCTGCTCTTTGATTCCAATATTTTTTGTTCTACCATGAATGCATACAGCATTTTACTGATTTTGATTCTAATATTATCATTAGTGAAAACATTCAATAATTTCAACAAGTTGTTATTAAATGACTATTATATATGCAGTGTCTTTTATATATTCATTAATTATTCAGAAGTGGACCTTCAATATACTACCCCCTCAAAAAAAATGCCAAAGAACTTGGGGTAAACTTCTTCCTGCTTGATGCCTCAGAGTTGACTTTAACAGAGTCCATACCCCATTTTAAACAAAGACGTTATTTCAGTAAAGCTTTCAGGAAAAACCTGATATGTTTAAGATTAAAATAAAAAGTATATAATAAAAGAACTACTAGTTAATTTTGTTTTAAATTAAATATGATCTCTTGATATACTATATATATATATATATAATAAGCCTCATCTTATTTTCCTTTTTTTAAAAAAATATTTTGCTCAACTCTTAATTTATACTATTTGTGTTACTTTACAAAAGTCATGAAGATGGGTTTTATTTTTTAAATTAATGCTTTGAGAATTTCTAACAATGTATTTTGTTATCTCAATTCCTCTGAAATCCACTCCCCAATCCATACTTACCCAACTTTAGACCGTATTTCCTTTAAACCCATAAATATAATTTGTGTTGCACATATACTCTTCAATGTGTGGCCTTCTCCTGGAGCTTGGATAACCTACCAGTGATCACCATTTTAACAAAAAAATGCCTATCCTCCCAACAGCCATGAATTGTCAACATCTCCTTGGTAAGGATAGGTAGGACTTTGTTTTATCATTTGCCTGTTATGACTGCATCCTTTTATGAGACTTCGAGATTTACTCTCCTCTCTCTCTCTCTCTCTCTCTCTCTCTCTCTCTCTCTCTCTGTGTGTGTGTTATTTGTTTACATGAAGAGGTCTGGTCAAGTTCAATTGTCATTCCTTATGCATAATACAACCTGTTATTGAGACTGAGTGTGTTGCTTAGTATGGATATCTCAATGTAAAATGAGAATTAGAATACATTGGTTCACTTATCAATTTATTTATTTTTTAAACATTTTCTTTCAATTAATAACTGATGATCATAGTAACCATACTGTACATAGGGGAGGAGCTTTGTCCTGTCACAACTTGATGTGCTATGCTTTGTTCAAGTCCATGGAAGACCTGCCCCTTTCTGAGTGGAGAGAGCAAGACAGAGATGGCAGGAGAGGAGAAGAGGGAAGGGAAACTGCAGTCGGAGCTTAAAATAAATGAAGGAATGATTTATATGCAAAAGAGATGGCACCAGTTGAATGCACTGTCTTCTCCACCAAAGGGTCTGATTTCAATTCCCAGCAACCGCATGATGGATCCCAAACATCTGTAATGAGATCTGGTGCCCTCTTGAGAAAGAGATCAAGTCAGTCATCCTCCTCAACTGTGACCATAAAGCCCAATATGAAAAATATCAACAGAACTCTATATGCATGCTACCCATGTATGCTTCTGCATTGTCAGAGCATAAATTTCATTCATAAATTATATATATATATATATATATATATATATATATTTAAAACCCTATACAGAAAGTCTTATTTAGATTTTGATTCCAAAGCTCTAACAACTCATGTGCACCTTCAATGACTTCACTCTTCCTGGATTGGTCATGTTGCAGTAGTCCAAACTCTACTTCTTGTCCCAAAATTTTCTTCTTAATTCTATTCATTTACAATGTGAAGAACAAATGAACCCAGAAAATTCAAATAATGGAAATATTGTACTTTAATCATAATCCTTTCTTCTAAATTTTGATAGTGTATTGACCTCAGTAACTTCTAGAAATAATGACCTCAAATAAATTCTAGAACTTGCAAATATGTTGTTTGGATATTACAAATTTTGAGAAAGAGCTATTGTCCTATACTATCAGTACAAAACCAATTCATTTGTGGAGATTTTTTTCATACAAGACAACAAGGAGAAAAATGTGCAGAGTAGGCCATGGATTGATAAGGGAAGAGCTGATGAATTCCACAGCATAAGGGTACAGCTATTACCCTGGGCAACAATCATCCAGGACAAGATGTGAGAACAGAGTCAGCCATAAAGCCTGCGATCATAATTGCTTTATTCTTTTAGGAATGATGTTGGACTTTGTTCTCTAGAGTTATAAGATAATAAGCAAGTAATTTCTGGTCATTTGTAATAGCAACAATAAAAAAATTAATCTATTTTCCATACCAAAGTTATATGATTTCTATATGATCAACTGATAATTCAGCACTTCACTTAAACAGTCTTATTTGAAATCAAATTAGTCAGTGTACACTGGCAAACTTTGAACTGTCCTTCCAACTGCTAACAAAAATGTCTACCCCAAGAGTTTCCACAAACTTTTGACCTGTGCTGTATTTTCTCACTTTACTGTCAATTCACTGAAGCTCACAAAAACACACTATCAGTAATGAAAGATGTTTCTTTAACAACTTTTGTTTATAATGAAGATCGTGACTAAAACAACCTCTGAACCCTTGAGTATTTTGTTCATCATTTAATATTTGTATCTAAGTGAGCCATAAAATGGCTCACTGTCTAAAACCATCTGATGAAAAATCCTTTCTACTTGAGTTCACATCCCCAGCACCAATAAAAATTCAAACAAAGAGAGCCATAACCCTAATTTAAGCATTGTTCAGAATGGATGTAGAAACAGAGGACTCACCAAGAAGCTCATAAGCCAGCTATTTTATAAGTGTAAAGGAAAACAGCTTGGTGAGGGCCAAATTCACTGTGGGCCCCCATACACAAACTCATTTTATACACACATACACAAAATAAATAAATATACATTAAAATAATTTATGTCTAAAATATAAGTAAATATAGGTTTAGGTACTAAATACAAATGAATATCCTTCTTAGAAGTAGTTCAAAATTTAAGATAAAATTGAAGAAATCCACATGGATTTTCTTTCTAGCATCTTCAGAATCCTGAATTTCTGGGCTCTTCCTCATGAATAATCAATATCAATTCAGGTAAATTGTGTCTGAGTCTTTGAACAGTAAATCTTGAATGACTATATCCAAAACCCAATGTACAGTACTGGTTCAATGGTAGCATGACTGTGGAATAAATTAATATTCCTCTGTGGATATTAAGAGTAAAACATTCGTACCATATAGACTTGTAAATGAAGAAGTAACTGGCAGTGAAAATGTCACTCTCTGAACTTCCACTACTTCAGAATGTCTGTTCTACTCATGGGAAAGTTCACTGTGATGTGTCTATCTTTGGATAAGTCAAGTGTTTGAGCGACTTCCCTAAAAGTCTTATTGGAAATTAGTAAGGTTAAATTAATTTTATTAGATGTTATGATTATTTTAATATATTAAGCTCAAATATATTGTACATAAGAAAGAAAACTAAAGAAGACACAGGGTAACTCTTACCTGAAATAGGAACGTGCCATTATATCACATTCTCATCTCATGGCATTTTTTTTCTCCTTTTTAAATTTGCCTTTTGCTGTTCAGAGCCTTGATCATTCTCTCCGTTTCTGAGTCAAAGGATATTAGGTTGGAATTTGTGTACCTTGGCAAAATGTTTGACATGTGAGAGATAGGAGATAGCAAATACAATGTTAATAAATCTTTTCATATTATTTTATTTTTATTTGTTTATTTGATAACTTTTAAAGTATTCCATGTGAACTGCTGTCAATATCCTGTTGCTTCTGGTGAGAAATATATGTAATGCCAAAAAAATGTTCAACAATCCATGTTGTTCTTCCCAGACTCATAGTTTTCTTTCCTTCCTACCTCAAATTTCCAGAAATTGTAACACCTCAAGAGTGGATAATTTAAATATACACATTTACATATGTATGTGTGTATAAATGGTTTGTTTTACATATAGAATATTGTATATATAAATTGTGCATATATATATATATATATATACAGGGTTTATGTGCAAACACATGAAGATCAGATAACAACTTGTGAAAGCCACACCTCTCATTTCACCATGTGGATTTGGAGAATAGAAGTCAGAATGGCAGACATGGTGGTATACTTTCTCATTGAACCAGATCTAACTGATTCCAATTATGTTTAAATAACACACTTTTCACTTTAGATTCCCAGATGTGGGTAATTAATGTTACATTCTGAAAAAGCAATGAAAGTTGAAAATTAAAAATTACTTCAAAAAGAAATTTAAATGAACAATACATGTTATTCTAGTTTAGACAAAAGAGAATTAAATATAGTGAGATCTCTAACTAGAATGACCTTGAAGGCATCTGTATGGGAAGGAAGTATTATACAAGGGCTAATCTTGCCAAATAATAGAAGAGCTTATTTCAAAATATTTGGTCCAAGTATAATTTATTTTGAACTCAAAGCTTTGAGGGCTTGAGTGATGAAATAATGAGAATGATTATACACACAATAGAATATTTTCCCACAAAAAAAGAATATTTTCCCACTCCTAGATAACTAAGATAAATTTCTCTTATCTTTTTCAAGTTTAATGGCCAAGTTTCAAATATTCATAGTATATTTTAAGTCTGTATTAGGATCATAACCAGGTGAAATTAAAAAAAAAACACCTTAATGCAAACAGGGGAACAAAACTTTGACAAGGGTGAGGAGGGGATCTGTGACAGTCTATGGGTTTCTATGTGGTTCTTCTGCAAGAAGAGATACCTGGGAAATAGAAGAGTGGTGGATTCCAAAGTCTAAAACTATCCTGGGATTTCAGTAAAGGTGATGATTTAAGAGTGTGAGAGAATGAACCAAGATCCTCTCCACAAACACAATGCATTGTTGTTAAAACAATACAACTGTGTCACAGTTTCAGGGCCCACTTATGGATGTTCCGCTTAAACCCAGGCATGGGAACTTGCCTTAGGAAAGAACTTGCCCTTGGTTTAATCTACTGCTCACCTTTTTGAACTTATTAATACCGTGGGGAAAGGGATTGTGCATTTTGTTTTCTACTATTTGTGCACAAGTGAAGTGGCCAGTCACAGAATTTCTAAACTCATCTGTTGATTTAGTTCCACTTGCTAACATATATTGAATTACTAGAATCACAAAAATAAGGTTTATAAGTTTATCATAAAATCAAAATTATACCAAAATTAGTTCTAATCATTTTGTGTCCAATATCCATCTGTAAAAATTAATTACTTGTCCCTAGGCTACATTTTTCTGTAGCCTTTTCACAGCCTAGAAAAGTTTGAGGACAAGGCATTTGTCATTATTAATTTCATGTCTCTGTCATAGTTCCAGAGCATAATCATTCACACTATATTTCCTCTGTTATTTTTGCATATGACCTAATGCTCTAGTGTCTTTCTTAACCATTTATTTATCTATTTATTTATTTCTTCATTTATTTATTAATTTAAATGAAGATTTTCACAATGGTTAAGAACCAAGATGATTAGAAATGAGATTCACAAGGCTTCAGCCTATGCTGCTGTGGCTTATTTGTCCCCAGGTATCACTATGACGAAAGCCATAAGCTTTCTTGTTTTTCCTCGTATATAAAACAATGTGTTTTCTCTCACTTGGAATTCCTCTTGGTATGGTATGGCCTGTCTTCAAAATTTTTCTAGAGATATTAAACATCTACATTTATTACTGCCATAACCATAATAGCAAGAATATGGGTTACAATAAATGCTAATTAATACATGAGTGGAGAATGGCACATTCTTTAAATAGAATTTTGTTTAATAAAAAATAAATTTTAATTGTGAAACACAAAGGGAAATGAAGGGAACTGGAAAATATTAAATTATGTGGGATAAACATTTAAGAAAGATACTGCATGTTCTCTCACATATAGGGTAATATACACAATATTGATAAAAAATAAATAAAAGTACAGCACATTCAATTTTGAAATAAAGATTAAAATAAGGAGAAAGTGATGTAAAGATAAAAGAGGCAGATACAAACTATATAGAAAAAATAATCTTGCAGGTACTATCAGAGGAAGAGGCCCAGTGTCTGTCTTTAGCCTTATGCTGTATATTCTGTTTATATTTGCTTCTTTTATGAAAAAAAAATCTTGGCTTCTCTTCTCAAATTTCTAGCATTTATTTCATTTAGGAAAGAGCACAGATGCTCACTTGCTTAAGCAATTGTATTCAAATGATTTTTATTGCTTTAAAATGATCTCACTGCTGGATATTGCCTACTCTTTAGAGTGTACATCACACGGCATTTAAGTTATTTCCAATGTGAATCTTTCCTCCAGAGGATAAGAGGTAGAGTCTAGATTTAACATTTTCTGTTGGGACTAATTGAGTCCTGGCCTTCAGCTGCTCTTCCCTGTCTAGAGCCTTCTAATTGAAGTTACTAGAAGCTGTGCCTAGCCTAGAGGATCAGAGGATGGGATTTTCACCTGTTGGCCATTGACTGCAGGGTATTTAAGCCTCCATGGTGCTATTAAAGAGGGGCTTTTGGTACCAGTGTTTGAAGGTCTGTGTGTCGGTCTGTCTCTGCGTGTGTATTCTCAACCTCCAGCCCCTTGCCCAAAGCTCGTGAACTGGGATCTAGCACAGAGAGCGCAGACAGGGGGGACCACGGTGCACGGCAATTCTCCATGGGTTGAAAGTAAAATTTTCTTTTTTTTTTCTTTTTCTTTTTTTTTTCTTTTTTTTTTTTTTTTTTAGTTTTTCGAGACAGGGTTTCTCTGTAGCTTTGGTGCCCATCCCAGAACTAGCTCTTGTAGACCAGGCTGGCCTCGAACTCCCAAAGATCCGCCTGCCTCTGCCTCCCGAGTGCTGGGATTAAAGGCGTGCGCCACCACCGCCCAGCAGTAAAATTTTCTTGACATTTTTGTTTTCTCTGTATACAAAATGATACCACTGTCCCACCATTCAGATAAATATCTTTTTAAATATTTTCATAATTTAGATACTGTTTCAACTGTTCGTCATGTAAAATTATGGAAGAAGAATGCTTTGTTCCTTTCTAGTCATTCCATTGTATTATAGTATATGTTTGTGGAAGTAGATATCAAAGAAAATTAAATAAGGAATAAACATAAATAATGAAGTGAAGGACCACTACAATGACAACTTTAAACCTCTGAGGAAAGACATCCCATGCTTATGTGTTAGTAGAATTAACACTGTAGAAAATACGATTCTACCAAAAGCTACTTACATAATTATTGCACTCTAAATGAAAACATCCACCTGATTCTTCATGTAACTAGAAAAAACTATCCTGAAAGTCATATGGAACTGTAAGAGACCTTATGATCAAAAAGGTTGTAGCATAAAGTACAAACCTTTAAGGACTACAATTCCAGATCTTATTATACATCCATATATACTTATCCATAGTAATAAAAACAACATGGTTCTGAGACAAAGCAGACATATAGACAAATCAACAAAACCAAAGTTCCAAACATGAGCACACCTAACTTAATCAAGTTAATATTTGACAAAGATACTAAAAAGACATTTTAAACTAAATAGTCTTTAATAAATGGTGTTAGGAATGTCCACATGCAGAAGAATGAAATTATACCCTTACCTTGCTCTAAAAATAACTTCAAATGCTTGAAATATTTAAATCTGAAACCCTAAATTTCTAGAAGAGAATATAGAAAGTGCCTTACATAATGTGGGTGTAGGAAAGGACTTCCTGAAAAAGGACTGCATTGCCAAAGGATTAAGGTCAAGAATTGAAAGTGTTTTCTGCAGCTAAAGTAACAACAACAAAAATCAGTGAAGAGGAAACCCGCAGAGTGGGGGGAAAACCTTTACCAGTTACTGATATCCAGAATATAGAAAGAACTTAAAAGCAGTGAGTCTAAAATCAAATTATGCATTCAGAAACAGATCCTTGAACATTTATAGAGAGTTCTCAAAAGAAGAAAAAAGTAGCTAAGAATTATCTTAAAAAATTGTTCATTACCCCTAGATATTAGGGAAATGGAAATCAAATACCTTTGAGATTTAATTTAACCCCTATCATAATAGAAAAGATCAACAAAATACCCTCCAACAAACATTGGTTAGGATGTGGGAATTCAGAACACGCATTCATTGTTAGTGGGATTTCAAACTGATGCTGCCAGTATGGAATTCAGTGTAGAGAATTCCCAAAAGCCTGAAAAATAAACCTATCATTTCATCAAGTTTTACTACACTTTGGTATTTGCTCTAAGTTTACTCTGCAAAGATTTTCTTAGCTGTGTTCTGTGTTCTTCAACCAAAAAATAAATAATAAAAATATACCTTGGTACTATACACATATAAACAGATAAAATCATTAAATTTCATGCTAAATAGATAAAACTAGAAAATATTATTTCACATGAGTTAGCTTAGATATAGAAAGAAATGCAAGTTATATTTTGAAGTATATATGCATATACAAACACATATATCCATGCAATAATTAATAAAAGAGGGCATGACATTGAAGTAGACCTGGGAAGGCTTTATGCAAGGGTTTGGAAGAAAAAAGGGAAGGAAGAAATCTTGTTATCAAACTATAAACTCAAAAATAAAAACAAATTAAAGAAGAAGTCTTCCAGAAAGTACATAAATACAAGCAAAATATTTGGGCACATTATAAGACAAAAACTCTTTACTTTGCTCTAACAGAGTCTAATTTTAATTTCAGTTTTATCTTTCCTCTCTACAATCCTATTAAAATTCTGAATTTTTTGGCCTTAACAGCACCACTCTATGTTGCTCTCATAACTCCCCTGGCATGCTATCTAGAGCATTCTTAGTCTTGCAATCCCAGAAACCTATTTGAAAATTTCCCAAGCCATCATCCAGCATCCTCTTTGTGGTTAATCCACTTCTTGGTATCAGTTCTCTATATCAGTCAGTTGTCCACTGTTTTCACATAACGCCTGATAAAAGTCATCTTGACCATCTGATCTCAAGAATTGGAAATAAGTTGTGTAGATCAAGTTTGGAACTCTTTCTTTCTATTTTTTATTTTTAATTCTCCCTTTGTTTTACTTCTTTTCTTCCTTCCTTCCCCTCTCTCTCTTACTTTCTCTTTCTACTGTTACCAACATAAGAAGATGGTCACTTTCTGACCCATCTAGAATTCTGTCACAGATTGTAATTAACCCTTAGTTCATAGATATAATAGCAATTAAATTAAAATGGTAAGGCTTCTATTCATTATAATTTACATAATAATTATTTAAATATTGTAATTCTTAAATTATTTGTTCACTACGTTATTTTAGAGATATCTAGTTTCTGAAAACAAAGAAGACTCTGGAAATTTGTTACCAATATGATTTCCTATACTATTTTGTTTCAAATAAGATTTAATGATATACACACAGACACACACACATACATGCATTTGTGTTAATATTTTGTTCAAAAATATCTTGTGACATTATATATTTGAGATGACTATAAAAACAGAAAGCTCCCAGAAGTTTAAATAAATGACCTCAATCAATGATGGAATTCTAATAGCTCCAGATCTTAGTAAGGGTATTACTAGAATGTCAAATATGGTAGTAGGTATCACCTTCA
This sequence comes from Microtus oregoni, assembly GCF_018167655.1. Taxonomy (NCBI): domain Eukaryota; kingdom Metazoa; phylum Chordata; class Mammalia; order Rodentia; family Cricetidae; genus Microtus; species Microtus oregoni. The sequence continues at coordinate 16,057,793 of NW_024543080.1, read as the reverse complement.
TTCATAGCCAATATTATAGAAGGAAGCCCCAGGGAAACAGCATTTGGATGTCAATTTATAACAGGTGGATGAGACAACAGGGGAGCTCTGTTGGGTTGGAGTCAACACACAGGCAATAATGGACAGGACAGCTATTTAGGCTACTCAAATCTGAGTAATTAATTCCCCTAAAAAATGAAACCCCAGCATAATATAACACACATTAATTTGAACAGCAGTCAAGTAATACAATTATTTCATAGTTTAAATATAATGTTGCAAGATAATAATCTACAAGACTTCTGTGCTTAATGATGTTGTTACTTGAGAGTACAATGCTATCTAAATAATTTCTCAGCCATTTTCCCCACTTCTTCACAATGCATAAGAAAATAAAAAAAAAAACTTGACAACAGTGTCAGAATTCAGAATATCACCATTCAGTTCTAGTCATCCTTTGAGCTACCAGTCTTTCTAATATAATTATATAAATGGTAATTACCTGTAAAAGTAGCACTTGCTTCTGAGACACACCTGTAAAGTTGGAATTGCACTGAGAAAAGCTGAAGCCTTGCTTAGTAGAGATTAATTTCAATAAAATCAATGAGTAGCAATGTCTGAAATAAGCTTTGTGTGAAAGACTAAGGCTAAAACCTTTCTAAATATTCTGGGATCGTTTTCTCTACTGAACTTCAGCTTATACAAATTTAGTGGTAAAAGATTTAACCTCATTTATGACTTGACTTTGACCTCTAAGAAAGCTTAATTTGTGACTGAGTTTCATGATATTAAAGAACAGTTTTAAATATGAAAAAAGTAAATTTAACTGGAATTGCAAAAGAATGCAGCAAATTACAAGGTAACTGTCCCAGTAGACTTGTTTAAACGGGTTACTGTTTAATGGGTTACACACTCTGTGACTGATTTACTTAGTTCTTCTCTAAGTATAAGGAAAGGAAGTAAATACACAAGAAGATAATCCAGACTTTTCAACAGCTGAGATTCTTAACAGAAATTTGTTCATCCCAAAGAATAAACTATTCAGTAACATCTGAAAAGATGTGTCTCACAACTGATAGGAAGGAATGTTATGAACATCTATTCTTCATACAGCAGAGTTGCTATTACATATCCTATAATGCATAGGAAAATAAGAATCATCAGTATATCTTGCCAATAATGGCATCTTTAGATGTCTCTTGGCATGCCTGAGTATGACATTTGAAAGTCAAATGCACTATCAAAGAAGTAAACGAAGCAGCGTAGAAGAGCAATATTTTGATATACATTGTTAATAGGGTGCTTATTTACAAAACAATGTGAAATATAGTAAAATCTATATAGTAAATCCATGGAAATAAATGTTAACACTCGAGATAAGCACTAGAGTGCTGTGTAGAAAGATTTATTTAGACTACCTTATTTAAATAAATATTTGCTGGATTTCCAAATAAATTGTCTCAAATAATCTATTTTCTTTGTTTACAATTTCATAGTGTGCTGAAAAAACAATATTTTGTGGAGAATAATATTTCCTTTCAATAGTCCTGGAAGTAATATAAAGACAAATCTGTAAAATTGAACAGACTTCCAATAATTCAATCTATCAACACAATTAAGGAGGTGATAGTCTATTGGCTGCTAGATGACTCATGTTCTTTTCAAAAATCCCTCAAGCTAGGGCTTGAATATTAAAATATTAAAAATAAGTACATTATTTTTCTGTGTGAAAATATTAGTTCATTTCTATTATTGGGTAAGGATATCATTTTATTCTAAGAAGAAACATTAGCAACAAAAATTACTTTTAGTCAGAAGATATTTTATGCAACAGTTACTTTAAAATCTGTTGCTTTTGTGTCCCAATCTGTTCAGATCTATTCTCTCCATTGTTAAGTTATCATCTTGAACACCTTTTTCAGTACCTGAGATTTATCTTTAGGACATGTTAAAAATCATCAGTTTCCAGAGAAAGATAAGAGCATACCATTTCTAAGCATTACCAATGTTAAATTCCAAATCATGTAAAAAGTGATAAAAAATAAAGGAGTCTGAATAAAATCATAACATATATGTGATTCTAATCTAATAAAAATCAGACATTTTATCTAATATGAATGATAGACGAACTGTCTTGCTAAGAGAATTGTTATGCTTATTAATTTTCAGTGTTGGAGGAGGCTGCTTGTTCTTCCCAGCTGCCAAACTAGCTTTGACTCAAAATAATGACACAGAAACAATATTATTTAAATCACTGCTTGGCCCATTAGCTCTAGCTTCTTAGAGTCTAACTCTTACATATTAAGTTAACCCATCTCGATTAATCTCTGTATTGCCATATGGCAGTGTCTTATCGGCAAAGTTTCAGCATGTCTGATTTGGGTGGCAGCTCCACGTCTTCTCTCTGATTCTGCCCTTCTTTCTCTCAACATTCAGCCTAGCTTTTCCTGCCTGCCTAAGTTCTGAATTGTTATTGGTCCAAAACAGTTTCTTTATTCATCATTGGTAACCACAGCACACAGAGGGGACTCACACATCACCTCCCCTTTTCTGTTTAAATAAAAAGGCAGGTTTTAACTTTAACATAATAAAATTCAATTTAAAAAAGGTATCAAGTGAGATTTGCACTTATAATATTTATAACTACTTCATCTTTTATCATTTCTAAGCAAAACTGTAACTATTCTTCAACTTCATCAAAGACTTCAGAAGGATATAATATTACCTAAGTAACCAGGAAGTACATTGTAAGCAACTACCAAAACTCTACAATTGACAGAGACATATTGCTTCCAGAATAGTCAACAAAGTTCTTCTCTACCATTGGGGAATCTGTCTTCAGCTTACATGCCCATAGTACCTCGCAGACATTTCCATGAAGCAGGAAATTTCAGAGACAGTTTTGCCTATATTGGAAGTTTGTCAGTCACTTTCTTCTGTGCCCTGCAGAATGTCTAGCAGACTCTTTCATGATGTAGGAACCCCGAAGGATTGTATCACCTTCTTTAGGCAACTTCAGCAGTCATTTTTCTGCAGGTCCTGCATGTCTACTTCATTAAGCAGTCCAGGCAAAAGCAGTTTCTTGAACAAATGGCTAACCAACTCCATAAGGAGTCTCCTCAATGTTCATCATCCTCTTGAAGTAGCTTGGTGCTGTCAGGAGCAGATGTGTCTCACTGTAATGAAAAGTCTTAAGTTCTTAAAACATTTTAAATGCCATATTCTCTAGTCTTTGAGGTTTGAAGAATGTCTATCCATCTGAAATATTATATCTCTGTACGTCCAGAAAATCTAACTAACGTGATTATAAGCTTAACTATTACAGATGAGTATCTATTAACATATTTATTAATCACACATTACATTTTTAAACACATTACACAAACACAATACCTTAATCAAGATCAGAAATACATATACATATAACAAAATTCACCTTAAATGTGTATCCATAAATGAAGACTCATACAAATGTAAATTATTCATATCTATATCATATCCCCCTTTAAATGTAAACAATCATTTATATGCAATATTTGGGAATATGTGCATAGTTTTTGCCAAACTGCTTTCTGCACATTGTTGGGCAAGTAATTTTTGAGGGTGTTCACCTTTGTGGGTTCTTGTTCCATAAACACTCAAGTCTGGAAGCAATCCACAGATTTTCATCCTCAATGGAAACAGGAGAAGAATGTCTTTTCCAAAGCAACATATCCTTAGACCCAAATTGGGAGTCACAATACTTTTATAATATACATGCTGGTTTAGCTTAGCAGACCTTACAATAAAATGTTTCACTGTACTTAGCTCATTCACAGTCAAAAAATATTTAAAGAAAACACAATAATATACATAATCCAGACTCCTTCTGAATTTTCCATTTTTACTTGGCTTATTTTTCCTTACTCTTTTTAATCTATGACCATCTGTACTCTGTCTCTTTTAAAGACTTTACCATTTTTTCAAAGCATTAACTTTATTTTATGGCTCACTATAATCTTTTTGTTCTCTCTTCCAAGACTATGTACATTCATCCAACAATATGACTCATCTGGATTTGTCTTTATTGCATATATATAATTCTTTACTGTCCAGGAGTGCTTTTTAAAATGCTATGCCCTTTATAAAACTTAACCTGTGCCATTACTATGATATAAATGGTACTATCTGCTTGCCCACCCAGTCTAAAACTTAAGATGCACCATTAGTATAATAAATATGGTACTTTCTGCTTGCCTGCCCAGTCCAGCATTGGTAGAGCCGCTTGCACCTCTGAGAACCATGCACATAGCCCCCTTCTCAGGTACACAGCCATTCCATGTCTCCATTAAGCAAGCTGAAGCAGTCTCCTCACAAACCCCATTCAAATGCCCTGTCTCCCAAAAGATCAAGTGGTCACACTAGCAGCAAGGAGCAAAAAGCCAGCATTATAAATTGGTCATGGCTGAATCAGGAAAACCTCTCTTAAGGGAGCTACAGCACGTTGCCAGCAAACAGCAAAAAGCTGTGTTAAACTCTGTGTTTTTGTGTCTAGAATTCCCTTTCAAGCTTTTTCAGGTTTTAAATGGATGTAGTTACCCACGTTGGTATGCCATTCTATTGGAGGAGGCTGCTTGCTCTTTCCAGCTGCTAAACTTTCTTAACCTGAAATCATCACACAGAAACCATATTATTTAAATCATTGCTTGGCCCATTAGCTCTAGCTTCTTATTGGCTAACTCTTACATATTAATTTAACCCATCACCATTAAGCTGTGCATCACCATGAAGTCAAGGCAACTAATAAATTTCCAGCATATCTGTCTCCAGTGGCTCCATGGTTTCTTTCTTATTCCACCCTTCTTTCTCTCAGCATTCAACCTAGTTTTCAATGCCTTCCTAAGTTCTGTCTTGCTATAAGTCCAAAGCAGGTTCTTTATTCATTAATGGTAATCACCACACACAAATGGGACTCCCTCATCATTTCAGTACATTCTTGAATGGACATTTTAGAAGCAAATGCAAATAAACTGGTAATTGTGTACTAATTATTATAAAATTCTAACAAAAATATCACTACAGACTGTTTATACTTATTATTCTTAAAATCTTGACTTCTCATACATATTTTAAAATACCTTCAGAGCTGAAGAGCTGGCTCAGCAGTAATAACACCATTTTTTTTTCTTGCAGAGGATGCAGGTTTGATTCCTAGCATTTACATGGTGGCACACAATACCCTGTAAATCCAGTACCAGGGAAAATTGCTCCCTCTTATGCCTCCATGGGCACTAAACACACAATAATATATGGTGCCCATAAATACATATAAGCAAAACACTCATACATATATAATAAAGTGATACATCAAAAAACTATTATGTTCAATACCATAAATTTAAGAATGAAAATTAAAACTTAATTACAATCACCTCAATACTATAATAACAGAAACAATTAATTATATAAACTTTTGTAACATAATCCACTAAATTGATTTTGACATATAGAATGTATTGATCTCTATGAGCATAATAGTGTAATGACTTTTCAAATATGTAGTATTTTGAGAGAATCTTCCTTAAATTCAGCAACATTTTGCCTACTTGCAGTATAAACCAAAACAACCTATTGATATTACTTCTATAGAAGAGATAAAAGAGAAGAGTGTGTTTATGCATGTGTATATGTGTACATGCTTGTGTGAGTACATGTATATGTGTGCACGTTTGTGAGTGTGAATGTGTATGTCTGCATGCTTGAGTGCATTTGTCTATGTGCTTGCGCACTGTGTGTTTTGTAGCATTTGAAAGTATTTCCATGGTGACTTTGGTAAAAGTTATTAAGCTAAACTAATTTTCCTTATGCATGTGTATTTAAGTAAACTGGTCTGATACAATAGCAAAAATGCTTTTTTTATCTGCACAACAGCTGAAAAAAATCTTGGCAGAAATTACAGGTAGCATGAAACTGATATCTTTTATTGATTTCTCTGCCTTCAGGTTCATGAATTCACTTTTGATCATGCTAGAATGTGTGAAAAGAATGCTATCTGAAAAGAATGCTTCACTTTCTAGTTCAGAATTCCTTTGTTATTTTTGATTTCCAGGTTTTGCCAAGGAATAGCATGTGAGTTTCTAGTATGTCACACATTCTTGCCTAAAAAATGGACCCTTGACACTTCTCTGTTGTCAGAATGGGCATGTGGTAAAATCCAGTGAAAAGAGTTGGAAATAACTTCAAGAACAAACTCAAGGCTGTATTCAATCATATAAAATGGCACAGTATAGGATGGTAATAGCCTAGTACAAAAGGAGATTAGTACATCAAGATAGTTGAAGCCCTAAATTAATTATAATTCAATGCTGCATCTGCATACTAGTTTGCAGTGTGTATTAGTGTGTAAATAAAGGACAATTTAACAGTATATACTTATAACATGCATTCAAATATCAGTCAAATACAGCAGTCAGACTTTAGTGAATAATATGCTTTTAAGTGTTCAGACATGATTGTGATAGGTGAATGCTTAGGTACAAGCAATCAAGCTCTCTCTGTATGCTACCACATCTTGGCTGAGGTACTCTCTCAAAATACAAGAGGCTGTCTGAGTCATTGCTTGCTGTCAACATCAATTTTAACAAATTTGACTTGTCTAATGTGTTCCTTTTAGAGAAATAAGCAATCCAATGTAATTTTTGACGATGTATTATTTTTTACATTTATTGTTTGAAAGATTCATGGCTCTACACATTGCATTTTGATCAAATCCACCCCATGTCCTTTCGTTTAGTCTTCCCATCACTTCTTTCCAACTTCCTGCATTCCTTTTTTAACCCATTTAGTCCAGTTAGTGTTGTCATTACATGTTGGGTATAGAGTATAAGAAATCAGTTAAGACTGACATCCCTGAATAAATACACGCTTCTCTCCTTAATAGCCATACACTTTTAAAAACTCCTCAACCATGGATAAGACTTTCTGGGTTTCTTCTCCATGCATGCTATAACATATAATGGCTTGGACTTGGGCAGGTCTTGTGAATGAAGCTCTAGATAGTGACTCATTAAGTAGCCAGAGTGGTTGGAACTCACTATGTAACCCCAGGCTGTTCTCAAACTGACAACTCTTCTGAAAATTGGGATGATACATGAGCTCTCATGGCTACTCCGACAGTTGTCTTAAAAAAAAAGAACTGCTACATAAGAAAAGTTTTGACTATCCAATAGTAAACTGAATAAATTTCAAGTTTCAAACCTCAAGTAATTGTATACACAACTCAAAATTGTTTTCTGTATTTGCTGTTATTCATAGGAAATGGTAGAAAGATAGTTGCTGTGTGCATTATAAAAATAAACAGGTTTGAGAAAAATATTATCTCACAATAATGGAGAATGAATGTACATATAATAATCTTTGCAGGATTTAAATTTTGAGTTTGCATCATAAAATATGCGCTTCAGCATTAATAATTAGAGAAAGGTTGAGTGACTAATGTATCATTGGTATTATAAAATTTTATTTAATACACATAGCGTTATATAAGATGCTATTTTTAGTAGATCTTGTAACCATCATCTTCCATTACTTCTCCAAATCTACTACAATTCTTTTTTTTTTGAGAAAAGGAGAAAAAAAAAAAAAAAAACAAGTTTCCACCTCCTCCCAGCCTCCCATTTCCCTCCGCCTCCTCCCACCCTTCTCCCCCTCCCCCCACTCCTTTCCCCCTCCCTCTCCAGTCCAAAGAGCAGTCAGGGTTTTCTGCCCTATGGTAAGACCTAGGACCTCCCCCCTCCCTCCATATCTAGGAAGGTGAACATCCAAACTAGCTAGGCTCCCACAAAGCCATCACATTACATAGGATCAAACCCCCGTGCCATTGTCCTTTGCGTCTCATCAGCCCTCATTGTTCGCCATGTTCAGAGGGTCCAGTTTTATCCCATGCTTTTTTAGTCACAGTCCAGCTGGTCTTGGTGAGCTCCCAATAGATCAGCTCCACTGTCTCAGTGGGTGGGTGCATCCCTCGTGGTCCCGACTTCTTTGCTCATGTTCTCCTCCTTCTGCTCCTCATTGGGACCTTGGGAGCTCAGTCCAGTGCTCCAGTGTGGGTCTCTGTCTCTATCTCCATCCATCACCAGATGAAGGTTCTATGAGGATATGCAAGGGGTGGGGTGGGATGGGGGTAAGGGGAGATGGGGAGAGAAAAGTTAGAAGGGAAGGAGGTCGGGCCTTGGGAAAACAGGAGGACTGGGATAAAGGAATGTTGGACAGGGGAGCATGGAACCACAATTCTTAGTTAAGGGAGCCACTTTAGGGTTGGCAAAAGACCTGACCATAGAGGGGCTCCCAGGTGCCCAAGCCGAGGTCCCCAGTTAGTTCCTTGGGCAGTTGAGGATAGGGAACCTGAAATGACCCTATCCTAGAGCAATACTGACGAATATCTTGCATATCTACTACAATTCTTTAGAGCACTAATGTTCAGGTACATGTGATTTGCACCAGCCAATTTAATATACATTGATATCATTGCTCAGTGGAAGAAGGAAAGGCATACCAGATTCTTTATAGACTTTGGTTTGTTGTTTGCCATGTGAAGAGCATGCATGTTTCAGATAGCTGTTAATCCCAAAGTGAAGACAAGGAAACCATATCTAAATTCAGTATGCCCACAAGAGTAGAGCTACCTCATCAAATAATACATTCTGAAAAGATAATGAAACAAAGGGCAAGACATAAAAATCTGTGCCTATAGAACTAAGTTTTTGAAATTTTGTTTGCTATGCCATAATTGCACAGCATATATAGAATAATCTTATTTTTCATTATTGCCACAGTATGTGAGTCCAGCTGAATTTTCTAAACAGGTAATAAGAAAAATTTTGTCTTTTGATCAACAGTCTTAATACATATTCCAGATGGCAAATAATGTTGAGTTTATGTATCTTTGTAAAAATTTCATTAAAATAATCAAATCAAGTAAGTCATATGCAACCTAAATGAATGGATAGCAATGATGATCAAATCTCACTTCTTATATTTAATGTATTGATCAATTAAATAAACAGTCTGCCATCTTGAGTTTCAGACTTATTTGCATAAAGACAAATAGTCCTAGAAAACATTATGTTCTCATTTTTTTTATTTTTATATTGTTTTTCCTCAGGCCACAGACAGTTTTGTTTTAAAAATGACTATAGAAGTACAAGAACATTTAAAATTTAATAATGTGAAAAAGAAACAAGATGATTTTGAAATACATCATGCATATATATATATATATATATATATATATATATATGGAAATCTGTAACTGTGAGTAACAGACAGCCTGAATCTTTTAAATTTATCAGTTAAATTTATTGTAGCAAAATACCATATCACCCAACAGATATTTAAAAAGTCAAATGTGGTTGATAGGTAAGTAAAACTCTTCCACTGACCAGACTATATATTGGCATAGTGCTTGGCATTCCTCAACAATATTTAAAACTTTTCACGGTTATTTTTGAAGGTAAAAAGGAGTGGTAAATTGTTTCTTCACATGATTCCTCTCTGTCTATGTCTTTTCTATCTCTTTTTCTGTCTCAGTATCTCTGTGTCTCTTTCTATGTCTCTGAGTCTCTTTCTGTGTCTCTGTGTCTGTGTCTCTATCTTCCTCAACCTCCTCCTCCTCTCTCTCTCTCTCTCTCTGTGTGTGTGTGTGTGTGTGTTGTGTGTGTGTGTGTGTGTGTGTGTGTGTACGTACATTGAGTCCAGGACCTCAGGCAAGGTAAACAACTTCTCTGCTACTGATATAGCTTTGGAGTTCTGCAATGGTTTTCTCAAGACAGCAAAGACATTTTTTTACATCTTCCCAGAAGTTCATTTATCATATTTTATTGATAAATATTTTATAACATTCAAGTACAAAGGAAACTCTTTTAAAAGTGGGTTTCTTGTAGGTCTTAGTGTCTCGACTTCTCCCAATGTACAAGGACCTGAGAAAAGAAAAAAAAAATCTCTTGACTAATCAGGAGTTCCTTTGCAAAAGAATGACATAAGAGGCAACAAATCACCTTTCTGATATCATACCAACTCAGACTATCTGATAAATGGGCCTTCTTTAATATGTTTGTTTCCATAATACATGCTAAAGCATGTATTATATCAAATGATTAAAAAACATATAACAGCCTACTTGGGCATCAAATCACAACTAATTTGGAACAGAGCCACTGCAAGATCTTCCAAGAAGGAAAAGCACACAGCGAGAGAACCTTTATATAATATTCATCTAAGAATAGAATCATGCATTTTACACTGAGTGGGCAAAGGACATTATAGTACTTTCTTACTTTCTTTAAGAACTCTGAAAGAAGTTAACACGCACTTGTAAAAGTTCATCTGCTTATAATAATTTTATGTTAATCATTTTCACTAGTCATGAAATATAAAAATAGTAAGCCTTTAGATCACTTCCAGATAAAGCATTTCTGAATCTTCAGAAGACTGATCCTGTTTATATTTGATTACAGTCTAGTTCCCTAATTTTATAATGGCTCATTCAACATTTTCATGTATTGAAATTCTAAAAGTAGACAGGATTTTCCATCTTCCAAATGATGCTTAATATTTGAATTAACCAACTGAAAAAAATTAAAAAAGCATTTAAACTTTATTGTACATCTTCAAAAGCACTAGTTATATTTTAATAGTCAGCTGAAAAAATTCAATAACAATAACAATCATAATAAAGCCCAATTCTTAGCCATATAGATCATAGCTTTGCATTAAAAAATTATTGTGGCATTAATTTCTGGCATTCTGAGATATGCCAATGCTTCTAATTTCTTACCGAGTAATTTCTCATATTCACCTCTTCATTAACAAGTTAAGTAACTCATATTTAGATTCTGATATTGTATATAAACTGTTTTTATTATGATCTTGAGGACAAAGTAAAAAATGAGAGTGACCTGGATTCCTTTGAACTGACTTCTAATAAACTTGTGTATAGCCCTTAGTGCCTGGAAGTCAAGTTCCCATCCTACCAATGTGGATGTTGTATCATGGTACTGAGAGAATGCTATTCTAAGTTTATGATTTGGTATTACAGCTCCCTTATTGTTGTTTCCTCTAACTCAATCAAAGACAATATCATGTATTAAACCTATGATCTGCTGTGACATAATGCTCCTGTACCCTATAGAGATTTACCATTTGTATTGATTAAATAAAATGCTAATTGGCCAGTAGCCAAGCAGGAAGTATAGGTGGGGCTATTAGACTAGGAGAATTCTGGGAAAAGGAAAGGCTTAGTCTGTAGTCACCAGCCAGACACAGAGGAAAGATGATGAGAAGGCTTTATTGAGTAAAGTATCAAACCACATGGCTAAACATAGAAAAGAACTATGGGTTAATTTAAGTTGTAAGAGGTTGTTAATAGTAAGCCTGAGATTATAGGCCAAACAGTTTATAATTAATATAAACTTTTATATGATGTTGGATCTGAATGACTATGGGGCTGGGCAAGACAAAAACTTCCATCAAAAATGTTAATTAGAGCATATCTGTAAATTTCCTTACTCTTGGCAGGCCATTCTTACTTTGCTATCCCTTATATGATTACAGTTGTGTCATTAAAATTTTCTTGTTACTGCAGATGAGCAAATGTCAGTGATCATATCTTTGATTTAGAGTATAAAGATTTTATTTTTAGAAACTTTTGGATATGCAATTTCACTTATCAGGTCTCTATATGTATGAAAGCGATCCATTATTTTTTCAATTTTTAAAAGATTTTTATTTTTTAAGATTTTACTTTTATAGAAAATAGTTTTATCATAGAATATATTCTTACGGTTCTCCCTCCCTAACTCTCCTAAAATCTTTCCCACTTTCCTCTCATCTGAATCCACATTCTTTGTCACTTGTTAGAAAATGAACAAATATCTAAAGAATAATAATAAAATAAGACATAAGAAAAACAAACATATCAAAATAGTAGAAAAGTAAACAGAGGAAGCAGAGTCTACAAAAAACATGTATAAATACAAAGACACACCTGTTCACACACACAGGAGTGCCATAAAAATACAAAACCCAGTACCATGGTATGTATGTAAAGTTTCTGTAAGTTTAAAAAATAATCCTTTGTGAACCTTATGAGACAAAGAACCTGCCAAGATGCAATTTGTTTAGTGTTGTCCATCTACTGCTAGGTATGGGGCCTACCCTTAGGAAAGGTCGGTTTCCCCAATGGTACTCACTTAGAATAAATATTTTTTGCAAGTGGTTAACAACTGGAGCTAGCATCTGTGTTAGGAATGGGAACATGTGTCCACTTCTCCTTCAGCTCTTGGACACTATCGGTTGCAGTTCCATAAAGGCCCTTTACATGCATCTAAAGTCCCTGTGTACTAATGTGAGCATTGGGCATGCTGTGTTTGGAATGCCTTCTTTCCTTAGTGTCCTCCATCCTTTCTGGCTCTTATGATGGCTAAATAAAGCACTTATCTATGAGTATAGCAGAATGTAATTAGGAGTCCTTTTACTGCTATGTTTATTTAGCAGAACAGTAATATTTTGATTTCCCCTACATCCCTGGACTAACCAGTCTCAGGTTTTGGCCAAATGGACAATATTAGGCATGGGTTCCATCTCATGGAATGCTCTTTAAAAGCAATCAAATATTGGTTGTTTATTCCTGTAAGCTTTGTGCCATAATTGCACCAGAGTATCTTGAAAGTAAGCCACCACTGTAGATCAAAGGGTTTATGGTGAGGTTGGTATTTACCTTCTCCTTTGATAGTGCCTAGTAATTTCCAGTATCCAGAACACCACTGTGGGTAAAATCTTTAAGTAGGCAAAAGTTTGATCTCTCCATATTAAGTGAGCTTTTCAGGCATTCTCCTCAGCAATAGGGCCTTATTCTCAAATATTGTGAGCAACTAATAGCCTTGACAGCAGCCTGGGTTGTTCAGGAGTTTGCGCTGTGATTACTTCATCCAACAACTTGGTTTAGATGTGACACAATCATTCCCAGTACATAAATGCTCCACACCGCGCCCCCGTGTCTGTGCTCTGTTCCCTGGCACCCAGTTCGCGAGCTTCGGGCAAGGGGGCTGGAGGCTAAAATACAAAAACACACACAGACAGAGAGACAGCGACAGGGGTCATCCTTGAATTCCCCAAGAATGCCCCCTTTATTGTGTTCGGGGAAGATTATATAGAGATAGCCACGCCCCAGCCAAACCCACCAGAAACCACTCTCCTGCCATCAGGAACTCCTGAAGGCATCCTGCTCAGAGCAGCTGTAGGCACTCAGATCAGGGGATTACAAGAAATTCAGGATCTAGGGTCTCACTGCTTCCAACACAAAAAGCTTCATTTGTTGATGAGAGATGACCATTAAGGCCTCTATCTCAAACAATATTTGGAGATATCTTTTATATCACCTTCATATAATTATATATTTTAGGAAGTGTTTATTGTTTTCAGTTTCTGTACAACCCTCGAATAGTCCTTAGTTTTAGTTGTCCCTCCCTGAATTTCATTCTTCATTCCCTCGTCCCTTCACCTCCTCATTTGATCTTACCATTTCTTCCTCACTCAACCATCCCTATTTATCTGTTTCCCCTTCCTAGAGAGATCCATCTCTGATACCAGACTCTTACACTTTCCATAAACTCTATGGTTGTATGAATTATAGGATTGTAGCTCACTCATTAAAGACATAACAGCTAACATCCACATATAAATAAATTCTTACTATACTTGTTTTTCTGAACCTGTGTTATCTTATTCAGCTAGAGACTCCATATTTCCTCATTAGTAATTTATATCCTTCCAATGAAAAAGAGTATTTCTGTATTTCTGTAGTTAGACACGGCTGGCACTTTGTGACTTGTTGATCTAGACATTTTGAGGACAAAAAAAATGAATAATTTGAAGATTCCCTGAAATTCTGCAGTCCTTCTCAGAAAGGAAGGTTCTGTGTAATGTCTAAAGTATTCAAAGCTGCTCTCAGAGCCATCCATTGGCTTCATGGTTTCAAAGAAGAATATGATCACTTAAGGCCCCCCAAAATATATGTGAATATTTTGCAGTTTAAATGAGTGTCTTGATTGTAGTGTTGGAGAAATACTATAAAATCCGGGGAGAAAATTGGGATCTTGGGGTGGGGTGGGTTGGGGGTAAGGGGAGATGGGGAGAGAAAAGTTAGAAGGGAAGGAGGTCGGGCCTTGGGAAAGCAGGAGGATTGGGATAAAGGAAGGTTGGACAGGGGAGCACGGAACCACAATTCTTAGTTAAGGGAGCCACTTTAGGGTTGGCAAGAGACCTGACCCTAGAGGGGCTCCCAGGTGCCCAAGCTGGGGTCCCCAGTTAGTTCCTTGGGCAGTTGAGAATAGGGAACCTGAAATGACCCTATCCTTGAGCAATACTGACGAATATCTTGCATATCATCAAAGAACCTTCATCTGGTGATGGATGGAGATAGAGACAGAGACCCACACTGGAGCACTGGACTGAGCTCCCAACGTCCCAATGAGGAGCAGAAGGAGGGAGAACATGAGCAAAGAAGTAGGGACCACGAGGGATGCACCCACCCACTGAGACAGTGGAGCTGATCTATTGAGAGCTCACCAAGACCGGCTGGACTGTGACTGAAAAAGCATGGGATAAAACTGGACTCTCTGAACATGGCGAACAATGAGGGCTGATGAGACGCAAAGGACAATGGCACGGGGGTTTGATCCTATGTAATGTGATGGCTTTGTGGGAGCCCAGCCAGTTTGGATGTTCACCTTCCTAGATATGGACGGAGGTGGGAGGTCCTAGGTCTTACCACAGGGCAGAAAACCCTGACTGCTCTTCGGACTGGAGAGGGAGGGGGAAAGGAGTGGGGGGAGGGGGAGAAGGGTGGGAGGAGGGGGCATAGGGGGGGAGGAGGGGGAGGGAAATGGGAGGCTGGGAGGAGGTGGAAACTTGTTTTTTTTTTTTCTCCTTTTCTCAATGAAAAAACAAAACAAAAAAAATGCTAAAAAAAATTAGGAAGACATCTCTTGATGTTGTTGGGATCAGATTTTGAAGTTGATTTTCTAACAAATTATAGTTCAGAATTTAAATTTGAAGATAAAGGTCTTTAGAAAAACTGTACTTGAGGCCTCCTGTAGCACTAGCTCTAGTTGATCTTAATTTGGAACCAGATAGCAGAGTAAGTGGTTAAAGATCAGAGAGATAAACGGGCAAGCCAAATCCAACTCTCATCTTGCTAACTCCTCAGAAGAAAAAGAGTCACGCTCCTATTTCTTATGCCCTATATTTCTCTCTCTGCCCAGTCACATCACATCCTGTATGTCTGTCCAGGCCTCCAGAACTCTGTCCTTAACCAATGGCTAGCTCTGATCTCTGATCTTCAGGCAAGCTTTATTTGTTAGAGCACAAATTAAATAACACCACAGCATCTTGTTATTTTTGTTGTGTTAGAGAATGACTCTCTCACTGTTGTCTTATGGTAATATTTTTGAATTCTTCATTATTTGATTTGAAAAAAAAAAGATTTTTTTTCCTATTTTACCATAAATGTTTGTGGACTGTAGTAATACCTTAGTCTCTATATGCTTGGCAAGCAAGCATGACTACTCAAGAGATTTTTATGTCCTACCTCCAAAAAAAAAAAAAATAAGATGTAATGGCATAATTATAAGCCAAGAAGAATCTATGAGCCCTTTCTCAAACACAGAGTGGATGAAGCCTGAGAGAGAACGGGATCAAGACTGGCCACTGCCTCTACATGCAGACCCATGTATATGCACTCATATAAACAAGAACACAAAAAAGGAACACAAGCATGTACGTACTCAGCTACAAATGCATGTTTGTCATGAAGACGCACACATTTTCAAAGTTTAGATTGAGACTCATATGTTTTGGTAGTAAGTCTTTATAAATTAATCAGTATTTATAAGAAACAAGACATGCAGATTTAGTTAACAATTTTAATCTCCAAATTAGAAATTCCTATCTAAATGCTACATTCCTAGCTTGCATAGATTACTTTAGTGACCAACAGCTACAAATTGAATAACTCTGTGTAGCTTATTACTTTGAAATGTTTCTTGAGACATTTTATGTTAATCCCATTATAATGGACTACAATCAAGCAAATTCAATGGCAGTAATTTTCAGCATTTTATAGAAACTGTAGATGGATTGGCCTGAATCCAAAATCTACTCCAAATCAAAAAGCTCTCAACAGTTATATTCTTGATAACAGTAAATGCTGAAATATCTTTCATAAAATAGTAGCATAAAAGTACTATTATGCAGTGACCATACAAATTTTAAATTTTGTTTTAATTTCTTTGTGTTAGAGAATATTTTGTGTAGAAATATAATTTCAAGATTAGAGATATGAGGTCCAAATCACTATTTTGGTTTTCTATGGATATACCTATGGTTGAGCTTTATTTTTATTAAATAAACATTTTTATTTATCAAGTAGCCCAATCTCATAAAGTATAATTGATCATATGGCATCAAATGATAATTAGATTCTTTTTGTAAGTTTGATCTTAAATGTGAAATTTCTACCATATTCATAACATTAAAATAAAAAAGTGATTCTATAAATAAAAGAGTGCAATATTTTTAAGAGACATGAATATATATATATACCATTCATGCTCTTCATTCAGTTTGTTCATCATTTAACAATTATAATCATAACCTCCTGTGTCCTTGACAGTCCTCTGCTAATATCACCTCCCAATTCATGGAAACATCCATAATACTAAACCCTGTAGTTCAATTGCTTTTGCTCTTTATACACTTTTAACTCAGTAGGGCCTTTGCACTTACCACTTGCAGTTTCACCTAGCAAAATAAACATGTTTTTCAATACTAATTTCAAGAATTGAACAGTGGATTTTATCACATTTTTTTACCAATTTTAATATTTATTCCTACTAAATCCTGAATTTTCATCTTTCAACCTAAACAAGCATTTTAAAGCTCCTCTGACAAAAATTGCCACCACCGCTATCATCCACTAATATTATTAAATAAAATAAACTTGCATGAATAAAGCATTGTGGATCTAAAGACATAAAAATCTATGAATGACTAGTAGATGTGGTGCATAAACATAACAGATTGCTATTCAAAGGAATATCCATGAACTGGCAGGGCTGAAGGGAGGTTGCAAAAATCATTACAAAACCTGTAATAATGTGAATACAAAATTTATTATTTTTACAATTGTTCATTTAAGATTTTCCCACAACAATTAACTGTTATAACTAAAATTATAGAAAGAAAAGCAACTTATAAACTCCCATAGAAAAGAGATTTGCTCTGTATCCTAAGTATACATTTCTTTCTGTTCTGTTGGTGACGTTTGCCATTAGGTTCCTGGTCCAGTTTCTAAATTGCAATTTCCAGTTTTTTTCTCAGTTTGGATTTTTTTTTTTTAAATTGATGCCACTTACACATCCTGTGCTTTTTTAAAAAAAAAAATTCATTTCATTGTTTGCTTTTGTTTTCACAAACTTTATTAACTTACTAATTCAAATCCTCTTTAAAGACCTCTAATATATTCATAAAAAGTTACATTGAAGTCCGTATCTTTTGTTTCAGATATACTGCATTTCTAGGCTGCTGGGCTCTAGTGGAAACTTATGGTCATGATTGTTATTGTGTTTTTATGTTAGTCTATACGCATCGGGGATTGGGACAATTATAATTCTCTGTGCTGATACCAACTCTTATCTTTGTGGATTGGGTGATCTTGTTCATTGGTATCTGTTGCCTTCTCTGTTTCCTATGAGTGTGGTGGCTGTCGGTTATCTAGTATGGAAATCCTCTGAGATTATGACCACTGTGCCAGGTAGTTCTTCATAAAATGTTTCTAGGTATTGGTAGCTCAGGATCTTCCTGCCTTGGCTTCCTTCAGCAAATGCTACTGGTGTGTGCTACCACAGATGGCTCACAGGTTGAGAGAATTCCCTGGTCTTCCAAAGGTGCTGGAGTGCAATTCACAGCAACCACATGGTGTCTCACAACCATCTGTAAGGAGATCTGGTGCCCTCTTGAGGAAGAAATCTGGTAAGTCGTCCTCATTAACTTTGACCATGAGACCCAATATGGACAAGTTCTATAAAACCTCCATATACGAGTTACCCATTCATGCTTCACCATTGCCGGGGCATAAATTTCATTTCCATTCATTCATTGGCAGCTGACACTTAAACAATGTGATGTGCTAGAAGAGGTGGGGGGATTAAAAGGGTTCACTGGAGGAAAGTGGTGTATGCCATAGGATATGCTTTGTTCCCTGGGAATGGGACAAGAGAAAGAAGCCTTAGGAGACAGAGTGCTGAGGGGTGGAGGTGAGACTGCGGGATTTGAATTGGAGGAGTAGAGTTTGGCGTGGCTGGCAGGGGAATCAAAGTTGGTGGTGGAGACAAGGGATGGATTGGTGAGAAATGCAATAAGTGAGATTGTCATGATCGAATAGAAATGCTTAGCTTGGGATCACTTAAAACACTTTTACTACTTGTATCTCTATTATTCCCTTCATCATCTGTCTTATTTCTCTACTTAAATTTAGGCACTATATGAAGGAAGAGATGATCCAATTACCAGATTTATCTTTTCTAAGGAACGGCATCTTACTTCTCTGATGATGTTGTATTACTTTCTTTCAATTTCAATAATTTTTGTTCCATTTTTAGTATTTCTTTTATTTTCTTTTAAAATTGGTTTTAGATTGTTCTTGTTTCTTCCAAATTATTGTGTTGAGACATTGTATTTTATTTGTATTCTTTTGGTTTTTGAAATTAATATGTTTAAAAGTATAAATTCTCACTTAGGACTGGTTTTAATATGTCCCACACAACTTTTGCTGCATAGTGTGTTTAATTTCATTTAATTCTGGGATTTTTCAAATTTCTTTTGTGATTTCTTCTTTGTCAGTTTATTATTCAGTAATATTCTGCTTAATCTCGAAGAATTTGGACACTTCATAAAGGTTCATTTGCTGATAATTTTAAATTTTATTGAACTGTGGTAAAATAGGATAATTGTAGTTATTTGTATGAATTTGGTAACATGAGATTTGTGTCCCTGCATGTAGTCTATTTAAACACATTTCATGGTATTCTGAGTAGAATAGATATTAGTTGGTGTTCAAGTAGAATATTCTGCAGATATGTTTTAGGTCACAGGAAAAAATAATTTGTATAGGAAATAACTGTTTTTCCTATGAATAAGGTATAGGCATTGTTTAAAGATATACAATATATTAAAGCTTTGAAGGTGAAATAATTGAGATTTATTCTCTCCCCTATTTCAGGTCAGGAAATAAAATTAATATCTTCATATAAAATTTAATTTGACCCTTATGTTTGTATTTTAGTAGAAAAGAATATGAGTAAAAGCATAAACAGTATTGGAAATGCAGGCTCTATAATGATATTAATTAATTCTTATCAGATAGGAGAAATAAAGATATCTCATAGAAAAGATAATTTATCATGGAGTAAAGGTGGAGAGAATTACATCTATCTCCCAAGTGCATTTACAATGACAGATTTATTGTGTTGAATTAAACACTGCTTTCAAACACTTTCATACTCATTAATTTTGAATCTTTTCTTTCCTTTAAAAAGAAAACAAAAAAGATCTTTTTATTATACATACCAATGCCATTTCCTATTTCCTACCATCCTTGCATAACCTCCAACTTCTCCCCCATCCCACCTTCAGTCCAATTTTCAGAGAGGGTAAGGCACATTGCTTGGGGGAAGGTCCAAGTCCCACCCTATTATATCTAGGCTGAGCAAGGTATTCCTCCAAAGAGAATGGGTTCCGAAAGAGCCAGTACAAGCTGCAGGGATAAATCCTGGTGCCACTCTCAGTGATCCCATAGTCTGCCTTAGCCATACAACTGTCACCCACATTCAGAGAGTTTAGTTTGGTCTTATGCTGGTTCCTTCCCTGTCTGGCTGGAGTTGGTAAGCTCCCATTAGCTCAGGTAAACTGTTTCAGTGGGTGCTACATCATGGTCTTGACCTCTTTGCTCATAATATCATTACTTCTAGGCAATCTTGTCTACTTCCCATATCCAGGAGGATAACTATATGTTTTTCTTTGGGTTCGCCTTCCTATGTAGCTTCTTTAGGATCACAAATTGTAGACTCAATATCCTTTATTTATGGCTAGAAACCAATTATGAGTGAGTACATCCCATGTTCATCTTTTTGGGTCTGGGTTACCTCACTCAGGATAGTGTTTTCTATTTCCATCCATTTGCACACAAAATTCAAAATGTCATTGTTTTTTACCATTGACTATACTCTAATGTGTATATATTCCATACTTTCTTCATCCATTCTTCCATTGAAGGACATCTAGGTTGTTTCCAGGTTCTGGCTATTACAAATAATGCTGCTATGAACATAGTTGAACAAATGCTTTTGTCATATGATAGGGCATCTCTTTGGTATATTCCCAAGAGTGGTATTGCTGGGTCCTGGAAAACTGGGATCTTGGTGGTGGGGTGGGATGGGGGTAAGGGGAGATGGGGAGAGAAAAGTGAGAAGGGGAGGATGGGGGGAACTTGGGGAAATGGGATGGTTGGGATAAAGGAAGGGTGGATATGGGAGCAGGGAAGTATATATCTTAATTATGGGAGCCATCTTAGGGTTGGCAAGAGACTTGTACCTAGAGGGGCTCCCAGGTGCCCAGGGCGATGTCCCCATTAGTTCCTTGGGCAGCTGAGGAGAGGGAACCTGAAATGGCCTATACTGATGAATATCTTGCATATCACCATAGAAACTTCATCTGGCGATAGATGGAGATAGAGACAGAGACCCACGTTGGAGCACCGGAATGAGCTCCCAAGGTCCCAAGAAGGAGCAGAAGGAGGGAGAATATGAGCAAGGAAGTCAGGACCGTGAGGGGTGCACCCACCCACTGAGACAGTGAGGCTGATCTATTGGGAGCTCACCAAGGCCAGCTGGACTGTGACTGAAAAAGCATGGGATAAAACCGGACTCTCTGAACATGGCGAACAATGAGGGATGATGAGAAGCCAAGGACAATGGCACGGGGTTTTGATCCTACTTCTTGTTTGGGCTTTGTGGGAGCCTAGCCAGTTTGGATGTTCACCTTCCTAGACCTGGATGGAGCGGGGCGGACCTTGGACTTTCCACAGGGCAGGGAACCCTGACTGCTCTTTGGACTGGAGAGGGAGGATCAGAGGAGTGAGGAGAGGGTCAGAGGAGTGGGAGGAGGGGGAAGGAAATGGGAGGCTGGGAAGAGGCAGAATTTTTTTTTTTATCAATAAAAAAAAATATCATTATTTCAGTCTTAAACAGGACTTTGGAAGCTCAGCCCAGTGTTCTACTGCCTGTCTCTGCCTCTGAGTCCATCAGTTGCTGGATGAAGGTTCTTTGGTGACATTTAAGATATTCATCAATCTGACTACAGGGCCTGTTTGGGCACCCTGTCTGTTGCTTAGGGTCTTAGCTGGCATCATTCTTTTGGATAACTTGTGTCAGGTTTCTTACTAGCCCCATAAAGGTTCCCTCAATCAAAATATCTTTTTCATTGCTCTCATCTCAAAATATCTCATTTCTTTTCCTCCATCTCGACTATCCTGTTCCCTCTAGTTCTCCTTCCCCTCCCCTTCGCCCCTCCTCTTCCACTGCCACCCTTCCTTCTCCCTGCACCAACATGCTCCAAATTTTGTCAGGCAATCTTGACTGCTTCACCTTTCCAGGTGTGTCTATATATGTTTTTCTTAGGGTTCACCTTGTTACTTAGCTTTTCAGGGGTAATGGACTATAGGCTCATTACCCTTTGTTTTACAGCTAGTATTCACTTATGAGTGAGTACATACCATGTTCATCAATATAAGTCTGGGTTACTTCACTCAGGATGGTTTTCTCTAATTCCATTCATTTGCATTAAAATGTCAATATGTCATTGATTTTACCGCTGAGTAGTACTTCATTGTGGAAATTACATTTTCTTTATCCATTCTTCAGTTGAGGATGGGTATCTAAGTTGTTTCTAGATTCTAGCTATTGCAAATAATGCCTCTATGAACATACTTGAACAGATGTCCTTGTAGTATGATTGAGCATCCTTTGCATGTATGTGCAAGAGTGGGTATCTGGGTTCGGAGGTAAGTTGATTCCCAATTTTCTGAGAAACTGTCATACTGATTTTTCAGAGTGGTTGTTCATATTGCATTCCCACCAGCACTGGATGAGTGTTCCCCTTACAATATATCCACTCCAGCTTAGGCTATCATTTTGTTTATTATCTTAGTCATTCTGATTGGTATAAGATTGTATCTCAGAGTCATTTTGATACACATTTGCCTGATAGCTAATGATGTTGAACATTCTTCTAGGTGATTTTCTGCCATTTGAGGTTCTCTGTTTAGTTCTTTATACCATTTTTAATTGGATTATTGGAAATTTTGATGGCTAATTTCTCGAATTCTTTATGTATTTTGGAGATCAGTTCTCTTTCTGATACGGAGTTGGTGAAGATCTGTGTCCTTTGCTTTATGGAAGCTTCTCAGTTTCAGGAGTTCCCATTTAATTATTGTTGCTCTCAGTGTCTATGCTACTGGTGTTATATTTAGGAAGTGGTCTTCTGTGCCACTGCACTGAAGGCTACTACCACTTTGACTTCTGTCAAGTTCAGTATGGTCAGATTTATGTTGAATCTTGTGTTTTCTGCATGGGGACAGACATTAATCTATTTACACTCTTCTACTTGTTGACATCCAGTTATTCCAGCACCATTTGTTGAAGATTCTTTCTTTTTTCATTGTGTAAATTTAGCTTCTTTGTCAAAAATCAGGTGTTCATAGGTGTGTGGATTAATATCCAGGTCTTTGGCTTCATTCCATTGGTCAACCTGTCTGTTTTTATGCCAGTATCAAGCTGTTTTCATTACTGTAGCTCTATAGTAAAGCTTGATGTCAGAAATAGTGTTGTCTCTGGAAAGTCCTTTATTTTATAGGATTGTTTTGGTTATTCTGGGGATTTTTTGTTGTTGATTTTTTTTAGATGTTGTTGTTGTTGTTGTTTTTTTTGTTTTGTTTTGTTTAAGGTAGGGTTTCTCTCTTTTTGTAACAGCCCTAGTTGTCTTGAAACTAGATCACTAGACCAGGCTGGGCTCAAACTCACAGATCTACTTGTCTCTACCTTCTGAGTGCTGGGATCTAGGCTTTAGGTACTACTGGAAATCTTTAAAAATCTAGTTTACAAAATTGTAATGAAAGAAAGAAAGGGATCAAAAGAGACCTCATAATCATTGTAGTATCAGCATGACCACACTCAGCTAGGATTCCAGCTGTAAAAGGGAAAACCATAAGAAGATTTGCATCTGAAACAATACAACAGAAACCTCTACATATGTGTTTCAAAGGAGTCAGGGTTTCTCTAAAAGAGGTCATTGAATTTGGAAATTCTATCCACATGGTTCTGACTTTAGAGGTATGAGAGATCATACCTCCATGGCTAAATCTACTGATGAAGGGAAATTCATGTCAGAGAGGACTTGGCATGAAGATCATGAGGGGTCATTGTGTAAACTGAAGCCTGGATTTTATTGGTGATCTTAAGATGCTAAACAATTTAGAGTCATGTTGTATGTGCCAAGGATTGCTACACAGAGGCAGTGGATCTAGCAAAATAGAAAGATGTACCTAGAAGGCAACAAAACTGAAGTGCAATGTCATCTAAGCACTTTGACATCTTTTTTTTTTTTTTTTTTTTTTTTGCTTTTTTGGATTTTTTTTTTTAAATTTATTTATTTATTAAGGATTTCTGCCTCGTCCCCACAACCGCTTCCCATTTCCCTCCCCCTCCCCCGATCAATTCCCCCTCCCTCATCTGCTCGAAGAGCAATCAGGGTTCCCTGACCTGTGGGAAGCCCAAGGACTGCCCACCTCTATCCAGGTCTCGTAAGGTGAGCATCCAAACTGCCTAGGCTCCCACAAAGCCAGTACGTGCAGTAGGATCAAAAACCCACTGCAATTGTTCTTGAATTCTCAGTATTCCTCATTGTCCGCTATGTTCAGCTAGTCCGGATTTATCCCATGTTTTTTCAGACCTAGGCCAGCTGGCCTTGGTGAGATCCCAATAGAACATCCCCATTGTCTTAGTGTGTGGGTGCACCCCTCGTGGTCCTGAGTTCCTTGCTCGTGCTCCGTCTCCTTCTGCTCCTGATTTGGACCTTGAGATTTCTGTCCGGTGCTCCCGTGTGGGTCTCTGTCTCTGTCTCCTTTCATCGCCTGATGAAGGTTAATATTCCTGAGGATGCCTATGTGTTTGTCTTTGGATTCACCTTCTTATTTAGCTTCTCTAGGAACATGAATTATAAGCTCAATGTCCTTTATTTATGGCTAGAAACCAAATATGAGTGAGTACATCCCATGTTCCTCTTTTTGGGTCTGGCTTACCTCACTCAGGATAGTGTTTTCTATTTCCATCCATTTGTATGCAAAATTCAAGAAGTCCTTGTTTTTTACTGCTGAGTAATACTCTAATATGTATATATTCCATACTTTCTTCATCCATTCTTCCGTTGAAGGGCATCTAGGTTGTTTCCAGGTAAGGTCATGCTCAACTTCCTTAGCAATCAGGGAAATGCAAATCAAGACAACTTTAAGATACCACCTTACACCTGTCAGAATGGCGAAAATAAAAAACACCAATGATAGCCTTTGCTGGAGAGGTTGTGGAGAAAGGGGTACACTCACCCATTGCTGGTGGGAATGCAAACTTGCGCAACCACTCTGGAAAGCAGTGTTTCGGTTTCTCAGGAAATTCGGGATCAACCTACCCCTGGATCCAGCAATACCACTCTTGGGAATATACCCAAGAGAGGCCCTATCATACAACAAAAGTATATGCTCAACTATGTTCATGGCAGCATTGTTTGTAATAGCCAGAACCTGGAAGCACTTTGACATCTTATGGAGCTAAGGGATTTAGAGTTTTCTCTATGTGATTTAGTCTAGTTTTGGTCTAGCAGTCCCTCAATATGCATTGATTCAGATTTTTTTGGAGTTCTAATTTATATTATATGCCACTTGGTGTTGGAAATATGTGATTTGCCTCTTGATTTTGCAGGGGTTACATTTAATAAATTGTCTTGGGTCTCAGAAGAGATTTTGGACTTTAGGCTTTTAGGTAGTGTTAAGAATGACAGATTATTGGACTTTTGAAGTTTTACTAAATACATTTTGCATGATGACATGGTTACAAACCTATAGATCCAGCAAGTGGAATGTGGTGATTTGAATGACCTTTATTGGCTTATATGTTTGAATAGGTGGTCCCTAGTTGGTGGAAATGTTTAAGATGTGTCACCTTGTTGAAGGTGGTGCGTCTGTTTAAAGGGAGTGTCACTGAGGGTAGGCTTTGAGGTTTCAAAACCCAGTGCCTTTCCCAGTTAGGTTTCCCATCCTCTCTGCCTCCTCCTTACAGATCAAAATATGAGTTCCCATCTATTCTTAACGTCATGCCTTTGCTCCAGCATTATGAATTGCAAACCTCTGAATCAATAACTCAGTTAGGTATTTTATCAGAAATAGATAGTAACTAATACAGACTCTATGTTAAAATTAATGCATTATTAGCACAGAAGAAAAGATACAATGGTAATTCATTTTCTTTTTGGCTCTCTTAAAACATTCAAGAGTAGAACAGGATCCAATAGTAACATCAGAGAGCAATGAAATGAAGCATAGAAAAGATAGCAGGAATGCTAAGCAGCATTTTTTTTTTCTGAATTTCCCATGTGTTCATTCAGAAACTACATTACTGGAGTAATACTTGAAGTAACTTTCACACTGGTGTTAATTATAAATTATGAATTCATCATCAAGTCATATGAGACCAGAACAGCCTTCAAAAATATACATGATAAATGTAGCTTCCTCATTGGAACAGTGGAAAGAAAAGTTCATTTTTCTAATTGTTGGAGGAAGTTGCTTGTTTGTTTTCTAGCTACCCAGATTCCTAAATAATCATACAGAAACCAAATTATTTAAATTACTGTTTGGCCCATTAGCTCTTACTTCTTATTGGCTAACTCTTGCATTTTAATTTAACACATTTCTAGTAATCTCTGTTTGCCACATGGCTATGGCTTACCCAGAAAAGTTCCCAGTGTCTGTCTCCAGCAACAGCTCCATGGCTTCTCCTTGACTCCACCCTTCTTTCTCCTAGCATTCCTTTCAGTTTTCTCCACATAGCTCTGTTCCCCTATAGCTCTGCTATAGGCCCAAATCAGTTCCTTTAATAACCAATGATATTCATAATTTACAGAGGTGAATCCATCATCTTCCCTTTTCTGTTTAAATAAAAATGAAGGTTTTAACTTTAACATAGTAAAATTACATATAACAGAGAAAGTATCATGCAATAATTAAGGTTACAATATTTATATCTACTTTATCTTTTAATATAACTCAAGAAAATTATAACTATAAGTTCTTCAACACCATCAAAGACTCCAGAATGATATAATATTACCTAAGTAAGCAGGAAGTACATTGTAAACAACTTCCAAAACTCTAGAATTGACAGAGACATCTTGCTACCTGGACTGTCACCCAAAGTTCTTCTATTGGGGCATCCATCTTCAGTCTATAGGGCCATAGTATCCAACAAACCTTTCCATGAAGCGGGAAATTGAAAGGACTATTTTGCCTCTATTAGCAGTTTGTCAGTCACTTTGTACTGTGTCCTACAGAATGTCTGGCAGACTCTTTCATGAAGTAGGAACCCTGCATGATGGTCTCAATTTTAGGCAAGTTCAGCAGTCATTTCTCTGTTTGCCCTGCATGTCCAGTTCATCAAGCAGTCCAGGCAAGAGAAGTTTCTTGCCCAAATGGCTAACCAACTCCATAAAGAGCCTCTTCAATGCCCATCTTGCTCTTGTCATTGATTGGTGCTGCCAGGAACAGATTATCTCAGTGTCATGAAAAGTCCCAAGTTCTTAAAACACTTTAAATGCCATATTCTGTAGTGATTGAAAGATTTGAAGAATCCTTCTCCATCTGAAATACATCTCTGTAGTTCTAAAAAATCTAACATGACTACAAACTTGACTATAATAGATGGCTATCAACTTATACATTACATTTTTAAATGAGCTACACAAACACAATACCTTAGTCAAGAGCAGAAATACATATACATATATAATAAAATTGATCTTAAATTTGTATCAATAAACCAAGATCCATACCAATGCAAAGGATCCATCTCTATAGCATATCTCCCTTTAAATGTAAACAACATTTGGGAAAATGGATGTAGTTCTCTCCATACTGCTTCCTCTTTTTTGTTGGCTGAAGTATTTTCTTTTGGTGGGTGTTCAAGGCAACATTTCAGGGATTCTTGGTCCGTTAAACCATGTAAGTCTGGAAGAAATCCACAGGTTCTCATTTTCTGTGGAAATAAAAGAAGAACTTCTTTTCCAAAGCAACATATCATTTGACTCAAATTTTAAATTTAAAAAATATTTCAAAGGTATTGGCTTAGCATATCAGTCCCCAGAATCAAATGTCATTCTGCAGTGAAAAGATTAAAAGATAATGCAAAAATACACATAATACATAATGTGCATTTTCCATCTTTACATGGTTTGTTTTTTACTCTATTACTTTTCCACTTGTTTAATATTTATTTTATTATCTTTCTCTATGACTCTCTGTACTCTGTCTCTTTAAAGAATTTGTTTTATTGTTTTTTAAAAAATAACCATTTACTTCTTTTTATATTATATTTATTGTCTCTGTACTCTTTTTCTTCTCTCTCCCAAGCCTGCGTACATTTATCCAACACTGTGATCCATTTAGAGGTCTTTTAAGTCTGAATCTGTCCTATTGGGTATCTGTAATTCTTTACTGTGTCAAAGAACTTTGAAAATGGTAAAGAGCTGCGTTGCAGCAGCTC
Source organism: Microtus oregoni (assembly GCF_018167655.1). Classification (NCBI taxonomy): domain Eukaryota; kingdom Metazoa; phylum Chordata; class Mammalia; order Rodentia; family Cricetidae; genus Microtus; species Microtus oregoni. The sequence goes on along the minus strand of NW_024543080.1, from coordinate 16,029,858 downwards.
TGGATGCTGGCTCTGCCTCTCTTCACTTTCAAAATGGTGAAGGTATCATTACTGACAGCATTGTGACCACCAGGGAGGAGCCGTGCTCAGCATTTTAACTCTGAGAATGAGCATGCAGCACACAAATCCTTTTAATCTGAGTAATAGTTACATATGCCGTGCAGAGCAATGCACGGCCTGGAAATATCTTGTGTGTGGTGGTAGGAATCTGACATATTCTCCTGCCTGTGCTCTCTTAGCAGTTCTGATCCCACTGCCTGCCCAGGCTGAGTTCACTGAGATGCAGGCATGGTCTCAGCTAGTTTCCCAAAAAAGCATACAATCACCTGAGCCCACAAACACATTCAAATGCTCCATAGCTGTACTCCAGAAAGAGCCAGAGTTCATGTTGGTAGCATGCCCCAGAAAGTCTGCATTTCAAAATTGCTGCTTTTTTTCCTGCTACTGCTGAATCAGGAAAACCTCTCTTAAAGAAGCTGTAGCATGCTGCCAGTAAAATGCTGGCTACCCAGAAGCAGTGCTTAACTCTGTTCTTTTGTGTCTAGAATTCCTTTCCAAGCTTTCTCAGGTTTTATGTGGATTTGTAGTCCACCACATTGGCACGCCAATATGTTGAAGAAGTCTGCTTGTTTGTTTTCCAGCTGCCCAGACTCCTAAAATAATCACACAAAAACCATATTATTTAACCCATTAGCTCTTACTACTTATTGGCGAACTCTTACATATTAATATAACCAATTTCTAGTGAGCTGTGGCTTACTGGACAAAGTTCCTAGTGTCTGTCTCAGGTAGCCCTATGGCTTCTCTTTGCCTCTGCCCTTCTTTCTCTCAGCATTCAATTTAGTTTCCCCGTGTATCTCTGCTCCCCTATAACTCTGCTATAGGCCCAAAGCAGTTCCTTTATTAACCAATGATATTCATAATATACAGAGCAGAATACCACAGTACCTAATAGTAAATTATTTCTGGTACAAAGGGTCTGAAGGTTAAATAAAATGTCAAAAACAACAGTAATAAAAAAATCACTTGTGAATTTATTCAAATAATGAACTTGTGAACTTAAAGATGACTGATGTAGGAAGTCTTTCTGTATATCTGTTGCTTTTATTATTTAATAAATAAGGAAGCCTCTTTGGTTTGTGATAGGGCAGAATAAAGCCAGGTGGGAAAACAAAACTGAATGCTGGGGAAAAAAGTAGGCTGAGTCAGGAGAAGCAATGGAGTCACTGCATGAGACAAAGGTTCATACCTGACAATGATGAGACTGCTCTGTTTTTTTTTTTTTCATCAATGTTTCTAAAAGGCCGATTAACTATAGGCTTAGTCAACCAGATTATGATCTAATTGGAGGCAAAATCATGTAGTAGTTAAGATACTATAGAAAGAGTTAGGTTATTGGTTCTGTGCAAATTGAAGGGATAGTACACCTTACTCCTCTCATTTTTATGTTAGTCCTAGTCCCTGAATCCTACATATACCTGCTCCACCATGAATTTAGGGGAATGGTGTGCAATGCCTCCCTAGACTCAAAGTAATGGGTCTAAGTTACTGGATAAAAATCATGAAACCATTAGTCAAAATCATTCTCTTCTAAGTTGTTTATCTCAGGTATATTTTATCAAAAATATGTCTATCTACTACAGAAATGTCAGGAAATTGCTTAAACGTGATCATAGACAGAAGAAAAAAAAGGAAAGAGACCATTGAATAAAATTCTGTTACTTGGTAAAGCGTATGCATAGTAGTTAGAGTCAATTTAATTCAAAATGTCTGAGAAACATGAGACTATCCATCCCTACCTATGCATTGTAATTTTAAACTAACCCTAGAATACATTTTACAAGAACTTACAAATAAGAGAATCACTATTACTGCAAAGATAGAACTGAAGTACTTTAAATTGCAGAGGTTCAAGGAATAAAATATGTGTAAAAGACAAATGCAAAATAGTGCTTTCAACACTGCCCTCTGAAGAAAGGCCAGTGTTACTGAAATAAATCTCTAAATTTAAAACATATTTTTAGCATTCAGAAAATTATGTGTGATTAGAATAAAAAAAGAAATCTCAAGGGGACAAAACCTGGAGTAAAATGTGGACATTTTAACAATTATCAGAGGAGACAAAAGGACCCCATCCTAAGAACATTTTCTCTGAAGTAATTTTTAGGCTGTTGGATATCAAAAGAGGCCAGGTTTATTCTCTCTAAAGCAAGGCTTCCAAATCCTGCTTTAAAAACTGTCCCAATATGGAAATAATTCTTTGTATTTTATAGCTTTATGAAGGCTTTCATCTAAGAATCTCAAAGAGGAAATGAAGTGAGTGCAGTGATTGAATTTTTGAATATTAATGACTTCAAGAAAAATGGAAGCAATTAACAAGAAATGGAAGTCTACTATAATGAAAGCCACTTTTTAATGCTATACATAAGGTTAGTTGGATAGTTACAGAAAAATGATAGCTGATAGCAATTACTCTGTATCTGAGTTTCCTTCTATGCAGCTTAATTATGCTACATGAGTAGGGAAGAGACTGTACAGAGAAATGCAAGAGTTTTGTACTAACAGGAACTTGTCTCTCTTATTCTTATTGAATACCTCTATTTATGAAGTGTTTAAATATTATAATTCATAACCACTGTGTTCAAGAATGTTTACAACCCAAGGCCTCTAAAAAAAAAGAATGGGCATTGAAACACTGCAATATTCCTTCTGGTCAAGGCCACAGTGGGACAATAACACAGTGCGTTGTAGGATGTGATTTACTGGCAATGATAGCCTCATCCAAATCTCTATGATGGCCATATATCTAAAGCAGTTTCTTAGAAAACCATCTTTCTTTATTGAATCAATCATTGACAAGTTGAATCAACAATGCTTTCTGAAGAGTTTCTTTGTTGAAATGGTAAAATCAGCAGCATCATGGGGTCTTAGGTTAAGCATTTTCCTTGGATGACAGCCGTGAAAAAGAGAAAGAATGGAACAAGTAAACGAAGAGGGAAATTATAGCCTTGTCGTGAACACCACTGTACCTTAACTTTAACAAAACGTTATTCCAAAACACATATTGTGATACAAATTATTTTACCTATATGTTCATAGTATTATTAAGTATTGAATTTAAAACAATGCCCTTGTAACTTTAATGGCTTTCTTAAAGTTATTCTTTGCTATAGTATATTATTGATCACATGTACGTGTTAAAAGGAAAACAAAAGCATCTTCTGCAACTCCAAGGAGAAATTTTGTGCACAAGTCTTTAGAACTGAATTGCATATTTGAATTTAGGAGAAAAACTTCACATGAATTATTAAACCCTTAAAGTTTCTCCAGAGACTTTCAAGGTTATGTGTCCTCAAATTGAACATCTTATTTTTCTCTTTCATTCAGTAAACTCTCCCATCTTTATGAAAGGCAAAGTTTTCTGACAGGCAGAAAAATATTATTTAGGACAGCAGAAGGAAGGGACAGATAAATGCTCCTTTATGCATACACATTTGAATGCAAATTTATGGCAAGGTTTTAATTATGTCATCTATATAATTTTTATATGCACTTGTAGATTTTAAATATTAATTTTAATGATCTTCCAACTTAGAGTACATTCTCAATAAATGATTAGGAAATGCCAGAAGTCAGGATATAGTGTATGAAAGAAGAATAAATGTTTTAAAAATAAAGAAATCTAACTGTAGTATTTTTTTTACCTTGTAGAAATATATCTTCATTTGAAAAAATGATAAATTTTATCAGTGACCTGCAAGGTCAAGCCCAAGCATGATTTAGGAATGGCCCCATGACAAATTTTAACAGTAGTTTATATTATATAATTAATTATCATTTCTTTGATTAGGATTTTGAGAAATACTAATGGTTGATATTTCCACTGTAGTGAGCTATGGTGATTTCTTCTTTGTTCAAATAAAGCTTGACTGAATATCAGAGAATGGAGATAGCCACTAGCTAACCATAGAGGTCTGGAGTTCTGTACAGATAGACAGGGAGTGATATGGCTGGGCAAAGAGAGGAAGTGATAAGTCAAGAGTAGACAGCAACCCAGTCTCTTTTCGGCTGGGAAGTTGAATATGTAAAGTGGCTGAGGTTTTGCTTCTTTGTCTCTCTGATCTCTCAGCATTTTCCCCTATGTCTGACTCCGACTTTTATTTTTAAGATCTATTACAATTTATGCTACAGTTTCCTGGGATTCTGATAGCTTGCTATTTATAAACTTTTAATGTGATATTCTCTAAATTCTTTATTATACACTTCCACAAAATATGAACATTCATTTGACATTAAACTTATAATAAACTATTCATTAGGGTTGAAGATATGGCTCAGCTGTTCTTTCAGAATACCCAGGTTCAATTCCCAGGAACCATGAGGCACTTCAAAACTGTCTGTAAGTTCAGTTCCATGGGTTCCAACACCACAGAAATACATGAAGGTGAAATACCAATGAACCCAAAATTAAAATAAAGAAAAGGAGAAGAAAAAACACATGCATTATATTTTAAACAGCTTCTTTACATGTACTCAAAAGTACTAGGTGCTGCTTTTTTAAATGCTACATTTAAAATATATGATTACATCCTCCAGAAAAACAATGGTGGATTCTAATTTAAATTCCAGTAGCTTGGATATAAAATTTGTGAAGTCTTAAGACTTCAGACTAGCAATGAAGTTGCTGACTAAATTCTGCTGCTTTGTATTGTAAAATACTCATCACTGCTACAGAAAAAAAAAAACAAAAACTAAAGCTAACATAGCAAAATATATGGCCATTGCAAAATTCCTGAGTATATCTAGGAAAAGAATGATGGTTGAAACATTTTATTTTAATTTCAATGTATTAAATGAAAGCATGGAAACATATTCCCCCTAAGGCTTGAAACAGTATTGCCTGTATTATTTCAGCTCCCATAAGGTTTATTCCTTGAATAACTTTTACATGTAAGCAGAACCATCTTTAAACAATTTACTTTAAATATGTTTTATATACGTCGCAGGAACAAAATGAGAAAAAAGAAGAGTTTTCAATACTTGAAATCAGAATTTCATACATAAAATTATTTTTTGGTGTAACTTGTGTCTACAAAGTACAATTTGAGTTTATAATTTGGTAGTTCTCTCATCCATTAAAATAAAAGATGATAATAATTAACAGGCCAGCCCAGCAGCACACCATTTTTATGCCTGAATCAGAATTGTATAACTGTATCACAAAATCAAAACAACAACAAACCAAAAAAAAATATTCCCAATAAACCAGGAGCTGTAAGACTGGCATGTTATAAACAAACAAAGAAAGATCTACCCAGGCACACAAGAGAACAGTTTGAATCCACTAGAGATATTAGAATTATATCCTTGTAATATCACATTAGATGAAAGTACCTATGTTGTTTTATTTTATACATCAAACTAACCAAGTCATTGACTGCTTAGTTGGTCAAATATTTTCTAGGATTATACTTGAGAAAGACTTTGGATGGGATTAATAAAATTAATAGAATGAAAATGTTATGGGATAAGCTCATCTAATAAGTGGAAGGAATTATCAGAATGAAATGCTAATCTTTCCATCTGCGAGAAAAAAAACTCCTGTTTCTGTGCTTTCTACTATTGACAAGAGATTTTGCTCTCGTTATTCACTTTATCTCTGTTACTGTTGCTTTCTCCCTATAGACTTGAACTAAGGCATCTACCTTGGTTATTACTTGAACCTGCCTACCTAATGGGTCACCTGTCAGTTTGATGTTTCAGTTCTCAGGTTTTGGATTTAACCTGTGTCAGCCTTGGTTTTTCTGGATGTCTTGATTGCTGACTGAATAATTAGGAATTTATTCCATTATATATATAATATAATTACATACATAATATAATTATATATAATGTATACATGTAACGTACCATATATTATATAATGAAATAAATTCTTCATTATGGAATTCCTAATTATGGAATTATTCCTAATAAATTTATAATTATTTCCATAATTACATATATAAGTATATTATATTCACTTCCCTATTGTTGTGATAAGACATCACAATAAAGGCAAGTAATAGGAGATTTCAGTTTATTTGGGATTTATAGTTTCAGAGCATTGGAGTCCATGAACTACATGCAAGGGTTATGCAGCAGGCATGGTGCTGGTGCAATAGCAGAGAGATACATCTTGAGACATCATCATAAGACAGGGAAAGTTAACAGGTGATATCATAGGCTCTTGCAGCCTCAAAGCCTGGCACCAGTAACACACATCCTCCATCAGTACTTCACCTCTTACTCCTTTCCAAACAGTTCTGACAACTAGAGAGCAAATATTCAAACTTATACACCTAATGGGATTGTTCTCAAACCACCACACTATTTGTGTGCCTATATGATAGCTCCTATTTGCTTTAAAAAAACATCACTGATAGTGGATTCTATTCCTTGCTTACTACATCAGGAGAAGTTTATTCCTCATGAAATTGATGGCCTTGTTCTTGGTGTCAATGAAGACCACAATAGTAAGCTTGACTTCTGCTATCTCAGAGTTGTAGCTGTCTCTCATACTTTGAAGTCCTAGAGAAGATGTATCTGAGGATGAAAGCTTTCAGTTCAACAAATGAATGAGAACACTTCTAAATGTGAATGGAGTCCTTTGAATAATAATAGAAGTATTTATAGTTCTTCCAGTAAGGGAATGTCTTTAACCCGGTGAAGAGAGATGTTACACATAACTGCTGAACGATCACTCTCTCAGGTACCTCATGTACATCTTGAGCTCTCTATATAAATCTGGCATCAGGCAGGAAGTGCTCCTCTTAATTTCTTTGGACATGTTTTAAAAAAAGAGAAAATATCAGACAGAGTCAGACAGAGGTAGTGATAAATATGTCATCCATTCCAGATAAAGGAATGATTCATCCAATATACTCACCAAACACGTAGCAGGCTTCTATTTTGAGGTCTCATATCACAATATGGAGACTTATTATTGGTTTTGAATGCTTGGCTTTAATTTAGGCTTGTTTCTGGCTTGCTTTTTAAACTTTGATTTAAATTAACCTGTGTCTCGTCATCTACATTTTGTCTCAGGACTTTTTAAACTTTTCTTTCTGTATGTCTTACATTCACTGCTTCTTGTGTCTGACTTCTAGCCCGGGGTATGTCTTTCTCTTTCATCCTCATTTTCTCCTCCTTCTCTCTCATTATTTTAGAGTCTAGATTCTCCTCCTATTTATTCTCTCTGACTGCCAGCACTGTCTATCCTTGTCCTGCCTAGCTGTTAGCTCTTTATTAAACCAATCAAGTGCCTTAGGCAGGCAAATGCAGCACAGCTTAATATAATTATACAAATGCAGTACAAAGATGTAACACAGCTTTACACAGTAAGGTAATACTTCACAGCATAAGGAAATGTACCACATATTTACATAGGTGAATATTCCACGACTAATTTGATTTCATTTGCAACTGTTAAAAAGATAAAATAGTGTCTGTTATAACTTGTAGTCTTATTCATGCTGAAACTTTCAATGCAGTAATAAACTATTAAATTACAATAACAAGGAAATATAATGTGCTTTAAAATAATATGTTTATCAAACAATGACTACTTTCTCCTGCCTGACATGGAGAATTTTCATATACCTAATCAAAATTCCAATGGTTTACTCAATAGGTACAGATAATATCATTCTAATTTGGTTCCGAACACCCAGAGCAAAACACCTGTAACTCTAGGTTCATAAGATCCTACCCCCTCATTTTTCCTCCTTCAGTATCTGCTCTCACATTTGCACATTTGCAAATAATTAAAAAGAAAATAAAACGTTACTCATCTTCTCCCTCCTTCCACTCCTCATTGGGACCTTGGGAGCTCAGTCCAGTGCTCCAGTGTGGGTCTCTGTCTCTATCTCCATCCATCACCAGATGAAGGTTCTATGGTGATATGCAAGATATTCGTCAGTATTGCTATAGGATAGGGTCGTTTCAGGTTCCCTATCCTCATCTGCCCAAGGAACTAACTGGGGACATCGCCTTGGGCTCCTGGGAGCCACACTAGCTTCAAGTCTCTTGCCAGCCCTAAGGTGGCTCCCTAACTAAGAATTGTGCTTCCGTGCTCACCTATACAGCCTTCCTTTATCCCAATCATCCTGTTTCCCCAAGTTCCCCCCATCCTCCCCTTCTCACTTTTCTCTCCCCATCTCCCCTTACCCCCAACCCACCCCACCCCCAAGATCCCACTTTCCTCCCCGGCAATTTTGTCTACTTCCCATAGACAAGAGGGTAACTATATGTTTTTCCATGGGTTCACCTTCTTATTTAGCTTCTTTAGGTTCACCTATTGTAGACTCCATGGTCCTTATTTATGGCTAGAAACCAATTATGAGTGAGTACATCCCATATTCTTCTTTTTGGGTCTGGGTTACCTCACTCAGGATAGTGTTTTCTATTTCCATCCATTTGCATGCAAAATTTAAGAAGTCATTGTTTTTTACCGCAGCGTAGTACTCTACTGTGTATATATTCCACACTTTCTTCATCCATTCTTCCATTGAAGGACATCTAGATTGTTTCCAGGATATGGCTATTACAAATAATACTGCTTTGAGTTTTTTTTACGTACGTGGGTGCCTTGAGTTGCTAAAACTCAAGGCAGCCATCAAACCGCACACACTAATAGTAGGAGACTTCAACACTCCTCTCTCACCAATGGACAGGTCAATCAGACAGAAACCTAACAGAGAAATTAGAGAATTAATGGAGGTAATGAAGCAAATGGACTTAACAGACATCTATAGATTATTCCACCCAAAGAGGAAAGAATATACCTTCTTCTCTGCAGCTCATGGAACCTTCTCGAAAATTGACCACATACTTGGTAACAAAGCGAACTTACACAGTTACAAAAAAATATTAGTAACCACCTGTGTCTTATCAGATCACCATGGATTAAAGTTAGAATTCAACAACAATGCTACCCCCAGAAAGCCTACAAACTCATGGAAACTGAACAGTCATCTACTGAACCATACCTGGATTAAGGAAGAAATAAAGAAAGAAATTAAAGTCTTCCTTGAATTCAATGAAAATAAAGAAACAACATACTCGAACTTATGGGACACTATGAAAGCAGTCCTGAGAGGAAAGTTCATAGCACTAAGTGCCCACCTAAAGAAAACAGAGAAAGCACATATTGGAGACTTAACAGCCCACTTGAAAGCTCTAGAAAAAACAGAAGCAGACTCACCTAGGAGGAGTAGAAGACTGGAAATAATCAAATTGAGGGCTGAAATCAACAAAATAGAAACACAGAAAACAATCCAAAGAATCAATGAAACAAAAAGCTGGTTCCTGGAGAAAATCAACAAGATAGATAAACCCCTATCCAAACTAATCAAACGAAAGAGAGAGAACACGCAAATTAATAATATCAGAAATGAAAAGGGGGACATAACCACAGACACAGAGGAAATTCAGAGAGTCATTAGATCTTACTACAAAAGCCTATATGCCACAAAACTGGAAAATGTAAAAGAAATGGATGCTTTTTTAGATAAATACCATTTACCAAAACTAAACCAGGACCAGGTGAACAATCTAAGCAGACCTGTAAGTCGCGAAGAATTAGAAGCTGTTATCAAAAACCTCCCTACCAAAAAAAGCCCAGGACCAGATGGTTTCAATGCAGAATTCTACCAGAACTTCCAAGAAGACCTAATACCTATACTCCTTAATGTATTCCACAATATAGAATCAGAAGGGTCATTACCAAATTCCTTTTATGAAGCCACAATTACTCTGATACCAAAACCACTCAAAGACTCAACCAGGAAAGAGAACTACAGGCCAATCTCACTCATGAATATCGACGCAAAAATCCTCAACAAAATACTGGCAAATCGAATCCAAGAACACATCCGAAAAATTATCCATTATGATCAAGTAGGCTTCATTCCTCAGATGCAGGGCTGGTTCAACATACGAAAATCTATCAATGTAATCCAGCATATAAATAAACTGAAAGAAAAAAAACCATATGATCATTTCATTAGATGCTGAAAAAGCATTTGCCAAAATTCAACATCCATTTATGTTAAAAGTCTTGGAGAGATTAGGGATACAAGGGTCATACCTAAATATAATAAAAGCTATATACAGCAAGCCGACAGCTAACATCAAATTAAACAGAGAGAAACTCAAAGCCATCCCGCTTAACTCAGGAACACGGCAAGGCTGTCCACTCTCACCATACCTCTTCAATATAGTGCTTGAAGTTCTAGAAATAGCAATAAGACAACATAATGGGATCAAGGGGATTCGAATTGAAAGGAAGAAGTTAAACTTTCGTTATTTGCAGATGATATGATAGTGTACATAAGCGACCCCCAAAACTCCACCAAAGAACTTATACAGCTGATAAACAGCTTTAGTAATGTGGCAGGATACAAGATCAACTCCAAAAAATCAGTTGCCCTCTTATACACAAAGGATAGGGAAGCAGAGAGGGAAATCAGAGAAGCTTCACCATTCACGATAGCCAAAAACAGCATAAAATATCTGGGGGTAAATCTAACCAAGGAAGTGAAAGATCTATTTGACAAGAACTTTAAGGCATTGAAGAAAGAAATTGAAGAGGATACCAAAAAATGGATGGACCTCCCTTGTTCTTGGATTGGGAGGATCAACATAGTAAAAATGGCAATTCTACCAAAGGCAATTTATAGATTCAATGCAATCCCCATCAAGATCCCATCAAAATTCTTCACAGATCTGGAGAAGACAATAATCAACTTTATATGGAAAAACAAAAAACCCAGGATAGCCAAAACAATCCTATACAATAAAGGATCTTCTGGAGGCATTACCATCCCTGACTTCAAACTCTATTACAGAGCTACAGTAATGAAAACAGTGTGGTACTGGCATAAAAACAGAGAAGTCGACCAATGGAATCATATAGAAGACCCGGATTTTATCCCACAAACCTATGAACACCTCATTTTCGATAAAGGAGCTAAAAGTATGCAATGGAAGAAAGAAAGCATCTTGAACAAATGGTGCTGGCACAACTGGATGTCAACCTGTAGAAGAATGAAAATAGAACCATATCTCTCACCGTGCACAAAACTCAAGTCCAAATGGATTAAAGACCTCAATATCAGTCCGAACACACTGAACCTGAGAGAAGAGAAAGTGGGAAATACCCTACAACAGATGGGCACAGGAGATCGCTTCCTATGTATAACCCCAGAAGCACAGACATTAAGGGCAACATTGAACAAATGGGACCTACTTAAACTGAGAAGCTTCTGTAAAGCAAAGGACACTGTCACTAAGACACAAAGGCAACATACAGACTGGGAGAAGATCTTCACCAACCCCGTAACAGACAAAGGTCTGATCTCCAAAATATATAGAGAACTCAAGAAACTAGACTTTAAAATGCTAATTAACCCAATTAAAAAATGGGGCACTGAACTGAACAGAGAATTCTCAACAGAAGAAGTTCAAATGGCCAAAAGACACTTAAGGTCGTGCTCAACTTCCTTAGCAATCAGGGAAATGCAAATCAAAACAACTTTGAGATATCATCTTATACCTGTCAGAATGGCTAAACTCAAAAACACCAAGGATAACCTTTGCTGGAGAGGCTGTGGAAGAATGAGTACCCTCATCCATTGCTGGTGGGAATGCAATCTTGTGCAACCACTGTGGAAGTCAGTGTTTCAGTTTCTCAGGAAATTCGGGATCAACTTACCCCTGGACCCAGCAATACCACTCTTGGGAATATACCCAAGAGATGCTCTATCAAATGACAAAAGCATTTGTTCAACTATGTTCATAGCAGTATTACTTGTAATAGCCAGAACCTGGAAACAACCTAGATGTCCTTCAATGGAAGAATGGATGAAGAAAGTATGGAATATATACACGCTAGAGTACTACGCTGCGGTAAAAAACAATGACTTCTCGAATTTTGCATGCAAATGGATGGAAATAGAAAACACTATCCTGAGTGAGGTGTCCCAGACCCAAAAAGAAGAATATGGGATGTACTCACTCATAATTGGTTTCTAGCCATAAATAAGGACCACGGAGTCTACAATAGGTGAACCTAAAGAAGCTAAGGAAGAAGGTGAACCGAAGGAAAAACATATAGTTGTCCTCTTCGCTAAGGGAAGTAGACCAAATTTCCGGGGAGAAAATGGGATCTTGTGGGGGGGTGGGATGGGGGAAAGGGGAGATGGGGAGAGAAAAGGTAGAAGGGAAGGAGGGGGGACCTGGGAAACGGGAGAATTGGGATAAAGGAAAGGTGGATAGGGGAGCACGGAACCACAATTCTTAGTTAAGGGAGCCACTTTAGGGTGGGCAAGCGACTTGACCCTAGAGGGGCTCCCTAGTGCCCAAGATGAGGTTCCCAGTTAGTTCCTTGGGCAGCTGAGGATTGGGAACCTGAAATGACCCTATCCTAGAGCAATACTGACGAATATCTTGCATATCATCATAGAATCTTCATCTGGTGATGGATAGAGATCGAGACAGTGACCCACACAAGAGCACTGGACTGAGCTCCCAAGGTCCCAAGGAGGAGCAGAAGGAGGGAGAACATGAGCAAAGAATTCGGGACCACGAGGCGTGCATCCACCCACTGAGACAGAGGAGCTGATCTACTGGGAGCTCACCAAGGCCAGCTGGACTGTGACCGAAAAAGCATGGGATAAAACCGGACTCTCTGAACATGGCGAACAATGAGGGCTGATGAGACACCAAGGACAATGGCAGGTGGTTTTGATCCTACTTAATGTGCTGGCTTTGTGGGAGCCTAGCCAGTTTGGATGTTCACCTTCCTAGATATGGACGGAGAGGACCTAGGACTTAACACAGGGCAGGGAACCCGGACTGCTCTGTGGACTGGAGAGGGAGGGGGAGAGGAGGGGGGGGAGGGGGAGAAGGGTGGGAGGAGGGGAAGGGAAATGGGAGGCTGGGAGGAGGTGGAAACTTGTTTTTTTTTTCTTCTTTTTGCAATAAAAAAAAAAGAAAAAAAACAAATAATACTGCTATGAATATAGTTGAACAAATGCTTTTGTCATATGATCGGGCATCTCTTGGATATATTCCCAAGAGTGGTATGACTGGGTCCAGAAGATGAGCAAGGAAGTCAGGACCACGAGGGGTGCACCCACCCATTGAGACAGTGGGGCTGATTTATTGGGAGCTCACCAAGTCCAGCTGGACTGGGACTGAAAAAGCATGGGATAAAACCGGACTCTGAACATGGCGAACAATGAGGGATGATGAGAAGCCAAGGACAATGGCACGGGGTTTTGATCCTACTTCATGTTCTGGCTTGGTGGGAGCCTAGCCAGTTTGGATGTTCACCTTCCTAGATATGGACAGAGGGGGGATCACCTAGGACTTACCACAGGGCAGGGAACCCTGACTGCTCTTTGGACTGGAGAGGGAGGGGGAGAGGAGTGGGGGGGAGGGGGAGAACGGTGGGAGGAGGGGGAGGGAAATGGGAGGCTGGGAGGAGGGGTAAACTTATTTTCTTCCTTTTCTCAATAATAAATAAATAAATAAATAAAACTTTAAAAAAAATTAAAGAATGATTCATCATGTATCTGGAGAGAATCTCTATGTTCTGCATTAACCCCTCATGTATTAATGGTTTTAAAAATCCCTATGTGTTTTTCCTTTCCATTTTTATTTTTATATTTATTTATTTATTTTGAGAAAAGGTTTCTCTGTGGCTTTCATGCCTTTCCTGGAACTAGTTCTTGTAGACCAGGTTGGCATCAAACTCACAGGCCTGCCTCTACTTCTCAAATACTGGGATTAAAGGTGTGTGCCACCATCACCTGGATCCTTCCCTTTTTTACTTAGGTAGCTGAGTAATCAAAGATTTTGTGACTTTCAGTGATTTTTGCATCCCCCCCCTTTTTTTTACCATATCCATAATAATGTTTTAATGAATGATATTTCCTCGTGTGCTGTGGTTAGCAGGGCTCAGTGCAAACAAAACCTGCTTCCAAATGACGTTACTATGCTTTTCCACAAATACACATAGTGACTTGTCAAAATTTTCTTCTTGGATCCCTCTTATCCATTTAATTGTTTTATTCCCACTACCTTAGATCTCCATTACCCCTCTTGAAAGCCTGAAACAAATCTGTCTTTAGATCACATATTGAGGTATGAGCCTTTTCTCTCTGGACTTCTCCTGTATTGTGAAACTGTTTCTTTGAGTTATCCTCCATGGAACATTTTAGAGTGAATGAAAAGTCTGGACAGAGTGAAATGGAAAAGGTAGCAACTGACAATGTGATGTGCCGTGCACACGCTGGGGCATCTGAGGAACGCTGACAGCCGACTGAAAGGCAGTCCAGTAAGTTACCTCACCAAGGAAATCCTGGCAATTGAGTCATGTGTTTTCTCATCATTATTGGAAATTGAATAGCATGTTCTAATGGAGTATGATCAACCTGCTGTTCCACACTGGCCCTCAGTAGCTGTGAGCAAAATAATTCACTTCTCTGAGGACATTTCTGGTGGTGAAAGTCCTAGATATGTGTTGTTTTTATTGGTTAATGAATAAGGAAGCTTTGGGGGCTTATGACAAAGCAGAATTGAGTTGGGTGGGAAAACTAAACTGAATGATGGGAGAAAGAAGACAGAGTCAGAGAGAAGCCATGGAACCACTCGCAAGAGACAGATGCTGAACACCGGATGGAACTTTACCAGTAGTCCACATGGCGATACACAGATTAATAAAATGGGTTAATTTAAGACAGAAGAGCTAACTAGCAATATGCCTAAGTGATGGGCCAAGCAGTGTTTTAATTAATTCAGATTTCTGTGTGATTATTTCAGAAGTATGGGCAGCCAGGAAACAAATGAGCCGCCTCTAAAATCACCGTTGTGAGTGGATTAGGGCTGGAGAAAGATACTTCTGAATTTCCTTCCAGAAACGTTTTCTACATTTCTGGTAAGAAGCGCCACAGGATTTCAAATGTTTTCAACATCACAGCCCATAGTAGGGAATAGGTGTGATTTAAGGAATAAGAAGCAAAAGTAACACACAAGGCCAATGATACTGAATGGCACAGGGAGTGTTTTCAGCAAGATTGAATCAAGTGTCACTTACATAGGAAAGTCACTAAGGTGACAATTAAGGGTAAAAGTTGAGAAGCTGTAGCTAGCATGCTACAAGGAGAGATTGATGTTGAATGTAGATACCTTGTGTACCCCACACATCATCTTGTCATTTGTGGATACTTTTATTTTGAACTCAGCAAAAATATTAAAGGAAAATAATTTTGTTATTACATTTTTGTATCATTACTTTCTGGGCAAAAATGACCCATGAAATTTAAATAAAAATTTTCAGGTTTCTTTTAAATATTATACTTTTAATTTATCGTTGTTGTTATTATTATATGCATATTAGGATTCTTTTGTTGAAAGTAACTTAGGTACCCTTGAAGACACATATAACAGGTCAGAAGCCTGATGCAGTAAATGATGAAGCTGATATTGAATTATTGTTTTTCTTTATAAGTATTTATATAAACAGAAAGAACAACAACAATAAAAATCAACAAGCATAATATCATAGAAGCAAACCATGAAAAAATTTTAGGAATAATATATGACCAAAATAAACTGAAGAAAAATAAATAAATGAAATTTAAACCTCTTAACAGAAAGATAGAGAGATAGAAAGAGAGAATATATATTTGTTTGGTATACAGAGACAAAAGGATGTCAGAAATCTTGGAGTTGAATTTACAGGGGTTTGTGAATGGCTAGACAAGGGTGCTAGAATCCAAAATCCAGCTCTCTGCAGTGACCTACTCAGTCACTGGGCCACTTCTTCCAGCTCCTAATTCACCATTTTTGCTCCTGGAGTCAATCAATGGTCAGTTACTAAAAAAAAAAAAAAAAAAAAAAAAAAAAAAAAAAAAAAAAAAAAAGGTTGAAAGAAGAATATCTCTAAGTACACCATCACAGTGCACTAGCTAGTTTAACAAGGAGGTGATGGTGGAGATTAAATATCTTTCATTCCAACCTTCTTGAGACCATGTTTTATCTAATAAAAGAAAGACAAATTCAACTTTAGAAAAGTGGTTATTTCCAAGTTAGGTGTTAAGAACTGCACACATTGTATTTCAAAACACTTCTGCACATTTCTGCTACTCTATTGACAGAAAAATGTGAAAGTCCAGAAGAATCTACATTCTTCTATTTGACTCATTATCATCACTGAGACACAAGTATGTGTTTTATCAGTAAAATTCTGATATATCTGAAGCTTCAAGAATAATATTCATCACACTTATTAATTTTGAAACTGTAAATGTTAAAATGAAAAATGAGAAGTATCATTGAAAAATTTTGATTTATAAAACTCTGCATTATGTAAATCAAAGATAACCTGGAAAGGTGGCAATAAATAAAATTGTGAATTTAAAATTGTTAAATGATTGTGATATGGTCAATCAGCATACTTCAGAGATAAGAACTTCTTATAATTAAGTCAGGAAAAAATGATAAGAAGGTATTTATATTAGCAGGTGTTATCTTTAGGCTGAAGAATAATTCAATGTAAATTTTCTAATTCTTGTCACTCACTGTTTACTTGAGACTAACTTCATAAGCAATATCAAAATGTATCTTTAGGTCTTATTGAGATTTTGTAAGTGGAAAGACTAATGCACAAATACTTCTACTGAAAAGAAAGGAATTAATTAATGTACTAATTGCCAATTAATCTCCTCTTCCAAAGTTTAAATAGCTTGCAATTCATCCCAAGTGTTTAAATTATTTTCTGAGTAAATTTCCATATACATATTAATGTTGTGGCTATGAAAAAAATGGATGAAATAAGAAAAGTTCCCATTAGTTTCTTTCTAGATAAGAGTATTTGAGTTAAGATTAAAATAACTCTATCATGAAATGTAAACATAGCCAAACTATGTTTAATTAGCAACAGAAAGGAAAAAAAAGGCTTGGAAATAAGAATATTATTTTCTGCTACATTTATTTCAATTTGTGTATTTTAAGTCAACAGAGATATTTGAGTTTAGAAAATCTGATTATTATTGACAAAGAATACTTTCTTTCTCTTTTATTGTTCATTTTACATCCTAACCGTAGTTTGTCCTCCCTCCCCTGCTTTCACTACCCCCATCATCCAGCATCCCCCTTCTGACAAAGACCAGCCTTGAAGAAATTTTTATATTCCAGAGTAGGAGTATGAGGATTAGAATTATTTAGAAAAAGGAACAGAGTTATGATAGAAATAAAAGACAGAAATACAGACAGCATCAGGATGGAAATTCAGTGAATACTGACTCCATCAGCATTTATTTTCCACATGCTTATATAATTCACTCCAAAGGTGGAGGGGGAAGGCAACAAGCATCATTAACATAATATAAGGAATAGACTTGAATTCTCTGACCTTTGCTCCAGGTGGAGCAGATCCACCTCTATACCCAAAACACTAATTAACCACAACAAGGTCAGAATCTCTTGTTTGTAGCCACATCTGTTGCTTGCTAACAACTTTGAAAGAGAAAAAAAAAAGCTCAAACTGTCTGACCTCCAGTCAAGGTGGAACAGGCTCACATCTGTGGGCACCCATACCTGTCCTCTCCTCAGAGTGGGTAAAGACTCTTTGGGGGGAATCAATGACGCCTGGCATATGGAGTTAAAGCAGGACCAAACCCCTCCCCAATGCATCAAAGCTGAGCAAGGTATCCCACCATAGCAAATGGGCTCTAAAATGTCAGCTCATGCACCGTGCATAAATCCTCACCCCACTGCTAGGGTTTCCACAAATAAACCAAGCCATACACCTGTCATTCACATTCAGAGGAATCTTGTCCGGTCTTTGCAGGCTCCCCAGATGTCAGTCTATTAATCAAGAGTCCATGGCTACCATTAATTTTGGTTAGCCATTTTTTGTGTCTCTTCCAATCATGAGCTTGACTCCTCCTTCCTCTTCAACTGTACTCCAAGAGCACAACCCAGAGCTTGGTTATTGATCTCTGCATATGATTCCATCATTTACTCAGTGAAGGTTCTATGATTACAACTAGGATAGTCACCAACTTGATTACAAGAGAAAGCCAGTTCAGGCACCCTCTCCATTATTGCTAGGAGTTATCCCTGGGTTCATCCTTGTGAATTCCTAGAAATTTCACTAGCACAAACTTTCTCCCTAACCCTGTAATTGCTCCCTCCATCGAGAAGCCTTTTACATTGCTCTCCTCAGTCCCTCTCCCAACTCGACTATCCTATTCCCTTGTATTCTCATCCCCAGTCCCTCCCACCACAACCCCAGTTTGCCCTGGAGAGCTTGTCTATTTCCCGTTCACAGGGCAATCCATGCATATCTCTCTTACGGTCCTCCATTTTACCTAACTTCTTTTGGTCGGTGGGTCGTAGCCTGGATATCCTTTGCTTTGCATATAATATCTACTTATGAGTGAATACACTCTGTGTTTGTCTTTCTGGATGCAGGTGACCTTGCTCAGGATGATTCTTTCTTAGTTCCATCCATTTGCCTTCAAATTTCATGATGTCATTGACTTTTTAACTTTTAAGTAAAACTCCAGTGTGTATATGAATCACATTTCCCTTATCCATTCTTTGGTTGAGGAGCATCTAGGTTGTTTCCAGGTTCTGGCTGTTACAAAAATTGGTTCTATGAACATAGTTGAGCAGGTGTTCTTGTGATAAAATTGAGCATCCTTTGGGTATATGCCTAAGATTGGTACTGCTGGCTCTTTGAGGTGTATTATTTCCCAGTTTTCTGAGAAACTGCCATACTGATTTCTTTAGTGGTTAAAAAAAGTTTGCACTTCGTGAAGAAATGCAGTGTTTTGTATCTTAGCCATTCTGACCTTTTTAAGATGGTGTCTCAGAGTTATTTTGAGTTGTATTTCCCTAATGACTGAGGATGTTGAGAAATTTCTTAAATGTCTTTTGGACATTTGAGATTCTTCTGTTGAGAATTCTCTGTTTAGATCTAAAGCCCATTTATAATTGGATTAGTTGGGGTGTTTTGGAGATCAGCCCTCTGTCATATGTGGGGCTGGTGACAATCTTTTCCCATTCTGTAGGCTGCTGTTTGTCATATCTACTGTGTCCTTTGATTAACAGAAGTTTCCTAGTTTCAGGAGGTCCCATATATTTAGGAAGTGGTCTCTCATGACAATGTGTTCAACAATACTTCCCAATTTCTTTTCTATCAGGTTTAGTGTAACTGCATGTATGTTGAGGTCTTTGATCCACTTGGACTTGAGTTTTGAGCAGAGTGATAGGTATGGATCTATTTCTACTCTGCTATATGTTGATATCCAGTTATGTCAGCACCATTTGTTGAAGATGCTTTCCATTTTCCATTGTACAATTTTGACTTCTTTGTCAAAAATCAAGTGATCATAGGTTTCTGGATTAATATCAGGTTCTTCAATTCAATTTCATTATTCCATTAACCCACGTTTCTCTTTTTATGCCAATATCAAGTTAGTTTTTGCTTGTTTGTTTGATTTTTACTATAGCTCTATAGTAGAACTTTAAGTCATGGATGGTGATGCCTCCAGAAGTGATGTGGGAGTGTCATATATCAATCTGTTGATTTCATTGGTTAAGCAATAAAGAAACTGCTTGGCCCTGATAGGTTAAAACATAGGTGGGAGGAGTAAACAGAACAGAATGCTAGGAAGAAGAGGAAGTGAGCTCAGACTTGACAGCTCTGCTCTCTGGAGCAGATGCCATGCTCCCCTCTCCCGGGCACACATGATGAAGCTCCGACCCAGGATGGACGTAGGCTAGAATCTCCCTGGTAAGCCACTTCGTGGGCTACACAGATATTAGAAATGGGCTAGTCCAGGTGCGAGAGTTAGCTAAGAAGAGACTAGATATAATGGGCCAAGCAGTGTTTAAAAGAATACAGTTTGTATGTTGTTATTTCGGGGCATAAGCTAGCCGGTGGCTGGGTGCTGGGGACGCAGCCCTGCCACTCCTATTGCTACACAGAAGTTCCTTTAATGTACAGGATTGTTTTGGATATTCATTTGTTGTTGCTGTTTTTCATATGAACTTGAATATTGTTCTTTTGAGGTCTGTGAAGAATTGTTTTGGGATTTTGATGTGGCTTGTATGGAATCTGTAGATTGCCTTTGGAAATACTGTCATTTTTACTATGTTGATCTTACCTATCCAAAAGCATTGGAGATTTTTCCATTTGTTGATGTCTTCTTCAATTTCATTCTTTAAAGGCTTAACTGTCTTGTTACATAGATCTTTAACTTGTTTGTTAAGAGGTACCCTAAGATATTTTATATTATTTTTGGTTATTGTACAGATTGATATTTCTCTAATTTCTTTCTCAACCCATTTATCATTTGTGTATAGGAGGACTACTCATTTTTTGAGTTAATCTTGTATCCTGTGGCAGGACAAGAATTCTTGAACATATTTTACAAATACAAGAAAATTTATGATCATTAGTTCTATAAAAGATCAAAGTCAAATATACATGCTATTATATAGAGTGTTTTATAACTGTCAGTGAGGCCCAGAGAAGCTGGAAGCTGAGCATTATACTATGGAAAAAATAAAGGAACCCAGGGATGTTTAGAATCCAGTGTTGAAGCAATACAGTCACAGAACAAATACAATCAGAGAAATTGTCCAGCCATCAAGATATTCCTTTCTATATGTTTATAAATGTCACAGCAGGGATCAAGTATATCATCTTCATAATCAGGGAAAGTCAGATAAATCAACACACCATAAATCATCATATTCAAAAACAGTTAAGAATGAAAATATGGACTTGAAACAAAAATAATAAAATATCTAGATAAGTAGACAAAATAAAATTCATTTATACAATAGGATATTACTCAGCTATTAGAAGAGATAAAGTCATGAAATTTACAAGTAAATAGATAGAACTAGACAACAATTATCCTGGTTGGCATAAGTGAGTCCCAGAATGAAAAGTATGGAATGTATTTGCTTATATGTGTGTGTACCCTGTTAATCTAGTCAGAGGTGAGACAACTAAAATTTACATGAGCTACTTATATTCAAAATCAGATTATCTTTTATAGATCAACATGACATGACCAAAGGGCAAATTATGCATAATTTAACATAGATTAAGTACATGTAGGATTTATTAATTTATGTATTATATTTATACTAATCTCTATACAAAAAAACATATCCAAAGCTATACTCATAAAATGTTTACATTTCTTCTGATATGCCATTTATAACAATCTGTGCTTTTAGTATATTTTAATAAACCATCACTGTAAATTTTTGCTATATATTCACATCAAAATCATTACCAATTTAATCAGGAAATACTATGTGAATAAAAATTAAATGATTTGCAATTTTAGAATACATTTGTTTATATACTGAACAGATAAATTCCATTTTCATATTATGGAAAGGAACAGTATATGCCTTAATTTTATTGTTTATATAAGCTACAATGCACATCATATTTGTATTATTACTAAGCTGGAAGGTTTTGAAGGGAAGGACTTTGGGAGAAAAGAAACTTGAATCTTATTTGTGAGTTCTTTTACAAATAGGGATATGCCGTAGTACTTTGATTATGAATAATTACTCATTGATCTTGAAAGAATTCGTTATTCAAAGAAAGAATTTTAATAGTTTTCCAATAAAAGCATCACTATCCAACACCCTTAGATTAATGGTTATTTTCTTGTTTTAATTTGGAGCACATTACCACAAAAGTGATGTTATTTCTAGCATCTAGCAACTCAAATTTTTAGGTAAAGGAATTAAGCATTTGCATATATTGATACTGACAAATAGTATATTGAATATTGACAAATAATACAGTGTCATCAGAGTGATTTAGAAGGTTCAGAGGTTGTGAATTGTTACTGACTCCTAAGTCACGAAGCACATTGTGTCTTTCAGTGTCTAAAGATTTTCTTTTTGAGATGGGTTTTTAGTTCATTTTTTCAATATTTTGCCCAAAATGTAATTCTACTATGTATTCACTTCATTAAAAGTAGGAATTGTTGGCAGCTCTTTTTAAAAATAGGTTGTAAACATTTTTAGAGGATGCCATCTACATCTATCTTGCTATATATTGGTGATATTTTGAAAGGATGTTCTTGTTATCACACATATTTAAATTTGCTTGATTTGTAATAGATTCCTTTCTGGAGTGTGGGAAATCATACATTTCATGTTTTTATATTATCAATGTTCTTTATAATTTTATGATTTAATTAGTTTTACTGTAATTTTCAACATGTTGGGTGATCACATTACATTACATTGGTGAGAAATGAATTAGAAAATATTTTTGCTCTGGGATGAACAATCAATTATGATATACTCATTAATAAAATATATAAATTCCCTGTCATCGTTGAGTTGAAATGTAATCTTACTTCTATATTAAATTTATGTATGGCATATTGTTATCTGAATCTAATTCACTTTCTCATGATAACATCATATTATAGTTACAGTGGTTTTAAGAAAAACATAACAGGGGCTGGAGAGATGGCTCAGTGGTTAAGAGCATTGCCTGCTCTTCCAAAGGTCATGAGTTCAATTCCCGGCAACCACATGGTGGCTCACAACCATCTGTAATGAGGTCTGCTGCCCTCTTCTGGTCTGCAGACATACAGACAGAATATTGTATACTGTATACATAATAAATAAATAAATATTTTTAAAAAAAGAAAAACATAACATACAATAAACACAGTTCCCCATAATTCTTTGTTCTTTCATGTTTTGTTTTCAATTGAATTGTGGGCTTACTAATTAATAATAGAATCTAAAATATACTCAGGAATGCTCAATGGAATTTTATTGAATTATTATATTGTATTTTGAGTATTTATTTCTTAAAATTAAATTTTCCTCCTAGAAATATTTATTGTTTTTCATTTCTTATAATAACTTATTGGTTATTCTCCGAGAAACAATAGACATTCAACTTCTCTTTATAGTTGGTTTACTACTGTTTTATTTTGCATTTGTATCATTATTTATATGTAGATTTTTTATCATTTGGAGATTTTCTTATTATTTTTGTTTCTCTGTAGCAGGCTTTTGCTGTGTAGATTCTGCTAGCCTAATCTCTTTGTATATCCCAGACTGGCCTTACAATTTCTTTATGTTTTACCTGGAGAGATCACTCCTGAATGCTGGAGTTATGCATGTATACTGTTAAGCCAGATTAGTGCTCATTTTATACTCATCTCTCATAAGGGGATTTTCTGGGGCTGGAGATATGGTTCTGTGGTTAAGACTGATCTTCCAGAGGACGAGGGTTCAATGTCCAGCACTCACATAGCAGCTAACAGCTGTCAATAACTTCACGATCTGACATCCTCACACAGACATACATGCAGGCAAAACACAATGCAAATACAATAAAAAAATAAATTATTATAAAAAGAAAAATAAATAATTTAAAAAATAGAAGAATTTTCCTATCCCATTTAAATATTGTAATGATTCTGCTACCTTTTCCTTTTATTTGTAATAATTTCATGATCATAAATAACCAAATAGAATAATCTTGATAATTTGTCTCAAAATTTATAATATTTTCACCTATCATAAATGATAATAGTTAAGAAAAATTTTCTTTGTTATTTCATGTGTTTTACATAACAAAACTTTAATGTCTAAAAATGTTATCTGGTGTTTTCTACTGAATTTAGAAAATTAACTTTAATCTGTTTAATTTGTTTTCTTTTCTTATTTGATTTAATATTTAATTATGAAAGTGCATTTTGTCAGTTGGCACTTTAAATTCTGTTATTAAATTAATTCAGCTTCTTACATTTTTTCTAGAAATGAATTTCCTGTAAGAAAGCTAACTGATTACATTATTATTTCATTTTTATAAATTGTTAGTGAACTGTGGTAATATGTTATTTGCTATGTTATTTTTATTCATAACTAATGAAGAAATTGAATTAGCTTTATTGTTAGCAAGTTGATATCAAATCCCCATTTGCTAGTTTGATCTAAAATATTTCTAAGGAATTTGCCTTTTTGTATATCAGTCTTAGAAACCAAACCTAATCCATTGTTTTTCATTGTTTCTCCTTTAATGGTGGAGTTTTAATTGTTTTTCTAATAACTTCTTTAGTATTCTTCTATACATTTGTTATCATCTGGTATAATGTAATTTTCTCTAGATTTTTCTAATATATTATGTATTACTATAACATTGTATATAATGTTTTCTCACAGCTTTTGTTTCTGATTTTACCTTATATGTTTGTATTTTCTTTTTCTCTTTATCCATTAAAATGATAAAGACAGTAATATAAAGATAACCTCAAGATGAGAAACTCAGGTCTGAGAAACTGAACTGCTGACTCATGTTGCTGATGGTACATTTCTTTCGGTATCATTGGTTAGCTTAGCTTTCTCTTTCCATGTTAGAGCAGTGGGTTTTGAGCCTGAGCCTGTGTTGAATCAGTTATAACTGTTGCCTGGTTATATTAGCATATACACGAAAAGGAAATATGTAATTGCTGCACAGGAGAACGCAGTGCTGTGCTATCACAGGAACGTTCCTTGGAGAAGCAACCCGAGTCAAATTCCTTGAATGGAAGAGTAAAAAATTTTAATCAGATTATATCCCCCATTCCTTACAAAGTAAAAGTGCCATAACAGTGTCTAATTTTATAAAAAGGATTTATTTCCCAAAGTCATTTAGAGTTACCATTCTCTTATTTAGTAACTACTAAGGTATTATTTTGTTCAGTAATATACCTAGATCTTTATGAATTTCTTGTTTTGTTTCTAACTTATTTTGACTCCTTAATATTCATTGCCTGAATGGATGGAGCTAGAAAACATCATTTTGAGTGAGGTAACGTAGATACAGAAAGAAAATTATCACATGTACTTACTCATAAGTGGTTTTTCAACATAAAGCAAAGAAACCAGCCCACAAATCACAATCACAGAGAACTTAGACAACAATGAGGACAGGAAGAGAGACATGCATAGATCTGATCTCCATGGGAAGTAGAAAAAGACAAGATCTCCTGAATAAATTGGGAGTAACCTTGGGAGAGGGTTGAAGGGGAATGGAGAGTTAGGGAGGGGAGGAGAGAAAATTTTATCTTTCTTAGTAATATTTCTGTCTTGTGAAGAAAATGGTGTTTTTGAATTGACCTATGAAGCTTAACATATTAAAACCACATAAATTTATTTCTGTTTACTTGCTTTTAGAAGAGTTCAAACAAATACTGGAACAATTTCATTAGCTTATCAGTGTTGCTATTATTTTTTCTTTGAGCACACTGTAATTAATCACTGCACTCTCCTTATCCCAGAGACTGTTCTCTGGGATGCAGGAAGCAGCACTAGTGGACTTTTACTGCACTGCTAATAAGAAAAAGAGGATTAATCCAAGAGCAATCCACTTAAAAGTGCTCTCAGATCCACAAGGTCAGGTCGGTCACTTCATGATGACCTAGAGAACTTACAAGTTAGGGACAGTCTTTGTGCTAAAACTTACAGGCCTTCCTTAAAGGAGCCTTCAAGGAATCTTGACATATTCATCTTGCTACAGCCTAAAGAAAAACACAGAGTAATTACCTTGTGGTTTTGTTTATGCTGTGAACACTTGTCTTGCATATCAAACCAAGTATACTCATTTTTGTTCAAACATACACACACACTTACACACATACTCACTTATTCTCATATTTTTATAATAGCTATTACCTTTATTGTTGCACTTCAGAACAAAAAGCATTTCACATTTCTCAAAAGTAAAAGGTATCAGAATGTACCAAAGAAGTTCAAGCCAGGGTCTAAAGTGTCCTGCTAAATTGGTTAGCTCTTTTCTTGTGTTCATTTTCATCTGAAGACAGTATATATAAAAGACAAACATGGTTTGGATCTTTTATTTTTAGCCTACCACATATTTATTTTTAAACAAAAAATATTAGGACTTGAGAACACAAACAAGAAGTGAGTTTTACCTTTACTTCAGTTTCAGTCCCCAAGCAAACTTGAATATGTGGGTACATATGTACTTTTAGTACAGATAAAACAGTTTTTAGAAGTATTTTGAGTGTGTTCCAGTACATTTATAATAATAAGTTATTTGACAAGTTTCAAATTTTCAAAAAGTAACATTCAACATAGTATTTGAAAATACATGTAAAATAGTTGCTGGGATTCATATAAACATATATATTTACTTTAGCTCTTAGTTCCCTCAGCTTGGCATGATTGGCATGTTATACTATTTCATGTTATTGCAGGGACAAAAAGCTTTTAAGCCTCTTTGACCTCCAGCAACCATTAGTATCCTGCAACCACTTAGGGTAGGGAAAACAGTCTTCAGCGTTGCTAAATGTCTACCTGGAAAACTTGCCCTCTCAAAGCAGCTCTATGCTACAGTTCTTCATGGTGGTGGATAATAGCATCCTTATGATATTAGAAAGTAATGAAGTAATTTGAATTTATGGAGGGAAGCAGCTTCAAATGTTAAATAAACCAATTGTTAAACAACTATTGTGGTCACAGGCAAGTTTAATGATCATTCTTTAATGGAAATAACATATGTGAGCAATTTTAATCCTTTAACCCCTATGGGACCATTTCCAAGACTATGTTTCCCAGAAGTGACAAATCTTGCACTCATTCATGTTTCTGAAATAACATTATTAGAATAGTTGCATTTGTCTTAGTTCTCGCCATTTCTCCAGCTGGGACTGAGATATTCAAATTTTCATAGGTATTAGGGTTTCGAACAATATTTTGGAATACCATTGAGGTGGGATGCTCTCTGGAGAACTCACTCTTCAAAATATGGGGCTGAGAAGGAGGATTCCAATTGTAATGTATGCATGAGGACATAATTAAGGATTATGCCTCCAGTATTTCTTGACGCATAGCTTTGCTGTGAGTGATTTTCATTGTTCAATATTAAATTGTAACTTTAACTCAGATCTCCAAGATGGGTATGACCACCTTAGTACATTCACTGTTGTCAAAATAAAATAAATGTTTAATAACAAGGAATTACATTTGCTCATTAACCACAGTCAATGGATACATTTTGTATAGTGAGGCTGAAATAGAGCCCTGTTCTCCCTGAGATGCAATGATGAAACTTTTTCTATAATTACATCATTAAAATTATTTTTTAATTTTTTTCAGTTCTACATTTCTCTGCTCCCCTCCCTACCTCTCCCCTGCACTTCATGCCTCTTCCAAGTTTCCCATGCTCCCAATTTACTCAGGAGATCTTGTCTTTTTCTACTTCCCATGTAGATTAGATCTATATAAGTCTCTCTTAGTGTCCTCATTGTTTCTAGGTTCTCTGGGATTGTGAATTGTGGGCTGGTTTCTTTACTTTATGTTTAAACACCACTTATGAGTGTGTACATGTGATAATCGTCTTTCTGTATCTGGGTTACCTCACTCAAAATGATGTTTTCTGTCCTCATCCCTAGGCATTTATACTCAAGCTATACATCAAAGTTCTTAGTACAGCAGTCTGTGAATGATCAGAGTCACACAGACATAGTTGGCAGCTTTCTAATTCAGGAGCAGTCTTTCCCCTCTATGACACAATACAGAAACTTTTTCTACAGGTTCCTAGGAACCAAACTCAATCCTTGAAGTTAGAGATGTAAAACATGCCTGAAATCTCAGAACTCTGGAGGCTGATGTTGGAACATCAGAAGTTCAAAACCATCTGTGTTAGCTAGGGAAATTCTGTTTTATAAAGATACAAAGGAAAATGAGCAAATAAAAACTTTTAAGCCTTGAAAGGCAGTCATTCTAGCTGTTTCCTAGTGTGATACTCAAGTTTCCCCTAGAATATTTCCTACATGCTGATGTGCCACACAGAGTAAAATCTATCATTAATGACAAAAAATCTGCTAAAATAAAAATAATGTCTTAAGCTAAAGGGCCTTCTTTTCTGATAGAAGTAATTGTTAATCTTAATATCTTTATATTTATTTTTGAATTAACTTCAGTATTATAGCTATGTTGAGCAAAGAATTCCTCTCAAAAAACTTCCTATCTAGTGTTAGATACAGTAGTTTTTAAGCTGTGACATGTTGTGATCAAAACCTTAAGAGTAAATTTAATCCTAAAGAATAAAAAAAAATCAATAAGAAAGAAAGAGAGAGAGAAAGAGAGAGAGAGACAGAGACAGAGAGAAATGGAGGGAGGAAGAGAGGGAAAGAAGAAGGAAGGAAGAAAGGAAGGAAGGAAAGAGTCTATCATTTCTGAGAAAAACAGGTTTTATAAGACAATAAAGTTTTAGGTTAATTAAATTAATTTAATAACCAAAATAATTTATATAAGTATTCCCTACTTTTGTATTATATATAATGTTAATTTGCAATATTATAATGAAAGGGAATTTTCTTAAAGTTTGGCAGTATTGTAAACATTAATAATCATTTACAATTTTTGAGTGTTTGGTAGAACCGGCTTTCTCTTAGGCCAAGAGAAGCAACAGTGACTCTTTTTTACAGTATCAAATAACATTCTATTTTGCCCTAGATCTAGAGGTTAAGGTCTGGCTAGAGGCTTCTTAATTATTTTTGCTAAATTTGTCATTATTTCTCTTGTTTTTTGACATAGAGTTTCCTCTGTAGCTTTGGAGCCCGTCCAAGAATGCACTAGCTAGAGCCGGCTGGCCTCGAATTCACAGAGTTCCACCTGTCTCTGCCTCCTGAGTGCTGGGATTAAAGGCATGTGCAACCACTGCCTGGTCATTTTTTTTAAAGAAACATGTACTTATTTTGTATTCCTACATGTTATTTGCATGCATGCCTGTACATATGTATACACTATGTCCCTGTTCACAGAGAGAACATCAAGTGTTCTGAAATTCTTTAATTTCAATTTCAAAACACATAATAAATACCATTAAAATTTGTACTATCAAAATATTATTTAATAATAATAAAAAATTCACTCTAGCCCCTCTGACTTTCTTTTTTCAATAAGTAAAATAAGGATTATATTTAAAGTCTTACATTTATTGTGATGATTAAATAATAGGTAGCTTACCAAACATTGCTTTTTCACTAAAGACAAAGCTTCAAATACTAGACTTAGCCAATGAACACTCTACACAGTTACAATATACCAGTCTAAGACAACATTGTAAGGGCATATTCTTAGTCATTTAGAAATTAATGATCTCTAATGAATATGTTAAATTTTAGGAGGTAGAGAATCTACCTCCATATCAATTTTAATTTGCCTCAGGGCTATTATTATCCAATATTACATTTCTGTTAGAAAAGGGAAGAAGCTTTGCCCTGTATTTCCAACATAGACCTGCCCCCAACAGTCCCTTTATTCTACCACTCCCTACATCGTGGAGGTTTTACCTCTTCTCGCTAGTCCCAACATCTAAAGACAAATCCCTCAATAAGTGGCTTTGGAGAGACCTTTAACACCAAACCGTAAGCATTTCAAATGTCAAATAGAGTGTTCATAGTATACATATTAATGCTATGTAGTACACCTGACTTTAACCGAAAATCAGATCTTTCCACCTTAGCATCAGTCAGTCAATGTCAATGAAATTCAGTGAAGCATTTTCCTTGTATTATAGATTTTTACTTTTCCAAGAAGATTATACAGGGCACCTACCTCTGATGGAAAGTGAACTAGCCATGAGAAAATAAATTAAATAAAAAACAAAGCATCCTATTAGAATCAAGGACTAAGCTATGTGCAGGGTAGAAAGGTGTGTGTGTGTGTGTGTGTGTGTATGTCCCTTTCCGTGTCCTCTCTGTACAGTTCTGATTGAAGAATGAAAGGTTGCATTTAAAAAATTGGAGAAATACTGTGTTTGTCTTTAATTTATCTCTCCCCACTTAGTGGATTTGCTAATATTCCTAGCGAAAGAGCCACTGTCTCCATTTATTGGACAAAAACACTACCAATAAGAAAAATGTCAGTAAATAGGTGCATAGATTCACGTGGTAACTCTTCTCACTTGATTGACAAAGTATATGTACTATGGTCCCTTTGGCAACTTTAAATGTGTGAAATAGTATACATAAATATATATAGCAGTATTCATATGAACACTAATGTATATATAGTATTCATTCAGAAGTAAGACAAGCCCTACAATTATACCTACATCAAGATCAATTTAAAAGATACCTAGGAACATGGGATGTACTCACTCATATTTGGTTTCTAGCCATAAATAAAGGACATTGAGCTTATAATTCATGTTCCTAGAGAAGCTAAATAAGAAGGTGAATCCAAAGACAAACACATAGGCATCCTCAGGAATATTAACCTTCATCAGGCGATGAAAGGAGACAGAGACAGAGACCCACACGGGAGCACCGGACAGAAATCTCAAGGTCCAAATCAGGAGCAGAAGGAGACGGAGCACGAGCAAGGAACTCAGGACCACGAGGGGTGCACCCACACACTAAGTCAATGGGGATGTTCTATTGGGATCTCACCAAGGCCAGCTGGCCTAGGTCTGAAAAAACATGGGATAAATCCGGACTAGCTGAACATAGCGGACAATGAGGAATACTGAGAATTCAAGAACAATTGCAGTGGGTTTTTGATCCTACTGCACGTACTGGCTTTGTGGGAGCCTAGGCAGTTTGGATGCTCACCTTACGAGACCTGGATAGAGGTGGGCAGTCCTTGAGCTTCCCACAGGTCAGGGAACCCTGATTGCTCTTCGAGCAGATGAGGGAGGGGGAATTGATCGGGGGAGGGGGAGGGAAATGGGAAGCGGTTGTGGGGACGAGGCAGAAATCCTTAATAAATAAATAAATTTAAAAAAAAAAAAAAAGACTTGCTATATTGTCTAATGGCTCCCCCCAAAGTTGTACCAATGTCTTACCAAAATTGCATTAAGAATAAAGTAAGAAAAATAAAAAAAAAAATAAAAAAAAAAAATAAAAGATACCTAGGAGGCTAAGAATTATTTCAGAAAACATAGGCAAACCAAGGCAAAATAACACACAATTTATTTTGAAGGTAAAAATCAGGAGACTCTAGTTTATTTATCAGATAAACATGTTTTGCAATGGAATTATTCTTGAGATATCTACTAGGAACACTTCTAAGGTTTATTAGTATTATATTTTCCCATTTATATAATTTCTTTGAATGTATATCTTTTTGAATCACATTACAGATGGCTGATTAAAGAGGGTTACTTTACTGGTAATTATGACATGGCTCACTATAAATGTTACAGCTCCATTGGAAAGGTATCCTGTCAGTTGTAAGCCAAAGACTACCTATAGCTCTGAAGAGAAACCTATCCCAACAGAAGTGTTACAACCCTCTTCCAGGGAGGAAGAGTTTCCCCAGCAAAGTGTTACAATCTTCTCTCCAAGAAAGGTTTCCCTATGGCAAGTTTAATAGTTCTTCTCCATGCTTTTTCAGACCTAGGCCAGCTGGCCTTGGTGAGGTCCTAGCTGAACATAGCGAACAATGAGGAATACTGAGAACTGAAGAACAATCGCAGTTGGTTTTTGATCCTACTGCACGTACTGGCTTTGGGGGAGCCTAGGCAGTTTGGATGCTCACCTTAGGAGACCTGGATAGAGGTGGGCGGTCCTTGGGCTTCCCACAGGTCAGGGAACCCTGATTGCTCTTTGAGCAGATGAGGGAGGGGGACTTGATCGGGGGAAGGAAATGGGAAGTGGTTGCAGGGAGGAGGCAGAAATCCTTAATAAATAAATAAATTTATTTATTTATTTTATTTTTTTCTTTTCTTTTTTCTTTTCTTTTCTTTTTTTTAATATTTTTTATTACAAATTTCCTCCTCCTCCCAGCCTCCCATTTCCCTCCCACTCCTCCCACCCTTCTCCCCCTCCCCCCACTCCTCTCCTCCTCCCTCTAAAGCCCAAAGAGCAGTCAGATTTCCCTGCCCTGTGGTAAGTCCTAGGTCCTCCCCCCTCCGTGCATTTCTAGGAAGGTGAACATCCAAACTGGCTAGGCTCCCACAAAGACAGCACATTACGTAGGTTCAAAACCCCGTGCCATTGTCCTTGGGTTCTCATCAGCCCTCATTGTTGGCCATGCTCAGAGAGTCCAGTTTTATCCCATGCTTTTTCAGTCACAGTCCAGCTGGCCTTGGTGAGCTCCCAATAGATCAGCTCCACTGTCTCAGTGGGTGGGTGCTCCCCTCGTGGTCCCGACTTCTTTGCTCATGTTCTCCCTCCTTCTGCTCCTCATCGGGACCTTGGGAGCTCAGTCCAGTGCTCCAGTGTGGGTCTCTGTCTCTGTCTCCATCCATCACCAGATGAAGGTTCTATGATGATATGCAAGATATTCGTCAGTATTGCTCTAGGATAGGGTCATTTCAGGTTCCCCATCCTCAGCTGCCCAAGGAACTAACTGGGGACCTCGGCTTGGGTATCTGAGAGCCACTCTAGGTTCAAGTCTCTTGCCAACCCTAAGGTGGCTCCCTTAACTAAGAACCGTGCTTCCGTGCTCCCCCATCCAACCTTCCTTCATCCCAATCCTCCCCCTTTCCCAAGCTCCCCCCCATTCTCCCCCTCTCCCCCCTCTCTCCCCATCTCCCCTTACCCCCATCCCACCCCACCCCCAAGATCTCAATTTTCTCCCCGGCAATTTTGTCTACTTCCCATAGCCCAGAGGACAACTATATGTTTTTCCTTTGGTTCACCTTCTTACTTAGCTTCTTTGGAATCACCAAGTGTAGACTCCGTGACCCTTGTTTATGGCTAGAAACCAATTATGAGTGAGTACATCCCATGTTCATCTTTTTGGCTCTGGGATACCTCACTCAGGATAGTGTTTTCTATTTCCATCCATTTGCATGCAAAATTCGAGAAGTCATTGTTTTTTAGCGCAGCATAGTACTCTAATGTGTAGATATTCCACACTTTCTTCATCCATTCTTCCATTGAAGGGCATCTAGGTTGTTTCCAGGTTCTGGCTATTACAAATAATACTGCTATGAACATAGTTGAACAAATGCTCTTTTCATGTGATAGGGCATCTCTTGGGTATATTCCCAGGAGTGGTATTGCTGGGTCCAGGGGTAAGTTGATCCCGAATTTCCTGAGAAACCGAAACACTGACTTCCACAGTGGTTGCACAAGATTGCATTCCCACCAGCAATGGATGAGGGTACCCGTTCCTACACAGCCTCTTCAGCAAAGGTTATCCTTGGTGTTTTTGACTTTAGCCATTCTGACAGGTGTAAGATGATATCTCAAAGTTGTTTTGATTTGCATTTCCCTAATTGCTAAGGAAGTTGACCTCACTATCAGTCAGAACACAGTGAACCTGATAAAAGAGAAAGTGGGAAGTACCCTACAGGAGATGGGCACAGGAGATCGCTTCCTATGTGTAACCCCAACAGCACAGACTTTAAGGGCAACATTGAATAAATGGGACCTACTAAAACTGAGAAGCTTCTGTAAAGCAAAGGACACTGTCACCAAGACAAATAGGCAACCTACTGACTGGGAGAAGATCTTCACCAACCCCGCAACAGACAACGGTCTGATCTCCAAAATATATAGAGAACTCAGGAAACTAGACTTTAAAATAAATAAATTTAAAAAAAATAAAAAAAAAATAGTTCTTCTCCAGCATGAAAGAGTTTCCCCAGTGAATTCATTACACCTCTGCTCTGGAAAAGGTTTACAGCTCTGCTTAGCTCCTCCAGAGTGGAACAACCGTGCACCAGCATGGGAAAGTTTCCCCAGTCAGGGTGTTACAGTTCTCCCTTGACACTGCTCCACTGCATTCTGGCAAAGATCATTACAGCTCTGCTCTGCTAAGGGAACGTTTCCTGTGGAAGCACAGCTCCAGTGAGAGGTGAGAGCGGCTGCAGCTCTGCTCTGCTCCACTCCAGCGAAGGAAAGTCATAACAACAAATCCACTCAGGAGATATATTGGGAGGAGAAAAACCAAGAGAGTGACTTCCTCTGCCAGGGCAAATAAAGGCAACCCAAAACTGTACAAGTACAGAACATAAATAAAGATTCTGAAGGTGGAGCATGTTAATGTTGAAAATTTGCAAGGTGAGGATTGGTAGGATCTCAATTCCTGAGCTAGCAACAATATCAGAAATTGTTGGAATTCTTGCTTAGTGATTGGTTGGTTTCATGCTCAAGATATGTTTGGTGTCTGTGCTCAGGGATTGGTTAGATCTTTAGCCCTGAGTTTATTAGGGTTATGGTGTGTTTCCTTGGCTCAGGTCTCAGTGTCAGGGTGTTCTTTCACTAGCCCGTTTTACCCAACATTCACTTCTAGAGAGAAAAGGAAACAATTAAGTCTCAAACCCATTAACAGATAAGGCTGTATCAGACTGTTACAGACACATATTTTCCATAACCAGGAAACAACCTAGATGCCCCTGAACTGAAAAATGGATAAAGAAAGTGTGGTACATTTACACATTAAATTACTACTCAGTGGTAGAAAATAATGAGATCTTGAATTTTGCATGTAAAGGAATGGAATTACAAAGCACTATCCTGAGTGAGGTAACCCAGACCCCCAAAAATGAATAAGGTATATGCTCACTCATAAGTGGATACAAGCTGTAAGACATTGAACCTATAGTTCATGATCCTAAAGAAGCTAAATAATAAGTTAACCCTCACACACACACACACACACACACACACACACACACAAAAAAAAAAAAAATATAGACCCACCTGGAAATTGGAAACAGACAAAATTGCCTACAAAATTGGGAGCATGGGGGTGGGGGTAGAAGGAAGGGGAGAAGTGGAATAGGAGGGAAGAAGGGGAGGGTTCACGAGAACTTGAGGGAACGGGATAGTTGAGATGGTGGAAGGAGTTGAGAGCAAGCAAAGAGATATCTTGATTGAGGGAGCCATTATGGGGTTAGCAAGAAACCTGGCTCTAGAAAAATTCCCAGGAATCCACAAGGATTACTCTGCCTAAGACCCTAAGCAATAGAGGAGAGGGTGCCCGAACTGCCCTTGCCCTGTAATCAAACTGATGATTATCTTAATTGTCACCATAGACCCTTCGTCCAACAACAGATGGAAACAGAGGCAGAGACCCACATCAGAGCATTGGACTAAGCTCCCAAGGTCCAGTTGAAGAGTTGAAGGAATGAGAATATGAGAAAAGAGGTCAAGACCATGAAGGGTTCATCCACTGAATCAGTTTACTTCAGTTAAAGGGAGCTCACTAGCTCCAGATGGATTGGGAAGGAACAAGCATAATACCAAACTCGTCCCTCTGAATGTGGTCCACAGTTGTATGGCTGTGGCAGACTGAGGCATCCCTGGCAGTGGCACTGGAATGTATCTCTACTGCAGGTACTAGCTTTTTGGGATCCTATTCTCTTTGAATGTAGGGGTTGCTCAGCCTAGATGTAGTAGGGAGGGCCTTGGACTTTTTGTAAAGCAGAGTGCCTTACCCTCTCTTGGGATTACATGGGGGTGGATTGGGAGAGTGTGTGGAGGGAATGGGAAGAAGGGAGGGACTGGGAATTTGGATTTTTTTAAAAAAATTTAATATTTTTTAAATTAAAATAAAAATCATAGGACGTAACTATAGCAGTTAATGAATATCCTAAATTAGTATTTCCCAAAATCACAGTTATAAAGTTCAGTTTCAAGAATATTCACAGACTCAAACCAACCTGAAAAGAATACTATATGAATGGCAGGCTTTAAAAAAAAATCATGCATTTAGCAGAAAAATAAGTTCTGAAAAATCAATGGAATTTTGATAGTCAAATAATGTATGGTTGTTTAGAAACTCTTATATACAGTGCTGTATAAATTTTAATATGAATGCTTTAATCCCTACATTATTGCAAAAAATAACATGTAACCAAATGGTCAATCCTGAAAACATACATACAAATAGCATTATATGGAGTAGACAGGATATATTTAGGAATCTGTGTGTGTGTGTGTGTGTGTGTGTGTGTGTGTATAAGAGACAGAGAGATAATGCTTGCCATAATAATTAGAGAAAAAGGGTCATAAATTTGAAGTGGGATTCGAAGTAGAAAACGGAAGAAATATTATAATGGTATTATATTAAAAATAAATTGTTTTATTTATTCACTGTTCATTGCATACCTGTGTGTGAGTAAAGAGACTGTACCTTCCTGATGGTGTCAAGTTGTGCAACCTTAGAGAAATCTGTTGTCATAGATTCTCTTCCTCTTATACCACACTGTAGTTGAAAAAGTCCAAGCTGATTTTTGTTTCAAGTATTTAAGTTTCTGGAGGTCAGATAATTTTTATAGCAGAAGAAAAATCATAAACTATTATTTAGAATTTTTTTCTCATTATTAAACCCCAATGTGCTACACATGTGAAAAACTGTCAGAAATGTCACATTAAATAAGTATGATAGATCTCCCAAGGTGGTACATCATAATGTGCATGAAGAGAAGGGAATATCTAAATGTGGAAATTCTGCCCAGAAATAAACTATAATTATTTAGAAAAGATGACATTTGCTTTCTTTCAATAACTAGACATGGTCTTATCCCTATTTTGTACAAGAAAAAGGTAAAATAATTTAGTGACTAAGAATAAGTACACTCAAGGAAGATACCATTATTAAAACCTACAGAACTTTCTACTTTGGGTGTTTCATTTGTTTATTTTACTTACTTCTTAACACCAGAGAAGTTGTTTCTTCTTTTGATATAGATAAAGTATCAGCTCACTGTGTACATTTAAAATGCAAAATAAGATGTTTAGTATCGAATACAGAGTGTTTTGTCCTGTAGAATAGCGATAGTAATATTATTTAAATATTATATATTTATATATGAATAATTTAAAAGAAACAATGGCAAACTTGGTCAAAATTTTGTTTCTGTTTATTGCCATATTTTGAAAAATAAATTTATCTGCTATTAGGGTTAACAAAAATTAAATAGAGATCATATATATATATATATATATATATATATGAGTGTGTATGTGTTTCTAATTTTTAAATACTCCTAAATTAATGTTAGCATTTCAGTTGTCGATTTTGGTAATAGAGAGTGTGTATCATTAAAAAAAAAGCTGTGCATTAGAAGTTAAATAATTAAATAAACTGGTAAAATATGTCTTCTTGTAAATTTTAATCATGCCCTAAGAGTTTGACAACCAAAGTATATTTAAAGTCAGGTGTTAACAAGGCAGTCTGTTCTAAAACTATACTACTGATCAAAGCCTGGATAACAATAAGTAGGCACAAAGCCAGCTGAGATGAGAAAATGCCAATTAACTACTGAAGTAATTCCAGAACACATGTGGTAGCAGACTTTTTTTCCTGGAATATTGAGAGTTGTGAATGTGTATATCTCAGAAGATTGTGTGATGGAAATTGGCTAGCCTAGGATTTAGGATGATGGAAGATAGGAGGTGTCAATTATGACACGTAATTTTCTGATGGATATGATTAGATGCATGGTATGCCACTACAACAACATCAATAATAATTAATAATGATTGTGATATACTTGAAAAAGTTCTTGTTAACTTAAGGGCTGAGCCATCATTTTTACTGAAATTAAATGCATCTTCCATAAATGCATCAGAACACAGAACAGTTGAATACATATTGATACTATAATAATATTGCCATAGTCCTATTTTTACCAAATACTGAGGTCATTTTTTTTAAACTAAAAAAAAAACTTTTTGATTATGAATTCTAATCTGTTCATGTTAAATAAGAGTAACCAGGGCCACTTTAATGATTAAACACTCTAGCAGATTAATTACAGGAAACAATGATTAAGAAGTCAGTTGTGTTCCAGACAGTTTAAACAATGAGATAAGCCTTATAAATTCATGTTTATAGAATTTCTAGGTATAGCCCCAAGAAGAGTGAACTCTGATAGTATTCAGTGGGCACTGTGAATAAAATAGATAAAGCTGAGTATTGAAGGGCCAAGCCAGCTACTATCTACAGAGATCAAATGATTATAGAGCAAAGATAGCAATTTGGAGTAAATTTACACACATTTTTTAGCTGATTATAAATTCAAAGGGTTAAAAAAAAACCTAACCAGGGTAGAAGATGTTAGGTAAAACAACAGATTTTTAGATAAAACCCTGAAAATATATGCTGGTCTAAAATTATAAAATAGCATCTCTCTGTCTCTCTCTGTCTCTGTCTTACTCTATCTTCCTTGTCCCATGTCCATTGTGACTGGACTGTCACTTTTCTCATACTTTGTGTTTTAGACGGGTTCAGATCGGTTTAAACTGGTTCCTACCAGTTGAAAGCAGCTGAAACCAATTCACGCTGGTAGAGACTGGTTTAGACCAGTTAAACCTGGTTCAGACCGGCTAAAACTGTCTCAGACTGGCCTGAACCCGTTTTAACTGGTTCAGACCAGTTGAATCTGGCTCAGACCAGTTAAGACCGGTCCAGACCTGCTGTAACCGGTTCAGGCTA
Source organism: Microtus oregoni (assembly GCF_018167655.1). Taxonomy (NCBI): domain Eukaryota; kingdom Metazoa; phylum Chordata; class Mammalia; order Rodentia; family Cricetidae; genus Microtus; species Microtus oregoni. Next base: position 15,991,383 of record NW_024543080.1, on the reverse strand, counting down.
GTTAAGACCGGTTGAAACCGGCTTAGGCCAGTTCAGACTGGTTCAAACTGGTTCAGACCACTTGAAGCCGGTTCAGACCAGTTTTGACTGGTTCACACCAGATGAGACTAGTTCAGACCAGCTGAAGCCAGTTCAGAAAACCTTGTCATAGACAGATTACATTTCCAGCCTCACCTAATAAAGGCTAAAAATGGAACCTGGAATTCTGTGTATTTAGTATACATCCAGAAAATAATCTTTAAAACTCCAAGATGCTTTCCTTTTTCTGATGAGTATGTGTTGTTAGGCATCCCCATTGACCCAATTATCGCTTTCCTTTGAACCTCAGATGGTCTTATAGGGGAAAGAATGAAAGGAGCTAAAGTTCCACACATGAAACTCATCAGCGAGTTCCCATAGCATGACAACCTGAGAGGAGCCAGCTTAATGAGTTCTGCTGGACATTTTATTCTAAAAAGGTGTTTCCACGCAATTATCTTTTCCAGAGCAATTGTTTGCTTTGTATGAATGGGTATTGCCTGTGTTATCTCACCTTGCAATACCAGGTCCAACTTTTATGTTATTAGTGGAAAAGAAGCCTTGGCGAAAGCAGTAATTCTGGTACTCTATGAACCAGGAACATTTGAGGATCCGTCTAGAAAATGTCTACAATTCTGACAGCTTTTTCATGTCTTGACCAAGAACAACCTCTCTCTGTCTCAATGAAATTTACTGATTGAATGAAGGTGAAAGCGAACTGTTACAGGCACAACGAAAGTGCATGCAAAAATAAGGGAAGTGGAAAACCACACGACGATATTCAAAGAGAACGGTTATGTGATAAAATCACCCAAAAGAGGTAACAATGAGAATATCTCAAATGTAGGAGACATTTTCAAATCTTGAAAAAAAAAAAAGCTACCACTACCATCCTCTTCACCACACATGAACATCTACAACAAATAGATTCTCCTTTGGCTTGCTGGTTTCTTCTAAGCATTCCTGAAAAACACTTTCCTTAACCTCTGTATTTATCTGTTCCGAGGTAAACGGTGCTCACTTGAAAAGTCTGTTTGTATTCATAATCACATGGATGGAATTCCAGTACAAGACACACCGTATTTTTAGAAGGTATAACAAAAATATGAAAGCACTCTGTAAAAAATAAGATCACTATTAAAATTAGATGTTTGTGTGATTTTTCTCTAGTGACTAAGACTTGCTTTGGTTCTATGGCACCAGAGTGAATAATACTGCAAGAACCAGTAACTAAATTATCTGAATATTGGCTGCCTAGGTAATGGCCATAATGCCTCCTCTATTATAAGAAAAGAACTAGATACCAGTCACCTGAAATAACTCACAAAGATAAATTCTGAGAATAGGAAGTCCAGAGGCCTTGGTTAATAATTCTCTTGGAACTCATTAACTAGGTAGAACACAACAACAAGTATGGAAGAGCAAAGTAGTTTGTAAAATGTGGAGTTCTGTATTTATGAATCTCCAAATAAAGACTGATCAACTACAGACTGAGAGACTTGTTGATATTCTAACATAAGTGGCCTGTATACATAGATGTATTGAAATAGACATAAATCTATATATACTAATTTCACATCTATCAATAAAATGTAACAAGTAGTTATCTCAATATTTTATAATAGTTAGTTATTTTTCTATTAAAAATTATATATCTGTCTTTTCATTATTAAAACCCACTGATCAGAAAGAGAAATGAGATAACAGAAATTGATGACACATAAAATCCTGAAACTTTACTCCAAGAAATTTATTTTATCAATTACTCAGCTTAGGAAATATTCCTGTGCATGGATTGGAATTTTACCATACCTACAGATCCATAGTTCAAAATGAAACAATGATTTCAAATTTGCTTTCACTAATAAATGAAAAATAGACCTATTAAACCTCACACAAAACAGCTAACTAAAAATGTATAGTTAGAAATATTGAGAGAATGATGCCTCTGCCTCCTGCTCTCTTAACTTTCTCCTCAGAATTAAGTGACTAACATGAAGTTTATTTCTCCAGTCTCTGCTTGCCTGGGGACCCATGGGCAAGAGCCTTATGTAAGTGCACAATGAAATAGAGGTCCTCAATGGGTTTGCATTTCACTATTTCATACAAAATAAAATATAAAAAAATGTTTCCTTTACTTAAATTCTCTCTCTGAAAAAATAATCAAAACATAAGTCTTCCCTAATGGTGGAATTTGGTCATTGCCTTGACTAAAATGCTTCATTTCCCATGGTTTAGGGTGTATTATCAGATTTCTTATGGTCCATGTTGCTCTTTTGTTCTTCATGACTGTTTTGTGTGCTCCAATACAATATGCACTACTCTTCATAATGTTTTGTGTTAAGAAAATTGTGCACTGAAAAGAGACTGTTTTTATTGATGTAATACACTAAGCTATAAATTAATATAGAAGAAAGAAGTCTATTTCTTTATTATAAACATGAACACAACTGCACCAACTCTTTCTGTTTCCTTCTAAAACCTGACAGAGAAAAGCAAATATCCTTCTGCAGTTACATTATTTCTTTTATCTTACATGACCTTTTTTGCATAATTTTGACCTTTTTGCATCAGAATTTGTTTTTCTTAATTCAATAAAAATTATATTGAGAATAGATGGGGAAAAAAAGAAAACTTCAGTGGCCATCCAGTTCTTAAAGTATTTCTGCCTATTAATTCTCTCTCTCCTCTTTAAAACTGTTCAAAATAAAATGAAAACAAAAGAAAGTACTGCTTTAGTGGAATCGAAGGTTAAGAAACAGATGTGAGGAAAATAAAAGCAAAGTATGATGGCATATAAATTTGAAATTAAATGCCACAAGGGAATTGACTGTTTGTTTTATTGTTGTTGTTGTTGGTGGTGGTACTGGTGTTATTTTTTGGTGTATTAAAAGTTGTTGTTGTTGTTTTAAAGAATAGGATAAAACAAAAATCATCATATTGAAATGGCACAAAACAAACCAGCAGAAGGAAAAGAGACCCAAGCAAAGTAACAGAAATCAGAGACACACTTGTTCAGACGTTCAGGAGTTCTATAACAATACTAAACTGAAAGGTAAAATATATTCATCAAGGACATGGTGTAGATATTCAAAGGCCCTGTACTTGCTGCTTCAGTCTCTGTGAGTTTATATAAGCTTTTACCAGATGATTTAGAGTCCAGGTTTCAATTTTTTAACAACTTTAGGTATCCTTTAATTCAAAATTTTAAGTACAACAAGATTTACTACATGCTAAAAGAATTGTTAGATAATTTTATTCACACACATAATTCATTTCAATTAAATACATATCCCTGTCCTACCCAATATTTCCAGTTTTGAATATAATTTATTTTATGTTCATTTGTCTTTTTTCTTTGTATTTGTCTGTGTGAGGTCACCAGAAGCTCTGGAACTGGAGTTACAAACAGGGTTGAGTTGCCATGTGGGTGCTTAAAATTGAACCTGGGTCTTTTGAAACAGCAAACAGTGCTCTTAACCTCTAAGTCATCTCAAAATCTCCTCTGAGACTGCTCTCCAGCCCCTCCCCCTATTTTTCTAATATCTCTATCCCCCCTTTCCCTCCCACGTTCATGTACTATTTTGTTGTTCTTTCATTTTCCCTCTTCTCCTCTCTTTTCTTTTCCTCTTCCCTTCTTTTCTGAATCTACTGAATACTGCTGCCTGTGTGAGAATGGGTGTAGAACCATCTGCAGGATCAGGAGTACTATTTCAGCAGCCCTGTCCAGCAGAAAACTTACTGTCACTCCCCATCAATTGCCAGTGACTTCTCAACTGGAAGTGAGATGTCATCCTGTCTTCATCTAGATAGAGCATTTTCCAACAGTCCCAGCTGCCAAGAGTTTCTGTTTGTCGAGGCAAAGTCATTCCACCACAGATGTCCACTAACTATGGTGCTTACAATACCACTGCTTCACTTTTGAAATGAACCCCTACCATTTTAGGGAGAAGGTGTGACATAGATGCCTCATTTGGAAATGGGTTATTACAGTCTTTTATTCTCCAAACTTGGAACAATTATAGTCTGTACAAATCACTACAACTGATTAAGCATTTAAAAAGTCTTCAGTATTAGTTCTTGCTTATACTCTTCTGCCATGTTTTCCCATGCCCACCTCCTATTCACCCTTCTCATTCTATTAATCTTCTTTTCATCTTCATACAACTACCTTCTAGCCCCTATCCTCGAAAAAAAATACCACCTCATGGCATATTACTTGTTTCTTGATTTCTAAGTACTCTGATTTATTTGCAATTTGTACAACAATATATACCAAAGTTGGAAAAGGCAAGACAACAGAATTTTTTTTTTTAAAAAAAAGCCATAAGAGCTGGCAGAATAATCAGAGGCCCACTTGTTCATTCATTGAGTAGTTAGCTAAAAGTACTAAACTGATACTTATAATATATGGAGTAAATCAGGTGCAGACCTATTTAGACCCCATGATTGCTGTTTCGATCACAGTGAGTTCATATGAGCCTTGCACAATCATTATAGAGCCTTGTTCTTCTGTTGTCCTCCATCCTGAATCTCTCCTACTCCTTCTGCCTCCTTTTATATAGTGTTCCCTGAACTCTGGTTGGAGGGATTTGATGGAAGCATTTCTTTTAGAGCTGTGTTTTCCAAGTTCTGCACCCCCAACTCTCTCTTCATATGGTCTCGATCTGGGTGTCTGTATATTTTCCCATCTGCTACAGGAGGAAGCCTCTCCTGTAATGGTTAAATCAGACACAGAGGTTTGAGTATAGCAGAATATCATCAGGAGTCATTTTATTGATGTTTTTCCCTATAAGTTTCCCCTCAAATGCTCTATAATTCTAGATGCAACTTACTGAATTCCCTCCCTCATTCTCATCTCCTCTCTCCCTTCCTGTCTGATCCTACTGTTTGTTCTCCTACCTGTGTATTTTCCCCTGCCAGTGAGATCAGTATGTCTTCTCTAGTCCCTTCCCTAATGTCTATCCTTACAGGGTTATCTATTGTGACTTAATTATCATTGATTTAATGGCTAATAACAAGATATTAATGAATACATACCATATTTATCTTTCTTTGTCTGTCTTACCTTATTCAAGATAATTTTTTACCAGTTCCACTCATTTGCCTGATAATTTCATAATGTCTGTTTTTTTTTAAGTTGAGAATAGTCCACATTTTCTTTATCTGTTCTGTTGGGGAATATCTAGGTTGTTTCCAATTTCCAGCACTTACGAATGGAGCAGCAATGAACCTGGTCAAACAAGTGCTTTGCAATAGGATGAAACATCTTTTGGGTATATGTTCGAGTGATATCACTGAATCTTGAGGCAGATAGATTCCCATCTTCTGGACAACTGCCATAACTGTTTCCCATACTGACTGTACAAGTTTGAACTCCCACCATCAGTGGATGGATGTTCCCCTTGCGCTATATCCTTGCCAGAATGAGCTGTCACTTGTAATGTTCTTAGCCATGATGACAAGTATAAGATGGTGTCTAAAAGTAGTTTTAATTTGAGCTTCCCTGGTGGTTAAGAATATTGAATATTTCTTAAGTGTTTCTCAGTAATTTGAGTTTCTACTATTGAAAATTCTCTATTTATAACGGCACCCCATTTTCAAATTTGGTTATTCAATATTTTAATTTAAAGTTTCTTGATTGCTTTGGATATGTCTTTATTAGATATGAAGTTGGTAAAAATCCTTTTCTGTAGACTACAGCTTTATCCAAATGACAGTGTCCTTTCCCATGCAAAAACAAATGTTTAGATTCATGACATCCCATTTATTAATTGATGCTCTCCCTCCTGTGTTAATTGTGTTCTGTTCAGAAAGTCTTCTCCTTGTCAATGAGTTCAAGGCTAACCAAACTTAATCTTAAATTAGGTTCATTGTACATGTACACATTAAGGTCTTTAAACTATTTGGAGTTGAGTTTCATGCATGGTGATAGATATACATCTACTTGCATTAGTTTTTCATACATCTAGTTTGACAAGTACCATTTGTTGAAGAGGCTGTCTTTTTCCAGTGTGTTTCTCTGTATATATACGGATATATATATATATATATATATATATATATATATATATATATATATCCGTATATATATGTATGTATAATCAGATTACAAAGGTATGTGGATTTATGTTTTTGTCTTCAATAAAATTCCAATCTTCAGTATATCTGATTTTATTCCAATACCACATCTTTTTATTTTCTTACTTAATGTGGGAAGTCCTTCTGTATATGTGTTGCAATTATTGGTTAACGGATAAAGACACTGCCTTGGCCTGTCATAGCGCAGAGAAGTGCTAGGCAGGGAAAACTAAACTGAATGTTGGTAGCAAGAAGGCAGAGTCAGAAAAAGTCATGTAGCCGCAGCCACACACAGAGGAGCTGTAACCTTGCCTATAAATCACAGCCAAGTGGCTATACGTGGATTAATAGAAATAGGTAAACCAAAGATATAAGTGCTTGCTAGCAATACACTTAAGTGATTGGCCAAGCAGTGATTTAAATAATATAGTTCTGAGTGATTATTTGGGGGCTGAGCATCCAGGAATGACCTAACAGTGTTCCTACTACAAATAAGATTATTACGAGGCTGAGCAGCTTGGAATGAACAAGCGTCCTTCTTACTATACTTACTATAGCTTCGTAGTACTATTTGAGAACAGAGATGGTAAGACTTCCCACATTCCTCATATTAACAGAACTCTTTTAGTTATACTAAGATTTTTGTGTTTCCATATGAAGTTCAGAATTGTTCTTTCATCCATGTGGTTGTGGCACACGCCTTTAATCCCAGCCATTGGGAGGCAGAGGGCCAGTGAATCTCTGATGTTCAAGGCCATCCGGTCTACAAGAGCTAGTTCCAGGACAGATGCGGCTGTTACACAGGGAAATCTGTCTCAAAAAACAAAGAGAGAGAGTGGGGGGAGTTGTAGTTTTGATGGGAATTCCAATGAATTTGTAAATTGCTTTGTTAGGGTAAGGTGGTTATTTTTTTTTCCCATGAGCTGGGAAAATCTTTCCAAATTCTGTTTTATTCTTTCAATTTTATCTTCAAAGACTTGAAGGCTTTTATCACTCAAGCCTTTTTCTTGCTTGGTTAAAGATACCCCAAGATATTTTTTTTATATTAATTGAGATTATTGGGCAAGATGCTTCCCTGATTTCTTTCTCAGACTGCTTGTCATTGATATATAAGAGAGCTGCTGATTTTTGTGACTCTTTTATCCAGTTACTTTGCTGAAAGTATTTATTAGTTGCAGGAGTTCCCTATTGGAATCTTTAGGGTCACTCATGTTTATTTTCATATTATCTTCAAATAAAGATGCCTTGACTTCTTTCTTTCCTGTTGTAGCCCTTAATCTTCTTCAGTTGCCATATTTCATTGGCCTTCATTTTAAGTACAATATTGAATAGGTATGGAGAGAGTTCAGAGCCTTGTCCTGTTCTTGATTTGAGTACAATCGATTTGAGTTTCTCCCTATTTAAGTTGATATCAGTTTTGGGCTTGCCATATATTGCCTCTACTATGTCTACATATTCCCTTTTATTCCTAATATTCCCAGGACTTTTATCATGAAAGACGGCTAGATTTTTGTCAAAAGCTTTTTCTCCATCTAATAAGATAAAAATGTGTTTTTTATTTCAGTTTGTTTGTATGGTAGATTACAGCTATCAATTTATGTATATTGAACCATCCCTGTATCGTGGGAATAAAGCCTAGTTGTTCATGTTGGATGTTTTTTAATTCATTCTTACATTTGCTTTGAAAGTATATTATTGAGAATTTATACATCTATGTTCATAGCATAAATGGCCTGTGATTTTTTTTCCTTGTTGTCTCTTTGTGTGATTGAATATCAAGTTAACTATGGCCTATTACAGTTTATTGGGCAATGGTCCTTCTGTTTCTATGTTGTAGAATCCTTTGAGGAGAATGGACATTAACCTTTCTTTGAAAGTCTGATAAATTTTTGCACTAAAACCAACTGACTCATGGTTTTATTTTGGTACTGGAGCCTTTAATGGCTGCTTCCATTTCACTATGAATTATAAGTTTGCATAAATTGCTTTTCTGTTCTTGATTTAACTTTTTTTTTTTAGATTTTTCTAATTTGGAAGACTACAGTTTTTGAGAGTATGTCCTTATGATTCTCTGGATTGTGGATGTCTGTCCTAGTGTTTTTGTCCTCCTTTCCTTGATGATTTTGTTAATTTGAACATTTTCTGCCTTTTATTTAATTTTGATACAGGTTAATGTTATTGATTTCCTCATAAAACCAACTTTATTTTATTGAAACTTTGCATTGTTCTTGGTTTCTACTTCATTAATTTCAGTCCTAGGTTTGATTATTTCTGATAATTTATCCTTTTGCACATGATTTCTTTTTGTTATAGCACTTTCAGCCAGTGCTATTGAGTGGCTGTTATGTGATCTCTCCAATGTTGTCTTTTGTTTTACATAGACACTTAGTTCTATTATTTAGCCTCCCGGAGCCACGTTCCTTGTATCCCATAAATTGGGTACGGTGTCACAATTTGTATACTGTGTATTCATTTTTATTGAATTCCAATAAGTCTAATTTCATTCTTTATTTTTGTCTTGACCCATTTCTCATTCAGTAGAGAGTTGTTCAGTTTCTATGAGTTTGTAAGTTTCCTATTGTTTCTATTCTTGATATCCAGCATTAGTCCTTGGTGGTCTGATACAAAACATAGAATTATTTCAGTTTTCTTGTATCTCTCATGATTTGCTTTGTGTCAAAGTATGTGGTAAGTTTAAAGAAAAACAAAAGTTTCTTTAAATACAGAGATGAATGTATATATTTTGTATGTTAAGGTGAAAAGTTTTGTAAATATCTCTTAGGTCCATTTGGTTTATAATTTCTGTTATCTCTAGAATTTCTCTTCTTAATCCTTGCTTAGATCAGTGGTTCAAAATCTTCCTAATGATGTAATCCTTTAATATAATTCTTCATGTTGTGATGAGCCCCAACTATAAAATCATTTCTGTTGCTACTTCATAACTGTAATTTTGATACTGATTGATATAATTCATAATATGAATATATGTGTTCCCTATTGTCTTAAGCGATCCTGTGACAGGATCAATTAACACCCAAAGGAGTTTCAACACACAAGTTTAGGACCACTGGTTTAGAAGACATTTCTGTTGGTGAGAGTAGGGTATTGATGTCTCCCACTATCAGTATTTGAGGATCAATATGTAATGTAAGCTAAAATGATGTTTCTTTTACAAACATAAATGCCCTGGTGTTTGGGTCAGGATATTTAACATTAAGAATTTTTTTTTAACCATTTGGACTCTTTTCCTTTGCGAACACCCTATTTCATTTCATGTCTAATATTAACTGGGTTGCTTGTTTTCTTTTTTTCTTTTTTAAAAGATATTTGCAAGGGGTGTTCAAATGTTACCAGAGTTCTAGGTATTTCCTTATTTCTAAACTGCTAATATATGCACATTATTGTATATTCCTGAGAGTTTTCACATAGACCTGAAGGTACTTGTAAAGAACAAAGTGAAAAGATACTGGACGACATCATGAATTGTATCAGGAACAGGAGAAAATGCAAGGAAGGAAGGAAAGGAAAGGAAAGGAAAGGAAAGGAAAGGAAAGAAAAGAAAAGGAAAAAACGAAATGGGGAGGGATGGAGGGAGGGAGAGAGGGACGGGGGGAAAATGTTGGAAAGCAAAGGAATAGGAAAGCAGAAGAGACTGTTCAAATATTTCCTGGTAGAATACATGGAAATAAATTAAATCTACCACATGCTCCCCTTGAAGAAAAAAAATCCCCTTTAAAAGAAAAGCAAATTCCTCTTCCTTCATCTTGATTTCATACAGAATTAACCTGAAAATTTTCACAGGCATGACTAATCTCTATGGGTATTACAGATTTCTAAAGTAGGTCACATTGAAATATTTTTTTATAAATGTCCTTCTGCTTCTTCCAAAGACTACTACTATAAAAAAACAATGCAGGATTTACACGTAGCTCAATACCAGCGTTTCATACAAAGTAATTCTTTTAAACTATTTTCTGCTTTTGGTCATATGAATAAACTCTCTAAGCTGTGAGGATGAGGCAGGGAAGCAAAGAATGACTGTTTCAACATTGACTCTTGACTGTTTTTTTTTTTTTTTATTGCATGGAAGTCCATGTAATTTTATCAGTAGAATTTCCCAGCCAGAATAATGAAAGAAACAGATGGCAAAGTCATTTATTAAAAATTCAGCCCCCTTCTCATATATATGTAATAGCTCTGACTCTATTTTTTTGGGATTTGCATTTTAAATGATTAAGGACCCAGTGAGACAGCATGAAACCTCATTAACAAAGAAATATCTTTGGCCCTCTACCTGAAGGGAATGTGATGATTTTACTACCTCATAGCCCTCGGTTTAAATACCTGCTGATTTGTTTTATCTCTGGGTTCTTTAAAGTGTTTCAACCACATTAAGTCACCTTTTAAATATAAAAGCCAAAGGAATACAAAATCAAGCATTTAGCTATATCTTTAAATGGATAACTCAGAAAATATCTTTTCCTTTTGAAGAGTCTGCTCTGTGTGATGATGTGTTTTATGTAAGTGGCTCAAGAACTTGTCTTGATTTGAAAATGTGATGTCATAAACGGGTGCTATTATTTTATTTTATTTATTGCAATTCGCAATAAGAGCTAACATATCAGATCTGTTTGTAAATTGCTGAGAGCAATTGGATGGTAGAGATCATATCTCTTCATTGTACATACACCATAGGCATGATAATAATTAAGACTTTATTGGAATGTTCTCCAGCTGCTTTCCCAATCACTGATGAGGTAATAATAGCAATATAGATTAAATAGCAAATCGCAACGAAGTAAGGCAACACCATCATAAAAAGCAATATTGATGTATGAGAGAATTAGGTAAACTTAGTCAATGAAGCATGACATCTCATTCACATTAACCTCCAGCAGAGCCCTCACAGTCCCAGGCATTGATCCAATCATTTGCTTGCCTAAATGTTTTCCACCTTCTAAGCACCTGCTTCCCTCTTTCATCCCATCACATATACAGAGCTGCCTCACTATTTTTCTCTTTTACTAGATAATTTCAAGAGAGTGAATCACTGCTGTAAGAAAAATAATCTTTTTAAAGCTTTATATTTATATATAAAAACATCATTGAAGCATTTAAAATTAAATGGACAAGAATAGCATCCATAGCCTTTAGACACTTTTATTTCCCCCCTTTACATCTGAGTGTTATAAACACAGCAATATCATACTGACTTGCCAAGATAGTGGGATGTTCAAGACACATAAGTGATGCATGTTAGATAAAAATAAAATAAGTCTGTTGTGCATTCATGTCACACATGCAGCCAAATATAATAATATACGATATTTCTGTGATTTTTTTATCAGTACAGAATATATTCTGAAAAACAGTTTTAATACTACCTCTAAGGCAACAGACAGATACTTTATGGTGTTAGTTCAAATGAAAAAGGCCCCTATATACTCATAGGGAGTTCCATTTTTTGAGCTGTAACTTTCTTGGAGTAGATGCGGCTTTATTAGAGTGAGTATGTTACTAGTGGGTGGTCTTTGAGGTTTCAGAAGCTCAAGCCAGGCCTTTTGATTCTCTGTATCTTCATGTTGCCCATTGATCCAGGTATACAACACTTGGACACCGTGTCTGCCTCCATACCACCATTTTTTGTGCCATGACAATAACTGAATAAACCTTGGAACTCTAAGTCAGCCCTAATTAAATATTTTCATTTATAAGAGTTGCCATGCTCATGGTGTCTCTTTACAGCAATAAAATCCTAACTAAGATAACCACCTATAGACTATCTTTATTTATACTATTTTTCTTAGTAAAAGAAACTATGAAAAAAAAGAAACTATGAGACCAAAAAATTGATTTTGTTTTCATTATATTCTAAATATTTAATATCATTCAAATACTCTTATTAAATCAAAATTGGTTTTCTTCGATTAAAATACTGTGAGTAGGCTATGTGTAAATCTAGTCAAAAATTTCTATCTGGATTAAAACTTTGCGTTTTTCTGTTCTCTCTCCATATCCCCTCCTCAGTCCTATCTGTGGGGCCAAACAATAAAAACAGGCAAGCTCAACTTTTAATTTGCTTTGATGATCTTTTGACCCTCTGTCATGGAATACTTTCCCAAAGCTATCTCAACCCCCATAGATCTCATCTCCAGACCTCCAAATGTTCATGTTCCCTAGATTTCAAAAGTGGATTCTATATAAAAGATCATTAACAATACTAGTGAAGAGGTAAGTTGATTATTATTCCTTTGAAGATACAATTTAGATTTCTTAGCTCAATTAAAGATGAAAAAATCTACCAGAATTAATAACACCTGAGGAAAATTGCAGAGGAGGTTTTAGAACTCTACTGTCATATTTAGATAAATGATTTCTTTCACAAAAAAGCCATGCTCACTTATTTGCTATTTATTCATATCCTCTCTTTTTCCCTCATAAAAAATAAGTAGTAGGACCTGTAAGATGTAGAATACATTTTGTATGAAAAAAAAATAGCTTGAAAATGCAAAGTAAGGAAAGAAGTCAATTGTAGGTAAACAACATGGAATTAAACCTCTTGACCTTGTCAGATAATTTATGGGGTGAACTCTCCAATCAAAAATATGCTGATATAAGTTGTTGTAGATTTTATCTACCTTCTAATAACTGAATACTCTAAATTTTGGAAGAGAATCAGGTTTCTGAACAGCTGCTAATTTTTCAGAGTGGAAATTTAGTACCTAAAGAGATTGCACATTTATCTACCAAGATTTGTATTTATGTTTTATAGCCTGTCACTTTTGACATTATGTGTTGACTGTAAATAGAGACATTGTCATTTGACAGCACAATTTTGTGACATTATTGTAATTTTTAAGTCCACACTATACACATAAATATCTTTAATATCATTGGTTTAAATGTTAGATTATAAACAATAGTGTGCATGCTATTAACTACAGCAGTTGTCTCTATTGTGTTCCAAGAGATATTGGCTTTGAACTAATCTGATATTACTGTATAGGGACTGAAATAAATACAACAATAAATTTTATATTTAAGTGTCAGTGCTTACTTTGTTTTATAAGTACAATATACTCCATATCATGTTGTCGGGGTTTCTGTCCTGCCCCGTTCCCTCAGTTGTTAAGCCCCAGAAGACCTCTGGGCCAGCACTCCCACAGGCCTCAGACATTGATGGAAGAGGATGGTAGGGAGGCTTCTCCATCCTACTCATGCCACTATATGACAGATGCGTAAGTAGTGGGGACAGCTTGCTCATACTCAAAATTTCATGGGTGACTCACCCACACATCCCAAAGGAGTTGGCTGTTTTGTGTGACCACTGGGAGATGTAGAGGCTGCTCTCCTGAGTGTTACAGTTGGTGGTGGGTAGGGGAGGGTCTACTGCCTGTATGGCCTCAGGGTCAGCTCTCCCTCCTGCCTCAGATGATGATGGGCTGGAGAAGGAAGGCATCTGTCCCTTAACCCTGATGTCACATAACAGAAGAATAATGTGGACAGCTCTCTCATGCTTACAACTTTGGAGTTGGCTCATCCAATGAGTTTGGTTCTATTGTGCTGCCCAGGTGAGGTTCAGGACCAAGAGTGATGATTGGAATTCAAGTACTTGAACCAACATGATGGAGAAAACTGTCACAAGTTATCCATATTTTCACATATGTGCTAAAACATAGGAAAAAAACACACACATAACGAATTAATTTTATAAAATGTACTAAAAATAAGTAAAACAAACAAGCATGTCAGGTCTGAGAGATGAATGTATGTGTGTGTGTGTGTACCAATGATGAAGAAAAATTTGTGTTTTAAAGAACTTTTTTCCCTTTTTTTATTGAAAAAAATATTTCCGCCTCCACCCAGCCTCCCATTTCCCTCCCCCTCCTCCCACTCCTCTCCCCCTCCCTCTCCAGTCCAACAAGCAGTCAGGGTTCTCTGCCCTGTGGAAAGTCCAAAGTCCTCCCCCCTCCATCCTGGTCTAGGAAGGTGAACATCCAAACTGGCTAGGCTCCCACAAATCCAGAACATGAAGTAGGATCAAAACCCCGTGCCATTGTCCTTGGCTTCTCAGCAGCTCTCATTGTCTGCCATATTCAGAGAGTCTGGTTTTGTCCCATGATTTTTAGTCACAGTCCAGCTGGTCTTAGTGAGCTTTCAATAGATCAGCCCCACTGTCTCCATGGGTGGGTGCACCCCTTGTGGTTCTGACTTCTTTGCTCATGTTCTCCCTCCTTCTGCTCCTCATTGGGACCTTGGGAGCTCAGTCTGGTGCTCCAGTGTGGGTCTCAGTCTCTATCTCCATCCTTCGCCAGATGAAGGTTCTCTGGTGATATGCAAGATATTCATCAGTATGGCTATAGGATAGGGTCATTTGAGGTTTCCTATCCTCAGCTGCCCCAGGAACTAACTGGGGACATCGCCCTGGGCACCTGGGAGCCCCTCTAGGTCCAAGTCTCTTACCAACACTAAGATGGCTCCCTTAATTAAGATATGTGCTTCCCTGCTCCCCTATCCAACCTTCATTATCCCAATCATCCCATTTCCCCAAGTTTCCCCCATCCTCCCCTTCTCACTTTTTTCTCCCCATCTCCCCTTACCCCCCCGCCCTCCACCCCATGATCCCATTTTTTTGCCCGGCAATCTTGTCTACTTCCCATAACCAGGAGGATAGCTATATGTATTTCTTTGGGTTCACCTTCTTATTTAGCTTCTTTAGGATCCCAGATTAAAGACTCAATGACCATTATTTGTGGCTAGAAACCAATTATGAGTGAGTACATCCCATGTTCCTCTTTTTGGGTCTGGGATACCTCACTCAGGATAGTGTTTTCTATTTCCATCCATTTGCATGCTAAATTCGAGAAGTCATTGTTTTTTACCGCTGAGAAGTACTCTAATGTGTATATATTCCACACTTTCTTCATCCATTCTTCTATTGAAGGACATGTAGGTTGTTTCCAGGTTCTGGATATTACAAATAATGCTGCTATGAACATAGTTGAACAAATGCTTTTGTCATATGATAGGGTATCTCTTCGGTATATTCCCAAGAGTGGTATTGCTGGGTCCAGGGGTAGGTTGATCCCGAATTTCCTGAGAAACCGCCACACTGATTTCCAAAGTGGTTGCACAAGTTTGCATTCCCACCAGCAATGGATAAGGATACCCCTTCCTCAACAACCTCTCCAGCAAAGGCTATCAATGATGTTTTTGACTTTAGCCATTCTGACAGGTGTAAGATGATAGCTCAAAGTAATGTGGCAGGATACAATATCAACTCCAAAAAATCAGTCTCCCTCCTATACACAAAGGATATGGAAGCAGAGAGGGAAATCAGAGAAGCATCACCTTTCACGATAGCCACAAACAGCATAAAATATCTTGGGGGTAACTCTAACCAAGGAAGTGAAAGATCTATTTGACAAGAACTTTAAGGAATTAAAGAAAGAAATTGAAGAGGATACCAGAAAATGGAAGGATCTCCCTTGCTCTTGGATTGGGAGGATCAACATAGTAAAAATGGCAATTCTACCAAAGGCAATTTATAGATTCAATGCAATCCCCATCAAGATCCCATCAAAATTCTTCCCAGATCTTGAGAGGATAAAAATCAACTTTATATGTAAAAACAAAAACAAAAAAAAAAAAACAGGAAAGCCAAAACAATCTTATACAATAAAGGAACTTCTGGAGGTAGTACCATTCCTGACTTCAAACTCTATTACAGTGCTACAGTAATGAAAACAGTGTGGTATTGGTATAAAAACAGAGAAGTCGACCAATGGAATCGTATAGAAGACTCGGATTTTAACCCACAAACCTATGAACACCTCATTTTTTATAAAGGAGCTAAAAGCATACAATGGAAGAAAGAAAGCATCTTCAACAAATGGTGCTGGCACAACTGGAGGTCAACCTGTAGAAGAATGAAAATATACCCATTTCTATCACCATGCACAAAACTCAAGTCCAAATGGATCAAAGACCTCAATATCAATCTGAACACACTGAACCTGATAGAAGAGAAAGTGGGAAGTACCCTACAACAGATGGGCACAGGAGATCGCTTCCTATGTATAACCCCAGAAGCACAGACATTAAGGGCAACATTGAATAAATGGGACCTACTTAAACTGAGAAGCTTCTGTAAAGCAAAGGACATTGTCACTAAGACAAAAAGGCAACCTACTGACTGGGAGAAGATTATCACCAACCCTGCAACAGATGAAGGTCTGATCTCCAAAATATATAAAGAACTCAAGAAACTGGACTTCAAAATGCTAATTAACCCAATTAAAAAATGGGGCATGGAACTGAACAGAGAATTCGCAACAGAAGAAGTTCAAATGGCCAAAAGACACTTCAGATCATGCTCTACCTCCTTAGCAATCGGGGAAATGCAAATTAAAGAACTTTTTATAACTTTTAGCAGTAGAATTATAGATTAGTTAATGATTATGTAATTTTATTTTCAAGTGTAAGATACACAGTGATATTTTGATTTCATAGAGATTTATGTATAAAAATTTTCCGTGTCATGTTTGGGACATGCTAAATCTTTTACATACTTATTATCAGAAATGAAGTCTCAAGTTGTATTTTTTTTTTTATTGAGAAAAGGAAAAAAAAAAGTTTCCCCCTCCTCCCACCCTTCTCTCCCTTCCCCCACTCCTCTCCCCCTCCCTCTCCAGTCCAACAAGCAGTCAGGGTTCCCTGCCCTGTGGAAAGTTCAAGGTCCTCCCCCCTCCATCCATGTCTAGGAAGGTGAACATCCAAACTGGCTAGGCTCCCACAAAGCCCGAACATGAAGTAGGATCAAAACCCCGTGCCATTGTCCTTGGCTTCTCATCATCCCTCATTGTTCGCTATGTTCAGATAGTCCGGTTTTATCACATGCATTTTCAGTCACAGTCCAGCTGGCCTTGGTGAGCTCCCAATAGATCAGCCCCACTGTCTCAGTGGGTGGGTGCACCCCTCGTGGTCCTGACTTGCTTGCTTATCTTCTCCCTCCTTCTGCTCCTCATTGGGACCTTGGGAGCTCAGTCCAGTGCTCCAGTGTGGGTCTCTGTCTCTATCTCCATCCATCACCAGATGAAGGTTCTATGGTGATATGCAAGATATTCGTCAGTATTGCTATAGGATAGGGTCGTTTCAGGTTCCCTATCCTCATCTGCCCAAGGAACTAACTGGGGACATCGCCTTGGGCTCCTGGGAGCCACTCTAGGTTCAAGTCTCTTACCAGCCCTAAGGTGGCTCCCTTAACTAAGAATTGTGCTTCCGTGCTCCCCTATCCAGCCTTCCTTTATCCCAATCATTCTGTTTTCCCAAGTTCCCCCCATCCTCCCCTTCTCACTTTTCTCTCCCCATCTCCCCTTACCCCCAACCCACCCCACCCCCAAGATCCCACTTTCCTCCCAGGCAATTTTGTCTACTTCCCATAGGCAAGAGATAACTATATGTTTTTCCTTGGATTCACCTTCTTATTTAGATTCTTTAGGTTCACCAATTGTAGACTCTGTGACCCTTATTTAGGCTAGAAACCAATTATGAGTGAGTAAATCCCATGTTCATCCAAGTTTTGCTCTTCACATTTTCCCATCTTAAAGTTATCTGTGTTTGACTAACTATGCTTTGTTTGAGCTGACTCTAGTATATCCACTTGTCTTTGTGGTTATCAGTGACCATACACTGATCCTAAATAATCCTTCCTGACTAGAAGAAGCACTGTGTTAAAACAGAAGGAATGAGGAGAGGGAGGGAGGGAGGAGGAAGAGGAGGAGGAGGAGGAGTAGGCGGCGAAGGAGGAGGAAAAGAAAAAAGGAAGGAAGGAAGGAATCTTTTGTCATCCTTGCTGCCGTGTTCTGTTGTATATGTCTGAAAGACATATTCTCTGTATTACTTTCCTCTTCTACAAGCTTTGTTTTGGGAAAAGGTTCATAACCTCATTGGCAGGAAGACTTACTTCTTAATTAGAGTGCAGTCAGCAATTGGATTTAATCTTTGCATAGGATTAGGGCATTGCTCTGAAATGTCATGAACTGCTCTCACAGCAGCCCTCTCTTCTTCCATTCCCTAAGCATGCTGATTCAGGATACTTAAGAGCAATGTACAAAAATGTGAAAATTGCAATGCAGAAATTTGACAATAGTTTTCTTCAAATAGTTTAAAAAATTAAAAAATGTTATTTATTTTACTAGCTTTGGCAGTATCCATTCATATTATGACATACATATATATCCATAAATATTAATTAAATATCCATATATATCCTCTGCACAATCAAGAATAAATTTTAAGTAAAAAAGCTATAAGCTATCATATAGGGTTATGAGGAATTCTTTCTTAGAGTCAGGAGGGCAACCCAGTAACTACTGAATCTGCCTGCATTTATCTTTCATTTTTTTCGAAAATTTGTTCTTGGAATGAAGTGATTAAATACAGATCATGAATGAGTTGTTTTTTTAAGAATTTTTAATTTTGAGTAGTTGATGAGTTAGAGAAAGCAGAGGACTTTTGCAGTTTGGGAGTTGGTTCAAACTGAGAAGAAATAGAACATTGTTTGAGTCTTACGAATGTACATTGTCTTGTATTGATTATTTCTTTTGCACCTTTTATTCATGTTACTGTCATCAGTGTTTGTTTTTATTGTGGCTTTCCAATGCACATGTCCTTCAGTTGCTCATTTCATATGTTTTGATTCTTTTGTTCCAACTTCTTTCTGATCACTCTCTGTTAAGTACCTGCTACTGTGGAATAAACCCAGATTTCTGCCTTTACATGCTGTAGATTTCCAGTACTTTAATACTTCACACTTACTATCCTTCCCAAGTACCATTCTTCACCATCCCAAATGATCAGTCATTTCTGATAAAGGTAATAAATCTGTCGACACTCATTTTGAAGTGTTACATTTTCAATGCACTCACTGTGGTCAGAACATGTCTTAAATATCTGCTATTGAAATGCTGATTTCTTAAGGCTCCACTCTGCTATGCACATATCGGGGGAAAGGGAGATAATTGCTATGTTTGCTAATCTCATATTTGGAGCTTTTCACACATCAAGAACAAGACCATATTTCTCTTGTTACTGGAGCTAGCAGCTGTCTACACATTTCAGAGACAATGGGAAAGTTGGCTGGACCTCCAGCAATCTTTCTCCATGTCTAAAATTCCTTTAATTAGAGCACATACCTGAATAAGATAGGACATCATTTCCTAATAAAAAAAAAAACTTAAAATTGAGAGGAAAAAAAAGCAAGGGAATTTTTAACAATATGAATTTACAGATAAAGAGGAATGAGAAGAGAAGTTGTATTATATGTGGGAAATCTCAACAAGAAAGGAGAAATCTGGAACAGTGAGGGACATATTCACCCATGGTCCTTATTTTCTTCTACATATCTAATTTTGCTTTTTGCTATCTGATAAAAGTACCTTTATAGGAAAATTCAAATATTATATCATATTAATTGGGGAATCAGTGATCGTTTTACTGACAAAATGCATGTCTTTTTCTATCTTGAAAATTTATTACCAGAGTTCAACTAGATAATTTTTGATGTTCCTCCTAAGACTTACCAAGAATATATGGTTTCTGAGATGTTATGCATCTATTTTTATAAATATCTGAAAATATAATACCAAGTGTACTTTTGTTCAAAAAATGTAAAATCTACAAGCAAATTTCCTGTGGCTTAATAAACATATTTTATTTTTATTTAATCCTACATAATATATTATATATATTAGGCATTGCTAAACAGTTTTCTTCAAAAGTCAGTTGGATTTTTTTTTTTATTTTTTCATTTTTGGAGACAGCGTTTCTCTGTAACTTGAAAGCCTGTCCTGGAACTAGCTCTTGTAGTCTAAGCTGGTCTCAAACTCATGGAGATACACTTGCCTCTGCCTCCTGAGTACTTGGATTAAAGGCATGCTCTACCACTACCTGACCAGTTGGATGTGTTTTAGAGATTGATGTAAAATTCCCAAATCATCACTTTGGTCTTTTTTACCCTTGAAAATTCTGACATTTACCATGAGGAATCTGGACATTTTTATAGTCCTTAACATAATTTTCAGACTTTGCATAGCAATTATCTAGTACTTGTCTTCAGTGCTTCATCACAGTGTTGTCCTTTTGGAGCCCTCTGTGCCCAAAATTGAAGAACTTATATTAAACATAAGAGAGCAGAATGCAGCTTACATACAGTAGAACTCAGCCAAGGAGGAAGATAGATAAAAACATTCTGCCTAGGCTACACTCAAACTAGCCAGGGGCCTTGGTAAGTTTATAGTCTTCTGTGTTGGAAGGAATCTGGAGAAACATCATTTGGTGTCTCTTGAAATATCTGGGTACTGATGCAAAAGGAAAAATGAGTCTTGGCGAGGAAACCTGAAACCCGAGTAAGTGTGACATGCTGCATCTAGCTTCACCTTTTCAACAGCAGCACTTTCCACTCAGTCTTCTGCCTATTGTACCTATGATCTGTATTCAGAGATCAGGAGCAGCTTCCAGATAAATCCACTTTGTGTTCTCAATGCTTCACTGCTCAGCAGCTGTTGGTCCTCTCTTCACATAACTCATACGGTTCCTACCATCTCCTTTGCTGATTTCTTCTGCCCTACCTGTCTTAGCTCCCAGTGTGTATTGAGTTTCTTGCATACTATTTTCTCTTTATTTTTCTCCCACTCTTATACTTCATTATCAAACCCCACTCCAGTGTCTACCTTTGTAAGAATCTATACATCAAGTAATGAAAAGCAAATGAGATATGCTGAGTTCCTGTCAAATATGACAGCAAACCTTTTGTTTATAAAAGTAATAAATAGATGTAAGTCTTCACACATATACACACACCTGTTTCACTTCAACTATTGATAATATAAACAAAGATCATCTTTTAATAATTTCCTGATGTGTGACAATTCATCTAAATATAACAATAATTGCCAGTTGAAACTGGTTTAGACTGGTTAAAACTGGTTCAGATTGGTTGAAACTGATTCAGACCAGTTGAAACTGGTCCTGACCAGTTCAGACTGGTTGAAACCAGTTTAGACCAGTTAAGAGTGGTTGAAACTGGTTAGGATCAGTAGAATCTCGTTCAGACCATTTGAAACCAATTGAAACCGATTCAGACTGGCTGAATCCAGTAAAGGCCGGTTGAAACTCATTCAGGCTGGTTCAGACCGCTTGAATATGGCTAAGAAAGGTTAAAACCGGTTCAAAGAGGTTGAAACTGATTCAGAACAGTCGAAACTGGTTCAGACTGGTTTAGACGAGTTCAGACTGGCTGAAGCCGGTTCAGACTGGTTGAAACTGGTTCAGACCAGTTCAGACTGTTGAAACTGGTTCAGACCCATTCAAACCACACTGTTTCAGATCGGGTGAAACCAGTTCAGACCAGACAAAACCGGTGCAGAGCAGCTGAAAACAGTTTAGACCCGTTCAGACCAGCTGAAACCGATTCAGACCAGCTGAGGCCGGTTCAGACCGGTTCAGACCAGTTTAGGCCGGTTCAGGCCAGTTTAGACAGGTTGAAACTGGCTCGGATCAGATGAAAATGACTCAGGCCAGTTGAAGCTGGTTCCATACCTGTTCAGACCAGTTGAAACCAGGTCAGACCAGTTGAAAGAGGCTCAGACTCATTAAATCTGGTTCAGACTGGCTGAAACTGGTCCAGACCAGTTCAGACCAGTTGAAACGGGCTCAGACAAGCAGAAACCAGTTCAGACTGGTTGAAACCGGTCTAGACCGGTTCAGATTGGTTGAAACTGGTGGGCCAGTTCAGGCCATTTTAGGCCGATTTCAGACCAGCTGAAACTGGCTTAGACAGGTTCAAGCCAGTTGAAACCGGTTTTTTCCATGTTCAGATCAGTTCAGGCCGATTCAGACCAGACCAGGCTGGTCTCGACCAGACCAGACCAGTCTTGACCAGACCTTATTGTCACGTGACACCCTGATGCACTACAATTCTGGATTTCAAATATAAATTTCCAAATACCCACTAATTACACCATGATATTCACATTCACAAGTTTAATTTACATTCTTCACACAGAAATTTTATTTAGTTTCGTCACTGACAGTGAAAAGGAAATCTCCCTTTAAATATCAACTAAATTATTCCACTGAAATTTGCCTTTGGATTATCAAGCCTTATTGTGTGCTCTTATATTCTTCTGTAATGCTTAAATTTATTAATTTTTAATGTCTTTATATTATGCTTTATTGTTTACCCTATTTAAATGTAACCTCTTTAATAGTGTGAAGGAAGTAATACTTCCATGTGTTCAATTGAGGAGGAGTAGAGAGTAAAGTTGAAAATGAAACCATTAAATAAATTGTAGTGGTGATTGAATGCCAAGAGAGTAGCATGAACTCACTTCAGCAAACTGTTTGAAGTAATGTGTCAACTTGTCTGTAGCTTTGAAAAGCTACCATCACAGCATTGGATTTTTTAAAAAAATTCATATTTGTTTATTATGTATTCAGTTCTGCCTGCATGTGTGCCTGCACACCAGAAGAGGGCACCAGATCTCATTACAGATGGTTCTGAACCACCATGGCCTTACAGGAATGGAACTCAGAACTTCTGGAAGAGCAGTCAGTGCTCTTAACATCTGAGCTCTCTCTTCATTCCCCAAAATGGGTAATTTTAATGCCACTTGCTGCTTCCTATAATGGTTAACCAATAGAAATTGCTCAAATTTAAGGCTGAAATGTATGCTTCCAAAGATAAACACTTGTTTAGCATGCATGGGGATCTAGATGTTAGGCTCAGTGCTGAAGAAAGAGAAAAAATACATGATATAATAAATAAATGGTATATAAGGCCTATTATTTATGGAGCAATTAATTCCAAAGAGCTATTTAATTGAATATACTTGTGCTTAATGATTCTATGTACTGACTCTTTAATAAATGAGTTATAATTCTTTTTTAAAAAATAACTGAAAACACATTTTAAACTCTATCCAAGATGATCTTGATATTTTACATGGACATTATCTCATTTCCCTTGCCAAGATGTATTGCACTCATCACTTCTCTTCACTGAAATCAAATGTTGCAGGTAATTCTTCAAAACTATCATAACATTACACTTATTATACTTGAAAAAACATAAAGCACATTTCACTTAGAAACACTGATTTTTTTTTCCCTAAAAGCTCAAGGAATAAGTATAACATTGTATAATTTTCAATTTTAGCCTAGTAGTTAAGATCAATTGTTTTCAACATTCAACAAATACATATAAATTTCTGCATCCAAAGTGCATCAAAAATATTGATACAAGCTTTGCTCTCATACCCCATATATATCCCACTGATACTTTGTATAATATAGTGAAGAAGGCATCTACTTCTTTCTATCTTTTCTCTCTGATGTGTTCATGAGCACATCCCACTTCTACTAAAAAAATCACTACATATTCTAAAATGAGACAAGTCCCTAAGATATACACCCAGGAGCTCACAGGCCAGAAGATCTGCTTTCACACCTGTATCATTTTGGCAGAAAGATACTTCCCTTGGAGAGAAAAAAATATGGTAGGAGCCAAGAACAGTCATGCAATGCCCTTTGGCAGCTCTCCTACACTTCCATATTTTTATTTTTAATCTCTAGGGATAATTTGCAGAAATAGAATCTCCTGATGTATTGTTGAAATGTGTGTTATTTTGAAAGACAAAATGAAAACTCACTTAAATTTCTTAAATGTTTTAAAAATTACTTTCCCCCAAATGTTATGGCTTGTTAAACAATGAAGAAAGATATGTGCTTACAAATTAATATTGAGGTTTTGTTCATCTTCACCTGTACTATGTACAAGGCATGGTTTATTCAAAACAATTAACAGGTTGCACTCAATAGCATTTGTTTAGAGGAATAAGAAAGTAAAAGAATTTAAAATATCTCAAACTCCTTTTTTTTTCTCCATATAACTTGTAAATCCCTTTACAACTAACCTGTGTTATGAACCTGAACATAAGATAGAGGGATTTCTATATGTATTGTTCTACTTCCTTTCTCTTCCCTCCTTCAACCTGTTTTTTTTTCTTTACACCAACATCATCGAACATTGTACATGTGTGACCACCAGGTTCAGTGTTATAATTGTGTGATGGAATAATACCATGATCAAGTGTAGCTCATGGCACTATTACAATGTATCATTGTATTTCTCCTGCTTGAACAGTAATCACTTTCACTGTGCCCATCATTTATTCCTCATTAACTATGTTGCAGTTTTACCTGTGCCATGGTTATTGTCATCTGAAGTAGTATGGATAAGATTTCAATCAAAGAATATCTTCTATAAATTTTAATTGCTTGTTATTTTATATGTTTTCTTATAACTTAAAGATATGCCACCTTAGGACATGCGTTTTTTTTAGGATATTGTAAATGGCCATCTGTAAGACAAATTGCTCCAGCCACATTTGGCTGTTTTGATCAGCAAGAATCAAAGGCATACAAATTGCTGTATTCAGTCACAGTAATTTGGAAAATCCTAAGAATATTTTTTTTCTGAACGTCACTAATATGTTGCATATGACTTATTGATGTTTCCATTTTTCTTCATATTATCATATTATACCATGTTGGTATTATTTTAAAATGGGAATCACTGTTTAGAAGAGTTGAAATATGAAGATTTCAGCACATAACACCTCTTATTTTTGAAAATAAAAATAGTGTTTTCTGAAGCAAAATTGGAGTGTTTGTGTCCCAGAAACAAATATTTTATTCTCACCAAATCAATATTCCAATGCAGAAGCAGTTTCACGGAGCTTTCTGGCTACAGAACAAAGGAATTTATAAATCAAGTCATTTAATAAATAAATTTGTGGAAAAGTTGATGATTAAGCAAACATATCAGACAGAGGGATAAATATTATGGCCCTCTGTTATCATTTGATAAAATTAGTAGAGAATAAGATTTTGTTGACTTAATGATTTTCAGCACATATCTGCTTAAGAGGATATCAGTTCTAATGTAGAGGTAGACCTGTACCTGTAATGTAGAATGGATCTGTAAGGGGCTAAAGACAGCCCAGAGAACTGTCTATCTGATTATCTTATCAGTAACCTAAAGCTCTCCACAGTCAAACAAGTTTTTATCAGTTGCTTACAGTGCAGACAATTCTTTCTAGGATTCTCACTTACAATCCCCCCCGATGACCAAACATAACATTTTGTGCATGTAGAAGGCCACATTTTATTTATTGATATTGCAAGGTTTCTCACAGCTAGAAAGATTATTTCTAAGAAATGAGATAGATGGAGCTGAGTATTGGGTAAGACAGAAGTCTTTAGGACAGAGAAATGGCTGAAAAAGAGACATTAAGAAACAAGCTCTTCTGGGTGGCAGTGACTTTTAATTGCAGCACTTTAATCCCAGCACTCAGGAGGCAGAGGCACCTGGATCTCTGTGAGTTTGAAGGCAACCTGATTTACAAAGAGAGTTTTTGAGAGGAGCCAGAGCTTCGCATCTAAACGCTTTGTGAAAAAAAAACTCAATAAATAAATAAATTAATATAAAAAAATTAAATCATATATTTTGTCAAAATTAGTAGCCATCATAATGCAGATCTGATGTTTCCTTTTTTCTCATTCTTCCTTTGTTTTGAACATAATGTTTACATGTGACACATAATGGGAATAGTATACCTAAAAGTAAAATAATCAAGAACATTGGCTTCATGGAATGAAAGTAACAGATAAAGAAAACTTGCCATTTAAATAGCTAAATTTTACATTTTTAAATGGCTAAATTGACTGTTTCCCTGTATAGGCATTTATTTCCACTCTGTGAGTTCTTCTACTTACATTATTTGTGCTAGCAACATTTTAGCCTTTATTTTTGCTTCAGCACAAATGGTATGAGATCATACTTATAGGAAAGGGGTGAGGTGGTGGGAGGGGAAACTATTGCTGGGTTGTATTATATGAGAGAAAAATTCACTTTCAATAAAAAATAGAAATAATTACTGAATATTTATTACATTATATAATATATATATATATATTCATACACATCATATCAAAGAAAAAAAGAAACAAAATTCTGCCAAAAAGTAGACCATATTTTTTTACTCATTGCTGGCATCTATTGAGACACAATAAAAGACAATAAAAAAATTCTTTCCATCTTTTCAATCAATGAATCAAGCCCACAAGTTCTGCTTTATAAAAGTATCTGTATCTCACTTAGAAAGCAAGTAACTTTATTGAACGGAGCGGAGGGGCAGTGTTCAGCCACCCGGCTAGCTGTATACCTGAAATAATTACACAGAAACTGTATTCTTTTAAATACTGCTTGGCCCATTAGTTCCAGCCTCTTATTGGCTAGCTCTTACATATTGATCTAACCCATTTCTAATATTCTGTATAGCCCACGATGTGGCTTACCAGGGAAGATCTTAACCTGCGGCTGTGTTGTGTGGGAGAATCATGGTGACTCCCTGACTCAGCTTCTTTCTCCCAGCATTCTGTTCTGTTTACTCCACCCACCTAAGGGTTGGCCTATCAAATGGGCCAAGGCAGTTTCTTTATTAATTAACCAATGAAAGTAACAGATTAGAAAGAAATCACTCCCACATCATAACTTTCTTTATAAAAGAAGAGAGAAAAGATTTATTTGCAAGTAAAACAATATATTTCCATGGTGATATAAGTACAAGCATAGCATGAACAGGCCTAGCATCCATTTCAAATATACCAGATTTATCATCAAAATAGAATTATCTAATATTACAAAAAATGAAAAAAATTAAAAGCAGGCACCTGAGAACTCTAAAAATCCCCCAAATAAAAGGATTACTAGAAATGCAAAAATGATATGTACAAATGATAGCTCAGAAGTGATTGGGAATCTGAAAAGGACTGAGAGCCGGAACGTTGATGAACTCATCATTTTCAATTCTGTAAGTGGTATTTCAGTGATAAAGAAAACATAATATGCTGGGCGATGGTGGCGCATGACTTTAATCCCAGCACTCGGGAGGCAGAGGCAGGCAGATCTCTGTGAATTCGAGACCAGCCTGGACTACAGAGCTAGTTCCAGGACAGGCTCCAAAGCCACAGAGAAACCCTGTCTCGAAAAACCAAATAAATAAATAAATAAATAAACAAATAAATAATAATATTTGTATAAAATAAGTAAGCTAACCTGACTTCTGTGTTAGGGTAATGTGGTGGTTTTAACTGAAGTGGCCTCCAAAGGCTTATATATTTTTGTGCTTAGTTCCCAGCTGGTGAAATGTTTGGAAGTTTTAGAAGATATGGCCTTGTTGGAGTAGGTGTGCCCTTGTTGGAGAAGGTGTGTTATGGGGGTTTTGAGGTTTCTAAAGCCCATGGCAGACCCAGTCTCCCAGTCTGTCTCTGTCTCTCTGCCTCTCTCTCTGTCTGTCTGTTTCTCCTTCCTAAAGATCGACAGTCATCCCTTTTTGTATTTGGCGTTCTAGAGCCATACAGAAACAGATTTCTTTCTTTTATTATTATTTTGTTTTTTTTTAAAAAAAAACAATCTTTTTTCATTTTATGCACCAATCCCAGTTCCCACTCCATCCCCTCCTCCTATTCCCTCCACATCTCCCTCCACAGTCCCATCCACTTCTCAGAGAGGGTTAGGCAATTGCTCTGAGGAAGGTCCAAGGCCCTCCCTACTATATTTAGGCAGAGGAAGATATCCATCCATTTAGAATGGGTTTCAAACAGCCAAAATAAGCAGTAAAGATAAACCCTGGTATCACTATCAGTGGCCCCACAATCTGCCCCAGCAATACATCTAACACCCACATTCAGAGGGTCTAGTTTGATACCACGCTGGTTCCTTCCCTGTCTGGCTAAAGTTGGTGAGCTCCTATTAGCTCAGGTAAACTGTTTCAGTGGCTGTCCCCATCATGATTTTGACCTCTTTGCTCATAGTCTCACTCTTCCCATATTTCAACTGGATTTTGGGAGCTCAGCCCGGTGCTCTGCTGTGGGTCTCTTTCTCTGAAGAAACAGATTTCTACATTAAACCACTCACTCTATGTGGCTTGGTACAACAGGCTTGAGGAGCTATATTTTAGAATTATTCCTTGTCTGATACATCCCACAAAGCTCCTTATAATTTAATGCTTTATAAGTAATTTCTTATTAAAAAATCATAATCTCTAAATTTACAGTATCTTATATGTCTTAAGCATGAGGAGTCATAGGAAAAATTGTAACTAAACTTAATCTATTACCATGAAATCAACACAATTAATTTAAAGAATTTGTGAAAATTTGAATCTTAAATAAGAGTAGTCATATATCTTATTCAAGTAATTATTTTCTATTAAAATAATAGAACTAAAAAGGTTAAGGATATACCATTTGGAATTATTCCATGAAAAAGGCATTAATTTGCTCATTAGCTCTACTCTAGTATGCACTTTTAGTAGTGTAAAATTAGATTCATGTTCTTTTACTTTACTTAACGATTTTACTACAAATTCTCTGTAGTATATTTGCAATGGATAAGATCCCTTTTTTCCCATCTTGACACAGTTATAATGGTACCTGTGTAGACAGAAGAGTAATCCAGCTTCCTCCCACCCACTTTAGTACTGGCTAATGTATACGTTCTATCGAAACCTACGCTAACTCAGAGCTGAATTAAATTTATATTTTAAAAATATACCAAAACTGTAATAGTTTAATATAATTTGTCTCTTCCTTCTTTGCATTCCAAACATGATTTTTATTCAAATTCATGGCATTTGATTTCATTAATTTTATATTTATATATTAATTATAAAATTAATTTTATATATTAATTTTATATGCTATAAAGCACACACATACAAACAAACACACACACAAAGAGAGAGAGACAGAGAGGGGGGATTCCTAAATACCTAAGTACAGTCTCTTTTATTGATAAGTGAATGATCATGAGGCCCAAACCCTGCAATAAACAAAGAGATATAAGCAACTAAGGAGTGCTGAGAGCAGGTTAAATAGTCTCCCTAGGGAAAAGCACATAAAGTTGTTATACAATTTCAAATGTTTATCCCTGAAAAATCACATACAATTAACATTGTCCAGAGGCTGAGCTCAGTTTCAATGATAAATAGAAAAAATTTGAAATAAATGATTATCTCAAAATTCTTATTTGCATAATTCATTATAATGAATACAAGGGTATTTACATCAGGAAAATTATACTCGATAAAACATGGTTTAACTTAATCCTATTCTTATACTTTGACAACCTATTTTTTTAATTCATTTTACCTCCCATTTATCTACATTAGCCTGTCGTTAAGTATTGTCTTATGGCTGTTTCATCTGTGTGTTGTAGTGGAACAGACTTCGGATGAGAATGTTTTTGACACTGATTGAGTAAATGCTCTTTGGTGATCCTGTTTTGTCTATGGGATTAGGCATGGCTCATTGGTGGTGTTAATGGAGAAGTTGAAAATAATAGAAATGATATATGAACTCAGTGTCCCTGACAAACCACACCTGAGATGTCAGAATAACATGGGAATTTAGTTTATAAATGTATAAGTACAATGATGCAATTTCAGAAAATAAACTGAATATATTTGCTTATCATATTTTGTGTTACTTATGCATCTAACACAGTATGCATTATATTAAAACAAGGCAAGGACTTTTGTAGTGGTCTCATCGGATAAACCCAAACCTTTATATAATTTAACTGTCCACATTTTCTTCTTTTAATTCCCACAGTTTATTACTTTTGACCCATTAGTTTAGGATTACAGGAAAACAGAGATTTGGTTGCCCCTTTAGTCATTCATTTACCAAACAATGAATATTATTCTCATGAAAGGTAATATTATAGATAATGTGACACAAACATTTGGCATTGTTTGCAAAAATCCCAATAAATCTATGTGACTTAGAACTGGAATTTCAATGCATTTATATTAATAAGAATACATGAAAAATTTCAGTGTCCAAGTAAGAAGGAAAATATATACCAACATCAATGCATATTATGCCTATGTTTCTTTGCTTCTTCCAAGTTAAATGTAATATTTAGCATATTTCAAAATTACTCATCATCATGCTTAAACATACCACCTTGACTATAATGGAAGAGATATTCTAAAAAAAATGTTTATTTAAACCATAACACATAATACTAAAAGCATAATTCTATATAAGTTTTAGAGTTTTACTTGAAATTTATTTCAATAAATGTTTATTTAAAATGAAAACAGTAATATAAACAAATGAAATACTAGCATTGAATTGTTTAAAAAGGAGCACTGTTAAAGTTAATTTTCAGTGAAATGATTGCAAAATGGCCTTGTGAACATGATAGAGCAAATTTATTTATCTTTGCAAGACTCTTATAACTGATGGGATTCCCAAAGACTCAAGTATTTATTACTTTAAAATTGTTTGAACAAAAATGAGTAAAGAATAAACATGAACTAAAAAGGACAATTAAAAACATGCTAAAGTTGGCTGGGGAACATCCTCAAAGAATTATACAAAGAACTACAGCTAACTAAAGAATTGATTACCTAATATCCAGTGATCATCATTTAAAGGGTTGTATTATGTAGTTAGAAATATTTACATATACATGCATGCATGTAGAAACAATGAAAACATAGCCCAAGAATTTGAAAGAAAGCAGAGAGGACTAACTAAATAGGTTGGTGTTAAAGAGAGGAAAGGTAAGGGGTAATGAATGTAATTATATTCTCACATTTCAAATGAAAAATTGTAAAGTTCATTTGATACATTCTTTCATCAATGAGAATTATCTTACGCATTTTTGTTCTAATACAGCTAGTAATCAGCAATAATGAATATCAGCAGTATACTAAAATATCTCTTGTATTTTTCTGTTCACACTGAGAAAATATTCTAAGAAGTAGTCTCCATTTTTAAAATAAAAATAGGATAAAGGACATATAATGACAATACAGTAAAACTATTTCTATTTCAACTTCAAAGTAAGATCAGTAGAGAAAGACAACTTGTATGTAGAAATCATATTTCATTAGCAGTCTAGAGTAGTGAGAACTGAAATTACATTCTTAAATACACAACCAAAAATTGCCCTACAGACCGTGTGTTTTGTCAGGGTGATATTAATATACAACTTAGAGAAATTTTCAATAAAAGAGACCACTTTGGAAATCAGTGTTTCGGTGAAGTAATAAGGGCGGCGTGGCTGCGTCCCCAACACCCCACCCGCCTGCCCGGGTAGCTTATGCCCCGAAATAATTACACAGACACTGTATTCTTTTAATCACTGCTTGGCCCTTTAGCCCTAGCCCTTACAGGCTAATTCTCACATCCCGATCAACCCATCTCTAATCATCTGTGTATGGCACCCCAAGGTGCGCTTACCGGGGAGATTCTAGCCTAGTCCATCCTGGGTCGGAGCTTCATCACGGGAGCAGGGCATGGCGTCTCTCTCAGGCGTCTGCTCCAGAGAGGAGAGATGTGGCTTCTCTGAGCTCACTTCCTCTTCCTCCCAGCATTTTGTTCTGTTTATTCCTCCCACCTATCCTCTAACCAATAAAATGGGCCAGGGCAGTTCCTTTATTAGCCAATGACCTTCCTCCATCATTTCCCCTTTTTCGGTTTAAACAAAAAAAAACAAACAAACAAACAAACAAAAAAGGCTTTAACATAGCAAAATTACATATAACAAAACAGTTATCAAGTAAAAGTTACAATAATCTTTATCATAACTAAGGAAAACTATAACTATAACTAACTATTTTTAACTCCATCAAAGACTCCAGAAAGATATATTACCTAAGTAAACAAGAACTAAGAAACTTCAAACTCTAAAAATGACAAAGACATCTACTGCCTGGACAGTCACCCAAAGTTCTTTTGTACCGTTGGGGCATCCATCTTCAGCCTTCAGGCCCATGGTATCCAGCAGACATTTCCATAAAGCAGGAAAATTCAAAGTCAGTTCAGTCACTATCTGTTGTGTCCTGCAGAATGTCTCGCAGACTCTTTCAAAATGAATCAGGAACCCCGAAAGATCATCTTACCTTAGGCAAGTTCAGTAGTCCTCTCTCTGCAGGTTCTCAGTGTCCAGTTTATGCAATAGTCCAGGCAAAAGCAGTTTCTTGCCCAAATGGCTATCAAAACTCCATAACGAGCCTCTTCGATGCCCATCTTCCTCTTGAAGTAGATTGGTGCTGCCAGGAGCAGAGTGTCTCATTGTCATGAAATGTCCTCAGTTATTAAAACATTAAATGTCCTATTCTGTAATCTTTGAAAGACATGAAGAATGTCTATCTAAAATATATCTCTAAATATCTAGAAAATCTAACTAACATGACTACAAGCTTTACTATTATCGATATTATCCATTAACAACCTATATTTCTTAATTATACAGTACATATTTAAATGAACTACACAATCACAATACCTTAATCAAAATCAGAAACACTTATACATATAACAAAATTGACCTTAAATCTCTATCAATAAAGCAAAATCTATACTAATGTAATTATTCATATCTATATCATATCCCCCTTAAAATGTAAAAGAACGTTTATAAACCATATTTGGGAATATGGGCGCAGTTTTTTCTCTCCAAACTGCTTCCTGCTGAATGGGGGCGTCGTTAATTAGGTCTTTCACGGTATAACCTGTGTGCTAGTTTCATCTCAGTTGGCAGTTGAGCAAAGCAATTTTCTGAAGGCATGCACAGGAACCCTTCAGGAGGGCGTGGTCCATCATACCAAATCGGAATAGAAGAAATGAACAGCGTCTCATCCTCTGTGAAAACAAAATAAGAAACTCCTTTCCAAAGTATCATATCCTTAGATCCAAATTCATAATATCTATGTTGGATTAGTTCAGCAGTATTTATAAATAAATATCTTTTAGCATCTGTTTCTCCTTCCTCAGCATTTAAACAATTCAACGAGAGCATAATAGCATACAGTATCAAAAGTCTCTGTGTATTTTCCATCTTTGTACGCTTTGTTTTAAGCTCTATTTTGTTTATTTTTACTTTTAACTCTTTGCTTTTTGAGACAGGTTCTCTGTATCTTTGACCTGAAGTAAATCTGTAGACCAGGCTGTCTTTGAACTCTCAGAGATCCGCCTGTCTCTGCCTCCCAGGCATTGGGATTAAAGGTGTATGCTGCTACACCTTGAACTCACAGAGATCTGTTTGCCTCTGCCTTCTAGGCACTGGGATTAAAGGCGTGTGCTACCACACACAACAACTCTCTTCCTTTTTTTTTTTTACTTTAAGAACTTCAACTTTTAGTCTTCATATATTTTTAACACACTTTAAACCATTCAGAAATTTTCTTTGTCTTTGAATCTCTCTTTACTGTATATCTCTCTTTTTCTGACCACATGAGTCTTTAATTTACCAAGCAATATCAGTAGGATTAAAGGCGTGGCTTTGCCGGCTGGATCCAGCCCATTCCTTAGCTTTCCAGCCTCATGGCTGAGGTACTGGTTGTAGCCATGTTTACTGCGACAACTCTATGGCATTTCAAGGTCCCTACCAGCAAGCAAGCTTCAGCAGCCTGTGCTTGCAAACCGCATGAACCGCCTGTGTAAAAGAGTCAGAGTTTGTCCTGGCCGGACAGCCCAGAAAGCCGGCATTTTTAAAAGGCGCAGCTTTTTTCCTGCTATGGCTGAAAACCGAAAAGCATGAGTTCAGCTTTTTGTCAACACGGTTTAAGTGTTTCGTGGCAGGATCTCTTAATGAGCTGCAGGCTTTGCAGCTAAAGCTGAGACAGGAAGCCTCTCTCAGATGAGGCGCTTGCTTGCCTCTAGCAAGCAGAGTAGACCCAAGAACACAGTGAGTCTAGTTGCCATCAAACAAATCGTAGCACTTTACTCCAAATGCTGTAGTCAAAAGCTCTGTCTCCAGCAGGAGCCAGACAGAGATCTCAATGGCGACACAGCCCCAGGAAGTCGTGTTTTAAAATGACACAGCGTTTTTTCTGCTACTGTTGATGAATCAGGAAATCTCTCTACAGGACGCCACCAACAAACAGCAAAAATCTGTGTTAAACTCTCTCTCCCTTATTTTAAAGCCTTCTCAGGTTTTTTAAGTGGGTTTAGTCCATTACATCAGGCGCCATATGTAGTAATAAAGGCGGCAGCGGGGCTGCATTCCCAGCACCCCGGCCGCCTGCTTGGCTAGCTTATGCCCCGAAATAATTACACAGACACTGTATTCTTTTAATCACTGCTTGGCCCTTTAGCCCTAGCCCTTACAGGCTAATTCTCACATCCCGATCAACCCATCTCTAATCATCTGTGTATGGCACCCCAAGGTGCGCTTATTGGGGAGATTCTAGCCTAGTCCATCCTGGGTCGGAGCTTCATCCCGGGAGCAGGGCATGGCATCTCTCTCAGGCATCTGCTCCAGAGAGGAGAGCTGTGGCTTCTCTGAGCTCACTTCCTCTTCCTCCCAGCATTTTGTTCTGTTTAATCCTCCACCTATCCTCTAACCAATAAAATGGGCCAGGGCAGTTCCTTTATTAGCCAATGACCTTCCTCCACCATTTCGGTTTCTCAGGAAATTCGGAATCAACCTACCCCTGGACCCAGCAATACCACTCCTGGGAATATACCCAAGAGATGCCCTATCATATGACACGAGCATTTGTTCAACTATGTTCATAGCAGTATTATTTGTTATAGCCAGAACCTGGAAACAACCTAGATGCCCTTCAATGGACGAATGGATGAAGAAAGTGTGGAATATATACACATTAGAGTACTACACTGCCGTAAAAAACAATGACTTCTCGATTTTGCATGCAAATGGATGGAAATAGAAAACACTATCCTGAGTGAGGTAACCCAGACCCAAAAAGATGAATATGGGATGTACTCACTCATAATTGGTTTCTAGCCATAAATAAGGGTCACGGAGTCTACAATTGGTGAACCTAAAGAAGCTAAGTAAAAGAGAAAATTGAAGAGAGAAATTTCATTGGCTTGGACAAAAATCTCCTGAAGCAATTTACTAAGACTCAAAACAAATTGGTCACATACCTTGCAAAGTGCCTACTCTAAAAAGTGTTTGTCAATGTAAGACATATGAGATATAATATCAGAACTTTGTAAATATTTAATGAAAGCAAACTTTGGTAATTTAAAATTTGTATCACATTGTAATTTTGCTACAAAATTTTCTTTTCAAAATACAGTTAGTTTCTCAAGATTATTTCTAAAACAGAATTATGTAGCTTGTATACTTTGCAGTATATCAGGCACACACACATCAAAACATTTAAAACCATTAAAAAAATTAAGAACACCTACATAGAAAGTAGTATTCTAAAGATCAAGGAGAGATGGGCACAAAGTTCACCATTAGCTGAATAGCTATTGCCAATTATTATCTGCTATGAGAGGAGGGGTAAGTTTTCTTATAAGAGCATGGTCCATAATGAGTCAGCCATACTCCAGTGGAAGGACACACATTTAAAAGCACTTAACTAGCAAATATTGGTCTTGGTGGAGGTGAGAGAAAGACACAAAGATGGATGGAAAGATTACAAGATGCAGAAGTGGAAAGACAAAGGAGAAAGGGTGAATATGACAAACACCATTGTATGAAGTCTCAATGAGCTTGTTAAATATTTTTAAGAGAAAAGGTAACTCATCTTAAACAGATGCTGAAGAACCTCAGCATAAACTCTGGGCTATAAAGTTCTTAGAAATATTTCAGTACATATGCAAGATCCACTAATACCTGAAGCTTTGTTATAACAAAACACAAAAGTATTATCTAAATAAAGAAAACATTCATATCTAGGATTCCCAAT
Organism: Microtus oregoni; assembly: GCF_018167655.1. Classification (NCBI taxonomy): domain Eukaryota; kingdom Metazoa; phylum Chordata; class Mammalia; order Rodentia; family Cricetidae; genus Microtus; species Microtus oregoni. The sequence continues at coordinate 15,955,468 of NW_024543080.1, read as the reverse complement.
TTTAAAAAATGGAGCTAATTTATAAGCCCATGTGATGAAAAATAAAAAGAGAAGTTCCAAACCATTCAATATCGAACAGGCAGTGCTTTTCTACATACTTTCAGTTTGAGGAATATTTCTGTAGGCTTTAAGAATCAAGGTAGTATTACATATCAGATGCTTATACTCATTTGAGGAATAACTACTTTGAATAAATCATTTGCCATAATTATATCAGAATCAATAGTGTATATTATTTTAGGACTTTTGTGATATAAGCAAATATATAAATTTAAATAATACTGAAAAAAACAAATATTGTAAATATGCAATAAAAATAATGATTTTCAATAATTAATTATATGATTTTCAATGCTTATTTGTACTGGTATTAAAGGAAACACTACATTGACACTTATTAAAATGCTAGGGAAGATTGGATCTTGTATGCATAAGCAGCTGCTTTTAGGTTAGCTGGACCACAGACTGAAAGTCCTTCTAAAAGATTCCATTATATATAACAAATAAAATATATTAATATGATATAATAACATAAAATATTTATACTATCTATAAAAGAGATCTCTCTGTGTGTATGTGTGTGTGTATGTGTGTGTGTGAGAGAGAGAGAGAGAGACAGAGAGAGAGAGACAGAGAGAGAAAGAGAGAGAGAGAGAATCATTCTTTAAATTCTGTTCATCTACATTACCCTGACTAATACATCTAGCCAGGATATGATAATGGAAATAGGCCAGGATTTGGGAAATTACTAGGTTGATGAGTAGTAATGGCATAATTACATGACTTCAGCTAAAATCAAGACCAGGTAGTGATGGAGAAAACAATCTAATGAGAGAAAGGCATGGCAATATGTGCCCTCAATCCTATTATTTTAGGAAGGAGAATGTTGAGAATCATAAAAGTTCAAGGACTTCTTGAACTATAGGATTGTCCAGGGCTAAACAAAGATGCTTCATGATAATTGCTCTTGTCAAAATCATGTGATTTAGATTCACCTGAAAGTCAAATTTCTGCATCTGTTTATGGAAACATTTCCTGAGTAGCTTACCTGAGGTGGAAAGATCTACCCTGAATGGATATCACCCCATTATCTGCGGTCCCACGCTGAGTATGAAAGAGTTAATGGGATATCACGGGAGCAGTCATCTCTCCCCACTTCCTGAACATTGGGTTAATGCGGTCAGTCACATCATGCCCAGACCACTCTGTTATTCATTCCAGTATGGACTGTACATTCAAACCATCAACCAATGTAAATATTTCTTTCCTTGAATTGTATTTTAAGGTATTTTGTCAAAAAAAAAAAACTGTGGTGATTTTCTTTTGTTGTTGTTTTTTAACAAATAAAGCATGCCTGAAGACCAGAGCTCAGAGCTAAGCCACCAGAAGCTTGGCAGTGGTGACACACACCTTTAATCCTAGGAATGGTGAGACAGAAGCAAAAGGATCTCTGTGAGTTCAAGGCCACTGTGGGCTACACTAGCCTGATCCAGTCTCAAAGAAAAACAGGGCCAGATGGTGAAGGCCCACACCTATAAGCCCAGCACCAAAAAGGTGGAGACAGGAAGAGATATGGCTGATTGGAAAGATAATATAAGGCAAGAGAAGGTGGGAACTCAGATGTAATCTGAGGCAGCAGTCTGAAGCAGCCAGTCCGAGGAGCAGTCTGAGGATATAGTCTGCGAATGCTGTCTGAGGATTAGTAGAGACAGGATCACCCCTTCAGTCTGAAGGTTCAGTAGAGTTAAAAGGCGTCTCTAGTGGCTGGGAGCACTGCTTCTCTTATCCTTCACCGTTCACCCCCTAATATCTGACTCTGGGATTTATTTAAGACAAATTAGAATTCATGCTATAAAAAACAACACAATAATGAGGACAGCTTATTCAAAGAAGGAAAATGAACTTGGTTAGATATTGAGAGAAATTGTGAGTGGCTATTCAAGTTTGGTAGGTAAAGATAAAGGTATAAGATTGAAGACAGCTTGATAAAGAAGTCCAGAGTTGCCCAATTATACTCAATGATTAAGAGTCTCTAGGGATAGCCAGATGATTCAATGGGTAATGGCTCTTAGCATGCAGCCCCATTGTCTGAGTTTGATTCTAATGACCTGCATGGTAGAATGAGAAAACAATCTACTGCTATTTATCCTTTGAAATTTTACATGTACAACATTATATATGCATAGTATGGCATCCGTGTGTAGGGTTAAGCCAGCCCCTTTAGGGGGCGGGTTTGCCTCTGGCGAATGCATACGAATAAATCGGGCGTGGGGGAGGCCACTGGCCCTTTTCTTTCCTACCTCCTGTGCTATGCGGGAACCTCGGTTCTGTAAGTTTATTTAAACATTAAAACTGTATATATTCTTTAATTTTTGCCTTGCATTTATTTATGCCGATACATCCGTGTTTACATGCACACAAATGCATGCTCACACACATATACTATTATTCTGTCTCTAGTATATTATAGTTCTATGAATCACTTGCTTTTTAATAATTCTGTCCACCTGTGATTTTAACATAAATTAAATGAATACATTCCACTTTTTCTTTGAATATTTTCAATGACAATAACGTTAACTGAGAAATAAAAGATGTGGCCTCATTCTTGTGTTAGTGAAATGAAACAATAAGTAAAGAAGTGATAATATCATAAGCAAATTAATTGAAAGTTTGTAGGGATAAGTCCCGCCCCTTGGGGGGGCGTGTTTGCCTCGGGCTAATGTTTGCCTATAAATTGGGAGCATGCTCCCAGCCATCCCTTCTGCTTTCCTGGTCTCCGCGGGAACGGTGGTTCTGTAAGTCTATTTCGCCATTAAAGCTGTATATATATTTTTACAATCTGTCTGCATTCGTTTACGCCGTTACATTTTGGCGCCCAGACGTGTGGGTAACTGAGTCCACAGAAAGCCTGAGAAAGCTTGGGAAAGAGTAAAGCATGTTTTCTTGGTAGCAGTGATTTTTCGGGTCTGCTCTGCTTGCTAGAGGCAAGCAAGTGCTCTCATCTAAGAGAGGCTTCCTGACTCAGCTTTAGCTGCAAAACCCTGCAGCTCATTAAGAGGTCCTGCTATGAAACACTTAAATGGTGTTGACGAAAAGCTGAACACATGCTTTTCGGTTTTCAGCCATAGCAGGAAAAAAGCTGCACTGTTTAAAAATGCCAGCTTTCTGGGCTGTCCTGCCAGGACAAACTCTGACTCTTTTATGCAGGCGGTTCGTGCGGTTTGCAAGCACAGGCTGCTGAAGCTCTCTTGCTGGCAGGGACCTTGAATTGCCGTAGAGTTGTGGCAGTAAACATGGCTACAGCCAGTACCTCAGTCATGAGGCTGGAAAGCTAAGGAATGGACTGGATCTAGCTGGCAAAGCCATGGCTTTATTCCTACTGATATTGCTTGGTACATTAAAGACTCATGTCGTCAGAAAAAAAGAGAGATATACAGTAAAGAGAGATTCAAAGATAAAGAAAATGTTTAAATGATTTACAGCATGTTAAAAATATATGCAGACTAAAAGTTGATGTTCTTAAAGTAAAAAACAAAAGAAAAAGGAAGAGAGTTGTTGTGTGTGGTAGTACACACCTTTAATCCCAACACTTGGAAGGCAGAGGGAGATTGACCTCTGTCACTTCAAGGTGTGGTAGCACACGCCTTTAATCCCAGTGCCTAGAAGGCAGGGACAAACAGATCTCTGTGAGTTCAAGGTGTAGTAGCATACACCTTTAATCCCAATGCCTGGGAGGCAGAGACAGGCGGATCTCTGAGAGTTCAAGGACAGCCTGGTCTACAGAGTTATTCTAGGTCAAAGATACAGAGAACCTGTCTCAAAAAGCAAAAAATAAAAGTAAAAATAAACAAAATAGAGGTTAAAATAAAGCGCACAAAGATGGAAAATACACAGAGAATTTTGATATTGTATGCTATTATGCTCTCTTTGAATTATTTGAATGCTGAGGAAATAGCAACAGCTGCTAAAAGATATTTGTTTATAAATGCTGCTGAACTAATCCAACATAGAGATTGAAAATACCTTGACTTTAGAATTTGGATTTAAGGATATGATACTTTGGAAAGGAGATTCTTATTTTGTTTTCACAGAGGATGAGACCCTGTTCATTTCTTCTATTCCGATTTGGTATTATGGACCATGCTCTCCTGAAGGGTTGGTGTGAACACATTCAGAAAATTGCTTCGCTCAACTGCCAACTGAGATGAAACTAGCACACAGGTTATACCATGAAATACCTAATTAACGACGCCCCTATTCAGCAGGAAGCAGTTTGGAGAGAAAAAACTGTGCCCATGTTCCCAAATATGTTTTATAAATGTTCTTTTACATTTAAAGGGGGATATGATATAGATATGAATAATTTGTATTAGTATAGATCTTGCTTTATTGATAGAGATTTAAGGTCAATTTTATAACATGTATATGTATTTCTGATATTGATTAAGGTATTGTGATTGTGTAGTTCATTTAAAAATGTAATGTATATAGGTAGTTAATAGATAATCATAATGGTCAAGCTTGTAGTCATGTTAGTTAGATTTTCTAGATATATAGATATATATTTTAGTTAGATCGGCATTCTTCATATCTTTCATTCCTATGGAATATGCTATTTAATGCTTTAATAACTTAGGACTTTTCATGACAATGAGACACTCTGCTCCTGACAGCACCAATCTACTTCAAGAGGAAGATGGGCATCGAAGAGGATACTTATGGGGTTTGATAGCCAGTTGGGCAAGAAACTGCTCTTGCCTGGACTATTGCATAAACTGGACACAGAGAACCCGCAGAGAGAGGACTGCTGAACTTGCCTAAAGGTGAGATGGTCTTTCGGGGTTCCTGATTCATGCAAGAGTCTGCGAGACATTCTGCAGGACACAACAGATAGTGACTGAACTGACTTTGAATTTTCCTGCTTCATGGAAATGTCTGCTGGATACTATGGGCCTGAAGGCTCAAGACTGATGCCCCAAAGGTACAGAGGAACTTTGGGTGACTGTCCAGGCAACAAGATGTCTCTGTCATTTCTAGAGTTTCGTAAGGTTCTTATTTCTTGTTTGCTTAGGTAATATTGTGTCTTTCTGGAGTCTTTGATGGAGTTAAAGAATAGTTATTTATAGTTATAGTTTTCCTTAGTTATGATAAAGATTGTAATTTTTACTTGATAACTGTTTTGATATATGTAATTTTGCTATGTTAAGTTAAAGCCTTCCCTATTTTTTTGTTTAAACAGAAAAAGGGAAAGTGATGTGGGAGTGTCATATCAATCTGTTGATTTCATTGGTTAAGTAATAAAGAAACTGCTTGGCTGGCTCTCATAGGTTAAAACATAGGTAGGAGGAGTAAAGAGAACAGAATGCTGGGAGGAAGAGGAAGTGAGCTCAGACTCGACAGCTCTCCTCTCGGGGCAGAGGCCTCTGAGAGACACCATGCTCCCCGCTCCCTAGAAGACACACGCAATGAAACTCCGACCCAGGATGGACGTAGGCTAGAATCTTCCCGGTAAGCGCACCTTGGGGTGCTACACACAGATGATTAGAAATGGGCTAAATTAATATGTGAGAATTAGCCTAGAAGAGAATGGGCCAAGCAGTGTTTAAATGAATACAGTTTGTGTGTTGTTATTTCGGGGCATAAGCTAGCAGGCGGGCAGAGTGATGGGGACGCAGCCCCACCGCTCTTATTACTACATAAGATTTTGAGGAAAATATAAAAGGTAAACATAGAAGGAGTAATTGTGGGAAAACTTCAGAAGTAATGATCAGGAACTAGCTTTTAACATAATATTTTAATAATACCTCATTAAGGGATAACTCAGCTACAAGAAAATGATTAGAAAGCATCCTGGACAAAGCTAGCTGCCCAAGGGACCTAAGGAAGTGGGAGACATGCAAAAGTATCCCCATGCGCTCTACGTCTCCACTTTGCCTTTCCCCATTTCTTCTTCATCCATAGCCAAGCTGCTGTCTTCTTTGAACACAAACACACATCTATGCTGGAGCTTCCAGTGGCTGCTGTCCTCACCCATACAGCACCATCCCTGTGCTAAAGTGACAGCATTTGCCCAGTTCAGTCACACCGCTGTGCCTAGTCTCTATTAATTCATTCTCATTTTCTTTCATTCACCCTTCATTGCAACTGGAAAATTAGCAAACAGGCTATATTCAGGATTCAAACACTTTGCACTTCCCCTTTCCTCAGATACTTTTAGAAACCATTCACTTAACTTCACAATCTGCTCACAAACTTTACCATGGGGAAAATGGTCTCTGCAAACTATCCTTAATGTAAATAGCTCTCCCTAACAAGCTCAGCTGCTTGCCCTGTTTATTCTTCATTACTGAGCTTACAAACTGCCAGTATTATACACATGCAATATGCATACTATATATTTATGAATACAAGAAAGACTCATAAAAGACAAAAAGTCCTTAACATTCATTTTTTTACTCAATTATCTTGCTGAGTTACAAACTATTACAATTATCACTTGATGGATGAGACGATTGTGATTCTTATGAGTTGATACAGCATGGCTACAACCACTCAGCTAACAGCAACTCTGCCTATCAATGATTTATCAATTTTAATGATTATCATCCTTTAAAATATAGGTATTATGTATTTTAAAAATCCTTACAGTGGATAAATAAAACTGAAACATCAGTTAGACAAGTATCATTGTATAGAATATTCGAAGGCTTGAGATATAGCTCTCCAGTGTGTACATGATGAAGCATAGTTAACAGTGCATTTAAAGGAGATCCCCACATGCTTTGTATAATGTGAAGCTTGTTCTCCTAGAAAGGGAAGTCAGACACAAACATTTAAAAATCCGCAAAAGCTGCAGTTCCAATTACTGACAGGTACTGATTAAAAGAGGTTTAATTTACTCCAAATAATTTTACAGGAAGAACATAGTATATGGCTTTTCTTTACCTTATTTATGCTCAACAGGAATAAAACATGGATTTCATATACTTGCCAATTCATATCAGCAAATCTGGATACAGATGGCCCAATTTAGACTGCTATCAGATACAGAATACAGACTTTTTCCTTCATCTCCTCATTGAAGGACTTCCACATCCCTTTCTTATAAAAGCGTTCATGTGTTTTGCATTCCCCTTTTGTATATTTTGGAATAGCATACTTCTTGCTAATGGTAGCAGTTAGGACTAAAAGCATCTAGAAATAAACCATTTCACTTGAAACTAAGACAAATGTAGACACATCAAAAATAATTATGTCAACAGCATTTGGATGAATATGTTAAATTAGAGATAAAGGAACAGGTAGAATGGTTCCTTGATAAATTGGAGTATTGTGTTTTGAAAGGGAGGTGAATACTAAGCAACAAAGACAAGCGTGAGATGACATAATTAAACCCTTTCACGACAGAAAATATTCCTCCTCTTCCCGTAGTTTGTCGCTGTCTTTAGCATGAAATACAAGGCTGCAATTAGAGCAATGCACTGCACAAGTACCAAATTATGTTTATTAATGGATTAAGTACTGGCACATAAGCATTTTTATGTGTGAGTAAAATGGAAAATTATATGAACTGGTTTTGATAAGGTATTTAAAAAAGACTATTTTTGCATTAATATATTTATTTAAATGACCTTTACTAAAATAGTTATGAGGGGCTGATCGTTAACAATTGCTTTAGTCATTTGTTAATAAAGGCTGGCCTCGCCCAGCGTTAATAGGAGTGGATGTTCTTAGTCTGACTACAACAAGATATGCCGTATTTGACTGCTATCTCTGGGAGGCATTCCCTTTTCTGAAGGGAAGCTTAGAATTAAATTGGGGGAGAGGGAGGTTAACAGAAAGAAGTAAAGAGAAACTACAGTCAGGATGTAGTACATGTGAGAAACAAAAAGAATTGCAAAAATACAAAACATTCTGTGGTTTATAAAGATGGTTCAGTCATGACAAAACCTTTAAAAAATTCAGAAATCTCAGATACTTAAAAGACAGAAAATATTACTTTTGAAGCTATTATGAGATATACTCAAATAAAATAAAACCATTTAAACTAAGAACATATATATCTTAAAGAAAGTAATTATTCTTATTTCATAAGCATATTATATTATTTGTTAAGGTGTCCATTGCAATAAATTGTTAAGTAAGCTGTATTTTATTACATCTGAGTTAACTTTGAAAGAAAAAATGAATAAGAGTCACTGATAAAAGCCTGAACATTCATTCTTATTACTCCAATTTTGCTTGATTATATCCAGAAAGATACTATTTCTATAGCACTATGCATTTTGAGATAGTGAGGGCCAATACATCAGCATACTTTGGGGACCAAGTAGTATAATTGAACTCTTAAGAATATTATTTGCAATATACTACATTAGAAAAAGTAGGGAAACAACTGAGATTCCAATACTGGCCTAATTTGCTCCTTGTACAGAGGGCTATGCATCCTGTGGCATGTCGCTGGCTTTTTAAATTTGTCTCATCTCTCAATAATAAGACACTCTGAAAATCATGAGAGTTAACAAACTGATGCTTTTGGAAGTCCAACCTCAAAAATACCCTGTTAATCAGTACAGCAAGAACAGTCTTCGCTTATGAAGTAAAGTCAGCTGGCGTACATATGGATGAAACCTAAGACAGGTTTTCTAATCAAGAGACCAAATTAACCTCCCAACTTGTTCATTAGAAATCTCTCCAGATGCATGTAAACGAGGTTCTTTATCTCTCATTTGAAAATATGTTTCTGATGTTGAACAATTTCGTAAGAATCTCCAAATTAAAGTAACTACAGATAAACATGCTTATAGCCTTCAAAATACTGTCAAAATAGCTTATCCTTCTTTTTAGTATGAAAAAAGAAAATTTATTATCAACTTTTTCTAAGAAATTTTGAGGCAAAATCCACTTAGTTTATTCATTAATTATGATCTAATATATAATACAATGTGCTCATGTTCTGTAATTATTTTGATTAAAGATGAATTCTGATATTGACATTTTAATATTTCATCTATGTCATTAGATAAAACTATCAAATTATGTATAAAGGAATAAAACATTCTCTTTGTATGGTGTGTGCATATGTGTATATGTATCTATATGTGTTTATGTGCTATTAACCTGAGTGCATTTGTAGGTGTTCATGTGATGACTTAATATATGGAGGTGTTGTACACACACACACACACACACACACACACACACACACACATACACAATATGACCTTGACCTTATAGTAGACTGAGTATCCTTTTCTCAGGAACCATCATTTTCCTGTGGCCCTTCATTTAGGGCTAGGGCCTTATAAGGCTTTCCACCAACTGTACTGGCATGCCAAGTGGTGTTATCATTGTTCAAGTCTTGTTTAGGCAACCATATTTTCAGATTTCTTGGGTGTATTTCCCTGTGTCACAGAAGGCTTCCTTGTGCTTTGTTTCATAAAATATTTCTACCCCATTTTCTAAAACTTTCCCTGAGCATTTAGGGAAGCATTTGATGGGAAGGTTCTATTTTAGATGTACCAGTTGGTGCTTGTCACTCACTTTTAGTTGCCCTCCATGTTTTAACCAATTGTGAACTTCTGTAATGCTGTCAGTCTGCCACAAAAAGAATTTTCTTTCATGTGGAGTGTGCCACTACACTTGTCTGGGGGTATAAGTGTTTATAATGCCTTTGGGAATTATACTGGCTTATGAAAGGGGCAGGAGCAGGTTCTCCTCTAGGTTCCCTGACCTCAGCAGCCAAAAGTAATTCAAGAATTATACAGTACCACGTATGGACTCTTTTGTATTGAAAGGCCTTAAGCCCAATGAGAGAGCTATTACCCCACAATATAATTGCCACTATTATAATCCTGAGATACCTTGCCATAATGTGATGGGGAAACTCTATCAACCAATCCCAGCTAGTTAGGGTGTGGTTACCTGGCGCCCAGGTAGAAAAACTGGGAGGACCCAGATGCGTGCTCTCTGCGCGATTCCCGCTGGGCACAGAAAGTTGGACTCCCCATTCTAGTGGTGTGAGTTTCCCATTACAACCATTTAAAATTATAATTGTTATTCTTAAGCTGGCCTGGTTATTCACCATATCAAGCTAACTCGCTACAATAATGGTTATTGTTATTTTTGTGGCTTATTGACTATACAACTTGGTAGGACATGAATGCTTTCCTTCCTTGGCAGTTTTTGCAATATCTTTAGAACCCACAAGAACTAGCATTCAGGCAGAAGGATTCCGGGTCACTTCTAACTGGATCCCTCCTATTTATTTGAAAGATTTTTCTAATCAATGCCTGTTGTTATTTGTCCTAGTGTCATAAGTAAAACCCAACTTTCAGTCTAAAAATTGTATAAACTTTTAAAACCAAACATTTCAAATTATTTTGTTTTGTAATTCTCATTATTTTATGTCATATTTATAAGCACAAAACATCTTATATCTCGTTTCCTGTAACTGTTTAGTTTATATTAATATTAAACACGTTAATTTATTATATTCTTGGATTCAACACTAAGCTCTATATTTCATGTAGTAAATATGTCACCTTTGTTATTATATTTATCTAGGTAGACCTATGCTGTAACAGTTTCTCAGATGTCCCCAGTGGCTTTTACTGTAATGATTTGAATTGTGTACTTATTTATTTTGTAGGTTATGTCTGTCTTGTGGTTTGTTCTTTTTTTTTTCTCGCTATTTACTTGGGTGTGTGAAGTTTTGGAATTAGGTACAACAGATATTTGCTATTATTGTCCTATGCTAGCAGGGTACAAGCTGCCAAAACAATTCATCCTTCATCACGTAGTGGTGGAAGTGTTTGTCAGGTTTCCATTTGAAAATTACAGTGTTTCTATACCTATACTGTCCCCTTGGCAAAGAAGTCAGTGGATGCTGCAAATATGATAAAATTAGGGATTTCTCGTCTGTAATTTTGTTCTACCTGAACTATTTTCCCTTGCATAGAAGAAAAATCTTACTTGATATTCTCCAATCTAAAATTAAGACTTGATTTAATGTTTTATAAATTGTTCTGCCATTATTAAAACATTTCTCACATATTGTTCTTTATCCTCTTTCTGATAGTTTGTGTGAGAAATTGTGTATTTTAAAATTATCCAATATGTTTCCAATGTTGCAATATAATTAGCTTTTATTCCTCTGAACTACTAAAAACCATTGAGCTTTCCCCTGGCTATGTGAGATTTAGTAATTGGTCCAATTAAAGAGTTCATCGTTTCTATTATAGTTTTTTTAGAAGAATTTTCTTTTGCATATTTTTCTTAGGGTTCCCAATCCTCCGCTGCCAGTGCCCTCTGTTCTTATGTTTATATTCTCCATTGCTTCCATGAGAGCCCTTACTTTATTTATCATACTTATTTCATAATTGTTCTCAGCTAGTTCCAGCATCTAAATTATATCCAAATCTGGTTTGAATATTTTTGGCTTTTCAGAGTGTGTGGTTTTTATTGTTGTTGCTGGTGTTTTGAGAGGTCCTGGAATATATGTTAAAAACCAGACACTAGAGAATACAAGTTAAAGTAAATAAATCTTTAAGGATTTATGTTGAATTAGCTAGAGGTTAGGCTATATTCTGTTCCTATAATTGCAACTAGAGGCATGACATTTCTCTTATGTCTTTTATTCCCTTTCCACTTGGTGAGGATGCTTCTGCAGGGAGATCCCCTATGCAAGAAACTGTGCATCTTGTCTAGCTCTAATATTGTTATCACGCTGGAGGGTTGCTAGGGTGGCAGTAAGCTCCATGGAAGGGAGCCAGAGTCAGCCATATAATCTACTGATAAAGTTCCAATTATTCACTGTGCCCATCTCTTGGGAAGCAAGTTTTCTCTAGACTTTCTGTGTCTCCTCTAGCAGTACAATTTTCTTTTTCTGTGTCCTCTACTCTCTATCCGGAATTCAATTTCCTCTATTTATTTTTGAAGCCATGATCTTTGTTGTTTATGGTTGGTTTTTATTTTTTGTTTATGCTCTTCAGTTGAAAATGAAAATAGAAACAAAGAGGATCAATTAATATTTCCATCATGAGGTGAGGATTTAGAATTCTACTGTCAGTATCCTGCATGAAAAGCTGGACACACTTGAGTATGGGTCTTTTTCCCATGCCCAGGAGAACACAATGTTTTCATTCTTTTCACTGGAATCAGGTGTGGCTCCTGGAAACAAAGGTGACCTATAGCTGTGGATGTACAATCCCTAAAACTGTAATCTTCTCGCATTCATGATAGTCTGTTCGCGGACTCCAACCACTGTTTATAACTATATGCAAATTGTCCTGTCTTTTTTTCCTTTCTGGTGTTTCTGTGGTATGGATTTTGGCTATGGAGCTGTATATTCCTCTGTCTCTTCAGATTTCAGAATAGAGGTGGGTCTGCAATTTCAGTTTTGGGATTATGATAAGAAATTATGTGATTTTTCCTGAAAGTCTTTGTTGTAAAGAGAGCCAGGTGACTCCAAAGCTCTTCACATGACAGCTGTAAAGTTAAAAACAGACAAAATTATTTATAGTTAGAGGCCGATTTCTATTGAATTTATAGCGTGCTGATTATTGATACTAAAGTATTTAAATATATCCATTTATTTTACCTACATAAAGATATATCATTATATATGTGTACAAATCTGTGTGTGCGGTATGTGTGTGTGATGTGTGTTTTTTTGTGTGTGTGTGTGTGATTTTAAAAACAAAAATCACAGCTGTGTCATAGATGGAGTTCCCGAGAACAGCGAAGAAAGGCATTTCCTTGGGCTATTGTAATGTAAAGAAGGAACCTAATAAAACCATATTCTTTATTTTTATTTATATTTCTCTTAATTAGGAAGTACCAGTTTTGTAGATTTTAAATGTCTTTTTCATAAAATTCAATGTGACCCAAAGAAATTGAAAGTATCTTGTTTTTAGCACTCAATTGAGCTTAATTGTCATGAAATAATTGTGAAATATAACAATTTATTATTTAATGATTAAATATATGTAAGCCTTAGCAATCACTAACTTTAATTAAACATAGTTTTGAAGGAGAATATAATTTTTATGTCTCCACATTGAATAACACCTGGAATCAGACATAAATCTTCATCCTATGAAGATCAGAATATTTCAATAAAGACTTTAACCCAAACTCATGCCAGGCTTTTAAACAAAAGGTTCCATATATTTATATTTCTTGAAATTAGTGTTCGTACCTGTAGCATTGTGTGTTGTTTGTGGTATATTAAAACTGAAATTCTATAACTGCAGTTAAGACTGAACAAAATATAAAATAATAATATGACCATTTCTTTAATGCTTATGATACTGGACAGTGATGGCACACACCTTTAATACCAGAACTTGGGAAGCAGAGTCAGATGGATTTCTGAGAGTCTGAGGTCAGCCTGGTCTACAGAATAAGTTCCAGGACAGCCAGGTCTACACAGAGAAACTCTGTCTCCAACAAACAAACAAATAAAATGATAATGTTAGTGACACAGACAAAATAAATACAAACTATGTATTCAATACATGAGAAATTATGCCTTAGGTTTAAGTGTTACAGTTCAGAAGAGAAAGGCATCCGGGCCAGAATGTTTACAGCTCTAGAGGGAAAGGTATCCTGGCTGTCAGAAGCCAGACAAAACCTGTAGCTCTGTTCCTGTGGGGGATGGTGTTCCCACAGGAATGTAGCTTATGCTCTTCTCTGATGAGAGCCTTTATAGCTCTTCACTGCTCTGCTAAGGGAGTTTCCCCACAGAGATGGTGCAATCCTGCTCATCTCCAGTGAAAGCTCTTACAGCTCTGCTCTGCTCTGCTCTGCTCTGCTCTGCTGAAAGTCATTACTTCCCTTCTCTGCTCCACTCTGGCGAAAAAGGTTATTACTCAAATATCTTTCAAGAGATTTGTTGGGAGGGAAAACTCCAGGAGAGTGGCTACCTTTACCAGCATGGAAAAACACAGCTTTTAACTGAACAGATATAGAGCTTATGCAGGGGTTCTTAGGGGCAGAGATTTTCCAGCATGAATATTTTCAAGCTGGGAATTGATCAGATTTTAATCCCTGATCTTGACCAACTTCAGAGATTGATTAGATTTTGTGCTCGGGGATTGAATGTTTTTCACAGGCAGGGAGTGTTTCTTTGCTTCTTGTTTAGGGCCAAGGTATGTTTCTTTCACTGCCCTTTTTAAGTCTGTTTGCTTTGGTTTCAAGGCCAACGAATTGGCTCTGGATTCAGGGTTACATTTTCTTTCACTGGCCTCTTTACGCTATGTTAGGTATTAGGAGAGAGTTTATATTTGAAAATACTGTGAATAACAGAAGCATGAAAAAAGTCTCTGTACTACCAATATGGCTTCTAATTGCTTAGCATACTCTATTACACAAATTTATGGGGTAGTACTGTTAGGATCTCGGTGGTTTCCTTTCCATATGCTATGCAATGTTTAAGTAGATTTGGTGATAAAAAAACGTTGAAAACTCTGCTTGATTATTGAATTGGATATTTATGGCTATTCATTTTGAAGTTCTATAGACATCTCTATTTTTTCATCCTTTATTTCTGAAACTATGTTATTATGGATTCATCATTCATGGGATCATGGGCATCACATTTTTCTACTTAGTTTTACTTTTAACATTTACCTTTATAGCCAAATAAAACACATTCTTTATTATATCTTGTATTCTGAATACATAAACTCTGAATATTCATTTTTGCATTCTTAGAAATTATCTCATTCAGTTTATAAGACTATACTATAACTATATTATTCTCCCCTTAAACCTGCCTATTACCTCCACTTGCTCTCTATCAAATTTACTTCTTTTTACATTACTGGTTGTTATATGCATATGTATATGCATATTCTTCTCATTCTGTATAATATTACTTCTATATATGTTTTCAGGGCTAACTCTTTGGTTTTGGTTAACAAGTTGGCATGTTCTTCCTTGGGGATGACTATTTCTTCCATTCCCCATATTCTTTAATTGCCTATTATTCTTCATGTAGGTTTGAAGTCTCCTGGGCTTCTCCTCATCTACATTAGCATGCCTGTTGCTTTTGTTCTTGTTCAGCTCATATTTGAACATCATGCTGGTGAGATTTTATTTAGACAGCCTCTCACATTACTAGAATATACAGTCTAATAGCAAAACTATTTTCCCTCTGCCTCTTGTACTATTCCAACCTCTCCTACTTCCTCAATCATTCCTTAGATTCAGGATTTATAGTGCAAATGAGTCCCTTGGGACTATGTTCCATAACAATGCATTTCTATTTATTATAGTTTTCTGTAATTGTTTCTTTCTGTTGCAAAGTTCCCTTGGTGATTGGTGAGGACTACACTTATCTCTGAGTATAAAGGTCAATATTTAGAGTATAATTTGAGAGTATGCTTTTTTACTAATCTTTTGAGTTTTAATGCTATTATTTTCTGTCCCATGTTACATGACTTCACCAGCCCTGGGTACTTGATAGGTTTCCAGTACCATAAATGATTTCCCACATGTTGAGGGGGTCTGAAGCAGAAGTAAATGCGTTGGTTATTGCCAAGACATTTATATGACACTACACTACATCACCTTTAAGGTTATCTTCTTATGCTGGTATTTGTCAAAGTTAATGGGTGTCACAGCTTCATAAGGTTCTTGGTTGCTTTCCTCCTTTGGGAGTTTGCATGACAGCTTCAGGTTCCATAAATGAAAGTCCTCAGGAAGGAGTCCTTAAGATTACTTCCATTACCAGGGCCTCTGGTCCCTACTGTTGAAGTACAAGGTATCTTCAACAGTAGGGACTTTATACCTGGGTGTGGGGCAACCACGGGCAACAGCATAAGGATGTAATAATTTGCAAGTCTGTTGGACTACCCTGGTAAACTATGTAAGAGACGCTTTCTCATGCCTAGTATTGGGTTTTTCCTTAGGTATTTTTTTTTTTTTTTGTCTCTTGGAGGGTCCATTGTTAGCAGAGATAGACAATTTTTTATTTAAGTTTATTTATAGGCAGGAAAAACTAAACTGAATGCTGGGAGAAAGAAAAGCAAAGGCAAAGATGCTATGGGAGTCCCCTCTGTGTGCTGTGATTACCATTAATGAATAAAGAAACTTCAGTGGCCTATTGATAGAAAAGGACTTAGGTAGGTGGGGGAAAACTAAATGGAATGCTGGAAGGAAGAACGCAGAATCAGGGGAGATACCATAGAGTCACTGGAGATAGACATCCTAAAACTTTACTGATAGATCACAACATCATGGTGATGCATAAATTAATGGTGATGGGTAGAACTAAGATGTGAGAGTTAGCTAATAAGAAGCTAGAGCTATGGATAAAGCAGTGATTTAATTAATACAGATTCTGTGTGGTTATTTCAGACCTATGCTAACCTGGAGCTGGGACAAACAAGCAGGCCCTCATCCTTCATAGAGAGTAGCTATGTAATCCTGTTGAAGCCAGATGGAACTCTGGCCAGTAAGCCACAGCCATGTGGCAGTACACAGATTAATAGCAATGAGTTAAATTAATATGTACGATTTAGCCAATAAGAAGCTAGACCTAATGGACCAAGTAATGATTTTAATTAATACAGTTTCTGTGTTATTATTTCAGGGCTACGTGGCCACGAACTAACTAGTGGCCTCTCCTTTACACCAGTCAGTGATCTATAGGTATAGCAGAATACTGTTAGAAATCATTTTATTTTTACTTTCCTTTATCCTTATAATAGTGTCTGATTTTGTTGGTGGCCTAAAGTCAGTCTAGTCTAAGTTTCATGGCCTCACACCCATTCAGAGAATGGTTAACTTTAAAAACTATGAAATCACTAGAAAATTTTATGTATTTGAAATGTGAAAGTCAAATTGCAGAAAACAGAACACAGAAAAATTATGCCCATGTCTATGTTGTGATAAATGCTTGACTGTCAAAGATCTAATTGTCATAATTTGTCTTGACTCTAAATCCTGACAGTTTATCTTGTAATTCTCAAGACTGTTGAACTGTCTTTGCGTAAAAAATGGTTACTGTGAGTTTCTTGTTGTTTTGGAAATTTCTCAAGAAATTCTTGGTTTCAATCCTTCATCAAGTATTTAATGAGAAAGAGAAAAATAATTGTTTTTTTTTCTTAAATTATAGCTCTTTAGATCACAGTCCCTGTACTGGCATCAGACTTTGATACCTTCTAGCCCAGCCTCCATCTATTTAAGCCTATAGACATACACTGTCATGCTTGGCACCTGTTCCAATTCTTATTCTTTATTATACACATAAGAATGGGAAACATTCAACGAGACAGAGATAATGTATAAGCATCAGACCATTCATTTCACTCCAAACAAAGACAGAGTTATATCATCATAATCTATGCAGCCAATTTTCTAAAACGTGCAGTCTGTGATTTCAGTTGAGAGAGTACAGTTTACTCTAGTTTTTATAGGATTTTATAAAATTACAGTAAAGTATTATTCATCTTTTGCAAAAATATTAGATACAAATGTATATCTATAAATTAATCTACATCTATAGCAAGAAAAACATGTATTAATGTATTTTTTGTAACTTTTCTACTGTCTTTGAAGAAAATTTTAGAGTAAAAACCAGACAACCATTCTAAAATGAAAGAATGAATTGAATTATAGAGTATTAATACAGAGGTCTATACTCACATATGTATATAGATAAATGATTTCATATTTGAATTATAATTCCTTATGTAAAAATGAAATATTACTCATATATTAATTTGAATTTTTCTTTTACTAACATTTCAGATGGAAACATAGACTTTTTTTTTTTTACAACTTTCTGTAATTCCAGTCCCAGGCAATTTAATTTCTTTTTTTGACCTCTGAAAAAACCAGGCACGCACATGGTACACAGACAAAACTCCCATGTACATTAGAAAAATCAAACCACCTCTTTTTTAAAAAAAATACAAATGAATCAAAATATTACAAATGAATCAAAATATTACCAATAAACATGTTAAAATGGATGGGGAAAATCCCACAATTCCATAACTCTACACAAAAAATATATAGAAAACTGAGGAAATCTGAGGGAATGAAAAATGGCCTTCCCAGTGAAGAATATGCCAACTGTTTATTCAATGCCAAGTGCTCAGCCCCCAAATATAAATAAACAATATTATATAAATTCAACATGTTTTATTTAAGTATATGTTAAATAACTGAAAAAAGTGGACATGAATTTGAAGGGAAGTGGAAAGAGGTATACTGGAGGGAATGGAAAAAGTAAAGGGAAGAAACAAATATTATTATTATAATATAATATCAAAAATGAAAACAGGAATAAATGCTAGATAATTTTAGAGCTATTCAAGAGATGGTAATAATTTGAGATTTGTATTACTAAGAGTGGAAGAGAAATAGAAAAAGTTTCTGCTTTGTGCAATGAGTGCCCAAAGTGCTCTTGATTTATTTCTCATTACTAGAGTAAGAAACTTCGAGAGTAAATAATATATCTTGTTCCATTGCAAATAACTAGAAACAAAACAAAACAAAAAGGTACATAACATTTTTCCATTCTGTTTCAAGGAACTGGGTATTTTAATTTTGTTGAATTGCATGTGATTACTTATAACTAGTCCTCTGTGTTATTATTTTGAATTCTTTGTCAGATACTCCAGATGTTTTTATGAGTTAGTTACTGAAGGCTGGTTTTATTCCCGTGGTCATGTAATATTTCTAGCAGTCTTCCATCGGTGTTTTGCTTTAGAAGTAAGTTGTCTCTTCCAGGTTTTGCTGGTAAGACACAGAGGAAGGCTATCTGAAACCAATTTTACTAGAAAATATCGAACAGTATCAAATTTTTTCTCTATATATCTATATCTATATCTATATCTATATCTATCTATCTATCTATATATCTATCTATCTATCTATATATATATATTTATATCCTATACCATGTGTATGAATGCTATTTTATCAGTATCTTTCTTCTCTTGTATTTCTTCCATAGAACAATGGTCTTGTATCCAGGCACTTGCATTATTTTAATAAAATGCTGATTGGCCAGTAACCAGGCAGGAGTAGAGGCAGGAAAACCAGGCAGTAAGTAGAGGCGGGGCAATGAGAAAAGGAGAATTCTTGGAAGAGGAAAGACTCAGTCTTCAGTCTACAGTCATCACCCAGATGCAGAGGAAGCAAGATGAGACTTCCTCACTGATAAAAGGTACCAAGCCATGTGGCTGACACACACAAGAATATTGGGTTATTGTAGGATATAAGAGGTAATAAGAAGCCTGAGCTAATAGGACAACCAGTTTATGATTAATGTAGACCACTGGGTGTTACTTTGGGACTGAACAGAACAGAAGCCGCTGTCAACATATTTAATTTTTTCTTTCATCTTCTCTTTACTCTTTTCCTTTTCCTCTCTTCTCCTTTTTCTTTAATATGTCCTACTTCCATCCAGTTCCTTTTGTTTGCTCCTCTTTTTATCATTCTGTAATCAGCCTGTAATCCCATGTTTTATCTAAAGTGTGACTGTTCTATGTTGAGCTGAAACTTTTAAGGCAGGTTCTTTCTCTCTCTTTGATAGAATTCTAAAATTTGCTAGTTTTTGTCAGTCTTTCAGAGTATTGCAATACATATATTATAGGCTTGTCTTTCTGTCCACATGCCCCAAATTTTGAAGGTTTTCTTAATATTCTCTGGGTGAATCAAGACAAAAGTTAGCCACTTCCCCTTCTGCTCTCACCACCATCCCCATGTTAGTACATTGGAAAGGGTATGACACTGACATTTTGCTTTGCTTCTTAATATAGAAGAGACCTAAGATTTATGGTATTTGTATGTTTCTTTTTCTATGCTGGCCCTGTTGTTTATTTCAATATTTAAGTCAGTTTAGTGAGAACTCTATGTGAGAAATTTGGACTACCCCTTCAACTCTAGTGTTAGGTGAAGGATTATAACTGCTTCCAGAAAGCATGCTTTTATTAAGATCCACAAACCAAGCATTTGCCACAAATATATAGGAAAATGAATTCATACTTTTCAATAGTTAAGTACTGTTAAAAAATAAAAAGCTATAAATACTCAGAACAAATAAAAATTGGGCAAGAAGAACATGATCAGAGTAAATTTAATATTTATTTTAATCTCAAACCAAGTAGAATAAAAATCACTTTAAATATATGTATTTTTCTCACTCAGTTTTAAGCTTTTGCTATATGTTTGCATGTGTGTATATACACACATATTTACCCCTCAAATTTTAGAAATACAAGATAACAATCTAATGTTTACTAACTATTATGTAGTTGCAATTGGTTTTAAAACCAAGTTTAAGAAATTCCAACCAAAATGCATTTTTAAAGTCAATCTAAGCACAAAACAGATTAAAAAGACTCAGCTCTCAAAATTAATTTATAAAACCTGAACGTTGTTAAAAGTCTTTAAAACTTTGAATTACTTTAACTCTTAATCATACTTACCTTGAATGAATATCGCTCTCTGAACATATATGCTCAACATTAAAAGTATTTCCTTACACTTTTCAGAAAATCAAAAGAAAATAAGTATATGGTTGCCTTTCAACTAAGTAATGGGCTTAAATGCTGCTGGCTAAGAGCCATGCACAATGCTAATTTGGACATGCATGGATAGCACAGCTTGTTGTGGTCTAACCATAGACTCTTTGTCAATACCTGCTAGAAGTTCTTGTCTGTGCTTAACTTCTGATTAGTGGCACTTTAGGCACCTTAGTCAGAAGACAAACGAAGTTGATAAGATCCCAGTCCTTAGAATATAGAAATTTAAGTTAGTTGGAAAAAAATAAAATATATTTTCCCTGTAACAATTGAGACATAAGCTAATTTCAATAGATAGCTCATGGGATCTCTCTACCACCCTCATTGTCTGACCATCACTTTCCTCTCTCATCCATCATTTCTCAGCCAAAATCAATGAAAGAATGACATGTCAAAAACAAATTTCTCAGTCCGAGAAACTAACTTATTTTGTCCATTTCCCAAATGCTCACATTTCTCCCTTTTAAACTTGGCAATAGCACTATGCATCTACCTACACAGGCGAAGGAGAATTGGAGAACGCATTTCAGGACTAGAGAGGTACAATTAAAACTCAGGAAACTGCTTGTGAGACCGACAAGAATGAATACCAGGAACTTCATAGCCTTTTCCCATTAAATGTTCTGCAATTGCCCAGTATGTGCCCAAGATATTTCCATAGAAGATGTGTGTGACCTTGCAGCATCTTCCACTGTATTCATACTGAATGTGCTCTGTTCTTTCTGCTCTGATTTTCAGGATGCTACACGTTGATTTAAACCAGGTTTCTTACAGAACTTGTATATCCCTCCCATCTCCAAGTTATATCTGAATACCAACTCCCAATTTAGCAGGAAAAAAAATGAAAGCAACATTAAAATAGATATGCAAACAATGAAACAGCAATGAACCATTGAAACAAATTTTTCAGAACATGAACATGAAGGAAAATAACTTAAATATTCTTGATAAATCTCTGTACAATATATATTGCTTCCATATTACTATACTATTTATAATTTCAGTATTTGACAGTTTGTTTTTTCTCTTTATTATATCTAAGTATAAAGTCCAAAGTTTCTTCAGAAAAGAAAGATGGGAATAGAAACTGTCAGTTATAAAGCACTAGTGGCTGCCATATTATAGAGCAGAAAACTTAAATATTAATAAGTAGAAAACACAGCAAAAAGAGAGATAAGAGATGTGCAAGAGTGACTAGACATTGCCTGTAAATTTATCTGTAGATTATAAAAGACATCAACTTATGTGCATGACAATAAAAAGTAAGATTAAAGAAGCAGTTCAAGGAAACAGGTCTGTCTGGGTATTAACCATATGGTGAGTGGTTTTATGATACCCTCTGGGTACTATTAAAACACTCACTAGTAATCTGATTACTGGTCCCATCTGGAATCCACGGAGCTTCAGGTTAGTTGCTGTGTACCTAACTGCATGCCCTCAGAATAATTGGTGCTGTCTTACTTTTCTCCCCTTATTATAATTCTCAATTGCTGCCAAAATAGCATGGAACAAGTACTTGAGGTGAATAACTAACTCCAGTGAGAAGGATTCTCATCTGTTACTCCTATTTTATCTCATTCATATCATTTCCTTTGAAGTTTTACACAAACTTCATTGAATGAAATCATTTTATTCAGTCCTTGTCATCTAACGGCTTCAGCGCAGAAGTTTCTACAGTGTTAGACACATTGTGGTTTCCAAGACAATCAGTGTTCTTGTTTATGCATGTATGTGTTACATATTACAACACAGACAACATTGTGTAGAGATATCTTTTTAATTAATTGATATTATCTTGCATTGTTGAAAGCAGTATGTTTTCAATATTCGCGTGTACTGCACATTCTGTAAAATTTATACATTAATTAACAGTATTTACTTGACAGATACTTGCCAAATTTGATGGTGTATTTTGGAAGATATTATCAAGTTAAATTTTCCTTTGTAATATACTTTAAAATAGATGGGTATTGTGTAGACAATTACAGATGCTGTGGAATCATGATTGTGATATCCATGTCATGTCCAGAAGATGCCATTTTAAAGTCTTTCAGCCTATCTTCTGTCACTTATATCCTTTTACGTCCTCTTCTGCAATGTTCCCAGAGGCTTTAATTGGTACTGAGGTGTTAATATGGGTCTCTTATTTATGAATGAGCTCCAGACTGATATCTCCTCAGATGGAGTTGGGGCAATATGACTTCTCCCAAGTCCATACTTGAATGTTTAGCAGCTTTATGTCCTGCAGATTTTCTGCAGTTAGCTACAGCCTCAGCGATATTATGAGTAGAATAGCCATGCTAACTCCAAAGAAGGCAATCTGCAGCGGTTTTCTCCAGTGTTTCCTTTGCCTTACATGGAGTTGATAGGTACAGCTGAATCCGATTAATATTATTGACGAAACTGCAGGCATACGTTATTAATGAAAAGTTGCATTTACTATTTTAAACAATTATATTTAATCTGCAATATTATGAGCTGGATAAAATTTTTTGAAGATCAAATTTGTTTATATGAATAGAAAAAAGAGACTAGGTAAATATGTGCATGGCAAAGAAATGGAAATAAAATTAATATAGTAATTATTCTATAGGAGATTTGGGTCTGTTTGTTTGGTAAGGGTTTCAGTGGAACACTAATTATATATGCCTATATATTTACATTTGCATTTCTTTGAAAGTACATATCTTATTTTTATAGCAGAATTTATAAGCACTGCTTCAATTATTTCAGAAAATAGATAATTCAGTAAATTTCTCTTGAGAATTAGTACAATTATTTCCTTTAAAAGCATGGTAATCTTTCTCTGTGCTTTCTTCTGCATGTTTTGTAGGATGGAAAACTCAACTCACAAATTAAATTAAATAGGAATTGTTTTAGGTCAAATAGATAAGTGTACAAAATCCTTCCATATTTGATAAGCAATTCAGCAACAAATATGTATATTGTTAGCAAGTGTTCTTAGAAACTTTATCATTGTCTTTGATAACAGAGCATTTGAACCTTAGCATCCAAAAAAGATAACATTTATTATTGAATATGTAATGAACACAGCACAAAATTCAATTTAAATAGACTATTATAAGCAGTTTGATTATAATGCATTATAGCTCTCACTGAAATAGATGAAAGATTGTAATAGATTAAACATCTCATGATAATTATTCTCATATTGAGATTTGTTTTCCTGTCACAACTGAATTGCATGCTTATCACATAGTTACTTAATGTTTTTATGGAGCTACACAATATCAAAAACATGAAAGAATGCAATAACTATAATTATTTGCTTATTAATGACACCCATGACAAGTGTACAACAACATGTAAATGCCTGAATAATTGATATGTCTTTTCACTCTGCAGACTGACATTTTTGGCAACTCCCATAGACACAATATACAGTGGTAATTACATCTTCAATAGGTAGAATGAAAAATTACAAGGAATATTTGAAAAATACGGAATTCAGACTGGTGAGATGTCTCAGTAATTAAAAGCACTAGCTTTCAAACCTGATCATCTGACTTTGATCCTTGGAACCCACATGATGGAAGAGAAAACGAACTTCTGTAAGGTGTATTTTAACCTTAACATATATGCTTTGTAATGTATTGTTACCATAGATAGATGAGAGACAGGCAGGCAGACAGACAGAAAGACAGAGAGACAGACAGATAGATAGATAAATAGACAGGTAGAGAGAGGGAAAAAATATATTGATAAACAGACAAATAGATGTGTATTTTTTTTATTTTAGTTTAGGTTTTTTTGTTTTTGTTTTTGTTTTTTGAGACAGGGTTTCTCTGTTGCTTTGGAGCCTATCCTGGAGCCAGTTCTTGTATACCAGGTTGGCCTTGAACTCACAGAGATCTGCCTGCCTCTGCCTTCAAAGTGCTGGGATCAAAAGCATGTGCCACCACCACCTGGCAAGATGTGTTTTTTTAAATACAGTTAAAAGATATAGTTCATATAATGACTAACTTACTTGCAGTCCAAAGATTATAAGTTTTAATTTCCTAGGAATTTTTTAGCCACTTATTGCTTATGTCATTCAAATATTCTGATATTTCCATGAATATGAGAAGTCAAAATATATCTGACCAATTAACAAAGTGAAAAGAATGCATTATTTTGATTAATAAAATGCTTTGTGAAACACTTCAGTGTTATGGTTCAGTTCCAAGAATCAAGTTTAAAATAAAAGGAGAAATATGTAACGAGACATTATGCAAAGTATAAAAGAAATTTTATTATGAAACAAAATGTAAATGACTTTAGGTGTATAAAGTTTTACAACAAAGGATACTGAAAGTGATCAAGTAAACAATGCTTTCTTTCATTTTATTAAAGAATGAATGTTTCCATTCATTTTGGTGTAGAAACACTTACTGAGTTATTTGATGAAGTGAAGCGCAAACAGCTCAGTACCATAGCACTTTATGATAATAATAAATAATTATTTTTATTAAGTGTACATTTAGTAAGTATTTTAATAATTATTTTAGAATATACTTCCTCTACTTTTTATTTTGGAAAGTGGCTTGAATCTGATATTTTATTTTAGTAGCAGCCTTATACACTGTATGTTTTCAATTTTTCCTCATTGAATTATTTTTTCTTATGCTAACTATAATCTCTTGTTTTGTGTGTTTGTCCACATGTAAAATTAATTGTTAACAATTCAGTAAGTATCCAACTTGAGTAATGAATATGGGAAAAAAATTTCAAAATGATTATGGACAATTTAAGCATCAAGTAGACATTATTTTCCTCCTATATTTGTATAAATCTGCAACCCCATTATTTTTACCATGATAAAACCACCCAGCTATATGGTTTTCAGAATAGATTCATGTCATAAACTGACATAAATGAATCACAGAACTTTTAGAATAACTACTGAGTGAAAGCAAAATATTTAGATTATTTATTTGTAAAGCATACATTAGTACAAAATATATAAATATATAAAACTTATTGACAAAAAAGAAGAGCCTATTTACAAATTGGAAAAGGACAAATAGGCATTTCAGAGTATAAGAGAAATATATATCCTAGGCGTGTAAAAGTACAATGAATATAAGTTATTAGGCTAGTGCAAACCAAATCCACAAGAATTGGTATTCTCATATCTAAAATGGCTATAATAAAATAAAATGAAGACAATTATAACAACTTTTGTAGGAATCTTTAGAAGCAAGAACTGAATACACTGTGAAAAGGACTGGAAACACTAAGCACACAGCTAGACAATATGTTCAAAATCACATTGCAAACTTTATTTCAAGGTATTTCTATACAGAAATTTAAACGCATATTTCTATATAGACTCTTTCACAGGAAAATTGATAGGAACCATATTCAATGGGGGCAAAAGTCGCAAATCAACTTAAACAATCATCAATTTATGAGTATTGTTACACATATTCAGTGGAGTATTACTGAAGAATATAAGAACCTATCTTCTGTCACTTGCTATTTCACATATAGGTTTCAATATCCAGAAATCAGACAAAGAAAACCTATTTTGTAAAATTCCACTTATTTTAAAAATGTAGAAAGCGAGTTTATACTAAGAAAGTGAATTGTAACTGGAGATATAATTAAAAAGAAGGCATTCATTTAAATAGAAAAGACATGCTACATTAAGAGGATAAAAATGCTTTAGAACTAATTATGGTGAGGATTAACTATTTGATAGTTACTAAATTAATTAAATTTCACATTTAAAATTGGTGAGTTTTAACAATAAGTCAATAAAATAGTTAAATGAAGTTATTCCTTTAAAAACAGCTTCTGAGTGTTCAAAGATGCTAAGTACAAAGGGAATTTTTAAATGATTTTTAGCTTAGTCATCTTTGTTAAATATTTTAAAATCTACATACTCACTCATAAGTGGACATTAGACGTAAAGAATATCCAGCCTATAGTCCACTGTTATAAGAGGCTTCTTGTTTGTTCCCATCTGCTCAACCCCAAAATAATCACACAAAAAGCATATCATTTGCAATATTGTTTGTCCAATACTTTAAGCATATTTCTGGCAAACTTCTATATCTTAAACTAACACATATCCATTAATCTGTGTATCACCACTTGGCTGTGGCTCACCAGGAAAATTTTGGCATCTGTCTCCAGTGGGGCTACATGGCTTCTCCTTGACTCTGCCTTCTTTCTCCTAGCATTCAATTAGTTTTCCTTGCCTACCTATGTTCTGCCCTATCAACAGGCCGAAGCAGTTTCTTTGTTCACCAGTGGTATTCACAGCATACAGTCACGCATCAGTCCATGATCCCAGAGAAGCTAGGTAATAAGAATTCTAAGAGATACATACCCTGGGGAGAAGGGAAAATGGAAGAGAAGGGGAAGAGATGAAAGGTAGGGAGGAAGAGAATATGAGGGAATAGAATGTTCAGAACGTGAGAAGGACAGTGAGGGAGAGAATGGAATGAGATATTGTGATTGAAGGAGCCATTAAAGAGCTATTGAGAAACATAACATTAGGGACATTCCCAGGAATCCATAAGAATGACCCCAGCTAAGACTCTATGCAACAGTGGAGAGGCCACCTAAATTGGTCTTCTCCTGTAATCAGACTGATGATACCTTAATTGTTATCATAGACCCTTCAACCAGCAACTGGTAGAAGCAGATACAGAGATGTACAGAAAAACACTGGGCCAAACTATCTGAGACCAGCCCAAGAGAGGGAGGAGGGATAATATGAGCAAGGGCTCAAGACCATGATAGTACTACCCACAGAAACAGCTGACCTAAGCTAGTGAGAACTCACTGACTCTGGACTGAGAGTGGTGGAACCTGCACAAGAACAAACTAGACCCACAGAATGTGGGGGACAGTTCTGAGTCTTGGACAGTTTGTGGGGCCACTCGCAGTGTGACTACAATTCATCCCTAGTGCTTGAACTGGGGTCTAGGAGCACATTCTTTTTGGAGGAATAACTTGCTTAAACTAGATATAGGTAGTAGGGCCTTGGTCTTGCTTCAAAGTGAAGTGTCAAACTTTGTTGACTCCCCATGGGAAGACTTACCCTTTCTGAAGCATGGATGGGGAGGTGGGGCAGGGTGGGGGGAGGTAGAGGAAGCAGAAGGAGAGGAGTGAGTAAGACTAGGGATACCTCTGTAAAATGATAAAAAATTGTATTAAAAAAATTTAATTTGAAAACAAAAAGATTTAAAAATGAAAGTAAAAATAATACGGGTTAATTTACAAAAGGTGAATGATTTTAAGATTAAAAATTTCTCTCCCCATCTCCCCTTACCCCCATCCCACCCCACCCCCAAGATCCCAATTTTCTCCCCGGCCATTTTGTCTTCTTCCCATAGCCAAGAGGATAACTATATGTTTTTCCTTGGGTTCACCTTCTTACTTAGCTTCTTTAGGTTCACCAATTGTAGACTCTGGATGGGGGGAACTTGGGGAAAAAGGATGATTGGGATAAAGGAAGGTTGGATAGGGGAGCACGGAAACACAATTCTTAGTTATAGGAGCCACCTTAGGGTTGGCAAGAGACTTGAACCTAGAGTGGCTCCCAGGAGCCCAAGGAGATGTCCCCAGTTAGTTCCTTAGGCAGCTGAGGATAGGGAACCTGAAATGACCCTATCCTATAGCAATACTGACGAATATCTTGCATATCACCATAGAACCTTCATCTGGTGATGGATGGAGATAGAGACAGAGACCCACACTGGAGCACTGGACTGAGCTCCCAAGGTCCCAATGAGGAGCAGGAAGGAGAACATGAGCAAAGAAGTCGGGACCACGAGGGGTGCACCCACCCCCTGAGACAGTGGAGCTGATCTATTGGGAGCTCACCAAGGCCAGCTGGACTGTGATTGAAAAAGCATGTGATAAAACTGGACTCTCTGAACATGGCGAACAATGAGGGCTGATGAGAAGCCAAGGACAATGGCACGGGGTTTTGATCCTACTTCATGTTCTGGCTTTGTGGGAGCCTACCCAGTTTGGTTGTTCACAGTCCTAGATATGGACGGAGGGGGGAGGACCTAGGACTTACCACAGGGCAGGGAACCCTGACTGCTCTTTGGACTGGGGAGGGAGGGGGAGAGGAGTGGGGGGAGGGGGAGAAGGGTGGGAGGAGGAGAGAAGGGTGGAAGGAGGGGGAGGGAAATGGGAGGCTGGGAGGAGGCGGAAACTTGTTTTGTTTTTTCCTTTTCTCAATAAAAAAAGTTAAAAAAAGGTTAAAAATTTCAAAACAAGCTGATAATATACATTGTGAATATAGAAAAAGAAAAGAAAAATAAAAATGCTGAAGCTAGAGTAGCATTTGAACCCTTAGTGTAGGTGTCATGTTTACTTGTGGAACAAGTAACCTAGCACAAGGTCGTCTGAAATATAGTGAGTTTACCTTGTGGTAGGGAATGTTTATTGTAAAACAATCCTTATGTAGTAGAAAATTTGACAGTTCAGACCAAAAGCTTCTACCATGATCCATTTTCAGGTGATGTAATATTAAGAACCCATGGAAGAAATTATTCTGGTGTAATGTACATTTCTCCTAGCAAGTGTTTTGTGTTTGGTAGTCTTAGTTTTTCAGAGGCAATATTCTCACAATGTCTTGTAGAGACTAAGTTCAGCATTAGTGGAATGAGGAAAGAATCCTACAAATATTAGTGCTCAATATTATTGACATTTTGACAAACATAGGCTGAACTCTGAGTAATAATACTATTTTTTTTTTATTTTTAGTGCCACATATCAAACACTTGTTAATGTCTCTGTTGTCACTCTTGAAAAGATTCTGTCACACGTGGGAAGGCATATTTACTGCTGTCATAAAGAAGCCTTTCTAAGCCATAGTTTTGATACCATAGAACTACTAAAGCACATCTGCTGAACAATATCTTAATGGCATGAGTATATCCTCTAAAACCTGCCTTTGATACCAAGGGAGTAACTCTGTAAAGAAAACTATAGGGTTCCAGCAACTGGTAACATCTAAGTCTGTGGGCCGCCCTGATATAAGGCATATGAATGCCACTTATCCTACCTAAATTAGCAATATAGTATTCAGAAACATGGAAACAAAGTTACCATTCGAGTTATTTAATTTTGCCAATGTACTGAGCAAAGATTAAAAATATGTCTTCAGTAGAAAACTGTCAATTTGGAATTTTAATTTCTTACAAGTCTCATTTTTGAAAGAAGTTAAACAGAATTCTAAAATTGTTTTAACAAATTATGAGTCTTACATTCAAAAGGAGGTACAGAGTGTTAAAACTACTCTAAAATGGTGTGGAATAAATATGAATAATAAACTATATCTCAGAACAAAATGTAAATTTTGAATACGTAAAATAATCCTTTGGGGGTATCTTAATTTCCTCAAGAAAGAGATTTCAATATTCCATTTAGGAAACCTAGATATATAATTTGATCACAGTCAAAACTCTTTTAATCATAACATTTTTTTTGCCATTTCTCTTTTTATCCTTAATACTCCTTACCTTCACTTTTATGTGTGTATCTCATATATAAACACATATATACCATTGCACAGATGATAGAAAAATACTCAACTTATCTCTGTTGAATATCATTATGTCTCTTGAAAATTATGATTTAATTCCTCTTTAAGTTCAAGCAAAGGTGAATATTACATCTATATGATAGTGTCTTCATCCATCTGTATGTTAACCAAGAATCATTCCATATTTAGGATATTGTGAACAGTGCAACAACAAACAGAGATGTGTAGGTATCTCTATAAAAGTCTCACTCAGGTCCTTCATACATAGAAGAGAAAATTGTTTAGATACATTTTTTTCTTTCTTTTTGTATTTTCTATATCTGAAATCTCCCAACACAATGCTGGCTGTCCTGGAATTTTCTGTGTAAAAAAGATTGGCCTCAAACTTATTAAAACTCTATTGTACCTGCTTACAACACACTGGGGTGGTTATAAAATTAATATCAATTTTTATTAATGAAGGTGAAACTAAATTATTTTGTTAGGAACATGTATCATGATCAAAGTATAAAATATACAATAACCTACAATTTGTTCAATTTACAGAATCTTATGATTATACAAGAGATTGGACTAAACGGTTTGATTTTATGGCTCAGTGATGTGAGAAAGATCTTAGTATGAAAAAGAAAAGCCTAAGAAAACATGAAAGTGTTGATTATAAAACTCTCTCACAGTTTGAATCAGTGGAATATTTCTACAAGTATTCTCTTGACATCCAAGATATGAATAGAGACTTCTGGCCAGCTCTGTTTATTTCATGTCACAATTTCCTGTACACTTAAGATCTTTAAAAATCAAAAGAGGTCCAAAAGAAAAATGGTAAGCAATAACAGAACATTTCTTTTTTTTTTATTGAGAAAAGGAGAAAAAAAAACAAAAAAACAAAACAAGTTTCCACCTCCTCCCAGCCTCCCATTTCCCTCCCCCTCCTCACACCCTTCTCTCACTCCTCCCACCCTTCTCCACCTCCCCCCACTCCTCTCCCCCCTCCCTCTCCAGTCCAAAGAGCAGTCAGGGTTCCCTGCCCTGTGGTAAGTCCTAGATCCTCCCCTCTCCGTCCATTCCTAGGAAGGTGAACATCCAAACTGGCTAGGCTCCCACAAAGCCAGCACATTACGTAGGTTCAAAACCCCGTGCCATTGTCCTTGGCTTCTCATCAGCCCTCATTGTTCGCCATGCTCAGAGAGTCCAGTTTTATCCCATGCTTTTTCAGTCACAGTCCAGCTGGCCTTGGTGAGCTCCCAATAGATCAGCTCCACTGTCTCAGTGGGTGGGTGCACCATTTCAAAGAGCTAAATTTGATCAATATTTGACATATATAATTTAATATTCATCCTGGATCAAGTGCTGGTAATTCAAGTGCTTTTGAGCTCTACTTAGTTTTTAGATATATTAAATATGAGGAAAACACTTTGAAACAGATAAGCTTACAGAGTTAAAGCATACATAGATTTATGTTACAGCTGTGTTTTTGAACAATAGATACCGTCTTTGTGTTTATGTGTAGAAAGTGTTAATTTAAAGGTCTAGGACATTCACATTGCTTCAGGATATTGAAGTGATGCACATTTAATTAATATTCAAATACTTTCATTTTTCATTGATTTTGTATATTTGTGAGGGTCAATATTCACTTACTGTAGGCTTTATATTACAAGAATTTCCTTCTAAGCTTTCTTCTTCAGCATGCATTCTTCTTCAGCATGCATTTTTACTATTTCTTTCCCTTGCTATTTCTGGTCATGAAAAGACAGATTTTCATTATGGGAATTCTCCAGATTCACTCAGTTCTAAACACCAATATAGCTTACACATCTAACATAAACATATCTTTATATGATATACTTCTGACTTCATTAGCAGTAGTAACATTTGACTCCTTCTGTCAATAGTCACACTAATTAGTGTAACTTCAAATGTCATATGTTCTGTGCAAGTAATACCATCAAAAGAAAATATGTTTGAAACCACACATTACAAATAATCCTAGACTTACATTATTAGAATTGCCAAGCTACAGACTTTTTCTGTAATGACCCTGCGTACCCACAGCAATTATATTTGCCTGGAGAGAAAATTTAAAATTAAATGACTATCAAATGATGATATAAATCATGCTCTCTTAGGTTGGGGGGCTCTAATTTGAGTGCAGATTTTCAAATATTGAGTCATTACATTTCCTTTATTCTCTTTTAGACATGTTGAAGGAAAACTTCTGAAGAAAGAGCCTTAACTTTACATTTTCCACCAACTCTCTAAGTACTAGAATTGATAACTTTTGAGAGCTAACATTCTAATTGAAAACTCTGTTCCATGTTATTACCTGGCAGGTTCATTATAAAGTACAGTACAACATTCCAGTCTAGAAAATTCTTTGTCAGTAGTTCTAAGGTTCATCCTGTGCATTTAATAGTTCAGTGATTCCGAAGCTTGACACACCTGAGAGTTCTGACCCTTGAGGGATGACTCTCTGTTTTGAGGAATGATTTATTAATCTAAATGTCCAGGGTGGTCAATGTAATTCTCTAATATTGTTAATTTTTTTTAATATTTACCTAGTAGAACATGTGTATATTCTAAGGATATTCTCAACTCGCCGTAACTCTTTGTGACTAAAGGCAGCAAGGTCTCCCCCATTTGCTTAGACGTTCATTACAAATTGAGGTGAGGTGCAGCTGTATTCACTTCTCATTCTCCTCGGAGTTTAGAGCATTCTCAAGTCACTCCATGTTTACTTTAGCCAGAGAAGTTTGCAGACAAGTGCTTGTGAATGTTAGCTTAAAATCATGTTCAATTAGAAAAACCAAACCTCAAAAAATAAATTATCTCATGCACAAAATTAGTTTTTAAGTTTTATTTTACATATTCATAATGTTTTATTCAGTCCTAAATATTTCTTATATATTTGTATATTGAAGGAAAATAATTATCACTTTCTTACTAAAAAAATATTATTTTTATTTTTAACTTACTGAATCTGCTTTATATTTACTAGGATACTAATCAATATGCAGATATCTATTAATATTTGTCACACATCCTCAGATGTTTTTATATTTTCATTATGTACTCTCTTCAGTCAAATGCATTAGTAACAATATTCAGAATGATGTTGAATGAAAGCATTGGCGACAGACATCCCTGACAGCACCTTGACTTTAGAAGTCACAATAGTAATAGAAACAGCTACTGAAACTTAATAATGCTGTGGAATGCCAATGATACAAGGATGTTAACTATATCATGTCTCTAAATTCTCTCCAAAAATACTGAAAGGTAGACTTAGTGTTAAATGACTCCCAACATGCTAAAACTGGTAAACATCAGTACCAAATCTGCATGTATTAAAATTTCTTCCAGTGTAATGATGTTGATTCTGTGCACCTGCTGTTAACATCAGTGTGACCATGGTTTAAGGAATGAAGAATTTATTAGGTCTTATACTTTCTGGATGTTTGGTATAAACTTGTATAAAATGTCCTGCCAACTGGAACATGTGACATTACAAGGTTCATCATTTGTTGAAGGGCAAGAATCAAAGAAGAAAAATGCCAGTGATTAAAAGTCTTTCCTATTTTTCCTTATGATTCTATTTAGGGCTCAGCCAAAAACATCCTCATCAACACAACTATAGGTGTCCCTCACCAATTTTCTGCTTGTTGATGAATACAACCATTTTTTCAAAAGATTAATTATAACAATAACTAAACTTGTTGGTTACTTAGATTGTGCAGTTAGGCTGATGAAATAGATTTTCTTCATAATTTATTGTGAATTTAAAAATTCACTCCAAAAGTCAGTTGTATTTATAACTATGAAAAACATGTTTCCTCCTTTAAAGAGCTGAAGAATAATTACAATAATTTGTACCATAAGTTAAAATTTTGTATGAAAAAAATTTATATTTATATGGCAAGAAATGTTGAGTATTGTTATATTCACCTAGCAATAATGTGTGTTTTTTATTTGATGTTTGTTAATAAAAATTGTTAGGGTATATAGAAATTATAATTTATTTTCATTAACATATTATATATATTAAAATATTGTTAATTATGTATGTTGACTTCCTAATGAAATAATTTGATAAATTTTGTTTCTCTGTATAGTGCAAGATTTAACAGCACAGATTGTGATTTGGTTTTTCAATTTAAATATTGCTCATATATCATATTATATATGTATATTATAACCTATCACTGTGCTCATCAGGTCTTCTTGTTAGCAAATATTTGACAGAGTATTCATATACCTCTTCAGTTTCCAAATTATACACAATATAAATAATGTGGACTTTTTTGAGGGTTAAATTATATAGGGAATCAAGGGCAAGGTAGTGAGGAGTATAATGAACTATAACTAATACTGAGGAACTTGGAAAAAGCCATATGCATACCTACTATTAGAAAAGCTTCCTAAAGTATATACATGTTCATACATAAAATAAGCTTAAATAGGGTTACCTTATAATGAGGGAGCAATGCATCTCCCATCAGCTATCATATAAGAAGTCTAGTGTGAGATATTGATTAATTCTCTTTCAATTGCTGGTCAGAGGGGTCATATACTCTCCCAACCATAATAATGCAGAAATTGCCATTGTTCATGATCACCTCTAGAGCTTGATGAGCCCTTTTGCTGAGGATATCACATAATTGAATTACAAAACATAGAAAAGAATCATGTTCACATGCACCAGGAGCTCCATCTCTCTTACCTAGCTTTCATACTACTGGGAAGTTTTTGCATGAGAAAACTCATCAATAGCCTTACCTACCTTAGAGCCCTATAGCCTGTGATAACTACTGGCCTAGAGTGATAGTTCCATGGAGCAATATTGGCACAAATCGTCTGGGTGTAATTAACCACTCTCTGATTAGAAGACATAACTCATGTCTGGTGCTGTTATCTTACCCAAGAATATGTGACTGATTAGACCCTAGACCCTAGGGGAGGACCTAATGGCTACTGTTATGATAAAAAAGAGTGTGCAATAAGCCGTCCCTTTGTTCTTATATTTGTAAACATAGAATCATGTTTTCTCTCAGATTTCATCAGAGAATCTTCTTTATCCAATAGATGGAAATTAATATAGAAACTGAAATTGTGCAGAGAATAAGGGATTGTTAAGTACTCAACTCTGCACAGATTATTTATCCAATATTCCTTTCCCGGAAGGATCAGGGATCATCATGTAAGAGGACAAAATAAAGAGTTATGCTTGTGTACATATATGTCTATGTGTTTTTGTTTGTAAGCTTACATATAGCACGTGAATGTAAAACTTTGAAATAACTGCAACGGAAAATTCCAAAGCATCTAAAAACATCTGCTAAAATATTAGATGTGGATTATAAAATAAAACCACCAGTCAAACTTATTTCCATTGCATATAGCTACTAAACAAAACACATTTAATTTTTTCACCAATATTTAATATGATTTTTAAAAACTAGTGTAACATAATCACAGAGTCCATGAATGAAAGGCAAATCTAATATCCACTACATTGTCATACCAATAGAAATAGAATGTGATACTATGTGCATTGGGAAATGCTAAAAACAATAGAAATTAGCGATACAACAGACTCTTATCCAGGGCCAGGGGATCCTGAGACAGCAGCACAGTGTATTTCAACATTTTGAAAAACAAAAGCATACCAACTGAGAATTCAAGATTCACTGAAATTGTTCCTCATAGATAAGGAGTTATTTCCCAATACACACATGTAGCTCTTTGTAATATTCTATACTAATCTCTTATTTTTGAAAATTGAAATTAGTATACCTACATATTTCATATTTTTATCTTTCCTTTTTATGTATATTTGTCTTACTCATTATTCTGCTTGATATAGTCTGAGATTCTGTGTTTCTTTTACATCTGTTATTTACTTTGAAAGAGTTTTGGACTTTATTACTGCAATTACTCCTCCTCTTTCTTTGCTGTCTCTGATGTAGAAAGTCTTATGTCGTAGTTTTGCTACAAGGACCACACCATAGATGACAACTCAGACACAACTTGTAAACATTTGAAAGTCTATATTGGCACCAGACACATGTATTATGGCCCTAAGTACAGTATTAAGTGTCCAAACCATAGGGTTTTTGATGGCAGAAATTATGTCCTACATCACCCGAGGCAGCTGTGTTTGGTAGGGGGTTGCTTAAGCAAGCAATATTCCAGAAGCAAAGATAGGTGGTTAGCTGGAGGAAGTTCTGCACAAGCAGGGAGTTCAACAGAAGCGCAAATAAGTTAGCTGGGGCATTTTTTCCTCAGATTCGTAGATAAACTTGCATAATATCTAGAGGATTACCCATCAAGGAGATCAAATTGTAGTTAACCAGAATATTCTCAAAGAATACAAGATGAAGAAACCTCTTCAGTTCCTTGAGCTGTCACACTTTTTTATAGTCTGACATTTTCTTCGGTGTTCTGATATATTAATATTCTTACCTGTTTCTTTCATTTAAGTTTCAGATGCTTGTATTTGTGTAAAAGTAATATCAGTTATTCCTCCTCAGTCATGTCAATTAATTTATGACTCCGCCATTTATTTCTGTTATAGAGTTATTTCCTTGTTGAAAGACCCATTAATCCATCAAAGACCCCAGAAGGATATATTACCTGAGTAAACAGGAAGTACATTCCAAGCCACTTCTAAAACAACAGAGATATATGACTACCTGGACAGTCACCCACGGTTCCACTGAAACATTGGGACAGCCTAAACACCTAGAATATCTATCAGACTTTTCTACGAAGCAGGAATTTTGAAGAACTGTCCTGCCTTGCCTTGCAAAGTTCAGTCTTTTTCCTTTGTGTCCTACTTGTCCAGAGTGTACAGCATACTGTTACCAATCAAGGCAATGACATTTTTCTGGACAAATAGCTAGCTTCACAATAATGAAAGCAAACTTCATATCAAGATTCTGTGATGCCCGTCATTCTTTCTGAAGAAAATTTGAACAGAAAGGATCCAATGTGTCTCACTGTAATGCGACTTTTGTAATGTAATGTAAGGCTTCTTAATGTAATGTAAGGCTTTTCGTTAAAGCCTAGGTTGTTAAAATCTTAAATAAAATATTCTTTAGGTATCTGAAGTATTTGAAAACCACCTATCTATCCTATGTGTCCATGTTACCTTCAAAACATACCTAACATGACTACAAGTTTGATTGCTATAGATGACTAACTACTAATCTGCATTTCTTAATTATCCTAAACAGTTTACAATAATTGCTTTAAGGTCTAGAGAACTCTATATTACAATTTTTAATGAGCTGCAAAAGTACAACCTCTCAAACAAGACTAGAAAAAAAAATATATGGTACAACAAAAAAATCCTTAAGTTTGTATCATATACAAAAGTACATACAGTGTTAAATCCTTGAGATTGATAATTGATTATTAATTTAAAATAGATTTAATAACTGACCATTTCAGTCTATTACTCCTATATTCCATAAATTTTTCAGAAAAAAAATCCTTGAGTCTAACTCCTTTTGCTTAGTTTATTCCCTTAAAATGACCAATAAAAATTTCCAATCAAACTTTCTACATGATGACAAATAGTCATAGGCCATTGAATGACCAAAACCCAACCACCCCACCATCTTAGCTATGTGTGCATCATGTTCTTAAAATTACTTACCATTGTTTGGAGGTTGCAGTATCTTTGTTTGAATACTCAAATAGATAATATGTGATAAATCAAAATAAGAAAACATAAATGTAAACTATAAATAGCCATGTGTATAAACATATGAAGATGATTGTTAATTACTTAATTAGTTAACTAATACTTTAATTAGATACGTGTAGATTTAGATATGATAATAAAAGTTTAAATACGAGGGCTTTATGATGATTTAAGTGAAAAATGTCTACATTGACTAGGAAAATTGAACACAGTTGATAGGGCTATTTTAGGGAATTTGCGGAATGTTAAGATTAGGCCATGCTGGAAGAAGGATTACACAGGAGGTGATATTTGAGTTTTTGTAGTGTCAATCTGCTTCCTGGTTTCAAACTCTGCTTATGGCTTGCAATTAAGAATATGAACTCTCAGCTTCACACTTTCCACCATGCCAGGCTAATGTCATACCTTGCTATGGTGATGGACTTTTATCCTTCCTTCTAGATGCCTTTTTTTTCATGGTGTTTAGGGGAGAAACAGAAAAGTTACTAATAGGGAATAATTTTTAAGGATGAAAGTACTATTAAATGTAGCATTTATAAGACTATACTGTGGACACATTAGTGCCTATATTTTATTATTTTATTTTCATTTTTTTCATATTTTTTAAATTTATTTTTTATTAAAAATTTCTGCCCCTTCTCTGCCTCCCTTTTTCCTCCCCTCCTCCACTCCCCACACCTCCCATCCCTCCCCCTGTAACGGCGTAAAAGGATGCAGACAGATTGTAAAAATATATACAGCTTTTAATGAGGAAATAGACTTACAGAACCATCATTCCCAAGGAGACCAGGAAAGCAGAAGTAGTGGCTGGGAACACACTAGCCAAATTTATAGTCAAACATTAGCCCGAGGCAAACACGCCCCCTGAGGGGTGGGACTTATCACTACATCTCCCCTTTTTGTCTAAATAAGACAGAACTAAACCAAATACAACTATATACAATAATAACAAATAATAAATATAACAAACAATATTGAGAATCAAAAGTTTTGCTAAACATTCTATCTCAAGGAGTATAAATAATGTAGAGAGTAACTACAATTATATAATCTTCAACTCTGTCAAAGATCTGAGAAGGGAATAAATATTACTTAACAAACGCGATATATCCAATATGTGCAACAATTGACAGAGACAGCTGACTACCTGGGCAATCACCCAAAGTCTCGTTTGCAATGTTGAGTCAACCAACTTTGGCTAAGGCCTAACATAAGTGACATACGATTATTAAAGGCAAGGAACTTTCTTAGAACTATCCTACCCTGTCTTGGCAGGATAAGACAATCCTGTTTTATTGTCAGAAGTTGAGGTATGGGCTTTTCTTAACCCAAAGGCCAGTTCTGCCAAGAAGACAAGCTCCCAGTGGAGTGTCTTTGGTGATCAACATTCTCTCGGGAGTAGAGTGGCATTGCCAGGAGTAATTGTGTCTGGTTGGCACAGAATTCTAGGTTAGATTAAAGGCCATTTTCTACAGCTCTTCAAAAAGGCTGAAGATTATGCTATCTATCTTGAAGACTAAAAGAATAAACAACTGTGCAATATATGAAGACAATGATCTTCAACTGTAAACAATGTCATTACATATCAAATGTAAACAATGTCATTATATAAATAGTATCAGAGGTAGAAATGTACATTGTAATATGGTAGATTTATCACTACAATTCAGACAAAGTTATAAGCATACTCTTATACAAAAATAGAGGTAGGAACACTCACATTCAATATTCAATATATCAATATACAGGAAACAGTACCAATACAATTTTCTAAAAACAGTAATTCACAAATACCAATCATCCCATCAAACCAGTTAATCCTCCCTTTTTTTTTCCTAAGAAAAAACTCTGTTGGGAGAGGGGACATCGTCCTCTAAAATTGCTTCTAGCTGACATGGGGGCGACGTTCTTCTTAGGGCCCCCTGTGAAAGCAAATGATGATAAAATTCCCAAACCAATGTTTTTAAAATTGCAAATAGTCTCTGAGTATTTTGTGCAGGTCTGGCCAAAATGTTGTATAAGATGTGCACCAATTCAGCTAACCAAGTTGGAACTGTCTTGTGCAGCTGGTACCCAAAGCAGGTCTTGTAATAGCGCTATCAGTATCATTACGTCATATCAACCAGGTGGAGTTGTTGTTATGGGGCCCCATCTACTTCCTGGAAACTTTAAAGATTACTGTAGGGAAAGTTGTACATATACTGACAATTAAAGAAAGACACAGATATGAGGAAAAGCAAAGAAAGTTTATCAAGAACATAATTATTCTTATTCTGTCCCATTTCATGGCTCCTGACCTGAGACAGAAACTCTGAAATATCTATTATCAATAGGCTTGGGATTGAAGAGGGACTGAGCCATAGTCCAACTCCAAAACCAGCTCTACATATTTATAAAGAAATGTTTAATAAGACATATATATATATATATATATATATATATATATATATAAATTGATACTTACAAAATGTGTCCATCCATCAGTAATTGAATATTCAGGGTCCCTTAATTTCTTTGAAGATGAGTATTTTCCTGTGGAGATAAGAAAAGAACCCTGCCCCCAACCTATCTGTATTTCTTACCATCAGTATCCTCGTCATCCTTGTGAATGAATTGTTATTTATCTTTTCCAAGTGGCTTCTCTTCTTCAAACCGAACCTTTATTAATTTTGATGGTATCCACAATTTTTCCTCACCTGTGGAGATAAGAGCAAAACCCCTTCCCCAACGCAGAACATCTCCTGGCTTCCATTGTGAGGTTAGCACATCCTTGAAATAAACTGGTTGATTTAGTTCAGCAGACTTTTCCATTATCCAATGTCTTTCTGCAACCGTTGTTCCCTTCTCATTAGCGTTGAGAAAATTCAAGGTTATCAAAGCATTATGTAACCTATTTCTGGGGGTGTTTTCCACTTCTTTCTGTTTGTTCAACATATCCTTTATAGTTCGATTTGATTTTCTATGACTGCTTGACCTGTAGAATTGTATGGTATACCTGTAACACGCTTGATATTGTAATAATCCAAAAACCATTTCATTTTCCTAGAGACATAAGCAGGACCATTATCCGTCTTTATTTGTGTAGGTATACCCATGATAGTCATGACTTCTAATAAATGAGTGATTACTGAATCAGCATTTTCTGAACTTAAAGCAGTTGCCCACTGAAAGCCTGAATAAGTGTCAATGGTGTGATGAACATATTTTAATTTGCCAAATTCTGCAAAGTGGAACACATCCATCTGCCAGATTTCATTCCTTTGGGTGCCCTTTGGATTAGCCACTGCAGGCAGTGGCGTTTGGTTATAGAAAGAGCAAGTAGGGCATTTCTTTACAATCTCCTTAGCTTGTTGCCATGTAATTGAAAACTCTTTCTTCAAACCTTTGCTATTAACACGATGTTTTTTTATGAAATTCACAGGCTTGTAGCATACTACCAATCAATAATTGATCAATTTCTGCATTACCTTGTGCTAG
Source organism: Microtus oregoni (assembly GCF_018167655.1). Lineage (NCBI taxonomy): Eukaryota > Metazoa > Chordata > Mammalia > Rodentia > Cricetidae > Microtus > Microtus oregoni. The sequence continues at coordinate 15,914,220 of NW_024543080.1, read as the reverse complement.
AGGACCTGGCAGACCCATATGGAATCGGATGTGTGTTATGTACATAGGGCAAAGCCTGTTCCTGATCAAATCTTGAACCTGGATAAACAATGAGGTTAGTTCTGTATCATCAGGTATAAATTCAGCAGTTACAATATGCAAAATAACTATGAGTATAGTGAATCAGTAACTATATTAATAGGTTCTTTAAAATCCCTTAGCACCATAAGAATGGCATATAATTCTGCCTTGTGGACAGAAACATAAGGACTTTTTTCCACCTTACCCAAGTCTTCTGATTTGTAACCTGCCTTCCCTGATTTATCTGCATCAGTATAGAATGTACGGGCTCCAGTTATTGGAGCATCATGGACGATTTGAGGAAGGATCCAAGAAGTTCTCTTTATGAAGTTAAGCCTCTTGCTTTTTGGATAGTTGTTATTAATGTCTCCCAAAAAAAATTAGCACAAGCTCTTTGCCATGGTTCATTATCTTCCCATATTTTCTTTAGTTCATCAGCAGTGAAAGGGTGGTCTATGCCTGCTAGTTGACGAAGTCTCAGCTTGCCTTTTATAAATAACTCAGAGTCTTTTTCCACATAAGTTTTCAGTTTCCTACTTGGTTTATGTGGTAAAAAGATCCATTCCAAGATAATATTATCTCTCTGCATTAAAATTCCTGTAGGAAAAAATTTTGATGGTAGTATGACGAGAATACAATCAAGCTCTGGATTCACCCTGTCCACATGTGCCTGTTGTATTTTTCCTCAATTATTGTCAGTTTATTTTTTGCTTCAGCTGTTAATTCTCTGGGACTGTTTAAATCTTTATCACCATCCAAGGTTTTGTTCAAATGAATTATTAGGTCAGGTGTTATCCCAATAGCTGGTCATACACTGGAAATGTCTCCTAACAGTCTTTGAAAGTCATTAAGAGTCCGTAGGCGATCTCCTCTAATTTGTGCCTTTTGTGTCTTAATTTTTTGCAAACCTATTTTATAACCTAAATAATTAACAGAATCTCCCTTCTGAATCTTTTCAGGAGCTATTTGCAATCCCCATTTAGGTAAAAGTATCTTTATTTCTTCAAACAGTCTATTCAAGGTATCCATGTTTGAATTGGATAACAAAATATCGTCCATGTAATGGTATACTATAAATTTGGGAAATTTCTTGCGTATTATTTGCAATGGTTGGTTTACAAAATATTGGTACAGGGAGGGGCTATTTAACATATCCTGGGGGAGGACGGCCCAGTGGTACCACCTCGAAGGTTGAGAATAATCATAAGTAGGCACTGTGATGGCAAATTTTTCTCTATCTTCTTTTTGCAAAGGTATAGTGAAAATACAGTCCTTCAATTCAATAACTATGAGAGGCCATCCTTTTGGTAATAAAGAGGGCAAAGAAATTCCAGATTGCAAAGGCCCATAGCTTGAATAACCTTGTTGATGGACCTGAGATCTGTTACCATTCTCCATTTTTCTGTTTTTTTATTAACCACAAATACAGGAGAATTCCAAGGGCTGGTAGATGCTTCTATATGTCCAGCATCTAATTGTTCTTGTACCAGCTGTTCTAAAGCCTGTAACTTTTCCTCAGCTAAAAGCCATTGCTTTGTCCATATTGGTTTCTCAGTCAACCATTTTAGAGGCAAGGCTGTTGGTATCTCTGAAGGGACATCAATTGCTTGTTCATGTACAGCCCGAATGGCCAGTTTTCTCCGTTTGTAATACCTTTTAATATTATTCTCAGAAATATAGGCTCTAGAAGTAGCAGGAATGTTAATTTCAGTGTTCCATTGTTGTAATATGTCATGACCCCATAAATTCATTGCAATATTGGCTACATATGGCCTTAATTTTCCTATTTGTCCCTCTGGCCCTATATATTCAACCCATCTTGTGCTGTGCCTTACTTGAGATAGGGTTCCAAATCCCAGGAGCTGAACATTTACATTCTGAAGAGGCCAATACGGATGCCAAGATTCTGGGGTAATGATACTTACATCAGGACCTGTGTCCAGCAGGCCAGTAATAAAAATGCCATTTACACACACTCTCTGAGTAGGTCTTTGATCATTTATAGAAGTTTGCCAAAACACACGTAACTCATCTTTCTGATCATTATTGCTTGTAACAGTAGGCATGGGGCTTCCTAATTGTCCTGATGAGGCACGTTCTCTGCAGAAACTGGAAATGACTGAACCATGTTTTCCATGGGGGCCTGCGAGGTCCCCCCTCTCACGTTTTCCAACTGTATCAGGTTGCCTTGTCTATCTCTTTTAGACCTGCATTCATTTGTCCAATGTCTGCCTTTTCCACATCTTCTACATAAACCTGAAGGCTGAGTCCTCCTATTTCTGTTATTTCTAGAAGATGCATTATTATTATTTCTGAAAATCCGTTGTTTACAATTCCTTTTCATATGACCCGTTTTGCCATAATTAAAACATTTGGTATTCTGTTGTCTCCTTTTACCATTGGAAATTGCTTCTTCTACCCATGCTTCAGTGCCATAGTCAAATGAATCAACATCCCCCTCCCTCTCCAATCCAAAGAGCAGTCAGGGTTCCTTGCCCTGTGGGCAGTCCAAGGTCCTCCCCCCTCCATCCAGGTCTAGGAAGGTGAACATCCAAACAGGCTAGGAGCCTGAAATAGCCAGATCCTATAGCCATACTAATGAATATTTTACTTTTTTTAAAGATTACTCTTTGCTTTATATAAGCTTTGCAATTTCATGAGGTCCCATTTATTATCAGGGTGTCTGTGCTACTGGCATACCTACCTCTCAAAAAATTGCTTCCCTTGCCAATACTTTATTATTATTATTATTATTATTATTATTATTATTATTATTATTGAAAAAGTTTCTGCCTCCTCCTCGCCTCCCATTTCCCTCCCCCTCCTCCTACTCCTTTCTCCCTCCCCCCACTCCTTTCCCCCTCCCTCTCCATCACAAGAATTCCCACAGAGACAACTAACCTGGCTCATAGGAACTAAACGAATAAACTGAGAAGCAGGAAGCCTGTATGGGATCAACCTAGGCCCTCTACATATATGTAACAGTTGTAGAGCTTGGCCTACTTGTTGAATTCCTAACACTGGGAGTAGAGGTTACCCTAAATGCTTTGGCTGACTTTTGGAAACCTATCCCTCATACTGGATTGCCTTGCTCAATCTTAATCCAAGAAGAGATGATTAGTCCTACAATGACTTGATATTTCACACTATGTCTATACCCATGGGAGGCCTGCCCCTTTCTGAACCAGAAACAGAAGAGGAATGGAATTAGGGGTGGGGTTAGAGGGGAAATATGGGGAGAGAAATGAGAGGAAAAGGGGTTTGGAAAACTGCAATTGCATTTTGGTGCTGAGTGCTTTTGTAACATCTGAAAGACCTCAGTAAAGCATGATACATATGTATATAATGTGTATATATGATGGATATAATCACATTTATATATGATATATGATATATAGAATTATATAAAATATATGGCTCTACTTTTCCACATAATTTTAAAAATGAGTAAGAAGAAATAGCAAAATCTTATCCTAAAATCCTACTTAATTTCCTAGAGCCATGAAAATTTTCCCTAGTTCAAATATTTCTGATTTGCCATATAAAATGCTTTAATAATTAATATGAGTCTATTAAAACTTAATGTGTTTTTCCATTCATTTTCAAATTTGTGTCAGGCAACTTACCATGCTAATGCTAAAACATGAGTTTACTACTGTCTTGGGTTCATAAAATTACTCTATAATGGTGGAAAAGAAGAAAAGGGAATGAATAAAGATAAACAGAAAAATGGTTAGCGACATTTAAAGAATACAATATGATGTGTAAAGTAGTCATATTAGATATCTTTCTTTGCTCATTGAAGAAATGAAAGAACAATGAATTTTTTCCAATTTAATTATTTGACAGATTCTGTCTTAAAGGCTGGTAAGAAAGTTTCATGAAATGATCTACTACACTGCTGTGTCTGCTGCAGTTGTTGTCAGCCTAATTCTTGGTAAGTTTGTGATTGTGTAGTGTCACTCAGGCATCAGCTAGAAGTAAGACACAGGCTTCACTTGTAGGAAGTTACATGCATACACAAACACAAGGTGTTAAGTTAAAGACCTGGTGGTAATTTTGCGTTGGAGAGTTAGCCAGAATTATCCTCCAGAGTTAAGACCTCAGTAACACAAAGCATTAAAGGAGTTTTACTCCTCAGCACACTGGAAAGCACAGTTATTACCCACCCTCTGCTATTAAAACATCATCAAATTATGTTTATAGAATATTATTCACTGAGAACTCCATAGCAGATTCCCGGCAATAAGTCTGACCATATTACTGCACAGGGAATGTTAGCATTGACTCTTTCAAACTAATAAAAAAATACAGAGTAATAAATTATGACTCCAGGGTGAAGAAAATAACCCTTACTTGCCATATGATGTTAATGTAGCTATAAAAGATTTCCTCCCTACTCAGCAGTACATGTTGGACCACATAACATGAAGAAAATGAAAAAGGAATTCATTCACAGGACAAAGCACCATTAAAATATAAATTACAGTAATTCATCTTTTTGTTTCTGGTTTTGAACAAATCTTTTTAACAAGTATCTTTAGAAACTATGTGTTTTATAAGTTAATGTCTGGCTTAACATGGATAGTAATACATGAAGAAATGTTTAAGTAACTTTTCTACATTTTTTACAGATAAGAATACTGGCAGTTGGAGAAAAGGGGTGGCGTAAAGCTAGATTGGTATGAGTGAGAGAGCCAGCTTTGTCTTTCCAAACATATCTGAGATTTTGTTAATTTCTTCTAGTTTTCATGCTTTTATACAGCATTGTCAGAGAATTTTCATCCTTGTATTTCTTTAGCAATGAATCTCTCTTAGTCATTTATTTGAACTAAGTGAAAAAGCAACGAATGAAAATTTATGTTTTAGTTATGCTATAAACTTAGTAAATTTATTGTCTTCCAGTTTCACCTGACAGAATGTAAAGGAGAAACAATGAAATCTTTTAACTCCAATTTCTATATTCTTCAAAACACAGATTTCCAAGGGGGGATGAGAGGAAAAGGCAAAAGAATAAGCACATGACCTCAAGGTTTATAAATAGATTTGTTATATAGAAAACAGGGAGAGAAATAGGGAGAGAAAGGATGGTGGGAAGGAAGAAAAAGAAGTGAGAAGGACAAAGGAAGAGACATTTTGGTGACGATTCCAGATATATATCCTTGTAATAGCCTATATCCTTGTAATAGTTTTGTCTTCTCATAGGTAGCCATGGATCCAGTGCCTTATAATCTCTTTATTCAAGACACTGGGGCTAAAGAATCATGAGTTCCTGATGAGAAAGGGCTACACTGTGCACTGTGAGATCTCATTACATAAACACACACACACACACACACACACACACACACACACACAAAACCACCATAATAATAAAAACTGTCTTGTCTCTTTACACCATTCACAGTCATGAGACTAAAGAATTACCCCAACACCACTTAATAACTTTGCATTGTGGGCATGCCTCCTAGAACAAGATATAAGACACGAAAGTGGTGGCTCACAGTTGAAGCTACAAGACTCTATCCTCAACCTTCTTCTCTTATTTACTATAGGAAATGTTTTTAAGCCAGTTGGTACTTTCAAATTTTCAATTCCTATGTGATCTGGGATTCCGCTCTGTACGCTGTGAATACTATGGATGTATAAAGAAACTGCCTTATCCTGTTGATAGGGAATAACTTAGGTAGGTGGGGAAAACTAAACTGAATGCTGGGAGAAGAAAGGCAGATTTGGGGAGAAGCCATGTACCCCACTGGAGAAAGACACTGGGAACATTAGCCAGTACGCCACAGCCACATGGCTATACACAGAATAATGAAGATGGAGTAAATAAAGATATAAGTATTAGCCAATAAGAAGCTAGAGCTAATGAGCCAAACAGTAATTTAAGTTATATAGTTTCTCTGTGATTATTTCGGGTCTGAGCTGCCAAGCAGCTCTTTTTATAACACGGATGCAAATCAATTATTGCCTCATTGATTAGCTAATATGGTTCATTCTTCTTCTATAAAATTATTATGATATAATAATGAAACCTACTATTTTAAACATATATTACTGATCATTATATTATAAAAAGATAATTATGTTGTAAGCAAATATTAGCTCATTATTACTTTAAATGGCTATAGTTTCTTCAATAAATTCTCAAAAGAAAACCAGTGCTAAACATAGAGAAAACCCAGACATTAGGATAATATTAAAACTAAAATTTATTTACTATATTTTGTGTACTAGTAATACTTACTCTATATATACCAATTTACATAAAATGAAACATATAATACATTCAAATTAAATATACATATATATATTTTTTACTTCCATATTTTTGTTTTATACTTTGTGTGCTTTGTTATACCATTCAATCATCATTATAGGGAGACAACAAATAAAATTTAAATAATATGTTGACATAATATTTCATATGTTTTTGGTAATTCAAAAATAAAATGCAAATGCTGATTTGCTATCGTTAATAATAGTTTTGCCAAACTTTAATTTAATTTTATAATAGTAATAATTTATTTTAGTTGTTAATTAGAAACAAAAGCCTTATATTCAATGTATAGGAAATAACTCTTTTCAAAGTGAAAATACATCATTCTTTTAGGACACTAGGGCAATTAAAATTAAAAATAAATAAGCAAAAGAAGACAAATTTACCTATGGAATACCAATTTGCAACTGTTAAAATCCTGTTTTGTGTAATCATGTTGAAACAAAACTAGGAATTGCAATTTTTAATTCTATTTACTTGATGACATATAGTTTGTATTCCTGGGATTATTCTTAAGAAAATAAAGGAAAACTGCAATTTATGCAATGTTTATAATGCTTGTTTCCTCTACTATTCCAACTTGATTCTAAAATTAGTGACCTAATACCACATACACATTGTGATGGTTAATTTTAATAGTCAGTTTGATCCTAATAGACCCACCTGGGAAGAGACACTCAGGGAAATAATCACGCTCATTTTGACCTGAAAAAATGTCTCTGGCGTACTGCCTTCATGATGTTAAATGATGTGAACCTATCCACTGTGAGTCGGTTAGTGATCATGGATTTATATGAAGAGGAGAAGACAGAAGAAGTGGATTGGGGACAGAGATACAGAGACAGAAAAAGAAATAGAGACAGGGGTAGAGAGAAATGGGGGGACAGAGACAGAACGAATGGAATGTTTAAACACCTACACACTAATTTTCTCTCTACTCTTGAATGTGAAGGAAGTATAACAAGCTATCTTACATTCTGCAACTATAATTTCTGCTCGTGATAGAATTTAAACTAAGAACTAAAGAAAACACTTTCTCCCCTAACTTATGTTTGTTGGGTCAATTTATCATAGTAATAGCACAGAATGCAATTTCATAGAAATGAAACAAATATAAATATATATATATATATATATATATATATATATATATATATATATATATATTTGTTGTTATACATTTACATTTTCATTTTTTTTTGCAATACCTTCACACTCTATACCTAATGATTGAGCTCTCATGAGTCTTGGGACAAATAAGTTATAGTAGGTTCAGCATAGGCTTACAGAATTCGCATAATTCTATGTACACTTCATATGTTTATTGCTGATAAGTGAAAATACAATGAGTTAATTACTAAGATGATATATTTGATGAGTAAATGCTACTTAGATTTAGATTGTTAGGGTTATATACAGAAAAAGGATGGAGGATGTAAACCGGGAAATTTTCTTAGTCTGTGAGGTCACAGAGATAGTAAGCAAGAAAGGGAGACAATGTCTATAATGGTGGCTAAGTTGCTAGTACTGTGAAATCTATGTATTGTGAAATTTTCAGAGAAGCACAAGTTAAAATGAATGAAAGAATAAAAACATTACACTGAAACACCCATAACATGAGGAATTCAATATAATACTTGTGAAGAGAGTGCTGTTATTATGGGAGTCTCATTGTAATTTGGACTCCAAAAGTCTGACATTTTTTTCCTGGAAAATTACCCCTCTTTTGTAATGTTTAATTAATAGTGCAATGAGCAGCTAACAAATGAAAGAGATTTTCTTATACATCTAATAAGTATAAATTTATGAAAATTTGAAAGAACAAATAAATTACATAGAAACACATAAAGTTCTAAGTCTCCACAGAAGGTTTATCTTTAGACAGATAGGCTCCTAGCTCTATCTAACTGAAAATGTTTTCAGTGACTTCCAGGTCTACCATGGAGGCTGAAGAATTTGTTAAAGCATTGCATGTCTTGCTGTTATTTCAGAGACTCATACTGCTTTTCTTATAGCATTCTTTAGACCCTCACAGATTTTTGGCTAGTTACAAAGTTCTCATGAAGTTGATTCTGGCAGGTTTGTTAGTTTTTATTTTAAATATTTTTTATACAGCAATAGAAATTGCCTGTTCCTTGGGGTGTCATTTTCACTGACACCTCAAACATAGCTAAAATTTTGCAAAAAAGGATTGTATAAAATACTCTGTCTTTCTCATAGTACTTTAAACACAGCAGCGTTTAAAAGTTCTCAAATGAGATGTAGCATAATAAATTCCAAATGCCCTTAGAGAGACTGAGTTCTACAATCATATACAAGCTGTGAACTTGGGAAAGCAGGTACATTCACTCCAATCTGAATCAGACTACAAACCCAAATGGCCAGTGATGTAAGTCATCCACATACAAAGGCCCAAGAAGTAAAGAGTGCAAAGGGTAAATTAGGTTTGTTGCTTGCTTATTTATTTGTTTTAAGCCTGCATCTCACTGTGCATCCAAGCAGGCTGACCTTGATCTTCCTTTCTTGATCTTCCATTCATATTTGCCTTCTACTCGTTGTTTCTCCCAAAGACTTGAAACTATAGGCTTACAGTAGGCCAATCAAATGTAGATCTTGCAGACAGCTTTCAGGAGTGAGGTTTGGGCTTACCAACAGTTGTAAGTCTCTGATGAAGGGTAGGGAAATACTTTTATTCCAGTTTTAGTAATCAGACAAAGGCCCCAAATGAGAAAATTCTTGCTTTCTTCACTTATTTTGTCTTAGTCAGGCTTTCGGGATAAATGATATTTCATAAACTTAAATGTCGCATGTCCTATACTATTTCTAATAGAAACTTTTGAATTCTGTCTATTTAGGTAGGAAGTAAACAACTAGCAATGATCAAGTATAAAATCTTTTGGTGCTTTTATTTTGAAAAATAAAATTAATATTGATTATTTATTAGGCATCACTTGATAGGTACATTCTATGTGTGACAACTAAGGTAAGATCATAAATTGAATAGTAAATATTATTTGTGGCGGGCCTACTATTTCTGTGAATTTAGAGATCTAATTTCTTTGGCTAAAATACTGATTAAGACTAAAAATTTGGGATAATTTTTCAAAGTTTATTAAGGAACACATAAAAAGTGACAGAAAGAATATGAGCTTACTAAATATTTAGTAGAAGGAATTCAGGATACTGTTAGAATGTAAAAGAGGAGCATTCAAAGTAAAAAATATATACATAGGTGGTGTGAAACTCCCTAGAGAAAAGATACAAAACATAACCCCAGAAAATATGATAGTAGACAAAGTGGTAGAGAAATGCTCCTTAAAGAAACTGACACTCCATAGTTCAAAAACTGGAAAGATGATGGTGCATGGGTATCAGGTAAGGTCATATTTAATAGGAATAATAGAAAAAGTGGGGCTTGATGAGGAAAAGAGAAGAATAGGGAAGGCAGGGGTAAGGGAAGGAGACAGAAAAGAGAAGGCCATTAGTTTCTATGACTTTTAGGAGCCCACTCAGAATTATTTTAGGCATGATTTCTTTTCACTGTTACATATCCTGAAGGGATACAGTTTTCAATTTATGTAGTAGTTGGACAGAGTCCAAGGATGTATTAAAGACATTAATAGAAAATGTCAGAACTTGAGTGATGAATTGATCACTGAATGCATGCCTGGGATTCATACATATGTGTCTGTATGTCTAAATCCAAACAAGACTTCCCCCACAGCTGAGCAGTTTAAAGAGGCCTGACCTAGTGTCTTTGAAACAGTCTTTTAGCTTGAGCCCAGTGGGGTACCCTCGAAAATGTTTTTCCATTGATTTTCTGTGTCTCACCAGTAAAATAGTTTAGATCTTCATATAAAAGCCATATTTATTGTTTTCCATCTTAAATGTTTTTAACCATAAGGCGTTAACACAACTCTTATATTTGAATTACTTCAATAACTCATTCATTTAAGGCAAAATTCACCTGACGTTTACAAACAGAATAATTCAAATTACAAATAGAGTAAATCCAGCCCTGTGGCCTCTTCTATAGGAGGCCATGCTCTTTGGTTCAAACACACTCTGTGACCTTAGTGCTTTCTTCAGTAACTCCATTTTCTTTCATGTCTCCTACTTTAAGCATTTGCTATTCACATTACCCTTGCTCTCAGTCCAAATATTTTGCATTCAACAAATATTTATTGACACCTACTTGCCTATAGACACCAAGGTCCTAGTAATACAGCAGGAATATTAAAGAAAAAGAATTCAGAAATAGCAAATGGGCTAAAAGGCTAATGCTTTGAATGTCAAGATATCAAAAAAATGTGAATAGCAAAACAATAAATCAAATGGAGGTTAGTTTTGAGGAGCAGTCTATATAACAGTAATGAGCCATGGATACATCTGGAAGAGAGTTGTATAAAAAGAGCACGGCATGACAGGGGAAGGAAAAGTTTTTACCATTAAGGTGAAAGGCAAGTGATTATTATCATTATAGACAATAAAATTATTGCTAAAAAAGAACGTGCATGAGAGCAGGAGGTATTAATATAGAACCTATTGATGAACTAATTTTATCAAAAGTGTTAAAAGGATAATCTAAACAGTAGAGAGGGAGGGAGGAAAGACAAATGATATTTTTGCTGTTAATACAGAGGAAAAGAATGTCTGTATTGGTAAGTAATAAAAGGTAAATAAGATCAAAAGGAATGGTGTGGACAAGTAACTGAGAAAACAGGTTGCAGAAACAATCACTAGATATAAAAATATATTTAGCCTGAAATAATGATGAATTAAAAATGAGAAAAGTGGAAATAAGAGACAGTAAAGTAGATTACTCCTCTGAGGAGAGGATGGGGTTTGGAAGGTGGAGGTGGAAGATGGAAAAAGGGGAGAGAGAACCAAATGGGGTTGCTGTGTATAATGAAAAAAAATATTTTTAATTGAAAAAAAATAAGGAGAGTAGTGGATCACTGTGATGAGTAGCAGTTGATGGTATCATGCCTGATAAATATTTTAGAGAAGATGAGTTATCTTAGGATAGGGGAAAGTGTTTGTCTGCACATAACAAAGAGAAAGGACTGAGTAGGTCATTAAAGTGATACTGGAATTCATGATAAAATCAGTGCAGATTCTCTCTGCAACATAGAAAAAGATTTGAGTTCTCAGTAGTCCTCATTGTCCGCTATGTTCAGAGAGTCCGGTTTTATCCCAGGCTTTTTCAGACCCAGACCAGCTGGCCTTAGTGAGTTCCCAGTAGAACATCCCCATTGTCTAAGTGTGTGGGTGCACCCCTCGTGGTCCTGAGTTCCTTGCTTGTGCTCTCTCTCCTTCTGCTCCTTTGGGCCTTGAGATTTCTGTCCGGTTCTCCAATGTGGGTCTCTGTCTATATCTCCTTTACTCGCCTGATGAAGGTTAATATTCAGGAGGATGCCTATATGTTTTTCTTTGGGTTCTCCTTCTTATTTAGCTTCTCTAGGATCAATGAGGACTACTGAAAACTCAAGAACGATGGCAATGGGTTTTTGATCCTACTGCATGTACTGGCTTTGGGGGAGCCTAGGCAGTTTGGATGCTCACCTTACTAGACCTAGATGGAGGTGGGTGGTCCTTGGACTTCCCACAGGGCATGGAACCCTGATTGCTCTTTGGGCTGATGAGAAGGGGGACTTGACTGGGGGACAGGGAGGAAAATGGGAGGCGGTGGCGGGGAAGAGACAGAAATCTTTAATAAATAAATAAATAAGAAAAAAAAAGAAAAGGATTTTAGGTAAGCAGTAGTGGCACACACCTTTAATCCATGTACTTGGGAGGCAGAGGCAGGTGAATCTCTATGAGTTCAAGGGCTGCCAGGTCTACAAGTCCCACTTCTAGGACAGCCTCCAAAACTACAGTGAAACCGTGTCTCAAAAAAAAAAAAAATCTCAAAAAGAAAAAAAAAACAAAGAAAAAAATCTCAGAAACAATTGGAAGCACAATGAAATATTAGGATTAATCAATTCAAAAGAAACTGTAGGAGCTTGAGCAATATACCTTAGTATTAACAATGTAGATGTACTTAGGGATTTTGCTGATTTGTAATGTGACAGTTGTAGATTTTCCTTCAAGACCCATGACTTCTGTAGTCCTGGGTGCTTGCCTAGGTTTTCCATGCCAGACATTTTCCTCTACAAACTGAAGAGTTGTCCTTATACTCACAGATAAATGTAGTCCGCATTATATATCATGAAAACTGTTTTCAAAAGAGGGGGGCATTGCAGAACACAACAACCAACCAAATTGCAGAAGTGTGGTGCTCAATCCCAAGGGACACATCTAGAATACAATTCCCACACCTCAAGCTCAGAGATCATCAGGAAAGAGAATGTAATGACTGTAAGAGCCAGAGGAATCTGTGATTAAAAAGACTGCCAACCCAACCAATGATCTTGACAATTTCAATTTGGCAATTTAATACTTCCAGTGTCAAAGCCAAATAGCCTGCCTGAGCTGGCATGCTGGCTAAGCTATAGTTAAAAAGACTGTTGAGTCTGAGTCCATTGTCAGCTAGGAGTGGTGTGTGGAGTGTGGTCCACCCTCAAGCAGCACTTAATGAGGACTGTTGCTTGTTCTGCCTTGTAACAGTAGGGAAACAGGTTGATCATAAAATTCTGTTCCCTATCAGCCAGAGTCAATAAAAACCCACTGCCTGAGCAGTATTGCAAAAGATGAAGTCTTGACCTGTATAGTGGACACTGTTCTTCCTCTTTCTTTCACTCTTTTTTTTTGTTGCAGATAAGGTTTTGTTTTTACTTTAGACAAAAGAAAATATAATGTGATGAATTTCATATAGATGTGGAAAACTACTGAACAGAAGAAGATTCCCAAGAGCAGGCCCAAGTGTCAAAGATGTATTCATACTGACAGGAATTCCATAAAAACACTAAGTCAGTAGCTATAACATAAACCCATAGGACTTGTAGATCCATGTAGGCCCTGTACTTGCTGCTGTCATCTCTGTGAGCTCATATGTGCCTTGTTTAGTTCATTCTGAGGTTCATGTTTTCCCAGTGTTCTCCATCCCCTCTGACTCATGCAATCTTTCTACGTCCTCCTCTGCAGGATTCCCTGAGTTTTGAGATGAGGGATTTATGGATATCTCCAATTTAGATGTTCTCTCTACATAATGTCTGGCTCTAGGTCTCTGCATGTGTTCCCATCTGCTGCTGAAGGAAACCTCCTTGATGATGGCTGGTTAAGGCACTAATCTATGAGTATGGCAGATTATCATTTGGAATCATTTTATTGATTTTTCTTTAAAGGCCAAAAGTGTTTAGATTAACCCAAGTGTTGAAGGGAGACTGCTTGTTGTCTTGGCCACCCAGAACCAAAATAATCACACAGAAACTATATTGATTAAATCACTGCTTGGCCCCTTAGCTCTAATTTCTTATTGGCTAATTCTTACATCTTAATTTCTAGTCATCACCACGTGGCAGTGGCTTACCATGTAAAATTCCCAGCATCTGTCTCCAGCAGATCCATGGTGTCTCTCTCACTCTGCTTTCTTCTTCCCAGAATTCAGCTCTATCTTCTCTACCTGCCTAAGTTCTGCCCTATCAGGCCAAGGCAGTTTCTTTATTCAATAACCAATACAAGCAACACACAGAGGGGACTCCCACATTCTAGTCTCTTGGTCTCAGTTCCCTAAGCTGTGTCTCATCTGGGTTCCTTCTTGGAGAATGGGCCTTAAATCGCAGTCAATGGTTGACTGCTCCCACAAGCTCTGTGCCACTCTTTCCCTAGCTCATTTTTCTGTCAGGGCACATTATAGATCAAAGTTTTGTGGTTGGGCTGCTGTCTAAATTTTTCTTTTGGTAGCTCATTGAGTACCTTTATTCATAAAAACAGTAGAATATAGGGGTGAAGTCTTCATATAGGTACCAACTTGAATTCTGCATGTTCAGTGAGTGTCTAATAATAACACAGTGCACAGTTGTTTTTTTTTTTTGATCTTACAGTAACTTGTTTGCTCCCTATGCAAGAATTTGTATTTTGCAAATACAAACCCTAAAAGTAGAAGAGAGTCATATTCATTTCCAATCTACCTTAAGGCTTAGCTTTAAAGAGCCCATGCAAGGTTTAAATATATTATTATATAATTTATTATATTCTTATCTAAACTGAGTTCTTCCTAATGCTTAAATGCCGTGCCGCTGATGCTGTTGGGTATTCTTTGAAATGTAATATGCATTTGGCAGATAAAAGAGAAGGGAATAAGTAATTTGCAAACACTCTAAAACATTTTAGAGGGCATTTGAGGAGCATGAAGCCATTAAGGCAATAAGAAATGAATCGAGATACAGGTCAAGATGACTGAAGGAAGACCTCATTTAAAACATGCATTTAATATTATCACCCTAAATTGCTTTTGTAATCCTGTACAGTGCAAGCACTAAATTTTACTCTTTCTATCACTTGGCAAATAAAACTTATGCTGCACATATATGTGATGACAAAGTTTAAGGGATACATGAAAAATAATTAATTCTTCACTACAAGGATCTCAAATAAGCAAAAAGAAGAAATAAAGCTTTTTGACTATTCAATAGCCACATCCCTCTTTTCTGTGGATATACAGTCATTTGTGTATGCACACCTGTATACTAGCAAAAGACCCATAAACCATTAAAAAATAAAAAATGTAATTGAAAATATGACAGTGTAGGCATAAACTTTATAATAATTGGCAGAAAAAATGCCACCTTGACATTTAAGAATATCTTCCTTTGATCTTTTTTATTGTTAAGTAACATAATATCTTTTCTGGTAGATTCTCCATGTCAAATGTTTTATTTTAATAATATTTTATTTTAGTGAAATATAAGTTTAGTACCATTCAGGAGCTGTTGTAAGTAGTTATGGAATTAGAAAACAATAGCTATTAGTAGCTATAATAAAACCATGTTTTGACATTATATTGTATATTTAATTTTAAGGGAGTTGTTTAACATATATTGTCTTTGTGACATAATAATATTTTATATTTGAAGATCATTCTATGCTCGTGTTGAGAATGTATTAATTTTCCAGACATAAAGTATACCAGATATATGCTCCAGAGTATAGTTTTAATTTAACATATCATCTAAATAGACATTTATTTTTCACTCAGGTTAGCTTTTCCCCTTTTTCATTGTGTACAGTATATGATAACTATTTCGTATGACTTATTCTGAAAGTAAGGATTTACTTTGTGATAAGATAAAGTTCTACACTTCAGTATTATTAGGCAGTTAGAAGTAATGACAGTTTAAATTTAACCATTAAAAATTATTAGACAAAGTTCTAATTGTACCACTCTATTTATTGGCTATAGTTCCTAGTTAAGGAATCTTATGACACTTCTCAAATGTTATTACTTTTTTATAAAAAAAATACACTCAGTAAACAATAACCCCATGAAGACTGAATATAGTTGCCTGGGATTTTGAACATATTTCTTTAGGTTTTTTTTTTCAACTATATGCTTCCCTTCTTCAATCTTGTAGATACTCTAGTGATGGCATCTTTGAGTGTGTTGACAATGTACTGTCATCTCAGAATATGGCTTAACATTCTTATATGTGTGTGTTGAAATATAGTTTACTGTTCAGCAAAAAGAGCAGTAATTTTAAATGGCAGAAAACCATGTCATCATTTCAAGACTTTGCTTTATAATGAATGCACTGAGGTACCAACTAACTACCCAAAGAATTTTCCTTTTAACAACTTGCACACATTCCAGCTGATGGTTATGAAGTAAGAAGTTTTTATATTAATATCCTTATTGCTATCTATCCATTTTATTTTGATACTCCTCGTTATGATGCATTTTTAGTGTGCTTATCTTGAAGTATCACAGTGAAGAGTTATATCAAATGAACACACCTATTGAATTTTCTATTGAATACATAGTAAGTTTATACGTATATAAAATGCCACTAAAGTTTAAAAATATGATACTTATAAGAGTGAGCAAATGCAGAGATCCACAGCCAAACATCAGGCAGAGCTCAGAGAACCCTGAAGAAGAAGGGGAGAAAGGATTTTAGGAGCCAGAAAAGTAGAGGGCAGCACAATAACATTGCCCACAAAACCAACTAATCAGGGCTCATGGGGGTTCAGATACAGACTGAATGGATCTCCACTAGGTTCTCCAAATATACCTTATTACTGTGTAACTTGATGTTAGTGTGGGACTTTACTGGACTCTCTGAACATGGCGAACAATGAGGGCTGATGAGAAGCCAAGGACAATGGCACGGGGTTTTGATCCTACGTAATGTGCTGGCTTTGTGGGAGCCTAGCCAGTTTGGATGTTCACCTTCTTAGATATGGACGGAGGTGGGAGGACCTAGGACTTACCACAGGGCAGGGAACCCTGACTGCTTTTTGGACTGGAGAGGGAGGGGGAGAGGAGTGGGGGGAGGGGGAGAAGGGTGGGAGGAGGAGGAGAGGGGTGGGAGGAGGGGGAGGGAAATGGGAGGCTGGGAGGAGGTGGAAACTTGTTTTTATTTTCTCCTTTTCTCAATAAAAAAAAAGTTTAAAAAAATAAAAAATAAAATAAAAAGTTCTAACTAAAAAAAAAAAAAAAAAAAACAGGAGTGAGAATGTCTCTGACTCTTTTGCCTGCTCTTAGAACCCTTTTCCTTCTACTGAGGTGCCTTGTCTGGCCTTGCTATGAGAGTTTGTGCTAGTCTTATTGTAACTTCCTATGCAACTTGGTTGATAGTCTTGGAAAACCTACTCTTCTGAAGGGAAACTGAGAAGGAGTGGGTCTAGCTTAGGGAAGGTGGGAGCACTGCAAGGAGTGGAATGAGAAGAAATTGCAGATTGAATGTAATATATGAGAGAAAAAATTAAAACGTGATCTGATAGAAAAACAAGGTATCATGCAATAAACCATTATGACTCTTTGATTGTTTCAAGATTTGTGAATGGTGTAGTATGAATATAAATATTAAGAATAGTTGAAATTTATACAAGGACTAGAAGCACATGGCACATGCATATTAAAATGCCGTACCTAAAAATTGCCAAATGCTTTTTGAATAAACTGTACAAGTTTAAGTAAGACATGGTCCAAAAGTCTGACAAGTACATCAACCAGTGGGTTTAAATTGACATTTTAATCATTGGAGACAATGTGGAGGTAAATACAGAAGGCAGATTTCAGGTTTACATAAAAATCCATACAAAAGTCAGGAACATAAATTCCAAACAAATCAGCACAATGCACTTTTTAAAAAATGACTTGAGAGAGCCTAGCATAGAACTTGTGCATAGACACTAGTGAAAATAGGAATGAAGAAAAGGAGAAATGGATGAAATAGAGCTAATACTGTAGACAGACAAGAAAATCTTATGTTTGAAAAATGTAAAAGATTTTCCTATGTGGGATATCCTGTGGCATACCACACAGTAGTTGATACCCTCAACTCTTGGATGACCAAAATAGCAAAGAGCTCATTAATGTGAAGACTATGGATCTACTCTTCCCTTCATGAAATGTCAGTGGGGGCTTTCTAGTAGCACTCGTGCCTGAATTTGATAAAGATCATGAGAAGCAGGCATGGAAAATTTCCTTGAAGATTGATTAATGGTGCACGAGTTCATTGTTAAGATGATTTATTAATATAATTTTAATTGATTAGATTAATAATTCCTAGTACTGTAATATTTCATATTTATAGAAGTATAAGCTGTTTTTGGAATATAGACCATTGTTTGACTCACACTGACATTAGGATTACCATTTAAAAAAGGAAAGCATCATTGTGAACTAAGTTCAATATAAGGATGGTATTTCAAAAGTCTTTATTGTGCCAGGCGGTGGTGGCACACGCCTTTAATCCCAGCACTCGGGAGGCAGAGGCAGGCGGATCTCTGTGAGTTTGAGACCAGCCTGGTCTACAAGAGCTAGATCCAGGACAGGCTCCAAAACCACAGAGAAACCCTGTCTCGAAAAACAAAACAAAACAAAAAAAGTCTTTATTGTTTATTAATAGGAAATATTTGTATTAACTCCTTTGTTCTAATTTTTTCCCTGCCCCCTAAATACTACTTTTAAAATGTCATCTGACATTTGATCAGCCAACAACCCCACTTGATGTATGAATAAGAAAAATAACTAATTTTTTTATCTTATTACAAATTCACAGAGATCATAAGGTTACTTTGCTTCTCTATGTGTAGATTAATCTTCCTTTAGAAGACATGCTCTCTTTCTTGACTTTTGGTCCTAAGCTCCTTGAGCAAATTAAGATCATATGGAACATTTTCCTTTTTGTGTTCCAAAGTCCTTCCTATGGAGCCAGGCTGATTTTTTTTCTTTCAGCCTTTAAAGTATGATTACAAGAAAGTGCCAATATGCTTGAATTATTTTAAATTAAAATATATATTACTTTGAGGTAGTTTGAGGTCAAATTTAGAAATATTCAAGAGAACAATTTTCTTCCTATTTCTGTGAATTAATTTCTGTTCCCTTACTTATTTCTCTTTAACAAAAAAGCTGGCATAGTGACACATACTAGATAATGTGCATTTTGTATAATTTATTTGTTTCAAACTGTCAAAATCATGAAGATTCAGGTAGCTAAAATTGGTTTATCTACAATTTTTAAATAAATATAAAAAATGAAAAAGAAGATCAACAGTCTTCTTCATCTGCGCTTGAAGAAATACAATGAGCCCTCCAGTTGCTTATTTTTATTGCTAATTTCAGTATATCACTAATTTGAGGAAAGGGCAAAACCTTAGTCAGATGAAAGCATGAGTCCAAAGAAATTAAAACACACACACACACACACACACACAAAAGAAAAAGAAGTCAAGGTTAAACCCTTTCCCAAATATGATGCTTTAATTTTCACGTGAACATTGACATTATAGAAGGCTGTTATTGATGAGGTTATTAAAGTTGAAAATTATAGATGTCCTCTTTTAGTGCCCAAATTCCAATTTCAAGTCTCACTTTAAAATTACTCACTCAAATTGTTTTCTCTACCCATTCCAGACCAACTTAGTGCTAGGCTTAAGTTCTCCTACTGACAAAGCTGGTGTTTCTCTGCTTTTCACTATGATCTGAATATTCAAAGTCATAAAGGGTTAGGACAAACAAACAAACAGCAACAACAAAACTTTACCCTCTTAGTAAATAATTTCCAATGGTTGCTATGGATTTAGCAGAACTAATGCTATGGTTAGTAATTAAGTAACATTTTTTTTTCTAATCACAAGTAAAAGAGAGCCCTATGTTTGTTCATCTTGGCTACAGAGAAGTAATAGAAAAATAACAAATGAACAAAACTAGAAATGTAAATAAATGAGGTTATTAGGGCTTATCTCCTTGCACTGATCATCAGCTGCTCTTCTATTTATCTTAAATTTCAAAAAATGACTGAGAGTATTTGATTTGGAATATTTACTTTAGTGAAATAATTCTGCCTGATACAAAGTAAAAGGGAAAACTTGAAATACTCAACCCCTATCTCTAGAAAAGCAATTGTTTTTAAGTGGTTATATATACCCAGATCTAAGACATAGAAATACATAAATTAAACATAATATGCAATAATTACATATGAGAAATATACATTAATGTACCTGACAGAATCATAGCACAAAACACGAGAATTTTAACTTATTTTTAATGCTTCATACAGTTCAGTGTATGACCAAGTCTTTGAACATATTCCATTCCATAATCTTCATATCTAAAATACTTGTTTTTTTTTTAAAAATATAATTAGCAGTACCTGAGATAACTTAAGTGGTTAATGTTTTGAGATTATAAATCAATATTATTTAAATATATCAGAGGTAAACTATGCTATTCCAACTTTTCCTGTTCTGTGATGAGTGGAATATATTCATCTGTTCCTGTTAAGACCATGTAAGGTACACTTGGGAAACTGGGATAGTTGGCTCTGTTTTGTATCACTTTTGAATGGTTTATATTGTTTATAACCAAATCCAAAAGCATACTTAGTTAGAGTTAAACATCAACATAGTTGTGTGAAAATGAATATTAATGATTAATGAGAAAAATCACTTAGAAGGTACTGCAGGCTACCTATGAGGCCTTAATCTTGAACCCCAAATCCTATCCTCGAAAAAGCATTCCTATCCCATCAGATTAAGCAGCACTATAGAATTCAGCATTTGTCAATCGTTTAAATAGCTTCAAAATAAATCAAGTAGACATTTTCTTCCTCTTTAATTAGCTATAATCACTGCCAGTCTCTGAAAAGATATTTACCGTTCAGTGCTGTAGCTTACAAAGAGGTGGATAAATTAGTGTCTTTGTGGAGTAAGGTGGGAGCAGATGAGTTTCTCTCAGACCCAAAAGGGTAATTTGTCACTTCTCATGGAAAATAAACTTCTGGAGTCAAGCACAAGCAGATGTTTTAAAACGTCTACTTTCAGTGGACATTTGGGTGTACGCTATGAGGGCTGGCTGTTTTGGGGTTGCAGTAAACTCCAGTATCCCAAGTACCCTGCCATTCTCAGAATTGTCTGGATAGGTTTCTGAGATTCCTGATGAAGCAGTGTGGGGCTTTCTCTTTCCGAGGCTTCAGCATCATTATTTTTAGCAATTTTGCCAGAACCAGACATATTTCAGTGTAATAGGATATCAGTTTCACATAATTTAAATGAGGGCTGTGTTCTATTGTATTTGTGCTTATGCTGTGAAATCAAGATTCATGAGGGCTCAAGGAGACTAAGACAATGAATGCGTTATAAGTGAGATTGTTAAAGGCTATAAAACTAAGGAAGTCTTATCCTGACAAATTTGGACTCCCATTACAAATATAAATCTGAAGCATATGTGTTTGATGAAATGATAATGAATACATATAAAATTTAAACCCATTTCATTAGATTTTTTTACTATTTGAAAAAAAAACATTATTGCAAAAATATTCAGCCTGAAAATATTACCAAAAATCAGAATGTTTGTGATGATTTATAGCTGAGATATATTTGGTTTTTACAAGGAAATTTGCATAAAAGTTATTTGACATCCCATGTAATTTATCTGTGCTAAAATAAACATTTTAAGAAATGTGATCTATGCCTTAAGGTGCAGCTTTTGGAATTGGCATAGATACAAGATAATAACTTCAGTCTCGAAACCCTCCTCCAATGGTTAGGATGCTAGAACCATTCAATTTTGTTAATTTTTAGCAGCTATCTGGATGTCTTTATTGAAGTCAGCATTGCTAACTGCATATGTTCTTGTTTTAGTGTTTATTTGTACTAAAGTGAATTTGGAGGCTGTTCATTCGTTCCCAGCTGCCCTGACCCAAAATATTCAGACAGAAACTATATTAATTACAACTCTGATTTGGGATTGCCCTCTGTATGCTGTGAATATTATTGGTTAATAAAGAAGCTACTTTGAGCCTGTGGTAGGGCAAACTAGAGTTAGGCAGGAAAACTAAACTGAATGCTGGGAGAAAGAAGGCAGAGTCGAGAAGAAGTCATATAACCCTGCCAGAGACAGATGCTGGAACAGCATGGCTCACAGATTAATGAATATGGGTTAATTTAAAATATGAGTTAGCCAAAAATATGCTTAAGCTATTGGCTAAACAGTATTGCAAATAATATGGTTTCTGTGTGATTATTTCGGAGCTGAGAAGCCAGGAACAAACAAGCAGTCTCTTACTATACAACACTACTTGGCCAATGACTTCAGTTTATTCCTGCCAAACTCTTAAGACATTCCTTTTATTCTGAACCTTTTGCCAACTTTTCCACAGCTATCTCATGAATGTTTTCTAGATTTTTCACTTCTCTGCAGTTATAAATACTTTTTTCTGATGAACCACTTTTATTCAGCCATATCATTTGAAAAATATTCCATGATTAGGTGGTGTGATGATAATTGTTTTAATGATTTATTTGTTGTATTAGAAAACTAATTAAATACCATTTACTAAAGATTTGCTATGAGTATTCAGTCAGAATTATTTTCCCTGATAGTCTTACTGAGATTAATCTTGTATTTAGTTTTATATAACTTTTACAATTTATAATTAGATTTAAATTCAATTTTTAGGTTTCTTTGTATTTCAAGTACTATAAAAATTTAGCCAATCAAACAGGAAATGTTCTGTGTAGACGAGTCCCATGGGTTTACATTTTATATTTCAATTGCTACTCAATTTTTTGAGGCAAGGTTTCTCTGTGTAGGTTTGGTGCCTGCCGTGGAACTTGCTCTTTAGACTAGGCTGACCTTAAACTCACAGAGATCCACTTGCCTCTGCTTCCTAAGTGCTGAGATTATTTTTGATGAAAAAAAAAATTCACATGAATATTACCTGAATGTGAATAGTATAAAAAAACTAGAAAACTATTTGATGATTATATCCAAATTCTATGCATAGTGAGGGAAAATGAGCTGTCCATCTTGATTTTATATTGTTATTTTAGTGTCAGTAATGGAATTAGTAAAAATCATATGATCAAGGTATTACACAAATTGCAATCTGTTTTTTCCAAGTGCATAAACAGAAAGTTCTAGAAAAATGTGTGAAATTCAATGAGTGTAGCAACTAAAACTATATATGTATTACAATAGAATTTAATAGAATTAAATTACTTTCTTTCTCCTACATTTAAAGTTAATGATTATAATGGACTCAGACTCTGTATGCTTTTTGTCCTTTGTGGGATTATGTCCTTTTGGCTTTTTTTTTTTTTTTTTTTTTTTGTAGCTACCATTTCAAGTAAGGTCATTTACTCCCAACATCTTATTTGTAAATTTACTACAGAATCAAGAATGTTATGATAGGTTCATCTACACTAAATTTAGATTAAATAGCACATGTTTTAGATGTGCAAATGTGTTAGAAAATTAGTCATTAAATAAAAAAAGCTATAACTTTCCTCTGTGTGTGTGTGTGTGCCCATGAATGAAGAAATGTTGGGATTGATACACATTTTAGACAGAAATATGATTATCTTGAGAAAAGGCAGATATTTTCCTCTACCATTATTTGTCTTTGTTAAGTTTTGCATTTTGCCATTTATGAAGTTTTCTACATTCTTAGGCAAAACATGTTTATTCTGTGTGCTCAAAGATACACAAAATATCAACATAATTGCAAAGCAAGAAGACCGTACGTGAGCACAATGGGCTTCCACACATTCTCCTGAAAAGGAGAGTCACAAGAGATGCTTTATTTATTAAACTGCCATAAATTCTTCTAGGAGTTTCTGAAATCTTTTAGCTAAGAATTGAAACAAAATCCCAGCTTGCATAAATATGTTTGAATAATGAAATTTACATCAACTGCATGATTTTAATCAATTGCATACAGCCTAGTTAAAATGATAAGTAAGATATAAAACACTTGTTTACTTCAGCAGTTTGATAGTTTTAACATATGTCCTTACGTTTGGTGATTTATTGTCTATAGTTTCAATTATTACACACCTGACCGATAGTAACTTTAGATTCTCTCCTTCCTAATCAAGCATTTTCTTTCTGCTGTAAACACGTTCATAGGTATGTAAGAAAGAACTACAGTGATATATGCAAATTACTAATGTAATTTATGTTGAAATGCTACAATTTCTTCTATTTAAGGAAGTATGTGTTAAAGACTCAAAGAATGAAGTTTAACAAACCATAAAAATATTTCTGTGAAAATTACCTGATTTACTGTTATTATTTTTTTTTATTCCTCTATTACTTTCTCAAGATAAAATGAGTCATCAGTGCTACATTGTCTGCTTGAGAGCTTACCAGGGGACTATTTTATTTTATAAAAAAATTAAATTATAAGATTTATATAGAATTTAATACAAAACTCAGAGCTTAGCATTGTAAATTGTTGTGGCTATTTTCATTGAAAATTAAAACAGTTTAAAGCAAGAATTTCTCTGAGAATTGTGCAACGTGAATTTCTCAGCAGTGCATGCCATTAGAAGGATGCCACTTGATTTATTTTTACCTCCCTGAAAATAGTTGACAAATTGAATGTTTTTGGTGACTAGGACCCATCAGCACCACACTGAGCTTTCCTTCTTTTGTGCTCTTATCAGACAATGACAATGCTTAAACATGATGAATAGCAGATGCATTTGAATCTATAATTGAATGTCTTCAGCAGAATGACATTTTCCTCACTTTGAATTTGATTGTAGGATCCTGATGTTCAGCAAGAGCAAACATTCATACTACAGTGACTTATCCGTGGTCTCAGGTTGAATCATCTAAACAGTCTTGTTGCAGCTGGCAACCTTTAATTCAAAGACTGGAGACAAATCCTAAGAGAGCTTAAACTTATGTCCTATTGAAATGCAAGATATGCACTAGCCTAAGACTATGTATTATGTATTTGTTTTTCAGATGATTACATTTTTACACTGTTTGATAAGACCAGATGTTGCTATTAATATATCAGAGAAACACATTGTTCTTTGTTTGGGTGCCATCAATGAGATGATGCTGTAGATTCTGGCAAACTGCCAATTGATATTTCTCAAGTTGAAGAGGGCACTGGGAAGGTAAATAGTGGTTAATCACAAAATGGAATTGCAGTGTTTTCTGCTATCAGAACTTTGATTGACCAAGCTTTCTTGTTATTTTATGCTGTATTATTCAGGGAATCTACAATCCTCAGCAATTTCCAATAAGTACTGGCTGAGATGTCTTTCATCTGACATTGCTCGTGTATTGCCTGGAGTAGATTGTGAATGTCAGTCATTTGAATTGATGATGAAATGGGATGTAACTACCAGCCTTTTGTTTTCCTTTGACATAGGGTACTGTGACTAAAATTGTTATTTGTTTGTCTCTGTGAAATACTAAGGTACACTGACAAAATAATATTGGCAATCAGTACAGCAATTTTTGGCTGGTGGTCTTATTTCTTTGAATTTTAAGGAACGCTCAACCAATAATCAAGGAGAACCATTGATTTCTAAGTTTATGGTTTTCTTTGCCTTTAACATGAGGGCAAACATCAGCTCAGATGTGTATCTTGACAAAAAGTCTGTATGTAAGTGCATTCTATTTTCCCTCACCTCATTTCACCTTACGAGTCTATCATTCCTTACTCATTTCTTTACTTTTTTTATGCCAGAGGGGATTGAACCAGGGGCCTTCTGCATGCCAGTCAGATGCACTGCTATGGAGCTTCCATTTTATGTTTATGATTAACATACGTTTTTATTCCACAAATTTTAGTATAAATTCCATAATTTTTTATTTTTTATTGATTTTTATTGAGCTCTACATTTTTCTCTGCTCCCTCCCTTACTCTTTCCACCCATTCAGCACTCTCCCATAGCCTCCATGCTCCCAATTTACTCCGGAGATCTTCTCCTTTTATATTTCCAATAAAGAGTAGATCCATGTATGTCTCTCTTGGGTTCCTTGTTGTCTAGGTTGTCTGGGAGTGTGATTTTTCTTTTGCTGGTTTTCTTTGTTTTATGTCTAAAAGCCACGTGTGAGTGGGTACATATGATATTTATCTTTCTGGTATAGGTTACCTCATTAAATATGATGTTTTCTAAATCCATTTGCCTGAAAATTTCAAGATGTCATTTTTTTTTGTGTGTGTAGTACTCCATTGTGTAAATGTACCACATTTTCTTATCCATTCTTCAGTCGAGGGACATTTAGGTTGTTTCTAGGTTTTGTTTATGACAAACAATAATGCTATAAACATCGTTGAGCACACGAGAAACATCATCATTCACAATAACCACAAACAGCATAAAGTATCTTGGAGTAACTCTAACCAAATAAGCAGAAGACCTGTATGACAAGAACTTTAAATCTTTGAAGAAAGAAATTGAAAAAGGCACCAGAAAATGTAAAGATCTCCCATGCTCCTTGGTAGGTAGAATTAACATGGCAAAATGGCATTCTTACCAAAAGCAATCTACAGATTCAATGCAATGCCCATCAAAATCCCAGTACAATTCTTCACAGATCTCTAAAGAACAGTACTTAACTGCATGTGAAAAAAAACTAAAAGCACAGGACAGCCAAAACAATCCCGTACAATAAAGGAACTTCTGGAGGCATCACAATCCCTGACTTCATACTCTACTACAGAGCTACAGTACTGACAATAGCCGGGAACTAGCATAAAAACAAATGGGAGGACAAATCCTGGTATAACTGGATGTCAACCTGTAGAAGAATGAAAATAGGTCCACATCTATTACGCACAATACTCAAGTCCAAATGGATCAAAGACCTGAACATAAAGCCAACCACACTGAACCTCATAGACAAGAAAGTGGGGAGTACACTTGAATGTATTGGCACAGAAGACCACTTCCTAAATAAGATCCTGATAGCACAGACACTGAGAGAAACAATTAATAAATGAGACCTCCTGAAACTGAAACCTTTTTAAAGCAAAGGACACAGTCAAGAAGACAAAACGACAGCCTAGAGAACGGGAAATGATCTTCACTAACCCCACATCATACAGAGGACTGATCTCCAAAATATACAAAGAACTTAAGAAACTGATCATCAAAAGAACAAATAGTCCAATAAAAAAAATGGAGTACAGACCTGAACAGAGAACTCTCAACAGAGGAATCTAAAATGGCTGAATGACAAGGAAATGTTCCACATCCTTAGTCATCACAGAAATGCAAATCAAAACAACCCTGAGATTCCACCTAACACCTGTAAGAATGGCCAAGATCAAAAACATTAATGATAACATATGCTGGAAAGGATGTGGGGTAAAGGGATCACTTTTAATTTGCTGGTGGGAGTGCAAACTGGTATAGCCCCTTTGGATATCTGCATGGCGATGTACCAGAAAATTAGGAAACAACCTTCCTCAAAACCCAACAATATCACTTTTGGGCATATACCAAAAGGATGCTCAATCGTCCCTAATATTTTTTATAGCAAAGCTTTAGAGTCCTTATAAGAAAACTTATGATTACCTCGCTGTAGTGACACACATCTTTAATCTCAGCACTCAGAAGGCAGAGACAGGTGAATCTCTGTATGTTCGAGGCCAGCCTGGAGTTTCAGGACAGGCTCCAAAGCCATAAAGACACTGTGCCTCAAAAAAAAGAAAAAGAAAGAAAGAAAGAAAGCTCATGATTATTATTATTAGCATAATAAGATGAAGTATCTTATTATAATATTTTTTTTTGCTATCCAGAGATGATATATTAGTATACATAAGTGATCCCACGCACTCTATCAGGGAATTGATTATATGAGAGAGATTTTACTTAAAGGTTTTTTTTATAATAATTTTTGTTGCAGTCCTTTGTTTATTTTTATTTTAGAAATAAGACAATACAAAGGTTAATTTACTTATTTGTATATTCCCAGTTCAGACAATAAGAAAGAAATCTAGCATTAAACCTAAGTTATATGGTTTAGATATTAAGAGTAAATGTCCATCCAATCTGTAAACTTGTTTATATACAATTTGTTTTACTTTGTAGAGAGTGTTTTCTGGAACTTAAAATCAAAGACTCACATTGACATTATGATTTAGAAACAGCCTACAGGCAAAATCAGACAGGCTATGTGTATACAGAGTTAACCCGATGATAGTTAGCAACATGGGGTGCAGAAATATTGGGAAATTCAGTGGTCTCCCATTATGCTCATATCATTTGAACTTTTTGACTTGGATAGATTTAACAGAAACAAAGAGAGAATCCAAAACTTAAGAAAACATTCATGGCAAGTTAAAACAGTTGCTAAAAGGAAAAAAATAATAGGAGTAATAGATGTGTGAGCCTTGGTTTGATATTTAAGTTAAGGATGCTGTACAGCATAATTTACAACCATTCAGGGTTTAAGAATTTCAACTGTAAAATGAGGGTTGGACAAAAGAAACATTATGTGAAATTTTATTTTTTTAATTCAGTAAATCGGTAATTAGAGTGATATTAGACTAAAATTGCTGATATGATGCATTTTATACATTTTCTTTGAGTATTAAATAACAAGAGAATAGTTTTAGAATATTTTAAAAATCTTTTGTATAAAATATAAAATAAGTACATATTACATACTGGAATTATTGCTGAAATTTGAACAATTTTATAGTTGACAGCTTACATCAAGTAAAATGTAGACTCTACAACTAGGTAACAAATGTGTATCCAAAAACTAAATGTAGTAATAAAATTTGCAGTTGGTGTGTTCCTAATTAACCACATAACATGACATTTCTAATATAGTCAGTTGTGAAGTATAGATGCATCCCACCACAAAAGCAACCACATGCCTGCAGATAAAACCCATGGTTATGTGGCAATGCAGATTGTATATATTATGAATAACTTTATTTATCTATTAAGAATAAGTTAAACATGTTTTCCATATCTGTTCTTTAGATATTGTCATTGAAGAAAAAAAGTCAAATAAGCAAACAGCATTGCTAGTAGGAATTAGGTGGATAAAATTAATAAGACTGACCAACTCAAGAGGTCTGCCTTTTCTCACTCCTTCATTGGTTCCTTTCTATCTTCTTGGCTTCTTTGTTTACTTTTGGCTACATACCTAAATCTAAAGATCTGGAGCTAGCATCTGCAACTGACAGAGATCATGCAGTGTTTGTCTTTTGTGTAGGATGCAATGGGAAGATTTGGAGGGGAAAGTGGAGTCCAGAGCAGTCTGGCTTAGTACTCATACATATACATAATTTCATTAGTTATAGAAACATACATGTATCTGTAAGAACAGTTAATGAAGAGGTAGGTCATGAATTTGCAAAAGAGCAAAGTGGGAAGGCAGATTGGAGAGTTTGGAGAGAGAAAAAGAAAGGGGAAATGATGTAATTATATTGTAATCTCAAAAAAAAATGAGAGAAAAGAATACAAACTTACCTAGCTAGGAAGGTATTAGTTTCAAAGCTTATACATATTAACTGTTAGACATCAAACACATACAATGTAGATATACTTGAATGACTAGAAGGTGAATACTTCCAGAAGAACATCTCCAAAATTCTTATCAGTTAATTATAACACAATGACAGACAGTAATTTCAAACTTGTCTTGTTTGATTTTGTTATTTATATTGAGTTTTTGACACA
This sequence comes from Microtus oregoni, assembly GCF_018167655.1. NCBI lineage: Eukaryota > Metazoa > Chordata > Mammalia > Rodentia > Cricetidae > Microtus > Microtus oregoni. The sequence goes on along the minus strand of NW_024543080.1, from coordinate 15,884,813 downwards.
GCCACTGAGACACTAAAGTACATTTGAATAAATTGAAATATGAGTGCACCTCTAAATTGCATGTTGATCTCAAAATACATTAACAGAAATATGGTATTCAAATCATTAGGTAGTCCCCTTCAACTTGAGATTTGCTAGTAAAAACACCAAATATATATTAAATACACTTGTCTTCAATAATCCCATATTTTTACATTGTTTCATACAAAACTTATACCTTTTCCAAATTCTCTTTCACCTTCTTTCTGTAGTGAGTTCAAATTATAATGACAACACTTCTCTTAGTTGCTAATTAATCTATTTTATTTATTTGGTGGATTATTTCTTTGGATTCCCTTGCATGCCAGATTTGATCAAGTCTCAAATATAAATAAAATACAGTCCTTGCAATAAATACATTTGATATTTAGAGAAAAAGAATTAATAATGAAAAAAATAATCATGTTATTAATATAATCAGCTAACTCAAATCTACCCAAAATAAAATATGCTTAAGTCTTGGTCTCTGGGACCTGTGAGCGTGATTTTATACACATAAAGAAACTGCTGATTCAGGTAGCTTAGGGATCTTGAAAAACATCATTCCTGATTTTTATTTATGGATATATTCCTAAAATCCAGAATCATTGCCTCAATAGCAAATGGAAAATAGATAACAAATAAGAGTATTGTGAAGACAGAAACAGTAATTGAAATTATTTATGTTCAACTATTGCTACAGACACCCGAATCTAAGATCCAGGCACAAATTTTTCTCAGAGCCTTCACAATGGATCACTTTTTAATGCCTTGATTTTTGATTTCTAGTATCTTATAACAATAAAAATATGTTTTTGTAGTTTTGGGATAACAGGTATTTGGTAATTTGTTATGACAACTCCAGAATGTTGGTGTGGAGAAGATTCTGAGAAACACTGTGGACTGAAGAAACAGAGAGGGAAAGTAGAGTTTTGAGAATGTGATAATAAAATGCCAGTTTAAATATGGTGGTGAGTATATGCCATTTGTTCAGAAAAAAGAGATTAAGATATGTAGATAATTCATACTCAAAGATATTTCAAATGCAAAAATATTCAGTCAGTTGATGGCTGGTCATTAAGCACTGTGAGGAAGATGGGGTGGATCAGCAGGATGACCAAGAATCTTTTACACCACGGTGTCCCAAAGATATTATTTCACACATCCACAGACACACATTTTTGGCTTTTCTGAGAGCAGTTTGGGTCCTTGCGGTTTTCCTGCCTGGAAGTACTAACTGTTTCCATATCAAGGCAGAGATTGTTTATGCATTGCTCTGTGTTTGATCACAGTAATCTTCCACATGGCCTTACTTATTGCCTTCTCCCAATATTTCCATGTAGATGGAGTCACTCTCCATAGGGTTTTGTCTGACCCCCAAAAACCTATAGAGAGAATACAGCATAAATGATGAAAGATGTCATTCTCCATTAGAAAGCATTAACAACTGAACTCAAGTCTAGACAGAGATGAGCAAGTTAATTTTCTCCTTTGCTTCTGTCCCACAGGCTGGCTTTTGTGGTTGAGAAATGTCTTGTACTGCAGAGTGAGTGTTCATATCTGCTCATCATCTCTTAGCTACTATTGGATTTGGAGTAAGGAGGCCATGCTGTTTTCAAACATTCTCCTCTTAGCTACCATTTTCTGTTACTGTCTTTGTCTTGAAAATTTATTTTTTCAATCAACGAATAACAACTGTCATTACCTCAGATATTCTTTTCTAGAGACCAAAGTTTAAAATAGGATGGATATAAACAAAGCATGCCTATGATTTAAACAAACCAAATACTGTATAAGCAATAGTAGCATCAATCTTGGCTTTGTCTAGTAAGAGCTGCTATCAACTAAATATTATTGTCTATTTCATATTGCCATTTTATAAATCTAGTAATCTGCTGCAGCTGAAACTCAGAATCCATTCAAGACTTTTTTGTTCTCTGAAGAGTTGCCATTGAGATCTTGAAAAATTCCAACAGTGGTATTGGGAGGACCCAGATGCTGGTTGCCTACAGGGAAATTAAGAGTGTGAGCCCTGTGCACTTTTCCCTCTCCACCAGGTTTTCCTTGTTTTGGTCAGATCTTGATAGCATCTTCCTTAAAGGATTGGGGAAAAGGCATGAGCAAAGGGTACAATCAGATACATGAGATTAGATATCTAGTTACATTGATGATTGAATTGAACATGGACATATGCTTGTCACACAGTAGGGTAAATAGGACTTCTAATGTAGAGCCCACTAAACAAGAAATCCCACAGTCTTTTGAAAGTTCAATATACACAAGGAGGTATTCATTGTGTTCAAATATGCACAGTTGTTGGATTTTATTTTTAAACATAAAACGCTTCAACCCTGCAAGAGTAGCTTGTTTATCAATATTTGCACCCTTGGACAGAGCATAATTTGCTTGAAAATGACATGGAATTGCAAGTGATAATAATACTTCAAATGAGTATCTCTTTATACAGAAAAGGGTTGTTACTCAGCAATCCTAGCTTCATATAAAAGAAAGGAATTAACTGAGTTGTTGGTATGGGCTAATAGGGATTTTTTTTTGGGGGGGGGTGTTTATTTTATACGCTTTGGAGGCCTGCCACCTAGCTACTAAATAATTACTCAGAGACTTATTCTTACTTAAGAATATCCAGCATTATCTTGGCTTATTTCTAGATAGATTTCCTAACTTAAATTATCTCTCTTTTCTTTAACTGTGTTTTGCTTCTTGTTTTTTTTTAAGGTTTTTTATTCCAAATATCTTCTTCCCTACTTACTCTTTGGCAGGTTGTGTGGCTGGCTGACTGGCTGGCCCCTGGCATTCTCACCTCCATCTTTCTTGTTCCTCTTTCTCCTCTTGTGCCTAAATTTCTCCTCCTCATATTTATTCTCTCTTCCTGGAAGCCCTGCCTATCCTTCTCTCCTGCCTAGGTCCTTCAGCTCTTTATTTAATCAATTATGTGTTTAAACAAGCAAAGTAAGATAGCCTTACAAAATTAAATAAATAAAAAATAAAAGAATGAAACCTATCTTTGCTACATTAAACAAATATTCCACAAGATAATAGAAAATAACATATCTTAAACTAATATTCTTCAACATGGGAAGGTATGACTTGCTGATCTTATGTGTGAGGACTTGGGAGCTATAGCTGTTGGCCACTAGTATTCAATGTCAACCCACAAGAGGAACAACTACCTGATGGAGGTTAATCCTGTCCAGGCAAGGCCTGCATGACTATCTACTCTGGAATCTATTGCTTACATTTGCTAAAGTAGTTTGGTGTCTTCCAAATACCTGCATTGTAGGGTGTAATCTCATTTGATGTGTTTATGTAATCTCATGATTGCATATAAATCTTATGGGCACATATTATCTCTGGGAGGTCAGGAGGATTATTTTTTATTTAGCTGTGTAATTTTGATATATAGAAAATATACAAGAAAATGAATCCTAACTAAATCTATTGTCCCACAAGGAATGCAGATACTTAAAAGCCTGCTTTGTTACTTTTGCTCAGACTAACTCTACATAATTAGTTCACTTTTACCTCAAAGAAATTTCAAACTAGAATAAAAACTGTAAATAGATTGTAAGTTTAAAATTTTATAACTGTGCATAATGTCAGGGTCACAGGTGTCCAACCAAGGTTGTTACACAAAGCACCCTAAGAAAAACATGCCAATCCTTCACTTGTCAGTCTGCTTAAAAATGACCTACATCTCAAAGTTTGTCACTGGGCACTGTGTATCTCCCTGTCTTGTCACAGTCTTGCTCTTGTAAACTTGGATCCTTGTGTTGCCATGGTAAATGACTCAGCTCCTTAACACATACCGTAAGAATGTGATTTTGACCTATGAGAAGTAGCTCGTAATTTTTTTTAAAATCACTAGAAGGCAATAAACAAAGGAAAGCAAGAAAGAGAGGTTTTAAGATATGGAAAAAAGAAGAAACTAAGAGGGCTTCGAATTAGGACAGGAGAGTTAGAGCAGAACCAGAAAAATAAAGAGACTTGTTCAGAAAAGTACAGTGTGAGAGGATTCATTCGCTCTCAATTACAAGTTCTTTTTGCTTCCTGTAGCCTCTGATCTCAACTCTGAAGAGGACCTTGGAACAGGACTCCAAGGTCCTTCTTAAAGTTACCATAATTTACACTCTGTTTATTAGAAAATGAAAATTAATTTGCTTTACTAAATTTTAATAAAGACTTAAAATGAGTGCTAAGCATACCTTTTAAAGTATTGATCTTTATAATTCCATGTAACTGACAATTTTTTCCAATTTAAAGAAACAAATTTAGAAATGAAAATTTTCTAAATATTTTTAAATGAATATGCTAATATAAAACTTTACTTAGGCTATCAATGTATTTTAAAGATGTATTTAATCATTGATGGAATGGCACAAATGCATTTATGTGTGCATGTTAAATATAGTTTGAAGTATGGCTTCAACTAAAACATATTAATATTGTAACACTTTTTATTCATAAATATAACCATAGTTTTAAACTCTCATGCTAATTCCTTGTTAAAACCTACCAATATATTTGTATAGCTGTACAAAATTAAAGCATGAATATACTTATTTTAAAGCTTCTTCCCATCTTTTTGTTGGCTTGGTTGCTTTTTGTTTTGAAACAAGATAACACCATATAAATCTGGCTGGTCTCGAATGCTTATGTAGACCAGGTTGGCCCAGAATTTATTACCTCTACCGCTTCTTCCTTAATGATGTTTTTAAAAGTCTGTGCCACTAAGCTTGTCTTATGTTTTCTAGTTTAAATTTCACTTTTTGATTTTAAATTTTAAATTAAGCTTAAATTAAGGCTTAAATAAATATGTGAGTCTAGGTACATGCAAGGCCAAGCCCACAATGCTTTGATGACATGCATTGATCTACTATCCCTGTGAATGATGATACCTCTGGGATATTTTTTTGAAGAACAAGCATGTGATGTTATACAGGAAAATATCTCCCATAGATTTATGTGTTTCCACACTTGAGTCCCAGCTACTAGCAGTGTTTGGGGAAGTTTTGGGAAATGTGGTCTTGTTGGATAAGTATGAGTCTCGGGAAGAGTTTAGATGTCATCAGACCTTTCCATACTTGAAATTTATTCTTTCTGCTTATAGCTCAAGATGTGAGCAATCAACTTCCAGATGCCTCTGCCATAACATTATGAATCTAGACCTTGGGAAACATAAGCCAAATAAACTCTACTATAAGTTGTCTTCATTACAAAGTTTTGTCACAGCACCAGAATATGTATGTATGTATGTATACATGTGTGTTTATATAAATATATAAAGTATTATATATATACACATTCTATATAACTTAGACTTGTTTAACAATTATCTCTCGATTGTATTCATAGTAGAAGGACAAATGAATAAGTCAATACAACAATTATTACTGTTATTAACTATTAAATAGCCTATACAAATAAATGTATTATGCTTTAATAGACACATCATTGCACATGAACAATGCCTTGTATGGCTATCTCCTGTAATGCCTGCCATCTCTTTGGTTAATATGAAAGATTCAGTTCTATTATGTTTATATATATATATATATATATATATATATATATATATATATATATCTGCACCTGGTTATTTTGATTAGTTATATTTTAATATTTATAAATTAATGTAAAAATGCATAAAACTATGAAAATATTCTCTAACTTTATGTTTTGATACACTAATAAATTTCTACCTAAAGCTCTATTTAAGGATAAATTCATAGATTAGATCTTTATCACATTCAAGTGCTCAAAATTCTGTTTTAAAAGCCTGCTTAATTAAATCATGAGTTAATAAAATATATACATCTTCTAATGATAATATGATAGTTTACAATGGTAATATTAACAAAAGTCTATGCAATTTTGATTTTTTAACTTCAAATTTACTACTCAGTTGTTAAATGACAAAAAGAACATTAGTCTTAATTTTCTTATATGTATACTAGGATAGATATTAACTATTATGGTTGTCAGAATTATTTTGAAAATGGAACTTAATAGAGTTTTATGTTAGGTGGTTCTAAGTGCATCTTTACTAAGGAGAAAGCAAATTTATTTTAATTAAACTTTCAATCTGTAAAATCATCTTAATCGAAGGACAAACAAAGAGTAGTGATCTACAAGAGTATTGTTGAATTGTGGTCAAAAATAAAGCTCCAGTGTTTTATAGAATTCTGGTAGGAGGTACTACAAAACAGAGGTACTGCAAATGTGATAGCTTCTTACAGCAGATTAACTCATGCTTAGGAGGCAAGGAATCAATTTCTTAGGTGAACATTTTATGAAAGCAGAAATGTTTTGTTAATTTGGTGAAATCTAATTGTAAGCCTCTATTTTTACTAAATAAACTTTTGGCTTTACCAATCCTTTGCCATTATCCCCTGTATTTAAGGGCGTTCCCAATGATTTGCCAATTTGTTAGTAATAGGAAGAATAATATAATCAAAACCTGATTTCTTGCCTGATTTGATTATAGGGTACTGATTAAAGCGATGCTGGCAAACTCCACTTAATTCACTAATTAGGAAAAGGGTGTTTTCCCATACACCTCCTATGAGACCAATCTACATAAGTAAAATCCCTTTCTCTTTATGATCAGGTTGCTGAAATCATGCTTTACTTAATGTATTCATCTATCAATATAAATTTATTAATAGCTTTTAAGTTTTTCTCAGGAAACTGAAACTCTGTCCCTAGGTAAACAAAAACAAAGTGCTCGCCTCATCTTTTGTGTTTAATAATATTTATTTATTACTTCAGGCTCTCGATAAGTCCCATTAGTATATTTCCTTCTTGAGATACAACAGTCTCTCAAGCTTGAATCCCGATATAGCATTTTGTGTCTTGCCTAGCTAGATTCACAAGTTATTTCATCGAACCAAAACATTGTCAATAGAGTTTTGGCCTCATGTGTTACTACCAGAACTACAACAAATTATTTTATTCTATCTCCAATGTAGGTGATACATCTGATACATTTAAAGTATTCTTTCAAATAATTCTTCAGTTTTTCTTGGCACCACTGCCAATGCTGAACTCTCTCAGTTTGTGTCCTAGGATGTATCCCTATTGATAACAATCTTCTTTTCTTCATTATCTTCTAGTGCGGTACACAAATCTTACTAGCAAGAAACCTATCTTCATTATAGTCCCAAAATCAACTATTTTAAGTTTTTCTTAGAATCTGTTTTTGGGATCAGATTCAACCCTCTCCCTTGTTGTGGCAACCCTCCCTTCTAGTTGTCTCTACTTCTCCTTTGCAGATAGTACCTTCTGTTGATAGTGGCCTTGTGATCTTCACTATGCAGTTGTTTAATTGTCCCCATGCTTGCATTGCAGAAAATAATTCCTTTTACTTCTGAAGTGCCTTTTATTCTGCATACATTTATGTTGTTGAATTTTTTTTACATTTTCGTTCAATTTTTTTAGCATCAAGTAATTGAAAATGTTCACATTAACAAAACCATCCCACTTACTGAATACACAAGTTTTCCTGGTTAATGTGTATTGACAATCTTAATGAACCAGCACTAAGTCATGAGGTTGCCTTACAATCCGCACCTCACAAAACTGAGTTATGTGCTTTAAATATTCCACATTTTCTCTTTATGCTAATCTCGAAAGTTCTTCTTTCACTGACAAATACCCAATTATGATCTATATTGTAGTACACATATCTGCCCCAAATATAAAAGTGAATAGGATTAACAATAAAATCAATAATAGTGAAAATGCAGAGGAATTCTGTAAAACATGTTTCAATTTTTCTAATCCTCCAATGTTCCACACACTTTTTGATGAATAGCTAGAGAAAGATATTGGTTTTAATCTTGGACTCATAAAAGGGCATTCCCACAGGCACCTGGTATGAAAGTAACTTTCGTTCTGGTCTCTACAAACACACTGCACAAGTCACTACATGTTGATTTCTGACTTTAATGACCCACAATATTGTTTTATATATGAGGAGTTAGCCAATTGAGATAACATGGTCCTAAGTATTCTGCTATGGTTTAGCTCTGCTAGTGTGTTAGTTATGTTAGAAGTGGGTGCTCACTTTATCCCTTGGTTTTCCTGAAGAGAACCTTGGGGAATACACAAAGCTTCCTTCTGAGTTAGCATCATGCTCACTTTCAGAGTTACAGAAACATTTGCCATGGTCTGTAGTTTTCCAATTTCAGTGTAGTTAGTAACAACACTGGAACACAATTTCAAATTTAGGAGTCGAGAATCCAAAATGACTTCTCAACAGACTTTACTTTTTACATTTAGCCTAACTTTGAGAAAATATTCAAATATAGATATGTTTTGTGTATACCTTTAAGATATATCTTTCTGGGCTTAAAGAAGATTTTATATGTATACCTTTGTCATTTAAAAATATATTAGATCAACATAATAGTTTTATGTTTATCATAATAGAAGGAAGAGGTATAGTTCTCTTAATAAAAAATAATATAATAATTTAAAAAATATAAATAAAAATTCCATTAACCACTGATCATGCTTTTATATTTTACTCTGTTGTAACATGGTCTCTTCATTTTCAAAATGTATGAACAGGGCAAATTATAATCTGTTTTAAGTGAACATTGTAAAAACCCAAACACAATTTCTTTAGGGAAACTAGTGTTCTGAAAGCTTCAGTTAAGTTTGAACCAATAGACCCAATAAAAATTACCATACTTAAGAGGTACAGAGTTCACCAAATGTAACATAATTTCATTGCACCATTCCTGAAAGAATAGAAATTTCACAAATTTTTTCATCTTTTAAATATAAAATAAAGATACAATGGTTTAAAATATCATTGAAACTATTTTAGAATTTGTGTTTCTAAAGTATAAATAATTTTCTAAAGAATATATATATGTGTGTGAGTATATATATATATATATATATGAATGTGCATATATATGTATTTTATTCCTATTTCCGTTTCCTTCTCTTCCTTCCAAAAAAATGAACCCTACCAAGGGTAAATTATGGCCTTCAGTGGTTTAAATCTTGTTATTGAAAAATTAAAGTACAGACTTGTACTAAAAACAGCCCCACATTTTCAAATATTAATCTCTATGTCCTCCTCCAGACAAATATTCAAATTAATCTATTTCCAATGAGTTCTTATATATTGTAGTCATTGGAATGAGATATCCCCCACAGTCCTGAACATTTGAAAATTTGACTCTCAAGTGGCAGTGTTTAGGAAGTTTAGGAAGTGTGGTTTTGCTAGAAGAAGTACTGGATTAGAGGTCGGCTTCAAGTGTTTATAAACATCTGAAATTTGATCTTGGTCTCTGCTTCCTGCTGTCGTTTAAGATGTGAGTCCCCAGCATCCTGCTTCAGCCTGCAGCCTATTACAGTGTTTTCCAGCATTCCTTCTAAGATGTGCCTTCTTTGTCATGGTATTTTATCACTGCAATAGGAAAGTAATCAATAAACATCCAATATTAAAATAACCTGCTTTGTAAAAACATTTTGTTCACTATGCCATTCTCCATCAGGGACAAACTAAATTAGCACTTAATATAATGAATGCCATACTAAGCCCCAGTGTATCGGTACTTAGACAATAAAGAATGAAATAGATCATATTTTTATTGATTTTATTTTTGTCACTTCTTTTATTAAGATCTAGTAATCTTTGACATGCTTTTTCTCTACAGACATTCAATCTTCCAATGTCATGTTTGGAAGATTTCTTTCATGTTTATGGAATAAGCAAACTTTTTAAAATGACAATTAAGGAAATTAATGTTAATAATCATGTAATTTATGCTACCTAAACAGAATTTCAGTATCTGATTATTCTTCCTAAAAATGAAAAAGGTTGTTAATATGTTTACATACAGAAAAATAGTCAATGGCCATTTAATAAATGTTCCTATTGTTCTAAGAAGAAATCCAAAATTCTCTAAATCCTGATGTGCATGCTTCTTTGACGCTCTCTGCCTCTGCAAAGAAGATGATAACCCTACAATGATTCATGTATCTTATCCGTAGCTCCATTTTGTTGGTGCATCATAATACCTATTTTATGAAATGATTACCCCTCCACATAAGTCAATTTATCCAAGCCTTATTAGTGCTCATAAGAATTCTTAGCACATTTAACCAATATCAAGAAACTGTTTCTGCTCATAGTGTTTCTTGTAATCTCCCTCTTACTGAGGCATTAATACCTGCTGAGTGTTAATTTTGATTATTTTACAAACCAATCTGCAACTTTAGATGTTTCCTAATTTTAATATATTCAAATTATCTCATCATAAAAATGGTAAGATTCATAATACCCATGCTTTCTTGTAAAAATTAATTTAATTCTGCATTGTGAGTTCATGTGTAGGTATAGTAGGTGTACTCACGCGGCTCTCTGGAAACAAAAACAATGTATGATAAACTTTTAAAACATTGTTGATAATTTATTTCCTATGATTCAACTCAGTTACCACTCAGTAGCACTCACTGACTTCCAGTTTTTGAAAATCTTTGTGAGCTCAGTATTTTATTTTATTTTATTTTTTTCAGTTTCTTACAAAACACGGAGACTTGATTTAATAAAAGTTTTATGTGCTGGAACGTAATATATGGTCCAGACAATCAAAATGGAGAAAGAAAAAAGGGGAAGACACAAGGCCCCAGACGTGACTCAGCAGTGGAAAGTCATGAAAAGGAGGTCGATAACAATGACAGAAAATATAAAGGACATGATTAACAGAAGATGGAGAGGAATTGATGAGCTGATTTGTTAAAATGTACAGTTATAATTCAATCACTACAGGTTTCTTTTTTGAGAATACATAAATGTCTCTATGGCTCTAAAAACTTTTTGTTGTTTTACACCTATTCAAATATGATAGTTTTCTTCAGGTTACAAAAAATGTATCAACAAATAAATGTGTCAACAAATAAAAGAATGTGTTTCTTATTTTAGTCCTATAAATGCATTTGTTTTTAGTGCATACTCACTTTTTATACATTACCAAAGTATGAAAATTTGTGTCAAATAACATTAAGAAAGAATCAGATCTTAATTTTTTTCTAATAATTCAATCTCTGAACCCAAACAAGAGTACATAGATTCACTAGGTCATTATTGTATCAAAATAAATGACTTTTAAGTGACACTTAAGGACAAAAGGGAAAATTTAGTGTAAATTAATGAAGAGCTATTTAATTACCAAAAAATGTCATATATTACTTTAAAACAAATCCTTTGGGTTTGAGAGATAGCTCAGAAATTAATGAAGTGTGTCCAAGAATCAGAAAAAGACCATGCCTAAGAAGAAAACAAAGAAGGTGTTAGATGAGGAAACATGATTTCTTTGTCCAGCATTTTCTCATCAGAGCAGGTGTGCATAGCAGCTCTCTCTCTCACACACACACAAAAAATATAAATAAAAACATTGAAAGCTCTCATTTTAATAACAAATTGTATTGCCATTTATATTGTTCTATTTTTTGTTATTTATTTAAATGGTTTGAGAAATATTTTATAATTCATTTTGTAAAATTTCGTATTCTGTCTTCTGTGTATGGGATTTTCGCCTGCATGTTTGTCTATGCATCAAAGAAATGCAGTGCCAAGAGAAGCCAGAAGTGGGCATCCGATCCATTGGCACTAGAATTTCAAACAGTTGTGAACCATAATGAAATCGTTAGAATTGATCTCATCCTCTGGAAGAGAAACCATCGTTCTCAACTGCCAAAACTTCTCTCCAGCCCCTAAAATTACCTTCTAGGGGTGTCAGCTGTCTTTTGCTCCAGAACACGGATCTTTAACAAACGAGGAATAGGAGGCCAACTTTTATATTATGATGATTCTTAAGGGAAATGGCTATTCTCAACAACGTAACCAGAGGTTCTGAACAATGAAATATTAGCATGAGAATGAAGATAGAAATATACAATTTGAGTTATTAAAGTTTTGTTGGAGCTAAAAATTGTCTTTGGATATATAATATATATATATATGTTATTTCCATATATATGTATATATATATATTCTTTCTGAATATATATTCTTTCTGTACTAAAATGAGAAAATAGTAACCCCAAAATACACATAACTAAGTAAAGAATATGGGGAAGAAAATTGAATTAACATTTGATAAAGGGTTTGTGATTTTATAAGCAGATGTATGAAATTCTGGCATATGTGGTCTTTAAATAAAATTTGAAGTAAAGTTAATTAAAAAGAAATTTAGGAAAATGCATTGTATTGATACCTATTTATTGATTTCAGCACTATGTAAAGAACTACACATAGGTCACTCTAACCCAGCCAGAAGAAGAGAAATTAGAAGTATAAGTAGGTATTTCACAATTTAATCTAAAAAAAAATTGGACATAAAACAGAAATGAGAAGAGTGAAACAGCAATTCAACTACAAAAATATTCAGAAAAGTCATTGCATGCATCTGATGTAAATTCTAATCCTGCCAGGTGTTGATGGCATAAGCCTGTAATACCAGCACTCAGAAGCAGAGGCAGGTGGATCTCTATTAGTTCTGTTAGGTCTGGTCTATAGGAGCTAGTTCCAGAACAGACTTCAAAGCTACAGAGAAACCTGTCTCAAAAAACAAAAACAAAGATGCCCTAGCATACAACAAAAGTATATGCTCAACTATGTTCATAGCAGCATTTTTTTGTAATAGCCAGAACCTGGAAACAACCTAGATGCCCTTCAACGGAAGAATGGATGAAGAAAGTATGGAATATATACACATTAGAGTACTACTCAGCAGAAAAACAATCACTTCTTGAATTTTGCATGCAGATGGATGGAAATAAAAAACACTATCCTGAGTGAGGTAAGCGAAACCCAAAAAGAGGAACATGGGATGTACTCACTCATATTTGGTTTCTAGCCATAAATAGAGGACATTTTGCCTATAATTCTTGATCCTATAGAAGCTAAATAAGAAGCTGAATCCAAAGAAAAACATATAGGCATCCTCCTGAATATTAACCTTCATCAGGCGATGAAAGGAGACAGAGAAAGAGACCCACATTGGAGCACTGGACAGATATCCCAAGGTCCAAATCAGGAGCAGAAGGAGACAGAGCACGAGCAAGGAACTCAGGACCGCGAGGGGTGCACCCACACACTGAGACAATAGGGATGTTCTATTGGGAACTCACCAAGGTCAGCTGGCCCGGGTCTGAAAAAGCCTGGGATAAAACCGGACTTGCTGAACATAGTGGACAATGAGGACTACTGAGAACTCAAGAACAATGGCAATGGGTTTTTGATCCTACTGCACGTACTGGCTTTGGGAGAGTCTAGGCAGTTTGGATGCTCACCTTACTAGACCTGGATGGAGGAGGGTGGTCCTTGGACTTCCCACAGGGCAGGGAACCCTGATTGCTCTTTGGGCAGACGAGGGAGGGGGACTTGTTTGGGGGAGGGGGAGGGAAATGGGTGGCGGTGGCGGGGAGGAGGCAGAAATCTTTAATAAATAAATAAAATAAAAAAATAAAAATAAAAAAATTGTAATCCATGGAGTGTTAATTACTACCTTTTCTCTAATACCTATGATACCTATGATATTTATTTCCTGATATTTATCAAATATTTTAAATTATGATACTCTTTTATGCATAAGTAGAAAACTGGTATTGATATATTTTAGTGTAACACCATACTACTGTAAAACTGGGACTCCTGGAGAGCATTAACAAATAATTTCATTATCATCATAAAAAACAATTGATTATTTGTCCAGAATAAAATCAGCCTAGTTGTTATCCATATTATAACAATAAGAGGGTACCTGGAAAATATGATAATAATTTTTCCATCTGAAACAATTAAACCTGCAGCTATATTAAGAAAAGTGTCATGGCACTGTACCTAAAAGTTTCAATTTCAAAAGATCTTCACTAAAACTCTCAAATATATAACTCAAAATCAAATGGCAATTTAAAAGGATTTCTGTGGGACAATGGTCTTTTTTCTTGTCACTTATATTATTTTTAATATATTATATTATTTTTAAAATGCTGATTGGCCAGTAGCCAGGCAGGAAGTATAGGCAGGGCAATGAGAGTGATGGAAAGAGGGAAAGACAGTCTGCAGTTGTGACCCAGCCACAGAGGAAGCAAAATGTGACTGCCTCGCCAAAAATGGGACCAAGCCACATGGCTAACATAGATAAGAATAAGTGGACAATTTAAGATGTAAGAATTAGAATAAACAATCATTTTGTAATTAATGTAGACCTCTGTGTATTTTCTTTGGGACTTAATGACTGTGGGAACCAGGCAGGACAGAAAACTCAGTCAACAAAGGATCTTACTCAACAGTGTGTGAGCAAATAATAAGCAGATTAAACATGTGTTTAATTTAAAATATAAATTAATCAGACACTGGTAGGTAATTTTTAAAAATATAAAACACATTCCCATATCTTCCTAATTACATAATCCCGATAGCTTGTTTCCTTGGTGTGTAGCTGTGAACATCAATCAATTTGCCCTGCACATTTGGTCTTCTTTGATTTCTCTTTGAATTCACACTGTGCATGTTACACATAAACAGCTCGTTTACCCTAACTTCTTGTTTGCTCCTAAAGTTCACCCTTTCTCACTTCTTTCTTGTGTTTAGTTTTCGTTTTACACCTGATATCTATTTTCAACTTATTTGTTGCTATTGTTTCTTTTTCCTATTTCTTCCTTTCTCTTAAAATATGAAATATTTTGCTGTATTTCAACAGTTAAAATAATTTTTACTAAATATATACTCATCACGAAGTGTTATCTATTGTAAATTATTTTATAAAGTGCATTCATTTCTATGCACCAAGGTACAAACTTCTAACCATGCCCTTGGATCTCAAAAATTCTAAACCATTTGTTCCCCATACTTTTCCTTTTCTTCTGCCGTTTCCCTACTGCACACTTGTAATGTTTCTATATTTCCTTCAACTTTCAAGTACCTCGTGTTGACTGCTCTTTTGTTTTTGATTCAGAAACTTCTCTTTTTAATTTAATGGGAGGTTTGTTTGTTTATCTTCTCTTCACCAGGGTACCTGAAGAAAAATGAGGTAAGCCAATGTCACCAGGAGGGTCATTGTCACTAAGAATCAATACTAAACATTTTTACCACTCTCTATTTCTCAAGTTTAAAGCAATTTCAAGTGACATAAAAGCTACATATCTTATAAGAGAGCCCAAGGATTATCAGAAATTGAATTCATGTGTTGGAAGTATGACAGCTATTTTCATATTTCTTTTAGTCTATTTCAGCTTTAACTCTTCTTGACTTTATAATTCCCAACAAGCCATGAAAAATATTTAACAAGAATATTTACCTTGCTTCGTCTGTAAGAGACAAAAGGAATAAAATATATTGAGTGATAGACAAAATTGTAGTTTGAATTCCATAAGGAGTTGTCAAGCATTCGCGTATCAATGAAGTTGGTATTTACAAGAGAATATAGTTTGGGACACATTACTGGGTGCATAAAATAGAACTCATGGCTTAACAGGCTGTGAAGAATAAATAAAATAATAAATACAAAAGACCAACTACGTTACCTGACAGAAAATATTGATGAAGTTGAATAAATACCATTATTATTAAATATCCTCAGTGTGATTTCTTTAATACTTATAGAATTGAAAATCGTGGAGAATTTTAATTTTATATTAAGATGTTCAAAATGTTTGGAGCTGATTCTTTTTTATTTCCTATACTTCAGAATAAGAAACCAATCATCTATCCACCCAAACAACAACACATAAGTCCTCTGTCAAGTTCAGATTTGTGTGATCTTTTGTTATTCTTTTCCTTGAGTCAGAGAAGAGAATTAGGTTTTTAAATACGAAAGTCAAATTATCTCTCCTTGAGTGATCTCCTCTTCAGAGTGAAATTAACTCACAGGATATAGTGTTAGTAATCAGGAAGAAGTAGAGTATTAGGAAAATACTCAGAGCACTTGAACATAACTCATCTCACACATATTTCATATTCGGCCCCTTTTCCTTCCTCCATACCCTACCATTGGTGTCCTGCACGCACTCTTTCCATTGAAGGTTATGTTTTACCACTGTGGCTTATTCAATTTTCAAATTTTTGAAACTACATATATAGATTCAGACATTTTATTGTGTATTCATAATAATTGAGTTGAAAGAAGATCTCTGCTGTGATTTGTCTTAGTGTTCGCTGAAGGTCCACATGTTAAAGCATTGATCTCCAGCTCACACACTAAGTTCAGCTCACTTTTAATAAGTCGTTGAAAGTGAAAGGTTGTAGGACTTGAAGACACAAAATTATTGAAGATTTGCCCTTGATCAGGATTATAGGACTCCATTCTCTTCTTGCTTTTGTATCAGGCCATGATGGGTGTCTCTGTCACATGTTGTCACTGAGTGATGCACTGTCATGAATCCAGTATATTCTGACAGTGAAGAAGTGAAAACTTCAAAGTTCTGAGCCTAAACCAACAGTTTTTCTTTACAAATCAATTATCTGTATTTGCTATGATTGTGGAAAACAGAGTGATGAACTGCTAGCCTTTATTTCTTCTGTTCATATGTGTAATATATACACTTGCCACTCCAGAGAAGCTGCAGACTCATAGGTTATATATTAAATCAACATAATGTTTAGAATCAGCTTCTTATACAGGTCATATGTTTTTTTCTTTGTTAATAGGCTTTTTAAAAATTAATTTTATATGCATTTTGAGCACTTTAAATATGGCCAGGGACTGGATTAATGGACAAAAATATTATGTTCTCAAAAGTTTAGCAATAATCATTAATTTCATGATTGATTTTGTTTATTAACTGATAATTTTGACTACCCTCTTATTTTGTTTTTAGTTAATCCATATATTTATTACATTTATAAGACATTTTATTTTAATTTTATGCCTTTATTAACAAATTTCACTATGAGAGTATGTTGGGGAGCATTATTTTAAGGTATGTTGCTTTTGTTTATGCTGCATTTGTTTAACTCTGTGAAGCTGTGATTATTTTTTTTTCCTATCTAAAACACCTGATGTTCCTAATAAAGAGCTGAATGTCCAATAGTAAGACAGGAGCAAGGATAAGGGCAGTCTGGCAAAGAATATAAACAGAAGGAGAAATGAAGAAAGAGAGGAGCAATGAGAGAACAAGAGGAGAAGGATGTCAGGGACCAACAACCTAGCCAATCATGGAGTAACAAGGAGAGTAAGATATACAGCAGTAAAAAAGACAAATATCTAGAATAAGGAAGGTAGGTGGGTTAATTTAAATTAAGAAAAACTGGCAATAAACAAGACAAGCTTGCTAATAGAGTTCATAGGAACACATCACTGACTCATCTAAATAATCATTTAATTTCTTCCCACTTGCTCAATTGCATATTTCTTCCTACCTTCAACTTCCATGCTCTAAAATAGGCAACTATTCAGTATCTTTTAAAAATGAATTGTCAACAAGTCTCCCCGTTTTTTTTGTTGTTGTTGTTGTTTGTTTGTTTTTTTATCTACTTTTAACTCATCACTACCAATTTGTTAATAACAACTCAGGCCCTATGTTCCCAAATGCTCTTCCTTATCACTTTGATCAATATTACATAACATACTCTGTAAATGATATTTATGTTTGTTTAGTGACAAAGAAGTTGATCTCATGCACTGAATTCTAATTAAATCATATTGCTTTGCAAAACAATATATTCAAATAGGCAGCTACCTGAATTGTACAGCACATCAATTTTTCTAATACCAGTATTACTTATAGCTCCTGTCTTTATACCTGAATAAGAAATAACTTAAAAACAGAAAAAGATTTCTAATACTTTTAGAATACACTATAAAAGCTTAAGAACATTTTATGAACATATTATCTATTCAAATAGCTTGTATAGATTTAAAAAGATACGGTGTACTGTATTTATTGGGAATCTGTAAACTTCAAAAATTTTAATTACACCGTATGCAAGTGATTTGAATGTAAATGGGAACAAAAGAATATAATCCTTTCCTAGATGAAAGAAAAACACAAAAAGAATCAGCTGGAGATGCCTTAACATCAATTCCTGTTGTTTATTTGATGTTTAACTCCCATGTAAACAATATTTAAAAGGAAACATAAGAGCTCATTGTCAAATCAAATGTACTTTCTTGGAACAAAGAACCAGAACACAGTGACACAATGAGTGTCTCGTCCTACAAACCAACTGCTCAGAGCAGCCTCCTCGCTCCCCTTTGGCAGATGGTACTCGTTATGACTGCTCTCAAACAGAGAGGTTTGAAGCAGGCTGTATTTACAATTATGGCTCTCACATAAGGAGGTTTACTAGGGTTCTAAAGCTAATTAGCTCTGTCCACATCTCAACATTTGTCTGTTCTTCTAGCCCACAGCCCACTTTGCAATTATAGAGGGAGAACAGCCTGGGGAAACAGTAGATAGGGTGATGGCGAAAAATTACTTAAGTTTGTTATAATATGGCCATTCCTTTACATTATGAATTACATGAGTAAGCTTAAAAACATCACCACAGTTCCAAAAGCCATGCACATAAGACAATTCAAGGGACATGAATGTTTGTATACAAAAAAATTATATCAAATATCACATTCACACCTGTACTTGTTCACATTACTTCAAAAAATATAATAGAATACTTGAGAGATAAGCATTCCTGTACAGCCCCTCACACTAAAATATCTAGTCTGATTATGTGAGAATTTCACTGTGAGTATATACGAGTGAGCAATCTTGTGTTCTTCCATAAAAAAAAATCACAGCACAAATATACCAAGATATGCTGCTATAAAATATAAGCACGTGAGGACAGAGAAAATAAGCAGCAACTGGCTTAAGTTTTATAAATGAGAACTGCATGCCGGAGAAAAGCAAAGCCAGTAACTAATCACCATCCATCTCCATCCACACCAAAATACAATCTGAAGTAGAGGTATACTAAGTACTTGCTACATGTCTTTGATTCTTCATAGCTGCAGTGTAAATAACACTCTTGTAGTCAAGATGCAAGGCATGCTCAAAACACAGCAGCTTGAAAACTAACATCTATATCAATGAAAGTCTGGAACTTGGACATTAGAAGGATTCTCTCTCGCCGTATCATGCGTTATTTCATCCTCTCTTTCTTCAATTAATTATTTCTAACTGTTAGTGAAGAATGTCTTTGTAGTTAACATTTTGAGTACCGTGGATCAGTAACAAAAGAAAAAAAAAGAGAAGAATTGTATTTAACTAAAATGTTTTGTAGTAAAATAACACTCCTTTATCCTCATATTTCAAAACAAGCAGCAGAGCCATAGATGACTCCGTGGGTAAGCACATGCACTGCTCTCTCAGAGGACCAAGTTTGGCTCCTCACACCTGTGAACTTCAAGTTCAGCAATCGGAAAATGTTTCCTGGCCTCTGATGGCACTACACTCGTGTGCAAAATATACATGTACCTCTTCAGATTTGTAGCCTCTTTTTCTTTAAAAAGATGAGTATGTATGTACACATGTATTTTGTAGGCATACATGCATGTATGTCTATATATGGACAACACACACATACTCACAGACCCAAATATGTACAAATATACACATACAATCTCCTGAGTCAATTTTTGTTGTTTGTATGTATATGGTTTCAGAGACAATCATTTTATATTGAAAAACCAATTATGAGGCTCATCGTAAAAGAAGTTAATCTCCTTCACCACATGATAGTTGTCTGCAGTTTTATTGGGGGGGGGACAAGTCTGGGCATTGAAACCCCTCAGATTTTGCCACTTCCACATTACATGACTATTAATTGTGTCATTGTGCAGGTGTTTCTTAGGCAGGCATTTTTGTGACACAGTCTCACAGCAGACTCTCTGGTCCTCCATACTTTACAATCTCTCAATCCCCTCTTCCTTCATGTTCCTTGGCTTTAGATGAAAGAGTTGTGTTGTGGGTGTGTCCATCCTCAATGAGTTTTGCACAAATCTTTGATCTCTACATTTGTCCAGTTGTTGTTGTTTTCACTGGAAAGAGCAGGCCTTTAATGAGGACTGAGAGCTATCCTCATCTGTGAATATAAGGATAAGTTACAGAATGTAGTTAAGAATTTTTTTTTAATTGAGAAAAGGAAAAAAAAGTATCAGCCTCCTCCCAGCCTCCCATTTCCCTCGCCCTCCTCCCACCCTTCTTCCCCTCCCCCCACTCCTCTCCCCCTCCCTCTCCAGTCCAAAGAGCAGTCAGGGTTCCCTGCCCTGTGGAAAGTCCAAGGTCCTCCCCCCTCCGTCCATGTCTAGGAAGGTGAACATCCAAACTGGCTAGGCTCCCACAAAGCCAGAACATGAAGTAGGATCAAAACCCCGTGCCATTGTCCTTGGCTTCTCATCAGCCCTCATTGCTTGCCATGTTAGGAGAGTCCGGTTTTATCCCATGCTTTTTCAGTCACAGTCCAGCTGGCCTTGGTGAGCTCCCAATAGATCAGCTCCACTGTCTCAGTGGGTGGGTGCTCCCCTCGTGGTCCTGACTTCCTTGCTCATCTTCTCCCTCCTTCTGCTCCTCATTGGGACCTTGGGAGCTCAGTCCAGTGCTCCAGTGTGGGTCTCTGTCTCTATCTCCATCCATCAACAGATGAAGGTTCTATGGTGAGATGCAAGATATTCGTTAGAATTGCCATAGGATAGGGTCATTTCAGGTTCCCTATCTTCAGCTGCCCAAGGAACTAACTGAGGACATCGCCTTGGGCTCCTGGGAGCCACTCTAGGTTCAAGTCTCTTGCCAACCCTAAGGTGGCTCCCTTAACTAAGAATTGTGCTTCCGTGCTCCCCTATACAGCCTTCCTTTATCCCAATCATCCTGTTTCCCCAAGTTCTCCCCATCCTCCCCTTCTCACTTTTCTCTCCCCATCTCCCCTTACCCCCATCGCAGCCCACCCCCAAGATCCCAATTTTCTCCCCAGCAATTTTGTCTACTTCCCATAGCCAAGAGGATAACTATATGCTTTTCCTTGGATTCACCTTCTTACTTAGCTTCTTTAGGTTCACCAATTGTAGACTCTGTCACCCTTATTTATTGCTAGAAACCAATTTTGAGTGAGTACATCCCCTGTTCATCTTTTTTATTCTAGTAAAGAGGCAGTAGTAGGTTCTGTTCTAAGATTCATGACCTCATTACCCTCATTTAGGTGGTGAAATTTCTAGTACCAGGAATGATTTCTGTCATGCATGTGAGCCTTGAATCCAATTAAATGGTTGCTGCTTAACATTTATATATGTGTCTCTATTAAAGATTTAGACATATCTTGTCATAGTAGTCATTATGGTTGTTCATAGTATCACAGAGGGTTAGTATGGTAGTATGGACGAGGATGCTTTTCAGAGGCTTATTCTTTTAAATACTTGATTCCCATTTGTTAGAATTGTTTGGAAAAGGATTAGGAGATGCAGCCTTGTTGGAGGGGTTTGTCATTGGAAGTGGTCTTCAAGGGATCAAAAAACCACACTATTCCCAGTTTGTTTGCTGACTCGTACTTGTGAATAAACTGGTGAGCTCTCAGTTATAGCTACAGACCCATATTTACTTGCCTACCGCCCTACCTATTCATGATGGTCATGGTTTCTAACTTTCTGGAGCTGCAAACCCCACATTGAACCACAATATTTTATGTTTTCTTGGCTATGGTATCTTAGCTGAGCATTTAGGAAGTAACTAAGACAGATAAAACTATTGATTGCTTCCTTTTCTTGACAGATTGCACAGTGCTTTCTGGTGCTGTGGAACTTAGACCACAGGAAGGAGAGTTTCAGATTAGATCCAGCCTGAATCATCTGAATCCTGCATTCAGCAACTTCACATTCAACTTTTGAAGAAAAACAGCAATAGCAATTCAGTTCTTTATTATAAGATAAATATATTTTCATTAAGAAAGTAAAAATATATGCCAAGAAAGCAAAAGGGACGGTTTAGCAAATAAATGTTATTTGGTCTTAAATATGTAAATGTCAAGATGACAAGTGACAAATGCCGTGATGGCTTGTGTGACTTACAACAACTATACTCACAGAAAGCAAAAGAAAAGGTTACTCTTTCCTAAAATTCACTAGCATGTGAAGTTGAGTGTAAATTATATTGGCAATGTAGGGAATAACAGTTTTGTGGACAAAAATTTATAGCCTGTGGCTGGAGACAAGGATCAACAGTGAAGAGCATTTTGGACTCTTGCAGAGGAGTGAAGTCAACCTCTCAACATCCACACCAGGTGCCTCACGATTACCTGCTACTAAAGTTCCGAGGCTTCTGAGTGTCAAGGAACCTGAATGCATGCGATGAACATAAAGACATATAAAAATAATTCTTTTAGAATATATTTTGAATATTCCACATTCATCAATTTTCTCAAGAACACACTATCGAAGCATTTATTAGAGTCTGGGGAGAACCTGGTATTGTTGTGGTGTCCTTAACTGTCCAAAGAGGATGTTGACAATGACAAGAGAGAAATATGAACAAATAAGTACACATAAAAGAAGGCCACACATTGAAATGAGGAGTCTACTTAACAGAATACAAAATGTTACAAATGGAGACAGATATTCGGTCCATTGATAAATTGGAAGATTTAAGCTCTGAGAGCTGACAGAAAAATGGTGAGACTACAATGGTCCCTAAGCATGGAATACTGAACCGAATGTCAACATCAGCTGCAATACTCTAACATAAATAGTAAGTAAAATAAAAGCTAAAAAGATGACTATATTACAGAATTCTCTAAAACCATGAGTAAAATTTTTTTTGGCTATCTTTGGGCCAAGTTGGTTAAACAAGTACTATGTAAATTAGGTAATATTGCTATTACTTATGATGTAAAAATACTCTGTATTTTCAGCACATAAAACTGATTAATGTTTGAACATATGGAAGTGCTAATTACCCTAATTTGATTATTACACAGTTTATAAATGAATCAAATTATCCTGATGTACCCTATACAGATGAACAGATATAGATTCTCAAAATAAATACAATTCATTTATACTCATCAGCTTATAATTATTATAATATATAATGTAATAAATGTAACATATTAGTTTTGTCTCAGAATATGACATGCTTTTATATATTGTAATTTGAGTGCTATCAGTTTCCAAAAGGTATTATAAGGATAGATTTAAAAAATAATGTATGTATACTTATATAATATAATATGGTCCAAAAGTATCTATAACTTCAAAATTCTTTATTTTAAGCACAGAAAATAATATAAACATGCTTCCTGATTTACAAAATGATAGTTCATATGTATTCTATGCATATATGTAGAAATACAATAAGATATGACTTTTGCCTTCCAAACATTAATGTCAGAACTTTCTAATGCTTGATAATAAAAATCATATTGCAATATTATGAGAGTTGATGAAAGTATAAACTTCAGTTTGTATAGTTAGCAGATCACAGTAACCTATCAAATGTTAGTAAAGTATTGTAACAGCTCTTTAGAATTTCTGTGTTTATAAAAGAGCTCAAGATAACATAACGCTGGTTGTTTGACCTTTCTTTCTAAAAAGCATTGTCCACAAAGATCATACACCCCAGCAGGGCATGGTGGTATGTGCCTTTACACCCCTAATCCCAGAACTCAGAAAACAATGTCAGGTGGATCTCTGAGTTGTTAGACCATCCTACTTTCTAAGTAATTAGTTCCAGGGAAGCCAAAGATATCCAGTAAGATCTTGCTGGGAGAAAAAAAGGAAAGGAAAGGAAAGGAAAGGAAAGGAAAGGAAAGGAAAGGAAAGGAAAGGAGAAGAAGAAAGAAGGGAGAGGAGGGAAGGGGAGAGGTGGGGAAAGGAGAGGAGAAGAGAAAAGAAGAAAAGTGTACATCCCTAGATAGTGAATTCCTCAATCTCTAGAAATGTGAAGTGCAATTTCATGATTTTTAAAAACTCTGTGATGTCAGTGGTTTTGCTACAGAGCACAAATGGACTAGAACAGGAATTTTCTGATTTTTTTTTTTATTTGAAAGAATGAAACCTTACAGTTATATCCTCTGAATCAAAACTTACATTTTATAGGGAGAGGTACTAAAATCAAGAACCTAGAGATACAAAGTATAGACCCTCATAAAGTTATAAGGTACAGAAGAACTCCTCCATTAATTTATTAAAGCAGAAAACAACTGTGCACGTGGGATGGATTGGTAGATAGCATGAAGGATACAACTTTTGGGAGTCATCACCAGTTTTGGTCCAGACATTCTCAAGGTAATAAAAAACACTCCTCAAAGAGTAAAGCTGAACACTGCTAATTTACTGAGGTAGTGAAAAGAAAGTTCTAAGTGGATCATGTAGTTCCTCTGGGTAGGGCTTTACACTGAATATGCTTTATGTTTTCAGTCTGGTAGGAGAAATGAATGTGAAGGAACTGAAAACGCAACATACATATAAATAGCTTTAAAAATACTTTTCATTATATACTCAAGATTGATACATCAGATATCATTAAAAGGTAAATAAGTTTAATTTTCTTTCTTGTTTATCCAGTCACCAGTGAACGGACACTTCCTATGACACAGGAAGTCACTGATAGGGGTTCCATATAATTTAAGTGTGCACTACTCTGGTCTAGATTGATCAGCATGTCATAAAATGCTACACCAATATATGCAAAAAAAATAATGTCAGGTGGAGGTGGAGGCTGCTTGTTCATTCCCTATCACCATACAAGTGATAACCATATAAAAACTGTATCGATTAAAACACGGCTTGGTCAATCACTTAGGTGTATTGCTAGATTGCTCTATATCTTAAATTAATTCATCTCTATTAATCTGTGCATCACCTTGTGGTTGCAGCCTACCAGTAAGTGTCCTGTGTCTGTCTCCTTTGGTGGCTACAAGGCATCTCCTTGATTCTGTGTACTTTCTCCCCTCTCTATGTTTGGAATTCCCTCATTCTCCTATTCTTTGCTTCAATAGGCCCAAACTAGGTTCATTAGTAACCAATGGTATTCACAGCATACAGAGAAGAATCCCACATCACCTCCAATTTTCTGTCTAATAAAAAGAAAGGTTTCAACTTTAACATAAAAAGATTACATACAACAAAACAGTTATTAAGTAAAGATTAGAGTTATAATATTTATATCTATGTATTCTTTTATAACTAAGAAAAACTATAATTATAACTATTCTTCAACTCTTATCATAGACCCCAGGAGGATATAATACTATCTAAGTAAACAGGAAGTGCATTGTAAGCAACTTCCAAAACTTTAGAATTGACAGAGATATCTCACTGCTGGGACAGTCACCCAAAGTTCTTCTCTAACACTGGAGCATCCATCTTCACTCTACAGACCCATAGTATCAGGAAGACAGTTCCATGAAACAGGTAATTTCAAAGACAGTTCCACCTATATTGGCAGTTTGTCAGCCACTCTCTTCTGGGTCCTGAAGAATGTCAGGCAGACTCTTTCATGAAGCAGGAACACTGAAGTTAGCAGTCATTTTTCTGTGGATCCTGCATGTCCAGTTCATACAGCATAGATCAAGCAGTCCAGACAAGAGCAGTTTCTTACACAAACAGCTAACAGACACCATAAGGAGCCTCTTGAAAGCCCATCATCCTCTTGAAGTAGATCTGTCAGGAGTGGATGAGTTTTATTATCATGAAAATTTATTATTATGAAAATTTATTATTATGAAAATGTTCTTAAAACATTTTACATGACATATTCTGTTAGTATTTGAAAATTTTGAAAAATAACTATCTATCTAAAATATATCTCTGTACATCTAGAAAGCCTAACTAACATGATGACAAGCTTGAATATTATAGATGACTATCCATTGACCTGTATTTTTTAATTATACATTATATTTTTTAAATGATCTGAACAAACACAATACCTTAACCAAGTGCAGAAATATACATATAACAAAAATGACCTTAAATTTCTATCAATAAACAAAGATCTATACCAAGGCAGAGTATTCATCACTATAGCATATCCCTCTTTAAATGTAAAAAAAATATAAACAATGTTTCAGAATTTTAGCATAGTTCTCCCCAAACTGCTTCCTGCTTTATGTTAGGCAAGGAAATTTTCAGGGTTAACAGAGACCTTTCAGGGGTCTAACTCTTGTAAATCAGGCTGCCTTTGAACTCACAGAGATCCTCCTGCCTCTGCCTCACTAGTGCTGTGATTAAAGGCATGTGCCACCACTGCCTGGCTGAAGTCAGGATATCTTTAAAGTATATATGTTAGTTTAGCTTAGCAGCTGTACAATAAAATGTCTCTCTGTACTTAGCTCCATCACAGTAAAAAATTCAAATAAAATCCAGTAATATACATAATCCAGACTTGATATATATCAAGTCTGGATTATGTATATATAATATACATAATATATATATGGAATATACAATATACATAATATATAAACATGGAATATATATATATATATATTGTGTTATTATATGGTCTTCATTTAGCTGAGATTCATGTTCATATATATTTTTTAAATGATTGCTTAAACCACACAATTAGTAAAGCAATTAGAAGATATATGTTGAGTCAACTCCCGGTTAGAAGCTTCTTTGACTTTTGCCACCAAGAGTTGTGATTTAAAATCAAAAGAAATCTATACAAAGAGGGAATGTGGTCACTGTTATGAAAACCAAAGAGAAGGTCAAAGAAATTGAGATAGATGACCTACTACTAAGCAGGAATTATGTAAGGATTATTAAACAGACCAGGAAATAAATCATCACCAACACATAAAGTTAAAATAAATAAATTCCTGCTGCTTAAGAAGCAATGGCTTTACCTTTTACTCAAACTGCAATGCGTATGTTATAATAAAGGACAGTTTTAAAAGAAATGGTTTTGTGGGAAGTTTAATATAAAAGTTAGATGAGCCATATGTTTGTTTCATGATTCATATACAATATTTTTTTCTTAATATAACTAAAGACAGAGGAAGCCCAGAGTACACTAAGAAAGAGCAGTGAGATGTGTGTATGAAAAATATACTTGCACGCTGACCCTAGATCAGTGAATATCTAACTTGGCTACATGTTAGAATAACGTGAGGAACTTTGTAAACACGTTATTAATAGTGTCTGTCCCCAAGGGATTTCCATTCTGTCTGTCTGCATAGAGCAAAGCATCAGCATACATAAACATGTTTCATTCTGCTTCTACAGGTGGTTTTACTTTGGCATATTTTTTGAAAAACACTGTGTTAGGCTCATTTCCCTATCTATGAAAGATGTCAATGCACATTTTTATTAACATGTTTCCTGAAAGTGCTATTTCAGCTTAAATGTTATAATACATAGAGACCATAGCATTTTAAACACATACCCACAATTCTGCAGCTTTTATCATTAGAATATGCAGTCCTCATCATTTATTTTCCTCTTAGCATCTGCCTTTATAAACAAAATATCTGAAATCCTTCACTTTAAATTCTCCCTATACTCAAACCTTAAAATTTGTTTCCAATACGTTCTATAAACATTTGCGTTAAATTCGGGAGGAAGAGACCTTGTAGAAGAATCTATCCAGTGCATTGTAAAACATTAAACAGAAACCAAATCTTTCACTCCATAGTAATAAACAGAACTTTTTCAAGTGACAACCAAAAGCATTTTTCAAATATAATCAGGTATTCCTAGCTGGAATTCACCTCCCTGGAATTACTCTTTTTCTTAAACAAAGCCTGGGTAGAAAACTCTGTATATCTATTATAAATTGAATGTTCATAATGTGATCATAAAAATAAAGTAAAAAGATACAGAAAAGAAATTATGTCCAAAATAGCAGGTAAAGAGAAGCATAGGAAGGGAACTGCCTTTGCAGAATTTAATTAGTTCCCCAGACCAAGCTTATAGAGCTCTAGGAATATTTTCCATGACAAAGAAACTGAAATATGTGTATTGCTAACTATGGAGGACAAAGAAAGTCTGAAGACCGAGGTCCAGGTATCAAGGAGGGAGAGATGTGGAAGTCTTGTCTGTAAAGAATCAAGTAACCTATTCCATGATTCCTAGGTTCAGTCTCAAGGTCAAACAAACGGAGTCCCCGGTATGGAAATGACAAAGGGGAACCATTAAAATATAATATCAGTTTGTTCTGTTCCTGAAGAGCATTCTTCAGAAGAACTCAGTAGTTGAAAGGACTCACCCTTGAAGAAAAGCTTTCAATAACCTAAACGATTACTGAAAATGGTGCTTCATTTATAAATCTTAATAGACATACTGAAGCTCACCATTTATCTTGACACAAGATAAAAGAAGAAATGGAAAAAGTACAAAAAAAGAAAAAAGTACTATTTAAAATAACAACAAATGGGATATTATAGAGGTAAATTAAATAATTAGATGGTTTACATCATTTAATTGAAATGAAGTGGAAAATTCAAATTTGTTAAAAAGTAAAACTATAATATGAAAATAAAATGAATCTAAAAAAATAAAAGTGATGAAAATACTAGAGAAACAAATTACAATACTAAGAAAAGTAGCAAAGAAAAGTTTAGGAAGCAAGATGATTATGATGTCCAGAATATAAAAAGAAAGAGACAAACAGACAGATGGGGGGGAGAAAAGAAAAGGCAGCAAAGAAACAGATGATGAATCAACTCTCAAAGTAAGAATGATCAAAGGAAACACCTCAGAACTAAGTAGATTTACCTTGAGTACCAAAAGCTCAATTGTGAGCCTAGGTTTACATGTCACCACCTCATAATATAATCATTGTAATGGTTAAAGAAAATGCCTCAGAACTAAGTAGATTTACCTTGAGTACCAAAGGCTCAATTGTGAGCCAAGGTTTACATAATATAACTATATTTAGAGATAAACCCTTCAAAGAATGGATTGGGTTTAAAGGAGGACATCAGGATGGTCTTCGCCCCACTTAACTAGTGTCTTTTTAAAAATAAATTCACTTATTTATTTTACATCCTAGCCACAGTTTCCCCTCCCTCCTCTTCTCCTAGCTCTTCCCCCAACTCCCCGTTGTTTCTAACCTCCAATCCACTCCTCCATTTCTGTTTAGGAAAGGGCAGGTCTCCCACGAGTATAAAAAACATGGCATATCAAGTTGCAGTAAGACTAATCACCTCCTCATGTATTGAGGTTGTGCAACATGACCTAGGATTAGGTTTAGAATCCCAACGGCTCATAAAAGAGTTGGAAACAGCCCCTGTTCCCACTCTTAAGAGTCCCACAAGAGGAACAGGCTACACAATTGTTACATACACAGAAAGTCCCTAAGTCATTCCTATGTAGGCGCCCTGGTCTCTGTGAACTCCTATGAGACCAGATTAGTTGACTCTGTGAGTTATCTGATGGTATTTTAATAAGAAATAAAAATGAGAAAGTACAAAGAGAAGGGTGGTAACAAAGAAGTCAGAAGAAACAAAAGCCATCAGCACATGGTCTTGGACATTTAAAATCCAGAACTGTAACAATATATGTTTCTATTATTTTTACCACTCCACTTATGGTACTGTAGCATGGCAGCATGTGGTGATAAAGACATCCAAAATTCTCACCAAGAATCTGCAAAGTCGTACTTCTAAACACAAAGATCAAGTAAGGACTTACAGAAACTGGCAGAGAAACAAGTTTTTCAAAATATCGGTCCATAGATTCATCAAACAATTCTAATTATGTATTTCTAGCCATGAGAATTCTATGTATGGCTATGCTGTGGGATTCCCCCTCTGTATGCTGTGAATATCACTGGTTGATAAGGAAGTTTCTTTCGTCCTATTGCAGCACAGAGTAGGGCTAGGTAGGAGTCCAAGCAGATAGAGGAGAAAGAAGGGGGAGTCAGTGGGAAGCCATGTAGCCACCACAGGAAACAGATACAGAGGAACTTTGCCAGTAAACCATGAGCCTCACAATAAAATATTTTTAAAAATGGAAATTGGTTAATTTAAGACGTAAGAGCTAGCCAATAAGAAGCTAGAAGCAATAGGCCAAACAGTGATTTAATTAATACAGTTTCTGTGTGGTTATTTTGAGTCTGGACAGGTGGGAAACAAATGAGCAACCTTTGCCAACATACCTATTCTGGCAATAAAGGATAGAAAGTTTAGTCAATATTCAGTACTTATATCGGAATCGTTTTTTGGATATATTGGAATATTTATTTATCTGAATCATTTTTTGGATGTATTGAAATATTTGTTTATAAAACACCAGGGAAATAACAAAGAAAGTGACAAAAAGTTCAGTAAACAAGAATCTAATAGGGAGATTAAGGGATTAGGTTTATGGTGAGAGGCTCATGGAAGTAGTAGATCTTTTTGCAGAAAGCAATCCTAAACTCTAGTAAGAAAAGGACAGGAAGAAGTGAGTAGAACTAGGGCAAATTTTAGTGGTTGAGCATTTCCCTGGCATGTATCAAACTCAATTTGCAATAATGAGTACAAGAAGTAGAGTGAGAAGTAAAAGAAAAAGAGGTGGAAGAGGAGGAGAAAGAAGAAAAGGAGAGGGGAGGCAAGGAGAGAAGAGATGAAGAGATGGAAAAGCAGGGAAATGCAGTAAGATTTAACTTGATTTACACTTTTGAGTTTGAAATTAATATGCTGTAGAATTATAGAAGATTGAAGAATAAACTCTCTATATAGAAAAAAGTCAACTTCATAAGAAAACATTTATTCTGTATACATTAAGATAAAATTTATGCACTATTTCAAATTGTAGTGCATTAACTCTTGAGGATACTGAAAAAATGTAAATGAATAATGACATAAAAAGCATCTTCTCTATATCTATAGAGTACACAAATTAATCCACAGAGAAAGATCCGGACATTCTGCTCAATCATAGAAGATAGTTACACTGAGTACTGTCTATAGCAGCTGCCCTTTGGAAGCATTGCTCACAGATGCATAGCTATATCCTGGTGTGAGGATATTACAAAACAATGAAAATTCTTAGTTTAATTCATTGGAAAGTCTATTCTTAAAAAAAGAAATAATTCATTGACCACATCACTCAGACCAAAACCTAGGCTTGACCTGAGAAAATTCTATTTATCATTTCTAGTAGTTGCTCCAACTAAGCCCCGGCCAGATGAATCACCTTTAACTAAGGTCTCCTGTGCAGAACACTTCACAAAATAAGTCAATACTGTGCTTGAATGGCCTGCTGCTTCATTTCCTAGTGATATCCCCAAATTTCCTTTCCAGAAGAAATGTAGATTATTATTTATTTATTCACTTATTTATTATGCAGTTCAAAGTCTAGCATATACTAACTACTGAGATAGTTCTCCATTTACCTTTTTACCTTAGCTCTTTTATACTATTTTATATATGTTTTAATTTCAATGTGTGGTCTTTGTGTGGTGTGTGTGTGTGTGTGTGTGTGTGTGTGTGTGTGTGATAGGTCTGTATGGCACATGTGGAGACCTAAGGACATCTTGTGACGTCTCTTGTTTCACCTTTATACAGATTCCAGGTATCAATCAAGTTATCAGGGGAGCACATTCATGTATTGAATTATTGGGCTGAATTTACTTTCATTGTTTGCTTGGAGGCACAATTTCATTACATAATCCATAATGATAGGGAACTCATTCTGTAGCAAGAACAGGCCTTGATCCTGTGATCCTCCACCCTCAAGCATCCTAACTAGCTATGTTCATAGGTTTGTGCCACCAGATCTTATAGTACATTTTTCTTTCATTAGTAATTAGACTGGCATAAGAATCAAAGGTCAACGTGGACATACATTTTTTGTGAACTGGTTCTTTGGCTCAAAACGGGAAATTTTCTCTACGCTAATTTCTTAAGTCTTTGTATTTATAAGTAAGTAAATAAACAGTCTGAGTAACTGGGTCTAGTTCTTAGTCCTGTTTGTCTGCACCCTGGTTACATCAACTCTTTACAAGGGCTGATTCTTGACACAAATGAGGGGCATCTGTTGATTTCTCTTGCTGTCAATGTTTATTCATTTTCTCAGTCTGTCTATTTGTTGACTACTGTTTCATTTATGATTTGTGAACCACAAAGCACAATGCTTATCTGACATCCCACTTGACTACATCCTTTTAGAAAAGTGAATTCCAAAATCTTTCCTCTCTAAGCTCTGCCTGGAATCTTTCAGTTATCTAACTGCAGAATGGCCTCCTGGAAAAGTAGCAGCTGTCTCATTACTGGTTTTCTTTCTAGACTAAGTAATATCACTTCCCCTCAAACCATCTTTGACTTTAACTCACATGAAACAAGTATTGAAATCATTCTGGGTTTAGGAAATTCCTTAACATGTGTTACCTTGGCTGACTAAAGATGAGAAGCCTTTAAAAAATTATTTTGAAGTGTATTCTTGCTTCTAAAATCTTTGGTTTTAAATTATATGGGACTTCACAGACATGGGCTCCCACAAAAGTACACTGTACTCAAAAGAAACACAAAAGAAAGAAATGTTGAAAGCCTCTGACAGTAACAATAGACAGGATAAATATTTTAGGGGACTGTTTCTGACTGTTATTCTTTCATGTCTTCTGAGGAACTAGCGTTCAGAAATAGGAAGGTTTTGGCGATTGAACTGCTGAAGAAAAGCAGCTGATGGATATTTCAGTGGGAGTATAAGAGACACATCGCTAACTCTTAGGATTTGTAAATACATTAATGTGCTCTGTGCTATGGTTCATATTAATGTAAAGTTCTCATTGCATTGAATGTAATTTTGTTTTCCTAATGATGTAAGTGTAGATTGAGAAAGTTTGCATGGTGAATCTCTTCTCTGTAGCTCATGAGTGGTAGGCAACACTGGTTTCTATGTACGTCCCACTGCAATGAACATCTCTGATATTCCAGAATCGCTTATTTTGCCCCCCCCCCCAAAGTTTTATTTTCAAGAGTAAGGTCATTATTTGAGGATAATGAACTATAGTAGCCATATTGAATAGAGAGCAACATGATGTAGCAAGTTTTGTGATGTTCTAAACTTCTTTTAGAAATGTGTGCTTTTACTAGCTGCAGAAGCTAGCTTATGAGTATATGTAACATAACATAGAAATAATTGGATGATAAGTTTGTAAGTTTTACTGCTTGATTATTCTACCCTCAGAGCACATGGAGACGTAATCTTATAGACCTCCATGGTCAGTTTACAAAACTAGAGAACATAATTTAACAGCATGTATTTGAAGGAAATCATTCTCATACTAGAAAAAAAGCCTTGTTTTTTTGTTTTGTTTTGTTTTACCTAACTGTGCCCTCTCACAAAACATCCAGGTCAAACCATGTTTCAGGATGACCTGAAAGTAAGATTAAATGGCTTTATAAAACTGTTGCAGAAAGAACAAACGTGGATGTGATTTTGCATCCTCTAAATAAAGATTAGAAAAGTAGATGATTTCATGCACATGCCAGCAGCATGGCCACTGTAATTGTTAAATATAACTTTATATCAATAAACTTAATTTATCTCCTCAACTCAGACCATAAAGTCATGTCAATTCCACTGTCTGCTGGGTAGCAGAAGGTGTGCTAAATTATTCAAGTCTATGTCAACCAGGAAGGTCACAGTGTAGGGTTTTTCACACTTACCTGCACTATTTGCTGTTGGAGATTTGCCTCTCATTAGTTGCTGAGTGCATAGTAAGCAGAGACTTGTAGGGAGAAACAAAAGAGGTAAAGGAGGGTGGAAGAAATAAGTGGGAGGAAATGCACCTACATTAGACCCCATACTGAATTTTGCACATGAAATGTCATTTTGTACCCAGGAAAGCTAAGCGACTGCTTCTGGGAATATGTAGGACACTTGCATTCATGCATACTCACACAGTCCCAGTGAAAAGAGGATGAGTAGGGACAGGACTGGGTTCTCCTGTCATGCTTATGTGAATTAGTACTGACACAGAGAGCAGCCACTTGGATGCTGTGGGTTAAAGTTCCAATGGGTAGTAATGATCATGCCTTCTAGCATTTCCTCATTAGCCTCCAACTCCTCTTTCCATTTCTGAACTCTTTCCACCGCACACTCTAAGCTCAATTAATATTAAAATATGCAGGATTCACTGTTTTATGAAAAAGTCAGCAAACTGTATCATCGTCAGTGTTTTCAATAATACATTGCACAATGACCTTCCTGCACAAATAATTCATTTACCAACTAAAATGCCACATTCTGAAACTAGCTATGTAACCTTAAAAAAAAAATCTTCCACAAAGATATTACAGACAAGTCACAACTCTCCAGCAAGCTGTCACATTTAATGTCTGTAAGACATGTCTCCTCCACAATACAAAAGGAAGCCTGAGTTAAATAAAGACTTTCTCACCCAGCACAGAAAACAATAAGTCAAGGCAACTTCAATTATGGGTAATGAAAACAGCCCGCATGTACAGAACATTATAGAGTTGAAAATGGTTTACATATACAGTGCCTCCTACAAACTATCATTATTCTAATCCTTGTTTTGCAAGATAGCTACAAAACAGGGCTCCTCGGGGGTATTTTACTGCTTGTCGGGCTAAAGAGGCAATGATTTGTGACAGCTGGTCAGATTATGAGCAGACAGAGATAAGAAAGGATTGTGCTGAATTTTCAATTTCATTGTCAGAAGGAGATGAGGCCCTTCATTCTGCATCCAGACAAGGTTT
Source organism: Microtus oregoni (assembly GCF_018167655.1). NCBI lineage: Eukaryota > Metazoa > Chordata > Mammalia > Rodentia > Cricetidae > Microtus > Microtus oregoni. Next base: position 15,850,168 of record NW_024543080.1, on the reverse strand, counting down.
GTAAAGATGGTCAGCAACACCAGGGTAAGTCACCTTCCTCTACATAACAATTAAGCTGAAGAACAGGGCATTTGTCCCTTATATTCTAATTACTGACATTCTAAGGCAGTGATTCTCAACCTGTAAATCACCTCCCCTCTGGCAAAACTTCATCTACAAAATATTTACATTCTGGTTTCTAACAATAGCAAAGTTACAGTTATGAAGTAGCAATGAAAATAATTTTATGATTTGAGGCACTACAAGTTGAGGAACTGTATTAAAGAATGAGGAAGGTTGGGAACCACTGTAAACCATATATCCCAAATAAGGAGGGATTATAAACATCATCCAGGAACATTTTTTTCAGATGCATTAAAGTGGTGGTGTTTCTGGTGTTTAGGTGTGACCCAGAAGAACAATTTTTTTCAGACTCAAAATTAAAAGAGAATTCTAGAACTGTCCAGAATGAAGAGAAATGGGCCTCAATCTGATTGAGAGGGAAGGTAGGAGGGGTGGTGTAAAAGAGGAATCAAATGTCTCCAGGGTCAGGAAGAGAAGAATAGGGAATAGCTGGGGGGATTCTGCAGGCTTGCCTTCCAAAGGAGAGGTCCACACTGTCTTCCATAAACTTTCACACAATATGAAGAATATACTTATGCTATTTTATTTGCATTTTTATTTTCATATTTGTTGAAAAGGAAGGAAGAAACAGAAATTATACATTTATATATCTTAATTTTAGTGAAATCAGCTGAATTCACTCACCAAATTTTTCTTCTCATTTCACTGATTTATCCCAAACATATCTGTTCCTAAAAGCTGCCTTATTGGTTCTTTTCTTAGAACCACAATAGAGTGATCAGGATTTCTTAATGGACATAGATAGCAAAGAGTAAAGATCAAATTAAACTATGAAATTGATATAACAAACCTTTATACCCCTTTACCTGGTTGCTAAGAAGTGATACTGTATTTATTCCTTTAACAAATATGTTTGCCTTTCATCTATCAAATGGTACTTTGACCCTTTAGACCTACAGAGCAGATAAAGGCAGACAGAAATATATACTTTATAAAATTGGATGTTAGTATCATAATGATAACTCAAGAAACAGAGAGAGTAGCTACCATTTTCTCTACAACTCATAAAGGATAAAATAGTGTCTAGCTTTCCCATTTAATCTGTACTATAAATTCATGAAGAAAAGCTCTTACACAAAACTCAAGTCCAAATGGATTAAAGACCTCAATATAAATCTGACCACACTGAACCTGATAGAAGAGAAAGTGGGGAAGTAGATTGCAACACATGAGCACAGGAGACCACCTCCTACGTATAACCCCAGTAGCACAGACATCAAGAGCAACATTGGGTAAATGGGACCTCCTGAAACTGAGAAACTTCTGTAAAGCAAAGGACACTGTCATTAAGACAAAAAGGCATCCAACTGAATGGGAGAAGATCTTCACCAACCCCGCATCAGACAAAGGTCTGATCTCCAAAATATATAAAGAACTCAAGAAACTGGACATGTAAATTCTAATTAACCCAATTAAAAATGGGGCACTGATATGAAAAGAGAATTCTCAGCAGACGAAGTTCGAATGACCAAAAGACACATAAGGTCATGTTCAACTTCCTTAGCAATCAGGAAAATGAAAATCAAAACAACATTGAGATACCTTTTTATACCTGTCAAAATGGCTAAAATCAAAAACACCAATGATAGCCTATGCTGGAGAGGATGTGGAGCAATGGGAACACTCATCTGTTGCTGTTGGGAATGCAAACTTTTACAACCACTTTGGAAATCAGTGTGGCGGTTTCTCGGGAAATTAGGAATCAATCTCCCTCAGGATCGAGCAATACCACTCTTGGGAATATACCCAAGAGATGCTCTATCATACTACAAAAGCATTTGTTCAACTCTGTTCATAGCAGCATTATTTGTAATAGCCAGAACCTGGAAACAACCTAAATGCCCCTCAATGGAAGAATGGATAAAGAAAGTGTGGAATATATATACACATTAGAGTACTCAGCGGTAAAAAATAATGACATTTTGAATTTTGCATGCAAATGGATGGAAATAGAAAACACTATCCTGAGTGAGATAATCCAGACCCAAAAAGATGAGTATAGAATGTACTCACTCATTAGTGGCCTCTAGCCATAAACAAAGGCCCTTAAACCTATTGTTGACAAGCCTGGAAAAGCCAAATAACAAGGTCAACCCAAAGAAAAACATATATAGATCCTCTTGGAAATTGGAAGCAAACAAGATTGCTGGGCATAGTTGGGAGCATGGGGTTGGGGGTAGGGGTGGGAGAAAGGGAGAGGGGAGAGAAAAGGAAAAGGGGAAAGAAGGGAGAGTGCCTGGGGGAGCGGGAGGGTGGAGATGGAGGAAGGACAGATATAGGAGCAGGGAAGTAGGTTTCTACATTAAGGGAGCCATTTTAGGGTTGGCAAGAGACATGGCTCTAGAGGGGATCCCAGGTGTCCACGGGGGGTGTCTTTGGGCAGCAGAGTAGAGGGTGCCTGAACTGGCCTTGCCCCACTATCACACTGATGATTATCTCGAATATCACCATAGAGTCCTGTCCAGCGACGGATGGAGATAGAGACAAAGTCCCTCATCAGAGCAACAGACTGAGCTCCCAAGGTCCAGTTGAAGAGCAGAAGGAGGGAGAAGATGAGCAAGGAAGTCTGGACCGTGAGGGGTTGGTCCAGCCACTGAGTCAGTGTGCCTGTTCTAATGGGAGCTCACCAAATCCAGCTGAACCAGGACTGAATGAGCATGCAATCAAACCGACAAACCAATGCTCTGAATGCGGCTGAAAATGGGGGCTGACTGAGAAGCTATTGATAAAGGCACTGGGACTTGTTTCTACTGCATGTACTGGCTTTTTGGGACCCTAGTCTATTTGTCTATTTGGATGCAAAGCTTCCTAGGACTGGATGGAGGGGGGCTTGGACTTCCCACAGGGCAGAGTTCCCTGCCCTCTCTTAAGGAGGGATGGAGAAGGAGAAGGGTGAGTGGGGAAGCGGGAGGGGAGTGGAAGGAGGGGAGGAAGTGTAAACTTTTTGAATGGAAAAATAAAAAAAAACAAAAAAGAAGAGCTCTTAGTTTTATTATATGAGTTATTTAATAATTTTAGCAATTATTTGTTTATAATTCCTTTTAAAATATAGTTCACTTAGACTGAGTTTATTCAGAATATATTGCTTTTAAGATAATTCATATACAACATTAAATATAATTTTACCATCCATTCACTCACAGCCTTAAAACACTATGTAACTGAACAGTTATCAACTCATAGAGGCAGTAGTTTCTCACTGTAATCTCTAACAAGTATTTCCTGAAAAATATTAAAATGTTTTCTTTATTTCCAATTATTAGCTTAAATTCCTTCTACATATTTGAGACTATTATGGCACATTCTAAAGTTGAAGATAAAATTGATTTTTATGAGTTTTGTTATAAAAGCAAGTGTTTTTTTAAAATTTAACCAATTTTTTATACTTATGTATTTGTGTGTGTGCGCATGCGCATGTGCCATCATACATGTGGATAGGTCATAAGACAAATTGTAGCTATTAGTTTTTTATTTCTACTATATAGGGTTTCAGACATTAAACTCAGATTGTCAGGATTCGTGGCAACTACATTACCAGCAAGATGCTTTTTTTATTGCAATGAAATATAAAATCTGATATCTTATTACTAATACAGATGTTTCCATAGCAGAAATTGTGTGCAGTTATACAGTTTCAAATCTGTAAGCTTGGAACTATAATAGAAATACCCAGAGAATTCCCCAGAGTTGTCTTAATACCTGTCACCAGTGAATAGGTATTTGTTAAGATAGTGTATTTGGAAAGACTAAGTGTAAAATACTCTGAGTAAAGAACACTACAAAACAATGGCTTAAGGTCCAAGGATTCAGTGCCAAGAACCTCTGCTTCATTCTTGCTCTGCCATTTTTTCCCAAAATATCGTCTACCCCAGGGCTGAATTTGGACCACCCAGCTTGAATTATCACCATAAAAAAGTTTTTGAATTTATCAAATCAGCATCTACCAATGACCTTTATAATAGTAAAATTAGAATATTTTAAGAGAAAATAGCTTCATATTTGTAGAACTGAGCAGAAAGGGTAACAAGAGCACATTATGAAATGGTTTGATCTACATCTTCTTGTTTCTTTCTGTTTAGCCTTAATTGGTTTCCAGCCTCGAAGAACACTAAAGTTTCCATTGCCTTTCACTCTCTTGCTGATCTCATGATCTTCTAGACACTAAGTGGGATTTCTACATTAGCCTTTAAGGCAAGATGCCTGTGAGGAAGGTGAAAGGGCACGCTTCCTGAACCCTGCTCAGTGCTGAAAGCAAACAATAGCTAGGGCACAGTGTCTGCTTTTTTTTTTTTTGGAATAGACAGAAAATGAAAGTGATAAAGAATTACATATGTACATATGTACAAACAGAGATATTATAAGCATATCTATAATTACAATAACTAAGATTATTTGGAAAAACTTTGGTTTAAACACTATCATATTATAGAAGCTTTATGAAGCAACACAAAAATGATTGTATGTTTAGCAAATTTTCTAAAGCTCCAAGCCAAAAATAATTTTATTTGATTTACTAATCCACATTTTGTGTCAAGGTTTTGAAAGAAGACTAGTATTGTAAGTAGATCTTAGTGACCTCAGATTTACAATAGGGAAGCATAACGAACATCATGGTAACTATTTGCACTGAGAATGGTTTTAAAGTTATCCTAGACCAGTATCACAGCCTCATTTATTTACAAACAAAAGGTAAAATCAATCCCCTTATACAAAGAATAGGAACTCACTAAATTCATTACCCAAGGGTAATAATAATCTGATTTTTTAAATCTCTCAGGTAAATAGAACACTGGAAATTGCAGGTAATTTTTAATTCTCAAGTTCAAAGAGATTTTGACACATTGTTAAGTTTTATCTTCTGTTATACTCATTAAATGGGGACAAAGCAATTTCTTTTATTATTATGTAACTGAAAACTTCTCGTTTGTTTCCCGGCTGCCCAGACCTGAATAATCACACAGAAATTACATTAGTTCCAACACTGTTTGGCCTATTAGCTCAGGCTTCTGATTGGCTAGCACTTACATCTTAAATTAACCCATTCTGTTCATCTTTGTGTCTCTACAAGGCTGTGGCCAACCAGTAAATTTCGAGTATCTGTCTTCTTCAGCAACTGCATCGTGTCTGCCTCCTTCAGCAGCTACATGGTGTCTCCTTGACTATATCTACTTTCTCTCTATATCTCTTCCAGCCTCAATGTATTCTGCCCTGGCATAGGTTGAAGTAGCTTCTTCTTAACCAATGCTAATGAAACATATTTGTAGCATACAGAGGGGAATCCCACATCGTCTCTCCTTTTCTGTGTAAATATAAAGGAAGGTTTTAACTTTAACATAACAAAATTACATATAACAAAACAGATATCAAGCAAGAATTACATTTGCAATTTTAGTCTATTTGTATTTGGCAAATTTAGAAAAATTCTCTATCATCTCTCCTATATTTGTGAGTTTAAAGTTTTGTATTTAATTTATTTTTATCATAACTAAGGAAAACTTTAGTTATCTATTTTCAACTCCATCAAAAACTCCTGAAGGATATAATATTGCCTAAGTAAACAGAAGTATATTGAAAGCATCTTCCTAAACAGTCACCCAAAGTTTTTCTGTAATGTTTGAGAATCCAGCTACAGCTTACATGCCCATAGTATCCAGCAAACTTTTCCAAGAAGCAGGAAATTTAAATATCTGTTCTGCCTTATAATGGCAATGTTCATCAGTTGCTTTCTTGTGTCATGCAGAATATCTGGAAGTTTCTTCTGTGAAGCAGGAACACTGAAGGAACATTTTGTCTTTTGGAAAGTTCAACAGTCACTTTTCTGTGGATCTTACATGTCCAGTTCAGGCAACATACCACAAAGTAGTCTGATACTTTCTTACCCAAATGGTTAGCCTTGTCACATTAAAAGACAAATTCCATAACTAGTTTCTCCAATGCCCATCATCCTCTTAAAGTAGATTGGTGCACCAGAAGCAGACACGTCTCATTGTGAGAAAAGCCCAAGTTATTAAAACATTTTAGATCTCATATTCTGTAGGTCTTTGAAGGAGTTGAAGAATACCTATCAATTTGAAATATATCTCTGTACATTTAGAAAATTGAACTATTATGACTACAAGTTTATTATAAATGACTATCTATTGATCTGTAATTGTCATTATATATTAACTTTTTAAATGAGCTGCACAAATATAATACTTCAAACAAGAGAAGAAATATATACAAATCAAACTTAAAATTCTGTCAATAGACCAAAATCCATTCCAATGTAAAATATTAATTTCTATATCATATTCCTCTTTAAATGAAAACAAACATTTATAAACAATCATTTTGGGAATTTGGGCATAGTTTTCAAAACTACTTCCTGCTGATTGTTGGACTTAGTATTCTTAGGGTTCACAGTGACCTTTTGGCGAGTCTTGTTCCATCAAACTACCTTAGCCTGGAAGGAATCAACAGACTCTCATTTTCTGTGGAAACAAAAGCAGAACCTCTTTTCCAAAGTAACGTTTTCTTAGATTCAAATTTTGACGTCCAAGATACCTTTATGTTGGTGTCACTTATCAGTCTCCAGAATCAAATGTCTCTCTGCAGTCAAAAAATTCAAAGAAAACCTAATAATATACATAATCCAGGCTTTCTGTGTATTTTCCATCTTTTCAGGGCTTACATTTTTTACTCTGTTACTTCTTGTTACTTATTTTATCATCTTTACTACTTTAATCAATGACTGTCTGTATTTCTTTTTCTAACTATCTATAGCCTTTTTCCTCTTTTTCCCAAGTCTATGTAACCTTTTTAAAACATACTGTGACCTGTTCAGATTTTTATTTTTGTCTGAATCTCTCTTTGTTGCATATCTGTAATCATTTCCTGACCAAGAGCACTTCTTAACATACTAAGTGGCATGGCTAAGACTAAGACTGCTTTGACTTTTGGCACCAGCCAATCCAACCTGGCAGAGGTACCTTCACCACCAGCTATGTGAGCCATGTTCACTGCCCCAGCCCCCGGGATGCAGCAGGTCTGTGTTGGCATTAAGCAATAGTAGCATGCTGTTCAAAAACCATTTTAAGGACTCCATAACTGCAACAGCACAAACCAGGAGCTGCACAGGTTTTACTGCTAACACTGAATCAGGAAGCTCTATCTTAAAGGATGCACATCTCAGCAAGCAGAGTCCACCAGAGAAAATGCTACTACCAAGAAACAGTGTTGAACTCCTACCCAAGCTTTCACAGGTTTTATGTGGATGTAGTTGTTCCACATTGATGCTACTTGTAAGCAAGTGTCATGCCCACCAAAGAAATGAATTTTTCTTAAATAGAGTTGGTAAAGAGATGAGACACTATCTAAAAGGAGAATGGTAGACGGTAATGGGGGGAAAGAAGAAAAATAAAATAAACAAAGAAAGAGAGAGAACTATAAACTAAAGGGATAAAGCATGGAGAGAAAAAAATAAAAAGATAAATAAAATTCAAATAACATATTCTGTACAGGTTGTGTTTATGTATTTATAAATATATTTAAAGGTACACATATGTATACAAGATAAAACATACATACATGTATGGTAAACCAACTATTAAAAATAAAGGCTATAAATTGAAAGAGAGCAAATAAAGATATATGACAATGAAGGAAGAATTGTTGTAATTATATTATAACCCACAAAATAAGAAAATAAAATTTAAAATATAATAAATATTAATGACTGCAATGAGTTAAGGGGTGTTGATAGAAATATCCAGTCAAATAAATTGTGACTAAGGCATATCTAATACACACACACACACACACACACACACACACACACACACACAATTACACATTCTGAAATCTTTTAAATGATTAGCCAAATAATTTCATTTGTTATTTATTTATTTATTTATTTGCCATAGAAACGTCTTTATTGTAGAGGACAGGAGTCATGCTGAGTTTGGGGACCATGCAGTGAAGGGGCAGTTGTTAGCTGTCCTTGGTGATCAGGGCCCCAGGTGTGCTCTGGACCCAAGGGGGCCTTCAGGTTCTCCCTCAGACTGTTGGTCTGGCCCAGGTGCTGTGAGGTCCTTTGGGGCTGATGACTCAGTGTCTTGGACCTGTGACCGGAAGGTAGATTGGAATAGAGACTCCAAGACTCGGGGTCCTGTGAGAGCCCCAGGGCCCTGCACAAATTAGAAGTCAGAGATTTTTGACTTGGGGTTTCCCTTGAGGATGCGGCCCGAGAAATTTGGAGTTTGGGAGATCAGAAGATCCATGGACTGAGGGCACTGGAATCCTCTCTATTCTTGTTCCGAAGGTGGGACCCCCTGTAGGGTCTCCTGGCGCCTGGGAGTCAGGTTTGAGAAGTCCTGAAAGCCTGGGATGTTCTCCTAGCAACAGGTTCCTTCCTCCCGGTCCTAAGGACCTCGTGGTTGGGGGTTTCCTGAGAGTTTGGGGTCTTAAATTTGGGATTCCCTGGGGATTTGAAGATTCTGTGACCTGGGTAGGGGGAGTCTTGGGAATTAGAAATTTGGGGGGCTTTCTAGGGATTGTAGGAGTTGGAGGCATCGGGAATTGGGATATATATATATATATATATATATATATATATATATATATATATATTCTCTGGAATTTGAATTCCCCAGAATTCTAGAATGAGGGGTCTCCAAATTTGGGGATTCCCCCCAAAGGGGAAGTTATTACTTTTAAAAAATAGAGAATTTTCTGGGAGCCTTGGCCAGCACAGGGACTGTGGGCCATGTGGGGTGGGCTTCGTATAAGGCACTGGGGTTTTCTCAAGGGCGCAGAAGGCAGGAAGACATGGTGTCCTGTAATTCATACTTCCAGGACTGGTTTGGTGTTTGCAAATTGGGGGTGACTGGGCTGGTTAAGTGGGTATCTTCTTCGGGGGTGAGAATAGGGTCTTAGTGAATGGAGTATTTGATAAGGAGATTAGCGTATGGGGGCCTTCAGGTGACCTTGGGGTCACAGTATCTTGAGGAGACTGATGTTCGATGCGGACGGTGATGTGGACGGCTGTTCTGGAGGTACGACCTATGCTTAAGGAGAATGGGGGTGGGCCTCTGATCCACTGCTGAGTGACTCAAGAATGTCCTGTCGTGGATAGGGCCAGCATCAGTTGGGTGATGTGGAAATGTCTTTATTGGGGGAACTCTGCTCTGAAGGGTAGGGGACAGGGACTAGCCTGAAGGTGCTACTCAGGGAATCTCTTATGGGGTAACATGAGGTCTGTGTTTGGGGAGCTGTCATGGGAGATCTGTTAACAATGGGACCTCAGTAATCGAGGGCTGGCTAACAGGGGGTTTCTATTCTGTAGGTATCACTGGGAGTCTCTATCTTGGGGTGATTGGGGGGGGGCTCCTTGAGTCAGGAGATGCTAAAGGGGATGCTGTCTCTTTGTCAGGTATCCAGGGCCTCTAGGGCTGCATCTCCGCCCTCAGCATCCAGGGAAACCAGCAGCAGAAGAGTAATCTGGAGATAGAGTTCTCTGATGCAATGTCCTTTGGGGTCCGGACTGTTGTGAAGGTGTGTTTGGGCTGTGTCATTGTCACTTGATGCACTTTTTTGGCTCCAACACTGTCTCCAGGGGGATCGGTGGATCCACCAATCCTCTGGATGCGTGAAGCTGGTGCAAAGACCCCATGTCGCGGGGCGCAGGTAAAGTACCGAACTCCAAACACAGAGCCGTCATGTTTGCCTGTGGGTTGGTCCAGCTCGATGCCATACCAGTAACCTGGAGCAAAGTCAGTCTTCCCATAGAAGCGCACAATCCCCTGCTTCTGGCCAGCGACAAGGACTTGGTCTCCAACTTCAGCCTTGGCCCCTTCACGCTGCTGTAGGCTGCCCAGAGATGGGGAAGATGGCGACTTCTTCTTCTCTTTGTGTTCCCTCCGGCCTTTGCCAGTTACACGGGAGAAATCCATCCGGGGAGTCCGGGGCGTGGAGGTAACAGAAGAGGGGGGTGCGTCCACTGCCTTGGAGATCTTGGACACAGAAGCAAAGAGACCCTGCTTTGGAGGGCAGATAAAGTAGCCGGACACCCCCAACACTACCATCGTTCTTGCCCTCTGGTTCATCTAGCTCCACGCCCACCCACTGGCCACTGGCGAACTCGGTGGTCCCGCAGAACTGCAGCGTGCCCGTCTTCTGGCCATCTAGCAGTACTCGGTCTCCTGGGCGCAGGCCCAGGGCACTGAGCATGAAATTGCCTGGAACATTGCCATAGTTGGGTAGTGTGACTTTGGGAAGGGTGCAAGACAGTGGCACAGCCTCTTCCAGCAGGGTCCGTAGTTCCTTGGCCACCAGTGCCGCCTCTGCCTTGTCAAGGGACATGTCCATAGGGTCCGGGACCACTTCCGCTGGTAGCTGTCCCTTTTGATTCCTCCGCGCTAAGTTGGCACCATGCTCCAGTAAACATTTGGCGGCGCCCAGGCACAGATTCGAAGCAGCGATGTGCAGAGCTGAGCCATAGTTGAAGTCACTGCACGTGGAGTTCACCACCCTGGGCCTTGCCCCCTTCAGCAGCATATGCACTAGGTTTGGCACATCAAAATAAGCCGCATAGTGAAGCGCATTCATGTTGGTCCAGCGGCTGCGCAGGGTCACATCTGTGCCCAGCACCAGCAGCTGCTGTGAGAGACGCACCGCTGCTGCAGGGTCTCCAACTCCATGGGTCCCAGCCTTGCACGCATAATGGAGCAGTGTCATGTCGGTGAGTCCATCGCAATCATTCACGTGGCAGCCACGACGCAGAATCTCATTGCCGATGACGTCTATTTTGTGCTGCACTTGGGGCACCCACTGGCGAACGATGGCGAACAGCTCTGGGATGGTGGTCTTCGGGTCAAACAGAATCTCCTGGCACGCAGGGTCATTGGGGTCGAAGAAGATGAAAGCGTAGTCCTTGAGGAGTGGGGCAGGTTCTGGGGGGTGCACAACAGGCTTCTGCCGGCGTTCTTGGGTGGGGCTGGGGCTTTTGGGACAGGTTCATCCTCTTCCTCCTCCTCTTCCTCCTCCTCTTCCTCCTCCCCTCGGGGTGGAGGGGTCATTGGGGCAGAATCTGTCTTAGTTATGGTCCTCGGTAGCTCTGGGGGGCTTGAACAAAGTTGGAGGGGTGGCCTGGAGGCGAATTCTTGGATGGCGGGTGTTGGAGAGAAAGGCTGGAACTGAGGAGACTGCCGGAGTAACGGGGTGCCAGTGTCGGGGGGGGACGAGATGGGGGAGGAGAGGGAGACAGAAAGAAGGGGACGAGGCATAGACACTGGCGGGGGGATGGGGGAATAGAGAAGGAGAGGCCTCATTTGTTATTTTGAAAATGTTTGGAGTCATCAATTGTATTGCATGTATTCAGAGGCACACATGCTATATAGTCAAATACAGTGAGCTTTTCTGGTGGTGAATGATAAGCACTTACAGTTGTGCAGAAGAGTTTATACCTTGCAGGAATTTACAAGAATGATGAAGTAAATTCTTAAGTCAAAGTTCTCAGTGAAAAACAGAACAAACAACAATAAAAGCAATCAAGGTCTCTTGTTCACAGCCTTCTGGGTGCTAGAAGCTGAGAACAGAACTCAGATTACCTATCAAGAGAGCTACTGGACATGCCTCCTGTCTGTGCTTCTCGGTCCACATATTGTACCTCAAACCACTCCCTAATGGACTGGTCCCCAAAAGGCTATTGGCTGAATGAAGTCTCACATCTCTATGCTGATGAACTTACACCTTGGTATATATAAGATGCATTGTACTTTTAGCGGTTGGACTCATTTGTGAGATTTCTCCTTTTGACATCATACACTGTAACTTCTAAAGAAGAATCGCAGATACAAACACCTCTAGGCAGATAATATAATTTCATATTGAATAGTCTATCTTATTTGCTGAGAGTGATCAGAGTAGTCTGAAGAGGTGACTCATACCTGTGATTCCAGCATTTTAGATATTAAAGAAGGAAGATCAAGATAATACGACCACACCATGTCTCTAAGTAAAGGAACAAGAGAAAGATTTTATGTGATTTCATTTAGATCCCCCAATCCTTCAAAAGATTTTTGGCTACAACAAGCAAAAAAAAAATTAACCCACAAATAATCCAGCACAAACATAAACAAGTCAACATTAACCAAAAGTCATGTCAGCCTTTTGCCTATTTGTATGGCAGCTGCCCTTAATCTTTTTAGAAGCCAACATTATGCTTAAATAAGGAGAAATATCCTGGTCTTTATAGGTAGACCCAGTTCTTTTAACAAATATAAATAATCTTTTTAAAAGATAAAGTGCTTATTTTAAAAGTTCACTTTAAGGTGTTAATGTAGTCATGCATAGTTGAACTAAAAGCAATTAGTATCCTTTATATTTATGGAAGATAATATGTTTTTTCAGTTGAATTGATTTCCAATCGGTATTTAATTGGTAATGATTGTGGCTGATACCCAAGAATGCCAAATTGGCTGTCCTGGATACCACTAATTAATGTTGTGCAAAGTTTACTTTAAATTTTTTAGGCACTCACAAACACACAAATGGCTTGTGTAAAATATTCCCAAAATGTGTGTGGGACTCAAGAAATCTTTGACCCTGTTTCTAATTACAAACAAAATTTAAAACTTTTTATTTCAGGTCTTTGCCTCAGATGTAGAATACTTCTTGGAATACCATGTTTCCCATGGTTAGAGATATACCTGAGAACTCAGCGTCTTCTTTGTGGCCTAGATGGAATGTTTAGTATAAATTACTTGATATTTAACACCCTACCTCTCAAACCTAAATGTTTATATTTGTATGGTTTACTATTTTACATTCAATATTTAGGTTTCTTGAAGTAAAATAACTTCATAAAAATGTGCAAGCTTTCAATTCTATAAAGATGTCTTCTACTTAATATGTGATTCAGTCCTAGGATTCCATATTCTATACTAGATGTTGATACTATAAAGCATGCACAATAAAGGCATGCTTCATTCACAAAGATTAGTAAGCCATAAGTAATATACCTTTTGAGTATATAAGTCAGTGATATAAATTCCAGTGAAAGCTGATGTCAGCAATATTTGTGCTAGGCTTCCAAAGCTGGGCAAGTTTTTCAGGGAGTGAGACTGTGAGTGCTCTCAAACACAAATCCTTCCCAGTGAACAAGAGCCAGCTAGATAAGGAAACCTAGGTAAAGGTGACAGGATAAGGCATTTCAGGATGTGTTGCAAGTGGTGAGAAAAAAACCTGGAAATGCATGGTAATTCCTCTTTTGAAAGAGCCCTCTTGAAATGTTTCCAGGATATGAAAGATGAAAGAGGTAATGAATGTGCTAAGATATTTAATAAGTTTGTATGTGTGTATAAGTCTTTGAATCAAGTCAGGGAATGCCGAGATCAGATTTGTGTTTTGTAAACTCTATACCATAAATGTGCAAGACAAGAAAAGAGAATAAAAAAACTGCACGTTGCTAAAGAAGCCTTGGTTGTTAGACATAAAGGAAAATGGTAATGGAGGACAGAAATAAAGGATTAATTTACCAGCTGTGTATGACAGGACAGTAGAGGCCAAAAAGAAGTCAGGAATCCAGATGATGAAATATCGATGAACAATTGGGTTACTCATTCTGCGGTTAATGAGATTTGGAATAATAAAGATAAGGAAGACAGGTTAAATTTTAGAGATCTGTGGGAAGTCAAGCAACAACTTTAAGACTTGGTTGTACTTATGGATTTGCTGTACAGAGTACAGTGGATGAACTGGAAACAGATGTAAAACATTAGAACAGGAATGTCTAAGAAAGCAACAGTTGGACTTCCTCTAGTAGGTGTAAGGAAAAGGTGAGAGAACAGGAATATATCTATAAGCCAAAATAAAGTTCTAACGTGCATCTTGTGGAGAGGAAAGCTACAGGCTTTAAGTGTCTAAGAACATAATAGTTTGTTAAATGTATAACTAAAAGAGAATGCTACCTTGAGGTCAAAGTCATCACTGTAGAGAGTAAGGAAACTTGGACCATGCAGAACTGATGCTCAGGCTGCACACTTTCTCAGAAGGCCTTTTGCTTTCAGTTCTAGAGTAACTCACATGCATGCCCATACATTCAAAATCACTGGAATATGACATATGGGTGCTTGGAATACAGTGGAGTAGAAGCACACAAGGTCTTGCCTATTTTAGCTCAGGAGAAAATAGATTACAGGAAAGGGACTTGTGATTTCTTTAAGTAAGAAAATGTCAAGTGGTGAGTTTCTTTATTACATCATTGTTCTTTTTTGAATTATTTCTCTGCCTTATACCCCCAAAACCATTAGTGCAAATAGTACTTTAGTCCAGAGTACTTTTCTTACTAGTTTTATCATGCTTTGAATATATAGAAAAATGCGTTGGAAATTTGTAAAATTACTTAAATCAGAATTAAAAATGCTAGCAGGCTAACTTTGATTTTCATCAAAAAACACTCATGGAAAAAAATTAAGGGATTGGAGAGATGATTGAGCATTTAAAGGTGCTAGCTGCACAATCATGAGGATCCCAGCATCCACACAGTCATCTAGGTATTGCGCAAGCTCCTGTAGATAACTCGGATGGATCTGATGACCTCCTTAATCTTTGCATGAGGTCAGTTGAACCTTCACACATGTGCATCTACACTCAAACACACAACCACACCACACACAGATAAAGAAAAGTTTTTAAAATTTAGGATTTATCACCACTGAGATATTTAAAAAGTTTTATTAGTAAAATAAAACCAAGATACACTGTTGAATAACTAAATTTTGAAGGATCTGAAATTGCTACAATGTTTATAAATTCCTAACAAGGAACAGTTGAATTCTTATGTAATGGAAAGCACAGACATATAAACCACATGCCTCTTGAATTAACAATGGGTTACACTTAGTATTAGCAGCCTGCTTCTGAATTATTTTTCTTAACAACTAAACACAAATGATTTGAAGGGACACCTTCTATTTGTGTATACCTAATTTTTGCCTTAGAACACAACTGAGCACTAAAAAGGATTTCAAATGAATTTAGAACAAAGAGTGAAAAAATAAGTCTTTTATACCAAATAATAGAACCCTTGTTTGGGTTAGAATAAAAGTTGGATAAATGTTTTAATACAAACGCTAACAATTCAAATCACTAGCAAGAGTTGTAAATGGATAAAGAATTGAATAAACTTGTATGTAAATCATTTCACCTCTTTCTCTTCCTGGAAATGTGTCGACAAATTTGCTGTCGATGTGAGAGATGGTCTTTCCAGAAACCACCTACCTGATGTGAAAAAAAAAAAAAAAGAAAAGAAAAGAGGACTTGTTATGAGCAATGGCTCTAAAACTTCAATTTCTTTAGAAAAGAAAAGATGATAGATAGATAGATAGATAGATAGATAGATACATAGATAGATACATAGATAGATACATAGATAGATAGATAGATACATAGATAGATAGATAGATAGATAGATAGATAAGCAGATGATAGTTTAAAAGAGAGATGGACAGACACACATACTAAGAGATTTTTTGATATTGATTATTTGAAAAAAAACAACAAAAGTATTAATTAGTGAGACTCAAACAAGAAAAAACATGTAATTGTCAGATAAGGATACCTGAGAGGACCACAGGCTTCACATAGTAAGCAGTTTCTTCACAGGTATTGGTTAGAACAACATTCCAACCAGACAAAAGCACTATATTTGCTTATCAAGTAAGTCAGGTATTGGCTCAAGGAAAAACAACTCATGTAAATAAGAACTTTATAAAAAGATATCTTTTTTCTTTGTTTTTAATTTTAATTTACTTTTTAAATTTCATTTTCACATTCCATCGTTTTTATTTCATAAAAATGGAAATAGAAATACTCTGTAGTTATCAACTTTTAATACATTTCCTCAGGTTGTGATGAAACCCAACCATAAAATTATTTTCATTCCTACTTCATAATTGTAAATTTGCTACTCCTGTGAATTGTAATGCGAATATTTTCTGTGCCAGATGTCTGATATGTGACCTTGTGAAAGGACCTTTAGACCCGAACAGGAGTCTTTACCCGCAGGTTGGTTGAGAACTAGCTACCTTAGAAGCACTTGATTGAGGGAGCCATTATGAGGCTAGCAAGAAACAGGGAAATATCGAAGAATCCACAAGGAAAACCCCAGCTAAGACCCTAAGCAATAGTGGAGAAGGTGTCTGAACTGGTCTTCCCCTGCAATCAACTTAATGACTACCTTAATTATCATCATGGAACCTTCATCCAACAGAACATGGGGGAGTGGGAGGGAAATAACAACAACATTGTTCCAAACTAGTCCCTTTGAATGTAAATGACAGTTGAAATGCTGAGATAGTCAGTGGGACCAGGATATATCTCTGGGGCTTGAACTTTGGAGGGATGCCTTGCTCAGACTAAATATAATGGGGAGGATCTTGGTCCTGCCTCAAATCGATGTGATGTACTAGACTAGACTCCCCATGGGAAGCCTTACCTTCTCTGAGGAGTGGTTGGGGGGCAGACTAAGAAGGAAGGTGGAGAGAGTAGTTGAACTGGGACTGGTATGTAAAATTTTAATTTAATAAAAAAATGAAAGATAACAAACTGGTGGTCAATTTCTAGGAATTTGTGAAAGGAGAAAACATGAAATAAATAAAGAATAATCTACTGGAGAAAAATGAAGAAATTATCTATAGGGGAATTATAGGAAGCAGAATAACAAGTGGCATAAATGTGAATAAGTTCAGCTGTAATAAAAAAAAAAGGAATGTGGGAAGAAAAAGACCAAAAAATGTTGAAGGGAATGTTATTTCTGGGATTAATAGGGTGCTAGAGCTGTATACCTAAAGAACTGTTTATTCTTTTTTTTTAATTGCTAGTGGTGACAAAAGAAGAAAAATGAAAATGTAAAAGAGAAGAAAAACAGATACCAAACCTGATAATCATTTGGAGGGTCATTTCTTTCATTCTTATTCCCAGCTTTGGGGAGAAAATATACTCCACACTAAAGTTAGTGCACACTTACAACAACAACACTACATCCCAGTGTTTATTTTAGTACTGAGGATTTTAGAATTAAGCAAGAGAAATGGTCATTTTTCTGTCACATCTGCTTGCACCATATTGCAGAAATTTTGCCAGAATCTGCAAAGCTGTGAACAATGGCACTAGGGAATTAGTTTGAGGTCTTTGAGCTTGTGGGGATTTCGAAAGAGTTGGTTTCTTTTGTTTTCCTCTTTTCCTTAATGGTACAAAATATGAAAAAAAGTTCCTCTACTTTCCAAATTGTCCCTGAGGATATTTTATTGAAAGTTTTGTTTTGTATAACGTAAGTTATTTTTTTTTCATGATCCAAAGATAGAATCCTTCTCTTCCTATTCTTGATTATAGCACACAAGATGAAGTTTTCTGATACATCAGGTACCTACACCACAATTCAGTTTCAGTCTTATTCAGAAAGGTATATGCTGGTGATCAACAACACCCTGAACATCTCAGTGGCTTGAACTGAGAGAGTTTATTTCTAGTTTATACTTTGGTAAGAAAGATGTGCCAGTAACTCCACTGTCAGACCTACAGAGTCTGCATCATACCACAGAAATTTTGTTTTCAAAACTGTTGCAAAGACTTCCTAAGAAAACAAACAAGACAATCCACTGACTCTGCCACATATTCTAGGAAGGGAAATTTTAACCTGCACTCATATTTTATTGTCCAAGGTAACACATATTTTTATTGTAGAGTTTGGACATTTAAACTATACAGACTAACTCCAGGGAAAATGTCAAATACAATCTTTCAAAATTAGTAATTGCATATATTCCATACTTTCTTCATCCATTCTTCCGTTGAAGGCCATCTAGGTTGTTTCCAGCTTCTGGCTATTACAAACAATGCTGCCATGAACATAGTTGAGCATATACTTTTGTTGTATGATAGGGCCTCTCTTGGGTATATTCTCAAGAGTGGTAACTCAGGACCACGAAGGGTGCACCCACACACTAAGACAATGGGGATGTTCTATCGGGAACTCACCAAGGCCAGCTGGCCTAGGTCTGAAAAAGCATGGGATAAATTCGGACTAGCTGAACCTAGCGGACAATGAGGAATACTGAGAACTCAAGAACAATCACAGTGGGTTTTTGATCCTACTGCACGTACTGGCTTTGTGGGAGCCTAGGCAGTTTGGATGCTAACCTTAAGAAACCTGGAGAGAGGTAGGTGGTCCTTGGGCTTCCCACAGGTCAGGGAACCCTGATTGCTCTTAGAGCAGATGAGGGAGAGGGACTTGATCGGGGGAGGGGGAGGGAAATGGGAAGCGGTTGCGGGGAGGAGGCAGAAATCCTTAATAAATAAATAAATACTAAAAAAAAAAACAAAATTAGTAATTGCCCACAATTGGTTCCCTGAGGCATCAGGTATCTGTTCCTGATACCCCTTTCCCCCAATTGCTTGAGTCCTATGTCACCTGCAATGCTAATAACTCATTTATGTTCCCATTCTATGTTCCTATGTTCAGCCTATTTTCTGATTCTCTAATTTCTTAGAAATTGTTGCTGACTTCTTATTACATCATGCTCCAACACCTTTAGTTTCTTCAGTAATGTATTCATCTCGATCAGCCCTAGTATTGTACCACACGACCCTGTTTCTCTTTGTCAATATATCCACACCCAGTAAACCTATCAGTAGCAATCATAGAAGACATAAAAGATAATATGTTGTATAGTGCTTGTTGTTTGTTTGTTATTATTTTATTTTTCACTAGTTATTCCTTTTCTAGGTACACACAAACACAACTGAGGTTTTCAGTAGTGCTGCTTACTGATAAAAGACAAATTTGTTGAACTTTGACAGTGTGAGGAAGCTTGAGCTTAACAGCAACTGCATAAACTTTTTGTTTCTACTTCAGACAAAATAAATTGTAGCAAGTAGTTAGAATATTGGATGACAGCAAAGTCCTCCTGTAGTAGATATTACAAAGAAAAGCACTGAGGCTGCATTGGATACAATGAGAGCAGTAAATCTGTGGGAGTTCAGTCACTGGCTTGCTTAGACTCATGCATACTGTCCTAATAGTGACTAATATGAAAATTAATCTACACGTGTAATAGGAATAAGCTGAATAACACCGGTTATAAAAAGAAAAGGCAGCATTTTGTTTCTTGGGATTAAAACTATTTAAATTCAATAAATTTCAGCTTTAAAAATAAGAATGTTGCTTCAGGGGTGCTTGAAATAAAACTGAGAATCTTGCATAATATATTCATTTCCAGGGAAAGAATGTTTGAATGAGATGTGGAGTCTTTAAAGTTAATTTTCCTTATACAAATCAGAGGATACAGCATTATTGAAGAATTTCAACTTACATTAAGACATTAAATATGTGAAGATGTAGCACTGGTTTCAATTTGTTCCTAAAAAGAAAATCCTGATCCCAGTTGATCATTGACGTCATAGAATTATTCTGTCAACCAATTATCCTGTAGGTCCTATCAAAAATCCATTATGTATAGTTAATCTTAATACTAAATCCAATTTCAAAGAATATGTGATAAAGAATCTCTCAAACAAATTACAGACAATTGCCAAGCTTGACTCAATTTAGATTGAGTCCACAAACATCCCTGTCTCCCTCTGTACTGCAGAGTTCTGAATGAACTCTCTCCAGTAACTCAATGAGCTCCAGTATTTCCCATCGGCTTCCAATACTGCAAATCTGTATCGTTGTAATACACCTGAACCTTTATAATCATTACTCTTTCTTTAAGAAAAATGTTCCTTTATAGAAGAAATTATATCATTTTTCTCTTAATTATTTTTCCCATATCCCTTCAAATTCTGAACATGGTTTTTCCTTCCTTATATGGAGTTCTTAGTGGGATATTTTGTCACTTGTGCATGGAAAGTCAAAAATTATACCAAAGAAGGTTAGAAATTGTGAGCCAAAAGGAAATGACCTTTGATACCATTATGAACAACCCACCTCCTAAATATATTCTGAGAAAGAAGAGTCTGCTGGTCTGGAACTCTTTCAGCCACAGCGTGGGCAACAACATCTACATTCTAGACACAGGATAACAATGTAAAGCATAATTACTTGGTAAAAGGTGAAAGATTAATGTAATCTGAAGAGAAACCAGAGTAAACACTTAGAGAAACTTACATAGATCTAATCTAAATGGGAAGTAAAAATAGACAAGATCTCCTGAGTAGATTGGGAGCATGGGGACCTTGGAGGAGAATTGAAGGAGAGGGGAGCAGAGATAAATGTAGAGCTCAATAATGATGAATTTACAAAAAAAAAAAAAAAACATGGCTTCTTGGTAGCAGCATGATATAGAGATGAATACTTTGCATTGGTAAGGATCTTGGTCTATTGATACAAATTTAAGGTCAAATATATATATATATATATATATATATATATATATATATATATATATATGCTCTTTATTAAGGTATTGTGCTTGTGCAGCTCATTTAAAAATGTAATGTATAATTAAAAATACAAGTTAATAAATAGCCATTTATTATAGTCAAGCTCGTAGTCATGTTAGTTAGGATTTTTAGATGTACAGTGATATATTTCAGATGGTTAGTTATTCTTCAACACTTTCAAAGATCTACAGAATATGGTATTTAAAATACAGAGTTGAAGAATAGGTGTTTATAGCTATAGTTTACTTAGTTATGATATAAGTTAAAGTGGATATAAATATTGTACCAATAATTCTTGCTTGATAACTGTTTTATTGTATAGAATCTTGTTATGTTAAAGTCAAAACCTTCCTTTTTATTTAGACAGAAAATGTGAGGTGATAGAGAATTCACACTGTATCCTATGAATACCATTGGATAATAAAGAGTCTGCTTTGGCCCTATTACAGCGTAGAATAGGGCAATATGTGAATACCAAGCAGATAGAGGAGGAGGGAGTAGGCAGAGTTCATAAGAAACCATGTAGACACCACAGAAATCAGATGCTGGGTGCCAGATGGAAACTTACCATTGGACGACAACCACATGGTGAAACACATATTAAGAGAAATGGGTTAATTTAAGACATAAGAGCTATCTAGAAATATGCATAAGAAAATAGGACAAGCAGTGTTTTAATTAAAGCAGTTTCTGTGTGCTTATTTTAAGTCTGGGCAGCTAGGAAACAAACAAGTAGCCTCCATCTAAAGCAGCATTTTCACACAGGGGTTCTGTTTGCTAGAAGTAAGTGCTTCTCATTAAAGAGAGGCATCCTGACTCAGCTTTAGCAGCAAAAAAAAAAAAAAACCCTTGCAGCTCTTTTATGAGGCCCTGCCACCAAACACTTAAAAGGTATTGATGAATAGCCAACAGCATGCTTCTTGGTAACAGGGACTTTGCAACTCCATAGAGTTATGGCAATAAACATGGCTCCCAACAGTACCTCCGCCATAAAGCTAGATACATACCCAGAAACATAAGGAATGGGGAGGATCCAAGTGTCAAAGCCATGACTTTATTTAATCCTAGTCATATAGCTTAGCAAATTAAAGACTCATGGTCAGTAAAAGAAAGATATACAGTAAAGAAAGACTCAGATTTAAAGAAAATAGAAACCTCTAAACAGTTAATAGTGTGTTTAAAATTAAATGTAGGTTGGGGGAGAAAAGAAAAAGGACAAGGTTCATTAAAAAAAAGAAAAAAAGGAAGATTTGTCACTTGTTTGGTTTAATAAAATACTGATTGGCCAGTAGCCAGGCAGGAAGTACATGGAGCAACTAGAATAAGAGAATTCTGGGAAGATGAAAGGCTCAGTCTGTAGTACCCAGATGCAGAGGAAGCTAGATGAGAATGTCATACTGATAAAATGTACCAAGCCATGTGGCTAACAAAGACAGAATTATGGGTTAATTTAAAATGTAAGAGTTAGTAAAAAAAATGCCTAAGCTATTAGCCAAACAATGTTGCAATTAATATAGTTTCTGTGTTATTATTTGGTCTGGGAAGCTGGGAAACGAATGAATAGTCTCTGCTTACACTCTGCTTTTCCAGGATACATATGGAAGATGACAGGGATTATGCTACATTAAACAAAAATAAAAGAATTACTGATTGGCAAAAAGTATGTATTCACATTGGATTGTCGTATATCTTCTTAATACTTACACCAGATTATGAGTGTTCTTGTGAGTAATGGAAGAAAACATAGTCTTTTTTTTACAACACATTTAGAGATTTTGAAGATAGCTTCATCCTCTTTCTTTCAATATCTTTTTCTGCACAAAAATCAAGCATATATTTGAGGATGCTCGATTCTGTTTGTTTGTGTTATCGTGTGAAATAAGCTTGTATTATGAATTATTCTTTTTACTTTCAATAATAAATTCATGAAATTTCAAATTTTTCTTAGTTTTTCTCAGGATCCCTGTTGTACGATATTGTTTAAGAGAAGATATAAGCAAATACCTCCCTCACTCCATATGGAAAATCAATTGATGGCAGACAAAAGGAAAAATACCACCTAAATTCAAATTGGTGAATCAATGAATTTTATTGGGGTTATTTACAAGAGTGTATATTGACATGATGATTCTTTACTTCTTCTTAACAATAACATTCTGTCTACCTTTATTTATTTTATATTCTACCTGATGGGTCCAGTACTTTAGTTATTCAATTTTAATATTAGATAAAGTAAAACATAACTGAAATGAACTTTGTTACAGCTATTCTTGGGTTTTAATGAGTTGCAACTAACCTGCTACCTGTGATACTGATGAAATATTTGTTTGTAATAATAATCTATTGATATGTTTCCCTCATTTTCTCACATTTTATCAGAAAGAATATTTGTCATATTGTAGTCAGATGCTGCTTTTTCGTTTTCCAGCCATTCAAACCCGAAATAATCACATAGAAACTATACTAATTACAAAACTGCTTGGCCATCTTACATCTTGAATTACCCCATTTATAATTAATCTATGTGTAACCACAAGGTTCATGGTTTACTGGTAATGTTCTCTGGCATCTGTCTCCTTTTACCACTACATGGCATCTCCTTGACTCTGCCTTCTTTCCCCCTCTATCTCTGCTTGGAATTCCTGCTTTGCTCTATTCTTCCCTGTCATGGGCCAAAACAGCTTTTTTTCATTAACCAATAATAACAAAATACATTCACAGCTTACAGAGGGGTTTCCCACATCACCTCCTCTTTTCTGACTAGATGATGTGGGAATCTTTCTGTATATGTGCTGCTTTTATTGGTTAATGAATAAAGCGGCTTTGGCCTAAGGCAAGGCAGAGTAAAGCCAAACTGGAAGAGATGTATAGAGAGGAGGCAGAGTCAGAGAGATGCCTTATAGCCACCAAAGGAGGCAGATGTCCTGAAACCCTGCCTTGTAGTAATACTCATAATGATAGAAATGGGTTAATTAAAGATGTAAGAGCTAACTAAAAATATGCTTAAGCTATTGGCTAAATACTACTGTAATTAATATAGTTTCTGTGTGATTATTTTGGTCCTGGATGGCCAGGAAACAAATGAGCAGCCTCCAATTACATCATATGACTTAAATATAATGTGTATCAAAAAGGTAGAAAAACTTAGCTTTACACTACTAACTTATTAATTTTTGGTGTAGAAAGCAATACTTCTCATTTCATCATAAAACAGCATTTGTATTAGTGAATATCAGGTAATGATGACTGCGCTAAACTATGTGAGTGCTGCAACAAAGTACTTTGAACTGAGAGTTTTAAAACTCTAAAGGCTGTAAGTCCAGCATCAAGGTAGTAGTAGGTTTGGTCTTCTCTAAAGTATTCTACCTTGACTGGCAAATGTTACTCCTCTCATTGTGTGATGTCTAGAATTTCCACTGTGTGTGCATATATTATTATCACCTTTTTCTTCATGTAAGATAATAATTTAATGGGATTGGTTTCACATCCTTAAGATCTCATTTAACTGAAATTGCCCACTTGTGTGTCAGGCCTAAAATCCTGATAGCTTGAGGATTAAGGCCTCAGTCTGAATGTCATGAGGATATAATTTAGTCACAATTCTATTGTGGGTTAAAGAACATGCCACATGAAAATCCTTTGTATGACAAGAGGAACAAAAATATTCAAATATTTGACCATTATTAAGCAATTTTCATATCACTGTAATCGTTATCATCCTATTATTGTGTTAATACTTGAAGGATATCAGATATAATGTCAGTCTCTGTAAATCTAATAGTATATCCCATGTGAAGAGGTCAACTTGAGATATGTTTTAGCCACTAGGATTTTGGCTTGTTTTTTTTTTAATTTTTTTATATGCATTGGTGTTTTGACCACATGTATGGGTGTACAATCCCCTGAAACTGGACTTACAGTTGTCATGTGGGTACTTGGAAATGAACTCAGGTCCTCTGGAAAAGCACCCAGTAATCTTAACTGTTTAGCCCTCTTTCCAGCCCCACTACTAGGTTTTTAATGGGAATGATGTTATGAAATTTAATTTATATTCAAGCTTATGGCTCAGTAACATCTATTGCTTCATTATACATAACAGTATAGTTTGTCAAATCTCTAATACAAACAAGGGTCTGATTAGTATATATTCTTATAAAACCACACTAATTTACTCTGATAAATACAAGCATACTCAGTTTTTCATAGAGCAAAAATCCCCTTCTTCTGATGTTGGGACTAATTGAGTCCTGCCTTCAGCTGCTCTTCCCTGTCTAGAGCCTTCTAATTGAAGTTACTAGAAGCTGTGCCTAGCCTAGAGGATCAGAGGATGGGATTTCCACCTGTTGGCCATTGACTGCAGGGTATTTAAGCCTCCATGGTGCTATTAAAAAATGGCTTTTTGGTACCAGTGTTGGAAGGTCTGTGTGTCGATCTCTCTCTGCGCGTGTATTCTCAACCTCCAGCCCCTTGTCCAAAGCTCGAAAACTGGATTCTAGCACATAGAGCACAGACGGGGGCGAGGGGGGGCACATTCTGACATGATTTTTTTGCAATTTGTTTTCTGATTAGATATGCTTAAATCAGTATAAATTTCTGCTGCTACCTGACATTTAAGCAATGCTTTTTAATTTTTTAGGATTATAAATTATTTATTTTATATGTGTGATTGTTTTGTCCACATGCCTAGGGCCCATAGGATCAGAAAAGAGCTTCGTATCTCCTGGATTTGAAGTTGTGAATAGTTGTAAACAACCAAGGGAACCCAAGCCAGGTCTTCCGTAAGATTACAAGTGATCTAAACCACTGATTCAGTTCTCCAGTCCCTTTGCAACAGTTTTTTTCTAAAGGATGGACTGATTATTATATTATATTATGCATTTTCAAATTTTAATTGAAATCATTCTATTTCTAATGAAAAGCTACTTCACATAATATTTTTAGTAATACCAAGAAAATATAAGCTCAAATAGCCTGTGCTAAACTCTGTTAAAAATTACGATGGAGGAAAAATTTAATGAAGTGAGATTTTATTCTTTCAAGAAGTCTATGCACAGTTTTATCAAAATCTCTGTAAATAAACAGTTATACCTACTTATTATAGAAGGCACCAAAGTGTCTTATACACTTAAATATTCAGCCAGCTCAATTAGAAGCTACATTCAGTTAATTTCAGACATGGCAGCTGTATTCAGAGTACTAGTTAAAAAGTCTTTTATTTTAAGATTGCTCTGGAAATCTGTATTTTATCTGTTTGCATCCCATCTGCAACATAAGCACCCCACGGAATGTCTGGTAAATAAAATCACAGTGTAATAGGACATTGGGGCATGTGGCCAACACAGTTGAAGAGGTAGCCTGTCTGATTCTAACGTCTGGATTTGGTTTTGATTTCAGCCCATACTATTTCTAGTTGTACTCTACTAAGTCAGTTCATATCTAATCACTTGAAATTATAATTACATAGTTTGTAATTAAATCAGCTAATGAAATTAAAATTTAATAGTTAACAGTACTCATAAACCTTGTTCAATGAAAACCTTTTCAAAAATACACGTAAGATAATCCTTTGGTTTCTATGGAATGCTAAAGCTGATGCATACCATGAGTCATTGTTCAAAATAAAAATTTAAAGTATTGTATAATCAATTCCATATGGCCTTTCCTTTACCTCATTCATTACAGGCCAAATTCTCATTGTTCTTAGCTAAATATATAAATAAAGTATTATATTTTTTTCCAACTGAATAAATGAGTATTGGGAATTGCATATTGAAGAATATTTTGTTAATATTCTGTTAATACTCCCTTGTCAAGTAATAATGCTTCTAAAAACTCAAAATTGTAAGATTAACTGCAGTTAGCTCTCTAAAAGAATATTAAAATTTTACTGTTATTATTTATTATTTTGAACAAGCAGAAATTAGTTTTAAATATTTAATTTATTTATTAATTAAGCCACCAATTCAATTTTATATTAGTTTTATTTGTTTTTTGATGTTTCCAATTCATAATTAAATATTAAAGTTGTGTGGATGTATTCATCACAGACTTAATTTTTGAGTTTATATACGCAATTTTATTTAACACATTTTATATTTCAACAGATTGGTGCAGGCAAGTTATTCTTGCAGACCTCCATCATTTATAATACTCTGACAATATGAGATAGACACCTTTAAATTGAAAGGTAAATAAGAATAATTTTACTATACATTTTATTCTATTGATTTTAATATTTCTTAATCAAACCCTATGGGCACACTTATACACTATGCTAATATATATGCCATCTTAATACATGAATTGCAGAAGTACAAACTGTAAACATAATGTTTAAACTCATTGCATGTAAGACCTCTGATATTTTCTCCTTTTCTCTATCTAATAGTTGTTTTTTTTTCAAATACTGGCAAAGCACCAGTAAACATATGTAATAACCTAGTAATAAACCTACTTTTCCCTGAAAAATCTACACACTTGAGGTTTCTTTTCTTGTGTTTCTGATCCTCTCTCACTAGACCTGCTTTCTGCTCAGGGTCTGTATTATCAAGGCACAAAAACATTTCTGATTTTACATTTTTTGATTCTGCAAAGCCTAGTTCTACCTTCTGTGCTTAACTATTTCCAATTGCAGTGCCTTCAAGGAGTCCTTTAACTGACAAAATTAAAAAGAAAGTTTTGCAGTTTGTGGTCAGCCGTCCATGACCTGCTAGAAGATTCCTACGTTCCAAGTTTGTAATTATATAAAGTTCAGGAGGATCTACACAGGGAAGAAAAGAAGGAAGGAAGAACAGAGATCAACTCCATGGATCTTCCAGGTTCTCTTAAAGAACTTTCTCTTGTGTTTGCAGTAGGACAAGCTACACATTTTTCTCTTTTATTAAGTATTTTTTATTAATTAAATTTATTTTACGACACAACTTCAGTTTCCCTTCCCTTCTCCTCTCCTGATGGAGGAAGGTCATTGGCTAATAAAGGAACTGCCTTGGCCCATTTTATTGGTTAGAGGATAGGTGGGAGGAGTAGACAGAACAGAACTCTGGGAGGAAGAGGAAGTGAGGTCAGAGACTCGACTGCTGTCCTCTCAGGAGCAGATGCCTGAGAGAGACACCATGCCCCGCTCCCGGGATGAAGCTCCGACCCAGGATGGACTAGGCTGGAATCTCCCCGGAAAGCGCACCTTGGGGTGCTACACACAGATGATTAGAAATGGGCTAAATTAATATGTGAGAATTAGCCTAGAAGAGAATGGGCCAAGCAGTGTTTAAATGAATACAGTTTCTGTGTAATTATTTCGGGCATAAGCTAGCCGAGCAGGCGGCTGGGGTGTCAGGGACGCAGCCCCGCCACCCTTATTACTACACTCTCCTGTTCCCTCCCTTCATCTTCCCCTGCACACGTACCCCCAATTCACTCCTTCACTGTCCCCTTTTAGAAAGGGGCAAGCCTCCCATGGGCATCACAAAAACATGGAATATAAAGGTGAAGTAGAACCAAGCTCCACCTGCTCTTGTACTAATGCTGGGCAAGTAACCCAGTATGAGGAACAGGGTCCTGAAAGCCAGAAAAAGCATTAGGGGCAGGCCCTGCTTCCACTGGTACAAGTAGATAAAGCTACACAACTGTCACACAAATGTAGAGGGCCTAGGTTGGTTTTATGTAGGCTCCTTAACTGTTGGTCCGTAGATTGTGAGTGATCTCCTATGAGCCCAGATTAGCGGTTTCTGTGGGTTCCCTTTTGATGACCTTGACCGCCCTGGTTTGTACAACATGTCCATCCTCTCTTCAACAATATTCCCAGAGTTCAGCCCAGTGCCTGGCTGTGGATATCTGTATCTGTTTCCATCAGCCACTGGATGAAGGCTTTTGGATGATTGTAGGATGGCCAGTTCAGCCTATCTATCCACATTCACTAGAAGTCTTAGTTGGGGTCATACTTATAGATTTGTAGGAATTTCCTCTTGCCCCAGGTTTCTACCTCATCCGCAAATACCTGATGCCCCCCCATGAAGACATCTTTTTCATTTCTCTAACACTCCAACTACCTGCTAAACATTATATATATAATGTTTTCTTCTCAATACCCCTTTCCTACTCCCGTACCTGCTGACTCACTTGTTTTCCATATAATCACTCCCCAAGCCAAGTGTCTTTTAAGTCTGTGCAAATCACTGGCAGTAATTCACATTTGTTGTACATTCATGTTTGTAAACTCTTTCATATCCACAAGACAGCATTAATTTTCATCCTCTTGCTCTTGAATTCTTTCTGGCCCCACTTCTCAATAGTTCTCAAGACTTGGCTGTGTTGATATAGGGAGTCTCTTTGGGTCTGAGCATTCAACAGTCACTCTCCACAGTTTGAGAAGTTTTGAGTCTCTGCTTTAATCACTGCTCACTGCAAAAAGAAGCTTCTCTGCCCATGGCAGGTATAAATACAAATGTTTAGAAAGCTGATGTGTCATTCTTTCATTCAGGGACTTTGTGCTCAACCAATTCTGTCTGATGCTGCCCTTGGCTAATATAATGTAACTAATGCAGAGTAGTGGGCTGTTTATTCCTCCGTCTTCCTTTGAAAATGCACAATATAGAAAAGATTTAAGGATTTTGTAGGCAAGCGACTAAAGCTCAGATTCTGCAGGAACTATCAGACAAATGTCCCTCCGTATTTTTCTTGTTGAGAGCTTTCTTTGTTTTCTGGTTTACCCTTTATCATGCCACAGAAATAACTGAAACAATTATGTTATTAAATCTTAAAATTCTTCAAAGACTGTCATTCATCTTAAGTACTATAATCTAGATTTTGTTTTTCTTGTTTTTTGTTTTTGTTTTTGTTTTTTCGAGACAGGGTTTCTTTGTGGCTTTGGAGCCTGTCCTGGAACTAGCTCTGTGGACCAGGCTGGTCTTGAACTCACAGAGATCCGCCTGCCTCTGCCTCCCGAATGCTGGGATTAAAGGCGTGCACCACCACCGCCTGGCTTTTTTACATTTTTTTTTGTTTTTTTTTTTTTTGGATTTTGTTTTCTTAATGAATGTAATCATGATACTTTGCTGAAAAAAAAAACCTTGCAAGTATATCTTACATTCATGGAAGATATTGACAAGTCCATAAAGTTAAGTTGGTTTAAGGCTACTGGATAGAATGTAGATAGATTGTAGATGCTATACCGCAGGAAAGTGCACATCAATTGGCTCTGATATTAATTATTGTACTTGTACTTCAGCTATTCACACTATGACAAAAGTTTGAGTAACTTAATAACAAAGTTTGATATATTTTCAATTTTATCAATTTTATTGTTATTTATCGTATTTATCCTATACTCACATGCATAATAATTTCTTAAGGTTGTGAAAAGATATGGTTATTAACACAATAGTCCTAAAATTAGTGTATCATGCTTGAAACCATATAGAATGAAATAAAATGTGGAGCTCTTTCTCATATTGGTCAGAGAAAAATATTATTCAATATTAGGCTAATCAAAATTTTGAAATTTAGATTATTAGTTAAAAGTATGAAACATAAATTGAAGCTTAAAACCTTATGTCTTAGTGTTTTATTAACATCAAGTAGTATTATGCCCAAAGCAACTCTTATGAAAGAAAGAATTTAGTTGGATCATAATTTCAATTTTAAGATGCAACAAACCATAATCATATACACCTTATGAAAGAACTGAACTATTGGTTATCAAGTACCAAGTGGTCAGCTCTGAAACTCAAGGAATACAAGTAACTGGACAATTTATAGTTATATACTTTATGGGAATTTCAAATATTTCCTCTGCATATCATTAACATGATGAATAATAACATATGAAAGTTCATATTCCCTCCCATTCCACACTACTTTCCCCACACCCACACTGGTGTGTTTCTCAGAGCACACTTCACCTGATTTTGATTTCTGAATAATGTAATCGACATCACTTGGTACCCAGAAACATTCTAAGAATTATTAGACATTGAAAGGAGATTTGTCAACTGGATTTGTGCGGTGAATCATGTCAGTAGAAAGTGGAATGCAGGTTGAACTTAGCAAACAGTCATGGAGCAGGTGTTGACATTATCACTATTAGGCATTCATTTTCACATGCTGAAAGAAAGAAATGCATGGAAAAAAACAGTTGCTTCTGGCAAAGGAGAAAAGACACTATCCTCTCAGGGATGTGCAGTGTGTGTTAGAGTAGAAATAAAGACACTATACTTGTCAGTGTCCTCTACGATTGCTAGATATAGTAGAATGTTATACAAAGTTGGGTTATGGATATGAGATTATTCTTTCATGGTAAGGAATTTAGTCATCTGTCCAGACGCAAAAGAAAGTCCCAACAAATAGCTAAAATAACTCTTAGAAACTAGCAAAGGTTTATGCTTTAAAAACACCAAAACTTCTTTGGGAGAGATAATTAGCTCAAGGAAAGAAGACATGCTAAAATGGATATTAAAAAAGGAGAGAAAAATCTACCTGCTGACTAATATACACAAAAAGAATTAAGACATTCCATTAGCCATAGGGATAAGAAATGCAATGGAAATAGTTCAACACTGTTTTGAAAAATCAGCAAGCTGAAACTGAGGCCTTGACATGCTTTTAAATGTGAGTCCACCAATAATAGAAGAAAATGCAGTTATAAAAGTGAGATGCATTTAATGAATGAAGGACTAGACAGTTGACAGTCATGGCAATTTGAGACAAACATATTTATAAAGATAATAAACAGAATATCATAAGCAACAAACATGCTGATCTTTTCAACAAGGGGATATCAAAGTTGAATACAAAGAGTTTAGTGTGGCTGGCATCTCATAACGTCAAAGACTCTAAGACAGTTTTTCACTTTGAAAACATTGGCAGGATTCCTCAGTAACAAGGAGTGTTTAACCAGAGCAGGTGGATAAGTAAAGTAATAAACCCCTACTCGTAAGGAGCTCTGGATTACTCACACATATAATTGTACCCTAAAAATATGTGGAAAAGAATACCCCTACATTCCTAAATTTGGTCACGGATGTTTTTGTTGAAATTCCTTCCCACTAAACTGTGTCTTCAAAAGTAAGTTGATTGTGCATCATAGACTCATGAAAGAATACTGCCATGCAGGTGAGTAATTAGAGAAGCAACTTGGTA
Source organism: Microtus oregoni (assembly GCF_018167655.1). Taxonomy (NCBI): domain Eukaryota; kingdom Metazoa; phylum Chordata; class Mammalia; order Rodentia; family Cricetidae; genus Microtus; species Microtus oregoni. Next base: position 15,818,488 of record NW_024543080.1, on the reverse strand, counting down.
GTATCCTCCTGCCCAAATTCTAACAGCATTTGGTAAATCTAGCAGAAAAAACATGAGAAATATCCGATCAATAGAGATGCAAATCCACGAGGAAAGAGAGTCTCTGTCTTTATGGCAAGTCATATGCTTCCCTAGTCATTCAGAGTTCTGAAAATTTTGAGGATGATCTTCACTTGTTAGTAACAGAGGGGGTTAATCTGGACTAGTTGAAGTCCCAAGACCAACTTGATGGAGGAAGGTCATTGCTTAAAAAATAAAGAAACTGCTTGGCCCTGATAGGTAGAAAATTAGGTAGGCAGAGTAAACAGAACAGAATGCTGGGAGGAAGAGGAAGTGACCTCAGAGGCAATGCTCCCACCTCCCGGGCAGACGCAATGAAGCAAGCCACTAGGTCAGACATGCTGAATCTTTCCCTGTAAGCACACCTTGGGGTGCTACACACATTATTAGAAATGAGCTAGTCCAGGTGCAAGAGTTAGCCAAGAAGAGGCTAGATATAATGGGCCAAGCAGTGTTTAAATGAATACATTTTGTGTGTTGTTATTTCAGGGCATAAGCTAGCCAGGCAACCAGGAGCTGGGGTGGCGGAATGCAGCCCACAGCTCCTACAACACCAACTATCAATTCTGGCTCCAGGAAATGGAAACAAATTTCAATCTAAGAAAATGTTATCAAAAGTGGAAATTATGTATTATATAAAACTGATAGGTCTCACAAGCATAAGAGCTGAAGTACAGAGTATATTGTGATATTTTCCTCTTCATATACACCTTAGTATTTAGGCTTTTATCCTTTGAAAAATGCTTTCAAGAAAAAAAATGCCACACCCAAAGGCATGCCATCTCCAGGACAGGTTTTGCCTAGTATATTGTCAAATGGTGTGAAATGTGAATTCCTCGGTCTAAAATAATACAAGATCTTTCATGCATAGAATTTCAACTTTCCTGCAGCACATAGGCTTCCTCTTTCTCTGAATAAGACTTGTTGAACATGATATTGCTACCAAATAAATTATAAACATCCAAGCCTCTATTTAGCGATGGTTTCCAGGAAACTATATTACACAGGGTTGTTTATGTTTCCTTTTAGAGATTTTATAATATTTTTGGACATTCTGTCTATTTGACTCAGGAAACTAAATGGCAGTGTAAAAAGGTATTACATATCTTCTCTATAGTCACCCTTTCAAAAGTAAGAAGTTAAACAAGCTATACAATAACTTCTCTGACTCGGAGCTTAACAAGCAATTGCAATGGCCATCAGGGAACAAGCGTTCAAGTCCAGGTCAGAGTTAAAAAAAGGATGACAGACAGCTTTGCTTATGCTTATGGATTGACTCCCCTGTCAAAGAAAGTATGAAGTATGCCTTGGGTCAAGAATAAGTAACCCAAATTCCCTGAGTCTAAGATGGTTGACGTTAAAAGGGGTAAGAATAGGATATCCATAGTTACAGTGAAAATAAAACAAGGGAAGAGGGGAAAAAGGAAATGCATCTTAGAAGTAAATTTTGCAGGAACAGTGAATTATGAAATTTGAAATTTCATTTTTCCCCTAGTAATGAAGTGGTATCATTATAATTGAATACATAAGATAAACATTTGCCTTAAGCAGAAGTTAAAGAAGCTGTCAATATCCATACCACAATAAATGTGTCCAATCTCACCTGATCTTAGAAACTAAACAGGTCAAATTGGATGGGAGAAGAAAATGGTGTTTGAGTTGATGTTGAAAAGGTACCTATTTGTGGACCTTCTTTCCAGAAAATGTTAGAGTCAGCTAAGAAGTCAATTACTAGCAGGCTACAAAGAAAAGCTGTAGAAGGACAATGTCTGGATTGGCAGTATGCTTAAGAGGGCTTAACTGTACAAAACTTAAAGGAAAGATACCTGGAAATTGTTTTTTAACTTTTAAAAAACAACAAATATTAGGTGAGATATATAGTTTGATCCCTATAATCTAACAAAATTGTAAAAATGTAATTTCTAACTTGTTTTTTGAAAAATTTTACCCATGTGTATTTATTTAGATGAATATGTAAATATTTATCCATATGTACTTATGTCATTTGCACTTTTATCTCTCCCACTCTATTCCTATTGTGCTCCCCAATCCCTCTCAGTTCCTTGAATTCTTCTTCTTTATCTATTATTGTTGCACAGACATTTATATCTTTGCCTATATGCACACAAAAGATGAAAAAGCTACTGAGTCCATTTAAAGTTGCTTGAATGTATAAGTGTTTTAAGACTGACAACTTGGAATGAGAAGGACAGATTTGGCAGATGAATAATTTTCTTGGAATAAAAAAAAATGAAAATGACATTTTGTCCACCTATGAAGATAGACAAATCAATTTGGAAGGAATGAAGAAACAAAAGGAAGGGAGTCTATGTGATAAGAGAACTCCAGTGTTACAAGATTTATTTTTTATTGGTCACTCTTATTTCTTATTCAATTATTGAAAAACAAACATATCCTTTCATAATATCAACATGTTCAGAATTGTATTTCAAATACAATACCATGAAAAATAAAATATTTGAATTTTTGGAACTTACTCAGTAAGAGGACAAGTTATACATTATACTATGATGCTACCCAGAATTCCGTTAAGGGATATCTGATTGTACATAGGTTTCTACATATTTTTTCAATACGTATCAGAAGTTTTACTGTTATGCTATTTCTTAAAGCAGGAATAAACCTAAAGGAAGCACCCAAGGTTCATGGACTGACATTTGTTTTGTTTTGTGACAGGATCTCATTGTGGCTAGCCTTAACCTCACTTTGTAGACTAGACTTCCATTGATTTCACACAGATCCTCCTTCCTCTGTGTCCCCCTAATTGCTGAGATTAAAGACATGTACCAATACACTTTGTAATTGCCATTTTTTATAAATAATGCATAGCCATGCCCATTCATTCAGAAACTCATAGTGTTTTGATTTTTCTTGGCCTTTCCTGTCAATTTCTCTCTGTGCTTTATTCTCTTCTCTTTAGGAAAGCATTAACTTTGTATTTGTAGATTGTGTTACTACAGTGTAATGCCGTTTTAACTTGATTATATTTTCCAGAATCCACTTTTGGTCATCAGTCTATAACACAACAGAATACTTCTTATGCTTATAAAAAGAAAAAAAAGTTATTTTAACAAGTTTTTAAGGTTCAAATTGAGCCCACTGCTTTGTGCTTTTTCTAAGAAATCACAATATGTCAGAGTGCACAGCGACATAAAACTATCACTTCACCACCCACAATCCCCACTGAAATGTGCCCTAAATGGTAGGGGCATGTCCCAAGAGGCCTATCTTCTAAAATCTCCCCTCTTGTAAATTTTCCCCTCTGGGGATCCAGTTCCTGAAATATAGATTTCTGGGGATATTAAACATTTTATGATGATGCTTATAGTCACAACTAATACAATCTCAGGAATATTACGAGGATGACCTAACTTAAATCCTTTAGCTATACTGACAAAAAAAAAATTAGAAAACTCTTGTTAGCACTCACCAATCTCTTCTCTTAAGCAGGACTTTATGTAGCTATGCAAGCCATTAATCATGTTTAGATTTTCTCTTTGCTAGAAGATACCAAGAAATGAGAGTCTAGAAACATATTGGGTTTACTATGAGGAAATTTTTAAATAATTTTAATTAATAAATTTTTAGGAGCATTGATAGCTGCAAAAATTTAATTGATGATCAGATATTATTTATGTTTCTAAAGAAATCAACTACTCTTTAAAATAAACTTAGGTAAACTAAATGGTGATTGAGAGCATCTATTCTCTCATTCCCTTTTAAACCATCTTACAAGAGAGTTTGCTTAAAGGAAGGATTGGTGTCCTTGTACCAGGGGTCATGGTGTAAACATCAGGTTTTATTCTTGGTCTATGTGACAACACATTTCTCCTTCCTTTTCAGATAATTATATTGGCACCCAACCTCATCAGGCACACATCAATTTTCAGTACCAGTCAGACACCACAGTCTCTAAAGGGAGTCTACCTGGAGGGAAAAGAATTGGAACGGGATGGGCCAGATTCACTGCCAAAGTCCTTTTTTATTTCTCTGTGTATAATGTGTAACTGGTCACCCAGAGACTACCCTTTACTTTAAGCAAATTCTACCTGGTAGACAATATAAAAACATCATTCCATGGAAACAAGGTTTGCTAATTAAGAAAGAAACATTTATGACTAACTAGATTTTCATTAATCTTATTTTCTATTTGTGCATTTATTTTTTTCCTAATTGTATGCCTACAAATTACTAAATATCACTATATAATAATTTATTTGCTGTTCTTAAAATTTAGTTGTAACTAGATAAATCTATGAAAGGGATTTTTGCAGGCTTATTCTCCTAGCCATAAAACATTAACTGACTGCCTGATTAAGTTATATAGGGTTAAATTTTCTAGAATGTTAATGTAGAAAACATGTTTATATACTATCAGTTTATAAAAATTCAGGTAACACTTTTAAATATAAAAGCAATTTATCTTTCCCATAATAAGGATCATTTTCACTTCATAAGTAGAAAGATTTTTTTACAATGTCCATTTCTTCCTTTTCTCAGAAAACAAGACAAAGACTTTCAAGTACAAATGTGTGTGTGTGTGTGTGTGTGTGTGTGTGTGTGTGTGTGTTTGCTTGTATTGTCTTTTATTTGTTATGCTTTTATGCTGGTGGTGTGACATGTGACCAGGTAATTTGTAATTGGATCCTTCACGAAAAAAATGTTCAAATGAATTATACTGGTAAAGACAAAATTTCACAATTAGCATCTTAAATTTTCAGTCATAGTGTGATAAGGAAATCAAAGAGGAATCACACATAATTTTAATTCACTATTGCTGAGAAGAGAAAACAACAGGCACTAAGTTCCTGTAAGAAAAATCCTTCTTAGAATAGACTTTCAGTCTATCATAAGTTCATAGGCACACATTAAAATCTAGTATCTGTGCACTGTTGTCTTTCAATTATATTCTTTTTTTTTGCAAAAAGAAAACAGATATTTATTTAAGTTTATATGCAGACTACAAAATGACTTTTTAAAGTCACCTTTTCAATTATATTCTTAAAGAAAAAGTGTATAGTATTATAAGATTAAGAGAGAAATTATAATTTAAAAAAGTCAATACAAAAATTTTGCCTTTATAAATTTTTGTGTGTAAGGCTATTAAAAAAATCTAAAAATATATTTTTAAAACCACCTTCAACTCAATATCTCAGTTATCTGCATAAATCCTTAATAAAAATCTCTTTCTTCCTAATTCCTAAAACACAATGGTTTAAATATCTTACATTTAAGTTCACAAGATACTGTTTTCTTTCTTTTTTTTTTGTCCTTTGTCTATGACGATGTTTTATAAGAAAAGCCTAGACAAAAGGAAGTTTAGATGAAAAATAATGGCCTTAATCCATAACAACTAATTTCTTCAGCAGAGTAGAGGCTAGTAGCAGGAAAATTTAATTCTAGAATATTATTTTTAACTGTCACAAAAAGTAAGAAATTAGATGGTATTAGAATGATTAAACGGAAATCAACTGCTTATTTTAATTCAGCATTTTCACTAATCTGATGTCATGATGACCTCAAGTGGTATTGTGTAGCTCAATATTTGATTCTTAAGAAATTATAACAAAATGGATTTCATTATCATCATATTTAGAATCTTCATTCAAATAAATTCTTGATTTTATATATTAGAAGACTTGGCAAGGCTGAAACACACATGAACTCAGAGGAATGTGACTGCATGGCCAAAACTTTAACATGATCAAGACAGCAAAATTACCAGCATGGATAGGGGAGGAACTTATGGATTCTTACCCTAGTTTATCTATCTATTGGCAACTGATAGATGACAGGGAAGGGAGATTTGATTTTCCTCAGGAATGTAAGCCCTGAGAGGCTTCACATGTTTTAGTAGATGTTACGAATTCCATGCACATACTGGAAGCACTAACTTATCTCCGTGGATGGTTTTAGAATGAGAGCAAGACTTTGAAGTAAAACATGGTTAGGTGACTATGGAGAAGTTGGAAGGGAGACAGAGGAGAGTGGACTTGATCAGTATGCCTGTAAGACGTTATCAACCAATGGAAAGAACTGAGCAAGAACACCACTTAACTGGAATTCTATCCTCCAGTCGTGAACTGCACATGACATGTGCGGCCTCTTATGTGAAATGCAGCAGCTCACTGTTACTAGTTGTTAAGCCACTGAGATGATTTTTATCTGCTCTTATAACAGTTCATAAAGCTGTTTCTGCATAACTTGCCTTCATTACCAAACCATACAGTAAAGTGAGGAGACTATCATTTCTTTTCTCCAATGATGTCTGTGGGACCGGGAACAAGAAAAACCTATTCATAGAGGTCTAGATTTAATTTGCAAATCTCAAGTAATTATAATAATTAACATGTAAATTATAGCAAAATAAGGTATCCCATCCAAGAATTTAGTTCTGATCACAATGACCATAGATTTAATATCAGGCTAAATACTTTCTTCATCAATTACTCACAGATGTTTAATCCAGTGCAACATGTTAAAAGATTAAAAAGTATGTTAATTTCATATACAAAAGAAAAATTTTCTGTACTTCAAGTGATAGAGAACTGTGACATTATCTTTTGCATCAGTTAATTTGTAAATGTTATGCTATTTCACCTGAAAATAAACAATGTAAATAAAAAAATATGGTTATAAAGCCTGGTGCCAAAAGTTCAGAAATAGTTACTGCGACCTGGAATTTGAGAAATTTATTTTAGCTGCTTACCAATAAGCCTTTACAAACTGCTGTGTTTCAGGTCAGTGTTTGTATCTATGTTTCTATAATGAAATTTCAATTAGCCCAACGATTATTGACCATACACTATAGCAGCCAGTTTATAATTTGCCCACAAAAGTTGTTTCACCTACTGTTGGAATCTCAGGGAATAGTAATTTCCATTTACCAGATGATAAAATCGAGTGTCTGACGGTGAATTGGTTGTTAAATGTGGCGCCGGGAGTAAGCAGTAAACTGATTTAGTCCAATTATTGTTGGATCTATGGATACAAATTTGCACCCTCCCTGCTGCCTTGTGTTTTAACACAGAAAGTGAGAGAACTGATGAAGCCAATGCACAGTCTAGAAGAAAAATATATTAAAAACAACATAATATTTGCCACCATCCACCTATAAATTTCACTGGCCTCAGGTTATAGTGGTAACTTGGTGCATCATGTCATTGTTCTCTTTTTCGTTCTAGAAACTAAGCTGGGAAAGTATTTGAGTTTCCATCAAGTAACAACACCTATTATGCACGCAAATTCAGAGTAGGGTCTATTCTCCGCTAAGGGACTCTTTACTCTGAATGCCAAAGAGCATACTTCATCCACAATTGTGGTATCATAAGTCTCACATTGGGAAGCAACTCAGGTGTGTCACAGCAAATGTTCATGTGTTTCTATAATGCTTTTAAATGAGCATGAATATGGTGGGACATTAAGCCCAAGGATAGCTCATGCATCTTGAAACATATTTTCTTATATGCTAAATTATGTTTTAATATTGAACATTTATGAGTTGAAATAACTTCAATTTGAAGAATTCTTAAAGAATAAATAGTAGAAACCCATAAGTTTTTTTGGTACAGCAACTAGGAAGGTTTTGTCTTTACTGTTTACTCCAGGAATCCCAGTGCTGCAATTTAAACATAATGAAAAAATAGCACTTCCAATGCCAAAGGAAAGATGAGGGTGAAACCATTCAGTGCAGAAATTCTGGTAATCTTCAATAAAACCTGTCTCTCTCTGATTTTATACCATATGTTTATAAAAGTTAATGATCAAAATTAAATTCATTTAAGGTTGGTTAAGCAGAGGTACTTATGAGTAAATTTTGGTCTTGGTAGAAGGATAATAAACGTCAAGTCGTATCTCTTGTCATAGTGGGATTTCGAAAGGTGATTGAATTTCCCATTACTGCAGCCCCAATGTCCTCTCCAGGGGGAATCACTAAAAATGTCATTATTGTTCTTTATTCAATTATAAATAGCAGTTAGATCTACATGATGCCAAATCAGCTTTAAAATGGGGAAAGTTTCATTTAATATTTAGACAGAATATTACAAACCATGAGTATGAATCAAATTTTATTCCTTTGTTTAAACTGATTAGTGATACCATCCTGAGCTGTAGAACAAATTAATCAGCATTCAAACACTCTAAGCAACTTCGACTCTGCAAAATACCTTATACAAAATGCATTTCCATAAATGACTAACATATGGTGTCCTTTTCTAGTATATCTGAATGCAATATATTGCATGCATATTAATCCATTGTGACATGAGACTTAAAAATCAAAAAATATAATTTATTCTAGTCTAGGACTATTTAGTATAAATTGGAATTGGTAAAAAAAAGAACCATTAGTACCACTAACCTAATATCATATTCAGTGATAGGCACTGACTTAAAATAATAAGGTGAACAGGAAGAGGAGGACGCCTAACGTTTACTTAGAAATATTAGCAGAAATAAAGGATATATATATATATATATATATATATATCTGTATATATATATAACTGTAAATGATTTTACAGATATAAAGTCTTTTAAACAAATTGGTGCTCCTTCATTTGATAATTTCCTGTTTTATAATAATAAAAGCATTATAAGATTTGTTTATGTTATATTTTCTTGGGCACCTTCCTTTTTATCCAGTTTCACTTCTTTAGCTTGAATATTCCTGTTGATGATTCTCTATTTCTAGAATCTTGTTGCTGGGGAATAATCAGGAAAAAAGGTTGAACAAATGTAAGAAAATAAGGCACTCTTTAATATGAATGGGGGGTTTCATTTATACCCACCCTGTGAAGAGGTGATATCTTCTTGGTCTTAAGTAACAAAGAAACATCCTTATATTGAATATCTCTCATGACTTATGGGTTCTAATTCTAGAGAGGAGAAAAATGTAAAGTAGCTAATAACTAAGCTCTGCAGCAGTATTCTTTACTTGTTTTCCATACTGATGAAGAAATAATACACTCAGAATAAAACAATCTAAGCATAAAAAATAAAAGCATATACCCAAATTGCTATAACTATGATTGTTAGTAAACAACGGTTGTTGATTATTATATCAGTGTTACTTATTAAATGATAAAGCAAACATAAAATATAGGACCTTGTGAGTGCACATTAAATGTGACAGAACAGAAAAAAAAACAGATGTTAAAGGAGAAAGACAGAAAGATAGCCATGAAGCAAAATATATTGAACTCCAAAATTTAGAATAAAAGAGATCATTGAATTATCTGAGTTGTGTTCTAAATTCACACTGTGCTTCAGAGACTAACTTTGTTGTGTAAAACACCCAATGAAATGTTCCCAAGGCCTTTACAAACAAAATTTAGGTAGGATAGCTCTGTACCCATAGGACCAACTGGATTATCATCCATTTCCTTTATCAAAAAGATGAGTTCTTAAAAAAAAAAACATACAAATTACTGAATTAATTCTGCTAGGCTTCAGAATGAGTATTTTCTTTCTTTATTTTTCTTTTTTTCCCTTTTTTCTTCTCTGTAGCTTTTGAGTCTAACAAGGCTAGTCTCGAACTCACAAAAATCCACCTGCCTCTGCCTCCCAAGTGCTGGGATAAAGGCATGTGCCACCATCACCCAGCTAGAGTGAGTATTTTCATACCTAACTGGCCATCATAATGAAAGCAAAAAACTCCCATAGTTAGAGGCAAAAGAGAGAGTCCATACTGATAATTACAGGTGATTATCAAAAGAGATATAGGAGTTTTAATTATTATATTTTTCACATATAACAAGCAATATCATAACCAATTTCAGGTTTAACTGATCCATGAAAGATTATGAAAGTGAGCATCCGGAAAGTAAATCTAAGTAGTTGACTCACACTGGAAAATCAGTCTGTGGTGGATTAAGTCCAGCTAACAGAATTCCATGGATAACTTTAATGCTCTCTTCCCTTTCAACCAACATCGATATACTTTTAAGATCTAAACCAAGATTATTCCATCAGTTGGCAATGTAATTCCAAACCAAATACCTCAAAATCCCTTTGTAAGTTTGCCTGGCCTCTGATGCAGAATTTGTTCAGGGCATGTGAAGAATTTTTCTTGCTATCTTCCCTCTGGTGCTGATCTCGGTCAAAGGTACAGTAGAAATTATTTGTCATGGATCTGATGTTCAAAACCAGTGTTGATTTTCCAGAAGTCAATTCTTCAAATATCTTCCAACATACCTTTATGTTTCTGTTTAGTCTTTTATCCAACTCCGCTGTCAAGACACCGATGGCTGAACAGTGTTTGAGGCCATGAACCATGAACAATGAAGCTGGGTCTGGTAGCCTTGGCATACAATCCTGGCTGCTCAAGAGAATGATGTAGTAAAATCATGGATTATATTCAAAATACCCATGACAAAAAATACCCATGACAATTTATTAGACCCCAATGAAAAGGGAAAATGAAGAGTGCTGGGGCAATAGCTCTGCAAAAGTGTGCTTGCCTAGGATGCACACTGTTGTGTATTCTGTTCCCAGTAAAACACACATGCCTGCACACACACAGAAATGCATGCCTGCAAACACACACATGCACATGTACACACACACATACAAACACGCCCTCACTCACACCAACATACTCACGCACCACAATCTGAAAACAATAACTACAGCTGAAGCCAAGTTTTATCCTTTTTGTTAGGATATAGCACCCAGTTATGTTTGTTAATGCATTCTCTGTACTATCATCATTAAGATCTCATGTCTTGGACAACTTCTTTTTAAAAATTTTCTGTGTCCTGTATAGACGTGGTGTATAATGTTTTACATATTGTTTCAAAATCCATACAAATATTACATTGATTTTTTTTAATTTTAAACATTTAGCTTCAGGGTCATTCAGTGTGCATTTGACTGAGTACTGCATAAAAGTCCCCTATAAAGACATGTATGTTTGTTGCATTCTTGCATCTCCTGTACTCTCTTTTATGAGTATTATATATATACATATATATTACAAATTATTTATAGATTTATTATGACATCTTTAGGTTTTGATAGTCACTAAGCTTCAAAGTGAGTTGAGGCTTCCAGAATATCATATTTTATTTTTGACATATTTAGTGCTGTTTCATGGTTGAATTTATTTTGTGTTATTGAAATGAAACTTTTAAATTTTTATTTCTAACTATACACTCGTCTTTTTATTTTTAGACTCTAAGAGTACTTTTCTAATTTTTTTTGAATTCTTTGCAAATATAGCAGAGCTGAATTTGGTAGTGATCAATTTGTAAATTATAAGTGAATTAATTTCTTTTATATTTATTTAGGTCACTGAAACATTTGCTACAATATCTATTCTATTTCTTACGGGCATTATATATTAGTTATTCAATGGATCTCTTTCCTTCTTTATGACATCTTATTATTATCATTTTACTGCATTGTTATGTTGATATATTGATGTTAAAATGGATTTTATTACACATTGCTTAATTTATACTATGTTCTTTGATTTCATTATTCTGCCTTATTAAATGCACTGTGTATTCCATTTGCCCTGCATAATGTATAAATGTTTCTTTCTGATCTTTATACTTTTATAAAATTTGCTCTTTTATATGTTTTTAGGCCATTCTAAATAACTTTCAGTAAATTTTAATGAATATACTCTTTTTTGAAGATTTAGAATGCAGTCTTAATTTTAAGAATATTAGAGTTTTACTTCAAGACTTTTTCTTGTGATTAATAATATGTGTTTTACATTAGATGCAACTTTTACCCCCATGTTTAAAGTTCTCAACTTAAGATATTGTATTTCTTCTAAAGGAAGCATATTCTTCTAAAGCTTAGTAAAAAGACATTTTATTTTGTGTAGGATGTTGTGATACAAAAAAATGTTGTCTTGTACTTTGAATGTCTTTAAAGTTACATTCAGAAGTAAATTATTGTAACCTCACTAGAGACAGACAACAAAGGAAAATTCTCAAGCTTTTACTTTTGCATCATTCATGGAATTGCATGCACAAGAGAAAATGTTGTGTTAAACTAGTTATTGTTAAACTCCCCAAATATTCTACACAGCTTTAGGTTCTGAGGTAATCTACAAACCTTTCATCTCTGAAGTTTGCCTTCCAAGTCTCTAACAAGTATATACTCACTGTACTCTCTCTTCCACATCTGTATGCTCTTTACCTGAGGCAAAAATTATAACAAAAATTCTGATATAGGACTTTTTTAATTATAAACTTTGCCTTGCTTTAGCTTAGATTGATTATGTGAATTTAGAAATTTATCTTTTTTACTATAGTTTCATACATATAAACTGTATTAATATTCTTTCACCTCCCCTCTCATTCCTTCCTTTGTCCCCTAGGTACCAGACCCTTGCTCCCTACTATTAATCCTGAAATTTGTGGGAAATAAAAAGTTTCACCATTTTGGCTAAATTTAAAAGCAAGTTTTTATTAAAATTTAAAAACTGACCATGATAGAATTTGGTCAGGACCATTCCTGGAAACTTTCAAGGTGAGTGGGCCGATGTCACATACTGTAGGGTCCTATGGGTTTATATAATGCATATATGTACTTATAAATTTATATAACCCAATAGTTCCTGTACTTTCCCATAAGGTTTTGCTGTTATTTTCCAAGAACTACAACTCCCAGAATTGCAAGCAGTTGCCTGGTTCTTGGGAAGGTGGGCCTTACAGATTAACATAGGGTCTAACACTATTCGAAGATGTAAGTGATGGTGACAAGATTTAACTGAAGCCAGTATCACATTTATTTATGCATCTTGGACAGTTAACTACAAAAATAGTTTTATTTCTTTTAATTGGGGAAGACAGTGATGAACATTCATTCCTAAACAGGATCTTTTTCTCCCACCTAACTCAGTACTCCAGTAAACCATGGGTAAAATTATAAAAAGCAATACATACACCTCTAGTGATATTGGTTAGTGTATAGAAATGTATAGCAAACTTAAGAATATCTTCCAAGATATTGTTACTTTCAAATATTTTTTTTGTCAGCTTGACCATTTCATGATCTACATTTCTGCAGAAGTTACTTAATTATAAGATCAGTAGAGGTAGATTCCAAACTTTTTAAAAGTTGATGTGCTTAGTGTTTTTACCTCTGTCACTTAGATTTTTAACCTACACCTTCTTTTTCTGGGTAGCCATGATTGTTGATAATTCAATTAGAAAGCTACAGTAAAACCAATTACTATTTCCTTGTGTAAGATACAGTATAATATCACTGTCTTTGTTGACATTTTTTTTTTGTGTTATCATTTTACTCATCTGGTCTTGCTCAATTCTCTTTCACTTCACATATCATTTTTAAGATTTTAGAATTGTCACTAGATCATTCCTTTAAGAAATTTAACTGACAGATTAAAACACATTAATAATAGTTTTTATTCTTCTGGTTCTGTTGTCAGTCCCTTCCTATGAACTATCCCTTGCAAGGATCATGGGAAAGGCTGTTTCTAACACTTTAAATATTTTAAAAATAGTAATGTATTATCAAATCTTGATCCTCTTGTATACTCTACTTTTTCGGTTCACAGGGGTTGTTACAGACTTGAAGTCAATTTGTAAATACAAAATTAGTTTTTATATATACACAAATAAATTATAATGTCATAAAAAATTTTAACCATTATAATGTAAAAAAATAATCCTTAAAATATATCTGTGCCATACTTTGTTGACTCCCCATGGGAAGCCTTACAATCTCCCTCTCTGAGAAGTGGATAGGGGTAGGGTGGGGAGAAATGTAGGGGAACCAAGAGAAGGTGAGAGTGAGAACTGGGATTGGTATGTAAGGTGAGAAAATATTGTTAAAAAAATAAGCAAATAAAATTAAAAAATTCTAAAATATATGTGACATTATTTAAAGAAAAAGGATCATGCATTTGAGAGAGCTTTGAGGAACATGAGAAGAGCTGGCAGGAGGAAAAAGAGGGGAATGATGTGATTATATTATAATAAAATCAAATTTATTAAAATAAAAATCAGTAGTAGATATTAATAATTTGATTATGCTATGCTTTTTCTAATGATTATTTACTTATTCACTTTTTATCTTCTAAAAATTTTGTGATTTTTACAATTTTCATTTGTGTTTCCAATAATAAACACTGCTTTTCTTTTTGTTATTGTTAATAATCCTCCTTTTCAAAGTATATTATTACAATATTTGCACTGAATATACCATTGTAAAAGTTTTATTATAATTATGGAAATCACATATGAATAATACACTCTTTCAATATTTGATTTCTACTATAAGATTCTCTTCTTATAATATTTTCTATTCTATTTTTCTTCTCTGCTTTTTTTCACAATTAATATTATTTCATTCTGTAACATCTTTTTGTTAAATTACTTATTTTAAAGGTTAAATTTTAATTTAGACTGTTCTTATTGTAGTATATTTTTTTTTGTTTTTTTTTGTTTGTTTGTTTGTTTTTTTTTCGAGACAGGGTTTCTCTGTGGTTTTGGAGCCTGTCCTGGAACTAGCTCTGTAGACCAGGATCACAGAGATCCGCCTGCCTCTGCCTCCCGAGTGCTGGGATTAAAGGCGTGCGCCACCACCGCCCGGCTTGTAGTATATTTTTATAATAACTATCTTCCTAATTTTATAGATTTTAATATTTAACTTTTCTTTTTAAACAGTATAAATGTCTTAGGTTCTCGAAACTTTCCGTAGTTGCAATTAATTATCTCTTCCTAGGGAATTAAAAATTAATGTTCTATTATGTTGATACAAAGCAATTTGGTTGTCATCTTTATTTTACACACAAGCTTTCATTAAAGTATTTCTTGATGTTTACATATCATCTATGTTTGTATTCTATTTTGATTGAGTTTATAGTTTTGGTTAATAAATTCACCCATAGTAAAATACAGCATCCTGTTTGGTATACTGATTCTATTGACAATGACTTGTTAATATAATACAAACTGTTAATGACAGTTTATATCATGATCCAAATCCATTCTTTCTGAAAGATGTTCATGTTATTTTTTTATTTAGTAAGGAATAAAACCTAGGTATTTATTCCTCACACAGTCTATCATAAAGAAACCAGTATAAATCATGTACATTTCCTTCTTACATACTGAGTGTACAATAGGTCCACATAAAGCCCTCAATCTCCTAGTGCAGAGAAGAAAGTAAAATAATTAATAATATCAAATGCGAGTTTTCGTGAACAGAAAACAGAATAATGTGATAAATAACCAATGAAAGCTGAGGGTAGTGTAGGGAAGGATTTTGGAAGAAGTTGCATTTGAACTGATATATCAATGAAGTTAGCTGGTAGTTGAACAATACAGCTTTCCAGAAAGAGAAGCTGAAACTACAGCTGTACATTGCAAACTGCAAAATTCAATTGATCACCAGAAAGCAAATTATGTAGCCAGAATTTAATAAAAGAGGAAATATCCTCATTCAACAAACTGAAAATTGAGATGACTCATTCTGTCTTTAGAATGGCAAGTCTTAGAACAGGTAGACGTAAAAAAAAAAAAAAAAAAAAAAAAAAGTTCTCATATAAACCTTCAGTGGATGAGAGTGATTTCTATGCAAGCAGGAGAATCTGATCTCAAATTCCTGAACCAAGGAAAGAAAAAGAGTAGATGTAGTCACATTTTCCTGTAACCAAGCTCTATGGGGATATGCAAACAGGAAAGTATGTAGGGCATTCCTGCAAGTCTTACTTTAAATTCAGTGAGAAATTCTGTCTCAAGGGAATGTGGTAGAGAATAATAGAATGATAGGATACCACAAATCCTCTCCTGTGGTTCACACACACACAGGCATGTGTACCCTTTCTCTCTCACACACAAAGGCACGTGTGCACACACGAGCACACACACACACACACACACACACAGGAGCACAGGAACTTCAACATCTATATGTGTGTATATCCTTAGTGTGCACATACCACCACCCAAAACATACACATCAAACAAAGGCCAGGTGTGCTCTTGCTTTCCTGATCTTAAGCAGTCTGTTTGTACTTTTGTACTGATTTCTAAACTTCTCTGGGATTTGGAGTGTCCTTGTTTAGAAATCGAGAAGAATTACAGGAAATTTGCATTGTGAAATGTCATATGTAAATCAATTCTAAATCCTTAGTGAAAAGTGTGTTTGCTACCAAAGTTCATACTTTAAGAACTACTGGCAATAAACAACTTGTATTTATATAATTTTCCTAAACAGAAAGAAATCACATAAGTATTCTTCCCGTATTGATATTAAATTAAATTGAATAACTCAATTATATAATTGATAAATTTAAATAATTGTAAAATTCATAATTCCACACCTAGAAACTAATGATCTAATTTAGAGATGCTTGTATTTTTCTTAACATAGGACTCTTGTTTTCCAAAGGTGGCTTCTAAATCACTTAGCAACTAAGTTGTTAATCACCTTCTAATTCCCCTGTTTCCAATTCTTGAGGGTTGGGATTACAAGTATGCACTTACATGACCTGCTTATGGGGTATATTACACAGCTAGTAATCATATCAGATAATCTATATTCTTACCCCATTTTTAGCATATTTGAAACTTGTTTCATTAATAATGTTCATATGTTTTCATGAATAGCTAAAGTGAAACTTTATACAGTTTAAAAGTTATAATTCAAAAATATATTCTCTAACACCAAATATTGATGATATTAACTATTTTTCATATTTTTTAAAAAGTTTTTCTTCACTTTGCATATTAACCACAGCTCAACCTTTCCCACCTCCCGCTTCACCCCCCACCTTCCCTCCACCCAATCTCCCATCCCCTCTTCAGCAAGGGTAATGCCTCTCATTGGGATTAAAAAAAAAAAATTCTGGCCCATCAAGTTGACACAGGATTAAGTCCCTCCCCCCTGTATACAGGAAGAGTAAGGTATCCTTCCATAGGGGATATGCTCAATCAAGCCAGTCATGTACTAGGGATAAATCCTGGTTCCACTACCAGTGGCCCCACAGATGACCCCAGACATACAACTGTCACCCACATTCAGAAGACCTTGTTTGGTTTTATGCAGGTTCCTCCACTGTCAGTCCAGAGTCGAGGAGCTCTCACTAGCTCAGGTCAGCTGTCTCTGTGGGTCTCCCCACCATGACCTTGATTCCTTTGCTCATTCATTCTCTCCTCTCTCTCTTCCACTGGATTCTGGGCACTCAGGGGAGTGCTTAGCTGTGAATCTCTGCACCTGCTTCCATCAGACCAGGACAGGGAACTCAGAAGTTCCTCAACCCCCTATCCTTCTTGGGATCTCTGCAGGGCCTCTACTCCCAGCATACTGCATCTTTCTTCCTATCCCACCCAGCTTGCATCCAGAACCCTCCCCACTTCGGCCCCCCTGCCCTCTTTCAGCACATGAAATCACCCAGCCCAGCCTGTCTGGGCACTGGGTCCGAATCCTCAGGGCAACCAAGCGGGCGGGAGTTCCTTTGTTTCTATAGCCTGCCTGCACCAAGCAAGGTAGGCAATTTATTTACGAGCTACCCAACCAGCACGGAGACCTGATCTGGGTCCCAGGAGAGCCAGCATTGGGGAGAGCCATCATTGGGCACGGAGATCTGATCTCGGCACCAGGAGAGCCATCACTGGGGAGAGCCATCACTGGGAAGGTACATCAGTAGGCAAGGAGACCTGATCCGGTAAAAGAAGATCCATAGGGGAGCATTTGAAGGAAGAGATGAGCAGACGTCAATGCAAGAATTCACCCAACAATGGCAAACAATGAGGGATGATGAGAAGCCAAGGACAATGGCACCTGGTTTTGATCCTACTTCATGTTCTGGCTTTGTTGGAGCCTAGCCAGTTTGGATGGTCACCTTCCTAGACATGGACGGAGGGGGGAGGACCTTGGACTTTCCACAGGGCAGGGAACCCTGACTGCTCTTTGGACTGGAGAGGGAGGGTGAGAGGAGTGGGGGGAGGGGGAGAAGGGTGGGAGGAGGGGGAGGAAAATGGGAGGCTGGGAGGAGGCGGAAACTTGTTTTTTTTTTTCCTTTTCTCAATAAAAAAAAAGATGTAAGGAAAATCATATGTCATTTATAGCTCCGTGTCTGGGTAATTTCATTCCTTAATTTCTAAGCCCACCAGTCTTGCAATGCTTTGTAAACACTCATAAGAACAGTTAGAAAAGAAAAACTAAATGAGATAAAGCATGTCCAACTAGAAAAGAGAAAGCAAAAAAATGAATGTTTGTATATAGCATATTATTTGATTCTATATTTAAAATCATTCAACAATACAACAAACACATACAAAACAAACAAAAAAATCTTACAAGGAGTAAACAATTTATTTAAGATTTAAATGCTCATCATCATGTATCTATTTTTAAACACAAGGAAGAAATTGCATTTGCAATAACATCAAAATATAAAATATTCATGAATAAATTTACAAAGAAGTAAATGACTGTACAGTGAAAACCATAAACTATTTATGAAAAGGACTGAAGACACAAATAAATGGAAATGTATCCTATGTTTTATATAGAGACAATTTTTCTTGTGGAAGAAGCATGGATGATTTATTTGATTTATAAATGTAAAATTCCTTTTTTTTATTTTACTTTTTTTAAAAAAAAAACTTTTTTTATTTTACCAATCCCAGTTCTCACTCCCTCCCCTCTTCCCATTCCCTCCATGAACTCCCTTCAACCCCCCCCCCCCCCCCCGTTCTCTCCTCAGAGAGGATAAGGCACATTGCTTTGGGGAACATGCGAGTCACTTGCTACTATATCTATGGCTCAACAGTTAAAAGCTAGGCTCACAACCAAAAATAGAGACAGTTTTATATTGTTAAAGTAGCCATATTGTGGTGAAAGTGATGGTTCAGATTTATAGATACTCTTCTGCCAGTCTACCTGAATGCATGCCTCAGGGAATCCAATACCTTTAGCCTCTTTGGGCCCCTATCATATGCACATGTACATACCCACCTCCAAATATGCCTACCTATGCACATAATTAATTTAAAAATATATACTTTAAAATAATAAATTAGTAGCTGGATGAAGGTTCTATTGTGATATTTAAATTATTCATCATCTGACTACAGGGCAAGGCAAGTTCGGGCCCACTCTCCTCTATTGCTTAGTGTCTTACCCTGGGGTTATCCTTGTGGATTCCTTGGAATTTCTTTAGAGCCAGGTTTCTTGCTAACCCCATAACAGCTCCCTCAATAAGGATATCTCTTTCCTTGCTCTCATCTCTGTCCTTCCTCCATCTTGACTATCCCATCCCCTTACTCCCTCCTCTTTCCCTTTACCCTCCTTTCTTTCCTTCACCTGTATGCTCCCAATTTTGTCAGGCAATCTTGTCCATTTATACTTTCCACTTGGATCTATATATGTTTTTTCTTAGAGTTCACCTTAGTTTCTCTAGGATCATGAACTAGAGGCCCAATATCCTTTGTTTATAGTGTTAGTATCCACTTATGAGTGAGTACATACCATACTCATCTTTTTGGGTCTGGGTTAACTTTTGTCTTTGGTCACTCAGGATGGTGTTTTCTAGTTCTATCCATGCAAAATTTAAGATGTCATTGTTTTTAACTACTGAATAGTACTCTAATGTGTAAAGTGCCACATTTTCATTATCCATTCTTCAGTTGAAGGGTATCTAGCTTGTTTCCAGGTTCTGGCTATTACAAATAATGCTGCTACGAACATAGATGAACAAATGTCTTTGTAGTATGATTGAGCATCTTTTGGGTACATACTCAAGAGTAGTATTGCTGGGTCCTGAAATAGGTTGATTCCCAGTTTTCTGAGAAACCACTATACTGATGTCCAAAGTGGTTGTACAAATTTCCATTCCCAACAGCAATGGATGAGTGTTTCTCTTACTCCACATCCTCTCCAGCATAAGCTATCATTGGTGTTTTTGATCTTAGCCATTCTGACAGGTTAAGATGGTATCTCAGTTGTTTTGATTTGCATTTCCCTGATGGCTAAGGGTGTTGAACATTTCCTTGTCTTTTGGCCATTTGAGCTTCTTCTGTTGAGAATTCTTTGTTGAGTTCTGTACCCCATTTTTAATGGAATTTTGATGTCTAATTTCTTGAGTTCTTTATACATTTTGGAGGTCAGTTGTTTGTCTGGTGAAGATCTTTTCCCATTCTGTAGGCTGCTTTTTTTTTTTTTTTTTTGTCTTTTTGACTGTGTTAGTTGTTTAACAGAAGCATCTCAGTTTTCAAAACCATTTTATCCCGTCTTGGCAAGGTTTGGCAGTTTTTGTATCCTGCTTGTCCATTTTGTCAGTGGTTGTGAGTGGGTTACTTGCCCAAAGGACAATTCTGCCAAGAGAAAAACAAGCTCCAAGTGGACTGCCTTTGGTGCCCAACATTCTTTCAGGAATAGATCAGTGATGACAGGAGCAATTGTGTCTCATGTCAACAGAACCCTAAGTTTTTTAAAAGCCATATTCTATGGTTCTTTGAAGTGACTGAAGATTACCTATCTATGCAGAACAGATCTATATATCTAAAGAACCTTCATACACATCACAGCACAAGAAAAGATCAAAACCTTGAACTACAAGCTAAAAATTTGGGGTTGGTATTGCAACTCTGCAGTTGGTAAGGAACGACATTTATCAGAGGTTTGGAGGGATCTTTAGACCAAAGGGAGGAATAGGCAGATGTGAAATTATAGGCCAGACAACAGGGTACAACAACGTGTTAACAGGCTAGAGACATAATTCTCAGTAAAAAGACTATATGCTGTCAAGTTACTCTCTTTCACGGATTCATGGTAATGAAAATGGTTTTAGCTGCTTTCCCCCAAAACAAAGACAACAAACAGTCACCTATTTAATATTGACAATTATGTTAATTTGTTTCACTCTTATATCCTTTTAATTATCGTTATTACAAAATTACATTGCTTTTTACAGCTAAAAAACATATCATAAATTAACTTTTTAAAATTAAGAAAAGAACAAAAATAGATATCACACATTTAATTTCTGCACTATGGTAATTTAGCTTTGCACTGCATGAGTAAAATTTAGTTTAGTGTACAAGATCATTTTCTAATTTCCAATTCTTGTCATTAGAAAGGCTGTAGAAAAAAGTATTAAAACAGTGGAATAGAACAAGAACAGATGTTGAGTAGATTTTCTCAGGCTTGTTTGTTTGTTTTGTTTGTTTGTTTAACAATGACAGTTTAAATTGTGAAAAGAAAGTAATAACATGATTTGAAAGACAAATGTTCCAAACAAAACAATAAGAAAACACCAATACTAGATGTTTCCTGTAGTTTGTAGTTAGTTCTGCAGTAGTAGTTTAACGCTTAAATCTTCAGCATGTTCTGTATTTACTATATTTCTTTAGCTGCAGGATTCAATCACATTTTTCATCTACAGTGTGCATATAACAGGAAAAAAATATAATTTGTATAGACTTCACTTCTCTTTTGCTAAAGGCTACCCAGCAATGCCTACAAAGAAATAAAGCTTATCACAAAGTTAAACTTTTAGGATCAAGAATGTCTGCTGGAATAGAATTCTTAATATATAAAAGTATTTTCTTACCTATCTATGGCTTTGATAAAACTTTAAAATTAAATGTAGTCAATTATTTATCTACAGTGACCATAATATCAACATTCAGCCCATTGTAAACAGTGTATATAAGATTTTATAGAGATTATTTCAAGATTCATAAGGTAGAAAAATGAGAGTGGTTCCTTTTGTTCAATAACAAATTAGCTTACTTTCTAAGAAAGCTCAATCCCTCAATTGCTGGCCTGGACCTATAGGGAGGATAAGTCAGAGACCTAAAATAGAACCAAACACAACTGGCAAAAAAAATAGAAATTTCATTCAGCAACTGATAGGAGGAGATGCAGATATTCATAGCGAAACACTAGGAAGAGCTAAGGAACTCCACAGAGGAAAAAACCTACTACAATGACCTTAATAAACTAGTGTAATTGCTCTCTGCATTATAAATACTTACTATCATACCCACAGATAAGTGAAGCTCTCAACCCTCATTAAAAGTTGCTACTTTTCCCAATACCTGAAGACTATTACAGAAATTCACAGCTGGTAAAATGTAGAGAACAAATGGTTGTGATGTGTCCAACTCTATATTTCTACCTCACAATCCTTACATTGGAGTCTTAAAGAATAACAGGGAAAAGAGAGTGGTAAAAGTGTAACATTCTGAGGAGTATGACATTTGATGGGAGAGTCTCTTCTACACATGACAGGGATGTTGCATCCATGAAATTTTGGCAACATGGTGATCTAAACAAGACATGAATAATGATAATACTTTTAATTCAAGCACAAAGGAAACAGATCTCTATGAGTTAACGACAAACCAGATCTTCGTGGAAAGACCTTGTCTCAAGCAAAACCTAAAACAAACGTACCAAGGATCCTACAAGATGTTTTAACAGCTAAAGGTTTTTGCCACTGGATGTTATGGCCTGAGTTCTGTCCCAGGAGTCTATATGTTATAACTACAGAGCCAAAATGCCTATAAATTAAAAGATCATCCTCTGACATTCACATGGATGTTATGGCTTCATGTTGTGTGCATCCTCTACCACACAAGCACACAGAGTGTATGGATATGTGTATATATATGTATATCTCTATAAGAAGTTTTTTGTAGAACAAATAAAATAGACACATTTTAAACTACAAAATAAAACAAAGTAATAAATATCAACATAAAAGAAAGAAACAAAGAGAAAAAAGAGAGAAAGAAAAGAAAGAAGAAAAACTAAACTTAAGAAACAGAATTCTATTACTGTCAATCAAATCAAAGTAGGATAACATAAAAACTTACTAACAAAAATTACCAGCATTAAATATCACACAGATGATAAAATTAATGAAAGAGCATTATGAATAAATATATTCCAATAAATTTGAAACTGCCACTGAAATTATAAAACTTTAGAGAAATTAACAACAATGAAAGTTTTAATATTCTTAGTAGTAATCAGAAGGAGGTTAGAGGTCAGTATAAATGAAGGTAAATAATAGGCATAACCACTAAATACATCTTGAGAAAATGATAAATCTATTGCCACAGAAATATCATAAAATACATAGGTACACACTTACAGATATAAGGATAGCTACATTTGCTTGTTTCTTAGGGACATTTAACTGGAAAATCTTTTTCTAACCATTACTCAGAGGTAATTACTGTCTTTGAGGTCAAGGTGTGTTTCTTGTATGCAACAGAAAGATGGATCCTGGTTTCCTATCTATTCTGTTACCCTGTGTCTCTTTTATAGGTGAATTAAGTCCAATGATATTAAGAGGTATTAATTAATTCATGTTACTATTTGTTATTCACGGATTAGTAATTCATGTTATTTTTTGTAATAGTGTTTGTGTCTTTGGGGTTTGTTGTTGTGAGGTTCTGTTGCCTTGTTTTTGTGGGTGTAGCTAACTTGCTTGGGTTGGACTTTTCCTTCTAGTACATTCTGTAAGACAGAGTTTGTCAAAATGTATTGTTTAAATATGGTTTTGAAATAGAATTCCTTGATTTCTCTGTCTATTGTGAATGAAACCTTTGCTAGGTATACTAGTCTGGGGTTGTGTCTGTTGTCCCTTAGTGTTCATAGCAATCTGCCTGGGAACTTCTTGCTTTCAGGGTTTCCATTGGGATGTTGGGTGTAATTCTAATAGGCCTGCCTTTATGTGTTACTTGGCCTTTTCCATTTTCAGCTCTTAATATTCTTTCTTTATTCTGCATGTTTAGTGTTTTGATTATTATATGAAGAGGGGACATTTTTTAGTTCAGTCTATTTAGTGTTCTATAAGCTTCTTGTACCTTCATAGGGATATTTCTTCTTATGCTTGGAAAGTTTTCTTTTATGATTTTCTTGAATATACATTTTGTGCCTAAAAATTCCTGTTTTTATCCACATTCAACCCTCTATTTAAGAGGAAGATAAAGAAATTAAGATGTCAGAGGTGATAGCTATTTGTAAGTGATCTGAATATATATGCACAAAAATCAAAGATATTACAAATACTAACTAAAGTATAGCAAGATCTTAAGATTTACATTCAATTTGCAAAGTTGAAATTCACATATTCTAGTGAGTTAAGTTTAATTACAGTATATGTTAAAAATTATCCGTACATGGAATGGGTAACTGGTATTGACAAAGTGTTATAGACTGACTGAAACTATTACTATGTTAATAAACTTGTATTAAGATTAATTTATAATTATAATCATTTGGTGAATTTAAGTATAAATGGAATTTTTCAAAAGATATTACTTTCTGTTTTTATATTCTACTTCCTTTACTCTTTCTCCTTAGTCTAATTTTGTTCAAGGATGTACTTTAACTAAAAGCTTTAAAATTTATCATGGTGCTTCAAACATAAACAAGGTTAAAATATAAAATCATAAAACTCATATATAAATCTACAACCCTAAGAAAATATGAAGACAATATAATTTTATTACATTGTACAATTTACTAGATCATCCAATAAATTCCCATGTTCATGTACTTGATGAATACTTGGAAATTAATCAATTCATTTTGAATGTATTTGACCACAATAAAAAATAATTCAAAACTCCAGAAAATTTAGTAGTGCTCCCTTGGTTGTTAAAAGAAATATTTTATGAGGAAATATTAAAATGTCAATTGGGGATGTTTCTTTTTATCAATTGACATGTAATATTTTCAAGGCACATGACCCTCTCAATTTTATTAATGACTAAGCTGAAAAACTTTACATTTGTGTCATCTTATTTCTTTTTTTGATGTCCCATAGATGCTCTTCTCTCTGGTCACTATGTGTGGGAAAATTTGCTTTGTGTGGTATAATACATGCCTTACTCCAAATACTTGTGCTTTGCTGAAGATTCTCCAATTTTAGAATATTCATTAATTATTACATCAAGTACAAAAGAATTGCAAATTGCATCATGCTCTTTGCTTCCTGAGGATTCCTTTCATTTTTGGAAGTTCTTTGAGAC
Source organism: Microtus oregoni (assembly GCF_018167655.1). Classification (NCBI taxonomy): domain Eukaryota; kingdom Metazoa; phylum Chordata; class Mammalia; order Rodentia; family Cricetidae; genus Microtus; species Microtus oregoni. The sequence goes on along the minus strand of NW_024543080.1, from coordinate 15,793,421 downwards.
AGTCTTCTATAAGCACAGAATTTAAAGATATTAGAGAAAATAAAAATCACATAACTTTGTAGGCAGAGCCTGTTCATTCGTTTCCGGCCACTCAGACACAAAATAATTACTCAGAAACTATATTATTATTAATACTTTTTGGCCAATAGCTTAAGCGTATTTCTAGCTAGCTCTTATATCCTAACTAACCCATCTCCATTAATCTGTGCATCGCCACCAGGTCATGACCTACCAGCAAAGTTTCAGTGAGCTCCACTGGAGACTTTTTCCTGTGGCAGCTACATGGCTTCTCCCTGACTCTGTCTACCCTCTCTATACATTTCAGTTTATATTTCCCACCTGGCTTTACTCTGTGAAGCCATTGGCTAAAAGCAGTTTTACTCATTAGCCAATAAAAGCAACACATATACAGAAAGACTTCCCACACCATAACTTCACATTTTACATTTTTTAGTATCTTTAAAATATTGTGTAACTAGCCTATATACATCATTACTTCAATCACATATCTGATTGCTTCAATATAGCCAACAAATACAGGTCTTTATATATTTCCAAAAATCACTGTTGTTTGTTTCCCTCTGTATACCCGCTATCTTGATCCCCAATTTATTTAGCTCCCTGGGGAATGGTTTAAAATAATAATCCTAACTAGCTTCAAGAAGAAAAGAAGATGATCTTCATATTTTATATTCAGTAATTCACTTCTTCTCTCTCTGGTGAAAGATCTGACTATTACCAGCACACAGAAGGTGAGATACCATAGTTCTAAATTATCACCATATGGATGACTGAGATAAATTGTGAATTTAGTGAGGGCATCTACTACACTTCTAGGGCCAATCCTCAGCCAGTAAGGTGGGTGCTTCCATGTATCATACTAAGTACACCTCACTTACACTGAAACATAAGCATTATTCTTCATATAATTCCATCTTCAAAGATCTTCCTTAATTCTTCACTTCTCAAATTGGGAAGCCTGTTATCTGTAGTTTTACTATAATTAACCGATATTTCTTTGTGGCCACTCTCAGTCAGCCTTTGTTATAGTACTCTCATATTTAGTTATCTCTTTAAGGCTTTAAAAAATGTCGGATTACTTTCCACTTGAGAAAACTATTCTAATAATTTTCTCCAGGGGCATATCACATTTTCACAGCTATCTGGTGCCGAGGTGTTGGGGTTCTCATAACTTCAATGCAATGTATAATTAGTGCTTCAAATATTAGACAACCAACTCATCATAATAAAGCTTATAGACAGTATATCCATACTCATAGCAAAGATCGATGGTTACAGGTGCTTTAACAATTATGTTGATGCTACATCACTTCTTCTCCACTTTCTCATCATGTTTTCTAGAAAAAAACTAGCAGAAGCTACCATTAAGTAGATCGAAATGTGTTGCCATAGCTTTTATTTCAGTGGGTTTGAACTCTTCAACCTGACACTTTGTGTGCACTCTTTGACATTGTCTTAGTCTATCAGTTTTGTTAAGTGCTTGACAAAGAACTGAAATATTAGAGTTCAAGTATGAATCTTCTCTTAATCTATTTGGACAGCGAGAATACGTTACAAAGTGTCTTTTGCTCATAGTCTGCAAGTCAAAGATCAGATTACCAACCAGATATATTATGATGAGAGCCTGCTCCAGTTTTATAGTTCTTAGACAGTTTTCCACAGAAAGGACAAATAATTCCATAACAGATATTTCAATATTAAATCGCTTTTGAATATTGCAATTAATTTTGTTCTTGCTAATATATTCTAAAATAAGGTTTTGAGCAAGTTCACTGGCTTACTCACTTTTGTCACTCTCTATTAACTTACTCTTCATTTCTGCCTCAGTCCAACTTAGAATTTGTGAGGCTACCTATCACTATCAATTTCCAGATCAAGTCTTTATGGTTTCCCTCAGTTTCTACAATTTGTTTGCACAATATTGTTATATTGTCTTCTAATATTCCTTACAATTAATATCTAGTTTTACATAAAAGTACTCAAATTTTGTAGAAGAAAGTGAGAAGTTCACAAAAAATGAAAAGCTCTGATTACATGTTTTAATGCTCATTTCAAGGCAATGTACCCAAAGAGCATGTAGTAAATATTTATTTATATTAAAGATTTCTGCCTCCTTCCCATCACCGCCTCCGATTTCCCTCCCCCTCCCCCAACCAACTCTCCCTCCCTCTTCAGCCCTAAGAGCAGTCAGGGTTCCCTGCCCTGTGGGAAATCCAAGGACCTCCCACCTCCTTCCAGATCTAGTATGGTGAGAATCCAAACAGCCTAGGCTCCCACAAAGCCAGTACGTGCAGTTGCAGTAGGATCAAAAACCCATTGCCTTTGTTCTTGAGTTCTCAGTAGTCCTCATTGTCCGGTATATTCAGCGAGTCCGCTTTTCTCCCATGCTTTTTCAGACCCAGGCCAGCTGGCCTTGGTGAGTTCCCGATAGAACATCCCCATTGTCTCAGTGTGTGGGTGCACCCCTAGCGGTCCCTAGTTACTTGCTTGTGCTCTCTCTCCTTCTGGTCCTGATTTGGACCTTGAGATTTCTGTCTGGTGCTCCAATGTGGGACTCTGTCTCTGTCTCCTTTCATCGCCTGATGAAGGTTAATATGTAGTAAATATTTTAAATAAATAGTTACAACAGATAAGTTAAGTATAAAAATGAATTTTTAAGGAATAAGGTAACTATATTTCATGTTCTTACCTTCACTAATAGTTAATATATTGGAAATTTCACTATTGTGTTGTCTGAAAGACTGTTAAAATCCTGTAAGACAGTATATTGAGACAACATTCACACATGCTAATACTACACAGAAAACCATATCACAAAATCTAACTTCTGGACTTTTTGAATATATCTAGTTTCTTAGTTTGTATGTTCTTAACCCAGTTTTACATCAAATCATTTCCCTGTTTCTAAGGTGAGTAAACAATTTGATGTGTAATATGGCTGAAAACTAAACCAATGTGGCTATACTAGTTTGTACTCCCACCAGCAATGGAAGAATATTTCCCTTGCCTGGCCAGTATAGGCTGTCACTTATGTTATTGATCTTAGCCATTCTGGCAGGTGTAAGCTGTATCTCAAATCTCCCAATCATTTGATATTCCTCTGTTGAGAATTCTTTGTTTTGATTTGTACCCCATTTTTAGTTGGATTATTTGGTTTACTAGTGTCTAGTTTCTTGAGTTCTTTATATATTTTAGATATTAGCCTTCTGTCAGGTGTGCAATGGGTGAGAATTTTTCCCATTCTCTAGGCTACACTTTTGTCTTATTGACAGTATTCAAATCAATCTCAGTCTTCAGAAATTTAAGAAATAAATTAGACTATAGCATCTTATAAAATAAAGATTATGACAAGGTATATGATATACCTCACAGGTGGTTATACATCTGTATGAAGTGGAATACAATAACTTTTATATTGTTCTTCTGCAATCTGTATCAGCTCTTCTATATTATACTATCACATATCTATATATGTCCTTGACATTTTAGGGTACTGATATATGTAAATTATGAATATATAATATTTTATAAGTTTAGTCATTTATATTTTGGAAAAAGAAGCTTATTTCTGAACAAATATGTTATTTTCTCCCTGTTATTCCTGGTATCATTGCCTTCAGATGTTTAAACTGTAAACATTTCTTGTATGTCACTTTATTTCTATGGGATCTGTCCGTCCTTAGTTACAGAAATTATTTGGATGTCATGTGATACAATCATAGGCCCAGTGCTGCATAACCCAGTATTCAATGAATACTACTTTAGTTTGATCAGGATCGTTATCCCTGAATTCCTAACTTTAGATGTTCTCCTTTTTATAAAATATACTCTGAAATTCACATCCTCATTTTCTTTGTTATTGTATATATGCATAAATCAATTAACTATCAAGAACAGCCTACTGACCCCATTTAATGTGACTGAAGTCTGCACATTTCTAGGGTTGATAAGTGAGTATTGGATGACCTGTTAGGTGGTGATCACTAGGAATGATTGATTCTCTCTTCCTCTGGATCCATTAATTTCCTATAGTTCTCCATCTAGATATGGAGTCTTGTGAGCTTTACCCCAATTCCACACTGGTTTATTAACTGGTGGTTCATTTTTCAGGACTTGTTTAAGCAATCACATGGTTGAGTATCCATAAGTGTAGCATTCCTGTTGTTTGTAAAAGACGCAGTTTCATAACAGGCGTCTTGACCTCTGGCTCTCAAACCTTTATGTCCCCTCTTTTGTGATTTTCCAAAGTCTTAAGTACAGACATTTCAGTTTTGATTTCTCAACTGGACACGAGGTACCTCTGATCAGGTGTTCTCTGTATTTTGAGCAGTTATGGAGTCTGTGTTGCTCTACACCTACAGCCAAAAGCAGCTTTGATGAGGGGTAAGAGCTACACTTAGCTGATTGTGCAGGTAACTACTTACAATGCATTTAGGGAGTAGAAACTGCCAGTCGGAAAGTCTTTGGCTTCCAAGCCCCGATCAGTCCTCGGTTGCTTGCCATGTTTACAGTAATAAGCAAAAATTGCCTCTTTTTGGGTACATCTCTCTGGACCCCTGGGAACCCCTCTAGCGTCCTTGGGCAGCTGAGGAGAGAGATCCTGAAATGGCCCGATCCTACAGTCATACTAATGAATATCTTGCATATCACCACAGAACCTTCATCTAGCGATGGATGGAGATAGAGACAGAGACCCACATTGGAGCAATGGACTGAGCTCCCAAGGTCAAAATGAGGAAAAGAGGAGGGAGAACATGAGCAAGGAAGTCAAGACCGCGAGGGGGGCACCCACCCACTGAGATGGTGGGGCTGATCTATTGGGAGAACACCAAGGCCAGCTGGACTGGGACTGAAAATGAATGGGATAAAACCTGACTCTCTGAATATGATGGACAATGAGGGCTGCTGAGAAGCCAAAAACAATGGTACTGAGTTTTGACCCTACTGCACGTACTGGCTTTGTGGGAGCCTAGCCGGTTTGGATACTCACCTTCCTAGACCTGGATGGAGCAGGGAGGACCTTGGACTGCCCACAAGGCAGGGAACCCTGACTGCTCTTTGGACTGGAGAGGAAGAGGGAGGGGAGTGAGGCGTGGGGAGTCGGGGGAGGGGGAGGGAAAAGGGAGGCAGGGAGGAGGCGGAAATTTTTAATAAAAAAAATTAATAAAAAAATGCCTCTTTTTGAGCAGACCTGAAGACTAATAAGAAAGTTGTTGGTTAATTGCTGGTTATAACTGCCACTATTGTACCTTTAGGAATATCTTGATTTGCTGGTCAATTTTAAAGTCCATATGCATCACAGCTGTGTCCACCACTGAACGATTTCTTTTAGCCCTTGTTAGCTTGCTTAGCACCTTCAGGGCTATGCCAATGAGTTCTTAGTTAGGATAATTTAAATTCAGATCAAGCTCTATTCACCCAAATTTTGGGCCAAAACAATGTCTATTATTGGACCTACCTTCAAATTCTGAGAGAAATCCAAAGTTCAAAGCAATAACCAATATTATTTGGAGAATTATTTGCACTCTTACTACCCTCTTCTGGTGAGAAGCCTGAAATGTAGATTCTTCTCAGAGATCCATACAAATATATGCCTATTGTGCACAGCTATCTCATTTCACCAAAAATGCTTGGGTGAATTCCACCTAGGGGAAAAAAAAAAACTGGACCTGCAGTATTTGCCTAATTAGACCTTCGCCTGTAATCAGAGTGATGACTACCTTAATTGTCATCATAGAACCTTCAATCACCAACTGATGGAAGCAGATACAGAGCTCTACAGGGAATCACTGGGCCTAACTACCTGAGATCAGCCCAAGAGAGGGAGAAGCAATAATATAAGTAAAGGGGCCAAGACCATGATGGTTATACCCACAGAAACAGCTGAACTAAGCCAGTGACAGCTCAATGTATCTGGACTGATAGTGGGAAAACCTGCGTAGGACCAAATTTGGCCCGCTGAATGTGGGGGACAGCTGCGAGGCTTGAACAAACTGTGGGGACACTGGCAATGGAAACAGGATTTGTCCCTATTGCTGGAACTGGTATCTAGGAGCACATTCTTTGTAGTAGGAGGCAGCTTGATTGTGGCAGCTATCCGGACTCTGGAAATAACCACACAGAAACTGTAATAATTAAATAACTGCTTGGCCTATTAGCTCTAACTTCTTATTGGCTGGCTGTTATGTCTTAATTTAACCCATTTCCTTTATTTTATATTCACAACAAGGCTCATCAAGGTTTCAACATGTCTGACTCTGGCAGCAGCTCCATGGCTTCTCTGATTCCACCTCCTTTCTTCCAGCATTCAGTTGAGTTTTCCCTGCCTACCTCTGTTCTACCAAGCTTCTTTATTAACCAACAGTATTCACAGCATGCTCGGGGGAATCCCACATCACCTCCACTTTTCTATTGAAATAAAAAAAGGAAGTTTTTAACTTTAATATAGTAAAATTACATTTAACATATTATGATTAAAATTCCAAAACATCCTTTGGGATTTAAGAAAACATCCTTTTAAACAGTCTATATAATTTATGTATGCATCCATAAGGTTTTAGTTCAATTTTTTATTTTATTTTATGTGTATGGGTGGTTTGTATGCACATCTATGTCTCTGTACTACATTCATATCTGCTGACCATGGAGGCCAATACTGAATGCTGAATGCCTTGAAACTGAAGTTACAGATAGTAGCTATCATGTGAGCACTGAAAATAAAATCTTCCTCTTGAAAACCAGCCAGAGATCTTTACTGCTAGCATCTTTTCAGTCCCAAAATATTATTTAAGTTTAATTCTATATTAGCTATTAAAGTCACTTTCAGCATGTACTTTTTAAAACTTGAATTTTTCCAGGACTATTCTTCTGCTATCCTAAAACATGTAATTTTTTGCATGTAAAAGTGTGAATTAACTTGGTATTCAGAATCCTTTTAACAAGTGCATATTGCATTTCCAAAATTCATTGCCAAACTTACCATTTGTTTGTGATGGACGGTTATCTGAAATTTTAAGTAATTACTTTTCTTCCAATGTTCTTTATGTATTATTTTAAAATATGGTGCATAATAATTTTTGATCTTCAAAAATTAAACAAATTGTTTAAATTTTCAATTAAAACTCAAATCAGGGTACTCATATGGCACACAGAGCAGATATGGCATCTTCCATTTAAAAATGAGGATGAGATATATAGCTTAGTAGGAAAGAATTTCCACAGCATATACAAGACCCTGGATTCAATCTCCAAGCCTACAAAAATAAGTAAGAAGCTAAAATCTACTTTAGGTCTTTCCAATGCATTACTTTCCATTACATTACTTTGGAAAGTTAAAAAAAAATGTACGCACTTTAACTTTCAAGTTTTTGCTCGAGTATTATTGATTTCCTAAATAACATTCTGTCTGTCAGCTGTCAGCGTTCATCATCTAGTAGTGCAAATGTATTATTTTTTAAACAAGCCTGGAATTCATGATTTCTTTCTTTATGGTAAATTTGTTACACCTTACATTTAATGTATCTTCAAATTTGCATGATACATTTAAAAAATAAGTGAAACACTCTCATAAATAAAAGATGAAAATGAGTGGCTTAATACACACTTTTATGAATTAGTTTTGCTCAACTCAATCATTACAGCTACATTCAATCACTTATATGTGGTTAATAACCACTTTTGTGCATTCTTGACAATGTCATATAGTTTTAATAGAGGTTCGAAGATGAAAAGCTGAGAATATTTAGTATTCGCAAATAGAAGTTTCAAATCATACCACTAATTAAGACATAAAGTACTGAACTTGTAAAATAAGAAAAGAAATGAGTATTATTCAGATACAAAAGCAATCCTTGCATTCTACATATCAAAAGTCACTCTCTGCTAAATTGACTCAATACATGATCTAATAATATAACTATTAAATAAAATGCATAAGAAATACAGTAAAATTGTAATAAAGATGTCTCTGAATATACACAATTTAAGAGATGACTCCAAATGTGTGTGTATGAGATCACAATTTACTTTTATTTGACTTAGGTAAGTTATTTTTTTATCAACTTCCTTTAACTCATTGCTGTGATGGCAGGAGGTACAGAAGGACTCAATTTTCTTCAAGGGGCTGGTTACTGGGAGATTGACCATGCTCCAGTGAGTATATGGGCAGAACAAACAGCACTGCTGTGATTTTTGTTTTTTGGAGGAAAATTCGACAAGGTTGGGGTTTGATCTAGGAGGACTTGGAAATGAGTGTGTTTCGGGTACATTGTTCATAATCCCCCACATATTTAATCAAAATATTGTGTTGTGTAATAAAGAAAAGAAGCAAAACTGGAGCTCAACTCCTTACAAAAATCTGACATTAAAGGCATTGCTCCTAGTCATCAGTCAACTTCTGTCTCTTCCTGTGGAAAATGCTCCATTACTAAAGATATTCTGCTAATTTTAGGACAACTAAGTCATATATAATCATTCTCATAATATAATCTCAACAATTTGTCATATGAAACACAAAAGAAAGCAACATAGAAAAAATTACTTATTTTTGTTTACAAAAATACATGGTTGGATTATGTCATGATCCAATAATATTTAATCATTGATTAAATTAGAAAATAAGTAAGAGATCTAAAAAAATCAAGTACTTGAACTTTTGACCTTACAAAAATAAAGAAATAATTCTAATGAAAATATGGAGTATAAAGAGAATTTTTTCAGTGTTCATTTAGTTTTTGACTGATGAAGGACAATGAACTATTTCAAATAAAATTTTGTTGGCTATCTAATTGAAAATTCATCAAGACAAATATGATGCCCAGCATGCAAAGGTACATGCTGACAAGTTTGATGACCTGAGCTAAATGCTGAAGATTCATATTGTGAAAGGAAATAAACAACTAAAACAACTCATTTAAGTAGTCCTCTCACCTCTATCTAAATGCTGTTTACACAAACACACAGTCACATAGAGGGTAATAAAATGCCTAGCTTTAATTTAATGAATGAATATAACATTATTAATAAAGAAGTCTAGCTGGTGCCTACATAGAACTTTCCAACCAATTCTCATTAACCAATGCTTATGGGTCTGGAAGATACGCTACAATTACCATAGAAGAAATATAAACACCAGCCCAGCTACAACCTTTATATCTACATGGTGACTTGCCTGCACGCTATGCTGGTGCATGAGTTTCTGAAAGATTGTGGGAGTAGTCAACCAATAACTTAAATATTATAAGTACCACTCTATGAGATAAAACCCATCCTTGATACTGCTTGGTGTCCAAGAATCCAAGAGTAGATAGATCAGGGATCTAGGGGGACACTAAATACTACTGGTCTGCTAAAAGATCATAGCAATGAAATGATTGCTAAGGACATCATGCTGTGCAAATACAACAGTGTCTTGCTCAGTACCCATCAGATAAGCTTCTTCCTTCATCAATGGGGAAGAAATACAGATATCACAGTTCCAGATCCTGATTCATGATAGATCAGTGTGGTGGTACATGCATTAAATAGATGCTCACATTAGTTATTTTTATTTTCTATTATAATCAGGGAAAGTAATAACTCCTTTAGAAGATTTGTTTTAAAACAAAATAAAAACAAAATATTATATAAGAATTCCCAGAAAATTATGACTCATCATTATGTACTGGATGTATATTGGTTTAATGGTAGAGAAATCAATAGCTATACTAAAATTAGATCCTGGATGCATTCTTAATGATACACTGGATATTCGATTTTTCTAAGAGCACATGGGTCTTTAATAACATAATTAGGCTGAGAACTCCCTTTGGAAAATGTGTAATGAGAAATAAATTGGTGATAACTGCCACGAACAAAGCTATGTCACATCAAAGCAAAAGATTTGGATCCTAATGGGCAAGCTGATCTTAGCTGATGAGATTTCAACTTTTTCACAGGTTTCAGATGAGACTTAACTTTTTACATTTGTGTATATTAGCTTCACACTTATAGGTGTGTAGATTTTCTTCTTTTGCCCCTAGAAAAATGATGTGGTTTTTCTAAATATTTATGTAAGTCATTCTAACACTTGAGGCATAGTTGTATGTGGTCTACTGGTTATTTAGAATATCAGGAAAACTAGAACTTGACCCAAGTGTAGAAGCTTGATTCATTTTAAGACAATCTGTGTTTTTGTTGACAGTGAAATGTGAAATGTAGCAGAATCTACACATAATGCTGATCAAAAGTCCTGCAGTGTTGGCTTCTGATCACTAGTCTGCCATCTTGGATTCAGTTGTCTTTTACTCTTATTAATTTTTCTCTGCCACAATTCTTCACGTGTATGTGATGCATTCTGAATATCCTCCAGCCCTTTCCTTCTTATCACTTTGTCACACTCGTCAGCTTCTACTCTTGCTACATGTTCCTTTCCTGGGCTTATATTTTTCATTTTGCTTTGTGATAACTGTTGCAGTATGATATTTATACATTTAAAAAACTAAGTTTCTTCTTCCTTCTAATGAGAACATTCACGTATTTTGAATCATCTGTTTGAGCTATGCTAGCTCCTTTTGATATTTCATAATTGTTAAAGGAATAAGAAGAATGGGAGGCAGACATTTAAACACAACTTTTGAAAAATATAATTAAATCATTTATGCTTTTCATTTCTCCCTTTAATCTGTTACAAACCCAAATATCTCTCTCTCTCTCTCAAAATCACAGCCTCTTCATTACCCACTGTTTTTATGTATGAATATAAATGATTAAACATATTTACAATGGACTGAGTTACTACTTCAGTGTTGCCTGTGTGTATATACTCTAGGGATGACCATTTTGTATAATGATGGTCATCTTAAGGGAAGATTAATTTTCATTTTTCTGAAGTTTCTCGTAGCTTGTACCTATTCAGGTAGGTGTGGGCCCTGTGTAATTTATTCCATTTACTGTCAACTACTGTTAAGACTATTCAGTTCTTGCTTAGGAAGAAATGTTGTTGATATTTCATGGGTGAAGCTTCCCTGTTATAGCTGCGAGGCACATCTCACAGCAGATTTCCCACCATTCTATCATTTATCGAAAGAAACAATATTAGAAAAGTCCAAAATACCTTTTCCTTTGAAACAACTCAAAAATGGATATACAATGTAGGCTCTGATTGAATCAGTCATTTCTGGCATTTCATAGATTATTAATGAAGCACTAGTAGACACAAAGTGTGGATAGTATTTCAGAAATGCTAGCTCCTTTATGAATACTCAATCTACATTAAAGGTAAAACTTATGAATCACACTCATGAATATGAACTTCTAGCACTCATACTAGTATTTTAAAAATAATCACTGAAAGGAATGTTATTTACCCTGATTATTCCATGTCTCAATAACATACAGCATATGTGGAATCTCTGTAAGAATATTCCAGTAGATGGTATTGTGCTTTGAAATGAAGTACTTCATTTAGTCATAAGTAAGTGGTAGCTATGCCTTTATGCATGAATTTTGCAAAGAAGCAAAAATTGTATTACATCACTTTTAATTCAACTGCCTGCAGCATTTATTAATGTTTATCATCAATACTAATACTTCACACACATTAATTCAGCTGTCATAGCATTGTCAGAAATCTATCAGATCTTTCATAATGATGAATTTACATTCATTTCTAAGAAATATCTATAATGCACCAGACTAGTGTATAAAATTAAACTGTGAAATCATTTTCCAAATACCATATTAAAAATTAGAGGTTCAACATTCATTTATAAAACACAGTATAAAGAGCAGTTATTGATTACATTTCTTTGCTCTCTGTTGGGTTACATTAAATTTCAATTTCTATTTAAAAATACGTATTGTTTGTATTTCAAAATAAAGCATTCAAAATAATTCATAGAGTATTCTGAAACTCAGAAATCCGAGATATAATTTGAAGTTTGAAGGCATTGTCATTTTATAACAACAAATGCTTCCTGACATAAAATTCTATCTTTGTAACACATATATCAGTCTATCAAGATATATCTAATAAAGTGTCCTACATATTGAACATTAGCTTTAATTTGTTGGCTGAAGCTTTACTAAGTACCCCAAGCTAGCCTCAAACTTGTTATTTAAACCTAAACTCATCTGCTGGTATCATACACTGCTTTAGTCTTGGTGACTTCTACTTAAGAATCTTCAGGAATCTCCTACATAAAAACCCAGCCAGGGCTGTTTCTGTTATACAAAGAAAAAATGTTAACAATCTCCAGTTTACAATATGAAAAATTAAGTCTTGCAACCAGTCCTGAAATTTCATAGTCAATGCCTGTCAACTTCTAAGGTTTAACATTATCACGAGTTCCCCCCACTAATTCTTTAATAGGAACATTCCTCCTTCTATGGTACCAAAATTGATATTTTCAAAATGATAATTTAAAAGTATTTGTAATGTGTGTCTAATAAAACATAAATCAATGAGCAGGTGATAAACAGGAACTCTGTAATATCTTTAAAATTTCTCCATAATCTTTAAAATTCTCTAAACTTAAACATTTACTTCTTAAGAATGCAGCTCTCTAGGTTCTGTAGATATCTTCTAAGTCGTGATTTCTAACTGAAGCATGAGTGGGAGAAACTCCCCTATTCCAAATACCATATTTGGTTCCTCTATTTCATACCATATTTTATTCTTCAGTATCTTCCCTTTGGCTCACCAGTCAACCTTCCAAGAGAATCTGTGATGGAAGATTCATTAGCAATCATTCTCTAAGACTCATACCTTGTGAGCATCTGTTGACATGAAGATTACAACTGAAGGTAATCATATGTATGACAAGCTAACAAGTGAACCTCCTGGGGTTAGCAGCTCACACAAGAACCAAACTTGTATCACGTGTTCAACTCCAAATTCTGAACTAGAGCCAGCAGTTACCCTTGTGACCTTTGCTTACCGTATAAAATGATTGTCACTCCACTAGAGCCTTCATCCAGCAACTGACAGGACAGGATGCAGAGATCCACAACCAAGCACCAGCCCAAACACTAGTAAACAAATCAAAGGGAGGGAGCAGGGATTATAAGAGCAAGGAAGGTCAAGATCATGCTGGAGAAATCTACAAGGACAGCTGAACCAAGCTCAGAGAAACTCAAGAACTCTAGACCAACAGCTGTGGAGCCTCCTTTGGACTGACTGTACAAAGTCCTCCATATTTGGGAGATAGTGGTGAGGCTTGAACTATCTGGAAGTAGCTTATTGGAGCCCATTCCCTAAGGTGGGATGTCATGCTTAGCCTTAATGTGTGGTGGGGGTGGAAAGACTTTGTCCTACCCCAATTTAACATGCCAGAATTTGTTGACTTCCCATCAGGTCCCTTACCAGTAGGGAGAAATGGATGGAGTTGGGCTGCTTGGAAGCCAGGGTGGGGAGAGGTAGGGGTGAGGTGGGAGAACTGTAAATCGAATGTAAAATGATATTAAAAAATAAAGTAAAATAGAAGAAAAAGAGAGAAAAAGTGATTGGCACTCTTGTGCTTCACAGTCAATATGGACATACAAAGGAGAAAGAGGAACAGATTTAGAAAACATATAGCATATTTTAAACATTCTAAAAAATTAGGTAATAAATTAACCTAGTACCTGAATACTTAATGTTTCTATTCCCTTCAAAAGTCATACACATCATTAGATTTGTTTTATATCTTTATATTTTTATAAAATTTACTTCTAAAAATTCTTTGCACAATTCGTAAATAAGTAACTAGCTATTTAATAGTACGGACTAATAAACTGCAATAAAATTGCTGAATCATCCCACTTGCATGAAAAATTATTGTTTTATTAGCTTTTCATGAATGATTTGAAGGAAGTCTTCCAAGCTGTTTTGAGATAACAATGACTAAGGTTTTAAAAATGGTATTTTCCTATTTCTTCCTCACAAAGCCACTAAATAAAATTACTATTATTTTATGGCAGAAATTGTGCCACGTAAGCCACTCCACTCTCTAGTTCTGTTTTTTTAAAGCATTTCCATACTGATTAATTTCGAAGTGTCATTCAAATATCATAAATAATTACAAGAGGTTATATTTCTAACAATTTCTTCAATTTGATTTTTAGCTCTCCTTCATTCTGAGATTTAATTTTAACTAATAAAGAGGAAACATCAGTGGGTGCCTATCAGGAACAGAAACTGAAATACGAAAACAACCTACTGGCACTGCATCCCCTTCCTCCCATGAAGGGAAGTCAGATCAGGCATCCTGGCCTTGTGCAGCTCCTGCTTAGTGCAGATGAAGGCAGAAGCAGGAGGCATTGTGGAAGGCTGCTTAAAAATGAATGTGCTGAAGATTTTCTGATTCCCATTCATTATCCACTGAGGTGTTCTCAATGGATTTCACAAAGAGAAGCAAACCTAATTACTTCAGGCCAGACTGTCTGGAAAACAATGGCACAGTGATTTAGTGAAAAGCTTTCATGCTGTGCTGGCTTTGTGAAATGGTGCAGATTTTTAAAGTTAAATATCACACCTCTTTTGACGGTTAAACTTCTCAATTGGAACTAAAGCACCATCACTTATTTTTAAAAATCCAGGCCAAATAATGAAGACCTTGTGGATATGATTTCAACAATATTTGTTTGGTTTCTCCTCATGTTATTTGAATGGACATGATGTGGCTTTTGTTCATTATAGAATTTTTCAAATTTAATTCAAGTACAATTTTGTTTTTCTTCCTTGTCTCTTCTCTTCAACCCATTCCATGCCTGTCATCTCTCTCAAATTCACTATTTCCTCTTCTTCACCCATTATTGCTAGCATATATATATATATATATGTAAATCATATAAATGAAATATATATCATGTAAATCAAATCTAATGAGTCCCTTCAGTGTTGCCTGTATGTAAAAGTTTCATATCAGATATGTTCTGTTTACTCTTCTTTCTCAAGATACACCCCATGTTGCCTCTATTCCCCCCTCTTATACAGGAATTCCAAGTTAAAGACACTGATCTAAAGATTCAAAACTAGAATTTACCCATAAAAGAGAAAAGGTGTCATTTTTTTTTCTGGATCTGGATTACCTCACTTGCTATAATGCTTCCAGTTCTGACCATTTAACTGAAAAATTCATAATTTCATCTGTTTATTACAGCTGAATAATATCCTGTTATGTATATGTACCACATTTTTATTTTCTGCTTCTTCACTGATGCACTGCTAGGCTGATTCAATTCCCTAGCTATTGTGAAGAGAGCAGCTAACTTCAGGGTTAGCATCGATAGAGCCCAAAAATGTCATTCATTTATGATCTGCAAGAAAAGGGGATGCTACAGCTAGGACATTCAACAATGTGGGTACCTAAACAAGATCTGAAGAATTTTGGTACCATTTGATACCTCAGTGTGAATTGGGGAAATCTCATGGACCCTATTCCCAACTGAGAAGGTGTAGGCAATTAACAGCTGCTGAGGAGAGAATTAGTTTTCTCCAGGAATGAGCACGCTGAATGGTTATCCAATACCTAGTGGTCAATCCTAGAAACACTACATTAAACAGGTAAGTAAAACCTTCCTTGATGATGGTCTACCATAGAAACTCCTTGCAATTTCTACTACACAATAACAATCAGCGTATCACTCAGTAACATCTCGGTTACTAAAATTAACATATTACATTATAGTAGTAAGTATTATTTATATCAAGATTATTTCAAATCCTATTTATATTGGAGTGGATATTTGAACTGAATTACAACTGTACCAATGGACATGATAACTTGAATTGGTAAGGCTGAGTGTGCTAGCTAACAAGACCTCAACCCTAGACCAAAAAAAAAGGGGGTGGTTGCAAAAAACTAAAGAATCCTGGAGAAATAGTCTTCTATAAGGTAAAGCACAAAAACTGATTATAAAATGTCAAATGGTCAGTCATAGAAATATGTATATGTAACGTACACACTAAGCAGTAAGTAGGTTATGTTTATACATTTAATAGTGTGTGTGTGAATAGGAGAGAGAGAGAGAGAGAGAGAGAGAGAGAGAGAGAGAGAACACACAACTAATGAAAAATAGGACATGAATTTGAGATACAGGGGAAACATAGGGAGTTTGAAGGAAGAAAGAGAGGGGGCAATGATGTAATTATATTATAATCTCTAACCATAAAAACTTAAAAACAACATAAAGCTAATATGCAGAATGGCCCAAGCCATCTGAAAAAATGTTTCTAAAGCTTCAAGAAAAATTTGAAACTTTCCCCAAAACTAATTATGATTTGTTTCCTTTTTCGTATATGTGTTAAAACTCCATTTCCAAAGCTTAAATTTTTATTCAAGAGTAAACATTTGTGTGCTTTCAGTAGTAGACAAAATGTTTTAGAGTAGCTCACAATGTGAGTTGCTGCTTCTGGTGAAACTACCACAAAGGTTGAAAAATATTCCATTGTCTGGGTGAAATTCATCAGCTTTCCAACCCCTGCATGATCATCACTTCTATCGTTCCAAATGAAATGCTTTGATGATCAAAGGATTCTGCATACTTTCAAAAGACTTAACAGTTTCCACAGCATTTTGCTAGAAGTATTTTATATCTACGTAATGATGTGAGCAAGAGGGCCGTCACCCTCTTCCTCCTATTATACTTTATCTTCTCCAGATTTGTTTTATTGTCTCTTAAATTTGCTTCAGTTTCCTTAATGACTTTCCACTCCTTACATGGCATAGCAATCAGATGCAATTGATTGTTGGTCTTCTGAGGCTAAGAAAGTTCTCAACAAATAAACAGAAGAATAATTTTTTTCATTAACTCAAAACAGTCAAAGAAAATAACCTGAGTTTTATATTTCTGCCTAGAGAGGTGAATATTCATGTGAGAAATGTAGGTCTGTGGAGGGTGCTTATTCAGTATGTGAAGACTGAAGTTTGAATTCTCAGCACCCACATAAAAATCTGAGGGTGGTGTCATGTGTTTTTACTAGTGCACAGCTAGCACAAAGGCAGCCAGAACCCCCTTGGTCACAATCCAGCCTGTCTTATCCTTCAATGTGCATCAAGCTCATTGAAAGATCTTGTGTCCAAAAGTAAGATGGAACATGCTAGAGGACGTGAAGATAAACCTCTCTGGCCTATACCCACATGCACACACATACTACACTCAAAACAAATTAAAAATAAGTATCATCCTTATTAATAGTGCTACCATTTTGGATTTTTTTTTTTTTGTGTGTGTGTGTGTGTGTACTGAAAAATATGTTAGGATTAGTGTTTCAGAAGCTTGTCTTCTAAACAGACGTAGTTCTGTTGCTTAAAATTTACAGCCTCAGTAAAACTAAAGTTTGACTGGGCAAGGGTGGTGCACACCTTTTATCCAAGCACTATGGATACAAAGTAAAGTGGATCTCTGTGAGTTTGAAGCAAGCCTGGTCAACAGAGTGAGTTCCAGGACAGGCTCCAAAGCTACAGACAAATGCTGTCTCAAACAAACAAACAAACAAACAACAAAAACAACCCAGAAAATTAAAGTTTGTTATTTTTTTTCAAAAGGATTTAAATTGTTTTGTAGCCATTTTATCAGAAGTCTCCGCTAAATTTTCCTTATAGAAAACAAACCACAAGATAAAAAAAAAAGCCTATCCAAAATGATTTATGAACACTCTGTTTGAATGCTTAATAAATAGGAACAAAATATATTTGTTACATACTTTCCTCAATGGTTTTACAAATTTCTTTTCTACTCATGATTTACCAAAGATATTTTGAACTTTCTCTCTTATGAAAATTGTGGTGTTTCTCTGCACTGTTTATTTTTCTAAAATACAAAGTTTCCCCTGGTGAGTGCCAAAGTCAAGTGCCGACTCTCACAGGCATCCATAAGTAGCTTGCCCTCAACACTGAGAATCATTATAGACCCTGTGCCTTGCTTCTACGAATCGCAGGTCCAAGAACAACGTGTGACACATATTTACCATGCATTAAGTACTATTTGACATCAGGAGTATGTTTAAAATGCAGAGAATGGTAGAGTGATTTTTTTTAATTTTTTTTTCAGAAAGACACAGTTTTTAGACTTGCTAGCATTGTAATATTTTACAACTTAAGATCTTTAGACATTACTTTCCTCAGCCTCAGAATATTCGCAAACATCTGTGAGTTGCTGCAATATTTATAGGCATATTGAAAACCCCAGCACAGTGCCTGCAATGCAGAAGTTGCTTCATGCAGTGACTGAGCATACAGAGAGGAGGAAGTGCATGAATGTTTGCGTTGATTAAAGGACTTTTTGCTGCTGGGTGTATCAACACATTTTATAGGTGTAATTTATTAAACAGAACTTGATGAACTAAAAAATATTATTCAATTAAAATTAAATACTTTATTTTCCTTTGACAGGAAGACTACTGAGAGATACATTTCAAACACAATAATTTCTGAGGAATCTCTTGAAATTTATCCATTTAAATCCTCTATATCAAAAATTAGCAAATCTCATTTGGATGATTCTCATGAATGATTGTTTCTGCATTTAGTTCATGATGTTATCAAATTATAAATAAGTCCCATAAATCACCACATTATTCCTTTACCATGCCTCTCACTTCTAGTAATTAGTGGGACTGATTCTTGGCTTACAGCAGCCAGCTCAAAGGAATCTCTACACTTCTGTACATGCTGCAGACTTCTAGATTTATATGAGAAATGACCTCAATTACTTACACTGTTCGCTTGTTCCAATTCCTTTAGGTATTTCAAAAGCACATTAGCCAGAATGATGCTCCACATATTAATATTTTCATCATTCAGTTAAATTTTCTCAGTTCTGGCCACTGGAACTCATCCACTCTTGTATAAATACTATTTGGATCCAGGCTCAAAATGGACAAATTTTACAAATCAGTGACAGCCTGTTCTATCCGGAGTCTACTATTTTACCTATTGATAATATGAGGGCTATTTTTGCATAATATATAAGTACTTGCAAATTACTTTACTGAGACTGTAAGATTAAAATATTTAGTAACTACTATATTCTGAAATCTGTAATGTTTTCATCAATTTTCACATGTACAACTTTCTAAAACTGCTAAAATATACACAACATTTTAAATTGATCATTTAATTTTCCTATATTTTTGGATTTAGTTCAACTTATTATATTGTATTTTAATTCAGCTCTCTAGAAATTACTTATATCATTTTTTGTAGAAGTTAATGTGCAATTGTTTCACTCTCCAGCTTTTCACATAGTTTTATTGTATCATTTGTGAATCTATTTTTATGCTTTTTCTCTCTTATTCTTTTTTGCAAATCAAATAATATATACAATAAAAGTATTTTGTTCCCTTTCCAACTGTTCATATTTAGAAAGCAAGAAGAATAATAAGACAAAGAAAACAACAAAATTATTAGTGTCAAATATTTGAATAAGAACTTTATAATAGAGTGTAATAAAATACATGATGATCATATGAAAGTCTGCTTACTGTTATTAACCATTAAAATGCAAAATAAAGCTCAATCTGACACCTCCATACACCCTCACATACCTAAAATTAAAGAGCAAATAGAAGTGGAAGTAGTATACTTAATAATTATATTACATTTTGTTTTTGTTTGATCTATTTCAATTGCTAGAATAATGTTACTGAAAGGTTTTCTGTTATAAAAATGTGTATATGTAATGGCTTTACTTTACTGTGTTTTTAATGTTTCAATGAATTATAATTCATTTATGGGGGCTTTCATTTACTACTGTAAATATATGCTGCATCATATATGTATTTTCCCACATATATTTATCAAATATTAACATTATCCTACTAGTTTTAGACAAGAATAACTCTGTCATCATGTTGCTCCGATACGTTTCAACTTCTGAGTCCCTGTGTTTTATGTGTCTTTTGTAAGTAGCCTTTGAATTTATTTTCCACAAATCCAAACTAGTCTTTCTCTTTCAGTATTTAACCTTTAAATACTCACTCCCCAGTCAATAGGAAATTCTACTTATCAGTCTTCTAAAACCACAGAAACCAACAAACCACAAACCATTGCTCCACAGGTAGATTTCAGAAATATCTCTAACCTAAAAATAACCTCATGTCTTAAGTAAAGGTTATGATATCAATCTTTAATGTTTGGCAATGCACTTAGGATTTTCTCCTGTTAAAATTGCAGTAAAGTAGAAAAGTCGAGCAAAACTAGCTCTATGAGTTAGAACTCTAAAAGCTCCATAAGACTGTGTTCCATTGTTTGCTTCAACAGAAATACTAATAGATTGGAATCTTGGTGCCAGAATAACAGAACTGAACTGAAAATCCTGGCACTATGACAAAGCTTTGCTGATGTCACTTGTCTAGTGAGGACAGCCAATCACAACTGTAGTTTATAAAATTACTTTAAAATTAGTGCTCTGTGTTTTCAACTATGGAGTTTACATGGGTCTGTGCTGTGGGACAATGGTTGTTTATCCTGTCAATTAAATTATTTTTAGTAAAATGCTCATTGGCCAGTAGCCAGGCAGGAAGTATAGGTAGGGCAACAGCGACCATGCAGGAAGTAGAGGTGTGGCAATGACAATTATGGGAAGAGAAAAGTTACAGTCTGCAGTTGTCCTAGAGACACAGAGGAAGCCAGATATAGAGTAAGCAAGATAAGACTGCCTCCCCGGAAAAGGTACCAAGCCATGTGGCTAACACAAACAAGAATAATGGGCTAATTTAAATTATAAGAGTTAATTAAAAAATCCTGAGCTAATAGGCTAATCAATTTATGATTAATATAGACCGCTGTGTATTTCTTTGTGACTGAATGGCTGCCTGACCGAGCAGGACAGAAAACTCTGTCAACAGGCCTGAGGATTCTCTCTCTCTCTTTCTCTCCCCCCCCACCCACACCCACACACATAGAGTGAGAGAGAGAGACAAACAGAGAGAGAAAGAGAGAGAGAGAGAGAGACTATATTTGTATAAGAATTCTCATACAATTTAACTTTTTTTTCTAGATATGAAATGGTCAGATAGTCAAACTTAACAACAAATGTGTTTTTAGTTTGGTTAAAAAATAATAGTTTTTAAATAACTAATATATATTAAACATACTTATTTTTTCCCTACCATATCTCTCATTTCTGTATTTCTTCTCCCAAACCTTGATCTGATTTCCTAATTTCATTGCACTATTTACTGCATCACCTTTGGGATCATTCATCATGTTAAAACCCAAATATTGCCATTCTCTTTTCTATTCACATCATGCACCTCCAGGCCTTTGGACTTCTTATTAAAGAGTCAGATCATTTTTAGGAGTCACAGCACCTTATTTCTTGTATTCCTGCATTGCAAATACACATTGTATATTAGAGAGCATTTCCTCTGGATTGAGATCATTTTCTTGTTGAGGACCAATAAGTTTTAATATCCATCTATATACTAACACGAAGAATGGACTTCAGAGACAGAAACAAGCAAAATCATGTCAGATATTTTATGGAGCATAGATAGATAGATAGATAGATAGATAGATAGATAGATAGACTGATGAATAGAACAACTACTCTCCAAAAATGGTTTGAAAATAAAAGATCCAGGATTCCTATGTTAGAACTAGGAATTTAAAGATAATCAGTAGTTTTAATTTCAAATAATTAGAAAGAAAGTTCTAGAAAAAGGAAACGGAAGTCACTCAAGATTGATGAGTACCCATATATGAGATGAGAGCAAAACAATTAGTAACTAAGGGACTATTATATATATATATATATGTATATATATATATATATATTTAATAATATATGCAAATACATAGCAAGCAGAACTATTAAAAGAAAATGCTAGTCAACATTTACTCCACACCAAGTCAGATGCTATCTCCCACCCCCTCGTCCCCCATTTCTACTTCTTTTTTGCTAGGGAGTGATCTACAATACTGCTAATGAGCTGAATTCCCAACAGTGTTTTCTGTATGCACATTTGCCAAAGCAGTACATGTTGGAACCACCCTTGAACAGCTCCTGCTAGCTGAGCAGAGCACTGTTTCACATCAGAGATCATCTGTAGTGTAGTTGTGGGCACAAGGAATACCAAAGCTGTAGGAGCCATCCGTACAGAGAAATCTGTGCTAGCAGTGGGAAAGGCAAGACCAAGCTTGATTTTGCAGTACCTGCCCTCATTTATGTTCCTACATGGCTGGTCTCACTCCTCCTCAGGGAGGTAAGGTGGCATTTCGCAACTGTAAGCGTTCTGTGATTCCCTGTGCAAAACACCCTGTGCTTCCTAGCATGAGTGCTTGTTTCATTGATTGGGATTCAAGTCACAACTGGCTCCTGGGTCCATACTGATTTTCAGGCAGTCACTAATTTAGTCAGTGGAGAGGGGAAGGCCACTGGAGTTTAGAGATATAAATTCCTGCTCTCCAGGGCTGAAAGAGTTGCCTGTAAGGCAATTATAAGACAATACCCCAGCAGAACACTCTGGCCAGGAAAGAAGTGCAGGGTTCTTTCTCCGAGGTTGTTTGCTGCGCTTTTCAGAGTCTTCTATTTGAAAATGTAATTTTGCATAGTGCCAGATGGTATCCCTGTAGAGCTAATGTTCCTTTTCTCTACTCTCTATGGCTCCTCCGAGAGGGATTTTCCCCTCCACTATTTATTCTGCCTCTTGTCCATGCTAGGGTTCCTTGGTATATGTTCCAAACCATTTCTAGAATGTGACTGGTCTCACTTGTCTACTGTTCGCTGCTGGATTTCAGCTCTTTCTCAGGCCAGGAGCCACTCCCTGCACCACACTGCTTTAGTCTTCACTTCTTGTTATGAAGCTAATCAAGAATATGCAAAACTACTAATACAAAATTAAATTTGTACGTCTTTCTCCTGTAAATCTGCCCATTATCATTTTTTTTTTTATTTTCAGACTCAGTCACACAACATGAGAAAATAGAAAGGTATTTTTTATTACAATGATCTCTTTATTAATTAGGAAGATTATAAACACTTATTTTGTGTAGCATGCAAAGTATTAATATTTACTTCTGTTTTTATTTTACATTAGGTTTTTGCTATTGTAAAGAGTTACAAAAATCATATTGCATTTTACACGTTTTCTTATACAGTTTCTGAGTATATTTTACTTATAGTATATTTCAGAGATATAAGATGACCAAGGACATGTGGAAACCCTCATAAAAGAAAAAATATAACTGGAGATTTGGCCCCAAAATTGTAAAGTGTGGTTTAACAAGTGGCCATAATTGTGGTGTTTCTGGTAATAAATGCTGAGGGATAATGCCCTTATACATATTTAAGATTTGTCACTCATATTGGTTAGATAAAACTCTAATTGACCACTAACCAGTCAGGAAGTATAGGTGGGACAACCAGACGACGAGAATTCTAGGAAAAAGAAAGGCAAAGAGTCACTCATCTTCAAGACACAGAGAAATCAAGATGAGAATGCCTCATTGAGAAAAGGTACCAAGCTACAAGGCTAAACATAGATAAGAATTATGGGTTAATTTAAGTCATAAGAGCTAGTTAATAATAAACCTGAGTTATAGGTCAAACAGTTTATAATTGATATAAGCCTTTGTGTGTTTCTTTATGACTGAACATCTGCAGGACCAGATGGAACAGAAACTTCCATCTACACATAAAGTTAAGCAAAGTATAGATAGTAAGATAAAGGTGTGGGTTAGTGCAGTCATTTGAAATAAAATGGCTCCATGGGCTCAAAGGAATTGGTAATATTAGGAGATATGGCCTTGCTGGATGGGTGTGACCTTTTTGGAAGAAGTATGTCACTGGGGGTGGGATTCAAGGTCTCAAAAGCTCAAGCCAGGCCTGATGTGGTGCAAGGTCTCTTCCTTGTACCTGTGGATCAAGATGTAAAACTCACAGCCCTTCTCCAGCACCATGTCTGTCTGAATGACACCAGTCTTCCCACCACAGAAATAATGGACTAAACCTCTGAACTGTAGGCACACTACAATTAAGTGATTTCTTTTATAGTAGTTGCCATGATCATGGTGCCTTTTCATAGCAATAAACCCTACATAACACAGAAGTAGGTATCCCAAAAAGTGGGATATTGTTATGATAGGTCAGATTATGCTTTTGCGTTGGAAGAATGTGGGCACTGGAACTTTGGATTTTAAAAGGAATTGCAGGCTTTGATCCACTTGGATTTGCATTTTGTGCAAGGCAATAGATATGAAACTATTTGTGTTCTTCTACATGCCAACATCCAGTTATACCAGCACTGTTTGTTGAAGATTTTCTCTTTTCTCCATTATTAAATTTGGTTTCTTTGTCAAAAATCAGGTGTCCATAGGTGTGTTGATTTACGTTTGGGTCTTCAATTCAACTGTTTTAATTCAACTGTCAATAACATTCTGTTTCTATTGCTATTGCTCCATAGTAGAACTTGAAATCTAGGACAGTGATACCACCAGAAGTTCCTTTATTGTACAGAATTATTTTAAGTATCCTGGGTTTTTTGTTACTCCTATGAAGTTGAGCATTGTTCTTTGAAGGTCTGTGAAGAATTGTGTTGAAATTTTAATGGAGATTCCACTGAATCTGTAGATTGCTTTTGTTAAGGTGGCCATTTTTACTATGTTAATAACAAGCATGATCATGGGAGATCTTTCCATTTTCTGAGATCTTCAATTTTCTTTCTTCAAAAACTTGAAGTTCCTCTCATATAGAGCTTTCACTTGTTTGGGTAGAGTTACCCCAAGATATTTCATATTATTTGTGTCTATTATGATGTGTGTTATTTCTCTAATTTCTTCCTCAGTCCTTTTATCATTTTTACATAGGAGGGCGACAAATTTCTTTTTAGCTAATCTTGTATCAAGCCACATCGCTGAATATGTTTATCAGCTGTAGGAGGTCACTAGTAAAAATTTTTGGTTACTTCTACATACTATCATATCATCTGAAAATAGCAAAAGTTTAACTTCTTCCTTTCCAACTTATATGTCCTTGATCTCTTTTTGCTGTCTTATTCCTCTAGCTACAACTTTGAGTACTATAGTGAATAAGTATGGAGAGAATGGAAATACTTGTCTTGTTTCTAATTTTAGTGGAATGATTTTGAGTTTATCTTCATTGAATTTTTTGTTGTCTGTTGACTTTTTGTATATTGCTTTTATTATGCTTATGTATGTTCCATGTATCCCTGATCTCTCCAAAATTTTTATCATGAAGAAGTGTTCAATTTTGTCAAAAGTTTTTTCAGTATGTAATGAGATGATCATTTTTTCAGTTTGTTTATATGTCAGATTCTATTAATATTTTTATATGTTATGATAAATACAAAGTAGATATAAATGTTGTAACTGAAATCCTTGCTTGATACCTGTCTTTTTATATGTAATTTTGTTATTTTAAAGTTAAAACCTTCCATTTTATTTAAACAGAAAAGGGGAAATGGTGTGGGAAGTCCTTCTGTTTATGTGGTACTTAGCAGAATAGAGCTACACAGGAAAACTAGGTGATGTCAATGAAAAGTCATGTAGCTCCACCAGAGACAGGCACAGGATAGAACTTTACCTGGTAACCTATAGTCACGTGCTGATACACAGATTAATGGAGATGGGTTAGTTAGGGATATAAGTGTTAGCCAGAAATATACTTAACCAGTATTCAAATAATATAGTTTCTGAGTGATTATTTCACATATGATCAGCCAGGAAACTAATGAGAAGCCTCCCCCTACATAGGAGATCTTCCCATTTCGGACAAGAGGTGGAGGAGAGGTGGATTTGGGAGGGAATGCAGAGGGCAGTTGGGAGGAGGGAATGTGAGAATGGAGAGAGGGGACATACAGTCAATATATAAAACAAATGGAAAAAATGATGACTTTTCAAAAATTAAAGCAGTTGATTCTTTAAAGTAGAGTTTAATGGAACATCATAGTAGAACCATGAAAGGCAGTAGTACTGAAGGTGATCTTAATATTGGGGCTTTGTTTCAGAGGTTTCAGAGGAGAAACATATTTGTATGTGGCATAGAGTCCATTCTTATTATATTTTGGTTAAAATATGGCTACTCTTTGGCCTTGTCCAAAAATCTGCCTGAGGCAAAAGAGAAGGGTTTTAAATTAAAAGCATTGGCTGAGGAAATCTCAAAACAACCTAGTATTGACTCTGTCATGTGGTTATTAGTGTTTGCTCTTATGAAAATCTATAATGAAAAGAAGCATGCTAATTAAAGAAAAATACAAAATGTACAATTGAAAGGAAAATAGGGATGTTGTACTCAGAATCCAGACCCCCAATGACTACCAAGAGACCACATCTGATACAAAAGCAAGTCTTTTATTTGTGAGTTTGAGCCCAGTTCTCTCTTCTGTCTAACACACCAGTGGTATAGGAGAGACCTATGGTAGCAGTGGGACAGGATATATACAGGGGGTAAAGCAAAGAAGTTACAAACTGCATAGGAACAGACTCAGGATTGGTGTACCTCTGAGCTGGAGCACATGTCTTTGGTTAAATAGTTGCAGCTGCAGAAAGGTTGCTATCTCTTGGGAAGTTGGTGAGATTACTACATTTCACTTTTATCAGAACAGAACTTTCCAGAGTCTGCTAGCCTAGCCTTTGATTCATTCTTTACCATATTGAAGGGGGTACCATATTGCAGGGTTTTTTTTATGTTTTTCTTCAGTAACGAGAGCAAATTTGGGGGCACAGCACATCCTGCTGAGTCAGGGGCCCACATCCTGCAAGATCTTTTCTGCAGTCTGTCATGGCTGTCTAATTGTCAAAGTGAGGTCCTGGGTGAGGGTCTAGGTCCTTCAGGGACACAGTAAGAGGAATGGAGGAGGTAAATCCTTTGTTCAAGGAGATAAACAGATTAAAGAAAAGCCTAATGTTAGCTGTAATAAAGGGAGTGGTGACCTCATGGCAATATCCCACTGAGTTAATCTTCCAATTTGTGCAAAGGAATTAAAAAAAGTTTAGAGCTGGGTATGGTGACTCCTGCCTTTAGTCTCAGCAATTAAGTGCCACTGGCTAGGCAGATCTCTGAGTTTTAGGCTCCCTTAGTCTACAGAAAGTGTTCCAGAATATCCAAGCTTAGACCATGAAGGAAACCACCAAAAATAGAAACATGATGAAAATGTAATTGAATCAGGGGCCATGTTCTGTTGACAGAGGTTTCTGTTCTGCTCCATCCCACAGCCATTCACTACCAAAGGAACACACAGAGGTTTACATTAATTATAAACTAGTTGGTCTATTACCTCCGGCTTCTTATTAACTCTTATATCTTACATTTTAACCCATAATTCTCATCTTTGTTAGCCATGTGGCTTCGTACCTTTATCAGCAAGGCAGACTCAGCCTTTCTGCTTCACAGAATTGTTCTGTTCTGGTCACCCCACCTCTACTTCCTGCCTGGTCACCCCGCCTCTACTTCCAACCTGACTACTGGCTAATCAACGTTTTATTAAAATACAAAAGACAAATCTTTATGAAGTACATGACCATTATCCCACAGCAATGTTCCATTCCCAGCAAGTAGCAAAACTTCAATCCCAGTAAATAGCAGAACTTGGCAGCATTGGACATGTGGCTCTGGCTTTAGAATCAAGAATATAAGAGAAAGGTTATGGAATCTCTCTCTGCATCCAAGAAAAGTCTCTGAGGCCAAACTGGTGTCAGGTGTATCCCTGCATAAAGGACAGAGAGGTAACTGTGTAATTCTGGATTGCCTTGAAGACCCCAAAATGTTGGAGAAGCCAGAGTCATGGGATACAGCCAAGAAGAGCTGCTAACAGGGTGTGAAACCAGCCCAAGAGAAAGAAGTGTGTTGCAGCCAACAAAAATGAAAAGAGCTGAAGATCATAAGAGTGCTTTGACATCAGATATGGAGATGCAGAGTTAGGAGTTTACCCAAATTATTTTATGACTTGTTTTTGTCCAGTACTTCCTCACTATGGTCCTATTTTGAATAGTAATGTATATCTTGTGCCATTATATGTTGGCAGTATGTGATCTGCTTTTTTAATTTTGATTTTACAGGGGGTTATATTTAAGAGAGTACATGAATATCAAATGAGACTGATTGTTAGACTTTTAAACAATGTTTAGACTTTTATAAACTATGGAAACTTAAATTTGAACTTAATGCATTTCTGCCTCATGATATGGATATAAATCTATGGGGGTTAGCAAGTGCAATGTGGTGGTTTGAAAGAAAATGGTCCACACAGGGTCACAGGGAATGGCACTATTATTTGGTATGACCTTGCTGGTGTAGGTGTGGCTTATTGTGGAGGAAGTGTGTTACAGAGGGAAGGCTTTGATGTCTCAGAAGCTCAAGCCAAACCTAAAGTGGATCATAGTCTCTTACAAAATGCATAACTCTAAGCCCTTTCTACAGCACCATGCCTGCCTGAATGCCACTATGACAATAATTGACTAAATTTCTGTACTGTAAGAGGACCCCAAATACATGTTTCCCTTTATATGAGTTGCTGTGGTAATGGTATCTCTTCACCGTAGAAGGTGAGAGCTGTTTTTTAGTTCCTGGCTACTTATATCCCAAATAGTTATACAAAAACTGTATTAATTAAATCACTGCTTGGCCCATTAGCTCCAGCTTCTTATTGGCTAACTCTTACATCTAAATTTAACCCATTTCTATTAGTCTGTGTATGGCCACGTGGCTGTGGCTTACCAGCTAAAGTTCTGGCATCTGTCTCTATCAGGGCTACATGGTATTTCACTGAAACCACCCATCTTTCTCTCAGCATTCAGTTTAGTTTTCCCTGACAAGCTAAGTTCTGCACTACTATAGGTTCAAAGCAGTTTCTTTATTCATTAATGGTATTCACAGCATACAGAGGGAAATCCCACATCACCTACCCTATTCTGTTTAAATAAAAAGGAAAGTTTTAACTTTAACATAGCAAAATTACATATAACAAAAGAGGTATCAAGTAAGCTTTACAGTTACAATATTTATATCTACTTTATCTTTTATCATAACTAAGGAAGAATATAACTATAAATTCTTCAACTCCATCAAAGACTCCAGAAGGATATAATATTACCTAAGTAAACAGGCGGTCCATTGTAAGCAACTTCCAAAACTACAGAAATGACAGAGACATCTTGCTGCCTGGACAGTTACCCAAAGTTCTTCTGTACCATTTTGTCATCCATTTTCAGCCTACAGGCTCATAGTATGCAACAGACTTTTCCACGAGGCAGGAAATTTCAAAGACAGTTCTGCCTATATTGGCAGTTCATCAGTCACTTTCTTCTGTGTCATGCAGAATGTCTGGCAGACACTTTCATGAAGCAGGAATCTTGAAGGATCAACTCACATTTATGCAAATTAAGCAGTCATTTCTCTGTGGGTCCTGCGTGTCCAGTTCATCAAGCAGTCCAAGCAAGAACAGGATTTTGCCCAAATGGCTAACCAACTCCATAAGGAGCCTCTTTGATGTCCATCTTCCTCTTGAAGTATATTGGTGCTTCCATGAACAGATGTGTCACACTGTCATGAAAAGTCCTAAGTTATTAAAACATTTCAAATGTTATATCTGTAGTCTTTGAAAGATTTGAAGAATGCCTATCCATCTGAAATATATCTCTGTATATCTAGAAAAT
This sequence comes from Microtus oregoni, assembly GCF_018167655.1. Taxonomy (NCBI): domain Eukaryota; kingdom Metazoa; phylum Chordata; class Mammalia; order Rodentia; family Cricetidae; genus Microtus; species Microtus oregoni. The sequence continues at coordinate 15,763,824 of NW_024543080.1, read as the reverse complement.
CTAACAAACATAACTATGAGCTTCAATATTATAGATGACTCTCTATTAATCTATATTTTTAAGTATTCATTATATTTTTCTTTTTTATTAATTTTTTTAATTAAAAATTTCCACCTCCAGCCCACCTCCCTTTCCCCTCCCCTCCCCCCACTCCCCATGCCCCACTCCCCTCTCCCTTCCTCTCCAGTCCAAAGAGCAGTCAGGGTTCCCTGCCCTGTGGGCAGTCCAAGGTCCTCCCCCCTCCATCCAGGTATAGGAAGGTGTGCATCCAAACCGGCTAGGCTTCCACAAAGCCAGTACATGTAGTAGGGTCAAAACTCAGTGCCTTGTCCTTGACTTCTCAGCAGCCCTCATTGTCCACCATATTCAGAGAGTCCGGTTTTATCCCACGCATTTTCAGTCCCAGTCCAGCTGGCTTTGGTGATCTCCTAATAGATCACTCCACTGTCTCAGTGGGTGGGTGCACCCCTCGTGGTCTTGACTTCCTTGCTCATGTTCTCCCTCCTTCTGTTCCTCATTTGGACCTTGGGAGCTCAGTCCATTACTCCAATGTGGGTCTCTGTCTCTATCTCCATCTATTGCCAGATGAAGGTTCTATGGTAATATGCAATATATTCGTTAGTATGGATATAGGATCAGGCCATTTCAGGCTCTCTCTCCTCAGCTGCCCAAGGACCTAGTTGGGTACATCTCTCTGAACCCCTGAGAACTCCTCTATAGTCAAGGCTCTTGCCAACCCTAAAATGGTTCCCTTAATTAAGATATATACTTCCCTGCTCCCATATCTATCCTTCCATTATCCCAACCATCCCATTCCCCCAAGATCTCCCTATCCCCCCCTTCTCACTATTCTCTCTCCATCTCCCCTTTCCCCCATCCCACCCCAACCCCCAGTTCCCAAATTTTTGTCCTGAAATCTTGACTACTTCTCTTCATCTTCATCTTCATTACATTTTAAATGAGTTGCATACACAGTACCTTAATCAAGAGCAGAAATATATAATATAATAAAGTTGACCTTAAATTTATATTTATAAACCAAGATCCATACCAATGTAAATCTCTATAGTATATCGCCCTTTAAATGTAAAAGAATATTTATAAACAATATTTGGAAATATGGGTGTAATTATTCTCCAAACTATTTCCTGCTGTTTATTGGGAAAAGTGTTTTATTGAGGGGTGTTCACAGTTTCACAGGTATTGATCCATCAAACCATACTACCCTGGAAGCAATCCACAGGTTCTCATCCTCTCTGGAAACAGAAAAGAAGAACGTCTTCTTCAAAGCTACATATCGCAAGAATCAAATGTCTCTCTGAAGTCAAAAAATTCAAAGACAACACAATAATATACATAATACAGACTCTGTTAATTCTCTGTCTTTATGTGGTTTATTTTTCTTTGCTCCTTTTAATCTATGACTGTCTGTACCCTGTCTCTTTAAAAACTTTGTTTTAATTTTAAAGCCATTTATTTATTTTTATAACTCTATATTTTTTTCTCTCTCTCCCAAGCCTACATATATTTATCTAACACTGTGACCAATTTAGAGGTCTTGTATGTCTGAATCTGTCCTTTTGTGTAATTCTTTACTGGCTAGGATCACTTCTTAAAATGCTAAGCACTTCTTGAAAACTTAAGCTGCAGCATTACTAGAGTATATACAGTACCTTCTGTTTGCTCCACATAGTCCAACTTAATGGAAGTCATTTCAAGGCCTCTGCAAGCCAAGTGCATTGCCCCAGTTCCAAGTATGCAGTGGGTCTATGTCGAGCCATTAGCTCTCAAAACTCATTTGAATGCTCCATAGTCAGACCTCATAAGAATTTATACTGGCAGCTCTGCCCAGAAACCCACAGCCATTTCAAAACGGTGCAGCTTTTTTTCTCCTACCACTGAATCAGGAAACTTCCCTTAAAGGAGCCAACACATGCCACCAGCAAGCAAAGCCCACTTGGGGAAAAAAAAAAAACACAGCTAAACTTGTTTTTTAGTGTCTAGAATTCTTTTCCAAGCCCTCTAAGGTTTTAGATGGATTTTAGTTGGCCACATGGGTGCCAATTTGTAGTAGGCAAGAGCTGCTTGTTGGTTACTGGCCACTTAGCCCCAAAATAATCAATAGAAACCCTACATTTCATATTTTAACTAAATCAGGGTAAAACTAATCTATTACATTTGGACTAGAACTTGAACCAACTATTTCTCCAAAGACAGATTCCACAATGGTGAATGTTTAAGTTAAGTCCTTAACTTTGTTAAACTCTGCTCCTAATTAAGCTAATTCTTTGAAAAAATGAGTTTGTATTTTATATAGACTGTAAAAAACATCAATAAAATAATCTGTCAAAGCCAAATCACAACTATCAGAAATATTATTATTCCCTGTCCAAATTAATCTTGATTTTTTCACTTCTTGGATTGCAGTAATAACTACCTACAGACAAATAGCCTCTACCTCCTTTCTTAAATTTGAAATTCAATAATTAATTAGTATAATTAGCATATAAATTCCAGCTTGAAAACCTTTGAATGTCTAGTTACTTCATTTATTTGATGAAATGAACTTCCTAGGAGCATGTCATAGCCTTGAATGTGGTGTGACCACCATCGTAGCTGGCAGCCAAGTCACTGGATCTAAATCAAATAGAAATGGATAGTTTCTTAGAATAAATGGTCTTTCTTCAATCTTCCTCTGCATTCCCATGATATTAAATTGCTCTGACAAGCAGCACAAAATAACTTCAGGCTAGAGACCATTACTATAAGAAAATCACAGTGAAGAACATAAAAAGACTTGACAACAATGAGTGGATTTTCACACATTCCAGTCTATTTTAAGGTCGTTGTTAAGCTTCACAAAATTTAGTGTTCCAGAGTTAAAGGAGAGACAGCATCATTTGCATAGTATTAATATTTCTACCCACTCTTTCTCTCCTTTATTATGCAAAGATATTAAAGTTTTCCAAGTCACATGTTAATTTAACAATGTACCTTAAGTTGTGCCTTTGAGTGTTATACTTTATCAGACTGCTGTGGTGTAGTGTGGAGTTGTTAGAGGTTGCTTGTTTATTTTCCAGTCACCCAGACTCCCAAAATAATCACACAGAAAATATATTATTTGCAATACAGCTTGATCAATAGCTTAAGTGTATTGCTAATTAGCTCTTCCATCTAGATTTAAACCATTTTCATTATTTTATATTCTACCATGAAAATCCTGACCTAACAGCAAGGTTCCAGCTGGCAACTCATGTCTTTCCCTTCCGGTGGCTACATGGAATCTAAGGACTCCACCTTCTTTCTCCCAGCATTCAGTTTAGTTTTCCCCACCTAGTTCTGTTCAGCCCTGCTATAGGTCCAAAGCAGTTTCTTTATTAATCAATGGTATTCCCAGAATACAGAGGAAAATCCCGTATCAGAGTGGTTTGTTTTCATGAGCTTACATTTACATCAAGAGCAAAAAAAAAGTATAAATAGTATTATCCAACATTTAAAAACTCCAGTTTCACAGATACTCATACAAAATGTCATTTTTTCTAAAAAAAATGTTAAAACTATTTTTCTGTGTTATATTGTTTACAGAAGAAGATTTCCTCTGCTTACTACTTGTATTGATACACTTAGGACAACTTACTTTCTCTGCAATGAACTATAATTCTAGTAAGTCTGAGTTTTGGGTTTTGGTAGAATTATAAAATGATTTCACATTATATTTAGAAGGATGATGCAGCTCTTCCTATTTCTGTTTGGTAGTTTTTAGCATGGTAACTTACTACATTGTCTCTTTCATCAATTAGTACACTCTATGACACTGTCATTTACTTTTTAAAAGCTCAGAGGGCAATGTATTAATAGAAAGTGAAGTTTTTCTCTTAAAGATAATATTGAAATATGATTATCTAACTGAACCAGAAAACTCTTTCCAGAGGACTAGCTCTCTTTGTATCTGAAGGGTCTATGTAAGTTACCAAGGGAGAAAGCAATCAATAGTTCTGCACTTTTGTAAAGCCCATGAACACATCAATGACATATCAGTTAGGTGTCCCCAAGGGCAATAGTAGTATATATATTTTGGGAAGCAAAAACACCAGCCATTCCATTGGACTTATAACCTACTCATAGGCGAAGATTCATGCCTAGCACTGTAAACCCATGGCTAGTTAAATCATGGCCCCCGGAGAAGAAGATACTACTGCCATTTTTCTAAACAAGAAAAATTTCTAATCGATTTCTAATTATATATTCTTATAGCCATAAATTAATGTTGCTTCTGCCTTTCTCAAAATAAACAAACAAACAGAAATTACTTGTTTTTGAAGCAGACAGAGACCATTACTGAAATCGTCAATTGGTCAAAATGTATAGAACAACCGGCTCTAGATAATGCTGACCCATTTAGTATATATGAAAACAAAACAAATCATAACAAAGAAAAACATACATCATAATCTTTGGGAATATCACAGAATCAGGGATAACTGTAAGATTATTGTATGTCAGTGTAGTGATTTCTCATAAAATTAGGAAAAAACCTTCCTCAAGACCCAGTAATACCACTTTTGGCTATATATCCAAAGGATGCTCAATCATGCCACAAATACATATGCTCAACTATGTTCACTGCAGCATTGTTAGTCATAGCCAGAACCTAGAAACAACCTAAATGCCCCGTGACCAAAGAATGGATAAGGAAAATGTTGTACATTTACACAATGGAGTACTACACAGCATAAAAAAATCAACATCTTGAATTTTGCAGGAAAATGGATGGAGCTAAAAAGCATTATTTTGACATTACTTTCAGTGAGGAAACACAGACACAAAAAGACAGTTATCACATGTACTCACTCATAGGGGGTTTTTAAGCATAAATCAAAGAAAAGATGGAAATGAGATAAATACAGTATTCATGTATGAAATTTTCAAAAAATTAAAGCAATTTTGAATTTACAAGAAATTCAAAAACTCAGCAGGCTGTGGTGGCACGTGCCTTTAATCCCCGCACTTGGGAGGCAGAGGCAGGTGGATCTCTGTGAGTTTGAGGCCAGCCTGAGCTACAGAGCTAGTTCCAGGACAGGCTCCAAAGCTACAGAGAAACCCTGTCTCAAAAAACCAAAAAAAAAAAAAAAAAAAAAAAAGAAAGAAAAAAGAAAAAGAAAAAAAAGAAAGAAAAAAGAAAAAGAAATCCAAAAACTCTTTTCTCAACTTTTAAAAGTATTTCTAAGTAAACAAGACATATAATCTTTAGAGCATTCATATCTAAAAAGAATTTTGAGAATATCGTAGCCTCTTTCCATGTTCTAAGATATCAATGAGATTGTTTCCGCTAATAGAGACAAACATCATATGATGAAGTTGAAAAATAATTAAAAGCATAGCTTACATTTTCCAGGAGCATATTTTAGATTCATAGCTTATCTCAGAGTACAAGAAAGTCACCAAACATTTTATCTGAAGGATATATGCTCTCATTTTGGGACTACTACTTTGGTAAACAATAATATATCGAGAAAGTAAAGTAAGAAGGGAGGACAAGAGATGAGGGAGAATAGATATAAAGAATTAAAAATAAATATATGATCAATGACACCAAAGTCAAGCTACTTCATATTCCATAAGAGTGTTAAAAACTTATCAAAATTTTCTTCTTTGTCATAAATTAATTCTCAAATATATCCAGAGAACAAGAGTTGATTTCTCATGGGACAGAAACTTAGTCCTACAAAGTGTAAAATGTTGTTGAATTTGACTAAAAAAAAAAAAATTGTGAATGAACTTCATACTACTGAAATGAGTATTTAAGATGGTAAGTTTCATGTCTTCTGTGTTTAAACCAATTTAATGAGTGGAGGTATTTTTTAGTTGACTGAATATGTACAAAAATATATCAGTTATGTTTAAAATTGACATACAATACATAGATAATATAAGTCTTAGTAACAGATTAAACATACAGTAAATATATATATATATATATATATATGGACAAATAGATTTATAAATAAAAAAATAATCAATATCATCTCTCCTACTCCCCAAAGATTATGTAAACATATGTTGATATTGACAAAGGGTTAGAGGTTCTAGTTTAATTATTGATGATGAAGTTATAGTATTTCAGAAATCACGTAAAAATAAAAAATATCATTTGGAGCCTATAGCATTAAACAATAATTTACCCACCTTAGGTCACACTCTCAAGTTTGTTTTTATCTGATATAAATATTATTCTCCTTTTAAAAATCAACAATAAGAGAAACCTTTTACAACAATCAAGAATTATGAAGAATAGTAATGAGAGGACAAGGAAATAGTCCCATCCAAAGAGAACAGCACTGTGAGAGTGTTCTCATACATACATACATACATACACACAAACACTGTGAATTAGGTAGAAAATTTTCATAGGAAGAGAGAAAAGAAAATAGAGGTAAAAGAAATGAGTGTGGGAAAGGGTGAAAATCTTTAAACTGTGTTGTGAATAGAATTTTTGGGCACAGAAGCTAAATATGGGCTTCAATGAATCAGGACACCATATGATTGATTGCAGCGTATATTTAACTTTCTTTGCCGGATCCTGAAGAGTGAAATTAATAAAAGTTCAGCTGAGGTATAGCACAATAGTTGAATATATGTGAATCTATGGGTTCCATTTCCATCTACATCACCAAATGCATGTGTAAATATATGCACATATGTTTATACGCAAGCTAGTAGTCATTAATCAAGGCCTGGGGATTTATACTGAGTGGTTTGGAGATATGTACTTGGTTTGTTCAGTTGTCCAAGTTCTAGTGCTATGTATAGTCTGTTGCATATGCACTTAAGCAGAGGGAAAGACACTGAGAATTCAGATTAGGAAAGAGTGTAGAAAAGTCATTAGGTTGAGAATTTTGTCTATAACAGCAAAACCTTCTAAAAGAATCAAAATCCAAAGTGAGACCCTAGGAAGCAAGGTGAGACAGTTGGAAGAACTTGAGTGAACAATGTAATTAAAAGCTGCTTAACCCAAAGCAATGCATATCTTGTTCCAATAGGAGAAAAAAATAAGAGGAAAGAGTAATTGGCAGCTAAATATATGGGTTTCCTTTTAGCTTTTTAATATTTAACTCCAGAAATCAAAGAATTCACTCTCTCCAAAGCCTTTATCATGTTCTACATGTTTTTTTCTTCTTTTATATTTTCTTGGGGGTGGTGGGGAAAGAATGCATTGTGCTTGTTGATTACTGAGGTTAATGTCACTTTTCCACTCACTTTTTTTTTTATTTTACTCTTTCAGGTTTTCATCTCTTAAAGAAATTCAAAACTTATGGTAAGACTACTCTTACTAAGTAGCTTGAAACTGCTGTCTTTTCTGAGGCTGCATTTAAAAGCCACAAAATTTATGTGGATTCAAAAGACCTTCTAGGACCTTCTACCCGAACTTAACTATCAATTCTTGGATGCTAGAAGACTCCACTATTCTCTTATGGAAGGAACCATTCAGGTATACAAAATTAGCAAAAATAAATTATTCAAAGGCTTGCATTAGTGTGTTCAGTGTGAAAAGTGTTGTCATTCAATTGCTGCAAATCTACTTAGTTACGTTTCTCTTCACTGTTAAATGAGTTGATCCATATCAGAATGAAAATGGTATACAAAGGTATATAAAATATTATTAGACTATCAAATTAATTCCAACATAAGATAATTTAAAGTAAACCATTGTCCTTTGTCTCCTTCACCCATCCTTTATTTTTACTTTCTTCTGCTTTCCTTCTGGTATTCTTTTCTCTTTATTCATTTACACCTGTTTCTTGTTCTTTTCTTTCATTCTAGCATAGGAAAACATATATTCTGATTTTTTTGTTTTCTTATTTTACAAATATATTTTCTTTCATATATATATATATATATATATATATATATATATATATATTCAGAAAGACCCTGAGATGTTCACATGTATGGACAAAATAATTACTCTAAAGTGAGTGATCAAACCAATTTAAAGCACACACAGAAGGCAGTCTCTATTTTTTTGAGCTCGGTCCTGCCTCCCACTCACCAGAGAGCAGAATACAATCTCTTTCCATGTGAAATGGCCTCACATAGCAGAGTATGTCCCTCAGCTTTGAAACAAAGAATAACTAACATTTTATTGGAAGTTGCCTCCTGATGTATTAACCTGACCATACCTCAATAAAAATAGTAAACTCTCATTTATGAAAGACTGATAGCTGATATGTAATAATAAGGGTGGCGGGGCTGCGTTCCCAGCACCCCGGCCGCCTGCTCGGCTAGCATATGCCCGAAATAACAACACACAAACTGTATTCATTTAAACACTGCTTGGCCCATTCTCTTCTAGGCTAATTCTCACATATTAATTTAGCCCATTTCTAATCATCTGTGTGTAGCACCCCAAGGTGCGCTTACCGGGGAGATTCTAGCCTAGTCCATCCTAGGTGGGAGCTTCATCCCAGGAGCGGGTCATGGCGTCTCTCCCAGGCGTCTGCTTCCGAGAGGAGAGCTGTCGAGTCTGACCTCACTTCCTCTTCCTCCCAGTGTTCTGTTCTGTTTACTCCTCCCACCTATCCTCTAACCAATAAAATGGGCCAGGGCAGTGCCTTTATTAGCCAATGACCTTCCTCCATCATTTCCCCTTTTTCAGTTTAAACAAAAAAAAGGCTTTAACTTGAACATAGCAAAGTTACATATAACAAAACAGTTATCAAGTAAAAGTTACAATAATCTTTATCATAACTAAGGAAAACTATAACTATAACTAACTATTCTTAACTCCATCAAAGACTCCAGAAAGATACAATACTACCTAATCAAACAAGAAAAAAGCAACTTTTAAAACTCTAGAAATGACAGAGACATCTCGCTGCCTGGACAGTCGCCCAAAGTTCCTCTGTACTGTTGGGGCATCCATCTTCAGCCTTCAGGCCCATGGTATCCAGCAGACATTTCCATAAAGCAGGAAATTCAAAGTCAGTTCAGTCACTATCTGTTATGTCCTGCAGAATGTCTCGCAGACTCTTTCAAAAATGAATCAGGTACCCTGAAAGATCATCTCACCTTAGGCAAGTTCAGTAGTCCTCTCTCTGCGGGTTCTCTGTGTCCAGTTTATGCAATAGTCCAGGCAAGAGCAGTTTCTTGCCCAAATGGCTATCAAACTCCATAATGATCCTCTTCGATGCCCATCTTCCTCTTGAAGTAGATTGGTGCTGCCAGGAGCAGAGTGTCTCATTGTCATGAAAAGTCCTCAGTTATTAAAATATTAAATGTCCTATTCTGTAATTTTTGAAAGACATGAAGAATGTCTATCTAAAATATGTCTCTATATATCTAGAAAATATTAACTAACATGACTACAAACTTGACTATTATGATTATCTATTAACTACCTATATACATTACATTTTTAAATGAACTACACAATCACAATACCTTAATAAAGATCAGAAATACATATACATATAACAAAATTGACCTTAAATTTCTATCAATAAAGCAAAATCTATACTAATGTAAATTATTCATATCTATATCATATCCCCCTTAAAATGTAAAAGAACGTTTATAAACCATATTTGGGAACATGGGCGCAGTTTTTTCTCTCCAAACTGCTTCCTGCCGAATGGGGGCGTTGTTAATCAATTTTTAAAATAGTCAATCTAGGAACTCTCAAGTAATTTTATTATATTTTTTCTAATAGTGAAGGATATGGGAAGGCCATTCTACTAAAAACATATGTCCATGAAAGTATCAATTATTTCTAAGAATAGAATGAAGACTAATATAAAATGCAAAATTGATTGGAACACAAAAACTATACATTTTTGATGCCCTTCTTTCTCAGTTCATAATCTTATGCACATCCTCCAAAATGGAAATTTGCTTCTAAATTGTAACTGTGGTCTCTGTCAATCCACAAATTAAACAACGCTGAAGAACAATTTACTTCTGACTTCTGGGTTGACAAAGGGGAATAGAATTTATTGCTTTTTATGCTTCATTGAATCATCATTTATAGCAAGATCATCCATGCAAATACCTCTGGTTGGAAAAGTTATAAATAGTGGTTATTTTGCTACGCAGTTTAGATTTTTGGAACAGCCTGCCTATCCTTGTCACTTCTTCCTGGATGTCTCCCAGCCTCTATTCTCCATGATTCTTAGAGCAGTCACGGTGAAATTTTTTTTAAACTTCAGTCAGCTTTGTCTTTTCCTTTAAATTTCTCCAGTGTCAGGGGTTGACTCCCAGAAACATAAATGTTAGATGGGATTTGGAAGGCAAGTGACTTGAGTAATAATCATACATGAAGGAAGCTGATTAGTAGTTCTTCTGAGAAGAGAACCTGAAAATGTAACACAAAACCAAAAATCAAAACAAGGACATGATAACAGATAAAAGACCACTGAGAGCTGCTTCAACCTAACCCTACAAAGCAACCAGAAAGAAGGGTGGCTTCTCAATAGAATGATCTCTGCCTCTCTTCATTCCAGCCTCCCTCTCCCCTCTCTTCTTCTCTCCCTCCCTCCCTATGTATGTATGTATGTATACATGTATATATGTATCTCTTGGATAAAATGGACAGCATTCTATCAAGAAAAAATGAAGCAATTCACAAAGGAACTCCTTCAGCATATAAGGAATCGAGTGTATCAGCTATCAGAGTGCATCACCATGTTATGTTGAACAGAATTTCTCTCAATACATCTCAGTGAAAATTTGACTGATCACAAGTAGGGCACAGAACTGCATAGCATGCCTTATAATAAGAAGCTATTATGAATTAAGATAAGATGCATTATAAAAGTTATCAATATTTCTAAACACAATGAACACAAAATATAAAACAAAATCCATGATCTATAAATTGCAAGGATATAAGCATGTAATTCACAATGAATCAGGTCTACAGAGAGAAGTATATCTACATTGCCGTGACATAGCAATGACTGTTATTCCCCTGGTAAGTTCTCCAACAGGAGTCATATATCTGGACTGTTGTTTCCATTCATAGGTGAGAAGACTTTTTGCTTTGGATAATTTGTGTTTGACAGTTATCCAATGAAATAATGTATGGAGTAAAATGCAGTGTGCTATTTGTTTGTAGTAAGCTTCTGTGTGATGCTCCAATCCCAAAATCAAAAGTGAGTACCCCATATAGCCACCAAGAACAGAAAGAAATAATAGACCAATCCCAAAATCAGATAATTTAAGACAGAATAAGAAAGTATTCTTTCAGCTTCACAAAGAGTATGGCCTGGATTACATTTTAACAAAAGCTTTCACATGTCACAGTGCACATGTAAGATGTTAACATATTGTTTTAACACAGGAAGATGGTAGGCTAAGTTTTTGTACCATCCAAGTCTGGGTAAGTGTATTCCCTGATATTTGTATTAAAAAATGACCTCATGATACATTTCTTGAAACATTCACCCATCATTAGTTGATGCATAATAACAGTCATTGAGATATAAAGAAATTTGCTTTTCTCTTTATTTCTGCTTTAGGTACTAATAAAGTCAACCTCATTTGTCACCTCAGCCAATCACCTCAATCACCTGAAGAGCTATTTTCAATTCATAAAGTGCTAAATAAATGCAGATTATGACTTTAAACTTATTGGAAGTTTTTGACAAATTGAAATAATCTCTACGAAACTTTCAATAATGCTAGCATAACTCCATGATCTCATACAAATATGTCTTATTAGAAAATCTGCTTCTCGTTCCAGTCTTTAAAGCACCTACCATTTTAAGCTGGATCCTTCTCAGAGTTAGCCTTAGTCTTACACTTCAGCGGGACCTTCTGTGCATGTCTTGCATATAGATGGGTTCAGGGTCCTTTGCTGTCCAGCTCTTTGGTTTCATCAAATGACAATGTCACTAGCTTATGACCTTGCTGTTTCCCAAAGGGCAAAGAACATGATTAGAGTGACTCTGAGTCTGATTTCAACATCTTCCTAAGGTATTAGAGTGCCTTTTGTACCAAAGTTTAAAATAATCATTGCATAGAATATGTATATTTAACCATTTGTGAATTTTAATAAAAACATAATTTAAATCATATTTTGCATTTTGTTTCAACTAATATAAGTAATGAAAATTATTTTTCTTAATTTAATGCACATAATTTTGCTTTAATTTAAGTGCTCAAACTACTAGTAATTAAGATTTTCATAGTGAAGCTATCAACATTTAAAATTTTTTAACTATTATCAGAAGGCGGGAATCACTCAAATAACATTATCTCACAGAAAATACAATAGAAATGATTTTACACTTTATAAGATTAATAAGCCAACCAAACATAGAATAATGTTTAATAATAATTTTAAAAATACCTGGTTTTAATATCCATCGTGTCACCATCTCTCCACTTATTATGAATTGCTAACAAAATTAAGAAAATCAGAAATACAGCTACTAAGCATGAAAATGATTTCTGGTGTGCATATTACCAGTAGGTGCGTTATAAGATACATATGTCATCTGTCCTCTGTCATACGTATCTGTAAAGTATAGTAAGTTAGGAAGCAATATAGAATACAGGGAAGAGAACATTCTTGGTATGTCTGTTTCTATCTCATAGGCAACTTCACTAATTAATAATAAGTCTATTACAAAGAAATTAGCAACTATGGAGTAGAAAAGAGATCAATAGTAAAACTATTAGGTAATTCCAGAACACAGACAGGCATGCTTTAGAAATGTAGAACAACAAAAAGAAAAGCATCTTAGAAAGTGAGGAGCACCTGGTCACTCCTAAAGATGCACAAAGGAGGGCGCTACACTGCTCATGCTCACATTTCTTGCTAAAGGATTCGAGGCTCTCATCCTAGCTCAGATTTGTTTACTTTTTAAACTATGAGATATGAGATTATTTTTGAGGAGTACCACTAACGATTACCTGGTGGAGACATAGTTCTCAGACCCCACACTAGATCTAGCCCACCCAAATCCCAGGAAATAATAGGCTGAGGAAGTCCCAGAATTGCTAAAGCCTTAGGCAAACTTTAGGCATAGTAAGATTTATTTCAACATGGCAATCTGCTGAACGTATTTCTACAACGAAAACAACTGCAGAAACTAGGGATAGGGTTTTTAGGAGGCTTATAACGTGGGAAATAGGAGCTTCACAGCAAGAGGCAATAATCGTAGCTACTGGGACAGTTACAAAATATCTGTGATCATAAAAGAAAGAGAAAGCTGTGTCACCAGGTAGAGATTAAATCGCATTTCATGAAGAAGACAGAGATATAGAGAATCAGCTGAAACTGAATTTCGGCATATTCAACTATTAAGCATTAAGATTGTATACAAGTAGGCTAATTTCTTATATACTAAATTGCAGTCCAGTAATAAATACAATCAACACCAAAAAAAAGAATTAAGATTTCTCTCTTGGACTGCCAGTTTTTACATTTTTAATAATTGTCTGTAGGTAAGGGTTATTCACATTTTTTTCTCTGTGAAAGAGGCAAATAGTAACAATTTTCAACACTTCAAAACAAATAGTGTCAGTAAGTATCTAACAACACAAACCCAAAGAAAACAATGCAAGACAAATATCAAAAGCCTCATCTTTCCTGAAACTAAAACCATTAAAACTGTCCAATTTTTACACAATCACTATTTGGGAATTGCATGAAGAAAGCAGCTTTTACACCATATCTTAGAACTCTTTGCTTCTCAAAAGTTTTGTGCATATCATTTGCAAAAATAAGTTGATAAAGACAGCAATCTGCACTCTCTGCTCCTATGAAATGAATCTTGCCTCAGCATTAGTGAGTAAGCAAAATCAAATTGTCTCACATTTGTCTCCTTTCTCCAGGCTTTGGTTTCTAACTTTTATTTGAAAATACAGTGGGGAATCTTAAAGTTCATCTATGTCTATGCACAATGCTGAATCACACAGGTATATGAATGAAAGGCCTGGAGTGTTTCTGCCTGGTCAATAAGCTAACAGCTCTGAACAGCGATCCCTCTGAACCGGTCTGCAATTTGGTGCCACCTGGTGGCAGTTGTTGCTCCCATTTTAAATAATAAATGACTACTCAGTCTCATTTGGGTGGGAACCTGGGGATTAGAACTAGGAATGCTCCTAAACTGTTTCATCATAGTTTCATTTCCCTGGTCCAGTGTATAGCCAACAGTCTAGAAAGTTCGAGCGAGAAGAATAATGCAACTATAACAGCCTTCTCAAAATGTACGTATACGCTGGTTTTCTACTTTGCTTTATCTTAGGCTTAGAAATAAAATGACACTTTCTGTTGGATACAGGTTGGGCACAGAAAAAGACTTAAGCATGGTAAGATGATCAAACCTGAACTACCTCTCGGTGAACATGCGATTGTATTATGACTCTTCCGTTTGTTGCTTTGTCTAATTCTGACTTTCAGGAGCTTCTTCAAAGCCGTTGTCATTCTAGCTCTAGGCAGTCATAGCAGCCTAGGAACCTATTTCTTGTAGCCCTCAGACTTCATTGGTGTAATATATCTTCTTCCTAGGTGCTTCCCAGTCTCATGCCCATGGCTTGCTTGTGCATTCTTCCATGGTGCCTCCTCAGCTTGCTAGCAAACATCCATCTTGAGAGGTACATCATCCTCTCACCATACTATATGCTTCTCTGCTTCCTAATCTTAAACTGCTCCACAAAGCTGATTTGTAATCCGTCCCTTCCAAAAGCTGACAAAAGTGGCCAGAAATCTGTTGCTACTTCTGACTTTAGCCCTTTTTTTTTTTTTTTACAGAATTCATGTGTCCTGAATTTTACTTGACTCACAGTTTCAATGCTGTGAAGGGTTCTACCACAGCACTGGCTCTACTTGGCCACTAGTGAAGGTCTTCATCATAACATGGCAAAAAGAGGTCACACAGTGACACAGAACAAGGCTGACATAGTCAGGATTTCTTCTCATAAATCCCCTAATACCATCATGGCCATACCCTATGACTTCATCTAAGTACTTCCCAAAAGAGCCTCCTACAAATACGAAAAGAGAAACAGCAAAATGCAGCAGCCTGTACTTATTATATGCTAACTGGGGGGAGACCACATGAATTAGGTGAACTGGGTGAATCTGGACCTGTTAATGCATATGAAGTAGCTAATTGCTAATAACATAAATCTTAGGGGAGGTTAGCATAATTTGCAAAAGCTAGTCTTTTTGGCTTTTTTTTGCTGGAATTCTGGTTATTTATTGCAATTTTGAGTTAATAAAAGTGGTAGAAAAAATGTAGACAGAATCTGTAATTTTGCTTTTGACATTCTGCTATAATTGGTTTTTGCTATTGTCCATTGCATTTTGCCAGGTTTGTGTCCTTAACCAGTGTGTCCTCTGTGCCCTTTACACAAACCAAGAAGTCCTTTTTCTGTTCCATTTCCAGAGCATCTGCCCATCAGTATAACCTGGCATCTGTGGACCATGTGGCTATTTCAGATGTGCTGGATTTTGTCCCTGGGCTTTTTGATAAATGAGAGAACAGATGCACCATTACTTTGTAACTAAATGGAATGATGCAGCATTATTATTAACATTATTTATTTTATTCTTTTATTTTACCAGCAAAGTTTCTTTCAAGATAGTCAGCAATCATCATTTTTAAAAAATGTAGCTTCAACATATTCACTCAGTGAAAGCTTGCTGTGCTCTGAGATTTTTCTGTCTAGAATAAGCACATCCTGCCTTTTCAGTTTGTCCTGAGATGTTCCATACTCACAAAAACCAAAGCTGTGTAGGAAAAGTTTGTCAAGCCAAAGTTTCACCATGCTAACAAAAATTTTAATTATACTTCCTGTTGATGTTACCATTGTTTTCAAAGTGTTTTATAACATGTGTTCACTGAAATATGGGTTTTTCTGGTAGTTAACATATATTACATGGAAAGGGGTTTATGGAATAAAATTAATCTAAGGTTATGGAGTTATGTAAGAATAGTTATAATTTTGCTAGGTAAAATTAATGAATAATTTCTCAATATTTTAAGATAATTATCTATCTTTTCTTGGTTTTTCGAGACAGGGTTTCTCTATACCGGTAGTTGGTGCCTGTCCCCGGAACTTGCTCTTGTAGACAAGGCTGGCCTCGAACTCCCAGAGATCCGCCTGCCTCTGCCTCCCGAGTACTGGGAAAGGCATGCGCCACCACCACCCGGCTTAAGATAATTTTCATTCAGGAAAATACAGCTTTATTGAAAATGATTTATTTTCCTACAGTGTGTTCTGGTAACACTTACCACTGCCTCATAGCCTACCAGATCCTCTCTAACTCCCACCCATCCAACTCCACACCTTCTTTCTCTCTTTAGAAAACAAATGAACTAATGATAGCAAAAAAGAAAACAGACACAAACCAGAGGAAAACAGAAAACAGACAGACATAGAAAACAAAAAGCAAAACAAATAGAAAGCATGAGAAATAAATTCATGTGTAGATACAGAAACACACACAATGAATACATACACACAAAATCCATAAACACACAAATTCAAAAAACATAGTAAATAAGCAAAAGACACATAAGATTAAAAAACAAATAAATCAATCATTATGAGACAAAATACAAAACTACAGCTGATTTCGCTTTCTGCTTACCGATCCACTGCTGGGCATGGGTCCTCCCTTAAGTATGACTTGTATACCCAGTGAGACTCTCTTGGAGAAAACTAATTTTTCCTTTGTGAGTGGTTATCAGAGTTTTTAGAAGGTGCAAGAGAGATCAAGGAAATTTTGAAATTGATGTTACAATAAATGATGAGGTTTTAAGATAAATAAAACTTCAGGCAATTAGTAATACTATTTCAAAATTAAAAATTATAAAATTATAATTGGACCTTTACCTGTAATTGAAGAAAATGACATACATATCTCTGTAATCTCTAAGCTAAACAAATAAACATCAGTAAAGACACAATTTATAAAACATAATTAGCAAACTCTAATCAAAATTGGGCTTTATTTTCAATTCTATAAATATTACAGTAATATGTGTCATCCTGGATTATAATTTTTCTGAGAAATGCCTCTCATAGGATGTACAAAGAAGTATAGATAGCCAGTGATACCTTAGAGACAAATAATATAAGGAACTTGCCTCCCATAACTCCAGAAACTGAGAAGTCTTAAATATGCAATAAATGCTAGAAATTCCTCCCCATAAAAGGCTGGAATACATATAAAAACTGAAAATCCAGTAATTACTGATGTGAAGTCAGTAGTGAAACAAGAAGAATTTCAATTTTGTTATGTTCAGGTCTCCAAATAATTGTATAAATCCTTACCACACATTTTAGTAACATGTCCGGGCAATCAAGGTGATACAAAGAGTAAACTATATTACAATATTATGTAAACAGCAGGGCTATGTTACACCAGGAATATGAGTGTCTTACAAATGTTTTCATGAAAATATGCAGCCCTTTGAAAACAACTTCTCTGAAAAAATTCCATAGAACCTTTTTAAACTTCATTGCTGGTCTTTGCTGTTGTTGCTACTATTATATAATTCTTTCTTCATAACCATTGAAAGATTTCTCTCCTGAATTTTCTTTTAAATCAAAGGGCCTTTTGAAATAGCCATTGTATTGCCCACCATGATAGAGGGGATTTGTCTTTTAATAACTGGTAGATTATTGTAATGCTGTCAAGTTTCTCCACATGTCTTTATTCCAGTGACCTTGCGTATCTACTACCCACTGACGCTTAACAGGACTCTGTCACTTTCTTTAACCAATGAGAACACAGAAAGTTACAGTGAAAAGCTGAAAAGTGGCAAGGCCTCAGCAAGCATCTCCCTTGACTGATCTTGTAACTTTGCTGGATGAGGCAGAGTGTTTTCAAGCCTTCCCCTTGCCCTAAGCTTGGCATCCAACTCTAAAAGATGAAGACGTCATTCAACAGTAAATAATTGCACATGCATTCATAAGTTTGTGAGCAAAGGAATAAACCCTGGGCTAAGCTGAATTCAAATAGGTTACTTTATACTAAGTATTGAAAACTATATTTGATTATTTCATGTGATTCCTGTAATGCAGTTCATGAGAACCTAAGCTCCTTCTCTTTATAGGTTTTATATATACATACACACACACATATATGTGTGTGTGTGTGATATACAATATGCTATATATAATGTTTTAGGCTATATATATATATATATATAGAGAGAGAGAGAGAGAGAGAGAGAAGAAAAGCATTTAATTGGGGTTTGTTTATAGTTTTAGAGATTTAGTATTGTTGTGGGACAATGGTCTTATACCCTGTAAAGGTTTGTCACTCGTATTGGTTTAATAAAGTGCTATTTGTCCAGTAACCAGGCTGGAATTATAGGTGGAGGTGACCAGAATAGGAGAATTCTGGGAAGAGGAAAGGCTCCATCGGCAATTGTCACACACATACACAGAGGAAGCAAGATAAGAATGCCTTACTCATAAAAGGTATTAAGCCACATGGCTAACACAGGCAATATTTGTGGGTTAATGTAAGATATAGGAGTTAATGGAAGCCTGAGTTAATAGGCCAACTAGTTTATAATTAATGTAAGCCTCTGTGTGTTTCTTTGGGAATAAACAGCTATGGGACCTAATGAGACAGAAAACTTTGTCAGCGTAGTTTAATATCAGCATGGTAGGAAGCATTATGGGAAATGACAGAACATAGAAAACGTGGTGGACAGTTCTACATTTAGATCTTCAGGCAACAGGAAGAGAGAGAGCCACTGGGCCTGGTTTGGGCCCTTGAAACCCCAAAGCCCACCACCCCCAGGGACATATTCCACCAATAAGACTGTACCTACTCCAACAAAGCAACACCTCAGAATCCTTCTCATGTGGCACTACTCCCTAATGACTAAGCAGTCAAATACATACACCTATAGGAGCCATTCTTATATAGTGAATATATATAATATTAAAATTTAATGTAATATATTAATGCAATATATTATATTAATTTAATATTTATTTAAATATATTATCTTTAATATTTAAGGCAAAGATTGATTTTCGGAAGCATTTGCCAACCTGTGATTACTAAGCAAATAATTTACTATCATTTTGTTAATGAACTCTAATCTATCATTTTTTGTTGTTTTTGTAACTTTATGTTATGATACTATGTACTAACATTGATTAACCAGGCTTTCTATGGTTAAACAGTTATTATGTTCATTTAACCAGACATGTGTAGACATAGCTTCAAAAGCAATGCCCCCAAACAGAGAGTAGAGAATGGATATTTAAAAATTGTTTGGTGAGTCTTTTCAATGAACTGCTAATGGTATTTACAGGGATATTTAAGGAGCAAATAAAGCAATCCCAGGCCATACCAAACACTCCTGAATAAAAGAAACAACTGTGAGGTCAGAAATTTGCTATTTTTTTAACTGCCTGAGAGAAAAGGCCAAATTTAGCCATCTTGTGCCTCCAACATAAAATATTTCCTGTTATGTAGTACTGCTTTTATTTCTTCAAACAAAAATGTGGAAAAATCATGAGTTCCATTCAGTATTTGTAAGACTTAAGTTAGCCGCTGAATATAAAGCAATCAGAATACAACATTGTACTGGATAACTTACATCATAAATATTCAAAAAATGCATTACTCATTTCATTTATTGTTATTGTAGAACAATAGCACTATTGCTCCAGTATTATAATTTATTTCAGTGTTTTTCTTTGCATTATTGAATGAATAGCATTTCTAATCCTTTATTCTTGGAATGCATATGAGTAGTCATAAAAGGGTAAATATTCCATTCCTATCATTGCACAACTTTTAGCAGTAGTCACAATATTTGAGTAAAAAAATTCTTTATGGTTATATTAATTTTATTAATTTTGACACTCAAACTCTGTGTATCTCCTTGTGAGATTACTTGATGAGGTAGACTTTGCAATTCACATCGCATTTCAAAAGATATATTACTAAGGTAAAAATACTTACAAAACCCCATAAATACATCAAATATTGGAAGCACTGATATTCTTATCATATATTACAAGATGAGAAAATGTGTATATGTATTATATCAACTTTAAATAAAACTGGACAGAAAATTAATATCAATATGTCTGAGGAAAAATTAAAATCAATATGTCTGTTCTATGTTCCAATGGGTAATTTCATAAGTTCTAATACATGAGACAATTTTACTCCTTTCAAAACTAATATTCAGACAAAAAATATTTATGACTTAAACTTTTACTTTTTTGATTAATCTGTAATTTCCCTTAATAAAGCATGCGTCTAAGAAAAGTTACTTAACTATCATTTCTTTGGGAAAGGTGATACATTAAAATAAGATTCCTTAAATGAATAGTCACCAAAATACTTTTGTATAGAGTACACTAATGATAATGGGAAGTGTGTGGATAATTATTCAGTGTTTACCTATGGGAAATTTTAATATATTTCTCCATGAATATACTTTACTCTATTTCCCTTTGAAACAAAAATTATTTTGCTTGTTGCAAATTTAATCAAACAGATTTATTACCTTGTCATAAGTCTATTTGTATGTGAAAGAAGAAGGAAATATAAGGGCCAATAGTGTAAATGCTATAGTAAGAATTTTATTATGAGCAACTTAAGTATTTACACACAGATATATGCTGGGAGCAGTGAGACCCCAGATCCTGAATTTCTTGTAATCCCCTGATCTGAGTGCCTACAGCTGCTCTGAGCATGAGACCTTCAGGAGTTCCTGATGGCAGGAGAGTGGTTTCTGGTGGATTTGGCTGGGGTGTGGCTATCTCTATATAATCTGCCCCTGAACACAATAAAGGGAGTATTCATGGGGAATTCAAGGATGACCTGTGTCGCTGTCTCTCTGTCTGTGTATGTTTGTGTATTTTAACCTCCAGCCCCTTGCCCGAAGCTTGGGAACTGAGTCCCAGCGCACAGAGCGCAGACACGGGGACACGGTGTGCCGCAGATATGTATGGGTTGTATGAACAATATATGCCTGTGATTATTTTCAGAATAAAAACCCTATCTTTTAGTTCATCTAAAAGACATGTATGATATAAGAATTTTGTGTTAATGGCTTTTCTATACTAAAAATGAAGGGGTGGTCTTAAATTGAACATTATATCAGGAAAAAAGCATCAAAAGTATTTATTTATTAAAATCCACAAATACTTTCTTTTCTCTCAACCACATTAACCACAAAATTCACACATTTTGAGTGCTCGGAAAACCAACCGTAAAGTACAGGCAGATAGCAATATGGCAACAACAGAAATCACATTGGGCTTATTGTAGAACATACCATAACTTCCTGTACTACACTCCATCACTGCTCAAGAGAAGGGCTCAAGGACATACAATCTAACAGGTAAACACAAAGCCAGGAAGAGCACATAGCCTTTATAGTAGACATGGAAACACCGTGGTTGCTCACAGTGTAATCAAATAGGAAGAGATAAACAAATAGAAAGAGGTAAAGAATCCCCTCGAATCTAAGGGAATCATTCACTATATATGCAGCAAACAGTTAACAAGAGAAAGGAGAGGTCAACCATGGTGCAGGAAGAGGAAAGAGCCAAATGAAGAGTCTGCATTTTCAGTATGGTGATAGACATAAGGAGGATTTCAGACTAAATTTTGCCATGAAGTGGATGGAAAGATAATTTGAAACAGACAAATTATATTGAAGAAATTTAACTCACACTGGGAAGCAGAAAGTGATTATAGTTAAGGCAATAATTTCAACAAGTCCCCTTTTGGGAAATGAGGAGTCTTAAGTTACAAGAGAAAAGTGGCATAAATAAAACAATATATTGGATAGCATAGTCAGAAAAACAATATTCTAAACAAATAGTTTAAAATAGTGCTGAATACTTTTTGAGTGTAAATACACTTAATACGGGTCCTTAAAAAACATTACAACAATATTCATTTCAAGACAAATCTTTGTTCCCATTTCTGATTTCCTCTCTTCAAAATTTAACCAGGGAAAATAAAAATGAGTATATGGTATTATAGTTGAATATGAAGTGAACCCCAAAAGGCTCATGTGTTGAAGTTTTGATGGTAGACTCACATATTCAGTCACTGAGAGAGGACTGAACCTGAGGACTATGGCCTAATGTAGGTGTAGATCCTTAGGGACTCATGATAGAAAGAAATTGCTGTTATTTATGCCTATTTAAGAAGCACAACTTGTGTGTGTGGGGGGGGGCTCTAGAAAGATGTAAGGCACACTTTGTCCTTAGCACCTGTGTGTGTGTATGTGTGTGTTTCTGTGTGTCTCTTCCCTCTTTCTCTCCCTCTCTCTAACTCCTTCTCACTTCTGTACTCTCACAGTCTCTCTACCATAATGTTCTCTCTTGCTTCAGGATCAAAGCAATGGTGGAAACAAACCAGGGACACCCACCCACCCTAATCCGGGTGCAGGGCTGCTAAGTGGATGGAGACCTCACCACAGAAGCGCTGTTATGACCGCACTTCACCGGAATACTAGCACTGTGAATGGTAAAATGACCTGATTTTAAGGTTATCTCAGCATTTCAAGGTTAGAAAAAGATTTAGGAGACTCTGTCTGAACAAAACAAAAAGACCCTTATTAACTTAGAAGTTTTCAAATAAAAGTTGAACTACATTATCTGTTGATGCTGTTTTCAATCATGAGCTAAATGTGTGTGTGTGCATGTCTGTTTTGGGCAAGCACTTATATTCTGTCACAGAAAGGTAAGAACTTTAAGAGAAAATCCTATTTAGATTTTAAAAAAAGTATCATTTAGTTTTGTTCAGTGTATCATAGTCTCATTCTCAGAAACATTTTAATAATAAGCTTGGAATATTGAATATTTACTTGAGAATATAAAGATGTCAACCTCTGAATAGTTGTGGAGAATAAAATGTAGGCCTTGCGCCAGCTTTTTACAATTTCATGAGGTTCCACTTATTAATTGTTGAACTCAGTGCCTGTGGTATTGTTGTTCTGTTCAAAAGTCAGATGAGTTCAAGATTATTCCTCTTGCCTCTTTTCTAACAGGTTCAGTGTATATGGATTTATGTTGAGATCTTTGGCTTAAGTTTTGTGCATGGGCATAAATCTGTTTGCATTCTTCTATTTGAAGACACCCAGTTTGACCAGCAAGATTTGCTGAAGATGCTATCATTATTCCAGTGTGTATTTCTGGATTCTTTATCAAAAAGCAAGTCTCCGTTGGTGTGCAGAGTAATTCCTGGGTCTTTAATCCAATTCCATTGATCAAAGTATCTGTTTTAAGCCAATACCACACAGTTTGTATTATAATAGCTCTGTAGTACAAATTCAAAGTGAGATTGATGAGATATCTAGCAATTCTTTTATTGTTCAGGTTTGCTTTAGCTATCTTTTGTTTTGTTTGTTTGTTTTTCCATATGAAGTTGAGAATTATCCTTTCAAGGTCTGTAAAGAACTGTGATAGAATTTTTGTTGACTGAGGTTTTCTGTCCTGCCCAGTTTCCGCATTTGTTAAATCCCAAAGAAATCATACAGAAGTCTACATTAGTCATAAACTAATTGGACAATTAGCTTGGGCTTCTTATTAACTCTTATAACTTATATTAGCCCATTACTCTTGTCTATGCTACCCACGTGGCTCAGTACCTTATTCAGCAAAACAGTCACATCTTACTTCTTCTGTGGCTGGGTCAGCAAAGCACACATGATCTCACAGACTGAAGGAGCAATCACAGAACTTCATGGGTCTGCAACAGATTCTTTGCATATATTATTGCATAATAAAAATGAAATTGATAACATTGAACTATCTTAGTATTTTAAAGGACTCCTAATTTTAAGAACAAATGGGTCTCTGACACTTATGCTTGCTCTTGGTACTCTTTTCATTTTGTTGGTTTGTCATTTCAAACTCTATATGATAGTCTTTGCTTCATCTTATTTTATTTTACATCATTATCTTTTGTTGTTATCTCTTGGATGCCTGTTCTTTTCTAATGAAAGACAGAAAGGGGGTGTATCTGGAAGGTAGACGAGTTGTGGAAAAACTGGGAGGAATAAAGGGAAGGAAAACTATAATCAGGATACTATTAAAAAACAAGAAAATAAAAACAAAATTGATGAATGACCTCAGATTCTGTTAATCGTGAAAGTTAAAATTCTAATACTTACAGATGAAAATCAATGAAGGGAAAGCCACATACAGTGATAGAAGAGTAAATGAGAACATCAAAAGAGTAAAATGCAGTTCAATAGGTATCACCGTTTTTCTATTGCATCTTAGACAGCTAGATGTTTAAATAGACTCTCATTACAAAGCATTGAACTTTATTCTCTTTATTTTCTTTTCTGTTTAAGAAACTTTACAACTTTTTTTTCAAATTTCAATATTATTTAATTTTGATCTTCCCCCAACATTGTAATTATCATGTTTAGGAGGTAATAAGGCATATGTTAATCAAACATGTCAACTTGCCTCAGAAATCAAAGTAGATATTGAGGTAGCTCTATTCTCATCTTCTTCAAAATCCATTTTGAGTCTTTAAGAAGAGTAATTATGACAAGCCATGATCCTAGGAGGAAACTAAATATTACTGTTCTTTTTAAAGAGATATAGCAATAAAATGACTTTTAATGGCATAGAACATTTCCTCACTGAGTCTTCATTGGAAAACCTTCCTCCTGCAGCAGATAGGAACAAATACAGAGATTCAAATCTGGACATTGTGCAGAGACTGAGAGACTTTAAAAACCTCAGTCCTAAATGGGATATTTTCATCAAACCTATACCCTGAGGACTCAGGAAGCTATGAGGAAAATAATGTGGAAAGACTGTAAGAGCCAAAGGAGATGGATGACATTAAGGAGACAGTGACTCTGGGATACAGAAGGACTGAGAGTCTTAGGAACCCAGAAGGACTTTTACAGCATGCACAGGGCCTGCACAAGGCCCAGCCAAATATGTTCCCAGCACTGAAAGGGGAAAGAGGACATGCACTCTCATTGTAACTGAGAAGCTATTTCCAATTGGCAACCACTTGAAAGGAAATATTACTTTTTTCCAATGGTGTCGAACTGAGTATATAAGCCACACTTAAGGGTAGGCCTCATGCCTAGCATAAGATAGCTAACACAAAGCAACCTCAATGGTATTTTTGGAGAGTTTCTTTCATTGCATATTGGTTTGTTTGGGCATTTTTTAAAAAAATAATCTCATTGATCTTTTGCTTATATATAATGATGTAGGATATCCTTCTTGTTGTTTTTATTGGTTAATGAATAAAGCTGTTTTGGCCAATGACTTAGCAGAGTAAATCAAGGCAGGAAATAGGGAGAGAGTAGGCTGAGTCAGAGAGTTGCTATGTAGCTTTCGAAAAAGAAAGGTGTTAGAAACTTTTCAGTAAGCCACAGCCTAGTGCAATACATACATAAATAGAAATGGGTTAATTTAAGATGCAAGAGTTATCTAGTAATATGTCTGAGTCCTAGGCCAAACAGTGTTGTAATTAATATTGTTTTGTGTGATTATTCACATCTAGGTGTCTGGGAAATGAAAGAGCAGTCTCTATTTAAATATGATTTCTGATTTTGTGTTTTTATGATTCTGTGTGTATGTATTTATATGTGTGTGTTTCTTTGTTTTTGTTTTGTGCTTTATTTTTAAATTCTACTTTTTGTTTGTTTTGATTGTGTATATTCCAAAGAGAGAAAGAAGTTATGGAATTGGATGGGTGGGATATTGAGTACAATCTGACAGGAGAGAAGGGAGCAGAAGCCAAAATCAGAAAACATTGTATGAAAAAATCATTTACAATAAAAAATTAAAGAAACAAGTAGAAAAAGTGTGGCTTAAAATTCATCCTATATATATATAAGCATTTATTATGCAGCTGCTATAGGCTAATGTCAAAACTCACCATATATAAAGTTAATGGGCGTAAGGCTGCTAATCTTGAATGTTTGTCTATAAGGATCTCAAGAAAATCATACCCAACTGCAGCTGGTAAAACACCTGAGTATGTATTCCACACATAAGCTGATCCATTTATTCTAATATGGTTAAAGGAGCAGAAATGGAACAAGTTTATGAATTCTAAACTCTTTGTTAACTGAGGGTTAATGTCAATAAAATATTAAAAATAAAAAAATATTTTAAAATCTTTTGTATTGTTCTTCTGTTTCACCCAAGCTTTTGTATTAATTTTATCACTAAGAATTTACCACAACAATCAGGGTATTGAGGTGTGAAATAATATGTATTAATTATATAACAATTTTCATGGCTCAAAGATCAAATATGGATTAGCTTAAACATGTCCTTAGTGGTTTTTGCAAGACTAAATTCCACCTGTCAGCCAGAAATGTATCTTCCTTTGAGGCTCAGAATTATCTTCCTGCATTTGGAACTGTTCAAATATTTTATGTCCTTGTAGTCATAGCACTGAAATATCATTTTTTTCTGCAGGCATTTCCTGAAGAAGGCTCTACCATAGTCTTTGCAAGCATCCTCGTCTCACCAGCAATTTCACAGGTATGCAATTTAGAATAGGCATCTGCTTTTTCAAGGTCAATAGAAGAACCTACTTACCCGCAGTGTTTCTGACCTTTCTCTCTTTTGATTAATTCTAAACAACTGATTGATTGGGAAGCTTAATTATATCTTCAACATCTCCACTGCCAAAATATAATATAATCAAAGAAAAGATATGGCATCATGAGACAAGTTCCTCTCAAAGGGATGGGCATTATCTAAGATAAGTGCTTCTGCATGTTGAGAACATCGAGAGAGACCTAGTTCAGGATTCAGTCTACCTGACTCTAATTTGAATAGAATGGAATTTTACTTGTGTGCTTGTGATAGCTGTTAAACATACAACATCTCAGAATCTAAAAGAAAAGATATTTAGTTTCTATGTGAAATCTAAAGTAGTAACAGAGTTACTGTATAAAATTTAATTGACTGTATCAGCCACAGATTGTCACCCACATTGAATGTATGAATAAAAATATCATCACTCTGTTGAACTGTCTATGTATCTACAGATATTTATATTGAGAGAATTGGTAAACATGTGGACACATACATCAATAAAATATAAAATGTAAGGCTACCACTTATGGCTGTAATATATACAAAGATTAGAAACCATCAGTTAGCTTTTCACAGAAAAAGCCATAAGAAAACAATAAAAAAAATAAATAACTTTTTAACACATAAAAAATATTATGTTTTAGAAAAAATAATTCTCATGCCAAAAGATAATCAGAAAAGTTGTCACAATTGTGATCAGCTTCGTGAAAACATTTTTGTGAGGAACACAATACCCCTAATTTTAATATCTCCTCTCTTGTCATAGCTCTACCAAAGTTATCAATGGTATAGGAGAAGTACAATAAACAAGATGATGAAATTAGAAATATCCACATAGTAATATTTTCATAGCTGACGACAACAACATAATAGATCACAAAAAAATGTTAATATATGCATATTATTTTGAGAATCCACATTAAGTTCAATATATGGAGAGAGAACTATGCATTTATGATAGATATATGCACATACATACACACATTTATCATAGATGTGTATATATATAATATTTACTTATTTATTTATTATGCATTTCCTTATTTTGGCAGCAGGAAGAGTTTAAAATAAACAACATTCACGTAGCAAGAATCTAACTTACACAGCAAAACTTTATTGGTAATACTATTCTCCATTAAAAAGAACTGGGGATACTTGAAAAAATGGCATTTTTTTCTGGGATTAGATCAGGAAATATAGAAAATGAACTTGGTGCTACTTATAGTGCCAAGGAACATTACTTGAAACTTGTAACTGCTTGAAAAGCACAGTGAAGTTAGATACTAAGTAAAATGTTCCCAAATGTCCAACTCTAATTTGTACAACAAAATGAATAGTTTATACTGTAATATATTAAAAAATTATGCATTGATATTAATATAAATGGATGTAAACAGCAAAGAAAATACCATCCAAATGTTTTTGGCTAGATTTGCCTTGCGTGGCATGTATTCCCTCCTAGTGGGTAGGCCTTTAATTCAATAGGCAGTTGTCACTTATCACCAAGTGGTTGTGTCACTATTGAATTATTTGATGTAACTTACCTACATAGCCCTAATATACTACTATGTATCTACAAGTCCAGTGACTTCCGGAATACCAATCTTTGTACTCATAGATAAGTGCTGCTTTCATCTGTCATCAAACAAGTTTTTTTTTTTCAGCAGAGAGTGGGTGTTACAAAAACCTGCAACGGGGTGAACATACAAAGAATATCCAATTTTAGGAGCCCATCCCTGATTGAGACTTCACAACTCCTGCAAAAATGCTACAGGGATGGCATAGAAGAAGGGTGGAATGATTGTTAAATCCATAGAACTAGAAGAGTCTTCTGGACATGACAGGAATGCTGCATAGAGGAACTCTTAACAATGCTGTTACCTAGAAAAGACAACAGCTTATAATCTAGAATTAATAGAATAGAGTCCCACTACTACCTGAAGACCTACAGGAAGTGGATGGTTGGGAAAGGAGAGAGACAGAGCCAGTTTTTAAAAGCTACAGTTATCCTGATAGACTGTGCATAACCAAGTGATAGGACATACTAATTTCCATCTATGTATTGATAACACTAATTGAACTAAGTCATACACCACACACACATACACACACACACACACACACACACACACAAAACACATAACCACTAGTCTCTATATCACTTATATGAAAGTACATGTAACAGTAATTATTGAAGAGGACATTAATTTGAGAGAGGAATGTAGCTATTCTAATTGTATAGATGGTTTTTTTGTTTTACAGTTTGGATCTGGTTAATTTTAGGGTATAATATTATTTGTAACTTTTTATAATAAAGTATAAATTTTTAAAAAGGAGTCATAAATAATTAACAATGATGCTCTATTCTCAGTGATATGCTCTCTATTTAAATATGACTATAATTGTTTTCTCATAGAGAATTCATTATATGAAGAAGACAAATAATTACTTTATATTTGAAAGAAAGTCAAATTCTACTTCAGTCAGATGATTAAAATTGATACCATCAGGTATGAGCCAAGTTTTCAGCATAAACCCCTAAACTGATCTGATAAAAATGACACTGTATCTCTGGGTAATCCTCCTCAAAAGATATATGCCTCTTTTAACTTCAGGTTCCAATTGCTTCTACAAAATACTTAACCATTTGTTCTCACAGGTGAAATAAGTATTTATGAATTCTTTGAGAAGAGGATACAATATAGTTTTATTATATGTACCTCTTCCCCCAACTCCTGTCCAATTCACTTTCTTTCTCATCACTTCCCTACCCACCCAACTTCAAATTCCACCCCTCCTCAACCCAGTCCAGATTGTGTTGCCCAATTATGCTCAGAAGTGGAGCCAATTAGGAGAAATATTTTTAAATGAAACTCCTGCATTCCAAGAAGTTATTAAATGCTAATAGCTCCTCAGTTTGTGGGAGGACTTTGTAACCAAACACACACTGGAATTTCGTCTGGCTTGATTTTTTGTCTGGAAGTTTGCTCATGGTTTGTGCATGCTGTCACAAATGGCATGAATCCATATGTCAAACTTCCTTATTTTGACCAGAAATTACTTTTTCCTTGAAGACATTTGATGTGGGAATCCCCTCTTACATTGTAAATGTGTTTTATTGCCAATGGTTAATAAAGAAGCTGCTTTCAGCCAATGGCTTAACAGAATATAGCCAGGCTAAAAAGATATGTATAGAGAGTAGGTGGAGTCAGGGAGAAGCTGTGTAGCCACTGTAGGAGTCAGACACTGGACACTGGATGGAAAGTTACAGTAAGCCACAACCATGTGGCAAAACAGAGATTAATAGAAACGGGTTAATTTAAGATATAAGAGCTAACTAGCAATATACTTAAGTGATTGGCGAAGCAATGTTGTCATTAATGCAGTTTCTGTGTGGTTACTTTGGGCCTAGGTGGCCTGGAAACAAATAAGCAGCTTTCAACTATAGTCATCTATCAACTCTTGCTCTTACAATCTCACTTCTCCAACTTCCAAGAGAATCCTTGAGGTTTGCAGGAGGTGTGTAGTATGTGTGTGTCCCATTTAGGACTGTGTATTCCATAGTCTCTTATTTTCTGAACACTGACTAATTGGTAGTTTCTGTATTAAATACCTTCTACTTCACGGATGAGTTTCTCTGATGAGAATGTAAAGTACACTGATTTATGCATATATCATTAATTAATTTTCATTCATCTTAATATGAGATTCCTTTGACAGACGAATAGTATTACATTCTTCCTTAAGTCCTATGGCATATCCAGGCACAGGTCTGTGTCCTTGTAATAGTGGCATTTATGATTTTCATCCCAATGAGTTTGCCTTATAGCCAATCAGAAACTGGTTGGTTACTTCCATACTATTCATTCTAATACTGCAACAGTAGGCATATTTTGTCAAACCAGTAGTTATTGTAACTTTCACTCTTTATAGCTGGATGAGATGATTGATGACAGCTCTTTTCTTCTGGTAGTATGCCTAGTAACTTCAAGCACAATGGAAACCAGCTAATAGGGATCAAGTTCAAGGATTACACCAAGTTGATTTCTCCTTATTTGGTGACTCAAGTATGTGGTACGTTCTCATCAAGAATGTTTTATTATCAAGTTCTGAAGGGTAATTGAGAACACTAGAAAAAGAGCATATTTTTTGTAAAGCCTTAAAAATTAACTGGACAAAAATTCCCAAAGAAGCAAACCCTTATTGGAACAGGGCTTTTTGCTTGTTTGTTTGTTTGACTATGATACCTAGTAGGGTCTTTGTTACTCCATTATAAGAGAATTCTCCTTTCCATTTTCATTGACACAGTTGTCTTTATTTCACTTTCCCAAATCTAAACTTGAGTGAAACTATCCTCCCCAGCAATATTAGTCTCCTAGGTTCTTTCAGTAGATATTGCATGTAGTAAGACCTTTAGGATCCAGTAATAATGCTAGTATTATAGTACTAGCTCTGGATTTTATAAGCATCTGATTATGAGTGTCTCATACTCCATGACCTCCCAGTCTAGTAATATCAAGCAAAACACCTAATAATTGTCTCATTTGTGATTTAACCTTTAATGAAAGGGTTATTGTCATATGAATATACTTTTACAGAAGCCTCCTTATTCACTGATATTTTAGAATTGAAAAAATAAAGTATTTAAATACAATTCTTTAAGTGCATCACCATTAGGTCTTTTATATATATTGAAATTTTATAATTTATATGTCCTACTTAAATAAATTGCAATCTAATTAACCCAATAGTCAAAATGTATATTTATCTTCTATTAGCATTCAATAGCTTTCTGTGCGCAGATTTAAGGAAGGGTACCTAGGGATGGTTTATCCTTGTGATGGTTAATGTTAGATGACAACTCAACTAAATCTGAAATCAACTAAAACCCAAGATTTTAGGCACTCTTTTGAGGGATTTAATTTATCAAATTATTTGAAGAAGACTCATGCTAAATCTGGGCCATACTTTTTGTCTGCTTGCTCTCTCTCTCTCTCTCTCTCTCTCTCTCTCTCTCTCTCTCCAGCAAGTTTAACTTTCCTGTTGCTATAATTGTCATGAAATCAAAAGTCTTGGCCAGGTAGTAGGTGGTACACACCTTTAATCCCAGCACTCAGTAGGCAGGGATAGGCAGATCTCTGAGTACAAAACCATCCTGGTCTACAAAGAGCTAGTTCCAGGGCAGATAGAGCTGTTACACAGAGAAACCCTGTTTTGAAAAATAAAACAAAACAACAACAATGAAAGATCCAAAGTCTTGAGTTCTAGTGTAGAATAAAACTGGATTCTCTCTATGAATAATCCAAATAGGAAATGCTATGTGGACTTGTGGACTAACAAAATCCTAGATGCTTGATCTATTGTGACACAACCATTGATGGACTATCAAGACAACTTCCTGTAAGCCAATGTAATAAATTCCTATTTATATTCATCCTATCAGTTCTGTTCCCTTAGAATTCTGCTCATTAAAAATATTAAATGAATACCTCTGTTGTAGACTTAAATCAGAAAAATCATTGAAGTGATTGTTTGTTCTGACTTAGTGACTGTATTTTGGAATCATTTCTGTCTATTTCAGAATCAACCTTATATGAGGTTATAAAAGTCAGAATTTTAATGATTTATCCTCAAATAAAAATAAAATTACATAAAAATTTTCTTCAAAAAAGTAATGAACTCTTTGAACACTGTTCACCGATAATGTGATTCTTAGTGATTCTCAACGACATTAGCACCAAAGCATTTCCATGTTAACCACAATAGTAAGGACTGGAGAACTAAAGCTATTAAGATATTCTTATTAATTCAACTTAAGGTAGGAAAGGAATAACCTGGTTCATTGTTTGAAAGATTAAT
Organism: Microtus oregoni; assembly: GCF_018167655.1. Classification (NCBI taxonomy): domain Eukaryota; kingdom Metazoa; phylum Chordata; class Mammalia; order Rodentia; family Cricetidae; genus Microtus; species Microtus oregoni. The sequence goes on along the minus strand of NW_024543080.1, from coordinate 15,731,415 downwards.
CCATCTTGTGAGAAAGTCATGGAGGAAGTCATATTTAATAAGTTATCAGGGAACAGAAAAAGAGGAATGTTTGTTTGTGTGTTTGATCAGTTGACTGACTGACTGATTTATGTTCATTCTCGTACCCATTTCAAGGGTACTGCCCACATACAGTGTCTGTTACTGGATATTTTTAGGGTCAAAGCCCAGGTACCAACATCCCCAACAGCTAGGTTAAGTCACCTTTCTTTATTAGGACCAAGAAACAAATCACAATAAAACAAGGAAAAACTAAAGTCATTCAATGTGACTATACTTTCGAAATAAAAAATAAATACATAGCTTTAGTCTTCCACAGTTCATCTTTGGGGGCTTCATATGAGATTTAGGTTTAAATTGAAAACAAGAGAGATGCAGAAGTAAGCAGTCCTTACCAAGGTATGGTTTTGCATAGGCTTATTATGTAGGCTCCATTTTCTTCTGCATTGGTGGTTTGAGAATTTGTCAAAACTCAATGAAAACACTTTTGAATTTTCTTCTGGCTGTCACTAGGTTCAGATTTTCCTTCTCCCTGCATGAAGTTCATGGGGGAGGCACCCCACAATCTTGGGTTTATTTGTTTAATAAATTCTAATTAGAAGAACAAATATGTCTTTGGAGTATCTTCATTCCTTTCTTGATAACTAACCATAGGTCTTGCTTCTTCAGTTAAACCATTCTGGACGCACCCTCCTAGATAAACCCAGAGAGATGTCTACAGTATTTCTAAATATAGCTATGCTTACAAGCATTTGTTTGGCTTCAATGTTGCTTCCAAAATCTTGTATTAGAATATGATGACTATCACTAAAGTACTGAGATATGGAAGGTGGAGACATTCTCAGCAAATAGCTTTTACAGGAGACCTGAGTTCAGTTTTCAGTACAAAGCTGAACAATTCACTTTTACTTCTAATAACAGGTCCAAGTGACCCAATGCTCTCCTCTGCTTCCACAGACAATTACAGTCACATGCACATAATGATAAATAATTAAAATTAGTAAGAAAAAATAATTAATAAGGTGTCTAAAAATAAAGCTGTATTTAGGTCATGTGAGATCCCTCTGAATAGAATTAAGTTCTCTATAACAAGCATTATCATGCAACATTTATCCTGTCTGTCTTCTGTAATGTGAGGATACAATATCCTTTCCCTCCAGGGAGAGGTTAAAAACAAACATCAAACGCTCAGATAACAACCAACTTGGTGATGCTCTGGTCTTATACTTCTTAGGCACTAGGACTGTCAAATATGAATTTCTGATCTTTATAAATTACCAATCTTGGCTATTTGATACTAGAATATCTATTTATTCCTGACAAATAGTGAATATGACCTTTTTATGCTAATTGACCATTTATAAATTCTTTAACTTTGGAGTGACTAGTCAAGATTTGCCCATTAGTCTTTGGAATTTTTATTACTCAATATCTCAACATTTTTGGTGATGATTTTCTTTAATATGTGATATTTGAAATCCATTAAAATACTAATAATATGTGGCAAAAATGTTAGTATTTTTTATCTATTGATTTTGTATACTCTAGTCTTCTAGATCAGTGTGTAGTTATTGAATTTTCTATAAGTATTGAACTATTTTATTAATTAGTATCGAAATTTCCTCATTGAGATATCTATAACAAAAGAGGTCTATATCAAACAAGCATTTTAGCAGAGAGATTTATCTTGAAGCTCTTGTCTTTAAGTCCTTTAAATAATTGCATTTGCAAAACTCAATTGATCGTCCAGGAGTGAGAATATGTTTGTTGTGTTTATCTAATTGTTTCTATCCACCAAGGAAATCGCTAGGGCTCCATTTGTACTTCCCATCATGAAGCCTGGCTCTAGAATTTCCTTCTTCTTTAGAAAACTCCTTTTGTCTTCAACTTGTATATAATTGTCATATTCAATCACAGCATTAATCTCAACAGTACTCTCCTTTCAGTTCAAACTGCCTTTTCACTACAAGCAGTGGAAAAGAAAACATATCTCTTTCAGTTCAACACATCAGAGGGGGCAGAAAATCCAATTTTCTCACTCCCTGCTCTGTGTTTTCTGTATTAGAAACATAATACCCTCAAGTGAACTTTAGCTGGTATAAGTACAGAAAGTCAAGCATTGAGAGGCGCAAATCAGCATTGTGTACTGTCACCTTCAAATTTAGAGGGTGCAGACAAAAGGGATGGAGGGTGAAACAAATTAGTTGTGAGGAGTGTCTTTGGGTGGATTTCATTTACCAACTTTCAGTTTTGTTTACTCTTCAACTCCTTACACTCTTTTTGTGGTATTGCTGCTTGGAGCTACTAAGGTTCTTGACAGAGAGAAGATGAAAATAAACAGAAAAGATATAGCTGGTAAGGACACGGTAATAATGTGGTAATACATAAAAACAATGCCTGAGGTAAAAGATTCTAATTTTGGATTCACATACACAACTATACTTAAAAATATCTAGACATCATATACAATACAGATGGTACCTTTTGAAGCATATCATTAATAAGTTAACAGCCTTATACTGGCAAACTTTTCCATCTAATAGTAAAATTAGAAATACTAAATCATCAACCCTCATCAAATATTAGTGCATATGAGTGTGTTGCACTAAATTATACTGTGATTGTAGAGAGCACTGAACAGTCTCCAAATATTACTGGCATTACTCACATTAATATTACAAAATAGAGTGACGCAGTAGGAGCAGAGAAAGGGTGTTGTTATTGCTGGTCACTCCTTCTGTCCTTTGGTTGTGCATGCTGTAGTATGAACTTATAGGAAGGATGTAATGGAATATAAGAAATAAGCAAGTTTTAAATTTTCACTCCGCATGCTACCACAACACCAGCCTTCCTCTTAATAGAGTAATAAAAGAATATAACCTGTAGTGGCATTTCAACTCTGTTTTAATAAATAAAGACTGCCTGAAGATCTGAAAGTAAAACCGTCCCACTGGTCAGCCTTACAGACCATGTTATGGTAACACACACCTTTAATCCCAGCACCCATAATGACACACACCTTTTTTCCCAGTAGCCATATTAGTTGTCATAAAAATTGGGCCGTGCATGGCTTTAATCATGGTGGTGCAAGTCTTTAATCTTAGAAATAGAGAGGAGTATAAAATGGGAGGAAACAGCTCTCAGACACAGTCTCATTCTCAGATTCTGGAAGGCAGGATCACCATTTCAGACTGAGGTCGAAGTAAGAGTCAGTGGCTGGCTGTTTTGCTTTTCAGATCTTCAGGTTGAACCCCAATTTCTGACCCTGAGATTTTATTAATCGTGCTTTTGTAATCAAAATATATTGTATTAAAATAGTAAATTAACAGATTAGAATGAAATGTTGCTTATTTAAAACTTAGAAGATTTTTTTTAAGTGGAGATATGAAGGTGATCCACACTGGCATTTCTAGTGCTATATTGTTTTCTACCTGTTATATTATGCATTAGCCTGGAAAATAAAACCATTTTCAAAAAATATTAAATTGAATTTCTTATTTTAAAACTAATAATATGTTAATATAGATTAACTTGGCATGTTTTAAATCATCTACAAGCCAATTTCCATCATTGTCTGAAGGAGAATTTATAACGGGTCACATTACAAATATCTACTTGAACAATAAAATAATCTAGCCGGAAGTATATTAAGTATATTAAGCCAATGTCAATAATTTCACTAAAATATTTCAAAAGAAACTGAATAAAACATAAAAAAATAAATCTCATTATAGAGTTTATATATAATAAATTCATAAATATGATAAAGATAAACTTATTTCTAGGTCAATATGAGAAGAAATGAGGAAGAAGAATATAAAATCCATCAGATAAGTACCTACTAAAAGCCATATTTTATTTTACAGTGACATTATTGATAATATAATGTGTTACGCTTTAATAATTTAAATTGTAAAGTTATCAGCTAAATTAAAAATTAATTTAAAATTTTTGGGCTTACTCAAATACTATGCCTTTTACAACTGTAATTTATTCATATTCCTTTTTATAACTAGTGTAAAATATAATAAGCTTGAATTTGTGATAGAGTCAAGTACTATATTCAAACATACTATATTCATTAGAGACAGTTGGCAATAGCCATGAGAATATATAATACAAGATAAAACATTATGTTTGATCTTGTGGACCAACTTGCTTTCTGTTTTGCAGAAACTTACCACCTAAAATCTACACTTCACAGGCCACTTTGAAATAAAGGTTTTAGGTATAAAATCTATTACTTTGATTAACCTTATTCCTGCTATTGTCGAACAGTGAAGTCCTTCTAATGGCAGTCATGATGAAAACTTGGGAAATAAAGTAACCAAAAGAGGAAGTATGCCTTTCAGCTTATAGCTTAAAAGAAAATGGAGCATCACAGTTAAGAATACATGCTGACTGACAAGAAGTGGTTCATCACACTGTGTCCTCAGACAGCAAGCTGAGAGTAATACATTTTCATACTTTAACAATAGTCTAGAACCCAAGCCCATAAGCGTGTGCCAAACTATCTTTTTAGCTGAACTTTCCTGAAGCTCACTGGCCTGGCAGACACACTCACTGGCATTCCCATTGCCAGGCTAATCCTAGTCAAGAAGATTAATATAAAACCCATGGTTTGAATCTATCAGGCAAAATTTAGGAGGAGAGGTAGTTGCAGAGAAAAAATAAGGCAGTTTCTTCTCTACAGGAATAAGATATGGGAGTGTTCATCAAGTCAATACACATGAATGGACCTTCATCCTCTCTGGCAATTCTTTGATTTATTATCTGCCTATACAATTTCCCATATAAAATTCCCTAAAGCTAATTAAAAATTGCCACCTAAAATGTGCTCTTTGTAGTTTGTTACAAAACTATTTGCCTATATACATAAGAATATAGACGTAGATTTAAATAGACTGAGGGCCCACTTCAGGAGGTGTAATCATATTGAAAATAAGCAATGTTTTAATAATTGACATCTAAGATTAAAGCAAACACAATGAAAATACTAATAAACTTTATGGAACCAGTAAAATATTGTACCATTATTTGTATATACAAATAAATAAAAAAGAGATGGAAAGTAGCCAAAAAATAAATATAGTGCAGAGTGTTGCATTATACACTAGCTAAACCATGACTGTAGATATTGCTATAGCACACCTACTATGGAAATCAATTGTAAATATATTGTTTAATTTACCATAGTTAATGGAAACATGATAGAAATAGAAAATAAAATCAAAATCAGTTAGAAAAGTACAGTTATAAATTATTTGAGAAAGAACTTATTTAAATTAAAACAGTGGAACACAGAAGTGTGTGCCACACAATAATTCAAAGTTAATTCATTATTAATTAACCAACAACTATACAATGTTTTAGCTGAAATTACACTTGGATATCTATCTCAACATTTTAGCTATGTACGGATCCATTTCCGTGATTGAGTGCCTGCTTATCATGTATAAGGACTGGGATTGGATCATTATCATGGCAAACAATGGAGGAATGAAGGATGGTAAGGATGAGGAGGACAAAGTGGGGAAGAAGGGAGAAAAAGCAATAAAGAAATTTCTAAATAACAAGCTCAGGGTTTTTCTGAAATTAACTTTTGTAGCAAATCACCTAAAAGAAGTATATATTTATGCAAGCATATATTTTTTCTGTCCTGTATATGTTATATACAAACACAAAGCAACTAAAAATTAGGAGAACTCTTGACAACAGATGTAGGAGGCAGAGTGTTAACATACTTGTTACACAAATAGGGCAGGAAAACAATGTGCCATGGAAAATGTGGAACATATCAAATGCCAGATGCTTGTCTTAAAGAATATATGAAAATCATATATTCTTTTCTGTGTTTAGCATAAGCCTCAGAAAATTTCAGTTTTTAAATATTTAGAAATGTACATAAGTACATAAGTAATAAGGTTTTAAATTGTACGATTGCTAAAATGTGGAAAATTAGGAGCATTCCAAATTTTTTATAATATAACATTTTTTAAATAAATTATCATGTATATAAGAATAACTCTGAAGTTATTAAAATATTGTTTTTTGATAATATTTATTCAACAAATAGAATGCTCAAAATACATGAATGGTGAAAATCAGTATCTCTTTTGTAGGCTAAAATATCATCTAATATCATCATTAATTACTTTCTGAAAGAAGTTTACAAAATTTCAATTGGTTATAGAACTGGGAGTCATTGAACTTACTTTCTACTTTCCACTTGCTTTAATAAATATACAGCAACTGGATGTGCTAGCAAGATGAGCAACATTGCAATCAACAATTTGAGGGTACTCCTTTTACACGATGGAAGTAGATGTTATGATAATTAAGAAAACACCAAGAAGAAACTGTATTTTCAGTTTAAAGAAGCTCAGAAGGGCATAATACTAACATATTCAATAGAAATGCTTGAACATCTCAAATCATTTAGAATTCAAATAATAGTTAAGTAGCAATAGTTAAGATAAAATTTCATGTTTATGTCAAAATATAGATTTTATATATTTAATCAGTGTAAAATAGTTGTAGCATTAGTCAGAACTGAATACATCTACGTATGCGATTTTTTTTTCTTCTCTGTACACCTTACTCAATTTTCAAAAAAAATAATGGAAAATCACCAGGCAATATCTATTTTTCCCAAGGGTATTAAGATGATAAAAATGATCTAAGACTGCAAGGGAGTAAACACGAAGATAAAAACTCAGAACATAGAAATTTATATAATGATAGAATTGATTATTACAGTCATGTTTTGCAAAAATTAGTTTCTATAGAAATAAATGACTCTAAGATTCTGATGAAGAGCCTTTAACTCATTAATTTCCCAGGAGGTTTAACACAGTATTTAAGGAAGAAATGTATTGGCTTGTGAAATAGAATTTTCATGTTATTGTGAACTTCTTTAAGGTAGATACTGGGAAACAGATAATATTGATCAAACTCTCATCTTCTAATTTCTCTATTTCCATTCAAGTGTGAATTTGGTTTTTAGTGTAATTTTTTTACATCTAATATTCTAAAAGTTATTGTTACTTGTTCTTTCTTAAGTAAATATTTTTTGAATAAACAGGTAAACAAATTATGAATGTTGGATGGAAGAAGTAATTGAAACTTCAAATATCATAGCTTTAATTTGTCAGAAAAAAAACTTGCCTCATATATATCTCTATGTCCCTTGCCAGAGTGGATCTGAGAATAACAGTGTGATGCTTTCTCCAGACTTTTTTCAGAGATCAGCTTAGAAAGGTTATTTTATGTCCTGCTCAAGGACAAAAAACAAACAAACAAAAAAGTGGATAATATCATGGATTAAAACATTATATTGCATTACTATCAAAGAATGTGAATGTAACAAATATTTACTTTGAATGTCTGCTTGTAAATATATTTATATTTGATGCAAAGTATAAATTGTGCTTATGAAACAATGCACATATTTTCTTCAATTAATAAAGTAAAAAAAAATTAAGAAACGTTCCAAAAAATAAGAGTTAACACTTTCACAAGGCTTCAAGTTGGTTGATTGAGCCCAGAGACTCCAAATATCCAGTTGGCTGCTCAAAGTGAAATCAATAAACACTTTTCTTTGTAGAGGGGATCTTACAGAATAGAGCACAAACGTGAAAGAAGACTGTAACATTGATGACCTGCTAAGACATATTGGTTGACTTTTATATTAGAAAGCAAAAACAAAGTACAAGAATGGATGACCCCACTCACTGAAGGCCTCTTCGTTACAATTTTACCTTAAGTATTCCTTCATGGATTGGTAAAAATGTTTTTTGAACTGGTTTCAAGGCACGAATCCATTGATTTGCTTGGAGACTAGCTTTCAATACAATGTCTCCAGGCTGTCTGGCATGCCAGTCACCTTCAGGCAGTGTTTTAAATGAAGGGTTGGTAGGATGCCTCTAAATTTATTGTAGAGTTTCATATATTGATTAAGAATTATACTAAATAATGAAATATGAAAAATGCCCATCGGGTCATATTTTTATGATGTGTTGATAATGAGCCTCTCAAAACAATATCATAAAAGCACCACAAGTCTTTGCAAAGTACCTTTTGCACAAAAATCCCTAAACTACATAAAAGTAACTCTAAGAAAAGATTTGCCCATTCTGTGTATATGGAAACTATGCAGTAATTGTTATTCATGCAACTTTAAGTCCTAGAACTAATCAGCTTTTTTTTTTTTTTTTTTTATTCCGCTTTTTCGAGACAGGGTTTCTCTGTGGTTTTGGAGCCTGTCCTGGAACTAGTTCTTGTAGACCAGTCTGGTCTCGAACTCACAGAGATCCTCCTACCTCTGCCTCCCGAGTGCTGGTATTAAAGGCATGCGCCACCACCGCCCGGCTCTGATCAGCTTCTTGACTGGTTTACAAATCCTTGGTGAAAATGACAATCTCTGGTTTCTGGTCTCCTGATAACACACAGAGGAGCACTACTAACCTTTCCTCATCCCAGAACTTGCCATGTACATAAAACACTTTTAAATCATGCAAAGTCATCATTTGATGTTTTGGTTTAGTGTAGTCTAATTTAATTTTTTGCTTTATTCATTTTCAGTTTAATTACTTTCCATTTTATTTTGGTATTTTAGTATAATTACAGCATTTTTCTCTTCCCTTTCCTAACTCCAAACCCTCCTATATACCCCTCATTTTTCTTTTTAATTTTTTTAATCTTATTTGGTTAACTTTTTTTTTTTCATTTTACACACTGACCACAGTTTTACCTCTCCATTTCTCCCTTTCCCTCCCCTTCCTGCCTTCCATCCACTCCTCTCCCCTCTCCACTCAGAAAGAGGCAGGTCTCCTGTGGGCTTGAACAAAGTATAAGACATCAAGCTGAGGCAGGACCAAGGCTGGGTGAAGTAATCCAGAAAGGGGAATAAGTTTCCAAATTTAGTTAAACCCAGGGGCAATTTCTGATCTCATTGCTAAGAGCCTTACAACCAGGCCAAGCTACACAACTGTCACGCACATGCAGAGGGCCTAGGTCGGTCCCATGCAGGCTCCTTAAGTCTGTGAGCTCCGACAAGCTCATGTCAGCTGTCTCTCTGGGTTTCCCCAGCATGATCTTGACCACCCTTGCGTATTTAATCCATCCTTCGTCTCTTCAACAGGACTCCAAAGCTAGGACCTGTGCTTGGCTGCGGATCTCTGCATCTGCTTCTGACAGTTACTGGATAAAAGCTCTCCTATGACAATTAGGGTAGTCACCAATCTGATTGCAGTAGAAGGCCAGTTCAGGCACCCTCCCCAGTATTGCCAAGCCTTTTAGCTGGTGACATCCTTGTGGCTACCTGAGGGTTTTGCTAGCACCAGGTTTCTCCGTAACCCCCAAATGCCCACCTAACAAGATGTTTCTTCCCTAACTCTTCCCCTCCAACCCATCCCCAACCTGTCTCCTATACCCATTCTGCCCAACAGGCTGACTCAAGTCCCCATCTCCCATCCTCCTGACCCCCAACTCCAGTTTTCCTAGGAGATCTCTTCTATTTCTCCATCCCAAGGAAATCCATGCATTCCTCTTTGGATCCTCCTTGTGATCTAGCCTCTCTGGGACTCTGGGGTGTATGTTTGTTCTCTTTAAAATTTATGACTCCTTTTTATTAATTGTAGTTTGTATTTTTAACCTTGCTTCTATAATGCAGTTTGTTAGAAATAAGATGATGAAAGAGACACATTTTTGTCTGAAGTCCGAAAAGTTTTAAGGTGAAATTCTTCAACTATAAGAATGTAAAGCTTTCCAGGAAATCTTGAACATTTTCTTGCAGTTGTATTTGTCTTCAACAAAGATCATGACAAATGTATCATACTCCTCAGGTACATGGAACAGCATGAAAATAACAACAACAAAAAAAATGACAAATGCTTTCAGAAGCCAGTACTACTACATTTACATGAATTGAGAGAATAATAATATAAGAATATAAAAGTTGCCTATCCTCAGATTTTTAAATTTTCATTCCATAAAAAAGATTTATATTGACTAGCTTTTGACTAGGCATATCTGAATTTTATTGAAACAAAATAAAGTGATTATAGACAATATTAATGAATATTTAGTGTATATACATTTACCATATATTCCTCACAATGCATACACATTTATAATACAACACAGTGATACCAGCACATTCTTTTGTTCTATTTCTTCCAACTTTGCTTCACTACTTTGTTGGAGACATAATGCACTTTAGTATTTATTGAACTAAGTGGTTATATTGGCTGTATTAGTGTAGTAGAAAGTACAATTAGTGTGTTCTTTAGAAAGGTACCAAATTTTGAAATAAAATAAGAAACCTGAGATGATTTTAAACACATTATTCACATTATTTGATCAACAGAAGTATAAAACTAAATCCATGTCTAATGTTATAAGAAAGAGTTCAGGATGCCACAGGGCAGTTTTAAGAGCTTGATGATCTTTGCATTGACGCCCTTTAATCTTGAGCTACTACCACTTTGATAATAAAGCTGATATACACTGTACAAATGAAGTGTTAGCACAGCAAAGTGTACTGAGTTACCAGAGACTTGCTTGGTAGATATCCAATTATGTCCAGGAAAAACATAATAATGGAATAGATTTATAGTTATACTCTTTAAAATATGACTTATGGTATGATGCTACTGTAATATTATAGACACTCAGACTAGTGTAGAAAAATGTCCATGAGGAGTTCGATAGATCTGATCAGACATATTAGCAATTACAATATTAATCATGCCTATCTGCTTTTGTCTATTTATTTTATTTAAAAAGTATTTTAGTGAATTTTCCCCTGGAAAGTAGTAGTTAATAAAAATCATAATAATTCCATTGCTTGAGATAAATTTTAATGTTAGTATACTAGAAGATACATAGACTTCAAAATTTGCACAACACAAAGTATTTTGGGTTTTATATGTTTGTAAAACTTAGAGATTCAAGCCATTTAGAAGCTGACAATATTTTTTGTAACATGAGGGCCTGCTAGTTGCGGTTTCCATCTTTAGCAGTTCCCACAGCCAGTAAGCCCCAAAGAAAATCACACACAGATTCTATATTAATGATAAACTGGTTGGCCCATTAGCTCAGGCTACTTATTAGCTCTTTTTTTTTTTTTTAAATAATTTTTTTTATTAAGAAAAGAAGAAAAAAAAACATAAACAAAAAACAAGTTTCCACCTCCTCCCAGCCTCCCATTTCCCTCCCCCTCCTCCCACCCTTCTCCCCCTCCTCCCACCCTTCTACCCCTCCCCCCACTCCTCTCCCCCTCCCTCTCCAGTCCACAGAGCAGTCCAGGTTCCCTGCCCTGTGGTAAGTCCTAGGTCCTCCCCCCTCCGTCCATATCTAGGAAGGTGAACATCCAAACTGGCTAGGCTTCCACAAAGCCAGCACATTAAGTAGGATCAAAGCCCCGTGCCATTGTCCTTGGCGTCTCATCAGCCCTCATTGTTCGCCATGTTCAGAGAGTCCGGTTTTATCCCATGCTTTTTCGGTCACAGTCCAGCTGGCCTTGGTGAGCTCCCAGTAGATCAGCTCCTCTGTCTCAGTGGGTGGGTGCACGCCTCGTGGTCCCGACTTCTTTGCTCATGTTCTCCCTCCTTCTGCTCCTCATTGGGACCTTGGGAGCTCAGTCCAGTGCTCCAGTGTGGGTCTCTGTCTCTGTCTCCATCCATCACCAGATGAAGGTTCTATGATGATATGCAAGATATTCGTCAGTATTGCTCTCGGATAGGGTCATTTCAGGTTCCCAATCCTCAGCTACCCAAGGAACTAACTGGGAACCTCATGTTGGGCACTTGGGAGCCCCTCTAGGGTCAAATCTCTTGCTCACCCTAAAGTGGTTCCCTTAACTAAGAATTGTGGTTCCGTGCTCCCCTATCCACCTTTCCTTTATCCCAATTCTCCTGATTCCCCAAATCCCCCCTCCTTCCCTTCTACCTTTTCTCTCCCCATCTCCCCTTACCCCCATCCCACCCCACCCCCAAGCTCCTAATTTTCTCCCCGGCAATTGGGTCTACTTCCCTTAGCCAAGAGGATAACTATATGTTTTTCCTTGGGTTCACCTTCTTACTTAGCTTCTTTAGGTTCACCTATTGTAGACTCCGTGGCGCTAATTTATGGCTAGAAACCAATTATGAGCGAGTACATCCCATGTTCATCTTTTTGGGTCTGGGACACCTCACTCAGGATAGTGTTTTCTATTTCCATCCATTTGCCTGCAAAATTCGAGAAGTCATTGTTTTTTACCGCAGCGTAGTACTCTAGCGTGTATATATTCCATACTTTCTTCATCCATTCTTCCATTGAAGGGCATCTAGGTTGTTTCCAGGTTCTGGCTATTACAAATAATACTGCTATGAACATAGTTGAACAAATGCTTTTGTCATATGATAGAGCATCTCTTGGGTATATTCCCAGGAGTGGTATTGCTGGGTCCAGGGGTAAGTTGATCCCGAATTTCCTGAAAAACCGAAACACTGACTTCCACAGTGGTTGCACAAGATGGCATTCCCACCAGCAATGGATGAGGGTACCCGTTCCTCCACAGCCTCTCCAGCAAAGGTTATCCTTGGTGTTTTTGACTTTAGCCATTCTGACAGGTGTAAGATGATATCTCAAAGTTGTTTTGATTTGCATTTCCCTGATTGCTAAGGAAGTTGAGCACGACTTTAAGTGTCTTTTGGCCATTTGAACTTCCTCTGCTGAGAATTCTCTGTTCAGTTCAGTGCCCCATTTTTTAATTGGGTTAATTAGCATTTTAAAGTCTAGTTTCTTGAGTTCCTTATATATTTTGGAGATCAGACCTTTGTCTGTTGTGGGGTTGGTGAAGATCTTCTCCCAATCAGTAGGTTGCCTTTGTGTCTTATTGACTATGTCCTTTGCTTTACAGAAGCTTCTCAGTTTAAGTAGGTCCCATTTATTCAATGTTGCCCTTAATGTCTGTGCTTCTGGGGTTATACATAGGAAGCGATCTCCTGTGCCCAGCTCCTGTAGGGTACTTCCCACTTTCTCTTCTATCAGGTTCAGTGTGTTCGGGCTGATATTGAGGTCTTTAATCCATTTGGACTTGAGTTTTGTGCACGGTGATAGATAAGGGTCTATTTTCATTCTTCTACAAGATGACATCCAGTTGTGCCAGCACCATTTGTTGAAGATGCTTTCTTTCTTCCATTTTATACTTTTAACTCCTTTATCGAAAATCAGGTGTTCATAGGTTTGTGGGATAAAATCCGGGTCTTCTATACGATTCCATTGGTCGACTTCTCTGTTTTTATGCCAGTACCACACTGTTTTCATTACTGTAGCTCTGTAATATAGTTTGGAGTCAGGGATGGTAATGCCTCCAGAAGATCCTTTATTGTATAGGATTGTTTTGGCTATCCTGGGTTTTTTGTTTTTCCATATAAAGTTGATTATTGTCCTCTCCAGATCTGTGAAGAATTTTGATGGGATCTTGATGGGGATTGCATTGAATCTATAAATAGCCTTTGGTAGAATTGCCATTTTTACTATGTTGATCCTACCAATCCAAGAGCAAGGGAGGTCCATCCATTTTTTGGTATCCTCTTCAATTTCTTTCTTCAATGCCTTAAAGTTCTTGTCAAATAGATCTTTCACTTCCTTGGTTAGATGTACCCCAAGATATTTTATGCTGTTTTTGGCTATTGTGAATGGTGAAGCTTCTCTGATTTCCCTCTTTGCTTCCATATCCTTTGTGTATAAGAGGGCGACTGATTTTTTGGAGTTGATCTTGTATCCTGCCACATTACTAAAGCTGTTTATCAGCTGTAGGAGTTCTTTGGTGGAGTTTTGGGGGTCGCTTATGTACACTATCATATCATCTGCAAATAACGAAAGTTTAACTTCTTCCTTTCCAATTCGAATCCCCTTGATTCCATTATGTTGTCTTATTGCTATTGCTAGAACTTCAAGCACTATATTGAAGAGGTATGGGGAGAGTGGACAGCCTTGTCGTGTTCCTGAGTTAAGTGGGATGGCTTTGAGTTTCTCTCCGTTTAATTTGATGTTAGCTGTCGGCTTGCTGTATATAGCTTTTATTATATTTAGGTATGACCCTTGTATCCCTAATCTCTCCAAGACTTTTAACATAAATGGATGTTGAATTTTGTCAAATGCTTTTTCAGCATCTAATGAAATGATCATATGGTTTTTTTCTTTCAGTTTATTTATATGCTGGATTACATTGATAGATTTTCGTATGTTGAACCAGCCCTGCATCTCAGGAATGAAGCCTACTTGATCATAATGGATAATTTTTCGGATGTGTTCTTGGATTCGATTTGCCAGTATTTTGTTGAGGATTTTTGCGTCGATATTCATGAGTGAGATTGGCCTGTAGTTCTCTTTCCTGGTTGAGTCTTTGAGTGGTTTTGGTATCAGAGTAATTGTGGCTTCATAAAAGGAGTTTGGTAATGACCCTTCTGTTTCTATCTTGTGGAATACATTAAGGAGTATAGGTATTAGATCTTCTTGGAAGATCTGGTAGAATTCCGCATTGAAACCATCTGGTCCTGGGCTTTTTTTGGTAGGGAGGTTTTTGATAACCTCTTCTAATTCTTCGCGACTAACAGGTCTATTTAGATTGTTCACCAGGTCCTGATTTAACTTTGGTATATGATATTTATCTAAAAAAGTATCCATTTCCTTTACATTTTCCAATTTTGTGGCATATAGGCTTTTGTAGTAAGATCTAATGATTCTCTGAATTTCCTCTGTGTCTGTGGTTATGTCCCCCTTTTCATTTCTGATCTTATTAATTTGCAAATTCTCTCTCTGCCGTTTGATTAGCTTGGATAGTGGTTTGTCAATCTTGTTGATTTTCTCCAGGAACCAGCTTTTTGTTTCATTGATTTTTTGTATTATTTTCTGTGTTTCTATTTTGTTGATTTCAGCCCTCATTTTGATTATTTCCAGTCTTCTACTCCTCCTAGGTGAGTCTGCTTCTTTTTTTTCTAGAGCTTTCAGGTGGGCTGTTAAGTCTCCAATGTGAGCTTTCTCTGTTTTCTTTAAGTGGGCACTTAGTGCTATGAACTTTCCTCTTAGGACTGCTTTCATAGTGTCCCATACGTTTGAGTATGTTGTTTCTTTATTTTCATTGAATTCCAGGAAGACTTTAATTTCTTTCTTTATTTCTTCCTTATTCCAGCTATGGTTCAATAGTTGACTGTTCAGTTTCCATGACTTTGTATGCTTTCTGGGGGTAGCATTATTGTTGAATTCTAACTTTAATCCATGGTGATCTGATAAGACACAGGTGGTTACTAATATTTTTTTGTAACTGTGGATGTTTGCTTTGTTACCGACTATGTGGTCGATTTTCGAGAAGGTTCCATGAGCTGCAGAGAAGAAGGTATATTCTTTCCTATTTGGATGGAATGTTCTATAGATGTCTGTTAAGTCCATTTGATTCATTACCTCCACTAATTCTCTTATTTCTCTGTTAGGTTCCTGTCTGATTGACCTGTCCATTGGTGAGAGAGGAGTGTTGAAGTCTCCTACTATTAGTGTGTGCGGTTTGATGGCGGCCTTGAATTTTAGCAATGTTTCTTTTATGTACGTGGGTGCTTTTATATTAGGGGCATAGATGTTCAGGATTGAGACTTCATCCTGATGAACTGTTCCTGTTATGAGTATAAAATGCCCCTCTCCATCTCTTCTGATTGATTTAAGTTTAAAGTCAACTTTGTTAGAGATTAGTATGGCCACACCTGCCTGTTTCTTAGGTCCATTTGCTTGATAGGCCTTTTCCCAGCCCTTTACTCTGAGTAGGTGCCTGTCTTTGTGGTTGAGGTGTGTTTCTTGTAAACAGCAGAATGTTGGATCCTGTTTTCTTATCCAATCTCTTAGCCTGTGCCTTTTTATAGGTGAGTTGAGTCCATTGACATTAAGTGATATTAATGACCAGTGGTTGTTAACTCCGGTCATTTTTTTTTAGTCGTAGAGTTTGTGTGTTTCCCTTCTTTGTTTTGTGTTGGTGAAGGGTCTCTAGATGTCTGAGTTATTGTGGTCATTGTTGGACTCCTTGGTTAGTGATTTTCCTTCAATTACTTTCTGTAAGGCTGGATTTGTGGCTGCGTATTGTTTAAATTTGTTTTTATCCTGGAAAATTTTATTTTCTCCATTTATAGTGAATGAAAGCTTGGCTGGGTATAGTAATCTGGGCTTGCACCCATGGTCTCTCAGTTTCTGCAGTACATCTATCCAGGACCTTCTGGCTTTCATGGTTTCCATGGAGAAGTCAGGTGTAAGTCTGATAGGTTTACCTTTATAAGTAATTTGGCCTTTTTCCTTTGCAGCTCTTAATATTCTTTCCTTATTCTGTATGCTTTGTGTTTTGATAATTATATGGCGAGGGGATGTTTTTTTTTGATCCAGCCTATTCGGTGTTCTGTATGCTTCTTGCACCTTCATAGGAAAATCTTTCCTTAGGTTGGGAAAGTTTTCTTCTATAATTTTATTAAATAGATTTTCTGGACCATTGAGCTGCACTTCTTCTCCTTCTTCTACTCCTATTATTCTTAGGTTTGGTCTCTTTATTGTGTCCCATATTTCCTGAATGTTTTGTGATGAGAGTTTGTTGGACTTGCTGTTTTCTTTGATCAGTGTGTTTATTTTCTCTATGGTATCTTCAGAATCCGAGAGTCTTTCTTCTATCTCTAGTATTCTGCTGGTTATGCTCGTTTCTGTAGTCTCTATTTGTTTACCTAGATTTTCCATGTCCAGACGGCCCTCTGTTTGTGTTTTCTTCTTTGCCTCCATTTCAGTTTTCAGGTCTTGAACTGTTTCCATTATCTGTTTGATTGTTTTTCCTTGGTTTTCTAGGGTATCATTCACTGATTTATTCAATTCTTCAAACTTTCTGTTATATTTCTCATCCATTTCTATAAGGGCGTTTTTTACATGCTGTTTAAGGGTGTCAATCACTTTCATGAAGTCAATCTTTTCTCCTTCCTCTTGATTAAGGGGTTCTTGTCCTCCCGTTGTGAGGTCGCTTGTTTCTGGTAGCTTCATGTTGCTTTTCAGCTTGTTGGGCGAATTCTTGCCTTGACGTCGGCCCATCTCTTCTTCCAAATGCTCCCTATGGATCTTCTTTTACCGGATTAGGTCTCCTTGCCTACCAAACGCTGTCTCTCCCCAATGTTGACTCTCCCAATGCTGGTTCTCCTGGCGCCGAAAGATCAGGCCTCCGTGCTGGTTGGGCAGCTCGCAGACAAAGCGCCTACCCCGCTTGGTGCAGGCAGGCCACAGAAACAAAGGAACTGCTGCCCCCCGGGAGCCCCGGGTACTCGGACTCAGCGCCCAGATAGGCTGGGCTGGGCGATGCCACGCGCCAAAAGAGGGCAGTGGGGGCGAAGTGGGGAGGGCTCTGGACGGAAGCTGGGTGGGCCAGGAAGAAAGAGGCAGCACCCGGGGAGTAGAGGCCCTGCAGAGAGCCCAAGCAGGACAGGGGGCCAAGAAACCCCCGAGCTCCCCGTCCCAGGCTGGCGCCATGGGCCAGAAACTCACCCCAATGCTGGGTCTCCTGGCGCCGAAAGATCAGGCCTCCGTGCTGGTTGGGCAGCTCGCAGACAAAGCGCCTACCCCGCTTGGTGCAGGCAGGCCACAGAAACAAAGGAACTGCTGCCCGCCCGGGAGCCCCGGGTACTCGGACCCAGCGCCCAGATAGGCTGCGCTGGGCGATGCCACGCGCCAAAAGAGGGTAGTGGGGGTGAAGTGGGGAGGGCTCTGGACGGAAGCTGGGTGGGCCAGGAAGAAAGAGGCAGCACCCGGGGAGTAGAGGCCCTGCAGAGAGCCCAAGCAGGACAGGGGGCCAAGAAACCCCCGAGCTCCCCGTCCCAGGCTGGCGCCGTGGGCCAGAAACTCACCCCAATGCTGGGTCTCCTGGCGCCGAAAGATCTACTTATTAGCTCTTGTAGCTTACATTAACCTATTATTCTTATCTATTTTAGTCACAAGGCTCAGTACCTTTTTCAGTGGGGCAGGTCATATCCTGCTTGTTTGGTGGTCTGGGCAGGACTGCCAAGGGAGCTTCCTGCTTCCCAGAATTCTCCTGTTCTCTTTGCCTCACCTCTACTTTCTGTCTGGTTTTCCTGCCTATACTTCCTGCCTGGCTACCTGCCAATCAGTGTTTATTTAAAACATAATTGACAGAATATAGACAATTCTTCCACACCAATGTTTTTCTTGTCACATTGCTAAATTAATAATGCCCTTGAACATATCAGACATATCAGTTTCAATTAATATAAAAGCACAATGCTTAAAATAGAATTCTCATTATCAATGTTCATACAACTCATTATTTACCATACTATGAGGTACAGATAACCCTTATGTACCTAGTTTCATCTTTATATTAATTGGCAATATTTTCTGTATATAACAGGCATCTATAGATGGTCTCAATTTTACCTAAGAATACAATTTTCAAATATAGTGTCAAAGCTATTCCTTCTTTTCTTTATTATTTATTTTTGTATGCTTTCTATGCATGTGTATATACCTACCACCATCATCTTGGATGTCTGTGGAATCTAGAAAGGTTGCAATGTTTGGTGAAGCTGAAGTTACAGGCAATTGTGAGTTACCAAATGGATGCTGGGAACCAACCCACATCCTCTGGAAGGACAACAATTACTTTTCACCATGAAGATATCTCTCCAGCCCTTGTATTTTCTTTATTTATGCTTCTGATATATATTTTTCCCTTTATGAAATAATGAAGCATTTCCCTGAGTAACAGTTAAAATTGCATAGAGGTGTCCACTTACTCTTTCCATGTTGCTCTTATTTTAAATTGTCTTGCTTTTAGTGTTCTTTTTTTTATAATTTTTTTATTAAGAAAAGAAGAAAGAAAAACATAAACAAAAAGCAAGTTTCCACCTCCTCCCAGCCTCCCATTTCCCTCCCCCTCCTCCCACCCTTCTCCCCCTCCTCCCACCCGTCTCCCCCTCCCCCCACTCCTCTCCCCCTCCCTCTCCAGTCCACAGAGCAGTCCGGGTTCCCTGCCCTGTGGTAAGTCCTAGGTCCTCCCCCCTCCGTCCATATCTAGGAAGGTGAACATCCAAACTGGCTAGGCTTCCACAAAGCCAGCACATTACGTAGGATCAAAACCCCGTGCCATTGTCCTTGGCGTCTCATCAGCCCTCAGTGTTCTTAATTTGTTTTTAATAACAAAATGTACTAAGCTAAAATAAAAATATTCATATTTGTAAATAGACTTTTCACACATTATGCAAGTCTGTATCAAGGCATACAAAATGAATAGAAGGGCAAATTCATTGCCATTGTTAGTAAAAACCAACTCAACTAAGTTTTGAGAGCTTGGATAAGATACTTATATCCCCAAATGATATCTCCTCATTTTTATGTCAAAGAGAAATAATAATAATAATAATAATAATAATAATAATAATAATAATAAATTCCTGCTTCCAAAAAGCTGGAGATGCATCAACTTAGTAAATACAGACAAAACTCTTAGAAAATAATCAGAGAATAGCATCTGGGAAACTATGCAGGGGCTTTCTTCACAGTAGTTGACTGCATTGGAATGAAGGTAGAGCATGTTTTAGAAAATATTTGCTAATATCATCTGATCATCTCTTTAAATAGCATTTAGCTATTCAAAAGATTGCATCAAAATCTGTACAAATTTAATTTCATTTGTGTCATTAGGACTCCCTAGGAGCTTTCTTCCAACTGTCTTTTTAATGATTTACCTTAGTATGTGTCTGTAATTTTTGCCCATCTTTTCAACACTCCCATAATTTTTATGTCCTAGGCCCAGCAAGTGAATGACTCTCACATTGCTGAGTAAATCAAGGACAGCATCGAGAACTCCCACCTTTCATTCTGAACAGCAGATTTGTCAAGATTAACACCCCAATCCCTCTATTTCTGTTGCTTCCTTTACCGAACAGATATTTATATTAGGTTCTTTATTCCTCCACCGCTCACATTCTCAGAGACTGAATGAGTAGTCAGCAGGTCTGTGTTAGAATAATTCTTCTTAGAATCCCTTGCAAAATTCTCATCCAACATATCTAGAGGTAGGCCATTCTCATCCCTTTGTCTATGCAGGTAAATAGATCAGCATGTGT
Source organism: Microtus oregoni (assembly GCF_018167655.1). NCBI lineage: Eukaryota > Metazoa > Chordata > Mammalia > Rodentia > Cricetidae > Microtus > Microtus oregoni. Next base: position 15,711,259 of record NW_024543080.1, on the reverse strand, counting down.
CCAAAATCCAATTGTACAATCATCTTTGATATTTCCATTACTGGAGTTACAATATAAAGCCATGATTTTTTAATACTTTAGTAAAAAATATGCATAATGTCCATAAGTTCATAGTGATACAACAATCATCAATACTCCAATGCTTAAAATACTGCAAGAATATTCTATCAACCAAGGAATGCCAATCTTATCTTTGAAGTATTAAAAGGAATTCACCAATATTTGAAAAGAAAAATAAATAAACTCTTTAGCCAGTAGGTTACTAAGTCACTCTCTGCTGCTCCATAAGAACCAGTTGATAAATATTCAAGATTTTTTTTTAGCAGAATGCTGAAATACTTGCAGCTCAAAATTGGCCATGATGAAATGACTATGAAAATTAACAAATGTTTTCATTGATTTAGCAGTTCACCATGTTTCTTCATTCTGTATCAGGAGTAAGGCTTTTAAAACATGTTCCGGTATTGCAAGCAGTGAGTGGTCTCATCTCCTCCCTATTGGTTTCAGTGAAATATGAGGACTTGTCAACTAGCTTCATGATCTTTGCCAGTTTCTATCAATCAGAGCCTCCTTTTCTTCCAAGAGATACATTTTTTAACTTATGAATGCCCAGCCTTACCTTGACTTGTTTCTAGTCAGTTTTCTTTTTTTTATTGATTTTTATTGAGCTCATCATTTTTCTCTGCTCCCCTCCCTGCCTCTCCCTTCCCCTCTTCAGCTCTCCCCCAAGGTCCCCATGCTCCCAATTTACTCAGGAGATCTTGTCCTTTTCTACTTCCCAAATAGATTAGATCTATGTATGTCTCTCTTAGTGTCCTCATTGTTGTCTAAGTTCTCTGGGATTGTGGCTTGTGAGCTAGTTTTCTTTGCTTTATGTTTAAAAACCACCTATGATTGAGTACATGTGATAACTGTTTATCTGTGTCTGGGATACCTCACTCAAAGTAATGTTTTCTAGCTCCATCAATTTTCCTGAAAAATTCAAGATGTCATTTATTTCTGCTATGTAATACTCCATTATGTAACTTTCCTTTATCCATTCTTTGGTTGAGGGGCATTTGGGCTGTTTCCAGGTTCCGGCTATGGCAAACAATGCTGCTATGAACATGGTTGAGCATATATACTTGTGGCACGATTGAGCATCTTTTGGATATATACCCAAAAGTGGTACTACTGGGTCTTGAGGAAAGTTGTTTCCTAATTTTATGAGAAATTGTCACACTAACATTCAAAGGGGCTTTCTTTTTTTTTTTTCTCCATACTAGTTTTTTTTTTTCTGGAACATTTTTTTTTATTGAGAAAAGGAAAAAAAAAACAAGTTTCTGCCTCCTCCCAGCCTCCCATTTCCCTCCCCCTCCACCGACCCTTCTCCCCCTCCTCCCACCCTTCTCCCCCTCCCCCTACTCCTCTCCCCCTCCCTCTCCAGTCCAAAGAGCAGTCAGGGTTCCCTGCCCTGTGGTAAGTCCAAGGTCCTCCCTGCTCCGTCCATATATAGGAAGGTGAACATCCAAACTGGCTAGGCTCCCACAAAGCCAGCACATTAAGCAGGATCAAAACCCCGTGCCATTGTCCTTGGCTTCTCATCAGCCCTCATTGTTCGCCATGTTCAGAGAGTCCGGTTTTATACCAAGCTTTTTCAGTCACAGTCCAGCGGCCTTGGTGAGCTCCCAATAGATCAGCTCCACTGTCTCAGTGGGTGGGTGCACCCCTCGTGGTCCCGACTTCTTTGCTCATTTTCTCCCTTCTTCTGCTCCTCATTGGGACCTTGGAAGCTCAGTCCAGTGCTCCAGTGTGGGTCTCTGTCTCTATTTCCATCCATCACCAGATGAAGGTTCTATGGTGATATGCAAGATATTTGTCAGTATTGCTATAGGATAGGGTCATTTATCCTATGACAAGAGCATTTGTTCAACTATGTTCATAGCAGTATTATTTGTAATAGCCAGAACCTGGAAACAACCTAGATGCCCTTCAATGGAAGAATGGATGAAGAAAGTGTGGAATATATACACATTAGAGTACTACGCTGCGGTAAAAAACAATGACTTCTCGAATTTTGCATGCAAATGGATGGAAATAGAAAACACTATACTGAATGAGGTAAACCAGACCCAAAAAGATGAACATGGGATATACTCACTCATAATTGGTTTCTAGCCATAAATAAGGGTCACAGAGTCTACAATTGGTGAACCTAAAGAAGCTAAGTAAGAAGGTGAACCCAAGGAAAAACATATAGTTATCCTCTTGGTTATGGGAAGTAGACAAAATTGCCAGGAAGAAAATGGGGATCTTGGGGGTGGGGTGGGATGGGGGTTAGGGGAGATGGGGAGAGAAAAGTGAGAAGGGGAGGATGGGGGGAACTTGGGGAAAAAGGATGATTGGGATAAAGGAAGGTTGGATAGGGGAGCACGGAAGCACAATTCCTAGTTAAGGGAGCCACCTTACGGTTGGCAAGAGACTTGAATCTAGAATGGCTCCCAGGAGCCGAAGGCGATGTCCCCAGTTAGTTCCAAATGGGCTTTCTTTTGTGATTATCAAAACTCAATAAAATAACAATTTCAAATTTTAAAAAAATTATGTGCATTCTTCCTTTTTTCTCCGTAGTTTGATCAATACATATTAGATATGTTGTCTTCTGACATGTTCATAAAGATCTATCTATTCAAGTAATTTCATCCATATTCATTCTCTTTCTTCTACCATGTCTGTTAGCCTAGATATTTTAACATATATTCAAATAACTGATATGATTTCTTTGTGGCTACCCACCATTCAAGTCAAGGGAATGCAGTCAGTATTTATCTATTAGTAGGATCCAAGTTAGAAAAAATTCTCATGACAGGCCATGTACAAGTTTCATATTACTTTTTTACACAGAATTTGATTATTGAGGTACATAAAAACTAACTTTCTTCTCATCAGACTGCTCATGATATAATCTCCTATATCTTCACTACCAACAACAACAAAAATCAAACTATTATGAATAAACATGATTGAATAAAACCTAAGAGGATCTCAGGATGTCTATAGGAATAGTCACCTATAATCCAGGGAAAAAAAACAACTCAACCCAGTGTTTCTGGTGATCACCCATTTTCTTTATCTACCACTGTCAAAAGTGGGGCGGGATAAAGAAAATTTTCCATACTGGATCCATGTTCTTTCAATTATCCGAGCAAAAGATCTTCTGTATCAGAGTTATCTGAAATAATATGAAGCATTGTTTCATACCAAAATGTGAGTGAGTCAGATTCTACTGTCCCATTATATTAATTGCTCAAAGAATAAAATACTAATGGTTTATAAAAATGATTGATTTATTGAATTTGCATTTTGACACAACAGATTTATAATAACATTTCAATCATAAAGTGTGTAACTGAATTACAGTTTCTCACAGAGAGAGTCAAGGTGTAGACGGTGATCTTCAGGTCTTCTATAGAAATGCAAGTAAGTACCAGTTGCTCATAAGATGGCTCACAGTTGTCTTTTCATACAGAAATTATGATTGTCTACCTACTTTATTGGAGTAAACCCTGGAAAAAAATGTTAACCTTTTAGGATTATAATCCTTATAAGATAGTAAATTTGTCTGAAAATGAGCAAAAAAATGTTAATATAAAGAATATAATGTAAAAGTAAATACTGAGGGCAAAATATATTCAGGAGGAATTGAAAGTGACCTTCTCATATACCAAAATCATTGATTTTAAAAATCAAGTCTAGTGGATAAAAGTACTTTCAGTCTTTATTCTCCTTTTACTCATATTCTCAAGCTAACTAATATGCTTTGGTTGGAATTATTATTACCATGATCACCAGTGCTAATAAGTAGATGACTACATACTGGGAAATTTGCAAAAAGTTGGTTAAGTCTAGGATATCATGAAAAAACATTACCATATCTACCTCTTAACTATAGCTCACAAGAAATACCTCAGAATAATGGACAGCTTAGTGTAAGTTTGAGAGACAAATGGCGGTCAGCATAATGAAATTGTAAAGAGCATAAAAAGTTAGTTTATTACATACACAAAAACATAGCCTGATAGGATGTAAGCATACTTCTCTGTGACTGGAGATAAAGGAAGGAAGACAACACAGTATCAGTTGTCAGTCTACCTGACAGAGAACTTTGTATTATTATGCATAAACTAAATATTTATGAATATATACTATATTCTGTTTGCTGCTCTACAGTCTTCATATTTAGAATATGAAACTCTTATAGTAATAAAAACATTAAGAGAATTTTAATACTTAGTGTTTTTCCATGCTGTTCAATTTGATCTTTTCTATTTTTATTAATTAAATATATTCATTTATTTTACATCCCATCTACAGTTTCCCCTCTTTCCTATCCTTCCAGCCCATTCCCCATCTCCCTCTCAAACCCACAAACCATTACACCTGTCTTTGTTCCGAAAGGTCAGGTCTCCTATGCGTGTCAACAAAGAATCCTATATCAAATTGAGGTAGGACTTGTGTTAAGGTTGAACAAGATAATTCCGTATTTGGAACAGGTTCCTGGAAGCCAGTCAAAGAGTTAGGAATAGTACTGCTTCCAACACTAAGAGTCCCACATGTAGATCAAGCTACACAACTGTCACACATATGTAAAAGCCCAGGTCTGTCCCAGCTGTCAGTCCAGAGTCTGTTGTCTCCTATGAGCCCAAGTGACCTGTTCTGAGAGTTCCTTTTGGATGACCTTGACTCACCCTCCCCTGCTTGTACAGCCCTTCCTCCCTTCATTCAACAGGATTCCTGGAGCTTGACCTAGTGCTTGGGTGTGAACATCTGCATTCGATTTCACCTGTCTCTGGCTGAAGGCTTTCTAATGACAACTGGAGTAGTTACCAATCTGATTATAGGAGAAGGAAAGTTCAGGCTACCTATCTACTATTGCTAAGAGTCTTAGCTACGGTGATCCTCATAGTAGGTTCATGTGAGTTTCCCATGCACCAGGTTTCTAGCTAATCCCAAAATGTGCCTCCACTGAGACATTGTTTTTATTACCTTTTCTCTCCATTCACCACCATCCCAGCCCTATTCCCTTATGTTCCCATACTTACTGGCCCCAAGTCTACCCAGGAGATCTCTTCTATTTCCCCTTCCCAGGAAAATCCATGTGTCACTGTGCCACTTTGGGCTCTCCTTACTACCTAGCCTTTCTGGAGCTGTGGATTGTAGCATGGTTATCCTTTACTTTACAGCTAATATCCACTTTGAGTAAGTAAATACTATGTTTGTCTTAGCTTATTCAAGATATTTTCTGATTCCATATATGTGCCTTCAAATTTTGTTTCTAACAGTTGAGTAATACTCCAATGCGCGCGCGCGCGCACACACACACACACACACACATGTATATACTCATTTTCTTTATCTATTTTTCAGTTGAGGGGCATATACACTGCTTCCAGGTTCTGGACAAAAGGAATAAAGCTGTTATGAACATAGCTGAACAAGTATTTACCTTGTGGTGTGATTGAGCATACTTTTGGCATATGCCCAAGAATGGTATAGCTATTTCTTGAGGTAGATTGATTCCTAATAGTCTGAGAAACCTTGATATTGATTCCAATGTAACTGTACAATTTTGCATTCTCACCAGCAGTGAAGAGGTGTTCTCCTTGTTCCACATCCACTTCAGAATAAGCTGTCATTGGTGTTTTTATCTTATTGATTTTGACATGTGTAAGATGCTATCTCAGAGTCATTTTGATTTGCATCTTACTATGAATGTTGAACAATTCCTTAAGGGTTTCTAGGCCATTGGAGATTCTTCTGTTGAGAATTCTCTTTTGGTCTGTGATGTGAGATTCTTCTCTGTATGCTTTGAATATATTTTATTACCATTGGTTAATAAAGAGGCTTCTTTGTCCTGTGGAATAAAAGAGTAGAGCTAGGCAGGAAAACAAAACTGAACGCTGGAAGAAAGAAGTTGGAGTCAGAAAGAAGCCATGTAGCTGCTCAGGAGAGAGACGCCAGACACTGGATGCTGGATGGAACCTTACCAATAGGCAGATTAGCACAAATGGGTTAATTTAAGATATCAGAGCTAGCCAATACGAAGCAAGAGCTAATAGGCCAAATAGCACTGTAATAATACAGTTTCTATATAATTATTTTTTATCTGGATGGCTAGAAAAAGAACAAGCAGCCTTGGACTATTGGTCTGTACCCCATTGTTAATGGAATTATTTGGTTGTTTGATGTCTAGTTTCTTGAGTTCTTTACTATATTTTGGAGATTAGCTCTCTGGCAGATGTAAATTGTTGAAAATCTTTTCCCATTCTGTAGGCTGGTTTGTCTTATTGATAGTGTCCTTTACCTTACAGAGCTTTTTCATTTTCATGAGGTCCCATTTACTAATTGTTTATCTCAGTGTCTGGGCTACTGGTTTTCTATTCAGGAAGTTTTCTTCTGTGCCAGTGTGTTCATGGTGCTTTCCTACTTTTTGTGACATGGTCTTACAGCATGGTTCTTGTTGGCTTTAAATTGGAGCTTCTACTGCATTCATCTCCCTCAAACTGGCTAGATAGGTTTAATTTTCTTGCTGTTAATTTTTGGTGATCCTTTTGTTAATTCTCTACAATCCTATGTTCCTCCAAATTAACAAAATTGCAGAACTTGGGACAGGTAAAATTCCTTCCACTAGCAATCTGTTGAGTGGGTCAATTTTCATTTGTGACTCTACACAGTCATCTCCTGTGCAGCAAACTGAAAGCTCTTTGAATCTTCACATCTTCTCCACTGTTGACTAATCAACACCTACTAGAGCATAAACTGGATATTGGATATATTTGAGAATAACTCCACATTTTTTTAAACCCTTATAGAAATAAGTTATAATTTCCTACTTACCGCTGTTTAGTATCTCTTGGAGATTTTTAAGTGACTATTCATAGGTTTCTCAAAGCAAAATTTCCAAATGTGACAATATTTTCTTTCTTTCTCCCTTCCTTCTTTTCTTTATGTCTTTTTCTATTTTTTTTGCCTGTTTGAGACAGGATTTTCTTTGTGTAGTTCTGTTGTCCTAGAACTCACTGTGTAGACCTGACTGGCCTCGAACTCACAAAAATCCACCTGCCACTGTCTAATGAGTGTTAGGATTAAAGATGTGTACCACTGCCTGAAGTGACAACTCTTTCTAATCATTTATTAATGAACAGATTGGATGCCATTGATATCAGCTATACCCACCTTTCTCCATCCCTGTTTTATTCAATGTATGCCGTAGATTCTCCCTGAGACTCTTGGCATTGTATCTCTTCTGCTAGTCCTCTTGCCATTCCTCAAGAACTCATCCATTATCAAATGAATGAAAATATATAAACTCCAAATTCTACTAAATTCCATTTTGTTTTACCAGAGTGATCATTTTATAATTTATGTTTTATTGGTTTTCAATATTTTTATATAATTTAATATTACTATGATTTTTCTTAGGATAAATGTTAAATATTTCTTCAAATTAGTCCTTCAATTATTTTTTACATGTAGACATATGATTTTACAGAGAACTCACAATCCCCAAAGAGTTTATAAAAACTACTAAATTTTCCAATAAAATATGAAACACTTTCATATAAATACATCATGTTTTCTGGTAAAATGAAATGAAAACATTTCTTTCATGATTTTCCTGTCTTAAAATATTCTCCTTGTAATCATTTACAAAAGTAATAGGGGCTGGACCAGTAACTCAGGTGACAGAGTACTTTCCTTATAAATTTAGTGACCTAAACTTGACCGTAGAACCTGTGCTGAAAATATATATAATGTATTAGCTATTAACGAGGAAAGAGAGCAAAGGGGGTGTATATGAGAAGGTTTGTAAGGAAAGAGGGAAAGGAATAAGTAGTGTATCTATATTATAATCTATAAAATGAAAGAAATAATTTTTAAAAGAGTCACCCTTTTCGGTGAGTGGTTGCTTCACCAGTGCTGAGAAGGGAGATACAAGTGGACACATGGAGATTACTTCCTAGCCACCTTAGACTGATCGGCACATACCAAGCCAATGAGAAATCCTGTCTCAAAAACACTTTTATAAAAGTGTGTATGGAGTGTGAAGAACGACAGTTGGGAATTTCAAATGTATACCTGCATATACAGGATCATGTGCGTACATGCATACAGTAGGAAATTTCACATGAATACCTGCACATACAGTTATATTTGAGAATATACCTACATTCATAAAAAACAACCTTCACCATTCTTACTCCCAGTTTTTCTCCTCCCTACCACTCCTACCTAATTTTGAATCTGCAGTCATCCAGTTCTTGGGGAAAATGCTGTGATACGTCCCCATGCCATACTATGCTACTAAGATGCATACATTGCTAAAGAATGGTTATTAATTATCTTCATTGTACTTTTCAAAAATTGCCATCTCTTTTCTTTCCTTAACTTTGAAAACACGCTCTTCTGTCTCATTAGTTATTAGGGCCGCAGGGTAGTCAGTCACAGTATAACATGTCTCCTTCCGTTTCTCAGTTGTGCCCCCTATGGGTCACCAATCTGTCATTTCTCTATGATGAAGTCACCATGTACATTCTCTGACTTAAACATTGAATAAATAAGTATAGTCATCTGATAACCATACCGTCAAAGAAGAGGACAAACTTACCTGCACAGCCACTTTGATTTCAGAATATCACAGCTATACTAAGCCCTCCTGCTTGAATCAAAGTATGGAATGTCCTATTGCTCTGTTCTCACATTCAAATATTTAGATCATAAATTGGCTTAATATTCTGATACTACCAAGAATAGGTTTATTTTTCTTCATATATGCTAAACTATTGCCAAAATATTTCCTTGTTTTTCCTATTAAATTTATTACCAAAATGTATATATTGATGTTCAATTTAAGCTGAAATCCTTTACATTTATTAAATTTCTCTCCATTTCAGTACTAGGAACACTAATTGTTTATTAATTAATGTATTAAAGCATCCCTTCAAGTGCCTTATTTTCAATAGACCTAAAAGCTGTATTTCCTTTGCACTTTTCTAGCATCACATTTTGCCCATGATGTACTTCTGCTCTACAGACTAAAACAGGAGAAAAGTCAACTATAATGACACAACTACAAACAATGCCCTTCATATCAAAATTCTATTTAAAGCCTGAATTATTAAGTCTAGACGAACCTATCAGAGCACAGGAAGATCCATAAAGTAAGCCAATCAGTACCAACTGAGGCTCTCTAGACCAGCCCCCTGCTCCTTGCAGAACACAAGGCAGTGATTATCATCAGAGCTCCTTCTGCATTCAAATCTCCCTGAGAAGGGAATAAGCCAAGCTTATACAGAGCAGGAATCACCCCGACTCTTGAGCCTATAATTATGAGCATATAAAATAATTGTGGTTATAAGTTTTAGACAACCTTATTAAATAGCACTCAAAAATCAGTATTGTAGAAAATGATTTCTTTTCTTATGATGGACAGATAGAGAAGACAAGGGTGCTACAAACTATTATTCCGTGCCATAAAAATAATTTTTTAAATTAATAAAGTAGAGGATGCATGATCTCTTCTATGTCCCATAACTTCACCGCCCTGGGTACTTAGCTAGATTTCTAGTACCAGGTATGGTAATTGGCCTTATGTTCAATTAGTCAGCTGTTAAGTTTCTGTATATGGAATATTTCGTAGTTTATTCTTATGGTTGCTGTTTGATAATTTCAGGTCTATAGTGAAAAACTATTATTCTGTTAGTAATTGATCACTCAACATTTTTTTATTTGTCAATCTTGCTAACCTTTTTCCAACTTAATTTACTTTTCAGAGAAATGGCTTCACCATATTTATCAATGTTGCCTTTTAGCTTTGTTGAATTCTATTTTAAACTCTATCTCCTTTTTTATTTTCCTGTTTTTATTTTATTCTATGCTTTTATTTAGTATTGTTTCTCTTTGTGTAGAAAACGTTAGTGCTATAAAATTTCATTTTCATGCTAATTCACCAATGTCCTACAAAAAGTTGATATATTGGGGCTGGAGACACGGCTCAGAGGTTAAGAGCATTGCCTGCACTTCCAAAGGTCCTGAGTTCAATTCCCAGCAACCACATGGTGGCTCACAACCATCTGTAATGGGGTCTGGTGCCCTCTTCTGGCCCGCAGAATATACAGAATATTGTATGCATAATAAATAAATATTTTTAAAAAAGTTGATATATTTTTATTGCATTATTCCCTTAATAGCTATTTGTTTATATCTGTGGGTCACGTAGAAGAATGTTGCTTTGTTTTACAGACTTGAAGATTTTCTTGGTACCTCTCTATCCTTTAAGTACATTCCAATTGCTCAATGAATACACTCCTGAATTTTATTTTTGGCAATTTGTTCTCAGTTCCTTTATGTCTAAGAAATTGTCAGTATCAGTGTTTATTCTACAGACATTCAAAAACAATGTATAACACTATAGTTGGGTGAACAGTAGTGATTTTCAATATAACTCAGTTATTTTATGCCAAGTTGTTCTCCTCTTTAGTAAGAAACATAAAATTTGCATCTCCAGTTGTAGTTTTTTTCTATTTGCTCTTTCAGTTGCCTTAGTTTTGATTCAGGTATTTTTTTTTAATTTCTTGACTCATTTTGACATATATATATATATATCACTATATTTGATATATATATGTTCTATTTGTTGAAATTTTGATCATTTACTTAATTTGGTACTGTGTATATTATTTTGCTGCACAGATATTACTTTGATATTGGACACTGATATTTTTCATAGAGAAAAGTTTTGTACTGTACACCTTTTCTTCCTTAAATCTTCAGACAAATTGCATCAGGATATTTTAGGTGAACTCATGAAGAAAGAACAGAAAGGCATTATTAAATTCAATCTTCTAATCACTGTCTTTTATTCATGCATTTAGATCCTTTACATTTAATATAACTAATTTATATTATTTGACTTGTTCATATGTCAAAAGAGAACATTATTGGAAATCCTGTAACTGAACTCGTAGGTGACTGTGAGCTGCCACATGAGTGCTGATCACTGAACCTGTGTCCTCTGTTACAACCGTAGAACTCTTAATCTTTTCAGGCCTAGATTTTTATCATTAATTAATAAGATTAATTTTTAAGACCAATAAATACCATGAGGTCTTGCATTGAGTTTTTCAAACAAAAGAATCCAAATGTCTTCTGTGTAGTTCATTTAACAACTCAGTTATCAACTCTATTGTAGAATAAGGTGAACTTTTATACCCATTAGTTCCAGGCAAAGTCTTGGTCTTATAGCTCTTCTTCATTAAATGATTGACTTACATCATTGGTTACACTGTTTAAGCCTTGTTTTAGTTCTAGTTAGAGGACTATTAAACAGTAAATATTTGAGTATGTACTTATATCTCTATTCACGAGGATCTGTTTTGTTTTCTCTTGTTTCTTCCCCATGCCCATATTTATAATAATTTATGAACTGGCCTACTTTAAACTAGATGATAGTATTAAGAAACAGGTGATAGTAGCATACACCTTTAATCCCAGTACTTGGGAGAAAGAAGAAAGCGGATCTTTGTGTGTTTAATGCCAGCCTGTTCTACAAAACAAGTTCCAGGACAACCAGCGCTGTTCTATAGAAAAACCCTGTATCAAAAAAAAAAAAAAAGGGAGAGAGAGAGAGAGAGAGAGAGAGAGAGAGAGAGAGAGGACATAGAAATAACAATTAATGTCACAGAGAATGACAGGATGAAGTTAGTGGTAATGAAGGAAAATTGTTGTGTTTATTTGGACCTGTCCCAAGAGGAAAAGAGAGCAGTTTTGAGTTCACCTCTAACACGATAGATTTCTCCTTCTGCAAGGACTACACTGAACAGTAAACCTAGAACAGGCCATGAAAGGAACTAGGCAAACAGTGAAGCTGCCCCATGCTTGAATGTGCCTCACACTGAATGTGTGTTTGGCAGTTTGGTGGCACACATAGTTCAGTGAAAGAGAACTCCACACAAGTATAAATTGTGCTCCTCCAGGGTCTTCTAAGATGTACTAATCATTCTAATTTTCAAACTGCTTCCTGATATGCTACTTCTAAAGAACTTTGCCACTTTCTTTATCATCTAGGTTTTGTGCTTGCTAGCATCTGTTCTGTACAGAACTTTGAACAAGACAAGCATATTAATAATATGTCTGCCTCTCAGACACAGTCCAATGCAGCTTTGAACTTCTCTGATCATCCTTTTTCTAAAAACAATAGTAATTTAAAACTCTTATGCAAGCCCACTCATGCCTGTGCCTATGGAAATTAACTAGGACTGAAGTAGAATGTATTATTTATATTGTTCCTAGAATTTAAACCCTCTGGTTCCTTTGAGCATTGTAATTTATAAAATTATACTCTCCCGATATCATATGACAAATAGGTCACCACTATTCTTCTCCTAAATTTATTAATGTGAAAAATGAAGCATGACAAGAAGAAACCCTAGCACACATGAAAAGCTCACTGTGATAAAAACGTGAACGTGTTTTGCTTGAAAAGTTGCTGTCTTTCAGGTCCCAGTTCTTTTCGTGTTGTTACTGTTGTTTATCAGATTAAAAACTGTGAAACATAAGAAGAAAGGAGTGCAATGACAGTAATTAACAACAGCATTTTCTTTGTTAATTGGTAACTGTCTAAGACATATTGGAATACTTGCACATTATTATGGCAGTTCTTATCTACAATAGGGACATGCAATATTTATTATAAATAATTATTACAATTATTTAAATAGTTGTAAATAAAAATCAATATGTAAATTATGCTAAGTGTAAAATCATGGTTGAATAAATGGGAGCACTGAAGTGCAGGTTAAGGAGCAACACTCCTCTTTGTTGAAATCTGGTCAGTATCTACTCAGTATTTCTCACTACATTAGCAAGGTGAAAGATGTTTTCAGACAGCATTTTGTAAAGAAACAATGTCATTCTTCATAAGGCCATATCCTCTAGTAAGTCTGTTTACAACAGAATCCTTCTAGAAAGATCTAAAGCAATTGGATCTAGGTTGCCATTGCTATGAATTGTTCTTTCCTCAAATTTAATAACCCCCATCATAATAGTATTTAGAAATGAGTCTTGTAATGGTTAGATAGAGGACTCTTTTCCATTTAAAATCTCATGGAAAGAGAGTTTCAATTAGGCATTGTTTGGGTAAGGTTGGCTTGTTGGCCTGTCTGTGTGGATTATCTTGATTACATGAATAGAGGTGAGGGGGAAAAACACTCACAGAGAGTGGCATCATTCTCTAAGCAGGAAATCCTAAACTTTTCAAAAGCAGAGAGGAAAACTTTAGCACAGGTACATATGCATTGATTTGTTCCGTTTTGCTTCTGGAGTATGCGTACAATATTTCCAACTATCTCAAGTTTCTGTCATTGTGATTTCCCTGTATTTATCATTTATAACTTGGAAATTAACTAAATCAACCCTTCCTCCTTAAGTTGCTACTATAATGGCATTTTGTCACAGCAACACAGCAACATTTGAGAATTAATTAAGATCAGATAATGTTATAAGGGTGAGACCAATACAATTGGATTAGAACCCTTAAAAACAGAGGGATTTTACTTCACAAGCATATAAAGATGAGATGTGAACAAACAGGAAGAAGGTATCTGAAGAAAAGGAGTCTTTGGGATCAATGGTAGCTTTTCTAACAACTAGCTCTTAAAGTCCTAGCCTCAAAAATTGTAAGAAATACATTTCTTGATTAATCCTCCAAATTTATAGTACTTTGTTATGGAAACTTGAGCTGATTAATATACAGGGGTTTTAATTCATTGTGCTCTAACGGAATACAAAGGAAGTACTTAGGAAACCTACTCTCTAAGGAAAATAACACAGTTAGACTGTTCTTTATGCTATCTTTTTCAGATACCAGATGTTTGCTAAGTGATTTTGGCAAGTGCCTAGTGACATATGACTCAAAGTTCAGTTATATATTTCTATAAAAAATTTCTCCTGTGAAGTAGTTGAAAGAGCAATACCTCACAGTTTTATAGCTATTTAAATCCCACAAAAAACATTTGTTAAATATCATCTTATCTACTCTTACCAAAGTCCTGGGTCACAACGTTTAAGACTTTTCAAAAAAAAAAAAAATCAAAGCCTTTAAAAAAACTGTGTTACCATGAGCTAGTTAACTTACTAGTTATTTACTATACATTTGCAGTCTCCTTGTGGTTTTCATTCCAAGAATTGAACCTGAAGTGACATTGGCTAATGATGAAAGATAGAGATGCTGTCTAGGCTTTGTGCCCAAACCTCTCTTTTCTAATCCAGAAGATATAGCATCTACTCTTTAGGTTCAGTAAAGTCCTCAGCTCTAGGGCAATCGAAATCCCTTATATAGAGATGAGGAAAAGCACCAAGTAACATTTACTAAAAGTTTGTTTTCCTTTTTTACCCACAGTATGGGAAATGTATTTTTAATTGACAAACAACAGCTTGTTTCCCATCTAAACGTTTCACATCATTGGGGTATAATCCAGACTTTTATTTGGAAGTCTGCTTTGACCAACACCCAACTATTCAAATCATGAGGATGTTACTTTTTTCACTCATAATTCAGTTCCTTCAATTATATACAACCATCATTAATATTACCTTTCTCAGAATATTTTGTCAGTACCACACTAAACATAAATTTAAAGCAAACTATGAGGTGCACAATAAATATTCATTAAAATTAACTACTTATCATTAAAGAGACACAGCCATTGCCATAGCAATAACTATTCTTCTTACAATACATTGTAACTTAATTTTCTCCACTTCACATAACTATCTACCCCAAATCTTTTCTACCCAGATGGCTAAACATTTAATCTTATCTCTTACTTTGATGTCAGATAATGTTAATGTCCTGGAACCAGTTTCTTTGCAAGATAAGAGGCTATGGACCAAAGATTCTCTATCAACAATCAGCTTTGTCGTCTATACACTACAGTTAGGAATCATGGCCATCACTGTCACAAGGTCTCCCATTTGAAATGACTCTGCTATTGTCACTTGCAAGGGCCTCTGTCTCTATTCTAGTAATCATATGTGCCATAGACATACTCATATGCTTTTCCACTATCCTGTAGAATCTATTCTATAGCAAGAAAGATAATCCCCATTATATTACTATTTTTTCAAGATTTTAATATAATTATATTATTGCTCCCTTCCCTTTCCTCCTCTCAAGCCCTCCCGTAATCCTTCCTTGTTTTTGTGTCAAATCCATGGCCTTTTTTCCACTCACTATTGATGTTAAATATATATACATACACACACACACACACACACATATATATATATATATATATATATATATATATATATATATTCCTAGATATAACCTTCTCTGTCTGTATAATGTTACTTACATGCATGTTTTCAGGGCTGATTATTTGGTTGTGGATAACCCATTGGTATGCTCTCTTCTAAAGAGGACAATTTCTCCCATTTCTTTCACTCTGTCACTCCTTATTAGTATGTAGTGATTTGGGCTGGGTTGAGGCTTCATGGGATCTCTCTCATCCACTTTGTCATGTCTTTTGTTGCAGTGCTTCTTCATTTCTCATATGAACAGTCATGTTGCTGAGATTTGATGGGTATAGCTTCTAACATTACCAGGGGAGACAGTCTCATAGAAAAAAATCCTGATCCTCTGGCTTCTAGACTAATTCTATCCTCTATTCCGCAATGTTTCCTGAACCTTAGCTGCTACAGATGTTTGGTAGATGAATCCTAAAGACTGGCCAACACAACTCTGCATTTTTATTGGCTGTCATTTTCTGTAATATACTCTCTCTATTGCAGAGAGAAGTTTCCATAATGAAGAGTGAGAACTAAGCTAATCTATGGATATAAGGACTAATATTTAGACTGTAGTTAGGGATTATGCTGGTTTAGTTAAATAGTGATAGGTTTTCCTCTAAGATCTATGATTTTACTAGCCCCAGTTGATTAGGTTTCTGGTACCAGGGTAAATTTAGCTCTTGATGAGTGGGTTTTATATCCAATAGAGAACTATTCGTTACCAGCGAGGTGTGGGTGTCACTACTAGATCTGTAGGGTTATCATACCACTCAGGTCCTTATGGTTCATAGGCATCGTACATGGGTAGGACAGTTGCTTCTTCTCTCCTTTAGAATCTTGTATGGTACCTTCTGATTAGTTTTAGTCCTATTTATGGGGACTTCTTAAAACTAAAAATATCATAGAAGTTACTGGAATTTCCTCTTCCTCAAGGCCCAGATTTCAAATAAATTGAAAGTGATAAAAACAGTTGATAATATCCAATGTTAACACTTAATTCCTTCATCCACCCCTTTTCTCTGTCTTTCTCCTTTCCTCACTTCTTCCTTCCTTCCCTTCCTCCCTCTACCTTCCTCTCTCCCTTCCTCTCTCTCGCCCCCTTTGTACTAATTTCTGCTCACTTTCTGCCTGTATTTAGAAGAAATAGTCCTCCATCTGTCTATGACATGAATACACGCCCCCTTGCCTCTGAAATGTTTAACTAATTGTCAGAATCCTCTGTAGAAGTTTGAAGTCTGACTATGAACAATTACCTTAGTAGGCCAACCATCCTCCTTACACCAGGCTTGGGCCACTAGGTTTCTAGGGGCAGTTCCTAGTGACTGCACTAAAGCTAAATTAAAGTTTGACAGTGTCCTGGACATGTATTTAAAGGACATTTATAATCAGAGTAAAATACAAAGTTTGTTAAAGAGAATCTCAGATGAAATAGTGTATAATATTTTTAATAATCTTACCAGGTTTTGACTAAACTAAAAGAAAGTGTGGTAAATTCTATCTAAAATTTGTATAATGACAATTATAATATGACAAAAATTGCAGATAAAGTAATTTCCATGAAAATATGATATTTAATGAATACATTTCAAAAACTTTATGTAATATGTCCAAAAAAATCTCAGTATATCCTTCTCCAGTGTTGGGAGCAGTGAGACCCCAGATCCCGAATTTCTTGTAAACAACTTGTTTCCCCTGATCTGAGTGCCTACAGCTGCTCTGAGAAAGAGACCTTCAGGAGTTCCTGATGACAGGAAAGTGATTTCTGGTGGGTTTGGCTGGGGCGTGGCTATCTCTATATAATCTGCCCCTGAACACAATAAAG
The DNA here is from genome assembly GCF_018167655.1 of Microtus oregoni. Taxonomy (NCBI): domain Eukaryota; kingdom Metazoa; phylum Chordata; class Mammalia; order Rodentia; family Cricetidae; genus Microtus; species Microtus oregoni. The sequence continues at coordinate 15,694,110 of NW_024543080.1, read as the reverse complement.
GGTATTCTTGGGGAATTCAAGGATGACCTGTGTCGCTGTCTCTCAGTTTGTGTGTGTCTGTGTATTTAACCTCCAGCCCCCTTGCCCGAAGCTTGGGAACTGGGTGCCAGCGCACATTGTTCAGACACCTGGGCGCGGGGCGCGGTACTCCAGTTCCTGAAAAAATGAATTTTCTACAACTACCAGCACTAACTTATTTACTTTTCTTCTCATTTCTAACTCTCTAACATGTTTATTATGAAATTCCTGTATTTGCTCATCAAATTTAAGTTCAGCTTTGCTTTCCAAGTCTTCCTCGCAATTCTATAGTCAATGTCATATTAAATCTCTGTGTGTAAATCTACAGTGTATCTTCGGTGATCTAAGGTTAAGTACACTGTGATGTAGCCTATCCCTATGGAGAGTTGCATCTATGAGGGTATGAAGAGTGATGCTACCACACAATCAAATTAATTCAGTAATATTTGTTTACAAAGTGCTTCTGCAAACAGAATTCTCATATGTTCAGTGGTAGATGCCTGGAGATATAAGAATATCCATGAAAATATTTACGTGTGTCTGTGAAGATCTCAAGGCATTAGTTATTTTATTATGATCATATAATTTATTTACAAAACAATTACAGTATTAGGCAAATATTTTACAGTAAATATTTAAAATTGACTGCTACATATTATTGGAATTAGAAAGAGTGTACTTTAAGACTATTGGGAAATTGAGAGTCATTAGAGGATTGAAGGAACAGACATGGAATGTGAACATTGGTACAAACCAGAGAACTGAAGCACAATTAATAAAAACTCAGAAAGAACAATTGGGGTTCAACCTGAAGACCCTAAAAGCAAAGCAGCCAGCCGTTGGCTCTTACATAGACCTCAGTCTAAAATGGTGATCTTGTTTCCAGGAAAGTCAGAAAGAGACTGTGTCTGAGAGCTGTCTACCCCCATTTTATAATCTTCTCTTGTTCTGGGATTAAAGGCATGCACCACTACTGTCTGGTTTCTATGGCAGGCAAGCGTGGCTACTGGAATTAAAGGTTTGTGTTATTGCTACCTGGTCTAAAAGGCTGGCCAGTGTGACTGTTTTACTTTTTTGTTCCGCAGGCAAGTTTTATTTATTAAAATACATGTCATATGCCACTAGAGAGAACAAATTGGCTTCATATGCTTCTATCACAACCATGCTGCCTGGACTGAACACCAACTTTTACTACTTAGCAGTTGACTAATTTGTGGAAAATTACTGAAATAACCACACAGAAGCTGTATTAATTAAATCACTTTTAGGGTCGAATCAGAAGAGCTGGTGGACATTGTGAGTCAAATAGAAGACTTTTGGTAATGTGTGACAGCCAGTGAACATTCAGGTATAATCAATGATTCAGGTTATATATTACTCTTGCCCAGTCTTGTCTCTTTATTACAAAATTCTTAGTCATGCAAAAAGTTGGACATAAATGGATCTTAACAACATTATTTTTTTCTCCATTTATCCCTGCTCCCAGTGCACAAATAAGTGTACTCTCAACAGTCTCTTTTAAATCCTTACCTTACTTTAATGATGTCATTTGAGTTTGATCATATCTGGGACCCATCATTCAGGAATCACTCTTTTCATCAGTTTATAGTACCCCCGAAAGACTTCTTTCCTCTAAAATACATTTGAGTGTTTTTAATGAAGCACCAATAATAATAATAGCATTACTTTCAGATTTAGTTTAGAATATAAGTATAGGTTTAAAAAAGTCTAAACCATTTAACAAAAATTGGAAATAAACTCCCAAGCACATGTTTTGCAGCATAACTTTCTTCATGAAAGTATTTATTTATTTGTTTATTGCATTAATATGATATATGGGAATTATGCTTATGAAGAAGTGTCAAGTGTGTGAGAGAGCTCAGAGGGCACCTTTTAAGGTGCTGATTTTCTTCTTCTACCTTCTGTTAATTCTGGAGATTGAGCTCAGATCATCCATCTTAAAAGGTGCTTAATTGCTGAACCATCTCAGTAACTCTGTATAACTTTGTAAAAACCAATTTTGTTTGATTAGTCCTTATTTAATGTTTATAATATTTATAATGTTCAAAATTAATCTATTACATTCACATATATAGACTCGGAAACTACTCTCTATTTAAGTCATGTAAACATGTCTAATTAATTCTTTCAGTCCTAGTTAATGGTTTCTAGTTAAATTATAGTAAATATTTAACAACAAGAGCAAAATTTACTCTTTGGAAATAGAGAAAAGTAAATGGAATAGAAGGAACAAATGATGTAGCCCAATAGTGTGTAAGCAGCTGTTTACCCCCGGAACCTCATCCCTCTTGGCTAGATTTCATTTTAGGAACAACATCTGGGGAGAAGATCTATTTCCTTGGAACTCTTGAAAAGCTTCAATTAAATTGTGTACATTCACAGAAGCTAAACCAAAGGTCACCTACCAAAGCAAGCAGTGAAAAAACCATGTAATTGTAAAACATTCAATAAACGTGCTCGAACAACTTCAGAATAGGCCAGGGTAATTTCCAAATTTTGCAGTAAAGAGCTCACGCAGATTGTTAACTCAAATTTGTTTTTCTTCCTTCAGTCTTTCTCTAATACCATCTGCACTGTTTTTAACCATTAAGACATTCCTAAGATTGTTTAATTTATTTCTTTATGTTCCAATGAATTACGTCCATTAGCCTCATCCACATAAGCACATTAATGAAGACATCATTATTTTAATTGACTTTGAACTCCTGAAGCAAAAATGATAATCTGATGAAATGGATCTTTAAGTACTGGGTGTTCTGTGTTGTATTCTGTTCAGTAAAATACAATACAGTTTCAGAATAAAACAAAGCCCCATTTGAACAAGTTTAAACAGGAAAACTAAATGGATAGATAAAAAGCCAAACATCAACCACATCTTCAGAGCCATTGTTACCATAATATTTGGAAGAGCAGTGAGCTGTCCCTTTTTCTAACTTTATTGCTGTATTTTCTATAACCCAGCCTATTTGGTCTACTTTATTTGCTGGCAAAGTATTTGTTTTTGCAAGGCCACAGCAATAAAAGCCAAATAAAATGTAACTACAATGCATCACATGGCAGGCACTCTGCTTCATCATCTCACAAGTGTAACAGCAGAAACGGAGCTCACAGTTCAGGAAGCTAGATGGCTGGGGTGTGAAGCACAGACAATTTTATAAGCAACTATTGTATCCTTCTCGCTGAACACTGACAAGAAAAACTGTAAGAGGCAAAGTTTTGTAGAACACAGAAATTAAGCGCAGTTTTAAAAATAAAACTCATAGCCTAAATATATGCAAATATAGAATTACATTTTTAAAGCTGTCTTCAATTTTGAATGTGTTTCTTGAAGATTGTTAAAAACTTGCATAGCCTTCATTAGGAAGGAATAGGAGAGAGTACAAAATAATTATGGGATGCACTGCTTCCTTTCTTTTAAGAACTAACTTGGGGGGAATTAAAGAAACAGATGTATCTTTGAACTCCATCCTTGCATTGAATGCACAAAGAAAGAAGGTCAGTGAAGTCTACTCAGATAAGGAGAGTAAGCAATGCAAGGTAGAGCTAGAAAACATGGTTACTAGTTATTTTTGCCTTTCTACAAAACAGCCCACAGCATATCATGCAGGATCGTTTCACCAGAGCAATAAGCAGCTGCAATGGTCTGCATATCAATAAAGTTCATGGAGAGAATAAAAAAGAATTGAGAAAAAACACAGCATAATCCTTTCTTCCATGGCTCCCTGGTCACACTCCCAGACAAATAAACACTGGCTATCTAAAGCTATGTCATTCCAATGGTTTATAATGGCACTTTGACCTGAGGAATTTCTTGGTATTCTGTGGATGTGAAAGCCACAGGCCTGGCACTCACAATGGTTGACTTCTCTCTAAACTCCTTGAGGCCAATATAGCCTCATATGAGTGCTTTCCTTCACACAATCCAGACAGTAAAAGCAATAGTTTTCTGTAGAGGAGCATGACATCACATGTAGAATTATGCATATGAGGCACTTGACTTAAACATCAAGTAAATTCATAGCAACCTATTGCTCAAATCAGAATTCTAGAGCAACACAAACATTTTAAGACGATACAAGAATAGTAGAGCATCTCTATAATTCAAGCCCTTGAAAAACAGTGTAAGAAGCTTTTAGTTTAGTTCAAGTTTAGGCTAAGCCTACATAGTGAGACCTTATCCGCCCTTCCAACACACACACTGGCTTGTAGTCCAGTGGTAGACTTTTTTTTAACATGTACATGGTTCTTAGTTAAGTTCGCTAGACAAGAATAAAAAATTCCTTTTATAGTACAAGATAAGGTGATCAGTGCAAATTAAATCACAGAAATGAGATGATACACACTCAGCCCTTGCTTTCGTAGTAATGTGGAAATCTGCTGCTGAACAAATTAGTGAGGTCAGATCAGAAGCACACATTGCCCCAAAGGGAGCAGAAGGTGATAGAAGGGACACAGAGAAAAATATCTCAGAATCATACAAAAAGATCCAAAGAGGCAAAAAAGAATAAAAAGTATGAAATATGAAGACTCTCAACTTCAATAAATGGCAGAAAAAAGGAATAAGGTGAAATATAAAATAACAAAAGACAAAAGAAAAATCCATATGCCTAGAAATGTACATGTCAACTCTAAATTTAAATATCTATCTTAACAACAATTTAATTAAATAGCATAATAATAACAGCAAAAATCCCAGGTATCAAAGAACATGCAGTTCACATACTGACTTAGAAATATTTTTAGACAGAAAGTGAGGCTAAGGCTCAATCTGTATGGTGCCTGCTGCACAAACACAAGGACATGAATTTAGATCTCCATTATCCTCATGGAAATCCAGCAGCTTCTTGTATCTTTAATCTCAGAGTGCATGTGGTAGAGACCGGAAGAACCCAGTGCCTTTCTTTTCAGCTGGTCTAGCTAATTTGGACAATTCCAGACTCAAAGACCCTCTTTCTGAAAATTAAACTCAAACACCATAGATAATGACACCTAATGTTGACCCCTGACCTTCAAACACACACACAGACACAGATACACACACACACACACACACACACACACACACACACACACATATGAACTTATGCACATGTACATAACACTCAGAAATACTTTTAGGAAGACTAAGAGAATAAAGGAATTCATAATTGAATCTTACTTTGCATTTTATGAAGTCTTACTCTTTCCACATCAAAATATTTTGCCTAAAATTAACATAAATACATGTTTTGATGGATTTTGAATTTATGTAGAACTGAAGCAGAAGCTCTATAATATTTTAAAATCCTTACTAAGTCTTTGTATGTATGTAACATACATGGCCTGAATGATGGGAACTTAACGGTATTTATAGGATAGCAATTAAAAAAAAGTAAGATGTATTCAGAATAAACTTCTTAAGACTTTTTTCATTTTTTAGACCTTATTGTTTTATTTATTCACCAATGAATATATGCCCAAATACAGTCTCTCCTCACGCCTCCTTTGGCATCATCCTTTTCTCACTTACAAACTTCTTACCCTTTTCCACCATTTTTTTTTCTGTTTGTCCCTTCCTTGTATCTTTGCAATATCAGCGAGAATCATCATGTTAAGACTCCAGTCAAATAACAGCAATTTCAGTCTCTGTCCTCTCCTGCGGCTTTCAATGCATTCAAATAACTGTATGCTATGTTCATCAAAACTAACTCTCTGGTTCTTGAAGCATTAGTAAAGGCATTAAATATAAGCACATTTTAAAAATGGAAATTTAAAAAAATAGAGTTCCAACTATGTATCCAGTAGGTGGCAGTCAACTTTGGAGTCTTTCTGCTTTCACAGTATTCAAACACTGAGGGATGAATCTGTGCTCTTCCAAGGTCTGCCTTCCAAGGAAACCTTCTGCCTTCTTAGACTCACATCTTTAACCTGAAGCTTGGATGCACAACTGTGGAGCTAGCTCTAGCCATGCATCTAATTTACAGACAGCAAATACAAATAAGAATTGTACTTGGGTGCTGAAGGCGAAATTTCTTACATGATTTAGAGGACATCTCCTTTCTCATTTCACTCTCAATTTCACAAGAAGAATGAAAGTAGATGTTTGAGCAAAACTGTTGAGATGGATGTGATGGTGGAGCCTTAGTCTCTGTATTAGACCTGGGTTTTTTACCTCCAGAATTTGTTGTTGTTGTATCATTTGTAGAACTGATGCCAAATGGTCAAACTAACTAAAAATGAAAAGTGTTCCAGTAGAAAGGTTGACTGTTTAGTTAAATGAAGGAGTTAAAAATTAATTCTGCTCATTTTTAGATTTGAGTTAAATGTAGAACTTGGAGATTGAAATGCATATTGACACTTCTCGAACACTGGAAGGGATAAATAGAAGTATGCATGTTTTCACCATCCCATTTCTTAGATAACTATGTCATAAATTCATGGGTGCGTAAGATATGGGATTAAAAATGATTGTACTATGTTCCATGGATCTGTTATAGTTTATAGCCCTGTTATACATTTATAGTTTTAAAGATAATAACTATAAAACACATTTGAAATGCCTACCATCTATTGAGTACTGTTGAATATCACTGAAAAAAACTGACTAGTTTGTTCTTAGCACCATCGCAAAGTTTGTAACAATTTTATCTCCTTTTGATGGGCAGGAAATGGAAGCTCGGAGAGAAAAATAAACAAAGACAATCAAAAACTGTGATCTGAACCCTTGAAGCCAGCATGGCATTCTAGGTGTGATACCTTGAATATTTATCTGTGATGTCTCTGGACAGAGTGTATATAACCCTGTTTTATCATGATTCCCTGTTTAGCATTTTTTTGCATTAGTTTGTGGTAATCATTAGGACAGGAAGCAATCCATATGCTCTTTTAACTCTATGGCCAGTGAAATGCCTTGTCTTCAAAAGTCTCTAAATAGAGTATTGCTTGAATTTTATCCCAATTCATATTTAAAAAAAACACAAACCCCCTTCCTTTTAACACATTTAATACTACATTCCAAATATTAACATTATATTTTTAAATTAAAGTAAATCGATTCTTTGCCATCAGTTAGTGATCTACCAAGAAAATTACATAGTATCTTATTTAACACAGTAAAAACGCATAGCAGGAAAGTCTGACTTCAGTTAAAATGGGCACAAAAGGGAAAAGTTTGCTTAGGGTAACACTGTCAATAATGCTTCTCTGACATGTGTTGCTTTAAAAATATGACAGCGACATGGTAGGTTCTGCGTTCGGCGTTTGTCTTGTAAAATTATGTGGTTCTGGCTTTATTCCTCTCATGAATCTGTTTTTGTTCTGCTTCATAGAGAGGCCCGTTACTGTAATTCAGCCAATGTCGAGAGATGGTTGGATTTTTTTTTCTCATTGTAACCCATTTTCTCAGCTTTCTAAGCACTTCCATGCTTACAGACATAGAGTCACACAGCTAGATTTTTGGAAATGTCGGTAAATTACCCAGTCCCATTCTGATAAATAAGAAACCACATACCACTCATACTCCCCTCTCTGCTTCTGTCCATACAGTTGTCTATGTGGAAGCAGAGACAAGCAGTCTTTGTCAAAAAGTCAATTGCTTTCCAGCAGTTCCCCTGGCTCCATGCCTGCCTTTCAGCAGATGTATGAACGTTTTTCCAAACCTAAATTCAAATCAGAACCTGTATACTGCAAAACAGAGCCAGCAAATCCCAGAACCAAATTCCCGAAATTGAAGAGAGACTCATGCAATTGAATTACATCAAGGTATGATTCCCAGTGAACAGATCTAACCCCTTCTAAGGTTCACCTGATTCAATCCAGGTACCGACCTCACTAACAAGTGCCAGAAGCTGAACAAAACCCCCACAGAAAGAGAATGAGAGGGCCTCCCACGACATGTTCAGAAACCCCTAACAAAATCCTCATGGCTTCCATTTGTCAAAACAAGAGCCTGATGAATGAATGCGAGGCGTTTTCTACTGCTAGACTAAAATAGTTTCCAAGTACGAACACTGAAGACAAAATAGAAGCAAGGACTGCGTGGTAAGATTTCTACATATTCACTTCTTTAAAAAGTTATGAAGACCCTTAGATCTAAAGAGGAAAGATGATTTATTTCATTTAGTATTGCACAGTTTCAATCTGAAAATATACATCGGCAACCCTAGAGTTGAACATCTCATGCACCCAACGAGATGCCTCTGGAAAGTTTTCGAGACAGAGCCGCACTTGTTCTGTAACAGCAGCACTGCTAACACCAGCTCTTTCCTGCTTCCATTATTCAGATGCATTACTCACCACAGTTCTGCGTTTCTTGCCAACATCAGAAAGATCAAAGACTTGAAATACAGATGAAGTGATTCTGAGCCACTGGAAGTGAATGCAGGTGACCTCTTGCAAAAGCAAGAACAAAGGAAGAGTCCTTACTAAGCACTTAAAAGACATAAGCTCATTTCATGTGTGTGGGGTGTGCTTGGGGTGGATATGGATGTAGGGCTGTGTTTACTGTAGTATTTGTGTAGCCAGTGCATGCGGTGGTCATACGTCAGCCTGTCTATCTTACTTTTGTACGTGAAAGCCTTTCCTTGGCTTGTTAGTCACTGAGTAGGCTAGCCTGGTTAGCCATCAACTCTCAAAGATTATATGGTCTCCACCTCTCCAGTACCAAACTTAGAAGTACACGCCATCACATCTGCCTTTTTGAAGTGGGTGCTGGATTCTTGGTGCTCACAGAAGCCAGAAGAAGGTATAAGATTCCCTAGAAATAGAAATAGATGGTTGTGAGCCAGTATATGAGTGCTAGCAATCCAACCCCTGTCCTCTAAGAGAACAACACTGAGCCCTCTCTCAAGCCATGTTTTTGATAATTTTGATGAAAATTGGGGACATATATAAATATAGTAATGCCACCTAATCAGTCCGTCTCTTGTTGCTTGTATGTAATTTTCAGGGCTGACCACTTGGTATTAAATAACTACTTGGGCTCATCATTAAGGAATATTCACCACCACCGCAGCATCTTTGACAAGTAGTAGGTTCTCTGACAAGTAGTAGGTTTCTCTGGGATTTCCCCCTTCCATGCCAGCAAGTCTATTGATGCTGTACTCCTTTGTGCCATTTAGGTTACACTCACCCCATTTGGTGATTTCTTGTAGAATACCCAGTATAATAGTTCAGTGCAAGGAGGAAGCACTTTGAATCACCTGGAACTTTCATCTCAGTGAAGTGTAATTCATGTTCACTGCATTTTTCTACTCAAACTATTCAAAGCTTGTTTGAATAATTGGTTTCAGAACTGTGATTCAAATATAACTGAAGCAAGAAAATGAATATGTAAAAGAAATCTATGTATAGCATGGGTGGAGCAAATATTTATTTTAAGAAAAAGATATTCACAAAGTCAAGTGTCGTCATCTGTTGGCAGAACATAGAATATTAGTAATATCCTGTTGAACATAGAATGTTAGCAATCCTACTGAACAAAGAATACTAGAAACGTGAAAGGGCCTCTTGTTATACATGAGCATAAGGGAAAGGAGACAAAGATGTAATTTCTGTACACAATAATGCCATGGTAATGTGGAGGTTTGCAGCAGTATAGCAGACTGGTGGAAGCTGCAAAGGGTGTCTGATAGAGAAAAGAACAAGGACATGAATTCTACATGGGACTTCTGTTTTTAATCTCAGAGCAAATAAATGTTATCCAAGCAATAGGACAATTGTCTTGGACACATCAGAAGATGATGAATTACTTGAAATTTTGTGTTATTTAATGAAATTTTCTTTTCAGTTATGAAAACTAGATTTCTGACTTTCACAGAAGCTATTGGACACTTTTCATCAGGAATATACCTGTGTATCTTTATAGAAAAGAGCACATACTCTCAGTATTCAAAAAAAATTCTTCTCTTCTATGGAAATACAGCATTTTGGAAATAAAGAATTAAGTTTTGGTTTTGATGTCAAAAATTTGTAACTACCGGTAAGAATGCTGCATACTTTGTTTGTTGCTGTTAATCTCAAAATGACATTTTGACAAAAAAAGTTTTCGTAGCATGTTAGAAAGTTAAGCACAAACTTACTTTATACCACAGCATTTCCACACTTAGGATTTACTCAAAAAAATTGAAAATATGTATATTTACCCCAAGAATCATTCAAGGTGTTCATCTTAGCTTTTTTTTTCTTTTCTACATAAGGAGGAACTATAAAGATACAATACATAGGACATTTAAATTAAAACAACTGGTTACTGGTTGTCCCGACAAAAAAAATAAATCACAATAAGCAGAGCTTTTTTCAAATATGTGTGTGTGTGTTAGCTTAACATGATATATATATATATCATGTTAACCCAACAAAAATGAAATCATAGACATTACATGCAACCAATGAAACAGTACGATTTAATTCATATGAAATTCTTGGTCACACAATGGTAACACAAGGTGGAAAAATCGAAAAGGTGCTTTGTGGGGTGAGATAAGATAATATCTTGTCAAAAAATTCTGTTATTTGCCTCCGTTCTCTGTTCATAACAAAACCCAACTGACTGATTTTCAGTCATCCCCATCACCCACAATACCAGAGGAAGATGCTGGATTAACAATCTTATAGGACCAAACACACTCAGAGTAGAACCCAAAGCACCTGTTTTCTCTCTTGCTATTCCACTGCTCATGAAAAATTTAGCAAAGTTATTTCTAGTCACCATTTTAAACATTGAGTGGAGAGCAACTTTAAATTCCAATCCATAGTTGGTGTGAAAGAACGGAGAATTAAAGTTATTGCACATCTCTTCTTGACCTCAGGTTCACTCTAGAAGTTTCTCTTCTCTGTGCAGTCAGAGTAGGAACCCTGCTGGCAACCAATGATGTGCCTCTGTTCTGCGTTTGAGATTCCTCTTCCAATTTTTCATAAAAGAGTTTCGACAATTTTGTTTGGAAGTTTCATGTTGCCCTTCACAGGATTTCCTTGAGTTCAAGGAACTCTTCATACCCTGAAGCTTTAGATTACCGCCTGCCCCAGCCATGTCTAGACAGGAATAGCAGGAAGTCAATGTCTTAAGATCAAAACCAGCTTCTCTTACAATTTTCCCTGTCCATGTAGATGGCATCTCTATACATCCAAGGGGTGCCTGTCAAAATTTTTGGAAACATCTTTGATTATGACTTTCTATTAGAATTCATAAACATTCATCTGACATCAAAATATTTTCCCTATTATTTTTGCATAGATTATTTTTCCTATCCTTATAAAGCATGAAACAATAACAATTCATAATTTTGTTTTTACAAACTACGTTTAAATGCATTGAGAAAAATGTTAAATGTGTGTTTATATTCATATGTAGTCTCAGAGAGAGATTTATATACATGTGCAGACAGTAATAGTTGTCAAATCTAAGTAAAGGGGATAAATATGGTTATTTGCTAGTATTTAGGGACTCAGTAGGTTTAAAATAGTACAAGTTTGGGGAAAAATGCCAATTCTAAAACAGTTGCATTATTTCTCAGAATCTAGTCACTTCCTAAGGTCTGCACTCAAGCCTACCTGCTTATAATAAAGCTTCTTATCTCTTTGTTCTTTGGTCTGAGTTGTTTGAAACACTTCAGAACTTTTCTCTGGACTCTGGTTCTGCTCATGCCCCTCTATAGTCAATCCATAATATCAACACAGTCCTCTTCAAACTCCATCCCCCTATTCCTACACTTTAAAGCTTTCCCCCAATTTCTGGTTCCACTTAGATAAAATCCAAAATTCTGACCATTATTAATTGTGTCTGAGGATTATCCCAGGTCATCTCTGATGTACCTGTCTGCAAGTTTTTCGTTTTCTCTTACTTTTGTTGGACAATTCTTTACTATTGAAACAAACAAAAACAGCCACATTCCTTCTCAGGAGAATTGTCATTTTATTTGCCCCAGATTTCTTCCTCAAGTAGTCAGTAATAGGAAGTTTCCAATAACTGTGTTCTAAGTAATATATTCCAATCTGTTGGTCAATTGATTGTGGTTTCCTATAGGATTAGGTTTTAAAGAATTGTGAATATACTTTGAAATGAACATTAAATTTTCTGTGCTAGAAACACAAATTCTGTTCTAACTGTGAAAAGAAGTGTGTGCTATAGCCCTGGATAAGTAATCAAGATCTCTGTTCTATGAAGAGCACTAGTGAATAGGTACTGAATGCCTAAAAGGATATGATGGAGCAGCTATATAATCTTGATGGTAATTCTTTAGATGTTTTGTCCATTTGTTCATTTAATTTTCTTTGGCTTTTTATTTTTCAGTCATTCTTTCGGCAAATGATGTTTGAGGAACTATTGTGCCTAATGGAAATGCAAAGGTAACCAAACAATGGAAGACTTGGGAGTACTCTAGTAATTGAATGAGTGAATGAATCAATAAATGAATACCAGGTAGAAATATTTAAGTACTGTCTAGGTAAGATTAGGTTCCTACTATGCCACCTAAATTTATGTTATAATGCCCAACAGTAACTTCCCTTTTGTTAGTTCAATAGTAAGTTCTTACTGCCCATCATATTGAACACATCACAGAGTTTTAGAGACCTTTTTACTGTGTTCTCTCTGTGACACGTTTTATCTGGTCTTTAACGTGCCCACAATCTTCTACCTTATTACTTTAACCTTCCATGTTTCCTTTACAAATTCACTCTTTCTTTGTCAAACTTTGAAGATAGCCATGCTCAGGCCCAGGTTTCAGACATTTTTCTTCTCCCAACATCATTCTTAGTGATCTCATCTGCTACTGTGCTATAAAAATGATTTATTTCCTGATGATTTCCAAATCCATATCCACAGTCTTGTCTCTCAAAATTCAGATATATCTATCTTGATATCTACAGTCATATATCTAATAGCATTGCAAACATAACAATTTCAAATTTTAGCTTCTGCCATTCTCTACCAATATCCATCAAAATAAGCTATGTGATGCGGCAATAGTAAATAGTCACTAAATCATTGTGGTCCAGCAGAAGGAAAGGTCATTTCTTGCTTTTCCACATAGATTGTTAGGAACTCTAGCAATTGCAGTTACTCACATACATGAAATAAATCTCAAGAGAAACTTATACAGAGATAATACTGTGGTCCTAATGATCAAGTCTGAAAGATGTCACATGTTTTTAAGTAATTGGTTTGAGATTATAATTATAACATTTCCTTCTTCCCTTTTCTTCCTTCAGAGCCTCCCATTTATTCCTCCCCACTGTTGTTCAAATAGATGGCTTTTTTTCACTAATTGTTATTGCATGCTTATATGCAAATACACATATATTCTTAAACATAACCTGTTCAGTCTGTATATTATTAATCTCATGTATATTTTCAAGACTGACCATTTAGCATTGGACAATCAGTTGATGTGCTCTTCCCTGTGGAAGACTACTATTTAAAGCTTCTACTTTAAATGGCATCATTTTAGCGACGTTTCATGTTTCTATGATCAAATCATGATAAAATGGAACTACAGAGAGAAATAAGAGGATTTATTATGCTTACAGTTTGAAGGGAAGTGGTTAGTCATGGCAGGGATGGTATCACAGCAGAGATATCTGTGTGAAAATTCCACAGGAGCAGGAATGTTCCTGGGACTCTCACCTTACATCCTGACAAAAGAAGAAGCAGCGGGACGAAGGGAAGTAGAGGCAGTACTACACAACTTCAATGTTTGTCCGGCAAGACTCCACCTCTTTAGAGGTTCCATAAACTTCCAACGCGTGAAGGGATCAAGTATTTACATACAAGAACCTATAAGGGAGACATTTTTATTATAATAACAACAATATGACTTTCACTTATACAGTTTTACCTAAAAGAATCCTATGTTATAAGTAGGTAGATAAGTTCAATCCTATTTCTTTCTTATAAGGACATATGAAGTATTGGGTATAGCCCAATATGCTATAACCATACCACCTTCCACAACCTTTTCTTATTATAGTCTCAATAAGTAGCAGTTAACTTTCAATTGCCTGAAGCCACCTATTAGTCTCATATTTTCCTTAAGCTCTAGTCTATCATCAATCTCTTATCTCTACCTCTCACATATATCTAGAAGTTTTAAAATAAGTCTTATCTTGCAAAATTTTTATACATCCTAATTTTTCATTAGTTGTGATCAGGCTTAACTCTAGTCTCTAAGTAACAGAATAATGTGACATCCAATTAAAACGTAGGTTCAGTCAAGTGAACTCTGTTCGAAATTCTTTCTCCTTGGAATAATAACAGTCATGCCTAGGGTGTTCTCTAAAACCTTATGTGATGCACACTAATTTTTCTTACTTTATCTATATTATTCCATCTATAATAGCTGAGTGTATGAAGACCTCTTCTGTCTGTCATTCTGGCTCACATTTACTGGATCCCCAATTCAGAGACCTTTCAATATACTCTCCCTTCTGCCACGCCACTCTTGTCATACACTGGATGGCATATTCTCTCACATTCTTCAAGTCTTAGCTCAACTACAGTTTTTAAATTAGAGGATTTTTACTACCCAATATTTACTAGCAATTATCCTCATTTACTTTTCCATGCTTATTTATTTTATGGAAATATTATATATTTTTATTATTTTTATGGATTCTATTTCAGTACTAGAAATCAAACACTATGAAACAATGATTTTTATAATGTTTAGATTGTCTTCCTATGTACCTACATAGGGCTATTTTATATTATGTGCAAAAATAGTGCATATTCATCAAAGTATATTAAGAAATGAGAACAAGTTATGAGGAAATGTGTAGTAACTTACTCCTGTAGTCCCAGCACTTGAGAGGCTGATGTTGTACGATTGTTGTTTCAAGTCAACCTTTGCTACATAACAAGGTCCAGGTCAGGAAACTGAAGAAATAGAAAGCAACTACACAACAAGACAGAAGAAGATAGAGAAGGAAGACCGAAGTAAGTCACGATACACATGAGAGATTTGCAGTCCGTGGTAAAGCACACACTGTGAGCATCTAGAGATGAAGCTTCCACCTCTGTAAAGAGAAAAACAAGAGATTATTGTACCCTAGCAGGCAAGCATGATGATTACTCTTCCAGGAAGAGCAGGAGATTATAGTAGATATAGTCAGTTCTAGCTAGTGTAAAACCATATCATAACTGTGAGCCATGAAAGAGAATGTGAATTTTAATTCTAAATTAGTTTCAACATCAAAATGCCAGACAAATGGTATGAGATTATAAAGGCACAAAATATTTTAATTTTGATGGTTTAATTGAGAAAATATTTGCCAGTTAAATCACATAAATAAATGTGTCCTGTGACTATGTTATTTCACAATCATAGCAGACTGAATATTCTGTGATGATTATCATGACAAAAAAATTCTCATAAATTCAAAGATAGAAAGGTCCACTATAGTTTTCTAATTGACTGATCCTTAGACTTTAAAGGAGTTGATATACATCTTGACATCTCTCTGTGTGTCTATAGACTTCACAAAAACTTTATTTACAGTATTAAAACATGAAATAAAGTAAAGCATTTAGAAATCTAAGAAAATGCAGGAATCAAGAAACTGTTTTCATATTATACCAAGAGAAACAAAATAGAAAAGAAAGAATCAAAATCTGACTTATTGGTTCTTTTTTATATACAAGAATTCATTCATTTATCCTTCTTCTGAGGATGTCATAATGTCCTTTCTATATATCCTTACAGGTTCAATTAGTTCAAATAGTATGCATGTATGTATGTGTGCAAATGAATAAGTGGTGTTCCTATGGGAGTGTGTGTCCATATGTATACGCGTGTGGGAGGTAGAGGTTGATGTTGAGTGTCTTCCTTTATCACCGCTTGGGACCTAGTCTCTCACTGCCTCTGGTACTCACCCACTCTGTTTGATTAGCTGGTCAACAAGACCTGTAGAAACTCCTGTCTACTTCCCTAGTGATATAACTACAGCGCCATGTTTAGGTTTTTGTGCGACCACTGAAAATCTGAACTCAGGTCCTCATGCTTGAATAGTATGTACTCTACCTACCTATTTTTCAAAACAAGCTGCCTTTTGTTTTGAAGGAATATTATACTTAATGTACTATTCCCTAATTTTGAGAGAGTAAAATCAATGTTTTATTAAAAGCTTATTTTAACATATAAAAATGAAAATATGTAAATTCGGTTAATATTTATAAAAATGATATTTTATATAAGTAAAAATAAATTTGCATGATGGACCTTTGATTCAAAGCCGCAAACAATTAATAATAAGTTAAATTTGATAGTTACAGATATAACCAAACAGTAAAAGATTGTCTCTACCCCTGTGGGCATAAGCACAATATTCAGCATCTTCATTTTCCTTTTGTTTTTCCTTCCATCAGTTATTTTATCAGAATATAATGAAATTTATCTTTGCTTCTGTCTTTAATCTGATTACTTGAAGTCAAGGGGACAATGCCCTTGAACAACACCCACAACAATGTAATCTGGTTACCCTTAATTATCACTGTGTGTTTTGTATGTTTTAATAACTATATCTACAATTATTACATTAAACCAAACAGCTATTCACAATTATTCTTGTTTTATAGGATTTATTTATGAATGAAGAAAGTATGTTTCCAAGAATTTAAGGAAGCTATGATTAAACAGCTATGACAGGAAAGACTGTCTGTTTGGTTGACTTTTCAAACTTCAGCCTTGAGCCAAATTCCAGAGTTTTACTAAGTGATTTTTAATGAATAATCATTCAGAAATTCAGAGACACTCTTGTAGACATCAAAATTCCACTATCTCTTCCAGAACATGAGAAGGTATTTAAATTAAATCAACAAAAGTTGATCATGCGTGTGATGAGGAAGACTGGAGTTTCACATGTCCTGGTTTATTTGAATTCAGAACTGTACATTACTATTTCTAGTTCGGGTTTAAAAGAAAGTATGCTATAGAGTGAGGCAAGGGACCTGGCTGTGATAGTCTACAGCATTTCTCACCAACGCAGTGACTGAAGAACATGTATTCTGTCGTTAGACAATGGAAATAAAGTCAGTGTAGCTGGGGTGCAGGAGACCATGAGTCTGGGAATATCCGGCATGCCACCATCACTGCTGGTTTTCATCATGCTATTACTGGTGCATGTGCCAGCTTTTTGGTTCTCTATATCTGCAATTGCTCCTTTTGCTAATGAGGAAATAAAACCTGCCAAATATTACAAGAGTATTATGTTTGAAGCATTAGACCTAAACCCTCTTAGTTAATTCCAGACTTTCATGCCTAAATATTATCTATTTTCTCCTACTATCATTGCCAAGTACTAACTGCCAAGTATTTACCAACCACTTCCTTATCACAAAGGAAATGAAGGAAAAGCCCAAGTCTCAGGACTTGAGTCATTCTTTTCCAAAGAATCGTAAAACACTAGAACTCATTGTTGCATCTCTTCCTTGTATTCAATTTTCAGATCACAATGTAAATAGCTGTTATTGTCCATACGTGCAGTTTAGAGTCATCTCACAAAATTTCAGAGAATGAGCTGTCAGTGTTAGTCTGTCTTGTATGAAACAGTCCAAAAGTACCTGTTGGAGTACTTCAATTCAGTCATGCATAAATTACTGGATAATCACTAGTGTCCTAATCAATACCTCTATCTACCTACTCACTGATCACTAATCCAGTCTGCAAACTCGGTGACTTCCTGAACTGTAGATTCAGGACAACTGCTTCCCCCTAAGCCAAGCTGAATTCTGACTTTGTTATCTTTGTTTCCAAACCACCCTTTTCTGACCTTTTCTAAGCTAAAACTGCTGTCCTTAAAATTTTTCAAACCAAAAGGGCCCTAAAGGTGTTTTTTTTTTGTTTTACATCATCTGTTTCCTTGTATAAAAATTAAGATTTATGTAGAGGGTCTCTATATAAATTATGATTTATATAGAGGATCTACAGCTGTTAAATTAACTAATTAATGACAAAGCCCTAACTAACAGCTTTTATTTGGCTGTGTCAATTCTACACCCCCATTATTTTACCCGGTCTTTTTCTAAATACTTCTACAACATATATCTGACCAAAGAACTACATGCTAATTACTTGAACCCTTTCTATCTGGGGGCTGAATTCCTAATCTTCATGTGAAATGTCAGGAGGTGGGTCCTTTGGGAAGTAACCGTGTCATGAGGGAGATCTCTTATGAATAGAAACACTGTCTACATTAAGTCATTCCTAGTAAGAACCTTCCGAAGGTTTTCCTGTCATGTGAAGGTACGAAAAGGCGTCAGCAGTTTATATCCTGAGACAGATCCTGACGAGCACCTGACTATACTGACCCTCCCTCTCGAACTCCCACTTTCAAAATCATTCCTGTCTGTGAAATAAATAATTCTATGTGAATGAGAGGCCAACACTGAATGAGGGTAATATATTTCTCTATCATGTAGAACACTGAAAAAGGCACGTTCTGCAGCTGAAAGAACAGACACTGTTTCCATATTAGGGAATTCCAGGAGTGTTATGTTGGTGCTAAGAGCATGAAAGCTGAGGAAGTATTTTGAACTCATCCTTTGCTTACTTTCTAAGTTTTAACTAATCTCAATTTCCTTGGATATTCTCTTCTGAGAAAGCTCTTTTTGCAGTAGAATATATCCCCTGAGTAGATGGAAATGTGAATTCCACGATTAGTCAAGATACAGAGAAAAGACTTCAAGTTTCTGAGCTCTATGTAGGACATTATCACAACTTCTCTTCCAAAGGCTGCTGGAACATTGTGAAAGAAGTAGAACGATTGTCCAAGTCAGAAATAAACTACTACAAACAGACATTCTGAACACAATGGGTGATGGAGGAAAGTCATTGGTTAAATAAAAAGAAACTGCTTGGCCCTCATTGGTTAGAAGATAGGTGGGAGGAGTAAACAGAACAGAACGCTGGGAGGAAGAGGAAGTGAGCTCAGACTCCACAGCTCTCCTCTCTGGAGCAGACGCCTCAGAGAGACACCATGTTCCCAGCTCCCAGGTAGACGCACGCGATGAAGCTCCAACCCAGGATGGACATAGGCTAGAATCTTCCCAGTAAGCGCACCTAGGGGCGCTACACAGATGATTAGAAATGAGCTAAATTAATATGTGAGAATTAGCCTAGAAGAGGCTAGATAGAAATGGGCCAAGCAGTGATTAAATGAATACAGTTTGTGTGTTGTTATTTCTGGCATAAGCTAGCCAGGCAACCGGGGTGCTGGGGACACAGCCCCACCGCTCCTATTTCAACAATTGTTACTCCTCCCACCTATCTTCTAACCAATGAGGGCCAAGCAGTTTCTTTTTATTTAACCAATGGCCTTCCTCCATCAAATGGGGCAGTTGCAAGGATGAATTCACAGCAGAAGAAACAGTATACACAAGACCTTGAAAAGCTAAGACAAATAAAATTCCAGCTTGCAGAAAATTCCACCCTTAGCTAAAGAACTATTGCAATTGATAGTTGCTGGGATGGATGAGTGAGTTTTCTTTAAGTATGTAGCTAACTCCTAGTGGATAACAACACTCCACTGAATGTGGTAGATGGAAAACATAAAACGTACTTGATGTTTTGTTTTCTTTGGTACATAGATATATAATATATATGCAATACAACAATATATAATGTATATGAACTATATATACATACACACACAAACACACACACACAACACACACACACACACACACACACATATATATATATATATATATATATATATATATATATATATATCAACAATTGATTTTTAAAAAGTCCATGAATTTGAACGAAAGAAATGATGAAGAGTAAATAAGAGGGTTTGGAGGGAAGAGAGAGGAAGGGAAACTGATGTAATTATATTATAATCACAAAAATAAGAGAAATAATTTAAACTAAAGGAATTCAATAAAATATAGGAAGATACAAGTTGGGTAGTCAATAAAGGGACTGGATTTCTGAAGAGCAGGAGAAGGGGTGAATATGATCAAAATACATTGTATGGAATTCTTAGAGAATGGATAAAATTTAGGGAAAAAAGCAGGGGTAGAGGTTTAATGACCATTTCAGTAAATGCTTATGAAATCTAAATGAGTGAATTCAGAGCAAAGGATTCAAATTTTTACTTAGAACTTTAATAGCATAAGAAATATTTGCTATCATTATTCACAAAACAAGTATACAAAGAAGGAGAGCATGTGAATTTATCTTACAGACCCTCATCTGATATTCATTTAGGTACAACAATCTTACAGAATCTGTTATCTTCTTTCTCTCAGTTTCCACCGTGCATATCTCTTTCTCTTCATGGAGCTAGGGATCCAGTTCCTAATACCTTACTCACGCATCTTCCCAAGTCCAGCATGGGTACATTATTCCCTATCAGGTTCTAGTCTATGTGTTCCTACTTTAGAAATCTGTGTTTATTTCACCAATACCAAATGAGCTACAAAAGCCCAGCCTGATGTCTTTGATTATATTATTCCAATTTAATTCTGTGAATTTGCTGTGTTACCAATTCTATTTGCTCTCCCACAAGACTAGATATCAATGACTTTGAGAGCCATGCCAATCTTCTTCATTCCAGTGTGTGAAGAACAAATACAGTACCAGGCACACAGTAAGAACTCTAGGGACTGAAAGGAGCTTGGTAATGCACATGTAGAGCAAATGATAAGATGGTGAGTATCAGTTCAGAATTTGTAGCCTACTTACTTGCAGTTCTTTCTTTGCAAGGTATCATGTCTTGGTAGGGCAGGCTTTAGTCTGTACCTACAGATCATCTGATCCTTTGGAAAAGTCTATGGAGCTATTTGGAACCATGCACTTTTAAAGCACAGGAAGTTCACTTAAACTGTTAAAAATTAAATGTTAATGAGAATATAATTCCTTCACTCTCCCCCTTCACTTTCCTCCCTCCAGTCCTTCCCAGGTACCCTCCCTCCCTCCAGGCCCTTTCAGCCTCGTCACCTCTCACATCTTAAGTTCCATCTTCTCAATTGATTATTATTGTTACCTCTCTCTTGCTCATATATGAGTGTATATATGTACATATATATATTTAAATATATGAAGATAACCTTGCAAGTTTCTTTTTGATATATATATATATATATATATATATAATTTCAAAGTTGAAAAAATTTTTGGAAAGTCAAAAGGAGGACCTATGAAATATAATTTACAATCAAAATTGAAGTTTATGGTTTTTTCAACTCAGAGAATATATGTTTTCTTTAAGTTTAGCCACTTTATTCCATAGGTCAATAATAAGTAAATAGTTGTAGACCAAAAGGAACAATAATATATGTATAAAGATGACTTGTGTTGGTATGGTTTGCACTACATATGGCTAACTCATAACAGAAAATAAAGGATTGACAGGCAAAGGATTTACTAATAGTTAAAAACAAAAAGAAATTATATGAGGCAGATATTTATCACAAATGCTCGTGAATCCTTTTTTCTAAATCATGTTTAAAGATTTTCCATCTTTAAAATAATATTGTAGGATATTTTAAATGTTATACTATTCAATTTAATTTAGATAAGATGGAAATCAAAAATCCAGCATAAATATTAAATTCATATTATTGTGGAGTTCTCATTAAAGGAGAGATCAACTTAAAGACTGCAATTCCACTAATTGTAAGCTGAAGTTAGTTTCACTCCTTTACTGTTTAGGAGGCAGCCTGCAACCTAGTTTCATGGTCTCCCAGGAATTGAGGTTCTTTAAATAAAGATTAAATTAGATACCACAGCTGATTCTAGTGTTTAAGAAAATTTATTTCTATGTTTTCCTAATTCTCCAAATCATATTCAGTTTAGAGGCTAGCATCTCAGATGCTGAACATTTTACAATTTCAATAGGTAATTGAATAAACTGCAACTAAGAATTAATTAAATCTCTAATCTGCTCTCGCTCCCTTCTGTTCTTCCTTGAATCATACAGGGGAGAAGCATCATCTACAGGATGGGGAGATGAGGAGGAGAGAGTGTTTAGTCAGTTTTCACATTAACCTGCTGGCCACTGGAATGACTCTACAGACTTGAATTGGCCTGTAGCCAGAGGCTTGATATGGTTAATAGAGAAAACATCTGGTTACCTTAATGTGTTAGTTTACTGTGCTTTGAGACCATTCAGTGAGCTGCAGTGAAGAATTATTGCAAAAGGGGTAAATCACCTTTCTGATGTCGAATTTCCAGTTACATAGAGACTCTGCTTTATGATTCCCACACTAAATCGTCCTCAACATTTGAAGAAGAATTGCAGGCAGGCCAAGGACTGACAATGCTTCATTAATTCTGAATAAGTATTTCCTCCAGGATTGAGTGAAATCAGAAGATTTCACACTCTTATGAAATTGCCTGAAATGAAGCAATTAATAAGAAAAACATATACACTGCACACAGCTATCAGCAAGTTCCATAAAATGAACTATTATGTAATTGTAACCCTTCTGAAATTGTCTCATCACATCCCTCTACAGTGATTCTTGCCTCTAAAGAGATGCTTGACTTCTGTGTTTCACGAATGCCATGTCAAATTCAAGGATGGGACTAAAAACCATCTCAGGAAACAGTAAATCCCACAAATGTGTGAGTAAAGGACATGTTCTCAAGACAGGACAGCATAATATCTTCAAAAAACAAGAAGCTAGATGCTCTTATGAAGGTTGCAACATGACCAAACTTTTGCGTGACCTTGGATAATTATGCAAACCTTCATAAATAATTATTGGTTATTGAAGTAAAAAGAAAACCAGTTTCAGATTATAGAGAGAAGGTCATTACTCAAATGTAGATGTCTCATCTCTTTGTGGCATAGGCTAATGAAAAATGTACTTACTCACCACAGAAAGAATCAAGGCCTGAACTGAAGCCATAAAAGTTTTATAGATCTTCTGCACAGATACCGCATTTGTTTTTGCAGTAAACTTGATAAGAAAAGCTAAGTGTGAGACCAACACGAAAACCAACCAACCAAAAAAAAAAAAAAGCATTGCTCAAACTTCCATTAGTTTACCTGAGGGCCCACAGAGTCCTTGAAAGCTGTGCTGTCTTCAGGGTTGGCAAAGGTAGAGTGCGGGCAAAGGCTTGCTTCATGCAGTTTTACAAGTATGCAATATAAATCAGCTTTCATAAATATGTCTATTTGGTATACTCAATTGGCTATAAAATAATTATGCTCTGCTGTGTAATTCTTGGTCTGTAGAAAACAAGGACAACTTCCAAGTAAAAATGATTATTTGACCTGAAGTAAGGAAGCATTTTCTCCTGCCATCTTCTTATTTTTACAGCCCATTTTATAAAAGTTTTAATGTAACCTGTGGGCTGAAGACTTCCTACTATAAGGATTTCTGTTGTTGTCTTTTTTCTTTTGTCATTTTCTTCACAGTTATTTTTCTTGATTAACTGTCTTCTTTCCCCAATATTTGAGACCTGAGACATGAGGACAGCAAACATCAGTGAATTTTTCATGAATTTCTTATGGTCTAGTTATATTTTACTGAACAAAGAAATGGTAAGGTATGAGGTTTGGAGAGAAAACACCAAATGACAGTTTTTAGTATTTGTTTCCTGCTCAATAAGATTTTTGAAGAAAATGTTGTAGCATATGTATTAAAGGCAACCCATCAGGAACCTTTGAACTTATTAACTTGACATTTTAGGCCTTCTTACAATGTGTCTAATGTTATGGCTGTATCTATTTCAGAATGACAACAGCATATCAGAAAAGTATTCAACGTTTGTGAATGTTGTGAGCTTTGTCTGATGTTTTTACTGAGCCAAACACAAAAGCAAACACATCATGAAAAAGTAAAGTTGTTATTTACAGTATTTTCAGTTCTACACACACTTCTATTTGTGAAATCATTAAATGTTTATTGTCTAAAATTTGAAAAATCCAAGCATATGGACAGGTTACTCATCATCCTAGTTTTTTTGTTTGTTTGTTTGTTTTGATTTTTTGTTGGTTTGTTTTTGTTTTTTCTCTGTAGCTTTGGTGCCTGTCCCGGAACTAGGTCTTGTAGACCAGGCTGGCCTCGAACTCCCAGAGATCCGCCTGCCTCTGTCTTCTGAGTGCTGGGATTAAAGGCATGCACCTCCACCACCTGGCTCATCATCCTAGTTTTGACATTCAATTCACTAACTATACATTTTACATGACATATCTTTCTCACACACATTAACAGTATTTGGAATATTAGCACGCAAACGTGCTTCTTAATGCATCAAGAGGCAACCAGGGTTTCCAAGTCCTGAATGCTGCAGTATGTAAATCAAATTCCTTTAATAAACAATTCTTATTCATTCTCTAACATTACACATCTAAATTACGTATTTTGAAGTTTATGTCATGACTGAGAAAGAAAATTAATAACATTAATCAATGAATTAAATTTATCTTGATGAGGATTCATTTTAAAATAAAATTCTCTCTAGCTTGAATTCTTCAAACCTACGTTGTGGTCTCCCTTACAATCATGTAATCTCATATATAAAAATCATAGCCTCTAAATTCAATTTTCTCATGTGTGAAAAACTTGACTTGCCCTCTTTTTTCTGATCCACCTCAAATTTTGTAAGAGAAGAAGGACTTTGGAATATCTGAGTGATGCCATTGTTCAATGTCTAGGTTTCTTCAAAGAATACCACAGTCTGTGGGTTGCTGCTTTGAAGTTTATCCTTTGCTTAGTTGCCTTTTGAATCCCCAGGGTGAAAGCATTTAAACATATATTTCTTTAATTCTGAGCCAAAATTACTTCCTGCTCTTTTGCTGGCCTCATTTATGGTGCTAGGAAACTATCTTCTCATAATTAAGGAAATCACACTGTTATCTTGAAGAAGAACAAAAAAGAAAGAAAGGAAACACTAAAATTAAAGGAAGTACAGTGTTTTGGTCTTTATTCTAGCCAATTATTTTTTAAACACTACTCAAATAATACTTTATTATAAAACAGAGAGTAGAAAATAGATAAAGAGAAAACAAAAAAATTAAATAACAATACTTGGCATATCAAATTGAATTGTTTTTCAGGAGGAAGAAGATAACACTAGATTAACTTTGCTACAGTACGCTTGATACTGTATAATTGCTCATCTAACTACCTTTAATCTATTTTACTTATATTCTATATTACATTCATCCATTCATTTTCATTTAGACCAGGTAAATACAGCATGTGTACTAAATGTTTAATCAATCAGTTTGTTTTATATATTATTCCCTAGAGTGAAATACATAACTTTGAAAGCATCTTAATTCTGCTGTATTCACAATCGCAGGTCTTTAGTGCCATTCTCTTAAGCATCATTTTATGGGTAACTCTATTGAAGGGAACATCAATGAATGACTGAATCCTGTTATCTGGATAGAAATATCCAAAGAGCTACAGCCTCCAGTCCAGTAATTAATAGACACTGGCTAATGCACTCTTGAAATATAGCTAGTCCACCCAAAGTCCAGGGTGTTTATTTTTCTCGAACCTTAATTATCCTAAGTAAAATTAGTCACATGTCCATAGGAACTGATACATTAGGCATTGAAGAGTTAAAACCTCCCCCTACAATCCAAGGTAAGTTAATCACACATGATTATTTTAAATCATTTATATAACTTTTATTTTTAATGATAGGATTTCTTCATGTTTAATATGTTCAAGTATCTACTGTTCAACATTGCACTTACTTATCCCTTTTATATTTTGCTATCTGCAACGATAAGGCATTGTGACAGTATAAAATTCTCATCTATGCCTTGTCATACTGATACCCCCTTAGGAACTGAGCATTTTAGTGAAATTACTAGGTCAGCACACTTGTGAATAACATTTTAAATCAGAAATCAAGATACTTCATTAAGCTTGGGCAGATTTTAATAGCATAAAGATAGATTGGCCTGTGCCAAGATTTAAAATAAACATTTTATAGATGAATTATGCCTCAGAGTGTTTAAACATAGATGATCTACATACGGAGTCAATTCTTTATTATCCTTCTCAATCTTCCTTGACTAGAAGATCTCACCTCATGCTCTTTACTCAGGCTACCTCCTTGCTAAACTGTGCCTCCAAAGACCTCCAGTCCTGACTACCTCACCTCCTTCAAAACTACGCCAATGAAAATCTTTTAGTGAAATCAGTACAAGCCACTCTATTCAATAAACATCCCACTTACCCTCCAGCACTATCCAGTCCCCATATCTGACTCATATACCGTTTATTAAAATCTACCATCCTATATAACTTATTCGACTTATTCATTTGCTATCTCTCGATATTAAATTCATTGGGTCATTTTTTTTCTCACTGATATAACACCAACTGATGTTGATCCAGGCTGTTAGTAATCCTTAGTAAATATCAGATACAGTCCAAATGACTTAATGGTTATCTAAATCACAGACTTAAAGTACTAACGTGTTTCCTGTAGAAAACCAGAGTATGTATTTCATGCCTTACAGAAAGCATACGTTCTCTGTCACAAATTCTTTACAAGCTGTAACAGCTTTCTTAGCTGGCAGATAATACAAAAACATGGGCCAGCTTTAGCCCACAGGCTACAGTTTGCCAACTCTTGGTTAAGTCTAATGGAGATACACAGAAATATCACATCCAAAAGATAACTAGCCCAAGATTTGCTTGTATTTGACGCTGCTGTACTCCCCTTGTGTTAATCTCCCTCCTATTAAAGAGGAAACAAGCTTTGGTGGTCAGCTCAGTCACTTTGGAAAACCACATCCCTTTCATCACAAGTCTAGAGAAACTGTTATTCTCTATCTCTCATAAAACTTTAATACAAAATAATGCTTCATTTTTAGTTTTGGTAATAGATCATGAACTCCATTTAAGAAACCAAATAAAGAGTTATTGACTTTTATGTCCCAAAAATGTTCATATAACTGATTTTGAGGGCTTGGGAAATTGCTGAAACCTCTTAGGAATATTCTTTTCTTCAGATGGCTGTCTCTCTTACTTACATTTGTATATCTATTAGGATGAAAATATTTGCTCTAAATGGTTTTTCCATTTAACTTATTGTTACCCTATGTAGAGAACTAGAAGAAAATACAGTATGTGGTAATTTTAAGTGCAGTGAACACTTAAAAGCATGTGTTGAGCACTAATTTCAAGAGCATCGTTTTCATAGCGTTTTAAATTTTATTATACAGAGAAAATAATTTCTGTTGCTTTCTTTTGCTTTTAATGATCAATTTGTGACATCCTTGGATTCTTCAAGGTTGATGAGGTCTGTATTCTTTCATTTTAGTCATTGAAATCCTTAATATAATCAGAACAAAAGTGTAACTTTGCTATATCTATATGGTTGTCATCACTAAGTATAGAATTCACACACTTTTCTCTACATCTTCTTAGCTTAAGGTAATGCCAACTTTATAACTATGCTCTGTTTTAGAGTTATTAATGTAGCCATTTTGCTAATATTCAAATGGTATGTGAGAGTTCCTGGGAGGTCAAAACTTACCTCAGAAAAGTCACCAATGACTGGCTAAGCTAATGATTTTACCAAGTTCAAATTGGCAAAATAATGAGTTATTGAGATTAGTTAAAGTGTATAGGTAGCAGGTAACTTACAGGATCATAACAAATATCGCAAGGAAGCTGCCCCCAGTGGAAGCTATAACCCTAGAACACTATGTAGGATTTGGAGGAGGCTCTCTAAGTGGCAGATGTACGTCTAGGCACTTTGGCCTCCTCTCTGTTCCAGAGAAAATGTTTTATTTCTTCTGTAACTTTTGGTAGTGAGTACGAATCTTGCTAGTTTCGGCTTTCCCAGACATATGAGGTTTTTTGGCCTCAAGTCATATGAGATTTCCCATTCCCCTTAGGGGCAATGTTTTAGTTCTGTGGAAAGGGCCACTCAAAACCTTCAGTGCTACAAGTTGATAAATAGAAAGAAAGTACCAAATATTTTGTTCATTCTTCTAGAAGCATTCGGTGAGCAGCCATTTAGATGGGCATTTGTGAATGACTGTGAACTAGGAAGCTCACAGAGGAATTTGCACATCTTCCTACCTCAGGATGTCAGGGAGCATGTTGTTTATAGAAGCACCATTTGTCAAGGTGTGTGTCTGCAGAACACAGTAAATAGTGACAACCACTGCTCTAGAGAAATGATCTCTCCTGTATAAAAAACACATTATGTATCCTTACTAAGTAACTAAGGAATGGGGCTGCACATATTCAGAAGTGTAGCGTGCATCCTGTGCATTAATTCCCAGAGACATAAGAAGTAAATCGGCTGCCTAGGCTCAAGAATCAAGCTCAAATGGTTATTTTGTCTAGTTAATCACAGTCTACTTAGCCTGCTAAGAAGGAAATGAAGACAGAGTCCTGGCAAACAGAGTCCAGATTAGCAATGTCAAGGTCAAATTCCCATATACTAATAGGAATTGTTGGAAGTTAAATTAAGAAGAAAAACTGTGACAGATAAAGGAGAATGACAGCATTTTGTATAGATACAGATTGTTGTCAAAATAAAATAAGACAGAACAAATCCTGATTTATCTGTCTGACGATTCATGAATTCCATTGCCCTTCAAGAGACATTTTCATCTTATTTTGTCACATTTTTTAGATAAAGAAAAAAAAAGGACATATCCAATTACCCAAATACTAGATAATATTAATAGATCTGGATTTAGGATGAACAACAGTCATGTGAAGCCCAATAAATTATAGGAAAGGGAGAATTTGCAAGCTATCTCTTTTTTCCGAATATAATACATTTTTAAGATCGGAGTGAATATCACATGAAGTTAATAAAGTAGAAAATAGCACTATTTACCTTCATCAAATAATGTGTCAAGAAATATATAGCTCACCTCCTTGAAAATCTGTCATATTTTGCTTGTTTTGTGTAGTATGTTTGATCCACAGCAAATGGAAACTGTAAAGCGAGTAAGCTAGTTTTTCAATTCTTTTAAATTATTTAGTGACCTGTTTTTTGGCTTTGCTATCATTAGTTATAGGATTTTTTAATGGTGTGTCCATTAACAATAGAGTAGAAGCTGTTAGGCAGAACTGCGATTTCTGGATCTCTTTCATCACTCCCTCTCTTTTACAGTGTTATATGTCACTGCCTGTGTTATATTCATATTCATCGTTCTCTTCTTGCCTCTTTGCATGCATTCACCATTTCTGTATGATTACCTTGAAGACGAAAGTTGTTCTGTTTGCATTTCTATAACCTATCTTGTTGTCATCGATAATTTATAAAGGAAGGAGCTAATAGTGAAGAAAAGAATATTGGCAGTTTCACATCATTTTGTGAATCTAAGAACTCACTTTCTTAGATCAAATTCAAACGCAAAAGTGAGCATCTAAGGACATCTTTTATACTGGTTTCTTTTTATTTTATTGAAAAAATTTCTGTTTCCTCCCGCCTCCCACTCCTCTCCCCCTCTCCCCACTCCTTTCCCACTCCCTCTCCAGTCTGAAGAGCAGTCAGGGTTCCCTGCCCTGTGGTTTCTTTATTGAGGAAAAAACCCTGAAGCTTTTGTGTTCAGTTCACGAAGCCATGGAGTCTAATAACAGAGTAAAACAAAAAAGTAAGCTTTAATAATTTAAATGACAGAAACTTTTGCTGATTTTCTTGCAAATTAAAACAATTGTTTCTTCTACAGTCTCATGACAAACTCCATAATCCTCTGGTTCCTACAATCTTTTTATGCCCCTTTAAAGCAGTGATCTTTGAGTCTTAGATGCAGAATTGTATTTTAGAAATAGCCTTCAGGGCTATGCTTCATGATTATGTATTTTGATTGGTTGTGGTTTTCTGCAGTGCTCTCCTCTAGTTGTAGAAAGACATTTCCTGAATGAAAGGTGAAGAATGCATGGCTGCCTAAACATAAGCAAAGCAAGCTCAACAACAATAGACATGCTAAAGTGGACAGAAAGGAAGATCATAAGGCTTTAACCCTCCACAAAGAACTACAAGTAACTAAGGAATGCCAGAGTGGGAGAGCCGGTCTTATTCAGGGAAGAGTACACCAATTGGTTAGCAAATCCCAAATAATCATTCTTGAAAACATACAAACAAGAAAAAGTATAAATACAAGTACAATTTATTTATGCATCATGTAATATACATACACATATTGTATATATACACATATATATTCCAAGTGTACATAGCTCAATGTCTTTTAAATTTTTAATTTATTTTTAACATTGCTTATCTTTTGAATTTTATTTCATATCAACCAGTTTCCCATCCCTCCTCTCCTACCATTCTCTCCCGTGAATACCCTTCTACCCCAAATATACTCCTCAAAAAAAAAAAAAAAAAAAAAAGATGAGGCCACCTCCCATCAGGATCAACAAAGCATGGCATATCAAAATGAGGCAGGGCCAAGCTCCTTCCCCTGCATCAATGCTGAACAAGGCATCCCACCATAGCAAATAGGTTCCAAAAAGCCAGCTCTTGCACCAGGGACAGATCTTGGTCCCACTGCTAGGGGTGACACAAACATACCAAGCTACAAACTGTCACACTCATGAAGAGCGGCTATGTCAGTCCCAAGCAGTCTTTCTAGCTATTGATCTAGAGTTCGTGACATTTGTGACCATTTTAATCCAGTCATAAAGCTAAGGAGTCTGCATTTTGTTGTTTTTTTGAATAGTGATGCCGTGCAATCAGGGTACTCATTCACCAATTACTAACTAAACAGGCTACTTAATGGTCCTCATCATACACAAATGTCAGAGTAGATCGAAGCCACAGGATAAACCAGAAGACTTTAAAAAATATATAGGCTCAATTCTAAATATGACACAACACTTGATCTAATATGTAAGGAAAACTTGGTATACATGGTAAACTCAACATTTCAAAAATATTGCAATATCTGTACAATTTTCTACATTTCCTTCTACAATAGGTGTATATTAATGTGTGACACACTAAGTGTACATTCTCATGTGGCCCACTCTTATTTCAATTTCCTTTTTTTTTGTATTTTTGTATGCAGTCATGTCCAAAAATAATTAGTACTTGCTGGCATCAATGCAGTCCATAAGATCAATTTATACTATTTATCCTTTGGTGTGCAATAGATTGAGCAGAAAGTGGATCGTCAATCATAAATGGGTTGGTGACTTTTTAAAAAAACTACTAATAGTGTATCTTTAGTCTCACTGTGGATGTGTAAATCAGACTTTGTGTTTGTTTCAGCTTTACTCCTATACTCCACAGTCACCTGAGGGAACTTTAATTGGTTTATTACGTGAAATCAATTTACCCACTCATTACTCAACATTCACAAGAAATATTTATTCACAAAAAGCAGTGATTAGTAAAATCACACAAAAGAGTGCAATTGACTATTTGGTGTTTCCACACTTTTGACAGTTAGCAGAAAAAACATAAAACATAGAGTGAGGCATAAACACACATGATAACCACTTTCAGATAATAGATACGCACAAGATAAGTTTAGGTGTATTGTTTTAGTCCCTAAAATTTAAGCGTCAATAAGTCATGTGCTTCTTGCAATAGTCAAAAATGAGGTGATAAAATTCCCAGGACCTACTTTTTGTACTTATGAACTCACTGGTATTCCTGGACCTTGGAAGATTTCGTTCAGATCTATACAGCTATTGGATTGATCTTAAACTTACATAAAGATAGGGCAGGTCAGGACCTTTGTGAAATACTGTTAAGGCATACTTGTTTCATAGAGATGTGGTATTGATTTGTCATTGAAGCTTGAAGACTTACATGGCAATGGATTTCTACTTTTGTTTAGCTGTGACCATGGAGGCACTTTTTTTCTGAAAGAATAAATGTTAACAGTAATGAAAAGGCTAAAGGAAATTGTAAAAAGATTACTGTAATAGAAGGAAAGAGAAGCGCAGTTTTTGTACATCTATGTACCTGCCTTTAGAAGAGTGTTTTATTTTGTTGTTGCTAGTTCCTTTTTTTCCCCTACAAACGGTTTCAATAGTAGTAAACTAAACCAAAAGCATTTTCTAGGGAAACTAAAAACATTGCTGAAATATCAGGAAATAGAAAAAAAAAAAGCTTTGAATTGTTTGATCATTTACGAATCTAGTCTCAGAACTTCTTTTCAGAAAATTCTAATTGAGTATAGGATTGAGTAAGTTCACAGAAATTACTTCTGTAAAACAAATGCAAATAGCACTTCAATTGATGATGGAGTAATGTCAACTTTCCAGTGGCTACAAAAACAGAAATACTTTATAATAACAATAAGAGGTTACTTATTATATATATTATATATATGATATGTATATGAGTACTCTCCCTTCATATTATTGATGTATCTACTTAAATCAACTGTAAGTTACTACTAAACAATTCTACATGGACTCAATCTCCAGGAAACTCTACCTTTATTTATAAATTCAAAATAATCATATATATATATGACTATTGTGAGCAGCAATGAAAGATATTCCAAGACAACAGAATGTGTAAATTAATAAATTAATTGTGGTATGTTTCTACAGTACAATATTAAGTGCCAAGGAGATGAAAAGCTATTTACTATGTCAAAAACTGTGGATGAGTGGATATGTACATTGCTGTATAAAATATGTGTAAAATATGGATACATATGAGAGTCCATTATATAAATGTAACCACTTCCCAATATAAGTATGATATTGAGCATGAGGGGAGGTATTCCATTTGCATGAAAATGAAGTTTCTGACATATTGATACAGTGAAAATCTTGAAAGTAATGCTGAATATACGAATATATCACTTTTTGAAAATGCATTAAGTGACAATACCTAGTTGCTATAAACATGTGTGTGTGTGTGTGTGTATGTGTGTGAGACAGACAGAGAGAGAGATCAATACAATGTTTGCAGTTTTATGATAACTTCGAAAATGTAGAAATAGACAGGAACAGATAAAATCAAAATTTGTCAATACTCGATAAAGTGGAAGAGGATTAAAATACATAATAGTTCATCATACCAGGTGCTAACTTCTTTGCATTCTCAAATTTTGTGACTAAAAAGCAAGCTGTCAAATTTTTTCATAATATAAAAACATATAAAAGCATATCCTTTTTAGGTTTTATGAGGGTAAATGAAGAATCAAGAACAATTAGTACAAAGAGACACCAAAATTGAGTTAATTATATGCCTAAATGAAGAATTGCTCAGATACTGATGAACAGATTAGCCTATACTACAGAGCCTATTCACTAACTTCATCTCAGCAATGATAATTCTGCTAGTTTTGTTGATGAAATATAAAAATATTGCAATCATTTTAGAAAACATATTTGAAATACATTGAAATTCTAAATATATATACTGAGTTTCTGGAAAAGCCTTTCTACTTTTAGAAGTTTAAAAAGAAACATTCATATTTATTAATATGCAAAGAGTTCACGTAAATCTTCATAGTGGCTTTTCATGTAAAATCTAAAATGTGGAAGCAGCACAAATAAATACCAACCAGTAGACAAGTGGAAAAATGCTTTATAATGGGAAAACAGCACACACATAAAATTAATATCAAAACAATTGTTAGTTTTTTAGAAACACATAAAATGCATATCAGATTCCATTCGTGTAAAATTATAGTGTATGCTATCAGAGTAAAAGGGAAAATAAAGTATATGTGTGTTTAGGCATTGGGAGATGTGTGTAGGACTGTACATATGAGAGATATAATCAATAAGCATCAAAAAACTTTGGAACTGATGGAACTGTATGGATTATTTTATGAGTAGATTCACACACTACAATTTTCATATTTTAAACTTTAAAAATTTAGTGTGATAGTTATGTCTAAATAATGGTATTTATAAAAATTGTAAATGACATTGTTTACCTTTATAGAATGAAATTATTTAAATTCATGTTTTTAAAGTTTGAATATACTTAATTGCAACATAAAAGATATAAAGTTCATATTTAAACAGTACCATGTAATATTTTGATGTGGGAGTGTCATATATCAATCTATTCATTTCATTGGTTAAGCAATAAAGAAACTGCTTGGCCCTGATAGGTTAAAACATAGGTGGGAGGAGTAAATAGAACAGAATGCTGGGAGGAAGAGGAAGTGAGCTCAGAGAACCGTCATGCTCCCCGCTCCCGGGCAGACACACACGATGAAGCTCTGACCCAGGATGGACAAGTAGGCTAGAATCTTCCTGGTAAGCGCACCAAGCGGTACTATGCAGATGATTAGAAATGGGCTAAATTAATATGTGAGAATTAGCCTAGAAGAGGCTAGATAGAAATGGGCCAAGCAGTGTTTAAATGAATACAGTTTGCGTGTTGTTATTTCGGGGCATAAGCTAGCCAGGCGGCCGGGGTGCTGGGGACGCAGCCCCCCCCCCCCCCGGGCTCTTATTACAACAATATTTGATATGAATGCATGTAGTGTAATAATGACACAAGGTTAAACCTCAAATATTCATAATTTCTGTTTTGGTTAAAAGAATTTCAAAAGCCTTTTTCTGATGTTTTGAGACTGGAAACACATTGTTGCTTTCCATAGACCTAACACTGTGCAGCAGAAGATAAGAGCTTGATGCTCCTAAGAATCATTCATTTTCTTGGGAAAATTAGAATTAGGAGCCTAGGAAGGTTAAATTTATTTGATTAAGGATAAAGGGAATCAACAAGATAAGTTGAATATCCCATATCAACAAGTTGCTCATCATCAGCCCTAGGTGATATCTTATGACCCGTCTTAAAATCATATGGCTAAATTATTTTCATTTTAATTGTGGACAAATTAAAGTAAACAAATGAAATTTTTAAAATAGGCAAATAGAATAACTCAATAAAACCTGAAACAGTTATAACAAATTTTGGTGAGGAAGTCAGGCTCAGAGAGTCAAAACAAATTCACTAAAATGCCACACTTGTTATGCTACTAAAGAAACAAATGCAAATCAAAATAATTCTGAGACACATTCTACACCCATAAAAATGAATAAGATTAAAAACACTGATGATAACACATGCTGGAATGAATGGGGAACACTACTCCATTGCTGTTTGCAGTGCAAACCTGTACCATCACTTCAGAAATCTGTTTGGTGGTTTCTCAAGACCCACCATTACCACTCTTCAGCATATACCAAAAGATGCACAATTATACCACAGGACATTTGTTCAACTATGTATTCTAAATTCTATCCTTATCTCTACAAATAAGAGTAGTTATGACTTTAAATTCATTGCCTTACCCTTGGTTTTCAAATGCACACATTCAGTCCTAGTGTCTTCTCTTGGTGACAGAGATTTCTCTCCAGCCCAGTCCCGCAGCCATTTGGCCCAAAGAAACACACAGAGGTTTACATTAGTTATAAACTGGTTATCCTATTAGCTCAGACTTCTTATTAACTTTTGCATCTTAAATTAGCCCATAATTTTAGTCTGTGTTAGCCATGTGGCTCAGTGTCTTTTATCAGTGAGGTGTTCTCATCTTGCTTCTTCTGTGTCTGACTTCCGCTGTGATGAATACAGAGTCTTTGCTCTTCCCAGAATTCTCCTGTTCTCGTTGCTCCACCTCTACTTCCAGCTTGGTTGCCCTGCCTGTTCTTCCTACCTGGGTAATGGCCAATCAGCATTTTATTAAAACAATACAAGTGACAGGGTACAAGGCCATTGTCCCACAACATTCTCTAATTTACAGACTCAAACTGGAATGATCACTCTGATACATCTATTTAATTTTATAAAAGGAGTATTATAATTTAATGTTTCTAGAGAAAAATATGCCTTTGCCCTCATCCAAAACTAAATTTTAGCAGACTGAATTCATTTGAGGTTAAGGTCATGCCATCCATGTTCTTCCTTTCAAAGACATCTTTGATCCAGATTGCTGCAAGTCTAATTGATCTCTTTCCTTCTACTTTTGCCCTATTGCAATCCATTTTAAACAGAAGAATCACTGAATCTGTAAGAATAAAATTCAAATGTGTAGTATTCCCTTAATAAAACTAATTAAAGGCATCATCATTACACAAAGAATACATATACATAATCAGATCCCCATATCGTCCTCAGCTGATATTGGATGGTATTTAACACAGTTCTGCCTCTTGCTTAATTCAGTCCAGTAACAAATAATAATGTTGCTCAAATTTTATGAACCTACCCTAGGATATTTAAATGCCTAGATTCTCAAAATTTAGGAAACTTCTTCATATATTTTCTAAAAAAAAGCCTTTTAGTCACTGCTTACTCCTAGTACATCATTTTTTTCTTTTTTTTCTTTCTTTTTTTTTATTAAAAATTTCCACCTCCTCCCCTCCTGCCTTTTCCCTTCCCCTTCCCCCACTCTCCACGCCCCACTCCCCTCCCCCTTCCTCTCTAGTCCAAAGAGCAGTCAGGGTTCCCTGCCCTGTGGGCAGTCCAAGGTCCTCTGCCCTCCATCCAGGTCTAGGAAGGTGAGCATCCAAACAGGCTATTCTCCCACAAAGCCAGTACATGCAGTAGAATCAAAACCCAGTGCCATTGTCCTTGGCTTCTCAGGAGTCCTCATTGTCCACCATGTTCAGAGAGTCAGGTTTTATCCCATGCTTTTTCAGTCTCAGTCCAGCTGGCCTTGATGAGGTCCCAATACTGGTTTTCAACCTGTAAAAGAATGAAAATAGATCCGTATCTATGACCATGCACAAAACTCAAGTCCAAATGGATTAAAGACCTCAATATCAATCTGAACACACTGAACCTGATAAAAGAGAAAGTGGGAAGTACTCTACAACATATGGACACAGGAGACCACTTCCTACATATAACCCCAGCAGCACAGACATTAAGGGCAACAATGAATAAATGGGACCTCCTGAAACTGAGAAGCTTCTGTAAAATCATTTTGTTTTTATATTAAATACATTGTAGTAAACATTTTCTATTCATCTGTTTGATCGTTATCCATCTTTCCCTGCAAAGTATAACCCTATGATAAAACTTCACCTGTCTAATTCAATTTTCGATTTCTAGAATTGAAAAAGATATTTGCCTCATGGAGAGTCTCTGTTCATCTTAAAGAACCAAAATGCAGAGATATATTCCTACAGTATTAAATGGTCCCTTAAGGAAATTAATACAATGGTGGGTTTTCTGAAAGGGGAATGATATGATACAGTATCAAACAGAAAAGAATTTTAAAAAGATATAATCAGAAGTAAAGTAATAATTTTTATACTTTTGAAACGTGTACGTATTTTCTGGCAAGTGTATTATCTTTTGTATATCAACAAATTTCAGCAAATGGAGAACTATTTAGAGCAATAAGACAATTAGAGGAAAATGTAGGATTGAGTCCGTGGAGTATATTGTGCTAGCTTCAACTGAACAGAAAAAAATTGAATATAACTTAGTACACCTAATTCTACACAAATAACACTAAGCTTAGTTCAGAAATTTGTACATACTGGTCTGAAGTTTGCATTATTTCAAGAAGTAAACTCAACACAAATCTCAGACAATGAAATTAAGGTATTGGTCCAAAGTCCCCGAGCACTGATGAAGGTGTAAATCACAAACACTCCCACACCAGTTAGGATTTATGATTAATAGGATGGTATTTATTTAAAGGAGAAGAAACTTACAGATCACCGTCCCAGACAACAGCCCTTTGCGCAATCAGGAAGGAGTCTAGTTGCTGGCAATGAAGCCGGAAGCAAGAGGGAATGAGGAGGGAAGTGGCCGCTTTTTTAAAGAGAGATACCACGCCCCAATGGGCTGGTATCTCAGCAGCTATTGGCTGAAGGGGCGGAAGGACCTCCCGCAACAGAGCACCTGTACTCAAGTCAGCTATCTCTGTGGGTTCCCCAGTCATGACCTTGACCCTTCTGGCTCCCTCTCTTATCAGGACTCCTAGAAGGAACTCTGCCCAGTACATGACTGAATCTGTGCTTCTATTTCATTCAGTTACTAGATGAAGGCTCTCTGAAAACTATTGAGTTAGTCACCAATCTGATTACAGGAGATGGCCAGTTCAGGCAATATCTCCAGTATTGCTAGGTGTCTTAGCTGGAATCTCACAAGGATGATCACAACTAGAGTATGTTTCAAGAACCAATCATCAAACACTCTGTTTTTGAGATTTCTAGAAATAATTGTTTATACCACTAAACATTGCTAGAGATTATTGCTATGGTAATCACTTTTTCTTTAGTGAATAATGACAGTAAATCTTATATACCACAAACTATATGAGATGAAACCTGTATGACATTACAAAATACAGACACATCACCCCTGCTGTGCCATACATAGCTACTCTTGGTAAAGGAAAACGGGAGCAATACAAGGTTTTTTAGTAACTTTGAACTGCCAAGTACTTATCTGAGTGGCAGGGTGTAGACAGCATGGCTCAGTGAGAACTCTCGATTTGTTTACTTATGAATTTCTATTCTTGAAGATGGCTCAGTGGTAGACCACCATTACAATAAGTGTAGTAGGGCATATATTAATTTTTAATTTTCTTGTAAAATTCTCTTCCTCTCCTTAAGTCTATTACAACCAGGGAAAAAAATGAAACTGCTGATAATAAAATAGTTTTTTAAAAAGTCTAACCTCATTTATCACTTTGTGTGTTCTCATTTGGTGTTGTTAATTATTCTCCATTTTGCTAATTGTGATTATCTGGAGTACCACAATTTATCATATTTCTTTGCTTCTTAAAAGACTCATTTACTGTTCTTGTTCTTTTAGAAGTTCTTAATAACATTTTTAATTGCAACTGCTTTAGAGAATCTTCTATACTTTCCTTTTCTTCTCAAAGTGTAGCAGCATTTATCATTAATGTCTCCAATCTTTTTTTTTTAATTGATCCCATTCTATGTTGTTTTTCTAAGTGTATTTCCTTAATCCAAGCATTTCTGAGGAGGAAATTAAAGTTTGTCACTCATTTTCAGTTTAGACAGTAATGGTATGAATGCCACCTTGTTGGAAAGTAAAAGCAGGTAGCTTGAATATTTTATCTAATAACTAATAAAATGCAGTGGACACAATTCAATGAGTTGAATCTTAATAGGGCCCCCGAGTAAGTAAATAAACAACAATTAAGTCCTGCATGGAAAGCACAGATGCACAGAATTTTTTCAGTTGCATGTATAAAAGTTCTCACTTACCATTTTTGAAATTCACTCATAACTATGATCAAAAATATATAATCCATTCATCATACTCATGTTACTTTTCTGCACGATGATGAATCCCCCAGTAAGTCCCTGTGTTACATATTTACTATTCTAGTTAAGCATACATAGGAAGATGTATATACAGTGCATACATAAAAATGTGCTGGGATATAAGAAGATGCAATGTGCCTTGAGACTTTCATTAGCAAAAATGAGAATGGTTTTAGGGAGAGTTGATATTTCAGCAAGGACTTTAACCAGTTATTGAATAAGAGATGTAGAGTCTAAAAAACCACCTATAATAAACCCCAGAAATTGAATAACCTGATATATGTTCTGAACAATAATATAAGAGGAATAGAATAAATTTCATAAGGGAAGGACATAACAAAGGGTGTAAGTATTAGCTTCATTTTAATTACATTCAATGTGAAATGAAAATTTCATCTAGAAAGCTATAGAAAGCATGCATCATTTTACCTTGTAGAGGAATGTGACTGCATGTATAAGAGATATAGGGTTCTTATAATGGAACATATTCTAGTTATAAAATAATGAGAATGGGCTAAATGGATTTGAACTTAGTTTTAGGAAAGGGAATGTAAATGAACATAATTGAATGCTGAACTTAGGAGATTCAATTAATATATTCATAACTAATAAAATAAAAATAATTATGCTAAAAAGTTGATAATTTTGACCACTAGTAACTGGTAATGGAAAACACAATCTAGAACACTAACTGAAAAAATTGTAAATTTTAAGCATCAGAAGTATTTATTCATTAAATTCTGAGACTATTCTTCTGTAACTTAAAACTAACTTGCCATTAATAAAAATTAGAAAAATGATAGCAGAATAGAGTTAGAAAGAATAATAAATTATCTTTGAAATTTGAGGTTTTTGACTTCTTAATGACTAATTATAATCAAGTTAATATCTTAGAATGTTAACTAAAATTTATACAAGAATAAATTTGATAATGGATGCTGCTACTGTGTGCTTGCTTGTGTGTGCAAGTGCACACTCATGTGTGTGTTTTATTTGTGTATGACCCCTTTATATTAAGCCTAGGATTTCTAGCATGATTGGCAACAGCTCTACCACTGTATCACACTGGAAATAATAAGCCCTGCTTGAAAAATGTTATTATTTATATCTGAGGATCAAACCCAGTGAAGGGTCATCTTTCAGTCAGAATTTCTGCTGCTTCTACACACACAGCTCCAGGATGATGAAGGTCTTGCTCCTTTTTTGTGGCATTTAAAAATCTGGTGCTCTAGAATTCCATAGAAGGACAAACTGAATTAATAGTTTTGACTGCAGAAACCTAGTTCTGAGTCACATCATCTCCATTCACAATCCACTGAATAGTACTAATAATGCATTCTTAACAGAGTGGAAGACTTAGAACACAGGGACTTGGAAGAGATCTCGGTCACATGTATTACACTTTCCTTTACAGGACATGTCATTGTAATAAAACTTCATAAAGTATAGACTTGAAAGCTCATTTTATCATAATGCATCAAACTGTTTATTGGGTCCTATTATTTTTAACTCATATTTTTGTTTTCCATTGTATGATTCCAAGTACAGATATATACTTTAATTTTTTGACAACATAGTCAGTTCATTGTCATTCTTTAAAAAAAAATCTATGATTGATATTTTGAAAAAATAGAGTTAGGGTAGTAGTTACTTACATATATTTAAAAATACTTGAGTATGGTAATTCAGGAGACCACAAAAAGAAGAATAACTAACTATATAATTGAAAATATAATGTCATAAAATCAATTGAAAGACAAGAGGATATATTGCAAAGATTATTTTTGAAAATATGGTCTTCCAAGCAAAGCTTTCAGTGGTCAAGTCCATGAAACTAATCAATATGTAATTACAAAAGCACTGGGGAAATTCCCAAAAACCCACAGAGATGACTCCAACTAAGTCAATGAAATAATCTTAAGAATAGTAACAATAATTTTGAAATGTTCAACATCCCCCACTTCATGAACCTTATATTATATTTGATGTATTGGTTCTGATTATCCCAGAGACATATCTTAAATTTGAATGTTAGCAACTTATTTGGAATACTACTTGAAAGTTATGTTGATGATTAACTGAAATAGGATTTTTAAAAAGCATCAATTT
This sequence comes from Microtus oregoni, assembly GCF_018167655.1. Classification (NCBI taxonomy): domain Eukaryota; kingdom Metazoa; phylum Chordata; class Mammalia; order Rodentia; family Cricetidae; genus Microtus; species Microtus oregoni. The sequence goes on along the minus strand of NW_024543080.1, from coordinate 15,652,841 downwards.
TAGAAGAATCAATAAATTATTTATTATGCTTGGCAATTTTTGCTCATTTTGAATGTTGGTTTCTGGGGAAAAAGTAAAGTACAGACAAGGATTACCTTCCAGAAGGAAAGAACAGTGTTTACAGACTAATTCATAAAAGTTGTTGATTTAGGACTGCACTTACAGACTCTGATCATATGCAATCATTCAACTTGCCACAGAAAACCAATAAACTTCCAAGAAATGAACTCTAGAGATGCTAAAATGGGTATGAGTAGAAGTCTTACCATTTTCAGGGTGTAAATAATGCCCTCAAATACATGTCATGCTAGTAAGAGTCAAAGTAGTCAAAGAACATAGATAAAAACTGTTAGAAGCTGATGGAAAGTTATTGTCATAAAAAATAACTAGAGCAAGGTATTAGAAATTAATGTTGTGTGATAAAATGCTAGTTTACAGTGTTAGAAAAATGCCATAAAAAAGAGAAGAAATGTGTAAAATTAAAGAAAAAAGTTGACTCGGCAAAGCAGACAACTGTTTAAGTTTTCTACAGGCAGAAAACATGAGCAAAGTGCATTCTGGGACTTCTTGGAATTTTGAGGAACAGAAAAACAATGCAGTTATTAAGACTGTAAAAATAGCAAAGGTAGGGGAGTGGTGCTGAGTTGCCTGAGGGAGGAAAACTTTTAAGAGACATGGTGGTCATTTTATGTTATCAAGACAGGGACCCAGGAGAGTTTATAATAGATAATAACGTAAAATGATTTTTCTGTCTTTAAAGAGATGACAGTTGCACATTTATTTCTCAACATGAGGAAGTAATAGGTTGATATTCACTTTCATGAAATTAAAAGAAGTAAAACTTTTGAGAAAATATATAAAATAATTGTTTCTGGATATTCAACTGACACCCAACCTTGACCTGAGAGAGACAGAGAGACAGAGAGAGAGAAAGAGAGAGAGAGAGAGAAGAAATATAGAAAAGAAAGAAAAGAAAAAAAATATGTAGAGGAGAATCATTAAAACAAAGCAGAAAAGAAACTGCAAAGAAAAAGGAAGTCCATGAAAGAACATACCATTTTCATGGCCTGTAAGATGATTGTTATTATGCTTAAGTCTCCATAGAGATGTAATATTTCAAACTCACTCTCTAATTCGCAGTGATTGAGTTGCTTATTTGAAGCTTAAATGGCAGCACAAAAATGAGGTGAAACAATATATATGTACATATATAAAATAGTTCCTAACTCCAGAATTTTTTTTGTAGGTTTTTTTTTTTTTTATTGAAAATAAGACTTTCCCCTACAAAGGCATTACAGCTATGTGGTATTTGCACCAGGAGAAAATGTACTTAAAAGAACCAAACTCAGAATTTAGAATGAAACTTGATATGCATGAAATTTACTCAGGAAGGCAGGAAAGGTGAGCAAAGGACATGAAAACTGGAGAACGGTACGACTCACCCAGTGCAGTACACAATTAATCTGCACTGCTTAGACACAACCACGACAGCTAAAACATGCAAGCATTAGAGAATACATTAAAAATAACTCCATCACCTTGAATAAGGCTAATATTTCCTTCAAAACATGTTGGCAATGAGACAAAAGAAAATGGCATATAAAATTTGGCCACTCGAATACTAAATAGTCCATTGAAGTATACACTGATTAAACATGGACTGCTTTAGAAATTGGTCAACATTCACCACATATCCCCATAATTCAACTGCTAAGCTATTCATAAAAAAATAAATGAAAATATATACAAAAAGCAAGGAGAGAAGTGATTATTGCTGCTCTTTTCTTTAGAGCTACAAATTAGAAACAATCCGTAAGTCCAAGAGAATGGGAAATATATTCTATTATATTACAGATTGTAGTTTTGCAAAACAATATTTACAATGAATTCGTGATTAGTCAACATAGAAAAGTCTCTGAAATATCTTAAATAAAATAAGGAATGAACAATCTCTGTAATTACTAAGTCACAATTATGTGTGATCTAAACCCCTATTATTAGAGCTTCATGGGTTGGAGAGCTTCATAAAGACACTTTAGATAGTTCTTAACAAACTGGTTTTCACCTGTGTGCCTATCCTGTCATAGGGCATCCTGAAAATGCCAAAGAGAACTGCAGAGGCCATATGTAGTTCAGTTGTATTCTCTCAGTGAAACACTTCAGCCTTGACAAAAATGAATCCTTCCTCCTCTCTGAGAGAGTGACCCAAAGGACACCTGTACTATTCCCTATCTCAATGTAAAATAAGCCTTGGAGAAAACCACGGGCAAGAAAAGAAAAGAGGGTCCTTGGAGAAATTATAAGCTTAAGTGCAGGGTTTGGAAATCTTATGTTTCTTGCCAGGATACAAGCTCCTGCCCAATTATTTTACTATTCCCCATGTTTGGTTTGGCATTTCTTCGAAGGCAGAGGGAGATGAAATCTGTTTTGGCTCAGAATCCCAAGATCCTTTGGCATAATTCTTACCACAAAACTGAATTCCAGATGGACAGTATGACATTTTTACAAGAAGAAATGACTGGTGACGCTGGGAATGAGTGTCTACCAAAATCTTTTACACAGTGCTCAACTTCTCCAATCTACATCTTGAGAGGCAGCCTGGTCAAAAAGAAAAGCTTTCTTCCCATTGCCTTCCTCATGCCTGATATGAGTGAAACCTCAGTTCGTGTAACTGATCTCAAGGTATATTCTATCTAATGAAATTCTTAAACACTCCCAAGTCATTCAGATTGAGAGTGTACCACAATAAAATGAATATTGCCCCCATACCTTCTTGGATTCACTGCAGGTAGGAGGTGGAAGTAAGATGGAGAACAGTTACGGTTTTTCTTCAGATTCGTTTTCTGAGTGCTGAGGTCAAAAATCAGGGTCTAACTTACTTCTTATTACAACAACGTTGGCATACCCACTGTTCTCTCCTTTCTCCAATTAAAATCCTTCTCTTTACAGAGCCTCCAGATGTGACCCCAAATTTTTAAGCAAATATGATTAAGTTCTCAAAAAAATTAAAATTCTTAAGGAAAAAAGTCTCACATGGAAAGAAATAAAAACCATATATTGCAGCTGCTCGTAAAATCTAAGAAAGTGTGTGAGGGGTGACTTTGCAAGGAGCTATATGGAAACAAAATCCACCGATGTGAGATTTACTATAGATTTCCACATAGTTTGTGCTGTTACTTTTCCAAGCTCACATGATGTCTGGCTTGTGTAAGGAAAACATTTGCAGAGGCCCTTGAAGATTGTACATGATTTCATCACAATTAACTTCAAATACAACATAATATTCCCAAAGCCTCATTTCTCGGCTACCAACAGCTTTCCATGTATTTTCAGTATTCAGAAACATGTATATTCTCTTGCTAGCCTCAAATCTACCTCAAAACGTCCTCTTCCTGCTATTATTAATAAATTTCTGGCCTCGAGATGTAGTTCAGGTTTTAGAGTGCCTCACAAAGCCCTGTGTTTGGTACCAAACCCCAAATAAAACCCTGGCAGTTGTGGCTCATGCCTGTAATCAAAGTAGTTGGAGGTAGAGTCAGGAGGAACGTGAAAATTCATGACCGTTTCTCCTCTTTTGCCACCTCCTCTCCCTCTTGTGCATAAGACAAAACTGTTCATAGCATCTAAAAATTTTTAGGACTGTACAATGATAACAATGATTAAAAATGCATGGTTCTAAATTCAAGATATATATATATATATATATATATATATATATATATATATATATATATATACCTAGACTTCAGTATTATCCTTTCTACTATAAAGTTACTTATCATTCCGAGTCCCCTAATGTGTATCATCAAACTCCCAATGGCATCGTTCTGGTTTTCTTCAAAAGGTGGCGGCAAACACAATGTTATCATCCCTTCCGTTAACTACTCAGTACTGTGCTGGGTAAGAGGCACTGCACATGAGGAAGGGGAATAGGGACTGGTGCCTAGTCTTGGCCCTGGTAGATCCCATTACAGGGGATTAGGTTGACACTAATGGGTTGATTCTGCAGCCTGTTCATCTTCTGTCTGCCAATCGTCAGAGTTAGCAGCCAGAGAAAGGCATAGCTGTGTATTGGAGCCAAGGCAGCTGCAATGACTGAGGCTTGCTGCTCTCTGTGGCTCCTGAGAGTGGAGAAAGGAATTCAGATGACAAAGACAGTAGTTACAGCAGCAGCAACAGCAACAGCAGCTGCTGCTGTGGGGTTGCTGATCTTCTGGCAGGGATGGATACAGTAGTCAGTTACTCTTGTTTGAGACAATCTGTCTTACACCCAACAATATGCCTGATGCTATAAGAGGAGATTTGAAGGCAGGCTCAGAATTGTCAATAGTTCAATAAATCAAGTGTCCTGTGAGAATTTTTATACGTTGTAAATAAGGATTTCATTCATAACTTTTTTCTGGCAAAAATAGTAAAATATAATTCCAAAATGAAATACTTCTAGATATTTCCCCAGGAGGCTTTTGCACTTCTTTCCTAAACACTGGCTTCCACTGCAGACACAACCCCAGATTCTTAGAAACATGAATGAGGTAAAATTCATGTTCAAAAGAATCTGAGGATCTGGAGAGATGTCCCTGTGGTTAATGCAGAGGACACTTGTTCAGTTCTCAGGATGCACGTGGAGGGCCATAACTGTCTGTAACTCCAGGTCCAGAGGATCAGATGGCTTCTTCTAGCCTCTTCCAGCATAAGGTATTCAGTTGGTACACATATATACATGACAGCAAAACATCCATTTAAAATTTGAAAAGTACTTGACTTTCTCTAATTCTTGTCCTATTTTTCTAAGGGGGAAAATAAGATGCTTTCCTCAAAAATTAAGATGCAAAGTAACAACATTATGAAAAGCAAGAGTTGTGAGGCCTTTAAAATCAGTAATTTATTAAGTTTCTCCAAACATGATAGGAGAATAGGGACTACTACATTTAGATTAAAGAAAGAGAATACATATATCAGAGTATGTATAGTCTGACTGCATACATATTATATGTATATGATTTATATGTATATTTGTTTTTCAACGCAGGGTTTCTCTGCAGGGTTTCACTCTATAGACTTGGCTGGCCTCAAACTCACAGAGATCCACCTAACTTTTGTCTCACGAGTACTGGGATTAAAAGTTTGTACCATCACTGCCCATCTACAAAATAATATTTTAGTGATTTAATTAATGTTTCTTAAACATTTACTGTATATATTTACTCTACAAAAATTTTAAAGTTTACTATTTTGGTTAAAATTCTGATCCAAATGTTTATGCATTTATTCAGTCATTCACTGAAAATTGTTTGCAAATTTGTTAACACCACTGAGTTTTGGTATTAATAATGTCATACTTACGATGTAATATTTATTTGATAATGCAGAGGTTATTGAGCAAGTATAACTAGAAGAAATGAAAGCAAAGACCCTGACTTTCAGAGACTAGATTTCAATTGAAATCATTGCTACAGAAGAATATTTATGTGAAAGTACACCTGTCACTGCTTGTCTGAATAGGAGTAACTGTTCAATGGGAGCATGCATCTTGCAATTGTGGAAAGGAGAATACATACAATCAACAAAGGTTTAATACTGTGCCTTTATCCCCCCTTACACAAACTGTTCTTTTAACACATTTGTACTTACAAACAATTTTGTCAATGAAGAAACTCATACTTTAAGAAATATTTTAGCTTGATAATTCTCTGTGTCAATTATTATAGCACATAACTGGGGCAAGAATAGCCAGTGTTTTAGAAGAGGAAATGATCAAGAAGAAATTTAAGATTCACACCAATTCTTTGGAAATCATGCAATTTCACCACTGTTTCTCTCCTTCATTATAAAGTATACTGCACATGTCTCTGAGAGGAAGAGCAAGGCAATTCAAGACCATGAGAATGTGAGGCAAGGATGAGATCACTACAGAGAAAAAGGGTTTTACCAAAGAGTTGAAATCTGTGCCTTTGGGACTGACATCAGAAACACTTAACTTTTTCCTCCCATCACTCTCAAGACCCCTTTAGAAGTTGAAATATAGCCTTGTCTTTATCAGAGGCACTTTAATTGACCAGTGATTCAGTTTTACTCTTGTAAGTTGGAATCCAGTAAGAAAATAGAAGCCACTTAAGTTATGCTCAACGGAGACTTTAATGGGACTAATGGTTAACATCTTATTAGAAAGCTAAAAGGGAAAGCAGAAATGCTGAGATCTCATGAGTTATTAAACTGCAGGAAGCAGATGATAACCCAAGGCTAGACAAGTAAAAACCTAAGGTTAGAATTATCATCTAGATTCTTGGAGAAAGAGTCTAATAGAACCAGGATTCTGATTTCTGGTGAGGCATAATCAGGATGTCACTAAGCAGAGAGTCTGCAGGACTCAGATTTAAACTATGAGATTCAACAGTGCCTCTAGTGAGCCTGATATGGGGATAAGTGGAGCATTCATAACCAAAAATCTTTTTCTAAGATGGCAGCTTCCCAAGAGACCTGTAGAGCAATGGAAATTTCAAGCCAGCCTCCTACCCTCTGCTCTTCCTTCTACATTCTTTCTGCCAGGACCAGTGCAAACAGAAACGAACTGTCAAAAGAGAAACCACCCTTGTCTTTCTCACCCCAGCATTACAAGTAGAATATGAAAGAGTGAGTGTGAGAACAGTTTCATAAGTGCCACGTGTAGGTAAGTTTGTAAAACTTACAGCCCTTTTATCTGCAGAGGACGCATCCAATACGCCTAAGGATGCCTGAAACTGGTTAGTACTAAACCCAATACAGCCTACTTTTCTTTTGTATGTGGGTAGCAATAAGATATGCTCCATAAATTAGTTGTTCTCAGTAAGAGATGAACAACATGTGTGTGCGTATTTGCATGTTGTGTGTGTGCATGTATGTGCATACACATGCTCAAATTAATACTTAGACACTGTAGTACATACTATAATTCTGGTACTTGATTTAACAACCAAAGATAGAAACTGGTTAGACAGGGAATACAAAACAGCAATTCTAAGAATGTCCTTGCTCAAAAGCTATGAATGCCACAAGATTCCTGTTCTTATATGTCTGTCAGTACCTGAATTAACCTCTGACTAAAGACTATAGGGTACTACATGTCTCAAACTGAGTAGGTACACCAGGATATTTGGTTGAGATATCTAAAATGATTGGATTTCCCTTCACATCATGTCACCCCAGTTTCTGCCATGAGTCATTTAAAAATCTCCAGACAAAAAGTGATAACACTCTTTCTCCTGGGACCCCTCTTACTACATAGGAGCTCCTCTCTTTCTCCTTTTCTCCCTTCTACCTTCTCCTCTTTTTCTTTCTCTCCTTCTCCTCCTCCTTTCATAATTCCCTCTCTCCTTCTCATGCTCCCACACATCATGAATCTATAATAAATGTCACTCTAAACCTCACCTTCTGTGGTCTTGAATTTCATTCTTCACATCTACTAGATGAGAATCCTAAAACTACTGACTCAGAGCAAAATTGTGGTCCTTGAGTTTTCTGAGACCCTATATTGCAAAGACAAGAAAGATACAGTTGTTTTCAAAGACAGCTCAGTAGCACCTTCTACTTCTGTATCATTTAAGCAGTGGAGGTGGGGAAGTAGGGGTTGAGTGCAGGAAACTCAATATGAACTGTTTAAGATCCTGTCTTAAAACAAACAAATAATAATATTAAAACTTGTTTAAAAATTTTAGTTTCTTACTTCTACCGATTTTGGTGTTTTCACACCATGATTGGCAGGTAACTGAAACCATGGGAACTGGAAAATATGCTAGAATTCTGGGGAGACTCCTCTGGCTAAAACCTGATTAGATATGCATAGGGGAAAACACAAAGTCCGATTTCCTAGGTCAATTAATGTAATGCCTGAAAACTTATGATAATGAGTTCTATCTTTAAACTATAGTCTAGATTCACAGCGAAGTGTGACCTGGAATGATGTGAAGTGGAAAAGCAACAAGAAGCATGAACTTAGATGGCCCAATGGCACATGACTTTCGAGTTATTTGGTTATTAATGTAAAAGTAAGTGTTTAATGCAAAACACACGTAACGTTTAAATAATAAGTGATTTAAAGGAAGTAATACCTATGGTTTGATGAAATTATATAGAGACAATTACTGTTTACTGAGATATTAATACACATAAAACTTTGAAAAAAGAATCACAAAATGTTTACTGTAGTCTTTATGTTTTAAAGCATATGACAATATGATTGCTGCATTCAAAAGTCTATCAATAGAGAGAGAGGGGAGGGAAAATTACATATTTGAGGGTTCTTGGCAGAAAATGACAATAAGAGAGGTTGACAGATGTATTATAAGAGCATTCATTGCATCAGCATTTTTATAATGAAAAGCTGTGAAATTAATATAATAAGGATTAGTAAAGGAATGCAATGCAGGATGAATTGAATTGATTTCTCTTTACAGCCATAAAATCATTTCCTTTACTTATATAATGCCACAGTGTGCTGATAATAACTACTGCAGTGTCTTTCCTGATTGTGACTTAAACATTTCTGAAACTATTAAAAATTAAACATTTTCTTCGTGATTAATGGTTTAGAAATGGTTCAACAATGCTCAAATAAAGTATTTGTAAATATGAAAATTAGAGGGAACCACGGTTCATAGAAGGCTTCAGTAAATACAAAACTGAGCTCCGTGCACTGATGCATCAGGGATGAGGGCACTTTCACTCCTCCTGTCATATCTTAATCAAGGTTATGACCAAAAAACAAGTAACATAAAAAATAATAATAGTGTCCCTTTACTTGTTCACATTTGTGTCTAGTTTTTCAATTATAAACTCATCTGTTACTTTTGTATATTTATTTTGAATTAAGCAACAGTTCTTAGATGAGCTATATACCTAGGTTATATAACTAACATATACCAATTCATTATTAACCTTTGTCAACTCATGTTAGTGACACGTAGCATAAGATTATGGAGTTCTTACAAACAACAATTCCCTGGGTGGTGGTAGCACACACCCTTAATGCTAGCACTCGGGAAGCAGAGACAGGCAGATCTCTGAGTTCAAAGCCAGCCTGGTCAACAAGACCTAGTTCCAGAACAGGTCCCAAAGTTACATAGAAAAAAAAAGATTCATTTTTTTTTTACTTTAATGCTCACATTTAAAAGGAAACTATTAAACAATTTGACATAATTCTAATGGAAATACATTTAATTTTGCAATTATTTATATTAATATCCTTTAACTATATATCAGTGGATGCCTACTTGCATAATAAGTCACCTATAATTTATATAAAGCCATTATAAAAATGATTTAAACTTAGATGTCACAATAAAACAACTGATAAATTCCCAGTTCTTGTTAGTGTGTCATCTAATGGTTCAATGTCTTGGGCCTTGAACTTTGAGATTCTGTTGGTTATTTTGGCCTCATTTCACTACTACAAATACATAACCAATAAGCATAGGATGTAAAGGCCCAGACAAATCTTTGACTAATAAAAGATAATATTAAGTGAATAAAATTTTCATTAACTTTCCTTGCATCAATTCTTAGATATAGACAATGAGGCTCCCTGAGGAAGGGCTTTTAACATAGTTGGTTATAGCTGTTGCCAGCTAGATGCTGTTGTCTCTTCTCTGCTTTATAGCTGTTGCCAGCTAGATGCTGTTGTCTCTTCTCTGCTTTAATTCTTCTTCTGGTCCTACTGTTTATCCTTCATAAAAACAGTCACTGGAAAACTTGACTTCTACTATGTAGAAGACTAGAGAGCAGGTCTGAGAGATAGCAGAACGATTGACTGAACATGAACTTGGGACTGACTGTAGAAAGTAGCCTAACAGACCTTTTGAGAGAAGAGTTTGTGTGGGTAGCTAGACAACAGTGTCATTTAATAAAGTAATAAAGAGAGACAAAGAAATTTATTTTGGAATGTTAACATGTGGGTTTGTTCCAAAACACACACACCACACACACACATACACACACACACACACACACACACACACACCATAACACATTTCAAAATCTGTATTCTTAAATATGGTACATGAATGACATTGTATTTAATATCCTACATATGTTAATTTCTATTCATTACATTTTTGTTATCTATAGGATCTAATAAAATATAATTGTTACATAAATATTTGTTATAATACATTTTCAGGCAAAATGATGAGACAATGTTTCCTATACATTATTATTATAGAAGCAATATTTTTTTCCTAAATATTGGGTTACATTTCCGATGTGAGAAACCAGTTACCAAGTAGAGACTACCAAAAAAGCTGATGGAAATATATGGAGCAACAAAGAGAAGTTTAGTCCAGGACCTGGAATGCAATGTTGGAACTACCAGTTTCACTTTTGCTAGGTGAACTCCCAGGAAAGATGATCAAGAACATCATTACTGAAATGGTTGTGAAATCATGGAAGAAATGAAGCCAAAAGGGCTGAAGTGAGGTTCCCCCATGATGACAGAACAGAATAGGGTGGGAAGCCAAAGAAGCAATGAATTTCAGGAATAGAGGCTAAACGTAACAAAGATGAAATATAGTTACTGGAGGCAGAAATGTGATGCTGAACAATGCTATCATTACTGACTTAATGAGAGTATTTGCTGAAGTACAAAGGAGTAGAGGAAAGACATCCATAGACTAAAAACAGTATCTGGGAATATAAAATGAGACGGGAGAATTATAAAAAATGGGAAAGTATATATATATGCAACATTTACTCTGCTGCCTCTTTCTCCCTTTTATATCCCCCTATTACACATTCCATCTGTGATTTGTAGACACAGAAAATAAAACAGGATTTGTTGTCAAATACCCACTAAAGCCAGTTTTGGGTATTGACTTTTAGATAGCTATTCTTGCTCTCCAAACACATTACTCCTATAGGATTTATGTAAATCCCCTTTCTGAGATTGTAAGATTGAGAAGATTGTCTGTCATTGTGCTTTGTGAGAATAAACTATTATTCATTATGATATTTACCTGTAACCTTTATTTATCCATTTGTCCATGGGAAATACATTCAGGAAACACTGGGAAATGTTTGGTCCATAGAGGAGAACTTTGATAATAATGGCAGAGTCATATCTCATAGCATCAAGAAGAACATATCTCAGAATATAGGTAACAGTTGTAAAAAACATATTTCTGTCATTACTTCCCTCATCTACTATCCACCATCCTTAGAACAACAACAACAAAAGTTGATGAAAAGTTAATGAAATCAACATAATGTTCCTCTTCTCCTGTCTGCTTTTATAATCCTATGTTTCTTTTTTGGTCCTAACTTAAATAGTCCTGTAGCATCTTTTGGCTAAGTACACAAGTTACAAGAGAATAAAACAATGAGAAGAGGTGGATGTGTTTGTAGTATGATTACTCTTGTTGAGTTTTCCTTTTCAATACAAAGGTACTTCTATATCTACATAGTGCAGAATGATTAGAAAATATCTTTATGATTAAAAGGTTCTTTATGTCTCTATGGCATAAAAGTAATTATTTCATTAAAATTGGACATCATTTTACCTTTTTATTGAACACATTTGGATTTCTCTCAAGAAATTGGTGTGAATTTCACAAATCAGAAGAGAATTTTAAATTTTCTTTCTAGATTTACTCTCAAAACACACCAGAGAAGCAAACGCTGTGTTTTGAACATTCAGAAGTTTGGAATTATTTGACAATATTATTCCAAATATATAAAACAACACTATTCCTTTCATAGGAAAATATTATAAGTGGAAGAAAATGAGACAGTTCAAAGTACAGGCAACAGAAGCAGAGAAAAGTAAGTAGCAAATATGATAAAAAGGTTTAAGCAGCTCAGATGTGACAACTAGAATCTTAATAGCTATGAATCATACTGAAATGCTTCAAGTCTATCTGCTTCTGAAAGAAAACTATCCTTGCTTAGCAAAGGACAGGGGAGCTCTGTTCAAATTTGTGTTTTGAGGATATGGATCTCATTTGCCAACTACACTACAATGTTTTTTATTTTTTTCCCAAGGGGAGTGTGTTTTTTTAAATACAAGTGTTGATGAGTTGCCTCAGGGAGTCCATCAAAGGTCTCTTGTGAATATGGTTGCAAAGATATTTTTTAAAAATCCATGAAACATTAGAAAGGATACTATATCATGACCAAATGGGGATAAACTCCAGCTAAGAAAGGTTTGTTTACTAAACAAGGTCAGTATTCATATTGTACCCTATGACTGGACTATTTTTTTTTAAAGAGCTGTGATCAATCTTGTACTCACTCATAAGTGAGTAATAGTCATAAACAAAGGACATTGAGTTTATAGTTTATGAACCTAGAGAAGCTAAGTAATAAGATGACCCCCCCCCAAAAAAAAACATATATAGGCCCACCTGGAAATTGGAAACAGACAAAAATTTGTGGGTATGGGGGCAAAGGGTAGAAGGAAGGGGATAAGGGGGGTTAAGGAGATCTTGAGGAAATGGAATAGTTCAGATGGAGGAAGGACAGATATGAGAACAAGGAAAGAGATATCTTAATTGAGGGAGCTATTACGGGGTTAGCAAGAAACCTGGCTCTAGAAAAATGCCCAGGAATCCACAAGGATGACCCTAGCAGTGACCCTAAGCAATAGAGGAGAGGGTGTCTGAGCTAGCCTTACCCTGTAGTCAACCTGATGATTATCTTAAATATCCATAGAACCTTTATCCAACAACAGATGGAAACAGGGGCAATGACCCACATCGGAGCACTGGACTGAGCTCTCAAGATCCAGTTGAAGAGTAAAAGGAGTGTGAGTATGAGCGATGAATTCAGGATCACCATGAGGAGTTCATCCACGGAGACAGTTTACTTGAGCTAATGGTAGTTCACCAACTCCAACTGGACTGGGAGTGAATGAGCATGGGAATGAACAAGTCCCTCTGAATATGTTTGACAGTTGGAGCAGACTGAGGGGCCACTGATAGTAACAATGGACTTTGTCACTACTGCATGTACTGGCTTCTTGGACATATACCTTGCTCAACCTAGGTGTAGTAGGGAGGGCCTTTGTCTTTCTACAGGGCAGGGTGCATTGTCTCTAATAGAATTGGAGGAGGGTGGGGTAGGAGAGTCTGTGGAGGGAGTGGGAGGGGAAGGAGTGGGTATTTGGATTGGTTTTTTTAAGTAATAATAATAAAAAGAGGTATGATCATTCAAGTAAAATGAAGAAAAAAAAAAGAAATTTGAAGAAAGCCAACTACCTTTTCCAAGGAAAAACAACAAATAGTCACATGTAGGAACATTGTTTTTCACCTGACTGATTAAAAAAAATTTACAGAAAACTCATAGTGAGCATCATATTTTGTGGAAAGACACGTGACATTTTCTCTGTCCAATCAGGGACATGACTACGAGGACTGATGTTACTACTTCTATTTAACATTGCATTGTGGATGCTTGCCAGGGAAACTTTGGAGGGGTAGAAAATTTTTAATATTGGAACAATAAAGTATCAGCATCTTTGTCCACATCTAAAACCATACACAATCAGTAATAAAAGAAAAAAATCTCATGATCAGTTCTAAACACACAAACACACAAATAACAATAAATGTGCTAGTGGGTTGTGCCTATTAGTGTGTGTGTGTGTGTGTGTGTGTGTGTGTGTGTGTGTGTGTGGTGAGTAATTAGAGAAGCTAAGTTCATGAATTTTGTAACAAATGGAGGATACTGGGGAAGTTGGAGAGGGAAGAGAGAGGGGTGGTAATGATGTAAATACAGTACTTAAGTAAGAAATTCTTTCAATTTCTTTAAAATTTAATCAAAAATTTTAAACAAAGTATTTTAACAACAGACCGGTATAAAAAGTCAGTTGAATTTCAATGTTAGCAATAGGAATCCTTAAAATTAAATTTGTAGAACATTATAATACATCAGAAATAGTTAGAAAATAAAAATAAAAATAATGAAAGAAGTATAACACTTATATACTTACAGTGATTTGAGTAGGTATGTCACTCATAGTCTCATGCGTTGGTCCACAGGAAGTGGCACTATCAGGAGGTGTGACCTTATTGGAGTAGGTATCACCTTGTTGAAGGAAGTGTGTCACTGAAATGGCAAGCTTTGAGGTGTCACATTCTCAAGTTACTCTCAGTTTGGTATACAATCACCTTCTGCTTTCTACAGATCAAGATGTAGAGATCTCAGCAATTTTTCCTGCACCATATCTGCTTGTGGACTACCGTGTTTCCCACCATGATAGTAATGGAATAAACCTCAGAACTGTAAACCAGCCCCAATTAAATGTTTTCCTTTACCAGAGTTGACATGGCCATGGTGTTTCTTCACAGCAACAGAAATCCTAACTACATAATTGAAAAGCATCTACATATAAATAATAGAAAAATAAGCCTAATCAAGGAGATTTGATGGCTTGAATATTGTACCTCAAAATTATGTAGCTAAAGCCCTAACCCTCACACCTTTTATATAGAAATAAAAATATTGTAGCAATAAGTTAAGATGATATTGTAGCATCTTAAGATGGTGAATACCTACTCCAGTATCTAGTGCCTTTAAATAAGGAATAATGGGTGAAGATAAAGAAGCAGGTGCAGAGGGAATGCAGTGAAGACCCAGGGCCAACTCCAGCTGTAACAAATTTCAAAGTTGGTTTTAAAATCAAAACAAAATAAACATAAGTGAGGGAGAGGGTAAGCATATTTCTCCTCCTCTCCCAGAGAAGAAGCCAGTCTTGTCAACACCTGATCTTATGCTTCTAGACCCAAAAGTGGTTTAAAAAATAAATGTCTATGCCTTAGACCACCTCAATTTGCTACTTTGTAGGCATCTCATGGAACTAATATAATCATTAGTGTTCCTCATTTTTATCTACTTAATTCAGTGAAATGCCATCATCTCAGCCAGATTTTTGCTGACATTGAAAAGCTAGCTTCCCAACACTTCTACTGCTATTTAAAGGAGTCAATATATTGCAAACAATCTCAAGGGTCTGAGGAAAGAAGTTGGAAGGTTCATATTTTCTTACTTTAAAACATGATGCAGAGCCAAAACAATTAAGATAGTGTGTTAAGGTAAAGTAACACAAAGTGACATCAGTGGAATAGATTGTGAATATAGGTGAATCTTCAAATTAAAGCAAATGTTTGATAATAATCAAAATGGGAAAGACTAACATTAAAAAAAAAACATAGTTTTAGCTGTACAGTGGTGGCGCAAACCTTTAATCAAAGTACTTGAGAGACAGAGTCAGAAAGATTGCTGTGAGTTTGAGGCCTGCCTGATCTACAGAGCCTACAGAGTGAGTTCCAGGAGAGCCAGGACTGTTAAGAGAAACCCTGTCTCTAAAATAAGCACACAAACAACAAAAAATAAAAATTAAAAAAAAAACAGAGCTCTAAAGACTGAGTACTATGCAAAAAAGAAAAAAAAAAAACCTTAACCTTTTCTTTGTAGCTAATATAAATAAAATGACCTCAGCTTGGTTGTGGAAATAAATACAAACAACACTACTACAAAACTATTAGATGGAAATCTAAGCCTACATGCAATACTTAGTGACACTGAATTTGCTCATTGTCTTTGGATTTAAATACAAAATCACAAAAGGAAAAGTGGGAACGTAGTAATCCATACTGAATCCAGTCTTCTCTCATAAGTTCACACCTCTCCGATTCTAATTATCCAACTCTAATTTCCAAATGAATAGACATGCTCATCTCATTTTATCCACCACCATAACACAATTCTATTCATTTTGACATCCCCTTCCAATACTTAGGCTTATTCATAGAGGTAAAATTACAAACGAAAACAATTTTACATTTTATTCTTATAATTGAAATAATAATGGGAAGCAAGTGGTTAAAATAAAAACCAAATGAAATGAAATATAAGGCAATAGTAGATATGATGAGGGACTTGCCCTTGTAGTTGATAAGGACCTTATGTAATTAAAAAAAAATGGACAACTTAAAAATTATCATTGAATTTTTATATATCATCAAAGAAAATATACAAATTCCCAACAAACTCATGGAAATTACTCACAGCAGTGATCACTAAAGAAATTAAAAGAAATCCACAACAAAATAACAATTCACACCCCTAGGATGCCTACATTCCAAGGAACAAACTGATAACTAGTGCTGGCAAATACATACGCTGGTATCTTCCTCTGTTGCCAATGGGAATGCTGGAAAAGACTCATGCTATGGGTTTTTGCAAGTTTAGCAGTGTGTCAAACAAGTAAATATGGGATTGTCATGTGATCAAGCCACTCCAGTGCCAAGTGTAGGAACTGAATATTTCTATTCCAAATGCTCCTCTTATTGGTTAATAGACTGAATATTTTCAACCCCAAATATTCAAAATTTCAGAGAGTTTAAGTGCTGTCACAATGCTTAGGAAGCTTCTGAGTCTAAGCATTTCAGGCAATGATCAACTAACAAAGTCTAAATGGATTTTTGAAAATCCAGAACATTAAGAAATCCCAAGCATGCCAGATATGGCATACCAACTACATAACTAAGGTAATTAAAAATGTAAGCCTAAAATACAGACATAAATTTCCTAACAGAATCATTCATAGTATTCAAAAGCAGAAATAATGCCAATATACACCAATTAATGAACAGGCCAATTAAATGCGGTATAACTACGTAGTGGAATCATTAAACATTAAAAAGAAATGAAGATATGAATCTTTCAGGAACGCATATGAAACCTGAACTGATGAGGTTATATATTATTTGATTCCATTTATATGCTATATTATCTATAGACAAGTTTGGGGATAAGAACTATATTAGAAATTATATTAGTTAGAAGCTCAGAACTGAAAATGGCTGTTATCTTGCACATGGTTTTCATTTTGAACTATGAAAAATATACTTAAATTAATCAGTGGTTGTGGCTATACAACTCCATTTATTCAAAAAAAATCTGGATTAACATTTAAAAACCAATTGAACAGAGATGCTTGTGGTAGCACTGCCTCTAATCCCAGTACCGAGGCAGCTAAGACAAGTATGTGATTTTGAAACCAGCTTGAGCTGTATAGTGAAACCCTGTCTCAAAGAACAAAAATCGAAACAAAACAGTGCCAACAACAACACTCTACGTAAGACACAGAACACTACTCTAGATTCAAAATCATAGTTATTAAAAATCAAGTAACTGATAATTTTCAAACACCTCCTGAAATTGAAATCATAGAGGACAAGTAGTCCATTTCTCACAAAGATACATATTGTTGTAAGCAAACTGGCTGTAGATAAATCTTATAACAAGATTAGTTTCCACTTCAAGAGAATGGTTATAAATGTGTAACAACATTCAATCATTCACTATTATACTATCATTGCAACATCATTTTCATTTTAATACCTACTTTAATATTTATTTTTCTGCATAAGTTCTATCGTAGCACATACAAATCTACATATACTATTACAATTGTGTGATTCAGTAATACACCAAGAGCTCTCCATTATATATTTAGTCAGTTTATTATTTTACTAAGACCGATAATAGTAAAATTGAAATCTCAACACACAGATTTTGTACACATTAAGATCACTGTTCCTCCCAAAAGTAGAGCTATATGCTGTACAAACTATAGGAAAGGTTTTTACAGTAAAAGCATCATTAACGCATAAGACACTGGTGTTTAACTGTTTGGTCACCTCTCACAAGATTGCTCATCATGCCAATCATTTTCATGGTGCGGGAGTGGCGGTTAAAAGTTTAACGTTGTTCACAGGTCGATGCCCCACCGTTTCTTTCATTGCTTTCTATATAGGGTAGCTTATCCAGTAACAGATGAAAATATACAGCTGCAGTTTAAATGGGCAGTGCCTCGGACTGATTTAGAACCATCTTTTTAGAGCAATTTTTCCCAACTGAACTTTTAGCCCTATGTGTTGCACTCAAAATGTCAACATCAACAGGTCACATGAAGTCCATTTGATAGCTACATTGTGGCCTTCACACCATAGCTCTTTGTAAAATTCTGAAGACTTTAGATATTGGCTTTCACCATAAAAGATTCCCTTTTTCTTTATGTCCATCACTTGTCTCACCTCTCCTCATTTTACATTTCCATCCACATTGCCAAGCAATGTATATTTACTGTAAAAAGTTCTAAAATTCACTTATGATTTCCTGTATTATGTTAATAATTTTCAACAGTTTACTCCAAAGGAGTTTATAAAATTTCTCATTCATTCAAAAGTCTTCCAATAAAAAAGATAATTTTCGCCTGCATGTAAATGAATGACTAATCAATTAGATACTATCTCCCCTATACCCCCATTTTTTTTCATTTTTAATTGGTATCAAAACTTTAAATTGGAAATTGAATTCTAGGAACAAAATCACAGAATTGGTTAGTTGGTAGAAGAGGGTCATAGGTAATTGGAGTAGGAGAAAAGCAAAAGAAACATTCAGTAACCTCAAGCACCTCTGAATTCCCGTCTTGTTTCATGTATCAAGCAGGATTTGAACAATCTGTTTTCATGAAGGAGAAGTGATGTGGAAGGTTTCATTGCACAGGAAGATGCTGGCATAAACTTAGTCATATACGCACCTATAAATAAATACGCATTGAGTTACTCTTTCATCCATCTGCAATGTACACCAGTCCTTGCACGTTCTTAAAGAACAGCCCTTGTTCAGAATGAGACAAGTCTTTGTTGTTTATGTCCTGCCTTTTTATAGGAGGATAAACTAGATGGAAAATAATATGCACTGTACTAGACAATAAAGACAATAATAAAAGAAAAGAAAATAATGAGGAGGAATGAGGCAACATAACAACAATGTTTTGGAAACTCCTCTCAGCCCATCTGCCCCAGGTAGAGTGGGTGAGAACTAAACAAAGCGGTTTTCCAATGGTGTTTTTGACTGTCTTTGAAGTTCATTTCTGCTTGTTAAACCACAGCACTTTGAACTATATCGAGAAGCTGAAGCAA
The DNA here is from genome assembly GCF_018167655.1 of Microtus oregoni. Lineage (NCBI taxonomy): Eukaryota > Metazoa > Chordata > Mammalia > Rodentia > Cricetidae > Microtus > Microtus oregoni. The sequence goes on along the minus strand of NW_024543080.1, from coordinate 15,633,885 downwards.
AACCCACTGAGCACAGAAAAAATTATAAATCGTCACTACACCATATGCTGAACATTAATAGTGTTTTTGTAGCAAAATAAAAGTTCTAAAATGCCAGAAAAAAAAAAAACCACTGTGATGTTGCAAATAGAAATGGAGGCTGTTTGAATGAAATGCTACCAAATGTCATGGGAACATAGTTTAGAGAATTGCAAGATAGATAATATTAGCAGAGAGATGAGTAACATTTCATGCACTCCGCTGGGAGTATTTTTACTCACAATTCCCATGAGAAGGCACTGAAATCATTCCATGAAATAATCAACAATTCATTCTGCAACTAGAAAATTGGTATAAACTTTTGACGTTCTAGGCAAGCATATTCACTTCGGTAATATGTGTTTACATTCTAAAGATCAAAGCAGTATTTTAACATTGGCATGTTACGATTCCATTTTAAAACATTTCCTTAAAAGCATTGTTGGATGGTTGAGCACACATTCACTTTTCCTTTTCATTCATATCTCAAACCTTTTTTATTTCTATATAAAAAAAATCCACATCATGGGCAGAAGAAAGACAAACACAAAAATGTGATAACACTAAAGCCCAGGTTTGAAAGTTGAAGCAAATCCAATACACTGGAGTTCTCTTATTAATAGAAATTCTAGAATCAAGCAGTAATGTCCATCTAAAGGCAAAGTATAGAGAGATGTAATGTTAGTGACTAAGTACATTGAAAAAGATTTAAAGATATGTTTTATTGGATGACACCTAACAGCCCTACAGAGATCACAAGCATATGTTTGATTTTAAAATTTGTATAAGTGATCTCATGAAGCCAATTGACTTTACATTATATAATCATTAGAATATTGAAATGGATTTGTATGTCAGCTTTGGAAATGGACATGAAATGTAATGTAGTGGTAAAGACTGGGGCTAGAAAATAATACAGAAGACGGGCAGTGATGATTCATGCCTTTAATCTCAGTACCTGGTCAGCAGAGTGAGTTTAAAGAGTACCCAAAATCCTTTGGTAATTGATATCTTAAAAGAAAAAAATAAGCCAGGCAGTGATGGCACACATCTTTTATCCCAGCACTCAGAAGGTCGAGGCAGGTGGATCTCTGTGAGTTTGAGGCCAGCCTGGTCTACAGAATGAGTTCCAGGACAGGCTCTAAAGCTGCACAGAGAAATCCTGTTTTGAAAAACCAAAATAATAATAATAATAATAATAATAGGCATTTTACTTAATTTATATGTATTAATTGATACACTTTCTTCAATAACTTAGTAACATATTTATCTGATTTAAATATTCATCAAATTTAAATAATAATTCAGAGGTAAGAAAGTTTAAAAAAACACAAACAAAAATTATAACACAACTCTCTAGAATAGTCATTTCAAACATACATATGTTTAAATCATCAATTAAATGCTGCAATATTTTTAGCAGTCAATGTAAATCATACTCAAAACTAAGTAAATTGTATAAGAAATCAAGTTCATGACTATAAAACCATGCGTTTAACAAGATGGCAAAGTAAATTGTATAAGAAATCAAGTTCATGATTAGAAAACCATGCATTTAACAGGATGGCATGTAGTCACAACTCTCACTCTCAAATATGCAAGCATTGTGCTTTACGAAGAGAAAAGAAATTAAGGATTTATTTTAAAGCACATAAATACACTTCCTGTTTATGGCAGGGAGACACATACCCAGAGGCCAAAAATAATTAAAACAATTATTAGAAATGCTAAGTATTTGACATAATTGTCAGATTTTAGACATTAAAGAATGGACCGTTATAAAGAAAACTACAGTTTGTCTAATTTCTGAGTGAAAATAAACATGAAGTATAAATCCAACTTTAAAATACTAGAAAGTTTCTTATTTTTATCATCAAAAGTGGCTCATATGTGTACCTGAGTTTTTAATTTTTCAAGCTTATATTTAAAAATTACTGTTTTTATTAGACAAAATTTTAAACATAAACTAAATTGTCAATTGTGAGGTATTTTGACATACTTCTATCTTATCAAACAAACATACTACTATTTTTTAAATCTGAATGTATCGAAATGACTTCATGTGGTTGAAAGTAAGGTATTTGGTTTTTTGTTTATTTTATTTCTTTATTGTTAAAGTAAATAATCTCCAGGGAATTGTTTTAGTGTTTGCATAAACCTTTCCTTTTACAATGCAAGTTATATATAACAAAACGTATTTCACTGCCTCGCTACTCCAAGCAAAAATACGTGTTGAAGGAGTCCTTAAATTAATTAGTGTCTCAGCTTTGTTCCGATGATTGTGATGAGAGACACTGATGGTAAAGGGGGTGTCAAAAGGAGACAGGGCAATCATAGGTCCAGAAGATAGTTCATTCCCACTGTCCTGTGAAGTTTCATTTTAGACTCGTCACCTAACTTGTGACTCTGTTTGAATCTGGGTGGTTAGTGAGTAGGGAAAGAAATCTAGCCCATTCCCTATGGCCAATACCAGGCTCAGCCTTAATCGAGAGGGGAGGGGCTTGGTCCTGCACCAGCTTAATGTGCCAGAATTTTTTGACTTTCCATGGGAACCCTTACCCTTTGGAGGAGTGCATGGGAGGTGGGTTGAGGATGGGCGGGAAGAGTGTGGGGAGAACTGCAGAAGGAATGTAAAGTGAAAGCAAAAAAATAATAATTAAAACAAAAAAATTATTAGAATATATCCACCTGAACTAATAAGTATCAATTAATGAAATACTTACTGCAATGTACCACTACTTGATTTTAAACTGTCATATACTTATACTTCTTAGTAAACATATAGAGACATTTGTAACAGATGCAATTCAATACTGTGCTCAAACTTCGGTGGCTGTTATATTTCTAACCGCATATTTTAAGTGTCAGATCTTGCCAGCACCTCCAGTGCCATGTAAATGTAAGCTTTGGAGTGATGAAGAAAGTTTTCTAAAAGCATGCAGATTAAATATCACCAACATTAGATGTTTGGTTGCTCAAAAGATTTGTGGTTATGCATGTATAAATACCTACATATATATGCACATATACATAACAAATTTAAAAACATGATTTTAAAGGGATTTCTACTTTCTCTAAACAGAAGTAAAAATTCCAAAGGACTTTTCGAATTTCTATTACAAAGAAGCAGAGCCTTTCATTTGGACCAGGAGTTATTACATGAGATGCCAGCCAGACTCATTTTCTTATATACTCTACAGACTTTGAAATTTTGAATACTAATATATTTCAGTGATTCATGGGGGTATTAACCAGAGTTGGAGAACTACAAGATGTGAGGTCAGACTAGAGATATGACTCAGGGACTAAGAACACTTATGTTTGCAAGAGGACCTAGTTCAGTTCTCAGCACCCATATGGTGCTCACACACATCTATAACATCAGTACCAGGGGATCCTATACCCTTATCTGACCTTAATAGGTAACAGGCAATGGATATGGTGCATGTGGTACACATACGTAGATGCAAACAAAGCGAACATACCCATAAAAGAGAACAAATATTTAAAAATCATTTGAAACATATGATATTTACCATAGTATTTATCACCCAGTCTGGGATTTTAGAAGACTCAAGCCAGAAACCCTGAACTCCCCCCCCCTTTTCTTTTAACCTCTAAGAAATATACACCTTAGGAATGTAGCATCAAGATGTCTTCTCCAGAATATTTGCATAGAAAAGGGCACCGGCACATTTCCAATATAATCACATCCAATACCCAGGGCCTGAACCATAGAGAGTTTGAACTGTAGCAATGAAAAGTAAGCTGTGTGCACAGGAACCAGGAGGCAGGCTTGCTCTGTGTTTCCTGCTCATATGTTGTCTCAGCTGTTTTGCGCTTTACAATTTCAGCTGAAGAATGTCCATTTATCACGTAATGCTAATCAGTTATCATTCTGCTCCACATTTGGTACTAAACAGTGCTGGGAAGTCTGTTCTGGATTTGATGGATAGCCAGAATGGGACAGCACATAACCAAAAAAGGCATAAATACTCACAGATGTCTGGTCATACAGATGAGTTAAAATCAAAGAAAATTAGAGTCGGATAAGACAGACGTGATCATAGAGCACATCAGGGGAGTGTTAACTCGCTTTTTTCTTCACCTTGCTCATCCAAATGGACTTTCTTCTCATTAAAATAAATATTCAAAAGCAGAAGGTCTTCATTTGTTTCTTTAAACCGGTATTTTTTTTCTTCAAATGTAAACCTCACATCATGAAGACAAAAAGCAGAAATCCTGTTTATTATCAAAGACACACAAAATGCTGCCCAAGTCCAAATCAGAGCATATGGTGCAAATTCCACTACTCTTATGCTCTCCAGCATCCTCCCTCTACCCGCTCACCCCACTATTGTTCTGGCTTGGATAATTTGTTTATATTTCCTTATTGAAGAACCATTGAACTAAAGCCAATTTTTGCTGCACCAAAGTAATTGACTAGCTGAAAATAAGGCAATCATTTTACTGTTTATCTCCTCCATGATTTTGTATAATTCGTCAGGTGCTGTCTGATTATTATGTCTACCAAAGATAATTTTTTTTTAATTTTGCTGCTGCTGGAAATTAACTGCTTCACATTGGTTGTTTGTGTGTTAGTCTTTTGCTTGTGTGTTTCACTGCTATCTTTTCACGTTGAAGATCAACCATTACTTTCATTCCCACCCACAGAAATTATTGCATATTAAACAGGCACAGCCGCCGCTTAATAGCGTATATTTATCCATGAAGATTCTCAACAGATGACTGCTATTTTCTTTTCTATCCCATTAACAGATAAAAATGTAAGACTACAAAAAATGATATTCTTTTTCTTCCTAACATTTTTCTTCTCACGTTGTATGCGTCAAAATACAAAAATAAAAATAGTTAACTTTAAGAAAGATAACTTAAACGTATTGAATACTTGCAAAACAAAAGTTTTTTAAAAAGGACTCTTTGAGTCAAATGGTGAGCAAAGAATGAACACCAAGGATTAGGACAAGTTTACAGGGTTGAGCCCCATAAAGCAGATTTTTAAAGGCTGTCTGCTCACTTCAACAGGTTTGAAAAACTAAATGATGGTTATCTCAAAGAAGGCGCAGAATAACCATTCACTTCAAATCATTGTCATTTGAAGTCAATTTCCAGCACAAATTTTTGGAATATAAGTTTCTCTCTAATAATTTGATCTGGAATTGTTGGTAGAAAATTGACTTTAGCATATATATCTATCTGTTCCTTTTTCCCCATTAGAAAAAAAGTGTCATTGTGTTAGTAAGTGGAAAATAAAAAGCACCATTTCCCACATCTAAAAGACCATTCTTACATACTTAGCCACTAATGCTGTCTTTTTCCTTGAACAAGAATGAAATTTTGCAGGTTTTGTCAGAGCTTTCAAATAATTAACATATGGAGTCCATTCTCTCTTGAAGTATGAATATTTCAAAAAAAAAGTTAAAGGAACATTGGGAATTGTTAATGATGGTGGAATATTTATCCCAGTAAATAATAAGAAAATTAACATACAAAGTGATAAATATAAAATCAACCATAAAATTATAATTTTGATATCACTTTTCAAATATTGTGAATAATCATTAAATAGGTTAGTTACATTTCAATTTAGGACAAAACTTTCTTGGGTCTATTATTTTTAAGTTAACTTAAAATGTGATTTTTGAGTAATTCTTGTATGAAAAGCCTTTGCTAAAATAAAAATTTTGCTACTAGAACTTTAAAACCAGGGCAATTAATTTCAGCATGATTAAAGGATGTTGATGGCATGCTTCACTGTCTTCCATTTAACAAAGAATAGGATTGTAGCTAGCTGTAATATAAATTCAGGATCAATATTAAGTCAGCAATCCTCGACGTATCTCCAATAAGGACTAGAAGAATCTATTTATAAGTAAAAACAAGTACTAATAAATACAATTACCACAAACTGAAGGAGAAACATACTACTTTCATGCTGGATAGCAAGACTTTTTTATTGTTTTAACAAATGTAAAATGTGTAAACACATCATCTGTGTTTATCATAAATACTCAGGGAATACTCACAGTATGGCAGGTTTCTATCATAGCTATAGTAATAAACACAAAATACAGCAAGTATGAGAAAAATGCAGATAAGAAAATAGAAAGTTCACTTCTCTTGGTCACCACAAAAAACTAGGAGTCAGCACCATGTTAAAGGGAAATTCAGAAAGTGGAATGTACCTCTACTTCCAATAATTCAAATTCTGCTCCAAGAAAGGAAGATGAAAAGCATCAGACTTTCATACCCTCAGGTGTCAAAATGCAACCCAGTAGCATTCTAATGGGAAATTTTAAGTGCAAAGTTTAATTATGTCACTCCTCAGATTCATGAGATCTAGACACCCATTGCAGAGAGCCAAAACAGAGAGTAAGAAATGATCTATGTTCTGACCTCTGTATTTCCTCTATTCTCACACTTACTAACAAGAAAACAATTAAGAGAAAATATGTTTTATAAGTTTTGCTTTGCATTCTCAAGAGTAGTGGAAAGAGAAAGAAAAATGTCAGCAGACAGTCTCAATGACTTGTGGAAATACAGAAACACCCTTAGAAAATGATAAATACTTTAGAAATGAATCCAAAAAAAAACAAGAGACAGTAGCAAATATAATTTTTTAAAGTCTGGGAAAGAAAATATATCCTAATTTTTTCTGAGTATCATGTTAATTTACAGGAATGGGGAAATTCCACACCATGAGAGAGCAAAAGAGAGAAGGAAGAGAGAACAAGATATAAATATTCTGTAGCTCTCTGAAAGGAAAGATAAATTTAATAATCAACTCTGGGGAACTGTTTTAAGTTAGTTAGTTAGTTAGTTAGTTAGTTGTTAATTAATTAGTTTGTTTTCCTTAGTCAATAGACGACCAATTGGTATAGTCTTCCCTGGGGAAGGCCACCTCAAGAATGGATCAATTTCATTAGATATAAATCTATTTTAATAAAGGGAAAAGCTAGCTAGTTCAGGGATAGTCTCTACAGCAGTTAGTAGTTTACAGATGATGGACTCATGGTAAATGGAGAAGCAATGTGGCTTTGTATAAATGTGACACCAAAGACAAGGCACAGAGCAGGCAAAATTTTTTACTAGAACCTTGCAACCAATTTGGCCAACCTTGTATTATGTGTTATCTCCTGTTCTAAACAGCAGCATAAAAAGAAGGAAGATGATGAAAATTTTTCTCATTTCATTTCACTCTATTTTACTTTTGTCATCCTGGATAGTTTAGGTAAGACTTATCCCTCACTTTTGGTGAATGAACCCAAAAGGAAGAGTGAACAAATGCATGCTTACAAAAAAATTTCAAAGCCTCACACAAAAAATTATGAAATTCTTAAGTGTACAATATTGCATTTTTCCTAAAGCATGAACTACCAAAAAAATAAAACCATGTGCAACTAAATAGTAGATTGTTCCTTATTAACTTACCCACGACTTGTTGGAGGAAATTGGGGTGAGGCAGGGAGAAATGAAAACCTTGCTTTGGAAGCAAAAGTGGTAGAAGGTGTCTTTCCCGCTCTTTTGAAAGGGAAGTTAAAACTCTGAGGGGACGCACGGCCCTGTGAAGTACAGCTTTCATTCCTTGAGGCTCTGAAAGCACACGTTTAAAATATGAGCAACAAGACCCACACTGGAGCACTGGACTGAGCTCCCAAAGTCCTAATGAGGAGCAGAAGGAGGGAGAACAGGAGCAAAGAAGTCGGGACCACGAGGGATGCACCCACCCACTGAGACAGTGAAGCTGATCTATTGAGAGCTCACCAAGACCGGCTGGACTGTGACTGAAAAAGCATGGGATAAAACTGGACTCTCTGAACATGACGAACAATGAGGGCTGATGAGACGCAAAGGACAATGGCACGGGGGTTTGATCCTACGTAATGTGATGGCTTTGTGGGAGCCCAGCCAGTTTGGATGTTCACCTTCCTAGATATGGACGGAGGTGGGAGGTCCTAGGTCTTACCACAGGGCAGAAAACCCTGACTGCTCTTTGGACTGGAGAGGGAGGGGGAAAGGAGTTGGGGGAGGGGGAGAAGGGTGGGAGGAGGGGGCGTAGGGGGGGAGGAGGGGGAGGGAAATGGGAGGCTGGGAGGAGGTGGAAACTTGTTTTTTTTTCTCCTTTTCTCAATAAAAAAAGAAAAAAGAAAGAAAAAATATGAGCAACAGCACTTGAAACCTCAGAATCTCTTGAGAATGGTCCTCTTATAAATTCAGTGAGAGTACTGGGAAAAATATATTCTCAGAAAGTAATGGAAGAGGAGGACCTAGAGCATGGGGCAAAAACTAGGGAATTCCCAGCTGTTCTTTAAAAAATAAAAGCTGTCACTAGAGTGTGAGATTGGTCATATGCAGAATTAAGACATGAGAAAACTGATAAGGAAGAAAACCAGCTTGGAGTGCAGAGCAGATGCAGGAGCCTTCTTCTCACTTGCCTGTCATAGCTGAAGTCCTGAAAGGCTTGACAGCTGTGGCATTAGGCTGCCCTCAGAAGTGGGAGTAGACCAGGGCTACCCACAGCTGTGTGTACTGACCTTGTAGCTGGCCTCTGTCACCAACATAGTTATCAATATGGACGATTCTGGGGTTTAACATCTCCAAAGTTCGGTTCCTTCAACTAGGAAGGGAATTTAATTTTGTGCTTTGATAACCCACTGAAAGGGGTTAATAGTGATGCACAATTTTAGTTTTGGCTCCTTATAAAAGAGATGCACAGAGAGACACTGCTCCAAAAAACAAACAACAAAACACCAAGTAGAAATTTTAAACCTACCATACAGAAACTCCTGAGAACAACAAAACAACCTATTGAATTGATCTGAAGAATACGGGTATAGGTATAGAGCTATCGGTATAGGAACAGAAAGCAAAAGAGCAAGTACTGACAGGCAGAGGTTCCGTTTCCGATTAGTAGGAAAGGTCAGTACAAATATGGAGGCAGGACATATAAGGATTTAAAGACTTTTGATCACTTTCTCTCCAAAATAAGTGATCTTTCTGATTGACTAGAGTACCTCTAAATAATGTGAAAAAGCTGTAAATCAAAGAACACCAGGGAATACTAGACATGAATCCCATCCATGCATCAGGGAGCAGTCCAGCACAATAGATAAAGCGTGATTATTATTTCTGATTTCAGAGATTATTAACTTGGAGTTACTTACTTTCCCTCTGCTCACATCTTTATTGACCTTATATTTAACAAAGCACCAGGGGATGTCTATCTAAAGTCATTCCTATAAAGATTAAACAGAGGGAAAGTGAACTACTAGAAATAAATATGTAATGAGAGCTTAACCCCTCTTGGGAAAGAGGAACTTTATTATCTCATGTCAGATGTAATATCACTTTCTTGACCAATACCAGATACTATGGTTTTATGGTTCAAATCTTTCTTTAGATCACAAGGGATGAAGAGGGAGACAAGGAAAAGGAGGAGGAGGATGTGGAGGAACAAGATGAAATGAAAATAGAGAGGGGAGGCTGAAAAAGAGAAAAAGACAAAATATACCAAAATGGAGAGAAAACAGTGCATAGGTGTAAATTCCTATTCATAATGCTATATACAGAAAGATACCCATGATGCTCTTCTCTTGCAAGGCTTTCCAGAGTATTAAATGAATTCATAGGTGTGAATGAAGGGCTGCAGGAAGGTGTAAGCAAACTATGCCTGTGTTAGCGTGCATGAGGTCGCACACTCTACTTTTATCAGTATCACTGTCTGATGAGAATCTGACATTCAGTGTATCTTATTTCATCATTTCATCTTATAGAACAATGTTCCTCCTTTACCCATAAGGCATATTGTGTGCTTACCATGGTCTGAATGCTCAAGATGCCTGACTTGTGCCTCTTTGAGGTTTCAGTGCCTGGGTATGAATTGGAGGTCACACATTATCCACACTATGCCAAGCTCTGACATTATGCTTTCCCCCAATCACATGAGATGACTAGAAAATTACGAAGCTACGAGACCTCTCATTCCAAAGTAAATAAATTGATTAACTAAATGATAAAAATTCCATGTGAATGGAAGTAGACATGTTTGACAGAATTTCTGCTTGGGATATTTCTGATCTGCTCTGAGCACAAATACACCATGGAAACCTCACCCTTTAACAATCACAATTTCTGATGACATGCATATTTCAATATTCATAAAATTAAAAATTCTGTAAAGTTTATTAACAATTCTATACAAAACTGCATCACCACTAGCGAAAGGAATGTATATCTTCCTTGCCTACAGAACGCAATAAATAGTAAATATGCAATGCATCCATCTGTTACTTTCTTCCTTAAATCAAAAGGGACTCAACCTTCTCATCATGGAATAATCTTTCCAGTTTGTTGTTGTTTTAGAAAATAATGTCTATAATAAAAAGCATTAAATATTTTTACACAATATTAAAAGTCAAAATAAGAATACCGTTCGCTAATTGAAACAATCAAATTTTGCATATATTAGAGATACAGGAGTTGATTTCTGGTATAAATACCACATACTGTAAGCTGAAAAGATTCCCCTAAAATGCAGCAGTCTTTCTTTTTTCTATAGTTAAAGCATGGGTCAGTACAATTTACTCAACAATCAACAACGCATTGAATACTCATTAGACTTACAAACCTTAAGTGTGACTTTCTATGCTGAATTTTAACCTTAACCTAATGAACACTTACTAACACTGTGTGAGTCCAAGAAATAACTAGCCCCTCTAATGTGAATTTCAACACAAATTTAACCACTGTTCCCACAAATTTTGTTGTCTCAAGTCATCTGTCTTCACAACATCTCCCTTGACTAAGGACCCCACATTGAAACAGTTTCGAATACAAAATGATTATGTAAAGAAGACAAAAAATACAATTAGGAAGAGAACTTCACACAAAGGCAAAAAAAGTCGCTCTCTCAAGCACTAGCTTCTTTCCCTAACTCATTTATATTCCTTTTTCTTGTTATCCTACCTCCAAATGCTCCACAATGGAACCTCAGAGCAACACTGAATCACACCACACATGTGCAAGTACACATTGTCCTTTCAGGTCCCTCAGCATCCACATTCTACACTTTGTCTTTTTACAGAACTGTCTTCCATTTGTATTAAATCATAGCCATTGAGTTCTAGTTATAATGACTAAATGAGTATATTAGCATGCATTGTGTCACAGGCATGTCTTCTAGCACTAGGTGTGCAAATAAATAACACTGTTTCCAGGAAGTCTACAGAAGCCACTGGCTGCACAGTAAATCGTTAAAACAGACTTTGATTAAGGTTACTAGACCATGAATATCTATACAAAATCATTTTTAGATCCACCATGCCAAAAATTTATTGTTTAAAAAATGGAGAACTCAATTTGGAAATTTTTAGGTTTCCTATAATATAGCCTAGTCTATATGTGACAATTTAACAAACATAAATATAGTAATAATAACATAACTAGTTTCAATTATATAGTCTCTCCTTGGAATTTTAAAGAGTAAAACAAGCACTCTTCCAACTATGTATCTGGCAAATTTATTATAAATAAATTATATTTAGTTATTTATGCATATATAATAACAATAATTATATAATATCACATATATAATATACAACATAAAAATATATCACATTAATATATATATATATATCTTTAGGAGGGGGCCTTTACAACTTATTGTGACCATAATAGTTATGTTTTTCCATAATAAAAAAACATTTAGTTTTACTTAAAGCTAGAGTGACATTATTCATGAGAAATGTGACCCTACTAAAATCATAGTGCAATGTTTGATTCAGCTTCCATCATGTAGGAAGAACTCATCTCACCCTGCATTCATGTAACTGAATAATTTTCACTGACAGGCCAACAAAGTTTGTGTGACTTGGCTAACTGCCAACTGTAAATTGTGAAGTGTTGGAAGTGACATGCTCAGGACACTCCAACATTGTGGTATATTTATGAAGTGCAGCCTTGAGCAACTGACATAGGTCTGCACTAGTCATTACACAAATCTATAGATTCAATTTGTAGCCATAGCTATGAGTAACAGGATAGGATCAGAGACTCATCCCAACAACTAAAAACATCTCATAACCACTGTTTATTTACATTTGTTAGTTTTATGTGTTTGTCCATGTGGGAACACACACACACACATAGTCACATGCACACATACGTGGCTTAAATGTGGAAATAAAGGACAACTGGCAGGAGCCTGTTCTCTCCTTCCACTATGTGAGTTCTTGAAATTTAACTCAGGTTATTAGCGTTCATAACAAGAGCCTGCGGTGCCATTTCTCTAACCTGAAGAAAGAAATTGCTGAATCACAAAAGTATGTGTCCACTCTACACATATTCATGTTACCAGGTACACATACACATGAATGGTGAAAGTTTTAGAGGGATATACCAAATATGTCATTTATGAATACATGTGTTCATGTGTATATTACATATATCCAGATATGTGTATGTTTGCATATATTGTATATATTCATATATTGTTTGCATATATTGCATATATTTATATATGTGTGCATATAGTATATTCTTGTGTGTATGCATGTCTCTATGCATGTTTGTCTTAGTATGCATTTTAAAGTATACACTATATATTGAATTATATATGTTTTCATGGAAAAGTTTCTCTCTATCTAAAATAATTGTGTAGATCATACTCAGATGTGTAACTGGGAGTAGGAGGTTAACAGAGAATATATTTTTCACATGTGCCTTTACCTGTTCATTTTAATCATATTTATTTTCACTTTTAAGTATTTTGGCATTAATTTTCCATTTTTCTTTATTTGGATTATTTTATTTTAATTAAAATATAATTATATCCCTTCCCTTTCTGCAACCCCTTTTATATTCTTTCCTAATTCTTCATCCTCCTAACCTTGATCAAGTTAATGACATTTTCCGCTTAGATTATTATTACACTCATACGGTTTGCTTAGTGTTTCTTGCTTGGATATGATCTCAGGGTTGTTCATTCTGTATTGGATAATAAACTAGAGGATCATCTCTGAGAAAGACTTAATTCTTCTCTCTTTGAAGCCTGTAGTTCATTGTTTAAGGTTGAAGCATGATTTTTATCCCCTATCCACTCCAAATCTTTCTATACATCCTCCAACACCCCATCTCAAATTTATGACCTATTCTTCTACAGTTATTTTTAATTATACAATTTATTGAGTTAAATTAATGTTGCCTTTCTTTGCATCTGCTTAGACATGACAATTGGATATTAGAGTCTCATCCCAGAATGACAAAAGGCAGCAACAATCATTAGCACTGTTTTTTTTTTCTGTCAGCAGCCATTGACTATGCATAACTTATGAGCTTTGGACTGGGCCTTGTAAAATTTCCTCCATCCATGTTAGCAGGTTGGTTTGTGTGATCTTTGCAGTGCCTGTGTAGGTACCTTTATTATTGAGAGTTCATGAGAGCAATACCCCTGTCCTGTGCAGTAAGCACTTTCACCCAGTCTGTTTCCTGGTCCTCAGGCTCGTCCTCTTTCATAATGTTCCTAGAGCCTTATGTATAGCATTTGCATTAGAGATGTCCCACTTGGAGCTGATTCCCCCATTTCATTTATTTACTGCATTTGTGGATTATTCTGGTAACTGTCTCTGCTAAAGAAAGAAACTTCTCTGATGAGATTCAGGAATTGCACTTATATTGATGAGCATTTAGGAGATAGTTAAAGACTATATTACTTTTATTATATGTAAGTAGTAAGTTTGCCTTCAAGTCCGATGACCTGTCCAACTAGGATTCTTGGCTAGGTTTACTCATGCATTGAGTTCCCTTTAATTATGTGGTCTGTGGGTCCAATTAATTCGGTGTCAGTCACCCAAATATAGAAGTATCAAATTCCACCTTTGGGGCTATTTTGCCAACAAACAAAAACTGCAATTTTTGGATCATACATCTGAGACTTTAGGTTTGTGTGTATAACCTAGAGTAACTGTAGCAGTCAGAAATGTGTAAAGGGACCATTAGAGGATGGATAAAAGAAACTCCAAATAGGATTTATGAATGTAGGAAGGTGGAAATAGAGGAGACACTAAAGAAGGGTAACACAGAGGAAAAAGAAAGGGAGGAGAAAGATCACATCACCATTTTTGTTTGGAAAAGCCATAGAGAAATCTTTTATTTTATAAGACTACTTAAGCACACACACACACACACACACACACACAGAGAGAGAGAGAGAGAGAGAGAGAGAGAGAGAGAGAGAGTATTTATATATAGTTTTAATTATTACCCCACACAGTGAGACAGTGTTCCTATCCAAGGAACCATATCTAACAAGCACTCCCCTACCACCAGACATGGTCAGAGATTTCAAGTGACCCTCAAAACCGTAGAACTTATTACTCAGGTCCTTGAATGCCTATGAGAACATGAAGACTTGACCCTATTGCTAAAGACAACACACACTTCAGTTGCAGAACTTAGAGAGGCCACTCTGGAACTGATCTGAAAGCCCTCTTCCTGAGGGCCAGCTCTTGTAGTGTCTGAAGGTGCTATGCTCTCTGAGCTGCCAAAGGATAAAAGTTGTAACCAGTCCTACCCAGCAGTGAAATGTGAGAATCACAGGCATAATGTTATTCTTAAAAATTCATTATTTTATACTTCACTTTAAAATCAATTATTACCCTTACTAGATATAAACTGGAAGTCCTTAATGTTTTCATACCATGGAAGAATGCTTTGTGCATAGATTAAATGCATCATCAATACTCTGTTTATTTCTCTCAAAACAAACAGGTTTCATGGCAATAAACTCTCCAAAACTTTTCATTATATGTATGCCTATATGAATATATTTCTTACAGGCAGCAGAAAATCAACATTAAGCTGTATTCAATTCAAGTCTAAGTTGAAAAGATTCTGAACAAACAGCACTGCACAATTTGCATAGCGCTCTTGCATAAGCAACCGGATGCCCAAGGATGATGGAGATGGGTTCCTAAATCACAAAATTACATCAGCTCCATAAGTTATGGTTACTTTCATCAGAGAGGTGAAAGTTGCCAGCTCAGTCAGATTACTCTCAGCAATATGCCAGCTCCTGTTGCCATATGTTCCACATTGTAAGATGTCCTGTTAGAGATATGGATGCAGTTTTGCAGTCAAGAAAATGACAGATTCCTCTCCCTTGCAGACATTAGCTTTATTCCACTTTGTTCTAACACTGTGTGCAGACAATGAGAGTGATGTAGTAGTTCCCCATTTTCTCAATGAACATAATTCAAGATGAGCCTCTTGCTGCATTCACACATGGCTTCTGTCTGACCTTATGAGTTCCAATGGACTCGAAGTCTCCTCTTCCTTCAGTACTCCCTCACTTGGGTCCTTCTCTTTTACATTGCTTATTAATTCACTAACTATGAAGAACTATTAATTCAATGATGGAAAGTTTTATTTATTATTATGGGTTGGTAATTAAACCAGATAATTCACAAGAAAGTGATATGTGTTCTGACACTGACTTGAAACTGTAAGCAGTGACTATATACAGAATATTCCAAAACCATGGCAAAATTTCTTAATGTGATTTTTTTTACCATAACCTCCATCTGTTTTCATTGCTGTTAATTTAAACTATAGAACTCCTCTGGCCTAATGCTACTGTTCTGTTTAATCCGACTGTATTTGATTCATTGCCTTACATTTCAGTTCTTTTGAATTTTTCATCCTCTAATAGAAAAACAGTGTCTTCATTGGATAATTTATTAATTTCATGATTAATGCCCAAATTCCAATATTTCATGTTTTATTTAGGCGTGTTTTCTTGTACTCTACTGAGGGTTTTCACTATTTTATTGCATGCCAATTGACACATATTTTTTCGTTAAATCATTGTTAGACTATAATACAAAACTCTACCTCTTACTTGAAGTTTTTTATATTGGTTGGGTTTCTTTTTATCCATTTAAAATTATAAGTAACTTAAGAGGTTGGCCAGACATTGATTACAGAGTTCTGTGCTTTAGCAAGGTACTTTAGAAACTATAAAATGAATATGGAAAAAGAATTGCCTGAGAGAAATACTGAGTGTTCATGACATTTCACATATTAAGAATGACTTATGCATGGAATTCAGTTTATTTAACATAAACTGAGCCCTTACTATATGAATACAAGACTGTTAAAGGCCAGTTATGTGGGTGGGACTATATGTGGCTGAAGGTAAGCTTTGCTGAAGCCCATGTTCTAGTGAAGGCAGGCAGTAGCAACGAATCACATAGCAACATGATGTAGTATTCAGGCAGTAATCTCTGTTCAAAGGATAAGAAACAGGATGTTAGGATGGAAAGTACATGGAGATAGAGGACTTTATTAGTGTAAGGATAAAAGAAGGGTCCCTGAAGAATTGACATTGAAGAGAAAACTGCACAATAAAGTCCAGAACATACAAATTCTTTCAGATGAACACCCAATATAATGAATCTAAGGAAGATGTCACAGCGCTTTTAAAACAGCAACCAAACAATTTTAGTCTACAGCAGAAGGAGACCAAAAAGAATAAAGTAACAATAAGACTTGGGAGGCTATGCAGGCATCCCTTCCTACAGAACTCGTAGAAAAAGTTCGGAACTTTGTCCTACTTGTAATGTGAAGCTGATAATACAGAGGAGCCATATGATTTGATTGATGTTTTTAAAGATCCTCTCGAGAGAGTGAAAGATATGATAGAAAGTCTTATATAAGAATGTCCTGTTATTATAATAATATCTCTTGTTATAGCCACTGAAGAGCTCTGTTACATAGCAGTTGAAAAACATAGAAGACTAGAAAATCTATTTGCAATACTATTCTAACATCTTTAAATCCTCAGACCTGTGCTCTATCACTCTTGGTTCTGGAAGAATTTCATTTATTAACACACCACCGACTTCCAAATGACAAATAAACTGTCTGGTTGTTTTCTGGGCCAGTTGTTGTTTTTTCAACATAAGAGGGAATCAAGTATGAGTGTTATATTGGTTCCATTTTAAAACTTTGATATTCTCCCATCCTCTGGGTGAGTATTTTCCCTCTGCATTGTCATATGGAATCTCTTAAATAGCCAGCAAGTCCTAAGCAATGTGCGGTTCACACAAAGTACCCTACTCACCACAGCTGTCTGTTTGGAACAGACATACCTGTATGCATTTCAGAACTTGCTTGAAGTCTTGGCTTCATCTAGTCTTGGCTTATTTTGTCTTCATATTGTATATTTTACATACAAGCTGTCAGAATGTTGACTGCTTGTTAACTTAACATAGTTACCATTCCGTGATGTTTTATAAACAAGAATACATTCTCACTGAAGACAGTGGCGTTGATTTAACATGATAATTTCACCAGGCCTTCAAAAATGCAATATCATCAACCTCCAGTGTTGAAAGCAAAGAAAAGTGGTTGCTTTTATACAAATATTACCTGTTTAACTTGAAACTTATGTTAGATTTTTCCTTATATTATTGTCTTAAAGTAGATTGATTAATCTACTTAAAGCTACAATGGGGCATTAAAATTCCATTCAAATTTTCTTACATCATTTACTGAGAGAAAGGAATCAAGACCATGAAAAAGTGAAAACCAAGACCCCACAGCCATCTCTAGTGATGATTAAAGCAGTGTGCCATTCATGTTACTGGAAGATGTGATCTGAGAGCTGTATTTGAGAATAGGTATTAAGCTAATATGAAAGAATAAAATATGGCTGCATTTGTTAAAAAGCTACTACAATCAGGATCTAGGTAAAGGCTAGTTGCAAGGAACAGTAGTAGTAATTTATATTACAAGATTTCCATTTCTTCCTCCCAGCTATACAATAAACAATTCCCAGCACCTAAAACTAAACACAATTTAAGCATGTGTAACCTGTATTGAGATCCATCATCATTTTATTTTGCCTGGCTGACACTCAAAAACTACATTTTTTTTCTTGTATCTCACCTAGAGTGTTTGCCAAACTTGGAGAAGAGACCTGCAGAGCTTCCAAGATCAACATTTCTGGCAGATCTAAAGGAAAGGTGATAATCTGTCAGTAACTATTCAACCTGTTTTCCAGGATGGTATAGTTGTCTACCGTCTTCATACTTGTGAAACAGTTTCAATAAAGAAACATCACTGGTGTGTTTTTCAGTCAGTAGACTTAGTATTATTTTCAGTTTTTAAGGAAAATGCTAAAAATGAAGAGAGGATGCAAATAAATAAGGACTTGTTAAAATATTTTAACAATTAAGGATCCTAGGCTATGTCTCAGACTTGGTTCTGTTGTTAATACACTTTGGAGCAAGCAAAGAAACAGGTTTTCCTGTTTTTCCATCTTCTCTAGTTAATGCTAATAGAACACTTACAAACTTCTACAGTATCTAAACTGGTGACAGGATGGCAACAAAAATTGGTTTGTTTCAACACTGGAGGTTGATGATATTGCATAGTATAGTGATAAGAATAAGTTTATAATCTAATACCAATATTTTCCTATTTAAAAACAAACGTTTTCTTCCTTTTTGGTTGCGTTTACCCTATTTTTCGCCATACAACTTAAAGGTGTTAGCAGTTAACTGTAGTACTTACAACTTAGGTCTTACTAATAGCATTTAGGAACATAAAGTTTCAGAGGCTTCTATATAACAAGGGCAAGGTTTGTCAAATATGGTAACCACTTGAACACTGAATTACAAATACACATTTAGATTACATTTCTGAGTTCTTATTATTTAGATTATATAGAGAGGGGAAAAAAGGAGGTACTACAGGGAGAGAGACAGGTAAAATTTAGAAGCATTTGAGGAGATGTAGAAACTTCCATATATATATATATATATATATATATATTATATATATATATATATAGCTTGATGCTCTTATGGGTGGAAACAGACTCGTTTTGTGAAATCTAATTACAATTTATTTCATATATAATTCATTTGATTCATCCTCTGCTGCTAACGTGAAAGAACTGAGGACCACCTCACAATTCATTTTATCCATGAAGAATATTAACACGTATCAGTCTGCAGTCTGGATAAATGCTGTTTTCACTTTACCACGCCCATGTAAATTTCTTGGCACTGGCTTATAGAATCATCACTATTTATTTGCATGTTCTGTGTTCAACCTGTGGAAAGCTCTGCTTCTGCAGCTGCCCCAGCATCTTTTATAGGGAAGGAAACAGAGAAGAGACTCCAGAACCTAAGATCCTATCCCTTCCTGAGATCTGTTTACTCTGTGGTGGGTAAGAGCTATAAGTGATTTTGAAATGTTTGCTGTGGTCACTGAAGAAATGGATTTGAAATAAAATGAAACAGCTGAAGGGCTCTCATTCTGATTGCAATCTGGATCTGTTGCTCCCAAAACAAAAATCCTATACAAGGTCCTTAAAGAGATGCCAAATGTACCCCAGGAGGAAACAGAAACAGTAGGGTAAATGTGTACTCTGCTAAAAGAAATGCATTGAAAACCAGGGTTATGAATGGGACCCAAGCCCAGAAGAAAACATAATAAAGTATTCATTTGTTGATTTCAGGGAAGGCAAAGAAATAATTTTTGTGTGAAGTTATAAATGGTATATATGAAAGTCTGCAGAAATGGAGAAAATGATCAAAGACAAAAGAAGTCCATAAGATATTAACCTTGCAGAAACAGGCTGCTTGATTTAAAGAACATATGAAAATGATCCAGAAAGTAAGGGCAGAAAATGGGATGGGAAATACAAAAGGCATTGAGTTAGAGGATAAAAGATTTTATACATAAATAAAGCTGCAATAGGGTTATGCGAGACGTTGTTGTCTCTTCAGAAATCAAAGGTAACGTGCTGGAACTGAGAGATGAAATGGGATGTGTTGTACAGGTTTGATCCAGTGTAAAGAGGAACAACACATGCTAAACCACACTCATTCTCCAAAGATAATGGAACACTAGGGGGAAAATAGGACGATAAAGGGGAATCAAAGATACTGCTGGGCGGGGGGGAAATACCACACTTAAGCCAACTGAAACTAGAGGTTGAAACACACTACTAGTGGTAAAAGAAGAAATATTGTTTACATGCATAAACATGCAAAAGAAAACAAATGCACGGGAAAAATATATTATATGTGGTCCATTGGATTTTGATTACTACCAAACAGTAATATTTTAGGTAGTATATGAGTTAATATCAAACAAATAATACCTTTCTTCTTTTTTAAAAGTACAAGAGGAAAAAAGATTAGTAAGAGTATATTATAGACAAACCATTCTTTTTTGAACCGCCCTAACCATATTATGGTATTTCACACTTACCATAGTTAAAACTTCTTAGGGCCATAGCAGTGGTATCATACTGAGATACCATGGAAAAACAAACATCCTAACACTTACCAAGGTATCATGGAGACACTCTTTCTAAAAGCCTTTGACTACTGCTAGCTGACATTATTTCTGCAACAACTAAATTATTTAGAATATTTTCAGAAACTATCTGAATGCTTTCTGCTCCTTAATGTTCCCATTTAAACTCACTGCAAATAAAGGTGAAGCTGGTCAATATTTTATGTCAATATGGCAAGTGTATATTTGCTTTTATCCATTATGTTTCATTTCCGGCATTTGCCTACAGGTGAACAGAAAAGCATTTGAATAATTACCACAGACTAACAATTTTGAAAGTCCAAATATACAATTTATGTGTAAACTCTTATTTTTTATCTCCATAGCCCACAACTTTCTGCATCTAATGGATATAGTCCCTTATTTCATCTAATTCAATGAGATAATGTGGGTGAACTTACCTCACAACAAATCACCTGTTAGAAATAAGAAAAGACTATGGATTCAGAAGTTTAGATTCACCACTGCTTCCATTTCAAAGTGATGTGCAATTCATTAGCTTATTACATATGTCCAAGCAGGACTTTTGTGCTAGTATTGTGGCATTTTTAAATTAAAAATACCCTAGTATTTTAGCCTAGTACTTTTAATGATAGCACTGCAGTCATGTATTCCCTATTTAAATGAGACTTGGATAAAGAATTGTAATACAGTTTCTAGAAAGCTATCCTAAGTATCCCGAAGACATTATCTAAATAGAGTGCTTTTCTTTAATGATAAACTTTATAAACTATTCTGAAAATTCTTTCAACTGTGGTACAATTTTCATAGAAATACAACTATTAGGATATCTTGTCTCTTGTGCCTGACTAAATTTATGAATTCTCAAAAATGTTGTATTCAAAGTCATTTCTGTTTATCACTAGTTTTAAGTTACTTTCCACCAGTAAATGCTTTATTAAATTAATATGCTCTATAATATTTTACACATTGCCATCAAAGTATTTATACTCCAGAAATGATAAGTCTATGCAATGCAATACTCAAAAGATATGTTTAACAGCATAAGCAATACACTCTGTATTAACTTGCTATACAGCAGATTGTCTTTGTGAACTGATGTGTCAGACAATGAACCTGAACCTCTGACATCTGCCAAATAAAGTATTAAGTACAAAGACAAACTGTCACTTAATGAGCATTCTCAAATAATTCTTATATCTCACTAGGTTATTATTAGTAGTAATATTATTCTTAGGAAGTAGTTGTAATGAAGGTTGTCACAGAATTCACTTCCTTTCATTTTCAATTAAAATATAATTACATGGTTTTTTTCCCTTCCCTGGTTTCCTTCCATGCATTTTGAAACTGTGGGTTTTTTGTTTTTTTTTTTTTTTAACTTTAGTTGTTGGAGTGCCACCTCAATATGTAAAAACAACCTGCTCAATCAGTTTAGTGTTGCTTGTATGTGTCTGATTTCTTACCTTTTGTTTCGTTGCTGCTTTTTTCTATATTTTTACATCTCACCCAAAGTTCCACCTCCCTCTTCTCTCAGTCCACCCTCTCTTCTCCATCCCCATCCACTTCTCCTCTGTTGCTCTTCAGATACAGGCTGAACTCACACGGATGTCTGCTAGCCATGGTATATCAAGTTGCAATGTAATAAAGGAGTTAAAAACTTACTAGAATTCAATGAAAATGAAAGCACAACATACACAAACTTATGGAACATAGTGGAGGCAATACTAAGAGAAAAATTCATAGCTAGCACTACATGACTGCAATAAAGAAGTAAAAGAATCCTCATACCAGTGACTTAACAATACACCTGAAAGCTCTAGAACAAAAAGAAGTAGACACACACAAGTGGAGTAGATGCCAGGAAATAATAAAACTTAGAGCTGAAATCAATAAAATAGAAACAAAGAGAATAATATAAAGAATAAATGATATGGAGTTGTTTTTTTGAGAAGAATCAATAAGATAGACAAACCCCTATCCAAACTAACAAAAAGATAGAGGGAGAATATCCAGGTTAACAAAATCAGACACAAAATGTGGGACATAACAAAGATACCAAAGAAATCCAAAGAATCATTAGGTAATACTTCAAAAACATGTACTCAACAAAATTGGAAAATCTAAAGGAAATGGAAAATTTTCTAGAGAGATACTACCTACCCAAATTAATCAACATCAGATAAATAATGAAAAAAGGGCCAGATGGTTTTAGCGCAGAATTGTTCCAGACTTTCAAAGAAAACCTATTATTTTGTCTTTTAATCATCAAACTTAACTAATTTGTAAAACAAATAACAGAAGGAAACTAAGTGTTAAGTTTTTTTCCTAATTCATGTTTCTAAGCTCATTCAATTTAATAAGATAGGATATAAGATTGGTCATATCAAAATACTTTGAATTTAAAAAAAATAAATGAAAAAGCAGAGGTTTCTGCTAAAATGAGATATTTCTTTAGGGGAAAATGTTTTTAAAATGTCAAAATAAAAGGCACATTTATGTCATTAATTGAAATTCAAGCTATCAGAAATAATTTTGTGGGGAGTATAAAATTATCTTATTTCACATTAAATTTTCCCTCTTTCTAAATATTCAAAATTTCCTTATTAGTTTGGAAATGTCTTTGGACTAAATACTATGACTTCTATAACAAGCTATGGACTAATGTAATTGCAAGTACACAAAGCTAAACCATTACCACCAATACCCTCTCAATCCCAAGTATTTTTGCATTATATGTATCAAGACTAGGGATCAGAGGATAAAAGAATCTGCCCTATTTGTTTTGTGAACTGTGTTTACCAGTTACAATACAAAGAAGTCAAACTACTGTAGCCTCAGAGAAAGGATTTCTAGGGAATCTCTGTTATATTTCTGAAAATATTTCTGAAATTGAAATAAAACTGTCCTTCCTTCAGTCCATTCTATACAGACGTTGACACTCCAAATGCTGAGTTCCTTACCCTATCGTATATAGTGAACATGCAAAATTGATGCACAGACAAGACAAGATCTACCCTTATGAGGACACAGTTCCCCACATAAATCTGCTTAGATGCCAAGACAAAGTTAAAGAGCCCCACCTAGGCAGTTCAGAACAAAATCTTAAACCAAGATCACATAGTATGGTGTTTGGTTTACCTCTATAGCAGTGTTTCTCAAGCTGTAGAAGCAAGTCCTTTGAGGTCACATATCAGATATTTTTAAAAATTTATCTATTTATTAAAGATTTCTGTGTCTTCCCCGCCACTGCATCCCATTTCCCTCCCCCTCTGCCAATTAAGTCGCCCCCCCCTCCTCAGCCCGAAAAGCAATCAGGGTTCCCTGTCCTGTGGGAAGTTCAAGGAACCCCCACCTCCATCCAGGTCTAGTAAGTTGAGCATCCAAACTTCCTAGGCTCCCACAAAGCCAGTGCATGCATAAACTTGTATGCAAATTTACAATTATGAAGTCACAAAGAAATAATATTATAATTGGAGTCAGCACAGCATGAGGAACTGATTTAAGGGTCACGGCATTAGGGAGGTAGAGATTTTTCAGCTACACCTGGTGGTGTATGTCTTCAACCTAAGTCCAAACTCTGAGTGGCATGGTTTCCAGATGTAACTTTTAGCAGATCAGTCTTGGGTAATTAAATGCAGTCAGATATAAAAAGACTACTAAAGCAAAGCAGCATGGAACACAAGTTATTGCCAAACAGTTCCAGACACTAGAAAGAAAGTAGAATTAAAATGTCTCTAACTCTATTTTCTTTAGAAACTGCCTTCAGGTAATAACACACTTGAAACACACACACACACACACACACACACACATTTAGCTGATTTGAAGAGATGAGAGAAGTTCATGTAAATATGTCATTTCCTCCAGAATACTCATTGTTTTAATGTTTCTGTGTTTTGCTTTGCCATAACTATTATTGAGTACAGCAATTGCATCCATAATGGAGTCTCCTTAGATGTCCATTTTACCATCCTGCTCACTACAAAGGACAGACAGTTTGACTCCAAACCTAAACATCAGCTTTGAGCTCTCAGCTCTGAAGTGCTCAAAATAGTTTATGTCCATGCATAAACTGAGCCATCAGAAACAGAACCTCAATCCATTAAAATGTCAGGAGATCAAGTTCACGATGAGGCAATGGCTAAATTTCTAAGCCTGGAGCCTGCTCCATTGTCAGAGTCTCCGAGTTATTTAGGTGGCTGATTTCCTAACATGGCAGCCTACAAGATATGCATTGTTGGACAGGAGTTAGTGGTTGGATTCATTGCGTCCTATGAATTGCATAGTATCTGCTTAGAAATAATTCAAACAATCTTCTTTTAAATAACAGATGACCCTTATAAAGGTCTCGTGGTCCTTGTATATGTTCTTTTAAAAAATTCCCAGAGAGAAAACTAAAATAATGGAACTATATTTTTACCAACCCTTTAAAATTATCAATTCTTACTTTGATGCTCTTTAAAATTAGTTTACCATGACAGAAGCAATCATGAAAATTTTTTGCTTTATTATTCTCTGAATTACTAAGAACTTTTAATTTTTATTAAATATTAAATAACAAGTTTGTCAAAGCAAGGGTACCACTGAAACGTACAGTCCTGACCCTTTCACCCAAACCATTATTTTTTTTGATATCTTCAAATGCCAAGACATTCCTTTATTTTTATATGGAGCAATCATAATGCATTGCTTTAATGAATAATCAATATTTGAATACTTTGATAGTTGTCTACATAGAATACAAACCAGAATTGCTGCATTCTGTTACTTGTCAATGATCATTTCTTCCCTTCTTATTATGGCTTGAGTCTTATGGGTGAGATGTGAATGAGACAAAATTTTCCAATTATTCATGTAGTGTGGCCTTATCTGAAAACGTGCTGAGTGTGATGCTGCACACCTGTAATCTCAGAACTGTGGAGGTGGGGGCATAAGATCACATCAAGACCTATTTGAGCTACATGGTGAGTTTGAGGGAAATGTATGCTAGGTGAGACCCTGAAACAAAAAATAAAACAGCATAACTATAAGTTAGATATAACACTGGTTTTGGTTAAATGAACAAAATAAATATGATTTAATATCATATTCCTAGTAGGGAACAGAAAGAAAGGAGCAGAACAGGGAGAGAAGAAATAGTTGTAGAAAATTTTACCCTGAAGTGTGAGTATGGTTTTGCTGCTTATGAAGAATCAAATGAACTAGTCTAAAATGGTCTCTGATCTCAATTCTTATTTTAAAATAAGAAGATAAACCAAAAACAAAGAAGTATGCAAAAATATGATTGATGTATGATTAACAAAAGCTCAGAGAGAGAAATTGGGGTTCAACCTAAAGAACTGAAAAGCAAAGCAGCCAGCCACTGGCTCCTACCTCGACCTCAGTCGGAAATGGTGATTCTGTCTCCAGGAATCTCAGAATGAGAGTATGTGTGAAAGCTGTTTGCTCCCATTTTGTAATCCTCTCTAATTCTGGGATTAAAGGCATGCACCCCTGGGATTAAAGGAATACACGGCCTGGTTTCTATGGCACCTAATGTGGTTACTGGGATTAAAGGTGTGTGTTACCACTGCCTGCTTTTAAGGCTGACCAGAGTGGCTGTTTTTCTCTCAGATCTTGAGGCAAGTTTTATTTTTTTCTTTTTTCTTAAATTTATTTATTTATTAAAGATTTCTGTCTCTTCCCCGCCACCGCCTCCCATTTCCCTCCCCCTCCCCTAATTAAGTCCCCCCCCCTCAGCCCGAAAAGCAATCAGGGTTCCCTGTCCTGTGGGAAGTCCAAGGAACCCCCACCTCCATCCAGGTCTAGTAAGTTGAGCATCCAAACTGCCTAGGCTCCCACAAAGCCAGTGCGTGCAGTAGGATCAGAAACCCATTGTCATTGTTCTGGAGTTCTCAGTATTCCTCATTGTCCGCTATGTTCAGAGAGTCCGGTTTTATCCCAGGCTTTTCCAGACCCAGGCCAGCTGGCCTTGGTGAGTTCCCAGTAGAACATCCCCATTGTCTCAGTGTGTGGGTGCACCCCTTGCGGTCCTGAGTGACATAGTTGAAATGCCACTACATATTATAACTGCGTTTTTGTGAGTTCTACGAAGAAAACAAAAGGACTGTCTTATGGGGCAGAGATGAGGAGAGAAGACATGTGACTTGAAGTCACAGCAGTGTTCTCAGCATGAAGGTCATTTTCATCCTTGTGAAACCTGGGATGATGACAATGGAAGAATGGGAACATAAGGTACAAGGCCTAGGCAAGACAATGGAGAGGTCCTGAAGGAAAAGATGGCCTCCCACGTTCTCAGAACTTCACAATGAGCTATTGTGCTACCTGGGCTTCTGTTCAATGAGTCAGTTATCGTCAGCAAAATGGTGACCTCTGTTGATGGATAGTTAGTCATCATCCATTGTATTCTTGCAGATCCTTTCATCTTTGTCCAATTAAAAGCTTTCTTTATGTATTACTAATGTGTCTTTGGCATGGCCGGGCCATATGAATAAGATGGGAGTCATAACTAGCTTGAGAGTTCACAGTCGACACGTGAGAAATCAGGAATGATAAGGCATCCCAGTCTGTGTGCACACTACCTAGATCCCACAGACTCGGTTCTTCTGAGCACCAGCTAGTCAAAATGAGACTCAGCTGTGCTGAGGCTCACACAGCTTTGTGATTGCCGTTGTCTCCTTGTGTAGTGTTTCAAAAAAAAAAAACTGAACAAACAACTTCGTACTTTTCCCAGATAAGAAGCTACCCACATACCAGATTGATGATATCAAAATCCAACTTGGTGATATAATGAGTTTACTGGGGTTACTCACAAGAGTATAGGTAAAAGTTACTCAGAGGAGTAGGAATGACTGTAAGGCAACCATATCACCATAAAGACCATGCCAGCACTGGTGAGAACTCATAAAAGTTACATTCCTGAGAACTTTCTGCATGACTTTCAGGCACCTCAACAGGTTCAAGAGTATTTTATGACAGCTTGGCTGGTCTGAGCATCTCCTCTCTGCCACAATTACTAGCTGATTGTATAAACAAGGGATCAGGCTTTGGGAGTCTTGTTGCAGCCTTCTCAGACTCTTGAAGTCTGTTTAATTCCTAAGTCTCATGATGCTCACTCCACCCTCCAGAAGGGACTGTTTCAAAATTTTAGATTTAGAGGAAATTGTTGCATAATCCTTCATTAGATCATATGTATAAAATTGATCAGTGAGTCACTGAATGATTTCTGAATGTATAAAAATTGTTTGTTTCCAAAGTTTTGAATTTTTACTAGGTAGTAAACTTTTTTTACTAACTACTATTTCATATATATGTACATATACATATTT
Source organism: Microtus oregoni (assembly GCF_018167655.1). Classification (NCBI taxonomy): domain Eukaryota; kingdom Metazoa; phylum Chordata; class Mammalia; order Rodentia; family Cricetidae; genus Microtus; species Microtus oregoni. The sequence continues at coordinate 15,606,187 of NW_024543080.1, read as the reverse complement.
TTACCACTATCTATACATATATAACACATATTAAAAATCTGATGCTCTCTTCGGGAGAAAGACAGGAAGAAAATTGAGGCATCAGAACAATGCCCATCCTGATAAACAACAAATTAGAAAAAAAAATGTTTGTATATATTTAAAATGTCTACTTAATCTGAAGTTCTGAAGTAACTTTAGCAGATATGTAAGCCACTAAGGCTTCATACAAAATGTATCTTATAAAAGATATCACTTTGTGTGGTGGTTCTCAACCTTCTTAATGCTGCAACACTTTTTCATCATATTGTGGTGACACCCAATCATAAAAAATGTTTTCATTGCTACTAGATAAATGTAATTTTGCTCTTCCAACTTTTTTGTAACTATTAAGATTTTCTTTATGGTTGATTACGTGGACATTTTAAAGAAGGATCCATGAGGTGTTGAGAAGAAGGTATATTATTTTGTATTCAGGTGAAATTTTCTGTAGATGTCTATTAAGTCTAATTTATTTGTAACATCTATTAATTCCCTTGTTTCTCTATTAAGTTTCTCTCTGGCAGACCTGTTCATTGGTGAGCATTGATGCTGAAGTCTCCTGCTAATGTATGAGGTGTGATGTGTGATTTAAGCTTTATTAATGTTTCTATTACAAATGTGGGTGTCCTTGTATTTTGGGCATAGATGTTTAGAATTGAGACTTCATCTTCATGGAATTTTTCTTTGATGAATATGAAATATCCTTCTCCATCTCTTTTGATTAATCTTAGTTTGAAATATATTTTGTTAGATATTAACATAGCTACACTAATTTGATTATTAGGATCATTTGATTAGAAAATCTTTTCCCAACCCTTTATTCTGAGGCAATGTCCATCTTTGAGGTTGACGTGTGTTTCTTGTATGCATCAGAAAGATGGAGTCAGTTTTCATATCCATTCTGTTAGCATGTGTCTTTTATTGGTAAGTTGAGTTCATTGATATTAAAAGACGCTATTGACCAGTGATTGTTAATTCCTACTTTTTTTTTTTTTTTTGGTTTTAGTGGTTGTGATGGCAGTGTAATTTTCCCTTATTTGATCTTTGCTATTTTGAGATTATCTTTTGCCTGTTTTGTTTTGGTTTGGTTTTGTATTTTTTATTATTTTTATTGAGCTCTACATTTTTCTCTGCTTCCCTCCCCATTTCAACCCTCCCCCAAGATCCCCATGCTCTCAATTTACTCAGGAGATCTTGCCTTTTTCTACTTTCTACTTCCCATGTAGATTAGATCTATGTGAGTCTCTCTTAGTGTCCTCATTGTTGTCTAAGTTCTCTAGGATTGTGGTTTGTAGACTGGTTTTCTTTGCTTTATGTTTAAAACCACCTATGAGTGAGTACATGTGATAATTGTCCTTCTGTGCCACTCAAAATAATGTTTTCTAGCTCCATCCATTTTCCTGCAAAATTCAAGATGTCATTTTTTTTTTCTGCTGTGCAGTACTCCATTATATAAATGCACTACATTTTCTTTATCCATTCTACTATCGAGGGGCATTTAGGTTGTTTACAGATTCTGGGAACATAGTTGAGCACATGTCCTTGTGGGACGATTGAGCATTCTTTGGATATATACCCAAAAGTGGTATTGCTGGGTCTTGAGAAGGTTGTTTCCTAATTTTCTGAGAAATAGCCACACTGACATCCAGAGGGGTTGTACCAGCTTGCATTCCCACCAGCAATGCAGAAGTGCTCCCCTTTTCCCACAACCTCTCCAGCATAAGTTGTCATTGGTATTTTTTATCTTGGCCATGCTTTTTGTTTTTGTTTTTGTTTTTGTTTTTTTGATTTTTGAGACAGGGTTTCTCCGTAGCTTTTGGTTCCTGTCCTGGAACTAGCTCTTGTAGACCAGGCAGGCCTCGAACTCACAGAGATCCGCCTGCCTCTGCCTCCCGAGTGCTGGGATTAAAGGCGTGCACCACCACCGCCCGGCTATCTTGGCCATTCTTACAGGTGTAAGATGGAATCTCAGAGTTGTTTTCATTTGCATTTTTCTGATGACTAAGGATGTCAAACTTTTCCTTAAGTGTCTTTCAGACATTTTAGAGTCTTCTGTTGAGAGTTCTGTGTTTAGGTCTGTACTCCTTTTTTTTTTTTTATTGGATTATGTGTTTTTTTGGTGACCAATTTCTTGAGTTCTTTGTATGTTTTGGAGATCAGACTTCTGTTTGATGTGGGGTTAATGAAGATCTTTTCCCATTCTGTAGGCTGTTGTTTTGTCTTGTTGACCATGTCCTTTGCTTTACAGAAGCTTTTCAGTTTCAGGAGGTCCCATTTATTAATTGTTTCTCTCAGGGTTTGTACACCTGGGGTTATATTTAGGAAGTGGTCTCAAGTGCCAATGCTTTTTGACAAAGAAGCAAAAAAAAATATCAAATGGAAACAAGAAAGCATATTTAACAAGTGCTGCTGGCACAACTGGATATCAACATGTTCAAGAATGAAAATAGACCCATATCTATCACCATGCACAAAACTCAAGTCCAGATGGATCAAGGACCTCAACATAAAGCCAACCACACTGAACTTTATAGAAGAGAAAGTGGGAAATACACTTGAACGCATTGGTATTAGTTTTGTATTCTTATGGACGTTACTGAGTACCTTGGGTTGGAGTTTTCCTTCTAGTATTTTCTGTAGTGATGGATTTGGGGATAAGTATGGTTTAAATCTGTTTTTTTCATGAAATATCTCACTTTCTCTGTCTATATTAATTGAAAATTTTGCGGTAATAGTAAACTGGGTTGACATTCATGGTCCCTTATTGTCTGTAAAAAAATCTGTCCAGGACCTTCTGACTTTTAGAGTTTCCATGTAGAAGTCTGGTGTAATTCTGATAGGTCTGCCTTTATACATTACTTGGCCTTTTTCCTTTGCAGACCTTAAAATTCTTTATTCATTCTGTACGTTTAGTGTTTTGATTATTATGTGGCAAGTGAACCTTTTATTTTTGTCCAACCTATTTGGTGTTCTGTAAACTTCTTCTACCTTTATATGCATGTCCTTCTTTAGATTAGAAAAGTTTTCTTCTATGTTTTTGCTGAATATGTTTTCAGTGCCTTTGAGCTGGGATTTTCCTTTTTCTATCCCTATTATTCTTGCATTTGGTCTTTTCATGGTGTCCCAGATTTCCCGAATGTTTTGTGCTAGGAATTTATTGGATTTAATATTTTCTTTGACTGATGTGTCTGTTTCCTCTGGCATATCTTCAACTACTGAGATTTTTGTTCCATCTCTTATATTCTGTTGGTGATGCTTACATCTCTAGTTCCTGTTCATTTCCTCAGATTTTCCATTTGCAGAATTCCCCCAGTATGTATTTTCTTTATTGTTTCTATTTCAAGTTTCAGGTCTTGAATAATTTCCTTCACCTGTTTGATTCTTTTTTTCTTGGCTTTGTTTAAAGAATTTACTGATTTCTTCCAGTTTCTTCTGTGTCTTCTCCTCAATTTCTTCAAGGGAATTTTTCATTTCCTCTGTAAGAGCCTGTATCTTCATGATAAAATTATTTTTAAGTTCATTTCCTTGGGTTTCTGCTGCGTTGGAATGTTCAGGTCTTGCTGTTGAAGGATCACTGGGCTCTGGTGGTGTCATATTGGTCTTTCGGTTTTCAAATGTATTTTTACACTGTCATTTAGTCATTTTTTTCCAAATGGTGTGGCTTCTGCCTATGCCTCTTCTTTCAACTGTTATGGTTTGCACCTGTGCCTATGTGGTCTGCCGAAGTTGCTATGGGAGAGCCAGACATGTGGAGTATATTTAGGTACATGGGTTGGGATAGTGAAGTGCATCTTGGGAGGACAGCATCCTCAGAGTGGCATAAATTGGGAATCACCCAAGAGACAGGTTTCTCATCTGGTGGGGAGTGCACCAGAGCATTAGAGTTCCATGAGAGGCTGGGGCAGTGTCCAGCTGCCTTGCTGGTGCTAGGATCAAAGCTGCAGGGACACAGACTGTGCCCTGGCTTTCTATTGGTGTCTGGACTTTGGGGCAGTCCAGTTGAGAGGCCAGTCACTCACCTGATTTTCCAACTGGTATGGTTTGTGCCTGTGCTTGTGTAGTCTGCTGGGGTTACCAAGGAGGGCTGGCCACAGAAAGAATGTTCAGTTGGGGGTTGGGATTCGGTCTGGAAGCAGGTTTCTCTCTTGCCTGCATCAGAATGCACCAGAGCCCTCTATCCTTTTCTGACTGTGCCTCCTTAAACTGCTAAACAATGCAGTAGGACCAAAACAAAGGGTTGGTGTGCTGACTCCACCCCATTCCTCGGTTTTCTGTTTCAGGAGAGGCTAATCTTGTGACCCTGACTCCATCCTTCTCCTTCCCATCATCCTTAGTTTGGTCACCCCATCTATACATCTGCCTGACTCCTGGCCAATCAGTGTTTTATTAAACCAATCTGAGTGACAAATCTTTACAGTGTACAAGAGGAATATTCCACAGCAAAGTTCTTTCAAAAATCGTAAGATTTATTTGTTTATTATTTTATTTATATGAGTATTTTTTCAGTATGTATGTCTGTGTACCACATGTGAACAGTATCCACAGAGGCCCAAAGACCCCCTGAAACTAGAGTTACAGGTAGGTGCTGGTCGCCATGTGGGCACTGTTAACCAAGCCCAGGTTCTCTACAAGAGCAACAAGTGCTCTTTGTTAAGCATGGAGTCATCACACAAGACCAGAGACTCCTTGATTATCTTTCTCTTTAAATGAAACTGCAAAGGGGTAAGATGTACTTTTCTGTTGTTCAAGACATGCAAAAAAATGATAAATAATAAAATACTTTACACTTAACAAAGAATTACAGAGGTATTGTTCAGTTACTAGGAAATTATACATTATCACTGATTCATTGTCACTATGCTTTTTATTACCACAAAGTCAACTGAAATTTTCCAAATGAGCATGCATCATTGACTGTATATATATATTGACTTCCATATAAGCATGTTTATGTTTTGATTCATAATTATCTGATTCCTAATATACATTATCCAACTTTTTAAAATCAATTTTTTCATTGTTTATATTTGATAAGTGAATTTTCAGAATATTAAATAAGAAAGTAGATAAAGTGTCTATTTCTGAGGCCAATTCTGAACTTCTCTGACATGCACCATGAGTAAGCCTAAAACAATACCAAAATAGGTTTGCCAGACAAATTACGTGTTGCCAGGAACACTAAACTGAAATCTATAGTGCCTTGAAACATCATAACAACAAAATGTATATTGTTTTCATTTCATGCTCCTTAAACACTAGGCTCATTTTCTGAATCAATCATCTTTACTTTCTTATGCGCCTTTGGCAGAGCTTGTCCCCCATGCTGTTTACAAGCTGAATTTCCTTGGTTTTCTTGAAATTTATTTTTTCTTTGTTTTTCATCAGCCCTTTTTTCTTAAGAACTTAATTTTCCATTATTTATATGTTAGTATATTACATAAGATATTAACATATGTAAAACTGTCTTAAATATCTTCACTGGTAATAGTTTGACTTTCAGAAAAAGGAATATATTTTAGGTCTATAACTACAGTAATGGGGTACATAATTAGGCAATATATATATGTATATATATATACATATATACACATATGCATATGGATATTTTGTTAAATTCTTCTTTGTTTTGTGCATTGAAAGGCAAAGTTGTCCTCACCCCAATGCTCTCACTTTATTTTCATCAAAGTAACCTTTACCTTTCTTTTGCTATTTTTATAATCCTAAACCCTAGGTATAGCTAAGTTTTTATAATAGCATAACTGCTGGAAAGTTAGGCACAATAATATTGGTTCAAAATGGAATAGTAGATGGTGCAACCTGTGAGATATTTGCCACTGTCACTGGGTAGTTGTGACAAGAACTAGAGATTCATTCAGTATAGATGCGTACTGAAAATGTTTTTTTTTTGTACTAATGCATTCTTAGGTTTTATAATAAAGTGACAAAAATTCCCTGTGTATTATTTCATATATTGTTTTCTCCAGTTTTCTGGTCCATTATTATGTCTCTTTTAGCACACAGCTTGTCTCATAAAAGGTATACACCCATCATTACCTAATTACTTGATTAGGAATATAAATGCAAAAATCAAACAAAAAAACAAAACTAAAATCTAAGTATATAAACTGTATACAATGGTAGTTTTTATGTTTTTTGTTTTGTTTTTTTCTTTGCTCAGTATTACCTAATTTCAAAATATGAAAATCAAACAGGGTGATTCCAGTAGTCTATAAGACACTAACTTTCTGTCTCCTCTAGAATTCCTTCCTATTGGAATTCATCTACTGACATGGAAGTAGATCGTTGTCTGGTATCTGGAGATGAACATATCTATTGTGTCAAAACCTAAGTAGAGTAAGAATGTGTTGTCAACATAAAGAGTCCAAAGCCTTCTAAGATGATTTGCTATACTGAGCTAAATAAAAGGAACCTCGACAAAGTACTAGTACCGCAATATCTTTCCAGTTAGTCAGAACAACATGAGAAAAGTAACTAAGTGTGAAGCACCAGAGGCAGACCTCACAGCAGTAGACAGGATTCCTATAGGTCATTTGCATATCTATCATGGCTTGTGTGCTTGTTCTCAGAATCTTTACTAGGGTTGTTAAATTGATTAGATATTTCTGAGGCTGTATAATCACTCTACCTGCCCATGATGCATTAAGGAAATAGACTGTCTTACAATTTGCTTTCTTTCAATTATAATTGTAACTTTTTAGTCCAACAAAATATTTATTTTTTTAAATCACATATACCTTAACCTAACTAGTTAACACAAAAAAAATGGCTACTTAAAAATTCAAAGAAAGGTTCAATGAAATAAATTTAACTAGTGACTACCGATGAAAAGAGAAGATATATTGTATATGTAATTAAACCATAATCCTTAAAACTGTGGATTCAGAAGCTAAGTTTTGTTCAAATTCTAGGTTTCTTACTAATCTAGTGTGTGATTTTAGGAATGTGCCTAACATATTTTCTGTGGATTAGTTTCTTAGATTTAAAGTGAAAAAAAAAAAAAAAGGTCCTTACTTAATATCATTGTTTTAGGTACCAGAGAAGCCAATAATTGTGTAAGGCTTAGCACAGTGCCTGAACAAAACTCTTTAGCACGTACACATTTATGAGTATGTAGTGTAGAATTATATGTTATTATATGCCTATGTGCATTAAACAAGCGGTTTGAAATTATCTTATATAGTGTTTATTTTATTTCCCAAAATAGTAATATATTTGTATATTGCCTAACTGGTAACTTGACTGTGATATAACCCACTGATTTATCAAGTTCATACTGAAGGTATATATTCAAATTTCTTGGTTTTCAAGAGTTTTTTAACAGATTTAAGATACATATTTTTTTAAAATATGCAATTATTTTATGAAAACATAAAAACTCTGGGAAAATGACTCTAAATTCTAAATGAAGATGTATTAACCACAATTTGTATATAATTACGAGAATATCTTCCTGATTATATTCAATAGAATCTAAGGGTTATGAAAAAATGAAGAAACTAAAGAACAGATGGACATTATGAGAAAGCTTGTCTCTCCAAGCCATCTCTGAGCTATCTTTCCTCTTGAAACCAACTTCCAATTTAAAAGGTTTAAAAGGCAAGGACTGGAAAGAAAGCTCACCAGGTAAAGGCAAATGATGACAGCAGTTAAAGAGAAAGAATCTGGGTACTGGTGACACAAGCCTTTAATCCCAGCACTCAGGAGGCAGAGACAGGCAGATAGATCTCTGTGAGTTTGAGCCCAACCTGGTATACAGAGTGAGTTCCAGGATGGGCTCCAAAATTACAGAGAATCCCTGTCTTAATCTAGAATATATTACCTACTTTTCTATACTATGATAAGACACCATGACCAAAAGCAATTAATAGAAGAAAGACTGTTTTGTCTATGTTCCAGAAAGGTAAGACTCTCTTGGAAAGAAGGTATGGCAGCAAATGGCAGCATGATAGCAGGAGATGAAAACAGAGAGATCGTAGCACACAGAGAACAATAAAGAGAGAGAGAGGTTATACCCACTGAAAGCCACCTCCAGCAAAGCAGTTATTCATCAAGGCCACAACTCCTAAACATTTCCAGACAGTGCCACCAACTGGGAACCACGTGTTCAAATAGCCTACGGGGATATTTCTCACTTAAAGCACCACATGGAGATAACTAAATGGTTTGATTTCAGCTTTCTTTTATGTATTCTTGGAAATTTACAACCTTCTTTGAAAAAAAAAAGAAGATTTAGAAAGAAAACACTGGCCATAGATACCATTGTTTGAAAGCAGGTGTCAGTTGACTCTCAAGTTCACATTCTATTGTACAACTCTTAAGGTAGAACCTCTAACAAAGAACTTTCTGTTGCTCTGCGTGATCTAGTAAGTAATAAAAATAATATAATTATGTTGGTTGTAAAATGTTTAATTCAGTGTCAGATACAACACAGGTGTTCAATAAGTGATAAAAACAAGAAAGTTTAATAACTAAAAACACATGTTCTGGAACCAGACTGCTTGAATATGACTGCTAAACTCAACAATTATTGAATTTGTGATTTTGCCAATATTTCTTTAATACCTCATTAATTATTAATCTAAAGAGTATTTTAACCATTAATTTACAGATTTTAATTATATATATTGCTATAAGGATCAGGTGAGGATTTGTATTTAATTTTTCTTTAGCATTGAATAGATCATTAAAAATTAAGGTTTATCCTGTATGCTATAATTTAAATTACAGCAATAACATACAAGCTTCTAGAATGTTACGGTGTCTGAAATGCTACAGAGACAATCATGGCTCCTGTGCAGAATCAATCATCTTTCCCCCAAATCTCCTGAAGTCTTGTATCATCTCAGCAGTATCTTCAGGATTAAAGTACAGGAGCCCACATTTCCAGTTAGTTCTAAGGGTGATGGACTTTGCCTCCCTTCTACATCTCAATTCCAGCCTCTTAGAAAACTATTCAGATCCATCTCAAAAGCTATACTCTAAACACAGCTATCTTTCCTCTTGAAACCAATTTCCAATTTAAAAGGTTTAAAAGGCAAGGACTGACAAGAAAGCTCACCAGGTAAAGGCAAATGATGGAAGGAGAAAATCAACTCCTGTGGGTTGTTCTCTGGTCTCTCGACATGCACCACGGTAATCATACCACACACATACACCCAACTTGTGGACATGACACTCATGCCCTCACACATACGCTGAACTCGTGTACATGGCATTCACGCAGACACACATAGACTCAACTTACATACAAAGGCACCCATGTCCATGCACATATACTCAACTCATATACAAGTAGAAAAATAAATGTAAAAAAATTTGAAGGAAAAAATATAACTTAGGCCATGAGGAAACTCATTCCACAGAAACTTGAAACTTGAGATACGCTTATGGTTTCAGGACAGTTCATCAAAGCTCTTGGTTTTGACCTGAGTTTTAGTAGTTTCCAGCAAATCATCGTTCTTTGGTCTTAAAAAGGTGTTGGATTTTATAGAAAAACTTTGATTTTCGTTTTTGTTTTTGTTTTCAATACAGGGTTTCTCTGTTTGTCTCTGACTGTCCTAGAACTTAGTCTGTAGACCTCAGGCTCACAGAGATCCACCTGCCTCTGCTTCCCCAAGTGCTGGGATAGAAGGTATGCAACACCAGCGCCTGGCAAAGGTTTGGTAATTTAAAGACTGCTTTTGTTTGGATGAAACCTCTTTATTTTTAGTACAGCCTTTTAATGTTTCAAACAATATTATTCTCTCCAAGAATCTGAATTTCTTATCAATTTCCTTGACATAGAAACTCATATTCAATGATCTCCCTGAAATAAGAGTTCTTGGGATTTTTAATGCTAAAATTAGGGCAATAGCCCATCTTCAAAGAATAATTTTGGATCTTTGAGACATGTAAAGGAACTGTTATCATTTCAGAATTGCTTTAAATATCTACCTACTGTTTCTTTCTAATAATTTTATAGTTTCAGTCTTTTGATGCATTCTGCATTTTTTATGCCCCTATTACTTCTTTGGTTCTCCTATTCTCTCTGTGGTTGCCATTCTAACTGCCTCCAAGTTTTGCCTCAAAGTTTTCTTATATGAATTATCATCTCCTTCATTATATTTTCTATTTCCCACATTACTATGGCAAGTGCAATTCGTAGGAATCTTTGTAACACTGCATATCTTAGCTATTCTTAGACTTTCAACAATGCCTTCTCTACATTCTTTTACAGTCTTAACACTCAAAGTACATGAAGTACCCTTTCTTTGGTCTTTCCAGTTTTTGTCTTGTTCTCATAAGACAAATATATTGACTACATTTATTTTCTTATATCAGTGTTCCATCACACACACACACACACACACACACACACACACACACACACATTTACACTCACATACTCCTAGTACATCTACTTGAGGCTTCATGTGGACCTCAGGAAAAAACCAAACTCTTATTTCAATGACAGTTGTCTACGTAATTGGCATTGGTAGAGATAAATAATAATAATTCTAATGTTATAAAACATTACTAAGTAATTGTACTAGCTTGAAACAACCCATTGCATGACTTGAAAGACTGAATTCAGTTTTGTTCAGTAGTAAAGATGGGTGATCTCTATTGGATAAACCATCTTCTGGAGTGGCTTGAGCTTTAAAGACTGGAATTTTCTGGAGTCTCATTCATTAGTGTTCTTAGCAACACGTGATGTTCAAATACCAGGTGACTGCTGTTGATTGGAACACTAATCAAATCCTTTCTAGGTTTCTGGACTACTCTGTATCATCAAACACGGGGAAAGGAAAATTAGACAGAACCACATCTTATTTTTACCTAATCCACAGTGTACCTTTTGGAATAATAAGTTCATCATGGCCACTAAATTGTCCTGATAATTCTCAGGGGAAGGAAAGATAAATAACACTTGATTTTTGATATAAAGGGTAGGCAGATTCTAGAAGAGCACTTGTGACCAGAACTAACAACAAACAACAACAACAATGATAACAACAAAAAAAGTTGTAAGTGTTATTATCTATGTAGGTCACTATTTTCAAAAACTACTAAAACCTGTTTGGGAGTATTTGTTGTTGTCGCTTCTTTATAGACAAGGCTGTCAATGATCTCACACAGATTCTCCTTCCTTGAGGGTTGGGTTTAATTGTGTGCACCACCTTGCTGGCCTCAAAGTAAATCTTTTAATTTTATCTAATGGTTGGAGTCTAACCTGTTATTCATATAAATAAATAGGGCCAAGTGTCTATCTGCTATTCAATACAAATTCCTAACAATCCCCATATGCAAAGGACCGGTAAAACTTAACAAGACCAAGTGTTTTGGTTTTGAGGACTTTTCTCACAGCCACATCATTACTATGTTTTCATTTAATCCTTATCCGCCCTGCTGTGATTTAAGCATCATTTGGGACTCATGATGAAATCTGATTGTCATTTGTGGAGGTACAAGAAGGTAAAACTTCACAGGGGTCAAGTCATTAAAAAGGATTAATGTTGTTTTCGAAGAATGGGTTAATTTTCCTGAACTGAACTCTTACTGCAAAAACAGCTGTAAGGTAAGGTTGGCCATCTGATTAGTCTCTTCCACCTGCGTCCACTTGTCTTCCTGCGTATTCCCATGAGTTGAAGCATTAGAGTGCCCTCACCAATACAAAGCATATGGATTTCCTAGCATCTAGATAAGAAAAATGGTTCAAAACAAAGTTTGTTCACTTTCTAACTCAATTCTATGAATCCAAAACAGTAAAATTTTATTTAAAATTGCCAGAACATGAGACTCAACATGAGGGAAAATTCCTGATAGAGCTTTTACCATTTGTTTATTTAGCAGGTGGGACAAAACTACCTAAATTGTGTCTTCCCTTAGAGTGTGATACCTAGAAGCACATGGGGAATCAGGGGATTTTCTGAATTTATTTGTTTTCCCAAAACTGATATTTAGATAACTAATTTCAAGTGGCTTAATGGTATATGTTTTAAATTAAATTGAGACTCATTTTTTCCTATGAGGTTGGGAATTTTATTCAATCTTGAAATATTTGCAAATACCCTAAGGGTATATCAACAGCAATCAATTAAACATTCATAGAATTATACATGGAATTCTAATAAAATTTTAATTAGTTTCTGTCTCTTCCTGTCTTAAGTGGTTGCTGGCATTATCATCAGTTTATCTAATACATTCTGAGATTTTTTTTTCATGTATTTAAGAGGAAACATCTGGAGAAGAAGAAATGGTTCAATTTGGCTAAAGATGAATGCCTTTTCCTTGAGAATTCAATATGGTTTCTTTTTTGTTTGTTTTCTATAAATTCATTTCATAAATTGGATTTTAAGAATAACAAAAACATAAAAGTTAGTTTAATAGAGTTTTTTTCATTGTCGCTCTACTGAAGTACGAAATGAGAGCAATAAAATATGTAAATAGTGGGTATTTATTTTGAGTGGACTAAAATAACTCACAATTCTTGAAATCTTTGTAAATACTGTAAATTAAGATTGCATGCAAAAAAATTTAATGGATTGAAATTCATCACTACTAAATTTATTGACATTTCCTTGTAGCATAAGAGAGCATAAGTTGTTAATTACTTGGACGTATATAATGAAGAGAAGAAATACTTATCTTAAAAATCAAAGTTACTCATTTAATTAGCTAAATATTAGCATATGCACAGACTATTCAATCAATACTCAATAATGATTGCTTATCTGTTTATGATAATCCTAAGGAGAACAAGTGGCACAGTACAAGTCACATTCAATAGCTTAGTGTAAGTTCACCCACACAGCAGACAATGACCTCAAATTACAGTACTTGTGCAAGAATACTAACTTGCCAGTTGAGCAAGAGGACACTTTCTTTTGTATGCTTATATTTCTTCTGCTTAGGAGCCAAGTAAATGATAAATCAGCTTGAATTCAGGAACTAGTTTGACTCAACTATTCACATTTTTATGTTGGATATCATCAAATGTACCTAAAATACCATTAAAAAAGTTTTAGTAATGGGTACTTCATAGGAAATTGTTGTGGTCATTTAGCAAAAACTAAATTGATGACTTTTTTTCTATTTTGAAAAGCAAAATATATAAACCTGAATAAAAATGATAATTTCAAATTTTAATCTTAATTGTTTTCTTGAAGTTGACCATTTTGTTTTTGAAACTGCCTTTTACTAGATGTAGACTTGCAGGATTTTTACTCTGATTTTTTTTTTCTTTTTCATTCACTCGTAGTTCACCTATTTTCAAATCCACAAGTACCATATTTTTGCTTATTTTGGAGGTTCAAATAAATAATGTACCATCCAGTATTGCCATTTGATAAAATGCAGAGAAATTCCAAAGATGCTCATGTTGGCAAAGATTCTTTCTAAATACAGCTACTGAGTCCCAGGCCTATGCCAAATCAGGCTCTCTCCTCAAACTGTGATCTGTCATGATTATAAACTGTTTTATAAGATAGAACCACATACATTATATAAAGACTCCACTAGAATTATTGAATGATATTTCTAACACATTAAAGAGATACTTCCATAGTACTTTATAATGAGTCTACAAAACTAAAATTACAAATTTTAAAACACAGATATTCAGTTCTAATGCAACCTTATTATTATTTCCCAAGAACTGGAAAAGAACCAAATCTTCAGCAAGTTAGGGAATAGCTTTGAAGACAAGTGCACTGGAAGATATTGTGTAGAAATGAAGCCAGTTTACTACCACAGATGAAGTAAGGCACTACAGTATGTCTCTACCCAACTAGCAGTAAGCACCAACTTGTCTCCGCCAACTCTTCCAGATGTCTCTCACAGGCACAGGCGCAGAGTCAGATGGCATGACCTGAATGCCAACGAAAAACCCCCAAATCCATCAGGAGCAGAAAAAAGGGCAGTTGATCTTAATGCCATGGACCAGATGGCAAGATAATGTGAAACAATTACTTTTCACACATTGCGTGTAAGCTGGAGGGAAAAGGAGACAATACACATCTCTATTTGTCGTAAGAGAGTTTAGGACTATTCTGCCAAACATAGCATATTGTACAATCCCTTTCAAAATTCAATAAAATACTAAAAAGTTGATCTTTTTAACAGATCATGCATTTGGGGTTTTTTTATGGCAGTGCTCTGCATAGGTTAGGTGGGGAAAGATATTCTTTTAGTTTTTTGGGAAAAAGATAATGCTTTATACCCCAGACTGGCCTTGAACTCATAATACCCCTTCCCAAGTTCTGAAACTGCAAGTAGGTACCCATACCCCCAATATATCATAAACTTTTTTTGGGAAAAATTATGTGCTTGCAGAGGCTTAGCGTATTGCCTGGTAGGAAAATATTGGCATACCTTGTCAAAGGCTATTGGTTCAATACACAGTATTGCAGAAATCAGATGATGGTGTAGATAGATAGATACATAGGTAGGTAGATAGACAGACAGACAGACAGACAGATAGACATATAGACAGATAGATAGACAGATAGACAGATATAGACAGATAGATAGCTAGAAAGATAATGAAATGATGTTCTAACAAATGTATGTTCCAGGTATTTTAATCCTTAGAGTACTATTTTTTTAATGTAACCAGCAGTAGAAGGAGAAAGTTTATGAAAATGTATGTCAGTCAAAGACAGATTAGAGAAGTTTTATTCAAGGTTGGGGACCAGATATTCTTTAGCTCCTTTCTTGGGTTCAAACCATGACCCAAATGCCTGGTCTCTTAGAGGATCGCAGGAAAACTGCAGGCACGTGATCATGCCTAGGAAGAAAGTCATCAAGGACAAAACAAGAACACAAGGACAGGGTAGTACAGAGGGAGGAGCATAGATAAATGGGTCAAAGAGATTGTCTACTCAAGCTCTGATGCAGGGATGTGTTTAGTAGCTATATACACAATATATAAGCAGAAGTGGAAATTAAAAAAAAAAATATTCTTGAAGTAAACAAAGAATCCTATGTCTCAATATACCATTACCCTCTTTTCCATGTCCCTGTGTTGCTCAGGGTTATTCTAGCTGCAACTAAAGACTAGAGTAGTCTGTTTTCTTTTGCTGTAGCAAAAGACCTCTGTATGATGAAATAAGCTTTTTTGAACACTGTGAAGATGTGTCTTTGACAAAGTGCCTTCTGATTGGTTTAATAAAATAGTTGACAGACAGTCAGACAAAGGATGCTGGGAGGAAGAAGGGCAGGGTCTGGGAGTTGTGAGAGACTCCATGAAACACAGAGTGAGCAGGATGGGAAGTATGTACATGAGGTAAACAAGTCTTGTGTCAGGGCATAGATTAATAGAAATGTGTTAATTTAAGTTAAAAGAACTAGCAGAACATGAACCTAAGCTATGGACCCAGCATTTATAATTAATAATAAGTCTCTGAATGGTTATTTCGAAAGCAGCTAGTAGAAAAGAACTGATCACGGTTCCAAGGTCCACCTATACCTTTGTCTGGATACTTTACAAGGAAAAGTTTATTTAGTTCACTGTTTAGGGAGCTGAAAGTTTTAATATCATGTAATTGGTGAATTTCTCATATCATAATGGTTGGAATCATGGCAGAAGTCAAGGTTAATGGAAAACATTGTATGGTGGACAAGAAACCAGAGAGAGCAGGAAGAGGAGGTTTACTAAGTTCAGTCTAGACTTCCTCTTTTACAGTAATTAAAAACAAATCAAGGTTTCATGGTAACTAGATTAGCTCCATAGAATAGCACTCTCAGGCATTCATTCATGTCTCACCACAACCCTACTCAATGATTTCACATCACTGACACACATCCAACCAAGTTTCTAACATATGAAATGAAGCAGGTCATATTAAAGCCATACCTAAATCTGAGAAAAGATTTATTTCTCCCTTCATATTTTCACTACAATGTTGGCAAATTATATGTTACTGTAACACAAGTTATAGTCATTTGGGAAAAGAGAATGAAAATTTAAAAAGTTACTCTGCTGTTCTAGTTTGTGGACAAGCCTGTGGAGCATGATCTTGGTTGATGAGTGATGTGGGAGGAGACATCAGACTGGGGGCTGGTATTCATGAGTGCTTGAGGAGAATAGGAGAAACAAGCCATGAAAAACAAAGCCTGTAAGTATCACTCCTCCAGAAAGACATCCCCATGTGTTTGGGGGAGGATTGCAGAGGCATATGCACTTTTGGTTGGAAAAACTGTTGAATGTTCAGTGCTCCATGGGAGAGTCTCTGAGAACGCAGAAGATAGACATCTTATAATCAATGAAGATAATTCTTCACAAGGCCTGTCTTGCGATGTTTAAGAGGGAAATAAAGCCTTTAATGGGATCCTTGATATTTTGAGATTCAAAAATATGTGCTTCTTGTCAGCAAAAGTTGAAGGGTCATCTATAATTAAGAAGAGACAAAAACCATTAAAGTGAAAATTTGTTTTCCTGACACAATTGCTGCTGGGTATCTGGAGCTGAGAAACTAATGCTGATTAAGAAGAGACCAGGTTCATTGAGAAGTCTTCTAGAAAGTGTTTTCCCAAGGTCAGCACTTAGAAGCTATTGCTGAGGACCACAACTGTACGTTGTGCTAAAAGTTGAATGTGGTAATATATAAGGATCTTCAATGGTACTGGACTTAATGGAATGATGGGGTCATGGAGAACAGATGATGTTTGGCACGATGTGACAAGGTTAGAGTTCCTGAAATGTGTCTAGGCTACTGTTTAAGGTGTGGCCCAGTTATAGTAGAAACCATAAATGTGTCTAAGAAATTGAACTAAAGGAGCACTGATGGTGGAAGATACAAAATAATCCCACACTAGTTCATATAATAAAGGGTTATCTATTTAGGGGATACTTATAGGTTTCTATCCTAGATCACAGTCCTCTGCACAAATGGGGAACAGGAACAGAGTCTAGCAGCTGGAAGTGAGAACAGGAAGCAAGAGCACAAGCATAGGCTTTATAGCTGCATTTATAGTATAACAGACCACGCCAAAGTGGGCTAATAACTTAAAGGCTATTGGTTGAAGGAATATAAAGAGCTCCCACAGCAGAACACCATTGGAATAAAAATGGCTCTTGATAATACTGTAACATTTTGGTGACTAATATGGCTTTGTTTTTCTAATTTTTGATATCTGAAATTATTTTACAGGGCTGTAATTAACATGCTTTTAATAAAAAGGTGAATAAGCATAAGTGGAAAGGGGTTGAGAGATAGTTACATCCAGACTAAACAATATAATTTAGGATATATTGTTACTATTAGAAACACTGAATTCCAATTATATCATGTGTGTATGTATAGCATCTATATTACACATCTTATAAGCACTAACCTCATTGCATACCTGTTTTATTGAAGCCTTAAACATTCAATGCCACCCAGTCTGAAAACACACCTGAAAGTATTATTATTCATTCTGTGAATCACTACATATCTGATTAGGATTTGGAAGCGTCATTAATTACCATCTGGTATTGAAAACACTGTTTTCTTACTACTGTACCTATCCGCAGTTTCAATTGTGCCTTAAATATTATAAGGTCTCTAATATGCTCTATGATCATTTAAGCATTGAATTTATCATCAACTGCGATGTTATGGTGAGGATTAATAACAAACTAGCACCAATTTGTTTGACTTGCTTACAGGAAGCTGTTGACAACACAGTAGTTTTTTTAAAAAAAATTATTCAAGTTTGTTGAAAAAAGAGATGGGGGGTCTGGGAGAAGTTGGGGAAGCTGAAATATGATCAAAATGTATTGCATGAAAAAAATTAAAGACTTTTTTTTTTTAGTTCTGAAGGAATTCACTGTCAATAATTACCTTATAACACTGACTGGGGCAAATAGAGATTATCTTTAAGGGCTAAAAGGGAAAGGTGCTCCGTCATATCAAAACTTACCTGAGTTCAGACCTGGAAATCGTGGTGAGTTGGAAATGCTCTCTGTTGATTATACTAACCAGTAGTGAAGTTCGCTCCTTTCTCTACCATCTGTTGGCTCTGTGTGATCCCAGAGCATAAAAAAAAAGCATGGATTAACCAATACTGTACTGTACTCCATCATCATTTACCATAAATATAAATACTATGAAGACAAACATATTAAAATTACCTTCTCAAATAAAATATGAAACAAAAATTACACAGAGACACTTCACAGCATCCATGCAATTTCAAGCACATTAACATCTAACCTCTAATCTGTTTGCATACTTTTCTGGTGTGCTGGTTTTGTGCTTTATTTCTAGCATTTCCTTTTGTTTTCTTCTCCACTCATATTTTCCATATAAAAACCCGTCATCCTTGGAGGGAGAAAAAAACCCATCATCCAACTTGGATGCCAGTCAGTGGTGCTCAAATTTGTCCCTTTTATATATCTATGTTTGAAATTGCTGTTATTAAACAAGAGAGAAATGCTATCTGGGAAGGGTGTGTTTATTCATTTGGTTTTACTCGTTTTATTTTTTTTTTTTTGGTTTTACTCGTTTTAGTCATAATCACAGAATTTCGGGAACTACAAGACATTTAAAAAGTAACTTTGTCATCTATACTTTATTTCCCATGGAACAAACTTGGTTCCCCGCTAAGAGTTGGCACTTAAGACTCCTCGTATGTACCAGAGAGAAATAGCTCACAACCACAGAACTTTGCTGGGGAATTTGTGAGGAACAAGTGCTCCCAGTTGAGCTATTCAGAACTGACTACCTTATTAGTCAGCTTATTGGACTTCAGAAGTCGCAATAATGAAAGTACATTCCCCCAACAACTTAGAGAATGGAAATATTATAGAGACGGCTTTGCTTCCTTTCCATTTGTGTCCCATGGGGATTTTGGGTCAAACACCCATTCCTGCCTAACATATTCCCCCCACAGACCCATCACCTGGATAATTGCATTGCCACTATGAAATGCACGGGGAGAGAACCCCAAAATACCATTCCCTGACTCATTAAAATAAATGTTTCTGATTTGGATCCATATTCAACACAGACTGGAGCCATACATCTTGCGTGAGTCTAAACAAGAAAACGATTTATTGACAGTTACTGGTGGTGGTGGTGGTGGTAGTGTGTGTGTGTGTGTGTGTGTGTGTGTGTGTGTGTGTTGCCAACGACATTTAGTTTGATGAATTTCAGTAGGGAAGCTGAAGGGAGAAAAACGAAACTTTCTTACCCTTTAAGTATTAGCTGGATTGCTATGAATGGAAATTATCTCTTCCCTGTACCAAATAGACATAAATAAGTATAGGCTTATCTAAAGAAAGTAGAAAATCCACCTTCATAGGCAGCACTTTTTTTCCAGAAAAGTCCTTTTATCTCTTAGTGACTAGTTTTTATTCCAGGTGTAAGCTATTACTCTGTTCATAACAACAAAACACGTGATCTTTGCTGGAGTATTTACCAATTGAGTACAGGTGGCACTACAAAATAAGCTCTAGAACAGAAATTAGAAAGAAGAAAAACAGTAGTGTGGCAAAGAGATTTCCTCCAAATGTCTTTTGCTGATAATTGCAATATTTCATCACTCAGAAATCAAACCTGCTGGCCGAAACCATTCTCACTATGGTCAAAATTATTGTTACATTTTTTGTTATTCATATTATGATTACGAAAGTCCTTGCCAGAGACACAGTCAATTATTTACATCACATCCACACAAATCAAATAGGTCTGCAATGAAATCACATATGAAACTCATGCAAGCATCAATGATTAGCCCCCTTTCATGGTTATTAATTATGAATAAATGATTTTTGTAGAAATGTCTTGGGGATAGCAATGTAAAACAAGAACTACAAGAAAATGATGTGAAATGGGAACCAATGATCTGAATACCCCATGACTTACTTTTCAGTCTCTGTCAACTACCCAAAAACATCACATACAACACAACTAACTTCTAATGTTACTTATAATGTGAATTGCCCAGTAATGTCCTGGTAGGTGTTTTTATATATACCACAAATATTAATTTCCTTGAATTCATTTCACTTTGCTTGAAAGAATTGCTATTTGCAAACAACCAAATTCAATTTTTCAAAACTTCCTATAAATTGTTCTTGTAAAGAATTCATTAAGTGATTTAAAGAGAAGAAAATAACTATTTAGGTTTTACAGCATTTACTGAAGATTATTCCTTGTTAAATATTACTAGTTGGGCAACTTTAACCTATATACTCCCTCAAATGTCCTTCATGTATCTTATTTAATGGTAAGTTTTGACAGTTCAAATTACCAAGAAGGGACTGGGGAGATGACACAGCAGTAAAGAATACAAGTTGCTCTTAAAGAGACCTGATTTTCATTCCTAGTGCTAATGTGGTAGCTCACAACTATCCATAACTCAAGATCCAGGGGATTAGGTGCTTCATCTGCTTCAGAGGATCCGTCATGGCTATAGGGATCATAAACCCACAAATACATACACATAAAACTAAGAGATAAATAAATAAATAATTTTTAATTACTAAGAAGAACAGTTTCAGATTAAATAAAAATTGCTTCATTAATTAAATAGTATATTTTGTATCATAATCTAGTATTTTTATATTTAAATCTCTAAAACCATAGATCATATAAGACTGTCATGCCTATTGGCTTATAAAGGGCCAGGTGAATGAAGGACACCCACGTGCAAGCCTGGGGCTTCTTGGCCTGGGTTACTAGAAGAAACCGCAGCCTACCTAATGCCTGGTGGTATGGCACCATTATGTTTAGAAAAAGTATGGTGAGGTATGGGAGAGAGGAGGGGTGGGGGGGGGAGGGAGGGAAGAGAGAAGAGAGAAGAGAGGGAGGGGAGGAGGGAGAGAGGCAGAATTGCTCCTGTCCTGTGGAGAGAGGCAGATCTAAAGAGAAGGCAATGGCTAGCACACTGGTGTAGATGGCCTGTTTGCCACCTGGTGCGTGTTGGCATCTGGGCTTTGGCTGCTGTCGCCAAGGGCCAAGTCTGGGTCTATGGCCCTGCAAGAGCTCTACTCTGTGTTGATATCCACGGCTCCTGTTACCAGAGGAGGCTATGAGGATAGGGTTGTACAGAGTTGGCCCCACCCTCATTGACTGAAATGCTGGGAAGAGTTGGCCGTGCACCTAGCCTGGAAAACAGAGTGGAGCTGACCCTGTTGGCAGGGGCCAGGGTGAGACAGTCCTCATGGCTCGAAGTTGGGAGAGCTGGCCCCACCTCCCTTGTCTGCTATGTGGTGTCATGAGAGAGAACAATACCCACCTCCCCTTGTCCCTCACCATCTGTGGCAGGCAGAAGAGCTGGCCTCCAGGGCATAGAGTAGAAGAGCTGGCCATGCTCCTCACCAGCTGCAGCCTAGGAAGATTGGGATCTGCACCTCTCCTGGGCAACACAGTAAAGCTAGCATTGGTGGTGGGATGCAAGTGAGTCAGCCCCAAGTTCATGAGAGGAGGAGAACTGGCCTTGCCCCTTGCTGCCTGCGGTGTTGGTGAGCTAGCAAGGGCAATGATAGAGAACTTGCCCTAGTGGTGAGATGAGACAGAGCTGGTGGGCTGACCAACCCTGCTACCATCCAGGCCCAGAACCTGGGCTATGAGTTGGCCAACATGTGAAAGCGCCATTTCTGCAGATCCAAAGCTACAGGATCTCCATGACCCAGGGAAGCAACAGGCTATCTAAGAGGAGTCCCAGTGAGGGTGTAGCAGAAGCCAAAGGCCTCAAACCACACCAAATACAGATTGCAATGAACATTTGCAAGTACATATGTATGAACTAAAGCGTCTACTGCATGATCTACTGTGTTACACTACTGCTTCAATGTTAAGGTTACTTTTTTCTTTTAACTTTTATTTTATTTGGGGGGTAGGTTGCAAGGACAGAGGGTGTATATGAAGGAATGCGAGATGGATGGTATTGGGATACATGACGTGAAAGACACAAAAATTAATAAAAAGTTAAAATTGGTTTTCATTAATTAAATAGTATATTTTGTATTGTGATCTAGTATATTTTATTTAAATCTCTAAAGACCATAGATCATATAATATTATCATGTATGGTGTTTTATACAGTTATTTATAGAACAAGAGAAGTTAGTCCTGTACTGAATTATATTTCATTTCAAGTTAAAGCAATTTTAATTATTTTTTTGAAGACTCTCCACATTCCAAGCATATAACATGACTTTTTAAGGTATCTTAATTTAGAGAAATAAAGAAGAATGGAAGAGAAAAGGAAAGAGAAAGACAGAAGGAAGGGAGGGAAGAGAAACTATAGCAATTATTTAAAAATGGCATTTTGCTAATAACACAATAAAAATGAGATCATTAGCCTACTGTTTACAATATATAAAATAAAAGGTAATGCTTAGATATTTTTCCTATGCTCATTCCACATAAATTTCCAAATCCTTCAGCTAGAAGTAGACACCATGACCATATTTGACATGTTCCACAGTGCAAGTCAGGATGAAATGAATATTTTAAGACCTTCCCAAGAGCATAAAACTAAGATTTTAAAACTCAAAACATCCAAATTTTAGAACATTCTTTGCATAACATAAAGGACAATGATAGCATTTACATGGGTTTTTTACAATTTTGATAGATAACAATGAAATACATGACTCACAACTTATGTTTTACTGAACCCAATAATTAGAAAAATAGTCTCTGTTTTCTATGATGTGACTTTAATTAGATGTGTGGAATATATCTATCTCATACTATACCCTTTAATCCTAAATGAACCTAATGGCCAACACACAGTCTGAGGAATATAAATCAGATACCTTTTTAATTTAGAAATAAATCGATTTATTAAACTTTAACTAGTTTATCTATCAATAAACAAAATCAGTCTCACCAATATAGTCTATAAAGCAATGCTCATCACACTTGCATGCACACAAAACTGCCACCTCCTCTTCATGTCTTCTTCCCTTCCAACAACTTCCACCTTCCTCTCTTCCACCATCAAGTCCAAGATGCATGTAGACTATGCATCACCTCAATAGACTATAGATGCAGAATACCATAAGCCAAGTACATCTGTATCACCTGTCACCATTAGACACTGCAAACAAAAACTGTTGTTGGCTATGTTAATAGAAAAAAATATGCTCACAAGAAAAGCATCTTTATTTCATTAATTGGTTTTTTATTGTAATATTGCTAATATCAAGTGAATAAATGATTTATAAGCAGTTGGTTATCATAAAATTAAAATGTTATTTGCCGTTTGATTGCTTATTTGGGACAAGCATTGTTATAGCAATACCCTTGAAACATTTAGGAATTTCAAAAATTCTTCTGCAAATTTTATTTATTTTGCTATAAGTTATTATGGTGGTGGTGATATTGCTTAATTTTAAATAGCTTCAATTAAGATTACTGACAGGTTGTGAAACACATTAGGTGGACTTATTTTGGTTTATAATAAATCATATCATCTTTTAATATTTTATCTTATTAATTCAAATTTCATTTCCTTAGAGGCATAAAGATTTTCCTTATTATACAGGGTTTGAGGTAGACTTTACTAGCTTTTAAAGAGGAATGCAGTTGAGAATTTTCAGTGTGCTCTTGACTAAAATAAATAATCTGCAGTACGAACTAAGCATATGTTGTAATGCTAAAAGCAGAAACATGGACATGCAACTTCATATTCTATTGTTTGAATTAATAGATAAAATAAATATTATTTTATCTCACAGACCAGAAATATGTGTGTGTGTGTGTGTGTGTGTGTGTGTGTGTGTGTATGTTTTCTTCCAGAATGCTATGATACCACATGATGTCTGCTAAGTCACAGTTAGGTTGATGTATTTTATCTTGTGATATGAGGAAATCACCTTCCTGAGGTGAGAAACTATTAATAAATGTGGTTGGAAAGTAATACTTGCCTGTATCAAGTTACTAAAAAGAAGGAAATGAACTCAAATACCCACTTGCTAATCTCTAAGTTCTACCCAAAGAGAATACATTTCAATAAAGACAACATAGAAACCCAAGGTAACATTATCTAATGCCCTATGCATTCCTCATCTTCTGCATGAGTAAATCAACTCTATATTATTAGATTTTGTGGCTCAAAAAACCACTCTACTGTGTGACTGATAATAATAACTCTCAGCTTAGAATCTGCTGGCCCATTTGACCTTTCTTGTCTTTACTCAGATGTCTTCACACAATGAGTCCCTTGCACTTATGAGGGTGAGTCAGTCATTAGCTGGAGAGATGGGGTAGACTGAATCACATGTGTCTTACCAGCCAGCCAGTTAGCTCAGTCTTGTCAACACTGGGTACTTTTCCTACAAGTAGTTCAACAAGGAGCTTTCAAGGCTTATTGGGTGAACTTCACAACATTGCTTTTTCCACATTATCTTGTCCAAAGCATGTTGTGATGTCACGTCACCTGCAAAGAGGACGAAAATTAGACTCATTTACATGATTAGAGAAAGCTGGAATTTCACATTTTATGGGGTGTGTAAAGTATGTATATGAAATGCTAAGGTTGACTATATATGTTAACCACTCACAAAGACTTCTTTAATTTAATGAATAAGTGAATAATCTATAACCAATGAATAAATCGACAGCAAGAACAGAAGGAATACAACTGTTCTCTTGCACCAGTTGCATCATAAGGAGGGGGTGGCATGTCACAGATGTCCCTCTTTGGTCATTTTGTTCACACAAAAAAAATTGTTCAACTACACAAATATCTGTGTTTCTAATATTTTTGCTTACGCTCTAGTTTCTAGTTTTTATTTCATAAATTATTAAAATAATTAATTATTGCTAAATATAGTTTTTCAGTTTTATAATAACTGACTTTATTGATTTGTTTCCTGCAATTAAACTTCAAATTAAAATTTTGTGAGGAATTTTTAAGCTGCCTATATGCACAAATAAGATTAATTGATACCAAATGTTAGAACTTTTAACATTTAAAAATCTAATCTTTAGCAAGATTTCATATATTTAGCAATCATTTTTCTTTTTATTTTAAACTAAATATTATTTGCAGGTCTTTCTTTTTACACAAATGACATTTTCATTTCTGCTAGTATATTTTATGAAATGAAGAAAATGTTAATAATGAGCTTTAAAAAATAAAATCTGAAAATAATCACATACTAAACATCTTCTCTTATACAATACACCCTGATGAAATGGTCCAGGCATGTGAGGACAAAAGCAATACAAAATGAATTGAATATGAAATTAATTCTCATATTTAAAACTTTTTATATATCTGACATTTACCATAAATGGTAAATACTTACTTGAACACTGAGGCAAAAATGCATCAGTTGAAAGTATATGCAATATGGGAAATTGAGTTTGGCTGGCAATGTACTTTAGATGGCCCATGTGTTAAAATAGGTTCATTTTCATAATTATACTTGTAGTTATTATGATGGTACCAAAATATCAATCCTAGGTTAGTTTATTACATATGTATTAATATATAAAACACTATAGGTTAGAGTTTAGTAATATTCAGTGAGAGCCTGCGGCTACATGTGGACAATACTGTGTACAGATGCACAGATGCTAGGAACTGCATACAAATTAAAGGCTACACATAGCATACACTCATTATTTTATTCTCCTATTAACAGTTGAAATCTGAAAGCCACCTTATTACACAAGATTGCTCTCCCCTGTATTCTAACTTATGATAAATTTTATTTACATATATATCCATTTCAATATCTTCATCATGGATTACTCTATCAAGAAAGTTAGTGAGTTAGGCACAAGAGTAGATCATTTTACCACTAACAAGAACTGGAGATGTCCCCAGCTTGTTCCTTGAGCAGCTGAGGAGAGGGCGCCTGAACTGGCCCTATACTATAGCCACACTGATGAATATCCTGCATATCAACATAGAACCTTCATCTGGCGATGGATGGAGATAGAGACAGAGACCCACATTGGAGCACTGGGCTGAGCTCCCAAGGTCCAAATGAGGAGCAGAAGGAGGGAGAACATGAGCAAGGAAGTCAAGACCGCGAGGGGTGCGCCCACCCACTGTGACGGTGGGGCTGATCTAATGGGAACTCACCAAGGCCAGCTGGACTGGGACTGATGGAGCATGTGATCAAACCGGAGTCTCTGAATGTGGCTGACAATGAGTGCTGACTGAGAAGCCAAGGATAATGGCACTGGATTTTGATTCTACTGCATGTACTGGCTGTGAGGGAACCTAGTTTGTTTGTATGCTCACCTTCCTAGACCTGGATGGAGGGGGAAGGACCTTGGACTTCCCACAGGGCAGGGAACCCTGACTGCTCTTTGGACTGGAGAGGGAGGGGGAGGGGGAGGGGGAGGAAGGGGGGAGGGAAATGGGAGGAGGGGAGGAGGTGAAAATTTGTAATAATAAGAATAATTGAAAAAAAGAACTGTCAGAAAGTATCTAGATATGAAATTGGTCTGTAAAACTCTCTCTCTCTCTCGTATGTGTGAAAAGAAAATAGTTAATATAAAGATTCTTATAATCAGCAATGTGATTTCTCACACCATGGGAAAATAACCAGAAAATCAAAATTTGCTCTCTGACAAAAATGACCCCCAGCTCCAGGCAACACTGTGAAGGCTGCTTAACCAAAGTTCTCATTACAATGATTTGGGTGTAACTGCATACAATTCTATATATTTAGTATAGTAAATCTTATTCTATACAGTGTGTCCTGTTAAACACCTGTATCTTTGTTCTTTTATACATTTACCCTTTATCATTACCAAATAATTCCTATGTGTTAATATTTTATTCTTAAAAGTTCAATGGTCATCCTCAGGTTAACCTAACATTGATATTTTATCCTTAAAAAAAAGTAGTCAAGAAAGCCTTATAAAATTTGAAAATATATTTGGTGTTCAACATTTAATTCCCATTAATGTTTGAAGGGAATTGTTCACTTCTTAAGATGCTATATTCTTCTGACTTGTGTGCCTCTTCATTTCCAAGTACTAGATATTTTTAGGCCAAGGACAGAAAGCTTTTTTTTTTCCAGGAAATAAAATAGCATGACCTAAAAATGCAAAACATACATGTAATCTAGTAGAAACCAATGTGTAAAAGAATGGAGCAGCCACAAGAGAGCAGTTTGGCTTTTGTTGTTTGTAGACTGCCGAGCTGCTTCTCACTCCGAAAGTCAGTTTTCTCAAGTCACTTGTTTGATCATCAGTTTAATTACATACAAGGTCAAATATTAATTATTCATCGAATGGTGTGAAATATAACAAATACATTGTTAAATTCTAATTGTATTGATTGCAGCTGTTGTTTCTTTGGCTCTCTTCTGAGTTTTTTCGGTTTTTTTTTTTTTTAGATGTTAATGAGACAGAAAATGCAGTAGTCTTGAAACAACCTAAAGTTTTTATCCAATGCTTTTATTCGGTCATCAACCTGTTTCTGAAGTTTGCCTGGGATCTTTTCAAGGATGACATTCATCTCATACCTGGATAATTCTTGTTAATCACTGGTTAGAGAAGGAATGAATCACATACATGGCAGGAAAACTCAAAATGACTCAGGAGGCTCAAGCTTTTATTTGATAGGAGCCTGAAACAAAGAAATGCCTTCTCTGTTTTAGAGGTCTGAAATTAAAGTGACATATAGGCTTTAAATTAATGTGCACATGTTCTTTGGTAGAAACTTGGCTTGTGTAAACTCTTTAATAATAAAATTAAGAATTCAGCAATGCCTCTGTATGTAATTCACAGTTCCAAATGTCTACAGTGCTGATTCTGACCTTTTTTCAAAACCCCATTAAGCTATGTAAATACAGCCCAAGAAATGTGTACAGTGCATAAACAGTACTCTAATGTCAACTAGACAAGGACACATTGCCTCACTCTTGTCCCCAGTGGTAACCATGCTGCCGATGTGCTAATACATCCTTGCTATTGATTTGTCTATGACAGATTTACCATGGGACTCATGTTGTGGCATTTCCATTCAATGTGTGGTTTCAGGGTAAATGTTGCTTGTATTATGCTGATATTCATGCCATCTTATAAACAGTCGTAGTGGCTCAATGAAGAGAATAATAACAATAATAAAAATCTGGTGAAAAATACATGTAAATGTCCAGGATTTCACATTAAAGGTAATAAAAATTCTGGCAGGACCCAGTTGGGTTTTTTTTCCCTGTGCAGAATAATACATCATAAATTATACACTGTAGAAAACATAACTACCTCAGCCCCGCCTGACCACCTAACAGTTCCCTTAACATCTGGATGCTTACCTTACAAAGTATCCTCTATATACATAGTATGTGTGTGCACTATGCTCATAATAAAATTAACGTGGACCAAGAATTAAAATCAAACAATAGACCGAATGCAATTATGACTTAACAACGTATTTGCCATATTTCACACCATTTGAGGAATAATTAAAGTTTGATTTGTGTGGAAAACAAATGCAGGACCTACTTACTCTGTATGAGACCTCCTGTGTTTAGTCTGTTGTCCATCAGGGTAACAAAATATGTGGGAGAAATCAACGTAAACTTCAAGGTCTCGAGGTTTCTGTCCATGGCCGCTTGACCCTGTATCTCCGTGCTTTGATGGGGGGAGTAAGGAACAGCACTGAGGCAGGAGCATGGGCTAGAGGGAGCTATTCGCTTCCCAGTGACTGGGAAGCAGTAAGACAGAACTGAAACAAGACACGTTCTTCAGAGGCACATGTTCAGTAGCCTGCTGCCTCCAACTAGATTCTTCCACCTCTTGAAAGCTCCTTTTCCTCCCTTTAGTCCCTTCAGCTATGAATCCTTTAACAGTTTATTGATGAGGCAGAGCCCTCCTGATTCAAACTGTTGGAAGAATTATAAGTTTAGAATCTACACCTCCCCAAAACTGCTTCTCTCACTGAGAAACCTGACTGAAACAGAAGCTACTTTCATCCTCACTAGGGTTCAGGTATAATTTCTCCTCATAGCTGCAGGACCGAAATCCATGCTCCCTTAGTAGCTCTCAGAAGAGTGCTGGTCTGTTATCCCACAAGCTATTCATTGTTCCTATACATTTATTCCCTATGTGTATCTCAGAGCCTGGTAGCTCCTGTCGTTGACTTTCTGGCTAAGAGGAATTGTATTTCTGACTACTGTATCTGCTACATGCCAGGCATGGAGTATGCATTGCTTAATCAGAGAGCTCTTTAGTTTTTCTGTGCAATATGACACAAGCAACAGAGTGATGTATCTTGGTACTCACAGGCTTCATACACATTCATGAAGAATAGAGAAAATATAGGACAAGGTTACCTAAGATAGGCCTTAGAGTTTGGCCAACACAAATTAGAGTAGCTCATTTATTCAAATATATTTTATATTTTATATTAAAAAAACAGTCACACATATTCACTAGCTTTTTTATTTGAGATCACATCAGTCTTTGAAAATAAAGAACACATTTAAATATATAAAACCAATGGTCTGGAATTAATGCTGTAAGTTATATTTCATTTCTTACACACTAGGTTTTTAAAATATTTTAAATTAAAGTGTTTTTATATGGGAAAATTTAAATATACATTATATAAAATATATGAACAAATCTGAAATGTTTAAAATTTACTGAAACATATTTTGGGCCTGGCTAGAAATAACATTCATAAATATTAAAGTTTTGCATGTAGAAGAAATGGAATCTAAACTAACCAATAACGTTTTCAATTTTTATTGATAGAAAATGTAAAACATGCTTTATAATTATATATCTTTATTATTTGATCATTTGCATAAAACAAAACTTAAAACCTTTTTTTCTTTTTGATTCTTTTTAATGAATACAATCTACTCCTAAGCAATCACTACTAACTTTGACCAGTTATAAATATCTATTCTTAGTAAATATCCAAAGATAAATTGATTACTTGTTACGAAAGAGCAGTCTACCTAGATATATACTAAATTATAATTCATTAAAGGAAAGAAGAATAATTTTGCAGCTCACCAATGAAATTTTCAATGGTATGAATGCTGTCCGAACTATTTATATCAATAGTTGAGGATTACTGAAAATGCAGGAAGTTTTAACTTATTTAATTCTATAATATAAAATGCAATGGAAAGCAGTAACTGGGGTCTCTGTTGCATGCATTAAAGAATGTCAGATTTATGGTTTCAGGCCCAGATTATTATATCTGTGTAGATAAGAACAGCTCCTTGTTGTGGTCAGACTCTGAATCATCCGCAGATCAGAATTATTTTTTAGTAATGGATAGAGGTGAAATGTAAGCCATAAAATTTTGCCAGTCTTCATAATGGAAAACTGAAACATGCAAACTGTAAATCACAAAGTCTAAAGACTAAACACTAGGAAATACCAATGAGAATGCTCAAAATTTTCATTTATAATCTTTAGGTAAAATGCCATTTTGCTTAGTAATCTGAAGCATACCTTGGTTTGACGAACTATGTGTAAGTGATTGATAAGGAAGTGTCTTTGGGGAAAACAAGAAAGAGGTAGAGAAGAAGGAAGACCTGGAGAGCAAATAGGAACACCATCTGGGGCCACTGGCCAGAGCCGCAGCTCCGACTGAAGGCCATAGGAAAGACTGTAGAATGCAAACTATGCTTGGGAGATGAGCTGACTACAGAAAGAGGATTGTTATTGCATAATGAAGGAAGTAACATTCATTAGTCAAACATCATCTAGTTCTGTGAAGGCTATGACAAAGCAGCCTCAGGCTTTTGAAAGCAAAACCAAACAAAATGTTCTGCACACACACACACATACACACACACACACACACACACACACACACACACACAACACACACACACACAAATGCAAGCATGAATAAAAAGAATGCTAGAAGACCTAGATGAAGAATCAACATACTGTACTTACCTCTAATTAACTGTAAACTAAGCCAAATGAACAAATTCTATATAATTAAATTTAGGTTTATAAAATGTGAAAATCTTGATAACGAACAAATAGTTTCCCCATAGTTGTTGCTGTTTGAAATATCTTTGTACATACAGACTCCAACACATTCTCTGTCTACTCCCCTCCTTTCCCCTCTTCTCCCCTCTCCTCCTAACCCTTCCCCTCTCCTCCTCTTACGTCCTGTCCACTCATCTCTGCTCCTCTTCCCTCCTCTCCCCTACCCCCTCTGATCCTCTCCTCTCAAATTTTATCAAGGGCTCCAAAAGAAAAGGCATGACGGGGTAACAAGGAGCAGTCTGAGAAATGGGAATCCCTAATGACAAAAATTTTCACTAGGATTAAGGTATTTCTCTGATAATGTTCAGCTTGAAGCTTCCATTTCCATATTTACACACTAGGATAGCCTGCGAGAATCATATGAAAGAAGAAGAACAATACTGCTCATGTTTACATTTCCCTATTAGTGTGGAGCACATAGTTAGGAACAGCAGAAGATTCACAGCAATGGATCCCAACGGCTTCCTTGTAAATTGTGTTGTACTCTCAGCCCCTACAGACAGTAGGAATGCAGGTAAACTCCTGTCCATTCATCACCCAGAGAAATTATGAAAAAAAAATGTGCATTTGGAGGGTCTGTTCTATTGTCAGAAGCAATATACATCGTATCTAAGAATGACTCTTTTACTTTATTTGAAGAACTCATTCTATCTACCCTAGTAATATTTAGGAGTATATTTTCCCCTTCCTACTGCATCTTCATTGTCACTTATAAAAACTGTTCACCTAGGTTTACAGCCCTTTCTGTACTCTTTGCTTCAGAGAACAGCTATAATTTCATATATCAGAGAGGAAGTATTTTTCCCTCTTTTAAGTTCCTGAAGTTACACATCAAGAAACATAAAATGGCACTTGTCTGAAGAAAAGAAAAATGGTCATGTAGGAAAAAAAAACATGAATATAATACTGAACAAATGTGCTGAAGGCATATACTGATTGTTTTTATCTACAAATTTAGTTAATGAAATGATGAATCTGGTTGAAAAGAAGCCCTCAAATGCATTACCATTTTTGACTTGTCTGAGTTCTTGAACTTTTTATTCCTAGAAGTGAACTGCCATTTTGAAAGACACACACACCACAAATGCACATGCACAGTTTAACCTTGTACACAGGAATTAAGAAGCATATATTTCTCAGGCACATAGGGAAAGGATCAAAAATAAGTCATATAAATATTTTAAATAAATTTCCAAATACTCATCAAAAATATCACATTCTGGAATATTATAATTGGGTGTGAACTGTCCCCCCAAAGACTTTTTTTTTCAGAAGGATCATTTTATAGCTTTTTGACACTGTTAAGAGGTCAGTGGGTCATAAGGGCAGCACTATCATCAATTGAATGGCCCAGAGGTAAATTGCAAGCCAAATGGACTATTAGCATCTGGAGACTAGTTAAAAGAAAACAGCCATTAGGGACATGTCATCTAAAACTGGTTCTTGCCCCTACCCCTGTATACTCCCTCTGCTTCCCAGATGGCATGAAGCAATTTTACAGGTCCCACTAAATAGGCCATAGGGACCCCACATATTTAGTCAAATGCCCTTCTTATGTGTCCAAGAGTGTCTCTTGATTTACTTTGTATTATTTTGTTGTTTTATTTTGAATTATTCTTATTATTTAAATAGTATTGTTAGTTAGTTAGTTAGTTAGTTAGTTAGTTAGTTTAAGTCAGAGAGTCTCATATATCCTGGCTAGCCTTGAATTCCCAAGGTAGGGGAAGATAACCTTGAACTTCTGCTGCTCCTGCTCACAGCCTTCCAGCACCTGAATTACATTTAAGTGACCACTCAATACACCCCATTTATACTGTGATTTGGGCAGAACTCTGGGCTTCTCAGGCAAGCACTGTACAAACTGAGCTACATTTGCAGCATGTAGAAATGTTTCTTGATCCTGGCAGTAGCACAAGCCTTTAATCCCCAAACATAAAGTAGACTATGTATACTATATTGTCACAGGTGAAGCAACAAAGTGTGTAGGAAGGTAGTGTAAAAGTATTTAATGACCATTCCAATGACAAATTGTAACAATTAGAAGCAATCATTTAGTAGCTGCTTTGAGTGTTTAAAAGGTTGCCATTAAAGTTGAAACCAACATTGCTCTTGTAGCATGATTCAGGGAGGCAGAAGCAGGTGAATCTCTGTGTGTTCAAGGCCAGCCTGGTCTACAAGAGCTATTCTCAGGACAGGCTCCCAAGCTACAGAGAAACTCTTTCTCAAAAAGTAAAAAAGGAATGTTTCTTGATGAGATTACTTTGAGTTCATAGACCAGGGAAAGTCAATCAATTGCCCTGGGATAGATACACTCTCACAATCAGTATAAGAATTGAGAGTGGAAGGTCCATGTGCCCAAAAGTAAGAATTAATCCTCCCTGCCTGGCAGCTTTTGCGCTGCTTTCTACTTGGACTAAAACAGCAACTCTTCCTGGTTGTCAGGCCTGCTGGCCACATGACTAAATGGAAATAGTAATTGCTTCTGATTTCCTATTCACTCATACATCTACAGATCTTGGACCCTTTTGATCTCTATAATATCTTGATATAATAGTATGATACATATGCAAACACAAATTTAATACATTTGAAAGGAGCTCAAATAGGATTGAATGACGCAGATAATAATGTGCATCAAAGTTTTAAAAGGTAAGATGAAAATTTGTCCTCCTCCATGGCCAACAAAATCATGCTACAAGAGCAATGTTGGTTGCAACTTTAATGGCAACCTTTTAAACACTCAAAGCAGCTACTAAATGATTACTTCTAATTGTTAAAATTTGTCACTGGAATGGTCATTAAATACTTTCACACTACCTTCCTACACACTCTGTTGCCACACCTGTGACAACATAGTGCACACAGTCTACATTATGTTTTGACTTCTCATTGGAATAAAAGTTAGAAGGATTTGAGAATTAGGGTTACAGATTATTCAGCTTCATTATCATAAGACATGGTAGGATCTTTTAAAACCTCATTAAATTGTGTATAACTTTTGAAATTCTAAACACAATACATCAATTAAAAATTTTCACTACATGAGAGATAATGAAATCAGTACCATTTGACATGCTTGAAAGGTTAGTTTTCAAAAGAAAATGATCACAAATTAATTCAATACATATCCAAGTCCAGGTGCTGATAACAGAACAATTGAATGAAGTCAAAGACAGGAGACAGAACATAGGAATTAAAGGGATGATAATAAAAGTTGGACATTTGAAACCAGAAAAACTCTATTGAAGAAAATGGGACAGAAATAAATAATTGATAATGTTAAGGAAAGAAAAGGCAGGACACAGATAATGAAGAAGAGAATACTAAGCTCATAAGACACAATAGGAATGTCTGGATGCCAATTCACAGGAAAAATTAATAAAATTGACAGAATCCTGGAAAATTATAATTTATCAAATGTACCTTAATGTTGAATGGTACCTGTAAATTAAGGGAACTGACTCTGTAATGAAATACATTCATGCACAAACACACACACTCACTCACTCCCTAGAATCACATGACTTTAAAAATATTTGATGAAGTTTTGAAGACATTTATCTTTATAAAAAAAAGCAGTTTCGAATATAAAATTCAACCATTCAAGTAGCTTATATTTTGAAAGCAAAGTTACACATGGACAGCAAAAGAAAAACAGCAGACTATGCTAACTTATAGTATAGCTGAATAAAACTGAGCTTTAAACTAGTAAACACTCATTGCTGTACGAAGGGGTGGGACTTTGTGAGATGGCTAAGAGAAGGAAAATAGATATTCTCCAGAGATGAGCCTCTGACAGGTTATCCAATCCCAAGTGGTCAGCCTTAAGGACATCCACATGATCAGCAAACTGGACTCGGCAGGCTGTCGTATGTGTGTGGATAGGATAGGGGAATATGTACATAGTAAGAATAATTTTCGTCACATATTTGAGAGAAAGGTAGTGTGGGCATGGCCCAAGAATCATCCCCCTACAGTATTGTTCCTACTGATGTTAGCTCAATATGTATTCTTGGTCCTTCTGTATTGATGTGGGAGTCCCCTCTGTGTACTGTGATTACCATTAATGAATAAAGAAACTGTGTTGGCCTGCTGATAGGGCAGAATTTAGGCAGGAGGACTGGACTGAATGTTGGGAGAAAGAAGGGCAGAGTCAGGGATGCCATGGAGACTCCACAAGAGATAGAAGTGCTAAAACTTTGCTGGTAGGCCACGACCTTGTGGTAATATACAGGTTAATAGAAATAGGTTAAAGTAAGATGTAAGAGTTAGCCAATAAGAAGCTAGAGCTAATGGGAAAGCAGTTTTAATCAATATAGTTTCTGTGTGGTTATTTTGGTTCTAGACGGCCAGGATGAACTCGGGCCCTCCTGCTACACTGTATACCATGCACTCTGCCTCCTTGTTTATCTGTATATAATAACTCTGTCTGCTTGTCCAGCTGAATGCAATAGCCCTACCTCAGTTCAACTACATACAGTGACTAGGCTGTGGATTACTCCATTCCAGCTATTATGTGTGTCTATATCTTTGTTTCTTTCCCTTTTAATCCTAGTCAGGTCCAGGTCCCTGGACTTATGCAAGGACACAACAATTATATATTTAAAGTATGGAATTATATATTTAAACTATGGAACAAGCCTATAAAAGGTTTGAAGAAATTGACTAAACAGAGCATCTGAGAATTCCCCAGCAAGAGAGAAAGAGACAGGAGTGTGGGACAGTATTTATCCTTCAGCTACCATTTCACACAGATTGACAGTTATCCTGGCCATTTAGAGCTGTAGTGAGTTTGACAAGCTTCTGTCACCCATGGGCAAGGCTGCAAGGCTAAAGTAATTAAGAGTGCAGTGCCAAGAGGCACAGGAAACATCCTCTACAATAGCTGAATATGAACTCTGAGGCAAGACAATGTCAGATGGGATGGATCACCAAGTGTGTCTCTGTGTGCAGTGACAAGAGAGAAAAAGAAAGGGAAGGGAAGGCTTAGGGGAACATGATCTTACAGAGAATTTTATACCTTGGAAAGATTTTAGTCTAAGCTAAATGAGAAACCATTAGAGGCCTATGGAACCATCTGGCTGTGGTATCGAGAATAGACTGTGGATGATGGAATAAGAGCAACAGCGGAGACAGGAAGAACTGCTAGGAAGCTCTTATAGTAATTCAGGAGAGAAACAAACAGAGCTTAGATCAGAGCAGCGCTAAACAATTAGTGGTGAATGATTGGACACTAGACATTTTACTTAAGGTCAACCTCCTTTCAATTTTTCTGTCTTAGAGAGAAACCCTAACAAATAATGTCTGAGGGTGTCTCTTATTGTATGAAAATATCACGACCAAAAAGCAAGTTGGGGAGGAAAGTGTCCATTTGACTCACACATTAAAATCTCTGTTTACTGTGAAAGGAAATCAGATCAGAAATCCAAACAAAGCAGAAACCAGGATGCAGTAGCTGATGCCACGGCCATGGAAGGATGCTGTTTCCTGTCTTGTTCAGCCTGTCTTCCTATAGAACCCAGGACCACCACGTCTGTGATGGAACCACCCACAATGGACTGGGCCCTCTCCATCAATCACCAATTAAGAAAATGCCTTACAGCTGGATCGTACGGAGGCATTGACTCAGACCAGGCCCCTTCCTTTCAGATAACTCTAGTTTGTGTGTCAAGTTGACAAGCCAGCAAAAATAAGGACTAGCAGTTAAACAAAGTCATTATCTACTGTTGATAACCTAATTGTGTATATTGAAGTACTCCAGATTCTTAACAGTCAAATTATTAGATGCCAATGATGGCATTTGACAACATTGAAAGCTGGAATTAATTTTGCTAAAATAGCTTGTATTGGAGAGATTAAATATATTTTGAGTAAATACATATTTTAAAATATACCCATATATTAGCAAGTAATTGCCTAGGAAAATATCCAAGAGCCAGTACCCAAGAATAACGCTGAGAAAGAGATTCAATAAAAGATATGTATGATGTGTTTAACGTGTTGTAAAGCCACCATAAAGTTTATCAAAGACATAAATGAATGAGGAGACATTTGGAGTTCATAGACAATGGCATACATTTAGCAAAGATTATGCCAATTTAATTTAAAAAGTAAATTTGAATCTGACAAAAGATTCAGCAAAGATTTGAACTGCTGACATTTCAGATTGCAATGTAGGGATAAAAGAGTAAGAATAATTATGGCAAATTTAGACGAAAAATTAAGAGCATTTTGTTTTTAGATATCAGAATCTGTTAGAAAACCATAGATTAAACTAATAAATATTTTAGCCATTTATAGTACTCTTTTAAAATCTCTCTTTTCAATTTCACAAATAATAGATACATTAAACTACTTAAAATTATTTTAAACTATCAAAGACCAAAGAAACTAACACAAAAGGAGAATACATTCCTAAAATGTATAGTAATGATTTACTATTCAGTATAAACACACAATACTAATTTATCCTAAGAAAAAGACAGGGAACGTTAGCTCTGTTTGTTTGACAAATAATTAAAAACCCACGGTAAGGAAGTATTTGGATCAATGGAAGCATTTGTAGCACTCCTCATTAAAAAAAATCAAGCATTCTTAGACCCTACTACTTATTATTCAGGTGCAGATAATATTATAAGAAACACATTGACATTATAAGAGAAATGTGCAATAAATTCATAAAAGTTTCTAACTACAAAGTTCACATAAATGTCCATGAACCATAGAATTATTTTAAATTATACTACAGTTATATATGGTATATAATAGTGAATAAAATTAAATGGTAGCAACATTCAGTAGCATGAACCCATCAGCAAATGTAACTTTAATGTAATGCTTTTATTCTTTAAGATTTGCATACATATATACAAGGTATTTTGATCATATTCATCTGCAGTTCTTCCATCAGCTCCCTTCAGAACCATCCTGTACCCTCCCACCTCCCTCTTAACCTCACAATCTACTGTTTTTTAATAACCTCTTCATTCAGTTCGCTGCCCATATACTTATTGGTGTGGACCATTTGTGGATGAGCACTCAACAGACATATTCTTTGCACTTTGACCAGTTATTAGAAGTTATTACAAGTAGATGGTTATCAACTGTCCATTGCACAAAGAATCGTTTCTTATGAGAACCAGGAGCTGCACAAAGCTTTGGGTATCAGTGACAGCTAGTTAATGAGCCATTGGATAGGGCTTCCACTTAGCAAAATAATAGTAGCAATTCTTAATTTAAAAAATGTGGGGCCCTGAAAATCTGAGGCTATTTCCACATTGACCAAAGGTCAGAGAGTTGTAACTTTCCTCTAGTTCCTTCAAGGTTCTTCCACCTCAAACAAAGGTCCCAACTAGACTTTAAGCAGAGAGTTCTGCTCTCAAGGTTATTGTCAACAGGTGTGGCTAATAGC
Organism: Microtus oregoni; assembly: GCF_018167655.1. Classification (NCBI taxonomy): domain Eukaryota; kingdom Metazoa; phylum Chordata; class Mammalia; order Rodentia; family Cricetidae; genus Microtus; species Microtus oregoni. Next base: position 15,567,817 of record NW_024543080.1, on the reverse strand, counting down.
CAGACCTTGTACTCCAGGAATAGAGAAGTATATATGTTTCTACCTCAAACAAAAGTCTAAGGATCCAACTAAGGGTCCAGTTCTTTTATGGAGATAACTTTGGATTCCACCCAGGAAGTGGTTTACCTATAAAATGTTTTGGTCTAGGGTGTGAGCTTGACTTCTTTTGTTCTAGCAACAGAATGTTTAACTATGGATGTAGCCCTAGAACTTCAATTGGTCTGTTAATCCTCTTGTAGCATATTAATGTAGTTTTTTTTTTTTCTAATCTTACTCTTACCTTGTGGGGTCAGGGGTATTTTAAGCAATTGGAAATTTAAATGCTGGTGAATTTCAGTACTCACTGGAATTTCCTCCCAATACTAGTCTGTTTTTTTTGTTTTATTATTTTCATTTGTATCTTTATATTCTCTAAATCCCCACCCCTCTACCCTGGAAACAGGTATTTTGTCAAGGCTGGTCCCTTACAAAAAAAAAAAAAAAAAAAAAAAAAAAGTCTAGATTCTCCTCAAATAGTCATGACTTCACTAACAGTGAATAGTTAGCTAGTTTTCCCCATGCTATGAAGGCTTTCCCTGCTATTGATCAAGTCTTATGTGGAATTAGAGAGAGATTGGTTACTGCTAGGGCATGCATGCAACTACTTCACTTTGCTGTTAGCATGCCATATTGGCCATTGGTATAACCACTGATGGTTATGGGCTTCATGGATGGGTACAACTGTTGGGTGCTTCATACTTGTGAAGCTTACATGGCGTCTTCTAGAATCATGAAATTAGTCCTTATGATGGGGCATTCTTCTGATCAGTTCCAGGTTCAGGAGCTTCTGGGCTCTGTACCCGAAGGGCTTGCCATATTCAGCAGTAGAGGATTACCTTCCACCTTTGGTAAAAGATAAGTTCTGAAAAGAGACATACAAGTAACATTATATGAGCAGAGTAGGTTGTATTTAGGAATAGATATTATCTAAATATATACATATTCAAGCAATAACAATAAAAAAGAGGCCATAAATTTTAAGAGCAGTGTAGAGGGGCATAAAGAAGGGATTGGAGGAAAAATGACAAAGAAAAAAATGTAATTATAATCTATAAAAAAGGATATGTTGAAACCAGAATAAAAGGAATTCCAACTCTAGTATTACAGGAGTTAAACTGAGTCGAATAGACATTGAGTCTGGTTAATTTGGGTGTGTGAAGTTTGTATTTATTTTTATTTATTTACAAAATTTTAATAATAAAAATTTGTAAAATTAAACAAAAAGAAAAAGATAATTCTAAAAAACTAAACCTCAATACAATTATGGTTCTTTCTTATAAAGTCAAAATTATAAAATTAAACAATATCTTGTTTCCACATAAATATGTATGGAATAAAAATTATAACTGACAGAAATGGAATACAAAATACAGAAATCAAAATATTGATCACTTGCCAGAGGAAACAAATGGGAAGACAATGGAAGGGGAGTGTATCTTTGGTATCATTTTTGTTTATAATAAGCTTTGTGGTTTATATACACATAATAATGTTCTTCAGATGAATAAAACAACGGAACAGAGATTCTGTGTGTTCATGTGTGTGTGTGTGTGTGTGTGTGTGTGTGTGTGTGTATGAGAAAGAGAGAGAAAGAGAGAGAGAGAGAGGCCGTGAACTCAAAAGCTTTAGGATGCAGATTCAGGAAAAGTATAGTTCAAGTTCACAGGCAATCAACTGGTAGAATTCATCATATTTTTTATTGAATTTCAGAGTTTTTCTTTCCTTTTCATTTTTGTTGGTTTACATAGCATTGGATTTCATAACATGCATTTGACAATATCACCTCCTCTTAAATCCTCTGCTTTTCTCTCCAATTTGTCTCCCCCTGTTAATTATTTTTTTCTGAACTTGGGCTGACTGGGGAGTTTCACCCACATTGTGGCATTGTGGAGGGCAATTTGTTTTCTCTAATATATTGTCTTTAATGGCAAGGCAGTCTATAAACTACTTTCATAAGAATATCTAGGCATTCAGGGTACCACAGCCTCATCAATTTGATAAATAATATTAACCATCATAGTAAAGATTCCAACTTTGCTTGAACATAATGCATATTCTTTGAAAATAACGTATACTGCCTTGGGGTTTGAGATGAGGAGGCAGCTATGGTAGAGGAGAAGGTTGTAAAGATTGGAAGTAGCACTGTTGAAAGAGAACGTTTTAAAAGCTGTCTCTCCTTGAGATAGAATCTGAATAATAATCAGGGAACATTAAATTAAATTCATGATTTGAAAAGTCCAATATTTCTAATCATTGCTTAATGAAGTTTTTCTGAACAAGTTATTTAAACTGTCAGTGTCTATTTCTTATGTGTGAGAATTTCTTCATTTGCTCTAGTGTGTTTTGATAAAGACCATGACCAAAGAAGTCTAGGGAGAAAAGTGTTTCTTTCAGCTCACAGTTATTGTCCATTATGGAGGGAAGTGAAGGCAAGAACCAAAGGCAGGAACCTGGTAAGAACTTATGCAGAAGCAATTGAGGAATGCTGCTTGAAAGCTTGTTCTCATTGGCGCCACTCACAGAGTGCTGGTCCTATCTGTATCAATAATTAATCAAGAAAACTCACGCTACAATCCAATTAAATGGACACATTTCCTCAATTATGATTTCCTCTTCACAGATAACTACAGTTTGTGGCCTGTTGTCAGAAAGCTAGCCAGCATAAAAATAACTATAGTATCTAGCCCCTAAGACTATTTTTGCATTACATTGATATATGTGTTTCATATATGTGTAAATATAGGCATATATGTGTCTATATATGCTTAAGACTATGTTCCTATATATGGACACATATATACATATATACTTAAAACCTTAAAACAGTTTCTGGATTATTAAAATTTAATGTCACCATTAGCATTAGTAAGATGTATTTCAATTTGTATCCATTTTGCATTATTACTATCATTACTGTTACTAAATTGCAATATGTAGGAATGGGGAGATGATTCCATCAGTAAAGTGATTGCCTTTCAAGCCTGCGGACTGGAATCTAGATACTTAGCACCCACACAAAAGTCAAGTGCACCGGGGTGAGTTTGTAGTGCTGTAGGAGGTGGGTGCAGGGACAGGTGGATCCCTAGAGTGCATTAGCCAGTATAATGTGGCCCCAAGTTATGTGTGAGACCCTTTCTCAAAGAATAAGATTGAGAGCCTTTGAGGAAGACATTTGATGTTGGCCTCAGGCTTCCACACCCATGTGCACATCATGAGTACGCACTCACGTGTACATGCACACTCGAACACATAGGCCATACACACATAAACACAAACACTGAAACATGTAGATCCTATAGTACCTCATCAGTGACACACAAGGAACACTAAAATTACTGAGCAAGTTGTATTTACATATGTATGCATTTATGTGTACAAATAATATGGTGTAGGAGGGTCTTCTGTTTGTGTGTTGCTTTCATTGGTTGAATAAAGAGACTGCCTTGGACTTTTGATTGAGCAGCCCTTAGGTGGGCTGAGTAGAGAGAACAAGATGCCGGGAAGAAGGGCAGAGTCAGGCAGACGCCATGCCATGATTCTCCTGCTTGAGACAGACGCTGGTTAGAATCTTTCCCTGTAAGCAACGACCTCATGGTGATATAGAGATTATTAGAAATGGGTTAAACTAATATGAGAGAGTTATAATAGGCTAGAGCTTATGGGCCAAGCAGAAATTTAATTAGTACAATTTCCATGTGATTATTTTGGGGGCTAAGCTTGCCAGGTGGCGGGATGCAGCCCGCTGCTCCTCCTTACAACAAATAATGAAGAAGAGGTCATCAGTTTGAGAGGGTGTAAAGGCAAGTGACATGGGAGAGGTTGGAGGAAGGGGCATGGGGGGATTAGATGAAGAAAAGGAAAGTATGTAAATAATATAACTACATTTAATTAAAATTAAAAATATAACTTCGTTGAGCTTTAGACAGAATCCTCCTGCTTAGAAAGTGTTACCACACCTACCACTCCACACAACTAAGGAGCAAGATAAAATTCAGACTAAAATGCTTCATCCAATCCTGCTGCATTATGGCTTTTTTCTTTTGTTGATTTTTGAGTCCTCAGTCAAATGAAAAAGAAAGCAGTGGGTAGTGAGTGGATATCACTTCTGTGTTCTATTAGATGCATGCACTTTCAACCATAAAGTATTTAAAAATAGAATGTTCTGTAGTTCTCTGTTAGTAAAGAGAAAAGAAACAAGCTGTACTATAGCTTACCTATCTTCCTACTACCTAAAAAAAACAGTTTTCATTAGGAGTGGACATCTTCAGGGATTTTATTAGAGATAAGTTTTTCTTTAAAAAAAAAAACTCCCCAAATAAAGAACCTACTTTTGTGTTTTCCCTCTATTAAAGATGTTATTGATTCTTCAGAGTAAGTAAAATCATTTTAAATATGCTTTACCAAATCATGTTTTTCCAGCTGAACCAGTGCTTCAGAACGACTAAACTTACCCACGATGAGGAAGACACTCTCTTGCCCCATGGAGTGATATAAGAAGTGACTGTAGAGAATAACACAGTCTGAAGTCTTAATGCAGTAATGAAGGCTGCCACCTGTGTGTTCTTCCTTGGATTTCAGAAATTGTCTTAAAACTCTCAACATCTCTTCAGTGGCCCACTTGATATTTTTCCCCTACAATGTCACTGGGAATAATTAAGCTGTTAAGAGAAGATTCATAATGAAGCAACAAAACACAAAACAATTAAAGCAAATATTTTATGCTCATTTGATTTCCCCTCATTAGTATTTAAAGGTCAGAAAAAACATTTATAATTTTGAAATAAAGAATAATACATAAATGCTCATTTCCTCTTGCCTTAAAGCTGATCTGAATTGTAATTCTAAAAAATTTTAGGAGGAAAAAACAATATTCAGGATCTGTACATACCCCATATTTCCTTTGTAGTTTGAATAATCTCAGATTTGACAGGGCAGGCCCATACTAACTCACAATGGTAGTCTATAATCTTTATTTTACCAATGATTTTTCCTTCATCATTATTTGTAGTCATCGCACAGAACAATTTATGTTGTGCATGTTGACCTTTAAGACTATATTCAGATAATAGTCTCAAAGTCCTGCCTCCTTTGATGACTTAGTCAATCTTGGTTAGATCAAGAGATCAACAAGATCTGGACACCAAGAAGCCCATTGCTGATGAATAGTGTCCCTGGTGGGATTAGTGTGTTATTTCCTATAAGAGTTAAAGTCTGCATCTTATTTCAATTGGAGGAAATTTATTGAGGATCTATTAAAACTAATATTTCTGATAATTAAATGACAATAGTTTAAAAGGTTTGCCCTCTTAGTGAGTATATTTCTCTCTAAATTTAAACATTTTCATGTACACGACTAAAATTTTAAGCAAATATTCATATATTGCTTGCACTTACTATTTCCTATATACAGTAATACTTGCGCTACTCCTGCCACTAGTTTGAAATATAAACAACTGGCAAAAACTAATGATAGAATGTCACCATGAGAAAAGCATTCCAGAGATAAGGAGGATAAATTTTATTAGTTCAAATTCCTTGACATTTGCATGAATTTAAAAGAGATACAAGTGGAAGTTTGCCCATGTTTATCAAACCAATCTAGAAGTTCTCTTGGAGATTCTGTTATTGTATGGTTTTAAGAAAATTTTTAAAAAATTCATTCTCAAAAAGCAAGTCAAAAATTTCATCAGTGGGCAAGATAGATTGCTCAGCAATGAAGAGTACTGGCTAATCTCCAGAGGACGGGAATTGGTTCCTAGCACCAACATGACTGCTCACAACACTCTGTGACTCCAGACTCAGAGGATCCCATGACCTCTTCTGGCCTTACTAAGGACAATCATGCACATGGTGTACTGATATAGATGTAGGCAAAACACATAAAATTAATTAATTAAGGCAAACATTTAGTCAAGAGATTCTATATTTTCATACAAATATATAAAATGTTTACAATATATAAGCATATAATGCTTCTTTATAGAGCTAGCAAAGAAAGCTTTAGTAATTTATACCCATCAAGCAATATTTAATTAGTAGCATTTGAATAATTGTGTGTGTTTAAAATAAACATACCATTTCCTTAAAATACTATCTAAAACTTAATTTTCAAATTATTAATTAGCGAATTAACTTTAGTCTTAAATGTAATGGTGCCTCATGAGAAAAACTTCCATCTAAACTTGAAATAATGCTTTGTATTTCTATTAGGAAGTTAATGGTTGGATTTTTTTTTTCTTTTAGGTCAGCTATGAGTCCTGTTCTTCATTGCTGGCTATGTTGTGACAATATCATCTTTTCCTCTCATGTGAACATGTCTCTTAGAAAGAAAATTTCTTCCGATATACCAGGACACATACAAACCTCAAACAGCCATCTTCATAACTGATGGCTGTTTATAATCGCAATTAATTTGTGTGGTAGAGACTTTAATGTGACAACATGATTAGGCCATGGGAAAAACATTATGCCTTCGGTATTCTCTCAGTAAAGTTTTTGCACAAGGTACACATTTAAGTAAACTCTAATGTAGTGCCCTTCAAAATATGGGTTAGCTTCACACAATTAGTTGAAGAATTAAAAAAAAAGAAGAATCGGGTCCTATAGAAAAGGAATTCTGCCAACAGACTGTTATTGGATTTGGATTGTTATTTTCCCTGGGTCTCTAACTTTTTTGTTTTTGGCTTGTCAGCTTCCACGCACACCACAAATCAATACCTGTCATCCTCTCCTTCCTACTTCTTCTCCTTCTAACTATGTCTCTGTAATCTCTGTATATGATCATTTCATTATCATTCTTACATGCAAATATATCTCTCATATGTTTCTTCATACACAGACACACGACACACATGCATACACGTGCACATACACACAATCCTACTACAGGTATGCTTCTTTCCCTCTCTTGGGACTGGAGGGGGTGGAGGGTAGGGTATGTGGGGGTAGCGAGAGGGAAGTGGGAGGAGGGCAAGAGGTGGGAATTTTGATTGTTATTATTTATAAAGTAATAAAAAAGAGGAAAAAGAAAAAAGAGATATTTCTGTCTTTTAAAAGAAGAAAGAAAGCTTTAAAAGTTATTTTTTCTATTCCCAGTTATAAATGTTTCAGTTTAAGTAGTTGATTTAAACTCTGTAGTCTTTTATATTGTAAAACTGATGGTTAAACAAACATTGTATAAACTGACTCAGATTATCGGTCTATATTGAAAATTTCATGTAAGTAAAATTATATATTCACCTTCTACTCTCCTTCCATATGGTCAGTGAATACTCATTCTTATGACTTAGAACAAATTATATAGATAGAAAATGAAAAGACTATACTAGAATTTCTTTTTCTTTCTTTCTTTTTTTTTTTTTTTTGGCTTTTCAAGACAAGTTTTTCCTGTGTAGCTCTGGCTGTCCTGGAACTTGCTCAGTAGACCTGACTGGCCTCGATCTCACAGTTATGTCTGCCTCTGACTCACAAGTGCTGGGATTAAAGATCTGGGCCACCACCACCAGATTTAGAATCAAACTTCTTAATAATTACTAATTATCTGAAATAACTAAAATATAAAACATAGGTAAATTCACTAAAATTTTATTTAACTATATAATCATACATAATTAAATAATTTAAAATAAAATGTATATATTTCAATAAACAGAAAAATATTAATTCATTATATAAAAGGGGCATTCTAAAGTATATATACTAGCCATACTTTCTAAGAAACAGAAGAAAAGTATGTGAGACAGAGTATTAATCATAATAATTTTATTATATAAAATGTGTGATATTGTTTTTATTACTCTTCAATTTCTTCTTCCTAGTCTTTTTTATTTCTGTCTCCATGACAGCCCAAGTTGTACTTGAGTTCTCATTTTTCCATACACAGCCCCTGAGTCCTGAGATTACAGGCATGTACCACCATACACAGAACTACTGTGTTATAGTTCCCTTCTGTTTATAAAATAGATCTCCATTGTTTTAATCAGTAAAGAGGAAGACTTTTAAGACAGGTGAAAACAGCTCATATTTCTCAATGGACTCTTAAATAATTTTCCTTCTTTCCATAGCACTCAGTAACTATTTTCTTTATCAACTATGCTACTGTCTTCCCTTATATTCTGTGAGTCTTGTGAGGACAAAAAAAAAATATTGTGTGCAATTTGCTAGGGCACACTATGAGCATCTAGTAAAAGTCTGTAACATTTATTAAATGTTTTTATTGTTCATCATGATAAGTAATGCTCAACACATGCTATCAGTGAAAGCAGTATTAACTATGAGATTGGTAACTAAACCAGGGCTATTATCAACAGCATTATTTGCTTTCATGGCTAATACCATCTGTACTTTGGGAGGCTGACAGTTTGTGAAAAAATACTATGAAAATTGATATTGCCAAAAGAGCCCTTAAATGAGCTCCTCTCTCCATGCCACACCTCTCTGATTTTCACATCCTCATTCCCAGGACTGGGTCCGTGCATTTGATGATTTATAGAGCCTATGATTATGTTAAGTTGCAGGACAAAATGGATCTGTGGATTAAATTAAGACAGCTAATCAACTGACTTTGAGTTAATCAAAGGGGAGAATATTTCAGTGAATCAGCCAAATCTAATCACATGACTCTGTGAGAGCACAGAATTTTATTTAACCCGCAGGAGAAAAGGAAATTAGTTTTTCAAAACATACAGAAGACTTGACTTGCCATTGTTGATTTAAAGATAGCAAAGGACCGTGTGAGAAAGAATACAGGGGATTCAAGAAAGAGTAAGTATGGCATGGAGGACAGACCTAAACAATGCAGAGCCCGTCAATTTATAAGGAATGGGATTATGCTAGCGATCTGAATAATACTTTCCCAAAGCCTAAATATTGCTCACACTTGCTTTCATCCTTGTCAGACGAAGCAAAGAACACAGTTCAGCTTGCCTTCTTAGAACACAGAGAACTGGAAATAACAAATGTGGAACTGAAGATTTTAAATTTGTGAGAATTTGCTAGAAGGAGTAGATCTAGCAATCTAAGAAACTTCTTATTTGCATGTGTGTGCCTGTGTACGTGCATGTGTGTATATAGGCTCTTGTGTATAAAGGTGTTTACATTCATGTGTAGGCCAGACCAAGACCTCAGGTGTCATTCTTCTCAGGTGTATCCACTTTTTAAAGATAATCACTCACTGGAACCAGCACCTCACCAATTATTCTATCTTGCTGAACATAAAGATCCAGAATTCTGCCTCTTCAATCTCCCTGGAGCTCGAATTACAAGTGTGTGCTATCGTGCCTGCATTTTTCTTTTAATTTCGGTTCCAGAGATTGACCTAAGGTATTTGTGCTTGCAAGACAGGCCCACAAATGACTAAGCCATCCACCCAACATCAGTATTCTTATTTTAACCCAGAAGTTCTAGTATCCGTGTGTGTATTAATTAAATTTCTATTATTATGACAAAATACCAAAGCTAAGGCCACTTAGGAAGAAAGGACTTATTTAAAGTTTGTGATTCCAAGTGGATGTGAATCCATCGCCATCATATTTGAAAGTATAGTGGGCAACAAGTACTGTGGCTGAAATAGATGAGTACTCATATCACCTATAGCAAACATTAAACCAAGAGCAAACTGCACATGGCAGAATGGTTTTTAAGATCCCCAAAGTCTTTCCCCAGTGTCACAGTTCATCCAGGAAGCCCACACTTCCTAAGATTCTCAAATGTGCAACCAATTGGGGACCAAAAATTCAAGTCTATGACTAAGGATACCTTCGATTTGAAACACCAACTATGTAACGACATCCATCTTAAACTGAGTAATCTTTTGTTGTGGTTTTAAGACCTAAACAAAAAGAACACCATAGAAGCATGGAGAATACACAGGTTTTTTTTTTTGGGGGGGGGGGGTTGTTTGTTTTACATTGCCCAGAAAAATTACTTCCTTTGTTCTCTAAACTAGCCTGATGTTTCTTTCGGAGTATCCCACACAAAAGAAAACCTATTCTTACAATCAGCAATCCTAGAGCTTTTTCTTAGTTAGGATTTTCTATTGCTGTGAGGAGACACCACAAGCACAAGAGCTCTTATAAAGAACCCATTTAATTGTTGCGGCTGACTTGCAGTTTCTCATCTTCAGTCCATTGTCAGCATGCCATGGAGCAGGCAGAGTGCAGCCAACATACTGGTGGAACTGAGAGAGCCAGGTAACAGAAAGTCGACTGATATCCACATTAAAGGAAGCTTGAGCAAAAGAGACCTCAAAGACAGTCCTCAAAGTCATGCACTTCCTCCTACAAGGCCACACCTCCTAAGGATGCCCCTCTCTTTGGGGACTATTTTTTTTTTCAAACCGCCACAAGATTCCTCATGTTTTTATATTTAGTCTTTACCACACCAACATCTTCTTCCCGGAACAACATATAGACATATTAAAAAGCGCTTGGTCTGGCCTCATGAAATTGAGGACCTAAGATGCTTTGTTACTGTCAAGGACTTTGTTATTTGCAGCATCTTGATGCACAGCATGGCGGAAGTTTCAAGTCATGACAAAGAGTCTGAAAATCAGAAAGAAAGACTCCTGTCCCTCTAATCTTTCCTATGAGTATCACATGCCTGCACTTGGGTAATGCAGACTGATAAGAATAGCCCAAGAAAATAGAAAGCTTTGTTTTTCAACTTACATGCTTCTTGTGACTAGATAACAAGAATAATTATTTTTTGCAATCTCTTAGGAAATTGAGGCAAGTAAATCACCAAAAATCCAAGGCCAGCCTTGACTACATAGAAAGCTCAAGACCTGTCTGGGCTACATAGCTAAGCTCTGTTTCAAAAACACTAAAAAATAATTTCGATGTGGATTATCTAGCTTTCCTGCTTAAAGAAGTTAGCCAGCTGTCTAGGAATTCACATTATATGTCAAAATAAATCATTTCTAAATAAGATTTTTGGAGAAATGTGCTCAGGATCAAAAGTCCCAGTTCTCTTTGAGATGTCTATTGAAAGAAAATCACCTTCTTTGAATGAACTCAAGTTAGCAGGACTGTCATGGGGCTTGGTCTGATAACATTCATGTCCCCAGAGGAAACTGTTATAACATTTTGTTCATAGCTATATTCAATCTAACCAATTTTCTTGTTTGTCTGGATTCTTCTTCCCCTAACAAAATTCCATATTACAGTCACTGTCCGAGCTATTAATGCCTAATGGTGAGTTCTAACTCACAAAGTCTTACCCTCACAATGACCATACTGTACACAGGTGTCTACACATCTTTCTATGATCTCCTGACATGGAAAGACCACCCACATCTGCTAAGCAAGCTTTCTATAACCTGAACTACATCCCCAGCCCTACCTACCTCTATACACTGCAGTTGACAGATTCCCTGAAAAACCCAGTGAGACTCAAGTAAGAAAAATAGTGGTGCATCTTACAGCAAGAAACCCCGAGAAGCTAAACAATGCCTCTTCTTCCTACTAAATGTGTCAACTTCCAAATGGAGGATTTCTCAGAGAAATCTCCTTCCAGAGTTCCAAAGATGGCTTAGGGATACTTTATCCAGCTCTGAAAATTCCTTCAAATTGCACAACATGCCCCCTCTTGGGCAAGATGAAGTCTGATAGTGGGAGACTGTATTCTTCACCTGCCTTCTCTTACTTTATTTTGAAAAGTTCCTTGTGAAGGCTTTGAGATTTTTTTATCAGTTGCTTTTCATTTTGTGCATTAAATTAAATGGAGAAATTCTTCTTATGATCAATAACAACATACAAAGACTCCAGGTGAAAGTACAACATAGGAATTCCACATTTTCAAGGATGATTTTCTGTGTGAATCCTTCACGTTTGGTTGTTCATGTGAAAAAGGGAGGTAGAGGAAGTTGAGCACGATCTTAAGTGTCTTTTGGCCATTTGAACTTCTTCTGTTGAGAATTCTCTGTTCAGTTCAGTGCCCCATTTTTTAATTGGGTTAATTAGCATTTTAAAGTCTAGTTTCTTGAGTTCTCTATATATTTTGGAGATCAAACCTTTGTCTGTTGCGGGGTTGGTGAAGATCTTCTCCCAGTCAGTAGGTTGCCTTTGTGTCTTAGTGACCATGTCCTTTGCTTTACAGAAGCTTCTCAGTTTAAGTAGGTCCCATTTATTCAATGTTGCCCTTAATGTCTGTGCTTCTGGGGTTATACATAGGAAGCGGGTATTTCCCACTTTCTCTTCTATCAGGTTCAGTGTGTTAGGGCTGATATTGAGGTCTTTAATTCATTTGGACTTGAGTTTTGTGCACGGTGAGAAATATGGGTCTATTTTCATTCTTCTACAGGTTGACATCCAGTTGTGCCAGCACCATTTGTTGAAGATGCTTTCTTTCTTCCATTGTAAACTTTTAGCTCCTTTATCGAAAATGAGATGTTCATAGGTTTGTGGGATAAAATCCGGGTCTTCTATATGATTCCATTGGTCGACTTCTCTGTTTTTATGCCAGTACCACACTGTTTTCATTACTGTAGCTCTGTAATAGAGTTTGAAGTCAGGGATGGTAATGCCTCCAGAAGATCCTTTATTGTATAGGATTGTTTTGGCTATCCTGGGTTTTTTGTTTTTCCATATAAAGTTGATTATTGTCTTCTCCAGATCTGTGAAGAATTTTGATGGGATCTTGATGGGGATTGCATTGAATCTATAAATTGCCTTTGGTAGAATTGCCATTTTTACTATGTTGATCCTCCCAATCCAAGAGCAAGGGAGGTCCATCCATTTTTTGGTATCCTCTTCAATTTCTTTCATCAATGCCTTAAAGTTCTTGTCAAATAGATCTTTCACTTCCTTGGTTAGATTTACCCCAAGATATTTTATGCTGTTTGTGGCTATCGTGAATGGTGAAGCTTCTCTGATTTCCCTCTCTACTTCCATATCCTTTGTGTATAAGAGGGCGACTGATTTTTTGGAGTTGATCTTGTATCCTGGCACATTACTAAAAACAACTTTGAGATATCATCTTACACCTGTCAGAATGGCTAAAGCCAAAAACACCAAAGATAACCTTTGCTGGAGAGGCTGTGGAGGAACGGCTACCCTCATCCATTGTTGGTGGGAATGCAATCTTGTGCAACCACTGTGGAAGTCAGTGTTTTGGTTTCTCAGGAAATTCGGGATCAACTTACCCCTGGACCCAGCAATTCCACTCTTGGGAATATACCCAAGAGATGCTCTATCAAATGACAAAAGCATTTGTTCAACTATGTTCATAGCAGTATTATTTGTAATAGCCAGAACCTGGAAACAACCTAGATGCCCTTCAATGGAAAAATGGATGAAGAAAGTATGGAATATATACACGCTAGAGTACTATGCTGCGGTAAAAAACAATGACTTCTCGAATTTTGCATGCAAATGGATGGAAATAGAAAACACTATCCTGATTGAGGTGTCCCAGACCCAAAAAGATGAATATGGGATGTACTCACTCATAATTGGTTTCTAGCCATAAATAAGGACCACGGAGTCTACAATAGGTGAACCTAAAGAAGCTAAGTAAGAAGGTGAACCCAAGGAAAAACATATAGTTATCCTCTTGGCTAAGGGAGGTAGACCAAATTTCCGGGGAGAAAATGGGATCTTGGGGGTGGGGTGGGATGGGGGTAAGGGGAGATGGGGAGAGAAAAGGTAGAAGGGAAGGAGGGGGGACCTGGGGAAACAGGAGAATTGGGATAAAGGAAAGGTGGATAGGGGAGCACGGAACCACAATTCTTAGTTAAGGGAGCCACTTTAGGGTGGGCAAGAGACTTGACCCTAGAGGGGCTCCCAAGTGCCCAAGATGAGGTTCCCAGTTAGTTCCTTGGGCAGCTGAGGATTGGGAACCTGAAATGACCCTATCCTAAAGCAATACTGACGAATATCTTGCATATCATCATAGAATCTTCATCTGGTGATGGATAGAGATAGAGACAGAGACCCACACAGGAGCACTGGACTGCGCTCCCAAGGTCCCAAGGAGGAGCAGAAGGAGGGAGAACATGAGCAAAGAAGTCGGGACTACGAGGGGTGCATCCACCCACTGAGACAGTGGAGCTGATCTACGGGGAGCTCACCAAGGCCAGCTGGACTGTGACCGAAAAAACATGGGATAAAACTGGACTCTCTGAACATGGCGAACAATGAGGGCTGATGAGACACCAAGGACAATGGCAGGGGGTTTTGATCCTACTTAATGTGCTGGCTTTGTGGGAGCCTAGCCAATTTGGATGTTCACCTTCCTAGATATGGACGGAAGGGGGAGGACCTAGGACTTACCACAGGGCAGGGAACCTGGACTGCTCTGTGGACTGGAGAGGGAGGGGGAGAGGAGTGGGGGGAGGGGGAGAAGGGTGGGAGGAGGGGGAGAAGGGTGGGAGGAGGGGGAGAAGGATGGGAGGAGGGGAAGGGAAATGGGAGGCTGGGAGGAGGTGGAAACTTGTTTTTTGTTTATGTTTTTTTTCTTCTTTTCGCAATTAAAAAAAAAAGAAAAAGGGAGGTAGAAAATATCCACCTAAAAGTCTTCCTTTTATACAGACATTCTTATGAAATCATTCTTTTTGATCATCAGAATTTAGTTATTCTTGTTTAATCTTTACATACATCTATAAAATGTCTCATTTGACAGACACACCGAGGCTCTAAAATCAAAAGAAGTTTCAAATATACCAATGAAGCATACAATATTCAGAAAGTGACAGAGAAAACCAAAATAATGCAATCAAACATCATTCATGTACCTCAGCCACTACAGAAGAAAAGAAGTCTCAACATAAACAGATTTTCCAATTTTTTTCATATATTGATTAAAGACTTTAATCAATATATGAATTTTCAAAAGCCAATTTTTCTGAGTCTCATGATGTCTTTTTAAAAAATTACTTTGTGGAATGTGTAATGAAACATTATGTCTATTCATGGATTTGAAAACTTTCAAAGTTTCCATAACCATGACTTGTGTTTGGGTCAGACGACATCTCTTATGATCATGTCAGGAGAAGCATCTTTCTCTCATTGGAAACAAATGCAATCCTTTTTCATACGTGTCATCATTTTCAACATTCTAGATCAGCCTTGTAAAGAGATATAGCTTCCTGTAGAGTTCTTTCCTCCTCATACACTCTTGAATTACAACTCAAAATTAGTTTTTAGTGAGATTTCAATGCTTCTAAGTTGAAAGCTTTTTTATTATTGAATAGAGATTCTTCTCCTATACAGTACATCCTGACCACAGTTTCCCTTCGCTCCACCCCAGCTCCCCATTACTCCCTCTTCCCTAGCTCCTTCCACCCTCTATTTTAAAACTCATTCCTTATATGCAGTTTTCACTTAGTCTTCTTCCCATGTAAGAAACAACCTTTCTCTGTGATTCCGAAGTTTGTAATATCATAAAAAATTAGAAACACAGTATTGTCCTTGTCTATTTTAATCCTTTCTGGTGATTTTTTTTTTTATTTTCAAGACAGGATTTCTCCGTAGCTTTTGGTTCCTGTCCTGGAACTAGCCCTTATAGACCAGGCTGGCCTCAAACTCACAGAGATCTGCCAGCCTACTGAGTGCTGGCATTAAAGGCATGCACCACCACCGCCCGGCTCTGGTGAATTTTTTATGTAGGACACTAAACACTCTCCAGAGAACATGAATCACACAACACAATGTATTCAACTTGCCACTTACATGTTTAAATCTGTATTTCTGTACATGCAGTATTTGGTATTACCTTGAAATACTCAGAGTCTTAAAGAGTTCTCTCATGGACTTTCCACTCTGTGGTCTCTCGTTTACAGAAAATCCCACTTCCTTTGTGGAAATGTTGGTAGCAACTTGATTTCTCTCAATCTTCTAGTTATCTTCTATGGGAACATCTTTATTAATGAAATGTTCCCAATAATCACATCACATTTTAGTGTGCTTCTTTATACTGCTTATGGATGTGGTTAAACTGATTGAGGGGAAAATGTAAAGAAGAAAAGGTAAAAAGAATATTTGCACAAGAAATATTCCAGTGACTACTGACTGTGTATGAAAACAAAATGAAAGGTACAGATTAACCAATCTGATACATTTTCCTATTAGTCTCATTTATTAATGCTACTCCGCTGGCTTGCACTTACAAAGATAACTCTGATCTCATGAATGTCAGCACTTGCTCTCCGGTGTTCTCAGCTTTCACGCAGATACCTTTCTTGTCCAGATCTTCAAAGCAAAGAAAAGAAGAAAGAGAAAGAAAAAAAGCATCCCATGGGAGATGACAACATCCTTCACAGGGAGTCTCTCTTGAGATGTGCTTATTGTAAGAACATAACCAGAAAGGGCTCAGTACACCACAATCCACTCTGAATGTGCTTGGAAGCTTCTGTGCATGGTGAGCCAAAGGTGAGCCTGATGTCAATTGAGAGACAAAAAGGAATATGTTTTCTGCATTTTGGCAAAGAAGTTAATTAATTGTCAGCTCCTATTTCTCAATTGCCAAACAGCAAGTCGATTTTCTCTTTAGGATTTATTCATATTGCTAGCTGCATATCAGCAGAGCCAATTATTTACCTACATATAGTTAAATTATCCT
Organism: Microtus oregoni; assembly: GCF_018167655.1. Classification (NCBI taxonomy): domain Eukaryota; kingdom Metazoa; phylum Chordata; class Mammalia; order Rodentia; family Cricetidae; genus Microtus; species Microtus oregoni. The sequence continues at coordinate 15,551,221 of NW_024543080.1, read as the reverse complement.
AATTTCATTATTTCAAATGTTAACAGAATAAAAACTTCCAGCCTTGAAGAATGAGAATAGGTAGTACTCTATGTAGCCTCATAACAGCAGATATTTCTAGAAGAATTTACCAACTTAGTAGTTACCTTATAATACAATCAAATGGAACCATATTCTCTTTCTGTTTGTTGTATTCCCAATTTATTTAGTGTTAGACTCTTTTTATTCCTAAAGGTCTTCCAGTATCTAGCAGAGAACGAGTCCTTTTTACATAAATATATACAAAAAAGACAAGTAAAACTACCTAAATTCAAATTTGTTGGAGGAGGTCATTAGTTTGTTCCCAGCTACCCAGAACTGAAATAATCATACAGAAACCATGTTAATTAAATCACTCCTTGGCCCATTAGCTCTAGTTTCTTATTGGCTAACTCTTACATATTAATTTAACCCATCTCCATTAGTCTGTGTATCGTCATACGGCTGTGGCTTACCAGGTAAATTTCCCAGCATCTGTGTCTGGCAGTGGCTCCATGGTTTCTCTCTGACTCCACCCTTCTTTCTCCCAGTATTCAGTCCTGTCCTCCTCACCTAGCTCTGCTCTGCCCCACCTTGGTCTGCTATAGGCTCAAAGCAGTTCTTTATTCATTAAAAGTAATCACAGCATACAGAGGGAAATCCCACACCACAACTTACATTGCTTTTCCAAATGATTAAATTTATTATTAATTAATTCAAAATTATTAAAATCAGTTAAATCTGCAGATTACACATGTTTATTTTCTCTTCTATTCCAACGTGCTTCACCTCCAGTCTTGCTGCAGTCACCTCCTACAGAGCCTGCATTCTTCCTGTTCTCCATCTAATAATCCACTGCACTGAACATGCCATTCTCCTACTGGAACCTTTAGGATTGCTGTTCTGTCAAAGGCTAAGTAAAAGCAGCATTTAAACAACAACAAACAAGGCAAAGCGTATCATTTGAATACTCTTTCAGGTTTGTCTGACTATCCTTTCCTGTTTACCTACTCCTTCACAACATCCACCCTACACAAGCCTCCCTCTTTGATGGTCCACATGCTCCCAGCACCTTTCATTTACTCCATAAAATCCTGTAAAACGCATTGACATCTTCTTCTATGCCACCACATATACATTATATACTGAAAATATCAGCTTCCTTCTCACATAGAAGTTGTTTCTCTCAGCTCAAATGTTACCACATTTCTGCTTGGTAGCTGAGGAATTTATTCTACTAATACTGTGTCCACCCAAAAGACAATATTTGCTTTAAAACCCATGACTCTGACTCCAGATTCGTCAAATCAAGGAGCTTACTTAAATCCTTTAAAGGAGTTACAAAAATTATTAAAGCTTATGGATTGAAAGTACAAAGATTATAGCAAACTCATTATATATTCTTTCTTGGGAGTCTATTCTGAAATACCAGCATTATTGGGGGCATCATGGGTGAGAAATATTTTTACTATCTATTAAGACCTTCAATAACATTGTATATTGTATTATTATAATTCCTAAAAAGAAATCTGTGGTAAATAAGCACAGGAGTCTTACTAACAATTTATTGACTGTATTGCAAATGATCTTGCGCTGTCACCAATCTTCTGAAGGTTATCCAGATGATTCGGATGGGAATCTGCTTGTAGTTGTTGTTTGTTTGCTTGTTTGCTTGTTTGTTTTTTATCATGAGGAAACAAAGAGCAGCATCCTTAGTATGCACCAAGGATTGGGATCCTCTACTCCAAAACTTACAGCACTGGTCTTAAAAGTGAGAGTGTGACAGTGGCTCATTGCTACACATGTGCAAAGCAGCCAGGAACATACATCCTCCAACCTTCCCACCGCATCCACGTTTCCTCCTGACCTGAAGTTTTGATGTCTCTGCTTTCTATAGTCGCTCTACCTGTCTGCTTCCTTAAATTCTTCAACCACAGTGTAGCTGCCCATGGGAAAACCTACGCTTGGCAGACTCCAGAGTTGTGTGCTCTTCACGTTACCAACTCATCCCACTCTGTGTGTGAAAAATTCCACAGGTAGGCGACAGAACACTAAATGATGATGCACATGATCCTAAACTAAAGCTGGGTATGAAGATGTTCCAGACTGCTCTAAGGAATGACGACATTGCTACTTAAATAGTCAGTAAAAGTCGCTGTTACAAGCAGGGGAAGTTCCACTTCTAGAACAGACTGAGAACTGCTCCAAAAAGGTTTGTAACAGATGTGGATGTAGCTATCTGAAACAGTTACATCTTGAATTACCCAAGTGCCATCTAAGTTGTTATGGCACAAGGAAAGCCTGATACAGCCATTTATAGCACACCTTAAACTGCTGTGTAGGAAGCAGCTTCTCCCTGGGCAAACTCCTGTTGGAAAATCAGCCATGCCATTTTGATGGTTCCTGTAACTGGGCCAAAATCCTCTGGGAGAGTTGGTGGCTGTTTTAAAGCATACTATGATCATAATGACCGGATCAGACTCTCTTCAGCAACCATGTGATGTTTAAAAGACCAGGGCTGTCAAGATGTCAAGAATTACTGGAGAAGCAGCTAATTTCTTGACAACTTTCATGGTATAGGATACAGCTAGGGTGGAAACACCTGCTGCTAATGCCCTTCTAAGACCTTAAGTATCTGCAATAGTGTATTCACAGACATTGCCCCACCCCATCTTGACTAGGAGAAAACAGTAACCGTCCTTACTTGGCCTTCATCTCTTTCACTGGTTTCCATAACTAGGCAACTGATGGAAATGGGTGGAGGGAAGCTCTCGGACAGCTGTCAATCACTCAGCTGAGTTGCAATGTCCCTAACAGCATAAGCCATTAAAAAGGAAAGGAAGATTGAAAAGTGCTTGCAATAAAGATTTGATTCACCATGAACATTCTTCTTTAAAGAGCATATCTGGCAATACTTAACCCCAAGCCAAATACCTTTATAGGGAGTTGAGACTGCCTGTCTCAAATTGATCAAACATAGTAGTCTAGAGAGCATTTTAAACTAATTCATGATAGCATTTTAGCTATATTAAAGCACCAAGAATTTGCATATTTATTAAAAAGCAAGCAGCTTCTTATATCAACTATGAGAATATTTATGATTCTATGTCCCACTTTTCACAAAATATAAATTTTATCTCCTTGGAAATGAACTCAAACATTGAAAGAAAACATCTGCCTTTTTACTCCGAGAATGGTACCACATTTTGCCTTTAATTAAAACAACTAGTAGAATCTATTAATGTAAAAAATAAAATGCAAAGAATAGTAACTGTGGCTGCTCTCCTCCTTGGTAATGAGAGCTTTTGCAATATGAATAATAAAAACCCAGAAATAGATATTGGAGTTCAAACTGAAAGATCAGAGAAGCAAAGGAGCCAAGCCCACTAGAGAGCTCATACCTCTATGAACTCTTCAGACTGAAAAGAGAGCAATTTCCTGTCTCATCCTACCTTATATTCCTCTAGCGCTGCAAATAAAGGTGTGTCCTACCATTTCCCAGCCTCTATGGCTATCTAGTGTGACTGCTGAAATTAAAGGTATGTGCCACCACTGCCTGGCCTGTGTGGCTCACTAGTGTGGCTAGCTTTGCACTCTGATCTTCAGGAAAGCTTTATTTATTAAAACACTAATAATATATTACTATAAGCTTTTGTAAGGTGATGATGGTCTATGCAGACACTGCTAACTGCTCAAAATGCTAAGAGTAAGTAACTGTTGATTGACCAGCCCTAAATGGAATGTACACTAGCCCTTCCCTCATGGAACAATGTGGGAGAGAGGGTAGAAAAATTGTAATTCCCAGAAGATAGGGAGGGGTTTTGTGAAGCACTGTCTTCTAAATATGATGTGTCTATTGCAATCATGAGCATCCAGAATCCAGCAGTTGTGCCTACCTGCACAAGATCTGCAAACACACACACACAGACACAAACAAAGACACACACATACACACACAGACACAAACAAAGTCACACACACATACATGCATACACACATACATACACAAAGAGACACACACATACACAGAGAGAGAGAGACAGGGAGATGGAGACAGTGACAGAGATAGACAGAAAAGACAGAGACAGAGGGACATTAAATTGTTGACAAAGGATTCTGTCCTGCCCATTTCTGCAGCCATTCAGCCCCAAAGAACACACAGGGGTCTACATTAATTATAAACTGGATGGCCTATTAGCTCAGGCTTTTTATTAACTAACTCTTACATCTTACATTAACCCATAATTCTTGTCTGTGTTAGCCATGTGGCTTGGAACCTTTTGTTAATGATTCATTCTCTTCTTACTTCTTCTGTATCTGGGTGATGACTGCAGACTGAACGTTTCCTCTTACCAGAATTATCCTATTCTAGTGACCCCACCTGCCTGGTCATTCCACCTATACTTCATACCTGGCTACTGGTCAATTAGCATTTAATTAAACCAATGCAAGTGACAAATCTTTACAGGGTACAAGACCATTGTCCCACAGCATCAAAGTAGGATGGGATTGATTGGGAAGAAGAAAGGGTTAACCACAGGGAGAGAGAAAAGAAGGTACAAGGAGAAGTGAATGTGAACACAGTACTGGTGTAGTGGGTCCTTCTCTTTTTTTTTTTTTTTTTAAATTTATTTATTTATTAAGGATTTCTGCCTCGTCCCCACAACCGCTTCCCATTTCCCTCCCCCTCCCCCGATCAATTCCCCCTCCCTCATCTGCTCGAAGAGCAATCAGGGTTCCCTGACCTGTGGGAAGCCCAAGGACTGCCCACCTCTATCCAGGTCTCGTAAGGTGAGCATCCAAACTGCCTAGGCTCCCACAAAGCCAGTACGTGCAGTAGGATCAAAAACCCACTGCAATTGTTCTTGAATTCTCAGTATTCCTCATTGTCCGCTATGTTCAGCTAGTCCGGATTTATCCCATGTTTTTTCAGACCTAGGCCAGCTGGCCTTGGTGAGATCCCAATAGAACATCCCCATTGTCTTAGTGTGTGGGTGCACCCCTCGTGGTCCTGAGTTCCTTGCTCGTGCTCCGTCTCCTTCTGCTCCTGATTTGGACCTTGAGATTTCTGTCCGGTGCTCCCGTGTGGGTCTCTGTCTCTGTCTCCTTTCATCGCCTGATGAAGGTTAATATTCCTGAGGATGCCTATGTGTTTGTCTTTGGATTCACCTTCTTATTTAGCTTCTCTAGGAACATGAATTATAAGCTCAATGTCCTTTATTTATGGCTAGAAACCAAATATGAGTGAGTACATCCCATGTTCCTCTTTTTGGGTCTGGCTTACCTCACTCAGGATAGTGTTTTCTATTTCCATCCATTTGTATGCAAAATTCAAGAAGTCCTTGTTTTTTACTGCTGAGTAATACTCTAATATGTATATATTCCATACTTTCTTCATCCATTCTTCCGTTGAAGGGCATCTAGGTTGTTTCCAGGTTCTGGCTATTACAAACAATGCTGCCATGAACATAGTTGAGCATATACTTTTGTTGTATGATAGGGCCTCTCTTGGGTATATTCCCAAGAGTGGTATTGCTGGATCCAGGGGTAGGTTGATCCCGAATTTCCTGAGAAACCGAAACACTGCTTTCCAGAGTGGTTGCACAAGTTTGCATTCCCACCAGCAATGGGTGAGTGTACCCCTTTCTCCACAACCTCTCCAGCAAAGGCTATCATTGGTGTTTTTTATTTTCGCCATTCTGACAGGTGTAAGGTGGTATCTTAAAGTTGTCTTGATTTGCATTTCCCTGATCGCTAAGGAAGTTGAGCATGACCTTAAGTGTCTTTTGGCCATTTGAAGTTCTTCTGTTGAGAATTCTCTGTTCAGATCAGTGCCCCACTTTATAATTGGGTTGATTAGCCTTTTACGGTCTAGTTTCTTGAGTTCTTTATATATTTTGGAGATCAAACCTTTGTCAGTAGCAGGGTTGGTGAAGATCTTCTCCCAGTCAGTGGGTTGTCTTTTTGTCTTAGTGACAGTGTCCTTTGCTTTACAGAAGCTTCTCAGCCTCAGGGAGTCCCATTTATTCAATGATGCCCTTAGTGTCTGTGCTGCTGGGGTTATACATAGGAAGTGGTCTCCTGTGCCCATGTGCTGTAGAGTACTTCCCACTTTCTCTTCTATCAGGTTCAGTGTGTTCGGACTGATATTGAGGTCTTTAATCCATTTGGATTTGAGTTTTGTGCATGGTGATAGATATGGATCTATTTTCATTCTTCTACAGATTGACATCCAGTTTTGCCAGCACCATTTGTTGAAGATGCTCTCTTTTTTCCATTGTATACTTTTAGCTCCTTTATCGAAGATCAGGTGTTCATAGGTTTGTGGGTTAATGTCAGGGTCTTCTATTCGATTCCATTGGTCGACTTCTCTGTTTTTATGCCAATACCAAGCTGTTTTCAATACTGTAGCTCTGTAATAGAGTTTGAAGTCAGGGATGGTAATGCCTCCAGACAATCCTTTATTGTATAAGATTGTTTTGGCTATCCTGGGTTTTTTGTTTTTCCATATAAAGTTGATTATTGTCTTCTCCAGATCTGTGAAGAATTTTGATGGGATTTTGATGGGGATTGCATTGAATCTATAGATTGCTTTTGGTAGAATTGCCATTTTTACTATGTTGATCCTCCCAATCCAAGAGCAAGGGAGGTCTTTCCATTTTCTGGTGTCTTCTTCAATTTCTTTCTTCAAAGACTTATAGTTCTTGTCAAGTAGATCTTTCACTTCCTTGGTCAGGGTTACCCCAAGGTATTTTATGCTATTTGTGGCTATCGTGAAAGGTGATGCTTCTCTGATTTCCCTCTCTGCTTCCTTATCCTTAGTGTATAGGAAGGCAACTGATTTTTTGGAGTTGATCTTGTATCCTGCCACATTACTAAAGCTGTTTATCAGCTGTAGGAGTTCTTTGGTAGAATTTTTGGGGTCGCTTATGTACACTATCATATCATCTGCAAATAACGAAAGCTTAACTTCTTCCTTTCCAATACGAATCCCCTTGATCTCCTTATGTTGTCTTATTGCTATTGCTAGAATTTCAAGCACTATATTGAAGAGGTATGGAGAGAGTGGACATCCTTGTCGTGTTCCTGATTTAAGTGGGATGGCTTTGAGTTTTTCTCCGTTTAATTTAATGTTAGCTGTTGGCTTGCTGTAAATAGCTTTTATTATATTTAGGTAGGACCCTTGTATCCCTATTCTCTCCAAGACCTTTATCATAAAGGGGTGTTGAATTTTGTCGAATGCTTTTTCAGCATCTAGTGAAATGATCATATGGTTTTTTTCTTTCAGTTTATTTATATGGTGGATTACATTGATAGATTTGCGTATGTTGAACCAGCCCTGCATCTCTGGGATGAAGCCTACTTGATCATAATGGATAATTTTTCTTATGTGTTCTTGGATTCGGTTTGCCAGTATTTTATTGAAAATTTTTGCGTCGATGTTCATGAGTGAGATCGGTCTGTAATTCTCTTTCTTGGTTGGGTCTTTTTGTGGTTTTGGTATCAGGGTAACTGTAGCTTCATAAAAGGAATTTGGCAATGACTCTTCTGATTCTATATTGTGAAATACATTAAGGAGTATAGGTATTAGTTCTTCTTGGAAGTTCTGGTAGAATTCTGCATTGAAACCATCTGGTCCTGGGCTTTTTTTCGAAGGGAGATTTTTGATAACCATTTCTAATTCTTCGCGAGAAACCGGTCTATTTAGATCATTCACCTGGTCTTGGTTTAGCTTTGGTATGTGGTACTTATTTAAAAAAATGTCCATTTCTTTTGTATTTTCCAGTTTTGTGGCATACAGGCTTTTGTAGTAAGATCTAATGATTCTCTGAATTTCCTCTGTGTCTGTGGTTATGTCCCCCTTTTCATTTCTGATCTTATTTATTTGCGTGTTCTCTCTCTGTCGTTTAATTAGTTTGGATAGGGGTTTGTCGATCTTGTTGATTTTCTCCAAGAACCAGCTTTTTGTTTCATTGATTCTTTGGACTGTTTTCTGTGTTTCTATTTTGTTGATTTCAGCCCTCAGTTTTATTATTTCCAGTCTTCTACTTCTCCTGGGCGCGTCTGCTTCTTTTTTTTCTAGAGCTTTCAGGTGTGTTGTTAAGTCCCCAATGTATGCGTTCTCCGTTTTCTTTAAGTGGGCACTTAGTGCTATGAACTTTCCTCTTAGCACTGCTTTCATTGTGTCCCATAGGTTTGAGTATGTTGTCCCTTTATTTTCATTAAATTCAAGGAAGACTTTAATTTCTTTCTTGATTTCTTCCTTGACCCAGGTGTGGTTCAGTAGTTGACTGTTCAGTTTCCATGAGTTTGTCGGTTTTTTGGGGGCAGCGTGGTTGTTGCCTTCTAATTTTAATCCGTGATGATCTGATAAGACACAGGTGGACACTGATATTTTTTTGTATCTGTGGAGGTTTCCTTTGTTTCCGAGTATGTGGTCAATTTTTGAGAAGGTTCCATGAGCTGCAGAGAAGAAGGTATATTCTTTCCTATTTGGGTGGAATGTTCTATAGATGTCTGTTAAGTCCATTTGCTTCATTACCTCCAATAATTCTCTTAATTCTCTATTAGGTTTCTGTCTGATTGACCTGTCCCTTGGAGAGAGAGGTGTGTTGAAGTCTCCTACTACTAGTGTGTGTGATTTGATGTCTGCCTTGAGTTCTAGTAATATTTCTTTTACATAAGTAGGTGCTTTTATATTGGGGGCGTATATATTCAGGATTGAGACCTCCTCCTGATGAATTGTTCCTGTTATGAGTATAAAGTGACCGTCTCGGTCTCTTCTGATTGATTTTAGTTTGAAGTCAGTTTTGTTAGAAATTAGTATGGCCACACCTGCTTTTTTCTTAGGACCATTTGCTTGAAACACCTTTTCCCAACCCTTTACTCTGAGTAGGTGCCTGTCTTTGTGGTTGAGATGTGTTTCTTGCAAACAGCAGAATGTTGGATCCTGTTTTCGTATCCAATCTTTTAGCCTGTGCCTTTTTATAGGTGAATTGAGCCCATTAATATTAAGTGATATTAATGACCAGTGGTTGTTTACTCCGGTTATTCTTATTGCTTTTGGTAGTAGAGATTGTGTGTCTCCCTTCTTTGAGATGTGCTCGTGAAGGGTCATTAGATGCCTGGGTTATTGTAGGCAGTGTTGGCATTGTTGGATTCCTTGGGTTGCGATTTTCCTTCTATTACTTTCTGTAGGGCTGGATTTGTGGCTACGTATTGTTTAAATTTGTTCTTATCCTGGAATGTTTTGTTTTCTCCATTGATAATGAATGATAGCTTGGCTGGGTATAGTAGTTTGGGTTTGCATCCATGGTCTCTTAGCTTCTGCAGAACCTCTATCCAGGACCTTCTGGCTTTCATAGTTTCCATCGAGAAGTCAGGTGTAAGTCTGATCGGTTTACCTTTATAAGTTACTTGCCCTTTTTCTTTTGCAGCTCTTAATATTTTTTCTTTAACCTGTATATTTTGTGTTTTGATTATTATATGGCGAGGAGATGTTTTTCTTTGATCCAGTCTGTTTGGTGTTCTGTATGCTTCTTGAATATTTAAGTGAATATCTTTCTTTAAGTTGGGAAAGTTTTCTTCCATAATTTTGTTGAAAATATTTTCTGGGCCTTTGAGCTGTGACTCTTCTCCTTCTTCTATTCCTATTATTCTTAGGTTTGGTTTTTTTATTGTGTCCCATAGTTCCTGAATGTTTTGTGTTGAGAATTTGTTGGCTTTGCTGTTTTCTTTGATCTGTTCGTTTATTTTCTCTATGGTGTCCTCAGCATCTGAGAGTCTTTCTTCTAGCTCTTGTATTCTATTGATTATGCTTGTTTCTGTAGACTCTGCTCGTTGGCCTAGATTTTCCATATCCAGCTGGTCCTCAGTTTGCATTTTCTTCTTTGCCTTCATTTCAGTTTTCAATTCTTGAACTGTTTCCATTACCTGTTTGATGGTTTTTTCTTGGTTTCCCAGGGTATCATGTACATATTTACTCATTTCTTCAAACTTTTTGTTATACTTCTCATCCATTTCTATAAGGGCATTTTTTACATGTTGTTTAAGGGACTCTATTATCTTCATAAAGTCGATTTTTTCCATTTCTTCTGTGTTAGGTTGTTCAAATACTTCTGTTGTAAGATCATTGGGTTCTGATGTTTTCATGTTGTTTTTCGGATTATTGGGTGAATTCTTGCCTTGGCGCCTGCCCATCTCCTCCTATTGATCCTATCCAATGGGTCCTTTAAAAACCGGATCAGGTTTCCCTGCTGGCCAAGGGCTCCGCTTACAAAATGCCCTCACTCTCTTTCGTGGTTCCTGCTGCAGGCCAAGAACCCTCTCACCCCTCTGAAGGATCTTCAGGACAGGACCAGGCTCCCCTTGTGCCAGTGACCTGGCCAACCAAAGGCCTACCTCTTTGATTCGATTGTAGTAGGGCGATCTGCTCTCCTTATTGCACGCCTGTTCCCGCCGCTTGGGTCTGCCTCTGCGCTGGTCCCCGAAAGCCTCTTCCTGTATGCGGTGTTGCTCCGCCGCGTCTGGCCGCCGCCGCTCCGCCGCGTCTGGCCGCCGCCGCTCCGCCGCGTCTGGCCGCCGCCGCTCCGCCGCGTCTGGCCGCCGCCGCTCCGCCGCGTCTGGCCGCCGCCGCTCCGCCGCGTCTGGCCGCCGCCGCTCCGCCGCGTCTGGCCGCCGCCGCTCCGCCGCGTCTGGCCGCCGCCGCTCCGCCGCGTCTGGCCGCCGCCGCTCCGCCGCGTCTGGCCGCCGCCGCTCCGCCGCGTCTGGCCGCCGCCGCTCCGCCGCGTCTGGCCGCCGCCGCTCCGCCGCGTCTGGCCGCCGCCGCTCCGCCGCGTCTGGCCGCCGCCGCTCCGCCTCTGTGCGTCTGGCCGCCGCCGCTCCGCCTCTGTGCGTCTGGCCGCCGCCGCTCCGCCTCTGTGCGTCTGGCCGCCGCCGCTCCGCCTCTGTGCGTCTGGCCGCCGCCGCTCCGCCTCTGTGCGTCTGGCCGCCGCCGCTCCGCCTCTGTGCGTCTCTAGTGGGTCCTTCTGTTTGTGTGTTGCTTTCATTGGTTAATGAATAAAGAAACTGCCTTTGACTAGTTGGTAGGGCAGATCTTAAGTAGGCAAGGAAGACAGAATTAATTGTTGGGAGGAAGAGAATTAGAGTCAGAGGAATGCCATGAAGTTGCCAGAGACAGATGTGCTGAATCTTTCCTGGTAAGCCACTGCCACAAGGTGATATACAGATTAATAAAAATGGGTTAAATCAAGATGTGAAAGTTAGGAAATAATAGGCTAGAACTAATGGGCCAAACAATGATTTAATTAATATAATTTCTGTGTGGTTATTTCAGGGCTAAGCTAGCCAGGCGGCCAGGACAACAAGCGGCCCCTCCTTGCAACACAGTACAGTGTACACTTGTATGAGGTTTTCAAAAACGACACTAAAATTGAGGGCTGCGATGGCTTCAAAAGTCTATGAATATATTACACTGAAAAACACTTGATTATAAAAATGAGTACAGTGTGCGTTAGATAAATTACTTGCCGATAATGAATTTCTTCTTTAATTGGCTCTTCACTTATATTAATTTTTTAAATTTCTTTAAATTTGTAACTTATTTATAATTTACAAGATTCCTAAAGTATTCCAGATTTATATAATTAATAATATATGATCTTTTCCACATTCTCCTACATATGAAGCAGACATAATTATTTATAACTTTAAGAGTTAAACATCTGGGAAGCATTTAAAATTCTCTTTAAGAAGGGTGGCTAGAAATCTTGGTTACTGGTTCTGAAGAGGTAAACCCCAGAAATGCTTATATTTTTTAAAAAAATTAATTAATTAAATTCCAAGAAACACAATCAATATTAAACAATTAAGCCTGGGTTTTTTAAAAGGCATTATAAAGTCTAGCAGTTTCAAACAGTAATGAAAGTCAGTGACACTGCAAAGTAGCAAACAAAATTAGTTCCATTTGCTGTTTGATTTCATTAGCATACCCCAATTGATTTTGTAAATCAAACTTCCTTGTGTCATTCCTTAAGTGGTACACATTTAAGTGATTATGCACACCCAAAGTCTTCTTCAGGCTCATAGGTTCTGAGTTCCCTTCACCTTGAAAGGCCTTTCCTTGTTTTTGTAATTTAAAGAAAAAAAATTAGATTGAGAATTTTAAGTAAGTGTGCATATTACTTATTTGCTTAAATGAAGGAAGTCTAAAATCATACAGATTCTAAGAGCTTATCAGATGGATATCAGTATGCTATCCTCACAACTTGCACAAACATAAACAAAGAGAATTTGAGAAGCAAACTAAATTTCTTTTCAAGTTAGCTTTAAATTAAAAGTGTAAGTTGGATCAAAGACAGCTTGAGATGATGTTACCATTGTGCCTAACCTAACTCTTATCCTCATCATCAAGTTATGATCACAAAATATGTAAGAGAGCATGAAGCTTCCTGTTTGACTACATTGGAAAATCCCAAAAGAAGATAAATATAAATCATACATGTATTATATGGTCATAATACATTACATATAGAGGTATTTATTAAGCCTATAAATATATAGAAAATTCAGAAAAAAGAAATAAGACATAAGTAAATAAGGAAACATAAAGAAGATAAAGCTGCATTATGTCAGAGCTGATATAACAATTATTATTGGATAAAGCAATTGCGCCTTATATGTACACTTCAGAGAATGAATTTGGAACATACTTGTATTTAAGCAGAAAACTCATCCTTTACTCAAAAACAGATAAAATCAAATTTTATTACAATTTGCTAGCACAAAGACATCTCTAATGATTTTATACTTTAAGCAGTTCAAAATGCATGTCTTAATCTCACAAAGTGGTGTCACTGATGTTTCATACCAGTAAATCATATATGATACAGTTTTTATCAGTATCACAAAAACTATACAGTACTACAATATAAACTGGAAATGTAATGTTAATGTCTGATTTGTGAATATTGCTTCATAATCTGTTTTATAGGACATTTAAAATATTCAAAAAAGCTTTTCAAATATTATTTGGTAGTATAATTCAACTGCCAATAAAATTTATAGCTGGACAAAAAGAATGATTAAGAAGCAAGAATAACTTAACCAGATAAGACAACTCATCCAATTTGACATTAAAATTCAAAGTTAAAAATTGTGAAAAAATATTAATCCCAACAAAAGTGTAGAAAAGACCAAGCAGCCACATCCACAATAAAAAACATTAACATGATATATGCTATGGGATGGAAATATGAAGGATCAGGTTAGGGGGTGATAAAGGGAGAGACTGAAAGGAGACAACTGGAAAGGGGAATCTATAAGGATGACAGCACCTAAGACTCCTAGCAGTAGGGCCTATGTATCCAGAACTGATCATCTCCAAGCAAGGTTTTTAGTGGAGGCATTGGGACACCAATTCACCCACAAAACCTTCAACTTACAGTCTGTCTTACTTATGCGATGTGCTGGGGTCATGGTGGCACAGAGACTGTGGCAGTGGCTTAATAAAGGTTGGTCAAGCCTGAGACCTATGCCACAATAATGAGCTCATCCCTGACACTGCCTGGAGCACCAGGACCCAGAGACTGGATGGTCCACAGACATAGGATAGAATCAAACATGACTAGAGGAAATAAAAAAGGTTAATGTAAGGATTCCTAACAATATTTTGCTATATTCATAGATTGGTGCCTAGTCCAATTGTCAAAAGAGAGGCTTAAATCAGTAAGTGGTCAAAACAGTTTCAGAGATCCATAACCAAATATTAGGAGGAGCTCAAAGAATCCTGCTGAAAAAAAGGGAGGAAAGATTGTAGGAGCCAGAGGGATCAGGGACATCACAAGAAACTCCAACTAACCTGGACTCATAGAAGCTTTCAGAGATTGAACTCACAAGGGAGTCTGCATGGGACTGACATAGACACTCTGCATATATGTGTAGCCTGGTCTTGTTGTGGTATTCTTAACAGTGGAAGCAGAGGCTGTCTCCAACTATTTTGCTTGCTAGTTTTTTGGTACCCTATTCCTCATACCTGGTTGCCTTGCCCAGCCTGAATAAAAAAGATGCTTAGTCTTACTGCAACTTGATATGCCATGTTTTATTGATTTCCATGGAAGACTAGCCTTTTTCTGAATAGAAAAAGAGAAAGAATGGATGGAGGGTGGTGTGGGGGAAGGGACTGGGAGAAAAGGAGAGATCAGAAACTGCAGTTGGGATGTAAGATAAATAAATAATTTATAAGTAGATATTACATTTTATACTAATATATTATCTTAAAACAGTGTTGTAATCGCATATTCCTATAATGAATAATTAGACATACGTGAAATCTGACCTCTCTTACTGAGTATGTTTATTATTTCTTTTCCAGTCTGTATGATCAAGAAGTTTTGTGCAATTGTTCTATCGAATTTTGTTCCTAAATCTTGCAATCTCGAATCAGTTTTAATGTACATAAAGACAACAGGATTAGCCACAAGAGCAAATCTTCAAATCCAAATGTCTGATGCTTTGTGATCAAAATGTTTCTCTATTACGGTACTACTCTAATATGAAAGGCAAGATCACATTAGGCTCAATCTATAGAAGTAGAAAAGGATAATAACGATCATCACTCATGCTCAAGAAAGATTTATCAAAATGGCAAAATATAAAGGTTTAAAGGTAATCAAAATTTGAACACTTTGACTGGATTTGCCTGTCTAATGAAGTCACGCTTCCGTTGCATTTATAGTAACGTTCAATAGAAATCGATGTTGCAGAAATACTTTAATAAACAAATGCATGAACTCCAACTTGGCAAAAATAAAAAAGGAAAGGATTGGGAATTACATTCAAACATTTTGAATGGCTAGTTCCCCTCATAGCTGAAAGAGCCTGGAGCGAGAGTAGTAAGTAAACACACTAATGTTATTCTTAACTTTGCCTGTCCCTACAGACTTGCGAGAGCCAGACGGAGTACTTTAAGACAAACACTGGAAAACAATGGGAAATTATCCTCTTTATGCTCCTGAAATTAAAGCTCTCTTTATCTGAAAGATACCTTTTTAAAAACTAAACCAATTATGTCACCTGAGTGTGCAATTACATATCTATTCTTTTGGATGAAATCTGCACAATGTCTCTCTGATTTTTTATCAAAATGTTTAACAGTTGCATATTGTCAGCATCTTAAAATGGAATATCCTTAAGCCTCAGAAGTGAGTGAAGTTAAATCTCGAATGCTCCTTCTCAGTCCAGCCTAATCCAAGTAAAACAGAAATTATACCAACAATAAACAGAGCTTTCATGTGCATTTTACATTTTCTGAAGCAGAGATAGTTTTTAGTGATACACCTAGGAGACAGACTTGTTTTAAGAGCTTTAAAACACATCTAATTTAATCTTATAATTACTCAAAGTAGGTACTATTATTTTTGTTCCTGATTTATAGATGAATAAAGAGGGGCATAGAGAGGTAATTGACCAAGAGCATAAAACTAATGAATAACTGATTACGGATTTGACATTAGCAGTATATCTCTAGAGCCCATGAATCTAGAAACTGCACAGTTCTGTTTCTCAAAGGAAATCCTGCAGGTAGCTAGGAAAATTAAAACATCAATCTACATGTGAGGGTAAACATACATCATAAGAACACAAGATGACTTATAAAAATCATATAGCAATTTATTTCATCCTTTTAAAGACATTGGACTTATCTGATTTTATGAGTACTTTGCAGTTTTTATAAAATCTAATTTCAACATAAAAATGAGTCTTACTTTGTATATTCTAAAATCTTATACCTTTAAAAATTTTTAATGTTTATTAAGCATAAGAACGACACAATTCTATCTCTTCCATGAGATATTTGAGAAAAGAAAAATGTGGTTAACACAGTGAACTTCTACTCTGGGTTTTGATTCCCCATGTAATAACTCAGTGAACTCACCAGAAAAATATGTGAACTTCAACACAAGACAGAATATACAGTCTAAATCTGCCATTAATTGATTTGGGGTGTTTTACTATTTCAATCACTTAGAGCCTACTTTATTCAAAATTCAATATAGCATTTCTATAACCCTGCAAATTAAAAAAAAATATTTAGAAGCTAGAAAATTTATTCAGTGATCATGAAAATATAGGGGAAGTTTTGTGACAGAACTCCAAATAACCGGGAACACACCAATGAGAAACCATCAGCACAGTGGCTTCAGAGTTTGATTTTCCCAGTGTCAGAGGTGTCTCAGGATCAAGAGGAAATAACACTAGAGAGCCCAGAGATTGTAAACAGAGCTGGAGTTGATAGCTTCAGTTGAGTGATTTTGATGTTAGAGAGAATAATTCAATGGAAAAGAGGAGAAAAAAATGGAAAAAGCCTGAGGCTGGAATCTCCAGTGGCAACCAAACCCCATGTGTGGGGACATGAGTGGGGGTGAGACTCAGTGGGAAGGAAGGAAAGATGTAAAAAAGAATTTAATGGAATACTAGCCGAGATCACTTTAAAGAAAATAAGAACAATTTTAGACAAAATCTGAGCATAGAGCAGGGCGATGTGCATAGAACCCCAACCGTTAACTGAAGACTTATTGGTATTTGATACCTATGGGAGGAGAATCATCATTCTTTAAAGTTGTAACTTCCAATACACTATCACATAAGGGAAGGCCCCAGTCTTCAGAGCATCTAGGCAACACACACTGCACTCCTTTGGGAAAGTAGAAGCAAAAAAGGGAGCAATCTTGAAGACATCTGGGAAGGGGTGGGAGGAGAGAAGCTGGGGGCTTAATATGCTCAAAGAACATTACATGAAATCCTCAAAGAATTAACAAAATATCTCAGAATAAAAAAACAGAACAGCACATGCCTTGTGATATGATTGATAGCCTAGTGGTAATATAAATGGAACAAAATCTTTGGTTTTAGTGATTTGACTTACTAATCACAGAATAATTTATTTAAATCTAAAAATCTAAAACACAGCTTGTAAGCAATAAAAATTTTAAGGAAACTGAGACATAACACAATATACATAAAGATTATTTTTGAAAAGTAATTTGAGAGTAAAGAGCAAGATAGTGAATACGCTGTACTCTATTCCACAGTTTGCAGTACCCTGGTTTTGAAATTCATAAACACCTGTGCAACTCTTCAAAGAGGAGGCTCTATTTGAACCAGAAAGTAAAAAAGCGAACAAAGGTGTGAACATTCTTGAGGTAAAAATAACTTTAACTTTCTCAATAGTCTCAATAATTTAACTATGGAAGGGACATTTTAATACTAAAATGCTTACAGAAATATCTTACATTTATATAGCAGTTCATGTTTTACAAACAGATATTCTTGTCTTCAAAATTGTTCTACATAATAATTTTATAGCTAAGAGAATGCTGTACTTTCCTTTCAAATAAGGAAATGTTTCTAAATGATCGTGGGCTATATTATAGAGTCAATGGCATTGCCCGGGAATACTCAGGCGTTTGAATTGACAGGCATAATGCTCTCTCTAGTAGAATCAACAGAGGTATATTCTTTCAGATTTTATGACCAGCACTTGAGCTTGAATAGCCTAACCACCTGATGCATATCAATAAAGCTATATACCCTACTGCATCTAAGAAGTCCGGGACTACAAACTGTTTTATTTGCAGTCATTGACAACGCAACTCACACTCCTTCCTTGGTTATAATTGTCTCTCTCAAAACTATTAGTGAAGCTGGTGTGGCAATCTTTGCTTTAGAACAAAATTAAAAAGAAGTTATTTGTGTGTGTGTGATGAATTCACAAAATGTGTCAAAAACAGAAACAGCTCTACAATTATAAAATCTCAATCATTATCACTGTTTTTACTGGGTTAAAATTCTTTACAAAAGTTAGTATTAATGGGCTTATAATGTTACAGTAAATGAATCAACACATATTTTTCCTGTATGTGTATATACATCAAGTACTTGCCTGTACATAAAGGAACTACAGCATCATGTCTAGTGAGATAACCAAGGTGTGGAGGGCAATAACTCCCTTTTGCTCCTTATTATACAAAAGCAAAAGCTAAACCGGCTGTTCTTCACATTTTTCAACGCAAATACTTTTTCTTGAGATTCCATTGCAGTTCTTAAACTATTGGATGAGTTAGTAATGTATTTCAAAATAAAATGCAGAGACAAGTTTGTACATACAACAAATCTGGAGAAAGAAACAATCACTGTTGCTTAGATACCAAGCATCATTTCAAAATACAATGTGAACTCAGGCTTTCTGGATCTTTATCACTGACTGTAGGGAAAATAGTAAGCCTTATAAACATCCAGAACCAATACCCTAGGAAAATATTTACAAGTTATCTAGTGATTGAGTAATTAACTTCATGGGAGAAAATGACTATATGCATACTACATGAAGCAAAGATGGAAGAAACATAGACTAAATATATACTATCATCGTGATAAAGTTCATATAATCTTATTATACAGTGGTAAATATTTGTGCCTCGGCAGCTTTACAGATCTTTTTTATTTGGAAATGTTGACACAGAGAACTTATTAATCATTGAAAATAGGGCAATTCTACATCTACTAGCCTTAAACATGTGCAAAGTAGTCACTTGGGAAAAATGTTTATCCATGGGATGGTTTTATTTTTAAAAATAATCACTCCTGAGCAAAGTCTCCTCTGCATACAGACAATATCTTTGAGGCACATGAAGAATGTAAGATTCTTGTCTAGAAATAAAGGTTACACAAATAGAAAATGCTTTGCTTTTGATACTAATCACAATTTAAAAATACACTGGTGGTCATATTAAGTATTGAATAGCAGGCTTTTGTTATTTATGATACTCGGACATCTATATTTACTTCTTCTTCCTGAGGATTTGAATGTTTTCACGCTTTTTCATTCCTATCATGTCTGCCAATCAGATTCTACTACAGTGCTACTGGTCCACAAAGATGTTAAGCTGTTATTTAACTTTCCATTTAATACTCATGTGGCTAATTTGGAATGATGAGAATGTCCTTGTTATTGTATAAATGAATAATTCATTGCAGACTGTAGAAAGCAAAATTTTGCATGAATGCAGGCCAGTTAAATTGACCAGGAAAGGCTGATGTCCACAAAGCTACCTGTTAAAATCTAAACACAAAGAGAAGTTAAAGCTAATTTTGAAAATACAATTAGCGAAAAATGGAGGTTAAACGTACACACAAACACATATACACATACATATGCATACACACCCACCACAACCATCTATTGAATTCCAAATTGATTATTATGTGTGTATATTTATGTCATATATGTATATATATATATATATATATATATATATATATATCCCCTAATTTCAGGTCTAAGAATGTAAAGTAACATTATATCACTATA
Source organism: Microtus oregoni (assembly GCF_018167655.1). Lineage (NCBI taxonomy): Eukaryota > Metazoa > Chordata > Mammalia > Rodentia > Cricetidae > Microtus > Microtus oregoni. Next base: position 15,531,855 of record NW_024543080.1, on the reverse strand, counting down.
AATTTATGGCCAGTATATTAATAATTACCTCATTCCATCCAAACTTCATAACTGAATTTGGCTTTCTAATCTCTACTTCACATTTACTAGCTCCCTCCAAATTGTAGTTTGTGGCCTCTCCAATGTAAATTTATTTTACTAAAAGAGGAGGTCAGTAGCTTGAAATGAACTATCAACACTTATCTGACACTTTAAACAGTATTATTTGGAGCCTGGAAAATAATGGTGACATAGCTGATTATTATAGCCATGATGAAACAAATGAGTAAAACACAATATAAATCTTTACTTCTGGGATAGCTAAGGAGAACGTGCTGTGCAGAGACTATGCTATTGAAACATTGACTCATTACAGCCCACTTCTTCCAACACCATCAGCAAAAGCTAGCCTAGCAATTGAACTAAGATTTGCTTGTCAAAGCTGTCATAGTTTTACACTGCTGGGTTAGTTTTGATTGGCTGTACTTTTAGATCAAACATTCTAAATTCTGAATAATTACATTTTTCTTCATGCCCTCTAACATCTCACGAAAATTACAAAAAAGAATTTTTAAAAAGTCAAGAGTCAAAAAGACAAAGGAGAAAAAGGACAATACACATGAGAAGTACATGTCTGGAAGGCGATTGTCCGAGAGAGGAACTAATATGATCAATAGGAAACTGTAATTCCTCCTGCAAATCTCAGAAAAGATTAAAGCCGAAATGTGGATAAGGATTTAAAGGAAGATAATTAGTTGAAAACCATGAAAAGGTTTAAAGCTTTAAACATTTTCAACAAAATCTCTTCCTGCAACTTTCCCATTTAAGTAATTATCTTGTCTCACCCGAGGTGGGGGGAAATGTCTCTGGTTTTAAAAAAAATCATACCAAAGAAAAAAGACTATAGTCTTGAGGACGTGGTCAACCCATTATGTAGACTGTCACATATTCACTGATTGATTTCATCTGTTTTTTTTTCAGACTTTTATGGGGTACAGTTGACAGATAAAAATTGAATACATTAAAAATACAGCATGATAATCTGATAAATGGTGGCTTTGTGAAATTATCCAAATCAAGTCATTTACTCTTTTGATAATATTGTGGTGAGTTTAGCTCTCCTGTATTCCAATTTTCATGGTGCATCTTTCTTATTCTTTGAGTTTCAGGCTATTTATCTTTATACTTGAATTTAAGGAGTTTCTTTCATGGAGAACATTTGATTGAGCCATATCCTTCATTCAAATTTAATCTGACAATGTAATAGTATACAAATTCCCTGTATCTATTATTATGACTCTACCTTTGCCATTTTACACTTCTTGTTGTTTGTTTTGCCTTATACATCACTATCATTTGCTTTAATGTCTTTAGTAAATTTAGTTAATTTTTAATTATACTTTCTTTTAGGACTTAAATACATATGTTCTAATTCATCAAAATCTTTTGGAGAATTTACTACTCTGATTCCAATTAAATGTAAAGCCACCCAAAGATATAGCTAAAAAAATACTACATATTTTCAAAAAAGAAGAGAGAAGAAATCAGAACAAGTATATATTTGGGGTTCATTACATTATTTCTCTAATTGACTTTATCTGCTTCTTTTCATATCTCCCCCCTTTAGATACTCATTAACATATGGAGCTATTTCCTAACTTCAATAAATCTTTGCTTTCACCCACTGACTTAATGCTTTTTTATCAAAATATTACACTTCTACATGTTATAATCTCAGCAAATAAAATTATGCATATATTGTCTCCTGCAATTCCTTTTACATCTGTTTATTAAAGGAAAAAGGAAAAAATTAACATATATAATTCATGGCTTACCTATTTTAATAAGACTTTTTTGTAAGATTGTGAATTGAAGTACTGTCTGGTATCACTTGTTTTCAAGTTGTAAAACTTCCTCTCAAACCAAAAAAAAAAAAAAAAAAGACATTGATGGTGGCACACACCTTAAATCCCAGTGTGCTGAAGCAGAGGCAGGAAGATCTCTGAGCATTTGAGGCCAAACTACACTAAAAAACTCTGTCTTGAAAATCAAAATCAAACAAACCTTTCTTTCATTATTTTAGTTTTTCAGAAAAGATTATTGGCATCAAGTTCTCTCAGTTTTTGCTTATCCAGGAAAATCCTTATTTCACCTTCTTGTTGAAGAAGATTTTTGCCGAATATAAGTTTCACAATTGCCTTGTTGACTTCTGTTCTTTTTACTTTTAGCACTCAGAATGCATCGTGTGTTGCTGCTTGGCATCCACAGCTTCAGAGAGAATAACTAGTAATATGATAGTCACTTTCCTCTTCTGGCTTTCACCACTCACTATCTCTGACTACTGTAGGTACTGTTTAGATGTAACCATCTTTTAACAGTTCTAATTGGATTTATCTCAGCCTCTTGGGTAGAGTATAGTTATTCAAAAACAGGGGGGAGGTGAGTTTAAGATAGAAGGTAAACAATGATCAATTCTGGATTTGAAGTTTGTCAGAAACGTGAACACTTGGCAATAATGCTGCCCCCGTCTTGTACCCGGGGAGCATGTGTTCCTAGAGCTTATTTGCTTGATGCCATTTCTCCCTTAAGTAGGGGGAGTGGCATGCTGTGGGTTATACTGTAAGATAAGGACATCCGCATTTGAAATCAGCCACTTATTAACTCACAGTTCAGCAAGCCAGAAAACCAAATACAACTCTTCGGTTTCTCTGCTCAGTGTCTTAAAGACTGAAGTTAAGACACATACAACCAGTGCCCTTACCTGGTGTGGGATTGGAGATGAAGCTCTTTCAAGATCTACCAAGTGGGTAGAGTGAAAAGCAGTTTCTAATGCTTGTAGTACACAAACCTTTTGAAAGCACAACTCTTACATTTTTATTGAACATTTTCAAAAATAAAGATGAGAGAAGGAACAAAAATAAATAAATAATGATAGTTTTATCATTGTATAAACACTTCCAATGTTTTTCTTTCTAATCATTTTTCCCCTTTGTATACTCATGACCTTATGGTGACATTTCCCATGACTGTAGGATTTTTTATTGTTCGTATTTGTTTGTTAGCACTTTCATTTTCTTGAGACCAGCCAAGTCTGTTCTAGGCCCTTCACAATAAACAGCAGTCCTCATGTGGGACTCCCCTCTGTACGCTTTATTATTATTGGTTAATATAGAAGCTGCATTGGCCTATGGCAGGACAGAATATATATTTGATAGGAATATGCCTAAGCCATTGGACAGTTTTGCAATTAACATAGTTTTATGTGATTATTCAAGTCTGGGTGACTGGGAAACAAAAAAGCAGTTCCGGTATATAGAGTACTTCTTTGGGACCAGTAGAAGAATCTCTCTGCTGTTTTCTGAGAAGGGGCTATAGGTGATCTTACTTGTGAATATTTGACCATCTTTGTGAAAGTAACCATGATTATTTCTTCATATTTATTGGAATGGAAAGAGAATTAAACAGAGCATCAAGTCCACAGACAGGAGTACTAAAATTGTTTGTATTACCAGATGTTCTCTCTGAGGGAACTTTATAATAAATCCAGAGAAAATTGCAAAATAATAAGTTAAGGGAACTGGAGAGATAGATTAGTGTAGAAAATACCTGGTATGCAAGGGTAGGGATCTGAGTTTGGATCACTCGTACCCACAGAGAAGTCAGGCATGGCATTGTCTCTGTAACCCCATATTTAGAGAGACTGAAGGCAGTCACATCTCCAGAGCTCCATTGATCAACCAGCCCAGCTGAACTGATGACATCATATTAAATAGAGACCCTGTCTCAAAATATAAAGGTAGAGAGAGTATGCCTATATGCCCATACAAAACTATACAAAAAAAATTTTAAATCTAAAACAACCAGGTCAAATAGGGACAAAACACAGAGTAAAAGCAAATATTTCAAAATACCTACAATGTCTATAAGACATGAAGAAAAAATAGAATAGGCAATAATAAATAATAAACAATCAAAGAAGAATAAAGTAACCTTTGAAACTGATGTTATAATGTGATTTTAAATCAATATAAAGTGTTAAAAGCAAAGTTTGTGAAATACTTTGACAAAATAAAATGCATATTAACTGATAATAACGCTAAGAAAATACATATTAACTAATAAACAAAATAAAATTTTCACAGTAAAACACTCCAGTAATTTAAATTTTATAATGCTTAGAAAAGAGAAAAACTGATTAGCAATTTTAAGGATAAAATAATACAATAATATTTCCCTTAATGTAAAAGGCATTTCCAATTTTTAAATAATCTATCCAAATACTATAAAATAAATACTTAGTGACAATAAATCAGATATTTATGTAAATTCTGAAATTACAGAGACTACAAAAATTTCAGTAATTAAAAATAATATCCCATGAAATATATGATTTCATATTGACACAACATTTTAGCAACAACATTGGATATAAAGGATTGCCAATCAGAAAGACACAATGTTGACTTCTGGACATCGCAAGGCTGTTGTACCTTGGAAGTCATGGAAGCTGTAATTACTTGCAGAAGATTGGACCCATCAGCACACATACTAAAAACAAGATGAGCTGATGGGTCTCTAACTTTCTCCAAAGATTTATACACAGATAATAATTAATGGGAAATGGAGAGACAATTTCTTCAGTGCCACCTTCACTGGGAAAGTATCCAGGCTCCAGTAAAGGAACTCCGACCCATGCTCTTGTATACAACACTAATGAAACTCACTGGATCATTAAAAAATCAAAATACATTATGTACATGTATGAAAACACCATAATGAGACTCATTACCATGTATAATTAATATATGGCAATAAAAAAATTAATAAAATAAAAATAATGAATAAGAAACTCCCATATCTGAGAGGGAAGTATAATGGAAAAATCTCTTCTACATCCAAAATTTGAACAAATAGAGTAGTGATTTGAAACATTTTAGGAAGGACTTGTCTATACACGATTTCTTTAGGTGTGTGCTTCACTAAAATGTAGTGGTAAACAAAAATGGGCAGAAGAGTGTGCAAGAATATTCAACACTACAGAACAAAAATAAAAATTTAGCTAAATAGTCTTAGGATACTACAGATATTGGCATATTGAGAGCAAACTACAATGTCAGTGTCAAAGGAGTCTGAAGGAAATCATCTTAAAGATCAGGAAATGTAATTAACCACGTGACTTGGTTTAACATACTTTAACAAAGTCAGGTTAGTGGATATTGGATGCTAATTTAAGCCAAATGTGTGATATATGAGATGGAGGTGTGAGAAGCCATGAATCTTAACAAGAGCTGAACCTGGGTACAGACGACTTTGAATTGCCACCACCGAGGAGAAGTCAGAGGAAGGCAGAGTGTTAGTACAGAAAAAAGTCAAATACTGTCTTAGCCTATTTGGCATTGCCCAGGAAACTATTACAGAGTGTGTACTCTCCACTTACAAAATTGATTTCTTATGGTTCTAGAGACTTAGAAGTCCAGGATAAAGTTTAAACAGGTCACTGAGGTTGTTATCTAGTGAGCAGTCGCTGTGGGTACTGTCTTGTAGCTGTATTCTTTCATAATGGAAGGCAGAGCTCTCTGCTGGGCTTTTCATATAAAATCTCCTATCACATTGCTAACAGTATTGCCCTCAAGAACAAGTCATCTTCCAAAGGGCATACATCCTGACACTGTCACCTTGAAGGCTGGGATTCCAATGTACCAATGTTAAGGGTAGACAACTATTCAAACATATCAAATAACACGAAGTCTGTTTCTCCAAAGGCCATTTGCCATGTCCACTTTCATGCCGTCCATCACAAAATCTTGTAACATCGAATTCATTCCTTTCTCTACACTCTTCCTGGATTTTATATTATTATGGCTTTCTGCTTAACCCCCTGCAAGGCTTTCCTTGTTCAGAAGCCATCTGGAAGTCTATGAAGTAGTACTAGACTCTGATGGTACCCCGAGTTTTCACTTTGTGTCTTGCATACTGTTCCTAGCCATCACCCACAGAGCAGTAAGAAAGCTAAAGCAATTGTGTGTTGATTTCACCCCCGTTCAAACAAAAAAAGAAATTTCATACTGCTTAAATCTGGTCGCACACTATATATGAAGGAAGGCTTTCATTTCATTTGACGCCACCCATTTGACACTAAGTTGTCAAACTCTCTGCTTTCTTTTCCAGTTGAGAGCTCAATTAAAATCATAAAGACCGTCTGCTTCTGAATTCTTCATGAGCAATGGGTTAACAACATCAGGGAGGAACAGGAGCTGTGAGACAATGTCTCTTTGAATTGAGGCTCTACTATATGGGCTAGAAGATTTTAGTATTCCTTGTCAGGACAGTTAGAAGACAGATAAATGGGGCTGACTGGTGGCTCAAGCTTTTCATATTAGTACTACGGAGGCAGAAGCAGATGAATCTCTATGAGCTCAAGGCCAGTCTGGTTTCCACAGAGAGTTCCCAGGCAGCCAGGGTTACACAAGGGGAATTGGGCATTGAGTCAAGTCCCAAGTAGCCTTGGAGGAGTTTATTCCCATGCTATTTACCACCAAATAAGGAGTTCGTGGAAGAGTCTTCCATAGAATTTAGAAGGAATGGCAACTCAGGACCTCATCCTAATTTTACTGAATTTAAATATGCATTTTAAAAATATACCAGATAAAAAAATTATACTAAAATTTGAAGAAACAGACCTCTGAAATAAAATTTCCATGTAGCCTCTCCCACCTTTCAGGCTTTCTTCCCTTCAGGATTTCTTTCTTATGTTTCATGGCATCTCTCTGTTCTCAGCCAGAGCCTTATCTGGAAGGAAAAAAAAAAAAAGACTTGTTCTGCTAGCAACATCGCAATCTTTGTTTTGAATTTTAGTCGTGTTATTTTTGAATTGTAGTCTTTGTGCTCCCAGAATCTGTGAGTCATGTTCCTCACAAGCATCTGGCAAAAGAAAGGCCCTGAGGGTACAGGTGAAAGGATTCTGTGAGAGCAAACAGGCTAAAAGAGACACAGAGAATGTTATTTTAAAATTCTGAAGCAAGAGCTGGAGGGATGTCTCTGCAGTCAAGAGCACTAGCTGCTCTTTCAGAAGACACATGTTCAAATCTTCGCACCTACACTGTAGCTCACAAACATTTGTACCTCTACTCCCAGAGCATCCAACACCCGCTTCTGGTTCCTTGGGCACCAGACATGCACAATGTTCATAGACATATAGGCAGACAAAACAACCATACAAAAAATAAATGATAAAAATTAAAAAAAAATAAAACTAGACTTTCAAAAGTTCGGAGCTAACTCGGGCACTTTACCAAATTTATCCAAAAATAGTTGAGACAGCCCACATCATAAAAAAAAAACAATAAAAAAAAAAACATGTGGCAGCCCAATGCTCTTGAGAGAACATTCTCTTCAAATGCTTGCAAGTCAGTGTTGGACATCCACTAAATCATGACAGTTTGCTCTGATTTTTCTAAGATTACTCACACCCTCTCTCACTCTCCCCTCATGTGCTTCTGATAACTGGTTCCACATGGCGGCAGATAAAGAGACCCAGGACTGAAGCCTGGCCAGTGAGGCTCAATATAATCACACGACAATAATTCCAGAAAAGAATGCAATTTTTCACTTTAAAAAAAAAATTTAATGTAGCAGAACGGAGATGAAAGATTCTAAGCTTCCAGGAAGATCTCAAGTACAAATGTGTCTTTTGTTTCCTCTGTCCCTACATAGTCCTAAACACAAAACGTATTTGCGGTTTGGTGACCTTTAAAGTTTACGTGTGTGACCTGACCCTCAGAAGATACCAACACAGGCTAAGTAATCAGAACAAATAAACAGTCTTTTCTGTTGTTGTGGAAACTGTTGGAAGGTAAGTCTTTCTACTTTAAGACTGTAAAGGGTTGCTGGGAAAGCGGAGCAGGAAGGGTTAAGGGTATAGAAGACAGGTCTTTGGTGTGTTGTTGAGCATAAGCGCCATTGTCTCTGCTCCAGCGACCCAAGAGTCGTAGGATTCCCACTTTCTTGCATCAGTGGGCACTTGGATATTTTTAATTAGCAACGAGCAGGAGCCCTTATGTAAAGGGCCTTCTTTCCCTTTTCCACTTGATTCCTTAGCCTAGGAGCTTGTAATATCCCTGCATTCATCAAGTTTCCGCTTGAATCTGGTTTGGTTGCATATGATACGAACCCAAACACCCATATCCTTACCCTCGGACACCACAGATGTTTGTCCCCCTGTAGTCCACTAGGTTCACTCTGACTGCACCTGAAGAACTCGGGCTGGAAATCATAGTCAGCTGAAGTCACTGACTATGTGAAACTCTGCTGCTCTCTGTCCCCTGAGCTTGCATCATTCTCTCTGTAGACACTGATAATAGAGAAGTGTCAACTACTACTGGGAATGAAAAGAAATCATTATAAACTGTCATCACAAATTGTGAACAAATTAAAACAAATTATGTTGAAAATTTTTAGTAGCAATTAGCTACAAATCCAAATAGACTCTCATTTCTCCTAACACAAAAATAGATTTCTGTTTAAGTAATTAAATATAAGACTGGACACAACCCAGATAGAAGATGTTCAGCTTCAATAAACTTACATAAATGAAAACTGAAGCAAGAATACATATTTATTTCTAATCACACCAGCAAATATCTCTCAGAATATAATATTTGATGGTAGAGTAAGGCTTGGGGGCAGGTATAATTATAGTCTTGTAAAGTGTTAACACATAATATTTTCAGAAAATAATTTTCTAAAATAAATAAAGATTTAAAGTTCTTGGCCTTTAGCAGAATAAACTTCTTAAGGAAATCTAGTCAGAAACATAATACCAAATATACACATAGAAATATCCACTGCTAACCCTGATTGCTCTTTGGGCTGACGAGGGAGGGGGACTTGATCGGGGGAGGGGGAGGGAAATGGGAGGCGGTGGAGGGGAGGAGGCAGAAATCTTTAATAAATAAATAAAAAAATAAAAAGAGAAAAAAAAGAAATATCCACTGCTCTTTGGTTTAATGTACATATTTAAAACAAAAAATAAGTCAAATTACATTAAGCCAAATATACATTATTTTTTAGGGAGAATTTAATACCTTATTTCAATTACATGAAGTCAAATATAGATTATTTTGTAAAGGAGAATATAATACATTTATTAGCTTAAAACTTGATTTCTTAGACGTTAATAATATTTTTCCATCATACACTCACACACACACACACACACATATATGTTGCAATTAAAGTAAGATCTTGCCTAGGAATTGTAATTCTTGAATATTTGGATTAGTTTTACTCCATTAACAGATTGAACAGCTTTAACAGCTTTTTACTATATCATTACATATAATATATATATATATATATATATATATATATATATATATATATACACACTGTGTCATTATATAACTTTTAGTTAGGCCACTTAGTTTGAGTATATCCATAATATATATATATATATATATACACACACTGTGTCATTATATAACTTTTAGTTAGGCCACTTAGTTTGAGTATATCCATAATGTGTTACCATTCCAACTTCTACTTTACTTAATAGCAGCTGAAAAAAAAGACATACCTCTGTGGTAATAATGAAGAATAACTAAATGTAAATAGATGTTCCATGAATGTTATGCCACTCTATACATCCATTTCTATATTATCTCTAGAAATGCTTCTAATAATAATGTATATGATCTTATATTTTTCTGTCGACTTACATATGTTTACAGAACACCATAATGATACAGATGCCCAGTTTCAGTCACAGGCAAATTGGGACCTGAATATATGAAGTTTTGTCTAAGCTCACACAGGCATTCGGTAAGTTACTGCTCTGAGATAATAGTCCTGCTTGCCTGATTCTCAGTTTACGGCTACAGACGGTACCTGATGCATCAATGCTTGAAATTAGGCACCTGTATAAACCTGAATGCCCGAAGGACATCTTCCCACTCCCACGGTTTAACAATTGCCTACTTGTTTCAGAGCTCTTATCTGCGAAGCATCCTGACTTGGATGAGCCCCAACTCATTGTCTTGGTTTCATTTTGTTTTTAATTGGGATTTAAATGTTGGCAGTTATAAGACTTGTTGGCATTTGAAATGCAAAAGTTGACTTTTCTCTACCAGACTGATTAGGTACTTTTATAAAGGAAGGCACTGCTGATTATGGTGCCAAATGGCTTATATGCTTTTAAAACCACGGGTGAATTGATCCTCAGCAGCTAAGAGTATGTTCAAAAGACTGGTTCGTTCTGGTAATGTATTGTCATCACTGGATAACTTTAAAGGTTCTTTATGGCCACAAGATTGTTGCAGCACCAGCAGCCCTATGTCTTCCCACTCACCTTAGGAAAACAGGAACATGAAACCAGAATAGATTCAGCTTATTCCACGGGATGGTTCCAAGCTGTGTGGGAGAGCTGTGTGTGTTCTTTCGTGCATATCATTGTGGAAGTATATTATAGTGATTCTGCCAGATATGTGGAGTTAGTTTTGTGTCTGTGGGAAGATAGGCAGTAGGAGGCTAGCACGATGTGTCTGCAACACTTATTGGGTATGAGTTAAGGATGAGTCGAGTGTGTGTCTAACCAGTAGCAACATTTTACATGTGCTTAAATGGAACAAAATTTCTTCTCAGTATACGTAGAATTAAATTTGAGACTATTCACTGAAAAATCCAAGAACTCCCTCCTAATATCACCTTCAGTTAAGGAAAAATCAAAGGTAGCTATAGTAGCACAGGAGGCACCAATTCCCAAAACCAAGAAACACTGCATTTTCATCACTACCAAGAAATGAAAGTAAACTGCCTATTTTAGAGTCACTACATTGTTTCGACATGCTGTGCACAAAAGGAGCTTAGGAAAATAAAAAATAAGATATACCAGATAAAATCATATTCAATATGAAATCATATTTGTCTTGAAGGTTTACAATTTGCTCTGAAAAGCAGAAATTATGAAATAAAGTTGAGATAGTTGATAATATATTTTTAATTACACATTAACCCTGCTTCTCCAATAATTTGTTGGTCAATTTATTGCACATTAACTGTGGCCCATAATACAATAAATATATGTATTATTCTAGCCTTGCATTATGTGACTTTTTTCTAGGAAGATGTAAACAAATGGCAGCTCACCCCAGATAGGGCACCAATAATAAAGACCAAAGAAACAAGTCAATGCAAATCTAGTTTAGTACACAAGGAGTTTATCAAAACTAGTTACTAGAACATGGAGGGTACAAAGACAGCTGATTCATCCAAAGTCTTCCCCAACATATGATGTTTCACAAAGCATGCCTCTCTAGATCTCTTGGAACAATTTTCAGGCTGCTAGGAAAACCAGAGTCCACTTTCCTCAGAGGTTAATATTGCTTACATGAATGTGAGAGGGGCTTTATGGATCTTTGCACCTTGTAAGTTTTTTGAACCAGGTGATTTTCAAGAGCATTTTTCTTCCTGCCAGCAGGAGAGTTTCAGTTTAGATGGTCTGTCTGTACAACTTACTGAAAATCACTAGAACTTAGATGCAAACGCAATTTTAGCTTAGTTTATTTTTGTAGTACTATCAATGTACATCACTATGAATACATCCCAAATACTAAATTCTAGTTTTACCATCTGTTTCTACAACTAAACTGCAGATAGTTTTTTCCTAAGGAGAAATGAATATTTTTATTTGCATGTCATCTCTAACACAGAAGGTATTCATTAAAATCTGATCAGCTGAATTTATGATAATTGAAGTTCATAAGTAAAGAGAAGCTGGGACAGGTCCTGGGTCTTCATGGATAAATGGCAGCTTACATTATGAAACGTACATATCATTATTTCTCTTCCTGTATTAGTTACTTTTCAAGTTTTCTATAAGAAAATCCCTAAAAAGGAGAAAATTAAGGGAGAAAAATGGGATTTGCTTTGCCTCATGGTTTAAAGATATATTCCATCATGACGTACAAATTTTGGCACAGTAACATGAGTGATCTAGTCACATTCCACTCACAGCCTGTAGAGAGAAAACGGATACTGGTGATCTTCTGTCTGCCTCCATTTTTTTCTTTGTATTAAGTCTAATAAACCTGCTCAGGAGATGGTATCAGCCATATTTAGGGTGATACCCATCTCTGTAAATCCTCTCTAGAAATGGCTCAAAGACATGTCTACTAAATAATTTCAAATCCTGTTACCAGTGAAGACTAAGCATCACACTTCAGAAGCAAACCTATAATAGTATTTCATATCTTAGATCTCAATATAACTTACTCCTAATTAAAGAATGATAGTATCTTAAGGCTTACAATTGCACATTGAGTTTCCTAGACGGCAGTCTGTAGAATTGAATCAGCACTGGAGAATAATATAAAATGAAGTCAGATATATTACCCAGTCAACAGTTACATCAAAGATATTTCATAATGCATAAGTAAAACAAGATAGTCTCTAAACATTGATACCATAAATAATAAGGCTTTACATCATTGAGGCATTTATGCAGTCCATTACTTCAGTGTATCAAGCACTCATCAAAATTAGTGGAATTCCTTTTTTACTTCCCCAAAGGGAGAGATTTTGGGGACTCAGAATGACTTGCTCCATTAAGGACACAAGAGAAGACGTGAACAGATTTGTTTCTCTGATTTTTCATAAAAACTTCTGTAAGTTGGTAATAAAAAAATTCTCATAACAGTTGAATAGCATATTTGTGAATGTTAACTGCTCTTGTTGAAGTTATTTGCATGATTTTAATGATGACTTGGGAAGAGAATACCACTTAGATTTAACAACTACTGTGTTGATCAGCTGTTCGTCCATTTTACCTTGCTTTAAAGGAACCATGAGAGTATAAAGTCATGGGAGAATCTAGATACATATGTGATATCTTGCTAAAGTATTTCAATCATCATCCCTTATTTGAAAAGATAGTACAAAGTTATAACTCAGTTAAAGAAACCTTAAGAAAAATCTCAGGAAAACATGCATAAGCATTTCTAGTTTATATACTAATATCGCCTAAAATTTTATTGTGAGTAATTAGGAGGTAGTTATCTTGAAATTGTGGACAAGAAATCCTCTTATAAAGTCTAAGTTTGTTTGTTTGCTGTCTTGCCTGCTTGCTTGCTTCAGATAGCGTCTGACTCCAAATCCTATCTCAAGCTTCCAAAACTGTCTAATCTGAGGCCTTAACCAATCATACCAATTTTTTTGTTATACCTATTATCAACACAGCCACATTTTGATGTTCCTGAGTTATATCTAGACAGTTGAATTCTAGTATCTTTTGGCAACTTAGTAAGAATCTGTTCTTTTCTGTCCTGTCTTCAACTTACAGGGACCAAACATATAAAAATCCATTTCCACACTCTGGAATATTGCCCATCAGTGAGATGCCACCAATGGTGATTTAGGCAGGATGGAGAGAAGAGGGGTCTAGAGAGAGACTATCTTTTGACTGCAACTGTGAAGCATCCTCTTCAGGGCTTTCATTGAAACGATTAAGGAGTTTGTTGCATGTTGAGGCTGTGGAGGAAGGGGTACCCTCATTCATTGCTGGTGGGAATGCAATCTTGTGCAACCACTTTGGAAATCAGTGTTTCGGTTTCTCAGGAAATTCAGGATCAACCTACCCCTGGACCCAGCAATACCACTCTTGGGAATATACCCAAGAGATGCCCTATCATATGACAAAAGCATTTGTTCAACTATGTTCATAGCAGTATTATTTGTAATAGCCAGAACCTGGAAACAACCTAGATGCCCTTCAATGGAAGAATGGATGAAGAAAGTGTGGACTATCTAACACATGAGAGTACTACGCTGCGGTAAAAAACAATAACTTATCGAATTTTGCATGCAAATGGATGGAAATAGAAAACACTATCCTGAGTGAGGTAACTCAGACACAAAAAGATGAACATGGGATGTACTCACTCATAATTGGTTTCTAGCCATAAATAAGGGTCACGGAGTCTACAATTGGTGAACCTAAAGAAGCTAAATAAGAAGGTGAACCAAAGGAAAAACATATAGTTATCCTCTTGGCTATGGGAAGTAGACAAAATTGCCGGGGAGAAAATTGGGATCTTGGGGGTGGGGTGGGATGGGGGTAAGGGGAGATGGGGAGAGAAAAGTGAGAAGGGGAGGATGGGGGGAACTTGGGGAAACAGGTTGATTGGGATAAAGGAAGGTTGAATAGGGGAACACGGAAGCACAATTCTTAGTTAAGGGAGCCACCTTAGGGTTGACAAGAGACTTGAACCTAGAGTGGCTCCCAGGAGCCCAAGGCGATGTCCCCAGTTAGTTCCTTGGGCAGCTGAGGATAGGGAACCTGAAATGACCCTATCCTATAGCAATACTGACGAATATCTTGCATATTATCATAGAACATTCATCTGGCGATGGATGGAGGTAGAGACAGAGACCCACACTGGAGCACTGAACTAAGCTCCCAAGGTCCCAATGAAGAGCAGAAGGAGGGAGAAGATGAGCAAGGAAGTCAGGTCCACGAGGGGTGCACCCACCCACTGAGACAGTGGGGCTGATCTATTGGGAGCTCACCAAGACCAGCTGGACTGTGACTGAAAAAGCATGGGATAAAACCGGACTCTCTGAACATGGAGAACAATGAGGGCTGATGAGAAGCCAAGGACAATGGCACTTGGTTTTGATCCTACTTCATGTTCTGACTTGGTGGGAGCCTAGCCAGTTTGGATGTTCACCTTCCTAGACATGGAAGGAGGGGGGAGGACCTTGGACTTTCCACACGGCAGGGAACCCTGCTCTTTGGACTGGAGAGGGAGGGGTAGAGGAGTGAGGGAGGGGGAGAAGGGTGAGAGGAGGGGGAAGGAAATGGGAGGCTGGGAGGAGGCAGAAACTTTTTTTTTCCTTTTCTCAATAAAAAAAGAAAAAACTTCTAAACAATACAAAAGCAAGGATATAATTTCCTTTTTTTGTTTTTTGTTTTTCGAGACATCAGTAAATCTTTATTAATCAATAAATAATTTCCTTTTAAAAATTTATTGATTAATACAGATTTACTGAGATCATCTACAAGCCAGCCACTGGCAAATCTCTGTTTGATATAAAATCAAATAAACACCTCTCTGCCTCACTGAAACTTATTATAATTTGTATAATCATCTAAATGCAACAAAAGATATTTTAACACCCAAACCTACAGAGATAGATTTTTTTCACATTTCCAGATGGGGAGAAGAGGCAGCACTGGTTCTGCCTTCACTGCAAACTGAACGTAACAGCGTGGTCCTGTAATGTTGCCAAGGCGATGCCAACTGTCTATGACAGCATATGGGGGTAGACAGTCCCTCCCAGACATAGTCACAGTCATATTAGTAAGCCTCCTATATGAGACTAAACTAAAAATAGAAGCTTTCATCAAGATTATATCTTCTCATATTAAAATAGCCTAATTCACCAAGCTGTGGAGAACAGATGCTCACCCGCTTTGGACAGTTTGATATGTGATCTAAATGTATTGATGGATACTTTTTTTTTGCCTTCTGAACTTCCAGATTTCCTCACTGAAAAGTATCACAAGTAGCCAAAAGAAACATAGTGATAATATCTTAAATTCTTTTCATCCTGCTATTAACAGACACACAGTGGGCTGAAGAAGTCTATACTGAGGAAGTAGTGTGTAGACAGAGACTGAGATTTTATTTCCCAGCCATTCAGACCCGAATAATCACACAGAAACTATATTAATTACAACACTGTTTGGCCAATGGCTCAGGTGTATTTCTAATAAGTTCTTAGATCTTAAATTAACCCATTTCTATTAATCTGTATATTGCCACGGAGCTGTGGCTTACTGGTAATGTTCTCGCATCTTTCTATTTCATAAGCTACATGGTGTCTGCCGGATTCCAACTTCTTTCTCCCTGAATTTTGTTTAGTTTTCCACCTAGCTATATTCTGCCCTGCCATAGGAAAAGCAGTTTCTTTATCAACCACTGGTAATAAAACATACTTGTACCATACAGAGGGGAGTCCCGTATCAGTAGTGAACCTATTCATTAGTCAAGGATATCCCTGAATGTACAGTTCAAGACACATTTAAACCAAGAGAGTTTATATTTCTAAAATACTGTATATATGTGTTTGCATGTATATTTGTATGTTTACAACCTGCATGTCAGGAATGCTGGTCATCATCACTGTCACAAGACTTCTCATATCTATGCCAAAATAAAATCTTGATAGAGACTTTAGTAAGTTGAGAGTCTGCTACGAGGACCTCATCCCTTCACCAATATAAAATGAGCTGAATTTGTGGGAACCTCCACCTGAACAAAGCAATTCTTTATTTGAACCCCACTGTTAAGTTATTTTCCTTTCCTTTTTTGCCTATTTTACTGAAATTCATGCCAGTTTAATGCTATGTATAAACTTGAAATCATTTTTCTCTAGGATATTGATTATTACTTAGAACAGGAAAAATCTAAGGTGTTCCCAGTTATCTTTGATCTATTTTATATTCCAGGAAGAGATTCTTTTTTTAAATTTTTATTGCTTTATAAATAATACCATTCAAAATTTCCAGTTCTGTAGTAATAGGGGCGGCGGGGCTGCGTTCCCAGCACCCCGGCCGCCTGCTCGGCTTATGCCCAAAATAACAACACACAAACTGTATTCATTTAATCACTGCTTGGCCCATTTCTATCTAGCCTCTTCTAGGCTAATTCTCACATATTAATTTAGCCCATTTCTAATCATCTGTGTAGCGCCCCTAGGTGCGCTTACCGGGAAGATTCTAGCCTATGTCCATCCTGGGTTGGAGCTTCATCGCATGTGTCTGCCTGGGAGCTGGGAGCATGGCGTCTCTCTGAGGTGTCTGCTCCCGAGAGGAGAGCTGTGGAGTCTGAGCTCATTTCCTCTTCCTCCCAGCATTCTGTTCTGTTTACTCCTCCCACCTATCTTCTAACCAATGAGGACCAAGCAGTTTCTTTTTATTTAACTAATGACCTTCCTCCATCACAGTTCCTCCCCTCCTCCCATTTCCCTCCAGCTCTATCACTCACCCTCGACCCTCCCCCTCAAGTTTTAAGAGAGGACAGGGTACCCCAACCTGTGGGAAGTCCAAGGCCCTCCCCCTCCATCCAGGCCTAGGAAGGTGTGTATTCAAACAGACTAGGATCCCAAAAAGTCAGTACATGCAGTAGAGACAAATCCCAATGCCATTATCATAGGCTTCTCAGTCAGGCCCCATTGTCAGCCACATTCAGAGAGTCCAGTTTGATCACATGCTCATCCAGTCCCAGTCCAGCTGGCTTTTGTTCACTCCCATTAGAAAAGGAACACTGTCTCAGTGGGTGGACCAACCCCTCATGGTCCTGACTTTCTTGCTCATCTTCTCCCTCCTTCCACTCTTCAACTGGACCTTGGGAGCTCAGTCCAGTGCTCTGATGTGGGTCTCTGACTCTATCTCCATCTGAAGCCTGACGAAGGCTCTGGTACTGAACTGAACAGAGAATTCTCAACAGAAGTTCAAATGGCTAAAAGATACTTAAGGTCATATTCAACTTCCTTAGCAATCAGGGAAATGCAAATCAAAACAACTTTGAGATACCATCTTATACCTGTCAGAATGGCTAAAATCAAAACACTAATGATAACCTCTGCTGGAGAGGATGTGGAGTAAGGGGAACACTCATCCATTGCTGGTGGGAATGCAAACTTGTGCAACCACTTTGGAAATCAGTGAGGCAGTTTCTCAGAAAATTGGGAGTCAACCTACCTCAGGATCCAGCAATACCACTCTTGGGAATATACCCAAAAGATGCTCAATCATAATACAAAAGCATTTGTTCAACTATGTTCATAGCAGCATTTATTTGTGATATCCAGAACCTGGAAACAATCTAGAAGCCCCTCAATGGAAGAATGGATAAAGAAAGTGTGGCACATATACACATTAGAGTCCTACTCAGCAGTAAAAAACAATGACATCTTGAATTTTGCATGTAAATGGATGGAAAACACTATTCTTAGTGAGATAACCCAGACTCAAAAATGTGAATATGGTATGTACTCACTCATTAGTAGATTTTAGCCATAAACAAAGGACATTGAGCCTATAGTTCACAATCCTAGAGAAGCTAACTAATAACATGAACCCAAAGAAAAACATATATAGATCCTCCTGGAAATTGGAAGCAGACAAGATCGTCAGACAAAACTTGGGAGTATGGGGGTGGGCATGGAGTTGGGAAAGGGGGAGAGGAGGAGAGAGAAGGGAGAAGGGGAGGATTGGGGAGAGCTTGGGGGAATGGGATGTTTGAGATGAAGGAAGGGTGGATATGGGAGCAGGGAAGAATATATCTTAATTAAGGGAGCCATCTATGAACACCGAAGATGTGTTTAGCTTGCAGGATTGAGTGATAGAAAACTGGTAGTATATTGGAGAAATTATGATGTGCTGAGATGCAAAGGAAGGGAAAAATGAAGGGAGGAGGGAGAGAGGGAGAAAGGGAGAGAGGGAAAGAAGGGGGAAGGAGGAGGAGGAAAGGAGGAAGAAAGGAAGGAAGGAAGGGTGCTTCAAGATGAAATCCTCTGGAATAGAAAACTAACATCCATAGAACATTAAATTAACTTAAAATTCTCTAAAATTTTCAGACTCTTTCCATAAGCTTATTGGCAAAGACTTTTTATTGTATAAAGAGTCAATTCATAAATATGGGAAGAGAGTATAGGTTCTGTTTGGCTATTGTAATGTGCAGATTAAAGTGCAATTTTAAAGAACACAGGAAAAAATAATAAAACCATTTTGCAATTAAGTGAGATTTAAAAAAATTAACACTAACAAATACATATATAGAGAGAGAGATTAACAAAGATTTTTTTTAATTTTTTTCTCTTTCTTTCTTTCTTTCTTTCTTTATTTATTTATTAAAGATTTCTGCCTCCTCCCCGCCACCGCCTCCCATTTCCCTCCCCCTCCCTCAATCAAGTCCCCCTCCCTCATTAGCTCAAAAAGCAATCAGGGTTCCCTGCCCTGTGGGAAGTCCAAGGACCACCCACCTCCATCCAGGCCTAGTAAGGTGAGCATCCAAACTGCCTAGGCTCCCCCAAACCCATTACGTGCCATAGGATCAAAAACCCATTTCCATTGTTCTTGAGTTCTCAGTAGTCCTCATTGTCTGCTATGTTCAGCAAGTCCGGTTTTATCCCATGCTTTTTCACACCCAGGCCAGCTGGACTTAGTGGGTTCCTGATAGAACATCCCCATTGTCTCAATGTGTGGGTGCACCCCTCGCAGAAGTTCAAATGGCCAAAAGACACTTAAGGTCATGATCAACTTCCTTAGCAATCAGGGAAATGCAAATCAAGACAACTTTAAGATACAATATTACACCTGTCAGAATGGCTAAAATAGAAAGCACCAATGATAGCCTTTGCTGGAAAGGTTGTGGAGAAAGGGATACTGTAGGGATAAGTCCCGCCCCTTAAGGGGCGTGTTCGCCTCGGGCTAATGTCTGCCTATAAATTTGGCAAGCAAGCTCCGAGCTCTCGCTTCTGCTTTCCTGGTCTCCGCGGGAATGGTGGTTCTGTAAGTCTATTTCTACATTAAAGCTATATATATATATATTTTTACACTCTGTCTGCATTCGTTTACACCGCTACATTTTGGCGTCCAACGTCGGGCTATTTTGCCCCCGACTCAAGTGGGTAGAACGCTAGCTAACACAGCACCCTCCCGGGTGCTGTTTTTCAGTTCGTGACTCCGGCCCCAGTGCCGAGTCCGAGACACATTCGGCAACACAGGCCCATTCTGCCTGCCTTGGCTAAGTTTTGCAGCGGAACCCCACTGCCTGAATTAGCAGAAGCTCAAGTACTTGCGGTTTTGCAACAAAAGCTGCCACAGCGTCAGATTTGGTCTGTTACAAAGTGACTTGGCCGGTTGTGGTGGCGCACGCCGGTAGGATTTGCTGAAGGAGGCAGAGGCAGGAGGATCACAAGTTTGAGGCCAGCCAGGCAGTGGTAGAGCACGCCTTTAATCCCAGCACTTGGGAAGCAGAGGCAGGCAGATCTCTGTGAGTTTGAGGCCTGCCAGGCCTTGGTAGTGCACGCCTTCAATCCCAGCACTTGGGAGGCAGACACAGGCGGATCTCTGTGAGTTCAAGGCCAGCCTGGTCTACAAGAGCTAGTTCTAGGACAGGCTCCAAAAACACAGAGACCACCACTGGCAGGAACCGATCATTGCAGGTAAAAAAATTTTCTTTTATAAATAAAATGTCTGAACACATTACTGTTCAAGAATTTAATGATTTTTTTAATTGTACCATGTGGGAGATTTTACAAGAGGTGTCTATCACCCCACATATATGGATCCTTCTGGGATTCGTAGTTTTCATTGGCACCAAATGGTTTGATAATAGAAATATGATAAAGTCTTTACGAGACGAATCCAGGATTCTTAAGGTAGAGATTGAAGGCTTAAAAACAATTGAGAATGACAACAATCTTCTCAAGAATCAGTTTGAAGTTCTCCAGGCTGATAACAATCTTCTCAAGAATCAGGTTGAAGTTCTCCAGGCTGATAACAATCTTCTCAAGAATCAGGTTGAAGTTCTCCAGACTGAAAACAATCTTTTCAAGAATCAGTTTGAAGTTCTCCAGGCTGATAACAATCTTCTCAAGAATCAGGTTGAAGTTCTTCAGGCTGATGTTAAGGAGAAATTCATTACTATGGAAGAGGGAACAGCTGATCTGGACCATAAGATTCAGTCCCTTTCTGTAGAAAATGAAACATTAACTGAGAGAATCAAAACTGCTGAATGTGACAATCGGATTTTGTCTAAAGCTTATGACAGATTGACGGAAAGATTGTCAATACAAGAAGGCACGGTTTATGCCATAAAAATTATGTCCAAAGATGAGATGTTATCTCTAACGGACAAACTTCATACTTTAGAATCCTCAATGAAGGCTTTGGAACATAATTCTGGACAGGAGATTCAGACATTGCAGAAGGCAATGGTGAATAGAATTGAAAAGATTGAGGAATTTCTAAATTCTGATGAGGAAGAGCAAAGGGTAGAAAGGCAAATTTTAACTACATCTGTGGGTAAGTCTCTCCCGGACAATTTCCACAAAGCTCTACCTACAGCTCTACCTGCCTTTCCAGTAATAACAACAGAGAAGGTGATTGGTTCCAAAAACCCTAGGGTCATCAAGGAGGATACATGGGAGCCTGTGCGTATGAATGATCTCAAGGAAATAAAACAGGCTGTCATGACTTTTGGGATGCAAGCCTCTTTTGTTAAAGAGATGCTAAGATCTTGGGCCACGACAAGTAGAGCAACCCCCTCAGACTGGCTCCAGCTGAGCTCTGCGGTACTCGAGAGTGGACCGCAATTGAAATGGAAATGCTTATTCAGGCAAGAGGCTAGACTCTTAGAACAGCAGGAAAAAGCGAAGGGAATTGACATTTCCCTAGATCAAATTCTAGGTGAAGGGCTCTTTTCTAATCCTCAGGAACAAGCTAATTTGGATGAAAACACACTCTCCATGTGTACTCCAGCATCCTTAAGGGCTTGGGACAGGGTACAAGACCCAGAACAGAGAATGGAATCATTTGTCAGAGTTAAACAGGGTCAGAGAGAACCCTTTAGTGACTTTTTACAAAGATTAACTAAGGCTGTACAAATAGGAATATCTGACCCAGAAGTAAGACGTATAATGATTGAGTCTTTGGCTTATGAAAATGCAAATGTGGAATGCAAAAGGATTTTGGGTCCTTTAAGGCTCAGATCAGCGCCGTTGGAAGAATGGGTCTTGCATACACTCAATGTTGATACATTTGATTATGGCACTGAAGCATGGGTAGAAGAAGCAATTTCCAATGGTAAAAGGAGACACCAGAATACCAAATGTTTTAATTGTGGAAAAATGGGTCATATGAAAAGGAATTGTAGACAACGGATTTTCAGAAATAATAATAATAATAATAATGCATCTTTCAGAAATAATAATAATGCATCTTCTAGAAATAACAGAAATAGGAGGACTCAGCCTTCAGGTTTATGTAGAAGATGTGGAAAGGGCAGACATTGGACGAATGAATGCAGGTCTACAAGAGATAGACAAGGCAACCTGATACAGCCGGGAAACGTGAGAGGGGGGGCCTCACAGGCCCCCATGGCAAACATGGTTCAGTCATATCCAGTTTCTGCAGAGAACGTGCCTCATCAGGACAATTAGGAAGCCCCATGCCTACTGTTATAAGCAATAATGATCAGAAAGATAAGTTACGTGTGTTTTGGCAAACTTCTATAAATGATCAAAGACCTAAACTGAGAGTGTGTGTAAATGGCATTTTTATTACTGGCCTGCTATACACAGGTGCTGATGTAAGTATCATTACCCCAGAATCTTGGCATCCGTATTGGCCTCTTCAGAATGTAAATGTTCAGCTCCTGGGAATTGGAACCCTATCTCGAGTAAGGCAGAGCACGAGATGGGTTGAATGTATAGGGCCAGAGGGACAAATAGGAAAATTAAAGCCATATGTAGCCAATATCGCAATGAATTTATGGGGTCGTGACCTATTACAACAATGGAATACTGAAATTAACATTCCTGCTAAATCTAGAGCCTATATTTCTGAGAATAATATTAAAAGATATTACAAACGTAGAAAACTGGCCATTCGGGCTGTACAAGAACAAGCAATTGATGTCCCTTCAGAGATACCAACAGCCTTGCCTCTAAAATGGTTGACTGAGAAACCAATATGGACAAAGCAATGGCCTTTAGCTGAGGAAAAGTTACAGGCTTTAGAACAGCTGGTACAAGAACAATTAGATGCTGGACATATAGAAGAATCTACCAGCCCTTGGAATTCTCCTGTATTTGTGGTTAAGAAAAAATCAGGTAAATGGAGAATGGTGACAGATCTCAGGGCCATCAACAAGGTTATTCAACCTATGGGCCCTCTGCAATCTGGAATTCCTTTGCACTCTTTATGACCAAAAGGATGGCCTCTCATAGTTATTGATTTAAAGGATTGTTTTTTCACTATACCTTTGCAAAAAGAAGATAGAGAAAAATTTGCCTTCACAGTGCCTACTTACAACAATTCTCAACCTTCGAGGAGGTACCACTGGACCATTCTCCCCCAGGGTATGTTAAATAGCCCCTCCCTGTGCCAATATTTTGTGAACCAACCATTGCAAATAATACGCAAGAAATTTCCCAAATCTATAGTATACCATTACATGGACGACATCTTGTTATCCGATTCAAACATGGATACCTTGAACAGACTGTTTGAAGAAATAAAGATACTTTTACCTAAATGGGGATTGCAATTAGCTCCTGAAAATCTTCAGAAGGGAGATTCTGTTAATTATTTAGGTTATAAAATAGGTTTGCAAAAAATTAAGACACAAAAAGCACAAATTAGGAGAGATCGCCTACGGACTCTTAATGACTTTCAAAGGCTGTTAGGAGATATTTCCAGTCTACGACCAGCTATTGGAATAACACCTGATTTAATAATTCATTTGAACAAAACCTTGGATGGTGATAAAGATTTAAACAGTCCCAGAGAATTAACAGCTGAAGCAGAAAAGGAACTGACAATGATTGAGGAAAAATTACAACAGGCACATGTGGACAGGGTGAATCCAGAGCTCGATTGTATTCTCGTCATACTACCATCAAAAATTTCTCCTACAGGAATTTTAATGCAGAGAGATGATATTATTTTGGAATGGATCTTTTTACCACATAAACCAAGTAAGAAACTGAAAACTTATGTGGAAAAAGTCTCTGAGTTAATTATAAAAGGCAAGCTGAGACTTCGTCAACTAGCAGGCATAGACCCAGCAGAAATTATAGTGCCTTTCACTGCTGATGAACTAAAGAAATTATGGGAAGATAATGAACCATGGCAAAGAGCTTGTGCTAATTTTTTGGGAGACATTAATAACAACTATCCAAAAAGCAAGAGGCTTAACTTCATAAAGAGAACCTCTTGGATTCTTCCTCGAATTGTCCGTGATGCTCCAATAACTGGAGCCCGTACATTCTATACTGATGCCAATAAATCAGGGAAGCAGGTTACAAATCAGAAGACTTGGATAAGGTGGAACAAAGTCCGTATAATTCTGTCCAGAAGGCGGAATTATATGCCATTCTTATGGTGCTAAGGGATTTTAAAGAACCTATTAATATAGTTACAGATTCACAATACGCAGAAAGAGTTATTTTACATATTGAAACTGCTGAATTTATACCTGATGATACTGAACTAACCTCATTGTTCCTCCAGGTTCAAGATTTGATCAGGAACAGGCTTTGCCCTATGTACATAACACACATCCGATCCCATACGGGTCTGCCAGGTCCTCTAGCACAAGGTAATGCAGAAATTGATCAATTATTGATTGGTAGTGTGCTACAAGCCTCTGAATTTCATAAAAAACATCATGTTAATAGCAAAGGTTTGAAGAAAGAGTTTTCAATTACATGGCAACAAGCTAAGGAGATTGTAAAGAAATGCCCTACTTGCTCTTTCTATAACCAAATGCCACTGCCTGCAGGGGCTAATCCAAAGGGCACCCAAAGGAATGAAATCTGGCAGATGGATGTGTTCCACTTTGCAGAATTTGGCAAATTAAAATATGTGCACCACACCATAGACACGTATTCAGGTTTTCAATGGGCTACTGCCCTGAGCTCAGAAAAGGCTGATTCAGTAATCACACATTTATTGGAAGTTATGGCCATCATGGGTATACCCGCGCAAATAAAGACAGATAATGGTCCAGCATATGTATCTAAGAAAATGAAACGCTTTTTTGAATATTATAATATAAAACACATTACAGGTATACCAAATAATCCTACAGGTCAGGCAGTTATAGAAAGATCAAATCGTACTATAAAGGATATGCTGAACAAACAGAAAGGGACTGAAAATACCCCCAGAAATAGATTACATAATGCTTTATTAACCTTGAATTTTCTTAACGCTAATGAGAAAGGAACGACAGCAGCAGAAAGACATTGGATAATGGAAAAGTCTGCTGAACTAAATCAACCGATTTATTTCAAAGATGTGCTGACCTCTCAGTGGAAGCCAGCAGATGTGCTACGTTGGGGAAGGGGTTTTGCTCTTGTTTCCACAGGAGAAGAAAAATTGTGGATACCATCAAAATTAATAAAGTTTCTATTTGAAGAGGAGAAACCTCCTGGAAAGGAGAAATGACAACTCATCCACAACGATGATATTCATACAGGTGGTAAGAAAAACATATAGAATGGGGGCAGGGTTCTGTTCTTATCTCCACAGGAAAACACTCATCTTTGAGAAATTCAAGGGACCCTGGATGTTTGGATACTGACAGATGGAAAAATACCTGCCCAATAGGAAATATCAAGAAAACTGAATGGGTTGTGTAAGTAATATTAAACCATATTTCTAAATTTATAAAGCTGGTTTTGAAGTTGGACTCTGGCTCAGTCCCTCTCCAATTCCAAGCCTGTTAGTAAGAGAAAAACCCAGAGTTTCTGGAGTTTCTGTCTCATGTCAAGAGCCATGATATGGGACAGAAAGAAATATGAGTTTAGAAAGCATCTTTGCTTTTCTTCATATCTATCATACTTTTCATTGAATATATCTATCATGTCTTTCATTGAATATATATATATATGTCTATATGATTAATGTTTAAGTTTTTCATAATGAACAATGAGTTTTTCCTGAAGTGACATTTGAAGTTTCCAGGAAGAAGATGGAGCCCCATAACAACAACTCCACCTGGTTGATATGACGTCATGATACTGACAGCGCTACTACAAGACCTGCTTTGGGTACCAGCTGCACAAGACAGTTCCAACTTCGTTAGCTGAAATGGTGCACATCTTATACAACATTTTGGCCAGACCTGCACGAAAATACTCAGAGACTATTTGCAATTTTAAAAGACATTATCTTGAAATTTAACCATCATTTTACTTTCACAGGATCCCCCAGAAAGAACGTCGCCCCCATGACAGCTGGAAGTAATTCTAGAGAACGACGTCCCCTCTCCCAGTAAAGTTTGCCCTTAGGTTTAGGGACATCATTTAGGGGTTGATAATAATTAGTATATGATTGAGGGTTGGGAGAGGAATTTTATAAGCTCAGGGATCATTTTGAAAAAAAAAAGAGGGATGATGGGATAATAGACAAATATATTGGTATAGATTCTTGTATATTGATACAAAGTTAAATTATATTGACTATTGTACGCATGCATGTTTCTACCTCTGTTTAAAACATTTTTATGTATTGACATATATTGTATTGATATATATATATATTGTATATATTTACCACATTGCAGTGTACATTTCTACCTCTGATTAAGATACTTATATAATATTTGTGTATTGATATATATTTACCTACCGCAATGTATATTTGTACATTGTTTATATTTGGAGGTCATTGTCCTCATTTGTTTCACAGTCGTTTATTGTCTTAGTCTTTAAGTTAGATAGATATTGAGAATTATATAGACTAATTGTCATCTAAGTTTGTCATTTATAATTAGACTAATCAGGTTCTTTAGATATATAGAGATTATACTCAGTATAGATAGATAATCTTCAACCTCTTCAAAGAGCTGTAGAAAATGGCCTTTAATCTAACTCATAGTTTCGTGATAGTGAGACACAATTGCTCCTGGCAACACCGCTCTATTCCCGAGAGAATGTTGAGCACCAAAAACACTCCATCTGGAGCCTTTCTATTTGGCAGAACTGGCCTTTGGGCAAAGAAATGCCCATACCTCAACCACTGACACAGATACAGAGCGTGCATCAATGGATAAAACAGGACTGTCATATCCTGCCAAGACAGGGTAAGATAGTTTTGAAAAGTTCCTTGCCTTTAATAATGGTATGTCAGTTATGTTAGGCCTTAGCCAAAATTGGTTGAATCAACGTTGCAAACGAGACTTTGGGTGATTGCCCAGGTAGTCAGTTGTCTCTGTCAATTGTTGCACATTTTGGATATATCTCGTTTGTTGAGTAGTGTTTATTCCCTTCTCAGATCTTTGACTGAGTTGAAGATTATATAATTGTAGTTACTCTTTACATTATTTGGACTTCTTGAGATAGAATGTTTAGCAAAGCTTTTGTTCTCAATATTGTTTGTTGTATTTATTATTTGTTGTTATTGTATGTAGTTGTATTTGGTTTAGTTCTGTCTTATTTA
The DNA here is from genome assembly GCF_018167655.1 of Microtus oregoni. NCBI lineage: Eukaryota > Metazoa > Chordata > Mammalia > Rodentia > Cricetidae > Microtus > Microtus oregoni. Next base: position 15,504,644 of record NW_024543080.1, on the reverse strand, counting down.
GACAAAAAGGGGAGATGTAGGGATAAGTCCCACCCCTTAAGGGGCGTGTTCGCCTCGGGCTAATGTCTGCCTATAAATTTGGCAAGCAAGCTCCGAGCTCTCGCTTCTGCTTTCCTGGTCTCCGCGGGAATGGTGGTTCTGTAAGTCTATTTCTACATTAAAGCTATATATATATATATTTTTACACTCTGTCTGCATTCGTTTACGCCGCTACAGGGTACACTCATCCATTGCTGGTGGGAATGCAAACTTGTGCAACCACTCTGGAAAGCAGTGTGGCGGTTTCTCAGGAAATTCGGGATCAACTTACCCCTGGACCCAGCAATATCACTCTTGGGAATATACCCAAGAGAGGCCCTATCATACAACAAAAGTATATGTTCAACTATGTTCATAGCAGTATTATTTGTAATAGCCAGAACCTGGAAACAACCTAGATGCCCTTCAATGGAAGAATGGATGAAGAAAGTATGCAATATATACATATTAGAGTACTGCTCAGCAGTAAAGAACAAGGACTTCTTGAATTTTGCAGGCAAATGGATGGAAATAGAAAACACTATCCTGAGTGAGGTAAGCCAGACCCAAAAAGAGGAACATGGGATGTACTCACTCATATTTGGTTTCTAGCCATAAATAAAGGACATTGAGCCTATAATTCACGATCCTAGAGAAGCTAAATAAGAAGGTGAATCCAAAGACAAACATATACGCATCCTCCTGAATATTAACCTTCATCAGGTGATGAAAGGCGACAGAGACAGAGACCCACATTGGAGCACCGGACAGAAATCTCAAGGTCCAAATCAGGAGCAGAAAGAGAGAGAGCACAAGCAAGGAACTCAGGACTGCGAGGGGTGCACCCACACACTGTGACAATGGAGATGTTTTAACAAAGAATTTTTTTTAATTTATTTATTTATTATGTATACAATATTCTTTCTGCGTGTATGCCTGAAGGACAGAAGAGGGCACCAGACCTCATTACAGATGGTTGTGAGCCACCATGTGGTTGCTGGAAATTGAACTCAGGACGTTTGGAAGAGCAGGCAACGCTCTTAACCACTGAGCCATCTCTCCAGCCCACCACTGAGCCATCTCTCCAGCCCTTTTTTTTTTAACTGTGTGACATTTTTATTTTACGCTATAAAAACAAAATTAGGCAAACAAACAAGAGAAAAATTCAAAATAGGTTCAAATGATGTAAGTCCATCCTTTCCAAGAAAGCAGAAGGTAGTCCAGGGCAGGCTGTCCTCAAGGCCAGGCCTTCTGCTTCACTGCTGCTTGCACTCTGCAGGGTTCTGAATTTAAAGGAATTATAATTCATGTAATAAGCATAAGGAAATAACACATGAATAAAATAATATCAACAAATAGAAAATACAGAATGGAATCCCACAGAAACTTAGATGTGAAGAGTATAATTATTGAAAAAGTTACCAAAAGTGTTATTTATTCAGACAAACTGACAAAAGCAAACCAACAAAGCCCAATAGTGATATTTAGAATCATCCAATTGTAAGAGTAAAATGAAAAATAATCAAATAGAGAAAAATACCATCTAGAGGATTAAACTACATGAGAGCTTTCCCGCAATGAGGAAAAGAATAGAGACATTGAATCCCTGCTTGAAAAATAGCGGCAGAATACTGAAAGGTGAAGTGGGCAAGTGTTACGATAGTTTGCCATTGTTAAATTTTCCTGAAGACAAGTAGTGACACAAGTACTGCTTATTCATTACTGCTTCATACACTGATGTTCAATTAACTTTGCCTTTTTATGCTTCACATTCCTTAATGGCATACAATAGTAAAATAAGAATAGTAATTAATGCCATGTGACTATGAAACATTAACTGAGGTTAAATATAAGGCACAGAATCCAGAAAGAGTATTTGAGTTCTAGTACTGAGTTCTTCCCTATTAACTACGAATTTCATACAAATCACTTAACCTTTCATAAACCCATTAACCTGGTATGTGAGATTTGGGATGAACAACATGCATCCCTTGTAGGACCAGTATCTTTTCCTATGTATTGTAAACACAACTGAACCTGAGTGCTCCTGCCTCATCACACACATCTATACATCAATGTGTTCAGAATTGTAAAGTTCCATTTCACAAACTCACTGGCATGTATTTTTTTCTTAAGTTCCTGGAGATGAGCAAAGGGTGATATATGGTATGACACAGAGCAATATGTTCTAGAATTTTCTTGGTTTGTTCAATCAATTTCTTTCCTTCTGGCTTGATAATCCCTTCCGAAAAATATTTCTTCTTATAACTTCCTTTTGTACTTCAACATGATCCAGAAAGATTACAGGCTTTCTCCTCACCCTGTTGTGTCAGATACGTGTGTTTTTCTTTTTCTTTCTTCCTTTTTTTTTTTTGGTTTGGATAAACAGCCTTTTAAATGTTGAGGAATTCATTTTACCAATTATTCTAATCATCCCCAAAGAAGTAAGAAGACAAATAAATAATTACTTTCCTTTCATCTTCACAAAATTTTTAAATGATGACAAAAATAATCCATGCTGCATTTCTGATACAATCACACAGAGCAATAAATACAATCCCAATAAATATCTCTGAGGAAAGTCTCATGGCTTTGGGATTACTGACAGCATTAGTGTCAGACCAAGGATATGCAATTAAAATATAAAGACATAATGCATTGGTCTTTGCCAAAAATATAGCTTATTGAAAAAATATGCTACAAAATCTGCAGCTTGGATACATTACAGAAAATAATAAATTAATTGAAGCTATTCTTTCTTCCATTTTAAAGGTCCTACAAAATTGTGTCATCAAAATTTTAACATTTCTTTTTAAATTAAATTACAAAGTGTGTATCTAAATATCACATTAATCAATTAACCAGCACTTTTAAAAACAATCTTCCTTCACTTTGAGGCTACATTTCTTTCTATTTTTAAATGTACTTTTCAAAAATAACCACTTTTGTTATTAATTCATATACATATAAATGGCCTTTAAATGGGATAAAAACATCCCATAACTACCTTACTAGAAGCCAATGATCTATTGCTTCACAAGAGAGTAAGGCACTGACATGATGTGAAATCCTACCTAAAGTACTGAGTGATGGAATAGTCCTTTATATTAGCCATTATGTCTCAACATGCTCAAGAAAGAGTACATAGAGCAATACAAAATAAATAGTCCTTTTCATACCTTCATATAAGACTTACATATAAATTATAATTTTTGACTTGAGTTGAATCTGAAAATGCATTAAAAGTTACTCCTTAATGATTGTATTCATTACTTTTCTATCATGATAAAATACCACTAGGGGATCCATAATAAACATATGGCAAATAATATTCAGATTTCTTAGGAAGTATGAGTTAACTGTTGATTATGAAATGTTTTGCCTACATACAACATGATCACATAATATTGGTCTAGATCTTTAAACATTAATTCAATATCTTAGATATTTACTCTGGAATAGAACAGGAATAATATTCATCAGAGAATGACAGAAGTCTTAAAAATTGTGACATAAACAACTGAAAACTTTTTTTTTTCCTCATGAAATGTGATGTTGAAGCATAGGTAGCTAAGGTCCATGCTATGGTTCCCCATGTCCTACATGCTGTACTTGAGCCTTCTCAGGGCTTGGATAACTTGCAAGTTAACTCTGAACTTTGACTCCCAGTGGTACCTCCCCTCTAGTCCCATCCTTTGCCATAGCCTGGAAAGAGGCCTTTGGGAACTCTAGCCTTTCAGGTTGGAGAAGACAAGGGCCAAAGACCAAGGACCAAGGGAAGACAAAGGTTCTCGGAACTCCAAGCAGTCCCATTCATGAGAGGAGTCCCAAGAGTTCTCCAAACTGAACCGTTTTAGAGGCTTCCCCAGAAGCACATCCCTGCAAGAGCTTTCATCCACCTGCCATTGGTCCTATTTGAAGCACTTGGCCACTATGTTTGTACTTTCTTTGTTGGGCTGATTACCATGTTTCACAAGATCTGGGTCAGATCATGAGGTAGCCAGGGCAGAGGTCTGTCTAATCAGTCAGCAGTCAAGATGCCAAGACCTTCAGAGTGCCATGCAAGGACAGGGGTTCTGCAATTAGTCTTTTCAACAACTGTCTGAATGAACAAGATATAAAGTCATATTGGAGATGTGGATGCCGTACTTAAAGAGGCAGCATAATCAGAGGTTTCTCTCCCCCTTCCAGTTCCTGAATAACCACTCAGAGGCTTATATTAATTATATTTGTTTGGCCATTATTTGCCATATGTTTATTATGGATCTCTAAATCTCTTAGCCAACATCATGGTGGCTATGATGGCAGCCTATTACACATTTCATAGTAAGAAAGAGCTAAATAAAAGAGAACTCATTCTTTCTGGCAGTACACAGCATGGAAATACTTTAAGAAAACATTGCTCTTTTCCAAGCCCAAGCGCTGTACTCTTACCTCTACGAACAGACATGTCTTCGAAGGGACTGGGTGCAACTGTGGTGCTCTCATCTGGGGTAACGTCCTCTGAAATCTGTACTGCATAAGTATTTGCTCCATCTCTATTCTTTGGATGTGGGTATTTTATGGCTTCTTGTGGTGTGTCTCTGGATGAATATGTGAAGGGCTGTTCCGGATTAAAACGGACACCTTTAATTGCTGCTTTCTGAACCAGGTATTTGTGATCTCCAGAGCTATAGTTGACTGGCTCACTGACCTCCAAGTCTATTTTCCTGGAAAAGAAAACCTGTCATTCATGTCTTTATGACCACGCCCCCATTATTTTACTATCCTTATAACTTTCAAGTGATTATATCCTATTTTTAATGATTTTGGATTTACCAATGTATAATAAATATTTGTTAAATGCAAAAAAAAAAAAATACCACTCGGAATTTCCTGCCGTATCTACTTGAATTCAGTAGTCCTATGAAACCACAGAGCAAGTAACCACTCTTTCAATCATAAATAATTCATACCTGTAAAGCCAATGTCAATTGAATGGCACTAGCAAATTAAGCTGCCAGCTGGGAATGGACCCTGCCATTCCCCACCCCTCTGCCCTCCTTGAATCGCATTAGCCGGACATTTTTAATCCAGTTGCTTCCTAGGAACAGAAGCATCCTTAGGCTTCCTTCCACAAGGTAGAAGTTTGACTGGTAAGCTCTTGCCCTGAGAGCACACTTCTCTTTATTCCAGTGCAGAGCAGGGACTTTCCTTGATGGAGTAACTCAGCCCCCTAACAATTGCAGCTTGCCTTCTATCGCGTGTCTTGTCTGTAATATTAAGCCTCCTTGTGCTCTTTGTCTCTCCAAACTCTGTATTTTACATTTCTATCTTTTTCAATTGCTCTTTTTAGTTGTAGACTTTTGTAAGTATTATCAATAAGAAATGCACCATGCAATCAACATTATGTAGAATTTTAAATCCTTCTGCCAAAGAAATTAAACTATTGCTTTCAAATTTAACCTCGAGCATGATTTAGACAGATTCTTTGCCAATTTACAAATGGAATGGATCTAGCCCAGTTCCTAATATTGTTTCTCTCTGAAACCTCTTGACCTGGGCATTACTCTTAACACTACCATTCTCCACCTTCCTACTAGGAGGGCCTATGAAGTTCTGCTTATCGTGTTCAATTGACTTTCTAGTCCAGTGAGTCAAAGTCGACCACATTCAAAAATGAAAACTTTGGGTTCTTTATACCAACAATCCACTCTCTGGTACCAATGTCTGTATTAGTTACTTTTTATGATGCTATAATAAGATACTATGACCTTGAACACTTATAAGATAAATAATTTATTTTTATTTATAGTTCCAGAAGCATGAGAGTTTCTGGTATTGTGGGAAAGGGATGACAACAAACAATTGGCATGGTTTCTGAAGCAGGAATCTGAGAGATAGCATCCTTAACTGCACCAGGAAGCAAAAAGATCAAACTGAAAGTGAATCCAAGCTGGTCAATCTCCAATGGCCTCGGTGATGTGCTTGCTCCATGAAGGCTGAACCTTCTAAACCTCCCCATTTACCACCTCAAGCTTGGGTTCAAAATTCAAACATCAAAGTCTAGAGGAGACATTTTTTTTTTCACTAAAACCATCACACTCTCAGAACATAATAGTTAAAACTTGTCTTTAAGCTAGTCACCACTGGTTAGCTGATCTATTAAACATTGTAAAGGAAAGTGTGAAGTTTTCTAATGGAGTATTCACTTTTTTCCTGTAAATATAATTTCAGATTTCCAAAGCTACAAACAAATCTTCCTCTACATTGCACTCACTACCCCCCAACACCCAAATATGTCTCTCTCCTCTGTGAGTCTTATTCTTTGGTAAAATGTCACTTATACTTCACGACACACTTTTTATCTATTGGATTTCTTCATATAAGTATCTACTAAACAGCCAAAAGAATTGTGTGATGGCAAATGCAAATAAATTAATCCCACACTATCTCAGGATTAAGTATAATGAGGGGTTCTTTATTTAAGGGGGTCCCACAGATCACAGTCCTTTGCATGAATTGGGAACAAGAACTGAACACAGCATCAGAGAGAGAGAGAGAGAGAGAGAGAGAGAGAGAGAGAGAGAGAGAGAGAAAAGAGAGAGAGAGAGAGAGAGAGAGCAAGCAATTGGGAGGGTGCTTACCATTTTTGATACTCAAGGCCACACCCAATCTGGTCCAGCCTCCCAAAGGCCATTGGCTGAAGGACATTTCCCATCACTTCCCCTTTCTGTCTAAATAAGAGAGTTCCAAACTCATAATAAAACTATATATAATAAGAACAGATATCAAGTATAAAAAAATTAGAATTACAGGAGCACATGATAAATGTTTTATAATTATTTTATCCTAAGGAGTCTACGTCTTGTATTAGAAATGGCTTGACTAAGTCATAAGAGGAAAGTAACTACAACTATCTAGTTTTCAACCTTATTGAAAACCTGAGAAGGAAGATAATATTTCTTGAGTAGGCAAGAAGTACAACCAAGCAGCTTCCAAAATCTGTAGTAAAGACAGAGACAACCAGCTACCTGGACAATCACTCAAAGTCTCATTTGCAACATGGGAGTAAACAACTTTGGCTAAGGCCTAGATAACTGACAGATCATTTTCAGAGGCAGGAAAAATTTTCAAAACCATCTTACCCTGTCGTGGCAAGGCTTGGCAGTCTTTTTTCTTGTATACTGTTTGTCCAGCCTGGACACTCTATTTTGTCAGTAGTCAAAGCATAAGCAGTTCCTTGCCCAAAGGCCAGTTTGACAAGAAGAAAACAAGCTCCAAGTGGAGTGTCTTCAGTTCTCAACACTCTCTCAGTAATAGATAGATCGGTGCTGCCAAAAGCAATTGTGCCTCACATCAACAGAACCCTAAACTATTTAAATGTCATATACAACAGTTCTTTGAATTGGTTCAAGATTATCTCCCTATGTGAAATACAATCTCTATGTATCTAAGGAACCTGATTAGTCTAACTATAAGTATGACAAACATGACTGACTATTGGTCTATAATATTAATACCTGTATAACTTAAAGACTAGGACTTCATATTAGAATATTAAACAATCTTTAAATAATTGTGCAGCAAATAAGGGCAATGGTCTCATAATGTAAACAATGTATAAATATCTTAATAAGTAGTAATGTATAATGCAATATGAAAAATATATCATAAAATTGTATCAATGTACAAAATGTCTTAAACATAGATAGAAATATGCATGAATACAATATGACAGAATAACTTTACATAGGTGGACAAATATTGTAAACAGAAATAGGAGAATATTCAATATAACAAATAAAATTTGGATTTGTATCAATATATAAGAATCTATGTCAATGCAAATTGTCTATACATAATTGCTCACAAGTGTTTACTCTATTACTCACTATTGTTATCAGTGTGAGCGCTCACACTAGCAAAGGTTGATATTGATATTGGCCTTTCCATAAATAGTTATTGAACACTAATCAAAGTGTCTCCAAGCAACATTCAATGCTGTCTGATACTGCAAGGTAGACTTAATTAAACTGATTTTACCTGAGATATCTTCTTGAAGAGAACCAAGCAATTAGTGGAGATATTGCTAAGAAAGTGCACAGAGGATGGAGGTTGTTATCAGGACTTAAGAGTCAAATATAAAAAGGAGAAATCAAAGAAAATCTTCATGGGTCCAAAGAAGTTGTTGGGTACATGTAAGTTGAGTGCAAGAAAGAGAACAAAAAATAAGTTTAAAACGGAATGACAGGACAACAGCTGGGAGAATAAATTAAATCATGATTTCACACTAGCCAGAAGATATATAAGAAGACATGTGCCCTGACCTATATACTTTTTAATTTTGTAACCATGTATGAGTATGTTAGGTTAAGCTGGAAATAATCATATTTCTTGTGTAAATTGTTTGACCTAAAAGTCATGTTTTAGGAATAAATTAAAGTTCTTGAAGAGAAAAAAGTACCCTCAAATTATCCCCAAAACCTCTACTCACCACTAATTCATAAAGAAGAGTTATTTTCTTTAGTGCACATACTAGCCATAATTCTCTTTGGGGTTTTGGTCAGTTTTTATTGCCTATTCATCTCCAAGTGAATGTAAACAAAGGTTTTATGTACACCCCTAGTATGCCAAGCATAGTAGTATCTCAACGTAGAGCTAGACAACTAGATAATGGATCCAACCAGAGAGTAAACAAAACAAAGGCACTGAGGTACAACCTACACCTTCTGTGCACTTGCTTACTAGTAGCTTTCTCCACTAATCTGTCTGTAGATGTAGAGATGGTTCAGCAGTTAAGAGATCTTGCTGATTTTGTGGAAGACCCATGTTCAATTTTCAAAACCCACATACTCACTCAGAACTATCTGCAACTCCAGTTTCACAATATGGATGCCCACTTCTAGTCTTTCAGGCACTGGGCATGTGGTATGCATGCATACATTCAGCCAAAACACTAATAGACCTAAAACACATAAATGAAAATAAAGATAAATTGTTTGTGTTTTTTTCTTCACTAATTAAAATATTTTAAAGAGGGATAGGAATGTGTCTCTCTGGATAAAGTACTTGATATACCAGCATAAGGATCTGAGTTCAGATCCATGCAGCTCTCATAAAATAGTGGGCACAGTGGTGTGTCTTTATTGACAGAGAGGGTGGTTGACACACAAAGATAACAGGGGCTTGCTTACCAATTAGTATATCTAATTGATAAGTTTCAAATTCAGTAAAAAAAACCCATCCCTAAAACATTAGATGTAGTTTTTTTGGCATTCCTAAGATACGCAGACACACTCTATTTACACAAAGCAATATTATACAGACTTAGCAAGCTGTATTTATGTATTTAAATACACATACACAAATATATATGTAACAACAATTAATGAACAAAGAGATTATGAATTTGAGAGAGAAAGTTTGAAGAAAGAAACAGGAGGGGAAATGATATAACTACAATATAATCTCAGAAACCAAAAATATTAAATAAAAAATAAGGTGACAAGACATAGAGGTGTCCCAGTGTTCACTTTTTGCCTGCATATTCATAATTGATTTCACACAAGCTCACTTATGTGCAAGTATATCACCTACAGACCCACATACAGAGAAACAGAAACACTCAGAGAGAGAAGAGAGGAAGGGAAAGTAGAAAACGTTCAAATGGTTTAATTATGCTATTTTGAATCATAATTTTATACAACTACATTTCTCATTGATATTAATATTTTATTTTATTATTTTTTTTGTGGTTTTTCGAGACAGGGTTTCTCTGTGGTTTTGGAGCCTATCCTGGAACTAGCTCTTGTAGACCAGGCTGGTCTCGAACTCACAGAGATCCGCCTGCTTCTGCCTCCCGAATATATAATTTGACATAAATATGTTTGTGCTAAAAAAATTTTGAAGCCACATAGAGCATATAGGAAAATTTTAGAGTTATCATTATCTTACTTACATATAAGATCATAGAAACTATAATAGCCCATTTTGTAGCAGCCGGATACTTTTTGGTCCCTGATGCTTAGCCCCAAAATATTCATGCAGAAACTGTATTATTTAAGTCACTGCTTGCTCCATTAATTCTAGCTTCTTCTTAACTAACTCTTACATATTAATCCAACCCATTTCTATTAATCTGTGTATCGCCATGTGGCTGTGGCTTTCCAGCTAATGTTCCATCTGGTTCCAGCAAAGCTACTTGGGTTCTTTCTGACTCCACCCTTCTTTCTCGCAGCATATTAATCTGTGTAGTTTTCCCGGCTTAGCTCTGTTACCCTATAGCTCTGCTATAGGCCCAAAGCAATTCCTTAATCAATGATATTCACAGAATACAGAGGGGAACCCCACATCACAGTAAATAATATTTAAAACTGAATTTTTAATTATAAAAATATAAAAATATTTTCCTATCTTTAAATAGTCTACACACTTAGTTTTTATTTGTATTATTCATTTTACATAAAGTGAATGATTTTACGTACTCTCTGGTAGTGTTATTCATTTAGATTATGTTGACATTTTCACTAACACAAAATGCTTTGAGGTCTACTCTAATTGTTTTATTGCATCTGTATGCTTTTCTTAGTGTAAGTATGTACATATGTATATATATATATACACATATATATAATTTTCTGTTTCACAATCACTTATAAAATATGAAATTATGGCATTTAAATTGAATTGAGTTATAATCATTTTAAAAGAATAATAATATAAAAATATTACATAGCAGCCACATATATTTAATTTTATATAAACTATTATACAACACTGAGGCATAATGACTGGGTTAGATAGTATGGGAAAATATTCTATCTCAAAACACACATAGAAAAGTTGGCTGAAATTTGATGAGGGCTTTTTTTTTTTTTTAATTGTGTGAGCTTTAAAAACACAGAAAGTGCAGCAAGGAAAGAAATGTGAAATGAAGTTGTCAATCAGATGACAAATTGGGAGAGTTCTCACAATTATAGATGCTGTTAGGGTTTGTTCATCAACATAGATTAAAACACTTTCCTAACTAATGCTGAATCTTTCCACTGACTTGAGATCACTGTGTACATTTCTTAACTTGATGTCATACAAGCCAGAGAAAGCAAGGAGAGAATAGGAAGGAAAATTTGTCCTCTTGTACATTTTTCAAAGAAGTCTTAAGTTTTAAACACCCAGAAAGAACTGCCTCATACACTGACACTACTAGGCTATGCCCTCCTTAATCAGGGATGACACAAAATCAAGACTTCTCAGGGGAAAACCTACATAAAGGATAAGGGTTCTGACAATGTCAGTGTCTACAAACATCTCCTGGTGCCACCAGGTAAAAAATAATCACCATCAGCAGTCTCCAGTGCTTATTCAGCTTGTCATGGACCTAAATAATCCTCACTCAGATTTCGGCTTCAAAATTTACAGAGATGAAAATGGTGAATTTCAGGCTATAAGAAAAAAAATAATACAAAGTGAGAATCGAAGCCAGACATGTGATTATTATTAACATCTACACGATTTTAATGCCCAACTTGGGAATGTGTGCATGAGTGTGCATGTGTGCACACATACACACACTTCATATAAAATATGATCCTCATTTTGAAAGATTAAGAGACAGAGTCCATTGTGATCAGACTGTGAGATTTAGCAGGAGGCCATTGCAAAGTGGTTAGGATTAGATAGTCATCAGAGGGGAGGTCCCCATTCAATCTCGGCTATTCAACACAAAGAAGAGAAATGCAATGTCTTCCTTATCTATGTATCCAGCCATCTTGGATTCATTTGTTTAATATGCCATTTCTCAGCAAATATCTTATTGCATTGATTGCAGAAGCAATGGTCCCAAGCTGACAGAATACAGTTGAGAGAATTACCCAATTTATTATACTGCAATAGGAAGCTGCTTTGCCTTTTGGCTCTGCCTAGTCTAACATGGCAGGGCAGTGGTCTGTTTAGTGCGAGCCAGGCTCACAGCCCCATTTTCAGGCACACAGTGGATCTATGTTGCATTAAGCAAGCTGTAACACTCTGCTCACAAGCCCCATTTAAATGCTCTGTAGCCAGACCTCTCAAAAGAGTCGAGGCCGTTTGTGCTGTTGAACCAGGATGCAACCAGTTTTGAAACCATGCAATTTTTGTTTTGTTTTTTGTTTGTTTGCTTGCTTGTTTTTTGCTACCACTGAATCAGGAAGAACTCTCTTAAAGGAGCTGCAGCATGCCACCAGCAAGCAGAGGCCATCGGGGAAAAAAAATGCAGGTAAACTTTGTTTTATCAGTGTCTAGAATTCCTTTCCAAGCCCTCTCAGGTTTTATGTGGATTTAGCTAGCACATGTTAGAGCAACAATTTGTTAGGGGAGTCTGCTTGCTTGTTCCCAGCAGAGGAGAAAGACATGAGCTGCCAGCCGGAACCTTGTAGGTAGGCCAAGAGCCTCATGGTAAAATATAAAATAATGGGATGGGTTAATTCTAAATGTAAGAGCTAGCTAGCAATACACTTAAGCTACTGGCCAAACAGTATTTCAAATAATACAGTTTCTGTGTGATTATTTCATGAATCTGGGTAGCTGGAAAATTAACAAGTGGCTTCCTATGACACTATAGTGTACTAATCACAATCTGGAAAATTTTTCTACATTGTGAATTTTTTACTGTGGATGTTTTGAAAAGTAACAACATCAGAGAAGAAATAAACTTGTGTTTATAAGTACGAAAATTCATTCTTGGAATTTTCAAATTATATCAGATAAAGGTTATGTCCTGTCAGGCTAGAAAATAAGATTTGTAGTGCCAGAAATGGGTTACCTCTCTTGGAGTTGTTGGCTAGTGAGGTCCCACACACCCACAAATATTACAGATGATTGCCATTGCACTTGATTACAATCCAGAACTTGACGGTAAGACCTTGTTGGTGAAAACACTGCATACTTCGTCAGGCAAAACAGAGAAATCAACCTGGTACTAATCTAGAAATGCCATCTCTGCTGGCTAGTTTGAATAGTGTTGGCAGGTGATACTCACACTTCCAAAGGAGAAAAGTAATTTTCAGTCTCACCCAACTGTGAACCCTGTGAGCTGCCATAATGACTGAACTGACAAGATATGCCCACTGGTGCAATGGTGACATGAACATCAGTTTCTCATTGGGTTTAACTCCTGCTCTACAAAATGGAAACCATATTCAATACTGCCACCAAACCAAAACTGTATAGTCAAGTCATGGCTTTTAGGGAAGACCTACTCCTATCATTCTCATAAAAGAACATAGTATCGACTGAGTACTAATAACTTACCTCCATGCCCATGAGTTAGTGTATTTTTCTGTCCTCATCAGTAAAGCTGCTTTATGCAGTAGCTGGAGATTAACATAGAGAGCAAGAATTGGTAAATGATCAGAAAATAAAAGACTGCAGAGTTCTCTGCCCCAAATGGGAGGGACATGCAAATCACAAAACGTCCTGCAATGCTCAGGGACCATTACGAAAGAGGTGGCAGGAAGATTACAAGAATCACACACAAATGTTGGATGACTACAACAGAACAGTGTTTTCCAAACACAATGGGACACTTACACACATGAACTCAGAGTATGTGAAATTATGTGTAAGATGTGTGCAATCTCAAGCCAAACTAAAAATCCCAGCATGGAGATGACAAAAGAACATGAAGTCCCACAACTAGTTGGAGAATTATTGACAAATTACAATTTGTCAATACTGGAAGAGTGGCGGCTAGTTTTCCTTAAGGGTGTGACTCTTGAGAAGTTGACCACACTCCAAGGGTTTGTTCCACACCCAAGAGTATTTAAGCAACACAAATTGTACTTGATGGTCTTAAAATGAAGAACAGTAGTTGGGTGGGTAGAGAGGTAAAAGTGCTTCTAGGGGGAGTTGAGAGGGGGGTAAATATGATCATAAATACAGTATTTAATTTTCAAAGAATTAATAGAAATCTTATATTTTTAAAAGATTATGTAGTGACTATCAATTCCATGAGTATGGTGATAGCTGCTGGGATTCTACAGTAAGTGGAGAAAGTATCTGTTTCTAATTTTAATGTTTTAACGTGTTCCTCAGATCTCCAAGTACAGTTCTAAGTCTTTCATGATTGTTATTATGATTTCCAACCCAGTGGATATTCTTATATGTGCCCCATAAAAAACAAGTGGATTACCCAGGTGTGTTGGATGCAACCTAGATTCTTCTAGATTTCATTATTTCACAGGTTAAAGAAAATTGGCATTTACTCTAGAGTCTGTTGAATTGGAGAAGACACAGCCGCTTAAATGTAGACGTGTAAACGAAAAAGAAAAGTGTGATGGACGTCACTCTCCAGGAACTGATGGCAGAAACGAGAACAGGTGATGGCTGCGAAAAAAGGAGAAAGTACAGAAAATGGTACCTACATTGTCAATGAAGACATCAAACTAACAGGATATACTGGCTAGGCGATTAAATGTGGTTAATTTCGTTGAATGTTGAAGATCTATCTAAATTTGATCCACTGTCAACCATACGAAGGATTACACTGACAATGAAGACTTCCAGAGTCTTCCACATATTCACAATGCTCAGAGATTTACATGCTCTATCAACCAGAATCTGAAGAGTAATAGTGAAGTATCTTTGTTCAGTGAAGTGCAGATACCTTTGGTCCATCTAAGAGACTACTAAGTTCTTAGCAGAAGCAATTTTACAACTACATTATGATTAACCCCGAGCCATTAGGCCTCATCCATGTACACAGAACAGAGTTTGATTTTTATCTTTATTAATATGTAAATCAGGACTCACAGACTCAAAGCGAGGCTTGGTTTTTAATGCTTGAAATGTGAACTCTAGAGAGAATAGAATTGACTATCACAGTATGAAGGACAAAGGAAAGGGAGTGAGATCAGATACACATCTACACAGAATCCGTGTGTATCTCATGACCTTGTGAACAAGAGAGTTAGCACAAAATTTGTCCCCTTACTCTATGCTTCCAAAGGTATGATGAGCCAAAATAAACATTGTTTCAAAGTCACCCCATCTGTGTGTTACTGTATTACAGGCCACTGTAAACAGATTAAGAGCATCATCAGCAACATTGTTCAAACTGTTCATTATTAGGTAGTACCTGTGGATCATCTGCTTACTGCTCCTGATTTCTCAGTATGCAAAAATACCGTGAAAATCTGTCCTCGCTGATATATAAATTCAGACATAGTGATTCCCTTATTCTTTCTGATTAGGGATGTCACATTGGTAGCTGAAAATTGGTCACAATGTGTACATTTCCACTGCCATTTCCGAAAGCTACATTTCAGGACCCTCTTTTCTTTTCCCATAATGTCAACCGTTAACTTACCAACAGATCTCTTGTAATTTTGTCATATTTTAATTCCACTCTAAATGTATGAGTTCTCCTGAAGTATTAAAATACAAAACAGTAATCAGTGGACAGCTTATAGCTAGTAGAGCCTGAGAGAAAATACAACTCTTACACTGAATGCCAACAAGCATCTTGATTTTTACTTAGGCTTGTTGTTGGCCAGGATGATAGCTTTCAGATACCTTAATTTTATAATTGCCTAATTTTCCTAACATGTATTGCATGGGATAAAAAATGTCTAGATCTTAATTCAGACGCTGCTTACCATGAAACCAAAACATAGGACATCCCGTTAGCATATGAATCTCCCCGTCCTTCATTTCTAAACAATTACCAAACAAAATTTACATTTCCTATCCTGGAGATGCCAATAGCCTGATTCCAACACTACCCATTCTATTTATTTGTGACAACAATATCTAGGAATACCCATTCCAGAGGTGTTCTCCTAATTTGACTTCTTTTGCTAAGAATAACACTTTGGATTGGACACTTTCATTCTTTAGTAACCTTTAAAAATATTTTGGAATGTATTGTTAAGATTTTTGTAAAATTTACCAGAGTTAGAATAGTAATTCCTAGAGTTGCATTATTTTTAATTAGATTGAGTTGTGCACAGTGTTTCATCAAATTGCTGTGATTTTTGGATCTCTTGTTCCTCTCCCTCATAATCATTATACTTTTAATCACAAACATACATAAATACTTCCACACAATAATTTTATAAAATATGTAATTTTTTTCCAAACATTTTAAGAATTAAGTGAATGAGTAATATTTGCCTCTAGATAATCAGCATGTTACCTAAAAGTAAATGTTTTCTTACAAATCTTCATTATTTTTCTCAATTAAATTCAGCATCAGTGAGGATTTTTAGTAAATTAGCCAGCATCAGTAGACTTCATAATAAATTTTACATTGTTTTCTCTTCATATGGAGATTTTCTTAGTACTAGACTTCTTTCTGCTTTCTAGCAAAGAGGCACACTTTTACATGAGTTATATTGTTCCTTTCTTTATTGAAGGACATTTGAGTTGTTTCAACCTAACGTCACTATGAACAAAGATGCTAGGAACATTTTTACTACATTCTTTTGAGCACATAGTGTATTGTTTTCCTCAATAAGTAGATACTTTAGTTGTTCTATGACCTGGGAGGAGACATTTGAACTTTGAAGAATTGTATTGTTCTCTAAAATAGTTGCCTGATTTTTTCAGACCCCAAAATTCGATGGGCTTCCCAGTCACTGTACACAAATTGTTTTACTGCTCTTTTTAATGTGTGAATATGGAGTTGAGCCCATTACTCAGAGCAACTGGGTCTTTCCTATTCCCTTTACAAAACAGTTCATTTGTGCCCCCTCTTCTTCAGCTCTCTGCTGCCCTGTCTTCATACTTGAGTGTAGTTGTATTTGTTCTTCCTTGTCACAGAGAGCAAAGGAAAATTGGTTGTTTAGAATGTTCCTACCTAAACATCTATTTATATTTATTTTTGCTTGAGCTTGGGTAAGTTTCTATGATCTCTGTGTGGTTTTGCTTTGTAACTGTTAAATATTTTTACCACTTCAAAAATATTTAACTTCAATTTAGTGGTGGTGGCTTACACATTTAATCCCAACACTCTGAAGGCAAAAATAGACAGATCCCTGTGAGTTCTAGGCCAGCCTGGTCTACATAGTGAGTTCCAGGACAACCAGGGCTGTTAAACAGAGAAAACTTGTCTCAGAAAACAACAACAGCAACAACAACAAAAAAGTATTTAGCACCATTGGTTTTTTCATCTTCTTATAGTGTTCCTTTCAGTACCATCAAGCCCTATTCATTTACGCAGCAAATGAAGATATTTACAGAATTTCTAACATTATAATGTCACAAAAACAAGAACGGATTTTGATAACTACACAGTTGTATAAGACTTCATTAATTTAACATAGGGAATAAACTCTGTGGTTTCATTTTTCAATTGTCAGTAATCTAGCAGATCCATACTTTATTCTGTGATTCTTCTTACATTTCAAGACAGTGTTTCTCTGTAGGTTTGGAGCCTGTCCTGGCACTAGCTCTTGTAGACCAGGCTAGCCTCAAACTCACAGGGATCCACCTGCCTCTGCCTCCCAAGTGCTGGGATTAAAGGCATGTGCCACCACCACCCGGCCTATATTTTTTTAAGTCAATCCTTAAACTTTCTCAAACTAGAAAATGACTTGTTAGTTAATTAAAAAACCTGAGTCATGTGTGAGTTCGTAAGAAGGTGCTTGGGATTTGATGGGAAACAGGAAGTGCACATGGAGGTGCTGGAGTTGGCAGGTTCTAGTTAAACTCTTCTCAGGGAATTCTATCCAGAGCTTCCTAGATTTCATCAGGAACCCAGTGAGTCATCCTGAGGATGTAGTGAAAGGCTTCGCAGGCACCTAAGCCTCTCCACTCAGCAGAAGGCTTGAAATTCACCAGAAGTGGAATTGACAGCTGTCTAGAGAAGTTGCCCTGAATTTCAGTGGGCATTAACCTCCTTACATGTTTCTTCCCAGACAAGTTTGCAAATTTTTCTAGCATCCAGTGTTACCAATGCTTTCTTTCTACTACAACCAAACCTCAGCCCTAATGTATAGAATATAGTGTATTCTTTCTTTGACTATACTCTTTTAGCAAACTATAAACTACTACTTAATCCTATTCTACAATTTAACAATTGTAATTGGTTCTTTTTACTCTTTGGGGGCCACCACCCAGTTCTCAAATAAACACATGGAGGCTTAGTCTTACTTATGAATGCCCGGCCTTAGCTTGGCTTATGTCTATCCAGCTTTTCTTCACTTAAATTGTCCCTCTTGCTTCTTGGCTTTTATCTTTCTCTTTCTATATACCTTTCTTTTCTTCTGGCTGGGTAACTAACCCCTGGCATCCTCCTCTCTTTCTCCTTTTCTCCCTCCTCTCTCCTCTCTTTTTTTCCTTCTGTTTATTATCTGGCAGCCCTGCCTATCCCTCTCCCGTCTAGTCATTGGCTGTTCAGTATTTTATTAGACCAATCGGGTGCTTTAGACAGGAAAAATAACACAGCTTCACAGACTTAAACAAATCCTACATAAAGGAATGCAACATATCTTTGTTCCATTAAACAATTATTGCATAAGATAAACAAATGTAATATATCTTAAACTAATATTCAACAAAAACAATTATTTTCAAATTGTTGGAGCCAATTTTACTTTTAATAGATTTCGTTTACACAGCATATTTAAGTAGATTTCTAACCTCAAAAAAATAAGTTAAGACATACATGTATCTAATCTACATGGGAAGTAGAAAAAGTTAAAATCTCCTGAGTAAATTGGGAGCATCGGGACTTTGAGAGAGGGGTGGAAGAGGTTCTACAAATAAGTCATGAAAGACAAGAGACAAAAAAATGATATAAATATGTGAATTACTCTCAGATTAAAGCTCCTTTGCTCCTCCCCATTTAAAACTGAGACTTTGAATGGGATGGAAGAGGCAGGGAGGGGAGCAGAGAAAAATGTAGAGATTAATAAAATCAATAAAAAGAAAACAGAAAAAAATGAATTAAATATTTGGAAAGGTTTTGTAATAGAAATTATATTGGTATAAGGTATCATGTGCTGTTTGACCTCACAGAGAAGATGGCTGTGAAGGTGGAGTTGCCCACTTTTCAATCCATTCCAACCAAGGGTGACTATGCTTAGTTGTCAAGTGTACTCTAAGGTTGATTGTCTGAAGACAGACTGAACCCTACAGCAAGGTGTGTCAGGGAAGAGTGATTACAAAAAAAAAACAAAAAAAAAACCAGTACAATAGTAAAAATAGTCTGTCCTCAGCAATAGCTAAAAGGTAAAATGTTTCCAGCAGAGGTTACTAATATTTATCTCATTATTTAAAAGTGCCCACCATGAGAAAGGGGAGCCTAAAGGTCAGATGTAGGATGCTCATCGATGAAGAGAAAGCTCAGTTGTGAACTCAAGCTGTCTGCCTTGGAAAGACTTGTCAGCTTGATTTCTGCCTGATGATTGGAGTGCCTGATTTGATAACATTTGTTTTTAACCTATCACTTGCTGTTTGTTCTTTCACTTTGGCTCTTTGGCTATTCATCAAAACCAAAACTACGAGTAATGCAGACCATTCGCTGGACCATACAAAACTGAAAATGATGTATTGTTGACATCAACTGAACTTAGGCTTCTACTAAGTTTGATCAATAAAATAAAAAATAGAAAATAGCGAGAATTAAAGGCTTAATGGCAAAGAAAGGAAGGCAGAGACAAACGTGTCTATCATGAAGCTTGCACACATACTTGGACAGCACTGTCAAACAAATACCGTGAGCACTTCAATGTACTGTTCTCCAAGAATACCAAAATACTATGCAGTTTATAGAAGGTGTTATTGTAGCATCGCAGACTCAGAAATGGCATTTTATCCTTAAAAATAAATAAAAATATTGTGAAATCATTTCAAGTACTCTGAATTTTATTTGCAGACTATAAGTTGACATTTTCCTTGCTTACAGTCACAACCTTAAATTATTTATTACATTCAGTTATGTGTGTATGCAATTGTACATACATTCATATTTGCCACAGCAAACACATGATGCTCAGAAGAAAACTTGCTAGTGGCAGGACTCTTCTTCCTACATGTATGTTGTGGAATTAAGCATAATGCTGGGCTAGACAGCATGCTCTCTTCCCTCTTCCCTGATACTCGTTTTCAAGATGTGAACAAGGGTTTGAATCCATTACTCTGAACATCTGTTTTTCTCATATTCTCTTTATAAAACTGTTTATTTGTGCTACCCCTATGCTCCCCCAGCATCACGGCTGCTCAGAATTTATCTTTGATTGGAGTTGTGTGTGGTTTTCATTGTTACAGGTGGAGACAGTAAGCCTGGGAAAGCTGCAAATACTTGATTTTGTTGCCCTCCAAGGTACTTCAAGCTACTGATGCCTTTACCACTGCTGAGAAGTGCTAAAACTCAGGAGAGCCTCTGATATTTGCTCTTCTTGAAGTCTATTGACTGTCAGCAGCTCCAGAAGCCACCTGCTGTGCCTGGGGATGTGATCTAGCTCCAGTGCTTTGTAGTGAGAAAGCGTTCATCTGCCTAGTGATAAATTATTTCCCTCTAAAATATTACTGAAAGATTGTTGCTAATGGCTGTGGCCCTTCCTGGGAAA
This sequence comes from Microtus oregoni, assembly GCF_018167655.1. Classification (NCBI taxonomy): domain Eukaryota; kingdom Metazoa; phylum Chordata; class Mammalia; order Rodentia; family Cricetidae; genus Microtus; species Microtus oregoni. The sequence goes on along the minus strand of NW_024543080.1, from coordinate 15,484,095 downwards.
GAAACTCCTTTTAGCAGCTCACTGATATAGATGAGTAAGTTTACCATTAGAGGATTCTATAGGGCTGGCAAGTTTTTATCACAGTGCTCTCAGCCTTTTGGGACTGGTTCAACTTGCCAATTATTTATTGAACACCTAGTGCATGTTTAGCATCATTTCTAAAGGAGCTCTACACATTTTTTTTTTTATGTGAAGGCTATGAACTTGAATTTCTCACATGGGAAAACATCACCCCAAATTATCCATTTAAAACTGAGACTGATAGTCCAAATCTCCTAGGAAAAAATATGCAATTATCAGTTCAAAGAATTTTTCAGAATTATGTAAGGTTGTCCCTAAACTCAAGAAGTTTGCGTGAAATGAGAATGGAACAGGAAAATGAAATGCATGACACATTAACAGGCTTTCATGAAGTTCTTGTATTCATCATTGCATAGACTTACATAAACATTAAGAATGACAACAACTTCCTGGCGTTGTCAAGCCAAGTTTTGAAATGCAGGTAATCAAGTGAATGCATAACAAATAAGTCATGAAAGACAAGAGACAAAAAATGATATAAATATGTGAATTACTCTCAGATTAAAGCTCCTTTGCTCCTCCCCTAAAGAGCACAGAGATATTTTCAGTAATAGCTCATCATCTGTAACACTTACGGGTTTAAAAGCTATCGCTACCTGCAACGTTCAAAGAGATGTCAAAGTGGGAGCCTTGGTTTCCGCATCTTTAATGAAATAACATCACTACCCAGTAACAGAACCTAAAGCAAAACTCACTGCGTATGTCAGTCTGTGTAAAAGTATACCAGATAGATACGAGCTGACTTTGGTAATTACATCTAATGAGCAAGTGTGATACATGTTCAAGTCATCTCTGCTCTCAATACTGTGTTTTAATAATTTGGGTTGATTTTCATAAGGCATAGTAGGAATCTTTCCTACCTAAAGTAATAAAGCCAAACTAATAGCTCTGTCTTTCCCTAATTATAGATCATCTGTCTTTCCCTAATTAAAGATCATGTGAACTTGGAATAAAGCATAGCGTGTTCCTTTTGTATGGACTCTGGTTCTCTGGAGAATGCTTAGTGATTCCTTCTGTGTGCTGGCAATGAGAAACTACTGTGCTCCAGGTTCAAAGTCTCAAGCAAAACAAAACAAAAACAGAGAAACAAACAAAATAAAAAACAGCAACGAAAACTCTAATTTGACAATATTTATTTGCTAAAAAGAATCAAAGGGTTTTTTTCTTTTGATGTTTTCAAGAGAAAATGAGCATGATAAACACAGTCTAATGTTGCAGCATGAATACTTCCACCAGAGGTCTCATCTATAAATTTCAAGAAAGGGTCACCAACCTAAATGAGGAGACCTTCATTTCTGTTTCTGCTCTCTTTCAAGTGCTGCAGTGGATGAGTCACTTATATGCTTTGATTCACTTTTCCCTTCTATAAACAAGAGTATGTCATTTTCACCAATGCACCTATATCACAGGGTTATTTAGCATAAACCAAGATGATTATATTGAATAAAACCTTTTTAACTTATTTATTTTTTAATTGCAAATTGATTTTTTGCTCATCAATAGTGTGGGACAAATTTCTATATTCTGTCAATTATATTTTAAATAAATGCTGATTGGCTAGAAGCCAGGCTGGAAGTATAGGCAGGACAACCAAACAGGAAGTAGAGGCAGGTCAATGAGAACAGGAGAATTCTGGGAAGGATGAAGTCCATTCCTCTGCAGGTCAGACCTGACCACAGAAGAAGCAAGATGTGACTGCCCTGCTGAATAAGTACTGAGCCACATGGCTAACACAGATAAGAATAATGGGCTAATAATGGGATATATAAGTTATAAGAGTTAATAAGAAAGCTAGTGGGCCAATCAATTTATAACTAATGTAGACCTCTGTGTGATTACTTTGGGACTTAACGATTGCAGGAAATGGGCAGAACAGAAACCCCATCAACGCATCCAGACCACAGTTTTACAATCATCCACTTCTCCGAGCTCCCCCACATCTTACCTCTCCTCAAGATCCACTCCCCCTCCATTTTCTCTTCAGAAAAGAGCAGACCTCCTAAAAACAACAGCCAAATAGGACAAAGCAAGATACAATAAGACAAGGCAATAATCCTCATATTGAGGCTAAATAAAGCAACATAATAGGAGGAAGAGTCTGAAGAGCAGGAAAAAGAGGATGATAGAGAAATTAAATAATATATAATACACCAAATTCACCTAGCAAAATACCTTAGAAAAATATATGCTTCTTTTTCCTCATAAACTTCAGATTTTACAGTAATTCTATTTACAAAAGATGCTCAATCCAAAAATTATACTGATAACCTAGCTTAACTTTATAAATTTTCATCTTGCTCATGTAAAAATATGTTTTGAATAATTATTTGTTTTTCAATCATTATTATCTGATATATACTCAAAGCAGTGAACATTTTAATGAAACTTTGTGTGTACGTGTGGTATGTGTGTGTGTGTTTGAGTGTGTGCATGTGTGATGAGTGTGTATGTGTAGGGTATGTGTGTGTGCAAATGTGTGCTCCAACATGCACATTCAAAGGCTAGAGGATGACATCAGAGGCATGGCACTCTGACTCTATGACTTATTCTTTTTATGGAGTCCGCCACCTGACACTAGTGCTGGGTTGTGGCCAGCAACAGCACTGAGCCTTATAGCTTTGTCACCCACAAAATGAGGGCTACAGGTGCACATGGGTCCAAATATGGGAATCTGAACTCATGTCCTCTTTCTTGTACAGCAAGAATGCTTACCTCCGAGCCATCTCTTCAATCCATTGAGAAAATTAATAATGATTAGAATAAGTGATTTGTTTGTAAGACTACATTGTGATTAGTTTTTAAGACACATTAATTTGTCTTTTTGCTTTTCTTTTCATGTTTCATAGGAAAATTAACACAAGGAGATATTGATCCTATTTCATGATAACCACCAGCATTGTTTGTTGGTAAAAGGAAATAAAAAAATTCTTTTTAAAAGCATGTTTAATTTTAACCATGTTGAAACATGGTTTCTTCATGTAACAGTCCTGGCTATCCTGGAACTTACTTTGTGGACCAGTTTATCCACAAACTCACTGAAATCCTCCCGCCTCTGTCTCCAAAGTGCTAGGATTAAAGGCATGCACTACACCATCCGGCCCAGATCATATTTTTTAAAATAACTATTTATATTGATTCTTTGAGGATTTCATACAAAGGATTTTGCTCATATTTACTTCCAAGTCCTCCCCTTAAGTGGCCCAAATCAACCCCTACCTCCCCATCTGCTTACTTAGTGTCCCTTACTAAAAACTTAACAGCCCATCAACTCTCCCCAATTTATACTACTCATCCAGCTCTGTGTCTGAGACCACATACAGGATTATGATCTACCTAACTGGAAAACTCATTCTCCCTTCTCCAGAGGCCATCAGCTGTCCATAGCTTAATGTCAGTTGGGACTTCATGAGCACATTTTCACTCCTAGTTGAGTGTTGAGTGGACTGATTTTGTACAATTCTTGTGTAAGAAATGACAGCTGCTTTGAATTCAAATGTAGATAATGCTAAGGTAATGTAAGAGGTAGGTTGACAGTGAAATATCCCACAATGACCAAGACAAGCTTTTAGTTCTTCCTCATACTCAACAACCTCAGATTATCACTTGTCCCCGAATGTTAGGACTACCACTATTCCAAGTACATGGCTTGGAAAATGAACTGTTTGTATTATATTTACCAACTTTTAAGAACAGAGGGGGAGCACCATCAATAATCCAACCTTAGTTGTTCTGCTATTCTAGCTGACTATGGGTTCAGGTTATGGGTTATCACAGCATAGTTGCTTTCCTTGACTGACATCTATTTTGCAATTCAAGTGATATTAGAACATAATGCACTTCCCTAAGTAATGTTAAAATAATTTGCTTCTGATATTTCTGGGTTTAATATGTATTGACTACATGACTGCTGTGCTTAAAATTGAGGCTGGATTTGTTTAAAATGGAAAACAAATCGATCAGTTCAAATTTGAAGATAATTCAGCTTGCCTTTAGAAGAAAATGATTGTTCATAAGAAGCAAGTGGTTTAGGTGCCTAATGCCTTTTCTCGAAGGAAAAAAAAAAGCGCAATGCTACAGCCAAATATTTGAAAAAAAAAAAAAGACACTCTCAAAAACTTGCATTTGGGAATAATATTGTAGCTTGTACTAGAGAGAGGGCTCCATGGATTTTCCCTGAAAGCCTGGTGACCTGAGTACCGAGCCTATGTAAAGATAGGAAAAAAGAATCAGTTAGGAATAAGAGTCCTCTTGCATCCACATGTGTACTGTGGCACACACGCACATACACACACACACACACATACACACACTCACACACACAGAGTAATTATTAATAAATTGTTTTTGTATTTATTTTTTAAAAGCAATATTTATCATTGTATGCACCAATTCCAGTTCCATCTCTTTCTTCTCCTTCCACTGCCCCATCCCCTCAAACACTCCTTTGAGAAGGTAAGACTTCCCATGGAGAGTCTACAAAGTCCAGAATATCACTTTGAGATAGAACCAATACTCGGTAGCAAAGCAAACCTCAACAGATACAAAAAAAAAATATGGAATAGCCCCCTGTATCTTATCAGATCGCTATGGCTTTAATAAACTAATATAAAGAAATGTTAATATAACACAGTAAAATTTTTCTTGAAGGTATAGTTCCTTGTCGTAACCAAGAGCTTTCTAATTGGAATTAAGACCCACTCAGTAAGAGGAAAACCATGGCTGGTACTGGAACCTTATTAGCTCACTGTTAGTTAGTAAAGTCATGGTTGTTGGAGGAGAATCTACAATACAAAGGATATACCAAAACCTTGCAATCCCTAACAACAATCTAAAACATTTTCCTTACACTCATAGGTAAGCAGAGTCTTAAACCCTCTTCAAAGAAACTTCCCATTGCAACAGAGACCATTATAGAACACCACAACAAATCAAAATGCCTCATTGCTGGATATAGATTCTATGGTGACATTTAAGATAATCATTAGTCTGACTACAGGGTCTTATCTGGGGTCATCTTTGTGAATTCCTTGGAATTTCTCTAGTGGCCAGGTTTTTTGCTAGCCCCATAATGGCTCCCTCAATCAAAATATCTCTTTCCTTTTTCTCCATCTCTGTCTTCCCCCAACTCGACTATCCCATTCTCTCAAGATATCCTCCACCCTCCCCTTCTCCTCTCCCCCCCCTTCTGCCCTCCCTTCTCCCTTCACCCCAGCTCCCAATTTTGTCAGGAGTTCTTGTCTATTTCCTTTTTCCATAGGGATCAATGTATGTTTCTCTTAGGGTTCACCTTGCTACTTAGCTTCTCTAGGGTTGTGGACTATAGTTTTATTATTCTTTGCTTAACAGATAGTATATACTTATGAGTGAGTATATGCCATGTTAATCTTTCTGGGTCTGGGTTACCTCACTCAGGATGCTTTTTTTAGTTCCATCTATTTGCATGCAAATTTCAAGATGTCATTGGTTTGTTGTTGTTGTTGTTGTTGTTTTAACCACTGAGTAGTACTCCATGGTATAAATGTACCACATGCTCTTTATACAGTCTTACAAAAATTAAATTAAGACCAGGTGAACAATTCAAAAAAAAAATGCCCAGGGCTGGATGGTTTCAGAGCAGAATTCTATCAGAACTTCAAAGAAAAGCTAATACCTATACTCCTCAAAGTGTTCCACAAAGAGAAACATAAGGAACATTGCCAAACTCTTTTTATGAGGTTATAGTTTCCCTGATACTGAAACCACACAAAGACTCAACCAAGAAAGAGAACACAGACCAATCTCCCACATGAACATTAATGCAAAAATACTAAATAAAATTCTGACAAACATTCCAAGAACACATCAAAAAAATTATCCACCATGATCAAGTCAGCTTCATCTCAGAGATGCAGGGATGGTTCAACATATGAAAATCTATCAATGTAATCAACCATATAAATAAACTGAAAGAAAAAAAAACATACAATCTTTTCACTAGATGCTGAAAAAGCATTCAACAAAATCCAACACCCATTCATGATAAAGGTCTTGGAGAAATCATGGATACAATGAACATATCTAAATATAATAAAAAGCAACATACAGTAAAACAACAACCAATGTCAAATTAAATTGAGAGAAATTCAAAGCAATTCCACTAAAATTAAGAACGAGACAAGGCTATGCACTCTATATAGTTCTTAAAGTTCTGGCTAGAGCAATAAGACAAAAAAAGGAGATCAAGAAGATACAAATTGGAAGTAAAGAAGTCAAACTTTTGCTATTTGCAGATGATATGTTAGTATACATAAATGACCCTAAAATCTCTACCAGAAAACTCCTACAGCTGATAAATATCTTCAATAATGTGGCAGGATACAAGATCAACTCAAAAAAATCAGTTGCTCTCCTATACATAAAGGATAAAGAAGCTGAGAAGGAAATCAGAAAAACATCACCCTTCACAATAGTCACAAATAAAGTAAAATATCTTGGGATAACAAGGAAGTGAAAGACCTGTTTGACCAGAACTTTAAGTCTTTGAAGAAAGATATTGAAAAAAACACCAGGAAATGAAAAGATCTCCCATGCTTTTGGATAGGTATTATCAACAATAAAAATGGCAATCTTACCAAAAGCAATCTATAAATTCAATTCAATCCCCATCAATATCCCAAAACAATTCTTATCAGACCTTGAAAGAATAATATTCAGCTTCATATGGAAAACAAAATACCCAGGACGGGGTCAGTACTAAATGGAACTGAGGTATGGAAGTGCCATACCTCTTGTCCTGTTATTACAAACAAAAGGTCTAAGGTTTCAGTTCTCAAATTGTTTGCTGGAATCAGCACGGCCATCCATTACCTGGGACCTTGTCAGATAAGGAAACTTTTCAGCCCCAGTCCAAACCTACTGAATCAGAAATCCTAGGGGTGGGGCCAAGCTGGCTGTGTCTAATAAGCCCCCCTGACAATACTGACACATGCTAGAGTCTGCGAACCACTGATCTATGGCAAGAGTTCCTCACTCTGGCTGCTCATTACGATTGCCAGGGGAAATATTTAAAAAATGAAGTTGCCATGGCTCCATCCTCAGAGATTTTTATTTAATTGTTAGAAGGCAGGGCCAAGTATTTTTAAAGGTTCCCCAAGTGTTTCAAATGTACAAACAGAATGGCGAACTAAAACTGAAGAAATCCAAAGCAGAAAAGGAAAGAAAACACAGTTCCATCTCATCGCAAAAATCATTCAGCCTGTGGTTCACTGTGCAGCATTGAAGAAGCTTAGTGCGGCTCTTGGATAATTATGAGTTGAATCCCTGTATCAGTTTAAATCTTATGTGAGAAAGGACAGAGGAAGAAGATTTCAAATAGAGAGGGTTTTGGTGGGATCACAAAAGTAATGTGAAACCTAAAGTAAAGATTGACGTTACTATATACAGGCTGGAACCTGCTATATCTGCCTCCTGACAAGGCTCTTCTGGGATGTTCCCAGGGACTGAATCCCTCAGACTTCCCTCTTAACCTGGCTGCTCTGGCAGAGAGCACTTACAAGAGAAAGTGTGGAGACAATAGTGAAACGCATTCACAGGCCCAGTGTCCTCAGCTGAAAACTGAGTCTGTTTCGTGTTAGACATGAAATAAGGAAAAATCCATTTTATCCCAATTTCCTCGTCTACAAAAGGTAATGCATGCATTACCTACTTCATGGGGGCACTTAGAAAAACATATCAATCAGTGTTTGCTAAAAACACTCAAACCAGTAGCTAACACAGCTTAGAAATTATATTAGAACACAGTGTCCATGTGATCATTCTGCAAAGAACCAACAAAATGTGAAACACATCATGTTAAAGAAAATAAATAATCCAGTTCTTCCAAAACAATTATCACACATCTTCTTTCATATGTGGAAGCTGGGGAAGGGAAAAGGAGAGACAGAAATGGGAAAATGACTGATGAAAAAGGAGAAGAGGAAAGATGGGGAACAGATGAGTGGGGTGTGTGAACATCATTAACGTATATTATATACATCTATGAAAGATCAAAATAAAATCTTTTTTTGAACAATGTGTATATGCTATGCTGAAAAAACAACGAGAAATCACACTCTAACATTATGTGGTGAGATAAAAATAGACATAAGAGCGATATATAAAATTGGGTAAAGAGAAACAAAGAATAAGCATAGAGGAATATAAGTAAATAATACCAAGTGATACTCAAGGAACAATTTAAAAACACACAAAGAATAGAGTCACGTTTACATTGAGGACAGAAAGACAGAGCCAGGAAAACATCAACACAATGACCTTACAGCATTATGAACTAGAAAGTACAATGAACAGCAATTCAGGGCGTCTGGAATAGACTTGCAAGATGGAGTCGATTAGAAAATGAGGTTTCAGAGAAGCCCATAGTCCTGACATGTAGAGGCTTTCTTTCCCATTAAGGTCAGGAGTTCAAATGTTATACAATAATGAGAAGACAGCATTATTGAGCAAAGAAATTTGTTTTACGTTACGTACAGCTTCAAAGAAAATCACTCTAACTCTAGTGTACACTGTGGTTTAGGGGATGAGAGGGTAGTCATGAATCTTTTATATGTGGAGCTCTAAGTCCAAGCATGTGATGATACTCCACTGAATCAGAGTAATAGCAGTAGGAATGATGATAAGTGGTCAAATAAACAAGAAACTTGGATTTATGAGTATTTGTTTGGCTTGAAAATGTGGAGCATTTACTATGAAACAAGAAGACCCAATGATCTGGCTGTGTTAAATTAGAATTGTCCATATAGAGATTCTGAAGGAAGCCTAGAAGAATGTAATGGGGGAACATGAAGACTAAAGATATCAACCAGACTCTGAAAAAATACTTATACCAAAAGAATCCAGGGGTTGATGTAGGCATTTAATAACTATACAGAAAAAAATTATAGTTTTCTAGAATGCAACATATTATTTAACTGAAATATTTGCCACAATGTTCTATCTATTGTAAGCGTATGACTTCTTCCTCTTTAAAGCAACTCCAAGAGACCAAAGGCATATGCACAGAAATATCATTTTTATTTATTTATGTCATTTTTTCAACATGACATAAGCCACACATCCAGGAATCTTTCAATGTTGCTTTGAATCATGATCATGAAGAGATGAATTTGGACTCAGCAGCTCCAAATTCATACATATTCAGTACATAGAGGTTTTTCATTTTTCAAGATTTGTAAAGGATAGGCTTTTTGTGGTTGTCTTGTCAAATAACCTTTATTTGAAAATTAATATATTATAATTTTTTGTGTTTTATTTACTCTGTAAGTAACCAAACCATGAAATGGTACATTCTCACATGACTTATGGAAGTTAAGAGAACTTAAAGATTCTAAATTCAGTAATGAAATAAGATTTCAAGTTTCTTCTGGTGGAAGATGTCAGATGTGTTTGTAATTATGCAGCAACTATGTACAGTTGTAAACTTAGAGGATAGCAAAAAATTCATGTGTTTATAGAAGTGAAATATTATTGTCACTTCATGAACAAGTTCATTTTCTTTCTGAAAACTACTTTAATACAGAATACTCAATAATTCCCAGGTAGAAAATGTTGTCATATGAGTCAGGTTTAAATAGTCTTTCTATCAATTCATCATACCCCTATATGCTCAAACATGGTCCAGGTTATTTTGTTGTTGTTGTTGTTTAGAGCAAATGAAGAGGGGCGCCTCGTGAAGTCACAGGCTCTGAAGGATATAAACTGGTACGTGACCTATTTCACTCAACACAGGAAAAATCAGTCTAGGTAATAGCAGGTGAAGCCTATGAAGATTACTCCAATGAAAGGAAGCTGAAGGAAGTCCAGAGGTTGTCCATCTCTGACTCCACAGTCCAACATTCCCAGATACATTATTAATCCTAAAATACTTGGTGTCAGGGTTCCCAATTTCTTTACCCAATAAATATACAAACCTGTGCAAGTTAAAGTTGAATTTCTGAAACTTGAAACTAAGCAGTTAAATATATTATCAGTAACTGAGAATTTTAATTAATAGAAATTTAATAATATCATTTCCATATATTAATTTATACAATTAACCTTAATTTCCATATCACTGATTCTGGATATCTATTCCCTTATAATTCATAAATGAAAACAATAGCAAAAGGGTTCCACAACGACTGTCCTCATAACAGAAATATCCTTTGGGGAGAATGGGCTGTGGCATAGATGCCCATGGATTGGAAAGATGGAGATATGCCATACAGAGAGGGCATTTCCTTGATTGGGACAGAAACACTGATTTTCTGTGAACCAGTACTTCCCAGTGAGCTTTCTCACACTGATGTCTTGCTGAGGTAAACCGATGTGCTGAGAAAAGTGCTTTGTGTTCCTAAGAGTTAGAACAGAGTTAAACAAACTTTAAACAAAGAGACAAGCTCCTTCCCTATAAAATTCCTCAAAGCTTCTAATTGCATTGTAATTCTTTACTGCGGCGGAAGGTAAACACAGCACCACCGATTTAAAGAAAACCATATCATCTATTAACATCTTCCACGGAACACAGTTTGGAAAGTATTGGACTACCCTCACGATGTAGATACGGAAAATTGTCCTTAGGAATCTCATTCTTATCTTATTTGTTCTGATTTAAAACCTCAGAAAGTAAGAAGAATGGAGCCAGAAGGAAAATACCATCTTTCCCCTGTGCAAAAGCAGTTCCTGATAAGAATGCCAAGCCAATTCAGCCTGGCTGCCCAGCATCTCGGCTGTTAAATCAAATCACACGGAAGCAAAGCCTTAAGCCAAATAAACAAATCTCCAGTGATGGAAACATGGTGACTTTGACAGGCATATCTGGGAGTATTTATGAATAAAAGAAAATTTTATAGGTGCAAAACTGACTGAACCCCATGTTCAGCATTCTCTGGGTTTTCACTGATAGACATCAACCTTGTGATAATTAGGTGTCTATTCCAGCTATTTTCAGTGTTAAGGATCTCATGACTGCTGTTTAGTTAGGAAAAGATAGCAATATTTAAGGGAATGATGTATTTAATTTCTAAAGCAATCTTAAAATATATAAAGAGAACACTTTAAGTTTAAAGATAAAGTAAAAGAGACCAAATCCTCTCTGCTCTCAACTGTTGAGTTTAGTTCTAGTTCGAAACTGTGAAGATAATCTAACTGCCTTGAAAATCCCTATGATCAGTCTTTCTTGATGATTCAATGCACTGATATTTTGATATTTTGGTAGTTATTGATACTAAAGATGTTTCTTTATCCTTCTTCTGCTCTGCCTTGTTTATGAAAGTGATAAGTGATATCCAGTAAAAGGAAAATAGTAAGATACACATTCAGAATTCATAATTGGAAAAATTAGATTTGCTCTATAAATCCATAGGATGTAATTTCTGTTCCAGTGCTGGAAATAAATTTAGAAATCACCCCTATTTGACTGAAATATGTATGTGCATATGTGCTTGTGTTTATGTGTGCCTATACATATCCATTTAATATAATATTTTATCAATTGTTTGATAATTTCTTAGAGTATATTTTGATCATATTTTCCCCCCACTCTCCTAAGTCCCCCAAAGGTATACTCTCCAATTCCAATTCTCCAAACTTATCTTTTTATTTTTTTAAAAATCCAGAATATACTTTGTTGTCTTCCATATTCTAATGAGTACGGGTCCAACCACTGGAGTGTGGTTGATCTACCAGGCTACACACTTAGAGAACACTAACACCCCCTCCTACAGCAGCCTGCAGTTTGAAAGGGCAATGTAACAACCAAGGAATTCCTTAGCCTTGCTCTGTCTTACAGATTCCTGAGGGGATCTCTTGTGGAGTTGCAGATAGCACAACAGTTGTCTTGCATATTTTCCTGGACAATTTCATGTAGTAGTCACGTGATAAGCTAAGCTTTGTGATGTTTGCCTGAAATCATGGTTGTGATCACTGTGTCCTCTGCTATGAGGCAGAAAAGGTGCTTCACCAGCAGCTTGGCTTGTCCTCCGCAATGTGTGAGCCTTTCTCGTGTGCCATTTTGGAAAGAGTGCTTTTCTGAGAATTAGACTAACAAAACGTCAGGGTAGAGTGCAGGGAAGCATAAGCAAGACGGTCTCTGCTGGAGACTAGCTTCCCGCGGATCTCACTATGCGAATTCTCAGGTGGAAATTTCTCTGTGAAGGTAGCTTCATCTGAAGGAAGTGACTGTTCTCTTAAAATCCACATCCCACTGCTATTGGCCATGGTCTGATTGTAACAAGTGGTGGGACATGGCTTCTTTCCCACCAATAGCAGTTCTTAAGAGAACATCATTGCTTAATTTTTGTGAGGGAAGTTTTTTATTGAGAGATACAGTAAGCTGGGTTTGTGTAATTGTCAAGCAATCTCCATAAAAGCACAATGGCAGCCATCTTTGCCTCACTACTCTCCTCTTGTCGTTTTCAGTTTGCTGGATTTAGGAAGACCTGCTGGAGAATTCTGGCTAGTCAGTAAGCGAAGGGTTAATGGGATAACTGCTGTCCGGCACTTCTGCTGTCTGCTGATTCTGCAGCTGATAGCGAAGCCATGACTAAAATATCTTGTCCCTCTTTGACGAAAATTTTAAGGTTCATTTGTAACATTTTTAGAATTTCCACTTTTCAACATCTCTGTCTCAACTTGGGTGAGGACTTTGACAGATCTCCCAGTGGGCTATGACCCCTGGATATTATGCCATTTTAAAAGCATAGTTACTGTATTCATGTGTTGTCTTTTTTAATCTATGGACATGCTCTGATGTAGAGTAACAACTATAACTTCTCAAGATGATTGGGATTAATTAGTCCTAAAATAGACTAACATTGAGCAAATTTTCTCAAGTTTATTCACTGAAGGTATTTAAAGAGACCAAGTAACACATATGTAAGTTTAAATTTGCTCAAAGCATGACTCTGCCTTCCAAAGGAAGTGATCTATTCAAAAAATCAGAGTTCCGAGATCTTCAAAGAAAAAAAAGTTTCAAGATGAGAATCTTAAATTCTTTAATCATTCAATAGCATGGAAGTTAAGCCATTCTTTCTTTGTAGACACAGTCTAACTACTAGATAAATGGTTCGATGGATTCTTGCCATTAATTCAATGTGGATTTCATCACCTAGAGTACAACATCCAACCCACTTAGAGATTCGTCTAACTTGATTAGGCAGCAGTTTAGAAGTGATATACTTTGCAGAATCCTTGGTCAAAGTAGTTAAAGTACATAAATAGAACCACTTTTCTATAATCTAAGTCTCTTGACTCAAGACAGTGTTCTAGGAGTCTGGAGCCTGTGGTTAACACTGAAGGATAAGACAATTGCAAGAAGAAGCAGTAAGTCCACACTTAAATTACTTGTCAATCTTCGTCAAAAGCAGTACACGACGACTCACTGACTGGTCTCTTGCAATGATGGCTGCTCAGAGTTAATTTTGTTTGTGGGAAGATCATATTCTTCTTGATAAGAAGAAATCTGTGATGTCACAATCATCATAGAATTCTTCCCTTTTACTATCATGAGCAATCACTGGAGTGATGTAAGACCAAGCTGGCTGGCATGCACTGACACACAGTGCACACTTGTTTGTTTCATTCTCTTCTGCAATAGGGGCTCTCAAGAAGTTATTAACACGTGATGTAGTGTTGCTTCCACTCCATGTCTACTTTTTTAAGTCCACTGTATATCCAAGTCTGTAATTTTCAATTCTTGTTCCTGGCAATCCATTGGCTATAAACCATATGATTTGGTTGTGTCTTTAAATACACTTAGCCCACTGTTTCACTAAGTGGAAGGAACACTACCTTTCAGCATGTAATACATTAACTTCAACCAGTGTCAATAGGTGGAAACATGGCTCTATGAAATAGGGATGGAAATGGAAGCAGTTCCAATGTGGTCTTTGTTGCCAAGAAACAAACCAAAAAAAAAGCATGATCATAATGGCTGAAGTAAAAATTAACCATGATCATCAGCCATAAATCTTCTACTGGTAAGGACAAGAAGGATTGTTTGAATAAAGACAAGGGAGGGAACACATATGAAGGAGAATCAAACACTTTATCTATACCTGCATAAGAATACTATCGCTTCAATGAAACCTCCAAGAGTCAACAGCAGTAAGTACCCCTACCACTGCCTCCAACATCAGACAGAGATATTCTCCTTTGTATTCATTTGTCAACTTTTACTCAGCACAAACCATTCTGCTAAGTATTTCTCCCACAATGTGTACATACTACTATCATGCCTTTTATAGCCAATGCGGATTCCTCTGATGGGTCAAGAGTCTCCCATGCTACTCACTGACCCTTCCATGACCTCTCTACCTCTTGCTCTATATTTTGTCCTATCAATTTATCCAAGCACAAATGCCTTCTCTCAGCAAATAATATAGCATACATGAGTCACTTGAGTGACTTAGAGTTAGCCTTCTAGCATGCACTGCTGCCCCTCCCAGAGAATGTTGTTCATTCATGAGAAACCCAGAGATGCCACAACTCTGTTATGGTCTTTGAGTACACAATAGAACATATCTCCCGCCTCTTTCCACACTGTATTCTCTAAGGAGTATTAGACAACACGGCCACTGAGACAAACATTTCGAAGTATTTGCACAAAGCTCTCATGATTTGTAATGCAGACATAAGTCTGTGGAAAGTCGTCTGGAAACTGAAGCAATACTAGCTTACCTGACACACTATGCTCATTTGACTAAGGCTGGATTCCTTCTTTCCCTTTCCTAGAAGGTTTCTTTGAGACTTGCGTAATTTAAGTTTCTGAAAGTCCTGCCTATTTCACGTTGTCTGGCTGATATTTCCAGATGTATCTGAATACCAAGGGTGAACACTGTTTAGGCTGAAGCCAAAATGAAATTGACAATAATTTGGCACATCTTGTAAATATTTCAGTGTTTTCTGAATTTCTTGTTTTGCCTGCTTGTTCAGAGATCCCACAGAAATGGGGTTTACATTCTAATCCTTTATAAACTCGAGGTAATGTAAACCCAGTAGGATTTTCTGAAGACTGTATTCAGAGATTCTCCTCAAGGCACCCCAACACATCTCCCATTGTTTGATTTCCTTTTTATTCACGTTTCTGATTTTATTTTGTTCATAAGAACTGTATTTGCATCACTTTATAGTTGGTTTTATAACAGATGCAGATTACAAACAGCAGTAATGATTCAAAAGCTCATGAAAGCCAAACTCAAAGGGTGTAAAATGCATGCTACATATACTTTGTAAACATTTTTATTTTGTAATTGTTTCTATGAAGAACTGAAATATTTGAATCATGGTCGAGGTTGATAAGATTCAGCAGGCTGAAAATTGATTTTTCTTCTGCGTTTCAACTATTAGAATTGCTGTTCCCTTATCTTTTATATGTACAAAATCTTTAATAAAGATTAAGGCAATAAAGTAAATCAGGTAATAAATACGAATGGCCTCTGGAAAACAAATTTAATTCATTTTTGGTTGACTCAGGGCATAAGACTTACTGTAAACTTGTCTTCAAACACACATCTTATCTACTTTAATAAATAACAAAAATATAAGATATTCTCCTTTCCACCTTATGCTATTTAACCTTATATCATGTTACACATTATACCTCTGACAAAAGAAAAAAAGCAAGTCTATGAAATGGAAAAATAATTATATACTTACCTACTTTGGATTCATATCTCATCTTTTAACACTTCATTTATAAAGGTCAAAATGTTTCTTTATAGAAGAATGTTATGCACCTTAGTGTTTCCAAAAGAAGTGCTGATATTTTAGCATTTGTCTGAAGTCAGGAAACCTGAGTTCTATTTAGAACTAAGATTCACATTATCAGCTTAGACCAAGCAATTTCTCCTTTTCTGGACAGAGCTGTTAAATCTGCACTGCTAAATAATAATTGCTTTGTTTAATTGCAAAAAGTACAGAATGTCCTTGGAGTAAGTTTGATAAGAAGTGTGCTTCAAGAGGCCCCATGGCTTAGATTTATCAAATGCACACTGTATAGTTAGCCTATACAGCACAATGACTCAGTGCCAGGGAAGAAGCAATTCACGGGGAACAAGATTTTATTTTGCCTTACAACTCAGATGAGTTAAGACCAATATGACAAGTAAGGCACGCATTATGTCCCAGTGAAAGATGCTGTATCAAAAAAAAAAAAAAAAGGTAGATAAATCCTGAAGAACAATACCTAAGGTTGACCTCTGAATTCAGGCTCCCCACACATACAGACACATGCATGGCAATCATATACACTTGTGCACCAACACATACACACACAGGTAAGTTTTGTCAGGTGGAAAGAACTACCAATATACCTGTTTTCTATATTTTCAATTTGTAAGTTGGCCTCACATTTTTTTAAAAAATACAAATTTATCATTTGTGTTTCTTAGTCTAATATCAAGCTAGTTTTGAAAATATCAGAGAATTCTTACAAGTTACCTTAAAATTTTTTAAATAGATGACAGAAAAAAAACAGAATTTTAATGATTAAGAATCCTGATCTTTCATTGATAACAGTACATAGGTTAAATGCACCTTCTATCCACTGTGTCTAGAGCATACAATCCAAAATTTTCTAAATTGTAAACAAGAGTTAAAGTTATAATATCTTGCTATTTCCTTTAAAGCTTGCCCAAGTGTAATGGCTTGCCCATTGTAACTAAGTGTTGAACATGTTCTATGGATAGAACTTTGCAGTCTGATGTCCAATATCAAAATTTATTTTCTTCCTTTTCTGACATTTCAGAGACAAGTAACCATACTTGCAGTAGATTTTGTAATCTCTATGATGATATGGTTCTAGTTAAAACTCACAAGCATACTGGATGAAAAATATGGAACTTAAACAAGTAGTCCAATCTCTAGAAACATTGACTTTGAGTGTTTTCAAATCTTGTATATTTTACAGTTGGTGATTTCCTTATCAGAAACAATATTTCTGATTTTGTGTTTGAGACCTGACCATTTTCACATGATTCAGATATTTACCTTTGTAGGGATCTTCTGTATCCCATGCCTGCCTGGAGTCAACATAGAGTGAATGGTAGTTTTTCTTACTGGTGGACAGCATGCTGGAGGCTGGAGAAATATTGTATTCCAAAGATATTTTTAAAAACTGCCTAATAGACACTGCCAATTGGCAGCAAGAAGTTAAGGAATTAACTGCTTTATGTTTAGAATATAGTGGATACTCTAACCACCTGACCTTAATATGGTAGACAAGTAACCCATCTTGGGAAATGATTTGTGGAAAAACACATAAAAGACTGGTGGTCACCCAAATTTTAATATATGACCAGGTATGTGTAGAAGATAATATAAAGAATTCATTTCCATTTGTAAAATTGGGAGATCAATCTACAAACTCTTAGGAAGTTCATGTCCATGCAAGAAAGACAACTGGGCACATACCTTCGACAAATCTTGGGGAAGATATAAACTTGATCTGGCAAGAGAATGCAGTTTACTGATGTTAATAAAATGAGAGTTTTAGCCTGGAAAAGTCATGGGAAGAGACTGAACGCTCAGCCCAAAATAGGAAATTCTTATCAGACTCCCACCATGCCAAGGTTGCAGAAATATTGCAGAAGAGGAGAAAGGTAGAATGTCAGTAGCAGGTAATGGATAGAAGTCCTGTGATATTCTGCCTTTTGGGCATTGATGTGATTATTGTACTTGTGAGCCTATATCACTTGTAGTTACCTGCACAAGACTTCTATCTGACCAAGTCAATTAGCTCAGACGGGGCAAATAATCTCCAGGTCCCATTCCTTATTGAGAAGCTTTTGTCAGTTGATAGCTTTTAGGAAGAGAGAATTACTATTTTTTGATGGCTTGGCCAGTGGTATAATTTTATCATGCTCTAATGAATGACTTCATATATACATATATAGCCATGCTCTTACATGACTCAAGCATTGGCCTAACTGTGGAACAAAGCAAATGAAGAAAAAAAAACAAAGACATGTACAAGAAAATTGGGATTCAGTAGTCTAAGCTCTCAGAGAAGCCACAGAACCCCAGAAGCTTAGTCTATTTTTTTTAAGCTTAGTCTATGTATTGTATAGAGTTGATCAGGGAGGTGAGGTTACTGTTTAAAGATGAACAAGGAAGTTTGTTTAGCTAATTCTCTGTAAGAGACATCTCTGTATGGGAGAGGTTAGTCTTTGGGCCAAAAACATCAAGGGAGGAGAAAGCTATGGTGGGCATTTTCTGCACACCCTATCACCATCTGCACACAGCAAAGGAAGGCTTACCACCTCTCGAAACCTTGCCCAAAGATGTATTTGGCATTACAATAGACTTGCGGTGTTGTTGTCTTTGACATGACTATGTTCATGTCAACAACACACATTCACTAGTACTTCACAGGCCCCATATGAACCCTAATTAGATTTGGTAGATTAACAAAAGAAAGCAAAAAATTTGAATGATGGGTAAGTAGATATGGGAGGAGTTGGAAGAACTGAAGAAGATATAAAAATGATGTAAATACAGCATAGTCATATATGATATTATCAAGGTTAAAATTAAATGAAAAGGAACTAAATATAGAGGAAAAATTATTTTGGTGTAATTTTGTTAGGATATTCCTTAATGAAATCATTTCTGTATCTTTATTGGAAGTGGTGAAGAAATCAAAGTATAAACACTGAGTGTTCTATGTACCAAAACACTGTCCTCTTCTCAAAAGAGGACAATCTGGTGATAATACATGATTTAAAGTACTGGAATGCTGTGTGTGTATGTGTGTGTGTGTGTGTGTGTGTGTGTGTGTGTGTGTGTGTGTGTGTGTAAGGAAAGGGGAGAGTGAGAGGGGGGAAGATAATCAACCAAGGATCCAGGATTTACCATACGTGAGACATTTCCGGAAGAATATTTTCCAAAGTCTTTTATGAAACTATATGGCTGCTCTTTGGACAACCTCCAAGTTGTTTGATAGGATAGTTCCTATGAGTATTAAAATCTCTGTATCACATCATCAGTTTTATAATAATTAATTATTTAATATTTACTTATGAATTGAAGTACTGTGAGACCTAGACTAATGTAAAGTTACTGGAGGGTAAGCTGTGTCTCCTTTTGACTTGCATCAGCAGTGTAATAGGGGGAACTACGTTCCTTGACATCCTTGACCCAATCATTTTATGTATTTTACATGTATTAAAGGTGCATATGAGTCCTTAAATGTAGTGACACTTTCTTGGTTTGGAGACATGAGAAAGAACATAGAATATTTGTAAAGAGGGCAACTGTCTTTAAAGAAAGAGGAAGTGTGCTACCATCCTAAGAAGAAAGACCCTCAGAATGAAGAAAGACCTTCAGTTTAACAGTCGAATAGGTATTTCAGTCTTACAAACACACTGATTGACTACTGTCAACAATTGGAATAGAAAGAAACATTAATTTCCACAGACAGAGCAAGAAATGTTTTGCAGTTGACTCTGATTTTATTCTGAGATCTGTTGAGACTTAAATCAGAATTTTGAAGTACTTAAATGTATTGATTTAAAGTCTGATATTTTAAATGAATGAATTTGTTGTGGTGTCAAGGAGTCAAAAAAAAAAACCCTTAAGGCCTAGAATTAAACATGATATATTGGCATATAATACAAGTTTGAATTAAATATGCACCATTTCACTGTATTAGTCATAGTTCTCTAGAGAAGCAAAATTAAGAGAATCAATATAAATTAAAAGTAGATTTATTTAATTGACTTATACAAAAATGTTGAAGGTAGTCTAAGAATGAGTGTCTCACAGTGAAGTAACTGACAGTTTGGTTGTTGCTCAGTCCAGAAGGCCAGGTGTCATGCTGAAGATCTGAAGGGTTCATAGAGAGATGCTGGTCTTTAGTCCATTTACAAACCTGAAGATGCTATACCCTGATTTCAGTGAAGAATGCAGCAGCAATGATAATAGCAACAGTGTGGGTGAGCATAGACCAACAGGCAAAAGCAAACCTTTCTTCAACTCCCTTTTATCTGGATGCAAGAGGGTGCTACCCTATTTATAATGGGGCTTATTACTTCAGATAATCTGATCAAGAATGTTCCTCACTAGTATCCTCAGAAGCTTGCCTTTAAGTTCATTACAGATCCAGTCAAATTGAAACTGAAGATAAATTATCAATTCACTAAAAAGAAAAGGAACATTACTTTCTTAACTTCTAAGTTCATTAGATGTTTAGTAAGATGTATTTCAAAGACACAAGAATCAAGAAATGCTGTGTAGCAATATAGGAAAACTGGGAGAGAGGGAGAGAGAGAGAGAGAGAGAGAGAGAGAGAGAGAGAGAGAGAATCTCTTCAATTCATAGTTTATTGGCATAATAAAGATTCCACAAGAGCTAAAATAATAAACCATGTAAGCTTGTCCAATTGTTTCTCAACTCATTTTCCAGGAGCATCCTTTATTCATGCAAAGTAACTTAATATTCTCAGGATAAAAACAGAGACCTCAAGTAAAACACAGTCGTCTGCCTGAATTAAAATTCCTTTCTCGATGCTATAGAAACTAGAAACTCAGCAGAAAGGATGATAATATGATCAACAGTTAGTACTTATAGAAGCCATATGGTTACTAATAAGTCTGAAAGGCATATGTGTTAAAGTTAGTGTACCGAAATTTAACAGGCCTATTTGTACCTGTAGGAATATCAAGCTATCAAAGTATTTTTCATTGAGGTATTAAGGTATGTTGTTTTTTTTATACATGAAATTTCCTATTTACAACAGGTACCGTCAACTGAATTTGATTAAAAAAAAAAAAGGCGAAAATTTTTACACTGGAGAAAAGACAGCATTTTTAATAAATGGTGTTGATCAAATTGAATAACTGAATGTAGAAGAGTAAAAATAGGTCCATATCTGTAACTCTGCTTAAAACTCAAATAAACATGGATCAAGGACCTCAGCTTAGAGCAGACATCCCAAATCTTATAGAAGAAAAAGTCTAGAGTAAGTTTGAAGTCATGGGAGAGAAGTGAGTTTCCAAATCAGAACACAGATAAACACAATGAGCTCTAAGAATAGCAAGTAATAAATAAACGCAAACTCAAGAAGCTAAAAAGTTTCTTTACATCATAGTACACCATTCTTTATGCAAAGCAACAGCTTAAAGAATGGGGAAACTATTTACCAATGACACATCTGATAGAGAGTTCTCACTAATATATATATAGTGAATTGAAAATGAACATCAATTAAATAATCCAATTTAAAAATAGAGTATAGAAGTAAATAGAGAATTCTCAAAAGATAAAATATGAGTCACTAAGAATCAAATCTTAACATGTTTAACATCCTTAGCCTTCAAGTTAAAGCAAATTAAAAATACTTAGAGTTTTCATCTTACCCCACTCAGAATGTTCAAGGTAAATAAAATAAATCATAACACATGCTGATTATAATGCAAAAGGTGAACAATTATTCACTGTTTGTAGGAACACAGACTAGTATAAGCACTATATAAATCAGTGTGGAGGCTTCTCAGGAAATGAAGAATCAACCTCCTTTAAGATACAGCTATATCACTCTTGGTATATATGCAAAGGACTCTACATCTTACTATAGACATACTTGTCTGTTGTCGGTAAGTAAACTAGACATGAGGTAGCCCAGACCCCAAAAGACAAATAGTACGTGTTTTCTCCTTTGTGTTCATGTTAGTTTTTAAACTTTATAAGTATTTTAATACAAATAACTACAGAATTTAGGTTGCTAGTAAGGGAACTGGGAGGACAAACAATCTTCTAAGGATAGGGAAATAGAAATAATGTTACAAAGAGATAAAAGAAGAAACTAGAAAGATTAAATGATGAAATGGGTAGTAGGAAAGGGTAAAGGAAGGATGGATTATGGCAAGAAAAAGCTAACATTAACATTTTTGAAATAGAAAAATCAAATAATAGATGAGACAATGTACAAAATAGACACATTTTATGAGACCAAGTAATCTCTACGGCCAGGAATGGAATACACCTTGTTGAGTCATTAGTCAAACAATATCATAGAACTTCCTAAACATTGTAGGCTAGCTCCAAGTCTATTGGTTATTTTCATATCCTGATAAGGCCCTATTGCTGAAAAAACAACTTTCTCATTCTGTCAACATGGGGAAACCAAGTTAATGCCTAACTAGATGATTCACCCCACTGACTAGAGTTGTTGGTATTGGAAGATACTTTGCATTCTTATAGAGGAAAATAGTGATCGAATAGAGGAAAATTATCACTCAGCTACAAGCCCTGAGACCTACAACAGGAACCTGTCTTAAAGATATATTAGAACAGTGGTTGTACAAATATCATGCTACAATATTTTAAAGTTGTATTTAGTGTCCATTACATGAGATAAAATCTGATACCTAACACTGCTGGAGTGGCCAAGAGCCACTAGACAAATTTCCCTAGATAAATTATAGGGAAAACCAAGAATTTGCATTTCATTAAAGGAATACAGCAATAAAATGACTCCTAATGGCATGAATTTTCACCTGATGTCAGCCAAGGAATGGAAAATCAGTTTCCTTCAATAGAGGGTTACTGGCTATACCAATCAAACTCAAGGGCAGGTACCTTTCCTAGAAGTCATTGGGCAACAAAAAACAAACTACAAGATTTTTGTTAGACTGTGATGTCTGGTTGGTAATTTCTTTTTATTTTTTTCTTTTTAAGGTGGTATTTTTTTATATTTTGACTTGTATGTTTGTTTTCATCATTTTTGAGAGAAAGAACATGATGTTGCGTAGTGTATGGAAGTGAAGATAATTTGGGAATATTGGAGGAGGTAAAAGAATATGATCACACATGTCTGAAAAAAGAAATTTTCTATTTACATGTATAGAAATGATGTTTAATATCAAATAAATATTATTCCTGAAATAATATTGGAACTCATGTTAGTAATTTTCAACAAGATATTTAATCATGAAAGGTTATAATTTTTATAATATCTAAAAACAGTAAGAATTCATATATACATGCATATGTGCTTACTCATACACACTTCTATTTTCATATTCCTAAGATGCCTGAAGGTTTCTGCTAAAGTAGAAGGCATTCAATGACACAAACAATGTTTCTATTGTTCTAGACTATGACTTCATGTACTTTTAAAAACACATCCATGCAAGAAATAGGGTTTAAATTAAACTAATTAAAATAATAAATCAACCTGACTATCCATTAGACTATTAAGTGTTATTTTTAATTCAGTAAATAATTTGAACCTAATGAATCAAGTTGGGAACCCTGAAAGAAAAATTTTGTCTGTTCATGAGTGCATGCTTGTGTGTGTGTGTGTGTGTGTGTGTGTGTGTTTAATAATAGCTCTAGAATCTCCTAAAGGAAATTAATAAGAATTTAAACACAAGATTTCTTGTTATAATTTCTTCCTGGCACTGGTCTCAATGGGGTTGGTTTTAAAATTTTGTACTGCTTGACAAAGACTTCTTGTTCCAAAACCCAAAAAAGTTCACTTTCATAACATGAATATCCTATCCATTATTAAAGACAGAAATATTAATAAAATCTTTGTTAGCCAGATTCCAGATTTTCAACATTTAAATGGCATTAAAATGGTATAATGATAATACCAAAAAAGAAAGACATGATAATGTTTCAAATTCCAAACTGATTTGTGACAATTTAAAATTTTCATTTTGTAATTTGAAATTTTGTGTCATTATTGTTGCAATATAATCTTACTTATACAGGAATTTAGCCTTTCTTCTTAACACATCTCTCAAATTCTTGTCTTTGCTATGAAATATATGAATTGTGGCATAGTTGATCCATTATTTCCAGCCAGCATAACCACTGATATCAAGTACTGTTAGATTGATGTAACCTACATCAATGAAGAAAATGATCAAAGTGGACAGTTTTGCCAGAGCCCACTGTCATTACAATCAGCTGCTGGAAGATGTGGTTGAATACAGAGACCTAAATGATCTAAGCACTGTTTCCAGCATTCCATAAGATGCAATTAACTATACTGTAACTGGAAGCAGAATAGTGTACTCTGGAAGGAGTAGTTATTTTAAACATCTCAAATATATCTTCAAGTCTATGACATTGAAATGAATTTTGTAAAAAATCCTTTTTATACATTAGACAGTGTTCTTTAAAAGTTGCCTGTGTCTCTTGTCGGACTCTTGAGACAAAGAGATGTAATCATTATACTTATCTTTTCATTTCTAGACATCTAGTTCTATCTAAGCAGGGCCATACTTCAATAGTATCTAGCTTGGCATCTTATTTTCTGGTTTGCCTTACCTTCATAAAAGGTGTGGGTTACACTGACTGCCCATCTTCAAGCAAGCCTCCCAGAATTCCTTCACTCTGGATGCAGCAAATGGCTTCTTTAATGCTGTGGCACAATGGTCTGTACCCAATCACTTATATTTTAATAAAATGCTGATTGGCCAGTAGCCAGGCCAGACATCTAGGCAGGGCAATGAGAATAGAATTCTGGGAAGAGGAAAGATCAGTCTTCAGTCATTACCCAGAAGAAACAAGAACCCTTAGCTGACAAAGGTACCAAGGCACATCTCTAACACAGACTAGAATAATGAGTTAATGTAAGATATAAGAATTAGCTAATAAGAAGCCTGAGCTATTAGGCTAACCAGTTTATAATTAATGTAGGCGTCATGTGTATTTCTTTGGGACTGAATGACTGCGGGACCCGGTGGGACAGAAACCTCTTCAACCCATCAACCCATAGAGTGTGAAAGGTGGTCCTCCGCAAGGACCCTGGGTCACTAATTAAAAATAGTCATAGCAGGAAATCTAGAAAGCCAACCCCCCTAATCACATCCTGGGAGAGTGGTGCTTCCCACTTCATCGTGGTGGAACTAGCTGCAAACCATTGCCACTTGCCTAAAATACCATTGTATCACTGATCCTGAGCCCGAGGACCACCTGGTGGTTTTCTCACCTTGGTCGTGGCCCCTGGCAATGATTGGTCTGTTTTACTATCCTTGAATATCATGGTCAATAGTAAGCCGCTGTACTCCAGACTCTGTGAGGTTTCCCATCACTAAATGCTTCTGAAATGCTCTACTGTCGGCTGCCTTGCTATTCGCCCTATTTGCCTGATTCACTCTGAGTGAACATAAGCCTTTGTTTGGGTCTAGCAAACTGAAAGTATACAACTTTGATACCATTTTACATAGTTCAAATTGAATCAAATTCAGACAATTTTTTGATGAAAACAGAGCTCCTGCCAAGAAAACAAATATTGGCAACAGAAGGAAAAGAGCTTAAGATTTTACTGGCAAAGTTTTAAAAACCTGAAATTCCTCTGGAGATTTGTTTTCTGTTTAGGGTCTTCTCCCAGAGAGTATAATATCACCTCTTTATAAAACAAGAGGCAAAATTAGGTAGTTTTCACAAGCCTGTATTCGTAGCCAGTATATCTGGACCTAAGAACAAATCTTTGTAACTCAGAGCACATCACTCGATTGTGTCCAAACTTTTTAAAAGAACTCTATAAGAGAACAGGCATATGCAGGCAAAATATCAGACACATTCTGTGGCTCAAAAGTTCTAACCAACTGGATAAGCATAGTCCCTTATTATTTCAGAAGTGAATCCAGATATTTACATTTAGAAATGACTTCTAATTTTTAAGTGTAAAGAAACAATGGATCTTATCATAAATAACTTAATGCTTACAATCAGTAAATTGGCTCGGGGATAAAGATGCTTGCTGCCAAGCCTGAAGACCACAGTCTAATCCCCAGAACACGTGTAATGGAAGGAACTGACTCCTGCAAGCTATCCTCTGACCCTCACGTATGTAGTATGGCTTGAACACGCATGTACACACATATACCCACTAATTATATAATTTTTATAACCACTGATACTCTATATATCCAGTGTTCAGTTAGAGAGTGAGTTAAAGGTCCAATATGAACCATCCAGGCATTCCCACCAGCCATGCAGAAGTGTTCCTATTTTCCCCACAACCTCTCCAGCATAAGTTGTCATCAGTGTTTTTGATCTTGGCCATTCTTACAGGTATAAGATGGAATCTCAGAGTTCTTTTGATTTGCATTTCTCTGATGACTAAGGATGTTGAACATTTCCTTAAGTGTCTTTCAGCCATTTTAGATTCCTCTGTTGAGAGTTCTCTGTTTAGGTCTATACTCCATTTTTTTTATTGGATTATGTGTTCTTTTGATGATTCATTTTTTAATTTTTAATTTTTTTTATTGAAAAAAAAAATTCCGCCTCCTCCCAGCCTCCCACTCCTCTCCCGCTCCCCCCACTCCTCTCCCCCTCCCTCTCCAGTCTGAAGAGCAGTCAGGGTACCCTGCCCTGTGGACAGTCCAAAGTCCTCCCCCCTCCATCCTGGTCTAGGAAGGTGAACATCCAAACTGGCTAGGCTCCCACAAAGCCAGAACATGAAGTAGGATCAAAGCCCAGTGCCATTGTCCTTGGCTTCTCATCAGCCCTCATTGCCTGCCATATTCAGAGAGTCCGGTTTTATCCCATGCTTATTCAGTCACAGTCCAGGTGGCCTTGGTGAGCTCCCAATAGATTAGCCCCACTGTCACAGTGGGTGGGTGCACCCCTTGTGGTCCTGACTTCTTTGCTCATGTTCTCCCTCCTTCTGCTCCTCATTGGGACCTTTGGAGCTCAGTCCGGTGCTCCAGTGTGGGTCTTTGTCTCTATCTCCATCCATCGCCAGATGAAGGTTCTATGGTGATATGCAAGATATTCATCAGTATGGCTATAGGATAGGATCATTTCTACATGTTGATATCTAGTTATGACAGCACCATTTGAATGCAAGCTGGTACAGCCCCATTGGATGTCAGTGTGATGATTTCTCAGAAAACTAGGAAACAACTTTCCTCAAGACCCAGTAATACCACTTTTGGGTATATATCCAAAGGATGCTCAATCATGACACCAAAAAATGTGCTCAATTGTTTTCATAACAGCATTGTTTGTCATAACCAGAACCTGGAAACAGCCTAAATGCCCCTCGACCAAAGAATGGATAAGGAAAATGTGATACATTTACACAATGGAGTACTGCACAGCAGAAAAAAATAACAACATCTTGAATTTTGCAGACAAATTGAGGAAGCTAGAAAACATTATTTTGAGTGAGGTAATTCAGACTCAGAAAGACAATTGTCATATGTACTCACTCATAGGATGTTTTTAAACATAAAGCAAAGAAAACCAGCCTACAAACCACAATCCCAGAGAATTTAGACAACAATGAGGACACTGAGGGACTTATATAGATATAATCTACATGGGAAGTAGAAAAAGATATCTCCTCAGTAAACTGGGAGCATGGGGACCTTTGGGGAGGGTTGAAGGAAGGAGGGGAGAGTCAGGAAGGGGAGCAGAGAAAAATGTAGAGCTCAATAAAAATTAATTTAAAAAATCCATGCACAGAATAAATCAGAGGTAGATTAAGAATAAATTTATATAACAAAATTATCTAAGCAAAAACAGAAAAAAAAATGTTAAAATTACAATTAGTCACTATCTCTTTGGTTAGTATTTAACAAGCGTTGAAAGAATATTTCAAACCAGAAAAAAAAATCTTTAAAATTATTTTCCTTTGGGATGGAAGAGATAGCTCAGCAGTTAAGATCACGGGATGCTCTTCCAGAGGATCCTGGTTCAATTCCCAGCACCCACATGGGAGCTCGCAACTGTCTGTAACTCAAGTTACAGGGAATCTAACACCATCACACAGATATGAATGCATGTGAAACACCAATGCATGTAAAGTTCAAACATAAAAACTTTTCAAAAATACTTTCACTTAAATTTAATAACACATTAAAGGTCTCAGGCCATTTTCCTTTTCTGAGAAAAACAAAAGTATTTCCCATGCTCCTATTTATCCTTTGAAAGCTTTTATTCCTAGTGAAAGACGATTGACATCCAGTTATAATACAGCTCTGCTTATGAAGGGTGTTACTGAGGACTGCCCAAG
Source organism: Microtus oregoni (assembly GCF_018167655.1). NCBI lineage: Eukaryota > Metazoa > Chordata > Mammalia > Rodentia > Cricetidae > Microtus > Microtus oregoni. Next base: position 15,456,020 of record NW_024543080.1, on the reverse strand, counting down.
GTGAAGACGTGAAGCTGTGAACACACTCACGTCCCTGACTCAGTCTGAGATTATCGCTTCTCTCCTGTTCTTTGTGGGGATGTTTATTTCTATTTACAAACACTTTTCATCTTCTTAATTTTTCAAACCCAATACATTGCACCCTAATAGAGTTAATTTTTTTAAGTTTCTGATTTAGCACCAAGGAATCTTGGAAAGGGATTTTTTTTTTTATTACTTGGATGACTAGTATTTTCCCAGACACAGTCCCAGTGCAGCGTTTCCTGTGGAATAGATTAGACATCGTGCTGTATTGACATGGTGGGTTCCTCTCTCTCATTCTCTCTCCAGTCTCTCTCGCTCTTCAGAAAAGAGACATATGGTGGGCTAAAGAATGAAAGTGTTAATAGCTACTCTGTTGTTAGAAAGGAAGAGATGATGCACACACAGATGTGTGTATGTATGTGTGTGTGAGAGTGTATGTATGTATGTCCAAATCTCATCCCTATGCCCAGTCATGGCAAGATTACAGGTGTTTTCACAGGCTGAGAATTATTGGGAAACAGGGGTTTATGGAAACAATAATGCAGAGAAAAACAAATACACACCCTGAGGAGGAGGATAGTCCTGTCTTGACAAGATGGTGGCAGCACAAATTGGCTCTGTGTCTCTTCAAAGAACAATCCTGCTAGCCTTCCAAAGTTCTACTCTGTTTCCATATGGCATTTACATATTATTTTGCACAATATTTGCATTGGTGCCACATACTCTAATTAAATATTATAATCTCCTGTTCATTTTACCAAATTATAAATCATTCCACAAATTTATAAAACACTTTAAAGCACAGCTTTTATGGTGATGCTTAATATATATATTATATATATATTATATATATATTATATATATATTATATATATATATTATATATATACATATACTGCCCAATTACAGTATATATACTGACTAAGCATCACCTTCACAGAGGCTGATTTGGGGCAACTCTTAGTTTCAATCATGAATGATAGCTTTATATTATTTATTGTTAATAGAAAAGCTATTTTATCCTTGGTAGACAAAGAGCCAATAAATGAATCACATAGTTTTCTATTTTGGGAGATATGAAAATCATGTAAAATTCCTGATTCTGTACAAATAAACATCACAAGTCTCAGAAACATACTTATCTCTCTAGAAGTGTAAATTACTAGGTGATAGATACAAAAATATATGTTTTCTTAAAAATCCAGAGTGTACTCAGAATACAGTAACTAAACAAAAATTGCTTCCCTGTTACATACACAGTTCATCAGATCATTTGAAAAACAAACATATCTGTATTTGCAAATAACTGCATTAAACATAATAAATAAGCAGAGTGCAGCTGTCACAAGTTTAGTCTTAAAAGAGGAAAGAGAGCTCAGCTCATGCAGTAGTTATAAGCGTACACTAATATAGAATGTGGAGGTGAGAATATTGTTTACACTAATGTGAAATGAGAGGAAATAGACACACCCACTTAGGTGGAATTGTGGAAAATAAACTGAACTGAATCTAAAATTGTTGACATACTTGGAAGTATCTATAGATAGGCAGTGGGTGAAGGCATTCTAAAAAGAGATAACGAAACAGCAAATGCTGAAACACAGTAAACCATCAGCATGTTTATCCTACTAGGGTAGACATGGGTAATTGCCCATACGATAATGAATATTAAGGAATTTCTCCATTATGAAGTTAAAAGTCTAGTAACGACCTTGGAAATTGACTTGTCAGAAACTAAAGTGAAGGATGTGGAGTTGTGAGGAGGGGGAGGCAATGCACCAATGAGGAGTTTACATTTGCATATCAATTTCACTCCTTTTAAAAGTATTTTCTATCTCCCTGCCTTTAATCTCTTTTATTTTAAGGAAACAGAGGAAGATGAGCAGAGGGTCCCCTACCTTTTCTTCACCTGCCACCTGCTTGCATTGCCCTTATCATACATCTTAAAAGCTGTGTCTCATCTTCCCTGAGCATTTATTCCTACAACTATTGTTTTTTTCTGTAGCTCCGCTTTGTCCCTGCTGCCTATCCCAAGCATTCAAAGCCTGGCTGAATATATCACTGCCCACTTTCAAACTCTGATCTTTCAATTCTTATATGGATGTGTGTTTCATTCAGGATGGCAGTTCAATTTATTATAAGCACAGCTTATACTGACAGTCTCATATATTCAGGTCATTTCATTTTAAAAATATATGAAAGAATAGAAACTGGAGGCTCAGATAAAAGGCTGCCCAATTACAAGGTGGGAGAGGACCAGATGTATAAGTGCGTAGGCAAAGGATCGGGAATCGAGGAGATAAGATGACAATGACTCAACAGTGTGGGCCGACAGTTAAGAGAGGGAACATGATAGTGGGTTACATGAGTAGGATCATAAAACGTAAGAGCCATAAGGCACTCAGCATTAATCAGTCTCTACAGATCTGGGCTTGGTACCAATAGGAGTGTGATGACAGGGTCTGCCTAAGGCCTAATTGCAAAGTAAGTAAATTAGGCCTTAGTGGCTGCACAGCAACTGCTTTTTTCCACTCCCTCTATCCATATATCCATGAGTGATCACTCTGGCCAGCCACACAGATCCACTAACCAGCACCCTTTGAGGTCCTATCATCGCCCTCTCATTCGTCATACTCAAAGCATGATGTCTATATCCCAGAGCTCTGAGAAACAGCCTCAAGGGAACCCAGAATGAGAACACACAAATCCAGTGGAAGAACTTCCCAATAACGCCATCTCAGAGTGCATGGCATGCTGTGTGAAGACATAGTGGCATAGGGATGTGGAGTAAAGAAGCTTTTTATTTTCTTGTTTCAATGTTTAAATTGAAATCACATTATGCATGCAGCTGCCTACCATAATACGTAAATCAGGCACAAAATATATTAGAATGGCCTTGGAAAGTTAATATGTACAAAATTACACAATTCAATTTATCCCAAAGAAATGTCTCTACTTCCCTTTTCCTGCTGAATTTCAACATGTTTCTTGCCAGTTCTGGGAGTTAATAATTTAAATTAAGATGGTTCTTTATAGATACTAACCTAATAGACCTGAAAAACTGTATCTTATGAATATATTCTTACAGTATCCAATGATTCGGTGTAATATTTTTATTTTTCTTTAGTTTTGAAATTATAATTACAGCTTTCTTCCTTGCGTTTCCTCCTTCCAACCCCTCCCGTAAACCTCTTTCCACTCCCCTTCATATTCATAGCCTTCTTTCCTTCACTAAAGTATTTTAAAATACTGAACCAAATTAGGGACTAGTGCAACTTGCTTACATCTTTTTATGAGATTGGCACACAGGGTTGTATACATTGATCCTCAGAACCAACCCTCCTAACATCCCCATGCACAATCTTAGAAAAGAGAAACAGCCTCAGAATTTCTTTCAAAGAGATAATCGGGTAAAATGATTTCTCCCTTTCAAAACGGAGGGCTTGATTCTTCTGCCCGCGCAAGAGAGTTTATTGAGAGCGTATTACTACAAACCATGATTTCCATGCGTTTTCTTCCTCTTCAAGTATAAAGCCTGCCCACTACAAGCATTCATTCATTCAACAAATTTGTTGTTTATGTTTTAAATATGCAGTGAGAAGAAAACTGACCGAGTATCTGCTTCCATTGAATTTAAAGTCAGGCGAAAGACAACAAAGAGAGAACAACAGGACAGAAATGTCCCTAAGTAATGACACTACAGACAGTTGGTAGTAGGGCCCCTTGCAAAGGTTTGCGGTGGAGAATAAGGTCAGAGGATTTAAGGAATGGTGGAAAAATTTGTTATCATATGCATACGACATCCTAGGTCTGTTGGCGGAAGGTAAAGGGGGAGAAACAGAGAGGAGTGAATGATATATGCCTTCAAGCCCTGGTGAGAAGCTCAAATCTAATTCTGACTCCAGCAGAAGCTACTGAAAAATGCTAAGCACAACACTGAAATTGCCCTGTTTCTTTTTTCTTTTTTTAAAGATGATTGTTGCTACTGCATGGAATATAGATTGATTTCCTGGTCCAGACCCTTTGTGAATATCATCATTTAAGCCTAACTTGCTGCTATGTGAGGCACCAGCCTAGTGGGACCTTTTTCCAGACACATAGCACAAACCAAGACATTTGAGGAAGAACAGAGCACTATCAGAAAGTCCAGGAAGGGTACTGGAAGAAAATAGAAAATGAAAATTTTGAAAAGAAATTTGGACAGTTTTAGAAGCGAATTGGCAAAACATAAGGGGAGAGAGAAGATATCAGTTCAATTCTATGACATCGTTAAGCAGAAGAATTTATATATTTGTGGAAAAGGTGACTTTTTAACATAATAAATAATAAATACATTGTGAAGTCACTTGTTAAATTAATCCAACTGGAAATGAGCATTTCCTTTGATTTTAATATAATAACACTGAATTCAAAAAGATTGATTTGTGTAATATGATCTCAGTAAGATTCCCAGATGACACAAAGATGCTGTTCTTGTTCTCAGTGACTACTAAAAATAGAAGACATATAATTAACCAGAGAATTAATCTTTAGATAATGCTTTCAAGGGAAGTAGAGCATTTATTGAATACTTACATGAGCAGAGCACAGCACAGCACAGCTAAGAATAAAGGTAGCTATATAAAGATGAACAAGAATGTGCCATGGACAGCAAGTAATCTAAAAGCAAAATGAAGACCAAGTTTATCCTGGAATTATTGAACAGAATTATAAAATATGCATTTGCCCATTCTCCCTTGTATACTTTGGAACTCTCCTGACATTGCTTTTGAAACTCATCTCTTTGCTTGCCCACTGGCATCTGGTAGTCACATTCTTTTCCTCTTTCATATTACAGCTCAGCAAAACACGCAGAGGGAACTATAACAATCAGCACATTGTGTTTTCTTATAGTCATTCTTTGCCTGGCTCATGCTGTTTTAGGTAGAGAAGCTGCACTGCTAAATTAAAAGTCTATGTACTCGCAGCAAGAGGGTTCTCATGACCTAAATGGTTGAAAAGGGAGTCATTTGCTATGCCATCTTAACTCTGAGTGCACAAAGCGCCATCATTGTTCCACAGGGCATGGCTTCATGCCTTTCTCTGAATGCTTGTACTGAGATTCCCTATAGCACATAATTAGTCACTTTTTATTAAAATAATAAAAAGGGGAAAGGTGAGATGACTCAGTGAATAATAGCACTTGTTGCCAAGATTAACGTCCTGATTTGCTATGCAGAACCAGCATGATAGAAGGAAATTGACTCTCTCAAGTTGTCCTTTAACATTCAAATTATGATACGGCTGGCATTCAACTACTCATATACCTACAAATGTGCATGTATACACATGTGCACATGAACACACACACACACAAATAAAAACAGAATAATTAAAATATAAGGTATACCCGGATGTGGTGGCATATATCCTTAATCTTAGCACACTTGGGAGGCTGAGACAGACAGATCTCTGTGAGTGCTGAGTCAACCTGGCCTACACAGTGAGTTACAGGGCTACTCCCAGGGCTACCTACTGAGATCTTGTCCAAAATAAACAAACAAAAACCAGAAGCAAAGATGTTAGTATCCAGCATGCTGCTGATGTCTGCTTTCATTAGCACATAAGCACTCTGAACTTATCTAAACTATGACAGTGTTTCAGCCACAACTGGGGGTTTTAAGGGTTAGATAGGAGAATTAAGACATGGTTACATTATTCAGTTACTGAAACTACTTTCTCTATTACTTATGATTATTGACGTTAAATGGCAATCAACTGTTCTCATTTTGAAGGGAATTTTGCATTGTGTCATGCCCAGTGTTTGTAGGTTGCCGAGAGTTGTCGCAAAGACTAGTGAAAATGTTTGAGGTGTGGAATTTTTACATATGAGAACGGTTGAAGGAAAAATATAGACTCTTTGCAAAGAAATTGATTCCCTGGGATTCGGGGGCAGTTGACTTCATTGAAAGTTCAGATGAGTATCTACAAGGCTGGATCTGGTCCTCATCAGGACAAAAATAGCAAATTCCTACACTTATGATGATAGACACCTGTTATTTGGACAATTTCTCCCAACAGAAAAAAAAAGTAAATGGCAAAATCTTTATTGCCAGCACTTCCCTGCTCACAGCTGCTTCCTTCCCATACTAATCACAGGGAGCAGCCACCCACTGCAGATTTGACCAGGGAATGCAGATGGAAATAAAATTCTCCACTCAAGCCTCTGGGTATAACTATCTGGTGATGGTGCTGAGGGAAAATGGAAGTGTTTTTAAACACCAGACTGAAATAAAAATAGAAAAAAAGAAAGAAAGAAAGAAAGAAAGAAAGAAAGAAGAAAGAAAATAAAATTCCATTACAAATTGACAAGTATTACAGTTATACGTTGCTGTTTTTTTATTTTTTATTTTTTTTTTTTTGAGATTTTGTATCCCTAGCTGTCCTGAAACTTATTGTGTAGGTGAGGCTATCCTTGAACTCACAGAGACTAGCCTGCTTCTACCTCAAGTGTTGGATTAAAAGAATGTGCTGCCAAGCTTGCTTAGACATTAAATATTTCATGACTTTAAAGAATATCAGTATTGTGCACATCTTTTAGATATGCCAGTATTACATTGACTTAATATTTAGGGATTATCAATCACAAAAAGTAGACATTTTATTTTCTTTTAGGATCAGTATAGACTATGAAAAGTGGTGGAATTATCCTGGGACTGTTTTGTTTTTGTTTATTTTTTTAAATCTCTCATTAAAAATACATCCCAACTGCAGTTTCCCTCCTCTCTAGTCCTCCTAGATGCCCCCCACACACATTTCCTGTCTACCTAAAACCACTAGTTCTCTGTTTCCCTTCAGAAAAGAGTAGGCTTCCCAGGGATACGACTAGGCACAACCCTTCATATAAAGGCTGTGCAAGGCAACCCAGCAGGAAGAAAAGAATCTCGTGGACAGGTGAAAGGGTCAGAGACACCCTAACTTCCACTGTTGGAAGTCCCATACAAACACCAAGGTAACAACCATTACATGTTTGCAGAAGACCTCGTACAGTAAGAGCCATGCAGGCTCTGAGAGTGCCACTTGAAGAGTCTCTGTGAGCCCCTATGAGCTCTGCTTTGCTGATTCTGTGGGCAATGCTTTTCTGGTGCCCTCACCCTCTATTGTTCTTACAATTCTTTTTCCCCCTCTTCTGTGGGTACGCCAAGCTCCAAGGAAAGGGATCTGATACAGAGCTTCAAGTTGGGTTCACTCTACGCCTAATGTCTGGCTTTAGGTCTCTGCACTTAACTACCACCTGCTGCTGGAGGAAGCCTCTCTGATGATGACAGTGTTAGGTACCAATCTATGGATATACCAGAATATCATTAGAAATCACTTTGTTGATTTTTCTTTTTCTATCTATATATACTCTCTGGGCTATCCAGCCTCAGGTTGCCTCAGGCAGTGTCCATCATGGTCTGCCTTTTAAGGCATTGACCTCAAATTAGACCAATCATTGGTGGACCATTTCTGCAAGTTCTGTACCTCTTTTGCCTCCAAATATCTTTCAGGCAGGACAGATTATAGGTCAAAGTTATTGGCTATGTTGGTGTCCCAGTCCTATCACTAGAAGCTGCCTGGTTACAGAATACAAAATTATTAGTGTAAGGAAAAATGAAAGAAAAGATGAGAAGTAGCCTTGAAAGCAGTCTTCACAGAAGACTGCTTCCTGAATATAATACCAGTAATACAGACACTAATATCAACAATTAACAAATGGAGGGAAAAGAAGCAGTCATCAAAGTCTCCCTACCAAAAGAAAGCTCAGGCTTCATTGATTCTACCAGAATTTCAAACATCTAATACTAATAATCCTCAAAATGTTCCACACAGTAAAAACAAAAGGAACATTGATAAACCCTTTTCTTTTTACAATACTATGGTTACGCTGATACCTAAAACACATGAATATCTAACTAAGAAAGACAATTACAGAACAAAGTCCTTCATGAATATTGACATAGAAATACTCAATTAAACACTGGAAAACCAAATCCAAGAACATGTCAAAAAAAAAATCATCCACCATGATCAAGCAGTCTTCATCCCAGAAAAGCTTAGATAGTTCAACATCTGTCAGTGCAATCCACCATATGATCAAACTGAAAAAAAAAATCATTTCCTTAGATGCAAACATAAAATCTTTCAACAAAATCCAACAATCCTTCAAGATCTTGGAAAGATCAGGGATACAAAGAACATGCCTAAACATAATAAAGGCAATATACAGCAACTCAACAGCCAATGTCAAAATAAATGGAGATTAACTAAAAGAGATTCGACTAAAATCAGGAACTTTCCACTCTTCTCATATCTATTTAATATAGTACTCGAAGTTCTTGCTAGAACAGAAAAAAAGAAAAAAAACAACAGGAGACCAAGGGGATACCAATTGGAAATAAGTCAAACTTTCACTATTTGAAGATGATATGGTAGTTTACATAAGTGACCCCAAAATGTCTACCAGGGAAATCCTATAGGTGATAAGCACTTTTAGAAAAGTCGCAGGTTACAAAACTAATTCAAAAAAAAAATCAGTAGGTCTCCTATATACAAATGATAAATAGGCTTAAAAAGAAATCAGAGAAACATCACCCTTTTTAATAGCCACAAGAAACGTAAAATATCTTTGGGTGAGTCTAACGAAACAAGTGGAAAGTGAGGACCTGTATGACAAGAACTTTTACTCTTTGAAGAAAGAAATGTAAAATTCTCCAATGCTCTTAGGTATGTAGGATCAGCATAGTAAAAATGGCAATCTTACCAAAAGCAATCTACAGATTCAATGCAATTTCCATCAAAATATCAACACAATTCTTCACACCTTGAAAGGACAATAGTCAACATAATATGGGGAAAAAAAACCCAGAATAGCCAAAACAATTCTGTACAATAGAGGAACTTCCGGAGGCATGAACATTAACTTCAAGCTCTATTATAGAGTCTTATAGTAATCAAAATAGCTTGGTATTTGGGCACAATGGAATTTAAGACCCTGACATTAATCCATACACCTGCGAACACCTGATTTTTGACAAAAAAGTCAAAATTGTACAATGGAGAAAAGAAAGCATCTTTAACAAATGGTGCTTTTCATAACTGGATGTCGACATGTAGAAGAATGCAAATATATCCATACCTATCCCCATGCACAAAACTCAAGTTTTGTGAGTGAAATACCTTAACATAAATCTAACCACACTGAGCCTGATAGAAGAGAAGGTGGGAAGTAAACTTCAATGCATGGGTGCAGAAAACGACTTTCTAACTATAACCCAAGTAGCACAGACACTGAGAGCAACAATAAATAAATGGGACATCCTGAAAATGAGATGCTTCTATAAAGCAAAGAACACAGTCCATAAGACAAAAAGGTAGCCAACTAAAAGGCTTTCACCAACTCCACATCAGACAGAGGACCAATCTCTAAAATATATAAAGAACTCAAGAAACTAAACATCACAATATCAAATGCTCCAATCAAAATGGGATACAGATCTAAACAGAATTCTCAGTGGAAGAAACTCAAATGACTGAAAGGCATTTCAAGAACTACATAACAGACCCAGCTCAGCCTGTTTGGGCACTGGGATCGAATCCGGAGGGCCACCGTGCAGGCTGGAATTCCTTTGTTTAAATAGCCAGCCTGCAGCAAGCAAGGTAGGTGCTTTGTTTATGAGCTACTCAACCAGCATGGAGATCTAATCTGGGCACCAGGAGATCCATCTCTGGGGTGAGTGAGTTCCTGACCCGCTGCAGCAGCCCAGGACAAGGAACTACTTCCTGCAGGGCCTATACTCCTGCATACTACCTCTCTCTTCCTATCTCACCCAGCTTGCATCCAGAACCCTCCCCACTTCTGCCTCCCAGCTGTCTTTGGGCACATAATATTACCACCCAGCTCAGCCTGTCTGGGAGCTGGGATTGAATCCAGCGGGCAGCCAGGCAGTTGGGAATTCCTTTGGTTCAATAGCCTGCCTGCAGCAAGCAAGGTAGGCACTTTGTTTATGAGCTACACAACCAGTACAGATATCTGATTTGGCACCAGGAGAGCCATCACTGGGGCACCTAAAGAGCCATCACGGGAGAGTGTGATCACTGTGTAGGTACATCAGTGGGCAAGGAGACCTGATCCTGTAAAAGAAGATCCTTAGGGGAGCATTTGGAGGAAGAGATGGGCAGGCGCCAATGCAAGAATTCACCCAACAATCTGAAAAACAACATGAAACTACCAGAACCCAGTGACCTCACAACAGGAGGACATGAACACCTTAATCAAGAAGAAGTAGAAAAAATGGACTTTATGAAAGTGATTGACGTCCTTAAACAGCATGTAAAAAAATGCCCTTATAGAAATGGATGAGAAGTATAACAGAAAGTTTGAAGAATTGAATAAAGCAGTGAATGATACCCTAGGAAATTAAGGAAAAACAATCAAACAGATAATTGAAACAGTTCAAGACTTGAAAACTGAACTGGAGACAAGGAAGAAAACACAAACAGAGGGCCGGCTGGACATGGAAAATATAGGTAAATGCATAGAGACTACAGAAACAAGCATAAGAAGCAGAATACAAGAGATAGAAGAAAGAATCTCAGATTCTGAAGATAACATAGAGAAAATAAACGCACTGATCAAAGATAACAGCAAGTCCAACAAACTCTCATCACAAAACATTCAGGAAATCTGGGACACAATAAAAAGACCAAACCTAAGAATAATAGGAGTAGAAGAAGGAAAAGAAGTGCAGCTCAACGGTCCAGAAAAATATATTTAATAAAATTATAGGAGAAAACATTCCCAACCTAAAGAAAGATGTGCCTATGAAGGTTCAAGAAGCATACAGAACACCAAACGAATAGGTTGGATCAAAAAAAAAATCCCCTCACCATATAATAATCAAAACACAAAGCATACAGAGTAAAGAAAGAATATTAAGAGCTGCAAAGGAAAAGGGCCAAGTTACTTATAAAGGTAAACCTATCAGACTTACACCTGACTTCTCTATGGAAACCATGAAAGCCAGAAGGTCCTGGATAGATGTTCTGCACAAACTAAGAGACCATGGATGCAAGCCCAGACTACTATGCCCAGCCAAGCTTTCATTCACTATATATGGAGAAAACAAAATTTTCCGGCATAAAAACAAATTTAAACAATACGTAGCCACAAATCCAGCCTTACAGAAAATAGTAGAAGGAACATCACTAACCAAGGAGTCCAACAATGACCATAATAACTCAGACATCTAGAGACCCTTCACCAGCGCAACTCAAAGAAGGGAAACATACAAACTCTATGACTAAAAAAGTGACCGGAGTAAACAACCACTGGTCATTAATATCATTTAATGTGAATGGACTCAACTCACCTATAAAAAGGCACAGGCTAAGAGATTGGATATGAAAACAGGATACAACATTCTGCTGTTTACAAGAAACACACCTCAACCACAAAGACAGGCACCTACTCAGAGTAAAGGGCTGGGAAAAGGCTTATCAAGCAAATGGACCTAAGAAACAAGCAGGTGTGGCCATACTAATTTCTAACAAAGAGGACTTCAAATTTAAATCAATCAGAAGAGATGGAGAGGGACATTTTATACTCATAACAGGAACTATTCATCAGGATGAAGTCTCAATCCTGAATATCTATGCTCCTAATATAAAAGCACCCACGTACGTAAAAGAAACATTACTAAAAATTAAAGCAGTCATCAAACCGCACACACTAATAGTAGGAGTCTTCAACACTCCTCTCTCACCAATGGACAGGTCAATCAGACAGAAACCTAATAGAGAAATAAGAGAACTAATGGACGTACTGAATCAAATGGATTTAATAGACATCTATAGAACATTCCACCCAAATAGGAAAGAATATACCTTCTTCTCTGCAGCTCATGAAACCTTCTCGAAAATTGACCACATACTCGGTAACAAAGCAAACCTCCACAGTTACAAAAACATATTAGTAACCACCTGTGTCTTATCAGATCACCATGGATTAAAGTTAGAATTCAACAACAATGCTACCCCCAGAAAGCCTACAAACTCATGGAAACTGAACAGTCAACTACTGAACCAAACCTGGATCAAAGAAGAAATAAAGAAAGAAATTAAAGTCTTCCTTGAATTCAATGAAAATAAAGAAACAACATACTCAAACCTATGGGACACTATGAAAGCAGTCCTAAGAGGAAAGCTCATAGCACTAAGTGCCCACTTTAAGAAAATAGAGAAAGCACACATTGGAGACTTAACAGCCCACCTGAAAGCTCTAGAAAAAAAAAGAAGCAGACTCACCTAGGAGGAGTAGAAGACTGGAAATAATCAAACTGAGGGCTGAAATCAATAAAATAGAAACCCAGAAAACAATCCAAAGAATCAATGAAACAAAAAGCTGGTTCCTGGAGAAAATCAACAAGATTGATAAACCCCTATCCAAACTAATCAAATGGCAGAGAGAGAATATGCAAATTAATAAGATCAAAAATGAAAAGGAGGACATAACCACAGACACAGAAAAATTCAGAGAATCATTAGATCTTACTACAAAATCCTGTATGCCACAAAACTGGAAAATGTAAAAGAAATGGACACTTTTTAAGATAAATACCATATACCAAAGTTAAACCAGGAACAGGTGAACAATCTAAATAAACCTATTAGTCGCGAAGAATTAGAAACTGTTATCAAAAACCTCCCTACCAAAAAAAAGCCCAGGACCAGATGGTTTCAATGCAGAATTCTACCAGAACTTCCAAGAAAACCTAATACTTATACTCTTTAATGTATTTCACAATATAGAAGCAGAGGAGTCATTGCCAAATTCCTTTTATGAAGCTACAGTTACTGTGATACCAAAACCTCACAAAGACTAAACCAAGAAAGAGAATTACAGGCCAATCTCACTCATGAACATCAATGCAAAAATCCTCAACAAAATACTGGCAAACAGTATCCAAGAACACATTAGAAAAATTATCCATTATGATCAAGTAGGCTTCATCCCAGAGATGCAGGGCTGGTTCAACATACGCAAATCTATCAATGTAATCCATCATATAAATAAACTGAAAGAAAAAAAACATATGATCATTTCATTAGATGCTGAAAAAGCATTCAACAAAATTCAACATCCCTTTATGATAAAAGTCTTGGAGAGATTAGGGATACAAGGGTCATACCTAAATATAATAAAAGCTATTTACAGCAAGCCGACAGCTAACATCAAATTAAATGGAGAGAAACTCAAAGCCATCCCACTAAACTCAGGAACACTATAGGGCTGTCCACTCTCTCCATACCTCTTCAATATAGTGCTTGAAGTTCTAGCAATAGCAATAAGACAACATAAGGGGATCAAGGGGATTCGAATTGGAAAGGAAGAAGTTAAACTTTCATTATTTGCAGATGATATGATAGTGTACATAAGCGACCCCAAAAACTCCACCAAAGAACTCCTACATCTGATAAACACCTTTAGTAAGGTGGCAGGAAACAAGATGAACTCCAAAAATCAGTCGCCCTCCTATACAGAAAGGATATGGAAGCAGAGAGGGAAATCAGAGAAGCATCACCTTTCACGATAGCCACAAATAGCATAAAATATCTTGGGGTAACTCTAACAAAGAAAGTGAAAGATCTATTTGACAAGAACTTTAAGGCATTGAAGAAAGAAATTGAAGAGGATACCAGAAAATGGAAGGATCTACCTTGCTCTTGGATTGGGAGGATCAACATAGTAAAAATGGCAATTCTACCAAAGGCGATTTATAGATTCAATGCAATCAAGGTACCATCAAAATTCTTCACAGATCTTGAGAGGACAATAATCAACTTTATATGGAAAAACAAAAAACCCAGGATAGCCAAAACAATCTTATACAATAAAAGAACTTCTGGAGGCATTACCATCCCTGACTTCAAACTCTATTACAGAGCTACAGTAATGAATACAGTGTGGTATTGGCATAAAAACAGAGAAGTTGACCAATGGAATCTTATAGAAGACCCAGATTTTAACTCACAAACCTATGAACACCTCATTTTTGATAAAGGAGCTAAAAGCATACAATGGAAGAAAGAAAGCATCTTCAACAAATGGTGCTGGCACAACTGGATGTCAACCTGTAAAAGAATGAAAATAGACCCATATCTATCACCATGCACAAAACCCAAGTCCAAATGGATCGAAGACCTCAATATCAATCTGAACACATTGAACCTGATAAAAGAGAAATTGGGAAGTATGCTACAACAGATGGGCACAGGAGATCACTTCCTATGTGTAACCCCAGCAGCACAGACATTAAGGGAAACATTGAATAAATGGGACCTCCTGAAATTGAGAAGCTTCTGTAAAGCAAAGGACACTGTCACTAAGACAAAAAGGCAACCTACTGACTGGGAGAAGATCGTCACCAACCCTGCAACAGAAAAAGGTCTGATCTCCAAGAAACTAGACTTTAAATTGTTAATTAACCCAATTAAAAAATGGGGCATGGAACTGAACAGAGAATTCTCAACAGAAGTTCAAATGGCCAAAAGACACTTAAGGTCATGCTCAACCTCCTTAGCAATCAGGGAAATGCAAATCAAAACAACTTTGAGATATTATCTTATATCTGTCAGAATGGCTAAAATCAAAAACTCCAATGATAGCCTTTGCTGGAGAGGTTGTGGAGGAAGGGGTACCCTCATCCTTTGCTGGTGGGAATGCAAACTTGTGCAACCACTTTGGAAATCAGTGTGGCGGTTTCTCAGGAAATTCGGGATCAACCTACCCCTGGACCCAGGAATACCACTCTTGGGAATATACCCAAGAGATACCCTATCATATGACAAAAGCATTTGTTCAACTATGTTCATAGCAGCATTATTTGTTTTAGCCAGAACCTGGAAACAACCTAGATGTCCTTCAATAGAAGAATGGATGAATAAAGTGAGGAATATATACACATTAGAGTACTACTCAGTGGTAAAAAACAATGACTTCTCGAATTTTGCATGCAAATGGATGGAAATAGAAAACACTATCCTTAGTGAGGTATCCCAGACCCAAAAAGAGGAAGATGGGATGTACTCACTCATAATTGGTTTCTAGCCACAAATAATGGTCATTGAGTCTATAATCTGTAATCCTAAAGAAGCTAAATAAGAAGGTGAACCCAAAGAAAAACATATAGTTGTTATCTTGGGTATGGGAAGTAGACAAGATTGCCGGGCAAAAAATTGGCAACTTGGGGGTGGGGTGGACGGGGGTAAGGGGAGATGGGGAGAGAAAAATAAGAAGGGGAAATGGGGGGAACTTGGGGAAACGGGATGATTGGGAGAAAGGAAGGTTGGATGGAGGAGCAGGGAATCATATAACTTAATTAAGGGAGCCACCTTAGGGTTGGCAAGAGACTTGAACCTAGAGGGGGCTCCCAGGTGCCCAGGGCGATGTCCCCAGTTAGCTTCTTGGGCAGCTGAGGATAGGGAACCTGAAATGACCCGATCCTATAGCCATACTGATGAATATCTTGCATATCACCATAGAACCTTCATCTGGCAATGGATGGAGATAGAGACAGAGACCCACACTGGAGCATCGGACTGAGCTCCCAAGGTCCCAAAGAAGAGCAGAAGGAGGGAGAACATGAGCAAGGAAGTCAGGACCACGAGGGGTGCACCCACCCATTGAGACAGTGGGGCTGATCTATTGGGAGCTCAGCAAGGTCAGCTGGACTGTGACTAAAAAAGCATGGGATAAAACCGGACTCTCTGAACATGGCGAACAATGAGGGCTGATGAGAAGCCAAAGACAATGGCACTGGGTTTTGATCCTACTTCATGTTCTGGCTTTGTGGGAGCCTAGCCAGTATGGATGTTCACCTTCTTAGACCTGGATGGAGTGGGGAGGATCTTGAACTTTCCACAGGGCAGGGAACCCTGACTACTCTTCAGACTGGAGAGGGAGGGGGAGAGGAGTGGGGGGAGGAGGAGGGAAATGGGAGGCTGGGAGGAGGCGGGAATTTCTTTTTTTTTTCTTTCAATAAAAATAAATAAATAAAAAGAAACATGAAAAAAAAGAATTGCACAACATCCTTTGCCTTTAGGAAAATGGAAATCAAAACAACTCTGAGATACCATCTTATACCTATCAGAATGGCTAAGAATAAAAACCACTGATGACAGCTTATGCTGGAGAGAAATGTGGAGAAAGGGGAACACTCCTCCTCCATTGCTGGTGGGAGTACAATCTTGTACAGTCATTTTGGAAATCAGTATTATGATTTTTCAGAAAAGTAGAAATAAATCTACCTCAAGCTCCAGCAATAAAACTCTTGGGTATATACCCAAATGATGCACAATCATACCACAAGGACATTTTCTCAATTATGTATATTAAATTCTTATTCCTTTTTTTCATTTCCATGTAAGTATCCCATTTTATTATTTTATTTTATTTTATTTATTTTTTTATTGAAAAAAATTTCTGCCTCCTCCCCGCCTCCCATTTTCCTCCCCCTCCTCTCCCCCTCCCTCCTCTCCCCTTTCCCCCACTCTTTTCCCTCTCCCCCCACTCCATTTCCTCTCCCTCTCCAGTCTGAAGAGCAGTCAGGGTTCCCTGCCCTGTGGGAAGTCCAAGGTCCTCCCCCCTCCATCCAGGTTCAGGAAGGTGAGCATCCAAACAGCCTAGGCTCCCATAAAGACAGTTCATGCAGTAGGATCAAAACCCGGTGCCATTCTCTTTGGCTTCTCACCATTCCTCATTTTCCGCCATGTTCAGAGAGTCCGGTTTTATCCCATGCTTATTCAGTCATAGTCCAGCTGGCCTTGGTGAGCTCCCAATAGATCAGCTCCATGGTCACAGTGGGTGGCTGCACCCTCACGGTCCTGACTTCCTTGCTCATGTTCTCCCTCCTTCAGCTCCTCATCTAAATTCTTATTCTTGTCTCCACAAATAAGAGCAGTTATGGCTTTAAATACATTGCCTCACCCTTGGTTTTCAAATGCACACATTTTGTCCTAGTGCCTTTTCTAATTTATCAATTCATTCTGGAGTGCTCACTTTAATACATCTACTTGAGTTGAGGGACAGACAGAGAAGTCGAGCAAAAAAAAAAAGACATATCTTTATAGAGGAAGTCATTATAGGGTTAAGGAGAAGTCTGATGCTACGGAAACTCCCAGGAATTCATAACGAAGACCCAGCTAAGACTGCAAGCAATAGTGGAGGGGGTGCCTGAACTGGCCTTCCACTGTAATCAGATTGATGACCACCCTAATTATCATCATAGAACCTTCATCCAGTAACTGATGGAAGCAGATGCAGAGATCTACAGCCAACCACTGTAGGAAAACAGTTGAAGAGAGGGAAGAGGGATTATATGAACTAGAGTGTATGGTGCTGGGATAATTGTCTGTATTCTGTCAATCATGTTTTAAATAAATGCTGATTGGCTAGGCAGGAAGTATAGGTGGGAAAACCAGAGAGGAAGTAGAGGTAATGCAAGGAGAACAGGAGAATTTTGGGAAGGAGGAAGCTGATTCAGCCTGGCCAGACTCTGAAGAAGCAACATGTGAGCTGCCCTGCTGAGAAAGGTACTAAGCCACATGGCTAACATAGATCAGAATAATGGGTTAACCTAAGTAATAAGAGCTAATAAGAAGCCTGAGCTAATGGGCCAATCGGCTTTATAACTTATAGAGATCTCTATGCGATTTTCTTTGGGGCTTGCCAGCTGTGGGGTACTGGGTGGGACAGAAACCCCAACAAGAAGGCCCCATTCCATGTTACAGGTGTGGGTCAAGATTTTGACAGGGAAACCCACAGAGACAGCTGACCTGAACTTGTGGGAACTTGTGGACTCTGGGCCTACAGATAGGGAGCCCTGTGGGACTGACCTAAGCCCTTTGCATCTGGGTGAAAATTGTGTAGCTTTGTCTTCTGTCTGGCCCCTAGAAGTTGGACCATGAACTGACACTGATACATTAACTGGCTCTTTGGAACCTATTTCCAGTCAACTTGATAAGTATTGCTTTACTGATATACAAGGGAGGCCTTACCCCTTCTGAATGAAGACAGAGGAGGGATGGATGGGGGAGGGGGCTAGAAGGGACAATTGGGGAGGAAATTGTGGTTGGTATGTAAAATTAATTAATTAAGTTTTTAAAAATGGAAGATAACATTTTGATCAACCTGACCTTTCCATAATACAGACAAGTCAAATCCATTCTGTTTTGGTAACATTCTCAAGTGTGCATGAAAACTAGCTTCTAGACACAATTACTCCTTTCTGCATAGAACTGAACTAATTTTGACAATGCACTAGCAATCTGCCAGCTGCAGTTGCTTAAGTCTTCTGGATCAAAGCCTTGTGGCTCTGGATGGCATTACTCTGAATCCATCAGCATTTCTCCCAGTCCTTGAAATTCTTCCAAGGCAACTCAGAACATACTATGTGCAAAATACTGTGCTGTATTTCACTGTATATCTATGAAGACTAAAACAAATACAGCTTGTCAAAACTCAAATATGAGCTGTTCTCTAGAACTAAATAATGATATTATCTTATCTTGTGATAGCCACCAATGTATGCTATAGAGATAAACACTTTCATTGGTATGGATCTTAGTTTATTGATACAAATTTAAGGTCAGTTTTATTACATGTATATTGCTGCTTTTGATTAAAGTATTGTATTTGTGCAGGTCATTTAAAATATAATGTATGATTAAGAGATACAGGTTAATAGATATTTATCTATAATAGTCAAGCTTGTAGTCATGTTAGTTAGGTTTTCTAGAGGTACAGAGATATATTTCAAATGCATAGTTAGTCTTCAATCCTCTCAAAGGTTAACAGAATATGGCATTTAGAATGTTTTAAAAATTTAGGACTTTTCATGACAATGAGACTCATCTTCTTATGGCAGCACCAATCTACTTCAAGAGGATTATGGACATTGAAGAAACTCCTTGTGGAGTATGTTAACCATTTGGGCCAGAAACTGTTCTTAGCTGGACTGCTTGATGGTATACTATATGAACTTGACATGCAGGACCAACAGAAAAATGACTGCTGAACTTTCCTAAAGATGAAACAGTCCTTCAGAATTCCTGCTTCATGAAACAGTCTTCCAGGCATTCTGCAGAATACAGAAGAAAGTGATTGACAAACTGCCAATAGATTTCAAATTCCTTTCTTCATGGAAAATTCTTCTGGATACTATGGTCCAGCGGGCTGAATATGGATATATGGATGTCCCAACATTGAATGAGAACTTTGGGTGACTGTCCAGACAGTGAGAAGTCTCTGTCAATTCTAGAGTTTTAGAAGTCGCTTACAATGCACTTCCTATTAACTTAGGTAATATTATATTTTTCTGGAGTCTTTGGTGGAGGTGAAGAAAGTTAAAGTTAGAGTTTTCCTTGGTTATTATAAAAGAAAACATATATATAAATATTGTAACTGTAATTCTTGCTTTTTAACTGTTTTGTTATATGTAATTTTACTAAGTTAAAGTTAAAACTTTCCTTTGTATTTATACAGAGAAGGAGAGATGATGTGGGACTCCCCTCTGTATGCAATGAATATGTTTTATTACCATCGGTTATTATAAAAGCTGTTTCAGCCAGTGACCTAGAAGAGTAAAGCCTGGCAGGAAATCTAAACAGATATATATATATATATATATATATATATATATATATATATATATAGAGAGAGAGAGAGAGAGAGAGAGAGAGAGAGTAGGTGGAGTCAAAGAGAAGCCATGTAGCTGCCGAAGGAGAAAGCTTCCAGGTGCTAGCCAGAACCTTACTGCTAGGACACAGCCTCTTGATGATACACAGAATAATAGAAATGGGTTAATTTAATGTGCAAGAGTTAGCTAAAAATATGTATAAGCTATTGGTCAAACAGTATTGTAGTTAATATAGTTTCTGTGTTATTATTTGGGTATGGGCTGACAGAAAATGAATGAACAGTCTCTGTCTACAAATGTATGTACAACTTATTGTCCAAAAACAGAAACTGACAGAACATAATTGCTTTGGCATGTATACTTAGTGTGAGATAAATTATAAACCAGAATAGTCTGTACACACAAAAGAGATTAGTCACTGTGACCTTCTTGTGTTGTAGGGCACATTAACCTTCAGGCACGTTTTCTTTCTTAATGGTAGGACTATTAGACAATGCTTGTATCTCTACATGCTCTTTGCATCATTCATACCTAAACTCTTCCAGCCTTGAATGGGGTTTGTTTGCTCCAGTTTCTAAGTACATTTGACACAAGTAACTTATCAAGGTTGTAGTTGCTAAGAGAATGGGTGCTATCTTACCTAGACAACCTTTCAACATTGCTGAAGGGTATAAGAATCTATATATTGTTCCCAACAAGGTCCCCAATGCTAAAGGAATTCCCCAGCCATCTTTTTTAATATATCACCAACACCTATACCTACAAAAGATTTGCAGAAATTGTATATTTCCACACAATAATATCATACAGGGGAACAAAAATAAGTTTATTTGATTTTAATTGGATCTGTATAAATATGAAACAAAGGAAACAATCATAAATGTATCTGGTAAGTTGTTATTATAAATAGCTATTTTAATGATAATTGCTCTTGAAACTGATGAAGTTAATAATTTAATAAGATTTATCTAAAAATTCACATCCTTAGCTTCTTTCTAAACTGCTTCCCATGCAACTGTATTTTAACATACAAAGAAAAAAATCAGAGCTGACATGAACTTCATTATGCATACAGTCCTTTATACGCTCTCTTTATAGGTTTGTCTGAGACAAACCCCAACTGCTTATCAGAGACTAGAACACAATGTCCCAGCCCTAGCCTACCGTGGCAGCTTCATTTTTTCATCTCCCTTCCCACTCAGCAGCCACTCCCAACCTCGAACCACACAAAGCTGACTGACTGGCAGCTGCTCTGAAATGCCAGGACACTTTGTGGCACCTTGCCTCTGCATGGATGGCCTTTGCCAGAAAAACTCTTCCCTTCTTAGTATGCCTAGCAAACACCTACTTAACTTACAGAATTGGCTTCAAGTATTGCCTTTTCCAGAGAGTGTTTCCAAATCCCTCCTCCTGGTGACGCCTCCAATGTAGTTATACTCGACCTTTAAAAATGTTCATACCATAGCACATTTAGCATAAGACACACATTCTCATTCTTATACCTGGTCTTGTACCCTTATTCCCTCCTACAGTATTCCTACCATTGCAATGGACAGAGAATAAAACAAGATTATCTAAAAATCTCCACCACTAGCAGCCTGCCATTTAATGTTTGTAAAAGGATGGAAAATATAAACAGGATTAGAAGAAGGGAGAAAAGTTAGAAAATCTCAACACTACTAAAACTTTGTCATATTTCACAATATCTAGGCCCCAGACCTGTAACTGGTCTCATTCAAGACACCCTCATCTCATTTATACTCTTGCAACAATTAATTGGTCTCCTAAATTTGTGTGTGTGTCTGTGGATACAACAATTTTGTATTTATCCATGATATGCTAGCCTGATACTCTAATCTCACTATTCATGGTGCTTCTCCTAGCTCAATACCCTGCAGCCGCGGTATTTATAAATATTTCCCACCGACATCAAGAATTCCTACTCCAGGTTATTTGCGCTTAATGAGCTAGGGAAAACCTTCTCCAACTTTTCATATGATTATTTTCTTCATATTCTTCAGGAACAAGTTCAGATACCATTTTTGAAAAGACATAGTACCTAAATTCCCTGATTTATATAGTCCAATTTATCCAAGATATACAATCCTCCAAACAGAATTTATCACTCTTTAAGGATTTTTTTATTTGTTTTATTTATTTCATTTGTTTATTTATTCATTGCCTATGCACCCTGCTGGGAGAATGACTAAGCCTTTCCTTTTAATGTTTCAAACCAAGACTTTGAACAAGTCGAGCTGCATGATGCATACAACAGGCACTTAATATATATTTGTAAATACAAGGAGAGCAAAATACTAGGACATTGATTCCATCTTTGTTTAAATTTCCCTAGCTCTTCCACAATCCTTTAACCTAGAAAACATTCACCAATTATTTCTCCTCAGAGTTATTATTCCACAAAGGTATCAGTGTCCCTATTTGACCCATACTAAAAGCCACATTTTCCATTCTGCTTTCTGGGAATTCATCACTTTAAGTACATCATTTAGGATGCCTAACAGTTTATGGTTTTCCTGATGGGAGTCTGATGAAATATCAAAGGAAAGAAGAAAAAGATCACAATAGCTCCTTCTGGCTCCTACCTATTTATAAATTCATCTGCTAGTCCTTTCAAGCCCACAACTCCAAAAGGTAGACTTTCTCCTCCTCTTCTCCCTAGGCCAAGAGGTGAAATTGCCTCCAAATGTCTCTGGCCTCTCAGCACATTACCCTTAAACTAATTGAGTTAGATTTTATCACCTGATAGGGTCTTGAATAAGACAGTCAAACTAAAATGAATGAAAATCGTGAACATTTTTTTTTCTCTTCAGGGCACTCCAGGGAAAATGACAGAGACCTGCGCTACCTGCGGTCTGGCAACATCAGTTTCCACATCCAGTGAAACTTTTGGGCTCCAGAGCTGTGCCATCTCACTAGCCATGATTGACATTGGTTATGTGATTGTGCTAATCTGGCATTTTAAACTTTTTTTTTTAATTTTGATTAAATTTTAATTAACGTATAGCTAAATTTAACATATAGCTAAATTTACCATTTCTTTATTCCATCTGAAAAGTGTCAAGGGTGAGTTTATGGGGTGGGTTTTTAGTCCCATCAGATAAATGTTAGTTATACATTGTTGTACGTGGGTCATCATTAGGGATCAATGACTTTGAAGCTGGGTTGGTGTTTACCTTTCTTCTATGGTAGCATGGAAAGTTTCATTGCATCTATATGTATTTCTGGTGCATGAGATTTTTTTTTGGCTCTTTTTATTCTGTTTGTACAGTTGTATTCTGATTTCTTTATTTTTTGTTTCATCTTATTTTATTATTTACATTATCTGTTTGTATTCTAATTGAGACAGAAAAGGTGCAGATCCAGATAGTAGAAGAAGAAGGGTGTGGGGGCATCAGAGTAGTTGGTGTAGGGAAAATGGATAATCATAATACAGTGTGTGAAAAAAATATATTTTCAATAAAAATTATTTTTTAAAAAGTCTCTAGTTACTGACAAATTTTAAATATTTGACATAGGAGTATACACTTTTTTCCTTTTTAAACAGAACCTTACTATGGTGCTAGGCAAGTCTTGAGCTCAAGATGTCCCTGTCTGGGCCTCCACAGTGCCAAGATTGTAGGTAGGCACTACCAAATCTGACTTAAATCATCCCTTTGAATAACACATTTATTTTGCAATCTCCAAAATCTAGTCAAAACATTTTGAAGAACTGTAACTATTAAGAATACTATTTTGTATATTTGATAAATCAATTTAAATGAATATCTCGTCTCATACCAATGCATATATCTCTTACACATCTGCTCAAATACATAATATTGCAACAGTGCTCTAGACTTTTCCCCCAAAGATACAATGTATCCTCCCAGTTGACTCTTCTCATTTACACTTAGGCATGACATCATGTCTTCTGTTCAGAAAGAAGTGTCTTCTTCCCACCTTAGCTACTGCTTTGCTTCTCTCTTTGATGGAAAATTCCCCCAAGTGGTGCTAAACCATCCCTGCTCTCACTTCTCCCCTCTTAAAGATCAGCCTACTGGCCCTGCTTCACAATATGTCAAGACTCTGACCACTTTCCCTTGTCTGTCCTGTTACATTAGTCCATGCCAACATCATCTCTTATACAGACTTTTATTACAGCTTCCTAACTGCTCCCTCCGTTTGCTCTTTCCCACCCTTACTGAGTCAAACAAAGCAGCAAGAACAAGTATGACAACAAGGCAATTTTACCCCGTCTGTTCTCTTCTCGAGAGAATTCAACGATTACCCATTTCATCTGGAGCACCTACGGATGACTAGTAAAGCCCTTCAAGACCATATCATGATGATATTTATCATGCCACTTTCTCTATCTGCTTCTCAGTTATTTCTAAATCTACTAGCTTGCTCTACCTCTAAGCCCTCACACTAGCTAGTCTCTCAGCCTAGACCAGCTCCTCCATGTCTGTACATGCTTCTTTACAGCTTTAAACTTCTTCAAAATTTAGCTACCCTACAAGTATGGACCTGGATCTCACCACTTAGGTTAAATTGCAACACCCCAAATCTTAGCTGACCCACTCTATTGTTTTCTCTTGTTTTCTGACATTTGTATACATCCTTTTATATTTATTTTTGTTCTTTAGTCCTCTTGTGTGCAGTTTCCACAAAAGAGAATATATTTCAAAGAGGGATTTGAATCAAGTTTTGGTATTTTAAATGATACCAGAGTTCCATTCCTTTATTGAACTTAACAGTATGCTAGTGTGCGCTGGGGGAGTATGAGGTATGAGTATATGCCTCTATGTGTGCTTTTGAAGTGTTAGGATTTAAACCCAGGGACTTATCCAATCAAAGAAAGGGCTCTACAATTGATCAAGATCCTCAGGTCTTAATTTTCTAATTCTTAAAAGCTCTGTTTACCTATGCAAACAAGAGTTTATGGTGTATTTTATAGAAAAAAATATATTTCTGATACATGTTACTTACCGGGGTTATGAGCCTGTTATCAAATCATAAGTGTATTTGAAATTCCCAGAAGCCAGATACCACATTATGAAGATGGTGACAGTAAGAAGTGACATGCTAAGGAACTCACAGCCTAGTAAGTGGCAACTGACAGCTTACAATAATAGCTTTAAAGAAACCTGAGCCTGCCATTGCAGAATGGCCTTCACAACTGCTTGTGATTTACACTAAATAAATAAAACAAATCCACAGAGCACCCCACTCAGAAGAACTTAGCATTCATCCAGTCCAACTCCCCTACCAGCTCTTCAGTAGGAGAGCTGGAACTTAGGATATGTATCACCCGTCAAGAGCTACTATCAATATCCTACACTGCTTCCTCTAATGTGCAAAGAAACGCCAGCTATTGCTAAGTGTCAAGATGTACTGCACTGGTTTGGAACACAGTTGTAAAGAAAACATAGCAACCCACTTATGAAAAGCACCATGATATGCCACTAGAAAAAGCAAGACCCCTTTGGTATATTATATTCCATAAGCAGTATTTTTGCACCTAGCAAACAATTGTAAAACAACCCTCTGGGAAAGAGTATGTGCAGCGTCATTATTCACACTAAGGATTCCTGTGTTGGATCCATATACACCTCATCATCTTGTTCTTTTCTTTACATTGGAATTGCTTCATAGGAATAGCACAAATCCTATAACTGAAGAAAGTATACCATCTTTGATGGCTGGGAAAAAATGAGGAAAGAAAACAAATGACTTTATTACGAAGGTTTAATCTTCATCATCAATATCATAATAAAAAATACTATTTCCATACTCAGAATGTTTGAAAAAAATCACTGACAAAGAGACAAATTCTGCTGAATTTGACAAATAATTCCGAGTAGGTAATTCACCAAGTCTCTGCTCTTTCTGCTTTTGTATATGTGGCAAAGCTCTTCTAATGATTTCCCACCCAATGTCTAAGACCTGTGAGCATATTACACTTCATGGCTTGAGAAGATTTGGCATAGGAAACTGGCTTGAAAGACCTGGAGAAAGGAGATCATGAATCCCTGAAAGTGGAAGGTTTTTTTTTTTTTTTTTCAAATAAAACCAGAGAAACGATGCTACTATGAAAATGTGAAACGATCTCTGTTGACTGCAGCTAGCTTTGGAAATGTTGGATGGTGGCCACAGGTCAGTGAATCTCACCAGCTTCTAGAAGGTGATGAAAGGAAGGGAACTGATTCCCTGGGGACCTTTACATAGGAACATAGCCTTGCCAATTTCTGGTATAAGATGATGAGGAGTAGGGGGATAATGAAGATGATGATGAGTGTGTGTGTGTGTGTGTGTGTGTGTGTGTGTGTGTGTTTCTAAGACCCTAAATATGTGGCCAATTGTTCTCTTGAATCGCACACAAAGAAAATGCATATTCATTGAGAAGAATTTTGCAAATATGATCTGAGATTCCCCTCCTTGTAGCATCAGTGTACCAAATATAAAATCAGTCCAAGTTTTCTTTCTACTTCTGCAAAATTTGGACGAATAGGCAGCACATACGTCATTCTCTGGGATGGTGTTATCACTGTGTGCATTTTATTACATTACTCACATTCACACATACATACATACTAAACATGCTGCAGTGCACAATGCATATAGAGTTCAGACAATAATAATTGCTTAGCAAAAGTACACTTCCTAAATGCTTTTATTATCAGACTTTATGAAAGAGATTTCTTGAAAGTGGAGCTAAGAATGGAAAATATGCATTAAATCTTTTCTTTAAAATGCATCTAAACCATACTTGGCTTAATAAAACCCTGCTTTTAAAATTCATAGAAAAAGAGAGGCTTTAATTATACACAATTTAAGTTAAAAATTTCATGCTTTAAGATACACATTTACTCTATAAAATTTTGAAACACATAAAAATACTAAAATAAACAGAACTCCAAAATGTAAATAAATGTGCAAGTTGAATATAAGCAATAGTCTCAAGATTTTTTGCAAGCACAAAATGAAAAGAGTTGTAATTGCAGTGATATTTATATGATACATTTGCAGAGCAGATAGGTTGTTAAAACAGAAATGTTCCAATATACTTAATGTACTCAGGAAATAAGGTTATATTTGGGGAAGTAAAGAAGATAAAGAAAATGAAGTACAAAGGAGAGCAAAGTGTGTATCAGTTGGCTTACCTATTTTGTGGTTGGTGTGTGTCAAAACTATTCCTACTGTGTCTACCATGTGGTTTTCATGAATGCAAACTGCTGATCCATCTCACCAGCTCAACTTCGAAGCTTTTTGATTTTAAAACAGTCTGAAAGTAAGGCATATTCACTAGAGACCACACATTCTAAGTTTCTTCCTGAAGAGATTTCTTCCCCATATGCTCCTATATTCTTCCTTGCCACGGGCCCCGAAATGCATTCAACTGACCATGGATTGGAACCTGTCAAGCTGTAAAAGAAGAAAACCTTTTTTTCTCTACGTTCTTTTTGGCAGAGTGACAAAAACTATAACAATTTCCCAATGTCAAAGAAATAAACACATACATACATGAGATTCCTAACGTTATTATAAATTATGATATAGTTAGATCAGTTTGCACAACTGTATTTAATCACACTCAAGGTAGAGCAAGCTAAATAAGTTATGGTGTTTTATAGAATAGAAACAGTGAGTGCACTTTTGACTTAATGATATTTTCAAATTGTAATCATTTTATTCAAATATAATCCCAATGTAAATCAAGGAGCATGTGTTAAGATAAAGGTGATTCGTGACATATTTGATACTGTGTCGAGTACCTCATATAAAGCAGATTATTTTATATCTGTTTTAATAATAGTTTAATAGAATGATTATTTCATTTTAAATGGATTTACCAGAAGGATACCAAACATAAGAAGTTAATGGACTGATATCTATTCATAACTAAGTCCAGCCCATAATTTAGTTCTATTGAAAATTTTGGTTTAATTAGAAGTATACATCTATACTTAGTTTCAACTTTGCACAGAGTTAATTTTAAAAAGTATGTATTCAGCAAAATCAAGTCCTCTGAAATTCAAGTGCTGGCTAAATTGTTACATCTATATTTGCATCCTTAAAACTTATATAAATAATAAGGTCAGAGTTTCATATCTTTTCCAATAAATCTTTTCTGTGTAAAAGTAGAAGGAAAAAATAGAGAGAGATTACAAATTCAAACTTCTTCTTGTATTTTTAATTCCAGACTTGAATGTAAAGATGCATATTCCCAAGGAGATACACATTATTTCACATTAAAATGCCTCTTGCTCTTTTATAGGAATGACTTAAGTTAGAAATTCCATGTCAACAACAACAAAAAAATCTGTAATGCTGTTGTAGCAGATAATTAATTCCTCATTTTCTCTCCTCTTTAACTAAACTTTATAAAATGCCCTGTAACCATACTTGAACACGGTGATGACAATTTAATTAGATCAAGACATCAACAAAGGAAAATAATGATAGAATAGAAGACAGTTATAGATTACAGTTTGATCTCTCGCTACTATTTCTCAATGAGTACAGAGGTGATATAAAATGACTACCTGAGAAGTCAATAGATGCTCACAGGCTGACATTCTTACTCTTCCACCAATAATAAATTGAAAAGAAAACAGGCCCCACTAATACATAGTAGGGCACCATTCAAAGGGAGCTGATCTTGAAATCAGAAGGGCCCCTTTCCAATCTCATTTTATCATTTACTGTCATGGAGACCATAGGGAAGTCACTGGAACTCTCTGAGGCTCATTTGTTCCCTGTTTGTGAAACAAAGCCAATGTGCTTTGTGGCGGTAACATATAGAACAGTTGAATAATAACATTTCTTCAGGATTTCTGCTGACATAATCTGTGGAATGTTTGTAAGGAAAGCTGGAGAGGAGAGAAGGAAGATCCAGCATGGAAAAGTTCATCAAAAAACTCCCAATGATAAAGGCAAGATCATTCACGAAACAGGAAAGCCAATACATGAGAAAGAAGTCGTTGAATTCTTTTCATTGAATCTTGGTAAGCAGAATGCAAGTGTGCAAAGCGACCAACATGAGAATTTAATTGACTTCACAAACAGGAGGAACTACTCATGATATTTTAAACTGAGTTGGGTAAACTTACCCAACTTTATGTGGAACACTTAGGTATAACCTGGGATCCTCAGCAAAGAGTAGATAGACATAAATAGGAACACTGTTGCTTCATTTGTATCCAAGAAGGGCCTTGTAACAAGGATCATAGGATACAGTGAAAAAGAGTGATGCAAAATTGTATCCACAGCTTGCTCTGGGAAACAGGTAGCAGAGATTGAGTGGAAGCACAAAGCATCCTGTTTTCAAGAACTCTTTCATAGTAGAGCATTGTGAGCTCAGGGACTGGGAAAATTCAGAGCTACATTGGTCTCTAAAATTACAAACAAGTTCACAAACAGACCCATCATGCTCCCAGTGTATTAGATTTGGGACACAAGGAAACTTTCTCCCCTGGATATGTTTGCCAAAGAAATAACTTCCCCTTATTTGTGTAGATAAATAAATGTCATTTACAAATTATTGCAGGTTGCTAAGTCTTGGAGACCTCTTCAAGATGACAATACTACCAAGATGCCTCATATTCGTGACAGGTGGTCTCCTGTAAAAACCTCATGCCTTTACTCAGAAACAGTGTGTCTGGAAAATAACTAAAATTTTCCTATAAAAACGTTATCAAGGGACTGGAGAAATGGCTCAGTGGTTAAGAGCACTGACTGCTCTTCCAGAGGTCCTGAGTTCAATTCCCAGCAACCACATGGTGGCTCACAGCCATCTATAATGAGAACCGGCGTCCCCTTCTGGTTTGCGGGCAGACATGGAAGGAATGCTGTACACATAATAAATAAATAAATCTTTTTAAAAAATGTTATCAAATGTTGAATGAGTTTGTCCTAAAAGCAGGCATAAAGATTTTTGAGTGCCACCATTCAGCAAGAGAAATACAGGAGAATTATAAAATTAAGTGTGAATTATTATCATTCTTTAAGAAAGGGCCGTTAAAATATGGCTCATACTGCCTAACAGTGTCCCACAAAAGGCCATGAGAAAAATGAGCAAGACTTCTAAGACTTGACCTCAGGCCTATCATAGATTCCAGTATCCATCTGGCTAGAAATTTGGAAAATACTAAAAATGAAATGACCGTAATAGACCAACACACAGCTTGTAATATGACAAGCAGCTAAAGTTAACGAATTCCTTATAGTCCTCTAACATAGGCAGTTCAAGGTGAAGCTTAAATCCCGGATGACATTAGGACAAGGAAAGAACAGAGTAAAGCTGGGGTACTCCTGCGCTTGTTTGGAGGGTCTAGATGGAACAGACATGTTCCTCCAAGCAATGCATTATAGATTTGTCAGATACCCAGCGAGTGATAGCAGAACTGTATAATTCTCTTCGACATGGTTGGGATCCATATCCAGATGTGCTCATGGTGTTCAGAGCGGTAAGATCAGGAGCTAAGCAAAGCTTCTTTTCACATAAAATGCAGGAGAGACCAGAGCTGAGTAGGTAGGAAAAGTACAAGCATCAGCAGCAGCCAGCATCTAACAAAACCATTCCTTGCTCTGGTCAACAAGTCTTCCTTAGCACATTCAACTGCATTGGATGTCCAAATAGAAAGAGAGGGTGAAAAATAGAAAGGGCATGTTCCCCGACCTTTCCATGTATTTTTCCCTAGAGGCTTGTATAATTCTGTTTTGTTTCCTTCTAAAGAATGAAATGTCACCATTCAGACTGTGTCCTAACATTTGCCAAAATCAATCCACATTTTTACTGTGAATATTTGGGATTCTACTCTCTCACTCAATAGCATTCTATATTGTATCCAGAAATATTTATTGTCAACAGTTTGGACTTTAGATCAGAAATCTGCAACATTCATAGCAACAAGTTCCTCGTTTTAAAATGAAGATGAGATGAATTTGATACTGCTTTCATTTTATGCTTTGTGGAGTTGTTTTTGTTTTTTGTGGGGTTTTTTTTAATCTATTTATTTTTCTTTGAAACTGGGTCTTCTATCATAGCCAGCTCTGAAAGTCATTATATAGCTAAGGATGACCTTAAATTTCTGGCTCCCCTGCTTCCACTTCCCAAGTGCTAGGATTACAGGCATATGCCCAGTGTATGCCATTCTGAGGATTGAAACCAGAGTTTGTACCTGCTACATAAGAGGCCTAACAGCTACGCTATATCACAGCCCTAACTTCAGTTTAACAAAAAAAGGTTAAATCACAAAACATTAATGAATTTGAGACTATCTAAAGATTTTAAAGCATTTCATCAGTAAAATTTTGGGGGAGCTAATTTTTTGTGCAATTGTTACTTTACAGGAGATTCTTATTTTCCTAAATATTCTTCCCAAGACATTCCCCTGCTTTGTTTCATATCAAATAACACATTAAAAGTAGCTTCAGCACTTGACTTAATAGTCTGATTCCTGGATAATTGGTTACAATTTAAATTGGAATCTCACTTTATTCTGTTTCTCAGTGACATTCCCAGATGTTATAAACCGTCCCAGATTTTGTCCCTCAGAAAAGACTACTTCTTTTCACACACAAATATTTAAATAATCATTCTTCAAGTAAAAGACAGTAAGGAAAAAATTCACAGACAAAAATAACAATAGCAGAAAGCATCAAATTTCATGTCTTTTATATTATGAAAGAATGACAGATAGGGGAAGCATTACAAATATCTGTCACTGGAGAGCTAAGGTTTGTCTTCCTCCAACACAGTGCTCTGTGGATTGCAATGCTACTAGACTAATATTTTTCTTTTAAGGCATTTTTTTTATAATTAAGAATGAAATCAAGTGAACTTTAGCAATTTTCTGAATTTTTGCCTCTATAAGAACTGTCTAAGATGCTTGTGATCTCACAGGTTATTTTGATTCACAATAAACAAATTTTAATTCAGGAACTCAGAGCTATGCCTGAGGAAAAGAAATTTAAAAAATTATAGGTGATTCCCATGATTTTCCAGGACCACATTTGATGGAACTTCTACCTTTGGTCCAGTCCTTTTATTGACATTTCTACATATTTTAGTGTTATCCAGTTATATACTTTATCATAATTTTTCAAGAAATATATTCATTTTATGGTTCTTTCCTAATATATTATTTGTGTAACAGTCTTTAAACATTTATGTTTCCCTTTAGGAAAACAGAAGATCATATTTTAATTGGCCTGTGAACTTGGATACAAACCTACTAGAACTCATAGGAAAAGGTGTTTCTCTGTTTTATTTTCCTTTTTATGAGTTTAGAGTCACTGATTCTTACTTTAGCCATGCATTTTATGGTTGAACCAATTTGATCCTATACTCAAGGTATTCATAAAGACAGAAGGAGCAACCAAAGTAAAAGACAATTAAGTTCACTTCCCCCACTTGATAAAATTTAAGGTAACAATGTTCAAACTCATGGTAAACCTCCAATGCTTAAAAAAAAAAAGAAGAAGAAATTCATTTTATTGACAAGTAGACAAATAAAAACACTCTGCTCCCTTGTAGTCACCATTAGCACTTTTAAAGCAATTAAAAAATAGTCCATTAAAGACTCTGGGTGATATGTAATGTGAGTTGGACATTGTGTCATTGGGGTCAGTCAAGATAGATTTTCATTCAATTACCTACACATCCTTCCTCCCCAAGGATACTTGAAGGAGTCATCTGTACCAAGTTCCTCGGTGATTTTTAACTTGAAGTTCATTAGCTCAATGGCAGATTGATGCACTGCACTTAAAACATACTCAAATGTCATCTTTTTTTTAAAAAAAAAAATCTACTAGCATAGCCTCACACTATGGAGTTAAATTCAATCATTCAATTTAGCTTTTGGTTCTTTGGAGAAATTACATTCCTTTATCAAATTCAAGCTGCAAGGCTGCCAGAGAAAAAGTGTTAATCATGTCATTTGCTACCATTAATGAGAGCTTTGTTTTTATCCAGTTCTCAGGTCAACTTCCCTCTGCATTTATTTTTGTCTAGACAGAACACCCCCACTGTATAATTCCTAAGAGTAACATATGCATTTGAAGCATATTAAGCCATCAATAAACAAATATTTATTGATCGGTTACCAGATGCCTGAGAGACCTCTGGTCCTTACTTTAAGGACTTACCTTATTTCCAAAACGTGATTTATACACATCAAATGACATTAAAAAGTCATAGAATAAAATACTAACTTCTATGCTTCAAAGCATTACAGTAGCTATCCCAATTCATGATTTGACTTTCTATGGCTTCAATAATCTTCAGTTAAAACCTATCTTAAGATACTTATGGAAAATTCCAAGAACAAACAGTTAACAAGTTTTAGCTTGCCATTTGACTAAAGTGAGAAACATGCATGCCTTTTTAGACAGCTTTGTCTTTTCTAAAGGGCATGTATCTATTCACCTGATTACAGTTGAAAGATCATATTTCATGTAACTTTGTTTACAGTGAATTGCCGTAATTATGGAACTTTAATTATTTTTTTAAATATTACTATTTACTGGCTATTACTTTTGGTTTCTTATGACTAATAATAAATAACTGTACCATGGTTATGTATATATAATAAAATGAGTCTGGCAGTGGTGGTACACACCTTTAATCCCAACGCTCAGGAGACAGAGGCAGTCAGATCTCCTAATTCAAGGATACTGTAGTCTATAAATTGATTTCCAGGACAGCCACCAGGGCTACAGAGAGAAACCTTGACTTGAAAGAAAAAAAAAAGGAAGAGATGAAGGAGGAGGAGGAGGAGGAGGAGGAGGAGGAGGAGGAAGAGGAAAAGGAGGAGGAGGAGAAATGATGTGTTACAGACATCCATGAGTGTCTGTAGTTGTTTATTTTACTCTGATTCTTTGGAGACCCACCACCCAGATCCTAAATATATACATGGAGACTTATTCTTCTTTATTAATGCCCAGTCTCTTATGCTGTGGCTGGTTGTGTGTCTGGCTGGTTGGCCCCTGATGTCCTCCTCTCATTCTCCTTTTCTCACTACTGTCGCTTCCTCTGAGCCTAGATTTCTCCTATTTATTCTCTCTGCCCATTTCTCTCTCCTATTTCCCAGCCTATTTCTTTCTCCTGAGTAACTATTGACTGTTCAACTCTCTATGAGACCAATCAGGGGCTTTTAGACAGGCAACGTAATGCAACTTTACAGAGTTAAACAAATGCAACATAAAAAAAATGCAACACATCTTTGCATCATTGAAAAAATATTCCACAGCATAAATGGATGTAACACATCTTGAACTAATATTCCACAAAAGTGGTCTTGGAAAATATCCCTTAAAGGGGAAGGTAAGGATGCTTTATCTGAGCAACATTTGAGTATAAAATAACAAAATAAGACCATTACAAAAAGACTGAAAATGGTAGAACACAGAACATATGTTCAGAAGCAAGACATGATTCCAGTGTATAGTATAGTGAGTGGTCAGACTGCCTGGCCTGAGCGCTGAGTGTCAGGACACAGTAGGAGAGATATAGGAAACACAAAACAGGAAAAACAAACAAAATTGCGGCGGACTTCTCGACCAGCTAGAAAGAACAACCACCACACGAGGATTCTTCTCAGATCACGCTTTATTGGAGTGCCCTTGGTTGAGAGAGAGCATGAAGCGAAGCGGGGAAACGAGGGGCAGGAAAAGAGAGAGAGAATGAAGCGAAGGGGGCCCTAGCGCACTCAGGCAGCTAGCTGCTTATATATGGAAATTGGCACACGGGTTGCCCTGTGATTGGCTGCCGCCATCAGCTGACACCAGACTGCATCGGGATAGGCCCAGGGACCCTTATCCACTTTGCATGGGGGAAAAGGGGACACGCAGCTCTCAAAGGCTTAGCCAAATATGGAGTTGTTTATTTCCAACAATACAGGATGTCGGCGCCATCTTGTAATGGTGATCCTGTTCTGCTCACTACACAAAATATCAAAATTTGTCTCTGGCTTCGGAAAGTTCTTTTCCTTAGAACAAGATAACATTCTAAAGCAATACCACACCCTTGCCTCTTGGGTTGTTTACATACAGACGTTTTCTGCATGAAAATGAACTCGATTCATTTTTCATCATTCCTTCCTTTGTAGGCTATAAAGAAGAATGTAATGATATTCCTCTCCTCTTTACAGGGCAGCAAGTGATGCAAATGGATTTAACTCGGCATAATTAATCACTGACTGGGCCTGATGATAACATCCACACACATGGAAGGACTAAGATTCTGCGTTGTGTTTTACTGTGGACACATGGCTGTAAGAAGTTCAAATCAAGAACTGAAACAAGCTTCGATCTTGACTTACATAAATTTACTTTGTCAGTTGTATAATATCTTTTTAAGTGGAAATGTAAATGTCATCATCAAATCCTTTTTACTTAAGAAACAGAAAAATCTTTCTCTCTAGTGAGTCTCTATACACTGTCCTCTCCCTGAAAAAGGAATTGCTTTATTGTTCTTTGTGTCTGCTCGTCTATTGTCTTCCTTGGCACCAGGGAGGAGGGCAGGTTACAGAGACCTTTGACAATGATGCATAGCCTGGTTTATCTAACATTTGGATTTTGTGGCCTCTTGGTCACCCCTTTGTCACCTCCTGTCACGCTTCCTCTGTGCTTCTCTCCTCTTGTCTACCTGCGCTTGGGTAATAGCACTCCTGCCACTTTAAACTATTTATTGCCTTTGCTGCTTCAGCTGCCGCTGGATTCTGAACTCAGTCTGCCAATAACCTCCCCGCAGCACATGCTCTCTGCGGCTTTAATTGTGGATGCCAGTTGCTGAACTCTGCAAACACTCAAGATTCCTTGTGTTACCCCTTAGAGTTCTGCCTGGCATCTGCCAAGACTGCTGGTTTAAGAGCATGGGGAGGCCCAGCAATTCTCTATACAAACTCCCTGCCTAGTGGGAGGTGCTATTATTTTAGTTTATTTGGAGAAATTGGTAATTCCCCCAGGAAATCAAAGAAAAACAGTTTTTTTAATGCTTCCTCGTTTTCTCGCATTGACTACAGTCAAAAGTGATTTCACCTAGCGGCTGTGAGAATATCAAGACTTCTGTTTTAGTTTAAACATCAGTCTGTCTTTCTGCTAAATGTGGGTTTAAAATTCAGTCTCCCAAATTTAAAAAGTAGCTAATTGCTGAATTTGCTTAATAGCACCCATGTGCTGAATAATGTACTAAGTATTTTACATGATTTGTTTCGATTAATTTTAAAATAACAAGCCTATGGCATCTATATTAATATCTCCTCATTTAATTAATGGACTTAAATTTAAAGTATGTTCCAGTGTAGGCAAACCTGGGGTGAAAGCAATAAAGAAACTAGCAGCTGATTATTTATTTCTGCCACACAGCATCTCAGGCCACCAATGTAGAAAATAATCCGTTTAGAGTGAGATCAAAACCCCTATCGAAGACCATTATTATTTAGTGGACATAGAGCATCATGAGAGTTGAGGACAGGAAGGAAAGAACACACCTTACATTATCCAGAAGTAGCAATTAGAGCAAGCACAACCATTGTGGCAGATAGAACCCTAGCTGGAGCGCAAATGCAGCACACATCCATTACTCGCCTAACAGTTCATGGGAGAAAGTAGCTGTCCTTTGCAGCTGTTAGTCAGGAACCCAAATTAACAAGGACTGGTCGTTTATAACATGTGGTTCCTGGTATGCCTCTGCTTTTCATTGTGCTGCAAGGACTACTGTGTCAGAATTCAAAGGAACACGGAATGGGAATTTTATAACAAGCCTCAGAAGTGGCACCTGTTACCTTTACTCATACACCACTGGCAGCGTAAAGACTAAGAACTGTACTCCATCCAATCTGATAGAAGATGTGAAATAACATGGCAGGCAGCGTGTTGTCTGACGTTGCCCCTGGACTTGCTGTAAACTGCCTTATTGTGCTTATGCATAGGCTTTGTATCCTAATGTATCCAGGACTATGATCATGAAGGCTGTTGATTTGTCAAAGACCTTTTCTGCATCTTGTGAGATGATCATGTGTGTGTATTTTTGTCTTATTTATATAGTTGACTACATTTACTGATTTTACTATATTGATGCAGAGCCCTGCATCTCGGGGATGAAACCAACTTGATGATGGTGGATGACTTTTTGAGGTGTTCCTGGATTATGTTTGCAAGTATTTTCCTGAGTATTTTTGTATATATATTTACATATGAAATTGGTCTGTAATTCTATATTTTGTTAAGCCTTTATTTAGTCAGGGTAATTGTGGTGTCCTAAAATGAATTTAACAATGGTTCTTCTATTTCTATTTTATGTAATAATTGTAGAAGCATTAGCGTTAATTCTTCTCTAAAGTCTGGTAGAATTCTGCCTTAAAACCATCTGGCCCTGGAATTTATTTATATTTAAGCTGCAAGACTTTAATGACTGCTTCTATTTCACTAGGGGCTATAGATCCATTTAAATTCGTCTTTTGATCTTGATTTAACTTTGGTAAGTGGTATGAACTGAGGGAATTATCTCTTTCTTTTAGATTTTCCAATTTGATGGAATAAAAGTTTTTAAAATATATCCTTATAGTTTTCTGAATTTTATTGTGTCTGTTGTTATGCTCCTCATCTCATTTCTGATTTTGTTAATTTCAATATTCTCTCTCTTTCGTTTAGTTAATTTGGGTAAGAGTTTATTAGTATTGTTGACTTTCTCAAAGAAGCAACTTTTTGTTTCTTTGTTTCTTTCCTTGTTTCATCAATTCTTTATATTGTTCCCTCTGTTTTTATTTTTTTTTTATTTCAGCACTGAGTTTGGCTATTTCTTGTTGTCTACTCCTATTGGGTGTGATTTATTCTTTTTATTCTAGACCTTTCAGGTCTGCTGTTAAATAACTAATATGGAATCTCTACAATTTCTTTATGTAGGTACTTCACATAGTGCCTCTTATAACCACCTTCATAAATGTAGGTATGTTGTATATTCATGTCCATAAAATTTTAGAAAGTCTTTTATTTATATTTTTTAAATTTCTGTGTGACCCATTTCTTCATCCAGAAGAGAGCTGTGAAATTTTGATGAATAAATATGTAAGATTTCTAGGTTGGTTTAGGGTTTTTTTTTTTTGTTGTTGTTGTTGTTGTTGTTGTTGCTATTCAGTTTTAGTTCATGGTAGCCAGGTAGAATGAATAAAATGAAGGATGCTATTTCAGTTTTCTTGTATAAGTTGAGAATAGCTAGGTTAGTGAGTATGTGGTCAATTGTGGAGAATGCTTCAGGAACTACTGAGAAGAGGTTATATTCTACTGTATTTGAGTGAAATGTTTTGTAATTATCTCTTGATATATAATGCCTATGAAATCAATTATCTCTAGTATTTTTCTATATAGTTTTTGTCTGAGTGCTATTTCATCAGAGTGAAGTACTGAAGTCATCTACTCTCACTGTGTAGGGGGGTCAATATGTGATTTAAGTTGTAGTCATATTTCTTTTATGAGCTTGGATGACCTTGTGCTTGGTACATATATGTTAACTATCACAATATATTCTTGATGGATTTTTCTTTTGATTTGTTTCTTAATTAGTGTTACTATTATTGTGATGAAACACCATAACCAAAAGCAACATGAGGAGGAAAGAGTCTATTTGGTTTATACTTCCATATCATCATTCATCCTTGTAAGAAGTCAAGACAGGATCTCAAACAAGGCAAGAACATGCAGGCAGTAACTGAGGCCGAGCATATGGAGGAGTGTTGTTTACTGGCCTACTCCTTATGACTTGAAAGGTTGCTTTTTTGTAGAATACAGGACCACGAACCCAGGGGTGTCATTACCAACAATCAAGTTTTGTCAAGTTGACAGAAAACTAGCTAGTACAATGTGTACGTATTGTCATTCCCTCCCTCTTCTAATTGCTTTTGGATTGAAGTCTGTTTGGTCAGATATTTATATTGCTATACCTGTGTGGTGGTTTGAAAGAAAATGGCACCCAAGACGGAGTGGCACTATTAGGAGGTGTGGCTTTGTTGGAGGAAGTGTGTCACTGTGGGTATAGGCTTTGAGATCTCTTTTGTTCAAACTTTCCTCAGATCACTTTCTGCTGTTTGCCAGATATAGGACTCTCAGCTATTTCTCCAGCACTGTGTCTCCAGCATACCACCATGTCCCACCATGATGATAATGACCTGATCCTCTGAAGGATAAGTCAGCCACCCCAACCCAACTAAATGTTTTCCTTTGTATGGGTTGCCATGATCCTGGTGACTCTTTACAACAATAGAAATCATAAATAAAACAGCCTGCTTACTTCTTAGATCTATTTTCTTGCACTATCATTTCCCACCCTTTAACCATGAGGTAATGCCTGACTTTGATATTGCAGTGAGTTTCTAATATGCAGCAGAAGGAACAATTTATTTTTTTAATCAGTTCTATTACTCTGTCTTTTTATTGGAGTTGAGACTATTGAAGTTGAGAGTTATCAATGAGGAGGGTCTGTTTATTATCATCATTTTATTGTTGCAGTGTATTTCCCAGTTTTGATTTGTTGGTCTGACATTATTTTTTTTCTGTTTTTTTTTTTTGGGTGTTATTAGCCTTTTCGGGTTGAAGTTTTCTTTCTAGTGCCGCTGTAGGGCTGGGTTTGTAGATAGGTAATTTGATTTTGGTTTAATCATGAAATGTCCTTCTTTGTCCAACTATTGTGATTGAAAATTATTGCTATGTATTCTAATCTAGGCTGGCATCTGTGGTCTCTTTGAGTTTGTAGATCATCTGTGCAGACCCTTTGGGGAGATAGTATTTAGGAATGGGGATATGCTAAGAGGGTAGGAAGGATTGAGGAAGCCACAGGAGGAAAAAAGCAGGATGGGCCACCAGGATCTGCTTTGGCCCCTGGGAATGGAGGCAGAGAGGTCAAAGCATCCAGAATATGTGGAGTGCTACCAAGTCAAAATTGAGACTACGGATAAGAGTAGGGTAAGAGAAAGGAGGGTGAAGACTTTCATTACCTGCTCTCGTGAAAGGTGTAGCAGGTAAGTGTCTAGGGAAAGACTGTCATTTTTATTCGCTGAAACAAAGGACTGGGTGGTGACAGAGGTTTAGGGAGAAGAGCTGTATGAGAGCAGAGTGGAAGAGGAGGCAGCAGCAGGTTAAGGAAATTAGATAGGGTGGCGCAAACATGCCCAGTCCTGAAGTATCTTGAGTTCAAAATCAGCCCACACCGCATAGTGAGACCATGCCAAAACAAAGCAAAGAAACAGATAAACAAATCAAAACCAACTAAATCACAGAAAGATGTGGAACTATAACAAGATATCCCAGGAAGAGGAAAACTATGGCCAAAAAGAAAAAAAAATAACAGTGGTT
Source organism: Microtus oregoni (assembly GCF_018167655.1). NCBI lineage: Eukaryota > Metazoa > Chordata > Mammalia > Rodentia > Cricetidae > Microtus > Microtus oregoni. Next base: position 15,415,929 of record NW_024543080.1, on the reverse strand, counting down.
GCCAGGGAAACAGGATGAAGAGAAGGATAAATTAGATACAAAGAATGTTTAAGGAAGTGATACACTTCAGTATCATCCTGTCTGCCATAACGGCAATGTGTCATTTTACACTTTTGTTTTCTAAATAGAAAACTTAAAATAAAACATGGAGTTGGAGAGGTGGGAAAGTGGGAATGATCTGGGAGGAGATAGGGGAGGAGAAACTAGAAAAAATATATTTTATGAATTTTTTTCAATAAAAGATATAGAAAGTGCAGCATATAAAAATAAACTTAAGTGGACACTATGTAATGTAGTCAATAACAACATTTTAATACTGACTTGTCAGTTGTAGCAAATATATCACACTAATGAAAAATATTAATAAGAAGAAAAGCTAATGAGAAATAGGCAGAATGATTGAGTGTACAGACTTTCTGTATTTTCAGTTCAATGTTCCTAAAATTATGCTGTTCAAAACCTAAGGTCTATTACTTTCAAATGGGAGAAAGTGGCACCTGAAAACATACATCAACATCCATTGAAATAGAACAAAAATACTAGGCTAGCAATGATGGACAACCCGGCTTACAGAGGACAAGATCTCGAAATGAAGTGTGATTTTGTTTTCCGAGAGTGACTTCCTTGTCTATGATACAGAACCCTGAATTTGTCTTCTGAGAGGATGTTCTCTGGAATCTTCGATGCTGCCTGTGCAATGGTCAGTGCTCTCTTCATCTGGGGGCTTGAAGCTTCCACAAGCCCCTTCTTGTGCAGGTTGGATGGTGACAGGAATGTGCTACAGGCCAAAGAGGCAAAAAAGGACTGAGTGCCGCTCATGTTCTCCTTAACATCTTGATTCCCTCAACAACTAAAAGGGTGTGCATAAAACAGTATCTTAGATAGGTCTTTTTAGCCTCCTTGTTTCATCTTACCTACTCTGAAGAATGTGTGAATGTATGGGTTTGTGACGAAAGGACAGGGTATTTGAAGGACAGCTGCCTTGAGGCCAGGAAAAACAACTGAGAAGGGAGATCTCTTAGTCCATCTGATTTTGATCTGAACCATCTCTGGGAGGCCAAAGTGCTAAGGAGCTTGACTGCTGCTAGCTAATGGGCTTTGGGGAAGTAGTTAGAATATGATGGCACGGAATGGCCCCTTTTCCCCACCAGTATAAAATTATCTGACAGAGCCACTTCAGTCTCAATGCTTCCTTGCCACCTTGGTGGAGCAGCTTTCTCTGTGCCTTTGCTCCATGGTGTTTCTGCCCTGGCACAGGGCTAAAAGCAATGAAGCCATCTGGCCTTGGGCTAAAAACTTTAGATCTACGAGCCAAAATATACCTTTCCCCATTAAATTGAACTGCGTTTGTCAAGTAGAATTTTTTCCTTTTTCCTATTTAAAACTTTTTTTTTGAAGGCTACATGATGGAGGAAGGTAATTGGTTAAATAAAGAAACTGCCTTGGCCCTGATAGGTTAAAATTTAGATAGGTGGAGTAAACAGAACAGAATGCAGGGAGGAAGAGGAAGTGAGCACAGACGCCATGCAGCTCTCTCCAGGGCAGACGCGATGCAGCCAGCCACCAGGTCAGACATGCTGAATCTTTCCGGGTAAGCGCACTTTGTGGTGCTACATAGATTATTAGAAATGGGTTAAGAGGCTGAAACTAATGGGCCAGGCAGTGTTTAAAAGAATACAATTTGTGTGTTGTTATTTCGGGGTATAAGCTAGCCAGGCGACCAGGAGCTGGGGCGGCAGGAACGCAGTCCGCAGCTCCCACTACAGCTATATGCTTTGGTTCATGTGCAGGGCCAGAGAACAATGGCAGAAGTTACTCATTTCTTCTCTCCTACCACACAGATTCCCAAGACTAAGCTAAAGCCCCTGGGTAAATTTCCCTGCTGAACCACCTCACTGACCATTCACCAGTCATGTTGTCACAGGAATGAAAACTAAAACACAAATGCTCTTTGCAATTAATAACTTTTTAATTCTTTATTTGTTCAGGTTCTAGAGGTAGTTAACCTTTCCAACCCTATGGGGACCTTCATCTGCAAAATCTCTATCCTTCAATCTTTGTGCACAGACCTGCCAATTTCTGTAATACCTAACTTGAAGCAAGGAATAGCAGCCAACACATATAAACACTCAGCTCTTTCCAATCACTGTTACTAAATGGTAGGAACATGTGGTCTGCATGCCAAGGTATGGTTGCTTATAATAAATGTCAATGTGTTACTATGATATAATACATTTATCCAGCTTCCCAGTTTATGATCCCAAATGTTAAATGCTGTGAAAGTTACTAAAAGTGATTTGGGTAAAACAAATACCAAAAATCTAATGGTTCAGTGCATGCCTTTCTTACACAAAATTATAGAGTAGGGGCTGTAGAACAAGGCTGATTTTTCTCCAGCATTCAAACATTAGCCTAGGCTCTTCTGTCATTTTCAACTCAAGAGACTGACCTATTATTATGCTGGTTATGCAAAAAAGAACTAGGAAAATCACTCAGAAGGCTGTGTGAAGTCAGTTCTGCTCATATTTCATCAGGGATAACAACGACAAGGCAATACTCTACACAGAATACTGGCAAATGATGTGTCAAGTATTCCCATTTTAAGGACAAAGGGGCAAAGGAATGTTATGGATAATAACATTCCCAAAAGCACATCATTTCTTATCCCCAGCCTATTTTCTTAAACAGTGACTGACTTCACCCCACTGGGTGAATATTAGTTCGTACAGGGGAATGCCAACCTATCCATAATATCAGAACAGTCATTTGACCAGAAACTCTAAAGAATAATTCATCACTTACTTAACAGACCTATTCATTTTCTGTCTCAGGATCATCTTCTGCTCAAAGCATTTGAGTGAGACACTTGTCCCTTCCAGAAACAAGCATTCATACTAGATCATAACGGAGTGTATTACTATATCCATTTGAGTTCATCATGTGGGGGCTGAGAAGTCTCTTTCAAATCACACTTCTACAAAGATCATACTTGGAGTTCTTCTGTGTGATTTCACAATAGTACCACTACCAGAAGAGTAAAAACCAGATGACTGGTACTGGGCAGTTTCAATTAGATGGTGAACTGGGTTGCTCATTTTAGAAAGCAGAAACATCCTAAGAAACATATTTATTACTAATATGGAGCAGCATTATAGATAAGAAGCATTGTCTCCATCTCTGACTTGTTTAATCTTCATAGGAATTATCTCCATTTTACTGAAGAGAAATTGATGCTAGAAACAATTTGATAACTTACATAGCCAAGTCCCATATTGGCAAACCACAAACTGAGCTTCCCAGTTCAAAATGCTTCATTCACTTTAGCCATTACATTTTCTTCTCCAAGAACAATGCATAATTCATAGGTGATTCTTTCATTATAGTTGTGCAGCTAATGCTCCATTCACTTTTTCCCAGAGTAAATGAATGTTCAGCTCCAATGGAATATTCAAGCATTGAAGTCTTTATCTGTAATGAGACAGAAGTTGCCCATAGCATTTATATGACAATTGTTATGACTTCCTACCTCCAAAAATTGCAGATCACACTAATAGATAACCTTGCGTGTATACAGTTACTCAGAAACAACCTTAACCTTATCCCTTTAAACACGTGAATCATCTGAAGCTACTTCTCAAATTCCACCCTTACCAAACAAGGTCTGTATCATGATTGACTTCGCTCAAATGTTCTCATCAAAAGGCAGAAAGTTGTTATGGTTTCTTTGACCACATTTTCTTATAACAAACTCACAAGTAGCCTATATTACAATGTAATTTCTCATGCAAATCTCCAAGAGCGGAGGAGACTGCGGTAAGTGCATAGGTCCAGGTGTTCTTTCCATGTAAGTCATTTTTATTGACATTGTTTTGTGAGATCTATAAAGATAATTCAACACAGAAACTCAAAAGCCTCATTGGTACATTTCTTGGTTTAAAGGTACTAATTCAGCAGTAAAATATCAAAAGATAGGGAAAAACAAGAGCAATAGCTGAAAGTTAAATTATACAAAATCTAGTTTGAAATTTGATACAAGAACTGATGTGTAAAAAATGTGACATTGTAATAGGATTTGGTGAAGACAACAAAATCTATTTTTTTTATATTTTTAATGGAAAAAAACTTGAGAAAAACTCCATCAAAAATATTTGTAATTCCCTTTATGTCAAAAGGGGTATACTTATCAAACCATCCCATTCAAGGTGTGGTGACCTAGATGGAACAGGCAACATAATGACTTTAAAAGCCAGAGGTGTTGGCTGGCTCCAAGGAATCAGTGTCTTCTAGATATAACATTAATGATTAATGTACATATGTATTCAAAGAGACAATGGCAGCACTAGCAGGATCTGCACAATTTTAAGACAGACAAAATCCTAATACTAAAATGGAGAAGGGTGCAAAGTCCCACCCTTAAACAAGAAGCTACTTGAATTTTATACCTGTTTGGAAAGAACAAATGAGTTTTCTCAATGGAATGTCAGACTCAGGACAGGTCCTGTGCCAGGAGTGGTTAGTCAACACTGAATAGACTCCAGGTCTTTTTGTTTATTTCTTTTTGCTTTTGTTTTTGTGTGCATTTGGTTTTTTTTATTGTGGAGGTTTGTTTTCATATTCTCTGTCTTGTTGGGCTTTTTGTTTGTTTTAAATTTTATTTTTGTTTTCTTTATTTTGTTTTTGTTTCAAGATAGATAGCCTGTAATTGGGTGAATGGGGATAATCTGGGGGGAGTTGAGAGATTTAGAAAACATGATCAAAGTATACTATGTGAAAAGTTTTCTCGATATTTTTTAAATCATTCACTTAGAAGGACAAAAAATTAAAATAAATTAGTGTAGTTGGGAAAAGCTGAAGAAGCAAAATAAACATAGTAGTTCATGTTTGAAGAAAAGTAAAAATGGATACTCTTCCAAATGCTTCTAATATTGACAAAAAATGAAGTGGAAAAAATGTCTTTTGTCTAGGGATAAAAATGTGTCTTTCTGTAATGAAGCATTAAAGCAATTTATCTTGACAGTCTGTTACACCCCTCCTTGAGCCCAGTGTTGTATGAAGAGCAAAAAAAAAAAAAAAAAAAAAAAAAAAAAGATGAGGAATGATTCCAATCTTTACAATGCTCAAAATAGCATTCAAAAATAAAGATGAATGCACAAAAAAGCTGTATAAAAAGATTATTAAAAGACTAAGGTAAAGATTGCAAGCTTGGTAAGAAAGAGAGCCAATAAGGCATGCCAGAAGTAAGAGAAACTTTCCTGAAGGAAAAACACTGGATATGAATACATCATGAAAACTATCTGGCATGAACATCACAGTAAAAGTGATGTCATGTAGTTGCCACAAAAAAGGCTCTAGAAACATTATAGTCAACCCACTTCACATCAATAATTGTATAGTCTGTATCCCTTCAAAAATCACTTTGAATTGAAAAGCACTTTAGGAGTTTAATTTCAGTCATAAGATGGCTTGTTATGCTCAGAGTTACCCTCAGGGATAAGAAGTTTTGGGGATGGGTATCACATTTGCTATCTTTCTCTCTCTCTCTCTCTCTCTCTCTCTCTCTCTCTCTCTCTCACACACACACACACACACACACACACACAATACATAGAAGTGCACACAGCTATTTGAATATTTAGGCCTTTAAAGAACATGATGAAAAAATTTACAACAGAAGGGACACTGCCTTTCCTCTGGGGCATTGTGATTGTCTCCAGAATAAGCTGTGGAATCACTGAACGTTTTTCACTGGATTCTAACATCACACAATCAAAAGTTCTTTGCTTAAACTTTAGATTCATTTCTATGTAAAGAGAGCATAAAGATCTCAGAGCAGCACAACTGAAATCCCACATGTTATGAATCTATTCCGTTATGAGTCTATTCTTACATCCAGCAAATAATTGCTAAATTCTAGGTCAAACACTGTTCTAAATACTGTAAGTATGTGAATTGAGCAACGGTGGAATTGAAAGAAGGAGGTAGTGGGCAGATGTAATGGGAATAGGTAAAGGGAAATCATTCATGCTTTCATGATTCTTTGAATGGAATCTACTAGAACAATTTCTCCTTGAGAAACAAACCTCTAGCCTCTAGGGTCTGACAACACCCATAGTTTCTAGTTGTGTGGAAGATAGATGCAGATTCGGGAAAAATGCTCATAGAAGTTAGTGTTCATCACCTGCATTCTTCCCTTCCTTGTCCCTTTATGTTTAGCTTGTCTTGTTCTCTTTAATTCATGACATGCTGTATCCACAAGTACATTTGTTTACATATATACATATCTCACTGGCTGGCTTCCATATATGAGAGAGACCATGTGGCTTTCGGAAAATGTGTGAGCTTTTATATATAATTCTAAATGTTTTTCTAGTTCTATTTCTGTCATGGATTTTTTTTTCTCCCTTATTTTTCTTTTTGTTCTGGTGGTGTATAAGTGAATAAAATATATTTGATACTGAAAGTGCAAAATCAATGGGAAGTTTTACAGTTTCCTTTTTGAGTATCAATCCTAACAGTATAAATCCATTAATTTATATACTCTTTAGTTCTGGGTAATTTGATGTGCAATGTTTTTATTTACTTCCAAGATTTTTTATGAAAAAGTATTTTTAAGTAAGTAATGTCTTTAATAATATAATACTGAGTTCTCATTTTTTAAATAATCTGATTTATGTATTTATATTATTTTTCTAAGGTATGAGACTTCTAAGTTTGCAATTTATTGAATCTGTTGATTCAAGTCAAGTTCTAATACCTGTCAAAAAAAAAATCTGACCAAATTCTGAAGTCAACACAATTGTTTTAGCTAGTAAGGGTTTAGTGCCTGCTGAAGGACTTAAGGCATTTCCTACCACTTGCTCTGTTGTGTTCATCTGTCTCTAGCATGAAGGTTTGATGCTATATTCCTACATGTCTGTTTATCATCCAGCACCATACACAGCATGCATACTGTCAGGAGGCTCCGCTCAGGATTTGGGAGAGGTGGATGACAAGGTGTACCCAGCTCTATACTCTGACAGACCGCATCTGACCCCACTAACCAAAGCACTACCCAGAAAGACAAGACTTGAGTGGAAAGGAGGCAAAGGCAGCTGTAACCAAAAGAGAATCCTCAGAAACCCTCCATCAGTTGTGTTCAGAAACATGTTACTTTGCCTAGGCGTCTGGTACTCCAAGGCAGAGATACAATGAAGACCAAACAGAAGGAGGAGGTTATAAGACTTTATAGCACCCCACTGATCATCTTTTCTTCTCTCAGCCTCTTCTGTGCCTTCTCTGAAGGCAAAAGTTAAATGTATCATTCTTCATTTCAAGAATAATTTTGCTTACATACTAAATACTCAGTCATTTAACCAATAACATTTACTTAGATTTTTATAAAAATAGTGTATCTTTTTCCTTAAAGGGTGTTGGATATTCATTACAGATAGTAACCACATAGAAACAGACAGAAACATCATTTAATATATGGCGTGAAGTTAGAACTAAAGACTTAAATCTTAGGAGCTGTATGTTTTCTACTAAAAAAATCTTACCAACTCAGATTTCAAATGCTGTTTTTATTAGAACAGTCTCTAAATTAAAATGAGAAGTAGAATTGAGAATTGAGTGGGGAAAAAAGAGAAAAAAATTTATTTGAACATTGATCACAAAGTAGAAAATATATTAGCTTAGCTTTTTACTTGCTAGAAACGAAGCATAGAAAATTATTGCATGGTTCACATTACTAGATAAACCAGCCCTTCTATGGAGAGAAATAAAAGGGGATTTAGAAGAACCTGAAAAATGTTGGCCTGAGCTCACTGAATGAAGTCAGACAGTATAAGCTTAATTCACCAATTCCTCTCTATTCAACAATTGTGACTGGACCTTGAGATTCCTCTTATTGGGGTGAAAATAGCAGTTTTCTCATTTTCAATAGCTTGCTCGAAATGTTAAATTGCGGAGATTACTAAAAGGGAACAAATTCCTATGGGGGAAAAAGGCAGAAGGGTTTTATGATTCTTCATCCTACAGCTTCACCTATATTGCAAGCCCTTACTTTTCCTCTCTGGGGAAGGAGAACAAAAGTGGTTAGATTAGATGCAGGCTGGTTAAAGGATCTTTGTTGACACCTGCACAGAGGCCATATCTATCACAGCTGAAGAAGTAGGGAGGGAGCAGGCCGTAGAGTAGGCAAATACAAGGAGCTATGTGCAAAAACAAGAAGAGCACACTAATAGAAAACTATTTAAAATAAAATTTGTTTCCTAGCTCGAAAACGCCTAATGACTATTTGACAAGTAATAATTATCTAAATATGATTAAAAATCTAAAATACATTTGGGCATTAAAAATGCAATAGCAAAGGAAATATATGGTTTATTTGTCATTTCTCTAATGATTGCCAGGTTTTGGTGAAGAAAAAGAGACAGTTACTTTGAAAAACAAAAAATCACTTTCATTGAGTGGATGGATATAGTCAACTTAATATAAAAATATAGAATTGGAAACCACATAAAAATAGCCTATGGGTTTTTAATACATTGTTCTACTAACAAAAGTTTGATTCAAAAATTTAGTAAGGCAGAGTAAATTTTAATTTATTTATTTGCCTGCATGTTTATATGTGCACCACATGTATACCTGGTGCTCACAGAAACCAGAAAAACTGCCATACTTGGATTTCAGATGATTATGAGCTGTCAGGTGCATGCTGAGAATCAAATCCAGGTTCTTTAGGAAAGGGGCAAGTGTTTTTAACTTCAGAATAAATTTTAAAACCATTTCAATTTTCTTGGGGAAGGCCTTTCAGAGTCTTTTCTGTAGAAATTAAAATCATGACATCATGATGGGGCATCTCAACCTCACAGTTTAATCCTATGGAACAAATGTCATTTCAATGACAGAGACATTGCCAAGAGCGTGTTGTGGAAGGCAAAATATGTGAAAGCATTATGAGGTTCTCTTTCTTTCTCATAAAGTTCATCCCCAAATGTTGCCTGTTTATTTCCCAATGAATCTATTTGCTTTTCTCCATATCTACAGATATCATCTGATCCACATTTTTATTTCCTACTTGAAGAACAATTGTCTTATTTGCATCCCACAACCACATATCCTTGTACTATAAAGGTATTCCTTACAACTTCAAAGCCAAATTCTTCAAAACAACCATCTGTATCCGGCTTTGCAAGGTCGACCCTCCCACTATGGCTGTACACACTGAGACGTGCATTCTTTCTTGACATTCATCTCCAACTACCCTACAGGTAACTCACAGCTTTATGAAGGTGCAATGCAAACTCTAAATACATTTAAACAGTGCTCATTCTCAAACATAGGTTTACTTTATAACTGAAAGTCTCACACTTCGGAATGCAGAAAGTACTCAATCAAGATGGATGATAATTCTGGAATTAATTAGGTCCAAAGCATTTAACTAAGAAAGAATTAACTAACATTCCAAAAATATGTCCTTTTTATTTAAACAATTTTTAAAGAGTTTAAAATAGTATTCAAACAAAAAGTAGACCATTTTGAGACTCGTTTCCTTCTTATATATTAAAGTTTTATACATAGTGAATAATTTAATATAATAACATACAATTAATTTCATGATGACAAAAAGAAATCAGGAAAAAGTATTGTTTTGTAAGGCACATTTAAAACATCTTTATCTGCCATTTTATTCCATTAAGGAGAAATCAAATTAAAATTAAAAACCAATAAAATTATGTCAATCATATTTTAAAAAACTAGAGTCATTCAGTCAACTTGTGTTATGGCCTGAAAAGTGCTAATGGGTTTTTTCTGGAAGCAAAACATTGAATAAAACAGAACCTGAATGTTCCTGGAGAAAAATTAAATGTCTTTTGGAACTTGAATTTACACATTAAAGCACACAATCATATGCAATATTAGAAAATCAAAGTTATCAAGGAATAAAAAGGCTTCCATTTAGAAATGATACTGCAGAATGCAATAGATGCTAAAATAACACTTTCAAGGCTGTTAGGTCATTTTTGTACACCCTCTAAAGAGTTGTATTATTGTGGCTCTCTCACAGAGAAATACAGATATTTTAATCCAGTGTGTCTTTCCTTAAGTAGGGAAGGAACAAAGTGGGAGGAAAAGTTAAACTCTTCTGCCAGGCCTCTTCTCCCACAGTAACACGTCATTAGCCCTGCTCTGTGGTCCCTTTAACAATAGAGCTGTCTGGCAAGAAGGTCTCCGTGCTTTTTTAATCTGAAAGCATGATGTATGGTAGATTCTTCCAGCAATATTGAGTTAGAAGGAGGAGATATTGACTGGTGGATAGAATAATTGGTGTCCTCACAAACCTTGAAGTAATATATTTGTCTGCGTTTGTTGGTATTCATGGTTCAATGAAAATAAAATTAACCACACATTTCTAAATACTATAAATAAATTTCATTCAAGAAATAAAGGGAAAGGTCTATTAAGAAGTAGGACTACTTAGCAATATTAACTCCATACATAATGTCTTTATTAAATGAAGGTAGAATTTCTCCAATGTTGGTTTTTTCAAATATCTGTATGTAAGTCAAGTAGAAACGTTATTTATTTGAAAGAGGTAAGATATAGTTTGCCATAAAAGGAAATTCATCCAGAAAACAATTTATTCTAGTAATATAATAAAACTGTTTATCAGCAATGTCTGTTCATTTTTAACGTATGTATGTGTTTGAGCACCACATAAAGTTTGCTCCATATAAAATGTGGTCATGACACCAAGGTGACTATATGTCTCTAAAGTTTTTAATATGATTGATATAATAATTTTATTGGTAATAGAGCATATAAATAGTTCTCCTTAATTGAAGAAAATTTCTTCTTAAAGATGATGATGATGATGATAGATATAGATAGATAGATAGATAGATAGATGATAGATAATGTGTGTTGACATATATTGTAATAGATATACAAGATAAACATATGTGACATATACAAGACAAATATATCATTTGTGGATTAGAAATTAAACACAAATTTTAAATTAAAATTTTTCTTCTCTGATAGCCTGTTAGACAGCCCCTTAACATTCTTGTTTTCTGGTTTTTCCTAGCTTTGTATAGCACCTTCCATTCTGTACAGCTACTGAGGACACTGAAGGGACCTCCAAGACTATGTGAAAAGAAGTACCTTTCTACTTTCCTTGTCTCTTCGGTTTTGTCAGCTCTATACATGAATCCCGTAGAGACTCCTGTTAACATCCCATGAGGACAGCAGCTGTGTTGAATGAGCATATTACAAGTGCATTATTGAGCCACATACTTATAACATTTGGACTCAGGAAGCTGTGGAAGGAGGATCGTGAGCTTGAGGCCAGCCTGGGGCACTACTGAACTGGAAACAATTTCTAACCTTTCAGAGGCTACAGGTTTGACATATTGATGAAAGCTTCTGAGAGATTCCTTGCCAGAATGCCCAGATTTTTTATCACAAAAACTCTGTGACGGAATAAATATCTATGGCTTTACTGACCTAATTAAACTAATTGTCAACACAGTGATAGATAACTAATATATTTAACCAGAAACGCTCATACTTTTAATTATCACGTTAGTCGGTGGTGGTTGCACATGCCTTTAATCCCAATACTTGCAAGGCAGAAGCAGACAGATGTCTGTGAAGTTGAGGCCAGCCTAGTCTAGGACAGGTCTAGTGAGTTCCAGAACAGCCAGAGCTGTTACAAAGAGAATACTGTCTCAAAAACAACAACAACAACAAAAAAAAAACCCCAACAAACAAAAAAGGATCATGCTGCCACCCTCACATCAAACGTGAATGTAGGCACAATGTGCTTCCACATTCTCATGCACGTGTGATACAATGTACAAGTGGAAACTGCATTTTAAAAATTATTTTTCTACCCCAAATGCACTAATATTGACTATATCTAAATAATTTTCTTCTTATTGGCACTGTGATTAGATACAAAGCTTGGTCTACCAAGAGTCATGTGTTGGAAGCTTGGTCACCAATATAACAATATTAAAAAGTAGTAGAACTTCTAAAAGGCGGTGTTGGTTGAGTGTGGCTAGATCATTAACAGCAAGATTCACAATAAACATGGTTATTTTGGGGACTGTGAATTTATTTTCCTGAGAAGGCTGTCATAAAAAGTGTAACACCAGTCCTCGCTTACTACGGCCCCTGTTCTTTGGCCTCCCTCTTGCAGGTGCAACAATGTAGCATAATCCACAATGATGTTTTCACTTACATAAAACTGATGCTGTTATCAGGCCCTTAAACGTTTAGAACATTTAGTTTAAAAATCTTTTCTTTCTATAATGTTCAGCCTTAAGAGTTTTATTATGAGAAATAAACTAACACAGTTGCTTTTGCTAAAATCTAAAAACTAACATAATTTCAATGTATCTTAAATTTATTGCAGAAAATCAGGAACCAATTTTATGTTAAAAATAATTGTTTATAATAATAGAATATTCTAAATATCATAATATAAACTACTACTTAGGACAGACGCTTGAATTCTTTTACACAGCATATCCTTAAAAAATTAGCTACCTTCTCAAGCATTTGGTGTTCCTATGACTAAGAGTTTATGCTATCAACAGAAACTTTCTTGTTTTAACGCATACAAAGGTAGTCTTCGGAACTACAGGAACAAAAAATTGTGTGCTCAACACAAATCACAAAGTAAGTTTGCCATCAATGAACAATGACAAGCTTTAGGACTGAGACATTTGCCATAACACATAAACAAATATGTAAACAGTAAACCATAAAGGTTAACTGTTATCTTCGTCAGCTGACTTGTTTGTTTGCTACAAAGACTCCTAAGTGTGATGTCTTGAAGACATTCCTCATACTTAACACCACAGGGAGACACTTTGGCACTGCCAATTTAGGGTGTGTGTGTGGTTTGCTCTCTTGGTGTTTTCTTGTTGTTGTTGTTTTAAGTAGGGGCACTATGGCCTGGAAAGCCATGCAAGAGTTACTTGTTTTCCACAGTCGAGTCATCTTGCTGTGAGCAAAGGGAAGCTCCCATCTCAAGCTTCTGCAGAAATGCACTGATTGGCACTCTGCTGACTCGTTGAGCTTAAACACAGCCAGCAGAAGGCTGATTGTAATTATACTCTTTCCTGCTCTTTCTGTATATATCAGGTGCAGCAGGGCTCTCAGGCATGCACTGTTTAATATCAAGGCCCAACAGAGTTGGAGAGTTCTCTTTCCTCATTCTCTGCTAGGTTAGGAAGCACACTTAACACGGCTAAGTTGTTTTCCAGCCAACTCAAACATAGCAGGACTCAGGAGCAGAGCCCAGCCAAGTGTTCCTAGTGGGTGGTCAATGCACATTTGTCTATTTTAATTGAATGATCACAGAGGGCTCTAAATCCAACTGGAACTTTATTATTTTTCCATTAAAAGTGCCAGCTTTTTCCACTAAGACATGGTGGGCAGATTCATACTCTTAGAAAACAACTACCAGAATCTTTCTGTGATGAAAACTACAATTACTGTTGTGACCAATGGAGTGACGATAGAAGTTCCCCATTCCTAGAGAGTTTTCTACTCCCAGAGAATTAATGGACTATCTAGTATCCTTTTGATTTTTTTTTGTTTTAAATTATCCAAAATTATATTTTGTTTCTTCTAACTGAGACTCATGTTTGACCCAGATTCCTTTTAAAGAATTGATTCCAGAAATTGACATTTTAAAGTCATTTAACAGGGAAATAAAATTTATTAAACTTGTATAAGATATTAAGCATGTCCTAAAATTAAGTTGTACCTTTTCATATAATGTTTATAAATTATACATGACCAGAAAATATGAAGGATAGAGTTTATAAATGAATAAATAATTATTTTAGATTTGCCACATGTAGATTCAGGGAAAGACAACTAAGAGATGTTCACAGTAAAAACCATAACACACAATAATCTTGGAAGCACTGATGTAGAGCAGTTTGTTGAAACTACATTCCTAGCTGTTTTTCATAAACTACCACTACAATAGTGTGTGTGTGTGTGTGTGTGTGTGTGTGTGTGTGTGTGTGTGTGTGTGTAGTGATAAGAGCAGCGGGGCCGCGTCCCCAGCACCCGGCTGCCCACATGGCTAGCTTATGCCCTGAAATAATTACACGAAAACAGTATTCTTTTAAACACTGCCTGGCCCATTAGTTCCGGCCTCTTATTGGCTAGCTCTTACATATTGATCTAACCCATTTCTAATATCCCTGTAACACCACAAGGTGTCTTACCAGGGAAGCTCTTAACCTGCGTCTGTGTCTGGTGGGAAAATCATGGTGACTCCTGACTTGGCTTCTTTCTCCCAGCATTCTGTTCTGTTTACTCTGCCTACCTAATTTTATGTCCTATTAAAGGGCCAAGGCAGTTTCTTTATTTAACCAATGAAATTAACACAAAACAGAAGACTCTCCCCCATCGTGTGTGTGTGTGTGTGTGTGTGTGCGTGTGTGTGTGTGTGTGTGTGTAAGCATAGAAAAAACATGAATGGGCATAGCAGCACTAAAAGAAGTCCAGCGGAAACAGCCCACAGTCCATTACTTAATGAATCATGAAGTGTAGCTACTATATATACTAGTACACACACAGCAATAAAAGAGATGACATATTGATTCAAACCATAATTTACATGAACATTAAAACAACACCCTAAGTAGAAAATGCCAGAAGCAAATTCTAAATAGTATCTTATTCTATTTCTATTAATTGTCCATAATAAATAAATAGGGAAGGTTTTAGCAAGAAGTAGAGAAAGTAGGGAAGTAGAGTCACATAATATTAACGGATATGGAAATTCATTTATGGATAATGAAAAAGTTAATGTGTTGTGTTGGTGGAAGCAAAATACATTATATTGTATTCTTATTTATATTACATAACTTTAAAATAATTATATATTAATTGTATCTTAAAAAAGAATAGGAAAGAAGCTTATAGTTGAAGTTCAGATATATTGAGTATAAAAAGAAAATCAATTTTGTACTAACAAGAAAGGAGAAATTATAAACTTTTCATAGGCTTATGATGTAACCAGAGTTACACAGAAAACAACTAATCCAAAATGTCAGGAGATACAAGACATGTTCATTTGCACCAGATACCAAATTAACTCATTAGAAAATTGCCTTCAAAATGTTTTCAACAAATTACTTAAGAACAAGTGTATTATTCATAATTCTTCAGAGACTGAACTGATAGAATATATACGTATACTATACATACATACTTCTACATATATACACATATGCAAATATATAAATATATGCACAATCACATATATTATATAGATGTACATATATATTCATGGTTTACTAGAATTGCTTACAACCAATAGGGATTGGGTAGTACAACAATGACCACCTATTAACAATTAACTAGAGAGCCTAAGAAGCCCTTACTGCTCAAACCTATATGCCTCAGCAGTCTGGTGCTGAACTCCTTAACAGGTCACTTAAACTGGACCCCATTGAAGACTGAAAAAACTGGAATCTGATGTCAGGGGAGGATACTACCAGAATCAATAGGAAAGGACGGAGGATGAACAAACACAGATGATTTTTTGTTGGACCCTTGTACTGTGCTGCCATGACACCACATATAAATGCATTTGTGTGTGAGGCCCTCAACATATAAATTCACCTCTTTACTTATATGCATATGTTTTCAAAAACGATTATTTCATATTGGATAACCAATTGGTGCGTTCTTCCTTGAAGATTTTATTTCTGCTGCCCAGTTCCTAGCTAGAGTCTTCCAGCTAGAATCTAGGTCTATATGTGCTTCATTTGCAGTTGTGCACACATCATATGACTGAAGAATAGTATGCCATAATAGACAGGAAGTAGAAGTAACTCTTTCTTGGAACCATGGGTCAAAAGAAAATTTCCCATCTGTCTCCAACTTAAGCTCAATATTGCCATCGCTGCCACTCCTAGGAGTGACTTTCCTGCACACAATTGGAACGCCCTTTATGTCTTTG
Organism: Microtus oregoni; assembly: GCF_018167655.1. NCBI lineage: Eukaryota > Metazoa > Chordata > Mammalia > Rodentia > Cricetidae > Microtus > Microtus oregoni. The sequence goes on along the minus strand of NW_024543080.1, from coordinate 15,399,947 downwards.
TTGAATTACTCTGGATTCAGGCTAGGAGGTCATGGGAAAAAATGATTAATTTACCATTCTAACTGTCTAGTTAGAATAAAAATTTCAGTCTTCTCTCTTTTCTGTTTCCTTCCCGCCCTTTTCTTTTTTTATTCCTCTCTTCATCTTTGTTTCATTTATTTTTAAGAATCATTAGTTTGTCCAAATTCACTCACTGTGATAGACACTCAGGTGGTGAGCTTGTTATCCATCTACCTTGAACTTGAAACATCAGGAATAAAATAAACACAGCACCAATAACAGAAAAATAAGAAAAAATCTCCAAAATGTTTAGAAGTAAAATAAAACATTCTCAACAAATAGAGTACCTCAAGAAACATTAAAGTGGCTTTTGAACCAAAAGAAATAAAAGATACTCTGTGTCAAAATCATCACAAAATAACTAAAACAATGTTATAGACATCATTCAAGCCTCCCCAAAAAAGCCATCCAGAAAGATAAAATCAAATTGTTATTGAATAGGATAGAGAAAAGAAAACCAGACCAAGACAGTTCCTCAGAAAAATGGGACTCAATCTACCTTTATATCCAGCTATATCACTCTTAGGCATATGTCCAAAGGACATTTACTCAAACATATTTATTGATGCTTTATTCATAATAGCTAGAAATTGAAAGCAAGTTATATGTCCCACAACAGAAGAAAAATAAAAGAAACGTGGTATACTTACACAATAGAGTACTGTTACTCAGCTGATTAAAAAAGAGTGTTCATAAAACTTGCTAACATAAGATGGAACTAGGAAAAATCATAACCCAGACCCAAAAAGATAATTATGGTATAGACTCATGTATATGTGGATATTAGACATTAAATATGGATGATCTGGGCTCAAGGGGGACTGGAAAAAGAGGTTCAGGTTTACAGAGGGAAGAAGATTGGGTTGAGAGATAGATGGCAGAGAAAAACAGCTAGAATTGAGAGATATTTGAGGTGTGGTATGGAAATCTAATGCAATGAAAACTTCCTAAAATGTATAAATCGATCTAAAGAAGTCCCCAAATAATGAAGAAGATGGAGTACCAGTTTGCCATCTCTTGTTACCAAACAAAGCTTCTAGTATGAAGACTGTTTTTTACTCAATTGAATTGTTGGCCAAAGGGGTTCCATGGAAATCTCCAAACAACCAAGGCTGTTGCCAAGACTAAAGGTTGCTTTCCACAAACTGACATCAAGTATCCATTGCTGAAGAAGACTCTCTCACAACTCAGTGAAAATGGAGAGGTCAAGCTGCTACCTACACAGAGCCTTTACCCCCATGTTCTAGTTTCTTTGGTTAGGAAAAGGACTCTGTGAGCTACCCAAAAAAAAGTAAATAAATAAAAAATAAACACCAACAGAGACACACAACCTTTGATTTACATCTGTCATGCCTGAAAAACATGCTAGGGCAATGCTGGCACAAATTTTATGGGAGTACCTAATGTCTGATTTGACTTAAGTCCTATTCGATGAAATAGAATTCACAGTTGATACTGCTTCAGTGACCAGGAAGCAGAGATTAGATAGCCCTGAAACATTGGGAAAACCAAACACTACTACTCTAAAAAGGAGTGTGGGGGGGGGGGGGTAGGTGGAGAGAGCAGGAGAAGGTGAGGCAGTAGGAACTGGGATTAGTATGTAAATTTTCAATTAAATTGTTTAAAACAGTAACTATGGCCGGGCGATGGTGGCGCACGCCTTTAATCCCAGCACTCGGGAGGCAGAGGTGGGCGGATCTCTGTGAGTTCGAGACCAGCCTGGTCTAGAGAGCTAGTTCCAGGACAGGCTCCAAAGCCACAGAGAAACCCTGTCTCGAAAAACCAAAAAAAAAAAAAAAAAAAAAAAAAAAAACAGTAACTATGAAATGATTCCTTAATTATATTCTGGTATATTTATATGATGTGCAATGTCCTTCTGCATGTATGTTACTTTTATTGACAAATAGATCAGCTTAGCAGAGTAGAACAAGGCTGGAAATGTGTGCAGACATACAGAGAAAAAAGGCAGAGTCAAGTCAGATGCCAGCCAGCTGCAGAAGAAACAAGACATGGAGAAAATGAGGTAACACCACACTCACCTGCCAACACATAGACTAATATAAATGAGGTTAACTTAAGATGTAAGAGTGAGCTGAAAATATGTCTGAGCCATCAGACAAACAGTGTTGTAATTAATATAGTTTCTTTGTAATTATTTGGGTCTGAGCAACAGGGAAACTAAAGGACAGTCTCTGTCTACAAATGACACTTAAACATTTGGCAAAGATTTTCACATAAAGCCTGAGAAACCAAAAAAAAGAAAGAAAGAAAAAGAAAAAAAAAAAAGATTCCATACAGAAAGGAACAGAGTCAAGAATTTTTTTTTTTTATATATATAACAACATTTTATCAGGTGGATTCTGTTGGCTAGAGACAAGCAGAGGTGCTGCTCCTTTAAGAGAAGTTTCCTGACTCAGCATTAGAGGCAAAATCCTCACAGCTCTTGCAAAACACTTAAATGGTGTTCATGAGCAGCCAGTGGTAGGCTTCTTGATGGTGGCAAGCATGGCTCTCACCAGTGCCTCACCATGAATCTAGACTCTCAGAAAGCTAAGGAGTAGTGCAGAGCCAGCTGTCAAAGCTACAGTTTTAATCTTAGCCATGCTTCTCAGCAGATTGAAAACTTATGTGCTCAGAAAAAGATATATACAGTAAGACAGATTCAGATAAATAAAAAGAAAAAACTCTAAACAGTTTACAGTGTGTTTAAAAATATATATAGACTTGGGAGAGAAGAAAAAGGATGGAGAAAGTCCTTTAAAAGAAGAAATAGAGTAATTGGGCATAGTGGCACACACCTTTAATCCCAGCATACGCAGGACAAAGGCAGGTGATTCTCTGTGAGTTCAAGGCCAGCCAGATCTATACAATAATATCCAGTACAGCCAAAGTTGCACAGAAAACTCTACCTCAAAATTCAAAAACTAAAAAATTAAAAATAAAAGAAATAGAGTCTTTAAAAGCCACATGAAGATCAAAATAAACAGTCTGGATTATCTATATTATTGTGTTTTCTTGAATTTTATGTCTGTGAATGCGCCAACTACAGAGAGACATTTCATTGTATGGGGCTGTTAAGCTAAACCAATATGTATTTTAAAGGTATCTTGACTTCAAAATTTAAGTCTAAGGACACGTTACTTTGAAAAAGATGTTCTGCTTTTGTCTCCACAGAAGATAGAAAGCTCTGGATTCCTTACTGGCTAATATGGTTTAATCAAACAAGACCCCCTGAAGTGATGGTCCAGGTGTCCAATATCCACAACAATATCAGGACTGCTGGCTTATTTAGACCAACCACACAGGATACTCCATAAAAGACCTGATTAACCATGCCCCCAATCAGCAGGAAATAGTCTAAAGAACTATGCAAAAATTCCCAAATATTGTTTATAAATGTTTGTTTTTATTTTAAAAAGGTTGATAATAAATAGTGATCAGAGTCAATATCTTTCTAAAGAAAAAAAGGGAATTATAATATAGAAATAAATACTTTACATTGGCATGGACTTTGGTCAATTTAGTTATATATATATATATATTACTCTTTTTTAAGGTATTTTGTTTATACAACTCATTTAAAAATGAAACGTATAATTAAAAAATTACAGATTAATTAATAGTCATTTAAAATAATCAAACTTGTAGCATGTTAGTTAGGTTTTCTAGATATACTGAGAGATATATGTCAGTTAGATAGATAATCTTCAGTACTTCAAAGACGTACAGAATATGGCATTTAAAAGGTTTTAAGAACTTAGACTTCTCTCGATAATGAAACCTGTCTGCTTCTGACAGCACTAATTACTACAGAGAAGTTGATGGGCCTTGAAAAAACTCATTATGGAATTTTCCTTCAGTGTAACAAGGCTAGCCATTTGGACAAGAAACTGCTCTTGCCTGAACTGCTTGACAGTATGCTATATAAACTGCCATGCCAGACCCACAGAAAAAAATGACTGCTAAACTTGCCAAAAGAAGATGAGACAGTCTTTCAGTGTTCCTGTTTCATAAGAGAGTCTGCTAAACATACTGCAGGATACAGAAGAAAGAGATTGACAAACTGCCAATATAGGCAAAAATAATCCATGTAAAAAAAATGGAATATACACAATCTGAATTGGGTATATTATTAAGTTTGCTTTGAATTTTTTGACTGAGGCAATACATTTGATTCAGTAACTGGTAAGTTTTTTTTACTCTCTTAATCTATGACTGTCTGTCTTATATTACTGTATTTTTAAAGACTTTATTTAAAAAAAACTATTTCCTTCTTTTTATAATTGTCTATACTTTTTCTTCTCTCTCCCAAGTCTACATACATTTTTTAAACACACTGTGATGCATTCAGGCTTATTTTGTCTGAATTTGTCTTTATTGTGTATCTGTAGTCATTTTCTGACCAGGAGTGCTTTTTTTGAAGAGACTTTTTTTTTTTTTTTTTTTTTTTTTTTTTGAGACAGGGTTTCTCTGTGGTTTTGGAGCCTGTCCTGGAATTAGCTCTTGTAGATCAGGCTGGTCTCGAACTCACAGAGATCCACCTGCCTCTGCTTCCCGAGTGCTGGTATTAAAGGCATGTGCCACCATCCGGCATCCAGGAGTGCTTTTTTTAAAATGCTAAGCAGGCATGGCTAGAACCAACTCTGTGACCCTGCCTATTTGCTCTGTCCAGTACAACATGGCAGAATGCTCACCATCCGAGCTCCAGGGACTCAGAGGGTCTGTGTCGCAATTAAGAAATTTGTAACACGCTGCTCACAGACGACATTTAAGTGTTCTATAACAGTAACTCCCAAAAGATTCAGAGTCATTTTTGCTACTGCATGAACTGGTGAGCCTTCTCTTAAAAGAATCCATGAAGTTTTTGCTGCTTTCGCTGAGTCAGGAAGCCTTCTCTTAAAGGAATCCTGCCTCTGCTTGCCTCCAGCAAATAGAGCCCAACTGAGAAAATGCTGATACCAAGAATCCATGCTTAACTCTGTTCTTTTGTGTCTAGAATTCCTTCCCAAGCTTTCTCATGTTTTACATGGATGCAGTTGGCCCACATTGGTGCCACCTTTGGCAGAGACTGCTGGTTCATTTCTGGCCTTTCAGATCCAAATGATCACAGAGAAACTATATTTACTGCAATACTATTTGGCCAATGGCTTAGTCATATTCCTTGCTATCTCCTACCTCTTGAATTAACCCATTTACATTAAATTTATGTATTGCCACAAGGCTGTGGCCTACCAGAAAGGTCCTGTCTCGCATATGTCTCCTTCGGGAGCTACATGGTGCCCCTCTGACTCTGCCTTCTCTCTCTCTCTCTCTCTCTCTCTCTCTCTCTGTTCTGATTTCCCACCTGACTTTACTCTGCTAAGCCATTGGCCCTTGGCCCAAATAGCTTCATTAATCAACCAATAAAAGCAACACATATAAAGACCAACATCACACAACAAATATGTTATCTGAACTATTATGTGAGGGCTGTTACAGGTATAAGTAATAATTCATTCACTGTGGTGTGTTTACCACATGAAATATAAAGAGGTTGTTGTTTGCATAAAGAATTAGCTTACTGAATGCTGGTCCATTCATTTCATCATCCATGCTATTAGTGAGGGAATGTCTAAAAGACAATCCATTTGGAAGGAGGGAAATGTAAGAGATAATTATATCATCTTCATTACCACTATTTCCTAATATTGTTTGAATTCGCCCCTATGTCAATTGTTAAAAAGTTATTTTCTCATCTCTTATTCCTTTTTTAAAGCCTCACTTTACAGAGAAAATCTGATGTTTAAGTTGGTACTTTAGAAGTGGTTTCAACATCACAGAAATATTTATTCACTAAGTTTCCTTTCACTTCTCAATAAAAGCACGGGGAACTTCTTCCTGTAGATTTGACAATTTAACCAAAAAACAGTAATAAATACATATCTTGATGATTGTTTTAGTTTAAACTCATTTATTTTTCTTTTAAATAAATGTAGGATAGTAACAATTTTTATAAAAAAAAATAAAAAACAAAAACCAGAAACTTGAAAAGATACTAAGTTCACAAATAACCTCATGGCATAAAAACTACCCTGAATTTCATAATCTTTCTTCATGGATTCTATATATAAAGAAAGGGTATTGTAAGATAAACACAAGGAAAACATATAATAAAACTTGAGTAAGCAGTATACTAAAAGGGAAACTGTCATTTAGAGATAATGGATGTGCTGTCCACTCTATGCATGAATTCAGCCTTCATTAATACCAATGGAAGTCACATACAGGCATCAAGAAAAAACACCTGGTGTAACAGATTTCCAGAAAGGGGAATGGCATCTAAAGATATGACTGAGTACAAAAGTATTCCTGAAATCTGGGAGTAGAATTTAAATTAAGAATTTAAAATACTAAAGAACAAAAAGAACACACCAATCCTCTACCAGTTTTCCCCCCTTCAGAAATCTTTTATAGCCACTTCCATGTGACAGGGTTCTTCAACTGAAAGGATTTTAGAAGACTTGTTTAAAGGTTATGAATTTTAACTCATAAATTAAGCAGCATAATCTATGACAACTGTCAAAACAGAAAACTGGGACTCGGAAAGTTTACCTGTTCTCACACTGTCGCTTGGATTTTCTGCATAGAAACTACAGAATTATTTTTCTTGATACTGGCTATCACCAAATAGATTTGATCTCAAGAAATTTTTATTATTGCTGAATTCAAAGATTCTTGATCACAGATTTTTTTGTTGGTATTCCTGGTATCTTATTTCTGGTCACTGCTTTAAGATTTGTGACACTTGAAATTCTATGTAAGTCAAGTGGTAAAAGTTCCACTGAGAATTTAATTAAGCAAATTATAAATATAATTGATTTTAAATATTCAAATGTTATATTAAAATACAAGTTGAAAACCAGGGCAATTTTGTTGGCTTTTCACTTCAGACTCTTTGGTGACATCTCTAAGAGAAATAAATAAAACTCATGTGTTCAACACCAACTATGATGTTCAGAAATGTTGGAATAACCTCAGTCCTGCTGTTCTACAGTCAGCCACATGACAGAGAACAACCCTCTGAATTCATCAAAGATAAGAGTATTGGGTTTGCTTTAGGAAATTCATTATTGTGTTTCAAGAAGGATTATTATCCATTTCATCTACTGATATTTTAGGAGTTTTCTATACTCGCTTATCTGCATTTTTCTGCTAAGTTTAAATCTCAGAAGATCCTCATTCTCTAACTCCCCTCTCTCTTTTCTCTTTTGTTCTTTTTCTATTCAGCTTTTCTCTGCAAATACAGAGCAAACATTCTCATTTCTTCTTCCAATCTAAGAGTAAAGAACCAGCAAACACTATTGAAGTTATCAAGAGTCACTTACAACATAAACTAAATAGACTTACTTTTGATTAAAATCACATTGTAGTTTTTAAATAATTAAATATATAAGCATACTCCCGAAGTATTTAGAAAAAAAATGAAATCAAACATTTAAGATCTCACTGCTAAGAGCAAACATAATGTAAGTTTCTTATACCCTTGGCATTTTAAATATTAAGTATTACTACAACACAATGTCCATAACTCAACAAGATTGAAGTCTAAATATAGTTAGTAATTTTCATGAGGTGCCATATTTTGGAAGTAGTATATTTCACACATACTTAATTCCACAATTATAGAAATTTCCACAGTTAAACCATGCAAAATCATTAATAAAAGTTGTCACTAAAGCAATCATCTCTACTATTAAATTGGTCACTAGAATCATCAAATTAGGAAATGTTTGCTCACCTATAAATGTCCCATATATGTTACAAACCAAGTAACACATGAACTGTAAAATATCTTCTCATTTTTGGAAGTCTATCATGGTTGAATTGTTCAATCTTTCTAAAGAGATCTGACAATTTTTAGAGTGGTAATAGATTATGTTGTATTATAACTCCATGGATGTTTTACTTAAACCCCAAATATATCTTAAAGAGCATAATTTTCTGTTCATATTCAAAAGAAAACAGAATGAACACCAATTTTCAAAGGACCTATGAATTCTCTCTTTGAAATGATGAACCACATAGAATTCCAGAAATATTTACCTATAACACTAGTACCATTAAAAGAAACAACATTTGCATTATAAAAACAGAATGTGGCTCAGAAGGTAAAAGCGATTGACACTCAAGCCTGGTGATCAAAGTTGGCTCCCTAGAAGTCATGCATATATGGAGGAGGAAATATATTCCACAAGCCATTTTCTGAGTTCCACAAGGCTACCATGGCATATGCAGACACACACACACACACACACACACACACACACACACACAGAGAGAGAGAGAGAGAGAGAGAGAGAGAGAGACAAATATTTTAAATAATTATTCAATTATTTATTATCCCTTATAAATTATCCCTTCTGCATCCTCAGTCAATTTTATACTATCAGAGAATCACCTCTTAAATTTGTTAATTCTTTGTACTGTTTTCATTGTTTCTATTTCATTCATTGCTGCCCTGACTTTTATTATATCTTGATGAAGACTGGGTTTGAATGTGATTTGTTTTTGCTTTTCTAAATTTTTGTGTTATTCTCTAAGTCATTTATTTGTGCTCTTTCTGATTTCTTACTGTAGGCGTTCTGATTTATAAATGTCCCTTGTTATGTGTCCCAGAAATTGTGATGTGTTGGCTTCATTTGCACTTAGTTCCAGGAAGATACTGTTTTCTTTCTTAATTTTTTTCTTTTATCCATACTACATTCAGTAATGAGTTGTTTTTTTCTCTATTGACAGAGGTTTGTGTACCATCCACCACAGCCATTCAGTCCCAAAGAAACACACAGAGGTCTACATTAATTATAAACTGGTTGGCCTATTAGCTCAGGCTTCTTATTAACTCTTACATCTTAAAGTAACCCATAATTTTTGTCTGTGTTAACCATGTGGCTTGGTACATTTTATCCCCTGATTCTCTTCTTGCTTCTCCTGCTTCAGGGTGATCACTGCAGACTGAGCCTGTCCTCTACCCAGCATTCTTAGATTCTGGTCACCCCACCTATACTTCCTGACTGGCTACTGGCAAATAAGGATTTTACTAAACTAATACAAGTTGCAAATCTTTACAAGATACAAGACGATTGTCCCACAGAAAATCCCTGTGCATTCTGTATTTATAACAGACTTTTGTGTTGTCAATTTTTAAATTTTATTGAATTAAGATTAGATAGAATATGCAGACTTATTCTAGCTTTTTGAATTTGTAAAAATTTGTTTTTTGTCCCAGGATGTGATCTATTTTATCTAAGCTTCCATGTGCTTCTGGGTAGGATGTGAACGCTTGGGTGTCTGAGTGGAATATTCTGTGTTTATCTGTTAAATTCATTTGATGCATGATGTCACTTAATTTTGATGTTTTTCTCGTTTTGTTCAGATGACCTGTTATTATAGAATGTGAGGTATTGAAATTACCTACTCAACGGGCTGGTGTTAATCTCTGTCTTTATATCCAATAGTAATTATCTTTAATGAATTTGGTTTCACAGGACTGCTATACAAATGTTTATGATGGTAATGACTTCTTCCTTAGCTGTTCCCTTGTTTAGAGTGAAGAGGCCCTGTTCATATCTTTCGATTAGTTTTAATTTGAAGTCTTTTTTTTTTTTTTGAGATAATCAGGATAGCAATGCCTGCTCATTTCCTGTTGCTATTAGTTTGGAGTACTTGTATCCCATCCTTTTATTCGAAAGCAGTGTCTATCTTTAATACTAAGATGTGTTTCTCTGAGACAACAGATAGATGAATTTTATTTCTTGATGCATTCAGCCACTCTGTCTACTTGATTGGATGAATAACGTCTTTTTTAAATTTTTTTTTTAAATATGCTTTTCAGAATCAGAGAGGTTGCTTAGTACACAGCGTTCTTGCAGAAAACGCTCCTTGAGTTTCCAGGGCCCATGTCAGGCAGCTCACAACCACCTATAATTCCAACTTCAGACAATCTGATTCCTTTTATCTCAAGGGGCACTAGCATACATGTGTGCATATGCGCACACATACAAATAATCAAATTGAAAATGTCCCTTTAGAGCCTATAATTTCCCTAGCCTTTAAACCATGGTCTTTGCCATTTTCCTCAATTATATTAGCTATTTTTTTTTCAGAATATGACTGAACATGATAAACATGTCAAAGGACAACTGGTCCTAAATACCACAAATAATTTCTAATTATATTTACTGTTTTCACAAAAGTGTAAAAATAACTTTTTTGTAACCTGGGCATGATGAGGCACATTTATAATCTTAACAAACTATCACAAGATGAAGGTCAGTTTGGACTACATATTGAATTCATGGCTAACCTATGCTGCATATGAAAAGCCAAAACAAAAACAGAAACAAACACACAATAAATCATATGGTACTTCACTCTCTAAACAGCCAAGTGGAGCTCAATTGAAAGGATACCACACCTGTGATAAATTGAGAACGAAATAAACTTTTTAATGTTTCATTGTTACAATCAGTAACAGAAGTCAAGTCAGTACAATGAAGTTAGCAAGAGCTTCTTTATAACCTCACATATATATGCACAATTTACTGGAATTTGCTTTTTTAGACTGAGAACAATACCTGTTAATTGATGGGCATTAAGTTAATTAGGAACACAAAGCACTAATTGCAGAGAACAGAAGACTCACTAGCACACATGCCTCACAAACTTGCAACTGACTGAGATAACATCTATCACCATCACCATACATGAGTTCAGTCAGCTCAGCAATCTGTGGTTTACTACAGAAGCTAATTTTGCATAATGAACAAGTGCCCTTCGAAGCTCAGACTAACAAGAAATGACTTTTCTCTTTACTCTTTCTTCTTGTTTCATTTTTTAAATTTTTTTAAATTTGTTTTATTAACACGTGTGTTCCTGAGTGTGTGTGTGTGTATTTGTGTATGTATGTGTATGTCTGTATACATGTATGTTTGTGCATAAAGATCAGAGACCCTTTGTGGAAGTCACCTCTCTCAATCCACCATGTAAATCCCAGGGATTAACCTTCGGTAATCAAGTTTGGAGACAACTGCCTTTACTCACTGAGACATCTCTTTGATCTCACTACCTTCTTCCTCATTTTCAAAATTTAAAACACTCATTATTCAAAAAGTAAGGCATAAAACAATTTCCTAACTTTCTCCCAATATGATTTTGTGTTTTCATCTTTTATCAATTTTTTAAAATTTTTTTTGTCTTTTTCCAGTCCCTTACTTTCAAGGAAGTTCTAAAGCTCATTTACCTGAGAATATGAAGATGTAAAAATAAGACTAGAATTGCAACATGATTTATGTTAAAATAAAAATTGTTAATTTGCATTTAATTTAAACAACAATGCTATATCATATAATAAGTGCTTCTAGATATATAACTTCAGAGAAGGGGTCAACAAAGCCAACCAGCTCTGTGAAAATGGGTTACCCTCTTCTGCACCTTTATGAAATGCCTAAACAGTCACTCAACAATTAGAGAAAAATAAAATCCAACAAACATTTTACATTAAATACATATAATGTAACGTGATAAAATCAAAACAGAGGCATAAAATACATGAGAAATATGCTTGCAGAGCATACATTTATGTGATTATCCCAAATGTTTTACCAATGTAAAACTTTTGATGTGAATAACAAAAATTATAAATATAATATTATATTTATAACATATATTATGATCATGTTACAATATTTACAACTTTAAAAACATTACAAACAGATTCTTTATGTTAGACCTATCTATCCATACTTCTTTCTTCCACTGTCCAATGTTTTCCTAAATGCTCAGTCTCCTGAAAGGGCTAGAGGTCATGTTGACAGCAAGGCCCAGAAAGACAGCATTTCAAAAGGCTTGGCTTTTTTTTTTTTTTCTGCTACCACTGAATAAGGAAGACTTCTCTTAAAGGAGATGCATCATGCCGCCAGCAAAATGCTGGCTACCAAGAAGCCATTATTAACTCTGTTCTTTTGTGTCTAAAATTATTTTTTAAGCTATCTCAGGTTTTTAGCCACATTGGTGCCAATTTGTTGAAAGGAGCTGCTTGTTTGTCCCTGCTGCCCAGAACCAAAATAATCACACAGAAACTGTATTAAATAAGTCACTTCTTGGCCCATTAGCTCTAGCTTCTTATTGACTAAGACTTACATCTTAATTTAACTCATCTCCATTAATCTGTGCATTAATCTGTGGCCTACCAGCAAAATTTCATCATGGATGTCTCCAGCAGCAGCTCCATGTCTTCTCTCTGCCTCTGCCTCCTTTCTCCCAGCATTCAGTTTAGTTTTCCATTCTTATCTAAGTTCTGCCCTGCTATAGGTCCAAAGCAGTTTTTTTCTTTATTTATGGTAATCACAGAATACAAAGGGGAATCCCACATCAATATTATAATCATGTTATAAAATTTACAACATTAAAAACATTATAAACAGATTCTTAATGAAAGTCCTAACTATCCATACTTCTTACTTCCATTGTCCAATGTTTTCTTCTTATTCACTTATATCTATGTTACTCCATTACAAAGAACACTAGTTGTACCTTGAAAAAGCAAACTGCTTACCCTTCCTCTTGTCCCTATTTAGTAATATACTAAACCTTGCTATGGCTTTTCAAACAATATCCTCAAGCACGACAGTCTTTGACTCTTTCATGGAGCCCCAGCTTTGTCGTAAAGAATTCACTTTAGGACTACTTTAAACCCACCATTTACTATGCCTCTGTTCCAAACTTAATAGCTAAAACTTAAATTTGATGGATTAAAGCAATGTGTTTTTTTAATTAAAAAACAGTGAGAAAAATAAACTAAAAAAAGAATAAAAATTGACTGTAGTAATTGGAACACAATAAAGTTCAAAACACAAAAGAGAGAGGAGTTATATTGAAATAAGTATAATTTAAATGTCAAATTTAGATTCAAGCAGAAAGCATATGAAATCATGTTTCTTTTAGCCATGAGGAACAGACAATATTATTTGCCACAAAGCTCTTAAGTTTCAGTAATGAAATAATGTAATGTTTAAAATATGGAAGAAACCACTGTAAAAGCTAAGTAGTGTTACTATGGCAACAGAAAACCCTTCAACTATCTTAGGTACTAAGAAAAGTGAAAATGAAGTCTTGCTCCATGGGAAATATTACAGAAGGATATGTAGCAGATTTGTAATACTTTGACTTAATAAATAACCCAGTAATATTTTAAAAACATACTTCTTAATTTATATATTCAATGTGTTAGAAGATGAATCAAAACCAAATATTGAAAACCATAACTACACTACGTCAAAATTCTAAAGACTACACGTGATATCTCAGGATAAAGATGGCACATTTTTGTCTGATTTCCTTTTAGTTCACTCAACATGACTTTTTTTCTTGAATGTGTCAGAACTGTTGATAGTACTGTGACTAAACTAATGTAAAATAAATACAACCACTCTTACATTCAGAGAAAAAGTGAAGAGGAAATAAGATGCTAATCATACATAGAACTATACACAAGCAAGATCTTTGCATACATTACAGCTACTCTCAGAGCCAAGGTCTGAGGGGGCACATAGGAAACAATTTCTGATGTGAAAAACACAGGATGATTTCTAGAAGCTTTAAAGAGAAAAGAATAATATAAATAATTGAGACTCAAACATATAAAATCCTATAGAAATATTAAGACTTTGGCTTGTAATCTATGGCAATAAAATATTATTGTAATCTTAATAAGGTAAAGGAAATTTTATATCAAAGAAAATTTAATTTGTGATACCCTTGTTTAATTATGTTTTGGGAACAAACATGAAAAGATCTTGAAAGAAAAGGCTTCTGAGGTGATCAGTATTCACTGGCCAGTTGCAAGCCTAGTTCCTCCTGCACACCTACATTTCTGCTCTTGAAAACTGTCTTGTTCTCTTACCAGTCTGAAGGAACAGTTCAATCACTGAACACTGTTTCCTTATTGTCTATTTAAAGAAGCAAAAACATGCAGAATTTCAACCTTGAAGACTCCCAGCTTTGAATCAAACTTGGTTGACTCCCAAAATCCATAAGGCCAAAATTAACCAAGTACTCAAAACATGTGCTCAACCAATGAGAAATTCAGTAAGGCGCTTGGAAAGACACAGTAGAGAGTGGGGAAGCAGTCAAACTTTTAACTGACATGGAAAGAGTCATTCAGAAGGAGGTCTATTTTACGAATCTGATTGGTCTTAATAACAAAAACCCTGAGTCAGATATTAGGGGGTGAAAACTGAAAGATCAGAGAGATAAACCAGCGAGTCAACAAAGTTCATACCTCAACGATATCTTCAGGAAGAAAAGGGATCGGTCCTGTCTCTGCCTACTTTATATTCCTCTCTCCATCTAGCTGTATCACTTCCTGTTTCCTCCTCCCTAGTGCTGGAATTAAAGGCATGTGTCTCCCAAGTACTGGAATCAAAGGTATTCGATCGCAAGTATTGGGATTAAAGGTGTGTACCACCACTGCCTGGCCACTATGGTTAACTAGTGGCTAGCTCCACCCTCTAATTTTAAAGCAAGCTTTATTTGTTAGAGCACAAACAAAATATCACCACAGAGGTATCCTCGATCACAGAAAGTTCCAACTTGCCCACCTTTGAATGTTTTTGTTACTAAAAAGCATATAACATTGTATAGCAAAGTCATATATAATTCTTAAGATTGCCTGTTGGTTCCTTTGATATGAGGAGACAGGCAGTACTCTCATCGTGAATAAAACATTTAGAGGAGGCATACAAGGATGACTACTTCAAGCAATAATTTGAAGGCATATTACAACTTCATAAAATATGCACCCTCCAATAAAAATGGAAAGCGAAATTAATAACCATCTCAGCTGATACATTTCAAAGCCTCTATCTAGGGTTTATATGCATTTATTGTTCTACTCTACCTTCTGTCATCAAATAATTTAATTTGGAAGGTTTCATGATCAGAATATTAAGGCTTAAGACTGGTTATCTGTGCTCATCCCCATCAGAAATATACACAGCACTGTGTCATGTGAATAAATATTAAAACTTAACTAACCACTCCCTTATAAAATAACTGCAGTATGTACATTTTTTTTTTTTTTGGTTTTTCGAGACAGGGTTTCTCTGTGGTTTTGGAGCCTGTCCTGGAACTAGCTCTTGTAGACCAGGCTGGTCTCGAACTCACAGAGATCCGCCTGCCTCTGCCTCCCGAGTGCTGGGATTAAAGGCGTGCTATATCTTTATAGTACGATTTGATCTTTCTATGACTGCCTGACCTGTAGGATTATTTGGTATACCTGTAATGTGTTTTATATTATAATAAACAAAAAAGCGTTTCATTTTCTTAAAAAAAATAAAATAAATAAAAAATAAATAAAATAACTGCAATTAGTCCATAGACACAACAAAATGGCCAGACACTTAAAACATGAGTCACATTCTATTTTAAAATTGATTGTTTAGTTTCATCATAGTTAGATAAGCAGGTTCCTCATTTGTATTGTTAAATGATGAATTAATTCCTAAGACCCTAAATAATTACCCCCTCACCACTGGAAAAAAAAATCTTTTCCATGCTCTGATTCCTGGGAAATTCATCATTCTATCGAGAAGAGTGCATACCCTCTTCCTGACCAGTTTTATCAAGAATTTCGGAGTTCCTTAGGAAGTGTCATGATTAGCCAGGCTCAAGGTGCTCCTTGGCAGGTAAGTAATTGTCACACATGCATGAGAAACTAAAGTCAGATCCACAGGATCACATAAGAAAGTACAAATAATGGGAGGAATCGGTAACCTCGGCGCTGTGTGGAAGACAAGCTGATCCCCCAGGACCTCTTAACCTGACTAGCCAGTCTATTCAAATCAATGAGCTCTGGCTTGGTTCAGAATGAGACCATGTCTCAAATAAGGTGGACAATGAGTCACTCATGCTCCAGTGCACAGCTTCTTACCCATGCCCATGCAAGGAGCTTGGGTGAAAGTCAGTGGGCTACAAAGTTAAAACCAAACCAAACCAAAAATTATGAAAGCAGGATGGGAAGTTAATAGAAGGAAGCAGAATGGGGGTGGGAAGAGAATAAACGATGCTAGAGGAATGAATGTGAGCAAGTATGCCATCAACTTCCATCATTGGAGGTTAGTCTACGTTGGTCAAAACTTTCCTTCCAACTACCCCCTGAAGTGTTGAGCCATTAAATCAACTTCCATCATTGGAGGTCAGCCTACGCTGGTCAAAACTTTCCTTCCAGCTCCCCATGAAGTGTTGAACCATTAAAGTGTCACCAAAAACTTCTTGCCAATGCCTATGAAGCTGATGTGATGGCACCAAAAGTGGAGGAAAGGTCAGGGGTCCTGACAGTGACATTGATGAGAGGAGGCTGCTGAAGAACGCCAGTGAGTCCCTGAGACCTGAACACTTTGTGCCCGAAGCTCTGGATTGCACCACTCACCAATGGCTGGAGCATTCTAGAGAAATACCAAGGGCTAGATCTAGAAGAGGCTGCACAAGTTGGCAGAGAAGCTACAAGTATAGAAGGTAAGATGCTACGAAAAGCCGAAGACAGAAGACAAATGTTCTAGTAGTATGAACTCCGAATACCAGGATTCAAGAAAATCAAGAAAAATGAAGAAATGAACCTGACTGTAGTTGGTTAATTTTTTACTCTTTGGGGCCCTGCCACTCAGCTCCCAAATAAATACACAGAGGCTTATTGTTACTTATGAATGCCCGGCCTTAGCTTGGCTTGTTTTTTGCCAGCTTTTCTTTCTTTTTCTTTTCTTTTTTTTTTTTTTGTTTCTCTTTAGCTGCATTTTGCCTCTGGGCTTTTTACCTTTCTTTATTCTATATATCTTCTTAACTTCTTACTCCATGGCTGGCTGGGTAGCTAGGTGACTGGCCTCCTCTCCTTCTCTCACTCCTCCTCTTCTCTAGATTTCCCCTCCTATTTATTCATTCTTTCTGGAAGCCCTGCCTACCCATCTCCTGCCTAGTTATTGGCTGTTCAGCTCTTTATTAGACCAATCATATGGTTTAGGCAGGCAAAATTACACAGCTTTACAGAGTTAAACAAATGCAACATGAAAGAATGTACCATATCTTTGCAACATTAAACAAATGTTTCACAGCATAAACAATTGTGACTAATATTCCACAACCTCTGACCCCATGGCTCAAGAGATGTACTTTTAGTTACTATATATTGGCTTCTAAGCCCTTTGCAACAGTTCTTGAACTTAAACACCAGGAGCTCTAGTCTCTGATTTTGAAAGCTTAGAGCAATAATCTTGCTATTCCCAGGATTTAAGCTAAAAAGTACTATGTTTAGTATCTGGTTTAGAGCTCAGAGACATCAATGCTAATGGGGCTGTCCCTCTGTCTATTTGTGATTTCTATGTGACTAGAACAAACCCCCAGAGAAACATTTGTCACATAAACATAACATGTCTTTACTTGTTTCAGGAAATGGTTTGTGATTGAATAAACCCATTTTTTCTAGGTACAGCTTGTGATGCCTAGAAGATGCTTTAGTAAAAATGGGCATTTAACAAACCCATGTTGAGTAACATCTAGTTGAAAAATCAGTTATAAAAGCATATATACAAATTTAAAATAGTTTATTATAAACCATGAGAAGACTAGGAAAATCTCAATGGAAGCTTAAATTGGAATCTCCTCTAATCTCTAGTGAAAAACCTTCTTTGTGATTTAACAGTACAGGGAATTCCCTTTCCTCTTATTTTTATCCTTCATGAATTTAGACTGAAAGTCATTTTTCCATTAGCCCACAGCCTAAAGAGTCATGGGACTAACAAAGCCTGTCATCTCAGGGTATTATGGTGTCCCATTTGTGTGAGTGTGTGTGTGTGTGTGTGTGTGTGTGTGTGTGTGTGTGTATGTGGGCATGCATAACTGTCCACAAAGAAGCAAAAAACAATACTTTGAAAGAGACAAATGAACATTGACTAGCTACCCTTATCTTACCTCAATCTATTTAAATTCTGAAATTTGTAAATTAACCTGCATTTTCAACAAGCCCTTTCCTTAAATAGTTGACTTGAATATATTCACTATATTCAGTAGATGTCTGTGTGCTGGACCAGCTTTTTGCTTTCATTGTGATTTTGTACTAACCTGAATATCTGAGGGTGAAAACTGATAAATGTTAAATGATGGAGGAAATCATTACCTCTTGGTATAAATAGAAAAGTTCTAAGGCTAATAAGGGATAAAAACAGACACCATTAGTGAGGCGATTTGTTTCTGAAAATCTTCTCATTTCGGCGTGGTCTAAAATACAGTATAAATATTTAATTGTTTATCAAAACTACTCAAGGGATGAGGTTTTAGGTACTTTCTGAAGGCAGGCATTAAAAAGCTGCTGAATTATCCAATTCAGTTAGAACGTAAAGACTGCAGACTTTGAGAGTCCTAGCTAATAAGAATTCACTGAAATCTGTTTAAATATTTTTCCTATGAAATATTCTATGTCTTGTAAATTTTACTTACTCCCAATTGTGTGTATGTGTATAAATGGTCTCCGTGTGTGTGTCTATGTGTGTCTGTGTCTGTGGTCAAAGTAACCCTCTGCTGTACATGAACTGGCCTAGAAAAACTCTTGATTCTCCTGCCTCTGCCTCCATAGTGCTGGATTATAGGTTCATGTTTATGTTGTTTTCATACTGTGAAATACATGATTCAGATTTGAAAATATAAAAATCCAAACCAGAAACTATTTTTGTAGCACCAAGATAGACTGGAACTTGCAAACTTGAAGACAAACTAACCAAGCATAGTGATTTTAAGACGATCCTGCTTTCTACACTATTAAAAACATGCGACTTGATGGCAAACTACACTGGGATTACCCTACCACACTTCTTTAAATATTGGGAAGTATCTAAATATTCACTTTCCATTTTATTGAGGATGTTCAGAAAGTCAATGTATTGAAAGGACTCCAACTTTGCCTCTATCTCTTGCTCAGATCTTTCCAAGTCTGTATTATAGGAAGATTTCACTAGACCCCGTGGTCATCAATAAAATGAACAGGTGCTTAATGGCAAAAGAATTTACAATTGATTCTGATGCCTAGAAACCATTTAATCACCATTCTAACCACTAAGAACAAAACTCGAGGCTTGGTATTAAGAATTAAATCATTGTTTCAATTTTGTTTAACTATAAATTTTCTTGGGTTAAGTCGACCTTTTGTGAAGGCAGTTCCAGGAATTGCCACACATCTACAAAATCATATAATCACCAGAAGAATCTGAGATTCCAAATTAATGGCATCATTTCTAAAATGTACCTGGAGTTACACTTCATCTTCACAGCATGTCCTACCCTGGCAAGCACTGGATCTCACTATACCTTTGTCTCTTCCAGAATGTCACATAAGTGAAATTATACACAGTAACCTTTCCTCCTTGAATGGTATATGTAAGTCCAAACAAGGGTCATCAAAGAGAGAGAATCTTAATATAATCCTGTAGAGCTCATTACAGTAACTTTGTGGAAATACAGCTTTGACATCTGCCCAGAGGGACTTGAAACAGAAGACAAAACTATTTCTATCATATATGAAGTCAGAATGAAAGAATGGAAATGGGGCCTTCTGTCTCCAGTCAAGGGCAGGAACATGTGCAGCAAAGCAGTCCCTAAATACACCTCTCAGAACTACTTTTCTTGTTCACTCTCAGACACATTCTGTAACTTTTGAATTTATTTTAAGCCAGCTATCTATCCTTTCTCACTTTGGAACACGGGGCTATGAGGCAGCCATCCAGTAAGATCAATTAATTTGTGAAATAGTTCTGACTGCCTCAGGCAAAGCTACTTTCCATGGATCTAAACATCATAGAACCTCATATGCAAATTGTAAAACCATTTCTCTCTTAGAATACTGAGACAACAAAAAGCATTACTTACCCAGGATATTAAATTAGTGATTCTTAACATGGAATTTCCATAACAATGAGGGATAAGCTTTTCCCTTGATTCCTCATTTGTAAATTTATTTTCTGTCCTCCCGCTTTTGCATAAAACAAAATCTGACAGGAAAAAGATGTGTCTTTCAAATGGATTTTGATTAATCCTTGTAAATGAATTGAAGATCATTGTGATAATAACTCACGATAAAGAACAACCCCATAAATACTAGTTTATGATGGTGAATGCATAACTTTATATCAATTAAGAAATTGTCTTGCTACAAAGGCCTTTCAAGTAATAAATGGATGGAGTGGACCACCCAAAATTATTGCGACTTCCTGCGGCTGTCATTGTCTAGAAAGTGATAAAGTAGGTCTTACATTCTCATTTGAATTTGTGGTATTTTATTGGCTGTTGGATGGTTTGAATTATCCTCTCAATGCAAGAAAGGTTTAAAAGATTATGGAACTGTTTGATAGAGAGAGCAATCCTTATTCTTAGGATTAGATTATGCTTTTAAAAAACTGAGGGCCTAAAAGAGAACAAATATTTATTTCAATGTCTGTTCCTTATCATCTATCATTTTGTCTCTGGAACAATACAGAACTTTGACACCCAATGCTTCATCACATTGGTGGCGTCACAACCAAGAATATACTAATTTTCCCTGCAAAGTCTCAAATACAAACCATGAATATTGCTCTTGTGGCTAATAAAATAGCAAATATTTGTTCTGAAATACTGTGTTTCAGCCACTACTGATTAAAGAGCTCTCTAATAGAAATACCCATGGATAAAACCTGGTCTACAGTCTACAAGGATTTGGAAAATAGCTTCTTCCCAAGTGAGCCTTCCAATAGTTTTATTTTGTTCTCCTATATCAGATTCATGCAGATGCAATTTGGGTCATTTATTTTGTTTTTTAAACTACTTAAGAAGTCACTGGCTATGATAGACAATAAGCACCTGCTAACCCTTATTGATATGTCAGAGTTTCCACTGGTGACATTTTTCAATGAGCAGTGTCACTCCAAAGCAAAACCACCCACTTAGATTCATCACTTTGAATCCCCAAGGACCAATTGGAGCATCATTTCACATCAAAAAGCATGTACCCACAGAGCTGATGACGCTTTATGCCTTTGGATTTAGGATACAGAAGGATCCAGAGAACAGTTGAATATTCAGGACTTATCAGATTTGGAGGGGAGGGGGATTCTATTGGTGTCAGGTAGAGAAGTCACCCTCAACAAGATGAGAATGAAAACTTTGTTCAGATTGCCTTCATCGACCTAGACCAAGACTTCTAAAGAGTCTGATATCATGAGGTTGATTCTCAACAATTTTAAACACAGTACAATATGAAAGGAAGAAAGATTTCTAGTGTAATACAATCCCTGCTGCACAAGGAAGCATAATTACATGAAACTGACTCAGGGCCATTTTTTCCATGAAGATGACTTCTAAAGATAGGCCATCTGTAATAGCTTAAGGGCCCAAGGGTCTAGTCTGGTCTCAGTCATGCTGAAGGGCCTAAAGTTCTTGCACCGTCTTAGCCACACAGATAGTGTAGAGGTCATTTGGGTCAGCTGGTTGTGTATAGCTTGGAGCAGTCTCTGGCTATAAGGGTCATTTAAACTATTAGGTATCTCCTGGTTCTGGTTGTGGAAGTTTGGACAGTCCCTGTATGTAAGGATTTAGATTACTACTCACCTCTTTTCCTGGTTGTAAATCTTAATATGACCTTGCCCAACAGATAACAAAGATCACCATGCTACTAATCACATTCAATTCTCAGCTTTCTGGATGGAATAACAGGTTTTGTGTCTGGTTTTTTTTTTCATAGTTCTCATTGCAAAGACAGTCTTGTATGCTTAACATTCCTGGTTTCTCTGGAGATCTGTGCACCCAAGGGTCATCATACAATGCTTCCAACAGTCAGGCAGTTCAGGTAAGGTCAGGGAAAGGACTCTGGGGAGGAACTTTTGGGCCAAGAAGGTAGCATTGGAGTGAAATAAGAATATAACAAGAATGCCTTGATTTGATGTGGTAAAGAGAAAGAGAGACCGACCCTATGCAAAACCATGAACAAGGCGTGTCTCCTGGGCCTGCTTCTCTGCTTTGCATCCTCTTTGGCTCCATGGAAACAGTGGTTCCTTTTCATTTACCTAAGGGAACTAATGTTTCTTTATCCACCCACCAAGAAAATTCCTTCCTGAAAAAGGAAAGAGTTTTATTCACTCTAAGAAGTTAAGTATGTGTCTCTGACTTCTACCTTGTTTGTGTACCCCTTGCAAAAAGCCAAGTATGTGGAAAGGCCCTGGGTGAAATGCAAACAGCAAATTCTGATCCTTCTACCCTCTGGCTTTCCTATCGAAGGGAAGGGAAAATGATACACCTGCTATGGTAAATAGTCAGAGAAATCTTCAGTGGCTTAAACATCGTCTTAATCTCACTCAGAATTCAACTGCTCTGCACATACATAGTTACAATGAAACACTACATCCACACAAAACCCTGTACATAGATGTCCATTGCAGTATTATGGTTAATAGTCAAAGGTAGAAGGAACCCGGGAATCTATCAACTGAAGAGTAGATAAATAAAGATAGAACTAGCTTATTAGGAATATTATTTGGGCATAAGCAAGAATGGAGCACTAGTAGACACCATCACACAGGTCCATCTTGAATCCCAGTAAGTGGCAAAAGCCAGTTTAGAAGGCTAGATATTGGTCATTATTTAGTGAGGATGTCTTGTTCAGAACAGGGAATTCTATAATGCCAAAGCAGATCTGTCACTGCCTGGTTTAAAGTAAGTAAGTTATTACTGCAAATGGGATATTGAGAATGTTTCAGGTTGATAATGATGGCATTTAAATAACACAGCTGTGATGTACTGACTCTAGAACTTTGGGTGAATTGTATGGTGTGTGACTTGTAGTTCAAGGGAGTTCATCTCTATAAAGGCAAAAATAAAGAATTGCACAAGGCATAACCTAGTATCAAGCAAAATGCTACTTCTGTTTTGATTCCTGGGGCACAAGAACCATCAAGTGCCTGTTTTAAAAGAGGTGGGTCCTTCCTTTTTGGATTACAGAAGCAAGAGGCATGAACTAACAAATGTAATGATTATTCATTGCTTAATATAATAATAGTAAGTAGAAAATAAAATATTTTTTGCTTCTTAAAAGTAAGAGTGAGCCGGGCAGTGGTGGCGCACGCCTGTAATCCCAGCACTCGGGAGGCAGAGGCAGGTGGATCTCTGTGAGTTCGAGGCCAGCCTGGTCTACAAAGGGAGTCCCAGGACAGGCTCCAAAGCTACAGAGAAACCCTGTCTCGAAACCCCCCCCAAAAAAAAAGAAAGAAAGAAAGAAAAAATAGTAAGAGTGTTTACTAAATATAAATAAATTCAAATCACCCACTTATTTGGGTGATTTGAAATCATAAGTAAATTAAATAAAAAAAAAATCCCATCAATCAATCCAAAACAGGAGGGTCCAGAATTTTAGACATTATGCTACTTCTTCTTTGGTCATTTCACTACACTCCCTATTGTGTTTGTGGGCTAGGAAGCTCATCTTACTTTGACTTTGTACCTAATCACTGCAGGTTATTAGAAGCAAATGACAAATGACAGTTTTGCACTGATTCAACCCTTGTGTGTCTCCCCAAGCCCACCTCTTACCTGCCAAACTCAGGATATATTCATGGTCAAAATTCTAGATTCTGCGTCACCAGTGTCACTTCCTACCATCACTCAAGCTCCATGCACCTGTCTCTCAGTTTTGCTAATGGAATCTAATAATTTTGATGCTGATCATTCAATATTTTCTTTTCTTTATCTGGAAGTAAACAGAGAGCTAATTTAACAAGCTCAGGTTACTCAAACATTAGCACTTCCAAAGTAATAATCTGTCATCAGGATGGACATTGAGCCAAGTACTGCAACCCCATGTTTAAGTCTCCCCATAGGCATACATTTTTTTCTTAAAAGAAAATGGAATACCCAGATTTTTTAATGAGTGTAATATACATATTTAAAAAACAAACACTCTACAACAAAGTAACAGGACTTTTTCAGTCAAACCTAGGCCTACTGTTTGCTTCTCAGTCAACTTAATATCAATCTTGAGTTGTGAAGATTCTTACTGCTGCCGATTCGTGTGCACGTCTGTCTTTGTTTCTGTGTTATTTGGAGCTTTCTTCCCCCAAACCCTTGGCTGTTTTCAAGTCCTAGTTATATTTCAAGTTTCAAATTAAATAATACCTTTTCAGGGACACAACCACAATTTTCCAATCAATTATTTTTCCTTTTGTAGTGATTTAGACAGTTAATTTTTACTTTTATAAGCCATTTTGGTAATAGAGTCAGTTGTATGCATCCATCACAGTAGACAACACATGTAGTGCCCTGATGTCATTATTTCACATTCTGTGGTGGAGCCATGAGGAGCTGGGGTTATAGTTAGTTCCAGCATTCCTTCACGGATACCCATTCCAAATCTTCACTCTATAATTTAGGTAGAAAAACATGACTGCTACAAGCAAAAAAAAAAAAAAAGTTATACAAAAACTAGTCTCTGTCATATGGGAATGGAATGGACAGCACTATAATCCCATACTAGGAAGGGAAAGGAAGGACAATCAAAAATTCCAGGCAAGCCTGGACTATGGAACTAAGCCCTGTCTCAAAACAAGAGTAACAGAAGCACCACATAGTCCTATACCATCAGATTGCAAAGGGTAAATTCAAAGCAACTTAACAATTTAGAGTGACGTCTAACACTGGTAAGTAATAGTATAGGTAGTATACTAAAATATAATTTTAGTATTATAAGATATTATAGATAATAATGAGTAAAAATTTGAATTGATTCACTCTATAGCACAAAAGATATCCATTGCCATTTTCTTTAAAGATACCCATTGGCCCACAGTTAATCAGGCCACTAGCTAGAAGATAAGCTGTTGAAGATCAAGGTTTTCAAGTAACAAACATTAGCATCAGATTGTATGTCAATATAAGAATAAATTCAGCTCAGATACATTGTATAAAATGTACTGTTTTTAAGTTTCATGTTTCATAAAACCATAGAAAATTTCAAGTATTTTTATTGAGTAAGTAGGACATAAATTATGTCAAAAGAATCACAGAGGTGACTTTTTTAATGGCATGTTTACACTCAACATAGTTAGTTCTATGACGATAGTCATAATTTTTTCTTAAAGAAATATGAGTACAGGACCACAATCTAATTTGTCAGCTAACTTCCAACTGCTGAGTTTCTGTTTCCTACAGCCATAAAAGATGAGAAACAGCCTATGTGAAGACCACAGTTAAATGAGTAAATTTTGCGTGAAAAATAACATAGGAAGTATAAACAAAAAAATGAATGACACATTTCAGGCCTCAACCAAAGCTCAGAAAGTTGACTATAGGATTACAGAAAGAAAATATTTCTACTTACCAAGAGATAAAGCCTTGCATTGTCTATAATAATCCAACTGTATGCTATAATTTTGTTCTTTTTTGAATTCCTTTTGTGTCAATATTCAGAGTTCATGTCTTGATCCAAGAGTTAGCATGTATTATTCCCTGCACATGTCAACATATGCAATGCAATGGAAATCAGTACAAGAAGATAGCTTAAATGTGCAAACATTTTAGTTCAAATACAAACTAATTCTTCAGTAGTTATGTAACTTTGCGGCACTACTCAAGTCTTTTTGTGCCTCCGTCTCCTCATCTTCAATTTGATGACAAGAATACACAAGTATTGTGAACAGGAAATAAGTTAATGAAGAGTAATACGTAAATTTTAGGTGTTCAGTGATTAATCATTGTAGCTTAGTCCCAGTTTAAGCACTAAACAATGTAGAACAGTGTGAAAAGTCATCTGTCAAGTATCTTGTCAAAGAAAGGTTGTAATAACTCCCTTAGGTAGTTGCCAAGGTCACTGATCAGGCTGTAAAACATCTGTTGCTTCTGTATTGTTGTGACCACAATACCTGAAATAAGCAACATGAGGGATAAAATTTTTATTTAAGATCATAGATTGAGAGGTCTCAGTCCATTTCGGTAACAGAGTTCATGATAGTGGCAACATACGGCAGAAACAAAGCATGTGAGCTAGAAAAAGTCAGGTGATTATCAATTTTAAGTACCTAGTGATCCACTTCTAGAAGGTAGGCATCATATCATATACATTTTATAGGCTTTTCATAAAGCAACATCAGAGAAGGAGGAGCATTCAGAATACAAGTCTATGGTAGATATTTTAATTCAAAAGGTAACATTTAGTAATAAACATATTGTCTATTTTAAGTCATTTCTGTAGAAGTGTTAATAATAAAAGAATTAGACCAAAAGGCCTTAAAGACAAAGAGCCTCCTTTTAGTCTCGGGATCTGCAGACAGATCTCTCTGAGTGTGAGACTAGCTGGTCTAACTAGTGAATTTTAAGCCAGCCAGGGCTACATCGTGATGAGATAATATCTCAAAATGTGGATGTGTATGTATATTAAAGTATTTATAAAACTAAGTAGGAAATGGAGAGGGAAAAATAAAATGAAATGAAAATACTCTATCTACTCCTAAACTGGGAATTCTACTCACGTTGATAAAGGCGTTCTGACACACACACAGACTAAGCATAGCAATGTTTATAAAACATACATATGCAATTGACTATGAGTATACAATAGTACCATTATTTTACAACATTCTAAATTGGGCTGGAAAGATGGCATGGAGGTTATCAACTCTTAATACCCATAGGGCAATTAACAACTTTTTCCAACTCAAGTGATAGAAGATCTAATGCCTTCTCCTGGCTTCCATGAACACCAGGCATAAACATTGTGCACAGACATTCACACTGGCAAACTTCTCATAAACATATTTTTAAATAAAAATAAAATGCAACATTATAAGTATGATTGATACTTATAATCAGTCACTATTATTGGTTATATTCAATATTATAAGTGAATATTGTTATATTCAACATGTTATCGAATATAATATAACATATTGTATTCAATTTTATATAATATTATTATATTCAATTTTAATATTATGGCTACAAATTAATCTCACTGGGATCCCCTGCTTTGGATACACTTATAAGGTTCACATAAAATTCAAGTTTGAGTTTATAGGAGCTCTTAACAGAAAAATAATAATAGGTGCCCAATGGGTTGTTGTTATTCATACCAGATAGGTAAAGAGTTAGACAAAAGTTACCTGACAAAACCTGCAGCTGCATTGAGGTAGCTGTTTGCCCTGTGGTCATAATGCCCTTCCTTAGTGATCAAACATCTTTGAAGCTACAATTAAATTGCTCTTGTAATAGCAGAAACGAAGTCATAAGGATATTTCCTATACATGTACACTGATGAAGTGTCTATATCCTCAGAAGATCTACATTAGCTTATCACTTCGAGTGGTTTTAACACTTCCTTCACTCTTTTGTGAGATTTTCTAGATGCTGATGATGGGAAGTGTAGTAGTAGGAGCGGTGGGGCTGCGTCCCCAGCACCCCAGCCACCTGCTAGCTTATGCCTCAAAATAATTACATGGACACTGTATTCTTTTAAACACTGCTTGGCCCATTAACTCTAGCCCTTACAGGCTAATTCTCATATCCCTATCAACCCATCTCTAATAATCTGTGTAGCATCAGTCTTACCAGGAAAGATTCTAGCCTACGTCCATTCTGGGTCTGAGGTTCATGCGTCTGCCTCAGAGAGCAGAGCTATCACATCTGCCCGGGAGAGGGGAGCATGGTGTCTGTGAGCTCACTTCCTCTTCTTCCCAGCATTCTGTCCTGTGTACTCCGCCTATCTAATTTTTAACCTATCAGGGCCAAGACAGTTTCTTTATTTAACCAATGACCTTCCTCCATCAGGGAAGAAACACTTAGGGAAGTGGATCTAAGGCACTGTGATTAGGGAAGAACAATTGGTTATTTTACCCAGGTATATGCCATCTGTTTTTAAGTATTTGCTAAAACAGTACATCACAGAATCCATTTTACTGTTCCTTGCCTTGAAGATAGCTCATTCCAATCTTTCTTTGGAATGTTTTCTTAGTTTTGTATTCCAAATAAACTTCCACTTAAATTAGCTATGTCTCCTGTTTGAATTTTTTCTTCATGAGCATAAAACTCTAGAGACATACATATTATCACAAATGTGTGTGGGGGGAGTGAGTTTGTACATGTGCATCTACCTTCAGATAAGCCTTAACAATGCACTTTTTTATCTCCAACTAATAACTAAATAACAGAAGTTCAGAAAAGCAAAATGCATGATTCAAGGCACACAGTAAAACTAGAACAGTTTAGAACTGTTCTAAAACTCAAGGCCTTCTCTGACAAATCATGCTTTTCTTCTGATACATTGGTTCTCCACCTTCCTAGTACTGCAACTCTTTAATACATTACCTCATGTTGAACAATCCTCAACCATAAAACTATTTCTGTTGCTACTTCATAGCTTTAAATTTGCTTTAGTTACAAATTGTAATGTAAATATCTGTTTTCCAATGGTCTTAGGCAAACCCGTGAAAAGGTCATTCATCTCTCAAAGGGGTCAAGACCCACAGGCTGAGAACCACTGTTCTAAGATAATTAACCACCTCTCAAGCCCAGGAAATCATATAATGCAAATGTGCCTGAGGTAAGAACACAAGCATAGACTAGCAAAGCCAATAAACCTCGCCAAACATTTTAGAAAGATTAGGATTCCTTTCCAATAAGAAAGTGGACATAAAATTCAGGTATATAAATGTTAAGGATATTCTTCAGTATCTAAAAGAAAGAAATTGAGTAATTAATGGATATGAGATAGAAATATTTTAAATGTAAGAATAAAAAATGATAAAATCATCTATAGGTCTAGAGCAAGAAAATTATTTATGTTTTATATCATGCTATATTATGCAATTGAATTATATAAGGAATTTTGAGAATAGTTTCTACGTTTCCTATTGGATTTATAATCTAACATTGCATTTTACATCCACAAGTAAGAAGCAAATTTAACGTATTCACCCAATATGACACTCTACTTCTCACATTTCCCATATTCCTGAAGATAGGTTAAATGTCACAATCAGTAAATGTCAAAATTTTGATAGCTTACCACAGTAAACACTTATTTCTCATTCAATAATGTCTGAAATGGGTTTTTTTTTTCTAGTTTGTGTTTGGTTCTTTCTTGAGAAGTGATTCTTGCACACAGTGAGTGCAAGCTATAATCTTCATCTATGATTCATGAATCATCTGCAACAAAGGGAAAATATAAGAAACAGAAGTATCCCATGAGGCTTTATAGGTATGACCTTAAGTCTATGTATATTATACCCTTTAACCCTACATACACTGAGTATTATATACAGTACAGTGTCTGGATAATATGATGCTCCACAACTTCAGATGGAAGTCCAGAATAAATCCATCATAACTTGATAATCTTTTAGTGAGACTTGCCTTTCATATCCATAACCTACCCAGCAACAAAGCAGGCAATGCAACACACTGTAGAGTATTTATCCTTTACCTTCTGGTTTTGTGGCTGACTGGCAGCTGTGGTTCTGTGCTGCTACCCAGCCTGGGAGTGGTATAAAACATGGGATCACATACTGTTCAAACTTTGGTGTCTACTCAAGATATTTCACCTCTTCGTGCTTGGAAAGGAGGAAATATTAAGTCAAACTGCCCACACATTCTTTTTTTTTTTTTTTTTTTGAATTTTTCGAGACAGGGTTTCTCTGTAGCTTTGGAGCCTGTCCTGGGACTCCCTTTGTAGACCAGGCTGGCCTCGAACTCACAGAGATCCACCTGCCTTTGCCTCCTGAGTGCTGGGATTAAAGGCGTGTGCCACCACCGCCCGGCTCTCCCACACATTCCTTTTGGTGGAACTCAGTCGTGTGATGTCCCCCTACTCACATGGAATGATGAGAGAGGTAATCCTGCTCAGTGCATAATGTCTAGTAACAAGACAGCCAGTGTGACAGTTTCTCTGTCTGAGAATGAGAGGAGCAAAGAGACAATTAATACTTCAGTTGAGATTTCCGTATATTTGTATCTCTCAGGGACCCCTGCACAAACCCTTTGTCGCCAAGAAACTTTCTAGACTTCCTAATACAATGCAGTTTCTATCATGTGTAAGATATCCAGCAGTGGTATAGGTTTAATTTAGTTTACTGTTTACATTGTTATCAGGAAGTTTATTATAAAAATGATATAAAGAAAGGGTATTCTTTACCATAAAGGGTAAGCTGAAGGGCTGATATAGAAAGCACCAGCATAATAGCAATTGCCAAACAAACTTACTTATTAAATTCATGATCTTGAAAATACGTTTCCCGGTTTGTCATTTCATTTCCTTTCCCTATACCAATACTTACCTCAGTTAAAAGTTTTAACAGTGATAATACATACAAGCCTGTTTAATAATAAACTGGTTGAAATGGATGAAAACTCCGTAAGGCCTATCTACAACCTTGTATTTGTCATTGGTTATAGATTTACTTAGCTCATTCCCTAAAACTATAAACCTGGGGCTGTGATTATACTTTATTCATTTGGAGGGCTCATATATTCCTTTATCATACCTTAGGAATATTAGTTAATCAAGTAATTTATAGATAAGCACTTTCCCACCTCTTTATGCATATTTATATGCATTGTCTTCTATAATGACAAAGTAATTTAGGAGAGAAAATTCATATTAATACTTCACACCCAGTTGCAAAAGGCTAAACCATATTCATAATTTTCCCTATTACTCCACACAGTTTAGTGCATAAACGTCTATCCAAATATATAGGGTGGTATTTATGGTTGAGTTTTACCCTGCATGCTCTTTATATTAATGTAAACTCTTGAACAGTGACCAAAAATCATTACAGTTTGATGTCCGTTCAGTGGCCAGATGAAATGAGTTGGTCTACATCCAATTCCTGGTGGACAAGTATCTAAATCAAAAAAGAAAAAAAAAAAACCACCTCCACAATTAACATTACTTTAGTTAATAGTTTCTACCACTCAGGTCAAGGATAAAAATGAATAATAAAGTTTGAACTAACCTTGCAATGAAAGTTGTAACTCCTTCCAAAATGATGGTAGGATTAAGCTGAAAGAGACATCCTCTGGTGAGTAAATTCACAGCCTAAAGGGAAGGAACTTCATTTTTGCTGGCTGGGAAGGTATATAATTGTATGAAACTTCAGCTTTAACAATGGACATTTCTTTTCCAAATAACCTTAAATTTTTCATCATAAGATATGAATTTCTATTAAAGACTACCTGCAAAATTTTCAATCTGCATTAACTTTTACAAATAGGGCTGAGAAATTAAATAAAAGTTTGTATTTCCTTCCAAGGTGACAATGGAGAAGACATTTTGATTAATTTATAAAGTCAGAGGAAAGACAAGCTCCTCACCGCAACCCCCGGCCCACCATCACCATCACTAAACATTGCTCCTTGACCCTGATTCATACTAGGAATGAACTCCACAATCAGTGCTATAACCTCAGTTCTTTTTAAATTTTTCTAAAAAATAAAAATAAAATAAAATAAAAACCTAAAGGGAGTCACAATTGTGGAGAATGTATACTGCCGCTGCAGAGAACCAAGTCTAGCTTCAGCTCCAGGGAATCTGATGCCATCTTTCGGCCTCCACAGGCACTGTACCCACGTGCACCTAACATTCACTGGCAGTCAAGTATCAACGTGATTAAAAATAAATATCCCTGTACTTGGCAAGCAGATATAGGTGGAGCTCTGTCAGTTTGAGGGCAGCCTGGTCCACAGAGCTAGTTCCAAGAAAGACAAGCTCCAGAGCTACAGAGAAATCTTGTCTTGAGCGGTACAAAAAGAACTTTGGGTGACTGACTGTCCAGGCAGCGAGATGTCTCTGTCACTTCTAGAGTTTTGGAAGTTTCTTACTCATTTATTTAGGTAATATTATATCCTTCTGGAGTCTTTGATAGAGTTGAAGAATAGATAGATAGTTATAGTTACAGTTTTCCATTGTTATGATAAGAGATAAAATAGATATAAATATTGTAATTCTTACTTGACAACTGTTTTGTTATATGTAATTTTGCTATGTTAAAGTTAAAGCCTTCCTTTTTATTGTTTAAACAGAAAAAGGGGAAATGATGGAGGAAGGACATTGGTTAATTAATAAAAAAAATTGCCTTGGCCCATCTGATAGGGCAGAATTTAGATAGGCAGAGCAAACAGAAAAGAATGCTGAGAGGAAGAGGAAGTGAGCTCAAATGTCATGCAGCTCCTCTCAGGGCAGACGCGATGAAGCTCCAACCCAGGATGGACGTAGGCTAGAATCTTCCTGGTAAGTGCAACTTGGGGTGCTACACACATAAATAAAAATGGGAAATCAAGATGTAAGAATTAGCCAGTAAGAAACTAGAGCAAATGGGCCAGGCAGTGTTTAAATAAAAAAAAAGAAAAAAAAGAAATAAATAACTAAATAAATATGCTATCTTAATAATGAACCAAAACGATGGACCATGAACATCAGCATCCACAGTCCATGCTGTAACCAGAAACCATGTGGAAAAGCATGATTCAGGCTGCCACTGACTATAAAGGGCTAGGAAGATTTTTATTTTCCCCATATTTCTTTTCTTTTTCCTTTTCATTTATTTATTTATTTATTTATTTATTTATTAAAAACTTCCACCTCCTCCCATCCTCCCAATTCTCCCAATTTCCCTCCTACTCCCCACACTATCTCTTCTCCTTGCTCTCCAGTTCTAAGAGAAGTCAGGGTGCCCTGCCCTGTGGGAAGTCCAAGCCCCCCCATCCAGGTCTGTTGTAATAAGGAGCAGCGGGCTGCGTCCCCAGCACCCGGCCGCCCCCACCACTAGCTTTACCCAAAATAATTACACGGAAACTGTATTCTTTTAAACACCGCTTGGCCCATTTCTATCTAGCCTCTTCTAGGCTAGCTCTCGCACCTGGACTAGCCCATTTCTAATAATCTGCTATAGCCTACGAGCTGGCTTACCAGGAATGATCTTAACCTGCGTCTGTCTGGAGCGTGAGAATCATGGCGACTCACTGACTCAGCTTCCTTCTCCCAGCCTTCTG
Source organism: Microtus oregoni (assembly GCF_018167655.1). NCBI lineage: Eukaryota > Metazoa > Chordata > Mammalia > Rodentia > Cricetidae > Microtus > Microtus oregoni. The sequence goes on along the minus strand of NW_024543080.1, from coordinate 15,366,809 downwards.
TTCTGTTTACTCCACCCACCTAAGGGTGGGCCTATCAAATGGGCCTAGCAGTTTCTTTATTGCTTAACCAATGAAATCAACAGATTGATATATGACACTCCCACATCACAGGTCTAGGAAGGTGTGCATCCAAACAGACAAGGCTCCCAAAAAGCCAGTACATGCAGTAGAATCAAAATCCGGTGTCATTATCATTGGCTTCTCAGTCCGCCCTCATTGTCAGCTACATTCAGAGGGTCCGGTTTGATCACATGCTTGTTCAGTCCCAGTCCAGCTGACCTTGGTGAGCTCCCATTAGATCACTCCCACCATCTCTGTGGGTGGATGCACCCCTCGAGGTCCTGACTTCAGCAAGGAAGATTCTTTTGCAGTGAAAATGACTGCAGACTCACAGATAGAATAAGAGACATAGAAAGCTTATATGACAACCTCTTACCCCAGCTCCCATCCTATCCCACCCCATGCCTCCGAAAGAAACTGCCTGGATCGGAAGCCATTGAAGAGAGCCCTTAGATATTGTAATAAGGATGCTGAAGTGTAGCTCTTACACAGTGGATGGGTTCTGGTGGGAGGGGAGGAAGCGTGTGGACACACACTGAATTATGTTTGAGCAGTTGGCCACTGGGAGTAGGACAGTACTTCAGTGAGTACATGAATAAGACAAACTGAACTTGTTATTTTGTTTTCTTTTGTTTTGGGACTGTTCACAAGAGTGGGAAGTGTGCCTGGAAGAATTGGGAAAAATGTGATCAGGAGGGATGCCTCCTGTGAAATTTCCAAATAATCAATAAAAAAAAAACAAGTTTTTCAAAAAAAAAGAGAGAGATAAATATTACTGTTTACCTGTGTTATCCTTGAGAGCACTCTCTAGCCCCAACAGGCCTTAAATTTGTTATTCTTTTGTTACAGCCTTCCAAGTTGGGATTCTAGGACTGTAGCATCAAACCTGACTTCATTGGAGTAGAAGAAACAAAATTTCTGCATCAACAGAGCTTCACTGAAGGACTTATGTATACAGGGGCTAAACAATTTTCTAATAGCAAAGAAAAACCTAAACTCCAAATCACTCATAAGCATGCTTATTAACTTCTTCTAATGGATTAAACTGTCTAAGTCAAAGTATTCAAACATATAGGAAGAATTCTGATTAGATGATTTAGGGACTGTTTTTATTTGTTAAATAAAATTCTAATGTGACCTATAAGAGCCAATGCTTATTAAACTTTGTCCTGGAAGGGAAACAGGTGTCTGAAGACACTGTTTGGTTGGCAGAATACTTTTTTTAAATTTTATTTATTTATTTATTAAAAATTTCCACCTCCTCCCCTCCTCCCACTTCCCTCCCATTCCCCCCACTCCCACTCCCCCTCCCCCTCCCTCTCTAGTCCTATGAGCTGTCAGGGTTCCCTGCCCTATGGGAAGTTCAAGGTCCTCCCCCCTCCATTCAGGTCTATGAAGGTGAACAACCAAACTGACTAGGCTCCCACAAAGCCAGTCCATGCAGTAGAATCAAAACCCAGTTGGCAGAATACTTGGCTAGTGTACAGGAAGCCTTGCATTTGATCCACAGAATAACGTAAAACCAGACATAGTGACACATACCTATAATCTCAGCATTCCAGATAGGATAGCAGAATATCAAGGCAATCCTTGGTCAACCCAGACTACTACACAAGACACTGTGTCAATAATGAAAAGGTCAGGGAGATGAGAAAAAGGAAAAGGAAGGAGAGGGGAGAGGAGAAAGAGAAGGGAGGGAGGGAAAAGAGCATGCAAAAAAGAAAAAAGACAGTTTTCTAGAGGAGGGGACTTGAATCTGTTAACCTAAATATCAGGATTTCACATATTCTGTAAAGGTTAAAAAATTATCTTTTGTAAATTCCAGAATTTTAAATTAAAATTTTAAATTCAGTCAAGTAATAACTCTCCTTGTGATATTGTCAAACGTGCGTCATTGTTTCTATTTCCTCATCTTTCATTGTCCTCGCACCCCCACCCCACCCCATTCTTGTCTTAGTGGCTCCCTTCTCCCCCCATTCAGATCGCTCACATTTATAAGCTACACTTTAGGCTGAAAATTCACATTCCGTGGCTAAAAAGGGTTGCTCTATGATGGTGTGGTGAGGAATAAATTGAAGTGAAGTTGAGACTGTGGAACAAATGTGCTTTGTTTTTCATAAACTGTTCATGGGACAGACAGAATGCTTTCTGTCTTTAGTGTTTTAGTCTCTTGTTACTTCTGGGTAGATTAGCAACCATCCTCATGATAATAGTTTCATTTTATTTTCCACCTAATTTCAGACTCCTACATCAACACTCATATTTTCCAACTGTGAGCAATCCACAAATAGCTAGACAACTTAGGGTAATTAATTAGAATAAAGTTGGCCATTTGACTACGGAGTTCAGCCTCTTTGCTTGTGATTCGCTAATGCGTTGACTGCCTGCAGCCGTTTAAATAATTCCCTTGCCACTTGTCTATGTATTTAAGCAAATAGACTATTACAAGAACAAAGACCTACTTGGTTTTTCTAATTTGACAGAGGATAAAAGAAGGCTTCTGCAGCTTTGTTTTATTTCTAAACTCATTTAGCACCAAGTGCATACCCACACTGACTTTTTTTTTTTGGAATAGATTCATTATGAAAATAGTCTAATAATGAGTAGTTGGACCTAGAGTGTAACTCCATCCCCAAATGAGCCCAGGCTCTCTTCTCATCATCTCTTTGTTTTATAATTATGTTCCTTTTCAGCCCATTCTATGTTCCCTTCCTGCCCATAATCTCCCTTGTACTTAATTTTCTTTGATTACAAACACCTAATTACATGAAGTAATTTATATAATAAATTTGCAATACACATGTGTCAACTGATTTCTAACTTTCTTTAGTCACCCTCTGATAACAAATTTGTTTGATGAGACTTTTTACACACATATATGAGAAATAGTGTATCATACATACTAGGGAAACTGTAAGTAAGCCATTGAATACAAAACATGTAAAGTTTAATTGTTCTGTAACCTTTCATGTAGAGCTATGCACAAGCCAAAGAATGACATTTAGGTAACTTTTAGCAGTCCAACTCCAGGAAATAAAAGTGAGAGATAGAGATAGGGAATCTTGAAGGAGGAAACACGTGCAGCCGCTGTCTTGTAAAACAATCTCCAAGTCAGCAGTCTCTTTGTTTCTTTGAGCTGGAACACTTTCTGTAGGTTATCACAACCACTCTGTATGTGCTTGCCATTGTGGGCTGTTACAGCTTCAGGAAGTGGGCCTGTGGGTTTTTAAACCTTTGGTACTTTATAATTGCCCGCAGTGCTGGTATCTACCCTATTGAATAAACAAATGGTCCCCCATTAAAACACTTAACTTTTCTATTCTTGATCACAGTACTTTTATGTAATATATTTTATAGGTCCACAAACCATCCTTACAATTTTATAAATAAAGTCTCATTAGAATACAATCATGACAATTTATATAATACCGATGACTATTTAACTAGGGCACAAGTGCTATATGTTTTAAATGCTACAATACTTACTAAATGCTTCTTTAAAGGGCCTTTTGTCTATGTTGAATTACAATGAGTGAATTTTCAGCTTTAGTGAAAATCCTACTGAAGAATGATTATTTTTAACAATCATTGCTTATAATTACCAAACTGAGAAGGCTTCCGTCTCTTTTCCCTATCTAAGAGTATTACCCCTTTCCTAAGCCTTGTGTTAAACTCTTCCTGTGTGGGTACATTACTTGGATACTTAAATTAATCCATTAGTTTCAGCAAATATGAACAGCAACAGACTTTAAATTCACATGTAAAATGTAAAATTCTAGGATCTCTACATCTTCGAAAATATTCAACAAGGCTGAGTGGTGGTGGTACATGCATTTAATCCCAGCAATCATAAAGAAGAGGAGATCTCTGAGTTTAAAGGCTAGCCTGGTCTATAGGGCAAGTTTCAGGTCAGCCAGTGCTACGCAGAGAAACCCCATCTGAACCTCCTATCCTCCAAAAAGAAAATATTTAACAAACTCATCTCAGTCATACAGGATTGTATCTCACTACCAAATTCAATATTTTTCTACCACAATATATTAGATTTGTCTTTGTGTGGCTGTCGGTTTGTTTAAATGTTTCTGTTTTGGCCTGTAATTTTACAATGCCAAAAGTAAGCCATCAGTGAAGAAAGACAGCATTCCCAGAAAGCCTGACGACAAGTATCCTGTTCACAACACTGACTGTGTTTTTTTATTTTGATTTATTTTCTAGGTCTTGTTGAACCCCAGTTTCTTCTATTATTTCTTGTTTCTATCATTTTACTATTAAATAAAATGAGCATAGCTCATATAGAACTAACTCAGGGTAAAAGCTTCTTGATTCTCAGGCTTTCCCTACTTTTCATCAGTCCCAAGACAGCTTTTGAAGTGTTATTTTACTCAATACTTGCATAACTATATTTACTTTTGGAGCACAGCTGTTCTTTTTCATATTTGACTCTTTCACTTATTAACTTCTAACTCTAATACTAACCATAATGGCTAATCAAAAGTTAATAAAATTCAAAAATATGAGAAACCCCTCACAAAATTAGATGCCAAACAATACATACTCTGATTAAAATCCATCATACTTTTCCAGATTTTGTTGACTTTATCTTGATCAAAATGCAGTCACAGACTAAGAATTTTTATGGGCATCACTTTTGTTTCCTTTTTCTAAGAATCAAAATATCTGCATAATAATAATTATAATACCAAGGGAAGAAAAAGGATGGTTTACTTTCTTTATTAAAGTAAATGTTAGGAGTTACATTTGTAAAGAATCTTACAAGGAATTACAGTTTTAACTGTAATTTAAATTAAACTATTATGAAAGCAAAATAGGTATGGCACTGAAAGTATGTATTTTCTCTCTCTCTCTCTCTCTCTCAGAGGGGAATTTTGATTGTCTCGGCCAGTAGGAGTGCATTTGTCACTTGTCCTTTTAGGAATCAGTGAGGCCAAGGCAAATGATTTGTTTTCATGGGTCAAGGCAAGGTCACATGCCCCCATTTGAGATATTTAAGAGAAGAGTAGATATAAACATCAATTAACATGGATTGTTTTATTAAGAAAAATACAAACATCAAGAGAGTGGAAACAAGAGTCACTGTGTCTACTAATGACTTCTATATGAGCTATTAAAAGCTGCTTGGCCCTAATGTGAAAGTTTCCTCTGTAGTGAAGATGTTCAGTGACATGAAAAATAACTAAAAACAAGCCCTATAGCTCTCCTTTAAGAGGGCTTGCCCCATTCAGTAGGAAGAATAAGGAATAAGACAGTAAATGCAAAATGAGTGTTTAAGCACCGACACTTATCTATGGCAAGGGTGATGGCCAAGACCAAAAACTTCAAGGTCAAACTGACCATTTGTCAACTCCTAAAAGAGATGTAATCAATTGGGGGTTGATGTAACCATCTGTCCAGTTCCACTGGAACAGGCTCAGAGCCAGAAAAGCCAAAAGAGAGAGCTTAGTCCTGGGGAAGGGTCCAGCTTCCTCCTCAGGACCGACTTCTCCGGAACGGGAATTCAAAACATTTCTTCAAACAGTCTTTGAGAAACAAAGAAGCCTCATCCACTGGTTTGAAATTTCTGAATCCCTGGATTTTGTCACTTTTCAGTTTCCTAAAACTCCAATCCCACCAAATTTTTGCTTTCTGTATGGAAAGTTGAATTCCTGATTCAGCAATTAAATACCTAAAACATTTACAATGCTTCTTCGAACAAATCACAAATCGTCTCTTTTAAAATCATTTCCTGACTTTCTAACATATACAAATTCCCTTTCTTCCACCAATCTCTCCAGACAAAATCTGTTCGGTTACCACCATGCTTGATTTTAACACTCTTGAGCTGATAAATATGAATGTGTGTTTAGATAGTAAGCACAGAGAATATGGGATGTTTATAATTGTATCTCCAGTAATAACTTCAGTCGCAAATAGCATTAGAGTAAAATAATACAATTTATCTCAAATTTTTAAGTTGAAAATGCCTGTAAGGGATAGTTGGTATGAAATAATCTTTACTTCTGAGTGAATAAGAAGCCATCATGTGGATTCTGAGAAAAACTTCTTGACATTTTAAAGAGCTCTAGACATTATCTTCTGTGATGAATTCAAATTCAAAATGTTAAGATCCCTTCCCTTTGTCTGTGAAAACCATTTTTCTCTGCCTGCAAGACAAAAGGGGACAGCATATTCTGCATACAAAATCCAAATATGGGAGTATGAAAAAAATCAGATATTTAGATGTTCACATATGGAATTATCTTGCATTTGAAAAGTGTTAACATATTGTATTGGAGACAGACTTTGATCCTGTATCAAAATGAAAAGGAGAGACGTGGGCTCAGAGCTGTGGCTGGAGCTGTTTTACTTATAGAATCAGAACTGGAGGACTGGTGCAATGGCTCAGCAGGTAAGGGCACTTCCTGCCAAGTCTGACAACCTGGGTTCGATCCCCTGACTCCCGTAAGCTGTTTTCTGATCTCCACACTCATGGCAGGGCATGTGTGTGACCACACCACACCACATCACACCACACCACACCACACACGCACACGCACACGCACAGAGAGAGAGAGAGAGAGAGAGAGAGAGAGAGAGAAGAGATTGATAGATAGATAGATAGATAGATAGATAGATAGATAGACAGACAGACAGACAGACAGACAGACAGACAGATGTAACACAAAAGTATATCAGAACAGAAAAAAATTAGTAGGGTTATAAACTTAGCCAAGCTCATTAGTCAAATGAGCATATGAGCACGTTGAGTGCAGATCATGGCAGGAAGTAGGGTAACAATTACGGTGAGGTTTTCCATCTGCCTTTCTTCCTTATTTATATATAGCATATGATCGGATATACTGGTCTATCTGCATCCTTCTTCACTCTGAAATAATAAAAAAATTACCACATACCAAAGTCACCATGAGGACTAAAGGACACTACACAATGAAAGCGGCACTCCCCAGGACTATTTGCTGTGTCCCAGACATTCTGGGAGCTCCCTCTGATTTCCCCATGCCAACCTGCCTCACTTATGAAAACACAGAATAAAATTAAAGTAATCTTACATTCCAGCTTGCCGAGAGATAAGGACTGACATTCTAGGGGAAAAAGTCTTTGATGATTCCTTCTATAACCAGCAAGAATTGTTGCTGATTAAGGATATACTTGTCATCTTGGAAGATAAGGCCAATGACTCAAGAGGATGACAGTGTTCCAAGGTAGGGCATGGAGGTAGAAAATGTATAAATATTGAATGTCAGTTCTCCATAAGGTATTCACTGGGAGATAATTGAAGACTGCACTGGACATACAATGATCAATGTAAATAAACATTGTAAATAAAACAGCTGAAGTGCTGGAACAGTACTTCTAGATTCGGCTATAGATGACTATAGGGTTTTGTCTGGGGCTTGCGCCTTTCTCCCTTCTGCCTCACATCTCCTCAGATCACTTGATTCAGGGGAAACCCAGTGAAAACTAACCTGGGTTTAAAATGGCAAATACAAAGAAACTGTTGTAGTCTCATGTCATCACCTGTGTTTAAATACTAATTTTTAGGACTAGCGTAATGAAAAATACAGAACTTTTGTAATTTAAACATTTTAACTTAAAATGTTTACTTTACAATGGTGTGAAATTGTTATGTATTTACTAGATACTTCACTATGGAACTTCAAATTTTAATCTATTCCAGAACTGTGGATAATACAAGGCAGTATTGCCCTATCTCATAATGCTGGCAGAACCAGTGAATTTCCATCAGTCAGGACATCAGGAAGATAAACAGTCAATATTCAAAACAGTGCTTTGTGTGACTGAGCTGTGATGTTAAGGAAGAGAGTTGCTTTAAACACAGTTTCAGTTTATGGTGCGCCAATATTCTGTAGTTCTATCAGAACGTGAACTTATCATAATTCCAAGAGCAAGTCACTAATTTTACACTATTCAATTCTGCAAATGTTGGTGGTTGTACTCATCGTGTATAAATTGCCTCATAGTCAATCACACTCCCTTAAGATGTGAAACCAAAAGCTAGTTGCAGACATCAGAATTAAGTATCTGGAGAAATAGTGAAAGCTAAGTATGGTAAGGCTACGGCTGGCAAGTCAGAGAATTCCACAGAATTCTTCCACAGTCACAAGAGATACAACATTCTATTTCATTTAATACTCAATAAAATTGATAGGCATTCACAGTGCAGACTCTTTTGCATGTTGCTCATTCATTCTTAACTTTGTCCAAGATTCTAAATTCCAAGGAGAAGATGTATTTAAATGATTAAAGTTTTAAGTACCAAATCATCTTCTTTCTAGAACTTCAGATCTCAGAACATCTGGTGATCTTCAGATAAAATCAGAATGAACAATGGCTCTCCTTGCTCTCTCTTTCTGTGTATCAAATATGTAGAGCATGCAAAGGTAGTTAGGTTTGACTTGTAGAAAATCAATGTTTTTCTTTCTAAAAACTGCAATAGTTAGCTTTGCTTGTTGAATTTGTGCTTTTCTAGACAGAAAAACAATGAGGCTTACATTAGGCAATGAAGACAACACAGAGCCACATTGCCTTTAGTGCTGGTTAGTTTTATGTCAATTTGACACAAGCAAGAGCCATTTATGAAGACAGACCCTCAAATGAGAAAATGCCCCCAAAATATTGACCCATGCACAAGTCTGTGGTATGTTTTCTTGATTAATGTGAGTTGTGTGAGCCCGGCTCACTGTGGGTCTTGCAATCCTGGGCTTGTACTCTATAAGAAAGGAGGCTGAGCAAGCGAAGAGTTTTCCAGTAAGCTTTACTTCTCCATGGCTTCTGTATCAATTCCTGCATGGAGGTTCCCACTATACTTGAGTTCATTCTCTGACTTCCCAGATTGTGCTGGGAAGCTGTAAGCTGAAATAGACCATTCTTGCCCCATGTTGTTTTTTGTCTGGTGTTTTATATTATAGCAATAGAAACCCAAACTAAGATACCTCCATAGCATACTCCTTTACTTACCTTTAAAGGTCCCTTGTGCCCCTTATTTCCTAGGATGGAACTTTGAAGATGAGGGAACTGTCATTTTTCAAACCTGGACTTTAAATAGAACAGACTCCTCTCCCATCAACTAATGGACCCAAACTATCAACTTTTGAAAAATGAACAATATAAATCTGAATCTAGCAATAATGATGCATTCCAAAACTTGTGATTGATAGAAATCTTGGCAGTTCCCTGAAGTTCTCTCTATGTGCTTTTCAAGAGTTTAGACACTTACACCTAACTTCTGTTGAAAAATATTAAGGGAGAAATCCATTCTGCCACTGGGAGAAATAAAATGAAATCTGATGCCTAATTTGGGAAGTAGTTCTGTATCTGTGCTGCTTTTATTGGTTAATAAATAAAGAAGCTGGCTTGACCTGTGATAGGGCAGAGTAGAGCTAGGAAGGAAAAATTAAACTGAATGCTGGGAGAAAGAAGGATGAGTCAGTGAGAAGCCATGGAGCCACCACCAGAGACAGACACACCAGAACCTTGCCGGTAAGCCACAGTCACGTGGAGGTACACAAATTAATAGAAATGGATTAACCAATGATATAAGAGATAGTTAGCAATACACTTAAGTGATTGGCAAAGCAGTAATTTTGTAGTAATAAGGGGCAGCGGGGCTGCGTCCCTGGCACCCCAGCCGCCTGACTAGCTTATGCCCCGAAATAACAACACAAAAACTGTATTCATTTAAACACTGCTTGGCCCTTTAGCTTTAGCCCTTACAGGCTAATTCTCACATCCCAATCAACCCATCTCTAATAATCTGTGAGCACCGGTCTTACCGGGAAAGATTCAGCATGTCTAACCTGGCGGCTTGCTTCATCACATGCATCTGCCCAGGAGAGTGGAGCATGGCATCTCTCTGAGGTGTCTGCACCCAAGAGGAGAGCTGTGGAGTCTGAGCTCACTTCCTCTTCCTCCCAGCGTTCTGTTCTGTTTACTCCTCCCACCTATCTTCTAACCAATGAGGGCCAAGCAGTTTCTTTTTATTTAACCAATGACCTTCCTCCATCATTTCCCCTTTTTTGGTTTAAACAAAAAAAAAAAAGGCTTTAACTTTAACATAGCAAAATTACATATAACGAAACAGTTATCAAGTAAAAGTTACAATAGTCTTTATCATAACTAAGGAAAACTATAACTATAACTAACTATTCTTAACTCCATCAAAGACTCCAGAAAGATACAATACTACCTAAGCAAACAAGAAAAAAAGCAACTTTTAAAACTCTAGAAATGACAGAGACATCTCGCTGCCTGGACAGTCACCCAAAGTTCCTCTGTACCGTTGGGGCATCCATCTTCAGCCTTCAGGCCCATGGTATCCAGCAGACATTTCCATAAAGCAGGAAAATTCAAAGTCAGTTCAGTCACTATCTGCTGTGTCCTGCAGAATATCTCACAGACTCTTTCATGAATCAGGAACCCCGAAAGATCATCTCACCTTAGGCAAGTTCAGTAGTCCTCTCTCTGCGGGTTCTCTGTGTCCAGTTTATGCAATAGTCCAGGCAAGAGCAGTTTCTTGCCCAAATGGCTATCAAACTCCATAAGGTGCCTCTTCGATGCCCATCTTCCTCTTGAAGTACATTGGTGCTGCCAGGAGCAGAGTGTCTCATTGTCATGAAAAGTCCTCAGTTATTAAAACATTAAATGTCCTATTCTGTAATCTTTGAAAGACACGAAGAATGTCTATCTAAAATATATCTCTATATATCTAGAAAATCTAACTAACATGACTGCAAGCTTTACTATTATCGATGATTATCCATTAACAACCTATATTTCTTAATTAAACAGTACATATTTAAATGAATTGCACAATCACAATACCTTAATCAAAATCAGAAACACTTATACATATAACAAAATTGACCTTAAATCTCTATCAATAAAGCAAAATATATACTAATGCAAATTATTCAAATCTATATTATATCCCCCTTTAAATGTAAAAGAACATTGATAAACCATATTTGGGAACATGGGCGCAGTTTTTTCTCTCCAAACTGCTTCCTGCTGAATCGGGGCATCGTTAATTAGGTCTTTCATGGTATAACCTGTGTGCTAGTTTCATCTCGGTTGGCAGTTGAGCGAAGCAATTTTCTGAAGATGTTCACACCAAACCTTCAGGAGGGCGTGGTCCATCATACCAAATTGGAATAGAAGAAATGAACAGGGTCTCACCCTCTGTGAAAACAAAATAAGAAACTCCTTTCCAAAGCATCATGTCCTTAGATCCAAATTTCAAAGCCAAGGCATTTTCAAAATATCTATGTTGGATTAGTTCAGCAGCATTTATAAACAAATATCCTTTAGCATCTGTTGCTCCTTCCTCAGCATTCAAACAATTCAAAGAGAGCATAATAGCATACAGTATCAAAATTCTCTGTCTATTTTCCATCTTTGTACAGCTTTGTTTTAACCTCTATTTCGTTTATTTTTACTTTTAACTTTTTGCTTTTTAGACAGGTTCTCTGTATCTTTGACCTGGAATAACTCTATAGACCAGGCTGTCTTTGAACTCTCAAAGATTCGCCTGTCTCTGCCTCCCAGGCATTCGAGATTAAAGGTGTACACTACTACACCTTGAATTCACAGAGATCTGTTTGTCTCTGCCTTCTAGGCACTGGGATTAAAGGCATGTACTACCACACCTTGAAGTCACAGAGGTCAATCTCCCTCTCCCTCCCAAGTGTTGGGATTAAAGGTGTGTACTACCACACACAACAACTCTCTTGCTTTTTTTTTTGTTTGTTTTGTTTTTTACTTTAAGAACTTCAACTTTTAGTTTGCATATATTTTTATGACTATTTCTAACCCATTTGCTGCTTTCATTAAATGATTACCACAACACACATGTATATACATTGATTTGGAAGATTATGCAAGATGAAAGCTATGCATTAGCTTAGGGTGTTAAAGCAATTGCCTGGGAAATTCAAGGTTGGTTCATTGTTCTCTAAAAGGTGAGTTAAACTTCAGTGGACCCAGTACACAACAGGTCAGTGGGCTAAATTCATGCATGTCCTTACTTCATCTTGGTGGGGTGTTATTGACTTTGTTGTGAGGTCTACAAGAAGGTTAGTCTGTTGGCGTGTCAAGACATATTTTCATTTAAAAAATGGATCACTATTATAAATGGAGAAGATATATCTGATATTTGAGTAGTGAAGATAACTAGTACATCTGTAATTTTATTAGAGAAGTTTTCAACAATCACCCAAACACTAAAATTTCATAAATACATGAATCTAGAAATCAAGAGATATATTTTCAGAGTTCCATCACTGCATTAAAATAATCAAAATAGGAACTAGTGAGATGGTTCAGTGCTTAAAGGTACTTTCTGAGAACCCTGATGACTTGAGCTCTATTTTCTATCTCTTAATTGTGGAAGTAGAGAACCAATCTTGGCAAGTACTTCGTAGGCCTCCACAAGCATACGGTGACAAAGGTGTGTTTGCACATGCATGCACACATGCGAATGCACACATGTGAGCATGCGCAAACACACAAAGAAATTTATTTTAAAAACTCAGAAAGGGTACAAATTTAGAATGAGAAGACAAAAAGAGAAATCAAAAGCCAATAAAACATATGTAAATTTGAAACAAACAAACAAAACCATTGTGGGGATGATAACACAGTAAAGTGAGGAGCCCAAAGAGGAAGAAAGCATTCACTTATTCGCATTCTATCACATAACAAAACAAATGCAGCCCTTCTTAGTCTCCTACATAAGGAAAATTAAAGAATGTACTTAACACATGTTAAAATAGAAAATATTCTTTCCCTACAGGCACATTGTCAGAAATACGCGCCCAGTGAATTAATGAACAGTTCTGACTTAAGTCAAAGCCCACTATGTCTGACCACTTATGCCTTCTTCATACCTCTTTGTAGTCAAGACCAGATGCTTGGAAAGATTGCTACCAAGGACTTGGAATTTTTTGCATATCTGATTTGTTTTTGACAAAGAAAAATAATTTGTGTGGTGAACAATGTTTGGAATTGTTGAAAACTAAAACAAATCTTTTTTTTTTTTCAGGCTTCTTTCCCAGACAGTAAGGAAAACAGAAGGTAACCTAGCCTCTTACAGTGTCTACTCAAGGAGAAGCTGACACAAATCCCTCACGCATCTGCTTGGCAGTGTTTCCCGAGCTTCACCAGATAAATTACACAGCACTTGCCAAGCCACCTCTTCTCACTTGCCCCCAGTAAATGCATACAAATAAAAGGGTCCGCGTCTGATAGATTGTCAATAAAATGATCACCTGCAAGTCCTATTAAGCATTGGATTTACCTCAGAAGAGATCTATGACAACTAGGCAGAATATGTGTTTAAAATGGTAATAATTTTAACCCATAATGTTTTGGAGGATTTTCATTCCACTAAAGAGAAAATCCTCCTCTCTCCTTATTCAGTTTCTTCTCAATGCCTAACATGCAAACAAACAAACATACGAGCAGAGGGAATGGGAAAGGAGCTTCTGTAAGAAACTGAGACTGCTTTTATTTTTAAAAGATTATAATTGGTGTTTTATTGCTCTAGTTAGAATTTGGAGTTCTACATTAAATAGATAAGGAGAGAGTGGACAGCCTTATCCTGTTCCTGATTTTGGTGGAATCACTTTGAGTTTTTCTCCATTTAGTTTGATGTTGCCTGTTGGCTTGCTGTGTATTGCCCTTATTATGTTTAGGTATGCTTCTTGTATTCCTGATCTAAGACCTTTTTATCATAGGGGGAGTTCACTGACTCTGCCATACTGGGTAGCTGCATGAAACGAAACTAGGACCTCTGAATATGGGTGATAGTTGTATGAGTGGACAGTTTGTGGAGCCACTAGCAGTGGGACCAGGATTTATCCCTACTACATGAACTGGCTCTTTGGAGCCCAGTCCCTATGGAGGGATACTGTGCTCAGCCTAGATACAGGGAGGATGGCTTTGGTCCTGCCTCAAGTGTTGTGACAGACTTTGTTGACTCCCTATGGGAAGCCTCACCCTCTCTGAAGAGTGGATGGGGGTGCGGTGGGGAGAAAATTGGGGGGTAGCAGGAGGTTGGAAGTGAGAGGGAACTGGAATTGGATATAAAGTAAGATTGTTTTTAACGTAAATAAATAAATAGAAATTATAATTGGATAATAAAGACAAGGAAGAATACTCAGAGATTAGATGACATTAAAGACTGTTTACTAGTTTATTTATTCGTTGTGCAGCTATTTTCTCCATATTGAAATATTTTCTCTTGAAGAGATGAAGGATGCATGTTAAAATTCAAGGTAAGACTTGGAAAATAATCAAAATCTACAAGGAAGCTTCCAAAGCTAGTAAGAGTCATGAGGGCGCCTCCACCCCATGGCTATGTCAATAATAGACTACTGCTGGGAAGATAAGACTGACAGGGATGGAGTTTTCATGAGACCGTCAGGGCTAGGGTGAGCTTGCTTGAGCCACCCATGTTATTATAAACAACTCCTTATCTATTCTGTGAGTAACAACAATAAAGTCACTTGTTCACTGAGCTAGACTGTTTTTGGTCTATCTGTCATGGATGCCCTGCCTAGAGTGAAAATACGTTTATCAACAACATCCCTCCCCAAAAAAATCACAATATACTCAAGTCAAATACAATTTAAGACCTTAGATTCAAAGAGAATCTCAAAAGCATTTTACATGAACAGAACTGGACAGAAGAGAAAATAGTACAATGAGAAATATAGAAATAATAAATTGTAAATATCCTGCAATTAAGTATTTGAATACATTCAAAATTGGGTATAAATATGGTGAAGCATAGAATCCTGATTCATACATCTTACAATATACTTTTATCGCTAATAGTACATACTCAATATGTTGTGCTACACTCTTTCCTTTTAATCATTCTTCACTAGCAAGGGAAATCAGATTCACAACCAAAGTGATAATACATATATCTGACTTCACCCTGAAGGCTTTATTTGGCCTGCTTTTCATACTCCTATTAAATAGTGGTTGCTGTCTATATTACCACTGATAAACTATTTCCCCACATCCTTTCTTCCAGTTACCAATCGCATGACCATACAGATTTCTCATTTGGGGACAGCATGATGAATGTTCACATGTCTTGAATGATTATAAACACTCAATTGTCTCTATCCTAGAAAACATATTAGCAGGAGATCTTCCTCTTATATTCCAAAACGATAAATGAAATAAATCCACAGGAAAACACATCCATAGTTCTAAAGACTCACAGAAATATCTGTCAATGCCACTCAAATAAAAGTTCAAACATTGTATTTTCCAAATTATACTAAAAAATATGAAGACAAAATATTTAAAAGGCAAAGTATTGACATATTTTGGGTTGAACACAAAGTTGTACTCTGTTGTGGTAATTGCTTTAACTATGTAAAGATGTGTTATATTTGTTTACGCTGTGGACTATTACTTTAACTGTGGAAAGGTGTGTTACATTTTTTTATGCTGCACTTGTTTAATGATGTAAGGTTGTGTGTTTAATTATGTAAAGAAGTGCTGCGTTTCTCTCACCTTTCCTAGATAAAGCACCTGATTGGTCTACTGAAAAGCTGGTAAGGATAAGTACGCAGTCAAACACTCTGAACACTCAAAACTAAGTATGCAGTATGGAACACTCTAATGCTGTAATTATGGTAAATAAGTCACTTTGAACTCTAATATTAAAGCCAAAATATAAAAGATAACCTCAAATACAATAATTTGTTAATGGATACAGGACATGAAAATGTAAACAGTGATATCAGTAATATCAAATGCAGACAGTGGAGAGATAAAGGTACAGAGTAGTGTATAGGATTGAAATTATCTGTGGCTTTGGTGCTGAATATTCAGAGTTTGCTTAATCACATTACAAAATAATACAAACAATAATCAACAAAACTAACCATGATGCTTGAAAAACTTCTCATTCTTCCATAATGTCCTTTTTTGAAACCTGAATTATCACCATCCAGAATTGACTTTACTTATCCTAAAATCTCACTTTAGTATTCTCTCTTTTCTAACTTCCTGAATACAATATGAGTTTACTGAAATCTCAGTAACATTATAATTATCATATAATTATCTGCCACATAAAATGATTAAATTATGAAAGATTTTCAATACTCTCCTTCAAGGCATTCCCACTTTGTCTATGTAGAAAGTAGAATTTCAGTATTGTTTATTTTGTATGTATCTAAATGCGAAGACTCTCAAAGGCATCAGATTCTACACATCAGAGAGCAAGCCATCAAAGTTTATAGCTTGTCTTCTGCACTTATTCAGAATTCAGAAGTACCACTCAATTTCAAAATAATATACTGGATTAACAAAAGAATGACAATAAAATTAAGTCATGCAAACTAGTCAAGGCTTTTGAGGATACTTCAATTTAGCAATGAGAAAACTGAGACCACTTATAAATATCATCAGATAGTGATGAACTCATTCTGGTTGGTGGGATTATTTCAGTGAAATGCCTAAAACAATTTTGGAAAATTAACTTTTCTGAGTACTTGAATTGTAAGAGTATAACATAACTACTGATGGATAAACAATGACAACTATAAATTTGAACCAAGGTGTTCTCATCGAATGCCCACTTAATTACACACTTCCTTACATACTCAAGCATAGTTTTGACCAGGTGCTTTGTCGGGTGTGTTAAGGTTTTCTAACCCTTCGTGATACATGGTTTTGCTTTCTTGCATATGAAAACATAATTTAAAAACAAAACAAAACAAAATCAGAATCAATGACCTTTCCTGTTTACATTTTCAGGACACTATACTACAATTTCCTAAGAGATAAAGCATATAAAAATTTTTTTTTATTTCTTTGAGTCTTTCAATATTGAAGCATCCTAAGAGTTTGGAACAACAAGAAGATTTGGATCATTCTCTAGACCGTTTGGGCTAGAGAAGCAGGTAGGAAATCATCAGGTTTTTGCTTTCCCACCATTCCTCCAAATCCAACCCACCAGTCTAATCCCCTGCTCTGCAGACTTCCTGCTGCAGCCTCCCCAGCCTCTCTGCCCCGTCTCCAACTATTGATAACTCCTTCTACAACCTTCTTCCTCACCCATCCCTTTGTCTCATTTCCCAACTCCTGCAGGTTTTTCCTGGAAGCCACAAGCCAAGTCTGCCAGAGAAGCAAGTAGGCCAGGGAAACAGGTATCTGTAGATCGTCACTTTCTCTGCTCTCCTGAAAATATCTTCTTCCAGTCTCATCCCCAGCTCTGTAGCACATCACCTAAGGTGGCCTCTCCTCTATCACTGGCCCCAATGCCAAGAAACTAAGCAGATCTTAGTGGCATACTCTGTTTTCCTTCCTTCTGTGGACACCCTCAGTCACTCCCATTTCCAGCCACCTTTATAACAAATGTCAGTTCCCAGAACAGGAAAAACTTTCTTCAAAAAAAAAAAAAAAGAAAAGAAAAAAAAAGAAAGAAAAAAAAATCCAGGTAGCCATACCTGGCAGGATCACATAAACATTACCTGCCAGGCAACCTGGTGCAGGAAAATTGTCTGTACACTGTCAATCATGTTTTAAATAAATGCTGATTGGCAAGGCAGGAAGTATAGGTGGGAAAACCAGACAGGAAGTAGAGGTAGGGCAATGAGAACAGGAGTATTCTGAGAAGAAGTAAGCTCTTTCCTCAGTCCTGCCCAGATCACGGAAGAAGCAAGATGTGACCTGCCCCACTGAGAAAGGTACCGAGCCACATGGCTAACATAGATAACAATAATGGGTTAATATATGCTAAAAGAGCTAATAAGAAGCCTGAGCTAATGGGCCTATCAGCTTATAATCTTATGGAGACCTCTGTGTGATTTTCCTTTTTAATGAATGGGGAACCAGGCAGGACAGAAACCCGAACAAAGCAGGCCCTCATGTTACAGCACCCCACGCCCATTATACTCTATCAAGAACCAGAGAAGACAACAGAAACCAGGGAAGGAAACATCCACCCAACAAACACAAAACGAGATATCAGCACGTAGAATTACATTCCTACCCATGTCAGATGGTTAGACTCCAGTATAAAAACCAAAATCAGTAACAACAGAGAAAACGTGTCTTCACTCCAGTCCAGCAACTCCTCTATATTAGGTCCTAAGAAACATAAAAAATTGATTCGAAGACAGATACATGGCACTAGGGAAAAAATTATTCAGAAAAACAAGCATAGTATATATTCACTCATAAGTGAATTAAAGCTGTAAAATAAAGGCTAACCAAGGGTTCACAGACCCATTGAGACTAAGTAACAAGGAGGGTTCATTGGGGAACATCCAGGTCTCCCTAGGAAGGAGAAGGAGAAGAAATTTCATGAGAGGACTGAGAACAGGTGAGGACAGGAACATGAACAATCAGGTTTGGGGATGGTTGGGGAGAATACTGACAGAGACATCTGGAAAAAGGTAGAGGGGGGCATTTCAGGGTCAGGCAGAACAAGTCACAAGGGAATAACTCAGAAATGTACAGTGATGCCACCAGCTAAGACTCCTAGCCATAGCAGATACATATCCTGAACTGGTTATCTCCTGTGACTAGACTGGTGCCTAGCCCATTTGTCATCAGAGAGACATGATCCAACAACTGATGGAAACAGATGTAGACCCATGGTCAAACACTAGGCAGAGGATGTTCTGGGAATCCTGCAGAAGAGGGTAAGAAAGAACTATAGGACCCAGAGGGGTCAAGGACACCAAAAAAAAAAAAAAAGCCCACAGAATCAACTAACTTGTACTCATAGGTACTCACAGAGACTGAACCAACAACCAGGGAGCCTGCATGGGACTGATCTAGGCCCTCTTCATATATATTATAGTGTGTAACATGATCCTCTTGGGGGACTCCTAACAGTGGGAACAGGGGCTGTCTTTGACTTTTTATTTTTTTACTGGTTTTTGGGACATTATTCCATGAACTGAACTGAATAACTTTACCCAGCTTTACAACACGAGGTAGTACTTAATCTTAATGCAATTTTATTGCTATGTTTTGTTGATAATCATGGACGATCTACCCTTTCCTGAACGGAAATGGAGGAGGGGTGGAATGCAGGATGGGAAGAGAGAGGGGGTGAGGGAAGACACTGGTAAGAGAGAAGGAAGGGGAACTGTGACCAGGATGTAAAATAAATTTACTTATTTTTAAAAATTTCCACAAACTACAGGAATAAAACATAATTATTTTCTTAGTGTACTATAACCGAATATTTCTTTTATTTCCTAAAGTAAATTAATTATTCTTTCACAGTGTTCAGTAAATTCAATTTTCCAGTATATATTCACCTTTTTAAAATATAGTTGTTTGATTTAAAAATATAATTAGAAATATTTGTATATAAATAAAATCTTTAATTTGTTGAAATAGAAAAGGATATATTATCTAAGCCTCAAAATAATTTATATGTACATATTTCTAACTAAAATATTTATTTAAACATTTTAACTCATATAGAAGTAATCAGTTATATCACATATAACTATGTCTAACAAAACCAGTATTTAATATGATGAATTATGCAGAACAATTTACCAAGTCAGTCAAACAATGTATTTATAAAACTATGTATCATTTTATTAAATTTTTAAACTTTATTATAAAAATGTTGCAGATCTAAAAAAGACACATATCAAAATTAACTCATTTTTTTTCTTTAAGCAATGTTTAAAAGTGATCAAACATGTTTACTTTCAGGTGGATGTTCAAGCAGACAGTAGTAGACCAGCCTCCATCCTAAACAGAGGGACTGTGCATAAATAGGAAAAGCTTAGAGAAAGAGTTAAGCAAGGCAAATTGAGAGAGCAATAATTACAAAAATGAATGAATAAATAAATAAACAAACAGACCAATATCTTGAAAAGACTGGTTTTGTTCTCCAACCATTTCTACTCACAGAATCCATCAGGAGTAGCAAGGAAGATCCTAAGATCATTTCAGAAGTGACTGGTTAGGGTGCATAGGCTTCGAGTATGAATGTTTCTGTGATTAGTTTCTGTTATATGGCACAGTTAACTGTTAGAAAGGGGGATTATTTCTGAGTGGTCTCATCTCATCAACCTTAAGTGGGGCTAGACTATTTCTGTATTCCCAGTAAAGATCTCATATGGGAAAGGAAATGGGAGAAATTCTTTCATATTTTTGCTTTGACAGCGGATGGGATCACAAGACAAGGAAAAGCGTCTAGGAGCTGATAGTGAGCTTTGAACAGCATATAGCAAAAATATCGGGACCTTTGTCTTACAATCCTGAAACACTATATTCTTTCAACAATCCAAGTAAATTAGAAGTCAAATTATTTCTTAAAAATGACCTGTAAATGAATACACACAATCACACTGATTTATCTACATAAACTGATTCGTCTTATGACATCATGAGCCACATGAAGTCACACCATGGCCAGGCAAGGGCCTACAAAATCGCAATTTTCAGTGAG
Source organism: Microtus oregoni (assembly GCF_018167655.1). Taxonomy (NCBI): domain Eukaryota; kingdom Metazoa; phylum Chordata; class Mammalia; order Rodentia; family Cricetidae; genus Microtus; species Microtus oregoni. Next base: position 15,346,258 of record NW_024543080.1, on the reverse strand, counting down.
TGAGCACGGTTGATCCAAGTCCCAAAATAATTCAAAGGGTTCACAATGGAAAATGGCTGGATTGATAAGAATGGACTAAATGCTAGACTGTATTATCAGAACTGCGTTAACCTCTACTGGGTGAAATATAGAGTATTCAACATTCATCATGCATGATGAGTCATGGCAAAAGTCAGGACCCTGACTGCAAACAGCAGAAGGACAATAGGCAATAAGAACACAACCGCAAGTGAACACTTTGACCAAAGCCTAAAATACCTGTCGTTAATATGTTCTATAAAATAAATTGAAATGATGAAATGAAAAGACAAATCAAAACACTGGCTCAGTGGAGAACTGGACTATGAAAATAGAGATTGCAATTGAACTTAGATATACAACCTAACTTCAGAAATCTTCTCTTCTTGTATTTCTACAAAAGTTTATGTAAGTCTTCGAAAAGAAAATGACCAAATCATCATACTCAGCTGAAAGTACATATTTTTCAGTTGTAAACTATAGCATGATTTTCCAAAATTCAGGTAAGAACAAACACAAAAGCCTTGCCGGCAAGGAGCTCAGCAGGGCTGTTATTTAGATGATTCACATCTAGCTACACTTTTCAGAAGAGTTTGTATTTTTATTCTTCAAGTATGGAAAATAAAGTATAAGTTGAGCAAAAGAATAACTAGTTATACTTGAGCTACCAGAATTCTAAATACACAAGAAGTCACAAGTTACTGATGCTCTTAAAACCCCTAAGTAAAAAATGCAATCTTTTGGGGACTTTAGTGTGAAGACCGCACACAAAACTTTCATGTTGAAAGACACTCCCAAATTACTACCTTTCAACTTCGTAAAACATAGTCACAAAAGTCTGATTATAAAATGTCATTAATCTATTTTGATCACCATATGGAATATAAGAAACCGAAAAAGCATAAAACTAAACCTTAGTGTATTTTTTTTAATTCTAACTGTTGTAAAAAAACTTGGAAAGTGTTTAACAATAGTTATCTGGCCCCATGCAAACGACTCCAGCATAGTCAAAAACAGACTGATGGCAGAGAGAATAAACTCCACCTGTATATTAATAGTTCTTTAAATTTTATTCTTAAATAGAATATTAAGATTTTCACATATTAACTAAGTATGTACTTAAGTATGGAAAATCAATATAATAGCCACTCCTTAAACTACTTTTTGTTATTGGGCATTTGGAAAATAGGACTTCCAAAAAGTCAGCTTCTTTAGAAATAATCTTTTTAGTAAGTAAATACCTGATTACTATAGTATTCTTAGGATAGTACTTTAATAATAGGCATTAGATAGTGACATTATTGTATTGTATTAATGCTAAAATAAATAGAAAAATGCTAACCAAAATTCCACATTTAGTTAAGAGACATTTATTTGTTTTGGTGGTTAGATAAACATTATTTTACTTTTCTATAAAAGTGGAATGTTTTATGAGGTCACAGTTAACTATATAACAAAATGTTCAAATTTGTATACACAATAAATATGTCAAGTTTAAATCAAATATTAAAATCATTTGGGAGTCAATAATAGAAACTTTAAGTAATACGTGAATTTCTTGGGAATTTTTCTGAGATAGTATACAAACAAATTTATTCTCATATCCGAGTTAATGTCTTTCCCTTAGTACAAGCCACTATCTACTCATCTCAATCCTATTTTAAATATTATAGACAAGTCTACTGAAGTGGGGTAGCACGAATTCTTTCTTCCAAGATTCCTTTTTAAATAACCGTGAAGAATAAAAGAAACTATTGAAATGTTTGTGATTAATTTCCCAATTTGTAACTTGGAGACTTTTGACTATTCAACACTTGTATTCATCTTAAGGTTAGTCACTATAGATTTCACATTGCTACATGAATAGTTTTCCATTCTTCATCAGATCATGAATGAAACACTGCATGTCTATAGAAAATGACTTACAAATGTATATAATATTAAGACTTTTTGTTTCCCAGGTGCTAACTATTGCAAAGAAGAATGGCCAATGAACAATAAATCAATGAGACAATATTTTGGAAACATAACGTCCATATTTATCATGACTAAATGTGGTTTGAAGTTCTCTGAGATGCCTGAGATTGCTTTGTGAAATAGCAAAGGTGAAAAAGAAGTGATACTTTCACCATTCCATGGCCATTTTCTATATTTATCTGCAAAGTACTCTTTTCCAAAGGGATATATATCAAGCCCTTAACCATTCTTAGGCATTCAACAGAGGGAAGGTATTATTGGATGGACTATCTCTCCACAGGCATGTGTTCAATATGGCTTAGAACAGTTAACAGAAAACATTACCCAAAGGTAAATCTGAGTTAGGTGTGTAAATAGCTATTACTAAGATTCATTGACACTATATATCACATGATACTATATATCACATGATACTATTTGCCTTTAGAATACCTCACATATTTATTTCTTAAAGTGCTCGCATGGGTATTATGATGGATTTCTCAGAACTTGCTCTCCTAGTGAGCTGGGCAAGCTTTTGTTCCAGATACATTAGCATGTGTTCCTTTGCCTTCGATGTTTCAGTACAAAGCATGTAGGGACCACTCTTCTTACAAATGCCTTTGTTTCCCCTTCCATAGGTAGTTTTGATTATGGAAATTAGAAAATATGATGGCTGGATGTTACGTACATCATAGCTCCACCCCAATTGCCAGTCTTCCCACCCTCTTTTACAGCAATTCATCACTTTCCTTTTCCATTTTGGGAACATTTTGAACATTTGTGGGTGTGCTTTTATTTCTTTCTTGATGTTATCTCCTATTGAGAATTCATTTTTCACTCACAAGTTTTGCATACACAAAAAAGTAAACCATGGAGACTACTGGAAATATCAAAAGGCCATCAGAACTCCTACTGAAATGGGCATTGCTGAATCAGACCCACCCTCGGAGATTCCATCTTTAGGACAACTCCCTAATCAATTTTACTAATCAGCATAACCATTCTCATAATCCCCATAGTCACAAATAACTCACTTGGTTTCACTTTACTGTTTTGTATGAATGCACACCTTCTTTCCTTTTCCTTCCTTCCTTCCTTCTTTCCTTCCTTCTTTGCTTTCCTTTCCTTCCTTCCTTTCCTTTACCTCCCTCCTCCCCTCTCTGTCTCTGTCTCTCTGTCTCTGTCTCTGTCTCTGTCTCTCTCTCTCTCATAGTTTGAAGGTTTATAGTTAGGGATAAGTAAACACAGACTTTGGATACTAAACAATACCAAACTGAAATTCCAACTTCATAGATAATTGGCTAGATTGCCTCAACCACAGTTCAGTTGCCACCTCCTCTTTTTTAAACTATTTTTTATTGATTTTATTGAGCTATACATTTTTCTCTATTCCCCTCCCTGCCTCTCCCATACCTTTCAACCCTCTCCAATGGTCCCCATGCTCCCAATTTACTCAGAAGATCTTGTCTTTTTCTACTTCCCATGTGGGTTAGAGCCATGTATGTCTCTATTAGGGTCCTCATTGTTGTCTAGGTTCTCTGGGATTGTGATTTGTAGGCTAGTTTTCTTTGCTTTATGCTTAAAAACCACTTATGAGTAAGTGCATATGATAACTGTCTTTCTGGGTCTGGGTTACGTCACTCAATATGATGTTTTCTAGCTCCCTCCATTTACCTGCAAATTTTAAGATGTCATTATTTTTTGTCTGTTGTGTAGTAAGTCCATTGTGTAAATGTACCACATTTTCCTTATTCATTCTTTGGTCAAGAGGCATTTAGGTTGTTTCCAGGTTCTGGCTATTACCAACAATGCTGCTATGAACATAGTTGAGCACATGTCCTTGTGGTGCGATTAGCATTCTTTAGATATATACCCAGAAGTGGTGTTGCTGGGTCTTGATGAAGGTTGTTTCCTAACTTTCTGACAAATAACCCAATAAAAATATTATGTACAGTCCTAAACAGAGAACTCTCAACAGAAGAATCTAAAATGGCTAAAAGACACTTAAGGAAATGATCAACGTCCCTAGTCATCAGAGAAATGCAAATCAAAACAACTCTGGGATTCCATCTTACAACTGTAAGAATGGCCAAGATCAAAAACACTGATGACAATTTATTCTGGAGAGGCTGTGGAGTAAAAGGGAACACTCCTGCATTGCTAGTGGGAGTGCAAGCTGGTACAGCCCCTTTGGATATCTGTGTGGCAATGTCTCAGAAAATTAGGAAGCCACTTCTCCCTAAGTGAGTAATCCTGTCTGTGATACCATCTATAACATGGAGATAATAGACTTTTGCTGATGAAGAAGTATTGGGATATATAATCTATTTACACTATGTCATAAAGTTTTTCATATAACTTTGGGATATGGCAAGAATATAAAAATATTTATGTGTATAATAAATACAGAAATTGAGCAGGCATAGTGTTGCATGTCTTTAATCTTAGCACATGGAAGGCAGAGGCAAATAGATCTCTGTGAATTCGGGGCCTGGCCCGGTCTACATAGTGAGTTCCAGGACAGCCAGAACAACATAATGAGAGTGTAGTTATGTTCTCCACTTTCTATGTGCACATGCTTATCGGGATGTATCTGTGTATCTGGTGTAGGTGTTTGTGTGTGTGTGTATGTGTGATGTTTATGTCTGTATGTGTACATATGACTGCCAGAGTAGGACTTCAGGAGCCTTCCTCTACTCTTCTCCTCCCTGTTATTTTTTTTTTTTGATACAGACTTTCTTACTTAACCCAAAGATTGCTAAATTAACTTGATTGCTGGTCAGAAAACTTCTCCTGTCTCTCTGCTTCCCAATTCTGGGATTAGAAGCAAGAACCTCTGTACAAGACTTTTGTGTAAGTGCTGAGGATTTGAACTCAGGTCTTCCTGTTCTAACATCAAGTCTCTTACCCAGTGAGCCATCTGTCCAGCTGCATATATTCGCAATGCTGTATTGAAATGAACTAAATGCCCACAAGCATCAGCATCTAAGAGGCAGTAAGAATCCTTCCCTAGAGCCTGCAAAGAAGCCTTGTCCCTTCGAATTGTTGATTCTAGATTTCTGTCATTCACAACTGTGAAACAGGAAATGTATACTCTTTTAAACTACCAGCGTTACAAAAATTTGCTATTGTGGCCTCAATAACTGATTACAATGGTTAAAAAACACATGTTTTCTACAAGTTAGCACCTCATTTTCAAAGGGTCATAGAGGCATCAATGCAAACTTCGGCATTTAAATCTAGAGTGTGCTTTTTTTTTCTGGATATGGAGCATTAGGTAAATTAAGTAATTATCTGATAGCCAACTCTTTTATGAAAATGATATGCTGATACCTAATTTAAGGTTTTGAATTTTTATTGCATCAATTAAAATAAAGGATCAAGTTATCCTATGAATAGTGCTATTTAATCAGCATTATCGACGATAATACTATTAGTGGCAATTTTTTTACCAGACCCTGTTGCTGAGAGAACTTACACTGCTTCAATAGACTAGCTAGGGTGTACGTTCCTCTTATACTTAAGATTTTAATGATGCGAGATGTAGTTTACAGTTTTAAGAAAACTGTGAAAAGTCAAATTTTTGTTTGCAAATAAACAAGCTAGGAGAAATATGAGTTATTCCATAGCTGCAACTGACCTGATTCTAAGCATTGTATTCGACTAACATTAGTGGTCAGGTAATGTGATTACATACAAAAGTGTAGTATTTTATAATATTGGAGTATCAGTGTGTTGGTATTATAGTATACATCAAATAGTACCCAGTGGGGACATATTCTTTATTCCATGCACAGGTTTATAATTTGAGAAATCACAGAGATGCTCTCTTTTGATAAACAGTAAACTAAAAATATTATATATGTGTCCTATGCTTTTTTAGACATGTAAATATACAAAACAGTTTGCTAAAGATCGCGGGCAACTCCACAGGATAAACCGTGCTAGTATTTAGAAAGGTTCAATTTTAGGATGAGTAAAGAAAGTGGTTAGACGTATATTAAAATAAGCAGAGCAAGAAGGAAACAATTAACAGCACAAGTCCAAAATGCAAGCCTCAGTTTACATGCTTCCCTAGACAGCCTTCTTAACTTCTTGGACCTCGTCATTATAATAGCATATTCTTATTAACTTATTAATATGATTAGTAATACAGGTAAACCAGTAAAGGTATGATGCCTGCACTACAATTGAATTTACTCTGAAACTGTGACTTTAAATGTTAAGGTTGTTCCTTTGCCAACCTCACTTGGAAGCCTCCTTTATAATCCCTACAGCCCATACTCTGTGATCTGCTTTTCTAAATATGCAGAATACAAATTATTTAACAAAGGTGTCTTTTTCTAGTATCATTTCCCACTTGCCATATTTTTACTTTTTCTTTTCAGTTTAATTCTACCTTTTATAAATTTTTTAAATTAAAATATAATCACATAATTTTCCTTCTTCCTTTTTTATATTCAAAAACACTCATGTGTCCTACAAATTATGGTATCTTTTTAAAAAGTATTATTATGCCCATTGATTTGTAGTTTACAGGTTCTTCTAGAGTCTAAGGTAGAATTGCCCATGATTTCTTTCTTCCCTTATTCTAAATAAATGTTCACTTACATATTTAATTTTATAAACAGGATTTGTATTTATTTTATTAATGAGCCAACAAAGATTTTATGAGCTTCAATATCTATAAAACTGGGTGCTGCCTTGCCTGGTTTAATTTAAGTATTAAATGATAGCCCACAAAGCATTTAAAATGTGTATATATGAATATATATTAATGTATACACATAAATAAATGGAAATGATAAAGAGCCTAATGTCTGAAGGTAAACTTGGGAATCTGAGAACTTTACAGCTCACATAAAGACCAGACTTTGTACCACCACCATCCATCATTTCACAGAAAGCACTTTGCCGATGTAGGCTGAGTTCCTACTCAGTTTTCACTAGAATACAAATTGAGCATACCATAATCTCGCATCGCAGTTGCTATAAGACAAATGAATGACAACGATAAGAAGAAGAAGTACGGAAGGGTGGTAGAACTCCAGCTTAACTAGGGTTGATACTTCAATTTTGATGAAGCCTCTGCCGCTTTCCAGTTGTCACTCTCACTAAATCCCTGAGGAAAATCAACCATCATAGCCAGTGGAAGTGCAAATCCTGTGAGCCAAAAATAATCAGACTGAAAAATACTTCCCTATATTAGCAAGTCAAAGTAGCATTTTAATAATGAAATATGGAAGGAAAAGAATGTTCCAGAAGAAAAAAAAATGAAATATAAATAGGTTTGTCTTAGAAATTCAGCATTGACATTCATAAAATTGCCTGTGAAGATATTCTTCAACATAACACAAAAATTTCATCCCAAAATGAAAATTTACTTTTCTTGTCTTTGTGTGTTTACAGATATGTATGACTTTCAAAGAATCAAATATTTTTCTATAGAGAAATATTAAGAGCATAGCGATGAGAATCAGTAAGGTATGTTAAGAGAGATAGTACTTTCTCATAGAAAACTCATATACATGGAAATGGGGTAAGGGCTCATTTTCTCTCATGGTTTAAGAGAAGAAAATGATCTAATAATGAGCTAAAAATCTATTAGATTCTGTACAAAAATATGTATTCAATAACTCTCAGGGTGTTAACCATGACTTTTGCAGTCCCCAAGACAAACAAATAAATCCATAAAATACATTTACAAGAATAAAAAAAATCATAAAAATTTAGATTTATATTCGGATTTATAAAGAATTCACTAATGCTTGTGAGTGTTGAATGGTAGGTTAACTATTAGTGGAATAAAAGAAAATCAAATGCTGAAGGATATTGTAAGAACTCTATGTAGAATTGAAAACAATGTTTTTGGAAATTATAGTGAAATTAGCACCACCCCACTTTAATTTTTATGTAAATTTTATATATGTTTTTTATCTTTATTTTCTGAGTCTCAAACAGCATAATCACCAGTCATAGAGTGTGTGTGTGTGTGTGTGTGTGTGTGTGTGTGTGTGAATGAGTGTGTGTGAGTATTTGTTCTTATTTTTTGGAACAACAAAGGTAAAGACATTTATTATCTTTTGATCTTAAGTCAAATCCATCAAAAGAAATCAAATATGATGATGGACATGTCTAGATTCATGATTTTATACAAATTTTTGTCAATTTTCATAACTTGTCAATCTACAAAGAACTCATTGAGATAAAGTTCATTCAAAAGGAGAAATGTAAGTGGTCAAATGTAGTCTTATAAGGTACCCAAAATTAATCAGAGATGAACTGACCTGTGGCACAACCCTTGGACTCCCAAATGGTCATTTTCAGCTATGTAAGAAACCCTGAGTTCAATTTCAACCATCAAAAGATAGTAATAATGACATTAAAAACGAAAATGGAAACCACCTAAATAGGAAGAGATTTATAATGTCATCACTAAAGAACAGTTGCATGACTTTGAAACATGGAAAAATCCAGACAGTGGGGATTGCGAGCACTCAAGACCTCCTCCCTAACTGCATTGAGGTGATCTTGTTGATGTGATCACAGAAGGTGACTAGGCTCATTGTCCATTTAGTTACATGACAACACCCTACAGAGGCTCTCTAGATATAGAGGTGTTGGTTTAGCAAGTGGAAGCTCAATGCTGAACTCGGGGTACAATAAGACTATGTCCACGTGGCTTTGAATGTAACAGCAGATAACTTGTCAGTTATTATTATGGAAATCAGTTACAGCCTGAAGAATAAGTGGGAAAAATGTGGGATATCAGATTTAATTTCCATATTATTTTAAATTTCACATTTAAAAGTCCTTGGGGGTTGGAGATTCAGCTCCATGGCAGGGCAGGGCAGAGTGATTGCCTAGCTAATGTAAGGTCCTGGTTGGGTGCATAGCTCCAAAACAAAACAACAACAAAAATTTTCTTAGGAAAAAAATATACTTGAAATAGAAATATGAATTAATTTTTAAAGTAATTTACCAAATTATATGAATGATAAGAATGGAAATTTAGATCATGTTTATATTCTTCTGATTTTTATATATTCTGACATATTTATTTAATGTATATTTGTTCTGATATATTCTGCTGGCTTTTACTTTTTGTAACTTGCTTTTATTTATTTTTTTAAACAATCTTTTTTGTTTTACATGCAAATCCCAGTTCCCACTCCCTCCCCTCCTCCTGCTTTCCCCCACATTTCCCCAATTCTACCCCCTTTACACTCCTCAGAGAGGGTAAGGCCTCACATGTGGAGTCAGCAAAGTCTAGCACATCACTTTGAGACAGGACCAAGCCTATCCCCCACCCCACCCCTGTATCTATGTTGAACAAGATATCCCTCCATATAGAATGGACTCCCAAAAGACAGTTCATACACTGGGGATAAATTCTGGCTCCACTGCTAGTAGAGTCCAAGCCGCTCAACTGTTACTCACATTTGAGGACCTAGTTTGGTCCTGGGCAGGCTGTCAGTCCAGAATCAATGAGCTTCCACTAGGTCAGGTCAATGTTTCTATAGGTATCCCCTTCATGGTCTTGACCCCTTGGTCATATTGTCGCTCCTCCCTCTCTTCGACTCGACTCCAGGTGGTCAGCCCAGTGATTAGCTGTGGATACCTGCATTTGCTTCCATCAGTTAATGGATGAAAATTCTATGATGACAATTAAGTTAGGCATCGATCTGATTACAGGGGACGGGCAGTTAAGGCATCCTCTCCACTACTGCTTAGATTCTTAGCTGGGGTCAGCCTTATGGATTCCTGGGAATTCCCCCATATGTCTAATTGTTAATGCTCCCTTTGGTAAATTAGTAAAATGAATATTAAGGATAACACAGTACTAAACTGTAATATTGTACTGAGTCCCTCATCATTTAATGAGTTCAATAAAGTCTTTGATACCTATTCATTTTTTATTTTTATCTCAATTGCAGTTTTACCTTCTTAAAATTATCATTTAAAAATTTTGGAGATGGTACACCAAGACTCACATGGAATTAAAATGACAATGGACAGGTAAAATATATTATAAAAAATGTTCCTAATTTATGGGTTACTTAGATCTAGAACATCATTTCCAGAGCTCCTGGTCAGAGAACCAGAGGAACTTTAAGCTTTATGACTGCTGGTCTAGCTCTTCTTGTCGCTTAATTTTGTGTTTTGTTTTAGCTTTTTGTTTGCACATAGGAGATAAGTCATTGCCCATTGTGGCCAGCAGTGAATGAGAATTTAGTTTTATGGTTTGACCACTTAGTGATTTCTGAAACCAGATTAATAGTTCATGAGAGTTATTGTTAGGTGAGTGAGAGCTGGCAGCTAATGTCCTTCGATTGCCTTCTTCATTTGAGATCAAAGAATCAAGACCACCAGGTCCACAAGGAAAGAGTGTTTCATACATTTCTGAACTCGTGAGGCACAGGCGTCCTGTGGCTCCTCAGTTGCACTTGTAACTTTATACTGCAGGCTGTAAACTCCATGTGTGTTTGTATGTCTGTGTCTGCCACTGAGAAAGAACTTTTCCAAATCTGTCCGTTTGAAGTATTTTTCTAATTCCAAAGAATTAGAAACAATGAGATTAAACAATTAGATTAAATTTCACTTAAAGGAATTATGGTCTAATTGATGTATAAGAGGGAAAGAATGTAGAAATTATATATTCTTCAAGTTACCAGAAAGTAATTTTACTTCTAATAGTGTATTTATGTTGGAATATTAGAAATCCTTCTTCTGAAAGCTCAGATATATTTTTAGAACAGAAATTTATATTCTTAAGGAATGCCTATTTAGAAAATTTATAGTAAATTTCTGGAAAATGTCAGCTTAGTGAGTTTATTTAATAGCGATTATTTCCTGTCATAAAGTGTTTTACTATTTCTCTAAGCACAATATAAGCATATGTTTTCTCTCTGTGTTTACATTTCCTAATTAAAATTCACATTTTAATGATCAAATAAGAGACATTTACTCCAGCATGTCAACTTGAAATTGTGGAAATACAAATTTGTATTTAAATCAATTGAATCAGTATTTTAACAGTTTCAAGTTCATTACTCCTTCTATTCTGTAAGATATCAACTTGAAGTTGATTTCCAGACTCTGTTCAGAGTGATATTAAGTTTTATTGATGAGAAATCACTGGAATCTGGCAATTTCCAAATGAGATTAAATCTTTAAACAACCGAATCATTACTGGATGCTCTCAACTAAAATTGTGAGCTTCTTTTGTTTTTCTATAGCTAGAAAAATTATGACTTGATTTAAAGCTCAGTTAATAATAACTTTGCTCCGTTGATGCAGGGGAAGGAGCTTGGATCTGCCTCAACTTGATATGCCATGCTTTGTTGACTCTCATAGAAGCCCTGCTCCTTTCTGAATGAAAATATAGGATAAGTGGATGCAGCGTGTGTGGGGAGGCACAAAAGGGAGATAGAGGGAAGAAATGGAGGAGAAAAGGGAGAGGAAACTTTGGTTGGCATGCAAAATTTAAAAATTAATAAAAAAGAAAGAATAAAAGAATATGTGGCTATCAAAAATTTATGAGATTATTTTCAGTTTATTTGTTAATCTGTTACAATAAAAGTCCTAAACAAGACAGCACTTTTCTGCTGCACACCTAACCAGCTTAACTCATGAAATAGTAATTACTCATGTAAAGGTTATGATTAATATGAGAGATGAAGAGCACCGAATAGTGAGAAATCGGCGACTTTAAATCTCAAAGAAGATGAATTCTTAGGAATTACTATAGGCCCCGAAATACTTCTATTCATATGCATTGTATTTGTGTATATATTAATCACATCTCAAGAGTTTTCAAAAGATTGGGGGTTTTCTTTACTTGAAGGTAGAAATAATGAGTGTATTTAATGTTAGTGCAGTATCTTAATAAAGCCATGAATGTGTGGCTTGGTCAGAGGTGCCACTCAGCACTGTTAACTGCTTCAGAGACGGAATTAGCAGGAAGGAGGCAAGAAAGCCTGGGTTAGAGAGGAAGTTCATGGCTACCCTGGCCAAACTGTGAGATGTGTTTCAAAATAAACAGTAAAGGGATGTCAGTTCAGTGTAGGTACTTGCCTGGTGTGCTTGAAATTCTAGGTTCAATACCCACTTCTCGAAAAATAAAACCCAAAACTTGTTTATATCTGGTTAGTGTTTTAAGAGATGTCCTAAGGTATGAGTTTGTGAATTCTAGGATGTAAAATATTGTTTGCAATGGATTATTATAAGTTTGAAAAGATTCTAAATTGTTTCAATAGCAGTATGTTCAAACCTAATTATCTTTCTTCCTGGTTAATCAGCTAAGGTTTACACCTACAATATGAAAGTTGATTTTACACTTTTATAGTCTGCCTAGGAAAAAAGAACAAGAACAAAAATTCTCACTTATCAAAGAGTTAACTGCTTACTATCTTGTTTTATTTTTTAAATAGTCATTGACTTATTATCACTTTAATAAATTAATTTAATCATGATTTCCCCAATACCAAAAATTCTCTTTAAATCAGGCATGCAAATCACATATTTTTTTTTCTTATTTGCCCCCCCCCCAAGTCAAATCCCAGATATAAAAACATATAACAAAACATTCTGGGATTTTTATGAGATTTACGAGAATTTCTGGAAAGTTACACATTTGTTCTTTCAGTTCTTAAGGGAACTTGAGATGTTAGGTTTGTTTGCTGAGTTAGAACAGAATTGTGAGAAGGTGCAGTTAGCCTCTCCAGGACTATACTAGAATTGTATATTTTTATTAATGTAACTATTTCAGACTTCTTTGAGAGTGCACTAATAATTTTGCTTTCAATAATATACTTTACCCTTAAGGGAAAATATGGATCAAATTGTTATGAAATAGTTTTTCTGAGTTTGCCACAGCCCTGTAAAAGCTTTATTTCATATTAGTCCACACTTTATTGTGTTATCAGTCATGGTGTCATTTTATTTCAAATTAATCTCACATTTTAGCCTTCGTTCTTTAATTCAGATCATGTGCTTTAGAGACAGTGATGGCTTAATGGTGATGAATGACTGATTTGCTGGCCAAGTTTATAAAAACAAAGGTGTGGAGGGCCTATTCCAGACAGTAGTTGATATACTCATGATGTGTATGTTATGTCCTAGGATCCTTATTTGCTTGTATCTTAAGACATTTTTCATCCTGTAATTCCCTTTTTAAAGTAGGATATAACATTACCAGACCCCTTTTAAAACAAACTCAAACTCCTTTTGCACATGCACACAAAATAATATGAATAACAGTAATGTTAATTTCCCCCCATAATGTATGTGGAAAGAGACTATACCGAAATTAAAGTGTGGTTCCTTGAAAGATTAAAAATTGAGCACACTTCTGATCTGAATATATACGTATACACCTGAGCTGTGGTGGAGTTTCCACAGTTTATTTGGGAGGTAACTTGTGAATCTACAGAGTCAATGGAACACTAATTAGTTGCATAGGGCCAAATGAAATGATGAAGGAAAATGTATTAAGCTTTGTTTCACACAGAAAAAATGACTTAACTCTTCTTTGGTTGTTGAAATTAAGTGTTAAAATGGTAGCTCTTCCTGCTCACCCAAATCAAGAACTTTTACTACTTTTTTCATGTATTATGTCATAGTCAATATAACTATGGGCAGAATCTCAATACGACCCTTTACACTAAGGTATGATACAGCAAAAGGATTATAGGACATCACTTTATCTTGGGTATCATGCTTGAAAAAAAAATCTGATGTGGCTAGTTCCTCTTCTGAAACAAAGGGTTGCTTTTCATGGACCCAATGCCCAGAAATATGCCTGGAGTCATGGCCCAACCTTACAGGTAGCAAGGAAGACTACCACCTGCTAACTTAGGAACTTCAGATATTTTATAGTCCTTTCATAAGAAAGAAAAATCATTCAGAATTAATAAGGTGGTGAGTGAGTGATGGCTTAGTTTCCTAACATTGGAGAGGGGAGGGGAGAGGCAGGGGGAAAAATATAGAGCTCAATACAAATCAATTAAAAAAAAAGAAAAAAGATTTCTAAGGCAAACTTAAGATATTTTATGAAAATTTCTAAATGGGACTCAATTTTATAGAATTTGTAACTGTTCTATTCCAAGTGACTTTTGATTTGAAAGATGGGAGAGAGAGCTTTAAAGAAGTCAATATACTTGCTGCTCTTAATCTAATCAAACCTGGTAAGACCCTACATTATTATGTAACCCAAATTTGAGATTAATTATGAAATAAATAAGTCCCAGAACAAGCAGTGAGGAACTTTGAAATGCATCAAACCATCAGTGGGAAATGCGTACCGTACAGAGCACACCCCTGGGGTATTTTCTTTTCTGGGTGTGGGCTTTTCGTTTTATTAGCTATTTTATTACTCTATGAATGGCGGAAAACCAATAATACTGTGAATGATTCTCGACCATAGATGTGCAAAGTAATTGCATTTGACATTCGGTAGAATAAATTTATTATTGTGGTGTGGCTATTGAACAGTTCGGCCAGTTTTGCATCAATTAAAATGAATACTTTTAACATTTAAGATAGGCCTCCTTAGGTCTCTTTGCCTTCTTGGATATAGCAACTTACAGGTTTCTTCATTATTTCACATATTGCTAAATTCTTTGGCAAACTTTAATTTAACATGTTTATTAGGTAAATAGAAAATTACCAGTGAATAAATAGAAAAAGGTAAAAAAAAAATACCTCCACAACTTTATATAAAATATCTTGATTAAATGAAAAACATAATAGCGCACACTTAAACCTCAGTTTTTATACCATGGAAGCTATGAGATGAATTAAAGAAGCTATTAAAGCAAAAGCTACCGCTGATACTTTTATTTTATTTTTTGTTTGATTGCTTATTGAGACAGTGTAACAACCATGGGTGTCCTGGAACTTGCTTTGTAGATCATGCTGGCTTCGAACTCATAGAGATTTGCATGACTCTGCCTCCCAAGTTCTGGTATTAAAGCTGTGTGTTACCACCACCCGGCGCATCTGTACATTGCATACGACTTTGTTTTCTATGGCATGGGGTGGGTCTGTAATCACAAGTAATTTTATAAGGATTGCTCTGTAGTGTAGTTTCACTGATTTAAATTGGTCAAAAGGTTCAGCAACTTATCTGAGTATTACAAAAGTTCTGCCACCTGAAAAAGAATGTCTCTGAAAAGAGAAACACCAAACTATATATGAACTAATGTGCTCTTACAGAGGATTTCTAAAACTTGACAATTTTTATCTTCTCATAAATGATCTGGCTCCTTGCTGTTAGTTATCAGTATCAAGGTAGGAGAGTACTGAGTTAACAGTGAGGATCCATGGGCACGGGGAATCGTGGGCTTGCACAGCCTTGTTTCGAGAGCTTGAAAATACATAAAACCACACATTGAAGACTTTAACTGCATTTTATCTCAGTCAGCTAACCTTATGTCCTCAAGAGAGAAGCCAAAAATAATACAGTAACAGAGATGTGTGTTGCTTACTTTTCAATTTGTTGATGTTGCCCACATGCACACAACACAAGCACTTGAGCACTTAATACAGCTCTGGCCACTTGTTTGATTTCCTTGCTAATTCCTCGATGTACCTTCACTGATGTTAAAATGTTGATCCTTCTCCTACGTGTAAGATCCTGTCTTCCTTGGTTTCTCTGATGGCATGGAAGATTACTCACTGAAACTTTTCTATACATTGATTGGCCTTGTCTATCTTCTGGTAACTTTGTAGCATAAATTAAATCAGCACTACAACCTCATTCCTTACTCCAACATTCCTGCCTTTTTCCTCACTGTTTTCTGAAAGCTTTTGCACTACAGTTTTCATTTCCTTATCTTCTCCCACAGAAAAGCTGACCCTCTGCACTCTCTGTCTCTTGTGCTCCTGTGAACAGGTTCATACTTTTACTAATAATTTTAGTGAGAACATGTCTTTTGGTGCCAACTTCGTTTGCTGTCTTGTAACAGTTACGTTCTCTTTGAAATGTTTGCTTTCTTTAGGCTGAAAATATAACTTCTCACTGTTGATCCTTTGTCTCTGACTTCAGAAACACTCATTAAGAGCCTGTCTTGCCTACATTTTAAAGTTGCTCTTCCTTTAATCCCACTGTGGACTCTTTCCACATTTTCTGTCCATTTTTTATGAGTTTTTTAAATTGACACAAGCTGCAAATAGATGAACCTGAGATTTTCAGAAGTTTATGCCCATGGAATTTTGTCTTTCACTTATTAATACAATAGGTTTTGGTGCACGGGTTTAACCCCCATTGACCTCTTCATAAACTTAGATTGCTATAGACTTAATGTGTATATAATTTGCCTACCTAATTCTTGTAGCTGATATTTTTGGCAAATATTTTCCAGTGTATTTCTCAAGACTCAGTCTTCCTGTTTCTCATATAAATCTTCTTGCTTCTTATTTATTTGCTACTAAACTGAGTCATATGTCTCTTAGGGTTTTGTTTTGGTTTGCTCTGCTTCTTTTAATAGCAATTGTGTGTTACAGTAACACAGCTGCTTAATCGGTAAATAGCAGAATTTCAGTGGTTTTACTCAGTGACCACTTAAAATGCACTGCATTTATTTAATATTGTCTTTCTCATCATTGTTTTATTTTAAAAATTCTTTATAATTTTATGTAAGTGTGCTGATGCTAACTACCCATCTTCTTCAACTCCATTCTATTTCATCAACCCTCTCAAATTCAAGACCTCTTCTTTAATATTATTTTTTATGTGTACATAGGTATAGATAAATTCTGATAATCATATTTAGCATTTCTAATATGTGTCTCTATTTAGGCTGACATTAACATTGCATAATCTCTCAGGGGTCTACTCTGAAACCTCTTCTTCTAGATTGAAACATCCTATCCTGCAGAGAAGCTCCTTAAACAAAAAAAAAATAAACAACTCAAGACAACGTCCCCAAGTCCCTGAAACAGACCAGATTCGGTAGGCCCTGACAGAGTGAGCAATAAAAGCTACAAAGACAAGACTCTCAGACAAGACAAGCAGCAAAGAAGACTCTAAGACCAGACCCACAGTACCTGAAAGAGGTTTGGACCAACTGAGTCTCTTGGAAAGGACATTCTTCAGCCTACTGACCAACCTGCAGGATGTGCAGTGTGCTCCAGGTTTCCAGGTTTTGTGAAGTGCCACCCATGCTGAGGTGGGCTTTGATGATGCAGCTATCTCTGGATCATTTCTACTTCTGTAAGTAACCCTGATAAAACTCATTGATTCAATAAAAACGATTTTAAAAAAAAAGTTCATTGGTACACCAAGTTGTACTTGTTGGTATCCATATTTTGGTCTGTCATAGACATTCTGAATGGGATAAATGAGTGTGTGCGAATGTGTGTGTGACAGAGAGAGAGAGAGAGAGAGAGGGGGGGGGGAAGAAGAGAGGAGAGGAGAGGAGAGGAGAGAAGAGAAGAGAAGAGAAGAGAAGAGAAGAGAAGAAGAGAGAGAGATCTCCCCAGGAAAATTTTGCTACACAGCAGGTTCTTATCACTGTGTGCCTGGGGAAGACTAATTCGCCCTCTCTCAGCAGCTCTAAATTGCCTATAGTCCTTCATTTAGAGAGTTGGAGAAATGGCTCAGTAGCTAAGAGCACCTCTTGTTCTTCCATAGGTCCTGAGTTCAATTCCCAGCACCCGCTTGGTGGTTCACAACCACCTCTAATGATATTTGGTACCCTTTTGAGGAAGAGTCCTGGTCAGTCATATTCATTCACTTAGACTATGAAACCCAGTATGGACTAGTTCAACAGAACCGCCATATACAGGCTGCCCATGGAGGCTTCAGCATTGTCAGGACATAAATTTCATTCATTTCATTCATTCTTCATTTAGGGGTGTGTCATCAGTTTCTCAATAAAATGCAAGTTGGTATTCTTTTGTTAGCTACACTACTGTAATTAGTGACCGCCTGTATGATTTCAGTGAAGTTAGTTACTGTTTCTGTATCAAATTTTATTTCTGCGAGTGGTTGTAAAGTAAATGCTGTGCAAAATCCTGTGAATTTTAGAACCTTCATTTTATATTGGACTATCTATGGCTGTCACTGAACTCAAAATGATATGAATAATGTGTATGCGCCTAGAAGTGTCAAAACAAAACATTTGAAATGATGTTAAGTTACCTACAATGTCCTGCAGGACATCTGTGGTAGTTAAGTCTTAAGGTGACATCAATGACCCACCGGTTGGTAGTCAGAAACTTTGTGATCCCACGGAATATAGAGCCAGATACAGTGACTTTTTCCTACAAATAGTTTGACAAATTGAGATGACGGTGGTTCTATGGTGAGTTTATGTTAGGTGACGGTGATCTGCTTTTCCCTACTCTTCCCTTCTGACCTCTTCCCCCTCTCTTCTTCTCTTTCCTCTTCTGTCTGCTCATTCCTTTCCTCTTCCCTTCTCATCCTTCTCCTCACTTCTCCCCCTCTTCCCCTATCCTCTTTTCTCTCTCTTTCCCCTTCAACCTTCTCTCCTGTCCCCTCTTTTGTCCCTCTTCCCCTCTTCCGTATTTCCCCTCTTGTGTATCTTCTTCCTCTCCCCTACCTCTCTAATTTAGACACGAATGAAAAGTAACTGTTACCCTCAGGCAACAGTCAATAAGGATTTGTGAAGTGCCAATAGTTACCTGGTTTGGGAGCAAGCTTTGAGTTGACATCAACCCTAAATGGATCCTTACATGATCAGTTGAGATAGAAAATCCAGGTAAACTGAAACCAAATTAATAACACACTGCCTGATTGACAGACATCAAAGATGCTATTCTTTTAAGGGCTAGTTGTTGTGAAATATTATCTGAAGATTTACTACATCCGTTTATGCTGTGGAATGTTTGTTTAATGATGAAAAAAGGTGTGTTGAATTTTTTGATGCTTTATTTGTTTAACTCTGTGAAGCTGTGTTACTTTGTCTATCTAACACTTGATGGTCTAAAAAGAGGTGAATGACCAATCACTAGGCAAGAGAGTGATTGGAGGGGCTACCAGAAAGACAGAATAGATAGAATAAGAGAAGGAGGAGAAGAGAAAAAAGGGGAAGGAGAGGAGGACAATAGGGACCAGCCACCTAGCCCCACACCCAGAGGTAAGAAGGGGGAAAAAAAAACATATACGGAACAAAGAAAGGTAAAATCTTAGAGGCAAAAAGTAAATGGGATATTTTATGTTTAAAAAAATTGGCTAGAACTAAGTCAATCAAAGGCAGGGCATTCATAAATAAGAATAAATCTCTGTGTATTTTTTTGAGGGGAAGCTGGGTAGCAGACTCCCCCAAAGAGTAAAGATTAAGAAAAAACAGCTACAGCTGGTAGTTTTTATTCAAGATCTCACTTCTAGATGGAAAGCAGAAAATAAATTAAAAACTTTAAAAACTTAATGTTTTTGTGTCTACTTTTGGATGGGCTCTCAATTCTTTCCTGAAAGTTCTAGACTGCTAAATCAGGAATTTTTCTTTGATAGTCTGTCCTTTTAACTTTTAGAGTAGTTAAATTGTGCCTGGCTGTCCCTTATTCCTTGTCATGATAATACATTTAATGCTTCCTAATGGATTCTCTTTTCCATTAGCTTTTAAAAATACTCCTTACTGATAGTCTCATTATGTAAGTAAAACTCCCATTGATCAGAGAAAGTTTAGAAAATTCTGATGGATAACAAAGAAACGCAAAGCTTCCTGGGAATGTGTAGTCTGAGTATCCATTAACATGTTGAAGTAGGTCTTAGTATATTTTCCTTTTTCTGGCCAAAACATTCTTTAAATGGAAATTTAAGGTAAAAAGAGTCTGTTATTGTTCTTTGTGGTGGAGAAACCAAAGTAGAAAGAGATTGAAACATCCAGTCTCCAGCATTCCACAGAGAACAGGGAATGGCAGTTTATGACCAGCACTCTTCCACTTTTCCTGTTCATCCTAGGACCCAAACCCAGGAAACAGCAACAGCACCATTAGGTGTGGGACCTTTTGCCTCTGTGTATCTATTGAACATAATCCCTCAAGGTCATTCCCAGAGGTTTGTCTCATGCATTTTCTAGATTCTGCCGAGTTGACAATTAACCTAGCCATTACAGAGAAATACCCCTCAAGTAGCTATTTTGTAATTATTGAGACACTTTGCTTTTGAGAATCTTAGCAACAACGCACATATGTGCAGTACTTTCTATGAGCCAAGTGATTTTCTAAGAAATGTGCATGTATTAATCTGATTTTTACCAAGACATTCTGTTATTTGCCAATGTAATATAGATATAACTAAACAGAGGCTGTTATGTCTGTTTATATATGGTGTTTTGTCACATGTACCTTACTTAGATTGCAGTTTCTAAATATGTCATTAACCATATCTCCCTTTTTCACATTTTAACAAAAGACATCTAATGATTCACTTTCTCCCACACTTTCATTTGAGTAAATGGTGAGAGAATATTAGAAAATCTGACATATCTTTAATAACTGCTTTAAAATACACACACATCCATTTCTTTCATCTCTACATAAGGTTAGTGCAGAGGTCAGCATTTATCACAGGTTCCCCTAGGGTTCAGCTGCTGGAAAAAGCACAGATCTGCAAAGGTACCACACAGTGTGATGAGGATGAAAGAGACAATTCCAGGTGTCTGCTGACTCTCCCTCCAACACCTTAAGTTACCTTTCTTCACTCTTCAGGAGATATGCAAAATACATGAGCATACTGTCCTTATTAGGATCAGAAAATAGCAGGGGGCAAAAGGTGACTTAAAACCTGCAACACAGAATATTCAGAGATTTGGTATTCATCTCAATTGCTAGACTCAAGAATCAGTGAAATGTCAAGCTGCACTGAATTTTAAAATAAGTCCTATAAATGCATTGAATGAAAGCTGCAAAATAATAATTTGCTGTGCACCATACCTTGTGATAAAACATCAGATACATTTGATATAACCAGTAATTTGTAATAATAATGTCATCACTACCATCTGTTTAGAATACTATAAGAAAAAACTCACAGTATATTGTAAATAAATACATGGAATGTATTAAATATGATATTATAGAGTTATGTAGTATCTTGCAAGTCTAAGGACATGATTTGGGATCCTCAGTACCTACATAAAAGTCAAGTGTTGTGCAATTCATGCAACACCAACATTGTATGGGTGGAAACAGGTAGATGATTAGCACTCATTTCCTGGTCAGTCTAGTGAATTAATTAGCTTCATGTATAATGACAGACCCTGTCTCAAAACATAATATAGATAGCAATAGAGGAAGACACAAAATGTTTACTTATCTCCTGTGTACACACGCGTACACACATACCACCACCATTATTATCACCACCACCACCACCTCCACCGCCTTCACCACCACCATCACCAACACCATCACCACCTTCACCACCATTATTATAACCACCACCATTATCACGACCACCACTGCTACCACCATCACCACCTCCACCACCACCACCTCTACCACTTCCATCACCATCATCACCACCAACACTATCAACATCACCACCACCACCTGTTGACAGAGGCTTCTGTCCCACCCAGACCCACAGCTGTTCAGTCCCAAAGAAAAACACAGAGACCTACATTAATCATAAACTGGTTGGCTTATTAGCTCAGGATTCTTATTAACTATCTTTTACATCTTACATTAACCCATAATTCTTGTCTGTGTTAGCCATGTGGCTTGGTACTTTTATGAGTGAGGCATTCTCATCTTGCTTCCTCTGTATCTGGGTGATGACTGCAGACTGAGCCTTTCATCTTCCCAGAATTCTCCTGTTCTAGTTGCCTGCTGTACTTCCTGCCTGGCTACTGGCCAATCAGTGTTTTATTAAACCAATACAAGTGACAAATCTTTACAGGGTACAGCAACCACTACTACCACCATTACCACCACCACCACCACCATTGTCACCATCATATATAATGCCCACACCCTGAGAATACATACATATAACTACACACAATTGTTTTCTTGTTTTATTATTTTTTAATTATTTTACATAACAGCCACAGTTTCCCCTCTCTCCTCCCATTCCCATTCCACTTCCCATCTACCCTGCCCCATATACTCCTCCTCCTTTCAGAAAGGGCCAAGCCTCTCATGGAAGTCAACAAAGAATGACATATCAAGTTGAGGCAGGACCAAGCATCAAGGCTGGGTGTAGCATCCCTCCATGGGAAATAAATTCCAAAAAAGCAGCTCATGTGCCACTGACAGGTTGTGATCCCATTGCTTGGGTTCCCATAAATAGACCAAGCTACACAACTGACACCCACATGCAGACGGTCTAGGTAGGTCCCATGCATGCTCCT
This sequence comes from Microtus oregoni, assembly GCF_018167655.1. NCBI lineage: Eukaryota > Metazoa > Chordata > Mammalia > Rodentia > Cricetidae > Microtus > Microtus oregoni. Next base: position 15,323,957 of record NW_024543080.1, on the reverse strand, counting down.
TATCTGGTTGTCAAGATTCCATGAGCTCCCATTAGCTTGAGTCAGACATTTCTATGTGTTCCCATCATAATCTTGACCCCTTTGCTCATACAGTGCCTCCTCCTTCTCTTCAACTGGACTACTGGAGCTCCATCAAGTATTGACTGTGGATCTCTGTATCTGCTTCCATCAGTTACTGGATGAAGGCTCTCTGATGACAATTAGGGTAGTCACAAATCTGATTATAAGTGAAGACCAATTCAGTCACCCTCTGAACTATGGCTAGGAGACTTAGCAGGAGTCATCCTTGTGGATTCCTGAGAGTTTCCCCAGCACCAGGCTTCTCCATAATTTTAAAATGGCCCCTTCTTTAAAGATATCTCTTTCATTATTATTCTCCCACATTTTCCCACCCCAGCTCTACCAACCCAATCTCTCATGTCCCAATTCCCCCATCCCTCCCCTCCCCCCAGTTTACTTAGGAGATCTCATCTATTTCCCTTTTCCAGGGAAATTCATGTGTCCCTCTGAGGATCCTCCTTGTTACCTAGCTTTTCTGGGACTGTGGATTTCATTACTCATATTCTTCATACTTACCTACTTCATCATTTATCTTCCTCTTAATTCCTAAGTTTAGACTCTCCTTTCCCTTTTTTAATAAGCATGAAAATAATATACTTCAGCATGGCATGATTTTACAAATGCATCATGTACTTTGCTCATATTCAAATTTACATTGTTTTTGGTCCCCACTACTTTTATAGTTTGCTACCTTCCTTCCTCTATCCCCTTACTACTGTCATATCATAAAATGATTTATCAAGATATCACATATATTTATGTAAGCAAGCATATATTTGTATAAATATCTCTTAGTTTGCTTAGCCTGAAAATGTCCAGTCCCATCCATTTTTCTTCCAAATGGTAAACTTATTTATTTATAGATGATTAGAATCCCATTGTGTATGAGTATATCATATTTACTTTATGCTTCCACATGTTTATGAGCAGCAAAGCTGATTCCATGAATTGAAAATTGTGCGTCATAGTGTTATAAACATAGATTTGCAAGTGTCTTTGTTGTATGATGATTTGGATTCCTTATAATAAATGCCAAGGAATTGTGAAGCAGGTTCATATGGCAGTTCTACTTTTAATTATCTGAAAATCCTTCAAGCTGCTTTGGATGGTGACTGAGTTGATTTACATTTTGGCCAATAATGTATAAGAATACATTTCCCTATATCCTCACCAGTATTAGTGATTTTTCACTTGTTTGGTGATAGCTATCTTCACTAGGGTGGAATAAAATTGCAACATAATTTTGCATTTTCCTGATGGCTAAGTTAATTAAACATTCCTTAGTAAGTTTATTGGTCATTCCTACTGAGTCTTTTGAAAACTGTTTAACAAATTTGATCACTTATAAGCAAGATTAGAAAAATTATGTGATCTTTATATGTCCAGTATAATAATTCACAGTCTCTCATTCATATAATATATGTATAGATAGATAATTAGGTAGGTAAATATAGATCTTTCTTCACTTTGTTGACTGTTTCCTTATGGTATGAAAGTTCTTCAACTTCATCCATTCCCATTTTTCAATGCGTAGGGTTACTTTCTGTGCTGTTGGAGTCCATTTCAGAAATGAATGGCCCAGGTATATTTATATATGTAATGATAGCTCCTATACTGTCCTTCAACATTTTCAGATATTGAATTAAGAACTTTGATTTATTTTGAATTGACATTTTCACAGAATTGAAAATGACAGTCTATTTTCAATTCTTCAACAAGTAAATAAAAGTTTTTGAAGAACTACTCACTGGAGAAAGTGTCCTTTCTCTAATTAATGCTTTCGGGACCTCTGTCAAATACCAAATGATAGCAACAGTGTGGATTTATTTCTTGGTTCTCTGTCCTAATCCATTGGTTTAGCTGCCTGCTTTGTGAGAGTACCGTGCTACCTTTGTCTCTATGGCTCTGTAGCATAATTTCAAATCAGGTATAATGATACTGCCAACATTGTTCTATGATAGCAGCTCCAGATTTCTTTGGATATTTGTAATCTTTTGTGCTACTAGGTGAATTTAGGTTTTATTATTTCTATGTGGTTGTAATTTGATGGAGATTGGATTGAATCTGTAGAATGTATTTGGTAATATTTCCATTCTCACAATAGTAATCTACCAGTTCATTGAGTTAGACATTTCTGTCTTCCATTGTCATCATTTTTTCAAGTTTTAAAGTTCTTATTTTAGAAATAATTCGACCCCATGTTCTTTAACATTTCTGTTATTTTCATCACTATTATTATTATTTAAAAAATTCCTGAGTTTTTATATCAACTTTTGTAGCCTGCTTCTTTTATATTTTTGGTTATGAGCATAGCCTTTAATAGCTGAGCCATCTCTCCAGCCCTAGCCTGCTACTTTTATGAACATGCATTCAGATCTAAAAGGTTTCTAGTAGACTATTTAAGCCTATTAAATATAGAATCATAGCAAAAGGGAGAATTTGACTTCTTCCTTTCTTATTTAAATATCTTTTGATGTTTTGTTTTAGGGATCTGGCTCTAAATTCAAGCTCTAGACTGAGTAGGAGTCAAAGGGTGTCTCATCCCTGATGGTAGGAGAAATGTTTGTAGCTCCTTATTCAGGATAATATTGGCTACAAATGATCATATATACCCTTGATTATGTGAGGTAGAAACTTTCAATTCCATGTTTCTTCAGTATTTTTCCTGTTAGAGAATCTTGCACACTATCAAAGACCTTTTCTACAGTTATCAAGATGACCCTGTGATTTTCTTTGTTCCTGAATCTATTTATGCACTCTGTCCCATCTATTGATTTGCATATGTTGAATCATCTTTGGATCCCTTGATGCAGTTTGTTTATACTATATAAACTTATGTAATGTGATAATGCATTCAGTTTGAAAGTATTTTACAGAGAATTTTGCAGCTATGTTCATCAAGGTACTTTGCTTATGATTTTTATTATTGTTTTTATTAAGAACTTCTTGGGCTTTGGTGTCTTCAAAGTAACAGTAGCTTATAGGATGTGTTTGGTTTTAGACCTATACAGGTTGTCCTGATCCACCACTGATACAGTATCCAACTCCAGATAAAATAAAAGAACAACATAAAGTACTTGAAACAACCCACATCATCTCACAACAATAGCTGTACCTGGCTGAATCTCAGAGAGTTAATCAAGAAAATATCAACAATGAATTGAATAAGTACTTAGCAGGTATGTGATATCATACCTTGTGCTAGAATTTTCTGCTTCCTAATATTATTGTATGCATATACAAATATGTGTGCACACAAGAGTGTTATATATATATATGTGTGTGTGTGTGTGTGTGTTTGCATACATATATACATATAAAATACATGGACATAGATGCTTCTATCTATAACTTAATGTATTAATTGAGTTAATATTATTCTTTCATGGAGCTCTGACACTGAAAAGGAAATGTTCCAGTCTTGGAATAAGTAAGACTATAAAGTACTTAGCTATGAAATAAAATATTTTTATTTTGAATGATCTGATAAAGCAAGATATGTTAGAAAGTCCAGTAGAGCAAAGGAGACATCGGAGAACTTCCCAATTGGATGAAGGTGAAGGCTGCAGTCAAGAAACAAAGATAGAACTCAGAAACAAACTGAGGAATGTAGGGCAAAGCTAGACTTCAGACAAAAAGGCATGCCTATTTAATTCCCTATTTTCAGTCTCTTTTCCACTTTTCTTTTTATTTCTAGTATTCAATAGGAAAGTGAAATATTACTCAAATGAAGATTTGAAAGACAACCTGTAACAATGACAATGGACAAGAGATGATGGGAACAATAATCATCCTTGACAATGAAGGCCAAGGAAACTACTTCTTTGTGCACAAAAGCACATGCTTATCTTTCAGACATTCAGAGCAAAAAGGAAAATAATAGAATTTATCACTCTCAATAGCTAATAAAGCAGAAAACCAAATCAGCAAGAAAGAGAGATTTCACCAGGCAGAGAAAGCTGAAAGTTAACATTGCATGGCTCTACTTCAGGGATGCTTTTCAATCACATATAGTACTGCAATGAGGTATTTAAGAAAGAAGGAAATCTAAAGGAAATTTGTTTAAATATGAATCAATCAAAAACAAATGAGCAATTCAAGTGAAGACAAGATTTAAAAACTAAGGGAGACAGGCAGAAATAGGCTATCACAGGAGGTAAGGAAGCATAAAGAAGAGGAAAGCGCTGAAATCATTTTCACACCTGTCCTGGACATGTCAAATGACAGTGGTGTAAAGTTGTATGGAATTGTCAGATCAACGTGTCCATTTCCTTAATAATGTATTTAGATATTTGCAAAAGTCTCTCTGATAAGAATAATTATGATGTAGAGGGTTTTTAAAAGTATTTTTATGAGAACATACATTACCTCTATCTCTCCCTCCTTCCCCAAATTCCCATTTTTCCTCTTGTCCCTCTCAAATTTATAACTTCTTCTTTGATAATTATTATGTCACACACACACACACACGCACAAGTGCACACAAATTTATACACAATTTACTGAGTCCACTTAGTATTGCTCCTGTGAGTATGTGCTTGGGACTGAGCGCTTGGGATTTATAACCGATTAGTGAACTTGCTACAGGAGAAAACTGATACTCCTTCTCCTCAGAAACATTGATTATTCTTCATTTAGAAGTGGTGCTTTATGAATTTTCCACCAACCACATTGGCATAGTGACTGGCATGGCCATTATGCATATCCTGTGCAAGCAACTATCATAAAGATGTTTGGGGTGTAGCTTTCCTCTTAATTCTAGAAGACACTATTTCCCAGCAGGTCATGGCCTTCAGTCTCTTATAATGTTTTTGCCTTCTCATTTGACATGTTTCCCGAGCCACAAATGTGTTAGGCATAGGCCCTTCACTGTTGTTGAGTCTCATCATTTTGACCAGTTTAGAATTATGTAGCAATCCCTCTACTACAAAAAAAAAAATGCTGATTAGCTGAGAGATGAAAGCTACACTGATCTGTGGGTATAAAAATAAGTATTTATAATATTGTTAGAAGCCATTCTCATTTAGAAAAAATGGTGGTAGTCAGTTCACCTTTCGTGTCAATGATCTCTATAGCAATGGATTCTTGAATGGAATACTGTACCGGGCATGAATTCCCTCCTGGTAAGTGAATGTTATAGCCAATTACATAGCCATTAGTTACCCCCAAAATATAAGTGTGATTATTGCACTATTAGGACAATCTTGATGTCATTGTTGTCCTTTGAAGGCTTAGCAGCTGGTAGCATTACAAATCAATGGTCTTTTCTCTCTTGGCAGTGTGCACAGCACTTTCTAATACAATAAGAGCTAGCTGTAAAGTAGGAACTTTCTAGGTCAGTACCAGATCCACTCTTCCAACTTCTTTGAGTGATAATGCCCTTGGTTGCTTTAAGTTCTGGGAGGCAACCAAGAGCAGTGGCAATAGTTTATATTATTTAGGGGTATCTACTGGACATATCTGATCCTAACCAAACAACTTAAAAGGAGCTTTGCTTGAATGGGACTGGGATTTTGTTAAGCAGTCTGTGAGTCCTGGGGGGAACATTATTACCCCATTTGTCATAACTCCATTTAAAATATATACATATATATTACATATATATATTATATATGCACTTTATGTAAGTGTATAAAATAGCATGGCTCTCTATGGCGCCACTAAACATCTTCAGTGTTGTCTCTGCTTCCTCGCTATCTCTCTGCCTTACCCTCCCTCCCTTTACATGTGCCCCAGTGTTTTCCCTTTCTTATATCATAGCACCCATGTTTTATTGGACTACTACAGCTCCTTCTTTTTCCTTCCCAGCTTGGTTTCTTTCTACTTTCCTGACACAGTGTTTTCTCCAGGTTATATAACCACATCTACAGATTCAGAGCGACGATCCACAAATAAGAGAGAACATGCAGCATTTGTTATTCTGGACCTGGGTCACTTCACACAGTACATTTTTCAGCTCCATCATTTACTGGCAAGTTTCGTGTGTTTCTTTCTCTTTACAGCTGACTAGCACCTACTGTGTGCATGTGCTCCATTTTCATCATTCCTTCATCATTTGGTGTACATCATCGTATTGTGTTTTGAAAAGGTACTTAAAAGGCTTCCTCCATTCCTAAATGTTTGCTATTCAGACTTGATCTTTTGATTACATGAAGATATGGTGAAAATAATTTAAGTTTTGAAATGGTATAGTTCTAAATAGGAATTTAGCTTTACAATGGGTTGGGTGGTTGGCCTGTATCAAGTTAGCACTCTGAATATTCATTATTTATCATGTATAGTTATGAGACACGTGGCATTCTGTTACTGTAAACATGATAAGATTATATCACCTTTTGGCATGGTAGACATCTATACTATTTATTCAGTGGTAAAGTTACCCAATGGCACACAGCTTACAGCTCCACAGTTAGGTGACCGTTGTTAAAATAATGTATATATCTTTGAGTAGTAATTGGCTAATGATGGATTATGGATATAATGTATCCATGTAGTGAGGCAATCATTTTTTTTTTCAAAAATACACCTATCCTAAGTTCTGATGGTAGCCAGTTGTCTCTGTGATTTGTTGCATGTTTTGGAAGTTGTTTTACTGAACTTCCTAATTATCCAGGTAACATTATTTCCCTTCTCAGATCTTTGATGGGGTTGAAGACTATATAAATGTAGTTACTTTTCTCTCATGACTTGGCAAAGTTATTTATTATACAAGACCTAAGCTAGTTAGAATAGGATATTTGTACTTATTGTATATAATTTCGTAGTAGGTTTAGAACTCTCTTACTTAAACAAAAGGGGGAGGTGTTGCGGGAGTTCCCCCCCCCACTCCTTCAGCCAATAGCTACTGAAATACCAGCCCATTGGGGCGTGGTCTCTCTCCCTTTAAAAAAAAAGTGGCCACTTCCCTCTCCTCTCTCTCTTTGCTTCCTGCTCCATTTCCAGCGACTAGACTCCTTCCTGATTGCGCAGAGGGTTGTTGTCTGCGACGGTGATCTGTAAGTTTTTTCCCCTTTAAATAAATACCATCCTATTAATCATAATTCCAAACTGGTGTGGGATTGTTTATGACTTACGCCTTCGAAGGTGGGTAAAAAGCAGATTTGGGGAAAGAGCATTCTAGATCCAATCAAATCTAGGAGTAAGCAAATCCCCGAGAAAGCAATATTCCTGTGCAGCAGCTAATACTGATTATCAACTTAGCAGAATCTAGAATCACAGAGGAGACAAGCTTCTGGGCATGTGTGTGAGGGCGTTTTGAGCTTAGATGGTGGTGGACAGACCCACTGTGAAGATAGCACCATTCCATGGATTCAAGTCCAGAACTGATAAAAATGGCAAAGTGTGATGAGCGCCATCATTCATATATATTTCTCTGCTTTCTGACTCCAGACACAATAGGACCAGCTGCTTCCAGTTCTTGTCACCATGACTTCTCTGACAGGAAGAACGGCATCCTCTGTGAGCAGAAACCAACCTTCCTTTCTTGAGGTTGCATTTATTGAGTGTTGTGTTATAGCAACAACACATGGGACTAATAGCCTGGCTTATGGAAGGTGCAGTTCATAGGCCATTGTGGCTGCCACAGTGAACTGATGAAGCCGACACATCACTATTTAGATTGGTCATCCAAGAGATTTGTGCTTCTATTCCAACTTCTGATACCTGAAAATATATATTTTTTCTGGATATGGAGTTGTTACAAATATTTCCAAGTTAGAATGGGCCCTAATCCAACGTGATTGGTCTTTAGGAGAAAATGGCCTATGAAGACAGACACATACAGGAACAAACCAAATGGGATGGGGGGGGGCGGGAAATAGAGTGAGGAAGCTACAAGCCAAGAACACCAAAAGATTGGCAGACCCACTAGAAACTGAAGCAGGCGAGAGATGATTTTCTCTAGAGCATTGCAGGAAATATGACCCCACTAACACCTTGGTGGTTGGACTTCTTGCCTCCAGACTTTGAAAAACAAATTTCTAGTGTTTCAAATCACCCAGCTTGTGATACTAAGTTACAGCAACACAGGGGAACCAACACCCTGACTTCATCTTAACAGGGTCCTGTTCTCTGAATGTTTTGAATAAAATGTGGCAAGGGCAGAGAGTAGCTAAGCATCCTTGTTCAAGTGCTGTGGGAAGCAAGTCTCAGAGTTACTAGCAGGAGGTTTGTCAAGGAATAATCTTGGAATAATGTGTGTGGGTGTTTCATTGTAGGGAGAACAAGGTACTTAGTATTGGACAAAGGGAGAGGAGAAACAGCCAAATAGTTATAAAAGAACTCTCAAGTAAAGTCTGAAAGAAAGTGACACTGGATGCTGGGGGCTCCAGACGGACAATGTGGAAATAAAGAAGCAGGCCCATTTACAGCTCCCTGGTGAAGAGGTCCCTGTGGGAAGGACAGAACTTTAAAGAAGAAGAAAATAATAAGTAGGCAATTCATCTGCGAGCAGAGTACATTCATCAAGATGCAGAAATAAATGCAGTGGGCCTGAGGAAAGGGATGACTGGCTTGAAGAGCATTGTGGAAAGATGATATTGCATTTTCAGAGGAGACAAGCAACATAAACAAATAAATAAATAGAGGACATGAGAGTCTACTGTATGAGCAGTGTGCTTGTATGTACACGTGTCCTGACGAGAATCTCCGATTTTTACGTTACTCTGACTTAACCATACAATTATTTGGTGACAATAATACTCTGTGACATAATTAAACATAGCAATATTTTACTACATTCATTTTCCTAATGAACAGGGTAAATCAGAGCTGGAGAGACACTCAGTGGTTAAGAGACATTGCTGGGCTTCTGAGCACAGGACAGCTTACAACATTCTACAGTTCCCATCCCAGGGTTTCTAACAAACTCTGTCTTCCTGGGGCACGAGATGTACATTTGGTGCATGTATACACATGTGAACAATTCATACACTTCAAATGGAAAGAAAATGAATCTTCTCAAAAAAGAAGTAAAGAAGTATCAGCAGACAGTGAGATATTCAGTATCAGAAAGGGAGCAGGGGGGAAAAACATTTAAAATCTGCAAACTTGTACTCCGGGTTCTATGTTCTGTGGATTAACTATTGCTTAAATTATATGGCAGCAGCTAGGCGTGGCACTTCTTCGTGGTCTCCTGCCTTTCCTTATCTACAAACCAATGAATTGTGTGCAATGAGAGATGGATCCTTGTTTGTTAAATCCACATCAGTTTCTCCTAGACTCATAGGTAGGTTGTATTTTTCAACCTATCCAATGTGTAGGGTAACAACACGACTATACTTCTGTGAAGATATTTGAGCACAAATGATTAGGACCATATGTAAGTTTATAAATAAAGTGGTAAAAAAAAGAACAAATTAATTCCCTCCTATCTTACCCCACCATAGCCCCGCACAACTTTGAAAGCTACAGATTGTAGGTGAAGAGTGCTCATTTGTTTCCCAGCCACCCAGACCCGAATAATAATGCAGAAGCTATATTAATTGCAACACTGTTTGACCAATAGCCTATGCATATTTATAGCTCTTACATTTTATATTAACTCATTTCTATTAATCTGTGAATCACCATGAGGTTATGGCCTCTAAATCTTTCTTTATTAAATCTAGGCTCCTCCTCCTCCTCCTCTTTCACTCTCTCTTTTCTCTCCTCCCCTTGTATGTGTGTGTACCTGTGCATGCATGTGTATGTGTGTATAATGGAACGTATATGTATGTATATATGTATATATAGCAACATATCTGTTATGCAACACAGCATATATTATGTAACATTATATGTATTAGGTAATGGCAATGATAAAGGTGGGCATGAATTTTAAGGAAGGGGGAGCATATGGGAGGGTTTGGAGAGAAGAGAGGGGAAATAATGTAATTATAGTATCAAAAATAAAATTAATAAAAGATAAGAAATAACAAGAAGGAGAGCAACAACAAAATTTGTTGGCTTATGTGATATGTACCTTTAAAACAATGACTGTCTTAGCCTCAAGTCTGGTTTTCTTTGAAACACTTGATCAGCTTCTTTTTTTTATGATTTATTTATCTTTATTTTATGTGCATTGGTGTGAGGGTGTCAGATCCCTTGGAACTGGATTTTCAGACAGTTGTGAGCTGCCATGGGGGTGCTGGGAACTGAACCCGGGTCCTCTGGAAGAGCAGTCAGTGCTCTTAACCGCTGAGCCATTTCTCCAGCCCCTTGATCAGCTTCTTAAAGTGTTTTATCTTTTTTTCTCCTAACCAAATAAACCAATAGAGAAGGACATTGCTTTACCAGCCAAACCAGAAGAGCAGGACTATAAGGATGTCTGAAAGGTGTAGGTTCCTGCATTTTAGCCTTGGAAATTAAACCTTCTCTTTTCACTTTTACTAAAGTGGGAATTATATCTATGTAGCCAGTTTCTTGGAAGGATAAATTCCTACAGCATATGAAAAAAGTTCCAGCACATTGAAGGTCATGTTCCTTTATTTAAACAATCTTAGAGCCTGAAATTAAGCCAAAGAGAAAAACAATAGACATTTTATATTTTCAACATATTGTCCTTTTGCTTGATAATAAAATTTATCTCCCAGCTCTGTTTCTGTTTTTCAGTGCTAATAAAATGTTGTAAACTGATTATAAACCCAGAACAATATCAACCAAAATTCAAAAGCATTTTAAAAGTATATTTGTTTCTTAAATATGTGCCAATGTGTGTTATATTCAAAGTGATTTCAGGAGGATTCGATGTATTTCAGTAATATCAACCTTCCTTAGTCAAGGTAACTAATTTGGATTTAATAGCTCTTATTTAACCACAAAAATCCTATTAACTAATGCTGTTTATAGAATGATAGATATATTAATTATAGTTCAATAGATGGTCTAATAACTTGATATTACATTACTAGTGTTCATACGTACATTATGCACATTTGGCTTCAGTCATTTTACTGACTAAGCATGAGGGGAAGGTCTACCATGGGCTTGATCACTATAATTTTATGTAGAGAATAGCCAATATTTTCTTTCTAGTCCTAATTGTGTTATTTAGAAGAAGTGACATATATAATTAAAGATGAAGAAAGGCAAAGTCGTCTAGCTGGTACTGCTTCTGAGAGTTTGTGACTGACACACTCAGGAGAGTAGGGCAGTGAGCATTTTCCAAACTCACATTTAAAGCATTTTCAGCATACCATATGAAAGAAACGTCATTTCCTAGATATCGCCGAGACACAGATTACATGCCAGCAGCATTACTGCACAGCTACACAGAATTTTCCCCCAGTGGATATCTGATTTGGGAGTTTAAATATAGATGCAAAAAATCAGACATTTCTGAAGTCTAGCAGTGTTTATTTTATTCAGTCGTATCCTTCAAAGAATATTGTACTAAGTCATGGTTTGATACTCCCCTTGTAAGAGACAATGTGGTCATAAAGAATAGTTTAGTTTAGGGTGCTACAATAAAGAAACATAGCCTGAGTGACTATCATGCATAGCAATCATCATTCTCAACAGAAAAACTATGATTATTTATGAGAGAATATTTTTTATTAAAATTATTATTATCTTATACAATACATCCGGACCACTGTTTCCCCTCCCTCCACTCCTCCCATCTCCCTCCATCTCCCTTTTCCTCCAGATCCACTCCCTCTCCATTTTCCTTCAGAATGGAGCAGGCCTCCAAGACATAACAACCAAACATAACAAATCCAGATACAACAAGACAAGGCTTTCATCCTCTCTAGCTCCTATAGTCTTTCCTCTCCATTTTCTTCATAGTTCCTTGATCTCCAAGGGGAGACCTAGTGGAGACCTCCAATTTAGTCTTTCTACATAATATCTAGCTTTCGGTCTCTGCACCTGCTCCAATCTGCTGCCGGAGGAAATCTCTCTGATGATGCCTGGACAAGTATAGCAGAGTATCATTAGGAATCATATCATTGCTTTGTAGGGGAGGCAGGCAGGAAACAGTTGTGTTAGGTTCTATGCTAGGTCTCTGGGCTATCAAGTCTTTGGTTTCTGGCAGTTCGGGTAGTACAGGATATGGGCTCCCTCTCATGGTGTGGGTCTCAAGTTAAAGCAGACATTGGTTGGGGATGCCAACAAGTTCTGCAGCACCATTGCTCCAGCACATCTTACAGGCATGATAGATTATAGGTCGAAGCTTTTGTCACTGGGTTAGTGTGCAGGTTTCTCTTCCAGTAGGTTGCATAGTACCTTTCTGCACCAAAGAGATGAGAACATGAGGGTGCAGGCTCCACGCAGGCACAAGCTCTGCCTTTCTACATTCAATGAGCTATACAAATGTTGTCTTTGGTAAGACCCTCTCCCCGCATCCTATCATGAGCCTGGGTCATTGCGGATCACCATGAGACCTCCTCAGCAAACAATGTTCTCGTTAGGGTCACCCTCTTAAATTCCTGGAAGATTTCACACCACCCCACAAATGCTACCCAGTTCCAGCTGTGTCTCCCTGCACTCTCTCCCTCCATCCCTTCTCCTCTCCACACATGATCCATCCCTCCTGCCCCACTTTCCCCACTCCCCCTGAAAGACCTATTCTAGTTCCCTTTCCCAAGGAGATCTATGTGTCCCCCTCTTCTGCAGAGCCTGAGCCATTCCTTTATAGAGAGTAAGTGAAAAGGGTAGCTAGACCTTCCCTGGAGATTCTAGCTACTCCCCACGTGTAATTGCCAGTCAGTGTATGTGAATCCTCTCTGTGACTCCATAAGGCACTAAAGTTTATGGGATGTAGAAGATTAACTGAAGGAGGAGCTCTATCTGTACAGCTACAGGGCAGTCTTCATCCATGCCTCCATAAGATTTGGGGGTCATACTTCAGCTTTTGCGGTTATCCAAACTCTAGAGCTTGTGTAATCTTAGTTGGTCTGCTGTTGGCACTCTTTACACGGGGGAAGACACTTGTTCATGTCGCCCAGGAAAATGCTCCTAGGCCAGTTCTTCTATTTTACACACATTTGTTTCTATCGCTGTCTAGGCATTGGACATCTGAAATCACAGGATCAGCATGCTACTTCTAAAAAAGATCCTTTTCTTTCTTTTTTAAAAAAATACTTATTTTTATCATTTTAAATTATGTAAGAGAGATAGACAGAGAGATAGATAGCAGACAAATAGTGTATGTGTGTGTATGTGTGTCCACATGCTTGCATATTAGTAAATGGAGACACACACAGAGACCAGAAGCACTGGATCTTCTGTAGCAAGAGTTAAAAGCAGTGGTTAGCTGCCTATATTGGGTTCTAGGAACTGAACTTCAGACCTTTCCAAGAACAGTAAACAATCTTAGCTGCTTAACCCTCCCTTCCACCTAAGTATCCTTTTCTTCCTTGGAAACCCCAAATTTTTGTGTATCTGCTGAAGTAAAGGTTTCTGATTAACTTTGGGAGTCCAGTTTTTAATAGTAACAAATTCATTATTGAGGGGTTCACCTTCATTACCTAATTATTTCTTAAAGTCTCATAATATTGTCCAATCGAGTTTGGATGTATCATATGAATTTTGAGGTGACAAAAAATAGAATGGAGAAGAGGAAATATATAATAAATCAATAAATAATCTATAAAATCAATAAAAAATAAAAAATAGCTTCATCATATTGGTGTTGTATTGAGATGCTCTGGCTGGCATAATCTGAAGAATTGTGTGGTAAATATCGGATTAGTTAAACAAGATTTAGTTGCCCAGAACTGGAGCAATCATCCGCGGGCAAAGAACAGGACAAAAGGGTTTGCTCAAAATTATTCCATACACTTATTCTCCAAATCGGGTGTAGGAACCATTCCTAGAGAAGCAGAAATAATTAGTGTTGTTGTCTAATACCCATGTCTGTTACAGTTGAAAAGGAGGGAGAAGCAAAATAACAGGACAGAAGAATGAGTAATTGATAAGGAAGCAAATATTCTAACTTGCCTTTTTCGTCATGGTAGATATTACCTGTAGGTGGAGTTTTCCTCTGCCAGCAGCCACTCCAATAACCACTCAGAAACTTAACATTAATTATAAATGCTCAGCCAATAGCTCAGGCTTTTTATTGGCTAATCCTCACATTTAAATTAACCCATATTTCTTATGTATGCTTTGCCACGTGGCTCGGTACCTTTTCTCAGAATGGTGTGCCCATCTTCCTTCTCCCTGCATCTGACTCCCCTTTCCTTTTCCCAGGATTCTCAGTTTGATTCTACTGCCTAACCTTATCCTGTTCAGCTATGGGCCTGTCAGCTTTTCAATGAACCAATCACAGGGACATAGATCCACACAGTGTAAAGGAATATTCCACAATTATCAGCTGCTTCTGGCTGATCAAACATATTTATTAATAGAGTACAAGTTAGCTTGCCTTTGTAAATCTGGGACATGCGAAGAATGTCACTTTGGGGAATGTTTTATATTTCTAGACGCTTGAATCTAGACTTTGTGGTATGATGTTTATAATTGTGAAGGTTTATGTTGTCCACTTAACTGTCACTACCATCATCCAGGAAGCAAGATTTGAGCGTGTATGTTAAAAGAGTCTAGATGGGATTAATTGTGGTGGGGAAAGCTCACAGGAAGTGTGGGTAGCATTGTGCCAGCAGCCTCACACCAGCAGAAACCCTCCCTGAGCAGCTGCTTGATGTTCCTGCTGCTGTGCCTTTCCAGACATGACGGATTCCAACCTCAAACTAAGAACCAAAACCCTACTTTACTTTCTTATGTTGCTTCTGTCAGGTATTTCATTGCATTTATGAGAAAGTAACTAATGCAGTAAGTGTTTGTGTGAGCCAGGAATACTCCAGAACCATCTTCTCTCTCAAACATGTATGCTAAGTGGCTGTGTGTATGCTGTATTGAACTTATCTGGAGTTATGAAAGGCAATTTAATTGTGGTATCTACAATGAAATAGTCAGGAAAGTTACACAGAAAAAAAACCCAAAGCTTTCTAGTGTTTTCAGAGCCTACTAGAGTTGGTATGAGTGTATGAAAACATTTGAAATTTTTAGATTAAAAAAATCAGGAACATCAATCCATTGAAAACATCTTACGTGGGAAAAATTTGCCACTTAATCAAAAGAAGCTGTCTTAAAATATGTAGATTTGAAAAGCCACCTGTAGTGTCACATCCTCTAATCCTAGCATTTGGGGAACTGAGGCTGAAGGACTGTCATGTGTTCAAGGCCAGCCTTTGCTATATTGTGACACTTTGGGTATATTGAAGCATGTAGACCTAATTATATTAGCTAAGCTTCCAGGTCTTTAAAACTGCTGAATGCACTGGTTATCTTCTTAATTATGAAAACAGTGGATTATTGGAAAAAAAGGAAGGAATAAGAATACCAAATAGGTAGAGCAATCTAATCTGAGTAATATTTTGTGATTTCATGTCACTGAAAAAGGTCCTTCTTGCCTAACGCTTGTGCTCCCAGTCACTACCAGTATCGATGCTTCACTACCCACAGCCCTTCACCAGATAAGTCCAGTGTCCTGATCTCATTGACATTTGGCTTATGCCAAAAATATAAAATTTGGTTCAGATGCCTGAGTCTTAATGATTCACAGTGTACACTCGCTAACTGATGCTATAGCTGGTCAATGAGTCCAAAGAGAAGAACAGTGACTATTGAACAGAGAAGAGGAAGTCCTCAAGCAACAAAAGATGGGGTAGTAGTTTCAAAGTTAATCAATTTAAAGGATAAATATTAAATATTGGAACTACAGCTCAGCAGTGGCAGTGCACGTCTTTAATCCCAGCACTATAAATGGCAAAGGCAGGTGGATCTCTATGAGTAACAAGGCCAGCCTGGTCTACAGAAGCTGTAAAGTTGCTTTATGGAATATTGTTGCTGTGGCCTCCATGATAACCACAGCAAAATTCCTAGAGAAGAACCCTGGAATGAGATCAGGTATGAGATGTGGCATGTTATAATTCCGAGAACAGTAGTTGGCCTTATCAATCAACTGTGACATGAAGCTTGAGGCAGTTTCCTCACCAATAACTTTAGAGAAGTCACCTAGAGAGGGAAAGGCTGGCAGATCACTATGCTCACCAGTTCCTTGTTTCAGTCAATAGTGTATAATGGTTCACTGATGTCATTACCCATGCCAAATATAATTCATTTTGTATTTTTGAATTTGTACGTTCTTTATACTGCATGCAAAACTATGTACCAGTGTTCTATCTTCAGCTTAAATCACTGAGGCTTGTCTGCAGTTCTGGGCTTGTTAGGATTGTCACCAGATGACTAGTTCCTGTGGAGAATACGAAAAATTGTTCACAGCGTAAATAAGTCTCCAATGATATGACAACCCCTGTGCAATAAACTTTTGTTTAAAGTTAAAAAAAAAATAAAAAAGGCTTTGCTGTAAGGAAGTTATCCCTGGATACATTCCTTGGGATTGGTTAATTTATCCTCGGGACAGTAAAGTCTGTTCTGATAGGCCATGCGGTATGATCTGTATCTTTATTCTAGTGCATCCTGAATCCTTAGAATTCTAATCATTCACTGCATACTAGTAGTCTGAGCCTTGTGCTTCACTGGCAGCTCTGCAGATGTGACTTCACCCTGATTACCTTGATTTGTCAGTGTATTTAGACCTCACCGCATTTAAAAACGTAGCTGTCTGCAGATACTTGATTGGGTATTACAGGACTGTCCCTGATGGGGAAAGCGCCGTAATTTGAAACCCTGTAAGTGCTTACATGCTTTTGAAGAAGAAAGGTTATTTTGTGTGAAGGAGGTATCCTCTCCTGCCTGCATTATCTAGTTACTTGGCTACTAAGAGATTACAGTATGTAAAGTCTGGCCAAGAGAAGTGAACAATGTTAATTCATGCGGGCCGAGAAAGAGCCAAGGAATGAAGGAAAAGAATCCTGACTTTCCAGGTGGACACAGAATTGCCTGGAATACTCCACATCTCCCATCTGAGGATGGAATTAACAGGAAAAGATGCATGCTAATTTTTGGAAAAGGTTTTGGAGGCCAGGTATTCTCTTTTTCTTCCTTTCTTATCTTTGTGTCTACATTGTAGTTCTAATTACCGGAACTGTAAGTGGGAACAAAGGAGCCACTGCTGCTATTGCAAGGCTTTTTATGAGCAAAACAGAAACATGCTGAACCTCTATTGTATTGCCTTCTCCAAATTGCAACTTTTCTTCTGAATTGAAACATTTGCTCCAGAAGGAGAAGGGAGACTTTTCAGATGAGGTGGTAAATAGGAGGTAAAGAAAAGTTCACAAGTCCCACAACAAAACCTTGGAAGATTCTTAAATATTGGAGGGCCCTGCCAGGAGTAAAAACAGCTGAGGTTAGAGATTGAGCAGAGAAACTGCAGGAAGGGAGTGAAGAAGGAAGGGAAGAGAGAGATGTTCTTTCTGGATACGAAGCTGCCCTCAGGTTGTTTAGAAAGCTTTGGAGTTCATATCTGGGTAGGCTTTCCGGTGATAACAATTGATTTTTGACTTATACCTGCTGTTCTCTAAGTATCCCCTTACCTGTACTTCTTTTGGAAACCCCAGATGAATACTCATGGGGTCACTAAATTGAACATTGGTGCACTTTTTGAAGTGAACAGAAACATGTGTGGTGTGTCCTCAAGACAAGTCCAGCTCACAACTTCCTCGTGTACAATATTTTATCTTGTATTTCCGTTGGCAGGAACTATTTCCTAATGTTTACTCGCCATCTGTATCTTTCGTATATACCCGTTTTTCAATACCTTAAACAAAGTTTCATGATATTTGGGACTTTGTTGTGCTTATTGGCTTGAAAAGAATCCTTTCGCCAAGAGAATTTAATCATTATTAACGTTTTTGAATTTTTTTCTTTTTGTATTTAATTAGATATCCCTATTTTTAACAGTTTGAGTTTCTCTTCTTTTGGTAAATATTGATTTTCCTCGGAGTACATTGCACTAGAGCCCAACTCTTTCTAGTGTCCTAGATTAAACTCCCTCTCAAAAGCACCATTCTAGTGTGCCTGGAGCTATCTTGTATAAAATGTCTGTGCTGCTTAGTCATCCGCTTTCGTCTTTTCTCCAAGAAGGAGTTCAATACAATTGCATAGACAAAAAAAAAATTACAGGATTCCAGAACTTCCTTTACTTTTATAGAAGTCACCTGAGAAAATATTGCCAAGATCATAGATTTCCTAGTTCTAAGTGGAAGGTTTACATCTTAATCAAACATAAAAGAGTAGACTCATCATATCAAAAGTAACTTGGGAGCATAATTTTTGGTCTTAAAATATGGAAAAGCTGCTGGGAAACACTACAAGGCCTACATAAATAACCAGTCTTTTCCTTCCTTTTTAAAACCATCCGTTGCCTTTGCTCACCTTTTTCTCCTTTTTCCCTCACCCTTATGATCTCTGAAATTTTTGTTTATTTTTGTTCAAGTCCTATGGAGTGAACAATTTCCAAATATTCATTTAAGGGACTGTCCCAAGTATTCAAGTGAGCTGTTCCACATTTTGATAGATACATTACATACAACCTTCTTAGTTATATCTATGAGTTATTTATATTTATCTTTGTACTGTCCTCACTAACAATATGTGATATCTTTGATTTACTTTATATCTAATACATGTAATGTAATGATACTCTTCTATTATGTTTATATATATGCCCATCAAGCATATGGTAAATAAGAACTGAGTTGTTTCTGTTTTGCCTCCTGTACAGCTGAGAGGCTCAGCACAATTTGCTAGCCTTTTCTTTGTGAAGCTATTTGTTTTAGGTTAAAAGTGAGTTCGGATGTCAATTTGTATTTAAGTACTCATGGGAACTTGTAGCTGTTCTGTATTAAGAAAATTCAAGCAGTCATACTTGAGCCTATGAAAATATTCTTGGTCAGAATTCAGCCATTAGATCTCTTTAGCTTCTATTCCCCACCCCAAAAGAATTATTGTATATGCAAAGACAGTATAGTTTTTTTTTTTCTAAGAAAGAAAACTAAAGCTTGGAATTCATCTTTAACATAGCTCTCATAATCTGAGAAGATATATGGACAAGTAGCTAGTTATTTTATTTTTTAAGCCAGAGGTGAGCAGAATGAAATAGGCCTATGGTAGAGATGTTACCAAAGTGCTGCCGGAACTGGCCACACTTTTGTTCCTGTGACAATACATCTAGACAATCACCCTCATGGCAGGAAAGGTTTTTTTGGCTTACAGTTTGAGGCTTCAGTCCGTGTTTAATTGGCTCTGTTGTTTTTGGTATCTATGTTACAGAACAATACTTATAATTGTATGGCGAAGAAAAGCTGTTCTCTTCCCAGTGACTCGGAAGCAGAAGTCCGTGTCTGAGGGGTTCCTATATCCTCCACAAGGTCACACTGCCAAGGTTCTAACACCTTACAGCAGGCCCAACCTCTTTAAAGTTCTCCCACCTCTCAATAGCAACTCGATAGTGACCAGATAGTGACCTTTGACATAAAGACCTTTGGTGGACACTTGGGATCCCAATCTTAACAGAGAAGATAACGGATTTAGTGTGCATGCCATATGTTACAAGAACTTATTTTCTCACTTTTAGGCTAGATAAGAAAAGGCTTCTTGGGGTTTATGGCTTGGGAGTTAAACTATGAAGAATGAATGCAATTCTGATAATCACGTGAGGTGGGGATGGTCAGCTAATTATGATGACCTTTAAGTTCTACAGATGTGCTGGCATTGAAGTTCCGAATTTATGAAGTTTTGGATTCCCACAGGAAGTTAAATCATTATGAAGCTATACAACCTCATGCAACCTGGGAGACTTGAGTAGGGCTGCATGTACTTGCTGGGTTCATACAACAAATCTTAATTACTAGAGTATACTGGTATAGAAAATACCTCCTTAGCCCTTGGAAGTGAGGAAATTTTATTGCAGAGAAAAAAAAGAAACACTTGTATACTTAACTATCTCATTACAAAAACACCTCAAAGAGGTGCAATCATTGACGAAGGTCACTTGAGCAAACACAGCAGAAAGCATGGAGTTAGAATCAAGATAGATTTCTATACCCCTTATGGTAATATTTATTGACATCATGAAATAAAAACATTGTATTCTCATGCCCCATTTTTCGGGGTAAGATGCTTTTAATATTGCTGTGAACTTGCACACTGAGGTAAGTTTGAAGGAAGAGAAAATGGACCAAAGACAGGAAATGCTTTAGAAGTCGGCACCCGCAGAAAGAACCAGTGGAGTAGTCTGCACCTGTA
The DNA here is from genome assembly GCF_018167655.1 of Microtus oregoni. Classification (NCBI taxonomy): domain Eukaryota; kingdom Metazoa; phylum Chordata; class Mammalia; order Rodentia; family Cricetidae; genus Microtus; species Microtus oregoni. The sequence continues at coordinate 15,303,704 of NW_024543080.1, read as the reverse complement.
AAGAAGACCCTGGCAGAACTCCCAGCCTGGTACCTCATTCACCTATAGCAGAGTGGGGGAGGAAGACAAGAGAGTGAGGAGATACCAGTGGAGAGAGAGACAGCAGAGTGGAAAGGGAGAGTGGAGAAAGAGAGCGAGGAGAGGAAAGGAGAGAGAGACGTCTAGCCCAGAGAGAGGTACCCTTTGTCTGACAAACCCTGCAAGCGAAGCCTCCTGTAGCCGCCCCGCGGTTCCCACCTCCAAGCATCTGCGGAGCGGCTAGGTGGAGCCCGCGCCCGCGGAGCCCTCGCGGACTCCAGATCCGGGTTTTGTTGGCCACCCCTTTCTCGGGCTAGAGCCCCCCTCTCCGGTCCTGGGAGCTCTCGCGCCCGTCACCCCGCCGGTGGCTCACTCCGGCCTCGGCTGCGTTGGCCGCCAGCGTGCACACTGCCTGTCTGCGGGCGCATCGTCCCTCTGCCTGCTCGGCTCGCAGCGCTCGCTCTGTTTCCCAGGAGCGGGGATGCAGATGGCACGGCCGGGCCGGGAAGGTGCCACCGCCGCCGCCGCTGGCATCTCGCGGACTGCGCGCTGCCTCCGCTCCCGCAGCTGCTGCCGCCGCCACCGCCTGTGACTCGCCCCCCTCCCCTCTCTTTCTTCTCTTTTATTTATTTATTTATTTTGTTGGCCTCAGTCCTCTTGCTCCGGGTGTGCGCGCGCGGGCTGCACGGTGTGCTGTGGCAGGAGCTCACCCGTGTGTCTGTGTGTGAGTGCGCGCGCGCGGGGGACAGCGTGTGCGTGTCTGGAGGGCGCCCCGAGCCTCAGTGGCTCCGGGGGAGTCCAGCAGAGAAAAAGAACCGAAGCCGGCGGCCGCGGCGCTTGGCGGTGACGGCGGCGGCTCGGAGCCCGGGCCGCGCGATGAAGCTCCCGCATGCCCGCAGCTACCCGGCACGGCCGGCAAGCTGATCGGCCACCACTACCGGAGCTCGGGGATCACCACCCCCGGCAGGCACGCAGCCCTCGGCGGCCCGGCGCCCGCTCTGCCCGCGCGTCCACGCCGTGCACCGGGGAAGGAGTTGCGCGGCTGGCTCCGGGGCTCTCCGAGCGGGTTGCGGGCGGCAGAGCGGACCTTCTACAGCCGGAGCACCTCGGGGGCAGCAAGAGGAGGACGGCGAGCAGGGCTGGGCGGAGAAGCCACTACTGGTCCTCGCCGCTGCCCCTACCTATCCCCTCCCTCCCGTTCGGAGGCGGAAAGGGGAGGACGAGGAAGAAGAAGAAAAAGAAAGAGAAGGGGGGTGGGGTGGGAGAACTGGATATAAAGATCGGCTTGGGGGGGGATGGTGGAAGATTTTTGGTCTCCTCAGCAGCGGCTTTTCTTGCGGCGGCGGCGGCGGCAGCGGCAGCGGCAGCAAGAGAAGGAAAGGCAGCCTTAGCTATGACTGCCGCATGTTAATAGCTCCCGCTTGGGTCCGCGGGCTGCAGCCGGAGACACAGCCTGACTCCGAAGTTGTGCAACTGTGCCCTGGGAGAGACATTTGAACCCTCCTTCTCTTTGCTCCGCTTTTGCCCCCTGGGGCGTGTGAAGCGAGGAAACGTAAAGGAAGACAAGCATTTGGCTTTCCCGGCTTCCCCTTTCTCCATGGCTGTGTAGAAGAAGAAAGGAAAGAGACACTTTTTGTTGTTTCTTTGACTGGGGTCTCCACCCTCCAGCCGTCTCTGCGTTTTGATTATCATTCTTTGCTTGGTGTGGCTGGGGTATCTTCGCTGGGGCCGGTCCAGCTTTTTTTTTTCTTTTTTTCTTTCTTTCTTTCTTTTTTTCTTCTTCATTTTTTTGCCCTGGGGCTCAATGGATGGATTGTGGAAAACTGTACCGGGTTGCAGGTTGTTGAGCAACTGATGGGACCATCTCAGGGACCGGCGATTACGAAAGGTAATTTATTCTTTGCACTCTTCATAACAGCGGTCGCCCAGCTCGGGCGCAGGCGGCGGCACCCGCTGGGCGGGCAACTGAGGGGGGTGCAGGGTTCACGTACACTCACCCTTCCACTCACACATTCGCCTTCACACACTCGCCCTCACGCGCACACTCATCTGATCGTGATCTGGAGAGGGAAGGGAGCCTCCTGGCTGGTGGGCGCTGGGGTTTGGCACGGGTTCGAGGTTCTACCAGCTACTGGGCGATATGATGACAGAGGCTGATGTAGAGCAAAGGAAAACCCGCGCACTGGCAGTCGCACGCGCCGAATGACAGGAACGAATCCCACCCCGAACATTTTCCCTCCCTTGTCACCCTAATGTTGTCCTTTAGTAGGGGCAGAAATCAACCAAGGGGGCGCCTTTTCTCCTCTAGTCTGAAGCAACTCGAGAGGTGGGAACGGGTTGGAGGACGAACAGGGACCCGGTGAGGAACTCAGTCTGGGGTGATGGAGAATGCATGGTGGTGAGCCTGGAGTGATCCTCCCTGGACGTCTGGTCTGCTTTGGAGCATCCAAGGTGGCCGGGCTTGCCCAGGTCGCTCCCTTGAGAAGTGGAACCTCGTTGCTTCCTCTCGTGTGTCCCCTCTTGTGTGTCCCCTTCACGGCAGTTTGATTTAGACCTGAGTGCCTAGGCTTTGTAAGGCGATTATGGTTGGAGAAAGCTACCGCTTTTCGTGGCTGGCACAGGGGTAGAGCTGTGCTAAGAGTGAGCACGGTGTAGAGAGGGTGTTCAATGGTTGGGGCGTCCGCGGCGCCAGGGTGCGGTGGGCAGAACAGTGGTAGCCCTGGTGGCAGGTTACAGGTAGAAGAGTGGGCATCTCAGTGCTTCGCTTGGGAGATGGATAGTCTCTGAAGCGGAGCGCGTGGACCAGCGCTACCCAGCCTCTGGTTCTGCCCGGGAAGTGGCGGCTGAGCATGCCAGATGTCCAGCAGTACTGCCCTGTGTTTGTAGGGGTAGTGGCCAGGGGTCGCCGTCTGTGTTATCTGTGTGTATAGGATCCTGCGCGCTTGGGGTGGCGGGGAGACCTGTGTAGTGATGGGTGACCTGAAGCTACTTGAGTAGAGCTTGCTCATATAAATCGCTTGGGATCAACTTAGCTGGAAAATCTGGTTTGAAGAGGCCCAGAGGGCCCCTGGTAGGGTTGCAAGGAAGCCTAGTGGCAGATTCCCTCTCCCCTGGAGATGTGTGCAATGCTTAGAGTCGCTGGTGCAGCGACTCCAGATTGGCCTTGATGGGGACCTGCTCCAGCAGTCACCTCTTGCAGATTTGCGGTAATCAAGTCTAGCCTGCATAGGCTCTGGTCTTATCTGACCACTCTCCTCGTCCGGATAGAAACGTGTGGTGCTTTTATTGATGACCAGTGATAGAACAGTTGGGCGAACTGGAGGCTTGGGAGCCTCCTCCCGGGTGTCTCCTCTCTGAGGCTCCCGTGCTCCCTGACTGCAGTAGTTAGAGAACATTGTAAACAACAGTGTAAGCATCTTTGTCACCGTCTCACTCAGAGGCTAACCTGCTGGTGTCTGGTGTGTTTACTTTCCTGGGCGAATTACTCATTAGGAAGTATAAGACTGCTCGCCCCTCTGATTCTACATCTTTGCGGCCAGCTGCTGGGGAAATGAGGAGACACATAGACTCTGGCAGGAAGGAAAAACGCCTTCTGTGTTTTGCTCTGAAGTAAATGGGAGGTCTGCTAATTTTGGTGTCATATGGGCTGTCATCGCTAGTTAAAGAATGCCATCGTACAATCTGCAAGGAAACACTTTAGTGATTTTGCATTTGGAAAGTCAGCTGCATTTGTCAATGAGATAACAGAGGTTAGCCAGACCCCTAACCCATTTTTCAATCTGGAATGGTAACTAAGTGATCAGCAAGCAGTTCTGGCGCCCAATTTATCTGTATTCGGGTTACAAGTAGAATTGCCAATTGTTTTCCAATGTAACCAACAGAGGATACCAGATAATTTGCGTAGAAATCAAAAGGATGTTTATGCTGAAATCCCTGTCAGCATTGTAGTTTTCTGTTTATTTCTTTCTTTACTCTTTAAGTAATGGGAGAATGGATAACAAATGCACAGAGATAAACACATTTTAATAAACTTATGCTTGCAAAAATAACTACTTTTAAAATACAATAATTAAAATGCATTGCATTACCTATTGTATATTACTTCTAACTACTTTGATGTTTGTTGAAAATGGTTATGACCTAGTTTATTTTAAAGAATCCTTTTTTTGTAAATGTGTATTTTATTTTTAAGTACACTTATATTATGATTTTGACCACTTCACAGAGCATAGGATTCAAAGGACTAGTACTGAATAATCTTGATGAAGTTGTATTTTCTAAGATATTTACAAGAAAGCAACCCTGATCATAATAAAAAAAATAAAAAGCCTAGAGATTGAGGGCTTAACCCCCTAGAATCTTGTTTCCTATAGTTTGTTCCTTTCTGGGGGGTTTGTGTGAAAGTCTCTGTACTTGCAAACATTTCCGAGGACTGAAGTGTGCTGTGTTCCCTCCCCTTTCAGCAGCTCTCAGTGATTTGCAGTCTTTGTGCTGGAAGATCCCATCAGGTCTGTTCTCTGCTTCTCAGCAGCATGTGTTTCCTAGCAGTCATACATTCCACAGGTCCTGATGTCATCAGGGCTGACTCTGTCAATGTAGTGCCCTGTCTGAAGGTGAATATTCAACAATCTGCCCCTCTGAGTTGTATGGGTGAGCAGAGTCCTTCTAGAGACCTGGAGTAGGAGGAGTCATGAGTACAAAGGCTTATGTGAACTATTTAATTTCTTGATGTAGACATGTTAGGCTGCATCAGGCCTCCCTGGCCAGAAGAGTGATCAACCAGACAGCCAGTGATTTGTCAGCTGGGGAAATGCCTTTGATGTCTCAGTTTAGATTGCCTAGCATGATGCTTATGCTTGAGATTGAGAGTCCTGCTGAAAAATATGAATGGAAAGTCTTTCAGAAATAATTTTCTTAATGATATTCTTCTTGCAGTTTGCAGATATACTCCCTCCCTCCTCCCTGCCTGCCCCAGAGGGAATAATGGCCAGTGTGGGACTTACTGGCTCCAGCTGCTGTGCCTGGCATTGTTTCTAGTATTCAACAACAAGCAACATTGTTATGGACTTGATTTACCTGTGATTCACAAAGAGCTATAGCCACGAAAACCATAAGTCGTAGATTTAAAAAGAGTATAAGATCACAAAGATTGAAGTTAGTCAAATCATAATGCAGAAACTAATTGTTTTTTTTTTTTTTGATCTGATCTGGACCATTTTACAATTTGCTTGAAACTCTTGGAAAAGGGCTGCCAAATGAGAAAGGGCTCTGACTGTTGAAAGGAACGACTTTAGTTTCGGAAATCAGCAAGGACACTGAGTGTGATTTTTTGTATTTAGAATCACGCACTAATTTTGAGAAATACTGGGATGCTTTAACTTAGCCTGGTGTGAGTGTTGCTGAGAGTGTTTGGGAGGAAAGGCAGCTTGGCTTAACCTAAGTTTCACAAATGGCTCTTTTACCTTTGATTCCTTAGATTTGCATTGCATTCAAAACATGCGTTTGTTCACTGAGGGTGGAATGAAGCTGTGTTGTAACTTACCCGTGTTTGCCTCTTAGGTCATATGTATTCTCAGATGATTGTTGCATTTGTGTCCTTTTGTTTTATGCAAATGCATTTGCTTAATGAACGCCTTGGTTTGTGAAAAGAAAAGCAGTCACATTCGATTTTTTTTTGCTGTTTTCTCATTCATCCACACATATACACAGTAACTATGTGTGCATGCACATGGTTATGGAGAATTTAATTTTTTGTGAAAAAAACTCCAATATTTCATTCATTGTGAACTTGATACTGATGCTTCTATACATTTGAAAAGCTAGTATGAACTTGTCTGAACTTAACATTAATGATTTGCATGCTGTGCCGTCCCCCTCCAACCTCAAAATGTGTCAAATAACTTTCCTAATCTAGATAGTAATAAAGTTAATTTGACATCATAAGTAGCCAAATGTAATGATTTTCTTAGAATTTTGAAATGTACTCATTCATTGACAAAAAAAAATGTAAAAACAGATAATTAGTTATTTTACTCTGAAGCAACTGAACTCTATTTATTTTGTGGGTGGGTGTAGTTCTGCCTATATTTTATCATAGCAGATTGCTGTAAGCCTTTTCTTCTTTTTTACCCCTGCCTGTGGTAGAACTTGAACCCAGGGCTTTGTATGTGCCAGTCTGTTACATTAGGGGCTGCTTGTTGGGGTTTCTGTCCTGCCCAGTTCCCACAGCCATTTAGCCCCAAAGAATCACACAGAAGTCAACATTAGATATAAACTGATTGGCCCATTAGCTCAGGCTTCTTATTGGCTCTTATCACTTATATTAACCCATTGTTTTTATCTATGTTAGCCACATGGCTCAGTAGCTTTTTTAGCGGTGCAGGTCACATCCTACTTCTTCTGTGATCTGGGCAGGATTGCGGAGGGAGCTTCCTTCTTCCCAGAATACTCCTCTTCTCATCACCCCGCCTCTACTTTCTGTCTGGTTTACCCAACTATACTTCCTGCCTGGCCAATCAGCGTTTATTTAAAACATGATTGACAGAATACAGACAATTCTCCTGCACCACCAGTCAAGCAAGTGCTCTATGTTCCTAGCTTCATAGTCTATACATACTAACAGATAATGAAATTATTCATGTCTTGCTATGTTCTATTGACATTATAAAAAGAAAATTAACTTTAATGTTAATGAATGTCATCTTAGGAGTAAGTACAGACTAAATGAAGTTAAAATTTTGGCCTTCGTCATTCAAAAGTTTAAATGGAATAATGTTAATGCCAACCCATTTCACGTTAAAAAACTGTCTTTAGGATGGAGAAGCAAGTCTTCCATACTAACAGCATCCGTCTTGTGAAATTTGCAGTTCAGTTATTGTGTCGAACCGAAAATGTTCTTAGACCGGTGCTTTCTAAGTGTGTTTCTAGGAACTCAGAGGCCATGAGATCCCTTCAAAGTTCTGAAAAGAGAAAAAGCATCTTCATAGTCATACTCCCACGTTATTTGCCTCTTCTTCTCCTTTGAAAACTTGTACACTTGAGATTTCCAGAAGGAATGTGGTTCATGATGACATCATTGTTCTGCTGCTGTATGGCATGTGCATTTACGTGCTCCTGCCATCTATGAAGCTTCTAGCTCACTAACACATAAGCAGTGATCGTTTCAGATAGCGTATCCATAAAACACCTTGCATCATTCATTTTAAAGAATGTAAAGGAAGACTGAGACCCTCATACTTTCCCCACATCTGCCTCTATTACACATAACTGTCACCCATATGACCATAAAAACGAACATCTATGAAGAATAATCAAGTTCGACTCAAGCTTCAGAAACACAAGCAGGTTGGACATATTGTATTTACTAGTTACTTAGCATTCTCGTTATTCTGTTCCTCAGCATTCTGTGAGAAACTTGATGTTTAGTGTTCTGGTCAGCATCTCCAGTAAGATCTGCTGACCAGCACTTGGATGGTTGCAGAGAGTCATAGAACAATCCAAATCCACTCAGAAGGAGTAGTTCATCTTGAAAAGCAGCATGGTGTAGAGATAAGGAGAACCTTGTGTTTATCTATAAGTTGGGAGGCTGTTTGCCTTGGGGCAAGGCATTTATTTGATCTTACTTTACCTCAGTTTCCTACTTTATCCTAATGAGATTGACAATTTTATCACATTCACAGACTGTTGGGAGAATTTAATAGGGACATATACTGGAAGATTTGAAGACAAATTCTGAAGAAATTATAATAAATAGTCACTGATTGCTGTCTTTATTGCATCATTATTATTATCATCATCATCATTAATACTGGATCTCCCAAGAGTCCTAGGGAATGTTAATCAATTCCTTATGTGATTCAGATATGCAGTTCTGTTCCACATCAGTCCTTCAGAATATGTACGAAAATCTTGCTAAATTAATTTTCTTCATGTAAAAAAAAATAGTCCTTACTTTACTCTTGTACCTTACAACTCATGGGGAGCTGTTGACATTTTTGTCATTGAAGAAATTAATAGAACCCCTTTGTCAGTATGAGTTAAAGCTGAAGTTGGGTAGTGTGAATGCTCAATTAAAACTAGTTTGAAAGACCCTAATTGAATATTTATGCATCTTGGGAATTATTAGGGAGGAAATCACTTTTCTGAAGTGATATCAAGACGACCCACTACACACTTAATCTGTTAATCATTACCTAAGCACCACAACAGGCCATGTCAGTGAAAAGGATCCTTGGGGTAATTATATCCTATGGCTCAGTCTATATGGGAGTGGTTGAAATGCCTAACTAATGGTGAAAGAAGCTTTGCATATAAAATTAGCTTGACTAGGTGTTAAAGTTTAGCTAGAGAGTGCTAGTTCTTATGAGTCTAGTTTTTGGACATATACTGAGAAGTGTGTGTGTGTGTGTGTGTGTGTGTGTGTGTGTGTGTAGACTATACCCATTTTTGCATGTTTTCTATGGAGCTCTGTAAGTCTGAGATCAGACCTATCACTGTGAATTCAGTACTATTATATGCATTGTCCTTAGCACTTGGATCAATGCTTTCACAGTTTTACAGGAACTAAATTGTACTGCATAGATAGGGAGAACCAAAAACTGTTTTTAGTTATGAGCTCGTCAGAAACGGCCTTTGGAATGCAGGCACCTGATTATACTCTTCAGCATCCACAGATCTATCTCCTCCAATTCTATGTGAGAAACAAAGTAAATTCACATTGGTGGTTTGGGAAGAAGAATAAGAAGTAAATATAAATGTGTCTGCTCTCTTCTCAAGGGAGTATTTGACTCGTGGTACCTGATACTATCGGTCATAATGTTATTAGAAATATCCTTGAGTACAATCATTATAAAAACACAGCTAAAGCAAATATCATTTTCTTAATTGAGGAGTTATTGATGATCTGTGAAAGCACATTGATGATTTGTTAAGCAGTTAAGAAAATTTGGGGTCTAGTATTTTTCTTACTGTTCTTTCTTTTATCTCTCTTTTGTTAAACATTTAAATTTTCATTTCTGAGTGCTTCCTTTCAACTAAAAATGTTAAGTTCTGCTACTAATTCCTTCACCCCACACAATCCTGACTAGGAAAAAAAAGTCTTTTTACATTAACCTAGCACTGGCACTTTGCTTTAAGATTGACTTTAAATCATGAAAATAACCATTTAACTTAAAACATTTCAAGTTAAACAGCAGAACTTCTTTTCACAGGGTGTCAACAGCTCTTTAAGAATTAACTGCCTCAGTGTTGTAACCAAATCAAGTCATCATCCACTTCCAAGATTTACAGATTTCCCTGCTTTTGAAAGATTTATAACCCAAAAGTACAAGTACTCATAAGATTGCTATACATGAATTATGCAATGGAAACTTACAATTCAGAATCCAAAAATTGCCATAAAGTCTAGAAGTATCGAAAAGCTCTTAAATAAGTCCAGAGTTGAGAATGACTCCAGTGACTGTTGCCAATAAGAGTTTCTCCTCCTCTTCCTCCTCTTCTTTTCTTCCTCCTCCACTTCCTCCTCCTCTTATTAACGTGTGACTCTTCTAGCTTTTATGTGGAGAAGAAAAATCTACAACATAACAGCTTATGAAGATGTAGTGGGGACAAAACCAAACCAACAGCCTGCACGTCGAACAATTGACTTGCTAAAATGCAGCACGCTTAAGTGTTTGAAAGTATGACTCAAGAAAATGAAAGCCAAGTTAAAAAACAAAACCAAATCCCTGACAGCCCTTTCTGTTTGATCAGCCTGTGTTGGTGTTTATGCATCCCGCAGAGACAGAGTGTGTTACTATTCAGGACAGCCCCCAGTGGCTCACAGTAGCCTGAGCCTGTGAGAATAGGGGTGAGACTCAGCCCAGTTTTTGATGTTCTGCTCGGGTGGGTAACTTGAATACTAAAATGCATTCCATTGACAGCTGACCCTGTGAGAGGGTTTTCAACAGTCTCCTGTTTTGTTTTGGTTTGGTTTCATTCCCCCTTCTTTTGCTCAAAGCTCTTCCAAATAAAGACTTTTGGTTGAGAGGAAATGGGCCTGACTGATGGTCATCTTTCCACATGAGATTTGATTTCTGGCAGGCAAGGGAGCCCTCAGTTGATTTACATGAGCATTTTTTTTCCTTCAAATTTTCAGTGTTCTTGATTTGTCAAAGGCTAATGGTTGTTGCTTGAACCTTGGACTCAGAATACAGATCATGACTTCATAGAATGGACAAAGAACCTATTGAGAAATACTTTTGTTTAACACAAGGCATGTGTATGTCTGTTGCTTTTCTTCTTTACAAGGTCTTTAGAGGTTCAATAGAAGTTTTTTAGGGAGTTTTATTTCTATTAAGAACAATTGACTTATGGAGGCAGAACTGAGGCAACTATTTCCTTTAACAATATTATAGTCTTTTCAGCTTAGGAAACGTTCAGTTAAATGTCTCTTTCACTTTCCACAACTTTCTGTCTGACAGTCAAGTGTTTCAGAGTCATTCCTAAATGATGAACATTCTATGACAATATCTCAGCTAGGATGTTTGCGACCATTCAATGTGGAAAGCTTAGATGACATGTTATATTTAATTATTGTTATTTCTTTGAATTGAGAAGACACTTCAAGTTTTAGGTTGAAATGATTACTTTACTGGGAGGTCACCATGTTTTTTTTTTTTTTTTTTTTTTTTTTTTTTTTTTTTTTGTAAAACTTTCTTTGCCTTAGTCAGTATTATTTAGCATATCCTCTCCTCCTGAGCTTCTGCTTTAGTTATAAGCCCCTGCCTAGTCTATCACTTGCCCTTTACTGTATGTTTAGAAGTTTTGGATTTTGCCACATTTAGAATTAGATAGTTAGTTTTTAGAGCTGTTTACTACAGTTTAGTAGGCCCAAGCAGAAATCCTGCTGTCTGAACCACCTTCTCTTCTTAAAATTCAAAACTTACTCAACTACCAATATGAAGCCATGGGAGAAAATTCTTCACCTGACACTAAATGCAAATTCATATATTAAAAATGTACATTCAGACAATATGCATAGGAATTACATAGGAAGCATGAAGGATTTAATATTTATACTTGGGTATCATTTCCGGATACCTCACTATACACATGCAGATATTAAGCAAAAAGCAAATAAGTCCAAGCAGTTTGGATAAGGAATACCACACCTGTATTACCGGGAAAGCAGAGTCAGTAAAGATGTTCCATTTCCTCTGTGGATGGGAAGATAATGAACTTGGAAGGGAAGACTCAATTGAGATCAGATGATTCCCCACAGAATAAAGAGGGCAGTTCATATCATCTGAATGTCCACTGTAGTGACCCTTTATTAAAGATAACAAACCATCATTAGAATACTGGCTAGGAAAACCATTGTCTGTAAGTAGTTAGAGTGATCTTGTACTACGGTTCCATACATACTGTACCCAGAAAACCCAATAAGATCATGCAACTCAGGGATTAGGAATTTTCAACCTTTGTTCGGAAACACCTGCTGTTGCTGAAACTGTGTCACAGGTCATCAAGGCTCCGCATATGTGAACCCCCACTGAACACTGAAAGATGTCATTTACAGAAGAAATTTGCCATTTTTTTTTTCGTTCAGTGTTCTCAAGTTGCTATGAGGTCCAAAGAGCAAACTGAACTCAGGTTTGGTGAGAAGGTTGGCTTCTTCTTGGGTAGTGTTAACAATCCAGAGAACAGTGCTGTTCTTCCAGGTTTTAAATACCTTATATAGGCACCAAGTACACCTCTGTGAACAGGATTTCCCAGAGGTCTGGCCAGACAGTCCTCAGGATGGAATTAACTCGTGTTTGAGTTCCACGAAGTCTGGATATCTTTATAAATAGGAGCACATAGTGAACCCTTGGTGAAGATGGCATAGAAGGAAAAATATATCCTAACAGAGACTGGAGAGACAAAATTATGGTGTGGGAATAAACACATCGTAAAATAAATGCAAATGAAAGTAAAAGAAGGATTAGTATGTGTTTATGGATATGTATCCATCCGTCTGTTTGAGCATTTACACTGGCTAGTGCACTACCCATTATGTCTTGCTTCAGATGGAAATGCATGTTTATTCAAGTAAACCTTCTGTTTAGAGACAGACTCTTCAAATATATAGCAAGTGGGATGTTTCAAATAATTGAGGCTAAGTAACTTCATCTTTATGCAGTGACTCTAAGGAAGCTTTATCTCAGTATATCTAATACTAATGCTTTCAAATGACAGACATTAAATCTATTTCTACTATGTCAACCTCAGAGCCTGAACGAACAACCGAGGTAAAGTGGTACTCTAAAGCTTTGTTTATATGAATGTAGGGTAGTAAATGTATTGCTCTTTTTATGTATGTGTGCGTGGGCATGCCTATGTGTGTATGAATGTAATGTATGATGATGGGTAAATTTATGCATACTACATATGTATAGGAGTCCATAGAGGATATAAGAGAACATCACATGCCCTGGTACTGAAGTTACAGGTTGTTGTGAATCCATGTGGGTCCTCAGAATCAAATCCTAATCCTGGGAGAGCAATAGACACTTCTGAGACCTCTCTCTAGGCCCCAACTTATTTTTTTTTTTTTTTTGAGAAAAGGTCTCATTGTGAACCCGAAGCTTGCCAAGTTGGCTAGATTAGATGGTCAGTAATCTTCCATATCCTCATTCCCTCCTGCCTCCGGCACCACCTCTGTCTACCAAGTGGTGACATTACAGGCTCACAGCCACCTTGTGATAGTAAGCACTTTACTGACTGAACCATCTCTTCAGATCATATTGACTTTTTTTCTTAAGTTTCTTGTTCAGGCTGGCCTTGAACTCTTCCTTCTCCTGCTGCAACATCCCTATTCTAGGCATGTGCCACCATATATAACTTCTGTTTTGTTTTTTCTTTATTTAAATTGGAAAGTTATGGTTCTTTTCATTTTTTTGTACTAACTCGGTTTAAGTAGTAACATATGAAGACAATTTAGCAGAAATCTTAAAGGTTAATAGAAGTTTAATTGGAAGAACTCTCTTGAATAGCAACCTTCGTTATTGCTACACAGGTCCCTAAAGAAGAAAGAGCATTAGAAATCATTATGCTATCAACATTGTGTTTTGGTGATTTGATGGTATTAAGCAAACTTTGGAAGCATTTCCTTTTTTGGTGCATTTGATTAAATGTGTGATCTTATCTTGGTGAAGCAGCCTGCTGTGCTGCAGACAGTAGTGTTCCGAAATGAAATTTGCTCAGAGCCTCTGAGCAGACATTTATTCAATGAGACCTTTCTTGAATAATAGATGATAGTGAGATAGCAGTAGTGTGCCTGTGTGTTTTGTGTATGTGTTCTCCCTTGAAATTAGGGAGGGTGGAGACAGAGCAATAGCAACATAAAAGGTAAAGGAACCTGAGGGAAAGCATCAGGTTTATAAGTGACATATTAGCCCACTTTATTATCAATGGACAGCATGGTGTGTGAGAAGTCACAGTATAAGGTCAGAGGACACTGCTTGTCATTCTTTCTTTATGGGTGTTAGTGTGGAATTAATTTTTCACTATTGTTTCCATGAGTTTTATTGATGCTTTTTGTCTCATTGAGTTCTGGTAATAGCTGAATTTTGACTCTCATTCATTTTTGCCTATGGTACCTTATTGGATATTTTGAAGATCATATTTCAGTTATATTTCATGATTCCATAACATACTCACTCTGAGCATTGGTAACAAAAAATTAAGGCAGAAACCATTTAATATGTTAATCCTCGTTATCTTAGTTTGGGCGATTATTTCTGTGATGGAACATCATTACCAAAATAAATTGGGAGGAAGGGGATTATTTGTCTTATTGTTTCATATCATCATTTGGATAAAGTCAGGACGGTAACTCATGGAGGAACTCGAAGGGAGGAGTGGTGCAGAATCTATGGAGGGATGCTTTTACTGACTTGCTCCCCCTGGCGTGCTCAGTCTGCTTTCTTATAGAATCCAGGACAACTAGTCCAGGGGTGGTCCCACCCACAGTAGACTGGACGCTCTCACATCAGTCACCAAGAAAATGCCCTACAAGCTCGCCTGCAGGCAGTCTTATGGAGGCATTTCCTCAGTTGGGGCATTCTTCTCTCAGACGACTCTAGCTTGTGTCAAGTTGACGTAAGAGTAGCCAGCACACTCTTTGATTCACAATACTCACAGAGTTATTTTGAGCTTGCATTTTAATATCAAGTGCTGACATTGATATTCTGTGTGTGCTTCCTGGAGCCGAGATTAAAGTATATATATGCAATTATAACATTTTCTCCAACTTCTAAGTGCCATTAATAGTTTTGAAAGCATCATTTTCAATACTGTAACATATTCCTTAATGTTGATAGATTTATCTATATACTGACTTATTCATATTGGCTGTTATTTTTATTTTTGGCTACGATAAATGATGTCACAATGAATACGCTAATGCTGATACCTTGGTTGGTTCTCCACTTGTTCTGTGGCTCAGATTCCGGGCATCAGGTCAGAGAGAACATCACAGTCTGTTAGTTTTCACATGTGAGAGTGTGCCTTCTGGGTCAGTGGTACCCTGAAAGTTCTTTCTGTTGTAGGAGGCCACTTGTTCATTCCCAGCTGCCTACAGTATCTTTCTTTAGAGTTTCTTTTACTTTAGTTAGCAATTATTAATTTTTGTTATGTAATGTAGTGTTTTGTCATTTTTTTTTAGTGATATTTAGCAGTTACTGACTTGCCTGTATACCGGAATATAAAAGCCAGGGTGAGTCCCTCTATGATAAAGAAGGGGATTTCCTGGATATTTTAATATTTGAGTAGGACTGTGGATTATGACTTTACTACTGGGACTTTCCTGAATAGGCCCCTTATCTCCTCAGTTCTTTCAAGCTGTCATTTTACAAAACTCAGGTTTTACCAAACTCTTAATGGAACGCTGAACTGACCATTTGATGTATCTTTGAAAATTCAAGTATGAAAAATCAGAGTAAATGACCAGTAAGCACATTTAAGGTAGATGTGATGTGTATGAAGAAACAGAGAATTCAATGAATTAAAGCATTGAGGCTTACAATTTAGTGAATGTGAACTTCAGTATTGTTAGACATACATATGATTATAGAGATCTGTATGGAGAAATGTATTAGCAACAAAATTTAAGGTGTTCCACACAGTGCTTACAATGTGTGATTTGTAATTTGTACACTGTTACAAGGCCTTCTTAAATTTGATTCTGTTAACTCTGTTTGCGTGTGTATATGAGTATGTGTGAGTGTGTGTATGATTATGTGTTTGTATGGTATATGTGTGTGAGTGTGTGTATAAGTATGTGTGTGCGTGATAGTAACTAACAATACTACTTTAAATGACGCTTGTGGGACTTCTCTTTCCTTTTGTGAACATGTTCATTTCAAGTACAGTTCCAGGAGACAGCAGAATTTGGTTTCCTTTCCTTCTCTGTGTTTTGTGTAACTCTGCGCCAGAACATATTTATGAGACAGATTACAATGCTTGATAAATAAATGATTGTATAACTGCCTGGCTGTGCTCTGTGGATCTACATGAATCAAATGAACACAGAAGTAGGTCTTAAAGTTTCCGTGGGAGGATAAATTTAGGTGACGTTGAAAATTGCTGTTTTCTGTACTTTGGTTTCCTTAAACACTAAGCTTTGAAGAACTGGCACACCTGTCCCAAAGTGAGGTGGTGGGTGTGCAACCCACGAGACTCTCCTAAGGTGAGGTGGTGGGTGTGCAGCCCACGAGACTGTCCTAAGGTGAGGTGGTGGGTGTGCAGCCCACGAGAATATCCTAGAGTGACGTGGTGGGTGTGCAGCCCACCTGACTGTCCCATGTGAGGTGGTGGGTGTGCAGCCCACGTGACTGTCCCATGTGAGGCGGTGGATGTGCAGCTCATGCGACTCTACCATGTGAAGTGGTGGATGTGCAGCCCACGCGACTGTCCCAGAGTGAGGTGGTGGCTGTGCAGCTTGCCTGCTCTAAAGCTGTCTTCCTTCTTGCACTTCCTCTGGTTTCAGGCACATCATTGGCTTCATGGAATTGCGTTCCAGCAATCATAAAATCCTCTGTCCCTCCCTTTTTCACATAGTCGACAGAACAGTGATGGCTTCCTTTAAAACGTCTAGAATATAAAGGAAAGTGGTGAAGCTCATTCGACTAGAATTCCCTTGGGGGTGGGATGTTTCTTAGGGTAGAGAGCTTGCCTCACATATGTAAGGACTTGGATTCTATTCTTAACATGCATGCGTTGGGCCTGTACACCACAACACACACACACGCGCGCGCACACAAAAGCACATGTGTATGCACACACAGAAACAAAATTAATTATTTTTTAAAAATTGGACTATCCTTGCTTGTAAGTCACATTTTCAAAAAAATCACCAAGCAATCCCCGTTTTACTCAACAGCGTTCTTAGCATAGCTGATTTTACTCCGACATCCTCCTTGAGGGGCCAATGCCTAGTATTGTGTGTGGTATTTGGATATTTTAAAAAGATAAAATGGGTTATATATTCCTTTTGTAGCAGTTTGTGTTAAATGTGATATAATGAAGGTATTACATTAAAATATAGGGATTCTGATATGTTCTCTCACAGTCTTCGATTTTTTTTTTTGTTGTTTTTTTTTTTTTTTTGAGAAAACAGAATTGGGAGTTCAAAAAGGCCAACACTGGCTATTGGAAATACATCATCTCAGTGTTTTCTTTCCCTATTATATGTTTCATTTTCAATAAATCATTTCAGCATTTGATCTTGCCTCTTATATCGGCTTTCTTTCCCTCATGCTTAAATATTAAATTCATTTGAGATCCAGGGTTTTGGGTCCACAGGACTATTCTTTCAAATTTTACACTTTTTCTTCTAAAAAACTGAATTGTGCACACTGAGTACTTAATGTTATTCCTTTTTCATAACTGAATTTATTTACATAAAATTTTAACTTATAAATTTTCAGTATTAAATTGTATTTAAGCTCTAGAGAAGTCGAGTGATCTTTTTTTGAAAGTAAATGCTTCTAGGAAAATCTAAAATACAGTGATGAAAATCTCTCTCTGATTGAATATTGAAGAGAAGAATAGAGCAAAGTTTTAGAAATCAGAAAAACACTGGGGGCTAGAGAGATGGCTCAGCAGTTAAGAGCACTGACTGTTCTTCCAGAGGACCCAGGTTCAGTTCCCAGCACCCACATGGTTGCTCACAAATGTCTGTAACGGCAATTCCAGGGGACCCAACACCCACGGCAAAACACCAAATGCACATAAAATAAAAATAAAATGATTTTAAAAAGAAATTGGAAAACCACTATTTAAAACTTTATACTGTGAAAAGTTATGGTAAATGCCTAGCTTCCTAATCTCTTAAAATAGGGGTAAAATATACTCATTTTCATTGTTATAACAAGAAATGAGCCAGCATACACCCTCCAAACTCAACAAATAAAACTCATTATTTGTTTGAATTTTTAGATTGTTATGTTTTGCTGAAGTTGATCTCTTCCCCTAATTATACTTCTGCATTTTTCTGCTATTCCCTAAAGAATATTTCCACTTAAGTTAACTTTATCATTTACATCTGTCTGTTTATCCCAGATGTTTTGCGAGGTTCTGGGGATATGGAACATATCACAGTAGAAAGATCCTCTGACTTTATGAGACTTGCAAAATGATAGAACTTAGATATCTTATTTCTTCTTTATTTAGTCAAAGTGGTTGGGCACTGGCAGTCCGTGAGAATTTAGCTGTAGTATTAGATCTTGTCTAAGGGTGGGAGTGGGAAGTCTGGGTATCAGTTCAGGGAATGCTGCTTCAGACACTGTTATCTGAAGGTCACCCCTTGAGCACAAAGTGTACCAGGGGAGGATTGAAGGGGCAGAGGGGAGGGAGGAAAGAGGCATTATTTTGAATTGATTGTATGGACACCACATTGTCATCTTACAGGGTGTGCTGGTTAGGTTTTGTCATCCTGATACAAACAAGAGTCACATGGGGGGAGGCAACCTCAGCTGAGGGTTTGTCTTAATCATATGGTGGGTGTGTCTGTGGTGGTATTACTTGATTGCTGATTGAAAAGGAAAGGCCCAACCCATTGAGGGAGGTGGCAACTCTGGGCAGGTAGTCCTAGGTTTTATGAGGAGCCACTAAGCAGCAGCATTCCCTCCTTGATCTTCCCTGGGATGTTACTTGAATTTCTTCCTGTCCAGACTGTCATCAATGATGGCCTGCTACTTGCAAATCTAAGATGAAATCAACCCTTTTCATGCTCAAGTTATTCTGATCAGTGTTTTATCACAGCAACGGTAAGCAAAGTAAGGTTCCGAGGAAATAAGGATAGGGAATGTGCATGTTTTGATGAAATGATGTTGAATTTTAGAATATTGTAAAAAGTGTTTTTGCTAACCAGTAGCCTAACACTCTATTTGAGTTGAGGGTGCATATAAATACTAAAAGCAAGCTGTCATAGTTTAACTTTGGCCATGTCTGTCTGTGTGAATCATGGCTGGAAGGGCAACTTCTTTCCTCCAGAACCTTGGTTTGTAACTCACCTTTATCACAAACTTCCTTCCCCCTTCTATTGTCTTGTGTCTTTCGGCTTGAATCTGTGGATGTGGAGGAAGTTGGTATAGAAGTACCTTGCTAAAGCTCAGCAGTAACCACAGGAAATTAATAATGTGGGAAGAATTGAGAGGACTGTGGTGCCAGTCACCCCCCTGAGCACCGTCTCTCCTCTATCAAGATCAAGGCTGTTATTAAATTTTAAGGCATTCTTTTGGTGGATGGTGATATAACTAATTTTACAGACATTTTGAGCAAATTATTTAATATTGATGATAAGTGATATATGTTCGTGAGAAGCAAATCTAGCATAGGAGTCATTGGGCAAAATAAAAATAATTATGGTTTACAGAAGCTATCGTAGTGGAATAAATTTATTTACTGGGGGAAGTGTACTATTACAACTCAAGTCTTCATTCACTTATGAATATATATTTGCTGGGAGATTTCTCTGTGACAGATTCAATCACTACCATGATAAAAATCAAAATGGAAAAAGAAAAAACCCACAGCATTTCCTGAGAACTTTAACCCAGGGAGCTTAGACATGCTAGATAGGGAAAGGTTTTCTGATTCAGCGAGCACCAGAGAATGCACAGAAATCAGTGAGGCGGATAGCTTTCCTTAAAGCAGAACACCCTAGCTTACAGGCTGGGGGAGAAAGGAGTCTGTTAAGAGTCTGAGGAGAGCACCTGGAACAGAGGGTTGGGAAAATACATATAAAATCTGGCCCAAAATATAAGCGGGAATCCAAAGGGGACAGTAAGGTTGATAAGGAGAACCCGAATGTCAGGACAGTCTAAGCCCCTCCCTGATACTGCTCAGCTTTCTACACCAGTCTTCTTCTAACCCCTTCATGGTTTTTGTTACTTTTTATTGATGTGCCTGTATATTACAGAGTTCCAACTAGAATATCTCTTTGATTATTTAATCTGATTTTTTTACCTGGAAGTTAATTTGCATTGTCACAAGTTAAATTATTCAATAAAAGAGTTTAAATATACATCTATTTCAAGTGCTACATAAAAGTTGTGAAGTCAGATTGGTACTACACTTAATTTAGCCAAGGGTGTTTAAACCATAAAGATGGTTTATTTTTCTCTAAATAATTTATTTATAAATTGCATTATTGAAGTTAGTAAAGGGGATTCCTTTTTTTATGATATCTAAAATCTCAGTAGTTCATTTATCTCGCAATGCCACAGTGGTTGGAAATCAAGGAACAAAAGTGAACAGGTTGGCTATGTTATTTAAGAATTTCTAAGATGTTTCAAGTTTTCTGCTTGTCATTAATATTTAAATATTTCCTTTTCTCCTTGTGTTCTGCCTTCAGAATCTTCATTATTCTTTTAGACATACCATTTATATGATATTGTGACATCAATTTATTGATTTGTTTTTGAGATAGGGTCTCACTCTTTAGCTCAGACTAGATTTGAACTTTCAGTCTTCCTGATTCGGCCTCATGAACACTGAGATATCAAATGTCTAGATTGAAAGTTCAAATCTAGTCTGAAAGCCTAACTAGATTATTTCATTCATTTTATACATGGATGAAATTGTAAACTCAGTTGATGGCTGGGACTGATACTGTTTCCCATAACCTAAAGAACATGGTGACTTGAATATGGATTGCTTTTGTTTTGAAAAATGAAGGTATGATATGTTAGGTAAACATTACATATATTAGGTAAACATCACACAAGACATGGTTTTAATGACTTAATATTAATAGTATGTATGCCATACATACTCGGTTATGTAATAACTGTCTATTTGAAAAATGAGCCTTAGAGTTAAATGAAATAAGGCTAAACCAGGAGACTGCCACATGGCAACTGTGCAGCTTTGGGTAAGTTCTCAAGCCTCAGTTTGATACTAGGGCTGAGTGTGTCTGCTTCATAAAAGCTTAAGAGTTAAATTAGTTAACATAATATAATTCCATCTAAATTTTTTGGTTATTAGATTTAAAGTCACAACAGAGCATAGCAGTGGTTTATGTCCCGAACCCACAACCCTGTGTATTACTTCCAATCTTGTGCTGCAGTATTGACATTGCATTATATAGCTCTTGCTTTCTGTCTTCAAGGCCTCCCATTCATTCTGTCATGTTACTTCATGTACATCATTCTATCATTTTTATCTCAGGCTTATTCTGAAAGGAATGATTATCTAGCAATTCGTGAGATACAAATGGAAGCCTAAGTACTTAGAGGCATTTTCAGATAAGAATCCTAGAAATGCTTCTATTACTTATTTCAATTTTGAATACTTACATCCTGTAGGCATGTATACCTAATATGAATGAACCATAAAAGTACAGTTTTGTGATTAGACTTTCAAAGTTTCAGAGCAGAAAAACCCTTTCTTCACCCCCAAGACATAGCTGCCTCTAAATTTTATTTTAAGAAGACGAATAAAAGCACCATTGTAGTAAAGAATTCTGTGATGGAGGATGGGAGATGAGCTCAAACACCTTCATCCCAAATGAACTTCTTTCCTTGAATGAAATAGTCTTATAAATATGTGGAAGGCAATAAGGAATTATCGTTGCTGAAGCCAATTGTGTGTGTGTGTGTGTGTGTGTGTGTGTGTGTAAACTAATAGTTGCTACCCTTTAGAGTTGGCTTCTGAGAACTTGTCTTCCGAAAGAGAGACATTATCAGTATCTGTGTCTTCTCAGAGAACTGCTATTTCAAAAGGAGACATTCTTTCTTTTCTAATTATGACATGTAAAGGAGATACAAATTTTAACCTCTCCCAACAATTGAGAAGACTCATTTAAAAGAAGAGGAACAACTCACAAGTTCATATTCCAGAGGACTAAATATTTGATTTTATTTCTAAACCTCATTGCTCTAAATAATGAATTAGTGATTTTTCTTCGTGTCTTGGTCTCTTGTTAGATTTGCTACATATACAATTAAACTGTTGAATAATTCAGCTTATTTTTATCTGAATGGTGTATTAAAAAGGACTGTTAAATGCAGAGTGACATATTTAAACACACTTTAAAAATTTATTTGGAATAATTTTGGGTAATTGTTGTAGCAAACCAGATGTTGCTAAATTCTTATTTAATTGGAGATAAAGAATATCTGCAATATAGTTTTGTCTGGCTGTCAGCTTAGATAAATGAGCCCATTTCAATCAGCATGTGTCTGGAGAAAGAGGAGGGCATACAATAACATTTCTCTAGCTGCATTTGTTGAAAACAAATATTACTCTTTTCTGTGGTAAAGACCATGCTGTGCCTTCTGCATCAGGACAAGAAACTCAGGGAAGTCTTTGCAGTTTTTACCTTAGTGAAGTTCCCTGCTTTGTATCCTTCTGGAGACGTCGTATTAGATTATAGCCTTTTAGTGGTGTATACTCACCTTGTCCAAAGGCTTCTTTCTGGTACACTTCTGAAAAGTTCATCTCCAAATATAAACATAGGATCTGACAAAGATATGTTGTCAATCCAAAACATTAACCCTCTTCCTAAATTCTTTAAAACTGTTGTAATTTGCAGGAGAAGCTTAAATGTTAATTATTTTATTTTTTATTTATTTAAGGGGCTGGCCACTTGGAGTTTGACCATACTCCAGTGAGTATATGAGAAATACAAATTGGACATTTTTTCCTTTTTGGGAAGTAAGCATGATCGGGATGTATTGTGTGGAATTCCCAAATAAATATTAATATTTTACTTATTCTCTTTTTTTTTCTTATTGGTTCTATATCATTCATTACATCAAAGTGCTCTTGCGGCTGTGCTGACATCTCTGAAATCTTGCCTCAAGTAAAACATTAAAGCAATACAAAATTCAGAAGAAATAGACCAAGCAAAATAAGACATAAGGCCATAGAAGTTAATTTCAGGCTCTATTGGCAGTGCCAATGAGAAGAATAACAGGAACCAGGGATACAGGACACATATAGAGATGGGCTGAGTGAGGAACAAAGATGATATTCTGGTCAGTTTACTGCTCAGAGAAAGAAAATTACGATCATGAAATGAATAGTCATACACCTCAGAAAAGGCAAAAATATTATTTTCTCATTTCAGTGGTTGAAATATAAATACATACTGCCTAATGGTCATACAATTCTTGAATACAGTCGTTCTGGCTAGGTGTTCAGTACTGTGATGTCCTCATTGATTTTTTCCAAAATGTTCAAAAAAAATGTTTAGGGGAAAACGTTAAACTACATTAAACTATAGAGAATCATTCTCAGTCATAATAATGACATAATCAGACTGGCCATTATAAATATGTGGCTGTATGCTGAGATCAATCACCAAGTGAATTAAGAAAATGAAGTGTGGAGGTGGAACTCTGCTTACACTTTAAGGAAGCTTCTTGGGGATGAGGCTTAGATTCTTAACGGAAGTTACTGTTCTTGCCTCTGTGTCACTCATATCTGGTTTCTAAAATGAAATCTGAAAAGGTCACTCTGGAAGACTGGTTGAACGCACTCCCCAAAATTGTCTTCAGAGAGACATCAGAATGTGAGGGAGGAGGGGAAGAGAAATGTATGGTTTTGTTTTACATTCCCTTTTATTACAGCATTTGAGGAAACTATGGCAAGTAATGTCAGTCTCTGGTTACAGATGTAGCCTACAATGTGGGCCGGCAGAAAGAGAGAGAGATGCAAAATGGCCTTTATGGCTTTTTCATTGGCCTTCTTCTCTCAGTGACTTGATATATGAGAAATAAAAACAATGTTCCAAGCTGCTGGACCACAGTGGTTTTGAACGTAGGTGTAGAACCAGATTGGCGAGTGGCGGTGTTGGTCGAATGCCTCCCCTTATACTTAAGATGTCTTTTATGTGTCAACATTGTGGGTGTGTAGCCCACACACGATGGAGTAACAACCTGTATTTCATTTTTTTCTTCTATGGTACTTAGGGTGGTGTCTGAGTGTTTGGTGAATGGGTGTTTTGAGTTTGCTTGTCATTCCTACATTGGCAAGTTTCTGTCTGCCGCAGTAGGCCTGGTGAAACACCGTAGGAACAACGATACAGAAAGCAAATGATCATTGTTTGAGAAGAGGATCCCAACTTATCCCAGGAGTAGAAGGGAAGTGGGGCTTATGGAGCATTCCAAGTAGAAATAGAAACCTCAAAAGTGGGAGTTTACACAAGTACTAAGGTAAGTGTCTTTGTTAGTCTCGAGTCAAAAACTTTGGTGCATTGTCTGAGCTGTTCTAGTCAAAGAATCTTCAGATTGGTATATTGAAACTTAGTTTGAAGTACATTTACATTTTGACCTTTGTTTTTTTCAGTATATTTTTATGTGTATATAACTGGGGCCCCAGGATCAGATTTGAGGAAAATTTCCTATCTAGTGACTGTCTTACTACTTGCTTCTGGCTTACTTAAAGCAACTGGGAGCTTTTAGTGCATTTATTTTGTGCAGCTATAAGTTGTTAAATGCATTTAGATCTGTAATATTTTATGTTGGTTCTTATCACCTTTTAAAATATACTGTGTGCCACAGGAGTGTAGGAGCCTTTAAATTCTTCCAAAACTATGACGGCTTTGTTATATTAATGGCCCACGACTTTAAAGCATGGATTTATTTTGGTCAAAAAGAATTAAATTTGTTTCTTGCTATTTTACTTGAGAGTAAATGCAGCATAAATTAGTTATGTAAGATTCTTTGTAGAAAAATAATATGTTGTGCTATACTTAATTTTTTAAAATTGTGCATAGTCACTGGATAAGGTGTATAACTGTGAAGAAGCACAGTACACATTGATCAAATTTGAAAAAATCTCCCTAACATTTATCATTTCTCTGTGTTGGGAACTTTCAAACATCTCTCTTCCAGTTCTTTATAAGGCATAAATAAGATGCTGTGAACTACACCTACTTTATTGTGCCACAGAAGAGAACTTATTCTTCCTACAGAACTGTATTTTTGATACTCATTCTTCAAGCTGACTTTATCCACCTCTTCCCCCCTCCTAGGGAATAATCATTATTTTCTCACCTCTTCAGTGAGATCAACATTTTTAGCTTCTATAAATGATACGGTCATGCAGTAGTTGTCATTCTGGCCTCAGCTTGTTTTATTTGACATGTATCGTCCAGCTACAAGCATCCTGGCGCAAAGACAGGGTTTCATCCTTTGTTTTTAATGACTAAACAATATTCCTTTGTGTGTTTCACTCACATCTTATTTATCCATTGATTTTTCTCAGTAGATGTCATGATTGCCTTTGTATCTTGGCTATTATGAGTGGTATATAATATACAGGGGAATACAGGGTGTGTGCCTATCTTAGGTTTTAGATTTATGTCTGAAAGAAGCATAGCCTGCCCACGATATTTCTATTTTTAAGTTTTGAGAGTCTTCTGCAGTGACTGTAGTAATATACATTTCTCCGATGAACCAAAGTCCACCTTTGTATACTTGTCAGCCTTTGTCATATTTTGTCTTTTGATTATGACTGTTCTAGCTAGAGTGATGTGATATCTGACTGCGGCTTTGGTTAACTTTTCTTGTAAATACCAATATTGTGCACATTTTTATTCTTAGTGCTATTTGTACTCCGTCTTTTGAGAAATGCCTGTTTGGAAATTTTTATAGGACTATTTCATTTGAGTTCCTCAGATATTCTGAGTATTTATGTCTTGTCAGATATTTTCTTTCTTTTTTCAAACTAAATCTTTGCACAATTGTCTGTATTCATGGCTATGAAGAAAATTCTGAGGTTCACATAATTGCATTTTCTGTTTTTGCTTTTACTGGTGATATCTTCATGACCTTATTTACTAAACATCATTGCCTACAGCAATGTCTTGAACCTTTTTTCCCTTTTCTTTTTCATAGTAGTTGTATAGTTTGGGGTTTTTGAGTTAGTTTTCCTATGTGGTGGGATACAGATATCTGGTTTTATTATTTTTTTTCCTCCATAAGAAGATTTTTTTCTACTAGTGATCAAAAATCGTTCTCAAATGGTTGTTTTTGACACTTTGGACTGAAGTCAGTTAGTAGTAGATGCATAGATTCATTTCTGCCCCAAGGGTCTGGGTGTAGATATTTGTTATTACCTCTTTGGTCACTGTAGCCTTGTGCTCTATTTTGACATCAGATGCTGTGATAGTCCCAGTCTTGTTCTTTCTGCTTGTGATTGCAGTACTGCTCATGATCTGTTGTCGTTTTAAATGGATTTTAGCATAACATTTTCTTTGAAGAATGACATTGGTGTTTTGGTGGGAATTGCTTTGTGTAGTATGGACATTGTACAAATCTTTCCTTTTGATTAAAATAAGGTTTGCTTGTTCCATTGGTTTTTGCCAGTGTTTTGTTATTTTTACTATGGAGATTATTCACCTCTTCAGCATATTCTTAGAGATTTATTTTATAAATATTTTTGGGAGATAATATGAATTAGATTGCTTTTCTGACTTCATTCCAGCATTTGATACTGCTATGAAAAATGCTACTGATTTTGCTTTTGCATGTGCATTTTGCCACATCACTGAATCCTTTGATCACTTCTAACACTTTTTGTTTGGTGAATGTTTTAGGATTTTCTATACATAAAATCATATTATCTGCAAACATAGCCTGCTTTCTTATAACCTTTTACTATTTGAATATCCTTTATTTTTCCTGCCTGATTGCTCTGAATATGATTCCGAATTGCTATGATTAATCATAGTCTGAATTTGTTTTTCTAAGAGCAGAAATGTACACCTAAAGAACAGTGTCCTGTTATCTAAGATGCATATATAAGAGCATGATAATTCTTAGTGGTCCTGTTGAAGTGTTGAGAGAGGATTGAATAGTTACTTGCTGTGTTATCTTCTCTACTTACATCTACAGATTTGCTCCAGACTCATATTGTTCTGCTCTTCTCTAGGCTCCTGTCTTTTTTCTATCCTCAGTAGGATCTATGGATGGGAAGTCATAGATCCCAATGGCCTGCAGTCACTATTCCATCACTTTCTTTGACTGATTAGTGACACTTCTTACTCTTATTTCTCTTTTGAGGTTTGCAGAGGCCTGAAACAGCCTAATGCAAGGGGGTGTGGTGACTTGTTTATAAAACTTCATCTCCTGAATGTAACTGACAACCTATCCTTCCTACAAGAAGCCTCAAACATTGTAGAGTAGTTGCTCATGTGGTGTGAAGGCAATCTGTGTTTCCAGGAGTGGAGCAGTAAGGTCCGTTAGTATTACATTGTTTCTTATGCTTCTTCCTTGGTAGCACAGTGGTTTCCTTGATCACCAACCCAAAGTTCTTCAAGACTACTGGCCACTCACCCATTATTTACAGGCTGGGTATGTAGGGATAAGTCCCGCCCCTTGGGGGGCGTGTTCGCCTCGGGCTAATGTCTGCCTATAAATTTGGCAAGCATGCTCCCAGCAGTTGCTTCTGCTTTCCTGGTCTCCGCAGGAACGGTGGTTCTGTAAGTCTATTTCTACATTAAAGATATAGATATATATATTTTTACAATCTGTCTGCATTCGTTTACGCCGCTACATGGGTAAAACTGGAAATTAAAAAAAACAAAACAAAACAAAACATTCAGTTTGACATCATTACAATGTCAAAATATGGTCTTCCTAATAGTCATGTCCTTTTTCTATTCTGGTAGACTCACTGCCCTTTCTTCCCTTAATTTGTTCAAACTCAGTGCTATAGATATGATGTTGTGTAGCTATTGAGAAATATGATTCACTCTGCTAGGTAGATAGAAATCAATGCTACTACCCTATAATATTGATAGATGCATTCATGCAGGTAAAAAAAATCACATTGTTATTAACTTTAACAAACATAGCTTACTATGTTTTAACAGTCATTTACTGAGTTGGCACATCAACTTTTACTTCCTCCTATTCATTTGGTGATACTGAGTTCTCTCCTTAGCCATGCTTGCCTCATGCCTAGACAATTGAGGTCTTTTCTTCTGCCTCTGCATCAGCATCACATTTCCCAGTGGCTCAACCAGTGATGACCAAGGTCCACGGATCTCAGTAGAATGAAAAAGCCATAGGTGTTTTCTTGAGTGCTCCCAACATCTATTCCAATTTTCCCTTCCTCTTATCTTTCTTTGAGATGTTCTCAGAACCTCATTTTCCTGTAACAGCTCTCCATATGTTTCTTACTCTTTTTCCTCAAGAATTCCCATTGAGAACTTAACTTACATGGGCATGCCTTTGCCAAGTTTGGCTTGGCTTTCCATTATTCTTTTCCAGCTCAAGTGTTAGCAGAAGAATTCATATATCTGCACTCAGTCTTTCTTTCCATCACACTTAGTCTCAGCCTTCACCCCAGAGCTTTCTTTAGGGTGTCACAAAGGCTGTAATCTAACTGGCCGAAACGACTGGTGATTTTTATAAAAGAAAATAGTTTGGATTTGATTTAGCTGTAAATAACAATGACTCTGGCTACTAACACTAAATAAATCATATGTTTTTTTTCAAATGTGGATTAATTTGAAATTAATTAAAATATATTGGGCAAGTAGTGGGACAAATCTTTAACCCCAGCACTTGGGAGGCAGAGAAAGGCAAATCTCTGAGATGAATCTCAGTGTGATCTACAGAGCAAGTTTCAGGTCAGCCAGGGCTATGCAGAGAAATTCTGTTTTGAAACACACACACTCACACACATACACACACATCCATCCTCCCTCCAATCCCAGTCATTCCCCCATTCAAACACGTGTTCCCTTTTTCTTTAATTATCATTGTTATACACACATGCAAATAAGTACATTAACGAAACTTGCTCAGTTCATTTATAAAACATATGCATTGTTATTTATAAAAAATATACATTGCTCATATGTATATGTTTTTAAAGTTGACTGCTTGGTGTTAGGTAGCAGGTTAGCACCTTCATCCTTAGGGAAGACTAATTCCCCCCTTTCTCAGCTGCTGTTAATTGCCTGTAGTTCTTTATCTAGAGGTAGGGCCATGAGACATCTCCATCCACGATTCTTTATTAAATTTTTATGTTGCTATGTCCCTTCACTTTTTATAATGTCATATTTTTTTGTTTTCTCTGTGATTATTTTACTGATAAAATATTTGTCACTGTTCATTTTTGTTAACTTGACATAGTCCTAGCCATACCTGGGAAGAGGGAATCTCAGTTAATGAATTTCTCCCATCACATTGGCCTACTGGCTTGTCTATGGGGCATTTTCTTGATTACTGATTGATGCATGAGAGCCCAGAAGCCTGTGGGTACAGTGATTCCTGCATATATAGATCTGGTATATATAAGAAAGGTAGTTTAATAATCTAGTAAGTAGTGTTCCTTCATGGCCTCTGCTTTATTTCTTGCATCTTGCCTTCCTAACTTGGCTTCTCTTGAAGATGGACTCTGTCCAGTAAAATGTAGTAAACCCTTTCCACTTCAAGTTGCTTGTGGTCATGGTTTTAT
Source organism: Microtus oregoni (assembly GCF_018167655.1). NCBI lineage: Eukaryota > Metazoa > Chordata > Mammalia > Rodentia > Cricetidae > Microtus > Microtus oregoni. The sequence goes on along the minus strand of NW_024543080.1, from coordinate 15,274,742 downwards.
CATAGCACAGAGAAGCCAAATATAATAGTCATAAATAAAATTGAGGTTTCAATGTGAAGTGACTGGTAGCACGTAGTTCATTTTAGGACCTTATTAAGGCTCCCAGATGAAACACAAAAAGCACTACTAAGATGAGTAAACTCAGAATTATTCAATAAATAATAAATGACACTTTGTTTATTTTACATTAAACCCATGACTGGTATTTCTACCCCCACGTGCCCAGCAACGACTTGAGGTGGGGCACGAAGGAATGCTACACGAAGTTGGAAATTCCTTTGGAGATGGTTAGATGTTAGTGGCGAGAAAACAAACAAGTGTAAAGTAACTACTTTATAAAGTCTCTTTGCTTCTGTCACCTCTGGAATAAACTAAAGTGAATGACAGTTGTTATCCTCTCAAGTTAAGGCATTTTGAGCTTTCATGAGAGAAAAATGGAAGAGGTACCCAGCTGTAAAACCTTATGGGATGTCTTAGCTCTTCAGAACCAGATGCTTTAATACTCCGAGATTTGACATGTTATAGATATAAAGGATTGTGAAATCCTTTTACTTTAAAATTTATTCCGTGAAACTTAACACACATTAGTATTTAGCACATAATAGGCATTTCACAAGTGCATATTGTCGAGAATAAAGGGACAACGCTTTGTCTTTGTCTGGCTAAGAGTAGAGCGGTGTCGCCCCCCGCCCTCCCCCCCATTCCCGGGGCAACTCATTTTAACATAAAGTATTTCTTATCTCTTGGAAATGTAATCACAAAATGTGTAAGAATGATCCTTTGAAAAGTTCTTTTCTTGACTGCATCGAGGGCTAGAATATTATAACTAATGAGATAAGATTTTTTCTTTCCACATTCCAATGAAACATTTAGCTATTCATTTTCTTGTTCATGAACCCATCTATATAGAAATATTTTATTCTCAACAATTAAAGCTTAGTAAGTCTTAGTTGTTAAGCAGTCAGTAGACACTGTGAAAGGCTGCCTTGATGATGCTTTGACTCTTTGAAATGTGTGTGGTTCGATGTGCTGCTACATCTAGACTGAGTAGCCCACCACTATACAGTTTTATGTTACTATAACTAGAGATTGTGCTAAACTTTTGATTTTCAGTCAGCTATTAGGCTAGAGAAAAGTTGTTAAACCAGTACAAAGAGTTCCTACATACCCTTTAATCTTTTGCTCTTGATGTTACTATTTCAGTAACCATAGTCAGTTATTAAAATCTGAACATTAACATCAGTACAATACCATTAGCTGGATTGCAGATCCTGTTCAAATGTCACCAGCTTTCCCCATTAATAAAGTAGGAGTCTTTTTTAAATGTAGAATGGAGTAACTTATACTTAAAGCTATTTAAGATTGATCATTTTGCTATTATTTACCTTTAAAAATGTAGTGATAGAATTTTGACAAGCTCTTTAATACATCTGATGCTGGCACAATGGTCTTTCTTTCCCTTTCTCTTTTTTTTTCCCACTGTTCATGCTCTGAATTGCCTTTTAATTGGCAGCGTGTGCAAAAAAAAAAAAAGAATATCATTAATATTTTAAGAGATCAGTAAATGTCACCTGATGCTAAAATTTTGTGTATAGACCCATTTCAGTGACTTTTTCTCTACCATGAAAAGTCCTGTTTTTATAAAAGATTCTGTGACTATAGAATCAAGGTACATATTCTAGTTTGATGCTCTGATCTGTGTTCCTATGAAAATGACACAAGTCATCCATCACCCTTTCTGATAACCATTATTCACATAGTAAAGAGTAAGAAAGAAGAAAGGCTTGTAAATATTCTAGATTAAACTAGTACTGAGGAACTTGGAGAGCATCATACCCTGATTGACAGAAATGTGGATTGTTCTCAAAAGACCTTCCTTACTTGTTCACATGTCCAGCCCATTGTTTTGTGAAATTTGCTTTTTGTTGTGATCTTGTACTGTAGCATAAGTCAAACCCTCTTACTGTGTCAGCAGCAATTATAGATTGTCCACTCATTGAGGGCAGGTTTATTCCTTATTAATTTTCATGGACTTCAGCTTAGCATGGCATTTGCCCCACTCACAAGTCCAATTAGTGCCTCCTTAGGGAACGCTGTAATGTGGAGGAAACACAAAGGAAAAGGGAAGATGAACCTATGATCTTCAAGCATGTGTGCTAGAACCTGACCATCTGAAGGAGACAACCCCTTCACTCTCACCCCAGCCACCACCTGTTTGTGAAATGAAATTGGGATTACATGTTGGAGGAGGCCACTTATTTGTCCTGGCTGCCCAGTGTAGTAATACGAGCGGCGGGGCTGTGTCCCCGGCATCCTGGCCGCCTGGCTAGCTTATGCCCCGAAATAACAACACACAAATTGTATTCTTTTAAACACTGCTTGGCCCATTATATCTAGCCTCTTCTCGGCTAACTCTCGCACCTGGACTAGCCCATTTCTAATAATCTGTGTAGCCCACGAGGTGGCTTACCAGGGAGACTCTAGCCTACGTCCATCCTGGGTCGGAGCTTCATCGCATGTGCCCCGGAGAGGGGAGCATGGCATCTGCTCCAGAGAGCAGAGCTGTCGAGTCTGAGCTCACTTCCTCTTCCTCCCAGCATTTTGTTCTGTTTACTCCACCCACCTATGTTTTAACCTATGAGAGCCAAGCAGTTTCTTTATTATAATTAACCAATGACCTTCCTCCATCAGCCCAGAACCAAAATAACCACACAGAAACTATATTACTTAAAACAGTGCTTGGTCCATTAGCTCTAGCTTCTTATTGGCTAACTCTTACATATTAATTTAATCTGTAATTAATAAAAATTACATTTTTATTAATTTGTGTATTGCCATGAGGTTGTGGCCTACCAGCAAAGTTTCAGCACATCTGTCTTTGGTTGCTCCATGGCTTCTCTTTTACTCTGCCCTTCTTTCTCGCAAAATTTAGTTTAGTTTTTCCCTGCTATAGGTCCTAAGCAGTCCTTTATTAACCAATGGTATTCACAGCGTACAGACGGAAATCCCACATCAATTACAGGTGTCCTGGCTTACTCAGATGCCTACCTCGTCCTTGTTTTTCTGTTTATAAGTAATGAGTGCTTATATAAAATGTGCTTTGCCAAATGAGATACACACAGAGATAATTTATGAAATAGAGCTTTCAAATAGTTTGAGTAAGTCCATGAAAATAATTACTCCAGTGGCCTTATCTAGACATGATTAGCTTTCTAATATGATGTTGAGAGAACTGTCATTTTGAGCTTGCAAGGATTTTGCTAGATATGCATTTTATGTTTTCTGATTCATGATCTTTGTATCAACACTGGAAGCCTTGCCTCTTTTATTTAATTATTTTTAACACAATACATGGTCAGTTTAGTTCAGCAAAAATATCAAGAGAAATTAAGTTCACATCAAGTGACGCTGAAGATCAAAACTGTAGACTGTTTTAAATACCATTTCATCGTCTGATTCGTGAAGAATTTCTGCCCAGAAGGGTTTTAAAATATTTAGAAGTTAGAGTGGGTAGAATTTGAGGTTGACTCAACCAATGACAACCCCTATAAAATCAACTTGTTTCTGAATCTCAGAAAAATCATGGATTTGACAAGACTAAAATGACAAGACACAGCAAGAATATTTAGTAGCTTTAGAAACAAATGTATTTGGCTCCTGATAAGGAGTTTGTAGAAGCTAGGTATTGCAATTCCTTTCAGATGCCACCATCTTTGAAGTATAAGTATGTATTGATGTATACTGTAATATAATATTTTGAAAACTTACTGAGGATACATTTATTGGGTATCATTATCAAGAGCTTAGAAATTACATTATTAAATATATTGCTTAAATTTTGTTTTTGAAATTGGAATTTAATTACAACATTTTCCATTCTCTTTCCTTCTACTGAGTCTCCCCATATGCCCCTCTTAAATATCCTTCAAATTTATGGCTTCTTTTTCATTAATTATTATTGAATGCATAGATGTAGTTGTATATACATATATATTCCTAAATATAATCTTTTGATTCCATATAATGTTACTTGTAATATGTTTTCAGGGCTGACTGTTGTTCCTGGATAACCAATTGGTGTGCTCTTCCCCAGGGTTACTCAATTGCCTATAATTCTTCATATTCAGTTTGGCAGATTCACTGGTGGCCTTGTTCAGCTCACATTTGGACAGTCCTGCTGGTGAGACTTTATGGGTGTAGCTACTGATGTTACTGGGAGGCATAATCTTATAGCAAAGTCCCTGACTCTCTGGCTCTTACAATCTCTCTGCCCCAACTTTAGCAATGTTTTCTGAGCCCTTAGGTGCAGGAGTATTTTGTAGATGTATCCATTGCAACTGGGCTCCACAATTCTGCATCTTGCTTAATTGTGGTTTTCTGTAGTGGTTTCCGGCTGATGCAAAGAGAAATTTCTTTCATGGGTGTGTGTGAAAACTACAATCATTGCTTGATTTTGGTTTGTATATGAGCTTTGCTTTAGGGTAAGAGATTTTTCTTTATTTGCTATGGATAAATTTAGAGTTTATCATACCTTATAAATGCTTTGTCAAACTATAGGTAGTAGAAGGCCCTGTGTAGGAAATACATAAGTGAGTAGCAGAATTATTTTGGCAAATTATGTAGCTCAGTAGCAGAACACCTAATTAGTATGAGGGAAGTCTGTATTTGATCCCAAATAACTAAACAACAACGTAAGCATGATGTACTTACCCCAGTGATGATAGAATGTAAAGAAAACGAAGGTGTTTGGAATAAGTTAGATTAGGGGCAGCAAGAAAGAGAAAGCTACTAACTAACTGTCAGGTTAATACATTTATCTTTAGCTTCGCTGGTGGTAAGACTACTCGTATACAGTCATTTTTTTTTATTTTGTTGAACTTTAGACTAAAATTATGGTTAAATTCATCTCAGTCAAAATTGAAATGAAATAGTGCTTGTAAATATGCCTAAGAAATGAAACCCCATATGTATTTGTAGATACTTCTTATTTTCCTGGAACAGGAAATCTAGCAAGGAGTAGTCCTAATTGGCATAACAAGACCACGGGGCACTTTTGTGTTGGCACAAAAGGGAGGCTTCATTGCGAATTTTGCCATTGCCGGTGTGTTTAGATCAATGACGTAAGGCAGGATGCAGAGCTGGGGGAAGTTGGAGAAATCAGTCCTGGGAATGGAAAGACATCGAGGAAAACATTCCAGTTTATCAACGTTTGAAACCCAGACACTTGGACAGAGCAGGTTGTCTGGGGAGGATACGATCTTGAAGTATAAACTGACTTGAACGAAATCAGGATCTGTTACTTAGGTAAAGGGGTTCTTTTACATGGAGACAGTAAGTGAGCCCTAGAGTCTGTAACACAGTACTTGACCCCCCTGTGATCTCTGTACCGGGCAGACATTCTACCACTATCGCTATCGTGAATGTACTGTATTTATACTCTTGAAAGTCATCAAACTCAGCTGAGATTGATTAAAATGAAGCAGTAATTTGTGGCACACTCAAATGTTAATAACGTTCTCAACACTGCCATAGTCCCTTTCTATTCATATTCTATACGTCTCCATACCAAATAAATGACTGAGACTATAGATAATACTGATTTCTATTAATTTTATCTTTCCCCCTATGCATGCTGACCGACAATAAAGCTGCGTTTAGAGATCTGGCAGACAATGACATTAAGAACTGTGACTAATTGTTAAGATTGAATGGTTTTATCAATATGCCATACACAAAGTTATGTGAGCATAATCCATCTCTCTAAATGTATCTTCCTGTGTTGGATGCCTGTCAGATGATCCTGCAGTTGACTCTGGGAGGTAAACCTCAGAACGCAAACCACGTGTGCATGGGGACAGCTCTGTTTTTGAATCTGTAATGTGGGGTTAACTTCTTAAACTATTCAGAGTGTACTTTGAGGTAGTTTTTTTTTTTTTTTTTTTATTTAAGTGAACTTTTTTCACACCTAGTGTGTTTCTTCAGCTTCCAAGTTAGGTTTGAAAAAAGTTGGCACGTTGCTGTTCGTTCCAACAACCTATCACATAGGAGTTTCATAACAGCCTGTTCTCGGGGCCATTTGACAAAATTGTTACAGTTCAGTAATTGCAAGTTTGTTTGCTGACATGCAGAATAATGCCTTGAAGCTTATCAGACTTGGAGATCATTCTCTGAAGTTTAGAGAAGACAAACTCCCAGGGAAAATGATGATTAAAAATAGGCAACGTGGCTTTGGCCCAGTTAGGCAGGTTTGGGTCCAGTGTTGGTGCCTGGGCTAAACAGGTGTTTACTGTGTTAGACAAGTGAAAAGGCAAAAAAAAAAAAAAATAATAATCTTGTTTAGCCAGTAGTAGAAATTGAGAGAAATCAATCCCTGAGACGGTTGCAGCAGTGTGTAGCCCACATCAAGGCATGCCCAATTACCAGTACACAGCAATAAAACTAAATCTACACAACCTTAGTGGGTGGACTTTCACAACTGCTGTTTTTCTAATCTTGACCGGCAACTGGGCCAGTCAGAACAATGCAAACCGAAAGACTTGCTCTGGTTTCATGAATGAAGACGTCAAGGACAGACTAGTGAGTCACACAAGAACATGATTTATGAATGCTGTGGGAGGTGAGGTGGTGGGACACAAACCACGCAGGCATTCAGGCTTGGGCTTTGTCCCTGCTACATAATGAGGCGCTGTGTTTCCACCTTGCCTTCCTTCTCTCTTCTCCTGGTTATCATTTAGGGGTGAGAGTAGAGGGACTGGCTTCAGAGTTCAGATGTCCTGTTGGTTTTCTTGAACATAATATTTTGGCAGAGCCCTTTGTAGCCATGATCCGACTATATTTCTCAAAAATACGTAAGGCCTCTACTCTAGGCGTAGAATCAAGGTTCTTTATTTCATCCTCTGAATCTAACCTGCTACTTTACACATGGAAAATGATGCATTTAAATTGATAAGGTGTAGCCTTAGCCTCAGATAATCCTGCATTGCAATTTACCATACGTTAAGAGACATACATTGAGTATGCTAATGAAGTCATGGATCCATCTTTCTGTAATCCCCAAATGAGAGGAATGGCTCACAAAAGGCAAGAATTGAGGCACTGTGTGGGGGAGGCCTTGTGAGGCAGATACATTGGCAACAGCTATGGGTCCATCTTCTATACAGAAGATTCTTTAACTCAAGAACATAGTTTTTTCCCTTCTGACCCTGCTGTCAAGCTCAAATTGCTGTTGTGTATGGAACCTTTAAAATCATGTATGTTGCAGGCAAGTCACATTCTTGAATGTACGTATTACATTATATTATATTCTTGTCTGGACATTAGCGAATTAGGAGCTCTGAATATATAAGACAGCTACACTGGAATTTGCTTGCTTTAGCCTGAATCCTAGCTTCGCAAGTTTCTAGCTCTATACAATTTTCTCCGCTCTCTTCCCTTCTTCCCCTCACTTCTTCTACCCTCCCCAGTGACCTCCACTCTCTCAGTTTACTCAGGAAATCTTGTTTTTTTCTCCTTTCTGTGTCGATCCATGTTTGTCTCTCTTGAAGTCCTCTTTGTCTAGGTTCTCTGAGGTTTAGGACATTTCCTAGTGGGACTGAGGTGAGGGGAAGCATATGTAAGTTGCAGACATGAAATACGTGCAATGATGATACCATAGGGAGAGCTGAGAAGGGGAAAATAGGGAATAGAAAATGAAAACAAAAAAAAAATAATGTAAGGGCTTGTTGCTGAAGAGAGTACTTCAGACACTCTTGTTCTGTGTAATTAGTGACCTTTTTCAGAGCACTTTCAATGAGGGTGCTGTTGCCTGAAAGATGATTATATTGGTTGGAAACCAAGGGGTAACGACAACAACAAGAAACATTCAGCATGAATTCTTTCCGCAGCAGGAGACTTTTTCACGATGGATTTTTATAATTGTCGTAAAAGCATTATGTCTTTTAAAAACAAATTCCATTGAACTGGTAAGAATGGTCAGTAAGCGAAGGCACTTTGCCATGAAGCCTGAAAACCTGGCTCTCGTCCCTGCCTCATACCTGATGGTGGGAGTTGACCTCTGCCCTCCATACATGCGCTGTAATGTGTGTGCCTGCCCTTACCACAACAACATCAATAAATCAGAAAAAGGTAATGGTAAGCTGTTTGAAGTACTCCAGTCTGTGGCTCTGTAATTAGTTATATTCTAGAGCCGTGGAATCCGTAGCTGCTATGATTATGGCTACAGTGCTGGGTATGATGAGGTCCTGGAAACACTGCTACAGTAGAACATGACCTCCTCCTTTGCCCATCTTCTGGCAAATATGTTGCAAAAAAAAAAAGACATTGAGAAAGAAAAATGAAAACTCCAGCGTTGAAAGATGAATTAGAGATTCTTGTGAAGATCAGTTTGTGTCTCTGCCTGTTTCAGATCCACTTTCTAGACGGAAGAAGTGAAATACCAAGCAAACGCCCTTTAACCACACACACTCTGATGAGATAGGAGTCTCAGCTTCCCTTTCTACACACGTAGGCACAAAGTCTACCTTATGGCTATAGAATGTATATGAGAAAATATGTTCTTATGTACCCAATAGAATAAGTTATTGTAAATTCTTAGGGAATGTTAGATGCCTTCAAACTCCAGATTCCCACTCCAAACATGGGCTTTGCCTTGCTCTAGTGGCTACTCTGGAGACATGTCCTGAATTAAAGATCAGTCTGTACTGTTTGCCTGAATGTGTGATAGAGATGCGTTGAATTAGTTCTCTATTTTCTTTCTTTTAGTACAAATCCATAATTCTTTAAATTGCACCTCTTTTCTAGCTATGTGACTGATTGCATGAAGCACACTGTACGTTATGGTGTGTCCTCTTGAGAAAGATATTCCTGTGAGCTGAACCTTATCCACTGAAAGGGTTGAAGACATAGGTATGTCATGTTATCTCAAAGGCCTTCTTTTCGAAGGGCTGGCTGAAGTAGCACCCAATCTGATAAAAGAGTGTGCCACTCAGAAAGAGACTGTTTAGCTCAGATGATACCAAACAGACCCAAATCCTATTGGTCCCTGTTGTGAGACCAGTTGCCTGACTATGGAAGCTATAGATATTTAATCCAGTTGATTGCCTCCTATCTGATCCCATGTTTGGTTGACTTCCCCAATGCCAGTATTTACGGAGGGTTAGACTAGTAGATGGGACCTCAGGTGTTTTGGTCCTTGTGGCGATTATTTCCTACTGGAGATTAATAAATTCATTTTCTATACAAGTATTCTATATTTTGTGAGTGTGTTTCTCAGTGATCCTATTTTTTCTTGATATATTTTCTTTATTAATATCTTTAAGCATGTGATAAGCCTTTTTCCTCTGGAATGTGAACATGAGGTACTTTGTGTCTTTTTCTTTGTGATGCATAAAATGAAAATTAGTAACTTTCATGATTATTCTTGTTTATTTGGTACTAGATAAAAATATATTTTTGCTAATGGTTGTTATCATAATAAGAATTTTCAATGTTTGTTTGAAAGGAGTAAAATTTTTATGAGTGTGTATCAGTGTTCTGAAAACAAAGTAGCTTTAATGATTTCCAGTGCTCAGAAACAGAAGTCATTGTAAGATGTATAGACTTAATGTTGTCACCCTTATTAACTTTAAGAAATGCAAGATAAATTTTACTAATAATTTTTTGAAATATAATTGTCATGAGAAGTTGTTAGTCATTTTTTAATTCAATAAAGTGTATTGAAGTTAGTTTTCCTAAGTATCCTATATATCAAAAACTACTTGCCTGCATGAAAGAATTATTGTCTTTGTAGGGCCGAGTTTTCTATTTTAGATAAAGAAGAGCATGGATTGAATTTGTATTTCAAGTATTACATTAATATAACTTTTGCATGTTGATTCATATATAATCACTGTTTAAAAATATAATCTTATTTGCAGTTAAATTTCTAGTACCTGTTTAGTTTAATATTATTCATTTTCTAGAACTGTTTATTTTCATTTTTTTGTGTATATGTATGTGTGAGTGCTAGATGCATGTTTGGTTCCCACAGAGTCAGAAGAAGTCATTGGATACACTGGAACTGAAGCTACAAATTATGAATGGTTGTGAGCCACCATGTGGGTGCTGGAAACCAAACCTGGGTCTTCCTCAGGAACAGCAATTGTTCTTAATGGCTGAGCCATCTTTCCAGCCCTTGATCCTTATGTATTATATTGGCTTTGTATCAAGAATTACTTTTACCTTTCATGTAATGTTTTCTTTGAATACATGAATAATAAGCAGGTCTCTGCAATAGATGGGATCCTTTCCATTGTGTGTGTGTGTGTGTGTGTGTGTGTGTGTGTGTGTTCATCACGACTGCAGGAAAAGTTAGGTATTTACAGTTTTTCAACTTTAATTAATTTAAAGTACTAAACTGTTTTTGTCTTTTTGTGGGGACCGAATTATGTAGGCCTATATTTTACAGAAAGAAATGTTTTCAGTCTACATGACAGAATAGATATGGACAGGATGTGACCTAAGTTGTTTGGAAAATAAACGCAGGTGATTTGGGGATGTTATTTCAGGATTTAAATGATCCCTAAAACTCCCTCCCAAATACTGTCATACAGATTGTGCCTCATTTATTCCCACACTCCACTCTGGTACGAGAAATGTTTTATGTCTGGGCTGGTCCCTGACATCTTTTGATAACCTCAATCCTTACATTGAAGTTTTAGGTTTTTTTACATGAGTTTCTACTGACCACTTATTTAGTGACAGGACAGGAAGTTGTATTTTGCTACACTTCTGGTTAATCTTTATTCTCCAACACAAGGAATGACATTAAATGTGACTAGAGAGATCCCCACCATATATCCATATCGGGCTTTGCACAATTCTAAGACATGTTTCTTTCTCTAGAACCCTGAAGTGTATTCCAGTCTCTGCTTTGTATGTTCTGCATATTGGTAAATACCATTAAAACTAGAACTATCAGCTTAAAGAAGCTAAAAATAGCTGGAAAATAATTAATATTACTGAGCGTTTCTGCAGTTATTAGTATTCTGGAAGTAGTTCACCAAGTTGCGTTATCTATTTGAAAACTCTGCAATATTTATTTTTAAAATCTGGTCAGAAATCACAGTCCTAGGGCATCAAATATTGCACATGCCCTCCTCAATGCCACGTGATTTTGTATACGAAGACTGTGTGTAATCAAATGGTCATTTCGAAATCCGAAAACACAGAGAAATTCTTTTCTGAGTAGCTCTTGCAATAATGAATGCAGCTTACTGAGATGAATAACTTGACACTTGCTCTTTTGCAGTCCTAGGTTTGTGCTGTTCCCCGTTCTTTGGAGGCCTAGACTTCTTCCTTACAGCTGATTGATTTTGAATTTTTCAAACTGATTAATGTTTTCATTTGAATGGTAATGCTGACTTTGCAGAAGATGTGATCTTTTAATTAGCAGATGCTGAGATTAGCATTAGGGCTGAGCAGTAATTAGCGTTTGTTCTTGTAGTACAGGAGCACAAACTGGGTACTGCCGCAGACACAACTCCCGTGCCTCCTTGACCGTGGCCCTTTAGAATACCTTTGTGAGACAAGTTCAAAATAACTGACACACTAATCACCTTGGAACTTAGCATTGTAGCAAATGATGGATCCACTCATGGGAAAAGAAATTTCACTTTTCATGTATTATCAATAAATAGGAGAGTTTCACTTGCAGAGTTTCTAAGTATTTCACAATGGTGTTTTAAACATTGTTTTTTTTTTAAGTTGTGATTCTTTGTGTGTAAAAATTAGAGTAGGCATATGAATATGTCTTGGAAAAATCCAAAGCCTTTACATATTTCGCTTCTATTAGTAACATTACTAATTAGAATTAATTACTAATTAGTAAACCCATTCCATTTTCATAGTTATTTTGAGGATCAACCTGAAAGAGATGGCTCCAGTTATAGGCAGTAAAGAAAGAGTTAAGATTTGGAGGCTGGTTTCAAGCAAACTGGATGCTAATTCTTGCAAGGGCTCAGTTTCAAGACCTCATCAGCAACATGAAGGTGAAAGAGAATTATTGCTAAGAGTAAAGCAGATGTTGAGCCAGTAGCACGCAACCCACATTAATGAGTAATGTTCACCGGTAGAAGTTCTCCATACAATCATCAGTGCCCATTGCCATAAGTGGCCTACATTTAAAACTTACAGAGAATGATGGAGTAGGTTTATTTCTCAAATAGAATGATTAGTGAACACCCGCTAGTTACAGTGCACGGAAAGTATAACTGACACATCAACCTTTTCTGCAGAAATTCATTGGCTCTTCTCCTTGACAGAAAGTCCTTCAAGGAATCCTGTGGAGAGGCTGGGTGTCCCCTCCAAAACTGCACATGGGAAGTGAGTGTGAGTGTTTTTGTTTTGTTTTCAGTAGTTTACACAACAACTGGTAGGGGGAGAACAAGTAGGAATGATGCATCATTCATTGAGGCGCAAGTTATTTTGCTTACATACACAATTTTAGGGCTCTGATAGTAGACAGAGAGGTGCTGCATAGATGCTAAACATGGGTTTACTGCTTAATGTGTATCAAACGGCTACCTATGAAGTTTTGACCATTATTATTTAAAGAGTAAATTATTGCTGATCCCTAGAGCCTAGAGAGACTTGGTCTTACATATAACTCCTTTTCCCCATTCCATTGATGGCTATTAAAATAGCCCTAAAGTAAATGCATTTGCATTTGTTACTATGGAGGCTGCTCTCCCAGGAGACAACAAACAGAACACTTCAAACTCTTGAGTGAGCAGGATGATTGACTGATTAAATCTCCATCTCTTCTCCCACCCCCACCCCCGCACCACCCCTGCTTGCTGCCTGCCCTCTTACATATGAACAGAGAAAGACTAACAAAATAAGTCAAAGTAGATTTCCAGGGAAGAAAAAAGGGGGGGGGGGAAGGAAAACCCCAAGAAATACATTTTTTTTCTTAAAAAAGAAAAGTATTAGTGCTGTTTGAATGCAAGGGATTTTCAGCTTGAAAAGGAAATAGAATTTTTTTTCAGGGTATCATTTTATTCTAAAACAGAAAAACAAAACTACGCCGAAGTAGAAGTGTCGCTACTTTAGAATTAGAAAACAGGTTCCTGAAGCAGAGCTGGCTGTTTAATTTACACTCATCAGTCACACTATCTGTTTGCTTGAGTGCATCCTAGGAGATCACTTCAGCGTTCAGACCCAGCTAGTTAGGGTCACTTTAGTCCATTTGTGCTACTATAGCCGAAATACACCAGACTGGCTTATTTATAAGTAACAGAAATTCCCTTTCACGGTTCTGGAAAGCTGGGAAGGTCCAAAGATTATGCCTTTGGTGAGGGTTCCTCCTTATTCCATGGCGATGACTGACAGTCTGTGTACCCCTATGTCAGGAAGAAAACATATCTGGTTAGAAAGTAGAAAAGCAAAAAAAAAAAAAATAGTCTAGCTGCTTCTTTAGAATCCTTCTATTATGCGTCTTAATAGAGTTTTCAAGGGCTCGGCATTCATATATTGAACAACACCAAAGACTCCCCTCAGTATTTTCTCACCAGGTCTTAGGCTCTGATATAGGAATTTAGGAGAGTCGTGTATGTAAATTAAAGCATAAAAGGCATGTTTTCCCAGCTGAGCTTGCAAGATTTTCTTTCACATTTGTGTTTGCTTATTCTTTATTTGGTGATGCTCGGGACGGAAACCAAAAGCTCCATTCATAGCCGACAGGCACTGTGCCAGAGAGTTACACCTGCAACCCTGCACAAGTCTGATAGAGAAGGCCACCTCCTAGTCAGTGCAAAGTTTCCTGGAATGGAACATATCTAAAACAGAAGGGCAGATGTTTATTGTTGCTTTTTTTCTTGCTCTATTAATGTTTAAATAAAATTTAACATATATGTAAATAAGATTTGTATATAGATGTTATATACTTATATTTGTAGATAATGTCTATTTTATACAAATATAAGTATTTGATATATATTTATACCTAAATATATATATTTCTGTCTCTTCCTCCATGCAACCCTTTTTATTATTTGACAGCCATATGTCCATTCATTCTTTTTTCTGTTTGGGTATGTGTGATATATCCACGTGTGTACATGTGTACATGTGCATCTGTATGACTCAGAGACCAATAAAACGGTATCTTCTTTTATCACTGATAAATACATTATTTAGAACCAGAAGCTCAACAATTTGGTTAGACTAGCTGAAGAGAAAATCTTTTGGATCTGCCCTGCCTTTCTTGTGCAGCACTGAGGTTCCCTAAAGAGGACTGCTTCTGGGAGAAGTTGGGCATGGCTTCTGGTGTGCTGACCATGTTCCAGTGATTGGCCCCACCCCTGTGAGGACTGAGGGAGCACAGCTCTGACTAGGTGCCTTGTTTTATAGGAATAAAAAGAGGGCAAGTAATGAGAGGGTCTGCGGAGTTGGGAGTGGATCTGGGAAGAGTTGGGACTGAATATGATCACGATACACTGTGTAAAATTGCCAAATTAAAAAAGAATTAATGAAAATAAAAAGAGAGGATTGTGTCAGTTGTGATGAGCACCTAGGGCTGATTTTTTTCTTTTTATTTTATTTAAAACAAAACAAAACAAAACCCACCTTTTTCATTTTACATACCAATCCCAGTTCTCACTCCTTCTCCTCCCATTTCCTTCACTACCACCCTATCCACTCCTCAGAGAGAGTAACACAGGACCAAAGCTCTCTCTACTATATCTAGGCTGAGCAAGGTATCTCTCCAAAGAGAATGGGTTCCAAAAATCCAGTAGAATCAGTAGGGATAAAAACCCTGGTCCCACTGCCAGGGGTCTGGCATTCTGCTCCAGCCATACAGCTGTCACCCACACTCTGAGGGCCTACTTTGGTTCTATGCTGGTTCCTTCCCTGTCCGACTTCCCTGTCGGTGAGCTCCTGTTAGCTCAGGCAAACTGTTTTAGTGTGTGTCCCCATCATGGTCTTGACCTCTTTGCTCATATTCTCACTCCTCCCACTCTTCGACTGCAGTTTGGAAGTTCAGCCCGGTGCTCTGCTGTGACTCTGTAGGGCTGAAGTTTTAAACAAGAATAGGTTCAGTAGAGTGTCCAGAAGTCTTGAGTGATAAGCAAAGGCTTTTTAAAAAACTCTGTTAGGAAATTAAAGAGCATATAGGTTCTTAAATTAGGCATCAATATATTGAACTACTTTCATCAGTTCCCTGCTTATGTAGATTAATTTATAATTGACTCAGAATTGCTTTTTAAATTTTTATGTCTGATGTTGGAAAGAACATGCTTTTAAGTTGCTTTGCATATTTAGGTCTTATTGAATTTGTAAGTTATTTAAAAGCTGATAATAAGAACTTCAAATTGGTGGGGAATTCTTCCATGCATTCCTTTTAAAGCTCAATCTTCTGCTTTAGTAAAATCACTCTCTTCTTTAGAGTATTTGTGTAGACTTCTCAGGAGTGCAAAAATATAACTCGATAGTCCATGCATTCTTACAGTTTTGCTCTGCTTGCTGGTGTACTGTTTGGTTAAAAATTTGCTATATGTTGCATAGCATATCTTTGAAGTTCCTACATTGATTTGGTATTTGGCACAGTTTATTTTGTGCAGTTGACTGGTCATGCAGTTGCTTTCACTCTATCATCCTTTGAACACGATTCTAAATGCCCCAAGCGCTGCCTCTGCATTTTCCGTCTGTTCTCACCTTACTTCTTTAGGGCGAACTCTACTTGAGGCCTCCTTTTGTTTCCTCACTTGTGATTCATACTAATCAGAACCTACACAACCTCCTGCCTTTACCCAGGGTGCCATCTCTCACTCCACCCTGCTTCCCGGGCAGCACTTAGTCATCATTTTATTTGCTTGATTATCTGTTTAATGTTTGACTCCTTTTGCCCATTGTAAGCTCAGTAAGAAGATGATTGTATCTATTATGTGGCACTGTTGTATATCTATTGCCCACGGAGGACTAAGCACGTAGTTGGTGTTCAGTAAGTATGTGTTAAATGAGGTGAACAAATATCATTCAGGCCGATTAAGTTTTGCTCCAATGTTTTTTAAGCACAAGAGTCTTAATTGCCCTAAGGAAGCCTGTAAGCTGTTTGGGAGTTTCCACAATTATTAGAATAATTCCATTTTTCTTATCTATTGATTTATACTTGAAACAAAGGGCACACATGTTATCTTAAACAGTGACTATTGATCTTTATGTAAGTTCGTTCTTAAGATTACTGTCTGAAGCACCCCCTAAAAACAAGGTTTGGTTGTATCACTAAGGATTTTTCCAGTGAAACAGTTGCATAAATTTTCATGGATATTAGACTAACAATGCAGACAATAACACAGAAATTCCCAGTACACAAGTTATTATTGCCTGAAGGCTGTTGGTGAACAGTTTTCTCTGAACTGCTTAGGAATGTGCTGTCATTTGTAGGGTAAACAGAATATAGTGAGAATTTCATTTTCACAGACTATTATGATCTTAATGCCTCATTAATACATTTGTGAATGATAATATTTGGTTTAATATTAAAATATATATTAATTTTTTGATAGAAATTGAGAAACTATTGATGATTGATTTATTGAAGAGTTTATCTGTGCAAGGCAGTGTCCACAGACATACTAGTCATGTACATTCCATGGTTTAAGGATTCTGTTTTTAAGTTTGGTTGAAAAGGGGATAAGTGGTCTAAAAAGTTTGCAAATAGCAATAGGAATACTGAGGGGACACAGTTTCAACAACATGGGGATCCACTGAATAGTCACCAAAAGAGGTGATACTAAATGTAGGTATCTATACATGAGCAAAGTTTCAGTAGGTGAATTGGTAAGACACCTGTGTGCCTACTGTATATCGGCATAAGAGTTTGACTTTCAACCAAAACAGGGAATAAAGAAAAGCATCAAGTGATAAGGAAACTAATTGATCTGTTGCTACGGTACCTCAATCACAAACCTAGTCTGGACCTAATGTGAACAAGCTTTCTATAGGCTTCTTCAAGGGTTAAAATTTATACAGGCCAAAACCAAGAACATATCCAGATCATATGTGAATAGACATTTTATCTCATTCTTCTGCTGAACTGAAGAATAATGACATCAGTTAGAGACTTTTAAAGTCTGTCCACAGAGTAATCGTTCCTCTCATAGGCAGTGCTAACTAATGCATGTGGAGATCATCTATTGGTTTATTTCTCCTGAGAGAAGTCGTTGCCTGAGAGAACATAGTTCTGACACTATCTATGAAGATAAGTGGCTTGTGTTTGCAATGAAAGATGAGTGTAAGTGTTAGAAATATTTATTTCTGAACTTGACAGGTCATTAAAGCCTGATTTTATTTTGAAGGCAAACTATTTAATATCCAATTTTGGTCCTCTTCATAAACATTTGTGTCTGTGGAAACTTTGACAAGTAATATTAAAAGGCTACTGCATCTGATCATTTGGGTAAAACCCAAGGTTGATTTTAACATTGTCAATATAAAATCAGTTAAAGGATATTGTTTTCATTTGCAACCTAATAAAACTAACCACATTATTTGGACTGATTTTATTCAGCCTAACTTTACTACTGGAATATCTTAGTGAATTACTGCCCTTGAATTTATTAACTTTTTTCTCTATAGTAAGCTATATTTGTATTGCATTTTAAACATACCATTAATTGACAGAATGCAAAGACAAGGCTCACTCATGACTATTAGATCTCCTCAACTTTCCCAGCCTGTCATATTTTATAGAATGAAAGTTTGTAGGTTATGGAGTTCAGTTGGAGACCTTTATCTGTGAAAGTTTAATAGCTGACTCCAGTAAACAGTGATTTATGTAGTAGTAAATATGATTAAAGGGGAGGGATTGTTTTCTATTGATCAAACAGTAAAGTAGTGGGGATTAAGTTTGTATATAAGGTCATCTACTCTCTGCACATATTTTGCTGCCAAAAATGTTTTATTTATATAAATACTCATTTGATAGAACCTAAGTAAATGTTATTTGAACAAAATCATGGGCAACATGCAGTTTTTTTCTTTCTTTTTTTTTTTTTTAAAAAAACAAGGTCTACATTACTACAAAACAACAGGTATATGGATTTTATGCTCTCTTGTGTGAGTTTGAATACCTGGTATTTAAAAAATTAAACTAGCATTTAATAAGGTTGTTGTGCAACGAAAGAATGAGTCTATAAAATACAACCAGTTCTTGCTTTATCAATGTGGCTACCCCCTGAGTTGTGTAACTGGAGACATACAGATAGAGTCAGCTCCCATTAAAACAGAGTTTCTTTCTCGGTGGACTACTGCATTCTGGCAGACCGAGGATGGGATCTGAACAATAGCCAACAGTGATTGGCTCAAAGATAGTCTTTGCCAGTGCATTCTCATGTGCTATGATGATGGGGCTGTTCCGATTCCTGTGCCTCGTTCTGTGCCTCTCTTGCTTCTCCCACTCGTGTTTGCCGAGTGTGTTTTAAGCCCACTGTTTTGTTCCTTGTGAACTAACTGTTTAGAGATAAGTGAAGAGTTTGCTAAATAAGGCATTTACCACATAATCTTTTCCTTTTCCTTACTCTTCTGCAGATGCCGATTTGAAGAGCTACCCTGAAAACTGGTGAGTGGGTTATGCAATGCCCAATGACGATGTGCCGTCTTGGGCATTGTGTTTTTCTCTCTCTTCCTTCCCAGTGCTTCATCTATCTGATGCACGTTCAGTTTTGCTCTTTCCTTTGGCTTCCTTTGACAGACTGTCAAGGACAGCAGAAGAAAAATCTGATAGACGTGTGGATCAGTGCTATTACACATGTAAGGGTTTTAGCCTCTGCTGAACCTTGAGTGCCACTCAGTGAATCCTTGCTGTCTCTCTGTCTGCTCCCTTTCTCATCTATCATGTTCTTTGTGTTTGCATGTGATGTTCTTTCCCTGAAATGCTCTTTTAAATGGTTTTTTTCTAGATGAATGCTAGTCATCCTTTAAGTCTGGACTGGCTGGTACCTCAGTTTACTAAGCTTTGTAGTCTGCCTCTTGTCCTCCATGTCTCCCCCTGGCACTATCTCCAGCACAGTGAGTTTATTTCTTTGCGCTGGACTTGTGCACCATCAGCAGTGTTGCCGTTAGGTTAGGCACTGCATGAAGTTACCGAGGGCCGTGCCCACGCTTCTCGAATTGTTTCTTTGTTCATTGTGTGGCACATGGTTAACATTATGTTGGATCAGCTAAATCAATCAAGTGCCTGGAAAAAAAATGTCATCCACGAATGCTTCCTGCTAGAGGAACAAGTGCCACCATCTTACAGTTTGTCACAATGCCTTCCTGCTCATAATTATCATACTTTATTTTGAACACATCCTGAAACAGTGATAGCGTTAAGTGGCAACTAGATGGGCGAGTGAGGAAGTAGCTCAAATGATAATCTGCTTCCTTGCTTTCTGATAAGGTAATGAAACACCTTCTAGAACATATCTCAATTTTTGAAAACAGATTTCAGGTTATGGGAGCTCACAGTATCTGCATGTTGGTCCATCCACAGTTTGTTGTCATCTGCACATCACTCATGAGCTGCTTTTGTGTTTCTTTCCCATGTTTATCACATATTTTGATGTTACGGTCTTTTGCCTCCTGACTGTGGATATCTTAAACATAAAATCTACAGTGCTTTTAATACGTATTTCCATCAACTACTTACCAGCTGTTGAGACAACAGCTGACTTTTCTTCTGTAGTATAAGGGCGGAGCCTTTGCGTTGGTTTACAGCTGTCAAGAGCTTCTGATTCTGCTCCTTCGCTGCCTTGAAAACCCACGTCCCTTATTATGTAAAATAGCCCAGCTGCTCTCTGGTTTTTAACAGGTGATGGGGAAGAGTTCCTGACAGAATAGTAAATATTCGGACCAATTAGAAGGGAAGCTTGGTGGTGGCTGATAGCTTAGATCAGATGTCAGGGTTGAGTCCAACCATTGCTATATTTCCATATATTAAAAATCATTAATTGATGTTTTTATTTATAATTAAACCCACAAAGCTTAAGAGCTGCTTGTTGGTATGTGGGCAGGTTTGCTTGGTTTCATCATACATTTATTTCTATTTTCATACATCATACACATATTTTTTAGGAACGTGATAATACTGACTTTAAGACAGCTCAGACTAGTGCAGATTTGATTTTTCTTTATCCAGTGCAAAAGCGACTTGCTGTTCCCTCGCTAGGATTATATAGTTATCATTTAGCCCTTTTATAGCCCATTTTACAGTACAGCATTATTTCTTCCTAATTGAGATTTCAGTGTGCGTTGTATGACTGCTCATGGTTCAAAGTAGAAATTAGTTCTTTTCACTGTTAAGAGGATTACTAGTAGTACAGCATCAGCATTCATCATATGCTTATGGGAAAGAAATTCTTCCTAGTATATAAACCAACCCAAATTTAAAACGCTTACTGCGTTAACATGTTGCCTTCTAAACAAATAATATACGTGATAATATAATGGTGTGAGATTTTCTTTATTGAAAGAAGACACTTAAACTTACTTTTGTATGTCTAAGAAAAATTCTTATGAAAATATGTGCTTCTGGTGCATAATAAATAATCACTTTTTAAAGCTAAATTTATCTAGGCATTAATTTGGTACATGTTTTTGAGTTTGGGTTCTCAGAATATGTCAGGTATGGGCTACATTGTGAGGTTGCAGTAGTGACCACATCATATGAAGAGATGTTCTGTGGCAGCTCTATGATGCTTTCATAAATAGATGTGTTCAGTGCTTTCCTGAGTGCACACCAAAATGTGTTTGTGTGATGATGATATGTGTAACATAGAGTCTACAAATACATTTTATTCTTTCTGGAAGTTCTAGAGGCATTCAGCATTTTAAGAAAGGAATTGTAAATAAATATTTATCAGTTGAGAGGGGAATTAGAAATTATTAAAAAGGTGATTCACATCTATTGCTGCAATATGAAGTTGTTTTTTTCTGAATTATATTGGAATATCGACTCTTTCCAGGATATTTTGAACCTGTTGTACAGTCTCCCAAGTAAACCGTAGAAAGACATTTGTGTATCATCTTATATGTATAAAAAAATTTAAATGCATTTCCTTAAGACCTATATAATTTGGGTTTACCTTTAATCATCATATCTTTTCTTAGGTTATAAATACAATACTACCAAAAGTTTGAATTGAACACTAATATCCATCATCAGGAACAATGGAAGGAAAGTATGTTATAACATCTATTTAAATTATGTATTACCTGTCTTTATAGCTGAGGAAATCTAAAGTTCATGCATTGTGAATGGCCCCCTGATATCTTACCCTATCAGAATTTCTAACAAGGTCTCCTTACTGTCTTTAAGACTGCACTGGAATTTAGTTCCATCATGTTGTCATTTCTCTCTACACTGGATTTAAACAAAGTTATTGAGCTAGTTATTATGAGAACTGGACTGTTCAAATCATTATTTAAACTTTATATATTGGAGGAGGTGGCCAGGAGATGGCTTAACAGGTAAAGAACCCGATAGCCTGAGGTCAGTTTCTCAGAGTAGAAGAGAACCAACTCCTACAAGTCATCCTCACACCGCTGTATGACTCTGTGGCATATTGTGCATGCACGTATACCCACAAAAATAGCTAGTAAATAATTATCATTTTTAAATTCAAAGAAAACATATATGAAACACCCGGTTTATCCTTGCAAGCATTTCCTTAACCAGAGACTTAATAAGAAAGGAGCCAATGGCAGAAATATTTAAATTAATAGTATTCTTAGAGAATGTAAAACCATTCAGTATAAAACAGTCTGAATTGTGTTTTAGAGATGCTTAAGCTATGGACAGTCTTCAACAGGAAGATGTGGCCCCTCGATTCGAAGCCCTTTGAATGGCGTGGTGTGACAGTTCTCCCATGTGTGCGGCAGTGTGGCTCACCGAGCTGAATCATTCTCATTTGCCCGTCTCTGTGTTTTAGCAGTTAGAGCAAGTGCTGTTGCAGAGTAAATTTTTTTTGTCACTCTTATAGATTTTCAGATTACCTTCTAAAGCAGACTCATGGTGAGTTGTTGAAATGCTTCATTTCAGAGAGTTGCATGTGACCAGGCATTCCTTAAATTGGAAACTTAAATTAAATTACTGCTTATGTAACATTTCTTTCCAGTGCTGAGTCTAATGTCTATTGCTTCCTGAGCACTCATCAGGGATTTTATTTCCACCGTCTTAGTCCATTTATTGTTTCTTGAAGGTAGTTTAAGAAACACATTTCACTACGGTTTTGTAATCAGTTTGACTTAACAGAAAACGTTGAGTTAATACTAAACTATCAATTGTCTCTTGGTGGAATTTGATAAGGCCTGGTTTATGGGTCCACCATACAAGGTATTTATAATGGTTCTCAGCTACAATATTGAGTCAAAAATCTTAAGTACTCTCTCTATTTGGACAACTTAAATTAGCTATTTTGTGTTTGTCTAAAAATAATCTTCCTTCTTTGAGAAACCAAGCGGTTTTTCATCTGAAAGGTACACCTAATCAATTTCAAAGAGAAGGAAAAGAGAGCCTGCGTCCGTTTTGAACATTATTCCTCCTCGAAATGTTCTGAGGACTGGAATTTATTTCACGGTTGCAGCTAAGCAGGCTTCTGGGCTGAAAGGAAGGGGATGAATAGTGTCTAAATCTACTTTAGAAGAGAGCTTGTTTATCGAGCTCCACCTCATTTTCTTTTATCTGTCACTGTGTAAATAATAGGTAGAATTTCTTGGTTCATTGTATTGTACGTGCACAGCATACAGCTTAGCATCAGCTAACTGTAGCAATTTTTATTCTTCCTCGGCTTTTCTATTTTTTTCTGCACTCCCTTGCCCATCTCACCTTTCCTGCAGTGTGATCCAATCAGCGGTAGGTACTTTGAGCAGTTAGCTTCCCCATGCCTTTCACATTTACATATGTATCCTGGAAATGAAGTATGGATCTCTTTAGGCATGAGATAAGGTGAAGTTTTCTATTGGGTATAAATAGAACTTTTTGGAGCTTGGAATATTTTGGTCAGCATTTATTACCCCGCTAAATACATTCATAAAGTTTAATTGTATCTCGTGGCACTTAGCAAACATGCAAACATATTAAGGAATGAAACAGCATGGAAATGTATTTCTGTCTTTTGGAAAAGGAAGTTCTGTAGTGGGCAGTTTTGGGATCTGTGGTGGAACTATGATCCCAGAGACCTAAACTCCAGCCTCTCTTCTTTCTCCAACATCTTTTCTGTGAGTTCCATTCTCAGCATCATTAGGGTAGCTTCTGGTGTAATCACTGTCTCCTGTGCATTCATATTTCAAGAAGTAAGCAAAACAGAGAAAACGGGACTATTTCACCAGCTGAATCAGGAAAATTCTGTGCAACACTTAAGATAATTGACTTGGACCTCCTAATACAGCCTCACCTATCCTATGGGAGAGTGGAAGGTCTTTGGCTGAGGGTGCTGTCCACTAAATAGCAAAACATGGGGGTTGGTTATAGCCAGTTAATTAGCAATTGTGGTCCTTGCTTGAGTACTTGGTGAGTTCGTTGGGAAAGATTAGGTCCAGGTTAGGTTAGGTTAGGTTAGGTCATTGCTCCCGAGCTTGATGAATACTAATCTGATTTCTCTTTCCTTTTCTTTCAACTGGACAAAACAATGTCATCCTCGTGGTTGGTGTACGACGATTTAGGAAGATAACAATGGTTGTTTAAAAATAGTTACTTTATTATTAGAACAAGAATATCACAGAAGTCTCAAGTCTACATCTTAATGGTGATCTGCATTACTCTGTGAATTTCTGCATTAGTGTCTAACAGGGACTTTGCTTTGCAAGTGATACCTCTGTGTCTTTTCTCTGTTTTGCAATGCCTTATACTGTGGGTCATTTTGTTTCCTTCACGTCATATGCACAGCTGAGAACGAGGTCTTTATCATTCTTTGATCTGAAGAAAGATTTGACAATGGAATGATTAATGCCACTAAAACAATAATTGTAACTAATGGAGCAGAATGCTCTCTAGGAAAGAGCGTCAGGACCTTGGGTAAGTAGCAGGGCCATGGAGTAGTTCCATCAGTTGATCTGAGGTCCTTCATCCTTCTAACGTAGTGTCGTTCTAGCCCTCTTCACTCCAGCGCTTTCACATGCTCTTCACTTCTTTTGCTGTTTGGCATCTTTATATGTAGTCTGCTAGGTGGTGACGTGGTAGCTTTGATGGTGCTCTTACAATTTATACCATCTGTTGCTGTGGTCTGAGATTTTCATTTGTCTTTCTTGAGTTCGAAGACTGGCAGTTTATTCAGGAGTAACCACTTCTAGTAGATGATCCAGACAGGAAGGGAGTTTAGTGATGCATTAACATGGTTGTGCACGCACACTTGTTACTTCCGCATGGGCAGTATATTACTAACGTTAGAGTTCCCCAATGTAACTCCAAGAAGATTCTGATTCTAATATTTGTTACCTCTACCCATGAGGCAATAGTGGGCACACACTCTTACAAGAACTTAGTGTTCTCATCTATAAGATAGGAATATTAACAATGCCTGTTTTGTAGGTTATACAGAGAGATATCAGGCATGTGAAGAGTGAATAGTCTATCTGGCAGATATATACATGCTATTCTACTATTGCTGCTGTTATTATTATAGAAATGGCATAAGAAAGTAAAATGACCATGCTTTTACAAATTGCTTCATAACAAACAATCTCAAATCCCATGGGTGACACAACACACATATTAATATGTTCTTATGTCGTGTGTGTAGAATTACAACTATGAAGGAATTGCCATTCTGCAGTGATGGGGTTGGGAGCTGATGGTCAGTCAATGTATTCATATGCTTTAGAGTTCTGGGGTCCAAAATCTTCTGGAACTTCCTTTAATCACTTGCTTGTTTCTGGGCTGTGTTGATGTACGGAGCATGCCCAGGTTGAGCTGAGAGTATGGACATGAGGTCTCTCCATGTGGTTTTGAATTCTCTCAGCTTGACATCTGTGTTTGGGAAAGGAAACATGGTGAGAGCTGGCGGTCCTGGTGACCGCAGGAAAACTGCATCATATTTGATGGCATATCGTTAGAAGACTCACAGCATCACTCCTGCCATATTTTCTTTTTTAGAGCATCCAGGGTCCTGCTCACAGAACCAGAGGAGAACACAAAAGCTGGAGTTCATGAGGAGACTCTAGTATCAGATAAATGGGGATAGACCAAGGTCCTATTTCGGCTCATTGTAGAAGAATGAATGGAATAAACACTACTTAATTTGAACTTTTTCCTAAAAAATTACTTTGAAAAATATCATATCCTCTATCCTCTGTTCATCTGATATAGACAAGAAGTTAGGTCATTAGTGGAAAACATAATATCAATACAGCATTTAGACTTGTTAATCTTGGGACTGTACACATTCAAATCTTGGGTTATTACTGTTATTTTTAACTTGAAAAGTTATTGTCGATCTCATGGGGGCAGCTGTAGTTTTCACTAATGTAACTTTCTTTTCCCGAGGTTTAATGAAGAATAGGCTGCCTGTTCCTAAAGTATGCAGGACAGTACCAGATATTCAAGTCCATTAAAAATGTTCGTTAGCTTTAAGAATCTGTAAACATTCTTAAAGGCTGTAAAGAAAGAAAGGAAGCATGTTATTCTTGTCACTATATTTTCTGACAGTTCATTGCACATAATCACTATAAATGTTTTCTCTAAGGATTAGAAAAACAAAAAGAATTTTGATACATATGTTTTATTTTTGAAACATTTCTTTTAATGCCAAATTCATTATAATATTTTGGATTTAACTTTTTGTATGACAGTGATTGACTGTTCTTAAGTTCTGTTTAATAGTCAGGGTTGTAGTTATAATTCTATTCAGATGTGAGTGCCTCATTAATTTTTCAAATTGATCCTTGTTATTTATTTGGATGCTACAGCATGTCATCAAACTCAGTTAATAGCTCACTTGTTCACTCTACATTCTGGATGTTTCCTACTGGGATTTCTTAAAACTTAAAGTTAATGACCTTATTGTATGGAGTTACTGATAGTTTTGATAGTTTTTTTAAACAACCCTGATATTATAGCAATAAGAGGTTTATTAAAAACTTATTGAAGACAAAAGTAGAAAACAATATATTCATTTTTTATGGCATTCTCGTTTGCTCACTAAGTCTGTTTTCTCTCTTTCTTGTTTTAAATGGAGTTAAGACACAATTGTTTGACTAGCATGCTGACTTCTGGTTTTTATTAACGGCTGATGGAATCAAGTGACCTCAAACTGGAGCATCTTGCATGAATAGGTGTCTAAATGCAATCTGGGTAGCCAGCGTAAATTTGCCTTTTCTCTGTGTCCTTCCACTCAGAGGGAGGTGAGGACGCTGAGGTCGAAGCACTTCACACATATTTCTTTAGTTACTCATTTCAGTTGGAACCCCTTACATGAGAATTTCTGTGCGCTAGCTCTGTAAATCATTGCAGAATCTCACTGATTTCTCACAACAGACCCAGGCCATCAGACAGGATTCGAAAGGTAATTGCTTCTGGATGTTTTTCTAAAGATGATTGGCAAAAATTTTGTTCTTCCCTGGCAATCAAAACCTGCCAGAACTTTGCTACTGTAGCAGAGGTATATTAATGATTGAGACATATGCACACTACTTTATTTCTTCTTGTTCCAAAAAGCCGGGTATTCCAAACTGCAGGGATTTGGTGTTTGTTTGGTTCTTACTTTTGTGTTCGCACTATGAATAGCACATTCATTATCTGGCTCTCTGGCTGTCTCAAACCTCCTGGGTGTTTACTCAGTCTACTCATTGGGGGTAAGTAACTGGTGTTGTCTCTCCAGTGCTGAACATGATACTCATTTGCTGGGGGAAAAAAAAAAGACAGGAAAATCTTTGCACCAAAGATTTAATTCCAAGAGGGACTATTGTCTCATTTCCAAATAGGCCAGGGAATATTTTGTGCTGTAGGCTCCCCATGGGTATTCATTAAAGCTTCCTGACTGGGCTACAGGGGTGAGAGCCAAAAGAATGGAGAGAAGCCTGGTTTTGCATGGCAGAACTGTGTTTATATGCTCAGTTCACTAATATGTGTGTGCCTTTAGAGTGAATAAGTACACACGCCCTTCCCAATCAATACCACTTGGCTTAAAGATTGCTCGGCTTATTACAGAATCATTTTGTAATTTATACCTAAGATGAGGTTTGAAGATGTACCTTTAAATTTATTAATTGTTACATTTGTGAGAGTTGAACAAGTTAATCTCCAAGGACTGTTGTATCTCTAGATCTCTAGACTATCTCTGACCAGATACTTTTCTAAAAGTAAGCTTCTAATTCTGTTTTAACCTAGCTTAATTCAAAAAGAAAGCAGTGCTTAAAAAAAAAAAAACCAAAAGCAAAATGTGGCATAAACCATTGAAAGATATCATCAATATTAGTGGTTCCTAAAGGGAAGATTTTCTGCCTTCACCACTTCCTGTTCCAGCCACTGTTCAAACTCATGGTCCCTTCCCTGGCTGCAGATCACTTACACTAAGAATCTTTGCATGAAGTCCTGGCGAGGAATGTTGACTGCATCACCTTTCACTCTTGTTTCTAGAGGAGGACCAGTCTGACCTTTGATAGGGGTGAAACTAGAATCTTGAAGCCTCAAGTATGTGCCCTGCGAGTATGAGGTTATGCCTGTCTCCTGCCTCCAGACCAGTGACTGTATCTTAGACACCAAAACCACACAGCTTTCTATGAAGCATTCCCTCTATTTGATGCTATTTGTCAATATTTTAAAGATTTAATAAGAGAAAGGGGGAAAGAGAAAGCTAAAGTGAGAAAGAGAGAGGAGCGAGAAACAGGAAGACACATAGAGAGGGGAGATAGGAAAAGCAGGGAGTCAACCCATGGATCTTTTTGCTGCATACAATATTCAGTTTTGAATCGGTGGATTGTTCCCTTGTCCAGATCCCACCCCTTGGGGATTTCCACTTACTCTGAACTGCAGAGTTGTACAAGTATGAACATGCCAGGAAACTATAATTATTCTTGGATTTTGACAAAGTCCCTTAGCAGTTAAGCAGCCGCTACCACGCTTTTTAAGTTTATGACTAATTTCCAGCTCCTGAACCAACATCAAATTGACAGTCATCCAAAAGTAATTTGATCTTCTGGTCATCCACACACCTGCCACTCCTCACCTTGCAGAGTTTTGCTGTGAAGCTCTGTTTGGTACAAATTTATTGTTCTGCTGCTTCAGCCTCTTGAGTGATGGGATTATAGCAGTGTACCCTCATGCCCAACTTAATTCTTTAGTTTTACCAGCAAGTCACATTGTGTCTTGAGGAAGACCAGTCTGCCCTTTGATATGGGTGAAACTAATTTGAAGCCTCAAGTATGTACCCTGAAAGTACGAAGTAGCTCCTGCCTCCCCCACTCTGTTTTAGCTTTGTACCTGGTCTTGACACAATCCATGCTTTGTCATTCCTCAGCACTAATGACTTTCATTATTATCTTAATTTCTGGACCTTTGTATTGCTCCTTAGTTTTCCTTTACTTTTCATATTATGAAAGAATGGGATTCATAATATATCAAAAGTAGCTTAAAATATACCCAAAATATAGTGACCCACCCATTAAGAGGGGGTTATGGGCTGTCAGAATAACATTGCCTTCTAACCCATGTGCTGCTGGTAGGAGTCGTGGTTGTTATGCAACTGTTTCTCACATCTGTAAAATTCCTAGGGTAGAAAGTTCTCTATTAACAGATTCACAGACTGGAACACTAGAGTTCTGGAGATCCAGCCCATTCTTCCTTTAGTCATCTATATGTTTTATTTATAACACTATAATGAAACACCTGAAATAAAATTACATATAAGAGAAAAGTTGTGTGTGTGTGTGTGTGTGTGTGTGTGTGTTTTGGCTTGCAGTCTGTCGTTGCCTTTTATCCTTTTATCCATGGCAGCCATCATGGTCATCATGATAGTCAAGGGGATATGAAAATGCTAACTTTGGTGGAAGGAAGCAAGGGAGAACGAGGAAGAGTCGGAGTTCCTCATCCCCTTTGGAACTATATGCCATGTTATAAATACCTTCCTCTAGACCTCATTATCTAAAGGTTTCAGTGTCTCCCCCAGCTCTACTCTCATCAACAGTCCTAGGAATCAATAAATGAACTTTGGCATATACTCTGGACACAAAGTCTAGCACAAAGGTTCATAATCTATGGGTCCTCACCTACTTGGGGTTCATAAAACCATTTCACAGGGGTCCCTTATCAGAAATCCTGCATATCAAAAATTTACATTATCGTTCATGATTCACAACAATATGAAAGTTATAGTGATGAAATAACCATAAAATATTTTTATGGTTGGGGGTCACCACAACATGAGGAACTATTTTAAAGGGTCAGAGCATTAGAAAGAGCGAGAACCGCTGCTCTAGCACAGCTGATTTGATTTCTGTGTCTTACATCCATGTCACAGACAGCATTATTATAAACAAGCCTGCTAATTACCTTGTTGAACCTACATGGACTCTATCTTCCTTTATTTCCTGTTGTATGTATCTGACAGATTTGGAAAAGTTGGAGTTATACTTACTGATAACTTTTTTATTTTATATTCACAGCGAGAGATGAAAACTGTTATACTGTGTTTTCATGATGCCTCTTAAACATCTTGACTTTTGCATCAGCATTAGTGTTGTACAGAGGACTAGTGAAGGGGAAATTAGATGTTCCGATCACGTGCATGGTAGTGACACTCAGAAATGTCACTCATTATCCCAGTGCTATGCATCTATTACTTCATTTGAATTAACTGTGGCTCATGTAACCAAAACAGTATAAACAACAAATTCTTTCCGAGAATTGTACAAACCGTACCCTAGTAAGTTGTTATAGATGCTTTTAAGACTACATGTTAAACCCTCTATTTGAAGTCATTTGAAGACTTCATTAGCCTTTCCTTTTGCAAGTTAAAAATGCAGTTGTCCACATTTAGAGGCCCTAGTTTGGTCCATGCGTTGGTCTTTTTGTGGGGTCCCTGGCAGTGGGACCAGGATCTATCCCTAGTGCATGAGCTGGCCTTTTGAAGTCCATTCCTTATGGTGGAATACCATGCTCAACCTTGATACGAGAGTGGGGGACATGGAGATGGAGGGTAGGTTGGTCCTGCCTAGGGTTGATATGCCAGACTTTGTTGACTCCCCACGGGAGGCCTTACCCTCCCTGAAGAGTAGATGGAGGTGGGAGACAAGATGTAGAGGAGGAAGATACAGTGAATTGTGGTTGATATGTAAAACGAATTTTAAAATCTAAAAAAAGAACGCGAGTTCCATAAAAAAAAGAAAGAAAAGCAGTTGTCTGAGTCACCCTGCATTCTTTCTTCTTACCCTCCCTCAGTGTTTCTGTACCTTCAATTTAACTTAAATTCTTGCATCTCTTTTGTATTTCCTTATAAAATTTTTCCAGTGGATAGGAGTACTTTTACCCCTTTCTTCTAACGTACTTACTTTCTTGTGCTGTTATTCAGTTGGGCACTGTCTTTCCATAGGACAGTATAAGCATTAATTATTTTTTAACTGCCTTTTTACACTTTGTATTATCTTAAGTTGTTAAGTCATTACTCTCAAAATGTTTTTGCCTTTTTTTATTCTGTATAAGTTTGATCATTGCCCCAAGCTGTAATACTGTTTTAAAAATTTTAAAGCTTAGCTGGTAAAGAATTTAGTAGTAAATTCAGAACTGACTACTCTTTAAGAAAACTGAGAGTTTTTCTTTTCTGCACTACTAATAAAATTGACATCATTTTTCCACCTCGTATATGAGTCAATAAAAATGTTTGGCATTCTTAGGAATGCCTTTTTAAATCTTTTCAATGATTGGCTTTCTATTTTTTGTATTGGATATTATGATTTAGTAAATAAAAAATTAACATGGAAAGAAACATTTCACTTTGCTTAGTCAATGATTCACTTTATGTTAAAATTTCTAATCCATTAAATACAGACTTGAAATAAGCCGACTTTATATATTCAGAGGAAGACTGAGGACATCAAAGATTAAAATCACACTTTGAACATGCAAAGCCAGTGAATTTTGAAGCATATCTGACTGTCTGTAGTTTCATATTTTGTCATTGTTATTCATGGATAAAGAATTTGTCTTGGTAAAGCTAAATTCAATATCACTATCACAAAGTGTATAACATTGTTGTGATTCCCTCATTTCTTATGCTTGATATATTTTATCCATATCAAACACACACACACACACACACACACACACACACACCACAAACTTTAGCATCAATCAACACATTAAAATTTATAATACCATATTTTGAAGCTGAGCAAGAAAGTGTCAAGAAAATCTTCGTATATATTCCATAAACCCAATGAAAATTTTCCCGAGAGTTCTTAGAAGCACGTTCATTGTCAAATACATTCATTGCTTTTATTTCCCTTTCCAGTATCTTGAGTTCCTGAGGATTAAAATGTGGTATTTTTATTAAATCCATATTCCAAAGTTGATCACTGACATACTTCCCCTCCTGTGACTAATATCCTTGTAGTCCATGATAGATCACAATGTCATGAAACTGATCTTATTCCAAAACTTAAAAAAGTCCTGTTAGTTCCAAGTTTGGGGAGAAAAAAGTGAATAATGATTTAAAACAAAAGTTTGCATGTTTGTCGTTTCTAACTAGTGCTGTGTATCTTTCCGTGTTTCGAACTGTCCTTTGATAACAACTATATGTTGTATGGACAGATGAGATTATTAAGTTCATGAAGAGAGTATCTATTTACAAAAATAGGATTTTTCTAGGCAGTTGACATAGTGAACTTGGTAGTGCAAGAAAACCATGCTCTGGGGGACTCTTTAAGGGGAAAAAAGACAAGTGTTAAAATCTAATTCCCCCAGAAGTTCACTATGTCTTTTAACTTTGAAATAAAAGTCAACCAAAGCATGATAATGTTATTATATCTTCATCACCTTATATGAAATTTAAAATTAAAGATCATTTCATCTGTCTTTCCTGAAATTTAAAGCCATGCCTATCTTATTAATATGACCAATTACACGTCCCCAATGAACTGGATTTATTTGAAAACTGATTCATACTGTGTGTATTCCAATAGCATCCAGCACCATATTCCTCTCACTGTCATAATCTCATTTAAGAAGTCAAAATGACTGGCAGGAGAGTGTTAAAAGAAAATCAGCACTACTCAGAGTTAGTTAAACCTGTTCATGTTTCCGGGCAAACAAAGCACAGTACATTTTTTCCCTTTGTCTAGAATTTTGCATTGTTTTAACAATATTTGTGTGGCATGAAGTCTCATGGAACTGAGAGACGGTCCTACACTCAACTCTGAAATCCTCAGAAAATGACTTACTGAAATGAGAAAAAAGTAGGAATGTTTGCATTGCATCTTTCTCTAAGATCTGCTTGGTTTTTTTTTTCTTTGAACTTGTTCATGTGCTAAAATACTACACTCCGTTGGAAATGTTGGAAATTCTTTTATCCAGTGATGCAAATCAATGCAGACTCTAGTAGGCTTCCCTGGCCCAGCCGTGTGACATATTAGATTTCCCTTTCCAACAGTTTCAAAAATCATTACTTTATGACTCAATTTAGGAAACATTTGAATAAATATTTGATAGCTAAGACTATACTAGAGGCTTCAGAGACTTGCAAAGAAGTATAAAAAGGGAACTTCAAATTTTTCTTGTATCTATGGGACATTTATGATTGTCAAAATATATGATAAGCATACCATATACATTACCATATATGGGAACAGGGAGTAGAAAGCAGTACTACTGGTTTAGATAGTTGAAGATGGTTTGCTGAATAAGAAACCACCAAAGATACAAAAGGGTTGCAGAGTATCTGAGGCATAGTAATTTGGTGGTTTCACATGAGTTAGAGGTAAGTACAGATAAAAGCTAAAATGAACTCTGCATACTTTACTGTCTTCATGTATTGAAACATTTAATCAAGACATTTTAAAGTGTAGAAAACTGTGTATTGCTATTTTCTTCTTCAGTTGGCAGTATTATATTCACATATTCATAAATAATAGCATAAATTTAGAGTAAAGAGTATAGCTTACGTTAGAAGTAGACTCTAATAGAAATATCAGAGTCTTACAATACTTGGTGCAGCCTTAAATATTACTTTGGAAATGGCATGTTTCTGACTTTGAAAGAGCTATTTAATTTGACTTTCTTTACATATCCATCCATGTGACTATCAGAAGGGTTATAGAAAGTTTAAACAACTATAAAGTTTAAACAAACCGCACTGAAGGTGTTGGGCAGAATAGATTTCGGCACATACAAATTTGACTGACTTGAACTCAAATCTGCTTAGGAATTTTCTAATATTACAGAATTGAATCATATGTTTATTCATATTTATTTTTTTCTAGAACAGTTATAGCATTTTATTTTATTTTTTTTTCAGCTGGGTTGGGTGGCGCACGCCTTTATTTTTTTTTTTTAATTTATTTATTTATTAAGGATTTCTGCCTCGTCCCCACAACTGCTTCCCATTTCCCTCCCCCTCCCCCGATCAAGTCCCCCTCCCTCATCTGCTCGAAGAGCAATCAGGGTTCCCTGACCTGTGGGAAGCCCAAGGACTGCCCACCTCTATCCAGGTCTCGTAAGGTGTGCATTCAAACTGCCTACCAAAGAACTCCTACAGCTGATAAACAGCTTTAGTAATGTGGCAGGATACAAGATCAACTCCAAAAAATCAGTTGCCTTCCTATACACTAAGGATAAGGAAGCAGAGAGAGAAATCAGAGAAGCATCACCTTTCACGATAGCCACAAATAGCATAAAATACCTTGGGGTAACCCTGACCAAGGAAGTGAAAGATCTACTTGACAAGAACTATAAGTCTTTGAAGAAAGAAATTGAAGAAGACACCAGAAAATGGAAAGACCTCCCTTGCTCTTGGATTGGGAGGATCAACATAGTAAAAATGGCAATTCTACCAAAAGCAATCTATAGATTCAATGCAATCCCCATCAAAATCCCATCAAAATTCTTCACAGATCTGGAGAAGACAATAATCAACTTTATATGGAAAAACAAAAAACCCAGGATAGCCAAAACAATGTTTATTCATATTTAAAAGTACAGAAATGTATTGAGTTACTAAGGTGATTTAAGGACTCAACTTATTGATATTTTGAAGTTGATGGGGCGTATATATTGTGGCTCTGAAGGAAAGGCGAATGATTAAAGAATTATGATCAAATACAACACATAACATGGTGTCACTGAACTGTATTTACAAGGACATCTAAACCTACCAGAAAACAACATAACTTTCGGGAGAATGAGTATTTATAGTGGGTCCTGAAAGACTGTATGGAGGTGGAAGGGAACACTTGTGAAGATCCAAAACTTGGGTACCAGTCATTCAAAATGCTGAGTTCAGTCAGACTGGACATCAAACTTCAGGAGAGGGTAGACATGCTAGGGAAAGACGACACCACACTGGTACAACATAGATGAGGAAAGGACTTGGTGTGGCATAATTAGAAGTTTGACTTTTAGCATCATTCTGTGTTGAAGGTGGTACCCTGGAATCAAGACTTACCTGTGAAGACTGTATTTAATATAAACAGCTAAAGCAATTTTTAATCTGTATCACACCATGTGGTATGTCTGGTCGTCTTTGAGTACAACATTTTTCTTTTCTTTCTTTTACATTATGCATACATTGTACATATATAAAGTAGTTTACATGTCTTAATGTATTTGGTATGAAATCCAGTATGCTCAGTGTCTGAATATCTTTACTAGATAACTGTTTCTCTGTAAATGTTACTTTTATCTTATTTATGTTTTAAACTCCCTACCATGTTATTCTTTAGGCCACTCATTTTTTTTTTAAATGGCGACATTTACTTTTACATTCCATGAACAGTGCGTTAATCGGCAGCCTTGTTGGGTCTTATGTTAAACTGAGCTTGTGTGGGAAGGCAGCCAGAACTCTGGCTTCTCACCATCATCTTCCCTCTTCTGAGTTCTGACCTGTACATAGTCACACTTACTCTATAGCAATCAGTGGTAAGAGAATTTTCCTTCAGAAGAAAAAACAGGGCTAAACACTTTGGTTTCCTCTTTCTAGTTTCATTTTGATTATATATTTCTACCACTTTATTAGAGAACCAAAAACTCCTGTCTTTTTTTGACTTTGAATAATGTGGAATGACTTGATTATTTTTGTCTTTTAATGAATTTATAGCTTTCATTAAAAATAAAACACTGTTGAAAAATCAGTCATCAGAAATGTCTTTAAAAATATTTCTTATCCAGCCATGAGCATATTAATTCTCAGAAGGAGTTTTTAGAAATAATATACATTTACATTGTAAAATTTGCATATTTAGATGAGTTTGGACTGTAGGATAAATATGAAACAACACTTTTGATATTTAAAAACTGTTGAATGAAGTCTTGAAAATATTTAGTCATTTATGAGAAATTGCTAAATTAAATTATACAAATGTGAAGTCATTGACAAAACAATTCTTTTTGTTTTCTGCTGTATGTTTCCTACTTATGTTTGATAGCATTATCAAATGGAAAAAAAATGAATGGACTTTACAATATGTAGAATATTCAAAAAAATTAGCGTTGCTATAAACAGGAATCTAATTTACTCAGCTAAAATTCAAAGAAATGTTTAAATTCACTAGCATTCAAACTCTTAGGCTGTGTCAACGTTGAGAGTCCCAGTGGTTGGAATTTAATCCTTTTAATAGCTGTAGCTGGTCATCAATTACAGAGTCGTTATTGTTAGTTGAGTAGACTTGGGGAAATGTTTTA
The DNA here is from genome assembly GCF_018167655.1 of Microtus oregoni. Taxonomy (NCBI): domain Eukaryota; kingdom Metazoa; phylum Chordata; class Mammalia; order Rodentia; family Cricetidae; genus Microtus; species Microtus oregoni. The sequence continues at coordinate 15,238,900 of NW_024543080.1, read as the reverse complement.
CAATGACTAAGCCCAGGGAAAGAGGAAAAGCATCCATGCTTCTAAATCTTACTCATTTGAGTGGCATTGTCTGCACTGTGTTTTCAATAAAATGCCTTACTGAAATGACGCATAGTGTGACTGAGAGACTGCCTGTAGTATGCCACTCTGGTTATTTCGGTTAGTCATTTCACATTGTGTACACCAGAATGAGGGACATTATTCTCCAAATGAACTGGGAGAGTTTCTGGGATGGACCAAGTAGCACAATCAGCATAAAGAGGTGACTAGACAACAGCAAACAGCTGATGTGCTGGTTTCATTGCTGTGGGTAAAATAGACGAGGATATTAAATATCAGTTTTGTGTCAATTTTCTCAATTCTTCCAGGTTAATAAGTTAATTGTGATAGTTTCTAAATAAATAGAAGTCATTTTTGTAGACTGTTCAAATACATAAATCTTGTGTAGTGTCTTTATACCAGGGGAACTAGATTTTTAGGAAATTTTCACAGTAGTAGCAGATGCTCTTGCTCTAGCCAGTGTTAAGAACTAAACCGCCCCATAAATAATTGTGGTTGGTTTCTACCTTTCATTTTATTCAGCCTAATAACAAGTATTGCTCTATAGATAATTGTTGATGGTCGCAGACTCTGCTTTCATTCAATTAAGCTGGTAACCTTTTCAAGAAACTGCCTGGGAGAAAGCCAAGAATTTCAGTCAACTGATTTTTTTTTCAGGGAGCTGAACTGAAATAATCTTAGCCTAGAAAATGTTCCATGTAGGCCACAGCTGCGTTAATTAACCTTTTATTAAACCACTCTCCCTACAGTCAGAATCCCAGATAGCCAGATGTAGTAAAGAACCAAAATCTAGACTTAGATTTTGCTCAGAGTAATTACACTCTTTGAAAGATGTAATAAAAAAAGGCCTTTGAGACAGATGAATTCTGATGGATGCTGTGTGCCGAACATGGAAATTCAGATTCTTTTCTTGTTTTCTTTTCCACACTTATGTCCCTGTACATACAATAAAATTAAATCCAATGCATATTACATATAGTTGTACTTTCTGTATCAAGTTGATAATTCATGAGAGCAGGTATTGTTCATGGAAAGCATTAGGAAATGTGATCAAGTACACTATTTTCTAATAAATTGGAAAATTATCATCTAGAGTTGTGTACCTTACCTATGGTGAATAGTACAAGTGCTGAAATTCTGTTGTTTATCTTTTGCATTATCTGGAATGTGGAGGGAGAAAATAAAATCCTCTGGAGTAAATACTAGAAAAAACTAGAATGGGCAATGTGGTAAGTCTGGATAGTCGTGCAGTTAGTCAAGCTCTCTCACTCTGCATAGCTATAGCCAGCCATCTGAAAAGCCTTACCTTTCATCAAAAATAAATGGCAAGAAAGTATTCAGACTGCAGGATTTTCACATCTAAATGCAGAAAAACTGAGAGAAGTCTGAAAGACACAAAACCTGTTCATTTTGGGACATGAGCATAGCTAAGATTTACTGTGTTTGTCTGTCACTCGTGAGGTCCCGATGTTGATCCACAGCCCCACAAAAAGTACAAACGAGGCAAAAAAAATCATGCGTTTTGAGTACTGGTATCAGTACTACTTGAAATACAGACTACTTGAAATGGGTTTTATTATTTGTGTCAACTTGATTAATATCTGTAAATGGAAGTTTCTGTCCGGCCTGGTCCCATAACCATTCAGTCCCAGAGAAACACACAGAGACTTACATTAATTAATTAAACTATTTGGCCTATTGTTCAAGCTTATATCTAAGTAGCTCTTACAACTTAAATTAACCCGTAATTCTTCTCTATGTTGAACCTACGGCTTGGTACCTTTTCTCAGTGAAGGATTCTTATCTTGCTTCCTCTGCTTCTGAATGATGACTGCATCTCTGTCTTTCCTTCTCCTAGAATTCTCTTAGTCTGTTTGCCCCACCTATACTTCCTGCCTAGCTACTGGCCAACCAGCGTTTTATTAAACCAACACTAATGACAAATCTTTACAGTGTAGAAAAGCATTATCCCACAGCAAATATTTCAGAATCTCTGAGAAATTAGAATCTGCTAAGGAAAAGGTTTCTGAAAACTAATATTGAATATTGGACTTTGGTTAAAAAAAAAAAAACTTTATTATCTGCTGATGACCTTTATCATCTTGTGCACAATTCAGATCCGTGCACACAGTTTTGATTCATTGAATTTTTTTCTTGCATTGTGGCAGGAACGGCATATGCCCAATTCTTCTGGCTTAGAATTCTATATTTTTAAACTCCATGCTATAATAACAGGAGTTACTTTTTATCTCTTTGGTCCAATTAGTAGGAGAGTAGTTAAGTACAGGGGCTTTGCACTGCAGGAGAAGAATGTAGTGGGGTTATTTTGTTTTGTAAGCCACCTTCAATTTGGCCTAGGTAAAAATCTGTATATAATCAAGACTAAAAAATGCACAGTCTTAAGTAATTTTCTGAGAGCAGAAAAAAAAAATGAGATACCTGGCTAACATGGGCTAGTTTTAAAATTTATGGCTTTGTCCAATGATGAATAACTGAAAGCTCTGAGCTGAGCTGGTTTTTTGGATAAAAGCGTCACACTATGTTGTGGAGGCCAGTTACTTCCAGAAAGTGGGAGACCCTGGCACAAAGAGTAAGATAGTGTGCAAAATTAGCTTTGATTGTTGACTTTGTAACCTTTGATCCAATTTAAGCATTACAAATTACGGTCTTTAAAATTTGCATTTTGGAATATATCTCTTCCTTCTACCTTTCAAAATGAATATATCAATATGCATTGATATTTTATAAAAATTTCCTGTAATTGTATGAATTTAATATGAAATCCTGACATGTAGACTTATACATTTAATTAAAGCCTTTATGTATCTCTAGAATTTTTATTCAGGCAGATAAAACTTGATAGCAAGCTCAACAGTAATATTTGCTACTTTGGACAACGTAACTATCATGATTCTAATATATGCTGATACATTAGAATATATGAATAATATGAATATATCCTAATAATAATCTATATATGATTCTGGTTTTGGAGGCTGTATGACCTTCCTGCTTCCTCTGGTCCCCTACACTGTTACACAGTAGGGGTTTATCTCAAGGGTTTTCCTGAACCTAGATTTGAATCTTCATTTCATGAAGGCCAGAGCCTTATCATCTAAATTTTTCTAAGATTTAAAATATTCTAAATTTTTGAATGTTAGAGCTGGAGGGGTGGCTCGGAGGTGAACAACACTTATTACTCTTCTCGAGGACCTGAGTTCAGTTCCCAGCATCCGCATCGTGGCTCACAAACATCCATAACCCTTGTTCCAGGGGATCTGATACCTTCTACCCTTTCTTGGAATATGGTACACATACTATGTGCATAATATATCTCTCATACAAGTAAAATTAATAAATATTTCAAAATGCACTTAGTCAAATGTGTTCATATATGCTCATGAGGTGGAGCCAGCCTCACTTTTATTTGGAACGCTTTAATAGGAGAGGGAGGCGCTAGCATTTAAGAAAAAGCTATTCAGTTTTGACATGATTTCTGTCGGAGATAGAGAACTTTCTTTCATATATTGCACTGATTCAGGGTACACTTATCTGATATTTATGGGCAAAACTTGTGGGTAGAAAATATTCTTTGGTGGCCTCCATTGAGGTTTGTGGAGTTTTAGACATGAAAGAATATTGGAGTAAGAATTTGGAGGGTGTGATTTTCTAATTTTAATAATCAAGAGTTTAATGTTGTCCTTTATTCTTTAAAATGTATTTTAAACCAGAGACAAACATCTTTTTGAATCTAAATTAGAAGAGCTCAGTACCTGCAGGAACCTAGATATAAGTCGCTGATGTCATGATAGTTAAGAATTAAACCATAGAAAGTTTAGTGAAGAGTTAGTATTCATAATTACCATTTTCATGATTAAAATGTACTGGGATAATAATAAATGCATTTCAACTTCATTTTGAATTAAGATTTTCCTAAATATTCCTAACATGTTCACCATGGCATGTGGGTACCTCCCCAATGAAGAAATAAATAAATGCAAAAGAAATTTACAATAGGGAGACTCAAACCAGCTCAATAAATGAAGTAATTTATAGTCCTAGGTAGAAATTTATACTTAACTCTACCGGGATGTATTATTAATAATCTTTCCTATAAACAATATCCAGTGTATAATAAATTGTTAGACTGTACTACATATGTCATCCCTCAGCATTTCATGTTTTTTCTTAGGAAGGTCACAGCCTCAGACTAGCAGAAGTAAAAGCCTCACATGCTAACCTGTGTCTCTGCAGTGTTAAGTCACAAATGCAAGTACTCGCCACGCCTCTACACCTTCCCGGGCTGTGTGACTGGCTGAATTGCAGCAACCTCTCTCTCATTTCTTGCTTCTGCATTTGCTTGGGGACTTGGGCTGTCCTGAGTTTGATTCCTTTGTGCCATATGTCAGTGTTCTCGTGCTTTATTTGCTTTTAGCTTACTCAAATGCTGTCCTCAGCATGACAGCACAGATTTAAGTGGACTTTTAAGATGAGAAGATGTTTCAGGAGAGATGCTGCCGTTGTGTAATAGGGGAGTCAGGAATGTAAAAACTAAAGGTTCTTCCATTCTTTTTCCTTCTTCTCTGGGACTGGTTTATGAAAACCTGTGAACATCTCAGTCAAAAGGCTCACTTGCAGCTTTCCCTAGCCTCAGACTTCCACCTTTATATCATAGCAGAGTCCAGTACTTCCTCTCAGAAGAATCCCCTCTCATCTAGCTGGCTCATGTAGCCAAGTAGATGTTTTCCTGTGCTATTTTTGCCTAAGTCCTAATAAAGCTTAAGAATTTCTTGGATCAGAATGGTTCATCTGACATGGATAGGGTGTTTTGAAGAAGTTATTAATCTATCTTAATTTCTTGTAGTAATGGTGTATGCAAAATTTATTTAATACCTGGTTGCTGATATAACTCATTGTTGCTTTTAAACTATGAAAAACAAATGACCAAATTTCCAGGAAGACAAAAAACGACTTTGTTTTCAGCTAGTAAGATGTGTTTTGAGAGTGCTTTGAAAGTGGGTAATTTTGTCAATTCTTTCATTATTTGCCCTTTAAACTCGGAGCTTTAAGGAGAAACTAGAAAGTGATAGTGTATCCACTCTTCCTTGAGCATCCAGACAGTATCTTGTTCAATTAAAAATTCTTGTTAGGTCAGACATAATGGATTCTTGTTGTTACTTTAGTATTTATTCAATGAAAGAGATCGATACTTTTGTCCCCAAGGGAGCTGCAATGATAAGAGACTGTGCAGTGAGTCTCTCTGTTCATTACAGACTGTGGGCTGGCAGCTGCAGAGTATCTGTGCTATGTGGAAGTCTACGTAGAACATCAAGGTGGACTGGCAATTCAGACATTCTTTTCTCTTCTGCAGTAGGACACGAGCTCTGTTGGTAGCGTTTTCCATTCTCCTTCCTCTTCTCTTACACATATCTTGTTTTTCTTTCCTTTCTTTTTCTTTTTCATTTCTTTTTTTTTAAAGAAAGGACTTTTAAAAGGGACCGAGATTAATCTGATTCTTATTTTGAGACATTTGACCAACATGTTCTTGAACCCACTTGCAGAATTCTGAGTTGAATAGGTTAAATCTCATCATGGAGCTTCGCAGACCGTCTGTACCACATGGGTAGAAAAAAATGATCATTCTTCATTACCATCTTTGCCAAGTTTTAAATGTGTCTGTGTTTAAATTTAATGAAACTGATTTGGGATTTTTCTGAAGCAGGGCATTAAATAAAGCCATAATAAAATCTACTTTGCTTTGCGGCTTAAGATACTTTCCAAACATGGCCTAATGCTTGCTCCAAATAATAGTGTCATATGCAGAACAAGCTGTCAGATTCAACTAACTCTAGATTTAGTTAGAGCTATTTTTTTTTTTAAAAAATTAAACCAAGATGCAGGTCCCAGCCTCCCTTCCAGCAAAACCTTACATGAACCATCACATTGAATCTCAAAGATGATTTATAAACTTGCCACTGTAATTCATCTGAATAAAAGATCTGAATCAGATGGTAGATTTGAAAGGTGACATTAACCTTTATAAATCATTTAATTTTCTCTCTTGTTTAACAGATGAAGAATCTGAGACAAAGAAAAATTACACATCAAGCTGACGTTAGAAAAACCTGTTCTTCCAACTTTCAGCTTTCCTTTCAAAATACATGTCAGAGAGGCTGCTCTGTGTATAAGAAATAATCATTGTTTTTAATTTATTTACATACGCAGATTCACTTTCAGGTCCTAATTTACTTACATATGACCACAAGACAAGCTATTTAGAACGGTGTGATTTGAAAAAGAAATAAAATTCAAAGAAACACAATCACTTTAAAGGTTATAATAGCTAAAGGTTAAATGCCAGAGATTCAGAAGTAAGAGTTACAACTCTCAAAGCTAAATTTAGGACTGTACACTCATGAGTACAAGGACAATGTCTACTTTTGTGTTTTTAGGAAAGAAAAGCCTTCAGATTGCAATACCAGATATTGTTGCTGGGATGAAATAATTGCATTTTATACATTCTAAGAATTTTTTGACAATACCTCTATGAGGAGCATAAATACCTGGAAAAAATTAATAGTATCTGTACTGCCTTACAGTTAATATACTGTTTGCTTGAAATCAGACGTTCCTAGAGCTGTAGATGTATCTGATCACAAGATTCTAAGCATATTCGGAGTGATTACGATACTTCAGACTACATTAGAGGGAAGAAGGTGAGCGATGTGGAAGTTGCTGTCAGGAAATTAATACTGCCAGGAGTGCGCTTATGTTATTGCTGTCAAAGGTAGAGCAGATATAAGTGCAGTGAACTAATGGAAAATGTCCTAACACCTGCCTTTCATGGAGGCGGATGTAGTAAGCAAGAATTCCCTTAGGAACCAGAGTCCAGGGCTTACCTTGCTCCAAGCACCTGATTTTCTTCTTATGAGTTTCTTCATCATTCCCATCATGGTCTCTTGTCCTGTCAAAGGCCTAGGCTTGGAGCTTGCTGGTAGAGCTCCTGCCTAGCTCATGTGAGGTGAGGTCCTAGGTTCAGGCAACAGTGCTGAAGAAAAAAAGAAGAAGAAGAAACTATAATCATTATTCATGTTTCATAGTTTTGGAAAACATGATCAAAATTTACTTTACAAACCTATTCAATTCAGACATTTAGAAAATTATTTATTTGTGTGATACACACATTCCTTAGGAAGCAGACCTGAGTAGACACTAAGGAAGAGGACAGCAAGTGGTGGGGATTTCTGAATGCCTTTTACATTTTAAGCACAGGTTTTAGAATGATGTTTTATATCTTATTAAAGCAGAGAGAGACCTACCTGAATGGTAGAAATAGTATCCAAATTCAGGTCTTCAGAGCCTTGGTCATAACAGAAACACAAATGACTTGTGACCAAGAAATCAAAATAAGATTGTGAATTTTATATAAACACTACTCCCCTGCTCTTCACAGTGGTGTAGCATTAGATCTGCTTAAGGCATTGCTCTTCCTGTTTTAATGAAAATGCATGTTTTCATATTTTTAAAAAATATTTAATCTCACATGAGATTTTGCAGTGTTATTGGCAATGTCTGTAGGGCTTTTCTAATGAAGAATAACAGCATTAAAATTCTTAAGTCGTTTAGTTTTAACATAACAGAAAAAAACACAAAATGAAATCTATCCTGTGGTATGTCCATGTGAAGTAGTCCTTTTTAAGACTTGATGTGGCATCAAACAACAACAATAAATTTTACTAGTAGAGGTTGAAATGGACAGGGGAATTCCGACATTCCAGAGATGTTAAACTAAAGTAGATGATGCCTTGCTTTTCTGCTTTTTGTGTGTGTGTGATGATCAGAAGCAGAATTCCTGGCTCCCAGAATTAATCACTGAGCTTCCTCAGAACTGATATGGAGAGCTATAATTCATCATTTGAAGAGTAGATTTTTTTCATATGTTACAAAATGCCTTACAGTGTTCTTGTTAGCTAGAAGAGGAGAGATTCCTATTTAGGGACGTCAATGTCATCAGTGGAGGATTGGGTGGTGTGCAGACAAGGACGTCAGATTTACAGACATGCTGTGCATTTGTGTGATGGTTTAAGGAAAAATAGCAAGAACAGAGCTTTAAATGTATTAAATTTATTTGCAAGTGGCAATATTTTACTTGTTAAGTGTTTGCTACTTATTGAGTGAGTTCATGGCTCCATGAGAATGAGAGCTGCTGGGAGAGGGAAAGCGAGTTTGCTTCAGTAGCGTGAGACTGCACATGGGAAGCGCTCACCAGGGCAATTCCCACTCTCAGCAGTAGTTTGTTAGCAGAAATTGGACTCCATACCTCTTGGCGCCCTTCTTCTTTTTCTTCTGTTTTTAAGATAGAGAAAGAACATGACAGTGAGGACATTAGAAAGACTGTAATAAAAAATATATTGTGTGAAATTGTAAGAGAATAAATCCAACACACACACACACACACACACACACACATATGATATTTGGAATTATGCAAAATACTTGATTTCTCATAAGTTGTGAAAAAGGTACAGAACACTAAAATATTTTATGTCACCAGCTATTCTAATTAACTCGTGTTAAAGGAGTGTTTCTTTTTCTTTTTTTTTTTTTGATTTTTCAAGACAGGGTTTCTCCGTAGCTTTTGGTTCCTGTCCTGGAACTAGCTCTTGTAGACCAGGCTGGCCTCGAACTCACAGAGATCCGCCTGCCTCTGCCTCCCGAGTGCTGGGATTAAAGGCGTGCGCCACCACCGCCCGGCTAAAAGAGTGTTTCTACAGGGTTATTTTTTTAAGGTAGGGCTTATGATTCTGAGTTTAAAATTTAATATATCCATATTTGGAATTTAGTGAAAACTGAAATTTTTAATGAAAAAAATCAATATGTTCAGATGCTATAAGTTTAAAAGAAAGAAATCAATTCCTCACATTTTAATTGAAATTAACAAACTTGTAAGTTAAAATTGCATCACTTATTACACAAATTCTTGTATCTATGTATGCCCTACAATCTATTTAAAGAAAATTATATGACAGATTTTATTTTTATGAAGAAAGCACAGTTCTTTTTATTAATAAGCAATGCCTTATTCCAAAATTTCATAGACAGGTTGGATCTACTTCTCTGACCTCTGTGAGGTGTCTACACTTGGAGACTAACTCAAGTCAATACTAATTTATCTATTCCATTGACAAAAGTTAAATTTAGAATTGAAAGCTAGGTTTTGAATAACTGACAGTTGTATTGTTTGCTTTTCTCACTACTGTGATAAACTACTTGAATGTTGGATGTCCAGGACAGCTTTGATTTAACTCATAGTTTGGGAAAGTGTAGCCTGTTTTGGCTGGAAAGGCTAGGCCTTGAGAATGTCTTGGGCATCAGAAACCTGAGGTGATTGGCTCTGAAAAGGCATCAGTCTGGAAGCAGAGCACTTCAGTAACAAACTGCTAGCTTACAACCCATAAGCCTTGCTAGGACCCTTGTCCAAAATGGAAATAATCCCCTCAAACCCAGACACCATCAGAAGAAAACACATGAATGTACAAGGGACATTTCTCTTTCAAACATTCCGTTCATGCTATTCATGTGATCTCACCTTCAATTGCTTTGGTATTTTCAAGGGAAAAAATCTCAGTCATTTAGAGTATAATTAGCTGAGATTATGGACGATCGTGTCCTATTAGAGAGTTCAGGTTTCTTTGACATGTATATTTTGTTTAGACAGTAAACTGAAGAACCATGAACTGCTTCAAAGCACTGAGTGTTTCTCTGGAATGGAACAGTACGTGATAATATGGCTTAGAGAAGCAGTTCCTGAAGTTCCCAGCGTCTCATTTGCTGTGGTGACTTTGTACAAATTGTTCACACAATCTGTATCTCGGTGTCCTCGTCTGTAAGTGAAGGAGAGTGAATCCCTCTGAGTACGATTGTAGGGATTGAATGAGAACATACGGAGAAATGAACAACATTCTTCCGAGTGAAGTGTTAGCCCTTCTTATTTTCTGTGCTACTGTTGTTGCTGACAGAGAGTGGGGACACATGTTGATCCACTCAGGATGAGACCTTAGTTCACTACTGTGGAATTTAAATGGTTTCGCCACAGAGAATAAATATTTAAGTAGGACCGTTGTTGTTCCTCGGAATCCCTCTTTCCCAAGGATGCTATTTGGTGGAAATTATGTAATAGAAGTTCTTTTCCCAGATGGCAGAAGCAAGCCATTGCTTTGACATCTGTACTGGGTTTGGGGAAATCTGGTCTCAGAGTGAACAGACTCAGAGTTACCCATGGCCTCAATGGACCCGACCACCCAGCGCTTCCTGCAGTAGGCCAGAGCTGGGTATTTGCTGGGAAATCCACTTTTACGGGGAGGGCAGGTGGTGAATTTCGTAGCACTGAATTGCTACCATCTGTTCCTTACCCAGTATTAAACAAATAAAGAGAAAAGAGAGGTGGCATTACTAAACGGAAGTGCAGTTTTATAAAATCTGTGGTAAAAGTTTGGTTTTCACCACATACTCCGCCATCCAACATGTGGACTCCAACAAGAGGAGAATGGCTTTAATTACCCGTGCTGCCCATAATCAAAACATTAAAAATTACCAACTCGTGCATTCACTGTTAACTATATTTGCCCTCCCTCAGAGGAATTTTTAGTGCAAACCTCATTCATAGTTTATACCACTAATCTGCATCTTAGTACATATTTTACAGATATTTCTTTCCACAATATCATCTGACCTTCTAAGACAAATGAGCATAGTAATTAGTACTGAAAAATTTGAAAATTCTTTATCAGTAAATAGCCTATTGTCTTCTTCATCCTCCCTGCAATAAAAGAAGCTAGGGTGACCTTTTTGATTAAACAGTGAATCTCCCTGCAATATCTGAAAGGAGAAGGGGTTGAGAAGACTTGGAGTGTATGGGTAGTAACAGTAGAAGATGAGGGTGCAGGACTCTGAGTGGTTTTGGCAAGAAAAAGTGCGCTCAGGTGTGGAAACCTGAGAAATATTTGATGACAGAATCCTGGCTTGGGAAACTCTTCTGTACTTTTCTTTCATCGTGAAGAACTTCTAAGAGTTTAATAAGCAAATATAAAGATGATAAATATTAATAGTATAGTATAAACCATGGGAGAGACTGCCGTCTCCAGTATGTGGTTCAGGAGTTAGTTCCACATTGTATCCCATTAGTGGAAGGCAAAAGAGAAGAATATGCTATGAGCTTTAAACTATGCTGGCTCCATGTTGAAAACATGCAAGTTCTTACAATACCGAATTTCCAGAAGGGCTGAATGCTGTGCTGTGCTGTGCTCAGCAAGTTAGACCCCTCCTTACTAGCCTATATTGCTTCAGAAACTGAAAAAAAAAAAAAAACCTATTTGTCATAAGGTATGATTTAGCAAAAACATGTTTAATGTTCACAATGTGTCTTCTGTATGCATTTGCTCGGCTGGTTATTAGGCAGTGTGTTGGCCTGAAACAAATCACTAGGAGAATTTTCTAAGCTTTTGAAGTGCATTTGGTCTCTGAAGAATTGCCTTACTAGAATGAGGATCTGAATTTGGTTTTCAAAAGCCAATTTTAAAAACTGGGGTGCTGGGCTCACCTTTTTAATCCTAACATTCAGCTAGGAGTAGATGGATAAAGAATGGAGTAGGTAGGTTTAGAGACAAGTGGATTCCTCAGACCAGTTGGTTAACCAGCCTATCCTACTTAGAGAGTTACAGTTCAAAGAAAAATGTGGATGGTACCCAAAGAATGACATTTGAGGGTGTCCTGAGGCTTGCAAATGGTGCACTTAAACATGTGGACCCTGATACATGCGTGTATGCCTCCCCACACGAACTGCACACTCAGACTTGTTTCTGACGTAGACACTAACTACTTTGTGACCTTGACAAAGTCACTGTTGGTTCAAAGAACCTCCAGGAAGTCCCTGAAGCTAACCAGATTCACTAGACCCCTCTCGGAGGTGAGAGTAAGCAATGACAGCTGAAAAGCACTCTCAGGACAAACCAAGCTGCCAATAAGATTCCAAGACCAACATCCCGGAAAAAAGCAGAAACCAGCTCAGTGGTAAAGAAGAGGTTTAGGCCAACTATGTCACTTGGATGGAACACTCCCCAGCCTGTTGAGCTGCCCAGAGGCTGTGCAGTGTGCTCCAGATTCCTGGCTTGTATCCACCTCACCCATTGTAATACCAGTAAATCTCATGATTCACCAAGTTGGGCTTTGGAGATCAGTACTTTGGTCTATCTTTGACTCCCTCTCTGGGGTGAGTAGACGTGCATCCTGGCTCCCCAGGATATTTTGTCATACAGCAGTTGAGGTGACTATTCTTTGTTAGATGCATTACTCTCAGTGCTATTTACACCAACATTGCATCCTCCTTTACTATCAGAGCAACTCTGTCTTCCTTTTATCATGTGAGTCTGTTTGAAGGAAAGAGTTCTACATATATCAAATTTGAATAGTGACTCAGTATTTTGGAATTACCTGACAAAATGCCTTTTCAGCAGCAATGAAGAGTTATCTCCCAGTGGTAAGGACTTCTCCCAAGGCGTGTGACTGGTGTGGGGGCTGACGGCCGTCTGCTACCGTTTTAGTAGACTCTGTATGGATGCATTTATAGTGGTCAGGGCATTCATATTAACTTGACAGTGTTGTACACATAATCAATGAAGCTAAACACTGTACCTCTTGTAATCTTTCTGCTTTACGTTCTCAGCATCCTACTGTTTTTCTGTGTTCTTTGAACATCTGAAATTGACTGCTTCAGAAGGTCCGTGCATATTTTAATTTCCCGTAGATGTCACCGCTTCCCGTTGCTTCTACTCTACACACTTGACTTATTTATATAACCTACCTGGTCCCTGTAGTCCCTTGAGTGGGAACACTGTCTAGACAGTTCAAGACTGAGCACTCAGTTACTTTTTTATCTGAAACAAAAGTGATGTCTGTTGACCTAAGGGGAGATCTTGTTGAATCTATTTACTGCCTTAAAAGTAAAAGTACAAAACCAAATAAGGATAAAATCAGTAGACATTTCTGACTCAACTTTTATCATTAGCCCAAGCAGCAGAACTGAGACTGTTCTGAAGGCTGGGGACAGACATCAGGGAGAAGACAGTGAGTGGGCTCTGGAGTGCATGATGCTGTGTGCAGGTGAAAAACCGAAGAATAAAGGGAATGAGAAGTAACTCCCTCAGGCAGAGAGTGTTGGACAGAAGTAGATTATCCTCGTCTCAAAACCAATCCATTGAAATAGATGCTGTGCTGCTGTGGAGAAAGGAGTATATTATATTTTGCCCTTCTTGGCGTCTGTATTGACGGCCTCAGCGAAGAGGGCTCTTTCCCATCAGAGCTCAACTCTAAAGCTTCCCAGACAAGCCTCATTACAGGTACATCATCCGTAAGACTAGACATTTTCAAGCTGTCTGTACAACTTCTTACATTTGTCCATATAATATTCTCAAAATGGATGATATCTTTTCATTTATTATGTGTTTGCCTCCTTCAAATTTAAATGGCTATCATCAAATTCTGCTCTGTATGGATTTAGCAAATTCCTGTTAGGCATTGTATTATAGATTTTGAACATATTTATCTTTTATTCTCCATAGGGGCTGCAGAGTGCTTTATTCTCCAGTTGAAATTACCACAGATCTACATTGTAATGTGATGAACCCCAGTTCTTTATTTATGATAAATTTTAGTTAACTTAGTTGGGAAAACATAACCAAGCTTTGTCTTGTGAGGCATATCTGATTTCCTCAGTAATAAGGTCTTGCCATTTTTTGAAAGCAGGGACATTTATTAATACAAAGGCAGTTAAAATTTAGGAAAGTCTGCATTTTTATTATTTTTTTTCATTTTAAGCATAAAAAATTTAACCATTCTCATTTTAACCATGAATCTTAGACATTTATGACATCTAAGGATGCTCTTTTATGAAGTATGAATTCTATCTTAAGGGATTCTAGTGTGAAAATCAAACAGTTTATGATTACAAGAGAAATAGGAAACTTTGGATTATAAACAATATAAAATTTTTATTTATTGATGCAGTTATTAGGAAATAAATTCTCAAGTACTATTTATTTACTTATAAAAATCTGCACTCCTTTTAGGATGTGTATCTTGTTAGTTTCTGAGAACCTATGAGTGGAGTTTATAATTTACATATCATACTTACACTAATTGTTTTAGGGTCAACCCCATGAATTCGTGTTCTGACTCCATCCCAGAGTAAATGTATGACTTTTTTTTTTGACAATTAAATCATTTATGTTTTTGAGTTTTGAGCCTCAGATTCTATATTTGTGAGAAATATAACCTTGACAATTCTGAGGGCCACAGTCTTGTAAGGGAGCTTAGAACAGTTCAGCTGTTGAAGGACACAGTGAATTTCTGAGACTGCTTGGCCTTGCTCTAGGCACATAACATACAAAGTGCCTAGCATAGTGCACCGCACAAACAGACAGGAACAACCATTTTTTCTGTTCTCCCTTCCTCCCTACTTATCTTATTTATATAAGTATATACTTATTTATATAAGTATATACTTCAGCACTTTCCCCGTTTTGGCTGAAGCTTAAATAATTTTCTGTCACTGCAGTCAGTGTGTTGGCATTGAAATGACTGGCATCACAGAGACGTAGTGGTAAGAATGCAAAAATTGAAGTCTTGAGATCTTGAACCCTGCTCCAAAGTCACACCTTGCCAGCTATGTTGTTCCAGAATCCTCATTTGTAAAATTGGCATGGTGCTATCTCTCCTTTGTATAAAAAATATTGCTGTGAGGATTAAATAAATTAACACATGTCAAACTGTTCAGTGTGATATATAGCCTTAAATAGATTACCAAAATTAATGACACTACTGCTTATATTAGTCTAGGCCGTGTAAACACTGGGAGTAGGTGGGTACTTGAGGATACTCTGTCCTCCACCACCCCCTCCGGTAGAAGCAGCAGCAATGCTAATCCTCTGAGTGAAGGGATCCAAGAGCATAGAACTACTGGGTAATCTCCGTGGTAAGGCTTTGTGCCTTAGTAGTTAACAGTAGGTTAGTTAGTAGTAGGTTCCTCAGAAATTAGGAGTATTGATAAAGCAGGTGATGTTTCCTCTGGTTCTGGGTAAGGTACTCTTAATCATCTATGACTCGTGATCCTTTCATTTTAAACCTATTATAGCTGGGTTTGGCTGGGTATATTTCTGGCATGAATCATGCTAATATTCTGAAAGAAGGCATTTTCTTATCGATCTTTTTATTTTCTTCTCCAACATGTGGCTAAGGTATAAAGTTTTTCCTCTGTCTCTCTCTCTCTCTCTCTCTCTCTCTCTCTCTCTCCCCCCCACCCTCCTTGCTTCCATCTCCCTGTCTGTCCCCTCTCTTCTCTCCTCCCCCCCGCTATCTCTCCTCAAGGGAATTTTTCCTTCAGCTCAAATCCCTGGAGCCCTGAATAAAGATAATTAATAAGCTAGTAACAAATTGAATTTTAGTTTTCCAAGAGCACTAAGACATTTCTTATGATATTTCTGGTAGTCTGCACTGTTGCAAATAAGGAACATGACATTAAATTACAAAATGTCTCAGGAATCATTGCAACAGTATTTTTGAAAGAAACACTTCACTATATATATATATATATATATATATATATATATATATATATATATATATTATCTTTTGAGTACATGCATAAAACAGAGAAGATAGGAGTGGAGTACAATAAAGAGATCATGCTGTGAATTTTGCCAAATTTTAATTCGCAAAGAATGAAACTCCTTTAGAAGAAAAATCCTTGTGTGGATATAATTTAATGCTTTAAGTATGTCATTGCTCTGTGTCTGTTCATAATCATAAAAGAAAAATATTTCAGACTTCAGCAGATTGTTTCTGTCTAGACTGGTTTTATGAAGAATATTGCATTATGTGATAATGGGCTCTGTATTTAAGCTTTGGGGCAGATGCATTACGGTTTACATCTGCCTGGACTGTGTTTTGAAACCAAAATGTATCACTACCAAATTTCCTTTCCTTGTGTGTAGCTAAATTGCTTCATCCATAACTAACCATTCATTTTATTTCTGAGAGCTAGTGTGTTTTGTGTTTATTAGATGGAAATTCAGGTGTCTATGGAGGTAGTTCGTTTGCTCATATCACCTAATTGCCTTTTCGTACATCTTTTTTTAAAGCGCGTTGACCGAAAAATTTAGACAAGTGAGCAAGGAAGAAAATTTTGTTTTGTAAAACTGGTTGAGTAGCTTATCTTTAAATGGATGTTTGAGATCATGCCCAAACTATTAGTACTATCTCCATTTATCTGGTTACATTGGAATTTATCATATCTAAGACTTTTTATTTTGTTTATTTTTCAATAACAAGGCGACTGGATTGTCATTCTTGGTCATAAATTTACTCTTGAGTTTGATAATTTTGTTTCTCCTTATGACTTTTCTTGTTTCATTATTCATCCACTATATATTTTTTGTATTAAAATTTTATCCAGTTCCTCATCCTCTCATCTCTTGTCCATGGCCCATGACAAAATCACTCAAATTGAGGAAATTATTGTTAAAGAATATTGATCTTGCATTGCTTATGACACTAACTGACTGTGGTTATGCCATTTTACCTCCTTGATCTACTTTCATCTTTGTAAAATAAGAATAGGGGTGCTACTTCATTGGTAGATGTAGTGATTAATATTTTAGTGTCACGTGTACTAATTCAAATGAGTATATTCTGAGAACTCCAAACTGCATTTAAGGGATTAAGAGTGCTAGCTATATTTAGTCTCTGATCTTATTTGTAGTGAAAAAATAAATACAAATGGTTTATGTCTCTGTCAAATGAACTTGAAGGAGTTTAGTTCTTTTCTCTTTCTCTTTGACTGTCTTTTTTTTGGATAACATGATGAAAGTAAAAGTGGTTTGTGTAGATGTATTATGTTGACAATTAGCCACCAAAATTCAAATAAATATGCATATCTTGGTAACATTATAGAGTCAACTTCTGTGTCTAACAATAAAAAAGATATGAATTTAATCTGCTTAATAGATAACACTTATTAGAATTCTTTGTAACAGTTGAAGCTGTGAGTGCAAAATTTATGTGTGTTTATCTATCAAATAACTATAGTCTTATATAGACCAAGAAAGATGTGGCACATATAAAATGCATATTTCACTACATGTTCATGGGCAGGAAAATATAGAAAGTGCTCAAATATTTAAAATAAATGTCATTTGTATTTATACCTTCAAGTAAATGCTGATGTTGGTAATCTATCTTGTCAATAAAAATCATATTATTTATTTTCTATATAAATATGCTATAAATAAGCACACACTAGTTTATTATAAGGTAAAAAGTTTCAATTTTCTGTTTCTTTTTTAAAATTGAATTGTTTGAATTATAATGCCTCCAAGTGTACTGCTCTCATGGCCTAGGAATAATGATATTCAAATCAAGGTTTGGGCTTTGTCCATTATTGCTGTTTCATTTTTCAGTGTGCGTTTGTTGTGAATCCAGCAGTCTATCTGAGATGTAGCTGTTTGGTTCCTCAAGAGTAAAATCTTTCACATGTAAGAGCTTAGTCTCTGATGAGGAATTAAATATTCAGAACTGAATTCCTTTAGGATAGCTGTATTTTCTTAGAGTAGAAATTGTTAATTTTTACTAAGTTAAGCATGGCCTTAGGGACTTGCCTGCTGTATGAAGCTTAAGGTGGATAAACAGATGTATAAAACAGGAAGTTGGAGTTTTGATTCTTCTGACTTAGATATTTCTTTTCTTTGATCTCTTCTGAATGCCTTAAGGCCATGTGAGCAAATTCGGGAGTGAATATGGTGAGATAAATTGAGAGATCACTAAATCCAGCTTACCTTGTTTGTGTATTTCTCTTCACTTGTCTTGTTAAACAGAATCATGACACCAACTTGAGAAAATAAAGTTCCCATTTGACTATTTTTATATAAGAGCAACTGGTATTGTTAAGGTTTAGAATGTCTTCTCAGTTTTTTTTTTTTTTTTTTTTTTTTTGTGCAGGTCAAGGACTTATCTCCTAGCCTCTGGATTACTTGGTTCTTAGATTTATATCCAACCTAATTTTCATTTTGTTATACCAACTTTAAATTCAAATGAGTGTTGATTTTGTACCTTATAAAGAAATTTACCATAAAATAACAAATAATAGAAATAATTTTAACACTTTTTATTCATCAGTATGCTAGAGAATTCTGTTTTGATGATAAAAGTCTTCGCGAGCAGTGTATTAGTTACTGTCACGAGGCTGTGACAAAATGTCTGACCATGGCAACTTAGGAAAGAAGGGTGTATTTGGGCTCAACGTTTGAGATTCCATCCATCATGTCATGGAAATCTTGGAGAGTGGCTGATGGAGCAATTCGTCATACTGCACCTGCAGTTAAGAAACAGAGAGAGATGAATGTGGATACTCCACTTGTTTTCTTCTTTTCATTCATCCTGAGAACTCAGCCCAAGACACATTTCTGCCACATTCATGGTGGATCTTCCTTGTTCAGTTTAGCCACTCTGTAAACAGCCTTACACTAACACCAGAGATAAAGCTCATTGGAGATTTTCAGTCCAACCAAGTTGAAAATGTTTACTAACTCTCTTTGGGCCTCTGTAAAGAATACCAGTATGTTACAATAGATTCTTCCTAAAGTGCTGCCAATAAGTATAGTGTTTTCTGTTAAAATATTGTCAAAAAAATAAGCTTGAAGACTATGTTTAATGGGTACTTCACAAGATCAAATTTAGAACTTTAGAGTGGTGTTTTTATAGTATACTTTAAAACCATAATCGACAATTTTGTTATTGATTGATAACCATTAAAATATCCTATCTATCTATCTATCTATCTATCTATCTATCTATCTATTTATCATCTATCTATTATCTATCTATCATTTATCTATATCTATCAATCATCTGTTTTTATCATTTGTGTGTTTTATAGTAGGAAGTTTGCTTCAGAGGACTGAAAACTAGTTTGATAGAACATTAAAGTCTTTAATGACTGTCAATATTTTGTATTTTTTGAAGCACTTTTGTCGTTTTAGATTATTTGTGGTTTTTGCGAAAGAGAATCCAGCAGAATTTACATTTAACATTGTAAATGTCTTTTGAGTTCTAAAGTTTATACATTCTATCTTATTTTACAATGCCTAGAACTATTTATTGAAGGCACTAGATAAAATCATACCAACTTAAATCCCAGATAGAAGTTAAAGTAGAAATTCTACAATGATTGAGTTTCAACATTGATCACAGAACACACAATTTATATTAAAATATTGAGACCTTGTCCTGGTAGGTAGTCGTCAGCAGTTTGTTGATTCATTGTTGCTTGTCAGGCTCCGAGTGCTATTCAATGAAAAGCTTGAACTAGTTCCTCAATAAAGAAACTCCAATTCTCAAATTTCAGAACAAATTTTCCTGTTTAATCATGTCCAATTCTTTAAATTTATTGCCTTTATGGCCCTTCTTTCTGAGTATGATTTCATGGCACTTGGTATAGTAAGGGACCAAACAGAGGTACATTTAGAACTATAATTAAACACTTTTTGTAGATATGGCCATTATGCCAAAAGTGTTTGAAGCATTATAAATAAAAAGTCAGAGACAGAAATTGGGGTTCAACGTGAAGTCCCAAAAATCAAAGCAACCAGCAACTGGCTCTTACCTTGACCTCAGTCTGAAAATGGAGATCCTGCCTATAAGTATCTCAGAATAAAACTAAAACTGAGAGCTGTCTCCTCCTGTTTTATAATCCTCTCTAAGGTTGGGATTAAAGGCATGCAACACTGGGATTAAAGGCATGCCCCACCCTGTTTCTATGGCAACTGGTGTGGCTACTGGGATTAAAGGTGTGTGTTATCACTGTCTAGTCTGTAAGACTGACCAGTGGGACTATTTTACTGTCTGATCTTCAGGCAAGCCTTATTTATTAAAATACAAATGAAGAGCCTGGCGGTGGTGGCGCAGGCCTTTAATCCCAGCACTCGGGAGGCAGAGGCAGGAGGATCTCTATGAGTTCAAGGCCAGCCTGGTCTATAAGAGCTAGTTCCAGGCCAGGAACCAAAAAGCTACGAAGAAACCCTGTCTTGAAAAATATAAAAAAAAAAAAAATACAAATGAAATACCACTACAAACTCTTATGCCACTCATGGTGTATTATAATTTAGAAAATTAAATATATATCCGTGTTCTCTCTGATCACATTTTTTACAAGTAAGCTAACACATGTTTACATATTTTACTTGAATATACATAAATCCATTAGTTTTCTAGCTAAAGGTATCAAAGAATCAATGGCTAGTGAATGTTTTCTATTAGAACTAAACAGTTTGTTTTGGTTTTATTGGTTGTTTTGGGAAGAGACTTATCTTAGAGCTGTCCTCTTAGCTCTCTGGCTCTTATAATCTTTTCTCTTACCTCTTCCAAGATATTTCCTGACCCTTAAGTATAAGGGATTGTGTGTTTTTCGCTTGAACTGGGCATCCTCACTGCACAGTAAGTTGTTGTCTATATTCTACAATGGTATCTGTCTACTATAAAAAGATGCTTCTTTAATAAATGGTGAGATTTACATTCATCTGTGGCTATACAGTTAAGCATTTAGGGTGCAGGTAGAAATTTTTTTTATTAAATTTATTTATTTATTAAAGATTCCTGTCTCTTCCCAGCCACCGCCTCCCATTTCCCTCCCCCTCCCCCAATTAAGTCGCCCCCCCCCCCTCAGCCCGAAAAGCAATCAGGGTTCCCTGTCCTGTGGAAAGTCCAAGGAACCCCCCACCTCCATCCAGGTCTAGTAAGTTGAGCATCCAAACTGCCTAGGCTCCCACAAAGCCAGTACGTGCAGTAGGATCAGAAACCAATGAGGACTACTGAGAACTCAAGAACAATGGCAATGGGTTTCTGATCCCACTGCAGGTAGAAATTTTACAGGTTTAGGAAATAGTGCGTTCTCCTCAGGAGTCCATGAGTCGTTGGCTAAGTTAACAGTGTCAGGCACAAATTCCCTTCTACTTGAATAAGTCTGAAATCCATTTAGGAAGCTGTTGATTACCCCCAGGACATATGGGCTACTTTCACAATATCAATCCATTCTGGTCCTTGTTGTGGTTCGTAGGCCTTACATCATGGTAGAACTATTAATTAATTCTCTCCCTTGGGAGTTTGCACGAGTGCTTTGGATACTATGAGAGCCAGTCCTCAAGGAGCAGCGTCTATGTCAGATGCAGATCAATTCCTCCAGGTCCTCTGTCAAACGTGTGTGGTTCCTTCAGCACTAGGGTCTTACTTTCCTGTTCTGGAAGGCAAACAAGGGCAACAGCAGTAGCCTGTATTGTTTTGGGAGTCTCTCAGAATCCCTTACTAACAACTGTATAGGTTTCTCCTGTCTGACACTGATGATTTTGTTAGACAGTAGTTTAGGGGAGGAACGTTGTCACACCAACTAGTGTAATTTTAAGTAAATGTGTGTGTGAATGTATGCATTTGTATATGTGTGCAGCATATATAGTTATATGTAACTTTAAGTAAATATAAAATAATGTGGATCCTCATGGATTTTTCAGACAGCCTTAGGGAGGAGGCAGTGGATCCAGGAGTGCCTAGGGGGAAAAGTGGATGGGAAAATGATCAAATTACATTGCATTAAATTCTCAGAGAATTAATAAAATATACTATTAAAAAAAGAACTGAGCATTTTCCAGTGATTTATCTCAATATCCCTCAAACATGGATGCTCTGGTTCATTATTTCTGACTCTTTACTCTTCTTTGCTGCCTGTTTTCTTTACTCTTCTCAGCAGTTACTCCCCTGCTGGTAGTCTTTGTGAGATCTGCCCTCTCAGGCCTGGTAATCACATATTCCTTAGCTTCTTTACTCTTCAGAAAAGAGGGACACTGGCCTGAGTAGTTGCAGCTAATTTTCGAAAATGGCAGAGCTTAGATTCTTCAGTTCCCCAAAATGTAACAGAGTTCATCCATAAATATTTCAGCCTTGACTGAACATTCAAGGATAAAGGGGGAAAAAACATAGTATTTTTATAATGTATGGAATACTATGAAGTTATAGATACTTCAGATGCCAAAGCCTCAAGTTTATCCTCAGAATTCTTCTAATTTCTTACTGGTCTCCAAGGACTGGAGTAGTGTACGTGCTACCAAGTGGACTTACCCCATCGCCTCTTTATTTTTGGTTCAAATTTAGGAGGAGTATATCATGTCCTTAATCTCTCTTTACCTTGGAATGATCCATAGTCAAGGGTCCACATTCCAGGGCATTCTATTTTTAATCTTGCAGATATGTAAGTTTAACAGCTTGTGTAAGCAATTACAAGGTTGTGTGCCTATCCCAGGACCTCCCGAATATTATTAACCCATTGTATCTTGAAGAAATAATCTGTCCAAACCAATTTCTTTTCATATCCTCTTAACTGGTGTAAAGGGACACTTACTGCCTTTACTTCAAGCCCCTACACTCAACTGCTCAAATGTGAGGTATGTTGCCATTGTAACATATCTTTCAGAGATTAGCATAACATTGCAACAGTCTTAGAGAAGCAGATTTTTAAAGCCTATAGCCAACTTCCTTAACCACCGAGACCACTAGCTTCCTTTCTGAAATATCAGCATTAGGTTATTCTGCCATGTTAGGTCTACTTCTATAAGAAATAAAAATCAGTTGCTTGCTTTATATTTATCTAACTTAACTACTAAAGTCTGCACCCCTAGGTTCAGACTAGTGAGAAACTTTATTAACAACATGGGGCCTACTCATGACCAAGATGCCTCACCACACACATCCTTACAAGCTTCCTGTGAACGAATGGTGAATCCAGAAATGTATCATTTTTAATGTCTAAAAGCATGCATTAATTTTATAATCACTGTTTTTAATCATTCAAGAAGTTTCAATACTATACTTAAAAATATAATTTAGTTTAAATTTTTGCAGAAATTCTAGATACTTTCTTGAGCAAAGCTAAACTTTATTTACCTAGCTGTGAGGTCATTTTTATCATATGGAAAAATGGAAAAACTCTCCTCAAAATATTGCATTCTTTCCTTAAGATACCTAGACTAATGGTAACATTGCATGCTATTGGGATATAGATGATACATTATAAAACTAAAAAAAAAAAGAAGAAGAAGAAAATTTTTATTATGAGCTGTTAAATATATTGCTTGTATTTTGACCTCCTTACTTTCACTTCCCCTTTCTCTGTTTTTTATTCATCCCATTCAAGTACTTTTCTACTGAAGCTAATCTCTATTTTCCCATGTATTATATTAATTTCATTAATCTTTTGTAATAAATGGACTAATTATCTCTGTATTTAAATAAAAAAGTAGTGATGTTGCTGGCCATAGCTTTTGAATATGGTTTTGAGGAACAAAAGAAGTATGACTTAACCGTTCAAAAGAATAAGAATAACCTCAAGTTTATTGAGTATAGTACATTATTATAGATTTGCCACATTATATATTATAAATTAAAAGATCATATCTCTAAATGATAATTAGAGCAGAAATTTTAGCATGTGAAAAACCTTAACAATTGTAGGTTTAGCTTATTAAGTAAATTTGCAGCATCTTTATTTACAAATGATAGAGCATATGTTCAGGGTTTTGGTTTTTATCTGGGATACTCCCTCGAGCATTGAAGTAAAACATATGTTCATATATGTGAGTGAGAGATGGGAAGAGATGCACCCTTGTTTTGATCTGTGGACAAGTAAAAACACTTTTCATGATTTTCCTTATGCTAAACTTGAGGAAATATATTTTTTGATATGTCTTTCTCAAGGGATTTTTGTTTGTTGATTTTCATTTCCTCGACTCCCCTTGGTTAAGGAAGAAGTGAAGGACTGGTTTTCTAGTGTTTACACCCTGCCTGAGCACAGCTCCTTATATATTACAGGTCTGTTGTACAAACCCCACTGTCCATATTGCTCAGAGCGCTCCTAAGTCACCTGCTGAACAGCATGGCCCAGGGGTGGTGATTAGGACAATTACCCATTGTTTTCAGGATAAGAAAGCAACTTTGTAATTCTGTTTGTTTTCTCCTGTTCTTGGAGATGAAATGGTCAGAGGTTTTTTTGTTTGTTTGTTTGTTTGTTTTTGTGTTTCTGGCATTATGTTAGAAATCTCAGTATTTTTCTGTGAGACTGTTTGTGGAACAATTACTGCATTTCTGTGAATGTGAGTTTATTAGTGTGGTACTAAATAAATTTAAACAAATGTAAAAAGTCACTTGCCTTTTCTTGTTAACTGGGACTTTCACTTTTCTTCTTCCTTCTTTTCCATCTCACCCCTCCCTCCCTGTCTCCCATAGCCTCCCTCTCTCCCACCCTCCCCCTTTCCTTCTCTTACTCTCTTCCCCTTCCTTGCTTCATCTTCTATAGCTCATTCATCAGAGACCTATAGTACAATGTTTAGTTTGCTCAGAGTCCATGAAAACACAAAACTGGAAATTAAATATATTAAAATACTTTGATTTATTTTGCTCCAGAGTTAATCTTTTTGGCCAATTGTTTATGGTATCTTGCATTGGGCTATTGTGCATTTTTAAAATACAACAAGTTAAAACTTGATTTATCTTTTTGGCTCAACTGTTAGAAACCACAGAATATTGTACATGGTTTACAATGACAAATTTATTCCATTCATAGGAAACTATTATAATGGACTTTGAAGCTACCTGTTTAATGCTTTTTCAATAATTAAGATTTTCATCTTGCCATGAAAACTTATTACCCTTAATAAAAATATTTTAAAATGTGTTGCAGACGTTAAAATTATCTAGGAATGAATTTTAAATTTTGCTTTACAGAAATTATTGAAATATTTTAAGATAGTGATGGATGTTCATTAAATAAAAGAAAATTTCTGTTTGAAATTTAGATGTTATTTATGTAACTGAGGCAAAAACCAAAACGAAACAAGAAGACAAACAAATTACATGTAATTACCCAGCAATTGAGGTACAAAGCTAACATAAAGTTTCAGTTTTATATGACTCCTTCTGTCTTCAGGAAGTTTTGTGGGGTTCATGAATTCACTACGTTCATTGATTTAAAAATATTTTTTCTCAACATTTTCTGTGACTAGCATAAAAAAGAAAGGGACAAGAATTTTCAGAATTCCTTCTTGCCCATAATTTCTAGATATAATGTAATAATCGTATTTCAAATTCAGGAAATCCATTGGTTTATTTGGTTTTGTTTTGTTTTTTAAGTTCAATAGTTTTTGTTGTTGTCGTTTTGATTTTTTCTGTTTTTCAAAACAAGGTTTCTCTGTGTAATAGCCCTAACTATCCTGGAACTAGCTCTGGATAGAATAGGGTGGCCTCGAACGCACAGAGATCCACTTACCTCTCTGCCTTCCGAGTTCTGGGATTACCAATGACTGGCCTAAACTCAATAGTTTTATGCACATTTCCTTTTCTTTCTTCTTGTTTTCTACATTACTTCTTTCTTACCATCCATATCCTCCTTCTAATTTCAAGTTCTTTTTTCCTTTTTGATAAGTCAAACCTCTGATTTTTTTGGCAATTAAAAAGGTTGTAGACCTGTCTCATTTTATAAGAACAACACACCAAAAGTAAATATATTAGACATGGTGGATTTATTTAGTATGCAAGAAACCATGCTACTTTAATTCGGTGGACCCCTGTTGTCCACTTAGGTAGAAATTATTCTGAGCTCCTTCAACTGGGGCAGCTAGAAGAGGGGTGTGCCTTCCTGTGTACTCTCTAGGGTAAACGGGTTTTTACAAGGAACCCATTGCTCTGTTATGTGTATCTGAAGTTTTCCTCCCCTCTCAGAAACATCTCTCATCTTATCCCTGAGCTATTTTTATCTCACCAAATAAATAGTTCATGTTGTAAAACATTTTTAACTGTGGTACTAAAGAGCAAGTTAACAAAGACATTCATTAAAAGAGCACATGTTTCTTAATGAAAGATGTCAAAAATAATTCGGGTTCTTTGTAGTCTTGACAACTACATTAATGAAGTCCCATATTCTGTCAATGCCTTTGGTGGACAATTTTTTTTCAATCTCTAGTAGCATTGTATTCAGGTATCATGGTATGAGAACCGAATGTGACATTGTTCACTGACAAGAGTTTGGCAGAGTGCATGATTGGTTCCTTAGTTACCCGGCAAAGGCCCATGCCCCATTGGTTAGCGCTAATTCACATAATAATGCTTTGCCCTGATACAAGTTGGTAAATACATCTGATGTCTTCATTCTTGAGAGCAGGAGCTACAAGGTGTAGTGTGAGGATATGTTTGTGGCCTAATAATGGCTTCTACACTGCTTAAAGTAGGCTAGAAACCACCCCCATTGTTTTGTTAAAGGCATGATAGAGGCATAAAAGTACGAAGGCTTATTTGAAAATTTTTCTCTGAGATATACTTTTTCTGGTTTAGTACTAGTGTTTTTTTCTAAATTTTTAGGGCAGTGCAGGCACTTGAGTAAGATTTTCTTTCCTGGATGAGAACTGGCTATTCAAAATTGGCCACTTGAGAATATTTCTTTATCCAAGACATATCCTTGGATAACAGAAGGGTTGAAAAATAATGGAAAAGTTAAGAAAAATTACGCAGGCATGCTTATGTATATACATATGGTTCTATGGACTGTTGTTCTATACAGATTTGTAGACTTCAACATGTACCATAGAAGAGGAATTGTACTGATTGAAAGCAGCCATATCTTTCTTTCATTTGCTGATGTTTGAGTTTTTCTTCTTGCATAGACTCAGATGTATATTACTGAACATCTTCCATGGAATGATGTACTCAGCGTAGACTCTGTAAAAATGTATGAATTTTCCAATGAGAAAAATTAACATCGCAGAAATTTTAGCTTATTATGTTTCATACCATATTTCTCTTTTTCCCAATTTATGTTAGTAAGATACTTATAATTGTGCCAAACCTTAAAACTGACATAAATAATTTTATTTAATTGGTCTATTATATTTTATACAGTAGATTATAAGGATATACATTATGGCAATAATTATCTTTACAACATATTGTAATTTATACTATAGTGCTGCAGTCATTTAGAGTTATATGACTCGTTTTTTTTTTCTCTTACACCATCAGAATAAGAAATTCTGAATCAGTTTTTTTAAAAACTTCAGGGAACTTAAATGTTAATATACAAGGGATTCTCACCTTGATTATTATCTATTGTAAGGTTGAGCAAATACTAAAATTAAAGGCACATTAGCTATTTTTTGTTATGCTGTAGGAGACAATGTCTGAGCTTATACTAGATTCAACAGCATTTAGGAGCTGTGTATCTGCAGATCATATTTTTGCTTCCATTATTTTGGATATTTCTATAGAACTACTAAGGAATTTTGCATGGAATTATTCAAGTTCTTAAAGTATGATAAGATCTCTCAAATTTAGCAGTTGTTATGATTTGCTATGTCAGCCTTGTGGGAGAAATACTTAATTTTTTTTCATTTCATAAATACTGAATCTCACTCTTTAGTTCAGGCTGGCTTGAACTCAGATAGATTCTCTGGAGTTAGCCTCTTGAATTCTGGGATTTCAAGTGTACACCACCATATCTAGCTAATAATGGGTACTTATTTAGAGTGAATGAATACTTTCACTCTAAAAGAAACATGGTGCAACTTTATGTGCCTTTTAAGTATTCTACAATATTGTAGGTGGAGGGTTTTGTGGCCGGGCTGGTGTCCAGGTTTCTTTTTTCCATAGCCGGACGTGTACCTTCTTACAACAAAGAGCCTAGAATGCAGGGGTCAAGGCTACCTTTGGAAAAAAGTTCTCTCTCTACATCCAATAATTGTGTAGATGTTGTCTCCAGCAATAAGGACTCACTCTCAGTTTAAGGTGAGAAAACCTCTGTCCTCCTATGAGCATAAACCTGGGTTGTTTGGGGATCTCCACGGGACCCCTCTAATCCAACCCCA
Source organism: Microtus oregoni (assembly GCF_018167655.1). NCBI lineage: Eukaryota > Metazoa > Chordata > Mammalia > Rodentia > Cricetidae > Microtus > Microtus oregoni. The sequence goes on along the minus strand of NW_024543080.1, from coordinate 15,210,842 downwards.
CCAACACCTTCACCAAATGCAACCCTCACTCACTACTGAAGATTATCTGACTACAAAGGATGGCATTCTCCATTAGTAGGAGCCCTCATTAGGGTCACCCTCATAGATTTCAGGAAGTTTCCACTGCATTAGATTTTCACACCACCCCTCCAAGGCCTCCCCCATTCCAGCTGCCTCTCTCCACACTTTCTCCCTCCACTCACTCCCCATCACACACACCTGATCCCTTCTGCTCCTGTGTCCATGTCTACCCACCTCCAATTCACCCACCTTCCCCTTCCCAAAGTGGTCTGTGGATTGTAGCTTGCTTATCATTTACCTAACAATTAGTATTCACTTATAAATGACTACACTCCATACCTATCTTTCTAGATCTGGGTTACCTCACAACGTATGGTTTTTTTTTTTTTAGTTGCATTCATTTGCCTGCTGTCTTTTAAATAGCTGTGGTCACAAGTGAAATTATTAGTACCCATGTGCTTATGATTCCTTACAGAGAGAAACTTTGCTATATTTATTTTAGTTTTGAAGAAATCTTCCTATACTTATTTTAGTTTTGAAGGTCTAACATTTTATTTGAGTAAATATGCATCCACAGGTTGAGTAAATGACTCAGAACTTTAATTCCGGGCAAACTAATACTTTCTCATAGTAAGATACCCATTTGTTGCTGTGTTAAGTGTTTGGAAATAACTATAGTTATAGCAGAAGTATAAAATTGGATATTCTAGAATGAAAATGGTATATTGTGACCATTTTTAAAACTAGGGGAAGATTTTAAAGATGTTATATTTCATCTGCATTTCTTAAAGATAGCTTATAACTTTATATAACATGATGAGTTTTGGGGGGGGGAGTGGGGTTGTTTTTCTAGAAAGTGTTTCTCTGTAGCTTTGGAACTTGTCCTGGAACTAGATCTTATAGACCAGGCTGGCCTCAAACTCACAGAGATCCTCCTGCCTTTGCCTTCCAAATGCTGAGATTAAAGGCCACTGTCTGGCCATGATGACTTTTTGCTTGTTAGGGATATACATTTTTTTGTTGTTGAAGGAATCACTTTTTTTTAAGCTGAGGTATTTTACATAAGAAGGAGATAGTGCTTTTTAGTATTTACCCTTTAGCTCAAATTTAGTTCAGTATTCTAAAGTTAGTTCACTATTTCTATAGGGTAGAAAAATATATGGACATGATTAATACTGAAGTCAACATGAGATGCAATTGACAAAATGGGTTTAACTTACAGAGAGGAAAGCCTAAAATTATTTCATAATTAAAACTGCCTTAAGTTTTACTGAAACATATTCATTTTTCATCATGGTTGGAGTATAAAATACCTCAAGAAAGCAAGTATATTAGATCATGTTTATTTACTTCATTAATAAAGCCTTCTAAATTTGTCTATGAAAGAAAATATAGTAACATTAAGCAAAGTGGAAGTTTTGAAGCTATAGTTGTAAGACTAGTAACATTAATTATAGCTCATATGAAAGATATTGACTGGGAATCAGAACATTGTTCAAATAGGATAGGTATGTAAATATCTTTTTATGCATAAAGATAAAATTCTTATCTTTTTGTGGTATGCACATATATTCATAATTTGTATCTTTTTTAACTGCTCATTTTAAGACTGCCTAAAATACAGTCCATTTATGACTATACTACACAGCCAGCTTATGGTTTTATTGAAGCTAATAATATAAAAGACAAAGAGAACGCCTGGGGCCTTTTCTTCTTCAATACTAAAGTTGCAGACCTAGAGTCAAAGGCAGAAAATCTCCAAAGCCATGAGGTAGCTGGAAGGCAGGAGCTATCTAGCTTATGAAAGTGGAGATTTTTAGGTATTTTTTATGCTTCCTTTTTTGCCTGTTCTCAGAAAGCTCCTGTTTCTTCAGATTGCACCATTGTGTGGAACCAAATCGAGCCTTTTTGTCCAGCTAAACAAGAGTCATTTTAACTAAATATATACCTGAGGGACTTGGCTTCATCTTCTGATCTGTAGTTTCCTAAGGTCGCAGGTCCAGTTTGAAGCCCTGCAAAATGAGGTAAGGACAGATCTTAGAGACTATCAGGTTAATCGTCTTCTTGGCCTCCTCAAGCTCAGGCCCACCTAATCATCAAACTTGAGACACTTGCCTCAGATGAGCTTAGCTGAACAGGAAGTAGGAGCAGTGTTGGTGAGCCTCTGAGCCGCATTCCATAGCTGGTAGAGATTCCATGAAGTGAAGGAAGTGAAAGTCCAGCTCAAGCACTGTCTATAGTGATACGGAGAGCCAGGGAGTAACTTGCCAAAGGAAGGGTGCAAATACCAGAGTGGGCATAATAGTTGGGCATTTCCCTTCCTGTTTGTTTTTATTTTAAACCAGACTTACTTGGCACGTTAACAGGGACTTGCATGAAGCCTGACTTCCAAATAGTTACTTTTTAGTGAAATATAATTGTCAAAGAAAACTTTTTAAAAATTTTAACCTAAAAGCTCCATAATTTCAAAGAATTTGAATAGATAATTTTAATGTTTATTTATTTGTCCCCTAAATGGTATTTAAAATATTTCTTCTACTAATATTTCTTCTAAGTGGAAATATATAAACATTAGAGGCACTCACTATGCAGATTTATGCTTTATTTTAATTATTTTTGTGTTTATACTTATGCTGGATATATAATCAGTAAGTGCTTTTCTTGTGTTCCACATGAGAGCTAGATTCTTGATGGGAAATTATTTAGCAAATGTTCTGGATTATGGTGTATTTGTTAAAAATGCAGATGAAAGTAAAGAGGTACATGTATTTCCAGATATTTATAAGCCCCCTTTTAAACACACTTACCTACTAGCAAATATACTGATAAAAAATCCTTATCTAGCAAGAAGTAGGCATTTATGAAGGCTCAATCAACATGGAATTAATTTTATTTCACTAATTTGACGTGGGGGGGGGCATGGATGGTGTGTGTATGAAGGCTTGAGGTTGTTTTCTGGATTCTCCCTTCATCTCTCTCAACATTTTATACTGAGAAAGGGCCTAAATCTAGAGTTGTGGTTTACAAAGTCTGGGATTTATGCCTTCACCTCAGGTTCCACATTGGAATTACAGACAGGCTCTTATTCCACACTCTATATGTGTGCTAGGGTAAAGTGTTTTATTAGTTGAGTCATCGCCCCAGCCCCAATATTAATGTGAAATTCCAGACTTGACTTTCCTTGTTGTGCTTGTACAAAGCAGGTATATGCATCTGTCTTTGCCAATTCTTTCACTTTATCGATGGAAGAAATGCTTACATTTTAAGGATAAAATGGGGCATTAATTTAAAAGCTTATACACAGCCCCTGGAACATATAAAATATCCATTCCAAGGTGAGCATATCCACATTTTAATGTATCTGAATTAGATATTATGATAATCAACTGTGTATAAGTATAATTTCTTTCATTAATGCTAGGGAAAATGATGTGGTTCATAAATAACATTTAGAATTCCTATTATTACAGGTATCTTAAAGTCTGCTAAATATGCAAGTGGGGACCAGCTCCCTTCTTTTTCTGTGCAACTATTATTTGGATTTTGCAACCATTGTTCCATGTTAACAGCTGTCTGAATCTCAGTCTAAGCTGCTTTGTAGTTTCCAAACCCAATTCTATAATTAATAAAAACAAAACCAAATATAACAAACATAAACATACCGAACTTCTTTTTAATATCTAAACAGGTGAGAGATTCCCCTTTTTAAAATGACATTAAGACATTCATACTTCACCAAACTTCCTATAGCACTATCTTTTCTGTTTATATTCTACCTAATGGAGCTAGGGATAAATACATATTCCAGTATAGACTTGATAGCGATGTCTTTGGCGTATATGTATCTTTAAATCTTTCAGTAGATCATATGTTTTTAAATTAAAATTTCTGTGATTTGATGCATAAGCAAAGCTAGTTGTACAATACTGTGGCATTGTTCTGTTGTGGTTTTTTTTTTTTTTCCGTTGCTGTGGTCAGTTGGGTGTTGAGAGACTCGTGCCGGATGTAGTGGAGGTAACTATGAACAGAGCCTGACGGTTTGAGAGTCACAGGAAATGAAGCAAAAGGCTGAGAGACTCAGAGCAAATCTCCCTGTTAGCTGAAAGACTGAAATTGGAAACAAAGACAAATTCATTTTTTCATGGGTAGTGTCTGAAAACCTAGGCTTGGGGGAACTCAGATACCCCTGTGTGCCTTTCAGTAGATTTATGAAGTCAGTAGATAGATGAGGTACAGATCAGCGTAGGGAATTAATGCTTTCCTTTATATTTTGATATATAAATTGCTTAAGGATTTAAAATACGTCTACTGTAAGGATGAGAGATACTGGATTAGAATTAAGGGGATTTACTTGGTCTTCTTTTCCTACAAAACCAACATTGCTTCATGTCAAAACGCAGTGTGTTCCCAAAGTGTAAATAACAAAAAGCTTTGCTTGAGACTCAATTTAGAAATGAAGACTCTCATATTTCTAAAATATATTATCATTGTAAAGAACAATTCTGTATACATTTATCTTTAGAACTCAGCAACGTAACACTGTGTCAGCACGTCCAGCCATGTCTATAAAGTGTTCCCTTTTGAAAGTAGAAGTGGTCACAATTTGGATTTCTATTTTTGACTCTCCACTTGAAATTTATATCTGTGTAACTCTCCTATTCCTAAGTCAATATAAATAACATGAAAACTGTAGATCAGTGTACAACACATTCATTTATAAAAATACTTTCTTAATAAATGGTGAGCATTTTTCATGCTTCTTATGGTCTATTGTGTATTGTGATGGTGCAGTTTATTCAGCATTACATACTTTGGGTTCAAAGAGTGAACTCTTAGTAGTTACATTAAAATTCTTTACTGAACAGATCCCCAAAATATTTCTGGGTGAAAATTCATTGTTTGTACTTTGTTTGTTTGTTTGTTGTCCATAAACCCAGGTTTTAAGGTTTTGTTTACCTGTAGTCATTGTGTTCTGTTTTATAAAATTATAAAATTCTGTTTTATAAAAAATTCTTGAGCTAAGCAAATTATATATTTAAAATTCTTAAATGGTTTTTGAAAATACAATTATGCTAAAACAGGATCTCTGGGTTTTCATTCTCCATGGAAAAAAATCAGTGGATTTTTTTTCAATTCATATATCTTAAATATTGTTTTTTTTCTTCACCTTCCTGAAGTCAGCCATGTTCTGAAGATAAGAATGAAAATCCATATATTTTAAATCATTTTAAGATTATTTTTATTTTTATTCACTAGTATCTATGTGTGTCTGTGTCTTCCACTGTATGCTGGTGATCAGAAAGGGATTTATAGGCAGCTGTGAGTCACCCGAAGTGGTTACTGTGACCTGCATTTGGGTCCTTTAGAAGAGCAGTTATCTCTGCAGCTTAACTCATGAATTTTAAGTTGTATGCTATTTTGGGTAATATAAGGTAGGTGTATGCTCTGTCTCACCTAACAACCAATTCATCCCTCTGCTCTGCATATCCATGCAAAATATGATCCCAGCCAGTTAGGAAGCTCAGCCTCCTAGGTGATCTAACAAGGATGGCGGTTTGTAGTGCTTCTACTTTAGTTCATTTGACCTAGTGATGTCCCAATTATGAACACGCTTACACTTTGGGCATGTTAAAGAGAAGCCATAAAATGTTTTCTTACAGTGAAGATACTGAATGCTTTAGGCTTGATGAGGAAGGAAAAGTGCTTACCGAAGCTGCAAAGGTGTGTGAAAAGAATCTCCAAGAGAAACTGTGGAGGAAGATCCATGTGAAAGGTTTGGTGTGTTTGTGCTCTCACCTCCAGTAGCGAAAGTTGACTCCATAGTGTGTGGTAGTGGTGGTTAATTCATTGGAAAAGGCATTAACTTTTTGAGTTGAAGACCTGAACTGGACACATGTCTTCTCAATGTTCAAGAAAACATTGCGTCTTCATGAAGACTTCATGCAGGATACCCTCAAACCAGGGCTATTAAGTCACTACAGCAAGTAAGAGATAGTTCAACTGGTTCGGGAATGAGCTGCAACAGAAAAATGTAAAATTTACTGGAGAGGCTGAGTCTCTTAATAAAGAACCTATAAATAAATGACATACAAGTAGAATCTGATTGAGACCAAAGGTTATGACCAGAGCAAGACTTTAACTGCATTGGAACTGAGTCATCATGGAAGAAGATGCCTTACAGAAGTCTGTATCCACTAAGTACAAAGCACGTAGCAGAACATAAAGACAGAAGGCATGTTTAACCCAGGCAGTGTGTGTTAGCTTATGAGGACATAAGAGAAAGTCAGGCATATGTTAATGCACAGTCTCATGCACTGAAAAATAAAACAAAAAAAAAAAAGAAAAAAAAAGCAATTCTTTGCCTGTGTTCAGGTAACATGATGACAAAGTCGGGTGGCAGTCATCCTGTTTGGGGAATGGTTTATCTGAACTAAGAGAATAATTGAAAGTGGAGGAATTTGAATTCAAATTCCTATTATTAGTAGATCATTTGCTGGGCTATTACTGATGGCAATCTGATTACTCTGGAAAATAAAAACACAACCTCATAGTTTTAGCCTCTTCATTGGGGACATGACTCAGAATGTTCGTGTCGCAGACACCTGGTGTTCAAATGTTTTGAGTAGGCAACTGGCATATTCTGAATCTGGACAGAAGGTGGTCCTGGAAATCATTTGCTACAGCTGAGGTGGTAGCATCCAGCAAAGCAGCAATGGGTAAATTAAAACCATAAACTGTAAATGCTCGCTGAACAAACTTAAGGGGTAAAGTGATGGATAGTTTCAGATGTTCTCTGATGTTTCATAAGGAAGTGGGGATAAACACTCATGTAGTAGCAAAAGGTGGAGAAAGATTTGTGTGTGGAACAAATGGAAGAGTATGTTGCAGGTCACTGGCAGAATTTTATAAATCATCTAAAGATAAAGAAAATGGTGAAGAAACTGAAATTCACTATCCCAATGAAACCAGCCTGCCTGCATGCCTTACTTGCTTACTTCTGTCCTTCTCTTCCTTCCTTTCTTCCTTCCTTCCTTCCTCCCTCCCTCCCTCCCTCCCTCCCTTCCTCCTTCCCTCCCTCCTTCCCTCTCTTCTTTCCTTCCACCCTCCCTCCCTCCCTTTTCTTTTTTTCCTGGTGTACTATGTAACTTGGCTGACCTGGAGCTCAAAATTCTTCAGCCTCAACCTCCTGAGTGCTACAATTATAGGTGTGTGCCACCATGCTCAGCTTGTAGACGTATGTCTGATTGGACAGATGTTAAAGGGCTAGATTAGGAGCATGGTCCTTGGATCTCATTCAGAATTAAAATTACCCATGTTCCCAGAAATTTTAGTGTCCCAATGTGACCATCATATGATACCAGACAACTCTGGGTCATCATTTGAGGTTCTCAGTACATTTAATAAAGAAATTTAAGAAGAGATTCAAATGGAACGTAAAGGACAATTTTATTAGCATTTAAGAAAAGAACGTGCAAGCTATAAATCTCAGCAGCTACCTGGAGGAGTGTGAAGGAAAAAGCAAAGCCATTTCAGTTACACAGGCAGAAAGGTCAAACACTTGAAAGACAAGCAGCCAAATGGCAAGCAACAGGGCTTTAGAGAAAGAGTTAGGTAGCCTAAAGTGTCAGACAAAGCATGCTTAGGTTTTGGTTAGCATCCCTAGAAAATAAAAAGAAAACAGAAACAGCAAGTTTTCCCTTGCCAAACCAAGGCATACACAGAAGGGTGGACAGACCCAATTAACCTTATAAAAACTTCACAGTAGCTTATAGGGTGGGAATCTAGGGAAGGAAATGTATGCTTTTTCATTAAAATAATAATTATTCTGCTTCTTTGGCATAACTTAAATTGAGGCCACCTTCCTAGGCATGATACCTCAGTGATGGGTTTGGTCCAGATGGAATATGAGGTCTCTACCCAGACCAAATTGTAATCTCTTTGCAAGAAGCAGATTTTTCTTAATGGACTTGATCAGTGGATCAGGATTATAACCTCCTTAACGACACTTCAAAGAGGTCTAAAAAAAAAAAAAAAAAAACAATCTTCTAACCCAATGTTCTTCCGAAAGCCTTTGGAAATAAGACTTTCATTGGTTGAGGCTGCTCCAAGTATGATTCCCACTACTGATGTTGTCTGCTTCTGATGTCTAGCTGCCAGCATCTTCTTGTTCCATGATCTCCGCACAGATGATAACTCCTCTTAATTCAATAACAGTCTGACTCTTTACCACTTCACTATGTAACTCCTGATTCCATCTTGTGTAGACGTTGTATCATATCATCGCAAAAGAAGGATAAGGTGGTACAAGATATTTGAGATAGATCACATTTCCATAATATTCATTACAATAGAGATAATCAGAACTAATTGATTTATACAGCTGTCATAATCATATTATAATGCATGAGAAAAATACAGTGCGTATGCAAAACTTGGTTCCTGCTGTGTACAGCCATTCATTAAGGAGTTGAAAGTTGGCCTACTATACAAACTTAGGGCAACTATAGGAACAACTGAAACTCTAGGAAATTAAGTTTACTAACGGCAATGGTAAAATTTTACTTCAGTTTTAAGGTTTTTATCCTGAATGTAAACAGTTCTGATTCCTACCACCAAGCATTTCATTTATCTTGCTGGTGTTTTTTTTTTTTTTTTTTGAGTCATTGTCCTTTCATTAAGGTGACAGAGTAAAGATTAATAGAAGGGGGGCTTTTAACTGAGACAGAACTCTTAGGTTCTCCTCAGTTTTTATAGTTCTTTAGTTGGTACCACACTCCTTCATTGCCAGCGTGAGGGTTACTTAGGATTCCTCTGAATGGTAATGGTACAACTGCTACTGTCCTCTCACGCCTACAGCTGTCACTGGCCGTTCTTGGAGCGCTTTGTCCAGCATGCTAGCCTGCTATCTTACTTACCTAACACTTCAGTCTTAAAAATAACCACTTTATATAAAAGGAAAGTGAGATATCAGAAGAATCGGTCCCTTAACACTATGCAACTTGTGTACATTGCAGTCAGAGATTTAACTACTTTTTAAAATTATTTCCAGTAGTTTTTAGCATAAATTCATTAAAGTAATATTTTTATAATGGAATATTTCAAAATAATTATGAAACTGTCTAGGCAGACGTTACTTAAAATTTTCTGATGCTTTCAAAAATGAAGATGTTGGCGCCGTGAGAATATAATAGTGTTGAAAGGAGCTAAGATCAGATTAATGCCATTTATTCCCTGTTAACCAGTCTGCATTCGTGATCCTCCTACTTGGGCACACAAGCTGCTTGCTCAACTCTGCTTGTAGAGATAACCCTTAATTCATCGGTATCCTGTTTTTGAGTCATTTCATTAAACAAAAGCTTTTGAGTCTTCTTTTGTTGCTGAGAACAAATGGTTGGATTTTAGAAACTATAGCTACTTTTGTTATTCACAAATTCCAGAGTCTTTCAAAATTTATCATTCCCATTCTACGTGCTGCACACAATCAGTCATTATGTCAGCAGCTGCCCAGGGAGCCTCGCTGCAATCCATTCAGCCAAATAATAACCACCAGGGCAACCATTTGCACATTAAAAATAATAAGAAAATCAAGTCCTCAAATTGCAGAGCCTTTTATTTCTGTAGTTAAAAATTAATTACTCATATTTAGTAAAAGCCCCATTATGTGCTTTGGCAGGTAGGAAAAGCAATATCTGAGTTGAAAATTAAGTTGATTCGATTGATATGTTTTAATAATAGGGAAGGTTATATAAGGTCCCATTTCCAAGTAAACGACTAAAAATGATTTATTAGAGGCCACCATAACTTAATCACATGTCACCTTTTTCGTAGTTTAGGGACTACGCAATCAAAATTGCAATCCTTTGAATATTTATAAATTTTGAAAGACTATTAGTACATAGAGGTAATAAGAATTTTACTTTTGTATATTCAAGATAATAAGCACATTTAGTTTTTTAATGCATGATATAACTGTGAGTACAATAGAACATAATTTTCTAAGTTTGTGAATCGTCTTGTGCCACTATTCTTGAAGAAATCTGTTCATTGTCTTTTCTTTCTCTCTCTTTATCTTTTTTTTTTGTTTTTTTAAACTTTTAATGATGTAAACAAAAATATACCTAAAAGCGAAGCTTCTGGAAAAATCATTTGTTCTGCCTTGTCTTGTATCGTTCCTCAAACTTGACCTTGGCTTGTGTTTCAGGGCTGTGTCCCTAAAGACATCAGTTTTGTCCATCCTTGTGGGCATCAGGTGGTTGGAATAATAAACCTTCACAAGGGACTTGATCTTGGATCTCTTGGTGATTTTCTTCTTGCTCATGGCAGCTGTCACTTTTTGGGGATAGTGGTCAATTCCAGCCAACAGGACATGGCTGTAAGGGCGGCCTGAGGTGGCATCATCATCGTCCTTCATGATGACTACTTTGGGTCCGGAGTAGCGTCCAGCCAGGACCAGCCCCACTTTCCCGGGCTTCATGAACTTGCCCATTTTGACAGCAAGCAGCCAGTTCCCAGCAGTAAGGAAAAGAGGCCACTGCCGCTCCTTTCTCTCCTTGAAGATGTTTCAGTTCCATCATTCTAGAGTACACTGTTGTATATTACAATCAAAACATAGATATTGTAAAGCTTTCTTGTGGGTACACGTTCATGCAATTCCATTGTGTGATGCCAGGTTCTCACTCTTTTGTGTCTCTGAACCACCTATGCTCTATTAATGTCTTAGGTGAAGGCCAATGGTCCTGTCAGCATACTCGATGACTTTAATTCTTATTCTGAAATAAAGCTAATGAGATACAGTGCTAACCCCATGATTAGTTTGCTGGCAGTGTATTTTATGTCACCAATGGAATTGGTGGCGTCTACCCTCAGCGTGTTGCCACCTCTGCCTATCACTTGACTTTTTTGCTCGTTTGTTTTTGTTTTTTACTAGTTTTTCTTCCCAGAATCTGTATCAGCCTGACAAATGAACAATTAATACCAATTTTAATTCTGTTTGGGTTATATGGAAAAATGTAGTTTTCTTTTGAGAACATTTTTAACATCAATAAACATCTACTATTGTCCATATATCTATGTATGGTTTATCTATCATCTATGCACCTATCTATTTATCTATCTAACTGTCCATCATCTATGCATCTTTCTATCTAGCAGTTATTGAAAGAATCTAGGTAGCACTTAGAAAGTAAAGGCTTATATCTCCTCAAAGGCTTATATCTCCTCAATTATTGTCAAAACTCAGTAATTAAAACTTCATACTTCATTAGCATTTTCAAGGCACTAAAGGAAATTTCTTCAAAAATTACTGTGTGAGCCGGGCGGTGGTGGCGCACGCCTTTAATCCCAGCACTTGGGAGGCAGAGGCAGGCGGATCTCTGTGAGTTCGAGACCAGCCTCGTCTACAAGAGCTAGTTCCAGGACAGGCTCCAAAACCACAGAGAAACCCTGTCTCGAAAAACCAAAAAAAAAAAAAATTACTGTGTGAATGAGATTTTTATGGCAGAATAATTAAGGCTACCCATTATTCTTATTTGTAAAGTATTCATGTATTCTCTTTTTATCATCAGATATTAGAAATTTTTTGTAGGAAAGCAATCATACCGTGCTAAAGAGTGAGTATTTTTAGAGATTGATAAATGCTATAAAATAACACTTATTATTAATGGGTAGTTCTTGTAATTTTGATTATATTTATTTTCTTGAAATGTGACTATTAAAATTCATGTTCATTGTGTTTCTCACATATGTGTATTATATATTACATATGTATATGCACACACATATATATTTAACACCAGTGTATATCTTCATGTAACTTCAAGTATCTAATGTTAATGGCTTTCATCCAGTGTTTTAACACAAATATTTCTAAAGCATTACTCGCATTTTTCAAATACTTTAAAATCTGCCAAACAATTACATATACTTGAAATGCATAAATCTTCCAAACAAATGTGATACAGGTTTAATATGAAACTGGAACAGGCTTGGATAATGAATGCCAAGCTTAATGTACAATCTATTTTTTGAATAAATCATACAGGAAAATTGCAGAGTGTGTAAATTACATAGCCATCATAAATCAATATCTTTTAGATTGCTCTGCCTCAGATAAGGGGTAGCACTACAGAGGCCATGTCTTACTTGCAAGTGAATGAGAAAAAGCAGTTAAAGTCAGAGGGGAACAACCATTAAGGAAAGGAAATGCTCAGAAAATTATTATAAAAGTTGAGTATACAAATGACATGTCTCTGGGTAGTGGTTATCTTACAATCTTACACAGAGGTCATGAGTAGAGGAGATGGTTTGTGCTGGTTTATACCATATGACGCTCACAGGGCTAAGTTAAGAGGCTTGAACTATGCCTGTGAATGTCACTAATGCTTAAGAATGCATTCTCAAAAGTCCCAGCGTAGTTTAATTGATTTCATAATGAAGATTTTGAACTTATCAGTGTGGTGGAGGAGCACTGTCTCTGTTATAAGCTCATCTTCCTGTTAAAATGCTCCCCCGGAAAAATAATTATCATCTCTTCAAACAGAAAGTTTCTTTATGAAGAATTATTTTATTAAAAATACTAATATTACCTTGTAATCCAATCTTGATTTGTACAATCTAAACCAAGAGAAATTATCCAGCAATAAGAAAATTGTGTAAATTACAGATTCTGAACATAGTATCTATACTATATAAGTTTTACAAAGAGACGTGAAGACATTAAAAAAATCGTTTTTTTTTTTTTTTACAGGATTCCATTAAGTGCCAGGAAGTTTTGCCAAACAGATTTTAAGGGGGGAAATCAGGCTATCCTAACTGTCCAAATGTTTTCTCCCATTTCCAAGAAGCAGCTGCTGGGAGTCCCTGCCAGTAGTAAACCTTTCAGGCAGAATGGGAGCAGCTGCCAATCCTGTGTCAATATTTTAAATACACTTCCAGCCATCCTCATTGGTGTCAAAATTTCCTACCTCCCACAAAAGGGCTAGCAGTTATCTTTCCCCGGTGCTTGCCTCCATTCATTCTCCTGGTGGCAAAAAAGCCAACTCTTCCGTTGTGATAAGAGTATTTCCTTGAATACCGTAAGAACAAATATCAGTTGTTCTGAGGAAGACAGCTCTGAAACCATAATCATTGAATGACTATTAATATTTGGAGCACAGAAATAGTTCAACAAATATTTAATGACCAATATTTTAGACACTTATTATTGGGCTTTAGAAATCACCATCCCCAAAGAACCAAAGTCTAGATCTTACCAATCAATATCAATACCTTACCAATCAAATTTGGCAAAGCCAAGAAGTTAATGGCTAGAAATTATTTGGAGGTATCTGTTATGCATACATTAAATTTTCCCAGGAGATAATTTCCCATGTGATTTCTGGATTATAATGTAAAGATGATATCATCATCTCTGGTCTCAAAACACATCATAGAAGCAAAAGATAATGATAAATATGTGATATTAATGAAAACATGAACTCAAAGGGGAAAAAAAGGATATAAGCTTATGTTCAAGAACAGGTTCCATGAAATCTTTGTGTCCTTGAATAACTGCATCTTGACTTTTATTGACAGATAGAAGATAAATAATAGGGTAAGAATATGAAGCAGAGGGATGGGAGGTGAGTGAAGGTCCTGTGTCACAGGTCACAGATTGGAGGAAAGAATTTGCATAGAGCCTAAGATGGTGATACATAGCCTACTAATGGAGACTTCATGTGGCGGGCGTCCAATGCTTTTAGCTAATAATCAGATGTTGGACGTTTTCTCATTTTTTAAAAAATAGTTTATTGATTACTGAGATATTTACTGTATGATTTTGTGTGTGTGTGCCCACACATGCATGTGTGTCCCATGCATCATAGTACACATGAAAAGTCAGAGGACATCTAGTGAGAGAGTGTCCTCTCCTTCAATCTTGGGGGTTCAAGTGTTGAACTTGGCTTTTCAGGATTGGTAGCAATTCCTTTTGTTCAAAGAGACAAATTTTTAAATTAAAAGTTGGAGAGTTTGTGGAATTGAGCTTTCAGTTCCTTAACAAACTTTATTTTATGTATAATCCTTTGAAGGCTTGGTTGTTCACATTCAAACAATTCCAGCATCATGTATCATTATACATATTGCTAATGATTGAAAAGTACACATACAAAACAAAGTTTTGACTCATTCATTAGATCACAAGACACAACTATAAAGTAATTTGATTTAAAAAACAAACTGCTAGAATTTGAGCGGCTGATGATGTCATGCTTAGCACAGTCATTCTAGAAAACTGTACACTTACTCTGTTCGTGAGGGCTTTCCTGAAATAATGCAAGGCTTCACTGCAATCACAAGTAGGAAGCCTTTGTCACTTCAAGATACGTAGGTTTACAACAATAAATGAAACTTCAAAAGTAACAGTGTATGATTACACATAATATTTATCTCATATACTGGAACATTAGTGAATCAATGAGTACAAATATCCACAAGTATGATGACCAGAGTTGAGCTTTGTTGTTACGAAATTAACACATCTCCTTGCATCGTGTGTGTGTGTGTGTGTGTGTGTGTGTGTGTGTATGTGTGTGTATGAGAAACAGAGAGAGAGAGAGAGAGAGAGAGATAGATAGAGAGAGAGAGAGAGAGAGAGAGAGAGAGAGGCTTGACATCATTTGCTTCTTCAGTAGTCCTGCTTCAGAGGTGGGGTTTGGAATGCCTACATAAAAAGTTTGGTGTCATCTTCCTGTAGAATCCCTGTGTTCTGGTAACAGAGCCCCTACATCTTCCTAGGCTGAGATAGGCACTAATGATGGAATGAATACTACCTGCTTAGAATGTTTTCCTGGACCAAGAAATATCCTACGTAAGTGTTGAAAGTTCAAGGTGTTACTGATCAGCTTTGATTTACTCGTATCTGTACCTCTCTTCCCTGGCAAGTATAGTATTAAGGAGTCCCACACCTGTGGGGCTTTTTATAAACCCAGGAATAGATGTGACTTAAACATCTGTAAAAAACTGTCGTATGCTTCAATATGCTATTTCTTAATTGTTTAGAGTCATATATTTTTATTAGAAAGAGTGCTTGATTATTTATTTACTTATTTTATTTTTCAAGTGACATTTAAAGCGTGTGATAAGTGAGTTCTCTTTTAGGTTAGCAAAGATTTCTTTTGAGTTTTGTTTTTAAATAAGTGTTTTTATGTGTTCTTAGTAGTGTGAATTATATAAATGGTCTTCCCATTGTATTTCTGAAACACGAGTGGTTACATGAAGGGTGTATTCAAAGGAAATAAACACACATTGAACCTTGTCCGGCTACAATGTAAAGATACGCATTTAACTATGACTCCAAAATCCTTGTCCCGTTCCCATGGGACTGTGTTCTATAAGAGGAGACTATGCAAGATGCCTTGTTTTTCCAAGAGTGAACACATTCATTGTCTGGCTTAGGTACAGCTGTGACCGCTGTGCACAGATGTGACAGACACTCCAGGTAAACGAGTGATACAATGTTGATTGTGTAGCATCTGGTGATCACTGTAGAATATGTGTGCAATAACAACCCTGCTGGCTAGCTCTTCTGGAGCCTTCGCAGAGGTAAAGGACTCCTTGTATGCATGGGTTTTCCCTTCAGGTAATTGAGTTGATCTTGTTTCTCATTTCGTAGTGAAGTGGTGGTTGATTTTTATCCAATAGTTGTGTGGTTCTCAAGGGAACTCCCACAGTAGTGTTTGAGATGAATGTCCCTGTGTACTTCAGGCAATGAGGCTTCCAAATTGTTTGTTTATATTATTGGGTACACTTATTAAGTATTCCCATCTTCCCCACTTAAGTAACACTGCTAAATAACAGACACCTGAAGGGCAACAGGGAGTGGAGGGATCCATATCCTTTTTTTTTTTTTTTGGTCTTTTTAAAGGTATTGTTTAATACTATGTCTGAGGATTTTGTGTTTTGTAACGTGTCCCATCTTAATAATACATTAATTCTTTTTGTTTTTGTTTTTTATTCCAATTTGCTGGCCCTTATCTATGCTCATGTCTCTCATTCTTTGAGCCTGCACCTTTCAGAATCTTCATTGTATGTCCCCTCGAGTTGTATCTATGAAGTGAGTTGAGTTGTGATTAATACTGTGAATGGTTAGTGACATTATGGACCATTGATAGGAAGTTCTGTCCATCTAAAGCATCCTGTGAAGGGCACCTAACATTCCAGTAAGGGAACCAGTCCTCGTGCCTGCTTTACCATGCTTGGGCTTTGAATGCCGTTACTCAAAATGTGAGCAAGGATGCAGCACCCTGTGTCATGCTTAGAGCCTTAAATTGGCAGGCAGTATTGTTTAATTAAAAAATCAAAAACTAACAGTTTGTTTTCCACCATTTACCTTATGTATTTGCCGAAATAATTCAGGTCACTTAATTTATCAAAAAAGAAGATTTTGCAGATATTTTTTAATGGTTTCATGTTAACTTTCCATGCTATTGTTATCATACTTTATTAGTGACTATCTTCCTTGAGAAAAGAATTTTGGATTAGGTTTAGGTTGAAAGATGATATCCTTTTAGTTAATGTTTTATATGATAAAGGCATATTGTTATAAACTATATGACTTCTTCTACCCTTCTAAAGGATGTTCAAGTTTAAAGTAAATGGCTCTATTGTATATGTTACTGTAGATGGATAGAAGAGTTAGTGAGGTTTGTGTTAAAAGTTGGCAGGACCCATGCCTTTAAAGAGGAAGGGGCTTATATTTGGCCTCAGTAATAAATTTCTATTTTGAGAAAATGTGAGTTCACTCCTAGTAGATATTCTGAGTTTCAAACTGAACCACAGTGTCTACATTTTCATGCAGTTTCCCAGCTTAAAAATGTCAGTATATAGACATAGTATGGATTTGAATGAGAGAGGAGATGAGAAGGATTTTGAAAGATTTGGGGAATGAGGAAACCATAATCAAAACATATTGCATTAAAAAAAAATCATTTTAATACAAAATTTGAGATGAAAATTAAAAATAATTTTAAAATAAAAAATATTAGTAGGCCGGGCAGTGGTGGTGCACACCTTTAATCTCAGCACTCGGGAGGCAGAGGCAGGCAGATCTCTGTGAGCTCGAGGCCAATTTGAGCTACAAGAGTAGTTCCAGGACAGGCTCCAAAACTACAGATAAACCATATCTCGAAAAACCAAAAATTTATTAGTACCTGTATTAGTTACTTTTTTGTTGCTGTGTTTAAAAATAAAAATCTGAACAACGTAGAGAAGGGAGGTATGTTTGGGCATGTCGTTTTAGAGGACTGAGAGTCTATGATGTGGGGAACTGGCGGGCTGCTGGAGTAGCGTGCTGAAGGCTCACATTGTGAACTACAAGCAGGGACATAGAAAATGAAGCAGTAGTGGGGTGTGGCTTTTAAAGCTCCAGGCCCAGACTAGTACCATACTTCTGCGAGCAAGGCCAAAGCTCTTAAAACTCCTAACAGCGCCACCTGTGGACCAAGTATTCAAACATCTGAGTACATGGGGACCATTCTCAGTCAATCCACGATGTAACTAAATTTGATGGTTTTCTGTAATTGTTTAATAATTCTTGGTTCATATAGAAATGTACTGCCTGGCAGGGCAGTGGTGGTGCATACCTTTAATCCCAGCACTCAGGAGGCAGAGGTAGGCAGATCTCTGTGAATTCGAGGCCAGCCTGGTCTACAAGAGCTAGTTCCAGGACAGGCTCCAAAGCTACAGAGAAACCCTCTCTCGAAAAACAAAATAAAACAAAATAAACAAGCAAACAGAACACTGTACACATAATAAATAAATAAATCGTTGGGAAAAAAAGCTTAGAAATTCCCTATCACCCCCCCAAACTCTCTGCTTCTCTCCTTTTTTACTTGTTCCCCAGATTCTCACTAATACTATTATAATTTATGAATCAAAAAGGATTTCTTTACAATAAATGGAGCCCAAGGACTACTGATCCTATTAACATTCTCCTACTATATAGCCAAATAAAAATTCACTTCTATTTTAGGCAAAGAACGAAGGAAAGGAATAATATACTTATTGAATGCATATGGCATGTATAATACTTTAGGTCCATTATTGAATTTCTTGTACAAAAATTCTGTTTTTAATGTAGTAGCTCTCCACGCAAAAGCTCCAGCTCATATTAATGCATAGTGGTGCCATGCTCGATGTCAACTAATTAGGTACTAAGGGGAAATTTACAGCCATACTCGCGGTATTCCAGGTTATTTTTCTATTACTGTGAGCCTAGAGACATGTTTCTGAAAATTGCTAATGAAGAAAATGTACTGCTACAAGGCCTTAAGAATTCAGAAAATATTTGGGTGATTCTTTAGTTGCTTAACATCATATGCTATGATCCGCCAACCTCGAAACCAAACCATGAGGTTATATTTCTATCGCTAATTTACATGTTAGAGAAGTAAGAAAGACAAGCCATAAATGCCTTGCCCAAATGTACATATCAAGTGAGGCACGTGGATGGAATATAAATCAGGGATCCTTAGCATTAATGATAGTTTTCAGGTCTTATTTGGTTATTATATTCTACTGCTTCAAAGTCAGCAATTTATCCTCAAAGGAAACTATCCTTTATGTGTCTCACTTTCTGTGACAAATATGCTCATGAATCGTAACTGTCAATTAATGAGCAGAAACATGTTTTTAAAACACAAAAGCATTGTGAATAAAGGCGTCTGTGTGTATAAAATGTAATTTAACTTTTAGCAGAAAACCAATTTGAGGTACAGTGATGGTACCTAGCACATTGTCCTGGATCTGATCGTTGGATAATTGACAGCCAGTCTTGTCCAGTTGGTTGGAGGATGAATTGTGAAAATACTTTTTTTTTTTTTTGCGCTCTCCCTTTTCCTTCCTGTAACATTTGAGGAATTACAATCAAACTGGCATTTTTTAAAAGAATTGTTAAAATTGGTTTAGAAAATGTAGGTTATCTGAAAAATGGTCTCATGCACTCATCTGGGAGGGAAAACCTGGAGAATTCAGCAGCAAGGCTTGCTCTAGTGACTTGCTCATTCTTTCTTACACTTGAAAAATCTGTTTGAGTTAAAGAAACATGGTTTTGTCTTCCTAAGTCAGTGCTCTGAGGGCTGCTTTGAGGTGTGATTATTATTCTTTACCTGTTTGTCATCCCCAGCTTATTACTAATATGTTAATTGAACTTGACAGCTAATGGCATCTGAAATTCAGAGGAAAATCAAACCATTAGTGAAGTAACAGTCAGTTACAAAAATAAATCCTGCAGAGCCTGTATATTATTAAGAATGGGAACTATTTAGGATGAGAAATTAATGGAAAGATAAAACAGAAATTATTAAAATGAGAATGTAGAACCTCTACTGGAAAAAAAGAATTCTAAAGATTTGCCAACCTTTCAAAAGACAGCTGGCAGTGAGAGGACTTGGAGAGCGCACCCAGCAGAGCTAACTCCTCCACTTATTGTTGTGTTTAAACAGCCAGTCCTATGAAAAGATACAGTGCTACTTTGTCATTCATTTGCAGAATTCTTTGATTGCATTTGGCTTCTCATGTTGAGGCAAGACTAGTCAGTCAAATTAAATGACTCTCAAGAAAATGCAAAGATACTAAAAATACATTATTATTAATAAGGAAAATAATAAAGGTTTAAGTATTTTTTATTTTTGATTGACTTTCGAGATGAGTGAGAATGTTAGGAAGAAAGGAATCTGCCTGTTGTGTTATTTAAATAGATTCGAATGCACTGTATTGAAAGATGGCAGTATGCCTTGATTGGTGCAAAATATCTGACCATGAAACCCAAGGAAGATTTGGGGACATCTTTTTAAGCACGTAACTGTTTATCTCTTCCCTCCTATGACACAATCGGTATATTAGAAAGCAGCAGTTACCACTGTAGTGTTCCCAGCAAGTCATCTGCTCTTTGCCTATGCAGAATCACTAACCAGACAGGTACTTCAACCAAAACATTTACCTATTGTTCATTAGCAATAATCATTTGTCACACCTAGAATTGGGTTCTCAAGAAAATACCTTTCTTGATAAATCATGTGTAGTAGAGCAGTGACTTCACATAAGACCATGAACCTCAGTCATTCATTGGAAAAATTGAGGGAATGGGAAGAGAAAATGCTGGTAACCCTTGGGTTCAGAGTATTAGACATTCTGTAATTTCACCAGTGATCTCACGAGAGATTTCATGAGTAATCTCCACAATATTTTTTAATGAAAGGTAGGCTTGGCTGTCCCATAAATCATCTTTCCAAGAAACGAACTCTGCTTGCAGTAGAATGGCAGATGGAACAGCTTTTGTACCGGTGGGGGGGGGTGTCTTTCCTGCCAAGGATATTGAGGAAAGAAGGAATTATGTTAATCCACCTATTTTTCTCTGTTGCAAGCAGATATTTATATATGTATATATACATATATATATACACATACATAGATTATGAATACATGCACGTGCACACATACGCACAGGATGCATTCATGTGGGCATATATAAGTTTGGAATGTTTGGCACTTGGCACATAGTTTGAACTGCCCAAAAGATGTCTGCATATGCACCCTTCAAAATTTAAATAGCATACATGTAATAGATGATCAAAAGGTCTTCTGCTTGCTGAATTTCATAAAAACCACAGCAAATTTATTAAAATTTTCCAGATATACTTTCTTGCTGCCCATTTTCTGAGATCATGGGCAGATTATGAGAGCACTTACAAAAGTAGAAATATTTTAATTCTTTGTAAAGCCAATAGTGAAAGAATTAAGCCAAACCAACTCAGTGTGATACAACATTACAAGATCAATTATTAAATGACGGTTCTTGAGTAGAGAAGTCAGGCTGTCCACACTATTGACTTCTGACTGTTTTGTTTTTTCCTGACTTAGATACAAGGGATGTTTAGTTACATCCGGTTGTTGTGATAAAAACACTGATTAAAAACAGCTTGTGGAAAGAAAAGGTTTATTTCGGTTTCTACTTCATGGTCACAATCCATCATTAAAGGCAGTCAGAACAGACACTCAGTTCAGAGCAGGGACTTGAAGCAGAGGCTGCGGAGGACCTCCGTTTCTCAGTTTCTCACAGCCTCGTGATTACTGGCTTTCTTATAGAGCCCAGGCCCTGCTGCCCCATCGAACTGTATCCCCACACAGTGAGTTGGGCACTCCTACATGGACTAGCAATGAAAACAGTGCCTCAGAGCTACACCGACAGCCCAATCCCATCTTCGAAATTTCACATTTGAGTTCTCCTAAACTGTATCAAGTTGATAGCTGAAAGTAACTAAGAAAAATGCTTAGAAGTAAATCGGAGATGGGCGTTGTTGCTGCCATCTACAACGGCAGCCCTTGAAAGGCAGAAACAGCATAATCACAGCATGTTTAAGGCCAGCCTGGTCTACACCAGCTTCTGCGCTTTTTAGGACCGCATAGTGATACTCTCAAACAATACAAATAAGCAAGCCAAAGCCTGAGGCACCCACTAAAAGCAGAACATATTTTATTTCTGTCAAAAACAATAAGCAATGCTAATCTTCCAAATTTTACCAGGGATCTGGCTTATTCCTGGCTGTGTTCAAGTGGTCTCGGGATACAGAATTGTATCCTACTCTTAAAAGAGATTATTTGTAAAGATTATTTAATTTAGGTAATCACATGGGTAGTGAAAGGACAAATTCAAATTAAATCTTAATTCCTTTTTTCTTTTTTTCCCCTAAGAGATTGGGAAACTATGAACCCATACCTTTTATTTATGACTTTCTTGGAAACACTTTATCATCATCTCAAAGCTTAGTTTTTGTATACATGAAATTTTCATTTGCTTTTGTTCCTGGTCCCATTTCAGGGGACTATAATTGAATTGAATCTCCTTTCTCCATGTGCTTCTGGAACCTATAAATTTAATTCTTCTAAATATGCTCGGCATATTATAAAAATAAACTTGGAGAGAGGAAATGCGTATATTCTTAATCAGGCCATTGTTTCAGATATATACTCAGCATCTAAGATGTGTTTTATTCCTTTGATAAAGAAACGATAAATAGGCTATTACAGATCTTAGGCAAGGTTGTCCTAATTCATGTCAAATTTATTCTTGTTTAAACTAAATCTACTTTCTGGCTCTTCTTCTTGATTTAGTTTGTTATTGTTGTTTGCTTGTTGTTTTTAAAATTCTGGTTTTTCTTTTGTTTGTTTGTATTTGACTACTTCTTTCCTAAAGGAAGAGAGAAAGAAAGAGTAGAGTTGGATTTTTGCTGAGGTGGAGGGACCGGGGAGGAGATGAGGAATAAGAAAGCATGATTGGAATATACTGTCTGGAAAAAAAAATTGATTAAGAATTTTTTTTAAAAAATTGTGAGAGATAGCAGGCCTTGTCTAGATGTTATGTTTCTCCTTGTAGATATCTAGCCGTTGTAGATAATTCATTAAATTATCTCTTTCTGTATCTTTCTAATTATCTCTTTATTTCTAGATCAGTTACTGTCAATTGGAAACATTTAGTTCTGCCAGCAACATTTATGAACAATACGGATAAGATACAAACCATAACTTTTATATTTCTAGTGTATTCAGGGTACTTCAGGCCATTGTGTGCTGATAAATACAGGATTTTTTTTTCATTCTAAAGTTTGTGTCTTCCCTGTACTTGTACTGTGTAATTTTCTTGGCTGTTTTCTCTAAAGAAATGATGATTTGTAGACAAAGATTAATTGTATTATTCTTCCTTGTGGAACATATGGTTCTTGGAGGCTTCCACATTGATAAAGAGCCAGAAGACCATGATTGTATTGGAGAGTGAGTCTTTCCTACAGCTCTTAGATTTGAAGCTGGCTGTTGGGGCTCACACCTAGACTCCCAACTTTGCAGAGCAGTAGCAGTTCGATTGCAGCAACCTCACACAGACCTCTGCAAAGAACTCAGAGAACGTACTGTCAGTATGTGGAGAAGAGAAGGCTGTGTGGGGGTCAGCAACATTGTGTTTGCTGTAGTTATTCATCCTGCAGAACAAACAAGTAAAAACCTCACATTATCAGAGATAAAATACTGCATATCTGCAATCACAGCACATGGAAGACTGAGGTTGTGGGCTGGAAGATTCTAGGTCATCATAGTATACATACATGTTTCATTAATAAATAAATGAAATTGATGCAAGGTATTTTATGATTTTGAGATCGATGTACTTTCAAATCATCTTACTTGGATTATTGCATATAGTTATATTCATAAAACTTTAAAACATTAGAATGACATTAAAGAAGGTAGAAAAACAATACTATCTGACTTGAATAATTACTCTCAGCTTAATTAAACAGATAATGTAGGGAGTGCTTGAATAGACTCTTATCAAAAGATCAGTGGGTCGGGTGATGAAATACATTTGGGTGATAATACAATGATAATGCTTTACTATATAATTTACTAAGACTTATTCCAGAGAGTGATACCCATGTTTAAAATAATTTAGATTATGTATGTGTCGCTTGACTTGAGAGTGAGGGCTAGGTAGATACTATTAAGAAATAAAATTTGAAGTGAGATACAGATTAGAAAGGGATTCTGTCCGTGGAAAATCGTCTAGGAGAGCAAGTGCAAGAATACCGAAACAAATGTTGTTTTTAGGCCTAGATGAGCCATTGTGTCTGGATTAGTGTGACATGTCAGATAGGCATGACTTTCAATTACGTAGGCTTCTAAAATGCCAGTGTAAGAAATATGTAACTCAGATAGTTATAATAAGTAGGAATGGTATACCTAATTGATCTTGTGAAAAGATGCCAGTGCCTTGCTGGCTGGATAATTAACTGGAGGTGAGCTAAGGGCAAGAGTAGGCGGCACCGGATGAATGGCAAGGCTATTGCGCCGTTCCCTGTGAAAGATAATGAGGTGCTAGTATGGGAACTTTGAACTAGAAAGGGACTTGGAGTGATACAGGAAATGAATTGAAATTTTTTTTTTTCTGCTTCACCACTTGCAATAATTTAAAGATCCTATAGGCTAGTGGAAAAAAGAGCTTGCCACCAAGGCAGAGGAACGGAGTTCTGAGTTTGACCTCTTAGAGCCACATAGTAGAAGGGGAGAACTGACCCCCACAAATCTTTATCTGTCCTCCACACATGTGCCATGGCATGTATTTGTAGGGGTACAAAGACAAATGGGGTGTGGCAGAGGGAGGAAATGGGAAAGGAAGAGGGGGAGGGTGGAAAAAAATAAATGTTTTAAAATACAAAATGCTTGTCTGCTTAGATCCTGAAAGTATTTTTCTTCAGTGCCTCCATCTTCCACTCAAGCTATGCAAGATTAAGTAATTAAGGCTGTTTTGTCTTCCTAATAATATAGAAATTAGTGTAAATTGCATTGTATTAAGCATTTTTCTTAAAGGCTTGGAGAAAGAGTTAAACCCCGAAACTTATGGACATGGAGATAACAGTGATTTTTAAATCTCCTTACATGTCTCAAATCTTTGGTCTACTTGACTGTGTGATTATAATCATGTGACCTGAATGCATGTTCTTCTAACATCCATACATTCCTAGAGCCACATCAAAGGGAAGTTTTGGGAGCTTGTATCCTAGCTAGCAACATGGATGGCTAAAGAAGACATGGTTATTTAAAATTTTGGGAGTGAATAAAATACCCCAGTAGTTTTTGAGACACATTTGTCTTGAGTGTTGATGGGATTCTTACACACAGCTTTTCTTCGTGCCCTAATTTCAGGGGTGGTTGGCATACATTCATTATGTTCCGCCAAGTTTCCTAAATAATTGTAAAAAGCACAGACATCTTTCCTTAAGACAAAAGTATTGGTGTGCCTCTTTTCTTCTTGCATATATTTTAGTAGATTTTTTTCTTCATATATTCATTTAGTACAATTTTGAAGGACACATATCGAACTGTGAAGTGTGATTGAAATTAGTTGAGAAATAAATGCTGTCACTTAATCATAGTTATAGATTGGGAAATGAAAGACAAAGATTGAAAATTACAAGTTTTTCTCCTGTGTATAGTAAGTAAGGTCTATAACAATGTTATTAACAGCATACTTCTTAAATCGTATATTCCTCTCCAGTCTGGTATAAACACTAAAGAAAAATGTTACTATTTCATTCACTATAAAAAGTACTTGGAATTCATCTGAACTAGTGTGTGTGTGTGTTTGTGCGTGTGTGTGTGTGTGTGTGTGTGTGCGAGAGAGAGAGAGAGAGAGAGAGAGAGAGAGAGAGAGAGAGAGAGAGAGAGAGGTCTTTCTTCATCTTCAGTACGTCTCTGTAACAGCTCACAGGAACTTAATCATTTTCTTTCTGATTTTGCTGTCTTGCAAAACCTTTAGCTTCTCAATCTCTCTGATCTGCAAAAGGGCCAATACATCTTCCTTAATCTCTGGATTGTGTGGGGGAGCATGAGATATCGTTGGAAAAGGTTATGAGTTGTGAGACAGAGCGGTAGTAGAATTTCCAGCATTCCTCCTCAGAACCAGCAAACGAACTCACTGTCTGCTGCAAGCCTGCTGCTCTGCATTGTGAGATAGTCCTGACTGGCCTGCACCATGAAGGAGGCGGCGGACACTCAGTCCTTAGGTTAAGAGTCACTGGAGTACTTCATCAGGATGAGGGCTCTGATCTCTACTTCACCGCAGGTAAAACTATAGTGACAAGTGCAGTTGTGTCAGAACAAGAAATTGCATGTGTGAAGAGTCGAAAGTGGATTTTCTTTGATTTCCCATTGGAAATTTTAATATTCTAGGGATATTTCAAATAGTATAATTTTATGTTGATGTAACAGTAGCAGGTACATTTCATCTTTAGTTAGTCTGTGTTCCTTTACAGCAGTCCCATGTTAATTCTGCCTGCTGTTGTTGTTGTTGAAGCAAACCTGAAGCTGGGATTCTAATATACTTACCCAGGATGACAACTGGTGAGTGCTGTCTTCAGGAACCAGGAAATACAGCTTCTGTGGGGCCTCTTCGGTGAAAATAACAACAGAAACATTGTTAGAAATGGAGTATTTTACATTCATTACAGAGACTATTAATCCGAAACTGTGGGGGCAAATGCAGTAAAATACACAGCTTTCTCTCCTGTTATGGGAAAAGAAAGTCTTAATCCTTCCACAGTCACTTGGATTAAATTAATAAATGGGATTGTGTTCTGAGTCTCTGTGTGCTATTACTATTGAATATGTAATAGGAACAGGGATTTGAAATATCTCTTTTTAACAATATCATTATGAATTGTGTGAGAATTTCACACAATTTATTTTGGATTTATTCGCCCCTTTTAACTATGATAATCAACATCTTCATATTCCCATTACTTCCACCCAACTACAATATTTTTCTTTCTTTTTTTTAAAAAAATATTTTTTCCTTACTTCCTTCTTTCTCCCTCACTCCATCTTTTCCTCCCCTTTCCTTTCTTTTTTCTTTTTTCTTTTTGGTTTTTCGAGACAGGGTTTCTCTGTAGCTTTGGAGCCTGTCCGGAACTCCCTTTGTAGACCAGGCTGGCCTCGAACTCACAGAGATCCTCCTGCCTCTGCCTCCCAAGTGCTGGGAGTAAAGGCGTGTGCCACCACTGCCCGGCTCCCCTTTCCTTTCTTTCTCTTTCTTTCTTTCTTTTTCTTTCTTTCTTTCTTTCTTTCTCTTTCTTTCTTTCTTTCTTTCTTTTTCTTTCTTTCTTTTTCTTTCTTTTTCTTTCTTTTTTTTTTATGGTTGATGTTTTGGATTTTCAAGACAGGGTTTCTCTGTATAGTGTGGTCTGCACTGACACTCTCTCTGTAGATGAGATTGGCCTGGAATTTTATTTATTTTTCTTTACTTCTTATTAATTAAGTACAGTTTGTGTTGTGCTATTACCCTTGAAAGTGAGACCTCCTCTGATGTGTGGTCAGTTTACCAGTGGTAAAGAAAACTGACTCTTCCTCTTCCAACAGCTGTCAGATGTCAATAGCTCGTCAGCTAGTGGTGGGATTTCATGCCTCCATTTACCCCTATGCTGGGATTTTGTCAGTCTATGGCTTGCTCAGGTTATGTGCATGCTGTCACAGTCTTTATAAGTGTGATTGCTGCGTGATTTTTGGTAAATGCAGTTTCTTTCATCTAATGATCCACTCCTTGCCCTCACAATCTGCCTACCCTCTTTTGCTCTATTATCTCTGAGCCCTTGGGGGACGGGTGTGATATGGATGTTCCATTTAGGGCTGAGCACCTCACAGTCATTAGTCATGTTGACAGATTGGGAGTCTCTGTGCTTTTAGTTACCTGGTGTACCGGCTGGTTTGTGTGTCAACGTGACACAAGCTAGAGTCATCAAAGAGGAAGGCACCTCAATTTAGGAAACACCTCATTTAGATCCAGCTGTAAGGCATTTTCTCAGTTAGTGATCATCACAGAGGGCCTCGCTTATGAGTGATGCAATTGCTGGGCTGAAGGTCCTGGGTTTTATAAGAAAGCAGGCTGAGCAATCCATGGGAAGCAGGCAAGTAAGCAGCACCCCTCCATGTCCTCTACATTAACTCCTTCCTCCAGGATCCTCTCCTTGACTTACTTCAGTGGTGAACAGCAATGTTGAAGTGTAAGCCAAATAAACCCTTTCTTCTCCAACTTGCCTTTTCATCATGGTGTTTCTTTATAACAATAAAAATCCAAATTAATGCACCTGCTATGTATATATTATTCCACAGATTTGATACAGAAAATATTTATAGTCATGAGTATTCACTTAATTCATTTTGTTCAAATAGTATAGCATGGAAATGAAAATATTGGGTAGTTACCCATTGTTACCTCTCATAGTAAGTAAACTATTTATATAATTTGCCTTAATCCACAATTTTTGTTAGGTACATTTTATTTTTTGCAAATTGCTTTTTCAGCCATCCAATTACCCAAATTAAATGAATACTTTGAAAAAAATCTGTTTTAGAATTTTCTAAAAATTACCTGATGTGTTTTCTTATTGCCAGCAAATGATGTTTTTTTTGCAAAACTCTCTTCATATTTTATAAAAGATCATTAAAATTCAAATGCAATTATATGGTTATTTGAGGCAAAAATTGCAAAAATATATGACAAAAATAAATACAAAACACTCAGAATTATTTAATGAATTCTTTTAGATTATAGATTGCCTGGTCACCAAAATGCCATATAAAGTAGTTTTGTGGAACATTAGATAAATATTTTGGTAACTATAGGGCTATTAAGCAACTCTCCAGAAGAACTTTCAGTGAAATATTTGATTAAATTATTTGCTAGATTAGGTTTATCAGGTTAATATTACTTCAGAAGATAGCCATCATTTATTACAATTAAAATTTACAGCAACTATTATCAAATTTGCTTTTAAGATGAAAGTAATGACACAGAATAAAAAGACTACTCTATGTTCACGAACTTAATGGTGGATAGGTATTTATTTACAGAGACAAACTAGTTCTTAGAAGTTTTAGGATTCTCTGTTTGGTGGAGCTCTTCCTTGTGTGCTTTTGGATAAAAGTAAAGCACAGCTTGTGTTAAGATTGAAGCATCCAGCCCATATTGACATTAATGGGAATCCCTCAGCTAAATCTCCTCATGCTGGGCTAAAAATGTACCT
The DNA here is from genome assembly GCF_018167655.1 of Microtus oregoni. Lineage (NCBI taxonomy): Eukaryota > Metazoa > Chordata > Mammalia > Rodentia > Cricetidae > Microtus > Microtus oregoni. The sequence continues at coordinate 15,182,220 of NW_024543080.1, read as the reverse complement.
CCTGATGTTTCCGTAGTTTTTCGGCAATCATTGATGCTAAAGTAGAGTTATTATGGTCTACAGTATAAATATATATTTAGATAGTTTAAAATATTTATTTGATATAGGGTTCTGTGGATTGTTACACAGAGCTCCGAACTTGTATTTTACCTTTTAATAATGAAAGTCATGGCACTCGATGGGCAAAACTATATATTTTACTTCAAACAAGACAGAGATGCTACATTTCACTTTGAGTTCATTTTCCTCCTTGCTTTGATTCGGAAAGGAAGCTACTGAGATGAAGAATGAAAGCACCCAGAGGGTTAGTTAATACGAAGCTGTAAGTTAGAGGTGTTCAGGGGGCTTTCTTCCTTTTCCCCATTGTCTTTATTTTTAATCTACATACTAGCTAAGGCTTCAGAAGCGTTCCGTCTAGCATAAGGCACACAGTGACTTTTGCTAAATGCTTTCCCTTCTATGTACTGGTTACAGTATATATATATATATATATATATATATATATATATATATTCTGAAAACTATGTCCCTACTGCTTTTATTCTTTTAAGTCTCAGTCACTATTTGATCCTGGAAGTTCTTTTTATCTGTATACTCTTCAAATTAACAATGTAATGAATTAAAACCTTCTGCAAGTCTACATGGTCAGATATTTCCCTGTGAGATGTTGGTTTCTGGTGGTATAGAACGTGGTAACTTTGTGCTTGCCAAAGCATGGGTTAATGTATCGCTGATGAGTAATAATAGAGAATTTCCTATCTAATACTTTCTAGCTGAGGAGCTGAAAGCAAAAAATTATAGCTTTTGTTTTGTTTGTTAGCATTTTTTATTTGTTTTATGCAACATTGATGAAGGAAGTTTCTGAAGAGATAGAGGAAGGATGGATAAGGCACTCTGAAAATCTAACTACACTGAAATAGAGCACCAAAGTTTGACAGCATATCTAAACCATGGGAAACAATAAGGGTCTTATTGAAACTATTTTCTGATTTGGGTAGAAGAATGATAAAATAATTTTCTAACAAGTCCAGATTATAAGTTTTCAACTTACTAATGTTGGTGCTATATGCGTGTGAAGGAAACAGGCTAAACCACCATATCTAGAATAGGAAGACAGCTAAAGTAGATAAATCAGTAAAGTTCTTGCTACACATGCATAAGGACCCAAGTTTGGATCCCAGTAACCTACTTCCAGGTATGGAAGTGCTCTGAGGAGGTAGTGGGCGAAAGGAGACCTCTGGTGTTTGCTGACCAGCCAGCATAGCTGTGTCGTTGAGTTCCAGGTTCAGGGAGAGACCCTCTCTTAGAAAACAAGGTGAAGAAATAGTTGAAGAAATTGAATGTTGACCTCTACCTTCTACATTTTATACACACACACACACACACAAACACACACACAGACAGACACATACACAAACACAGAAAAGATTGGCTAAACTTGTTAGAGAAAAATCAAATTTCAAATCAAATATCAAAGTAAGTTCCTGGGGTCTTCTCAGAGCAAAAGGTCTGAGGACATATTAGAGCACTTTATTAAATTTGGGGGAATGAACTACAATACTAGAGATCAATTCAGAATGCTTCCTTGGGTTAACTGTTTCTTGAATATCTTCTAAGATACAGTGAGCTGGACAACTTGAAGGATATGTTCAACAGCTGATGTGAATATTAAAATATTAAAAAGTATTTTTAAACAACTGAAAGAAAAGAGTGATGAAAATCATTTATATTTCATTGCTCTTGTATGAGATGATCACTCATTTTGTTCTCCAGGCTGACCTTGAACTCACAGCCTAACTGAACCTTACAAGTAACTCTACAAAGTACCTTGGATTTCAGGTATGCAATTGTGTTACAGGAGGAGTGGGCCTGCTTTTCGTCCTGGCCGCCCAGCTAGATTAACCCCCAAAATAATCACACAGAAATTGTATTAATTAAATTACTGCCTGGCCAATCAGCTCTGGCCTCTTATTGGTTAACTCTCACATCTTGATTAAAGCATTGCTATTAAATCTATGTATCACCACGTAACCGTGGCTTACCGGCAAGATTCTCACCTATGTCTGTCTCAGGCAGGAGATTCATGGCATCTGCCTGTCTGTCCTTCTTTCCAGCATTCAGTTCTATCTACTCTGCCTACCTAATTTCTACCCTATCAAAAGGCCAAGGCAGTTTCTTTATTCAACCAATGAAAGCAACATATAGATACCTACACCACAGTTGTACTAGATAAGACACTCTGTGTTGAAAATAACTCTAGTACTGTAAGGCCAGCCATCTAGTTATATTAAAATTAGAAGCTTGATGTTGAGACTCTAGCCAGGTCAAGATATTGATACTGGCTGTGTTCATAATCACTGAGGTAATACTTGAAGGTCTAAGGTAGGACGAGATGAATAAAGAAAATCATGTATCACAAGAGGCAATGTAAAAGAATACCAATAAAGGGGATAACAGAAAGAATTTTAGGGTTTCAAAGAGATTGATGAAATTATATAAAACAACGAACTAGCTTTAAGAAAGATGAATTAATCAAAAATATAATGTTCCACTGAAGTATAGACATGTAGGCTGAGAAATGACATATTAATTGTTAATCTGTGAGTCTGTTCAATAATTTCAGTGATGGAATTTGGACTATAAAATATTAAAATGTGAATGAGAAGTGAAGAAAGAGAAGTGGCTTTTGTAACTGTCAAAATATATTTTAAGAAATCAGCATGGAAAGAGATCAAATACAATGGCAATGCAAGATGAAATAGGTGTTGGGAGCATGCTTTATTGTTGATTTATTTCATTGAATAGATAAAAATTTGCATATATTAATCATTAGGAAGTTTGTTTAATAGTTATCCCATACTGGATCACTTCTGCCAGTTAGATTGGCTATTAGTATTCACTGGGGGATAACAGGCACAATTGTGTCTGTTAAATAAGTGCCCATTAAATCAGCTTAGGAAATTTAAACTCTAACCCCTTGGGAAAACAACTCAGGGCAGCATCAGAATCTTTTAAGTTCTTCATGGTGTAGATGGGGTTTACTTTCTGATATTTATTCCTCAAGAATCTGTGATATTTTTATAAGGATTTGGTCACATACATAGGTAAAATTTGGCAGATCTGTGCCCATGGTTTCAGTATATGTAAAAGGGCATTTTTACAGCAAAGAGGAAATGACAGAAGAATAACATATGGCCTAAATCTTTCTTTTTTCCAGGGAGGAGTTGTTTTTTTGAGACAGATTTTTCTTGTGTAATTGAGCTTGCTGTCCTGGAACTCTCTCTGTTGACAAAGCTGACCTTGAACTCATACACACAGATACCCACCTATCTCTACCTCCTGAATTAAAAGCATGTGCCACCACCACATGGCAGTCTAAATCATTTTTATTGAGAGTATATCTAAAAGAATATAACAACAAGAGCAGTGCCAATCACTGGAGAAAATAGCACAAACAGTAGGAATTTCTTGATTATTTATTAGTTGTTCAGGTTAACTTTTTATCATTTCAGATATAACCAAACAAGGCCACATAGGTCTTTGGTGAAACTTCATTTGCATATTTCAAGCTATTGTATTTCAAAATCTGCTGTTTCCCAGAATGGTGTGTTAGTAATGTTGATCAATATTATTTGTCTCCTTTCATACTAATCATCTGAGTTGTTTTGGGTCATTAAACAACTATTGAATTTTCCCACTACTTCCTCTATTTCATGTATTACTGTGTAGTCCTTCAAGCTGAGCATTGACTCCAGTCAGTAGTGTGATGTGATTAGATTGCTCTGGTCCATTTGTGCTTTATGAAAGAACTCCATCCTCGATTGCCATCTTTGTTAAGACTGATCTCCTCAAAGTGCTCTGTAAAGAACAGTCCTTGGTTATCATCTCATTTAGGACTTGGCCTGCTTCCAATAACCTCAACTTTAGATGACTTGAATGTTTACCATAAGGAATTTCTTGTTCGCCCAAGAAGCTAACTTGCAAGGGATGGACTGACTGTTTTTTATTTTCCTCCCTTTCTTCTGTACAACTAGAGAAAATGATCCACATTTTAAGCTCTGTTCTTAGCACAGAAGTAAAATACTTGTCTACTCCTGACGATCTTACTATGGTGGCTTTTTAACACCTTTATAAAGTAAAAGAAGCTTTACAGTTGAAAAAAATAGGCAAATTCTGATGGCTACTATAAAATCAGTTGTTCAATAGCTTTGAACCCTTGGATAGGTGTAACATGAGGGCCTGCTTGTTGGGGTTTCTGTCCTGCCCAGTTCCCACAGCCGGCAAGCCCCAAAGAAAATCACATAGAGGTCTACATAAGTTATAAACTGATTGGCCCATTAGCTCAAGCTTCTTATTAGCTCTTATAACTTATATTAACTCATTATTCTATCTATGTTAGCCACATGGCTCGGTACCTTTTTCAGCAGGGCCGGTCACATTCTGCTTCTTCAGTGTCAGGACAGACTAGGGAGGAAGCTTCCTTTTTTCCCAGAATATTCCTGTACTCATTGCCCTGCCTCTACTCCCTGTCTGATTATCTTGCCTATAGTTCCTGCCTGGCTACTGGCAAAACAGCATTTATTTAAAACATAATTGACACAATACAGAATTGTCCTGCACCAGATAGGAGTAGTGACAGACACACACTTCCAATAGAGATCCAGGCTGTCCATTGCGTGAAGTGAAAAGCCAGTCCCTCTAATGCTTCTTTCAAATCTTTGCCTTTGTTATTACCTCCCCTTATTTCTGATCCAGCTTATTGATAATGCTAGGCATTTGGTTTTCCTGACTTAAAAAGAAGGATAATAAGAATTACCCAGAGTAGAGACAATTATAGAGTGAATAATAAAATCTCTAGATATTTGATAATACATTTCTTAAATATGTCCACTGCTTTTTCTGACATCCGTTTCTGCCTACATATCATTTACATTCTGTAAGGCACTTTTTAAAATTCTCTGTCATAACTCTCTTCTCAGGTAATTAGTGTGGTTTTATGTTCCCTTTGATGATACCTATATGCTTTGGATTTGGTTATTTAATATACTTTATGATTGTCAACATATGTTATTTCTTTTCTTTCTTTTTTGGGGCGGGGTTATAGACAGGATTTCTTTGTTTAACAGTCTTAGCTGTCCTGGAACTCTCTCCTTAGATCAGGCTGACTTTAAACTCATAGAGATGTGCTTGCCTCTGCCTCCTAAGTCCTGGGATTAAGGGCAGGTGCCACTACCACCCACATGGTATTTCTTAATATTATAAGAAAGATGGGAGAATAGCTACCTTTTCAGAGATCAGTGATAAAAGAGATCTGCATGCTGTCTGAGCTAAATGTAGTGTATTAGTTCAGAAATCCTATAGATGCTGCTCCCCGGCAGCAGGGCCCTTTCTGAAATCCATACTAGTCAACTCTCTGTTGCTTTAATAAAAAACCAAGATAATCAGATTAGAGAAGCAATTGGTTTTCGGTTCATCATATTCAGTAGGAAATAAGTTTGCCTATATTGTCTGGAGGGAGGCAGCACCTTCACATGAGAACAGAACAACTCAGCTTATCATTAGAAAGTGAAAAAAAGGGAGTGTGCTACCATGACCAGAAGACTTCCCATTAGATCACGCCTCTTATAATTAATGACTGCCAAATGACTGCCAAATGTATAACAATGTCAGGGAGTTAATGTTTAAGTACAGATCTATTGGTGACACTTAAGGTCCAAAGCCCAGCAAGATCTTTTGGTCACATTCACTTATTTCTTTGATTCTTTTTGGCCTCTGCTTCATTCTTTTCTTTTTTCTTTCTTTTTTTTTTTGTTTTTGTTTTTTTGTTTTTGTTTTTTTGAGACAGGGTTCTCTGTAGCTGTGGATCCTGTCCTGGAACTAACTCTTGTAGATCAGGCTGGCCTTGAACTCACAGAGATCCGCCTGCCTCTGCCTCCCAAGTGCTGGGAATAAAGGCGTGCACCACCACTGCCGCTTCTTGGTCTCTGTGCAAATGTCTAAAAATATTCATTCCATTCCTCATAACATCTGTCTTGAAAAACAAGACAAAAAATGTAAATGTCTTTATTTCCAATTCTAAGTAATATGTACATTTAGTCAGCGTGGCAGTTAATAACTGGTGGTGCCTTGACAGAGATAGGCATATCTAGGAAGTTGTCACACTCTGTTGATGAAGGTTATGATATGTGCGTGAGAGGAGCACATAAATTTTTGTCTAGGAAATGCCAAATTGTGGTATTTGGGTGCTTCATAAGTGATGTGAAGCTTTATGTGTGTGTGTGTGTGTGTGTGTGTGTGTGTGTGTGTGTGTGTGTGTATGTGTTTGTATGTGTGTGTGTATGTTTGTATGTGCACATGCATATGCGCTCTGTTTCACTGAAGAGTCTTGATGGATTAGCAATGATTAACTCTGGCATCTGAAATCTGCTAGAGTCATTGGCAAAGATTGTATTGGCAATGTCTTCAGCAGCAAATGTGGCAATGACATGTGAAAATTCTGAAGGGAATGGTGATGGGGGGAAAAGCCACTTGCATACATGTTTCATTATATTTTGTTTATAATCTTAGGAGAGTACTATATGTACTATAAATAAATTTATATGTACTATAAATTTTATGACTCTTAACATTGTGTTCCAACAATTTCCTTTGATTCTGCCACTAATAATGGGTTGTAATTTTTAACTTTGATTTAGAATTCAAAATTTATAACTGATGCTAGTTCCTTAAAATAAAGTTCAAGATACATTATGTGCTTTTTTATATTGTGATAGAAATGTTCATTTATATTATTGTGCTCAATACATAGACTATTTTCTTAATCTCAGGATTTATTAGCACTTCATTGATTATAAATTATTTTCACAATTAAACTTATTTATGGTGATTCTCACCATATAGGTAGGTAATTTCTAGCATAGTAAACTTGTAAGCATATAAAGGAAATGTACATTTAGATTATTATGCATTTAAATAAGAAAATCTTTATCTATGATAAGACTTTTCCAATTTTTCAGTGCTACATATAAGTTCTTATTGGAAATATAAAGATGAAGCTAACTCTGGCATTCAGACTTGTTTCTCGCTCCAGCGCAGGTATTACATTTCAAATAAATCTTTTCTTTTACCTGAATTTGGGCAACAGGAGAGCAAGTTCTGAAGCGTTTTGTCAGTAGTGCTAATGAAGGCACCATCCTATAGGGTTTTACCAGAGTGTAAGAAGGGTAATTTTTTATCAGAATTCATTAAAAAAAACCACACATTTAAACAGTTTCTAAAGTATTCAGTTCCTACAAATGCAGGAAGTCCCTTCACTAGTTAAGTGGGAACAGGAATTATTATGCACAAACAAACAAACAAACATTTAGAGATTTGTTATTAGTTTCTGTTTTTCACTCCCCTTAGAGGTTGACTTGAAAATGAACTATTTCTTGATGAAACATAAGAAGGAAAACTTTAGTGGTGCTGGTCTTCCTTAATTCATTATTTTAATTCAACACGAAAACATCACTGGTGCTTTGGCAGTTTTGAGGGTCAAATATTGTGATTGAAAGGTGTAAAAATTCTATAAAATATGAACTCCTTGTCTCCATATTTTTCTATTTTATTACTAACCTTTGAAAATATTTTCAAACATTAATTTGTAAGTAGGATATAAAAAAAGTGAAATAACATAGCTGGCAAGATGACTAGGTAAAGGCGCTGGCTACCACGTCTGGAGACTTCCAAGTTTGATCCCCAACACATACAACGTTCATAAGAAAGAACTGACTTCCAGAAGTTGCCTTCTGAACTCTACAGGCATGCCTTTGCATGCATGCACCTACCTACACACAAGCATACACACACTCACACACACACACACACACACACACACACACCACATTTTGGGGTTTATGAAATTTCCACTTCAGAATTGTGATGATTATCTCCTGACCCTGGGACCATATTAATACAGATATTTAAATACTAATATATAATGTGTTTTTATAATCCTTTATCTTTTTTCTGGAAATGTAGGTCATTGGGGTGGAGAGTTATTTGGCATTCTGTTGATAATTATGGTTTGATTTGTGTCTGAAATATAAGTGCACAGGCTGGTGACTACTAAGAACTAAGATGATCTATGTGAACATTCATTCAAATATGTGCTTACAGGATGACACAAAAATAAAAATATCATTTAAATTATCAATGACTTATGATATATTTGAGTTAGCTTTTAGCTTGTAAGTAAGTATCTCAACTTATTGGGGGGGGGAACAGCATCTCATTTCACCCATATCATAATCCTATTTACAATAGCACATTTTATGTTCTTTTTGTGTAATTAATATTAATTAGAAAATGCAGATAGACTAAACCATAGTAAAAATAAAGGTGTCACCTCTAGCTTTGTAGATCCTGACTTAGAAAAACATGCTCATGTATGAGATCGAGGTTAAAGAATTTACTGTTGCTGAAGGCTCTGATGATTGTATTGTTGGCAGGGTGAAAGAGTCTGTGTTCCATTATTGGGCGAACTTCTCACCCAGGTGATAAATAGTACACTTTACAGAGATATAAAATGGTGAGATTTATTTGCTGTCTTCAGAAAAATGAAGCAAGGTGCATATAGCTATCATGACTTAAAAAGCTACTATCTTATCAATATACATACATAAATATGGCTTTTTTTTGAGTCTAAGTTTGCCATCAGTACAGGAAAAGGCTTACTTAATCTATACTTTCTGTCATCACTTTTTAGGGAAATGAAAAGGAATGTATAGTATTGTTTTGTCTTTGTCAATTTAGCACTAGTATTGCACATAACACTAGTATTTTCAACATGAAATAGTCTGTTACATAAAGCTCAAAATAAGATTTTAATTCTGATATTCTGAATTCTGTAAAAAGGATTTTTTTCTTCAGTATTCTGTTGCTTAAAATACATATAAGCCACTACAAGGCATGTAGTTCAATATCGTAGGTATTCTAAATTAAAAGCCATCTTTGTTGTTTTGAGCACTGTGTGGTACCTTTTTTTTTTCTCCTGGATATGTTTTTCTGGTCTTTCTCAACCCTATAATTTTATTGAGCATTGTGATGTTAGTAACTCTCAAATATTTTTCAATATACTGTTTGATTTGCAAATGATTTTAAAGAAGTTTCTATACTGCAGCTTAGTTCTCTGTCCAGGAATTAATTCAAATATTATCCAAGGTCACTTTTGGGAATGGGGGTCTATCCTAGGAATTTTCCATGATGTGTTCCTGCATTCTAGAGTGAGCAAGAAGAAGACTCTGAAAAAGATACTATGTAGAATAGAACTGTTAATCAGAGATATTAATTCCTCACGGCAAAGCTTAAAGGAGAATATTTGGCATACAAGGAAACTGAAAGGGGAAAGATTAAACTTTAATTAGGAGGAATTAGAATCCTGGCTATGAAAATAGGCCCTTGCTGAATGCTGTCAAGGGGAAACTTTGATGGAAGCAGAAGGCCACTGCACAAGTCTGGAAAAAATGCCTCCAGAAGTCAGATGTTCTGCATGTATCTAGGAATGCTGAGAATGTTGTGTGAAGATGTTCCCAGGTGGATTGCTTTTTCTTTTTAATTTTTTTATTACGAGTAACCAAGAAAAAGTTATAATGTATAATTAAAAACTCCTAGAGAAGATTATATATCTAGATCTTTTGAGAGTGAGGTTAGAGCACTTCACCCGGACGGCTCTAGTCATCACGCTGGGCTTAGAAAGAGATGTTTTTTTTTTTTCATCCTAATAGATTAAAACGTGATGAAACCTCATTTTATGCTATATCCTACCTCAGAATTGATTAAAGATTTTCTAGATTCATGTGTTAGAATATTGCCTTCCTCATTTCAGAAATGAATGACTGATAGACCCTCACATAAATTGAATTCAAAACATTCCCTCTTAAAACATATTTAGAAATGAGTTGTAAACTAGAAAGAAAGTAGGATAGTCTCTGCTGTCCTTTGGTAGAGAGGTTACTTAAGATAAATAGAAACGGTTTATTAGGAATAGAGCTGGCTTAATATAATGTTATAATGTTGAGTTAATAGTTATCCTTTTTAACAAAAGTTTCTAAAATACCTTTATTAAACAAACCTTCTATCTATGTGGATAATTTTCTGCTGGGTTATGAGGAAGAATTTTCATCAGTAGGAAGAGGAATACCCCCCAGTAGCAAGGCTTAATGCATAGATTCCATTTCATGCTGTTTTACCCTTATGATTATTCAGTTTGTTAAAGAAATGCCACTCAGTATTTAATATTGTCACTTAAAGGAGCAGGCTCAGCATGGCCCTTGAAATATGGTTGTACTTCATCTTTCTTCATTCATCAGCTGGTGCAATTATAAATGCATGAGTATGGCACACAGCTACTCGGGTCAAATTCCCTTAAAGGACGGATATGCCTGTAATATAGTTTATCCATCTATTAACATCCTGAAATGTCAAAAAGCTTCTTTTTTTTTTAAGTAAAATGTCAATTTCTTTTTTACTTAGAGCAATTTAACTGGCACAAAAAGGAAGAGATTTGACAGTGGTAGCTGTCAGGGAAAGATTGGCTGATGATTTGAGAAAATAGGAATAAATGCTCAAATACATGCCAAGTAGTCTTTAGCTGATGTTATTAGGAGAGGGCACGAGGTCAGACAGAAAGAGCGGAATGGGCAGTGCAGGTGAGCGAGCCTAGCTTCAGTTTTCCCAGGCTGCAGTGTCTGAAAAGAGTTTAATTCCTATAAACAACTTCGTTTAAGCTCATGTGCAGGTCTCATCCCCTCCCGTCTTTCTCTCCACCAGGATTTGAGACAGGGTCCCACCTTGTCATAAACCCAGGCTAGCCTGAAGCTCGTGCTTCTTGAGCCTCCCAGGTGCTAAGATTTGCAGTAATGTGTTGCCACACTTGCTGCTTATTTTATTTATTTATTTTTATTTTTTGGTTTTTTTGAGACAGGGTTTCTCTGTAGATTTGAAGCTTGTCCTAGAACTGGCTCTTGTAGTCCAGGCTGGCCTCAAACTCACAGAGATCCATCTGCCTCTCTCTCCTGAGTGCTGGGATGGGATTAAAGGCCTGTGCCACTACCACCCGGATCTTGTTGATCTTGTTTTTTTTTTTTTTTTTTTAACACACTTTTCTTTTTAAGTGTCTCTTGAATTGCAGCCCCCTGTAGCACTGTGGATGCTCAGACAGTGAAGTTTTCAATTAATGCTTTAGTCTTACACACCTGAAACTGTGATGGCATAATTTCTAATTTTATTGATTACTAAAATTTACTCATTGTAAAATTCATATGTGTGTGAATGTGTGCGTGTGTGTGTGCATATGCACATTTTGTAAAATTTTGGTAAAGAACAGTGGAAAAATATATATAATGTTTTATATGTGCATAATTTGTTACATATATATATAAATACATATATATATATATATATAAAATCTTACTGCGAATCTGCAACATTTCAACTGTCCAACTCTCCACTGTTAAGAAGCTCATCTCCTTTTCTTCCTCCTCTTCTTCCTTTCCCTTCCCCATTTCTTTTTTCAAGAGGAAGTCTCACTGTGTAGCCCAAGCCAACCAAAGCTTGCACGTCAACCAGACAGAGATCTGCTTGTCTCAGCCTCCGGAATCCTGATATAAGAGCTGCCCCAGACTCCTGCTTTTCTGTTGTTGTTGTCTGGTTGTTGTTGTTATTGTTGTTTGCTTGCTTTTTTGACTTGAGTTCTTTTCCATCTGTCAGCCTTGTAGCTTTTTAGTCTTCTGCACACCTCAGTTCTTCATATCAGAGATAAAATCCTTAGAGCGCTTCCCAGCAGTCAGTATCAGTCAGATGAGGGAGAGATTACACAAATTGTCCTCAGTTCCGTTTCCAAACTGGCCTCGGGATCCCAGCAACTGCCCTTTTAAATAAACCCTCATAAGTGCTTTGGTTCTGTGAGAAAATGAGTCAGGGTGGCTGTTTTTCATTTTCACTCCAAGCAAGAGATGGTTCTGAGCAATGGTTCTGATGTTATTCACCCTCTGTGAGGACTGAACATGGTTCCTGTGTGCCAATGTTGCGTGGCTTTCTGGAGTCAGGAAGACCTGTGAAGGTTAGTGTCTGCTGGCTCTGAGAATCCCGTTCTCTCAGGACTGTCCTGTGCTAAGTAGGCGGTTCAGTCTTCCTCTGCCTTAGGCAGAGTGGAGGGCACGGGTTACTGTGGCGACTTGTTTGCCTCAGTGTGTCAGGACTGGGAGGTGGGAGGGTGAAACCGGACTCATTATGCCTTTCAAAGTATTTGTTTGTTGGTCCTCTGTCAAGCTGCCAGCCCTCTCAGTGGGATAACTGCCCTTTGTATAGTAATCTACCAACATTCAGGGTGGCTGCATTCACTGTACCCATTCTGCTGTGGAACCCCATTACGACTGGGTTTTGAATGCAAAGCTTCATGATATCTGGGTATAAACAGTGTGCCGCGCAACAAAGGCACCTTTTGTATTTCTTAATCTTCTTATAATCCCATTTTTTTCTTCACAAGCTTTGAAGAGGGGATTTTCTGAAAATAGAAAAGGAAAATACAGAGAGTCACCACTCTGTTCTGTGTTTTCATAAAGTAGTACTTGGGGGGAGGGTTGTATGGTTCTTCTAATTTACAAACCCCGTTTGTTCCTTAGGCAAAAAAATGGGTGAAATTCCTGGCTCATTTTCTACCTGTGGAGGTGTGAATGAATCAGCCTTTGTTTTCCTGGGTCACCCTGCCTGGCAGGTTGCTTTGTTGGTTATTCCTGGCCAGTGCTGTTGAAGTGTCTGTCTGTTCCCTGCAAACTCCCTCTTCTATCCACCTCAGTTCTGTGTGGGTCTTCTTCAGGCTCTCTCATCCCCTGGAAGCAGTGCCCTGGCCTCTTGGTGACCACCTCCTTTGGCTGCCCTGGTTTTTTCATTCATTCATGTCGTTTCTTCAGGGGGGAGTTGAGGTGGTTTTGAGATGAACTTCACTGACAAAAATCTCGAGGCAGCAGAAAGTGAGAGTGACAAATTAAGCAGAGAAGATTTCTTTGTCTTCTCTTCCAGTTCCTGCCTGGTCCTTCAGAGAGAAGGCTAGGTGAGGGGGGCAGGCAAGAGACAGTAGAGGGATGCTGAAACCCTTTGAGAGAGGCCTCTGCTTTTGTTTGTTTTGTCATTGCCTACCTTTCTGGATGCTTGTTGGGGCTCGTGAAGGTCAAGATACGCCTCTTTCCTTTCTTCTTGTTTCTGTTGAAGCCTTTCACTCAGATGGAAATGAACTGTGTGCTCACTCTTTTTACAGGGATTGGTGTGAATGGATAGTTAAATGATCTCATGAGAAGTCATTGGACACTTGCTGTGTACTGTGTGTCTGATGCAAGTTTTCCTTTAACCAATGAACATACACATGACATGGAAAGTCAGCTGTTCCCTTGGAGATTCTTTGACTTTTTAAGAGATGTTAAGAGTCTTTTCCTATTATGTGTCCTGGTTGCTTGGGCAGAGCACTGACCTGCATAAATTCTCACATGAGGTCTTATGTATTTGCATATCCATACATTCACAGCTTTATAGTAATAAATACAGAAGAGGATGAGAAAGTCTTTTGTATTATTTATTTACTTGGGGGTGGGTGGGTGGTATGGGGTTTCTCTGTGTAGCATGGGCTGTCCTGGTGTCCTGGAGCTCACTTTGGAAACCAGGCTGGTCTTGAATTTACAGAGATCTACCAGCCTCTGCCTCCAAAGTGCTGGGATTAAAGGTGTGTGCCAGCAGGTCCATGATGAGTTTAAGAAAGCCGTAAATCTTTTACACACCTTAATTACTGGGAAAATACCTTCTATTTTTCACACTAGAAGCTTCAGAGTATTATTTTAAGCCTTTTCATGGGAATATAGAATTGAGGAACCTCCATGGTTTTAGATGTTTTTCACACTTTCTATATACATGATATATATATATATATATATATATATATATATATATATATATATAATCTCAGTGGATATGTGTAGATGTTTGTATATGAGCAGAAAAGAGGAACAAGGTAGAGAAATCGATAGAAAGGGAAAGATCAACCTGAAGCGGATTGATTCTGTTCAGTACTCTCCAGATTATAGAACTATACCAGGCCTCCAAGTTTGAGGATCAGTGTGAAGAACACAAAAAAGGAATCTGTATGAGAGTGTTCATGTCTGTTAAAGTGATCTAATTACGAAGTTTTGTTTCTTTCAATGGAATGGATAGAAATCTGTTTTAATATATAGATAGTTCCTTATTTTGTATGCCTGTAAACAAAGATGGTCTTCAACTTGTAATTGACTTTCTTCTTGGAAAATTCCTCACATGTTAACTACTATTTAAAACCATTTAATTCAGAAAGCATTCTGAATAACAAAAATTAGCCCACTCTGCCTTAAGTATGCTCTGAATACATTCGCTATCTTACAGCTCAGTCAAGTCATATAGTTCAAAAACCTTCTTCTATGATCATATTGAGTATGTTGCATAGCTTATAAAACAGTGTGCAGAGGGTGAAAAGTATAATGGATCAGTTGTATTAATATGTTTTCCCATCATCATGAGGAAGAAAAATCATGAGTTAAACTATTGTTACATTGAAAATACCATGCATGTGAATTTTGGACAGCTTATACTTGATGCTGATTGCCTTACATTCATTAAAAACTATCAAAAAACAAAGATATAAAATGACACATGTAACAAATATATTTACGAATGTGTGTTACTTAAGTCTTCTGAAAGTTTGTACATAAACTAAGAAAATAAAACAAAATTATTGATATACATCACATTGTCTAGAGCTCAGAAATGTCATATCAGCGTTCTAATAATTCCACTTATCACTGATAGAAAGGCATAGCTAATTAAAACCACATTTGTTTGTAAGTCCTGGTGATAATTTGTTGAGTGTATAAAACTTTTTGTATACTCAATAAGTCTTAGTCAGATTTAACTAATGAATGAATGATCCTTCATCAGAATACATAAGTTCTCAGTTCATCCCAATTATAAGAATATTTATGACATTTATTATGGTAGTGAAATGGATAAGGGATCAGAAAATCCTACCTATTCCAAGTAACTAGCCAATTTATATTAAAGTAATAAGAAAGAGGCTTATGAGATGGCTCATGAGGTTTTTTTGGCATTAATTTTTTTTAATTGATTTTCTTGAGCTCTACATTTTTCTCGGCTCATGATGCTTTTGTTGATAAACCAGACAAACTGAGTTCACTACCTGAAATCCACATAGTGAAAATAATCTACTTCCACGTTGTACTCTGACCTGTGCATGTGACCTCTAACACGTACATTCTATCCCCCCACCCCACTTTCAATCTCTAAGTGTAAGGGAAAAGAATAGTTGTAACTCACAGTCTCCTTTTTCAGGCTCAATAAAAGCATGCATATGCAGCTCTTACTTACACTCTTTCACATATACTGAATTTCCATATGCTTATGTAGATGACAGGGGTGGTCGTCAGCTAATTTGCAGATGGGACTTGCTGACGGCATGATTAAGCATATGCTTATTTTATTTATGATTTAGTTAACAATGTAATTAGAGTGATTTTTGTGCTCAAAGAAATTTCAGAATTTTAAGTCAAATATTATGTCCACCTACTCTTCATTTTCAGAATTTGAATTACAGGATATGCGTATGCCGGTTTGGGGTTTGGTATGCTTGGCCAAAGAGTAGCATATTTTATAGCCTCACTGTATCTTGAATATTTAAGGATGGATATATAACTCACAGGAACTGGATATATTAATACCAAGTTCCACCCACTAAATAATCATTCATACCAGGAATAATTTTCATGTGTATTTTAAATGGTAATAACAATGTCAGCTTCTTAAAATACATTTTCCAGTTCTGTTTTCTTTTGAATTTGTTCTAGTCACAATATACAGCTGTGCAGATATTCTGAAAAGCTTACTATAAATTTGTCTGTCATTTTTATATCCCCCTGATTTGGCAAGGATGGTTCTGCTGTTTGGCATCAACTCTGTAGGATGATGGAGCCCAAGGGGACAATCTTACATGTCTTGGTCCTTGGGATTTGAAGCTCAGGTGTTTTGAAGCCAGTCTTCTGCCATCTGGCTGAATCTCTGAGGAGGTGTTCTGGCAGGAATTCTCTAGGCAGGAAGAAGCATTCGGTTTGATCAAAATAACTGGGGAGGGGGCGGCGGAGGAGCATTACTGGATTTCCTGTTTAGGATAAACCCTTCAACTGTTTCTGGCTGCCTTGGGGAGGGGAGAATACAGGTAGTTCAAGTACCGAGCTCTTCGTCCAGGGTGCACTGTTTTCTGGATACTGTGTCTTAGTGATTGACTCTACCTTAGACAGGAGATGCCTTCAGAACCATGAACTCTCTGATTCAGACTGAATTGTATATTCTTTATTCTTTTACAAGTAATAATTTATTAACCACACTTGACTGCTTGCTACTTAGCAGAGGGTTGCCCATTCTGGTTTTGTAATTTTTCATTTTCGAGTTTTGTCCAAAATAATGTCTTTTTTATAGAGTCATTTTTTTTGGCTCTCCTCTTTAACTCTATAACTTTCTCCCTCCCTCCTTTTCTCCCTCCCTTTTTCCTCCCTCCCTTTTTGCTCCCTCCCTCTCTCTTTCTCAGAGGAATAGGAGAGTTATAATTCGGCTCCCTTTTGGAGAACAGAAACAGCAGAACACACATTCAGATATACTTGTTTTCCTAAAGCTTTCTTGTTTTAAGCCCCTAGAATAGGATGCCCCAGACACATTGAGTGCTTGGAAAGAGGGATGAAGGGAAGTCCCATGTCCCTACTTCTTTTTAAGATACAGTGGAAAGTGTTGTTATTGCCATTATCTAAATGCAAAAAGTAACAGTGCTTTCCTTTTAAGAGTTTTTTTCATATACTGTGGTACTCCAGTTCATATGGGAGATTTGCGTCTAACTTATTCTTTACAAGTCCCTTTTTGAGGATATTTTTCAGTGGAGCTTAGTAACAATGAATGTATTATAAATAGTGATACATCAAGAGCCAAAGGATTTTATTCATTTGTATTCTTCCTTCCCACATTGCTCTTCCTCTTTCTCCTTTCCTCTTTTCTCCCTCCTTCTGCACATCCACATTAAAGTGAATGGTGAGAGGTCCGTGATACCCCTGAAGTTGTATTATTTTGAGGAATAATGGTAACTGATGTGAAGGGAGAACTTAATAGCAATTATTTTAAAATAGGTTGCTTTAAAAATAACTTCATGAATGGAACTGTGAGAAAATAACAACCATGTTCAATATATATGTGTTTTATTTTTTCTCTCACATTCTGTGTGTGCCATTTTTTGGTTTATATACTCAATGAAAAACAATATTGTTAAATGTATAATCTAACAAATCAAAATAATTTGAGAAATATCTCATTTAGTATTTTTAAAACTAATACTTATGGGACTATTTGGTAATATTTGTATCATATTTTTCTTTGGAAGGTTTTGATACATTATTACAATATTAAATCATGACCCCATAGATTAAGTATCAAAGCAGAAACCATAAACATCAAATTTTATTGTTCATAAGCAAATGCTGTTACGTTAATATATGTTTGTTTTTCTGGAGTTCTTTTTAGTCTATTCATACTCACACAAATGCCAATGTATTCATAAATTCAGAATATGTATATGAATATATCTTCTGTGTGCATAAAATGTAACTAAGATATCTATTCATTTAAAAATAAGAATTTAGCATTTTTACAAAATGTTCTCTCATTTGTATAAAAAACTTGTACACTTTCATATTTTTAAATGCTTTCTGTCTGTTAATATATATATATATATATATATATATATTTGTACCATAATATCCATAAACATATGTGTTTGTGTGTATGTGTGTGTGCATGTATGATATAATTTAGTTATTTGTTCCCCTTTACTTGGACTTTTGCACTGGTTTCAGATTTCACTGCTTTGAAGACAGCAGAAAAAGTCATCATGCACAGTGCTTGGTGCCTTGGTAAAAATCACTTTGGAGAACTTATTTGTAAAGATGAAAGTACGAGGGTAGTTTTAAAATTCATAACGGATGCTTTATCAAATATTATCAAACCACTTTCCAAAGAGTAGCCATTCTTTCTCAAATACAAATATATTTTTTTAATATTTTATTTATTTATTATGTATACAATAGTCTGTCTACATGTATGTCTGCAGGCTAGAAGAGGGCACCAGACCTCATTACAGATGGTTGTGAGCCACCATGTGGTTGCTGGGAATTGAACACAGGACCTTTGGAAGAGCAGGCAATGCTCTTAACCACTGAGCCATCTCTCCAGCCCCCAAATACATATATTTTTAAATGAACATCTTGATAGGGTAGGTTCTCTTGCTCCAGTATTCACAACAATCATATTCTTTATAGATATCTGTAAAATTAAAGAAATGTTAATAAGAGAGGAATGCTCTATTTTATATTATACACCCCAGTGCCTCAAAGTGAGTGTTGTCATTATCAACACGACAATGCATTTGTTTTCAGTCCCTATCTTGCTGTTTTATAATGCTCATTTCTCACAGTTCTGATTTTTTTAAAATGTCACATTAGAGCATAGGCATGCATGCCGCATCGCAGGAGACCTTAAAACACCCATGAACCAGTCAACTGGTAGGCCATTACTGCTCTCTGACGTGACATACTCTTTATTTTGATACTTCTTGTCATTCTAGTTTTGAATTTCTGACACACATGAATGAGAAGAAAGGGGGTATCTTTTATAAATGGTCTTTTCTGTGTTTTGACATGGTCTCTCGGAACAAGCAATGCTTTATAAACCATGACATAAGTACCAGTTATCTTTCTGCAGATTTTTATGCTCTTTAAAATCTTTCCCTGGGACTGTTGTGTGCAAGTTATGGTCTGGCCAATGGGATGGGAGCAGAGCTATCTCAGCATTCCCTTGAGCTATTGGGAATTTTTAGGGTAACTGGTGTTTCAGGGGACTAGAACGCTGTAGAGCACTTGAATTGTATAATGGTAGTTCATATTAATTTTGCATTATACTTTGGGTTTAAACTTATAATTTTGGTTTAAATTTATAACTTATGCTTGTCTTATTAAGTCTGAATAAGCTCAGAATAGTGAGACAATTTACAAACAGTGATTTATTACAGTTTCACAAGCATTATGAGGGAAGCCAACAATAAGACTGCTGAATTTTGTAAACTTTTAACAATGGTAGTGGTAACTTCAAGACTGTTTCTCCATAGAAATTCTATACGTATAATGTTTCTTTCATAATTTTCAGGTATCTGAGTGTTCCCCTAGGAGACCATGTCTTTTATATTTATTCCTCACAAGTCCCATGTGCCTACCTTTTCTACTGATAAGCCACGTGCTTTTGAGACAGCTGTCCCTGGATTGATAGCTTCTACCTCTTTTGTTGCCAATATGGTGGATTTCATTGTAATTTTAATCATTTAAGAATAGTCTACTATGACCTGTTTCAACACCTTCTACTCATAAAAATTAACCATGCTTCAGTAAGTTGAAACAATCATGGTTTTAACACATCTTAGTTGTACAACACTTTCCAGGAACTCATCTCCTTGCTGTGATTTTTAGTGTCTTGTTATGACAAAGTATTTCAATTTCAATCTGCACAAATTATATCTACATCTATGACTATATTATCTTATCATTCCCATTCATTCTTTCGGTAGCCTTATAAAATATCATTAATACCTTAACTTTCCCATTTACCTCTATTAAGCCACTGAATTATACTCTTTCTTGAATTCTTCCAAGTGTGGCAGCCCCCATATTTATAGCAGTAGTCCTCTAACATCCTGTTGCTGTACCTTTTTAATGCAGTGTTTCATGTCCTGGTGAACCCAAACCATATTTTGCTGCTACTTCATAACTATAATCTTGCTACTGTATGAGTCATAATCCAAATATGTGTTTTCAGATGGTCTTAGGTGACCCCTACAAAAGTGTTGCTCAACCCACAAAGAGGTTGCCTTTGATCACAAACCCTGATCTAGAGTACACAGTGAAATAGTCACTGGATTATTTACATCACCTATTGTATAAATATCATTGTTTTCTACTCCTATAAACTTAAGATAAAATTTAATGTATAAATTAGGCAAAATGTAACTACATACTAAAAATAAGATAGAATAACTCTAACAAGAACTTGGAAGTTATGCGAATATGATCAGTTTCTATCTGGGTAACCTGTTCTATATATTAGTTATAGCTCTTCATCATATAACATTTTCTGTATGTATATGATAAAGTGAAGTGAGAGGAATGGTGAGCATTGTGAGAAGTTAGCATAGCCTTTGGGGCTTCTTAAAGACAGTGGAACACAATCATTGTAATAGAGAGGCACCTGATCTAAAGACAGATAACGAGGAAGGAAGTATATATCATATAGGTATTCTGGACAAAGAGATGATGTTCTTCTGGAGCAAAACTAAACTGGACATTTGAGATTTCGTCATGCTATTCAGAGCCCCGCATGATTTCAGGCTTACATATGATTTAATTCTGGAATCTTGAATTACCCTTTTCAAACTGTGGTTGACTAAGCACAGCTGAAACCACAGAGAGTGAATCTGTACTGTACTCTCAGAAGGCCTGCTCCCTCTCCTTAAATCAAATCATTCTGGCAAAGTGCCTTATCTCAAATCAGAAGTGATAAACTGTAGCTAGGTTCTTCTGCTTGCTCACAGGGTGATATGGAAAGGCACTTCACTATTCTAGTGTGTGTAAATTATGGTATTTGGACAAGGTCATCATTTTCTAAAACTTACTATACTCAGCTGCAACACTTAAACAAAGATTTCTGCAGTCATGAGAATTTGGGAAACAAAATATATTGTTTCCTTTCCAAATTCACAGTGGATCATTATGCCTTAGAGCCTGTGGGAACTCATACTGGGAGACAATGACTTAATTTAGTGTAATATTTTCATTTAGAGCCCATTTCTTGATAGGGGCTTATGCACTGATTTTTTTTTCCCGTAGAACTTCGATTTAAATAAAAAGTTCTGAGAAAGGCTGGCCCAGATTATCATTTATATTATTTATCTTTGATCCTTTATTTTATGACTCTATAACTTCACTTTATGTATTTGCTCAGTCACTCAGAATATTTAGGACAGGCACATTTCAACATTTCCATAATTCACCAAGATGGATTTGTGTTCCCTATCATCCGTAAATAAAATAATATGGCAGTTTGGTGACAGTAGACCTTCTTTAAGAAGTCCTGTCTTGAGATCAGTATTTTGTATGTTATATGAGAGACATAGGAATGGAGAAGGCCCTCCCCCTGCAATTGATATGATTTGCGATTTACACTGTAGCAAGTAATTCCTTATTCTGTAGTCATCGCTCAGTGAGAATGTAGATTTATTTAAGAACTTCCTTCAAAGTCACTTGAATGAAAGAGGGTGTGAGTTTTTTTTTTCTCCCATGTGCACGTATGTGTAAGAATTACCAACAGTTGCTTCGCATAATTTAGTGATTCTGATGTGTTGCCTGAGCGAGTCAGAGTTAAACAGATGCAAGTAAGGACAGGATTGTAAAGTTCAAAGACAGGAAAACTTGATTAACAAAAGTCACTGTCAGAGACTAATTGTAATTCTGCAGCTTAAGAATCCTTGAATAATGTCCCTCAAAAGGTCAGCCAAAAGTCCTGATTCTTTCTCCTAGTCCCTTGAAGAGAATTTAGGTATTTCCTGGCATCAGGAAAGTCAGGCGAGTCATAACCACCTTTTCCCCCTCTTTGAAAGTTTATTACAAGAGCTAAAAGATGGGTGAAAATAATACCTGAGCTTGTTGCCATCCATAAGAAAGAATTTGCCTTGGAATGCTGTTAAGTCAGTGTACTGTGCACCAATGAGGGCTATGCAGTTTGGATAATTTTTCAGAGCTTTGTAAGTTATACACGTCATTTTGGTTCTTTGCTGTTTCATTGTCTTGTTTATTTTTTTTTTCAGAAAAAGATTTCCAAATTTTGCTTTTTCATATGCTGTTAACATAATAAAGATTCATGCCAATGTAATTAGTTATGCATCTTAAAATAATTATGTTGGTTTTATTATAAATATGGTATGTAATTTCCCAAGACCATAGCAGAAATAATGACTTAGTGTGTAGACACATTTTTGTAGCTGTAATGATTAAATGATTGCTTCAATAGTGTAATTTTTCAACTCTACATAATTAATGACTCTGAATAAGCAATTAAATTATGTTTAATTTTGATAACTGTTATGATTAAATAATTACATATTTTGTTATTTCTAAAAATTAATTGTTTTATTGGCTCTGATGTTGATTGAGTTCTTGCACATTTAATTTATTGATTTTTGTTTCATAAAAAGATGTTTTCCAAGGCAAACAGAAAGCTCATGTTGACTTCATGGCAACAATTCATGCAAAAGAATAAAGCCAATGATCCATTGATTATAAAAAAGCTTTATACACACACACACACACACACACTTAGTTTTTTGTGAGGATGGTCATAGAATCTATTGGAAAATAAATTCTAGCATACTGCATACTTGAATTTTTTCTGTTTTTTATAAATGTTCATCATTTTATTATTGATTAGAACAAATACATCAAAGAATGTGTTTTTCCATCTCTGGAGAATCTATTTGGTAGCAGGGTGTTACATTTCTGAAAGAAGTTCCAATATTGGTTTGTGTAATCTATAAAATTCTTCCGAGTTACAAAGAAGCTTATGAGATCTTATTTTTTTTTCCAATTCATGAAGCCCTGTGAGGGATTATGCAGCTGCCTGAGAGTGGGTTAGGAACAGCTTATGTGACTCTGGATGGAGCATTTTTATTCATCCATCAAATACAATTGAGAACTCACTACGTACTAAATGCATCAGGTCCTGTGCTCAGGGAATATGTAGTCATGGCAGAAACATAGAAACACACTGAGTTCAGCAGTAGGGAGAGAGGCAGGCATGTGGGGATTAAAGTCTCTTTAATGTTAGGTTTTTGTTTCAGAGTTTGATGATCTGTAGTCCTAATGAATTTTGATAGTTATGGTCATGTTGTAAAGATTCTAAGATAAATCTCAGTTGTGCTATAGGCAATATTATTTAGATTAAAGAATTATATGTAGGACTGAGCAGCTAAACAAAACAAAAACAGGATTTTGAGCACTCCGAGAAGACTTAATTAGAAATATTAATGATTAAAATAGTTCTAAATCATGTCATACAAAGAAATATTTCCAGAAGTAACAAATTCTTGAGAAGTATGATAGCTTTATATAGATCCATGAAGATACTATAGGTCATATTCTTGCTAATATGCAGTTTTTTGTAGGGGGTGACATGTTTTGAGAGTATCAACTTTTCCAGCACCTTGAATAAAACAAGCATATTAGAAACCTCAGGCATCCCATGTAGTTTATGTGCTATCCATGAAATTGCTTATGATGGTAATTATTTAAAACTATGTATGTACGATCCATATACCCAAGTGAAAATTTCTTGATCTGGGAATGAACAGGCAGCCTCTGCCTACATAGGTGTAGTTATTTTTTTTCCCTTTACAAGACAGGGAGGTATATTACATTTGATCCTCCTTTCCTAGTGAGAAAGTGACTTCCTGGGATAATGAGAAGGTACATTACTGTTTTACGACAGTACGAAATTCAGTGTATTACTGAAATATTAGAGCACACTGTGTTATAGCACAGCATTCTGGTTTTGAGTGTCTAACAACTGCTTAGAGTGCTGTTTTCAACCAAAACCATACGATAATATCTAAATCTATCCATTTTTAGACAATGGCTGCAATATATGCAAGGGAGTGTTATATCTCAACCTTTACACTTGTAGTCCCTGGGAAGGTAATGAGTAATTCCACTGGAAAGTCCTATCACGATGCTTCACCTTTTGATAACCAGAGAATCAGAAAATCTTAGACATTCCATGAGCAAAATGTTAAAATCTCTTGTTCCTTAACTCACATTCAAAAGCAAAAGATTGGCCACCTTCAGCAATGGACTCTTCCCTCGCTGGCCCATTATTATGAATTTTATGTCTAGAGAATGTGTTTTTATCGTGATTTTTTATTGTCTTTTGGGCAATTTGGTGTAAACATTGCTTTTTTAATAAATCTGGTATGAATCTTTATTCCCCTTGTTTCTATGTAAGCAGGCTTCCCGGAGAGTGACTTCTCTTTTCTCAAGGTAGATTGTAAGTGCCTGTTCCAACCCCAATAAATCATTTCTTTGTGTGCAAGCGTGAGTGGGTGAGGACATGTAGAGGCTAGAGGTTGAGGTCAGTGTCCTCCTCAGCTGCTCTCTGACAGGACCCTGAGTGAGCATGCGCATGTGGACGTGCTGGCCGGTTACCCACAATGACTCCCCTATCTCCACCCCTCAGCCATTTTCTCCTCGGTGCTAGGGATCCATGCCCAGTTCCTAATGCTTGAGTCTAAAGCACAGAACCATCTTTCTGGACCCCATTTTTTATCTATCGTTTATTAAAAGCAAATATGCTGATTTGCTAGTGTGTCTGCATGTGTGGAAATGAGGAGAATACCCTTGGATCATGTTTTGTATTTTTCTGAACTTAAAATGGAAGTATATATGTGAAAAAAAACCCTTAAAATACCAATTAGGAAAATAAGAAGCCAACATATGAGGACCCACGTGTCGGGCCCTGGAACTCCTTAGTACTTGGTACAGTAATAGGTACCTGTGTTGTCAGCACTTCTAAGGCTGAGGTGGAACGCCAACCCAGGAGAATCCCTGGAAACTCCAAGGCCAGTGGGCTTGCTGTAAACAGCAACAAAGAACAAGAGAGCTTTCACAAACAGTCTAACAACCAGGATTGACCTCTGACCTTCACACCCATGTGTGGCCTGTGTGTGTCATTACACACAGGCATACCAGCACACATGACACACAGACACACACACACACATATAAAATAATACAAAGTGCCTCAAAAAACCAAACAAAACACAGAGGAAAATACAATTATTTTTCATACGCACATATAAATATTTGTAATAAAAATAGTCATACTGTGATTATTTTTCTATGTAGTTGGGGGTTTCTTTTGCATATAATTATGTTATAAAATTTAAAATTGTTACAAGGAAAATTTGTGAATGGGCAGGGAAGCGTTTGTTCATCTTTAATTTTGTTTCTTAGGAAAAGTCATTCTGGCTTTTAGGCATCCTGTAATAATTTTTCTAAGAGTTCATCAATAAATCATACAATGCATATATTAGCATAAAATAGAACTGTGGAGGCAGTGTTTGGCTTATTCTAATAAGCACCCAGAAGCATTTCAGAGACCTGTGCATTCCTACAATATATTGACAAAGCTTGCATTCTTTTGGACATGGAAGTGTAATTCTCAAATTAAATTTTACAAGGCAGAATTAAGGTTACTTAATGAACAAAAATAAATTTCTGTAATATAGAAGCTAGGATATGAGAAAGGCCTAGTCACAAGTGTAAAATGTGGCAGATATAATCATGACTTTAAATAGCTAAGTAAATCATGACTATATCATTTTATTAGATAATATTCCATAAACTGCAAGGCTTGATAAGCTGATAAATCTACCTTTTAAGAGTCACTGATTAATTTTTGAATAAAATACATCTATGAATATTACTGTAGCAGTTAGGTAAATCTGTTTTAAGAAGTAGAGAAATCTGCCCCTAGCTTCAAAGTAATTATACAAATGAAGTTTAAAAAAATCTGGGTGCTTTTAACTGTTCTTTTAACTAATTCTTCATTTGTAGCTAAGAATTTTGCATTTGTAAGTTAATGTGCTGAGATAATATTATTTATTTAGCTACCTTATTTAACTTATTGCATACAGTTAAAACATATTGTCATCGGTGAAGTAATGTTTTCCTGAGAAGTTGTTCAGCATGTGCAGCGCTATCCTTGAAAACAACAGAGCAGACTGAATGCTAAGAAATGCCTAGCGAGGGACTCCTCAGAAGTATCATCTGAGAATGTCTGTCCTCTATGATGATCATATCACCATGCTGAGTAGAAAATAGCAACGGCTGTTTTTTTTTGTTTTTTTTTTTTGTTTTTATTGAGAAAAGGAAAAAAAAAGTTTCAGCCACCTCCCAGCCTCCCACTTCCCTCCCCCTCCTCCCACCCCTCTTCCCCTCCCCCCACTCCTCTCCCCCTCCCTCTCCAGTCCAAAGAGCAGTCCGGGTTCCCTGCCCTGTGGAAAGTCCAAGGTCCTCCCCCCTCCGTCCATGTCTAGGAAGGTGAACATCCAAACAGGCTGTTTTTAAATCAATTCGTTGCACTAACTTTCTATGGCATAACGCTTTAAGCCGATGAATTAATTGATTGATTTTGCAGAACAGAGGGTTGAATTGAGGACCTTGTGCATGATAACAATGACTATACTGAGTTGTATTCTTGGCCACTGTCTTTTTACTGTCAGGCAGATAATCATGAAATTACTTAATTCTTTATGGAACTTGCTTTGTGGCCCAAGGAGGTTTTAACCTGTGATTCTCTAGTTTCAAACTCTTGAGTTGCTGGGATTGTAGGTCTATACCTTAAGGCTGGACTATTTCAAATAACTAAGGTTTGATTGTTTTTTCTTTAAATGATTAGAGAATATACAATATTCCAATTAAAATATTCGCATTTAATAATTTAACTAACTTTTGAAGGGCAGATTCTCATTATGGAGCCTAGTGTGCCTTGGCATTTCCCATCCTTGCCTCGTCCTCCAAAGGATTTACAGACCTGTGTCACTGTGCAAAGCTTATGACTCCTGTGACATTAAACCTCTCCTTCCCTAAGTGTAATGGTAACCATACCATCAGACACGGGTCCTTTAAATTTTTACGCAAGTTCACATTTCTAAGGGTTCTATTGCCGAAAGGACAATATTGCCCTCTCCCTTGCGCTCTGTTAAGTGGTGTATATCAGTACTTGTCTTCTGGTTATAGTGAGGATTAAACAGAATAATGACAGTGTTTCATATAAAGTAAAGTAGTGAAAGCCAAAGTTATACTTCATTACTGCTGTTGAAGTTTCTGATCTGCAGGCATTTGTTCTGTGTAATGTACGTGCATTCCTGGCTCTGATAATTGTGCCTTGTCAATAGAACATATCTGTTCAATGAATCCAAGCAGAATTGGCTGACTCTCGTGCATGGATTTTAACCCAGTACCATTTGCCTCCTCATTCCCGAGTTAGCCACTGAATACTTAAAGGCGTCACAATTCTTTCACTTATCTTACAGATTTTTATTTTGTGTACACCTAGAAGCAGGACCTTGTCTATAGTGTCAATCAGTTAGTAATATATTTAGTTATTTGAAATGTTCATTAAATTCATTAAGTATATGTTAAGTTATACCACAGGGGTTAGGTGTTGTAGATAGAATTTTAGGCTCGCAGCAAAGAAAAAAAAATAGACATGTTAATATCACCTGGCAAAAATAATTGAGCATCTTAATGTAAGTATAAATGGGGCTTGAACCTTAAATGTAATGTTTTCCAGTTAATTCAACCATTATTGGGCATTCTGTGCTTTGAATTTTATACAAGAAAGTAGTGATGAAATGGGAAGTTTAATTTCTATGTAAAGGTGTGTCTTCCCTAAAGCATGTTGGTGGAATTTTTTTTTTTTCTGTTTAGGCAAATCTAGACTTTCATATTAACTGTCTTGGCAGAAGTCTAACACTGCACACAGTGTTGCAGTACTGCTTCTGTTATTGCTAATTATTACCTTGTACATACCGGCATCTAATGATCTCAGTGAAAAGTTATGAAGTGAAAATATTCGCAGTCCTAAGTACCCAGGCTAGCAGAGTAACATGACTAAACAGGAACTTAATCTTTCCACGTGTTTGGCCCTAGGTTAAAGAATCTCTTGTTAGGATTCTTTAATGGTCTAGCTTCCCCAGTTTAAGGAACCAGGCATTGGCACTCCGCAAGTAGGTGTTTCTCATTACTTTGGAAAAGTCATTCGGGTGGTTCAAGTTCTCATCTGTTCATATATTGTTTTGTGTAAACAAATATATGTACATTTTCTGTGTTAACATGTGGTGAATTTCATGCAGCTCTGCATGTGTGTGCATGTGTATCACACATAAAAATCTATCTATCTATTATTATTGTAGAAAGGAAAACATGTTGGGGTTTTTGGAAAGTATGAGGATTGCAGTAAAAAAAATGCAGTTCAGACATCCTAAATAGTATCTGTAATATAATAACATAATATTGCTACTAGAAGAATAGTACAACATAAGAATAAAGGAGTATGAGAGGAGAGGTTGTTTATTTCACTTTCATCTTCTAATCTGTCCCAAAAGGGATAAGGAAAGAATAGAAGGGTTTGGGCAGTTTTGTAGGTCTGGCAATGGTCATACACCTGTGATTCATAGTTTACTCTCCATTTGTAGAATTTGAGTCTACTTTTATAGTCATAATTTTTGCGACTGGAGGTTCCTACTTTCCTGTACTGATGACACAGATTGGCATGTGTTAGGTACTTTTCCTGT
The DNA here is from genome assembly GCF_018167655.1 of Microtus oregoni. Lineage (NCBI taxonomy): Eukaryota > Metazoa > Chordata > Mammalia > Rodentia > Cricetidae > Microtus > Microtus oregoni. The sequence continues at coordinate 15,153,662 of NW_024543080.1, read as the reverse complement.
TGCTGTGAAAAAGTGCTCTGAAGAGAAGGGGAAGACAAAACAACACACATTTAAAGTAACTAGTCTACCTGGATCCATAGTCAAGAACAAGGTGGATGAAGGCATGCTTCAGCTCAGCACGTTTGCGCCCTTAATAAGCCCAGGGTCTCAACCAGGGTATGGAACTGCCCAAGGTGGGCATGTCCTTTCTTCTTTAATTAAAACAATCAAAGTGTGATCACATATTAACAAGTAACTTTGTAGGGACTGGGCAGGTTGTATTTCTATATATAGTAGAATATATGCCTGTGTAAACAACAGTTAAGAAAAGGGGCCAAGAATTTGAGAGTGAAGGAAAGGGAGTGTATGGGAGGGGTTGAAAAAAAGGAAATGGAAGGGGAAATGTTGTAATTATATAATTTAACTTTAAAAGTTAAAATTAAAGTAATAAAAAAAACTTAAAGCATATCTCACTTGCATGCCCAGAGGTAAATCTCACAGATGATTCTAGATTCTGTCAAGTTTGTATTTAATAAGAGCTTACATTAACCTGTGCTGTGTTTATCTTATCTTCTCTGTAAAAATATCTTATACTAGCCTGCACTACCCTACCCTACTCTGCACAACACCAATAGTAGACCTAAGTGTAGGCTGTGTATTGTGTACCATATGAATTCTTTCAAAAGTTTTTTAATCTTCAAAACTTAATTATGAGACTATTGAAATTAATTTCCATTGAGGCACAAACTGAGCTACATGAGAGCTGATGACACTCTAAGAGTGATTAGAAAATCAAGAAGGGCCCCTTTTCACTCAGCTGGCCAAGCTATTAACCGGTAATCCATGCGGCTCTGTTAGAAGGCTTGGTACTCACTCCATTGTTTAAAAGGCTTTGTTAAGAACTATGTATACTTTCAGGAACGAAGGAAGAATATAGTGAGAAAAAATATTGATGGTTAAGCTTTTTAGAAAAAGGGTGTGGTAGCAAAAACTGCATGCATTTTATATTTATTTAAACTCTTATTCCAACCTCATACTACCTAATAAGGTGTGTGTGTGTGTGTGTGTGTGTGTGTGTGTGTGTGTGTAAGAGAGAGAGAGAGAGACAGAGACAGAGACAGAGAGAGAAAGATAGAGGGGGAAGGTGGTTTCTGTTTTAGTGACCTGAACAGAATATAACCTTTGAACTCTAGCTCAATAGGCTATTGTAAGAGATGTAAAATTTTCAAAATTATTAATCAGGTATGTGAATAATATGCCCATTACCTCTGAGTTCAGAGAGGCCAGGACAGTAGGTTCTGAAGAAATTAGCATGATTTATGAGTAGTTCCAAGTCATATTCATTTCAATTTATCAGCATGACCTTGCTGTGACTCTTTTTAAAAGCTCTGGAGTTCACCTTGAGTCTCTGTCCTGCCTTGGTATGAAAAGTTGCACAGTTTTGAGGCCTCTTTTCACTTTTCAGTTTATATTTGCTAGAGCAGGTCAGTCTCCAGTTTCAACTTTTCCGTCACTCACAGTGTGAATTGATCAGAATGTTTAAGGTCAGTGGACCAGAATAATTTGTCCTTGGTTCCTTTCCTATGGTCCTTCCGAGTATAAAGACTAGATTCCCTTTGTGAAAATAGGAGTATGCAAGCCTCTTTTATAATACGAATGCTCTGTCTTCTGGGTGATGTTACGTGAGGCATTTAGCTAATATTCAAAGTTCTCATCTTAAAACTTGGCCCAATAAAAACTGGTATGTTTGCTGTACATAAATTTTAAGGGTCAAATAACATAAAATTTATTTAAACAGATTCAGTCTCCTTGAGCATGGCATTCTCGTTGAATTTTGATGATCTTATTTTAGTTTTGATTTAAGCCTCTTCCAAAGCACCTTTCTCTCAGCAGCATATATTACATTCTTAGAATATACATGGCTCTGTGTCCCTCCTTATTTGATAATTTCTTCAATCCTTGATAATGATACATTAGTTATTCCCCAATGATTGGCTCCTTCCTTGTATAAACACAAATATGACACTTTGTATAAAAGCATTCTCCAACTTCCAAGGTGATGGTAAATATCAAAATATGAAAACCTGCACTTTATCTTTCCAAGAGTAGGAGTTGTGAAATGAAAATGGATATTTTCCATGTGGAGGAGCTGCATTGACTTCTTAGTGCCCATATCTGTTTGCACATGCCTGGACTGTCATAGTACAAGGTGACCACTCTCCCTTTAAGAGATGTGGATTGTGTTTACTTTACTGAGCTGGGCATCATAGTATAAGGTGACCACTCTCTTTTTAAGAGATGTGGATTGTGTTTACTCTCTGCACAGCTGTGCCAGTACCCATTAAGGGAGTTATATCTAGCAAAGAATGACAGAAAGAGAGAGAGAGAGAGAGAGAGAGAGAGAGAGAGAGAGAGAGAAAATGCTGGATATGTGTTTGAAGGATGTAATTTATTCGTAGTCCTTTGGCTTCAGAGATAATATTCAATGTAATTGCACCCAGTTTTGAAGTGTCACCCAAAAGTCATTGCTCTGTTATTTTGATTCCAATTTGCATTTTTTTGGTAAAATTTTAAACTAGTATTTTCAAATTGTAGAACCCTCTCAGAAGGACATTCTTAGTGTGTGTGACAGGTATCTGTGTGAAGTGAGCCCTTGTGGGAACAAGTATGTGTACATTGTATGGTGGTCAGTGAAAGACAATGGATTTTTTTCTTCCTTCAGAAACTTTCATCTTAACTTTTTAGCTCCATAGACCATGGAGCTCATTATTGGTTTCTCTACATGACTGGCCTGCCAGTGAGTTTCAGGGCGCCTTCTGTTTCTTGTCTCATTACTTCCCCTTTCCTGATGCTGTGAGCAGATTTGTGTCCTCAGTGCTTCCATATGAGAGCTAAGGGAACTCAGACCTTGGAAGCTGTGCCTAAGGTACTCTTGTCACTGATCAACTCGGTCACTGAAGATGCTACTTTTGTGGGATACCTTTGATAGTAGAGGCTCAGAGAGACACTGCAGTATCCTACTGGTTCAAGGGATTATCCACGTCAAACCAGCTTTGTTTCTTTTATCTGTGGTCCTTTTTTATTCATTGCCTTTCTTTAAAAATCAGAAGAAAATAGCAGATTTGTGGTCATATACTTAGATTACAAACTGTCAAATATTCTTTTTCAGACCATTCTTAATGATGGTCAGAAATACCAGCTTCAAAAAACAGTGATTTTAGGAAAGAATGTATTTAGACATTAAAAATGATGGTGTACATAGAATTTTATTTGTTCTTTTCTTCAAATCACTTAAGGCTGTATCAAACACACTGGGTACTGATATTAGTGAAACGGAACGCCTTTTCTGCTAATGTGGTAAAAATGACTCCACACAGTAAGAAGAAAAACTCAATATTGTTTTTCCTCAGAGGAAAAAGATCAGTTATGTAACTAAAGACCATATACACTTGCGCATCTGTTGTACTAATCAGAGTGTTTCGTTTTGCAAGCTTTTTATAACATTGTAGTGAAGCAAAGCAGTTCATTGCACGACATGTTTGACAAAGCCATCGCCTTCAATAGTTCTTCAAGTTCCTGCTTCTTCACTCTCTTTGCTTGATTTCATTTTACACTAAAAACAAACCAAAGAAATTTTTCCTTACGGTTTCTTATTTATAAAAATACTTATAGATACACTTCATCATTTTCCATACACAGGGGGAAATTTTAAGTGTAAAAAGCTAACCGTGACTGGAAAGTTCCATCCTGAAGGCTGGAAGGACCAGTCATGACATTAGGCGTTCATTCCCTAAATACTCTCTGGATGTATCAAGGCTTACTAGTTACTGTTTGGCAGTTTAACAAAATACAATGTTTTAAATATTTTTCAGTGAAACAGTGGTCAAATTTTATGAGCAGAAATTACCTATCTAGTCAATCATAATAACACTGATTTTGAACCCTACTACATATACCCATTACACTTTCTGTGGTATTAGGGAATTTTAGGGTGATTTCCCATCCTGTCTTACAAGAAGTAATAACCTATTACTTACATTTATAAAATTAATTAGTATCCCCATCTTGCTGTTGTAGCATCATCCTACTAAATTTATTGCTTATTATCATTAATATTTTTATTTATGTTTGATGAAAATTTAATAGAAATAAGAAAACTCTTTTTTTAATAGCTTCATTCCAAAATAATTCTTAAGTAATGTAGTAGAATTTTTGAGGTATTTTGAAGGATAGTATTTCATTATTCTTTTAGTTCCCGTTGGCTTCCCCTGAGTATTAACATGTCTTCTAAGAAACACATAAAGAACTAGAAAAAAAAAAACTAGTAAGCTCACAAAATCTTTAAAATATTTTAAGCATGTTACTTTTCTATTTGTATGCTTAAATAATTCTGCTATTAAATGCATGCGTCTTAGATTTCTACTTCCTTTAGTTCACATCATATTAAAAGCATGTTTGACAAAATGTTGTACTTTTCTTGCTAAGGGTAATTTTATTGAGGCGTAAAGAGCCATAGGTTTTTTTAACAATGCGAAAGTAAGGAGTGGAAAAAAATAGATTATTGATGAAAATTCACTACTATAGCAGTATTACTACTCTTATTAAGGTTGTCTAAAACAATATACGTTTTGAGTTGATTGTTTTGATTTGATTTAAAAGAAAAATCCGAAGGTGGAAAGCCAACTAAATAATATTTCTATACATGGGACGAGCACTTCTAAGAAGAAATTACTCTAAACAGAATCAGTAGCAGTTACTTCTGTGTGGGATGGGAGCTTTAAGAGCTAAGGATCAGTCTGTGTTTCAGAAGGTAAGGTATAGATCCTAGACCTGCAGTTTTTAAGCCTGGGAAATTTTCTTTCTGTTTTAGTTTTCATAGGCAGTTATGAATATTTCTGTGGATAAAAGCTACTGTATTAGTTGGTTTTTCATCTTCGGTACAAGTATCTTGAACGAAGAATGGTTATTTTGCTCACAGTTTCATTCATATAGTTCACGGTTTGTGACTTTTATTCCTTGGACCCTTTTTTTAGGCTAAGTATCACTGCATTGAGAGAATGGTGGAGGGGAGACGGGAACCTCAAGACAACCAGGAAGCAGAAACATAAGAGGGAGACAGACAAAGTTGGTCTTTTAACACACAGTGAGCGACTTCCTCCAGCTAGGCCTCACTTCTTAAAGTTTTCACAACATCAAAGAAAGCACCACCAGCTGGGACTGCTCCTTCTGTATACAAGCCTGTGGGAGAGATTTCGTATTAAAAGTTTGCAGATTTTTTTTTTCTCCATCCACCTGCTTTCAAGCCCATTGGTTGTTCTCATTGGACGGCTGTCTCCCTTTTTTACTGTTCATGTTATTAAATCCAAAGTTCAATTTTGAGCACCCACTTCCCTGGAAATTCAGTAATATGTGGTGGAGTTGATCTCAAAAGCAATGTTTCTTCATCCTCTTATTAAGTTTTATCCTTTCATTTTTCTGGAAACTTACTTATTGTTCAGTAGTTTTCAGTTGCCCCAAATTTCAGAGATTTTTAAGAACAGTCTGTTGTTGTGGCTGCTTCTTTTCTGTTTCCATGATTAATTAATTGCTGGTATCATCTAATTTAGTATTCAAGTGTTATATAAATACTTATAATCACTAATTTTTATCTGTACCGTACAGTCAATATTCATCTCTAGTGTCATTTACATAGCTACTTGTCTGAACAGTCCTGACTGGCTTTCAACAGACAATGTGTCATATGTGAGATGATGTATGTGCAGCATAATCGCCTGCCTGTACCTAGTTATCCATAGATGTAAGGTACTGGGAAGAACATCATGTTATTAAATGAGGAGAAGATTTTGGTGTGCAAGTTGCATGATTGAAAAGTACTTATTTTTGAATGAAACCTTGATGAGTAAATGGATAGAGAGAAATGAAACACAGTTAAGAGTCCAACTTGGTGGTTTCATGGTGTTGGTTTCTAGTCTAAAATCTGCAACCTGTTAATTTTCATATTGGTCACTAAATCTTAAAACCTAGGCAGTAACACACCCCTGGCACTTCCTGCTGTGAAGACAATTTAGACTACCTTATGAAAAAGACTTAGAGCAGTGTCTAGCAAATAATTTTGATACTATGGTAGGGATACCTCTAAATGGCACGGAGAAAATCAGAAATATTGAAGATGATAGATTGTTGTTTAAAATTATTTAGAAGGTTAGAAATATTACAAATGAGGGCTCTTTTATAAATAACAGTTGTGAATGGAGTTGAAAAAATGGAAAGGGGGAATCTAGGAAGCAAGCCATGAGCTGTATTATAAAATCCTGAGCATAGGAAGGATTTTATGACCCCAACATGTATATAAAATCATGCATGTATTTATAAGGAAAAACACATCTTCCCCACTTCAGCTGTCTCTTTATGTCTGTTGTTATTATTTGCTTTCCAAGCTTTACCAATCAAAGGCTTGGCTTCATATACTTGAGCTCAGCTCACAGCATATTGATACCAGTGTGCCATGAATGGCCCCGAAGTGTGTTTTCCTTTTGCTTAACTTCTGTGTCAAGCAGACAGCTGTAGAGCTTGAGGAATTGGAGCTACTTCTTGGGAGAATGGTATTGGGTGGCCGACTTCACTAACTGTCTGTACGTGTGTGCAACATCTGTCTCAACACTGTTTTCAGCTGTGGCGTGTTCATGCAGGCCTACCTATATGCTTAAGAGAGTCTTGCCTTCCTCCCCACTGACTGAAAGGTGGTCTTTTCCGGAGCAACCTCTGTTTTTGTCTTTAAGTTTTAGGTGGTTTTGTTTTGTTTGTTTTTGTTTTTTTAAAAAACTAGTATTTAGTTAATTAACACTTTGTTCTTTGCTTACTCTGATATATGCTCCTCAGTTGGTGGTATTCGTTTCTCTCATCTGAACTCCTGCAACTGTTCCCACATGTAGGTTGTGAGACCAAGTAATGGAAACCTGCAACTCATTTATATCCCTTCTGAATATTCTAAATATAAATTGGTTTGTGACTCCACCTTTATATTCCCCATGCAGCAGATTTATTGTGTTTTAAATGGGAATAATGTATTCATTTTAATCAGTTATAATTAAAATCATATGTATAAAAATAAAGCATATTGCTTAAGGCCTTCATGAACAAAAATGCTTTGTTCTTCTTATGTGTAGGCAGAGACTGCTTGTTTTTTTCCAGGCTACCCAGACCTGAATAATCACAGAGAAAGACTATATTAATTGCAACATGTTTGGCCAATAGCTTAGGCTTATTTCTAGCTAGCTCTTATATCTTAAATTAATGCATTTCTATTAATCTGTGGCTTATTGGACAAGGTGTTAGCATCTGTCTCCTTCAGCTGCTACATGGCATCTCTCTGGCTCCACCTACTCTCTCTATATATATCTCTGTTCAGATTTTGTACCTGGCTTTACTCTGTTAAGCCGTTGACTGAAACAGCTTCTTTATTAACCAAGGTTAATAAAACATATTCATATCATAGAGGGGAATCCCTCATCGGTCATGTGCCAAATATAGATCTGTGTATTTTACATGGGCTTCTTGACGTAGTCTTCTTAGTAACATGTAAAAATAGCTACTGGTTTTAATTTTATAGACAAACAAATTGATGCATAATAATTTAATGTAATATCATGCTAATAGGCATGAGAGTTGGTTTGCAAACCAGTAACTTGATTTCAGAATCTTGTGTTGTTTAATGGTTTGATGGAGATGTGGTACATGCTTCATGTGGCATCTGGGATGAAGAGACAAGTCTGTATAGGATTAATGCACATTTGTAATCCAGCCACTGTGAAGACTGAGGCAGAAGAAGAAAAACAAGTTCAAGGCTAACTTGTCCTACATAGGAAGTCTCAGTCTTCCACCACCTCTATTAAAATGATGATGACTGGTGGTGGTGGTGGTGGTGATGATGATGATGATGATGATGATAAGTGACTGTGTTCAGTCACTCAATAAATAACATATCTTGACATATTTGGGATTTGTAAGTGGTAGAAAGAATATGAAACTTAAAATACTAGCATATACATTACGCCATGATGTCTTTATTTTGCTTGTGGATTTGGATGGTGCTACTTAAGGTTTTCTTTTTTATGGTAACTTTCAACTCCTTTTCAAAACATCACCTCATATATTTTGAAGGATTTTTTTTTTACATATAAATTTGTTATACGTGGCATTCAGTGTCTTAGAAAGCAGAGCTCCTAATTTACTTCCCTTTCATACAACATGATAATGTTTCAAACATAATAGGTTTAAAGGAAAGGATCCAGAATGTATGAGTGACTACGTAAAGGAATGCAAGGGATATGAGTGGAGAAACCTAGGAGGCCACTCTCAGTGGCTCACCATATACTCAAACAGGTTAGCGTTGGAGAGAAGGACTGGGAATACAGAAGCCAACAAACAGCATAATTTTATAATTGCAGTGAAGGTTATTGCCATGCAGCTCATGGTAATGCTGAAATGTTCTCTCATAAATGTCAGCTTCCAAAGTAGGATGGATGTATCATACACGATGTTATCATAGATACAATAAAGAATCATTTTGTATTCATGCTCTTATGAAGTTTGTCATATTTTCCCTTTGGTTGAATGTATGGAAGGGCAATTGAGCGTTATAATGCCTTTCTCAGAAAATTCATTTGGTAAAAATAAAATAAAAAATAAAAAGTAAGATGGATTATCCCTGTGCAAGGGGTATAATTTTATGGCATTGCCTAGGCTTTCTCTGATTCAAAATCAGATGTCTTAACAATAACACTTAGAAAAAATGAACTCATCTGAGTAGGGGTGGCACATGCCTTTAATCCTAACTCTCAGGAGGCAGAGGAAGGGAGATCTCTGAGTTTGAGGCCAGCCTGTTTCAGAAGAGCCAGGGATACACAGAGAAACCTTGTTTTGAAAAACCATTTAAGATAAAAAAAAAAAGGAAAGGAGGAACGGAAGGAAGGAAGGAAGGAAGGAAGGAAAGAAGAAAAGAATAAAAAAGTGAACTGTTATTGAGTTGGCTTGAATTGGTAATCACAATGGTAAGAAAAACAATTGAAACCCATCTACCAAACTGGAGGATTCATTTTGCTGTTATGTAAAATCTCCTCTCTTTAGTTCTTTTGAGGTTTCTGAATGAAACAATCCAATGGGCCATAGAAAAGGCATTGAGTACACCTTGAGCAAATAGATTATGGGAGAGTCTGGAGCAACCGGGATAAATCACCTCCATGAGATGACATCAGCCCTGCACTGGTGGCATTTGGCCCCCTGGACACTGTAAGTGCTGCTGTTGACTGATAGCGTGTTTCAGCCTTAAGACCAGCCGAGGCTAGTGAGGTTACCCCACAGGAGCTGTTAAAGAATGCTCCTGCTTCAAAGCTAAGGCAACTCCTAGACCTCCTGAAGCTTTGATCAATTACTCCAAAGCAAAAATAGAATGTAGTATAGCCTAATAGAACTTCACAAAAATCTACAAACCTTAGCCCGGAGCTATTTTCTCATCCTCCCCCCCCCCCACCCAATTCCACATCCCTCTTTTTGGGGGAAGGGTTGTGGAGACAGAATTTCTCTTTGTAGACAAGTTTGGCGTCAATCTTAGAGATTTGCCTGCCTCTTCCTGCCAAGGGCTTGGATTAAAGCTCCTTGTGTCGCCACACCTGGCTCTCATGTTTCTCTTATATAACAAAAGTAAGATCTTTCTGTTTAACAAACATTCTATAAGCCTGCAAGAGTTTCAACATATGATTATAAATGAATGAGAATGACGGTGAGGGAAAGATGATATTCATGCAGTTGCCAGAGCTGGGTCTAAATTCTTTTTGGAGACACATTCACACTCTCAGCAAATTGATTCCTTATTCAATAGTAAGACCAAACTAGAGTTTTCTTTTTACCTGAAATTCAGTTTTCCTAAGGTATTTACATGTCTGATAATATGGTAGCAATTTTACCTGTCAAAATATAATACAGCGAGATAAATATTTTGGGAATATATGTAGTCACCACAGATTATAACAACATTCCAAACTTTTATCAGACCATGAATCTATGGAACATTTAAGTGGCAATCTTCTGGCCAGCCTTACCCTTAGCTACATACATAAGCATCAATTGTTATAGACATAATATAAAGTCTCAAGTAGAGCAACCTGCCATGTGGATGCCTGTCCTGAGGTTTAATAGTATCCTGTATCATTTTTCTCAAAAGGAAATAGCATGATGTTGCCTTGTAATTTTTTTACTACTGTATAATAAAATGCAGATATAATAAATACCATCTAAGCAAATAAAACAAGCTTTGGACAGAATCCATTTTGCCCTCATCACTTAGTATATAGCTCAGGCTTTGAAATATTTCTGTCCTGAGTAGACTTAATTATATCAACTTGCATTCTACTGTCTTTGACCGTACTGAAACAGAAAACTGTATCTTATTTTTATTTGCCAGATAGCATTAGACGATGTTTGAGTACATTTGTCTTGGTTCTCCACTGGGCTTGTAAACACAGAGCAGATTATGATCCCAGTTATCCTTTGATTGGATAAGTTGACCTGTTACATTACTGCTTGGTGATCCTGGGTTATTCTTGCCATAATATTAATGATATTGCTGAAGTTTAAATAGTTATATAGCACAACTTGTGCATTGTAAAGAATTTACAGCACTTATTGTGTCTGCCGTGGGTGCAGGAAAAATATTTTCCTCGGCCTGGTAGGCCAATTAGCCATCCTGTCTTCAGGGTTTCTGGTGGTCAGTCTTCATTTTTTAGATTGGATGTTGAAAAAAAAAACTGGCTGGAAACAGTTTTTTTTAAGTTATATTTTCATAAATGTGTGTGTTGCCTGCCTTTATGTCAGTTCACCATGTGCATGTCTGGTATTCAGTTAGGCTATAAAAGAAAATACATACTCTGTAACTATAGTTTCAGGTTCTTGTGAGTTGCCAAGTGTGTGCTAGGAATTAAGTCTGGGTCTTCTGGAAAAATAGCCAGTGCTCTTAACCCATGAACTACCTTTCCAGACCATGTGAACATTATGTGTGTGTGGTGTGTGTGTGTGTGTATGTGTGTGTGTGAGTGTGTACATATATATGCTGACTATTCAAATAGGCTTTCTTGGTATACATTTTACATTTCCATACATTCTCATAGAATACAGATTAGGATGAAAACTGAAGTATTATTAAATTTTCACTGAGTTCAATCATATTCCCATATAATTCTTACATGCAAGGCTGAGTCATTAGATTGCGAGTTAAGTCTGAGCTACATAGTGAAGAAACTCCAAAATATAACAAGACAGAAAGAAAAAAAGAAATGGAAAACCAATGCTATAGTATTTAAAAGCTATTACTAATTATTTTGCTAAATATTGGAAAAAGTAACTTTTATGATCAAACTGTTGGGAGCCCAGGATTTCAGACTTACTCGCTTCTAGAAACACCTACTTTCCTTTAGGGCTTGGCTTGACTCCAGGAACCGTAGCATGCTACTCTTATAGGTGGAATAATAATACAACAATCCCATAAAAAGGAAGCTGCATGCCTTGTGCCAATTTCCTCATAAAGCACAACCATTTAATTTTAAATACTATCATTAATATATGAAATAACAAATTCCATTTACTGATACAGCTAATATTATAGTTTGGATATATAAATTTATATGACTTTGAGACTTTAATTCCTAAGGGGGAAAAATAAAAATATTTTAGTATTAGTACTTCCTTTGTGTCTGTGAGATTTATTCCTTTTTTGTTTGGTTTTGGTGTTAGTTTTGTGAGTTGTAGGCTTCACGCTGAAGCTCACGCTTGCTCACAGCTCAACATTAGGCCATGCTATTCAAAAGTCACAGGAGTTCTGTCTTATGTGTGTTGACAATACAAGCATATGTGTAAGGGGCTTGGAATATGTATATATTTATAATATATATTATATATAAAATATTTGCATATATGTGCAAAATAGTTATATTTAGTAAGGTATAAACTAAATTTACTACTAGTAAATTTTGTAAATTTAATTCAGATCATTTATTTCTTTGGTTTGCTGTTCTTTGACTTTTATTACTCTGAAATGCACATTGCAGTGTAACAGAATTTTTTTTTTTACTTTGTAAGAGCTGTGTAGGTATCTTTTTTTTTTTTTTAATTTTCCAGATATTGTGCTTTATTTAGAACCAGAGTCCAAATCACTAACGGCAGATTGTTAATGCTCATTGGGGTTCCTAGCAGTGAGCATTGCTTATCAAGTAAAGATGGAGCTCGCGGGGATCCGCCTGCCTCTGCCTCTGGAGTGCTGGCATTAGAGGCGTGCACCGCCACTGCCCAGAGAAACTTTTAATCTTTTGATAGATGGCTTGAGGGTTTATGAAGAAATCCTCAAGCCATCTGTGTAGGTATCTTATAGGTAGGTAAAATTAATCACTCTTTAAAAAAATTCTGTGTATGTTGACTTTCCCACCACAGAGCTATTTATTTAGAAAATTCAAGTTGAAATTGTTTGAGAATAAGGATATGAGATCTCCCTCCTATATATGTAGTAACTCAAACACATAAATATAGTTTTGTATGCCATGCTTTTTATATGCATAAAACGTGGGGGTAAAGTAGAACTCTGTTTAAAATGCAGTAGTATGTTTCTTTCTACAGCTCTGTTTACCCGAGGCTAACTCTGGCATAAAGATATTAAATAGAAAATTCTACAGCGAGGTATTGATAGGTAGAAGATGTTATACTATTGGAAATAGTGCAATGAAAGCTTAACTTATCCTACTTTGTCTCAAATGAGATGTCAGTAATTCATACTTCAGGTGCTATTGACTGGGTAGTTGCTTCATAGCTATCGTAGTTTCAAACTGACTGTGGTAGTATTGCAGTGTGCTCAGGAGAGCTGACTTTTTTTACTGATGACCCCAAAGTGCAATATTAAGGTGGAGACTGTGTAACAACACTGAAGTGAAGTCATAAAGTGATTCCTAATTGAAAAGATAAAATTAAATTATTTTTATTGCTAGAACAAAAGCATATTTATATGTATGTTCTCAAAGGATATTTTGTAGTTGTTTTATTTCATGATTTCTTAATTTTTTTAATCCCTTCATGCACAGGAATTTTAGGTTAACTTCTATCATATCTATGCATAGGAAAGAAAAGGATACAGAAGAATTGGAATTAGCCATGGTTTTAGGTACCCACTGGACTCTTGGAAAGTATATTCTACTCCTAATGGGAGATACTTGCAATGTTCACAAAAGAAAAAGATTGATAGATATAGATAGATAGATAGATAGATAGATAGATAGATAGATAGACATATAGATCCTTTAAGCTTTAACAAGGTGGTAGGTTTTATTATATGTAATACTAGTACAATATTCTTTATTGTTTCTATAATTATTGTGGGTATTTTTGTGTGTTGCTGTACATGTCTGAGGACAACTTCGGAGAGTTGACTTTCTCTTTCGTAAGCATTCCTGGGATTGAATTCGGTCATCATGGTTGGCAGCAAATGCCTTTATTCTCTGAATCATCTCACCATCTCCAGGATAATTTCCTAATTTATGGTGATTTGGAATCAGAAACAAGGAAAGCTTCAGTTATCAATAGTTTTATTGTGTGTATTGGTAACTAAGTAAAGACAGTTTTTGCAGCAATATCTATGAAGAGTGAAGGCAAATATCCCGCTTAAGGCAGTGTCCAAGTTGCACAGGTTGACTCATTTGAAAAGAAAAACATTTTTGAAGTTTAGAGATATTTGTTCTGTTTCCCTCTGAGCTCCAGATGTTTCTTAGTCTGTCTGTATATGGGTTTTTCTTCTCAACTCTGCTTGACAGAGATTTCTGTATAGGAAATAAAACATAATCATGTCTCTGGTGGAAACCTCTCCATAGTTCAGCTCATCGAACTTTAGTGCAGTGTGACCTCTTTATAAAACACATTCCTTGATTCCTGACTGGAAGCCACACTGGCCCTGATTTCCAGATGTTGCAGTCTCAGATAGAGAACTCATTACTGTGGAGCACAAAGCACACTATTTTAAACACATCAGTAGAGAAGATTTTCTGCTTGAAATCTTAGACAAAGTGAGAAATAAAGCCTCCTGCAATGAATTGCAGTCAGTAGGGGACTGGGATTGAAAAAAAGAAATGCCAAGGAAGGCAGAAGAACAGGGTTGTGGAAATCTGATATCTGATGCATAAGCTAATCACTTTAGAACTTGAGCCAGGCTCTTCTTTTTTTTTTTTTTTCTGTGTTCAGAAACGTTTCTTTATTTTGTACTTTCTGCTTTTTGATCCCACCCCTCCGCACACAGTTGGCACCCTCCCAAAATACTTTGGCAGAGGTCGCTTCCCAGAAGCCTTTTAAACTTTAGTTAGAATACATTTATTGATTTTATTGAATGGCCAGAGGAATGCAGAGTTTTGGGAAAAGTGCATATAAGAATCAGTGTCTGGCCTGGTAACCCAAGCTATTTTAAATGTCTGCGAACACTTCATTAAATGCCGGTTCTCATCATTTGCAAAATAGTAAAGGTTTCTTCTGCTCTGTTTCCTTGGGTAGATGTTACCTGACTTACATAACCTTATAGAACAAGAAGGTGAAAACCATTTCTCTAGAACTGACATTTAGAGAATCTCAGCACACAAAAGTTTGGTGAATCTTTAAAAATCAAATGATAAATCTCTAGAAAATCTTTGGTAGCATTACAGGATAACCTTGGCCTGTTTTCGTTTATAAAACTATGTAGTAGATACAGATCATCTCTGTTGTCTAACATTACCATAAAATGAAAATATAAAATACACTTTGCAGAATGATTAACAAATCATCTTTTTCCTATTACTAGTCTTCTAGTCCACTTGGATGTAGTTTTTTTTTAATTTCTAGCTTATAATTTAGACACTAGGCAGAAATGAACTTCCTATATTCATAATTCTGAGATAACTAATACTTCTTTAATGACTTGGAGTTTCCAGACTCTGGCTTAAAAAGGGAAATGAAATGATTATTGATAATATATATAATACATATTTAAAGCCAGTTATTTTACCTTGCATTTCAATCTGATGTGGACCGGATAAAGGAACATGTCCAATGTATTCAGAGGGACTTAATTAATGGGCAACATTTCAAAAGTTTATCTGTTATTAAGAAAAAGAGGGTAATAGGTTTATTATCTACTCTACAATTTTGAAATATACATTCAACATTAGCAGCAATCAGTACGAGTAAGTTCTGGGTATATTTTGAAAATTAATTCTATATACTTTATGGATTGTGGTTTCCTATTTGGAATTATGATGCTAAATTTTCTTTCTTGGCTTAAGCACCTTGAAAAATATTAAACATTAAATATGATTCTATTTTTACTGAAGCTTAAACAAAGCATTGGTGATATGCCTAACCTCTTTTGTACTACAACTTTTTTAATACCATTATTAAATCATTAAATCATTAAATCATTATGATTTAATTGCTTATGAAATAAACTTTAAAATCTTTTTATTGAATTTTTAAGTATATATCATTGTATCGTTATTATTTCATGATAAAATAGCAGGTTGATTAGAGTATTTTCTTTTAGAAAATGATCATTTATAAGTATAGTGGGTAGGCATGTTCTATTATAATTAAGTGTGATAATTCCCATTATTAGAGAAGTAGGAAACCATGATCAGTAGGCAAATATGTCATGTGTAATTACAGTCCTAGCAGAGCCATTTTGAAGAGTAAGAGCACAGGATAAATTATATGATTGTTTTTATATTGATAGTTTGAGAACTATTTCTAAAGCAGAGAATCGAAACAGACAATGCTGAGGAAATCGTCTTTCTGGATCCTCACCAAGTCTTCTTACGGTTGTGCATACAAGATTCTGATCTTTGTACTGCCATCGTGTTATGCAGGGTAAAGGGAAGATTTATGCCCATCTGGGGATGCATTTTGCTGGTAGGGTGCTTCCGCTGTGAACAGAGGTTTGTTACTTGGTGCTTGCTCCAGCTTTCACTGGTTGTATCTGCTGTATATTCTACCATCTTCTTCCCTCGTTGGAAGCTTCTCTTCTTCTTTTTGAGATATGATGCTAGAATTCATAAGGTATGAATATTTGCAGGGATTTCCACCTGTTTAGGCATATGTCTGAGTAATATGTCATTTACTATACCAACAATAAGCTAAAACACTTGTAAGCCCCATGTTTTCCACGCTTAAAGAATGAGGTCCCCATGGCTGACTTTGTGTAGTTTTACTTTCTTGATAAAGACCTGCTTTGTTTATTTTGTTTTTTATTCTTTCTTCGAGGCTGAAAGCCTATATTAAAAGAGACTCCTGGAGAAAATACCACATAAGTACAGTTGTCTATTCCAGAGTCTTACGGAATTAGAGTGTTGGTCTCTTATAGACAGTCCCCAATTTGACTTAGAGTGGTTCAATTTACGGTTTTTGAGTTCTGATGGGGCAAAATTAGTAATCAGCTAGTAAAAACTAAATTTTTGAAATTTGTGAATTTTAATTGTGACTAAGAGACATACTTTACCATACTTTTTTGAGATTTTGGGAAGCCCTTGTAGCTTCCTGATTCCAGAAAGCCACATGACCATAACAGTAACAAACCCTACAGTGACTTTGTTGGTAAATTTTATTTCTAAGTAGATTATGTCTAATATATGCTTTTATTTGCTTAACATGTTTTTAACTTATAATGTACTTTTGTAATATATCTACATTGTAAGTAGATGGGCAAATAATTATACGTAGACGTCATTTCACTCAAGATCTTTCCATGCCTATTTAGATAGAAGTGTCATATAAGAGAAGCCTAAAAGAAATAAAAGATCCAATCCTTGGTTTTGATTGTCTGTGAGAAGTTAAAACTCTGTGTGTTTATACTGTCCCATCTGAACATCTTAGCAGGATGGCTATGTATACAGCAGTTACAGAATTGTTCCTTTGTCTTTGTCATACACGTCCAAGGGTATGATTTGGTATGGTAGTATATGGGATGGTTTAGTATAATAGAGGATGAAGTGATGTGGTTACCCTGTATTACCTATATTACCCAATCTTACCCTGTTACCCAATCTTACCTATATTACCCTATCTAATGGATATAGACAGACAAGATGACAATCACTACCAAAATTCAGAGTTGTACAAGTAAATATAATGACTAATATGTTTATGAAGCATTCTGTGCCATGTAAATATGTTATATCTTTTAAAGGTCTATTAGCTGTTCCAAAAATTTTATTTTATCAGTAGAAGAAAAATTTATGAGTAAATATGTTAAATTGTCATTGCTAATAATGAGCATAATGGATAAAGTAAGAAATTTTTGTAGCATTAAGCAATTAATGGAATTTTAAAAACTGACTCATGTTATTTTTTTTTAAAAATTAGTAATTATTTTAACATTGGTCTTCAATAAACTTTATGTATTCTTTTAGTTGCTGGTCCTTTGTAATAATGGTACATTTAGCTGCTTCTTCTGTTTAATTAATGTGGAAGCTCTGCTAATTGATTTTATGTAATTATTTCTTTCTAATGTAAAATTTTTACAATATAAGTTGGCCTTTACCACTGCTTTTTCTGCCTCCCAAAAATTTTGATATGCTGTGTTTGAATTTGTTCAATTTAAGGTATTTTCTATTTGTTGTTTTTAATTGGTATATACTTAGGGATTTCTAGCTTTCATTGCTAATTTCAGTTGCATAACACATGTTTATGATATCAATCTTTTTACCTTTATTGAGATTTAGTTTATGTTCTAATGTTAAGTCTACTAAGACCTCAAACAGAATTTGGACAATTTACGGGCAATCAAATACAAGATCCTCTTGTTGTTCACATAATTTCAGTATTTTATCTTGCATTAACTGTTCCTAACCTGATAGATGAATTGTTAATTTCTCTTAACCTAAATCACCTTTTATGGAAACTTTAAATTTTTTGTTATTGATATTGGGGAAAATATTTGCCTGTCTACTCAGGCCTTCTTCAGATGCTACCTCTAGGCGCTTGCATGCCATGAGTTATGGTCACTGAACCCTGTAAGTCATTTCATTCAGACTGCTCTGTCCAGTAGAATTTTTAACTAGGAATGGGCTAAGTCATTGGTCAGTTCGTTGTTGTTGTTGTTGTTTATTTTGTAAATGATGTTTCTAATGAGACAAACAGAGTCCACTCTTCATGTAGAAAGTTATGAAACATAATTTCTACAGTACGCAGTATGGTACACTTGTAGCCTACTGAGAAGAAACCCTCATTGGAGAAAGGTTGTAGATAATTGCGACACTATTGGCAAGGCAGATTTGAGGGCTAACTTTTAGAAAAAGTTAAGAACTTAACTTAAGAAAAATGTTCTCACTTGTACCGTTTTAGTTTAGTGGTCAGTGAACAGTTTAAGTATGAGAGTTGGGCTGGGAGTGTGGCTCAGTGGCACAATCTGTGTTAACCTCCAGAGTCCCCAGGTTCAATCCCAACATCGCCAGCTGCTGCAAAACACTTAGGCATCTGTAAAGTGATTGGTGGTGCCAATTCTTGTCACTTCTTTACTGCAGCATGGACCATTCTGGTGCACTTCAATAGGGCATATTCTATAATTGTGGAATGAGTATATGAGGGATGCAAAAATAGAACTTTTTCCCATTGTGGTCCAACACTAATTTGTATTGGGCTATTTAGAGATAGATCGTTTCGCTATCAACTTGTGAAGCCCTCTTCAACAGCAAGCAGTGTTTCAAATTGCTTGAGATTGTCTTCTGAGAAAATAGTTTATGGAAGCTTATCTTTCATTCAATTTTAATATTTCAGCAAAAATGATTAGGGATAATGTAGTCCCGTTTGAGAAACTTGAACGCATAGACCCAAAATTTAGAGTTCATGGAATAAAGTGCTGAATTTTTCACCTGGCATCTCCTTCGGCTGTAGAGACAAAAATATCTGAACAAACTTCAGGTGGTTGTTTAAAAAGTGAAATGACAATATGAAGTAATTAAAACAGCATTTGCTACACAGTGAGAATTTTATTATGTATAATATATGTGTATGGTTTCAGACAAAAACAAAGGTAGCATGTAGCCTATAAATAAATAAAATATTCATATGTGCATATAGACATGTCTTTCCCCCATGTATCTGCCTCTGTCTGCTTCCTAGCTGAAATCTGCATACATTCCTATTTATTATTATTATTATTTGGTTTTTCAAGACAGGGTTTCCCTGTGTGACAGTCCTAGCTGTCCTGGAAGTAGCTCTTCTAGACCAGGCAGGCCTCGAACTCACAGGGATTCACCTGCCTCTGCCTCCCGAGTACGGGGATTAAAGGCGTGTGCCACCATCGCCCGGCCACATTCTGAGTATTGTTTTAATCTTTCCAGTTCCTTTTGAATTTATACTACCTAGAGGCATGACCAAAATGGTAAATATATTGAATGTCTACAAATAATCTTCCTTTTAATATTTCTCTCCAAGATCTGGAAAATTTGAACCATATTTATCATTTATTCCTGATTTTATAAATTTGCAATTCATTATTTTACCTCAACATCTATTTTGTTACCTTTTATATGTGATTAATTATAATGTTTGATCAAGAACAGAGGTTAATTTTTATAATTAATGAATGTAAATCTAGTTTTTAGACCCAAAGTCTTCCCATCTACTTCTCCATCCCTCTGATAAATTACAATGATTTCTAGGGGATTGCTTTTATGCTAATTTGGAACCATGTATAACTGTGAGGTAATGGAAATATGATCAGGTGCTAAAAAGCATTAATTGCATTAAAACATCACCAATCACTTCCTTAGGAATCATATACTCAAACTGTTTACAATATCTGTTGTTGAGTGTCCATTTTACATTAAGTATATTAATTAGAAGATGAATTTATCCATGTTATCATGTTATCTCATAACATAGTTATCTGTTGATAAGGATCCTTTCTTTGCTCTTCTGTTTCTTCATTACTCTTTCCTTTGATTTCTCCTTTCCATTCCTTAGGTTTCTTGTCTATTTGTCCTTTTCATTTTGATTCCAGGTGGCTTTAGCAAGTTAGTATTTGTCCTCTGGACTCTAAATGAAGTGACTGACCCCCAAGAGTAGATCACCGTGGTGCTGAATAGCTCCACTGCAAGATGAAGACTATCTTTCATGCTTATGGAGGAAAAAGAAGTACGAAACAAACAAACAAAAAAAAAACCAAAAAAAAAAAAAAAAAACAAAAAACAAAATCAAGAGAACCAGGGTTGTTAGAAGTGGCTACACAAGCAAATTCAAGGACATAGATAACTATTGGCTTTCCTTTATCATCTCAGTTTATTTGAGAACCATGTAGACAGTTTCCAATAAACAATATCTTGTTTTTGACTTAGGAAAATGCTAACATTTGATTTGCCCAGTGAGAATTGGTGAGGCAATTTGTTTCAATGGGAGGAAGCAATACAACATAGGGAAATAAGAGTCCTGATTAACATGTCATATGTAACCTTCGCTATGAGTGGTGTTCATATTTGCATGGTGGTAAGACTGCATAAGGAACACCTGATTGGTTTTGTTTGAGGGCAGATGAAATTTGAAAAATTGGCCATCTCTAAATTAGAAATGTATTTCCAAGGTGATGCAAAATATCTAAAGGGACATGATACTTGTGGGCAGGCTTCTGCCGTGACCCATGACTATCCAGTTGTATAAAACTTTTTCAAGGTGATAAATATCATTTTTCAAAAGCAAGAGGGAAGTAATCTATCAGGTCATTAGTTATTGAAAGAATGCTAGATTTGTTGAAGGAAGGTTATTCAGGGTAGTTCGAGCAATTGATTATAAAAGAGTTGCTTGTTTGAGTAGTCAAGCATGTGATTCAAATGTGGAGTTGGCTTGCCCTTGAATAAAATTTTACTAAGTACACAAATGCTGCTGAACACTTATGAAATACAGCAAATCCTGCTACTTTCATATTTCAAGATGACTAACATGTCAAGCATTTGCATTAGAGGATAGTTTCTACTAATATTCGATTTAATTTTAAGCAATCACTATTTTTATTAAGGAGGACTCTGTTTAATTCCATGGTATTGATTTCCTGCTCCATATCTAATTCCTTATTCATTTGGGGGCAAAATGGTAGAAGAGATAATGGATTGTGTTATTATTTTGTGAAGTGTATAGTAACTTAACCCTTTAGGAGAAACAAAAATATTCCTATTGCCACTAAATAAGTGCAATTAATTTGAGAATAATTGCTAGATATGTTAATTGTGTAAATTCTTAAATATACTCACTAGAAAGTTTTAAAATTAATGTCACAGAGCTACAAGAATACGTTAAATTTTCAAATAAAATATTTTTAAGAACAACATCATTTTACTATTTTTTGTACTAAGTTTGACATACAGGTTTTTATTTTAGTGATTAAAAATGGAATTTTGATGATTTTAAGAAAATGAATACAATATCCTGGAAATTGTTTTAATAAACTCATTCATGGGGGTTCAGAAAACTATAAATGAAATGGGTTTATCTGTATGTGTTTGTGTGTATGTATATGTAATATATAAAACCAAATGCAGTAAATGTGTCTTTGTTATGTCTCCTTAGTGGTTTTCAGATGGTAGAAGTTATTGATCTTGTCTCAGGTCTTAAAAATAAGTGCTTGTTGTAAGAATGTAGTAATAGGTGTGGCGGGGCTGCGTCCCCAGCACCCTGGCCACCTGGCTAGCTTATGCTCTGAAATAACAACACACAAACTGTATTCTTTTAAACACTGCTTGGCCCATTTCTATCTAGCCTCTTCTACGCTAATTCTCGCACCTGGACTAGCCCATTTCTAATTAACTGTGTAGCCCATGAGGTGGCTTACCAGGGAGATTCTAGCCTACGTCCATCCTGGGCCGGAGCTTCATCGCGTGTGCCTCAGAGAGCAGAGCTATCGCATCTCGCATCTGCCAGGGAGAGAGGAGCATGGCGTCTCTGAGCTCACTTCCTTTTCCTCCCAGCATTCTGTTCTGTTTACTCCTCCCACCTATGTATTAACCTATGAGGCCAAGCAGTTTCATTATTATAATTAACCAATGACCTTCTTCCATCATAAGAGGCCATAGATTCTTGGCAATTTCAAAAGTTATTTGAAGTCTTGTGTGTTCTTTCAAGTAGGAAACTATTTATATACTTAAACATTTCACTCACATGCCCATTGAACAGTCCTACTTAAAACTATATCCTGTAACTTTCCAGTTTTCTTTCTTATTCTCATTCTGCTGGGACACTCTTAATTGTTGCAAAGAAGTAGACATCTCAAATAATAAAACATTACTAGTTCTTTAGTTAACATGATCAAAGAAAGTAGTTTTTGACATCTAATTATGTCTTCTATTTTATTTCTTACAGAAATGTTGAATTCAGTAAGTCAGAAGACAAAACCATGGACTTTTAGCAATCAAAGAACCAATTAAGGTAATTCATAGATTATTATCGTTGAATATTTACAAATAAATTTATAATATGTGAACTCAAGTTGATATATGTTTTAGGAGACTGAGTAACATTGAAAATGCAGCATGTTTAAGTGTTTTTATAGATTTTGAAATGGCAGTTTAATATCTTATGTGTTTTGGGAAAATAGATTTTCTTTTCTGAACAATAAATAGTGTAGTTGAGCATACTTGCTATTGGGAAGAAATGCACCAATCTATATGAAAGATAATTTGGCTAAAGGAAGTAGTTTTTTTTTGTGGCTGCTGCTGTGGAAAGAACTGATGGCTACGTTACTGTATTAGCGTTATGTTAATAGTTATGAAACAACTATGCCAAGATTTTTGCTCCCTTTGATACATGGACACCAAGACAATGCATTGATGTCATTCTTGTATAATTTGTTCATTTGCTCTCAATTTGTATCCATCAATGAATATAAAGTTAATAAATTAAGTATACTTATTTTATATTATCAAGATGTTTTATATATAAAGCAGATTATTTTCAAATCTGACCTATTTACTACAAATATATTTATTAAGTTCAACATGAAAATTTTCAAAGTATAATATTAGGCTGTTACATATTTTCTCAAGCAAGTCATAAAATGTAAAGCAGATCTTTTTACTGATATCCAATGGTAACAATTAGGATTTCTTTCTTTGTTGTTTTTGTTGTTGTTGTTTCGGGGATAATTTCTGAGTAGGTACCCCAATTCAAAATCATTCTCCCTGAGTCTCCTGAGTTCTACGATTGCAGCTGTGTACAACAATGCCAGGCTTCTATTGTCTTTTTGGAATATTCCAATTAATTTTTGTGAAGGAACTTTAAGTTATTATAAATATGCAGAAAAAATCAGGGCTTCTGATTTTCTTATTTTTCTTATTAACTGATTAATATTTCTTAAATTTTGATTCATTAAAATAGTAGTTATTTACTATAAGCTATTACAATGTATTTTCCTAGTTTAGAATTAACCTTAAACACAGTCAGTGACGTAAGATTATGGAAACATTACAAATGCCTTTATGGACAGTCTATTTTGAATGTTGTTTAGTAATTTAAATGTTTTTTTAATTCTTAACTTCTTTGTCACTGATTTACCTCTCCATATCATTTGCATATGTAAACAACATTCATCTTCTTTTTAAAAGTAGGTATGATTGAGTTACTCGGAATTGATTAGCTTATTACGTTAATATCTAAATGCTGTAGACATTCATCTACTAAGTTAAAACTGAAATTAGGTCACTGATACTGTAAAATAAAGTAATTTAACAAAAACAGGCTTACTCAATAATTCCTTTAAAAATATTGAATGTAGTATTACCTAGAAACTCTCATTAGAAGCTAGTACATGACAGAGGGTGATGTTGTTTTTAAACACAAGGATTTAAGGCAGAGTCAGGCAGATCTTAGAGATATTTCCAGGCCAGCCAGAGTTACTCTGTGAGATATTTCCTTAAGAGGAAGATGACGGAAGACATGAACAGAGTTGCTTCAGTTGTAAACAGACAGAAACAAACAGAAGAACAGATTATGTGCTGATAACCAATTGGTTATCAGATTATGAACAGATAACCAATCTCTCCGTGGACAAATGTGTCGGTATAGTTCCAGCCTATTTGCTTCCTGCCCCTACTTGCTTCATTGTGTTTATAAATATAGAGGTGCATAATGTATATTAAACTTACCATTTAAAAATATGCAGTCTGCTTGTCAAAATAAATAATTGCCAACCAAATCAAGAGACTGAACATATTCAGCACACCAGATACCACTAACTGCTCCTTTTGTAGCCCACCCGTTAGCTCAGTCTCAGTATCGGGAGCCTCTAGACTCCATTTTTATATAAGACACGCAATGCAAACTTGAGAAGCATGGGGAAGTGCTGCTGTGCTGGAGAGAATCTGGACACATGACCTTTCATGTGTTATTACCATACCTATGCTTCTGTTCCCTCTTGTGTAGTTAGAGGTTAATAAAATTTTCTACTACACAACATTTAGAATAGAGTTCAGCATGTCCGAAATACTGTATCAGTGCTTGAGACTCAAGAAGGACACATTGGAGAAGGCATCCTTTCTGTAGTAAAGGTATTCTTTGAGTGTGTTTAACCACACAACATCAAATGAAAGTTTTCAAAACAATGAAGGGTGTTTAGTAAAACCGTTCTCACACAAAAGTATAGTTGTTGCCGCCACTCTTTCAGTTCCTAGGTATAAACACTTGGAGTAATGCTGAGACAATTTCCCACAGATGGCGTATCCATCAGCAGGTTCTGCCAGACTTCTTATTACCCCCTTGGATACTGCCTTGAGTCCAATCTCAGCCCTGTGCTGTGGAGACAAGAAGCGGTATGACATGTTTTTCTTTGGCCCATCTTTACCACCTTTGTCATAATTCACAACTAGTCTCTGCCCCCTGGGCTCTCCAGCTGGCTTGGCTTCAACATGTGCTGAAAACCTCCTCCACCAAGAGCTGTAGCTCTTGTTTTCCTTCTACTCACTCTCCTCGGATACGCGTATCTCCTTACCTAGAACTCCCCTTTCCATGCTGGCCTTAACTGTACAAAAGTTGAAAATTGTAAGTACCTAAGTACCTCTGTGGCACTGCCTCTTTTGTTTTATGCCAGGATTTTTTCCCTTGCTTCTTTAAATTAGTTCCTGTACGGTCTCAGCAAGATATCTCCTATAGTATAGTGTCTTCTTGCCACGCAAGTGTAGGAATTTGGATAGTGCATATTTCATGACCCAGTACTGTGAAAGCAGAAATGGAAAGATCCAGAGAATGTCTGTGTGCAGCAAGCCTAGCCAAAAACATGGACTTGTTTCTGTCTTGAAAACATAAATATGGAAAGCAGTTGAAGAAGACACCCAATGTCTAGTTCTGATCTTCACAACCATGTACACACAGCATACATGTGTGCACACATATACTGATAAGACTGATAAGTATATATACACCATACCCACACCAAACACAAGCATGCACACACACACACACACACACACACACACACGCCCACGATAAGTTCAGGTATTTAGGAAATATTTCCTATTTATAGATGCCTATTTCTTCTTTTATGTATCTTTTATGATGGATCACTGGCCTTGGTCATGGACTCGTAAAAGACAGCTGGAGATATCATAGATGACAATGTGAATATAAGACATTGATTATCTGGAATATTCTTGTAATAACTCAATTGTTGTCAAATGAAAATCCAGTTTCAGGCAACTGCTGGGACTGAGTGGTGGTCACACCTGTGAGATTGTTTCCAAAGTGAAGTTGACAGAGCTTCATGACTGCATTTGTAGGATGAGAGGAAAGCAGATGGCAGGAATAGGTATCAGGATGTAAACTGACCATGCTTTTAGTGGTACTGTGTAGTTATCTGTGTAGATAGCAAAGTTTAAGGTTTCCTTGAATATAAATATGTATGTGTGTGTGTGTGTGTGTGAGAGAGAGATATAAGTAAATAGTTCATAGATAATATATAATTTATTTTATATAATCATATAATTTATTATATGGAGTTTAAGTTTTGTAATTTTTAACACATAGTCACATATTTTATGCACTATGTATATAAATACAAAGAAAAAGTGATATACTGTTTTATAGAAATAGCATCCAGACTGATGCTAGTCTTCATTTTTAAGTAGAAATTTTTCCTGAAGATATATAATGCGTCAGACTTAAGGTCACTGGTGTCTCTTACTTTTATTCATTTGTTTGTGGAAAATTAAAACAAATTCGATTTACTAGGAAATTCCATTTCTAATTAATTTCAAGGCCACAGAGAGAGTGCAGGATTCTGAAGCTGGCCAGGGGCAGAGTGAAAGCTCATTGATTATTCATATGCTCATTCCTACTTATTCCATGGTTAGTGGCTGTCACACGCTGTCAGCCACATAGTTAGTGCCCTTCAGAACTCATGTGCGGACTCGGCAGCCTTTGGAAATCTGCATAAAGATACATCTGACATTGGATAGATAGCTGCCCGTCAGTAGCAGACAGCTGAAACTGTCAGCCATTTACACCGCAGAACAGACCGCCATGAAACAGTGATCAGGAAGGCAGTATTGGCAGACAATAGAATCACTTACTAACCCAAACAAAACAATAAATCGGTTTTCACAGTTTCATTTTGTTTTTTTTTTAAACAAAACATTATGAAATCAATACCAGTTACCAAGTGTGCTGGCATCACTTTCTTTGGTGTACATAGCTTTATTTATGTAATATTTAATGTTGAAAATTGTTTTAAAATATCTAAACTTTGTCTTGCTTGGGTATGTATGTATGTATGTATGTATGTATGCATGTACATGTGTGTATGGATTGAATGTATTGCTTGATTAATCATAGAAGTACTAGAGATAGAATTTAAAAGCACTTCGCCAGCAAATTATAACCATGGCCCTCTTTGTACGAATTTTTAATACATATTTTAAGGGAATACTCTCAAGGCTGCTGTAGCTGGTTTGAGTGTATTCTGGAGCTCACATACGCCTTAAATTCAGGGTCTTTCTACCTTAGCCTTGTGTTTTCTGTCTTGAGAAGTATGCACTACGGCCCTGTGCCACCAGTCCTGTATTGAATGTCTAATTTGGGGGAAGATAGGATCTCACAAGAGGGAACATTTTCTCATGATTATTTTTGAGTACATACATTTGAGCTTCCTGTCTATTCCAGAGTTTGAAATTACACACTTTAAATGTTTGAGAATTTTAACAACCATGTGTTTTTAAAACTGGAGCTAATGTTTATCTACTTCCATCTATAACCTTTGTTTTCTCTTTGTAAATTGCTGTGAAACATAAGGGCTGTGGAGAAGTCATAATTACCAAAACAAGACACCAACCAATTTTATCACCTAAACATTTCCTCCTCTTTCTCCCGGTTAATCAAAACCTGTGTAATCCTCTTATCCCTAGATTTCATAGGTTCTTCTCAATTCATATTTTTAAATTTTTCAGAATGATGTAGAATATTTAGCCTTTTGAGCCCAACTGTGTTCACTCAGCATAATGCCTTTGAGATTCTGTTCTTCTTGACCGCGTCATTAATTCATTCAATTTTTATTGCTTGGTTCTGTGCATATCATAGTTCATTTATTCATCTACTATAAACATTTGGGCTTTCTAATTAAGTGATAAAAGTGAAAACTTGTAAACTCTCATGTATTGTGTTTCTGTGAGCTGTTGACTGAAGATCCTGTTCTGCCTGTTCCTGCAGTCATTAAGTCCAAAATAAATCACACAGAGGTCTGCATTAATTACAGGCTGTCTGGCCTATTATCTCAGGCTTCTATTAACTCTTATAACTTATATTAGTCCATGATACTTGTCTGGATTAGCCATGTGGCTTTGTACCTTTTTCGATGAGGCAGTCACATCTTGCTTGCTCTGTGTCCGGGTGACAACTACAGACTGAAACTTCCCTCTCCCCAGAATTCTTGTTACCCTGCCTCTACTTCCCACCTGGTTGCCTTGCCTATACTTACTGCCTGCTATTGACCAATCAGTGTTTATTTAAAATAAAAGTGACAGGGTACAGACCATTGTCCCACAGCATACATCTATGCAAGTGGGTGTGTGTGTGAGTTTTCAGAGCCATCTAAAGTAAGATTACTAGGTCATATAGTCAGGAAATCTATTGAATTTTTTTCTGTACTTTATTTTATACCATTCTTTTAATATTTCTATTTAAATTGTCATTGTTATAAAAATTGACATTGTGAAAGCTTTTTCTTAAAATTCTGAGTTTCAGCAATTTCAACACTGGCTTAATTGTGGAAGGCCTGAATGTTTTGTTGTGTTCTAAATGTATGTAGAAAAATTACACTAAGTGAAAATGTTATATTTTTTTTTTCTATGACATTTTCCATTCTCTTTTGTACGTCTGTTCCTACAGTTAATGGTGGCAGCTTTGCCACCCACAAGGCGTTTCCTTGACTTCATGCCACATGCTTAGTTAATGTGACTTCACATGTCTAGTGCTTTTTGCGTAGAAAGGACCTCATAAAAACTATTTACAATGTTCATAATTGATTTGATAATATAAGCACCCTACAGATTAAAATAATTGAACTTTAAAATAAGAATAAATGTAGAATCTAAACATGAAATTGCCACTAGCTATTCATAGCAGGATATATAGTAAGAGATTTTATCTTATACCTGTCAGGTAAAAGTCTCTTTCTGTATCCTGGAGAGTAAACTATAGACAATTTGCGAATGTGGTCCTACCGGGAAGAACCCTAGACTCAGGTTGTCTTCACTGTGGGTCTATCTTGGTGTTAGCTTGCTATGAGACCAGAGGTGCATTTCGTAATCTCTCTGGGTTGCAGTATTCTCATTTGTACAATTAGTGAGGGCCACACTGTATTATTCATAAACGACTTTCTTGCTCTAAAAAAAATATATATGATGTTGCAATTTTGTGATGATCTTATGTCATTGGGCAAAAGAGTTTATCGTTGTATTTAACTAATTCTATCAGAAGTCAATATTAAGCATGTCTTAAAATGATTGAAAATTAAAATTAATGAAAAGCCAATGGTGATGTTGGGGAAGAGCCTACATAATTTCTAAACACCTGAATCTTATCAGATTACCAATTTACATAGTGCATTTTCCAATTTGATATTCAAAACACTGGATAGAAATTAAATATTACTTATATTAAATATTGAAAACACATGAAAAATATAAACTCCTAACACAACTATCTTTTTATAAGATTTTCTGAGAATTTAATTTTTAACAAGATTTTAAATATCAACAATTTATTTCTTTAATTTGTACCTACTTAACCATGAAATATAATATACTTGATAAATTTACATTTTTAAAATAATTATGCATTTTAAAATATTTATTTTTAACATTTTATGAGTGTTTTACCTACACGCTTTTGTGTGTGTGTGTGTGTGTGTGTGTGTGTGTGTGTGTGTGTGTGTGTTCCACATGTCTGGTACCAATAGATTGTGTGAGGGGCCAGTTAATGCTCTGGAATTAGATTTTTAACTTACATGTGGCCACTAGAAACAGAACCAGGTCCTCTGTAAGAGTCGCCAGTACCCTTCACATCTGAGCCACATCTCCATCCACTTAGAGTGCATTTTTGCACTCTAACATATACTTCAAACATATACACTTTAAGGAGCCTGAGGAATAAGAGTCCTTTTGATTATGTGTCACACACAGTAATCCCTGATTCTTTGCATATCATTTTCTAAATGTTGAGGGGCATTATCAGTCTCAAAGAAAAAACCATTATTATTATTTATTTAGCTCATATTAGTGTCTGACATGTGCACAATGCACACTATATTGTGGAATATTAATGCTGTGTTGATTTGAGGAAATCAGCTACCCACTTGATAGAAATGTCTACAGATGGCTGTGTGGTGCTCTACAAGTACTGGAGTAGGATCTTGAAAACAATTTTTTTGAAAACAATGCAAGGCCTTCAAAACTGGTAGTTGGTGCCTAAAATTTCACTGCCTTAAAATAGAATACGTATTCTAAGAATATGGACATCCCAAGATCAAATTACTTTTCTAATGACATTTAATTTGTTTGGAAGGACATTCATTTCTCTGTGGATAATGGTAGAGTATTGGTAAATAAGAGTAATTTAAGAATTATTAAGGAGCTCTTTTATATTATATACTTAATAAGTTATCTTTAAAAAATAGTTACTGAAACTGGATGACGATTGCACATAACTTTAATCCCAGCACTTGGGAGGCAGAGGCAGGCTGCTGATACCTGAGTTTGAGGCTAGCTTGGTCTACAGAAAACTTCCAGGACAGTCAGGGCTACACAGATGAACCCTGCCTCAAAAAACCAAACAAACAACAAAAACAGAAAAGAAATGTTACTATGGTAGATTTTTTTTTAAAGGAAAATGTCTCAGAAATGTGAGGAATTCATTGAAGATAAGATAAAGTGATGGGATGAAGCGGGTTCACAAATCCCAGCCTGCTCAGCTCTGATGCAGGTTCTAGGACAGCAGCCTTCATTGTATTTCACGCAAGTCTTTGATGCCCCTGCCATTTCTCTGCTAATTGCTAGCCAAACTTTCTCTTAGTTATTAAATTTAAAAGCTTAATACTTTTCTTTTTTCTTTTCCATCTAACCAGAGCTCATCTTACATACTTTTATTGAATTCCTAATGAGTACAGAAAGAGAATTAGAAATAGAATTAAATTGCTTAAAAAGAAAAGGAATTGGGTTTCTTGATTTGGCCTACTGCTGTCTTCCGTGTTCTGAAAACAATATGTAATTAGCTTAAATGTTTATCTATGAGTTTAATTCCTGGGGGTATCATCGCAAATTGCTTTTTTAATGTACAGTGGAGGCAAGCAGTTATTTGTTGGCTTTGTTGCCAAAAATTGTGAATGGCTAGATTTTCCTAAGCTTGTTAATGTATATATTGTCATGTAAACTCACCATTTTATGAATGAATTAGGAATCTGTGTTTTCTAAACTCATATATTTGTTTAAATTGTATCTCAGTGTTGTTAGACACAAGTTCATAAATTTTTGGTGACTGTTTCCACAAATGAAGCTTTTATTAAACTGTGTTTGCCTTGATTCGGTGTCATTAACAATCAACTACACTACATTGACAATATTCTTAGATTCTCAATGTATTGATAATTTAGTAATGAACAGTTGAAATTGAAAGTTTGATTTTCATCTTAGTATAGTATAAATATCTCTGGGAAAAAAAAAGTGCTTTGTATCCTAGCAACCCATTGATGTTGTAGCTGTTATCGTGAGATCACCATTTCAAAGAACTGGTGTTCCAACTATAGAGAAGAAAGACACATCACAAAACTCTGTTGACAAAGGTTTTCCAGGAAATTTCTGTTAACTTTTTTTTTCTGATGTATGTTTTTTAGTTTCTTTCTCACACTGCTAAACTTTTTTCATCTGCATTTAAAACATACCATCTTACTGTTGAATATGGTGTAATTATGAGTTCTAAAAGGTCATGGAAGCCTCTTATGAAAATATCTCAACAAACAAAAGCTTTCGTTTCCAAGACAGCCGAGTATAATACACGTGAAATAAATTGGAGACCGATAATTTATCTGAAAACATTTTTATGGAAATTAGAGCCAACATAACACCAGGGAACAGATTTAATAGAAAGAAGGTTTGAAAACATTGTTGGGGCATGCCTTTAATCCCAATACTCTGGAGACTGGAGGAGGAGGCAGGCAGATCTCTGTGAGTTCCAGGCCAGCCTGGTCTATGGAGCAAGTAACAGGACAGCTAGAGTTGTTACACACACACACACACACACACACACACACACACACACACAACTATCACACAAAAAGGAAGGAAGAAACGAAGGAAGGAAGGGAAGAAAACATTGCTGCAGAAGACAAGGATTGACTCTCAGTGGAGAAGAATGTCACACACAGCCTTCATCCTCTTCTGGGTAGAGCATTTCTTGCTGTGTTGTTCTAATGCTAACAGAGACACAAGGAATGATAAATTAATGGTGCATCTACCCAGCACCCTTTATTTATAAAAGCGCTTGTTAAAGCCACATCTGAATTGAGATTTTTCTCAATTGTATTTATCACCTACGTTAACCCAGAAAGGAAGAATTGGTTTGTTTGTGAAATGGCTCCATGCAGCTTGTGCTTTTCAATTCACACGCTTGACATTTTCCCAATACACATAGATCATCCACCCACAAAATTCATTTAACTTTAGCCAAAGCAGAGAGTGAACTTTTGACAACATTTAGAGTTCAGTTTTTAATGTTAAAATGTTAAAAAAAAATGTCTTTTTACCATATTCGTGTTCAACAGATAATGATAAAATCTTTCGACTAACGGAAAAGAAATTTAATTTCATTGGTAATGGTCTAAATCAACACAAACTAGATGCTTATTAAAACCTTATGAGTATATAATATATGCATCAAGTCGCCTAGTAACATTTTGGTATGTGAATCTGGGAGAACAAATGTGTATTTTTTCATGAAAAAAAAAATATGTGCCTGTGTGTTTGTACGTGCCATTGTACACATGCAGAGGCCAAATGACAACCTGCTTGAGTTTATCTTCTTTCTACCGTGTATATTCCAGAAATTGAACTCAGGTCTTGCTGGTAATCTTCACTGCCTACTGACCTGTCTTGCAAACCTAGAAAATGTCATTTTGATTTACACTGGATATAATATTGCTCACTTGACTTGCTGGAACCAAGGTCACAACTATTTTGTCTGTTAAACAGTTTTATCGACAACGCATTGTGCAATAGAGGCAGCAAAAGGGAAATGTTCCTTTCTAAGCAATGATTATTTACTTGTAGCTATCATTATTGTATACTTTAGTTGCTCAAATATGACTACACTTACTAAACACTAAAAAATAAATAAAAAATAAAACAAAAAGAATTCCAGTAGAAAGGACAGCAACCATTAACCATTCAACCTGAAGAATATAGGAATCTTGTATCACTGGCCTGAGCTACTTTGCCACCTGTTGTTTCTGATAACACTTAAGACAGCAAAGGCATTATGTTTAAAGTCTCCAGCCAGACTTCTGACCGAGATTAATTCATGGCGAGCCTATGTAGAATCAGCCTTGTTCAGTATTATTTGATGAAGCAAGCCTGTCCTTTTATCTTTTCTAGGCTTCCCTGAGTTTTGCTTAGCTGCCTACCCCACCTTTTGGACTTCCTATATTATTCTATTCTTTTAACTGTATTAATAGAACATCTGGTAGAGAACGTATTTAAAACATATATTTGAAACCCTTGGCACATCTGTGAAATAAGAGATGACGTATTCAAAGGATCTTTTAAAATTAACATTTATTTAAGTAGCCACATCAGAACTGAGGCCAAGAATGTATAAAGGATTTTATTTTTTTATTATTATTATCCTTTTCTTTTGCATGTGCTTTTACCGTTTCTATGTCTGTGGTTAACACACTCTCAGGACCCCTATCTGACATTTAAATTCCCACGTGCCTTTTCCTTCTTCACCCTTTCAGGCTGCAAAGGAAACAATAGCTTACTCCAGGGTCACTTGAATTTATTCACATATTCTAATTAGAAATAAAAGCCCTGAATGGACCGTTTGTAGTACAGGACAACCCTATATGTATTGTGAGTATGAAGTCCTCAGAAGTAGAGATTGTCTATAGCCTCATTAAAATTATTATGTATTCAAATATCAAAGCAGTATGTGCGGTAAAAATTTCTTTGTTTAGCTTATACTTATATCTTTTCTTAAAGATCTGTGACCTTTAAATGAACTGTGTGTAAGTTTCAGGGTTAGACATGATCTTTAAAATATTTTTCACACAAGAAATTAACAGTTAATCTGTAAAGGTCAATGCAGATGGGTTTAACCTGACTCTGAAATTGGCTATTATTGCTACACATGGAGTATTTGGGGTAAAAAATAAAATTTTTAAATGATGGAAATCATGTATAAAACAATATTTTATGGTATGGTTATTTTATCTTTTTTTAGGTAGTTCTGTTAATTTTATAGATCTAATTCCCAGATGCTATTGTGGTAAGTATTTATAGTTAGTTAGGCTTATAAATGAAGTGGGAAAAGGTTTTAACAAATAGTAAGAGAAATATCAGTCATCTGTGGAAAATTATCAAAACTATTAAACACAAAATGGCTCTCAAACCAATTATATCAAGGAGCCTTTGAAAGTTGGGTCTCAATCGCACGCTAAAGGTTGATTGCCGGAGTTAGATCATTTCTCTTTCTGACTCCAAATGTTTAATATCTAAGATTTTGTCCTATGTACTTAAATAATTTTCCATGGAATTTCAGAAAAGAGAAAGACTACTGCTCATATTCTCTTTTATATATGATAAACAAAACAAAAGGTTCCAGAGTGTCAACATATAATTTCCTTATTTAAAGTGTGGCACTGACTAATGTTTTGTTCTTCGGAATGGGGAAGCGATGAGTGCCTAGGCCCAGGGTTGTGCCAGTATTCTTTTGTTCTTTTTGGGGAAGTTAAGATGGCCGCTAAGAGAGAGACTATATTTCCTGAAGGGAGTGTCAGGAGTTGATCGATTCCCTCCTGAACACTTCTAAAAAGAAGGGAGGAACGGGAAGGTTTCCGTTAAATTTGCAAATGTCAAATGGATATGTCGATCATAGTCATAAATTAATGGTAAAAATATAAAAGGCTAATTCCATGTAAAAAGGGCAGTGTAGTAACTGTAAAGATAAGCATAGTCATTATTATAGTTGAGGAAATAAAATGCACATTTACTGCATGACTTTGTCAGACCATAGCAGAATTTTGCTGGAAATGAACAAGCATGTGCAATAGGCATCACAGTTTTAAAAACGTAAAAGCTCCTCTAGTATGTATAAAGAAGATGACTATATGCTTTGTTCTCTCCAAGGGATAAGAAAGTTAACTAGAAATAATTCCTGTGTTTGAACCAGGCCTTTGTAAGAGATTCACTCAGCACTTATATATTGTCCTGGTGTTCCCAGGGAAGAGCCGCAATGTGAGGCTGGGGTAGCCACAGCTCTTTATTCCATCCAAGCCAGCTACTGTGCTGCTAATTAGAATTGGATATTGGTGGTCCTGAAATGCGGGAGACCATCAATGTTACTTTGTGTTAAATTTTAATCACACAAGTTAGGACATTCAGAATTATGGTTTCCACGGTAACCGCAACACTGAGCCCTGTGTGAAGGCATTACAGTGAGGGTCTTTGATTAAGAGAAAGTAAACCAGAAGCGAAACAAAATGGTCCATATGTGTAGCTAAAGTTACTAAAGGGGGCAGGAGAGGGAGGGGGAAAAAAGGAAAACTACAGTTCCCCTTTCCTTAATGATATTTGCTTAATGGTAGATCACGTGTTCGTGCAATACACTGAACCGTCTGTTAGAGTTCTCGTGTGGATGCTTGTTTTCATTGGATTTTAATGATTATTTCTCTAGCACCGTCTGATTTCTTAAAATTCATCCTATTTACACACTTCTTTTTCATATTAAAATAACCGATGATGCCTACTTTTGGGATCTTCTGACTGTTCCTGTGGAAGGAAGAAGGTTGTTGTTTTCTTTTTTTCCACACTTAAAAGTTTTTCTTGGAAATGTTGTGAGGCAAAATTATAATACTGGTGCTTTGCCTAGGTTGTCTCATTGGAATAGTGATGTTCTGATAGCTGTTCGTAGTTTCATTCTATTATATGCATGTAGACATCAACATGGAAATTAGTCTAATTCAGAACAGAAAACAAGTTATTCAAGTTATATTGAGTGTTCAGCTTGAACAACATGTTAATTAAAATAAACGGAGTCACTGGTCACAGAACACAAATCATGTGTATAGAATTTTGAAGCATGCATTCCGCCAAGAATGGAGATAATCATCACAGGATCATGTTATACATTTTCTAATTTAAATGAAAATGAAAACAGTTGTGTATTAGCTATGCTTGAGCCTAGTTTGAGCCCTGGAAATACAGTGGTCTGCTTAAGTGGAGGTTTTCATGTATTCGAGTAATACTTTATTAAGCCACTATTAGGGTTTAATTTTGCCGAGATTGACATCATCCCAGTTGATCTTTCAAGGAACATATGGTCTAGTGACATTTCACAAAAGATAAAGAAAAGGACAGTTTTCTCTCCATTTTCAGTCTTGAAATGTAGAAAATTCTAACAAGACTAGTAATTCTTATGATGTGCTCCAACATCACATAAAATACGTTCATATTACATAATGCAAATTCAGTGTTCTTCTATGAATACTTAGGTGTGGCTGAGTGCTTTTGTCTGTAATGGCACTTTACAGATCATTAACCTGTTGAAAGGGTCAGAACTCTGTTTATTAAGGAGCCTGATAGGAGCTACTTTCTGCTTTGCAAGATGTGAGGGAGGACCAGAGGGAGGACCATCCTAACAGTTCACTTTCCCTACACAAGCTTAGCCACAGTAAGGGTGAAGAAAGAGGAACATGGCCCTGCTCCAGTGCAACTTCAGTTTGGGAGACATGTAATCTTTACACACACACACACACACACACACACACACACACACCACATATTAATTATATTACATATAATTATTATATTATAAAATATTAAAATATATGTAAATTCATTGATTCATTGAAATAGTTACAAAATGTGGAAATATATTCTTACTTTGCAAGACAAAATGAAATATTGTGGCAGATTAGTCTTGGCTATTCTTTTGCTATACAGTAACTAGTTGGATTTTGTGGTTTTGTTTTTGCATTTTCTTTTGTAGAAGCTTTGGCTTTTGTTTATATATCAGATTTAAAATTGTCTACATCCATGAAAAAATGTTCTTTATATATTTTACACTTTGTTCAAAATTATTCTGTATGTCTTCTCTAAAGATATCAGATTGCATGATTTTTTTTAAAATGGTGATACCATCTACCACTCAACTTATGCTATCTTCTCCACATATTCATGTTTTAATCGAGATGATAAATAACAAGGATTTGGACACATCAGAATGTTAGTAAGTACTAACAAACTGTGGTTTACTGAGGAAGTCAAATGAGATTTTTTTTTAAGTCAGATTTTAAGTTCTTCATATAAATAACTGAGAGGAAGGAAATCATTCATGGTTTCAGGGGTTTCAGTTCACATTCTTTGGCCATGCCTGTTGATCCAGAATAAAATGGTGCCAGAGGCCACTCAATTCATTAGGAACACGAAGCAAAGAACTAGGAGGGGATCTAGGTTCAGGTATAACCTTCACATTCAGACTCCTGGAGACCTACTTCCTCCAGATAGGCCCATCCAAAAGTTTGTTCCAGCATCTCCTTCTAACTGGTGAGGATATAGCCAACAAAGGGGATCCTTCATTCTTAAGTCATAACAGCTTAGAAGTGTTCCATCCAGAAAGTAAACAGTCCCAAGCACACCAGGATACTGACATTCTGCTTTAGGTAGAATAAAACTACTATGGGGTGGATAATGTGAAGTAGTATGCTGAATTTGAGTGTGTGTAGTGACAAGATGAGAGAAATAAGTAAATGAGCTTGTTATATCAGTCTCTTAAACTCATCTTCTAGAAAAGTCACCTTTCTTCACTGTAGCAGAATGAATAAAGGTTGGTGACCTATTTTTTCCCACTTTTTTCATATTAAAACATGAATTCAGAGGGAAGGATTCTTGTCAGTCATTTTCTTTTTATTCACTCATTCTATTGCATTTCAAAAGTTTTAGTTATCAACTATGTTAAATTACTTTGGCACCATACTTAAGTATTGTCTTGTTGGCTAAGTAATCTAAAATTATTTTTTCACAGTTCTGTAGACTAGACATCTTAAGTTATAGCTGATCTAGTTTTTAAAAGTCTTTCTCTGTCCCACCAGCTAGCTTTCAAATAATGATGTAGAGACATCTTATTAATTATGAAACTCAATGTATAGCTTAGGCTTGTTTCTAAATCCCTCTTATATCTTAAATTAAGCATTTTATATTAATTTATTTCTTGCTTCATGGCTTTTTAACTTTTTTTCTTCTTGGACCTCCTGTTTCTTCTCTGTCTGGCTCCAGAATCTACCCTTCTTTTTCTCTTGAGTCCTTTCTGTTCCCAGAAGTCCTACCTAACCTCTCTCTAGCTATTGGCCATTTATTTTTTTCTTATACCAATCACAGCAATACATTTTCACACAGTGTATAAATATCCCATAACATTTATCCCTTTTTGTCTAAATAAAAAGTAAAGATTTTAATTGTAACATAGTATAACCATATGCAATAAGAATAATTATTTCATAAGTTACATTTAAGATGTCCAGTCTATCTGTATTTGACAAATTCCAAGAAAATACTGTATTATCCATCATATCTTAGTGAGTCCAGAATCTTATACCTAAACCATTTTCTATCGTGACTTGTATTGCCATCCTTACAATATCTTATTAGACCTTCAAACATGTTGTACATAAATAACTTAAACTTTTGTTTCTCAACCTTCTAAAGTTTAT
Organism: Microtus oregoni; assembly: GCF_018167655.1. NCBI lineage: Eukaryota > Metazoa > Chordata > Mammalia > Rodentia > Cricetidae > Microtus > Microtus oregoni. Next base: position 15,115,189 of record NW_024543080.1, on the reverse strand, counting down.
ATCTCTTCTATAAGTTTCTTTTTTGAATTTGGTAACAAGGAAAGCTATCACTATAAATATTTTGACTTCAACTCTGTCAGAGACCCAAAAAGTATATAATATTGCATAAGTAAACAGAGAGTGCCAAGCAACTTCCAAAACTACAGAAATGAGAAAAGCAGCTGGCTGCCTGGACAGTCACCAAATTTCCTCTGCAACATTGGGGCTTCCACTTGACCTACCAGCCTAGAATATCTGACCGACATTTCTGGGAAGCAGGAATTTTGAAGGATGTTCCCACCTTGTCTTGGCAAAGTTCAGCAATTTCTTCCCTTTGCATCTTACTTGTCAAGTTTGTACAGTATACTGTCAGCCATTGAGGCAAGGGCAGTTTCCTGCCCAAATAGCTAGTTTTGCCGCATTGAAAGCAAGCTCCACATGGAGATTCTTCAATGTTCATCATGCTTTTATGAAGTAGCTTGGTGATGTGGGATTCCCCTCTCTATGCTGTGAATACCATTGTTGAATAAAGAAACTGCCTTGGCCTGTTGATAGAGCAGAACTTAGGTGGGCAGAGAAAACTAAACTAAATGCTGGGAGGAAGAAGGAGGGGTCAGTGAGAAGCCATGTAGCCCTACCTGAAAGACAACATGTAGCTAGTAAGCCACAGCCACGTGATGATTCACAGATTAATGGAGATGGGTTAAATTAAGATATAAGTGTTAACCAATAAGAAGCTAGAGCTAATGGCCAAGAAGTGTTTTAAATAATATAGTTTTGTGTGATTATTTTGGGCCTGAGCAGCCTGGAGCCAATAAGCGGCCTTCGCCTTGCAACAGCTTGGCACTGCCATGAAAAGCCTTAGGTATTTAAACATCTTAAATGACATATTCTATAGGTCACTGAAACATTTGAAGATCATTTATCTATCTAAAATATATGTTTAACCTTGAAAATATATCTAAAATGACTACAAGTCTGATTGTTATAGACAACTATTAACCTGCATTTTTAAGTTATCTTATACTTTGTAATACTAGCATTCAATTACTAGAACTTTATATTATATTTCTAAATGAGTTAAATAGGTGCACTGCCTTAAATAAACTAAATTTGTATCAGTATATGAAAATTCATGCTAATGTAAAATATTTGAGATATATTTTCTTTTTTACTTTATTTTCCTATATCTCCCTGAATTTCGAAGACTAATCTGAAGTCCTGGCTAGATAGTCAATGAGTGTGGACCATCATATCTAGTTGTCTTGAAGTGTTCTGAACGGAGAACTCTGTGGAAACTGCCTCAGAGGCACTCTGAAAGGCTGGATCATCTGGGCTATTTATTTCTATTGGTGTCTGGTTCTCTTGCTCTGAAAACACAAACTTTCAAAGTTAAAGTACATATCTGTATTAATACAAGTATGGACTGTGCATACAAGTCAACCAAAGATGATTTCTCATTTTATGTTCAAGGAAGTAAAATACATCTATCTGTCAATGCATTATGTAACCAAACCTCTATCTATGCCCTATGAACAGATGGCACTTAATAATAAGTCATGAGGACTCTGTAACCAAAATATTTGTCTTATCTCATCCAACCATAACTTTTCATTTCCTCTGGAAACAAAGGCATAATCTCTCCCCAAACTCAACATGTTTTCTGACTTCCATTTTGAAGTTAAGACATTTTTATAATTTATAGGTTGGTTTAACTTAGCAGTTTCTAAAATCCTATGTCTCTCTGAAGCTATCATTGTTTTCTGTTAATTTACATTTAAAAATTAAAAGTCAATAAAATAGCATTCAGTGTCCAGACACCCTGTGTAGTTCCCATCTTTATGTGGCTTATTTTTTATGTCACTTTACTATCTCCTTTGAGGCTTTATTATTTTTAAATTATTTTCTTTTTTTCTGTGACTGTCTATACCCATTTTCTAATCCTCATTATCTTTAGTGTCTAAACCTTTTAGAGGTTTTCTGTTTCTGATCTGACTTTTCTAAGTTAGCACCTACAGCATTGTCTGGCCAGGTGTGGCAAATCTTAAATTGCCGTATCAGCCACCACACATGAGCTCTGCTTAGCTTATGACGGTGTATGGCTCTGGTGACCTTGTCTAGCTTGCAGACAACAGCCACAAGCTGGGACTCTGCACATCGAGGCCTGCCTGAAAGATTGCAGGTATAGGAAGCTGTGTCTGGTTCAGTATTTGTGTGTTTGGAGCTTTTTTTTTTCAGACTTTCTCATGTTCTATATGGAAATACATGTCCCACATTGTGCAACATCCATAAAAAGTCTTTCTCTGTCCCACCAGCCAGCTCCCAAATAATGACATGGAGACTTCTTATTAATTATGAACGTTTGACCTATAGCGTAGGCTTGTTCCTAACTATCTATTATATCTTAAATTAATCCATTTATACTATTCCTGCTGGCCTCTTTTTTTTTTTTTTGTCTTGTACCTCCTGTTTCCTCTCTATCTGATTGGTGACATTGCCATTCCTTTCCTCTGAGTCTTCTCTGTCCCTAGAAGTCCTGCCTTACCTCTTTTTATCTATTGACTGTTAAGCTTTGTATTATACCAATTGCAACAATATATTTTCACACAATTTACAAATATCCCACAACTTAAGTTTTTGTAAGGACTTTGTTCTTGATGTGAATACAGCTGCCATTCTGTCCTTGCATGGTCTTTGCTGAGTGCTTATATGCTTTTAGAAAGTCACCTTGTGTCTTTTCATAATAAAACACCCATCCTATATGTGTTCATTCTGTGACAAGATGAACTGTTCATTTTGTTTCTCCCCCAATTTTTCAACACAAATTCTCAAAATGTTGGTGATTTTTGAAATGATAAGTGTGCAGTTCACCTTTGGTTCTGTGTCTAAGATGCCTGATGGTTAGGGGCTCCTGGAAACACTCAGCACGGGACTTGACTGCCAGGACAACCAAGTGTATGATTAATAGTCTGAGCGGCAATCAGTTTTACTTTTCAGTCTTCAAAGATTGGAAGTTTGGAGATTGACTTGATCGTCAGTCACCAATTACTAATCAACAGAGTGTAAAGTCTTCTGATTGGGTTAGTATGCCCTTATGTGGAGAGAGTGGCACCTTTAGATAGCATACGAGGCTGCATTTCTCTAATGGCACTTTCTCTTTTCTCAGTGCAACTTCAATTTGGTCTGCAGAATCCAGAATGAACCCATGGTCAACAAACCTGACTCTCTTGACCTTAAAATAATTTACCAAGGAAAAGTATAGAATCATATCATTTTACATTTCTTTATGGTTTAGTGTTTGTTATTGCAGAAGGTACCTCTACAAATACTACTTTAGAGAAGTGGGAAAGACTTTTAGTAAGTGGGTGTTTTATAAGTGCTCTGAGTTAAAACCAAACATCTTGACACAATGAGAATATAATCTAGTCAGTACCATGTCACTTTTGTCCTTTTGGAAAACATGCATCATAGTATCAGTCAAAACGGGAAAATCTATTCATGACTTCAACAATCAAGAAGAAATTACTGAGTGAATAATATATTTGTATGATATATAATTATTTAATTTTAAATTATTCAAATTATGTGCTATATAATAAGCCATTAAATTATGGCTTAAATTGCAAAAATGATTTCTGTAGGTTGAAAGTATAATAGTGTTTTGAATCTAATCAAAATAAATATAAGCTGATCATAGAAAATGGTAGATTAGTCAGTTGACTATAAATAAAACTGGATAAGGATGTTTTTACTGGGTACCCACTTAGCCAGAAACTCATTGCTAAGCTCTTTCCTAGACATTATTTGGAAAAGTATTAATAGTAAATACATACAGTCATGAATATACATGGAAATATTTCCAAAAAATATTATGTGTTGAGAATTTCATACAATGCATTTTATCATATTTAGACATTCCTATCTCTTCCCAGATCTATCTTAATCACTCAACTCACCCACCTTTATAAAACATTTCTATTCTCTTTTTCATAAAATCATTTTCTGGAATGTGTACTTCTTATCTAGCCTGCAGAATTAAAAACAACTTTTTAGTTAGAAAGGGTCATGATTATTTTTTTAATGCATAAATGTTTCTGGAAATTAAGGATATATGATGGTTTGTAAGTTTTCATATTTTCTTTTCAGTTTCTTTGTGCCAGTTTTGTTATTATCAGCATTGTAAGTTATTATCTAAAAAGTATTTGCAAACTCTAAATACCGTGAACCATGACTTATGAACTAGCTAGTTCAGATATGTACCTATAGTCATATCAAAGTGGATTATGCAGTCTGAAATTTATGATGACAATAAAACCTTTTGAAAGTTGCTTTGTTTTTTTCCTGCAGCTTGAAAGCGTTCTGTTAAGCTAAGGGCAATATTAAGCTGTATGTTATTTATTTCAGCTGATTTGAATCATTTATAGTCCTGAGATAACAGTATAAACTGAAGATTATAACTGTTAAAACTATGAGCCATAGATTAAAAACAAAGCAAGAAAGAAACAAACCCAGAGTCAGTTAGAACTTAGAATCGCAGATCTTAAGCCCATGTTGTCAGTCTTGTGTTAGAAGCAACTTTGCAGAGGCTGGAGAAGGTTGGTTTTTCACATTGCCCAGTGCTAGATGTTTCGACAATTAATTACTCCATGGAGTGGTCAGCCACAGCAGAAAATCCTGCATTTTGGTGTGCGTAGTTTAACATCTGGTTGTCACTAGAGCCCTAAGCAAACATAATACGAACATGCCAGATGTGGCTAATGGCTGAATTATAGTTTGTGTTATTCAGCCAAATGTGTTGGAAAGACGTCAGAAATATTTCCAGGAGTAAGCAGCCTTCAATTGTTGCTAACGGGATCATTCAATGAAATTGTAAAACCCACTCAGAATGAAAATAGCTAGCACCAATTGAGAAGGCCCTGGGCACCTGCTATTTGCATATAAAATTAGAGTATTTAATTTTCACATGTATCACTCTGAGAACAGATTTTGTTTGCTTCTCCTGAAATAGGTGAGAAAAATGAAAATATAAATCCAATGCAAAGTTACACAGATAAACTGAAAAGCCAAGCTTTGCCTCTGAGCTGAGGCCAGGATGGACGTATTGTTTACCCTCCGGCAATTGTGCTGAAGGTGACAGTGTGACATGGGACCCTGCCTCTGAGGATAATGGAGACAGCTACCTTCCTTGGGCCAAACAAACTCTTGGTTATGATAGTCAATTAGAGGTCCATGCTGTTCTTACACTAGTTAACAATGTATTTGAAAGATAAAATGCATTGATAAAAGAGACCGAGAAGATGCAATTACATCTTCACGTTTTCCTTAATAACATACGGATTTTATTCTTTGTTTCAATTGTATTTACTCGGTTTTTACTGATAGATGATAATACACTTTTATTTTCAGGAAGAGAAGATTTTTGAAATTTGTATTATTTTAGTTTCAACTTTTTTATGAGGATATAAAAGAATCAATAATGTGACTAGATATTGGACATTATTAAATATTGGCAATATGTTTATAGAAGGAGAGACAAGTGATAGAAATTTTTTAACTAATACTGCATTTGAAAAAAAAATATTCAGCGCAGCATGTTCAACAAGCCAGGTTAGTAAAAAACATAAAACACTGTTAGTATTGTTCTGTAATAGGTGAGCTTATCTGCTATAATGACCCCGTGATGTCATTGGCATTTCCTTCTGCTAATAGTAGTGTGCTGCAAGCCACAAATCATTCTGTGGTTCCAACTGTCATAAAAGAGAGTGAATGATTTTATATTCCAACTAAGGTTCAACATAAAGCCATTAAATATTGTGATTATAATTACTTTAGTCTGATTCACATAAGCTTTATTGCATTCCTATGGCATTCTAAGAAAGATAAATAGTTGCATATGTAATTCAACAAGAATTCTGTGTTTTAGCCCCAATGACACTACTATTAGGAGATATTACCTAATATAGTTAAAATGAAATGTTATGAACTTTTATTTTTATTTTTAAATAGGGACTGGAAAGATTGCTCAGTGGTTAAGAGCACTGACTGTCTTTCCAGCATTCTTTGCTGATATAGAAGTATATATGCCCTTCATATATATAAACTTCTTTTCTTAATATCTATGGGAAAATAATCTGTGTCCTTTAAGATTTGAATTAATTTCAAAGTTCAATACCACAATCATAAAGTTAATCTGTCAATCTCCTTTTCTTAAATCACTGATTCTTCAAATCACAGGGTTCTCTTTTCTTCATCTTTACTCATAAAAACATGGTGATGCACACAAGAAGTAAGAGAAAGTGAACCTGTGTGGATCAGTCTTTACGTTGAATCTTACTTTTTGTCTCCACACTCCACAAGAATAGTTTCCTTGTCATCATTTTAGAATTACGTGAAGAATTTTAAAACTGCAGTAGCAATTCAAATTTCCATAGAGTGGAGGAAGCTGGATTAGCTCATAGGTAATGCATATACTTAACTATTAATTTTACAAATGCAGACTTTGAAGCAATAAGCATATGAACTCAATAAATGACCAAATGAACTCAGTGGAAATTGTTAATAAATGAAGGAATAAGTAAATGAAAGGGTTCTTTGTGAATCTGGAACTATAAATGAGTGTTCTGTAGCGAACCCTTTGGAGTGTATTTGTGAAGAATGCATTGAGGAATGCAGAAACAACCATCTGAATGTTTGCAGTGCTGCTCTCTAGTCCATCACTTCAGGGATGAAAAGGTAAAGGTGATAGGGACCAGAGTTGAAAGAAAACAATACAGGGCTGGAGAGATGGCTCAGAGGTTAAGAGCACTGGCTCTCTTGCAATGATCCTGAGTTCAATTCCCAGCAACCCACATGGTGGCTCATAACTATCTGTAATTATATCTAGTGTTCTCTTCTAGTGTATAAGCATTTTCTTCCTTTTTGTTTTCTTTTCTGCTTGTACTATTTTCTTTATTTTTTTTTAAAAAAAGATTTATTTATTTATTATGTATACAGTGTTCTAATACAGAAAAGTGAGTTAAAAAATGAAAGAACTTGCTAAAACTTATAACTTGGATTTCAGGAAATTCACCAAAGTTTAACAAGCTACAAAGTTTTTTTCACATTAGACTAAATTAAAATTTTTAATGTCATACATTTTGTAAAAATTTTTCTTTTTCTCCAGTACATTCCAAATTTGTGATCTTACTAACTTGGACCTTGCCTGACCCCAGTTAGCAAATTAAGTCTATTTTCAACTAGTGGTCTTCAAGTGGCTCTTTATAACACATTAGGAAGTTAGCTTCTCTACCTAACTCCTCTTCTGACACTAAAGAAAAAGATTCCTACCCAACCAACATTTCAGAAATGACATATGATTTAGACAGAAATTCAAATATAAGTTTAATTTTAAATTTTCCCCACAGAAATTCCGTGAAAATAAAAACATCGAAATGTTTGGTGGAAAAATATTTTATTGCTTCTTGATAAGTCCAACATGTCATAAAATTTATCTATGTCCGTGTCTAATTTATTCTTACACATTTATTTCAAAGAAAACAACAGCTAGATGGAAAACTATTGGTTCTTCAATCTGAAAATACTTCCAAAGTCTTAATACCAAGCTTTCTCAAATGTCTCATGCTGACTCTTGATCATTTATTTATTATTTGTAGTCATGCCTTTCTTCCCACATGTGTGTAGAAGTCGAAATGTGTGTCTCTTGTGTGTGTGCATGCACACATGAAGGCAGCTATGTGCTGGTCAGCTGACTACTCGCCCGACTTGTTTCTCTCCTTCCATTTCGAGGGTTCTAGTCACAGGCTTTATGACAAGCAATTGTACACACTGAACCATCTTGCCAGCCCTCATCTTGATTTATTATATATATTTTCTGGCAGTCATTTTGGTTGGAGAATCATTATTAAAATAATCTGTATCAAGGCTGACATGGCCTTTCACATTATTTTGCTCTTCTGGTTATATTTTTAACCAAAATTAAAATATACATTAACGAAAAATAGTTTGTTGTAAAATTGAAGCTATAGTCATGTCTGTTCTGAAGTTTTCCTTTTAGGAAAGTTCATACCATTTAGTTTTCAAAATTTTTATTGAAAGATACAGCGTTACTGCAGCCTTAATTTATTAATTAATAATTAATTAGTTACTTTAGGGTCTCAAAATGCTATTAGTTGTTGAATCAATTAAAGGAAATGCCTTCAGAGACTCCTTACAAAGTAATCCAGTTTAGGCAGTCAACATATGTTTCTCAACTTTTTTAGCAGAAACTTAATAAGGAGACGGGGAGTGGCTGAAGAGATGACTTAGCGCTTAAGAGCCCTGGCTGATCTTCCAGAGAATCCAGGTTTAATTTCCAGCCCACATGGCAGTTTACAACCATCTGTGACTCCAATCCCTTGGAAGTCTAATGTCATCTTCTGGCCTCTATGGGTAGCAGTATGCATGTGGTACATATACATGGTTGAAAACAATATATATATATATATATATATATATATATATATATATATATGTGTCTGTAGAATAAAATTAAAAAATACAAATTTAGACCAAAAGTAAAACATTTCAAATTACAAAATTAAAGTGATCTTTGCTTTGTAAGGGTAGTCCAAAAGAAGAATGGGTCTTGTTATGCCTTCTTTAAACATGTGATCTGTTTTGAAATTTTAAGAATTCTTTGAAATTCAAATATTTTTCAGATTTTCAGGAAAAAAATTATTCTGGACCTTAGCTGGGGAGAACATATGTTGTAAGGAGTTTCAGAGCGAAAGAGCATCCTGCAGTCACAGTTTTGTTTATATGACTGAACCCACTAGCCTTTCATAACAATCCGACGCGTTGAAGGTGCGTTTTTAATTTCATTTAAACTATAAGGGAAAATGAAAATCTGTGCAGCTATTTGAATTTTCACTTATTTACTTCTTTCAAGGAATTAATGCAAAATGTTATTAGCTTGTGTCTTTTTGTTTTTGATTTGATAAATCTCTAAACACAGCTATGATGAAAATCAGGAAATAACTGTGCTAGAGAGTGTTCCCTAAAGTATAAATAAAGGAGATAGCTTACTTAGCAGGACTCACTGGAGATGGTTAGTGCAGGCCCTGAAAGAGCAATTAAATCTCTTAAAGTCTGTAGGCCAGTCCACAGCAGAGAGGCAAGCTCCAAGAGATTGCAGCCTCCTCCAGCTTATTAATGACTTTTGAAGTTTAAATATTTTCTGAGAATTTTGTGTGTGATTGCTGTAATTACAACATTTCCACCCTTCCCGCTTTCTGCTCTAAACATCATAACCCTCCCACTCCTCAAATTAACTTACTCCTTTATTATTGGTAAGTATGAATGATTGCAACTTCTCATCCGACTCCTCCATCATGTTGCTATCTGGGTCAGGATTGGATTAGGGACCCTTCCTGAATATCTGAGGAGCAAATTTTAGTGCTTGCAGGATTTACCTTCTGCCAAGCTCAGAGATGCTATATTCCTTCCTCCCACCTGTTCCCCGAGATCATCTCTGAGCAGAAATACTAATGCAGCTGTCTATATCAAAAACTGAGACCCCATCATGGTGATATACTGGGAAGTTAGGATCACAGGAAGTAAGGGATACTAACGCTACATATGCTCTGTTGTCTGTAAGTATTTGCTTACAAATACTAATGCAAAGTTAAAAATTTAAGATGACTGTAAAACATTGGACTCCATATGTTGGTGCTTTTAAGGATGAGAAGTTGGGTGACAGTGTTGACTGAATGCCACAGAGACATCCTTGTCAACAAAATACATTCCAGTGTTTTTGATTGTTCTAATATTTGTTATGACAAAAGAAATTTCCTGATCATGTGTTACATTCAGTGATTATGAATCTTGAATTTCCTTTTTTTTCTGGCAGAATACTTTCTATTTCCTGACATTGATGTTTATGGGAAAAATAGGATAATTGTGTATAATTACAGAAGAGTTTTACTTTTCCTCTTTGTGCTTTCTCATGAGATTTAAGATACATAAATTTAGTGACAGAGATCCCACAAAAAGTAAAGCGAAGTTCTTCAGAGCGTCATAAGCACCCAGTGTTGTCACTGATAGTAACTGTCATTCCTGCCTCCTCCATGATGATAATGTAATAGAGTATGCAAATTCTTTCATTGGTTTTCTGTGCTTCGATTTGCCTAAAATTTAACCTCTTACTTCCAATATGCTACGATCTGTGCTTGTACTAAAAAAATAATACCAAAATTGTACCTTTGAATCATTAGTGGAACTTTTGTGATTTCCATGTAATTTGACCAGCTCTTTGTTTCACTATCTCTTGCCAGAAATAAAAATTCTCAGTTTTCTTTATTTTATTAAATCTGTTTTCTCCACATTCGTGGCCTGTGAGAAATTTCAAGGACATCCTAACCTGAGCTGCAAGAAGGAATGCTCACATTGTGTTTACAAAATGGCAGGAAGTGCTTTGGCGGCATCAGAGATTTCCCAACCCTTTCAGGAAAGATGTTACCAAGAAAGTCGCTTAGAAAGTTCAGGCAAATGGAAGCAACAAATCTATTTAAAGATGAGAATTCATTAAGCCTTTAAGACTTGTCTAGATTAAAATTTAGGGCGGTTTTAACTGTCAATCATCTTGTCCATAAATAAAATCAGATTCTGAATAGTGTGCCACTCCTCACGTCTCCATCTCAGTGGACTCGGGGCTGTATGTCTCAGGCAGCCCCTTGTGGCCAGTGTTCCAAGGCTTTCAGTTCAGTCACCCAGTCCCAAGGTTGACAGTAGAGGAAGCCCTGGAGACCTACTCCAGGTTAAGGAGGATGTGCAACAGCAACTTTTCTTTCTTTCTTTCTTTCTTTCTTTCTTTCTTTCATTCATTTATTTATTAAAGATTTCTGCCTCCTCCCCGCCACCGCCTCCCATTTCCCTCCCCCTCCCTCAATCAAGTTCCCCTTCCTCGTCAGCCCAAAGAGCAATCAGGGTTCCCTGCCCTGTGGGAAGTCCTAGGACCACCCACCTCCATCCAGGTCTAGTAAGGTGAGCATCCAAACTGCCTAGGTTCCCACAAAGCCAGTACGTGCAAGAGGATCAAAAACCCATTGCCATTGTTCTTGAGTTCTCAGTAGTCCTCATTGTCCGCTATGTTCAGCGAGTCCGGTTTTATCCCAGGCTTTTCCAGACCCAGGCCAGCTGGCCTTGGTGAGTTCCCGATAGAACATCCCCATTGTCTCAGTGTGTGGGTGCACCCCTCTCGGTCCTGAATTCCTTGCTCGTGCTCTCTCTCCTTCTGCTCCTGATTTGGACCTTGAGATTTCAGTCTGGTGCTTCAATGTGGGTGTCTGTCTCTATCTCCTTTCATCACCTGATGAAGGTTAATATTCAGGAGGATGCCTATATGTTTTTCTTTGGGATCACCTTCTCATACCACTCTTGGGAATATACCCAAGAGATGCCCTATCATACAACAAAAGTATATGCTCAACTATGTTCATAGCAGCATTGTTTGTAATAGCCAGAACCTGGAAACAACCTAGATGCCCTTCAATGGAAGAATGGATGAAGAAAGTATGGAATATATACACATTAGACTATACTCAGCAGTAAAAAACAATGACTTCTTGAATTTTGCATGCAAATGGACGGAAATAGAAAACACTATCCTGAGTGAGGTAAGCGAGACCCAAAAAGAGGAACATGGGATGCACTCACTCATATTTGGTTTCTAGCCATAAATAAAGGACATTGAGCCTATAATTGGTGATGATACAGAAGTTAAATAAGAAGGTGATCCCAAAGAAAAACAGCAACTTTTCTGTCAGTTTTTCATGCTTTTCTTCCTTCCTTTTCTTTGATCTTCTTTGGAGCCTATGTTTAAATTAGGTGATTCTGTCGTAAATGTAACTGTTTCTTCCTTCTTTCCTTCGTTGTTGTTTTTAAGGGCATCATGTCATGAGTTTTTAACAGAAATTGTAAATTTCATGTTCCAAATTTTCTACTAAGTTCTTCTTTGCTCTTTTTTTCTTTGTTGATAATTCTTGTTCATTGTTAAGACTGTTAGCTGTTAATTTTTATGGGGTTTTATAACTGAGCATTTAGATATTGGGATGATTGTTCTAGAAACCTCTGTGGGAGAACTAACTGTAAAACTTGTGAATCTTGACAATGGCAAGTTTGGGGTGTTCATTACATGTTGTGTATTGTGCTATGAATGCATGGATTTGGTTGAAATCATCTGTTTTAGTTGGATTGCTTTAGTATAACTGAAATCAAGGATGTTGAGCAGCCTTTTTACTAGCCTGGAGATGAAAATGTAAGTTTCTCTCTGACCCATTGCAGAGCCTAGAAGCGTTTTATTATCAGTAGCTTGAAGTAAGGACCAGCTCACAGTTATGCTCTGCAGACATCTTAGCAGATGGGCCTGAGAGCCATGGTATTGTAAAGGAGCAGGCCCGATTGTATGTCCCAGATGCCCGGCTAGCTTACATTCAAAATAACCACACAGAAACTGTATTAATTAAAACACTGCTTGACCATTAGCTCTAACTTTTTATTGGCTAACTTTTACATATTAGTTTAACCCATCTCCATTAATCTGTGTATCGCCACATGGCTGTGGCTTACCAGAGATTCTAACTGGGATCCATCTCAGGCAGAGGATCCATGGGTTCTCTCTGACCCTGCCAGATCCTTCCTCCCACCATTCAGTTCTGTTTTCTCCACCTACCTAAGTTCCACCCTACCACCTAGTCCAAGGCAGTTTCTTTATTCATTAACCAATGAAAGCAACACACACACAGAAGGAACTCCTACACCACCTTGGTGCCATTCTCTCTGGGATCTTTATAGACACCAGAGAGTGCAGTTTTGCTTCCCTTGTGTGCAATGAAAGACTACTCTCCTTGGCTCTGGTTCACATCATTGTCTTCTTGGAGAGACTGCATGCTTTGCTATTGCTGGGTGGAGTGGTTGTCCAATGTCTATTATAAGGGCAGTTGAAGAGGTGGTTCTATGATTAAGAGCACTTGTTGCTCTTCCAGAGGACCCAAGTGAAACTCCCAGCTCCCACATGATGGCTCACACCTCCCTGAAACTCCAGTTACAGGGGATCCAAAACTCTTTTCTGACCTTCATAGGCAAAACATTCAGAAGTACTCATACTCCTAAAATAAAATAAATCAAAAACATTAAAGCGTTCAATTTAGTATGTAGGGAAGGGGTTCCTTGTTTTTCTGCTTAGTAATGTCCATACTCCTCTTTAACTTCTCTAATAACCACTTTGAGGAGGAACATTGAGGTGTCTTGTGCTAACCTAGGGCACAGGTAATACAGGATTCTCTGTTCGTTGTTGATATGGAAGGAAATGACATCATAGATAATTCTACTTACTCGTCTAAAGTAAGGTGCTGTGTATATACCACTTTCCTGATGTATCACATTGCTCTCATCTTGGACCATGGGTTCAAGAGAACAAACATTATTAACTTGAGACATTTTTTCACTTCTTCTCTTATTTTCTCTTTTGAAATAATTTCTTAAATTTACTTTTACTATTTTGTGTGTATGTGTTTTCTCCAGCATGTGAGTCTGTGCGTCATGTGCATGCATGGCGCCTGAAACCATGGTGAGTCTACAGGTGGGCTCTTGGAATAAAACCTGGGTCTTTTTAAAGAACCACAAGTGCTCTTAATCACTGAGCCAACTGTCCAGCTCTGTTTAAAGTATCTTTGTTTCATGTTTATATCTGGTTTTTCTTTGTTGCTGAAAGTTTGTGTAAAAGAAATCCCAACAAGCTCAACAATACTGTTCCTGCATATCTCTCCCAGGCATTGCTGCTTTATTCTTTCCATCTGCAAGAGGGTTCCTATGCTGTTTGGTGGATAATATAGAAGAATAAAGTTTTATTTAGCTGGAAAAATAGACAAAAATCTGACTGTACTTTTCTTCCTGGAAACCAATATCTCTTTAGGTTACTTTTATGCATTTGCAACAAATATTCCATGCTGTGGTTTATGAACATAAGCCAACTATTTGACCAGGTATTTCAGCAAAAAGTGAAAATATTCTAATGCTTTGTGAAAAGTAGACTTTTATAGTTGTGATTTCAGAGAGTTAAAAATCATTACTTTCACACGGTTTTTATTCCTTTCCCCCTGGGACTCACAAGATGTTATTGTATAATTTTAGAATGAAGTACTTAAAATACTTTTTTGTTGTTATTTTTTAAAAGAAAAAGTCTAAACAGTGGTTTTTCTTCTAATATTAAAAATACATCAACTTTGATTAACTTTCTAATGTGCTCTGACTTGGAATAAGACAGGTGAACAGGTTCTGACTGTTTCACCGTTAGTGGATGCTTGTTAACGCTCCATGCTCTCCTGGAAAGAAATACCGCTGGGCGTAAACCCAGGTTAGTGTGATGCTTTGGGTGTAGTGGGATGCCTACATGTGAGTCCATGACTTTTGTGACAATATTTCTCATTTGCTACTGGTTGACTTCTTCTTGTCTGTCCTTTCTAAGTCAGGGAGTATTTGTCTTTAATAACCTAGATGATTTTATTTATTTATTTATTTTTCTTGTTTTTTTTTTTCAAAGTGTAAAGAAAATATTTTCATTTGTTATTTCGTCACAGTTTGACAATGGTTACCATATTGAGGAGCAAGGCCCGACTGTGATATTTCCTTTGGGAGAATAATCCTTTTCTTGGAGTCAGCATGTTCTGTAACCCTCCTCAGTTTGGGAGGGAGGAGGATGAGTACCACTTCTTTCAGTGCAACTTGTATTTGATGTGTCGAAATCCAGAAATAGGTCCACGCTCCGTCAACCTAAAAATAATTTGCCTAACAAAGTTATCATCCATTACCTAGGATAATGGGCCAAACAAGACCTAAATGGAGTTGGTTCTCTGGAGCTTAGGGAATTGTGCACTTTTCAAATAATTCCTACATATTTGGTGGTTGCAGGTAATCTATATTCCTGGCAAATGTTGCTAACTATGATTATGTAAATTATTATCAAGTTAGATGACTCACCTGTGACTGCAAATTTTCGACTATGAAAAACAATCATGAGAAGTCATAAAATTATGCCCTAAGTCCAAAATAGTCCATCAATAAACAACTTAGGGGACAGAAGGTGTCAGACGAATATAAGAGCACAGATGCTAACTTACTTGAAGAAGTTGGAATTCTTTTAACTTTTTACTCTCTGGGTCTAGTTAATTTCTGTTAAGTTTTATGAACTCTTCCATACCAAATGTTCAAAAATGTGCAATTTAGGGGGCTGGAGAGATGACTCAGTGGTTAAGAGCATTGCCTGCTCTTCCAAAGGTCCTGAGTTCAATTCCCGGCAACCACATGGTGGCTCACAACCATCTGGAATGAGGTCTGGTGCCCTCTTCTGGCCTGCAGACATACACACAGACAGAATATTGTATACATAATAAATAAATATTTAAAAAAATGTACAATTTATTGTCACTTGTATAATATACAAATAGCAGCAGTTGACAATGTTAACTAATTTGAATAATCTACCTAAATTTTGGCAACTTTTTTTTTTTTGTTGAATGTGTGACTGTTATTTTCAGATTTTAATTGATTTTATCTTTCATTTAATTTTGGTAATGGGAACACGTCTTATTTCAGGTGGCATGATGTAAATGAGTGCTTCCCACAATCAGATCATTACACGCTCTCATTTGGTCGATTCTAGCAGGTCTTTGGTCAATGAATGGTTCTGAAATTCTATTAAAAAGCAGAAGACAAGAGACAGAGACAATAAAAATATAATAGGTTTATTTTTACAAAAATAGATTGTTTTCCATTATTTTTATCTACATAAGAGTTATGTTTCTACTTATTTTTCTTCATAATCCATAGCTGTTACAAGAGCTGATATTTTTTAAATATTACAATACTCTTTCACCTAAAATAAAATGAGATTTCATTATTTGTCACTGAAGACATAGGTAACTTTTCCACTATTAGTCTTCACAATTATGATAGTAAAACGTTTTTTTTCTTCTTCTTCTTCTTCTTTTTGGGTGCTGATACGAGTTGAGCCTGTTGATTTTGATTTTGGTATTGTTAACCCACCTAATTTTCCAAGTACGGTGATCTTAACTAAATAATACAACTGCTGGAACAACATAGTAGCTTTTACTACTTTATTGTGTCTCAATGGGAAGAATTTCATAATCTTATTTATAGCTGTTATTAGTTTTGCAATAAAATTAGAATGCCATTTTAGGTGTTTCTTAGTGGTGACAGCGAAGACAGATACTAAAAGAAATCCCACAAAAGCTCAGAATTGAGTATAATAATGGGTTATTTATTTAGGGGTAGACTTGGATCACAGTCCTCTGCTCCAACAGGAAACAGCAACTGAGAGAGGGAACTGTGCTTTACATTGGCATTTATAAAATAAGAGGCCACGCCCAGGTGTGCAGGTAACTTAAAGGTTGAGTGAAGGATTTCCAACAGCACCTCCCTCTTTTGTTTAAATAAGAGAGTTCTAAGCCTAATACAAAATTATATACAATAAAAACAAATATTACGTATAAAATAAGAGTTATAAACAATATAAACAATATCAAGCAAGAAACGTGATAAATGTTTTAATAACTATCCTACCCTAAGGAGTATAAGTCTTGTATTCTAAATAACTTGGCCAAATAATGAGAGAAAAGTAACTATGACTATCTTGTTGAGGACCTGAGAAGGGAAATAATATTACTTATATAAGCAGGAAATACAATCAAGCAACTTAACAAAATGTGCAACAAATGACAGAGACAACTGGCTACCTGGGCAATCACCCAAAGTCTCATTTACAACATTGGAGCAACCAACTTTGGCTAAGGCTTAGAGTAACTGACAGACCATTTTCAGAGGCAGGAAATTTTTCAAAACTGTCTTACCCTGTCTTGGCAAGATTTGACATTCTTTTTTCCTGTGTCCTGCTTGTCCTGTCCGGACTTCATGCATTTTGTCAGTGGTCGATGCATAGGCAGTTTCTTGCCCAAAGGCCAGTTTTGCCAAGAAGAAAACAAGCTTCAAGTGGAGTGTCTTCGGTGCTTAACATTCTCTCGGGAATAGATCGTACAGTGACAGTCTTCATCTAGCGGCTTCAGTAATAGGGATGTTAGAAGACATCATTAGTTCAAGAATAGATATTTTGGTATACTGTTATATTTTCAACTATCTTACAAATTAACATTTTCAAAAAACAAAATTCATGAAAGTTACTTACCAAAATGTTGCTACTCTTAGTAATCAGCTACTCATATTTTTGGCAATTATTGAAAGACAATATCTGTAATTATTTTCCTTATACTTTTGCAGAACCATTTCAGATTTTTTTCTCATGTAGAACTGAGGTGGTCACTGTGGAAAGATGGATTTTTCGTCACAAATCATAATGTGATTAAGTTTATTCTCACCCATGCTAATGTTACTTCCATGTTAATGATAACATGGCATGTGATGGAAATTGCTAAGCCAAAATTTGAGTACAAGAAGGGAACACTAGTGCAAAAACTGATACATGATCATTAGCCTAAGGTTGAAATACTATCTTTAAAATAATGAGTGTATCTTGACATTGGAGTGTATTCCTATGATTCTAGCACATGAGAGGTGGTCACAGTAGGATTAGGCTTCCAAGTTCAGCCTCAGCCCATCATAAATCCTATGCCAGTTTGATCTACATGAAACATTGTCTCAAAAAAAAAAAGCTAATCCTAACTTTTAAGTTATGCTAAGTCATACAATCTTTGATATTTTTATTTTATTTATTCATTTTATTATTTTGAGACAGAGTTTCTCTGTGTAGCTTTGGAGCTTTTCTTGGCACTCATTCTGTAGACCAGGATAGCATTGAACTCACAGTGATCCACTTGCCTCTGCCTTCCAAGTGCTGATATTAAAGATGTACACCACCTTTTATATTCTTACCGTTTCTTTTATATTGTTTTGTGCCTCCTTCCCTTCTCTTCCTCTCATTTTTCTTCTTTTCTTTCTTCTCAATCTTATCACCAAAATATTTAAAGTAATTTTTAAAAAGGTTTGTTTCATTTTATTTTAGTTACGTGGATGTTTTACTTGAATAGTAAAGTCTCTCCTCTGTCCGGAGTCTATCAGTGGGAAATAACAGTGAGGAGGAGGGTCCCATTAGCCCTCTTTTGTCCATACCTGTGTATTGATGGGCCAACTTCACAGGAAGCAATCATACCTGCCAATGTAACCCTGCTTAAACAAAGAAAGAGGAGAAGTAGGAGGAGGAGGAAGAAGAGGAAGAGGAGGAGGAGGAGGAGGAGGAGAAGGAGAAGAAGAAGAAGAAGAAGAAGAAGAAGAAGAAGAAGAAGAAGAAGAGGAAGAGGAAGAGGAAGAGGAAGAGGAAGAAGAAGAAGAAGAAAAGAGCAACAACAGACCATGGTGGAACTTAATTCTGTTCTTTGGCTATACTTTCATAGTTTCAGTGTGCTTCTCGCTGTGCATTAGGAGCTATAGACAACTGGCAATCTCATCCTTTATCAGAGAGGCTTCTCTTTTATGGGAACTCTGGGGAATGCACACTTGTGGCAGAAGAAAGTGTTGAGAATAATGATAGTTTAGTCAGTGCTCAGCCCTAAACAAGACATTTACTCTGACCCCTCTGAGGAATGTTCTTCAGGATGAGAGGGTGTGAAGAAGGTACGAGCTAGAAGACAGGGAGAAAGGCCGTGAAATGTCATCTTATAGACAGTTCATGGCCATGGCAATTGTGAACTCTCAGTAACTGTGGATGCCTGTAACTCGCTCTGAAAAGAATTGAATTTTTTTCTTCTAAGACTAAATATAGTGATAGCCAAACAGTTCACAAGTTCTGCAAATGAACCGTCATTTGTTTACTTTTTGGTGTATAGTAAAGGAAGAAGAAATGGGTATCTGAGAACTAAATCAGCACATGTAGAAATAGTATTTGGAAAAGTTGTTTTTCAGTAGTTGAATGCCACTGAAGTGGTAACATAGTAGGGGCCCACACGGGTGTGGCAATTGTTCATTTTCTGTTTTGAACAGGTTTGAAAAAAAGTTTCCTTGGCGATGCTGTGTGTATGTGTGTCTGCATGCTCAAACTCACAAAGATGAGTCTGCCTCTGCCTCCTAAATGCCAGTGCTGGGATTAAAACTGTGCGATACCACTGCCCAGCCTTGGACTCCTAACAGTTTTGAAGCATATTTCTTTATTTAGTGCATTGAATTATATGTTTGGATGTCTGTGTGCCACAGCTTGTATGTGGAGGTCAGAGGACTACTGCAAAGATGGTTCTTTGCCTCTACCACGTGGGTCTCAGAATCTGAACTCAGATGACCAGCCTTCGTGGCATTTGTCTTTACCTGCTGATACATCTCCCTCTCGGGGGAAGAAAAAACCTACACACCAGAATTGCTCTAAATATTCTCCTGAGGACAATGATTTCACTTTATGTTTAAAGCTCATATAAATCCATATTTTCCACATCCCAAACACAGCCTTTTTAACAATTTCCAGTCAGCTCTGCTTCTCTTTCTTAGTGCCGTGCCTTGGGATGTTTTCCTGCATTTATAGAGTTATGGATTCCTTTAAATGGCTGTGAATTATCCTACCAGGTACTCCCTCCCCTACATTTAGATGGCACAGTCACACTCTTCATGCATTTCACACTTTGATTGGCTGTCATAATCAGAACAAGTGACAACATTACTCTTTGCTACGAGTTCCTGACATTTCAGATGCACTCATGGATAGAGG
Organism: Microtus oregoni; assembly: GCF_018167655.1. Classification (NCBI taxonomy): domain Eukaryota; kingdom Metazoa; phylum Chordata; class Mammalia; order Rodentia; family Cricetidae; genus Microtus; species Microtus oregoni. Next base: position 15,095,457 of record NW_024543080.1, on the reverse strand, counting down.
CCAAACCCATCAGTTAATGAGTCTGGGACTATAAGTACATCTTCACCAAAGTGTCTTCTCTTTTCTATTTTTACAGGGGGATTAAGAGGACTGCTATACAGGCTTGCTGAAGGTAGCCCCTTAGTATTTCTTTTCATGCAAAAAGGAAAGAGAAAAGAAAATTATCTTTAAAAATAGTGACATCCCACATAAGCATCTGTAGGAGGTCAACATGATCTCTATAGTAACAGCATCAGTGCCCTAATGGCAGCTCATCTGTTAGAATCAGTGAAATGTCCAGTTCTCCTCTGTAGTGGGAACACTGAAAGGCATTTCTTTCTTTCATCATGAGCTGCTGAAACCAACAATTGCTAAGAATGGTATACACATATAAGTTCAAGGTATACTCTGTCATGGTAGGAAGCCATAGCCCCAGGAACTTGAAGCAGTCACTTACATTAAATCTAGAATCAGAGGAAAAAATAAATCAGTAAATGCATGCATTACCCTTAATGTTAAATAAAGTGATAATCAACATTTTAAATGACATTAAGATGAATTCTCAATTTTTCACTTTAGGTGACTCAAATGTAAGTATTAAAAAGATCTCATCTTTTGCCACATTGAGTCCACTTTTCCAAGAAGACACCTATGATACATTAAGTTTGGTAAGGGAGATATTTTTTAAAAGGACTGCTTGAAGAAATAATGGTTCAGAAATCTGAATGGTCTTATCTACACATACATATTGAGAGATAGAAAGCTATTCGTTCTCACAAAGGAGCTTTTTACTTTGTTAAGTTGCTACAAACAGATGAAAGAAACCCTTGCTATCATGTTTGAGGCTTTGGACTAAATCTCCAGCACCCACACCAACAAAACAATTAAAGAAAGAAATACTAAAAGAAGCAGTACTTTAAAGGGGATTGAGTTGATTATGTATTGATAGTAGCTGTACTTTTTAAGGAATAATGATTAGTTTTGGGCAATTATTCCATTTGGATTTTAATGATGTATTACATTACTTAAGATGAATTTAAAAAATAAAATCCTCTCTTATTAGCATGACAGGCCTTTAAAGCTAGGAAGTCATGGTCTTCTGTCCTCTTGTGAGAGTCCCTTGTTTTCAGGCTTGAGATGGTGGCTGCGATGCAAAGAAAAGGAAACACTTTGGGTCTCTGCTGTATAGATTTTCCAAATAATGTGTGCATAAACATCCTTTGCCATTTCATTTGACAAAATGTCATATGTTCTTCCATACTGAAGAATGGAAATGCAATTTCTCCTTGAGGTGCAAGCTGAACTGCTGCCAAGAGAACTGGAGTTTTATTAATAAGGGGGAAATAGAGAATGGATTTGGGGAGTCACCTGACTGCTGAGTCCATCCCCTGATAGTCCGAAATTGAGAATATTTTAATGACATTGATAGTGTTGTAAACCCTGAACAACTTAGGCATTTTTGTCTTCAAACTGTTAGCAATTGCATTGTGGATTTTTCTTACAAATTTAAACATAGTCTTTTATTTTGTCTTCTGGCTGTATGTGCATGTACATGTGTGTGCGCACACACACAAACACACACACACACACACACACACAGAGGTCTTATCTATGCATACATATTGAGAGATAGAAAGCTCTTCGTTCTCACTAAGGAGCTTTTTACTTTGTTAAGATGGTACAAACTGATCAATTCTGCAACAGAAAATACCACTGTTTTTTAAAGAGTAGTTGAATAGAAAAACAATATCCTGGTGAAACAATGTAGCCCAATCATTGTTTTGCTCATTTTCTTCAGCTGTGTTAATGGGATTCAAGTGGTTGAATTCTTAATGCTGTTATCTGAGAATGAGGCGAAAGACTCATTTGCATGGATATGTGACACAAGGTGGGACGTGCCAAATGTATAGGAAAAAAATAGTCAAATTTTCAGATGTTTATGCTTCAGACACTGTAGAAACCTTATGCCGCAAGTTTTAGTGATTGTTTATTTAGAATGTACTATGGCTTCAATGGCATTATAATAGTCTTGTTCTCAATGTTGTAGCTTTTAAAGCAATTAGTTACATAATGAACGTAAGAAAATTTCATGTGGCATGTATTCAGTAGGATTTCTTTTAAGACATCAGGAGTCTGTTTTACTTTTGGTGCCCAGAGTTTAAAATATGCACATATATTTTAAAATACCTTAGATATGATTGTATATTGTAAACTGTGTGTGCGTGTGTGTGCAGTGTGTGTAGTATACACATATGAATGTCTATGTGCGATCACAGTGGTTGCACTTACAGCAGGAGAGCTGAACTTCTGTTTTCTTCCTCTATTGCTCTCCACTTTCCTGCCCTAAAACTGTTTCTCACTGACTCGGTTCATTACTTTGGCTAGGCTGTCAGGCCAACGTACTAGCAAGATATGCCTGATTCTGCTACCTCATGCTGGAGTTATAGGCAGCAAAGTCATGTCGAGTTTTTAAAGTAGGTTCTGAGGATTCAGACTCACTTCCTCAGGTGTGCATAGCTGCCACTCTTAGCAAAATCTTTCTTCTCTGTTGTCTATCTTGCATATATTTGCATGCCAAATGAGTAACCCCTTCCTACTTATTTTGGTGTGTTATTGGAAGGCCTATATTTAAACTTTAGCTCTGTTTCACAATGATTACAGAACCCATGGTGAAATACTTGTCTGTTATCAGTTTTGTAAAACTGGCAAATGGCATCTTGCAAACAAATTCACACAGTTTCTTCACGGATCAAATGAGATGTATGTGAATAACAAGAGGCCTAAGCATAGTATCAGCCGCAAAAATAAAGTGTTTTACTGTGATGTTTAAAATAAATTCTTGGGGCTGGAGCGATGGCTCAGGGATTAAGAGCACTGGCTGCTCTTCTACAGCACCCTATTTAATTCCCATCACCCACATGGCAGTTCACAACTGTCTCTAATTCCAGTTCCAGGGGATCTGATACCCTTGTACAGACATACATGCAGGCAAAACCCCAGTGTACAGTAAATAAATAAATAAAAGTGTACTTCTTGTTCCTAACTAAACTGTTTATTTTTCTAACATTTACCCAGGGAAATAAATGAAACTGTTTCTTAATTCTGTATTTCTAAATAAGTCGTGATTCCATTATGGATAATATATTCAATAAAAATGGCTTACGTTTTCAAATAACTAATATTTAGAAGTCAAATGGTGACTAGTTCTTTAAGTATGTTATGTTCTTATAAGTCAAATCGCCTGATAGTACTGCTCTTTTATATCTATAAAACTAGGTCTAACATTCAGAAAACTCACGAGCATTCATAAGTGAACATGAAGTTTCCTCATTGATAATAACTTAGTCCCTCCTATTTTTATTTACTTTTTTTACTCTTCAAAATACTCATTCAACTTTTGGACTTCAAACTAAATCGTAAAACTTTATAAACTTTTGTCTAATTTTTTGTTTCATGTCATTGTTAATACTCAGGATTTGCTAAAGTAACTGTATTTAGTCAAAGGCACCAACAAAACAGTCACTGCTTTGTTTCTCTCTGTTTGTCCAGGCTGAAAGGGAGAACAGCACCTGTGCTGTTAGTGAATAGTGTTGAAATCCTAACTGGAGAGTCCATGAATTCAAATGGGTGTTTAATGTTTTTAATGTAGAGAATTAACTTTGGTATATCTAGATTTATAACCAACTAGAATGCCTTTGTTAAAACAATTACCTATTTGGCTATTCCTATGTGTCCATTAAAATTATTCTTAGTGTGATTATGGCAAACATACTGACTTTATGTTTGTAATATGTAGTAGTATTTTGTAACAAACATTACCACTTTTAAACATTCACCCAGTTATGGAAAAATGGCAGTATCATAATGCATCTTGTTTCATACTTGGTTATATTATTTTTAACTCAGTTTCCAAGATAATTTTTAAAAGATTTATTTATTTATTTATTATGTACACAGTGTTCTGCTTGCATGTACAATAGAAGAGGACACCAAATCTTATTATAGATGGTTGTGAGCCACCATGTGGTTACTGGGAATTGAACTCAGTCCCCCATCCCAGCAATCGGGAGGCAGAGGCAGGCAGATCTCTGTGAGATGAACCCGCACCCAATGGGCTGGGCTTAACCCTACAGAGACCAGCCTGGTCTACAGAGCTAGTTCCAAGACAGGCTCCAAAGCCACAGAGAAACCCTGTCTCAAAAAAAAAAAAAAAAAACAAAACAAAACAAAACAAAACCAAAAAATCCCCAAAAACTGAACTCAGGCCCCCTGGGAGAACAACCAGTGATTTTAACCTCTGAGCCATCTCTCCAGTCTTCCAAGATATTTTCTAAATATAGTTAATAAAAATTAAATTTTTCCAAAATATTGTTCTGTAAGCATTCAGATAAGTCTATGACTCTAATAAAGTCTTTTCAGAAATGTACAGTTAATGTAACATACATTTTTAAAGCTATATCTAACTTATAAATTGTTGTGTTGGTTTGAGAAATAAAGGATTTTAAGCTTATGAGAGAAAAAAGCAATTTTCACAGTCATATTTTGATAAGCATAAGGGATGATGAAAAATAATTTCCATTCTTATATTTATTCAGAATCAAGTTGACATATATTCTTTGTATTTTGTCAATTTTGATATCAATTTTTGGAGAACAAAAGCATGCCTGAAATTTTCAGTTATGAAGTGGGTCTTCTTTTGAGGTTAAAATTCTACAGATGACAAATTCACAGTTGCATTTAGCTGGTTTATATGATATTTTTATTGCAGGAAGAGATTTCCAAGGTGAAGGATATATAGGATTGTGATTCAACTCCATAAATTTATAATCAGAAAATTTCTCAAATTAACCATTTGAGTAAATTGAAAACAGTATTAATATATCAGTGACAGGAAGATTCAGTTAGAGTTAGCACTCAGGGAATAACATACATGAAACAAGGAACTGTGAGCTTTTAAACATCATAAGAGTTTGCATTCATTGTGGGTAAGAATAGCAAATGGGATTTGGACTTTTGGTTGCATGTGGAGATTACTGGATGCTACAGTAGTGGACTGAGAAATCATGACATCATCAGTGGCATTGTTCTAGACTGGGAAATATAGCAAGACTAAGTGGCATGAGAGAGCAGTGACAGCACAAGCTGACCAGGTGGAGGCCAGTTCAAGCCCTTCCACTGTTGGAATAGGCTGAACTTACAGGGAGACTTAAGAGTTGCAATCTGTAGGCCGAAGACATAACTATAAAGTTCTCAGCCCGTGAGATCTCTGAAAGTCTAGGCTGTGTTGTACACATGGAATCGTGCACATATTTTTGGGGGAGTGAAAATTCAGGCTAGTTTGTGTCGGGTAAATGTTGGTGTGTGAGAATTTATTTACTTGTATGTTTTTTAAATAAGAAAGTTATTAACATTAAAAAAATCAAACACTAGAACAGTTGAGTGTAGTGTTTAAATAGTTGCCATCAGCTGTGGAAGAAATATGTAGTAGGAACAAATGGAAGCACTGGACTTCGGTGAACACCTCTGTTAAGATGGAGAAAATGGGGAGCTAGAATAGGAGCATAACACTGTTTCCTAAGAAAGAAGAAGATGATCAGAAAGTTAAAGATGATGCCACCATAGCTGATACAGAAGAAAACTTCATGAAAACTAATCTCCAGTTTTAGATATTACATATTTTATATCAGAAAGCTCTAGTGTCAGAAAAATGCTTCACGTTCAAATATTTAGAGACAGTATATTTTTATACAGGGTGGGAGTAAACTTGGGAGCATGCTGTCTTCGTTTCTTAACAGCTATACGACTTGGCAGTTTGTTATGCCTTGTCGCTCCAGTTTCTTCATCTATATAACTGGAAGGGTATTAATGTCTACCTGAGTATGCTGTTAGAGTCAATTGAATTAATACTTGTAAAATATTGGCAGTACCTTTGACATCAGTTCCATCTGTCTATGACTATCTATTTGTCTATATCTGTCTGTCTGTCATCATTTTTCTATCATCTCCCTGCCTCTGTCTCTTTCTCTCTCTATCTCCCACCCCCCCCCCCCTCTCTCTCTCTCACACACACACACACACACACACACAGAAGGGGGAGGGAGAGATTCAGCCCACATGACTCTGGTGTAATAAAAGTTCTTTTTTTTTCAGTGAAATAATATATTTGAATTATAACTTTTCTAAGTATTGGTAGTTGTACCGAGTTTTAGTTCTGGGTTTCACTTGATCCCTAAGCATCTATTTCATTTTCCCTCCAAAAGACAGAGTCAGTGTTTGTTTACTATTTCATTAGTGCACAGGTCACACTCACAGAGTTTTCAGGTAACAGAAACCAGATCAGATAAGGACATTAAAGACGTTGATAAATGAGGCTTGAGATTTGTTAGAGTTACTCCAACATATTTTATGTTATTTGTGGTTATTGTGAAGGATGATGTTTCTCTGATTTCTTTCTCAGACCATTTATCATCTGTATGAAGGAGGGCTACTGATTTTTTTGAGTTAATCTTGTATTATGCTACAATACTAAAAGTGTTTATGAGTTGTAGAAGTTCCCTGTTAGCAGGAGGTGGTGGCGCACGCCTTTAATCCCACCACTTGGGAGACAGAGGCAGGCGGATCTCTGTGAGTTCGAGGCCAGCCTGGTGTACAAGAGACCAGGACACGCTCCAAAGCTACAAGAGAAACCCTGTCTTGAGAAAGAGAGAGAGAGAGAGAGAGAGAGAGAGAGAGAGAGAGAGAGAGGGAGAGAGAGAGAATAAGAAGTTTCCTGGTAGAATTTTTGGGTTTACTATCATATTATCAGCAAATTGTGAGAATTTGACTTCTTTTTCCCCCCCTCCTATTTGTATCCCCTTGATCTCCTTCCATTGTCTTATTGCTCTAGCTAGAACTTCAAGTACTATATTAAATAGATATGGAGAGAGTGGACAACCTTGTCTTATACCTGATGTCAGTGGGCTTGCTTTGAGTTTCTCTCCATCTAGTTTGATGTTGGCTATTGGCTTGCTGTATATTGTCTTTATTATGTTTAGGTATTTTCCTTGTATCCCCACTATCTCCAAGACCTCTATCATGAAACGATGCTGTATTTTGTTGAAGCATTTTTCAGCATCTAATGAGATGATGTTTTTTTTTCTTTTTCAGTTTGTTTATATGGTATATTACATTGACAGATTTTCATATGTTGAACCCATCCCTGCATCTCTGGGGTGAAGCCTGCTTAGTCATCGTGGATGATTTTTCTGATGTGTTCTTGAATTCGGTTTGCCAGTGTTTTATTGAGTATTTTTCCATCAATTTTCTTGAGTGAGACTGGTTTGTAATTCTCTTTCCTAGTGATGTCTTTGTGTGGTGATTTGGGTATCAGAATAATTGTAGCCTCATAAAAGGAGTTTAGCGATGTTCCTTCTGTTTCTATTGTGTGGAACAATTTGAGGAGTATTGGTATTAGTTTTTTGAAAATCTGGTAGAATTCTACGCTAAAACCATCTGGTCCTATTTTTGGTTGATTGACTTTTTATGGCTGTTTCTATTTCTTTAGTAGTTATAGGCCTATTGAATTTGCTTATCTGGTCTTGACTTAATTTTGGTAAGTGATATTTATCCAGAAAGTTGTCCATTTCCTTTAGGTTTTCAAATTTTGTAAAGTACAGGTTTTCTGATGGCTTTCTGGATTTCCTCAGTGTCTGTTGAGCTATGTTTTTTGTGAAAGAAACTATTTACCTTGTTCCCTGTTATGTTATGGGATAAACATTCACTCCTGCATCTAAAGGAGCACAACCCTTGCTGTCATTCTATGGCAATGTGCTGCACTCCTGGAAATGAAAGGAGAGGAGCAAAGTGAGCAGAAGGGCTAAAGGGGAGGAGAGAATCAACCCCATGTGATGGGAAAGAGGCACTTTGAACTCTCATTGATGACAGATTGATAAATATGTTCAAATATCTTTCTGTATTCATAGGCACTGTGTATACTAATTTTAAAAAGATAGAATTTAATTGTATTTTAGCCCTGAGGCTACTGCTTTGAGTTTGTGAAACAGTGATTCCTGGAGTTTGATCTACTTGCTCTCTTTTTCATAGGATAAGAAAGAACTCTAGATTTTCATGCATCTATTGGGGAAAAGCCAGAAAATAGTTAATTTTCTTTCTATCCAGCAAGCAGTGTGATTTTCAAATTTAGGACTTCATCTTGTTTGAGTATTGGATATTCAGAGACTCTGTGTTTATTATAAATTGCAGTTCAGAAATATGGATGGGAAATAGTCATTTTAGTTAGGAAGATACACTTGGAAATGAAGTGATTTTTTGAGGTAATATCTTTGGTGAGTGTTTTACTGATAGCCTAAATTTATTTACCATACAGATGCCATAATAAAATGGGTATTTATGGGGTAGTTTTTAATTAGAAATAATGTCTTATAGAGTTGAAGGGATGAATCATTTTATCCCTATCTTGGCCTAAGTGGCCCTAATGAAAGATGATACTATGGACAGCTTCGCACCTTTCTAACCAAATATTTTCTCTTCTGCCACTTAGCAAGATTTGTCCTGGATTTCAGTTAATATTCAAAACCTCTGCACCAGCCGTGAGATACACAGATAATAACAGTAACCTGTGCTCTGGAAACAAACCAGTCATCTTGCCTTTCATCATAACTGAAGCACTTTATAAATTAATGGAAAAATATCTGCTATGGCTACATATTTCTAAATGTAAATGGGCTTGGAAGGGAATCAACCAGCCTTGTCAAATTTATGGGCGTGAGTGCAGCAGCCTAGATGATGAGATGGTTCTGCAGGCATGACGGATATGTCATTCAGAAGGGCACACTGATTCCAGTTAGTTCTCTTCTGTTCGTTTGCATTTCATTATGTCCTAAAAGGATTGGTATGGAGAATAAAATATACATGAACTAGCAGTTCTGATTTATAAAAGTGTATCAATGACATTTCAATTTAGAGTACAACCTTTGAAGGAAAAAATAAGACGACAGTGTACATGCTACTTGCTTTAACAGTATTGGCTTCAAATGAAAATTTATTTGTATTTCTCATTTCTTTTAGCCAAGATATTTTATTCCTGCTGAAATATACATTTAGATATTGCTTGTACTTAGAACCCACAATCAATAAAACTGAGATACAAACACAAAAAGTTTGATAAAGTATAATGTACCTTATTTCTTCCGTGCCTCATCTCTTATAAATGTAATATTCCATTTTGATTCTTAGCTAATAGAAAGTTAAGAAATTGACTCCCCCACTAACTAGCTATTTGGAGCCTTTTTTTCTTTTAAACTTACTGTGTACCTGATCTCTTCTTATTAGACTATATTCTTATTTCTTTTCAGTATGTAATATAGCAGAATCTAGTGACGGCATGATATCAGGAAAGCCTCGGGTGACTATTAAAAGGTCATCATCCCTAAGTGGTAGACAGCTAGTCAGTGTCTTAAGTTCAGATAGGCATTGAGTAGTGATACTCATTCTCACATGTGTCTTGACCTTTTCCCAAAATTGGGAGCTATAGTTATAGATTGTAGATACATATGTATAGATACATAGTTGCTCCCTTGCTTCTCAGTTAATTGTACTTGTAATTCTTGCCATCTTCACTTGAATGAAGTCAAAGAAAAGAGTCAGGTTGAAGATTACAATGTCCATTACAGATTTGTACATATGAGTTGAAGCAGCCTATCCCAGGAGCAATCCAAGGTAACCTGCCTTGACCAGGAAACATGATCCTTAAAGTACTTAAACAATCCCTCCATAAAACAAGACCAGTGGCTGCGAGGGCCATCTGGAAGAGGCAGCTGTCATCCTGCGACTGCCCTCATTGTACAGCAGATACCGTTCTGGATCAGGGGAGGCTGTTGTCTTCCTCAGGCTGAACCTGCCGCAGGAGATGACTTCCTGAGATAGAAGACAACACTCCTTTGAGACGACTCTGTCTCTGGTAATTAAAGCCGTTTGCTACCATCCCCAAAGGATGTCCTGAGACTGGCCTGTTCTAAAACTGTTCTCTTGATCGTATTTAGTTACTTACGTATGAAAATGGTACAAGGAGAAAACAAAACTGAATGTCGATGGAATCACTTGGAAGATACCAAATTTCGTCTGTGGAGCAGCACTATCTGCACTGATTTGGATAGAATGGAAGTGCATTTGCAAAGGCAGCTAAACAATTAGATCACTTCAGAAAGGATTTTGTGTTGGTAATAGCTCATGATCTGTTTGCCTAATACAGTCCTTTAATACATTTCACCAATAACATAAGCCCACAGAGGACACGTCGTGACAGTAGTAAAAGGGCTGTCTTTGTAAGTGACCTTGGATGAATTCATGAATCTACCACTGTTTTAGTTTCTCTTGAATGAAATGGGATAGGAAAGGATATTAGGGCAGAACTTTCACAGCTTTGACATGATGGTTGGCTGGACATAGCTTCTATTCACAAGTTTTCTAACATAGAAAAAAATTCTACTATTTTCATTAATAATAAATTAATGAAAGACCCGTCAAATTTCTGTTAGCATTTGCAGAACTGCTTGCTTTGTTCCATGTGTGTATACCAACTGACATTTTCTTAACTAGTGTGAAACCAATTACCTGAAGCTGACTTCATTCTTGATATTATTGTAATTATATTGTCATTTTATGATTCTGTGAATGTCATAAAATTTTGTTGCTAATAATTATAAGACAAAAGCATTGGAACTTTTAAGTCAAATTATTATGTTAGTATGATTATGATTATTCTCCTGTGAGATACCTCTTCCATGCTCATCAGCTTTTAGCCCAATCATTCTATACCCACTATGCATCAGAATTCTAAGAAAAGGCAGACTTGTAAATAACTTCCTTCCCTCCCACCAGCCCTACCTCCCACCTTCCTCCCTTCCAGACTCCACTCCTTCCTCCATGCCTTCATGCCTTTTATTTTGCTTTATTGTGCAAAAAAATTGACTCCAGAACCTCACATATGCTAAATACAAACTCTCCAATTAAACTGCAACCCAGCCCAGACTTGAACTTCTTAAATCAATAAAGCATTCAAATTAATAAAAACTAAGTTACTTTTTTCTCTTGATCTTGAATCAATGTACCAAGCTCCTCATTATAATAGTTTCTTGTTTGAGTCACAGCATGAAGATGGCTTTTCATCTACTAAACCACCTCTCTCTACATTAAGCTTTAATATTTGTATTGCTAAATCGGATAGGTTTCTCAAGCTTTTTTAAAAAATATGTTGGCTTTCTTTTCAGTTGTATGAACTATCGTTACTCTTCTTTCTTTCCTTGATCCTTGAGTGTTGAAATTCTGCATGGCTTGTTCTTTTAGTTTGAGACTTGTATTATAGTTGACCTCTAGTTGGGACTGGTGGCATATGCCTTTAAATGCAGCACTTGTGGGGCAGAGATAGGGTGGATCGCTGTGAGTTCAAGAACAGTCTGGTCTTCAAGGTGAGTTCTACTGTAGCCAGCCTTGTTACATAGAAAAACCAAGCCCCCCCCCCCCCCCCACACGCACAAATAGACCTCTGATGCTCTTTATGGTAAGGACCAATTCTGTGTTGCAGTCCCTAAATTTACGTATAGTTATTTCATGGGCTCTTCAGACTCATAAATCTGCTTACTAGCTCAATCTGATAGCTTATAGAAATCCTTCAGTATTTTTAAAGGATTGAATTCCTGCCTGCCCCTCTTAGTGTTCTCTTTTTCTCTTCTTCACATCTGTAAATTTTGCTTCCTTCCCGTCAGACTTTAGAAATGATTTTCAGTTGTTCACATCAATTGCTCGTTAACAATCCTCCTTCAACTTCTGATAATTGTATTCTCTAACTTGCTCCAAATGACTCCACTTTTACTAAATTTCTTCCTCTTACTTAATGCCAGCCATTTGATTTTCTGGTTCTGTTTTCTTATCCAGAATATAAACCTGTTCTGGGCAAGAATTTGAACTGTGTTATTGCTGTTCTTCAGGTTCATAGATTAATGCTTAACTCATATTAGGTAATAGAAGATATTCGTTGAGTGAATCGATTGATTAGAGACCCCTGGAGATAAGCTTCCCTAATAATTGGGCTCTTGTCCTCTGGTAGTGAAGTTTGCATTGGTCTCAGGGGGAAGTCTCCAAACTCTATGTTCATTGACCTGATTTCATCTCACATAAATTCAAATAACCTTTCCATTAAAATTTTCTAGTGCTATATTTTGACACAGTGGTTCTTGTATAGATGGAAGCCATATTGCAGATTTCATGTGTGCTTTCAAACCTAAGTCGAAATGTATGATATATGACTATGAAATTTTATGTGTGAAAATTATGAATGTAAAATTATTGTTTTTACTTTTTATTTTGTAGTCAGAATAGATAGTAGATGCATAGCAAATGTCTTCCATTGTCATTTTTATTAATTACAATTTTGCAAGTTCTTTCAGAGTTTTATGATGTGTTTTGATAATATTTGTTCCCACTCTCATCTCTTCCCAGATCTACTCCCCACTAACTATCAATCTAATTTTGTGATTTTTTTTTAATCCTTCAAGACCTATTTCTATTCCTCAAATATCCTTGGATAAATATTCTTCCACTGGAGAATGGTTAACATACGGAGGTGGGGGAGAGTACACTTTCTGAAGAATTTGTCTTTCCCTTTCCCAGCAGCTAAGAGTTACCAATAGCTTGACAGTTACTGTTGGGATTGTGAGCCCAGTTCTACTCTAAGGCTGGAATTTGGTCAGACTTGGACTTGCATGAGTATTACACATGTTATCTGTACAGCTGTGAGTTCATATGTGCAGCTGTCCTACTATGTCTACAAGATACTCGGTAGTCATCTACTGCCTTTGGCTCTTGTGTTCTTTCTTCCCCTTTCCCTGCAGTGATGTCTGAGGTTTCGGGGGGGTAGTGTGGTGGAGGAGACGTTTTCCATTTAGGAATGAATATTCTTGCTCTCTACACCTTGACCAGTGGTGGGTCACTGTGTTAATCGCTGTCTCCTGCAAACAGAGCCTTCTCAGATGAAGGTTGAAAGATGCATTGATCTATGGGTGTAATGATAAGCCATCAGGGGCTGGTTTAAAACTCTGTGCACTTAACAGCACATCATCAGTGGCTTCCTCTGTTATTATCAGTGCATGCCTAATGCGCACCATGAATCATTCTGACTATTTAAAAACTCTCCTCAATTTTGAGAGTTAATAACTCTGAATCAAGCAGAAAGAAATCTTTCAGCAACCATATTTAGTAGATTTTTTTTAGCTTTTTATTCATTGAATAATTTCAAAAATAACCAAAGTTCCTCAGAAATGCTGTTTATTTTTTGCCGTTCTTGTTTGTTTTCTATTAGAGCTAATTTTAAAACATGCTCTAATAACTAGCAACTAGTAAAACATATAACAATTAAGGTTCATGAAATTGAAGAATTCAGTGTCACCACTTTTATTTTGTAGCAGAATGGACTTTGTGCATATTTTTAATTTACATTTATAAAACAAAACTGATCCGTTGCCAGCATGGTTACCAAAATGTATAAATATCACTCAAGTTCTGCAAGAGGAAGAATTCAGAGATGGATTTGCAGAATATGAAATTTATAATTCCATCTTTGGAAGATAATATTGCAGTAAAATTAGAGTGATGCACATTTTAGACTGCTGGAACAATCCCGCTCTGCTGGGTCTGTAGAAACCACCTTATTAATAACATATATTGTCATATAAAGTGATGATACTTTTGTTAGCTTTCATGTGATACAGCCATTCAAATTCATTATCTTTTATGCAAATAGGACTGTTACTTTGTGGGGGAAAATAGCTCCTAAAACTAGCAATGATTCTTTGTCACTATCATTCACTTTACTATTTCACGTGACAAGAATTTATCTTTTTCCAAAGGAGTTCATGATCGTGACTATTAAAAAAAATAGCACATTTAGCCAGTAGAAAGTAATGGTTTCCTTCCAATCCTTTCCTTCAGTTTCACCACCCACCAGGTACTTACAGATTCATTTTCAATGTCTCAAAGTTTCCACGTCAGTGTATTTTCTTATAAGTGCCTGTGTTCCTATCATCAGTGTGGAGATGAAAAATTTGCTTTGAATTTCTACGTATAGATTGAGCAAGTCAATTTGTCTTCATTATATTTTCCACATTTTATCTCACATTTTAAAAATGCTCCTTAAGTGTGGCAATCTCTAATCGTCTCTTAAATGCACACTCACAACTGTTAACCATTACCTGGACCAATGCGCCGGCTGTTAGTCTGGCATCCCCTGCAGTGCGTTCTAGTCTGTATGAAAAAAGCCAGTGAGACCATCCCAAAGGTGAACTTAATCTCATTACCTTCCTGCTTAAATTTTCCCTGATTAGAGAGAGTTCTTTAGTTATTCTGCCAACTTCAAATTTTTATCAAAGAGAATTTCATCTTCACTCGGTCTATTTCATTTTTAGTATGTTTAATGATCGCTGAGTGATCTCTTTGAGAACAGTTTTTTAATAATTTTTTTTTAAATTTCAGTATCATAACTTTTAACATTAGACTATTAGTATTGCTAGGTATATTTAACAATTAAATCCTTTAAACACTAGACCACTGCATATGCACTTACATGCTTATACAACTATTTAAATACAACCACTTGTCCTGTTCAACATGAGATCTTCGAGCTAGCAAAGTGTTACAAAGTCTCTTAGCAATTTGTGTCATATATGATTGTAACCTTTAGCTCATTTGTTTCTCATGATCCTAAGATAATGCCTGCATATAAAGTTTAGAAATGTATCGTTGCAACACCAGAATTCAATCTTAAGGAAATAGGAAAAATAAAACTATCTCCTAAGCTACATAGAATTAATCCTTACACATGTAAAAAATGTCCTATGAGTTCAAACATGGGTATGTGGTTCTATTCAAAGCACTGTGTTCTTCCATGTGAGTCTCTAGGCTTTCACAAAAGTATACAGAAATTATTACATGTGTGCATTTTTTCTTTTGATTTTTTTTTTTTTTTTTTGAGGCAGGGTTTCTCTGTGTAACTTTTGAGCCTTTCCTGGAACTCCCTTTGTAGTCTAATCTTGAACTGACAGAGATCCACAAGCCTCTGCCTCTTGAGTGCTGGCACTAAAGACATGTACCACCATCACCCAGCCATGTGTGCATTCGTGTTCACCTATGTAATAACATATGAAGCTGCAGTCTCAGCTTTTTCTACTATGTTCTTTGTTTTATTTAAAAGACAATTTTACTTTTATTTAGAAGTATATGTGTATCTGCGTAAGTGTGTAGTCTGTGTGTTTGTGTTTGTGTGCATGTGTGTATATGTGTTACCCATATAGGCCAGAAGAGGGCTGTGGATCTTTTAGACTTGACTTACAAGAATCTGTGAACCAACCAGTCACAGATGCTGGATCAAAATGAGGTAATTTACAATAGCAGGAAACACCCTTAACCACTCAATAATTTCTTCTCCAGCCTTAAAAGATTATACTTCTTCTCTTTTTTTGCAATTAAAGTATAATTATATCATTTCTCCTTCCCTTTGTGTAAACCTTCGCATATTCCCCTCTTGCCTTCTTCCATAGTCTCGTTCCTCACTAATTGTTGTTGCATGCGTGTATGTATATACATACATATACATTACTAAATACAATCTGCTCAATCTTCATAATTTTGCTTGTATGTATCAAAAATACTGCTACATATGAATTTAGAGAAATCTTGTTCCCAGTTATAAGAAAAGTGACTAGTATTACACTTCAGCAGAACCAAAAGCGTACTGTTAGTACTTATTTAATCAGAGATTTAAGAGGCAAAGCCTAAATGTGGTGGTACATACATGTAGCTTAGGAGGGGTGAAAGTGGGGAGGTCAAGGTGATCTGCCTACCACAGCAAGTTCATTACAAGCCTGATTTACGTTAGACCTACTCTCATTCTCCCTCCCATATTATATATTATATAAACATAATGAATTCTTTGAAAAAGAGATTTAGGTCCGCCGGTGGTGATGCACACCTTTAATCCCAACACTTGGGAAGCAAAGGCAGGTAGATCTCTGTGAGTTCGAGGTGAGCCTGGTCTACAGAGTGAGTTCCAGGATAGCCAGGTCTGGTATACAGAAACCCTGTCTTGAAAAACAAAAAACAAAAAAACAAAAACAAAAAAAAACTAAAAAAAAAGAGAAACAAACAAACAAAAACCAGAAAGAAATAGAAAGAAAAACAAAAAGAAAAGTAAAAGAGGTTTAGAGTTTGAAAATATCTGTGCATTTTGTGGTGTCTGAGTTCACTCAATATCAACCTGCTATTGACCTTGTCCCTGGGATGAAGGAGGATAAATGATTCTCCATTGGATTGTAGACAATGTTGAAAACATGTTACCTCAGTTTTCTGTCTACATGCTCATCCCAGTTTTGTGTGTGCTTTCTTACAGTCACTGCTGTGTGAGTTTACATCGATAGCATTCCAACTGATGTAAACTTCCTCTGATCTTCCATTTTCTTACATATTCGTGTCTGAATCTTCCTTGCAAAAATGTATTTTGTCATGTCATTTGCCTAAAAACCTTCGAAGCACTTCCGTCTACATGATATATATCGATGAAATCTGAGGGGTCAGACTCCCCAGAAGAACACTCTTTAGCACAGGTCTGTCCTCTGTGTACCTGCCTTAAGCAAGCAGTGTTCCATGCTTAACCAATGCTCATTTCTCATCTTCCTCCTCTTATGATGCTGTTTCTCTTCAATGTGCAAAACAGAGCTCATTCTTCTCAGGACATTAGTGGCACATTTTTTCAAATTAATGACAGAAATATCCACAGTTTGTACTGAAATCAGAGGTAATTGTTAACATTATTAAAAGGATTTTAGAGGTGACTCCCTTAAATATATGCACCTTGTTTTTCTTAGTTACTGGAAACACTCATTAGGGTCAGTAGCTTTTTGTACTTCTTTGAGTTTTTATATGTAACCTTATATTGCTCATGTTGCAGAGTCTCGAGCCCATTGCTAACGTTTCTGTCTTTGACTATGTTCCCATGTGCCAGATTGTGCATGGTTGGAAATATCATGTGAATGAATTAATTCATCAGCAAGTGAGGGCATACAAAGATTTGGCCAAAATCATACTAAATATGCTATATAAAATGTTGACTCTAAAAATGCTGTGTTACTCTTATTCACTGGTACTGACATGAAAAGGGAAAAATCTCTGGAGAGAATTACTGAGCAAAATAAAGTATATAGCAAAATCAAAACCCTCATGAAGATACCATCCTGTTTTAGTATTTTCTTAAATCGAGACTCCTGATTTCGGGTCATCTAATAAGGGACCCATTTTTGTTCATTTCCTGAGATGTATTAAACCTCAGGCCATGAGACTTAGACCTCAATGGTTTGACAGACAGTCTTTGATAAGAGCAGCCCAGCTGCCATCTTATTGTTCTTTCAAGATCTGCTCCCCAGTAATGCTAAGGAGTGATTGTTTTCTAAATCAGAGGTGACATTTTTTTCTGCTAAGGAAACAGATATAAAATATCAACTTGGCTGGATTTTTAAATAGCTTTCCTATTTATTTTGACAATACAATGCATAGACATAGAAATTTCAGGAAAAAAATAATGTTTTTTTCTTTTTTTCTATATCATTCTGTATCACCAAACCTTTTCTTTCCATTTCGATTTCTCTTACATGTGCGGAGACCTTGACACATTACAGGAGGTCATATCTGTGTATGTAACTCACATGTAATTAAAATCATTACACTTTCAGTTAATACCATCAGTGATGCATCTCTCCTCTGCTTGTTTGCTACATGGTTCGTGGCTCTTCATCAAGAAAGTCTTGGCTCGACAATTCAGTTTAGAAATTATGACAAAGTTTAGGAGAAGGATGAAGTAATTGGGTACCTAAAGTCTTATCACAGGTGACTCAAGGCTGCTATTTTTAAATCACCATCTGTTGCCTGCAGTGACTTCTCAGACATCAGAGCCATAGCATAGATGCCTTTCAGCTTTTGCTTATGGGCATGATTGAGGATAATTTTTTTATAAGTGATTGGTAGAAGGTGAGTTGTTATTTGTAAAAAGTCGAGATCAGAACACACCCAAAGAACCCCAGCTTGTTGCTAGCTCATGGTATTCTTGTTTTAGTGCGGTTTCTGTTTTGTTTCATCTTCCCGAATTCTTATGCAACAGTAACTTCTCTATTTTCCTAGTAGATTGGAAAGAGCAGTAATTAAAATCATCACTGCCATAGCATTATGCTATGGCACAGGGTTACACTTAACTTACTGAGATACTGACTGGCTTGTCAGTGTTCTACTGCTGTGAAGAGAGACAGTGGCCATGACAACTCATAAAAGAAAACATTTAATAGAGGACAGCTTTCAGATTCTGAGGTTTAGTCACTTGTCATCATGGCAACAAATGTGGCATCATGAAGGCTGATACGGTGCTCGAGAGGTAGCTGAGAGTTCTACATCTGGATCTGCAGGCAGCAGGAAGAGAGAAAGACAGTGGGCTTGGCTTGAGCTTTTGGAACCCCAAAGACCACCCCCAGTGACACACTTTCTCTAATGAGGCCACACCTACGACAAGAAGTTCTGCTTCCTGGTGATCAAGCATCCTAATAAATGGGTCTATAGAGGCCGTTCTTATTCTAACCATCATGCTAACATTTAATAAGTCATGTGTTCTTTCTTCAGCTATTATTCCACTGACATTCACAACAATGGAGGAGTTAAATTATTTGCACAACACAGTCCAAATATTGACTAGCAGCACCAGGAATTAGCTCATTTCTCTCTAAATAATTATAGACCAATGCTAAAATTACCTTTATCTGTTATTTCTCTTTATTCTTTCTCTTTTTCCAAATGAGCTGTTCTTGCACACAATTTTAGATGCCTTTGTAGATAGTTTCTAATCAGGAATCTGTAGCCTTCTCTCTTCCAACCTTCAGTATCTACCTCCAATGACTCTGCCTAAAATTCTCAAAGAACATCTCTACCTTCATACAAACATACCTATATCTCATATCTTTCTTAGCTGATCCTAATATAATCCTCTTTTTAAGATTTATGCCATAGTATTACCCTTTTTCTTTTCTTTTTTTTTTTAAAGATTTATTTATTATGTACACAGTGTTCAGTCTCCATGCCTGCAGGCCAGAAGAGGGCACCAGATCTCATTACAGATGGTTTGAGCCACCATGTGGTTGCTGGGAATTGAACTCAGAACCTCCGGTAGAGCAGTCAGTGCTCTTAACCACTGAGCCATCCCTCCAGCCCTAGTATCACCCTTTTTCAATTGTTACTTAGAATAGGGACTATATGTCTCTGTATCCATCCCTTGTTTTTAACCTGTATCTAGGTTACCTACTAAATCCTTAAGTTCTCTAACTACCATAGTCATTCAGCATGTTGCACAGCTTAAACCTCCCCTCCCAAATTTCTCTTACCAGTTGCCACTGGATAAACTTTTTAAAAATAATTAGGAAGCTCACCTTAGTATTCTATTTGTCTTCCTTGTCTCCATATTTTACAAGATTGCAGTTGCTGCCTCTGTCTGTCTTGGTGGTCACTTCTTGCCACAGTGCATGCTTCCTGATGCTGGAAAGTTGAGAATCCTTTCCAAATCAGACATTATGTCAAAATAGTCTTCCCATGGCTTAATAAAGTCTTTATGCAGATGGCTTTGCAAAGTATCTTTCTTAGAACTCTGTTCTCCCACCTCCTCTAACTGCCTTCTTAAATTCTACCATTTCTTTCTTCCGGTTAGATGACTCCATAATAAAAATCAGTTTCTCTAGTGATTAGATTCACATATTTGAATCAGTACTCTGTTTTCCATTGTGGATGTTCAACAAAATTCAATATTGTCCCCATTTTAAGCCTTGTTATTCTAACAGAGGTAATTCAAAGCCTTCTTTGTATGTGAAATATCTCCTGTTTGAGTCAGGATTTCTAAGTTTCAGCATTAATTGTTCAGCAGAGTCACACCTTTCAATTAGCTAGTATGACTCAGGATGCAGGCCTTAACATTCTTGTCTAAATTGATATTTTGTATCACTCAGTGAAAATTATGAGTAATTGTGTCAATTAAAGTAACAATTAAATTCCAGGACATACCTTTTTAAATCAAAATCATCAAATATTTGTAATATACAATTTCTCTCAATTCAGTAAAATTGTATTAAGTTAATTTTAACTTTGTAGTGGGTGCGCAGAAGGTACCTTGAAAGTCACCTGAAAGATAATTCCCCTAAGCACCTTCTGCTCCAAATTGAACCCCAGCTTTTAAAAGACAATTTTTTTCATTGACAACTATATTAGTTTAAATATAAATATTTTGGAAATGCATGGAAAAGTCAGTTGCTTAACATGGGAGAGTTATATATGAATTGAGCCTCAAAGCATAAATTAGTTTATTAAAAATATGTGACAAATGAATGGTGTGGTTTTAGAATTTAAGGAACAGTGGTTAATATGGAATAAGAGAATATGTAATATGTAATAATTGAGTCCAGATGAGGTGTATAAATCCTGAATACAAGACACAAAATTGATGGAGTTTAAGCTTAAAAACAACCTGGTATAGAGTCAGGCATGTGGCTCATGCCTTTAATTCCCATATTCCTGCGAAAGAGGCAGCCAGTCTACATAGCAGGTTCTAGTGCAGCCAGCACTATATTGTGAAAACCTTTCTCCAAATTCCACAAACAAAAAACAAATATTTAACAAAATCAAATTAAATTTGAGATCAAGAGAAAAAAGGCTGGAATAAGTTTGGGGGATGAAATCATCACAAGAGTCTAGGTTGGAAAGCATCAGGAGCTTAAGAACATTTAGGATCTTTGATTTACTGTCTAGAGAGGAATGAGGGCAGCAGACAATGGAGATAGAGACAGAGACCCACACTGGAGCACTGGACTGAGCTCCCAAAGTCCCAATGAGGAGCAGAAGGAGGGAGAACATGAGCAAAGAAGTCGGGACCACGAGGGATGCACCCACCCACTGAGACAGTGGAGCTGATCTATTGAGAGCTCACCAAGACCAGCTGGACTGTGACTGAAAAAGCATGGGATAAAACTGGACTCTCTGAACATGGCGAACAATGAGGGCTGATGAGACGCAAAGGACAATGGCAGGGGGTTTGATCCTACGTAATGTGCTGGCTTTGTGGGAGCCCAGCCAGTTTGGATGTTCACCTTCCTAGATATGGACGGAGGTGGGAGGTCCTAGGTCTTACCACAGGGCAGAAAACCCTGACTGCTCTTTGGACTGGAGAGGGAGGGGGAAAGAGTGGGGGGAGGGGGAGAAGGGTGGGAGGAGGGGGCGTAGGGTGGGAGGAGGGGGAGGGAAATGGGAGGCTAGGAGGAGGTGGAAACTTTTTTTTTTTTTCTTTCTCCTTTTCTCAATAAAAAAAAAAAGAAGAAAAAAAAAAACCTAAAGGTAGCTAGCTAGGCACTGGGTGAGAGTTTAAAGCTGTCATTCATGGCTAACATGAAGAGTGGTGGATGATAATATCATCAGTGGAAACCTGCAAGCAAAGGGCTGGAAGAGAGAAAACAAACATAAAGACTTTGTTTGTGGTCTGCAAATTGCTTAGCAGCTAAAAGCACCTATACCATCTGGACTGAGGATACGGTCAGCATTTGATCCCTCGTTTCCACATGATGCAAGGAGACTGCCAACTTCTACCAGTTGTGACGTACTTCCCTGACCTCCACATATGCGCCATGGCATGATCACTTGCCCTCCCAAATAAAATACAATAAAATATTTAAAAAGAATTTTGTTTTAATATTTGTTAAATGGGCAGATATCTGTATTCTTTCACTTACTTATATTTAATTTAACTTAAGAAAAAAAGTTAGGAAAAACTTAAGTAAGAAAAAAATACAGTGCGCATGTATGATTGTTTTGATTTTCTAAACATGGAAATTTTGCCGTCATTGTTATGGCCAGAGGAGAGTAGAATGGAAAGTACTATCATGCAACCCAGTAACTGCGATGCAGCATTTTTCAATTTGAATTCATTTTTGTCCTAAATTATGTTTAATGGAATGTGTCTGGGAACCAGAAAGTAAACTCTATAGCATTTTAAACAGAAGCAAAAGGAGTTAGATACGAAACCATTTTGTTCTAAATCTAGTGCACTGTTCTATGCCCTTTCTTGCCAAGTTCAGTCAGCTTCAGATGAATGAAGTCATGTAGTTTTTTCAACTAAAGCCTCTTAGTCTTGGCTTTATGCAATACAGCCTGTTTATCAGTCACTGAGGTAATTTTTCTGAGTCTCAGTTTATTCTTATTGTTACGTTTTTTACAAATACAGTATTCTATTTGTTTTTGAATGTTAAATATGATTTACCAGAACTTGTGGTTCAAGGATATTTCAGGACTTGGTATTTAATTTTACTTAAAAATTCAATCATAAATATAATTTCAAGCAACTGAAGCCAAGTTATTTTATCATAAACAGTTATAGTGTTTGGTACTACATAATACCACTGTGTCTAAAGGATTTACGGGTATTATCTGATCTAAGGAAGGCTTTTTAAGATACTCAAATAAAGTTGACGCTTGAAATATCCAACATCTTGTTCTTTTTTCCAAATATATGCAAACATAGTAGGACTAATCATATGTTATAGTTGTTTCATGTGCATATTTTTCCTTTATTCCAAATGCTGGCTTTGGAGCAATGCACAGATCTGTAATATTTTATCTTCCTATAAATACTTCCTTTTCTTTGAAAAATTGCAAAACAGAATAGAGACAAGCCATAATTAACTTCAATATTAAAAAGCTTTGTTGTTATTCAGTAAGAGTTATGGTAGACCTACAAACAAATTTCACTATAAATTTTCTGAGATTTATATCAACAGACATTAATTCAGTTCAACAGGATTTAAATGGTTTCAGTTTGGAGTAGTTGTCATTATAAATACCTTGCAAATATGTTTGATTATGATTTTGAAATCAGAGGCAGAACAATGACATGGATTTGTTTAACATTTTATAGTGCAAATAAAAGACTATATTTACTTAAATTTAGAAGCATTTCTTGTTTACAGTATCCATATTCAGCCTTTGAATTTAGTATCACAGTATTTAGGAATGCAGTGCTGGTATTTATGAAAGTATGTTTGTGTACCCCTCATTTGTATATTTCATATTTTAATATGATTAAGTCCTTAAGGTGGGCAGCTTTTAGGAACATGGGAGATTTGTCTCTACTTTAGATGTTGTTTTCAAGGCCTTTTGATCTTGAATCCTCAGTCTTATATCTATATGAAGAGTTCACCCCACCTTCATCACCAGAGTTGTTGAACAGTATCAGATCTGCATTAACAGTAGTAACGCTATCAATAATGGCATTAGACCAGCAGTAACAACAGAACAGATTCATTTTGCCCTAACCTGGCCTTTTCTTAATCTACTGTTAATCTCACAGATGTGAGGACACAGACCACTGATCCAAATCACGGCAAAATTAAAGCCGACTTGTGTGTGTGTGTGTGTGTGTGTATAGGCTGTCTTGTATTTAGGTTACAGGTGGGGAATAGCCCAATCCTTGAGAGACAAATTTAATCATATACAGAAGTAAACCTAGTTTGTGTTTTCTATAAGATGACATTTGAACACAAGATGGAAGCAGGCTGGTTTAACATTAGACTTTTACTTTCTTTGAAATAAGCTATGGCTTGCCTTCATTAGTATCATTGGAATTTGATTCCAAATTCTTCTGGAACAACTGAAGTAGTGGCTCCCATTTTAAAACACTACTTTTGTTATATTTTTTGCTATTTTTTCATATTCTTTTTTTAAAATATTTATTTATTTATTTATTATGTATACAATATTCTGTCTGTGTGCAGGCCTGAAGAGGGCACCAGACCTCATTACAGATGGTTGTCAGCCACCATGTGGTTGCTAGGAATTGAACTCAGGACCTTTGGAAGAGCAGGCAATGCTCTTAACTGCTGAGCCATCTCTCCAGCTCCTATTTTTTCATATTTTTATAGCCTCATTCACACTTTATATTTCCTGATTGTGTTTTCATTTCTAAGACAAGATTTGTCCCACATGAAACTCTGATTCCTGCTTATTATGTAAACTTTGGTGGGCTCGAACTCTACATCCTCTTGCCCAAACATTTGGATTGCAGGAAGATGCCACCACATAGGCTTTTGATTTTATTTTGTCCAGCTGAAGTCTCGATAGGATTATTTACTGGTGTGAAGTTGTGTGATCACTGCAAACACTGCCTGAGGTAGTGGGTATTTCACCCAATCAGAATACTCGCATTATGGAAGCTAGTTTTGCTGTTTCTGAAGTCTCCAAAATACCTTGGAATGCTGATGCAGACATTTTGAGTATTTATATATGGTTTCAGACAAATTCTAGAAGGTGAGTGTTTTCATCCTACAGTCTTCCAGGTATAGATGAGTAAGCAGATATTCAGAGGTTGCTTGATAGGTGGGTAAAATCTGTAAAAGCAGAAATAAAGCTAACATTATTTTTATGATCGCTTCATCCAAATGATATTTATCATCATTCTGCTGTATTAGGTTACGCACTGGCTATTTCAGTGAGATAGATCCACAAAATATTCCTTTAATGAGCTGAAAGCTTTGATTAATTCATGGATTGATATAAAGTACATAATTTTAAAAAGTTTATAGGTGAATGTTACCAGTGTTTTATTTAGGCTCGACAGTGCAGAGAAAGACAGTGTTGACTTAGAGACAAATGAACATTTGTGGGGTGATGATGCATACCATATTAAAGATGCAGGAGCATTAGAGTATATTCAGTGTGCTTACCACAGTGTGTAAAAATGATTACCGTGTTGCTATGTAACACATCTTCCACACTTCTTTGTAACCTCTTCGGTTCTAGATTTTAGCACTGCTTTTCAGTGGTACATTCTTTGAGGTTAGAGTCTAGGTTGGACTCCTTCATCACAAATGCTTTTATAATAAGCACAAGTAAAATTTCTAGTACAGATGCATGTCAGCCTCACCCACCCTATTGTCCTCTCCCTGTCTGTTTATACATGTGAGAAGGTAATTATGTCGTGTAATTATTGAGTGTATAAGCAGCAGCAATAATGCATGCCCCCCTTCACTCCCATTTTAAGGCTGTCTGATTCACTTTTAGCCTCCCATGTTCGAGCAAACTTATTTGTTTGGTTCCGGGCCAGTACATCTGATCTTCAAATTCATTCCTGTGTTGTGGTAATTATATCTCAATTCAGTATTCTCTTGTGTTTGCACAACAATAGGGACTCTTTGCACTACACTCCGATTATATGCGTGTGAAAGTGGAAGGAGCCATGATGTTGTTCTGACTGGTGCATTCTACAGCTGATTATATGTTTAAAAACAAGACAAAGAAGACCATGTGTTTGTGACTGTACAGTTAATTTGTCTCCCTTTGCAGTGTGGAGGCCTTTCATGTGAAAAGAGACAGGCTGGAGTGCTAAGTAGAATTAAACATATAGGTAAATTTCAAACCTAGTAAGGATTGAAAGCTTTTGTTATTGAACCTATATCCTTTCTCAGATTATATTATTATTATTGTTATTATTATTATTATTATTATTATTATTATTATTATTATTGAAGAGTGACGAGGATGTTGAGCGAGCTTTATAGGATTTCTAAGCAGTTACCTACCTACCTGGCTTCCTACCCATGAATATATTACTGCCCGCCTACTCTAAAGACTCCTATACTGATATATTACATATCTATTTTTAGTCAAAGTCAGTCCTAAAGGAGTTATCTTTGTAATACCTCTGTTCCCACAGTTGGCTCTAGTGATGAACAATTTCCATTGCCAGTGTGATTGAATTAAGGGATTTCTATGAGTTTAATGAAGCCAACCTCTGAAGATATCTGCAGTGCCATCCCCAGATGGTTAGACCCCCGGTACTTGAAATGATTAATCGATTAATCCCTTGACAGATTCATGAAATATTGTCATTATTGAGAAATAGAGAAAGATGGCAGGTGGGGCCTTCTTGGAGGAATTGGGTTTCTGGGCAGCAAGAGCCACGACTCTGGGATTCTATCTTTTTCTGGCCAAGTATTCTGCCCAGAAGTGCAAAACAGGCTTCACTGACATTCTTCTTTTACCGCTTCCTGGCCATGCACAGGGAGCCAAGCAGCTATCAACCCTCTGAAACCTTCAGCTGAATAAACAATTCCTCCTTTGTTTATGCTAAGTATTTGGTGACTGCTGAACAAAGTAATTGATACGGATCCCTGATGCCAATCATCTTTCTGGACCTATGATAATTTCCTGGTTTCCTGAGTTTAGAGGTATCCAGGGCCTCAGTCATGACTTGGACCATACTTTTCAGTGATTTTAGCTTCCTGTGTATCAATCACTTTTGTCATTTGATCTTTCCTGTAAATATTCTTTTGAGTCACTGTTTCTCAAGTTATCATCTTGTACTTTGTGTTTTACCCTTCAGTGCTGGCTTTAAATATGCTCACTGTGGTTTGAATTGAAACCAGCCATTCTTTCTTATCAACTTAACTGCCTCCCCAATTTTAAAAGGTTGTCTTTTCCCAAGTAAGCCCTGTATTATCAGAACATAGGTTTTAGAGTAAGTTTCTTGAGTCTGCAATACCAGACCGAGAACTGACACATTATTAAATACAACACTCAAGCAAGGCCTGTTGATGCAGGCCTACACCTAGCTACTCTGGGGCCAGAGACAGGAAGTATTAAAAACAAAGTTCTACCTGAGCTACAGAGTGAGAATCAACCTGTCCTGAGCATGGTTATGAGACTCTGGCTTAAAGTAAATAGTTAAAAGAAGGTTTGGAAGATGGATTAGCAAGTAGGTGCTCGTGTCTTTGTTACTTTTCTGTGCTGGGATAAAATACCATGACTATAAGCAATTTATGGAAGAAAGAGTTGAATTTGATTTCTAGTTCCAGAGGGATGAATTTATCTCAGCAGGGAAGCCTTGCCTGGAGCAGCAGGCGTGGCAGCAGGAGAGGAAGCTAAGAGCTCACATCCTCAACTTTAAGCAGGAAGCAAAGAGGGGAGACTGGAAATGGCAGGAGACTTTTACCCTCCAAGCCCACCTCCAGTGATTCACTTCCTCCAACAAGGTGCCACCACTTAAACCACTCCAAACAACACCTCTAACCAGGAACCAAGTGTTGCCATTCAAAACTAAGGAGTATATTTCTCATCCAAACTAGCACAATGGCCACATGAGGTGAGGACCGGGATTTGCGTCATAGAACACACAGAAAACTTCAGTGGTTGTGCATTCCCCTTCAGTCCCACAGGTAATCTGCAGAAACGGGATTCCATAAGGTCGTAAATCTAGCTGAACTGGAAAGCTCTGTATTCAACAAGAGACACTGCCTTAATACATAGGCATAGAGGATAACTCCCAAGGTTATCCTAGGCCTCCACAGGTGCACGCACATGCCACATATGTGGCTAAACAGGATACACAGATACATACATACCAAATACAACATACACAGACAAAAAAATAAATTAATCAATTAACAGCTAATAGCAGGGTGAAGGTATGACTCAATGATAAAGCATTTACTAAGCATAGATTATGTTCTAAATTAAATTCTCAAAAAACATACACATACACGTACATGCACAAACTCTCTTAAACACACATGCTCACACACATGCACATGGGTTTCTTTCATGACTTAGTTTAAGCTATGAAAAGGAAATTGACCTTCGTCTATGTTGGTTATTCTCAGCAATTTTGCTACTGTCATAAGTCATAATATAAATATCTGATATACAGGATATCGGATATATAACCCTCAAAGGGGTTGTGAGCCACAGCTTGTGAAACACTGATCTAGGTGATCTCTATAAAGATTGTGTGTAGAAAAAGACATATTCTCAGGGTCCATCCACTGAACTGAGTAAATGTGAGTTTACTGAACATTGGTGAGGTTTATATGATGGCAGACAAGATGTCTTTGATAGACCTAAGCCTTTAGTTAACTGTGTGACCAGAACAGCAATGTTTGTGATTAAAATTACTATTAGTATACAGATAAAATTCTTCCCTGCTTAGCACAATTTCTAGTACTGACAGGACTACTGACTTGAGGGGGGAAACAAAACAAACAAACAAACAAACAAACAAAAAGACACCACTACCACAATAAACAAACATACAAACGGGGGGGGGGGGGGGGAGGTTTCCCTGCTTAACTCTTGTGTCTAAATTGTCAGGTGTGTGTTTAGTTCATTTAACTTTCTGAAGGTCTATGCTCATACAGAAAATATATTTCCTGGGAAACATAATGGGAAATACACAAGGAATCATAATGAGAGATGAAGGACTTGGTAATTCTAAGTAGATCAGTGCTTAAGAGGGTGCCTGTCTTGGCTTGAATCAGTCTGTTACTTAAAGTCATATGACCTTGGGAGTAGCTTCTTTGCCTGTCTTACTTTGGCCTAGTTACTTCTTTGTATAGTAAGGGCGCTGTACTGGTTTATCTCACAGTCACCGTGACATTTCAATGACAAAAAGAATATAATGAGTTTAGGTTGCTTCTTACCACGAGCTTTATTTGACCAGGGCTATTTCTTAAGCCCTATGAGCTTCAAGTGATTAGATTCAAATGTGTATTATTAGCATCTTTAAGGAGCAGAAAGAGCAGGCAGGTAGAGAAGCTGAAACTGGTAATACGTCCCATTCCCAATTGTGAGACCAGTTGATGTTTGTGAGTTAATTGACGACATAACGAATCAAAGCATTCGCTTGACTTAAGGTTTGGATTATAGCTAGATTCTTAGCACACTTTTCTAATTATCAATCACTTTTAGAAATTGCAGCATTGTTGTTATTTAGTCTTGGGACTATATGAAAACAATAAGCAACAGTCTACTTTTTCAGTCTTTTGGAGTCTTTCCTGCAGGTAATTTTTTGGTCTGTGCAGAATACAACTACTGAGCATAAGGAAATGAGATTGATACATTAATTCTACTCTCCCAGAAATGAAACCAGAGGCTGGATTCTACATGGTTAGAGAATAATAGCACTATTTAGTGTTTTTACCCTCCTGTTGATTTTTGGTTTCATTTGAGCTTTCTCGTAGCAGGATGTTTTGAAAACACATAAGCAAAATATATAATCGCATGGCATTTCTCAACAACCTGTCAGTGTGCATCGCTATTCTGTGTATACAGGTTGGTGAAACAAGGATGTGTAGTTTTCTTACTGAACAAGCCAACCGGGCAAATAGGTCTTTATGCAAGACTTGTTTCATTTCCAGAGTTAGCTGCACCTAACATGGTCCTGGAATTACACCAAGAGAGCATCTTGGTTAGTGAAATGGTAAGAAGATATACAACAGTTCTGATAGTAGCTCTTCCTAGCTGAAACGTGCAAGGGACCAAAAGAGGCTGCTTTGCTTGGAGGAAGGATTCTGCTCTGAGAATGTCTTTCCCTAATTAGCATCACTATTAGAAATCACCAAACCTCCTTTTTGCCTGACAAGGAAGGTGAAAAAGACCCTGCCCCATCCTGTGGGTCCTTAGTGTGTGTCCAGTTCCCAGTTCAGCCTTTCCTTCTGCCCAGTTCTCTCCCTTTCTGCCCTGGGTCCTTTTTGCCTTTAATTTCCCTGCAAAGCACATCTTCCGTATCGTCCGCTGATTCTGCTCACCGGAGAAGCTGACCTGAGCGGTTCCTCATATTCATGGTGATGTTCCAGATCTTGCAGATACTGTCTCAGTTTTCGTTGGTTTCTAAACAGGAAAGCAAACTGTTGTTCTTTGTTGAACTTGTGTTGGTAAAGTGTGAGACTCTTTTAACTGAGCCTTGCAGAGTGTTTAAAATCATCCTGAGCGGCTGGCCAATGATGAAAAGGGGTTTAAGGCACAAAACACGAAGTCTGATCATGTTTTTGCTTGATTCCACTAGCCTTGTTCGCATAGCTCAGATGAATATGGCCTGCCCACAATCTGTTAGGATTCTGAGCCTTTGTGACTTGTGAAAGTTCTTTCACTTAAACATTTAAGTGACCCAGTTTGTAGCATGAGTTTTGTTGTTTTTTTTTTAAATTTCTGTTTTTAGTTTTACATGTACATATGTATATGCTATTTGCTATTTTGGTTAGGGATTTCAAGTCATTCTCAGAATTATAATAAACTTTTGAGTAACAGTTCCATGAATTGATATTAGTTCATGGAAAAATGCTTTAGCTACTAAACATTTTTATTGATAGAAATATGTTTATCTTCCCAGTTTATGGATCATTGTAGTAGGTGAAAATCAATTTTCAATACACCTTTGATTGGAAAAAGTATGACTGTCTAAAAAGCTAAAACCTGTGTCTAGAATTAACAGGCAAAATCTTAATTTACTTTAAGACGATTAAGATAAAATAATATTCTTGTAAAGGACAAAAGTATACTAGATAATGCAGTTAAATGATTTATTAAAAGAACCCTTTATATTGGAGAATTGGAGTGCAATGGGTAGATTAAAAATATGCTAGGCGAATTGCCAGTGGAGGCTCTGGAAACTTCATGGTAAGTGGCCTTGGGCTAATGACTCCTACTGTCTCTTACCCAATATCTCTTTGCAGGTTAGGAATAATGAGCATCCCCTTCTAAAGTTGTAAAAGTAAAATGAGCTTGTTCTCTCATTAAGTGCCAAACTCTATGGAAAACGTTTGCTGTCTTTGTCTGCCTCCCCTGCAACTATGGCCTTCAGGCAACTTTGAGTAAAGTGATACTGGAACATCTTTACAGCTAAGGTTCCACTCACAAATGTAAAGCGAGTTAGGGGAAGCTGTACCACCTTATGAATTTGGGCATTGATGATGGAGAAGGACCTTTAAGAGAAAGTGCTCTTGGTTTTATCTTGCTGGACTTGTCTTCACTTATACTTCTTTAAAGAAAAAATTAAAAACAACTCAAGTAACTTCTACCAGGACACAGACGCTCTCACTTTAAAATGACTTAGCACTAGACTAGCCTTATTTGTTTTTAAACACACACTAGAGATCTATCTATACAAATGGGACGTTTAGTGGAGGAGTATAATGGATTATTACTGTGAACTGGAATCTGAAGAAGTTGATTTTAAATCTGGGAGCTAATGTGAATAAATCACAAACTGCAAAACTGTGCTGCTTCTGATGTTTTAAACACCTGATTTTGGACACAAATTTCTGTTCATTTATGAGTTTGCACAGAAACATTCTGTTCATTCTCTTTTTTCTCCATATAGAAATGCTTTATATTGGATCAATATGTGTGTATACATACATATACTTATATATGTATATATTGAAGCATTTAAACATTCTGTCTTTAAACATACACATGCATAATACATAACACATATGATGTTAACATTTGTTTATGTGAAAATCATATACAAGCACTTTTTTATCTTATGAACTTGAAAATATGTAATTGGCAGACAGTTTTTACTTGTTTCTACTTTATGATATAAGCAACAGTAGTGTCTATTTTTTTTAGTTTTTTTAGTTTTATATTTACTCCCAGGGAAACATAAATACTCTATTATTTCCAACACCTTCATCATCAGCAATGATTATTACAGATTAAGAATGTGAAATTTCAGCGTTGAGCCTATGGTATATTTTATTCTGTAAGGTAAAATAAACCAAACAATAACAGCAATGAAACCCAGACTATTTTACAATTTCAAACTAAACTGATAGTTAAGTTTGCTTTTGTACCTAAATTTATGCACTCTAGTTGAAACACTTCAAAGCGGCAACTTCATAAAACCCCATGGTTCCTGAAGCATCAAGGCGATCACGTGAGTGATGGCGTAGTGCAAACACTGGTGGGAACAGCATCAAAGCATTGTTATTAAAAATGAAAAGGGAGGGTAAATCACAAATAAGAAATATCTTCAAAGTTGAAGATATTTTTGTAAGACGTGAGTCATAGAGAAGGGACTTGCAATTAAGAGAGGTAAATCCACAGTGAGAACCTTGGCCCCTCTGCACACCAGAGTCAAAGCACACATACGATGTGACAGATTCATTCTCCAAACTTACTAAGAGTTAACCTTGTGCCAAACCCTGAAATTATTGGAGAGAGCAAAACAGAAATAAGGTATTTATGTTCTGATTGGAGAAATGGGAAAATAGAAAAAAATATTTGTGCTAATCTGTTATATTACATTGTGTAGACACCCAACTATTCTATGATTCTGTCCTATATTATACATAATTACTCTTTTTATACATTAAGAGATATACTCCATGCCTTTAAATATTTTTCGGAATGTATCTGGCTTTTTCTATTATCTTTACTCATTAAAACATCCTTTTTCAGAACTGTGGTTTGAAATGTATAGTTCACTCACCTAATTACTATTGTTAGATTTATTGTGATTTTTTCAAGATTAAGCCATTAGCATTTTGAAAAGTTAACTCGCCAGGTTGAGTCGTGGTGACTGAGGGCTTGCTTCTACACCCAGGGTGCTTTTCGTGGAAAGCTATGCAAACTTGATTATGACATGAAAAGTATTCTAATACAGGCTGTTTTTGTTACTTCACCTGCCTTTCCATACATTAGGAAAAGTGGGTAGAAATTTCAATTTATGAAAATCCTGTGTGTTGGATCCTTGCTTCTTTGGCTGCAGTTTCACCAGCCAAGTTCTCAGATTTCATCACGAAACTGTTAAGTTCTTCAGTAGCTTAGTCTGCAAAACTCCTTTTAAATGCAAATTACATACTGTTGAATAATGGGAATTTAATTAAATTAATGCACCTTCAATTTACATTTATAATCCCTTTTGACTTGTTTCGTGTTCTTGGTGGCGGTCTTGTTCAGTTTGCTCTTCCAGAATGAGACCTGTGCTGGCATGTAGGGGTTTCCTGCTTCTACTTGGAAAGGCAACCACCTCAGTATGCTAGAGGTGTGTGAACCATCTCTTCCAGCTCTTCCTTTACTGACTTCTAAGATGATTGGATCCGATGGCATTGAGATTCTTAACTGGTGCTGTGATTTCAGGGACATATGTGTGGGGCGGGGGGGGGGGGGAGAGGGGTGTATGTGTGCGTGAGCATGTGCATATGTGTGTTTTATAAGGTCTTTGTGTGACTGAGTATGTGTGTTTCCACTGCCTTTGTCTCATGGTATCTAATTTCAGAAGGTCCATAGCCATCCTTTGAATTTAAGTTTCTTCCAAATCTAAGAGTTATAGTTTAGGAGTTGTGTGGATAATATGAGGTGCCTTTGTTGCCACAATATTGGAGATTCTGTGTCAAGAAACTGATGAACTTGTAAAGACTTGTAAAGAATACAAAATATAGATTTTACAGTAAATTTTTTGGTAATAATTATTGATTAATTTTGAACTATGATTTTATATTATTGTTATTTTATTTTTATTTATTTGAGAGTAGCCATTAACAAATTGAATATATTCATAATGCAACTATTAAAATAATTGACATTTGGAAAATCCCTTATTTACCTACAATTTAAATTTTGTGAAACTTAATCAACTATTATTTGGAGGCCTGGTTTTCATGAAAATTTCTAAAAAAACAGTGAAATGTTAATGATTGTCCACAGGACTTAAAAAATAACAAGAAACATTGTAAAGAAACATTATCTTTAGCGGCACATTTAGAACATGCACTAACTATATGCATTATTTAAACTAATGACAAATATTTTTCTTTACTTAAAGACAGGAATTTAAATAGAGTAAACCAGTTTTATAAAATAACACCTAAAGGTTGATAAATTGTCAAAATTTGACTCTTAGATTCCATTTATCCAATCCTTTTTTAATAAATATACCACTCTTGGGAATATACCCAAGAGATGTCCTATCATACAACAAAAGTATATGCTCAACTATGTTCATAGCAACATTGTTTGTAATAGCCAGAACCTGTAAACAACCTAGGTGCCCTTCAATGGAAGAATGGATGAAGAAAGTATGGAATATATACATATTAGAGTACTACTCAGCAGTAAAAAACAAGGACTTCTTGAATTGTGCATGCAAATGGATGGAAATAGAAAACACTATCCTGAGTGAGGTAAGCCAGACCCAAAACGATGAACATGGGATGTACTCACTCATATTTGGTTTTTAGCCATAAATAAAGGACATTGAGCCTATAATTCGTGATCCTAGAGAAGCTAAATAAGAAGGAGAACCCAAAGAAAAACATATAGGCATCCTCCTGAATATTAACCTTCATCAGGCGATGAAAGGAGACAGAGACAGAGACCCACATTGTAACACCGGACAGAAATCTCAAGGTCCAAATCAGGAGCACAAGGAGAGAGAGCACGAGCAAGGAACTCAGGACCACGAGGGGTGCACCCACACACTGAGACAATGGGGATGTTCTATTGGGAACTCACCAAGGCCAGCTGGCCTGGGTCTGAAAAAGCCTGGGATAAAACCGGACTTCTGAACATAGCGGACAATGAGGACTATTGAGAACTCAAGAACAATGGCAATGGGTTTCTGATCCTACTGCACGTACTGGCTTTGTAGGAGCCTAGGCAGTTTGGATGCTCACCTTACTAGACTTGGATGGAGGTGGGTGGTCCTTGGACTTCCCACAGGGCAGGGAACCCTGATTGCTCTTTTGGCTTTCCTGATGTGTGAAATCTACACTAGGCTTGAGTTAATATGAAGATGCTCCAGGGATGGTTTCGGTCACAGCTTAAGACCCAGTGAGCTTCCTTCTTTAGTAGCAGAGTTTCCCATAGGTTTCCCTAGGTATGGACCATAAGGAGTGCAAGTGAATAAAAGGTAACATTTGAAAGGGTATGTGAATATTGGATAGAAACAGTGGCTCCAGGATAGGATAGGGGGGACTTCCTGACTATCTCCTCCAGAACATTTTGTCTGTTTGAGCCTGTCCATATGAATGGGCAGAAAAACATGTTCTCTACTAAAACAAAATAATCAAAGGATATGGTGCGATTGTGATGCCTTTGTTCTTTGACACACAGTTCTTTGTCCTTTAAGAGTCGTTTACAGAAGTTGGTATTTCAGGAAATAAGACCAGGAAAGAAGATTCCAAATCACAATGAATGTTCTGCTTTAGACTTGGCCAAGTGTTTTGGGTCAGTCCGCCTTGATGGGTCTAGCAGCATTACCCTGCATAAACAGCTATTGTTCTGAGGATATAAAGGCTGTACAGAGCTTGATCCTTGGCAAAAGGTAGAAAGCCAAGCCTAGATAACAGTCCTGCACCAAAGTGATTAAAGATAGTCATGTTTGGGGATAGTCAGAGCTTTTTCCTCAGCTCACAGGATGAATTTTTTCATTTTTCCCAATTTCATTGTGTCTACTGGAAAAAAAATAGGTGCCCATTTACAGAGGTAATAGTTGTTCAATGTTAGCAACATTGGTGCTGAAGAAAATTAACAAAGGAACAGTATAACTTTCTCTCTCTCTTTCTCTGAAAGGAAGGAAGGGTTTGTTTTGGGTTACACTTCACTTAATTTTCTGAATTCTGTGTGTGGATAAAGGAATGCGTAGACAAGTAGGACAATGCATTGCAGTTCTTGTATGACTTACGCTGAAGTGCATTGTTGTTGTGATTTTTCTGGTAGATGTAAAGAAAAGTCTGTTTCGCTCAGTTAAGACACCAACAACAGACCAAAGTAATGATCAGAGTCAAGTCTAGCTCGGAGAACCAGTGAGTTTATTTCTCTGATTCACAATGTGTAGGCAAGGTGTTACTTGTAGAAACTTGAATGATCACAGAACACCTTTTACCAGGAAATGTCTGACTGTGGCTGTGACTTCAGTTAGCCTTCCACATTAAATTTTCTATTTCCTCCCACAACCCCAAGCTCAGGTGGAGCTCAAGTAATTTTTTATTTACCTCATCTTACTTATTTGCTTGTTATCTTTAAAAATTTTTATCGAGGCAGGTTTCTTAGGGTAACATCAGTGACTGTCCTGTTACTTGCTTTATAGACCAGGCTGGCCCCAATTCATAAAGGTCCATCTGCCTCTGACTCCTGAGTTCTGGGATTACAGATGTGCTGTACTGTTCCTGCTGGTTTGGTGGGGTAACTACAATGCAACCAAGAGGGAGGCATGGGAAGGAGTAGCTGGAATCTCAGAGATCATCTCTATTTGACTAATAAGAAATGAAAGTAGCCACTGAAGATATATAAAGAATAATCATTGCTATGTAGCACTCAGAATCTTCATAATAACATGCCACCTGTCAGGCACTAGTTTGTAGAGAACTACTCCATGTTTCTTGGCCAATAACATGTCAGTAACATAGGCAGACTCCAGAGTAGCATTGTCTTCATCGTGTGTTCATAGGCTTTCGTAAGCTGAAGTGGCATTGGAACAGATTTGCTTTTTCCAGTCAATGTTATTTCAAGACTGTCTGTGCTTCTCTGTGCAGCCTGACACAGTAGGTAATGTGGTCATAATAAGAGGGAGGGAACTTGAATAAACTTACCAATTCTGATTCTAATAAGTTAAGCCCTCATAGTTACTATTTGGAACATTCTAGATCAGGTTCCTTCTTTTGAGTGTGATATTTTGTTTTTTGTTTTTCATGTCTTAAAATTTTCCTTCCGTGTGATTTTGTGGATGATGCTTTAAAACCCTATGGACACCTTTGATACTTAATTCATACTTTGAAGGTAAAATTTAGTTATCATCTCATAATCAGAGCATTTAAAAATAGTTCATAATTTTGCCTTGCCTATTAGTTTATATAACATAATGCACATGTTCATATTTATAAGCTCATGCATTACATTTACTTTAATATGGAGATATTCATTCTTGATCACATGATTTTAAATGGTTTTCCGTTTTAGATAGAGACTATCTAAAACAATAAAGAATATGAATTGCATTTCTCAATTTATCCATGTTCCTTACTTCAAGAGCCTCTTACATTTATAATATGAGTAATTGGTGAATGCTTTAGGGAGTGAAGGAGAAATGATTGTTAACAGAAATGATGTAATGGCTCTGTGATGCTGTTTGTTCTCTATATGAACCTGTATCAAAAGATTTAGAGGTCTCCAAATGTGATCTGTTTTAAAACTTGGGTCTCTTTAATTGATTTTCATCACTGGACTCCAGATGTTGGAATGTGTTTGGAAAATGATATAAAGAACATTGAAAATATTGTGATTATTTCAAAGGACTCATAACACAATGCAGAATCTATTTAAATACTACATTTACTTATTTGTTGTTTGCAAATATTACATATATGTGTGTGCATCCATGGCAGGGCAGTCTTGTGGAAGTCAGAGGAAAGGTGAGGAAGTGGGTTCTCCACTTTCACAAGGTGTGTCCTGGGGACTAAACTCAGGTTTTCAGACTTGGTGCCAAGTGCATGTATCTACTGAGATACATCTTTGAGTGCAATTCAAACTCTTAATGTCACATCATAGTTGAAATTTCTTAAATGATATCCATAGACATTTCCTTTGTAAACATAAACAAATATAAGATTACAACACTATCCAAAGGATTTAAACATATTTTTCTAACTTAAATATGTTGCTGTTTTTAAGTTAGTTTAGTATATTCAGAAGATTGAAATATTTTAATTAGTAGTTGTAACAGATTTTTAAATACGAACTCTATAACGGTTATATAGCCACACATCCTTATAATAAACAAAGCGGTTTCTTATCCAATGCCACTTATAGAATTGTGTTTAAAAATGATTGGAAAACAATTTTAATAATATAATTTGTTCTGAAATTAGCCTAGATTTATTCATATTGTAGTTTGTCTTAGATTCTTAGATCAGCTCTTGAAATGTAAAAGAATATATATGAACCTTATGTGGGACATAAATCTTTGTTATATGAACACAATACAATGAAAATGACTAAACTCATTTATAAATATGAAAGCCTCAAAAAAAAGAAAGCCTCAAAGTGCTTTAAAACTGATATTATTATTTAAATGAATTCCCACTAAATATCCTGATTTGGGTTTTACTTCTAGATTATTCCATACATTAGATACTAGTAGCAAACAAAGTATTGAGAAAAAGTTATTATTGCTAAAGTGACTGCAAAATGTATTTCATTGTACTATATTCTTTGATTGTTTTAAAACAAAGTTTTAATAGTTCTACACATTTGTTTCACTATTATATTATGGCTACCAAAATAATCCCATTATATAATTCCTTTATTAAAGTTTCAGTTTGTCTGGTTTAGTGAAGCAGGAGAACATAAGTCAGATGGTGCAAGAATATTGCTGTATTCATGCTGCTTCATAGTAAAACAGTGGGTGAAGAACCGTGGAAAATTATATATCCTTAAGAGATTTTCGGCTGCATCAGGACAGAGC
The DNA here is from genome assembly GCF_018167655.1 of Microtus oregoni. NCBI lineage: Eukaryota > Metazoa > Chordata > Mammalia > Rodentia > Cricetidae > Microtus > Microtus oregoni. The sequence goes on along the minus strand of NW_024543080.1, from coordinate 15,057,131 downwards.
TATTTCCTGTTTTGTTCCCACTGTGTCCCCAGACTTGAAGTGCGAAGTAGACACTCAATAAATATTTGTTGAACAAATGAGCAGTGACTTCCTGTGTACATTTTAAACAAATGATACTTTGGGGAAATATTATTATATACAAGTTAAGAAAATAATTTTAGAATAAAACAGATCCTGCCTAGCAAGTCATTTCTGGGAAATTTCCATGATCTCTTTGATGTTTGATGTGCATGCTTTTCCTTTTACATAGATTTGGTTTCAGACTATTGCTCATTAATGTCAAAACTTAATGAGCTATCTTAAGGCACTTTGAGAATATTGTTAATGTGCTTTCTTCCCTTTATCCTGGGTACCAATTTTTTTGTTATAGATAATAATATAAAGATTTCTCATGTTTCCTAGAATTCTGTTTCTAATGAATGATGAATGAATTATTAAGATATTTAGAATCTTGGATGTATTACAAGTGTTCAGATACACACTGATATTGGTTTTGAGGCTCAGTAGTTGAGAGTACTTGCTGCCTTTTCAGAGAATCAGAATTTAGTTTCCAGCACCCACATCAAGGAGCTCAAACTGTCTGCACCTCAAGCTCTTGGGAGTCTGTCAGCATCATCTGGTCAACAGATGAACACATGTAGCTACATTCATGCACAAATCACTAACAAATAAAAATAAATCTTAAAAAGTAGAATTAAGGAGAAAATGGTATATTAAAAAAAGTACTCTCATTTGATGGATGGAATCTGCTCCTTCATTTTCTTGTCAAAGTTTTCATTAATGTATTTCAATTGCTTTTTAATTGTCTGGCACCTTTTTACCTTGTTTCTAAGTTCTGAAAATTTTTCTTTTCCAATTTTTTCTGCTAATTAAAATTGACTTTCATTCTTATATACTTTCTATTCTATCTCTTAGGTATCTAAAACGATTGTGTTTACAAAAATTCACTAAAATCTTGAGATGATTATATTTTATTACAGAAAATGAAAAGGAAGAATATTAAATGTTAGGCATTTACTTATGTCTTGGACGCCACAGATAAGAAATTTTTGTTTCTGAATTAATCACACTGTTAGGCAGTTGCCTTCAGGTGGTCAATGTACATTGTAAACTTTCTTTTTATTGTTGAAATATTAAGATACCTATGAATTCCCACATATATTTTTTTTCACTCTATCCATGTGTGCCAGCATGTCTTTTTGTCATCCTTTACCCTGTTTGCTTGTTGAACTGTTGTGAGCACCAGGAAAACCAATTCTGATTCTGATTTTGATTTCTAAAGTTACTGTTAAAGTTTGTACTCCCGTCAGCAGTGGAGGAGTGTTCCCTTTATTCTGCATCCTCTCTAACATAAGCTGTCATTTGTGATTTTGACCGTAGCCATTTTTTGGCAGGTGTAAGATGGCATCTCATAGTCATTTTGATTTTCATTTCCCTGATTAAGGATGCTGAGTCTTAAGTGTCTTTAGGCTATTTGAGATTTTTCTGTTTAGATCGGAACCCCATTTTAATTGGATTATTTAGTATTTTGATGCCTATTTTCTTGAGTTCTTTTGTATTTTGGAGATCAGCCCTCTGACAGATATGGGGTTGGGGAATATCTTTTCTCAATCTTTAGGCTGCTGTTTTGTCTTATTGACTGTGTCCTTTGCTTTGCAGAAGCATCTCAATTTCAGGAAGTCCCATTTATAATTTGTTGCTCTCAGAGTCTGTGCTACTGGTATTATAGTCAAGATGTGTTCTCCTGTGCTAATGCCTTCAAGGTTACTTCACAGTTTCTTTTTTATCACCTTCAGTGTAACTGGATTTGTGTTGAGGTCTTTGATCCTCTGGGACTTGATGGAAGCTGATGCTGAGATCCACAGCTAAACCCTGGGCTAATCTCTAGGAATCTTGGTGAGAAAGGGAAGAGGGATTGTAAGAGCTAGACAGCTGACCTGAGCTCATGGTAGCTCATGGACACTGAACCAACAGTTAGGAAGCTTACATGGGACCAACCTAGGCCCTCTGCATGTGTCTGACAGTTGTGTAAGTTGGTCTCTTTGTAGGGTTCCTAGCAGTGAGATCAAGACTTGTCCTTGGGCATTAAGCTGGCTTTTGGGGACCAATTCCCTAAGCTGAATTATCTTACCTGCCTTTGAGACAAGGGGAGGAGCTCCGTCTGGCTTCAACTTGATGCACCATGCTTTGTTCAAGCCCATGGGTGGCCTGTCCCTTTCTGAGTGGAGATGAGGAGGGAGTAGATGAGATGTGGGAGAGACACTGGAGGAGAGGGCGAAACTGTGACCAGTGTGTAAAATAAATGAAAACATCGTCATAAGATGCTGCCTTTTTTTTAATTCTCCACTTTCCTAAGTCCATGCTGTGTACTATGTCCAGTACATTTTTACCTTAAAAGATTTGACATACATAAACACACGTGTGTACATTCTATTTTCCTTCACGTGTATGCCTTGGTAATAATAAATTGTGTTGTTTTAGGAGGCAATTCTTTATTGTTATAAAAATCTCCTTAGGATAACAGGTCATTATATCATCACAGTGTGTATATATTGCAACAGGTGCTCCAATAGAACTAAATGTAAATGAAAATAAAAATTCCATTGTTGAATAACAGTTGCTGCTGGCCTAATTTCCTCCATAGCTTCTTAACTCCTACTCTTAGGCCTGCCAAGATTGCTTAAGCAATTGCCTGCAAACTTTTTATTAAACCATAACTGCATTTTACTGCCAGACATATACATACCTGTTAGCTTAGCCCAGCAGTTGTTTTCCTGACTCTGTGGCCTTGCTCAATCATTAGGAGGTGCAACTGAAAATCCAGATTTCACTGAGTTCAGAGGGGCTGATTCTTTTTTTCAACAACTTTGCATTCATCAGATTGCCCTGGAAGGTAATATTTTCCTTTAAAAATATTTTTTGAGAGTGTCCTAAATGTCTGTAATATACAGGCTGTTTAAAATTTAGATAAAAATTCATTTGAGTGAGACCTTTATTTCAATGAATTAAAAATGCTTTGTCCAAAATAAAGATATTGTCTTGCAGCTTTGCATTCTGCAAATAGATTTAGAACTGAAATTCCTCTAGGAGAGGCTGGGTTATATGTAACCCTGAGGTAATTAGTAGGAGTGGTGAGACATTCTTCTTTCCTGTTTAACATACTTTACAAAAGACTCCTACAGTAGCCGGCAAGTGGAGATGAATGCTGCCTATCAAAGCCCACATTTCATCCTCAACAAATCCACCTCACGTGTCTACCAAATTCATCCCTTTGGAGATTGGGTTTTTTTTTTTAATATTAGCTAAATTGAAAAATTCAATTTTATAGAATTAAGCATTCTGCTGTTTTGTTTCCCTGAATGAGACTCAACCAGTTGGCTGTTCTCTTTGCTATGCTTACACATAGGAAGGAAAGCCACCCCCAGCTGAGTACTTTAGCTCAGACCCCAGATCTAGCCAGCCAGGCTCCTTAGGCCCCAGAGGCAGGAAAACAGCCTCCGGTCCCCCCCACCCCCACCCCCATGAAGTTCCGCTCCGACGGGGTCTAGCCAGCAGGGGTCCTTAGGCCGCTGCTTTTGGGAAGACAGTGTTGGAGAGATGGGAGAGGGATAGAAGCGGAATGGTTCATGTGCTGTGGAAAGACACAGAAAGAAAGAAAGGAAGCTCGTGAGGAGGGAGCAGATGTTGGAATCCTGCTTGTCTCCTGGGGCCATGATGAAGGAGGTGAGGAGAATACTGAGGGAGATGGTCTGTTTGCCACCCAGGGCTATGGTGATGTCCCAGCTGGGCTACTGCCAAAAGCCATGTCTGGGTCCCTGGTTCCACAGTAGCCAGTGTCTGTGGTGATGCCCATGGCTCCTGTTGCTGTTGAATGCCATGCTGATTCCAGGCACAACTCTGTGCCTGTGGCGCTTGGACATGTAAAGCTTATCACCATTCTAAAAGAAATTTCCCATATTTGTTATCATACATTAAATTCATTTGGATCAAAGAATCAAATATACTAATTATAGGAATTCTCTGTATTAATAGTTAGAAATGGTTTATTTCTTAATCCCTCATCCAATATAGGACAGAAAGCAAGAAATTGTATGTATCATGATTATACCCCAGTGGAAATAAATCTTAGCCACCTTTTTACTTTTGCAAATCAAAATATGAAAATGTACTCTAAAGCAGTGCTTCTCCACCCGCTGCTGTCTACCACTGTGGGGGTCAGACAACCCTTTTTGCAGGGGTTGCCTAAAACCCTTGGAAAACACAAGTGTTTACATTACGATTTATAACAATAGCAAAATTGCAGTCATGAAGTAGTAGTGAAAGTAACTTTATGGCTGGGGTCACCACACCATGAGGAAATATATGAAAGAATCTCAACCTTAAGAAGGGCAAGAACCACTGCTTTAAAATATTAGGTGGGCTGTCTCCAACCTGGAAGCTTTGTTAGTATTGGTTTTATCCTCGACCTAAGGTGCCTAATCTAAATTTAGCCTTTCAACCAGCTTTAGGTTATCTGTATATCCAAAATTTAAAATGTTCCTTAACACTTTCCCAGGTTTATTCTGCGAAGTTTTATAAATCTCTTAGAATGGGGGCTTTGTAATATGTGTCAAGAGGAGAGCTTTCCAGCTTTTAAAGACCCACCATTATAGCTAACACTGTATTTCATTGTAGAAGTTAGAAGCAGTGGAACAGCATGAAGGCTGTTAACTCATTTTTGTGTAACAATGTGTAAGTTGTTAACTCATTGTTTTGGTCCTTTGTTTTGGTGCTTTCAGTGCAATTAAGGGATGTGATTTATTCCTTAAACCTATTGTCATTATCCATATGTCTCTGTAAAACCAATCCTGCAATGACCAGTATATTGTTTCCTTGTTTTGTTTTTTAAATTTTACTGGGGGAAGGGCGGTGAGGAGAGGGCAAAGTTTCCCTGTATAACCCTGACTGTCCTCGAACTAACTGTGAGACCAGGCTGGTCAGAACTTAGAAATCTATCTGCCGCTGCCTCTCAAACGCTGGAATGAAAAGCATGCACCATCATGTCAGCCGTGTGTCCCTGTTTAAAGCTAAACATTCTACATTTTTAATTTTGAATTATAATTTAAACTCTTTGAAAGACCCTCTACGAGGACCTCTTTTCGGGAGGAGACCTCCCCAACGCCAAGGAACAGGCCGAGACCTCAAGGATGCAAATCGCAAGAGGTTTATTGAGTAGACACAGGTACCTGTGGGCAGCAAGATCTCTCGGAAGATTGCGCACCTGCCAACTGGAGGGCGGGCTTTTTATAGGGAAGAGCAAAAAGCAAGTTTACAGAAGCAAAAGCGTGGTTATCGGTCGACCAGAATGAGGCGGGGGCATGACTGGTTTCTTCTTTCAGCAAGGGTGTCAGCAAGAAGCAAGTTTACAGAAGCAAAAGCGTCTTTATCAGAATGTGGCGGGGGTGGGGGGGGGGCATGAATGGTTTCCTCTCTCAGCATGGATGCCTGGTAACAATCATCCTGTTCCTATCTTATAGCTAACCTGCTTTGTTGACATCCTATCTTATTGACATCTTACCTTGCAGTCTTCCTATCTCTATCTCCTGCTCTTTCAGGCACATGGGATGTTCTTACGGGAGCAGGCTGGCTGCTGATCCGGAGAATTTTTTAAAGCAAACAGGACATTCCCCTGGGAGGATGCTAACTGCGGGTTTTGAGGAGGGGGTCTGTAGGGTCTTTCATCTTAATATATGCCGCAAGAAAAAGTTGAACATTCTGAATGAAAAGGTATATTTCCTCTGGTGGAGGAGTAGTTACCAAAATAAGTACAATAAATATTGGTTTAACCACTATAGCTAATTCATTTAGCCACTGTGGTTTAGTACTTAGGTATAATTTCAAAAAAAATTATAAAACATCATTCATTTTCATGAAGTTTAAAATAAAATTATAAAAATTAAGGAGACTACAAAAATTAAAAACCCATTAAATGGTGAGTTTTCAACCTGTTTCACACATATACCTTGAACAAGTATATCTATTTAATATTTTTAAAAACATTTAAATATTTTTACAGTTATTTTCATTTTTGAAGCAGGATCCCATTTTGTATCATCAGCTGTTCTTTTTTTAAAAAAAGTATTTATTTATGCATGGTGGTGATGGCTCACGCCTTTAATCCCACCTACCTCAGGAGGCATAGGCAGGCAAATCTCAGAGTTTGAGGTCAGCTTGGTCTAGAGTATAAGTTTCAGGATTGCCAATGCTGCACAAAGAAATTCTGTCTTGAAAAACCAGTTACACACACACCACCCCCACCCCCCCACACACACGTTTTAACTATGTTTCACCTGCACGTGTGTCTCAGAAGAGTGAGTTCTCTCTCTGCTGAGCCATTGCTTCAGCCCTTTTAGCTGTTCTTGAACTTATAATCCTCCTATCTTGACCTCAAAAGTGGAAAAAAAAAATTAAAGCTGTAAATAACGTTTTTTGGAGCGCAGAAAGTGGTATTTGCTGTTTAGCTGATTCAGTGGGACTTGAACGCTGTGTATTTTATGGTTACTTAAAAGCATCTTCAAATGTGAAACATTCAGGCAATTCTGCTTTGATCCTTTTTATGTTTGACTCATACTTTCTTACAAGTTGTATCCAAGAATTTTACCTGCAAATATTAATGTTGATGATTGCATTGGTGGATTTAGGGATTCCTTTTGGCATGTGTATCTTCAACAATGTGTCCTTCCCATGTAACATAACTGTAAGGCTTTACATACGTCACCAAAATATCTCCTTTCTATTGAATTAATTTATAGGTAATATCAACACATAGTGATTAAAGATGTCATAATTTATATGTTTAAATAATTATCAATAATAAAATACAGTTATAATACTTAATTATTAAAACAAACTTACAATTACTAATTACAAAATCATCTTATTATATAGGATAATGAAGCAAATGCAGGTAGTATCCAGACAGCGTTCATTTTTTTTTTTTTTCCCCCTGAGACAAGGTCTCTGTAATAGCTCTGCCTGTCCTGGAACTCACTTTGTAGACCAGTTGGCCTCAAACTCATAGCGATCTGCCTGCCTCTCCCTCCCAAGTATTAAAGGCACGTGCCACCACTGCCCAGAATAGTGTTCAAATTTTAAAAGTTGTACCTTTGCTTGGTTTTCACACCTGTAGATAGTACTTAAACACTTACACTGTAGATAACTGAAAGTGAATGCTTTTGTAGAATTAGAAAAGCCTCCACTTGGCCACCACTACCTAACCTTCAATACAGAAGAAAATTTCAAAAAACTGTATAAAGAGTTGTGGAGAGGAATTCTGATTCGATTTACTTATTTTGTTTTTTTGATACAGGGTGTCTCTATTTAATCTTGGTTGTTTAGGCAGTCACTATGTAGACCAGGCAGGCCTGGAATTTACAGAGCTTCACCTGCCTCTGCCTCCTGAGTGTGTGTGTGTGGGGGGGGGGGGCAGTTAAAGGCGTGCGCCATTGTTATTAAAGAGGCCTGGAATTGATCAGAATCTGGATTGTAGCAGCACCTTTGGTCAGGGTGGTAGTAATACGTGAGGCGCATCCAGTATAGAATCCAGTTTCATGTTTCTGTGATTATCCCGTGTGCACAGACAAAACAGAGTATCTAAGAGTGAAGCCACAGCCTCTCTATTGTTTCCTGTTGCGACCTTTCATCTTTTCTTTTGCCGTTTGTTGGAAATGTGTCCTGGCCATCATTCAGTGGAATTGATTACTCTTGGGTGTGAAGCTGGCAAATAGTAGTCCTTGTAGTCCATCTTGAGGCTAGTAACCAAAATTATAAGACAAGGTATGGTTGTAGCGGAGACAGTAAAAGGAAAGATCCATTTTGAAGGGCGTTTTGACAGACCTGTCAGTGAAGACCTTTGATTTAAGAGTTCTCTCTCCACAAGAGACCTCATCTAACCTCCTCAGGGCATAGTCTTCTCATTTGTAAAGGTGCTGCATATGGTTGCACGAAACTGTCTTGTTGGTATTTAATATTTAATTTACAAGTGATTGCAATTTCAGAGTTAAGGAATCTGATTGAGCATAGTGGGTGTGAGGACTGCGAATAAAGTAAGCAAGTTTATGAAGGAAGCATTGGCTCTGACAGTGGGTTTGTGTGAATTCTCAGTGAATGAAGTAACGTGCACCGAAGAGAGATGAATGGGTATAAGGTTGGTTAACCAATGCTCATTTGTTATGAAAGTGAGTCTCTTGGCAGTGAAAGGGAAAAAATGTTTATTGATATGCATCTAAGTGTGCACATGTGTGTGTTTGTGTATTTGGTTATGTGTGTTAAAGGAGAATTTTTTTCCTTGAATATTTTGATATAGAAGATAGAGCCCAGTGGTGAACAGTACCTCCTGGTTCACCCTCTCCGCTGTGAAGATTTAGCATGGATGTGGCAGCAAAGTAAACACAATCAAGTCCCTCTGTGTTCTAGAAGGAAGTTCTCCTTCTGCTGAGATTGGAGGTAGTGGGCCAAGGGAAGTTTCTAGATTGAGACTCAGTGCAGCATCATGCCCCTAGCACGTCTTACCTGAATAAACTGTGTTTCAGCATGTTTCTTATAATTCTTGTGACTCAGAATGAATTATGATTTCAGCCTACAAGAGGTAAATCAGGAGAAAAAAAACAAACCTGAAATATACCCTATATTTACAACAGGGCAATGACTATGTACTTAATAAATGACATGGCTCTTGTCTGTTTTGTCTAGGTTAGAAAAAAATATTTTTAAGCAGGTGATTTTTCTGGTTCCTTTTTTTGTGACTAAGAACCTTAATCATTGGTGGTTTTTACTTTGATTTAGTGAAGCAGACATTTATTGACCATATTAGATGTCAAGTCTTGTGCTGGTTGACGGTGACACAAAGATGAATAAAACATGAACCTGTCCTTTTGGGCCTTATTATCTAGGATATGAAGGAAGGAGAGTAATAAAGCAGAATGGACTGTGGTAGGATTGGGACGAGTCAGAGACAGTGTCAGGAAGATCTAGCTGCGAAGGCTACCCATGCATATATCAGCTATGGATGATTATTTTGATGGAGAGAAAAACGGTACAGATTGGAAGTTGAGCCTACATCTTATACAATATACAGGCAGCATACTGAACACTTAAGAAGAACATATTTGAATTTTCAACGAGAATCAAAAACACTGTGAGCAAAATTCTTCTGAAATATTCAGAACGTTGTCCTGACATTTTCACAGGTGTGTCTTTCTGTTTGATTAATTCCTACATAGGAAAATGAACATGATCAAATGCTGACGCAGGCTGTCCTTTTCCCTTTTCCCAGATGAGGTTCTGGAGGTTAAATACATGCGATAGCAGATTGCTCAGCGTTATGATAAATGCCATTTTTAACATACTCAGATAATAAACATTATTTGTTGGAGGAAGTCCACCTAACAGTTGTAAGCAGGGAAATGATGGGACTATGTGAGAAGGTGTAACTGTTGTATTTATTTACAGGATTTTTTTCCTCTTTAAGCAGAAATAACTCTGCCAACTTCATCTGCATCCGGATAGATTTTCCTAAAAGAAAAAGTCCATTCCATCTGCAAGCCAAGCACAGGGGGTTACTAGTTCTTTCTTAAAGCATAAATACTACATATACTTCAGGAATATTGTATTTCATCTGTTTATCTAAATGTAGTGTTTCTTCCCCAAAGATAGATCACTTTCTCCTGTAAGATTTTAGAGTGGATGGTTAAATTCATATCAATAACTATTCTTATTCAATCTCTACTCCCCAATTCCACCATTATAGTTTTAAATTTAAAATCATCAATCTTCCACCAAAAAAATGTGTGTTCCTCATAATAATCTATTATATGTTATTTTCTGCTTATCTAAGAAACTATTATTTTTGAGTTCCTAGTTGGACATTCTAAACACTTTAAAAATTGGTTTTTTTATGCGCATTAGTGTATTGCCATGTGTCCCAGGTCCCCTGGAACTGGAGTGATAGACAGTCCTGAGCTGCTGTGTAGTTGCTCGAAATTGAACCCGGGAACTCTAGAAGAGCAATCAGTGCTCTTCATTGCTATGTCATCTCACCAGGTCCCCTAAAGAGTTTTCTTAATAAAGAAAGATTCCTGTTTTGTTTATTTGTTTGTTCTATAATTATTTTATTGCCCCTCACTTTTCACAGATTTCATAAATCTCTGTAAAATTAAGATTTATTAAATTCATGAAATAGTATCCTGGATGGAATAAGTCAGAGTATCATTGGCACAACTGCTATGTTACCTAAGCCCAGAGATGAGGGAAATATTCCATCATGCTTGAATGAAGAGTTTATCTCCTGAAGTCTGGCAGAGATGTATCATTCATTTTCAGTCGCTCCCTGCTGGTCCTCATGGTTACTATATCTTTCTCAAAGTAATGACAAATGCTGAAGACGAGGTGCATGTTACAGGTAGATTTGGGAAGGGTTAAAAAAAAGCCACTCTGGGTTTTGAAAGCATGATAAATTATAACCACCAAGCAGAAGTCTTGATGAATATTTATAAAATGTATCTTAACTATTCTTTGTTTTGTCAAAATTCCTTCTAAGGTCTTGTGTTAGCTTCTCTGACTACAGTTTCCTTAGAAGTCTTAGCTCAAGAATTTAAGTTTCAATTGGGTCATATTACATGAATGATAAATGAAACCTCTAAATTCTATTAACTCCGCAGATTTATAGACCACATGCACGTAGTGTAGAAAACTATAGGTGTGCTCTCATTCACTCTGCAGAGCGTGGTCTGATGGAAAAATGATGATTCCCATTAATCTCATAAGACCTGGTCTTGTTCATGCATTTAAGTTAACAATTTGGGTATCATTCTACAGGACAAATCAGCTGCTCACCATATTCAGAAAGGTTAGCAATTTTAATGTCTGTCTTGTCTCAGGAACAGGTTTTTTTTTTTTTTAATAGCTGTTCTTAGTTTGGGTCATAAAATACCTCTAGTTACATTGTCTTTTTGTTGAACAATAGCCACATATATTGTGTCTTCTGATTGATGTGTTTCTAAATTAAGGACTTTGTATTCTCTCTTACCATAATCAATCACGTATCACATACTCTTGGGTACTGAAAACTTTTTAAGGGGAATGGTTCTTTTAAATCGGTGTCATCCCATACTCTATTCTCTTTCTCTATTCCTTCCACAAAGGAATGGAACTCAGTGAAAACATTGAAAAGATTTGTGGAAATGAAAATATATTACTGCAAGACTTTCTCCCTCAAATTTGGGAGTGCATCATATAGTAATATAGTCCTGGTACATTTTATCAATTTTTTTGTTGTTGTTTGTTTGAAGCAGGGTCTCACTATGTAGTATTGGCTAGCATGGAATTTGCTATAGAAATCAGACAGGCCTTAGACTCATTGAGACCCACCAGCCTCTGCCTTCTGAACAATTGGATGAAAGGCATGTATTAACATGCCCAGATTAATTCCATCATTAGGAATTCCCATAGTCATAATTTTGGCTTCATTAAAGCTAAACTGTATTGCAGCCATTTTTTGTGCCACCATCAAGATCATACATTTCAAAAGTCACCTGCCTCAGATACAAGTAAAAAAGCTTCTTGTTATTTCAGACGACTCCTGGTACAGGTTTTTTGTTTTGTTTTGTTTTTTTTTTTTTTGACAGTGTGGTCCAGTGTTGTGTGACAAGACTTTTTTTTTGTGGGGGGGGGGAATGCAATACATGTCTATTCACCCAAGATTGGGAGCCCATGACAGACCAAAGTCTGGACACCACCAAAGTCCTACTTGGTGAACCAGTGAGTTTTATTGTGGTCATTACATGAATGTGAATGACGGATTGCTTACAGGAGCAGGAATCTCTCAAAGACAACTGCATCACCAAAGCCCTGCTATAGCATGAGTGACAGCCCATAAGGCTGGAAACTTGTAGCACACTGCAGGCAGCTCAGCGTCCTTTCCAGGTGCTTCACTTGGTGGGAACCTCTTCCAGGCAGTTCAGTTGGCTTCTGCTTCTTCCACACAGCTGGTCTGCTCTCAGGGTTGTATTTGCAGCATTGCTTATCTGAAAGATCCAGCAGTCTTTATAGTTTTATTTGAGGGAGGGGCCTAGTGAATCTGATTAGTTTCATGGATGCTAGTTTGAGTTCTTTTCCTTGCGGGTTAAGGAGTTTCCCTACAAGATGGAATGTTGCATTATCAGAGGAGAAGACTACTAAGACATCAAGATACATTGCATTGGTAGTTTGTTTTAATTATATAGCAATATTTATGTTTCAAAGAAAGAAATGCTTTCAATAAATTATCAATGATACACATAAACAAACATGACTCCTTGCAAATGGTAGCTCATTGTTTCTATTATAAAGATATTTACCCTCTGTTTAATAAATCCCAGGATCAATGTACTTAGTCCAGACTGTCATGGGATCAGAAACTTGAACGGTGTACCCTGTAGCTCAAAGTAGCAGAAATTGCTTTCCATTTGGACTTTTCTTCAGAGGATCTCAGTCATGTATTAATGTAGCCCAGCCTAGAAGTGTGGCACTGGGTCAGAGGTCTAGAATGGAGGACATTTTCAGACAACTTTCTACTCACTGGGATTAGGAAATTTAAGATGCTTACCATCTTAAATTTAAAATGAGTCTTTCACTGTATCTTGGGGTTGATGGAATTATATAGAGACTTAATAGTATAAAACTTCTTTATGTTTGTTATGTTAAAGAACATTATTCTGGCATGGTATGTACCCATATATTTCTACTGACGAAGTGATGAAAAACTAGTTGCCTTCTAATGCTTAATATATTATATTAGTTTTCTAATAAAAAGGCTTGAAGAAGATTTTAAGGGTTTTCATTACTCTGACAGACCATAATTATCCAAATATGGACTTTGTACTTTTTACATATATTAAACTATTTTAGTTAATTTCTCCATAAAACATCTGAAGTCACATGTTTCATTTTTATTTCCTTATAAATTTGCTTGGAGAATAGAACATAAAATAATAATCACTTTCATTTGGAACAGTCTCCCATAGCCTGTAAAATGTTGATGTATGTCAGAGTAATTTTTATGGCCAGTGAGGATAATTCTTGGCCAGAAGGATTAATGCTACTCTTTTTATCATGTAAGTTTTAGATCTTTTGTTTAATTTTAAAATTCACATGCTCACATGAATATTATTTGTGTAAGTATGACTCTGTTGATGTCAGCAAAATTCCAGTAATAATGTCAGTGTACCTTTGCTTTCTCATGGGATTACAGTGAAACGGCAAAGCCAGAGAGAGAGGGAGACCTAGAAATGGAGAGGTCATGTCTCCGAGAAGCTAATGGATCCTTTTGGTCTAATGAGCTATAAAATGTATATTTTAAAGGTCCTTAAAATTCAAGGGACCTTCTCCATTAGATCAGGTATTTTACTCATGAGGAAACTTGGTGTTCTGTTTCCAATCACTGTTCTTTTTGGCCTCCTCTTCATGTTTTCTTCTGAGTCTCTGAAATATTTTGGGGATTCAATATGGTGTTCTTTGGCTCTGGTGGTGGGGAACCAACCATGGTTACTCTGAGAGAGCAACAACAGTGCTTAGATGCTGAAGCATCTTATTTATCTATCAATTATTGTCCAAACGTAAGGAACTCATACCACTGAATAGCAAAAGTGAATTGATTAAAATAGGCATGGTGATATATGCATGTCATTCCACCGCTAAGAATATAGTTCAGCTTGGGTTATGTAGCAAGTTTGAAGCCAGCCAGCATCATGCAGGACCCTGTCTCAGAAAAACAGAACAATCTAATCAATAATTGTTGGGGAATATTCAAACACACTTTGAATACCAAGTTTGCATTGTGTTAATTAGATAAAATTAACTTTGGGTCAAGAGGCAATGTCAACAATTAGTTGCCAGAAAGTAATCCTAGAGCATCAGAGGGCAGCCAGGAGAATTAGGGAGATACAGGAAGTAGAAGGGTGGGGTTTGGAGTGGTGCAGCTTTTGTGGTTTGGCAGAGGAGGGAAGGTTAGCTAATTGCAGCCAGCATCTCTGAACTAGCAAGTTTTTACCACAGCCATTGAATCCTGACTCTTATTTATAAACAGAAAGATAGAGATTTATCTAAAGCTATCTTTAGCAGAGACAGAGTCGTTGCCTATGAACAGGATTCTTACCAGGCTGTGTCCCGAGCGCCCAGACCACTGAAAAAGCAGCAGGCCTACAACTGTGGAGTTGCAGTTGCTGGGTGAAATAGCAAGAGATCTATTCAGGTAGGCACTGTGACAAACATAAAACAATAATCAAACAAGAAATCAAGTGAATTGGCTTTTAAAATTTTCTCAAACCTTACACATGTGTTTCAGAAAACAACATCCAGGAAAAAGAATATGAGAGAGTGTGTGATATCACAAGTCATCAGAGAAATGCAAATACAATCCAGAGTATTGTTTTTGTAAAGCTCAAAAGGTTTTATTTTCTATTTTAAAATATGTTTTAAATTTAAATAGAATTATATTACTTTCCCCGTTTCTTTTTACAAGCCATCCCCAAATATTCATAGTCGTACCCATCCCATGATTCCCTCATATCACCCTACTAGCCTCTTTTTGCTCATCATTACACACAAATCTATGTACACGGGTATATAAATACAACCCACTGAGTGCAGTTTTGAGTAAGTTTTAGTCACAGTGAGTTTAAAGCATATCAGTTTATTAGCTGAGAAATTTTTAATTATTAATAAAATGATCTTCATAATCATAAAATTAAACTATATCCAACATACTTCTAGTAATTTTATGGCTGAAATAATGACCTTCATTTGTTTCAGATCCCAGGGCCTCATATTGTATAATTGTCAATACCTTAATTAATACAATGACCTAATTAATTCAAAGGCAGGACATATCTGAAACATTTCACGCATCTTTTCATCCTGAATAAAATTACCTATTGATTATAAGTCCAGTTACATTGTGAACACAGAGAAACATTTTTAAAAAGGCAAAGAATGGAATATAAAGGTGATCATGCTTTGGCAGTATTATTTGGTATTCATGATGCATGTACTGGTATCATGTTACGTCAGCCTCATATATAACAAAAGTTCTTGAAGAAAAAAAGGCTCAGAAGCTGCTGATTCTAAAATGTCAACAGAAACCACAATCTCTGAAGGACTTTCATGTGGACAAACACTGTACTTTCATGAGAAAAAAAAAGAATGCTTAGGGCGATATATTGAGAAATCATTATATAAAATAAATAAATTGCATGGAGATGTTTATGTTTCAAAGAGATTGTGATTTTAAGTAAAAGTAAATTCTCATTACAGAGACCCTATAAAATGCCCTTGTTTTATAATAAACAAGGCATTATACTATCCATTGTCCATAATAGTAAAAGAACAATAAAAATGAATGAATCCCATTTTAAATGTTACCACTTTGTTTTTTATATAAAATTATCATCTTTCTCTGTCATGGGCAAAGTTATCATTTTTCCTTTATTATGATTCTGTTAAAGAAAAAAGTACAGGGGTCTAATGTTCAGAATTAAACCTTGTCATGCTGTATGTATATCATTACAATATAGTATTGTGGTAATTGTAACCACGAATATATTATCTTTCTGAATGCAGTTGTCTTGTGATAATTTAGGAAATATTTTACCATAAAATGTCATTTTTCAATGCCCAATTGAAAGGAAAATCTATCTGTGGATCTCGTTATATATTCTACTGTCTTATTCGTTGAGGTTAGACACGTTAGTAAAACCAATACCAGCAAATATAAATCTTTATTTTAAAAGTTACAAGAGATAAATATAAATTAGCACACATATAGTCACTATCCTAAGAAAAACATCCTAGCATAAAGTCGTTTCAGTACTTTCCAAGATTCTTAATCTGTCAGCCCTATAAAATATATTTTGAGTCTCATTCAATGGTAGCTTAAAAGATCTAGCTATCCTACTTGTATTAATCAGCCAGCTGGGTTTTGTCTCATAGATTTTCCATCACAGTCAATCTGTGTTCCCTTGCTTCATTGCTAGCTGGAGTCAAACAATAAACAATGACAACATATATCTTTCTGTACAGATTGGTAGCTTGGGTTACTTTGTAAGCTAGGCAATCCTCAATTGCCCTTATGGTTCACCAATCTGCTAAGAAAACTGAGCAAAGAAGCAATGTATGCATCCAAATAGACTAGGGAGCAGGGGAGGAAGTGGAAACTTTGAGTGGTATTATTTATAAAGTAATAATAATAATAATAATAATAATAATAATAAAGAAGCAATGTACTTAGAGAAGCTCCACTGTATTTTCCTAACCGGTGTTACTCAAAAAGTCTTAGCAAAGAGTAGAAAACAAGCCATTTGCAAGAATCAAAACAGTATCAATCAACAGTACAAAGCAATTAAGCCATTTTAGGAAATGTCTTAATAAGAACATACCATTTTATGAGTTTCATGCAGAGTTTTCCTTAACTATATTCTTTATCAAAATATTTTGGACCCCCTTTCTCCATATGCTTTTCAAGTTTTATTTCTTCTTTTCACTTGCATGTCTTCATTTAGAATGAGCTGGTTCTTGGATGAGTTGAATCAAGTGTAACATGAGCTAACAGTATATCATATATTGCAATCTGAGGGAAACTGATAATAACCATCACTATACTGTCTGAACTAAGTGAGATGAGTTCATACCAATCTGCAAGTTCTGTATGCTTTGGATAGTATAAGTAATCAAATATAAGCTATATAGGCCAGTAGGTGAGACATGTGTCTACTTTTATGCTTAAGTCTTCGTGTACTTTCCCATAATCCTTAGCAAGACTGCCACATCCTTTTGCTTCAACTAACCAAAACATTTTTTGCATAAACAAATGACTATACTTAAATTATCTGTTTACTTATGTATAACATAAAGCTTATGTTAATGTTTATATGTCCCCAATTCTTATAAATGAGATGGCAAATATTTGGCACTAATTGATTTATTTTACTAATATAAAATACACTAATAAACAAAGAAGGCACACTTAAGTAATGATGACATTAGATTATAAAAATTCATACATGCTTTTTTGTTTATCAATTGAGTTTCAGAGTTTATTTGATAAAATATGAATGGTGTAATAAATGACTTTATGTCATTCTATGTGGCTATATATACATTTATACTAATCATATACGGACATAGCTCCACATAGAAGTTAGTATATTTATAGCAGTCACGTGTTTCATTATAAAACTTTTGAATTATGAGCACAGAAATTGGCCAGATGTGTTTACCTTTACTAAATTTTACTAAATACCTCTTTCTAATGTATTTAACTATGCTAGTCAAAAGAAGATATAGAACTGTTCTTCATGCAGTAACTACCACCTAGGAACTGTCACACACTTTTTTTCATTTTCTTTTTTCTTTTTTGAAAATGCATTTCTGTCTCATAACTTTGATGGTATTGTCCCTGGGCCTTAGTTCTTTTGGCATTGGTCCTAAAACTCTTTCTGGTCAACTTCTGTCCAGATAGAAGCAAGACAAACAGAATAAGCATGGTGTCATTTGGAGATCTTTTTACACTGTTTTTTATTTGTTTGTTTGGTTGTCTATTCTGCCTCTGATTTAACACCTAAAGATTCAAAGGAAAGTTTCTGAACAACAAAACTGGTTTCCTTCTCCTGTAATCTGCAATACTATAACTTCTTTTGAATCTTTGAAAAACAACTTGTTGGAAATTTGTAAAATGTGAAATCAATGCTTAAAATCCAAATTGCTTGTGTGAAGATGAAGCTTAAGACTGATTACACATGATAAATCAACCGCAGAGAAACTACTATGAATTAATAATCTCATGAGCTTTACCTCCCTCTATTCATCTTTGTCTTGAGATTATATGAATTTATTTCATGATCTGAGAATCAAACCTTCTGACCTCCTACACTTTACCATTGAGTGACTTCTTTGACTTTGTAATTTTTTTTTTTTTTTTTTTTTGGTAAGGAGCAAAGGATTTATTTTGGATCTTTTGAGTATACTATAACATTCATCCTTTTTAATTTTAAATTATCTGATTGTTGATAATTGAATTATTTCCCATAATAATTGCACAGGTTATTTGTGTGTCTTTAGCTTAAAACCAGATGCTCTTATTTATGATTAAACATATCAATGGTGACAGATCTTACCTTATTCAGATTCTCGTGCAAATAAGTTCCATCCTAGAAAGGTTAACTCAAGAGCAATTCCACAAGAAAGTGATCCTGTAGAAAACATCAGTCTCTTTTGTGGAGAAAAGATGAACTGCCCTAAGGACCCCCATAGCAATATCAACAAATTCACACTTGTTGAAAATATTAATAAACATTTACTGAATCATAACATTGTCAGAAAGACAATGAACGGGGACCTTTAATCAAGAAATGTTCTCATTCGCATTACCATCCTAGATCATTTGTTTGCTAACAGAAATAAATGTGATTATTTAAAATGTAATTATATGGAGATGACATCTGTCTTAACCAACTATACCATCACGTTCTTGTTAGTTATTTCAAAGTGTAGACTTCATCACGTGTCCAGTGGATGTTTTGTGTAACTTTGAAATTAAGTCTAACATTAAAATCAATTGAAAGAAAAGAAAATAAAAGTGATCTTGGAAATTCATTGAATTTTGCGATCTTGTGATCTCCTTGGTCTAGTGGGGAGTTACAGGGAAGAATGAGGAAGCAGCAATTGCTAGCTAAAATGCCACCGTTTCTTCAGCTTCTCTCCTTTCACATTTGATGGTTTTCCTGCGCCTTTCTGGCTCATTCAGAGCCGTTGTTTGTTTTTTTCTCCTAATTTATTCATTTTCTTCCACTCTGACAAAATACTATCGATAACAGTGATATTTCTCATTGTTTTGAGGTCCAATAGTCTGTGTTTTAAATTACAGTCCAGGACTTGAAATCCCTGTGAGACCCCCACCTCATTAACACCGGCAGATAGCTTACTGACTCTGTCCAAGGAATTTTCCCTTCCTCTGTTTTTTTTTTTTTTTTTCTGAATACCACGATCAAATTAACCTTCTAAAAGCATTGTGATTACACTGTAGCATAGGATTCCATCCCGCTTTCAATCAGAAACTCCACAACTCATATCAAATGCCCTTCCAACTTTCTGGCGCACAAGCGTGTTCTCATGTGCCATTTATGACTCAACTTTCAAATACAAATCCTAGCATTAAGTGAGAACAAGGGCTTTGTCATTCCTTCTTTTGCCCGTAATCTTCATAGGTTCCTGGTATAGGTTGCCTTTACTGAACTCTTAGATCACCTGATAAAATCAGTACTGAAATCCAATATGAGCAATAAAATGCAGAAAGTATAGATAGTTTGGCAACTCCAATACAGTGGACAGAATACTGGCTCTTGCTTGCTTCAAAACTTACAGAGTGAGTTCCCGATAGAACATCCACATTGACTCTGTGTGTGGGTGTACCCCTCGTGGTCCTGAGTTCCTTGCTCGTGCTCCCTCTCCTTGTGCTCCTGATTTGGACCTTGAGATTTCTGTCCGGTGCTCCAATGTGGGTCTCCGTCTCTGTCTCATTACATCGCCTGATGAAGGTTAATATTCAGGAGGATGACTATATGTTTGTCTTTGGATTCACCTTCTTATTTAGCTTCTCTAGGCTGGCCTGGGTCTAAAAAAGCATGGGATAAAACCGGACTAGCTGAACATAGCAGACAATGAGGACTACTGAGAACTCAAGAACAATGGCAGTGGGTTTTTGATCCTACTGCACGTACTGGCTTTGTGGGAGTCTAGGCAGTTTGGATGCTCACCTTACTACACCTGGATAGATGTGGGCGGTCCTTGGGCTTACCACAGGACAGGGAACCCTGATTGCTCTTCAAGCTGATGAGGGAGGGGGACTTGATTGGGGGAGGTGGAGGGAAATGGGAGGCGGTGGCGGGGAGGAGGCAGAAATCCTTAAATAAATAAATAAATTTAAAAAAATAATAATAATAAAAAAGAAAAAAATTTACAGAGTGGCCTCCATTTGGGCTAATTCTTGTGACTCAATTTTGTTTTATCCTTTATAATAGTAGATTAGAGTGATTCTAAAAAGGAAATTGGGACTATTTAAATAAATAAAAAACAGATAATATGCCAGTTTTTGCTTCTTTATTTGTTTTGTTTTTCAAGACAGGGTCTCTTTGTGTAATAGTCCTGGCTGTCCTGGAAATCATTTTGAAGACCACCCTGGCCTCGAACTCACAGAGATCCAACAGCCTCTGCCTCCCTCCGGAGTGCTGGGATTAAGGGCATGTTCCACCATGCACAGAACAAGCATCAGTTTTAATTCAAGTCAAATATATACTTATAATGGATTTTATTTCTGTCATAGTGTATTTGACTGGAATGTGTTTTGAAGTATATATCTGTCAATATAAGACTTAAATAATTATTGTTCATGTCATATTTAGATTTACCTAAATGCAATTGGTTTATTAGTTCACTTAATGTGTCACTTAAGGAAATCACTTAATGTCTCAGCATCTGCTGATGTCCATAGTAACTGTAAATAGTTCCATATTAAGACCAAAAATCAGGTACACAAATGTTAAAAAATGGTTGAAAAATTTTGAGCATTTTACAGAACTATAATTTCCAAAGATATACTCACTTTTAATACTTGCGCTTGTCCTAGAGTCAGAGAATGCGGTGGTTATTTATATTGACATATTTCAATGTCATGCCAGTAATTAAATTTGTTTTTCTTTGCGTTACTTTCAAAACGCTTTTTATTCCATTGTAGTAGACATTCTACATTATATTTTTGAGTATTCTACCAAGCTACATGGCTATAATTCTGCAATATACTGTCATTTTTAATCTCCAATTTTACCAACCTTTATTCCAGATTATTCTTTCTCAAACTACCATTTTTTCTCTTTTAATATGAACAAGTGTTTCAGTGCACACTTGTAGCATACATAAATGCATTGAATTAAATATTTGAAAGCATTAAAGAAGATTAGATTTTGTTCCTTATAAGTCGCCAAGGAGGATAGAACTATTTTAAAAATATATGACTAAAACATTCAAGTCCTTATTTCTGTTTTAATTTTGTTAGTATTTATTTCATATATTATCCATTAGCCTTAAATAAATAATTAAAGAAAAGAAAAGTCTTTGAAGCTTTTGGTAGTTCTTCAGAATCAGGTTGTAGAGGAAAACATTAGTGTTTTAGAGTCAGCATGAGCATCAGTAGGATTCAGCTCGAGGCACTTTGTTGTTCTAACATGCACAAGAGCCACACGTTCTTGCATATTCGAGATTTGCTGCAGATGGTATTTCTCTATAAAAACATGGATATTTGTAGGTATCAGATTTTTAAATTAAAAGTACCAGTTTGAAAATGTGTGGTTCACTTGGTCTTACTTCTTTTCAAGCTCCTTTGGCTTCTGAGTAGTGCTTTTCTCATCAGACATCATATTGAATGGTGACGAATGGGACCTGTGTTCCAATCATCAACTTTCTCCTTGCTGCCCTGATCCCTGTCTCTAGGCATTAACTGTACCACATAGGGCGCCTGTTGATAGTGAGTCTTCCACGTTCAGTTATGTTGAGAAAGACGTTTTTGTGAAGTACATTAGCATCTCTGTAAGGCATATTGTGAAGCATGGCTACTGTGTGTATAGTGATGACTCTGAAATAGTCATTAGCAATTCATAGGTGTAGCACAGGTTGTGATATATGACTTAAAATATAATATCCTTAGTCTTTTTATTGTTTCTGCGCATTGCTTTTGAACAGGATTATTTTACAAAGGTTCCAATCAAAGTTTCATGTATATAAAAGTATGTTTGTTTAGATAAACTACTGATAACATGTAAATTGCAAAAATTATCATAAAATTTTCATTCTTCAGGAACAAATATTCAGA
The DNA here is from genome assembly GCF_018167655.1 of Microtus oregoni. Lineage (NCBI taxonomy): Eukaryota > Metazoa > Chordata > Mammalia > Rodentia > Cricetidae > Microtus > Microtus oregoni. The sequence goes on along the minus strand of NW_024543080.1, from coordinate 15,035,200 downwards.
CTGTAGACAGATTTATGTTCATGTAGATTGTAGATTATGAGCAGCCTAGTCATTAACATTTATTCTATACCAAACGTTTAATTTTAATTATATATTAATTTCATTGTATTTTAAATCATTAAATATTGTATATGTAGCAATTGCAATGTCAATATTATTCTACCCACTATATATGTTTATGCATTTTAGAAGTTTAATGTTAAGCTTCACTTATTTCTACTCTTGCAAGAATATTAAGTAATATTCCTTTATTTATCATACCAGAAAAGTGAGGGCCTGAGTTATTAAGTGGCTAACATAAGGTCACGATGTCAGTAGCACAGTAATTGAGATAAAGGGGCTGTCTCCCAAGACTATGCTCATTATATCTGTGCTACAAAAAGATTTTAAAAATGTGAAAACTTGACTCATGATAAAGTCATGTATTTCAGGAAGATTATTATTTTGAATCTAGCAAAATAAAGCTTAATATCAATTAAATGAGCATTATATAAAATTCTTAGCATTAAGTCTTTTGTATTCAAATTTTACATTTATAATTTTAAGGATATTTGCATATGCTTAATAAGATATCTTTTTTAGGTGTGGTGTCATCAAAATTTCAATTTAGGCAGTACTTCAACTTGAATTTCTGTATTGAAGTTTTAGACAATGAAATATAAGAATATCTTCTCATGTAAACATAATATGTAATCAATGATCTTATGAAGTTATTTAACAGCAGCGTATTTAGTATTTAGAATACCATGAATTTTACAAGTGGTGATAAGTGAGAACATTTATTCTAATGCTAAGAAAACATTTTATTTGTGGAAAATGTTTAAATAAATCCCCCCATAAATCTCTATTTACATTTAGCATTATACTATTTAAATTAATTTGTCCAGTAGAGACAGAATTATTTCACACATGCTTGAGGCTGGGGTATAAACTGGTAATAACTGCATAAGTAATGTCCTTTGGATTGTTTATTCATTTAGTATATGATATTTCTCCTCATTAAAGAAAGTGGGAAACTTGTTTTAGGCACAAAATACAAGACTTATTCAAGAAACTAACATACAAATATCATCTTTGGATAACCTACCCTTTCTTTTCCTTTTTTTTTTTTTTTTTTTTCCTGTTTTGCAGGTGTCTGACTTGGAATAGCCGTGCTTATTTTTGAGGAATTTTTCTTTCTCTTGTTGTGTTTGTTTTTAATCATTGCTATTGGAATACAGAAGAGGAACCAGGAATATACTCATTTGGTTTCCCTTCGGAACACATTCTTGAGGCATTCTCGCCTGAGAACACAGCCATGTGGCCACCACAGCTGCTCATGCTCTTGATGCTGTTCGCACCTGGAGTGCATGGTAAGTGCTCTTGGCTTTGTGTAACCCCGTAGTCCCACTTACTCATAGAAGACCCTTTCTTTGAAGTCTTCTCTTTGGAATGATGTAGCTGTTTTTCACTTTATAGTCACATGAGTAAGAAGCATGCCGTACACTCTGAGCTACCAATTTACAACTTTTCCGTAGGAATTCTTCAAGTCCCCACTGAAATCTGAAGGGAACCTAAAACATTTGTCTACTTTTTCTTTTTGTTTCAAAATAGAGCTCCTACAGATTTTGCTCTTTGATTTACCAAGCTATGAAAAATATTGCCAATTGAATTAACTAATTAGGATAAAGTAAGTTTGCATATTTACTGTAAGAGAAGGAGCATTTGGTAGAAAGTTTCAGTTTGCTTTCCCCTAAAAAAAGTAATCTCTTGCTTTTCAATGGTGTCTATTACTATGTAAAACTAATATGAAAAATGCAAACTATGATTTCTTGCTAGAAACATCTTATTCATATTACACAACTTTTTCAATATAAAGCAAACAAAATGCAAATGTTTGGAGAAAGGTAATTTTATAGAAAATACTAATTAAGCTCATGATCAACTTTCTCCTATTGTTTATATAGACTTCTTGATACTTTTCTCACTATGAGAATTTAAAAAATTTTTATAAATTATGTATTTATTCAGGAAAGCAGCCTCTTGTGCAGCTTTCAATTTAATATTCATTTTAATTTCACTAAAACTAGTAATTTGACATTTCTATGTATGTTCCCTTTCACAGTTTAAAGTTTTCTGCTATCATTGGCTTTACATTAAAATGAAAGTATTAATCTCTCCATAGTCTCATGGTTCTTATAGCAAAGTAAGAGGACACCGCTGTGTGTGTCACTCTGAAATCTAGTGTAGTGAGCCCTGGAATAGATTATCTGTTTCATTAGGTCGCTTCCAGTTTCTGACTGACAGCTTGAAACCCATTGTAACTGCGACAAGTCTCTGAGTCTGGCCAATGTTCCTAACCTGTAGCGTGAAGTTCATTCTGCTGTTAGTGTGAAAACAGGATAAAATAACTTTTGTGGTTTTTTTAAAAGTGTTCCTCTAAAGTTATCACATCTGGTATACTCACTGCTAACAAATCTCTAAGAGATGGAGATAATTTTTTAACTTGAAATTAAAATCTTCAGATAAACACCGTGTTTTAAATCTCGAGGTTTATCGATAATTTAGTTCTGTATGCCTTCTTAATCCTAATCCAGCTCTTACAGTCTTAACATTTTGCAAAATACAATAAGAAAGGAAAAAAAAAACATGATTTTTAAAACATTCCTTTTCTAATTATCCATACACCTAAAGTCATTTAAATTATATCCTTTTACTTAAAAATCAGAACAAAAAATGATTTATTAGATTATTTTGAGGATTAAATAAAATAACATATATAAAGAATCCTATTTCTGTAGAACAAGTCTTAAAACATTAATTTTTTTGTCTGTCCTACAATTTATTTTTTGTTTGAGTAATTATATCAATGTATAATTAATTGACCATGAGAGGTGCTTCACTTAATGTTGGTATTCAGAAAATAATATAAGTATATATATATATTAATATACACAAATTTATGTTCAGAAAGTCACTCTAAACTACTTGCTAGAACAAGGTTGTTTAAAACAATGAAACTGTGATGTATGGAATATCATTATGTCATAGCTGATACCTCAGATTTTCTAAAACATATACCTTGTATGTACCAATTAACCCTAAACATAGACAAGCCCATAAGTATGGGTCTTTCGGGGGCTCCTATAATCTGACTGAACATTTAGGTGCATGAACACACACACACACACACACACACAGATGGAGAAAGAAAGACAGAGAGACAAAGAGAGAGGATAGATGGCAGAGACAGAGAAAGAATAAGTACCCAATACCCTGAGCAGAAAATACCTTTAAAAAGTTGCTAGTATACTTACCTTATGCTAATCCTAAGAGCCAAAGTTATCTTGTCTTATGTTTAGACTACCTAGATCACCTTAATGTTGTTTATTTTTAGCAGCCCAAGTAATATTGAGGTTTTCTAAGGATAAACTTTATCTTTCCGACTTTTCATGTTTTAAAAATTTGAACCATGGAAAACATGAGAGCATTTCCCACCTTCTATAGGAAACCTTTTTAGCCTGTGTGATGCCATTTCTAACTTTGCAGAAAAGAAAGGGCTTTTAGTGACCAGTTTTTGAGGCCCAGATTGCTCATACATAGAGAAGTATACCACTGATTAGAGCTCAGATGGAACAGGATACAAATTATTAGTGTTCTGCCAATCCAGGCTCCACATAATTTGAACCATCAGATGGTAGAACTAAAATTCATGTCACTTAATAAAGCTTTTTTTTCATCCCCCAAAAATTCTTTGATGGTATCTCTTTTGTTCCTATTGATGTTCAGGGAAGCTGTTTTTTAGAAAAATGGAATCCACTTTTCTCAATAGTAACCTGATTGAAGTTCCTCCTTTAGAGCAAATAATTAGTCGTGGAGCCTACCAAACCAAATAATCTTATGTTTATGGCCATAGACGCAGTAAGCATCACAATGAATTATGGCCACAAGCATAAGATTATTTGCTTCAGGTCTTCCTCACAACACTTCCATGGGTTTATTAGCATCACCTGTTATTATCATTACCATTTGTTACAGATAAAAATATAGCAGTGCTGGATGGGAAAGCCCCTTGAATGGTGTTACACAACTATTAACAATGCTCACGGGAATGCTCACAAATAACCTGCTTCATCAGTTTGGGTCTCCCTGCCAGCTGAACCCAATTTCAATCACAACATTCCATATAGCATACGATACCAGCTCCACAATCTTGGAAATTCAGAAGCAAGTGAGGCAGAAGTTTCAATCACCTGCCTGTCTATATTCTGAGAGCAGACTGATTAAGTTCTAAAGTCAGAAAGAAATGTTGAAAAAATCAGCTCTGTCACCAACTAGTTGTTACCCCTCTTGTCAACAAACTACTAGTTAACACTATTTGTCACATAAAGACTTTCCTTGATGCTGAAGATAACAGTGGTGTATGAAAAACTTGTATGAAAGTACCTTAAAAAATATAAAAACCTAGTTTTCATCTGGAAGAAGAAAATTATTACAGCGTTATATATTTAGCAATGGATGAATACTAAACATTTAACTCCTAACATAATGGTTGGATTTCATAAATATTCCGTTATTTCCCTATGATCTATTTACCTTGAAGTAAATCTAAACTTCTAAGTAGTAGACAAGCAAAGTACAGAATTATCCTTGCCCTTAACCCAAGTCTCGAAAAAACAAACATACACACAAACAATAACAAAACTATTTGAACCTCATGATTCAAGGTTTGTAGATATTTATAAATACATTTACACAAAACTGGTATCGGCATTGTTATCATCCAGATAAAAGTATTACAACTCCTCAGAGATACTTAAATCACTTCTTGGATTGGCAACCAATTGTCTAGTGATGGATCCTTATGCAATCCAAGCATAGATAAAATTAGGAAATAAGCTAAAGGAACTAATCCTATAATGTTGATATGAGGTGAATAATCCTCACGTTGCCCCCACATTGTCTGACCAGTGTTTCCCTTGGGAGACAAAAAATAATCAGGGCATGCACATTATACACGTTTGTATATTTGAGGTTTTAAATAGGAAGTGTCTCTGGTTCTATGTTTATCTGTCCACAGTCTGTGTCTCTGTGCACCTCTGTATTCCTCCTTTTCTGTTTTTCATGACTGTCCCTTCCTCCGGAACTATAGGATCTGTATCTGTCATGAGGCCAGTCTGGAGAAGTTGGAAATGATGTTCAGTACATGGCTTTACTAGGGTTGTACCCAAATCAACCGATTTTAGGTCATTTTAGAGATGTGGTTCGGAGAAATGATAGGAAAGCCAGAGAATTAAAACTAGTGGTGATTTGTGTGGCGGGAGCTTTTTCGAGGTGAGAATAAATAAACCAGGGCATTGAGCAGAACTTATCAAGTCTACATCTTCAGCTTTGTGGCAGCTCCGCAGATCTTTACAATGTGCTTTTAGGTAGAGTTTCTATGAGCTGCCCGGGAATTTGTGGTTCTCCCAGTAACTTAAATTACAAGATCGCAGCACTACCCCTAGCTCCTGGTACTCCTGACTGATAGTAAAAGGACTTCAAAGTCTAATTTGGGACCTTAAAGTAGATCTATTCCTGCTCTGTAGCTACTTGCAAGTGCCAAAGGTTTGTGAGGCACAATTAATGAAAACCCAGAGATAGAAATTGGGGTTCAACCTGAAGATCCGAAAAGCAAAGCAGTCAGCCACTGGCCCTTACCTCGACCTCAGTCCGAAAATGGCGATCCTGCTTCCAGGGATCTCAGAATGAGACTGAGTATGAGAGCTTTGTGTCCTAAAACCTTCTCTAGTTCTGGGATTACAGGCGTGCACCACTGGGATTAAAGGTGTGTGTTATTGTGGCCTGGTCCGTAAGGCTGGCCATTGTGACTGTTTTGCTCTCTGAACTTCAGGCAGGCTCTATTTATTAAAATACAATTGAAATACCACTACAGATTTGCGGTTTGAAAAGGTGACCATGGTGCTGCGATATTTTAACTACTCAATTTAATCAGACTTTCCTTATAGTTATACTGAATCACAAACAAGAAGCCGGAAAGTGTGCTCAAGCAACAAACCGTATGGACAGGAAATCATGATTTTATAGCATCTTCAAAGAAAGAGAAAAGGGACTTAAAAACTTTAGGAGTACTTTATGCATGTTTTTCACTGCAAGTCACTTTGTTATTGTTACAAATAAATCTCGGTTAATATGTTACATTATATCTAAGTTAATTATAATGGACAGTTCTTAATAACAGCCAAAGATGGATCGCCTGTGTCTTATTTATGTTCTTCTATATTTTATTTTATTTCTATAAAATAATTTTTATAGTTGTATTCTACTTCATACTATAGTGTTTTTACTAATCTATACATTTTAAATTGCTAAACTGACATGAAGTTTGACAAGTCAAAACTTAATTTTGCTGTGTATTTTGCCTTATATTTTTTCTATGAAGAGGTTAGGTTGATGTCTCTGCTTTAGTTCACTAATCATCCTTGTAATATATATATATTTGCCATCATAAGTGATTTGTAAGAGTAGCAATGTTCTAAGTGTTTTATATTTAAATGCATTGTGCACAAAAATGTGTGTCATGATATTGGTGTGTGAGTTCAATGCTAACACATCCAATATAATTCAGATTAGTCAATTTTTGAAGAATTTCAAAATATATACATTTTAAGTCACTTTATTTTCTATAATACTAAAATGTTAAATACCAGTATGCTCCTAACACCATGTTTTCTTGATAGCAGTTTATTTACAACTTTCAATACGAACTTTCACTATTGAAAAGATCTTTTTTTGTATCTGGGACTATATTATATGTGAGATTTTGTGTAGTGATAACTTATGAGAAATGTGTACATGTTAAGTGTGAAATAGCACTTTCTTATGTTCATATTTTATATATTTTGAATACTTTGTGGGACTGAAATTTATCTTATTTTAATATATAAGGCTACGGGAAGAGTGTGACTGCAATAGGCTATTTGAATATTTACTGTGGATTAAATTATAAAATATCTTAATATATAATAGTCATTGGTAACCTCTTCTTTAGACTGCTGTTTTCTTTCTTTTTCAGTATTAGAACACCAATCACAATTGTAATTTTAAGTAAGCAACCATAGTACATATTACAGACATTTGTTTTCTTCATTCTGATTGACAAATTATCTCTTAGCTATTCAAATTGTTAATATTCAATAGCAACAGTGTCCTGGTTTGACATGAGAGACCATTTTTTTTAACTGTGCAGTTGTCCATAAGGAGACAGCGCTCAAAAGAAGAGGGAATTTGTTCTACTGTTTCTAGGTTTTTAATTGATAACTTAAGATTAAACTTTATACTTCACTATCAATTGCATTTTTGCTTTCATTTAATATTTCTGTTTTTACTGAAATTTTGTCAGCATGCTAGAAGTAATGGGGTATTTTTGAGTTTTTGTTTGTTTGTATTTTTATAAATGTTCTTTTTGCCAAAGAAAACATATGAAAATTATAAAGTGCTTTTTCAGGTAAACTAGTCTAGTTGAGAATTTCTGTGAGAAATTTATTAGCTGTGTTTTCAGAGTAATTAAAGATCTTCACACAAAATTAAGAACAATGAGATTTGATTAGCCTTCTGTTTAAACAATCTTCACACATTTGGTATGAGTTTGAATGCCTTGAAGTTGATTTTGAATATGATCAATAACCTCCAAGACCATAGTCCATTATTGTTTGCCAGTGTGTGTGTGTGTGTGTGTGTGTGTGTGTATGCAAGTGTGTGTATGCACATGTGTGTGTTCTTGTTCTTTTGTTCCTCTTTTGGCCTGGGAGTGTGAAGGCTAGAAGTCAACCCCTAGGTCATTTCTCAGAGGATTTATGACTTATTTTTTAAGACAAGGTCTTTCACTGGGACTGAGTCTTGCTGATTTAGCTACACTGACTGGCAAGAGAGTCTTGGATTCTGCATCTCCATCTTGGAGCTGTTATTAAAGTATATAACAAACATGCCCACTTGTTTCTGTGCATGCCAGGGATATGAACCATGTCATCATATTTTACAAAAGCCTTTACTGGCTTCATTATCGATAGTCTCTCTGTTCTTTTGCCATTACTAGTGTAATTTATTTCATTATTAAAGTAATTCTTCTAATAGAAATTTAAATCAGAATTTGAAACCTGTCCCTAGACTTAGAAATAAGTATAATGTTTTAAGGTTTTGGCTGTACTCATATATGTGTAATAATAATTTTTAAGAATATTTGGTATATTTATACTACTCAGCCTAGTTATAACAAACTCTTTTACACCTTTGTTCTTATATTAAAAAGTTATTCTGTAAAATAAAGGCTCGCTGCCTTTTCAATTCATATCCTATGGCTTAGCACTGAAGAACATAGCTATCTTACATGTAGCATTATTAAAGAAGCATAATAATGTATGTTTTAGATTCAGATCAAACGTGAAATTAAAGTAATTACGCTTTTGTGCAGTGATGAATAAGTTAGAAGAGTAGTAATACTTGAAAAGTACAATTTCTCTCTTGCCATTTTAATTTGTCTTAAATAGTTCACAAATTTGGCATGATATACTAATGAGGAAACTATAAGTAGTACAAGAAATAAATGCTAAACATTACAGTATTATTTGCAGCTACTTAATAAAGCATTCAGAAAAGTCAAGGTAGGACATTTGGGACCAGGATGTAGCTTATATGGTAGAGTGCTTGCTTCACATGCAGAAGGCCCTAAGTTTAACGCCCACGCCACAGCCACATAATAACTGGGCTTGATGGAACATGGCTGGAATTTCAGGAATCCAATTAGAGACGAGGATGATCAGAAGTTCAAATAACCTTCAGATGACCTTAGTGAACTTGAGTTCAGCCTGCTCTTATGAGACAATGTCCAAAATTATTGTTGTCATTATTATTATTAAAAGTTTTGCTCAGAATTAATGGGCATTATTTTTATTGCAACATATGACACACACACACACAGTCACAGCAAACAGAAAAAAAATGTGTGTTATTGAAGAAATATCAGAATAGTAAAAGTCCGAATGAAGAAAATTCCTTAATTTTCTCAGAATTATAAAACTGACATGCAAACAAATCCCAAATTTTGCAAAATCATTAAATATTTTTGAATTAATCTACCTGGAGATTTTCATATTATAGTTTTCAAAATTCTCACGTGAGCATTTCTATGTACAAACACAGCAAAAGTTGTCTTAGATATGTAAGTGAGGATTTTTGTTTTGCTTTGTTTTGTTTTTTTTGAGACAGAGTTTCTCTATGTAACAGTCCTGGCTCTTCTCAACTCTCTCTGTAGACCAGGCTCGCATTGAACTCTTAGCTCTGCTTGCATCTAGCTCCCAAGTGCTGTGATTAAAAGTGTGCAGCACCACGGCCAGACTATTTTAAAGAAGGAATAAATTAATAAATACACGAGACCAATAGTAAGGCACTTGCCTGGCTGAATACAAAGTATCTTTATAAACTTAGAGAATATGGAGTACTTAAAATGGAATGTGCAGAGTCAGCATGTTGATAAATTGTAAAACTCAGGCCCATTAAATGAGCTACAGATTACCTTCGACTCGTAAAGTTAGGAGTAGGCACCCAGAAAATCACATACCTAAGCAGAGAAGAGATCAAGTGAAGTTCAAATTGAGGGTGGCAGGAAGATTATTGTTTTAGTTATATAACACTCATTTCCTGAAAGGAAATATCTTTGCATTGTCTCACATTATCTCCAGGTTTTAAAATGTGTTGACCACTCTGGCTATGGATGTCATACCCTCCCAAACTGATAACAACTTTTAGAGAATACCCTTCTTGTGGGTGTTCCTGTGTGAGTGGATGCATGCGCTCTAGTGTGTTTCTTGTGTTTATTCGGGTTTTGAGATAGGGTCTGTTGCTGGCTAGAAGCTCACCACGTAGGCTGAACTGGATCCAGTGCACCTCAAAGTCACATTTGTCTCTGCATGTCCAGAGCTCAGGCAGCAAATACAGGTCACTCATTCACCCATTCCCACATGGATTGTGAGAATTTATTATTCCGGGTCCTCAGGCTTACACAGTATACATCTTTTTTTTTTTTTTTTTTTTTTGACTGAGCCATCGCCCTCCTTCCAAGCATTCCAAATATTTTGGGGGGTTTCTTAAGCGCACAATTACTCACTTTTATGAAAAGACCCTCTCAAACAGTTATTGAGAAAGTCTTAGTGAAGGATCTTATGGACAGTCTGTATGGATTTGCTTTGAGTTGATGGGCACTAACTTCTATTCACATTTCTGTGAAAGAAGCTTCATCCTCAGAGTCACGGCTATGGAAGAGATATTTAAAAATTTAGGGCTTTCAAGAAAAACAAGACATCAATTCATAAAAGATAGCCTATTTTTTAAAACCTAAACATATTTAATATAATAATCCCTTTCAAAACCATACATGGAATGCACTTTGTTTTTATTGAATATATTTTATATTCCATAGAACTAAATTAAAGTTCAGTATATCAGAATGATGATCAACTGTCACAGCTGATTTTTATCTCATTATACTAAGTATTCCAGAAAGAGCACCTTTCCTGGTAAAGAACGATATCCCTGTACATTCAGACCCTTGGAAGCCAAAAAAAGAATCTGTTTTCTCTCCATATAGGTTAACCTTTCCCATATAAATCATACAAATTAATCATTTAGATGAATCATATAAATTGCTCATGTATACATGTCTTTTGTGGTTGCCATTTCTCCCCAGCCACTTAAAAGTTATTTATACCTAACATGTATAATTTCTTAATTATTTTATTTCATAATAATATTCCACTGTAGATATACTCATGATTGTGCTTAGCAGTTGATAGAAATATAAATTATTTCCATTCTTTGAGTGCTTGTAGTCATGCTTCAAGAACGTTCTTGTGGCATGTTTTATTTGGGTGTCCTTGCATTTCTCTTTGGTATTTATGTAGGAGTAGAAATTCTGAGCCATCTGAGAATTCTGCCTGCCATTTTGAAGGACCTTTGAACTCATTAATGAAAGAGAAGAACAGGTCCACGTTCTTGGGGTTCATGAAGGTTTTCCTGTCCACAGGTCCTGCACTGTTCTTGTTTAGCCCATCTGGTGGAGCCATAGCAGTCACAGTACCTGTAATCTGTGTTTTTCTAAAGTCCATGAAACTGCTTCTCACTTTTTGCCATACCTTTCATTGATTTCTTAATTTTAAGTTGTTTTTCCTATTATTAAATTATGAATATTTTAGTAGAAAAATCTTTTTAAAAGGAGATAAGAAGATATTCTTATTATATATGATCCAAGTTTGATGGTTTTTTTTTTTTGGTTGTTGTTGTTCTCAGACTGACTATTCTGAGTGAGTTTTTTGCTCAGATTCACCTGTCATACCAATTTTATGTTATTTTGAATTCTACATCTTTTTTCTCTACTCTCTCTTTACTTATGCAATTAATTCTTAAGGGAATTTATAATTTCTAGACTGTTCTATGTGTACAAAACTTATGATTGGGAATTACTGAAGCTTCATTCTGCGGAGTCTTGTAAAGTGACATATAGTACATTGACTATTTCCAATTCCTCTTTCTCAGGAAAGCGTGGAGAACACTGAATGCTCATCTCAGTTTCCCAAAAAGTCTCTTCTTTTGACAGAGACTCAATTATTTACCTTCCTGATTTTGAAAATCTTGTTAATTAGAAATAGAATTTTTCATAATTTTCAAGCTGTACTACATCTATTGGGTTAACAATTTTATGTCCATGGACGTTTCTCTATCATGTTCTGCAACCTATTGAATTCCTAAATTTTTCACGTCTTTTTGTCATTGTGACTAATACCTGACACGTAAACCATAGGAGGATAAGGTTAATGTGCCTCAGAGGGTTCAAATCCAAGCTGGTTGGATCAATTGTTTTAGGTAATCGTGAGACAGATATCATGGCAGAGTAGGCACACTGCAGGCTGCTCCCATGTGGTGTTAATGAAGAAGAGGGAAAGGGTGGGGTCAGAGAAGATGAGAAAAAAGGGGCAATAAAGAAAAAGATGAAGAGAGAGTAACACACAGGGAGTGGAAAACAGAGAGAACCTAAGATATGGCTGTGACTTGTTCCTGTCCTTTAAGGAACCACAAAAGAGATCAATTAGTTTAGAAGACGCTACTTTCATGAAGCCTCAGAATAAAGCTTATATTATTGGCTAAGCTAAGCTTGTTTCATATTGGAAATGGCTGTAGTGTTCTGCTGAATGACATTTGAAACACTCTTGCTCTAGACTCTGGCTCAGATCTATTATACTCAAGATACATTACCTGAACCAGTTTAAATCACAAGGTTCTTATTTGGTAAAAGGGTAATTAGGCCGACATCGTTAAAGTCTGAGGACTAAAGAAAATGATGTATAGAAAGGCTCTCACACAAAACGTCATGAATTTAATTCTGAGAGGGTGAACTCATTAAAAAATACCTTTAGGAATTAAATGAAAAACAAATGACCTGAAGTGTAAGCAAAACTGAAAATACAGTACCATCTTGGGGTCACTTGCTTTCAACAGTGCTTTTCAAAGCCCACATTGTATATCCTTAATCCCCGAATGTGACAGTTTCTCTAATTATGTGCCTACACATTTGCACACACATTCAGCCCATCATTATATTCAGGACACACCCACTGGACTGTGGCTAAGTCTTTAATGAGTTACTAATGAAGATTTTAAGCTTAGATCAGCATTCAGAGCAATCCGAAAGAGTGTGGAAAAGCCATTCCAATTACAAAGCTGTGGCTTTTAATTAGACTGTAGACCCAATAAAATTTCCTGTTTTCACTGTTCCTACTTTGAGGGTATCGAAGAACAAGTGGCAGCTGTAGCCTCATTTTGATGTCATTAGCTTTAGAGGAAGAAGTTAAAAGGCCGGAATTCCATCAGCGAAATTTGAGGAATGGTGGCGTTGATCAAATAAAACGACAAAATAACGTGAAAACATTACAATAGTATTCTGCAATGTTTCATATTTTTTTTTTTACTTGGACTTAGGGAAATTTAAAACAGATTGATTTTGTTGTTGCATCGGAGAATAACAGATGACAGGAGGGAAAAAATCCAGATATGATTAGATCATGTAGGTGAAAAAAAAAAAAACCCCTTCCTATACTTATAAAAAGAACACACAGCCTGCTTTCACACATTACCAATTCCCTACAAGCTGTTAGAGGTACCGCAGATAGTAGTTATAAATACTACCTGAATTAGATCAAGAGTACTCTTTACTGCAGCGCTCACTAAGATCAACAGTGGTGCTATTTAGGAGTATCTTTTTGCTCCCCTTTGCTCGATATTTTTGTTAGTTGGTGAAACCATGCAAAACTTAAGGGCGCATGCTTTCACAAAGAAGGCGAATAATAGGTAAAATATGAAGCAACAGGCTGGTATGCAGCTCTCCCTCCAGGAACACTACACAATAGCTTGAAAGAGAAAGGCCGTTTAGGTTAGTCACAATCGCTGGTAGTTAAAAACACTGTGATAGCCCTGTTGTATAGGTTACCGGTTGCTGTTGGCAAGCTTAAATTGAGCCTCTGCAACAGATATTTTTTTTCAAATATATATATTTAAAAGTAAGTGTCCAATAATAAATATAGTGTGAATATGCCACCAAGGTGACATAATCAATCCCTGTGACATTTGAGCTTCTTAGCATATCATTTTAGGTACTCACTTTATGTTGGTGTGGACCACTGGGATGAGAAGCAGGTGACAAAAATCTCTTGCCTAAGGTGGAAAAATAAAGGAAAATAAAAGTATTCTTCCTCTTTTCAGCTGTTTTCAAAGATACCAGCTTTAACTCACTAATGAGACTGAGCTCCGTGGATGTATGCGCAGTTTTTGCTCATTTCGCACACGCATCGAGGCTAAATGGCCGTGTGATTGATGAAGTACTCCATGACCACAGCTGCACAAAATTTTCAAGAAATTCTTGATTTTATAGCATTCTGAAGCCACAGCTTCCATAATATTAAGAATTAATATTCCTGAAGATGGTAGCAGATGAAAGAAGACAGTATTACAGAGAGAAAAATTCCAAAGCTTGAGTTTTGTTACCAGGAACCACAATCTGTTTGTGTTTTGTTCGCAAAGAGCAGGTGTTTTTAGTTGGAAGAGAAACATTTACAGTTAGATGCCATTTCTTTAATGAGTAAGATACGTAAGAAGCATTTCGTTTAATTTGAATGAAAATAAATCTGTCTTCTGGGAAAAAGCCAAATTTATAAAAAAAATATTAATAGAATTTGCCTACTTACTCACGTTCACAAGTATTTGAGATTTGTATGATCACATTACAGTTTAGACAGTCAAATGCAGTAAGTCAAAACACTCTTCTACTGACATACCTTATAATTTAAAAAAAATCAAACTAAAAAGCCAATTCTGAAATAATCTCTAGAAGTTATCATCCAGTACTGAAAAATAATTTTGCCTTTTTACTTCATTCTCAGAGGAGCTTGGCACTCCACCACTCTCTCCTGTCTTACACAGCCTTGGCGACTGTTCTTACCCAGTCTTCAGACAAAACTTTGTTATTTCATTTTACTGTCAGGAGCTAAATTGTTGAAAAGAGTGAGGAAATGGGTCTGAAAGGCACATAGTCCTCCACACAGGACTTATCTAAACTGCACAGAATGATTCCATCTAGAAAAAGGACCTAAAATAAGTCAGGAGGACTTACACTCAGGGTTACCATCAAAGTTGCTTCATCATAAAACGGGGTCAAATCATCACCACTTAACTATTTTCTTTAAGAATATACAATTAAGGGCTGGAGAGACGGCTCAGAGGTTAAGAGCATTGACTGCTCTTGCAAAGATCCTGAGTTCAATTCCCAGCAACCACAGGGTGGCTCACAACCATCTGTAATGGGGTCTGGTGCCCTCTTCTGGCCTGCAGGCATACACACAGACAGAATACTGTATACATAATAAATAATAATAAAAAGAATATCCAATTAAAACAGGTTTTTCATGCTGAGCATAATGGTGCATGCCTTTAATCTCAGTCTGAGGAGGCACAGGCAGGTAGATCTCTGTTAGTCCGAGGCCAGGCTGGTCCATAAATCAAGTTCCAGGAGAGCCAGAGAACAAAGAGAAACCCCTTCTCGAAAACCCAAAATCAAAACTAACCAACCAACAACAACAAACCGTTTTTTTCATGTCTCAAGTTCTACATGGTCATTTCTATTCATGGCATCTTTAGTCAGGTGGTTGAATTGGAGCTTTTGTGGCTACGTTTAGATATTACTATGAAGCCGGTAGAGATAGCATACAGCAATAACATACACCTTATGAAGAAAGCAAGGAAAAGTTCATATTTCATATGGGCAATAATACGTTGCTGGGGAACAAATACCTTTCAGGTTTGCATGAGAAAGTAGAAAATGATAAATAGCCATTTATGAAATAAAAACAAATGCCCACCGACCTGGAGAGGGAGGAGAAATTTAGGAGCAAGTAACCTTTTCTATTCCATCTATTTCAATATATATTTTAACATATAGTTTTAAATATATAGTTAGTTATTTCAAGTTAGCTAAATAGTTTATATTTAGTGAATATTCTTAAGAAGTTACTAAATATAAAAAAATGGCAATTTTAAAGTGGAAAATTGGTCTAAATGTCAATCTACAGATGCTGTGATATAATCAAATAGTCAATTGTAGGAAAATTTGAATCAAGACCTCACAGGCTTCCTTTATAGGCACTTTTATAGTATGTTGATACTTCATTTAGTAGACCGTTGAGTTAGACTACAAAAATCAAAGAATGAAAGCAGAGTGCTGAGAATGACTAGCATACAACGTAAATCAGAACCCTTCTCCTTTAGTGGGGGACAGGGTTTGAATCTTGAAGATCAAATGAAAACCGGCTGTGAATGAAATTTGAGAAGAAAAGTATGATGATTTCTGATGATTCTTTCAGATATGTAGTGAACAGTCTGAGGTTTTGTAGGAAGACCGAAACTAGAATCCAGTATGAATTCGAGGAAGCTTGAAGAGGAGAGATTTTCTATAATCAGATAGTTTGAGAAGAGGGTTAGACAGGTGTAAGAAAGAGTTCAGACATGATGCTTCCAAGAGACGGTAATGAGAGACAATGAGTATACAGGTCACCATGATAGCTTTATTAGCATGCATTTGAAAGTCTATATGGATCATGCTTAATTAACTAGTAAAAGGATTTGTAAAATGCAACCTAAAACCCAGAAACCAATCACTTGCATAAAATATCCTTAGTTTGAGAAAAGTAATTCATTTGAACCCTGGTCATCGCTCATGGACTCGTACCATTGAACTCCTCTCAGTGCTAGTGTATCCCTTGCTTTACAGCCTATTATTCACGTTCCAGGCTCATTTTTATGACTAATGTTTCTTTATTAAAAGCAACTAAGTAGGTGATGAGACTGAAGGGAAAAGAAGGCAGAAAGGATCAAGTTTCCTTGCAAACATATATTGAAAATCTTTTACTAATTCTTTTATTTTTGAAATCACCTTATATTATTTCCCCCTCTCCTTTCCTCCTCCCAGCATGCTCTTCCAGATACGCCCCCCCTCTCAAATTCATGGCAGATTTTTTATCTAATTGTTGTTTCATCTATTGTGGCTATGTATATACATATCCATTCCTACATTTGTAAATCCAAACTGCTCAGGCTGCATAGTGTTCCTTCTATGTATTTTGCAAGTCAATGTTGATTTCTAAAAGTGTGTTACAATGAGTACTCATATTTTCTGTTTATAGATCCCTCTGTCAGTGCTTTCTTCCTTCTTTTATTTCGTCCTTTCTTTCCTTTTTTACTATTATTTTGGAAAAGATTCTTGTCATATAGTCTGCTCTTTCCATGAACTTGCAATCTTCCTGATTCCTCCTCTCAGTTGCTAATATTACAGAATTGCACACCATGCCAACTCTTGTCATTATTTCAATTGTATAATCTATATATAATATAGAAATGCTGGCAGTGCTATAAAAACATTTTATTTCTTATACATTTCATTTCCTTTCATTTCTTCTGTTTTTTGTCTCTATACAGCACCATGAAATTTTCATATGGAGTTGTCCTTTGATTGAGCATAAGTAATTTCATAAACCCAATGTGTTGCACACTACTAAATTTCATATCTTCACTATGTACTATCTGGAGATTATTAACTAGGAAAGCAGAATCAAATTCCTAAAATTATGAAAGCCTCTGCCTAAGAAGTGAGATACAGCCAGAAAAAGTTGCTTATAATGAATATTAAATATCAACCATGTCTGCAGCAATTCATACTTACTTGAAAACAGCAGATGCACCATTTTGTACCAATGACTCCTTATCAGATATCTGACGTTTTAATAATTAAAGTGAAATTGCTGTATCTGTGAAGTTTACAGAACAAACATGGCACACTTAGTTGATCTTTATTGCCTTTTCTAGAAGGAGCATTATCGTGTAACTGTATTGGAATTTTTTATAAGAGTGTCAGACACTATAGTCTCGATGAGAAGTCTAAATGAGAAGATTGCTGAGGTCCAAACCTGTTAATGTCACATGTTGGCCATGTTTTTCATTATGACTTTGAAAATGTTCTCTTTAAGAATCCAGACCAAAAAAAAGACACCAAGAATGCGAAGCATGTCTTCAAGTATGCAAAGAAGCTTAGCTTCGAAGGGAAACTGAGAGGGTTTCTTCTAGCCATGTATAGAATTTATAAAACTGGGTGGAGAGTGTCAGTATAGATATCTTCTTATTTGACAGAAAGAATCTCTCTGCTTCAAATACAGTTGTGTCCCAAGGACAGCATAAGCTTCTAATTATGGCTTCTTCCCATGAATTCTTTTAGCAAGGGTTATTACTAGCATGTGAGTTAAAGAATCTTTATATGTGTAGGAGTCCTGGGGTTTACTAGACTGTTGATTGTGGCTTTATTTTGATGATTAGATCCTACAATAGGTCTGAGGAGCACAAATTGGATGTATGCTTACAACTGAAGCATATATATCCTTGGAAGCTCACAACATCTTAATCATAGTATGTGCAATATACTTTAAGATAAAAAATAAAATTTGGGGCTTTGCTGCCACTCTTCGGTGACTCTCAAGCACAGTGAATTTAAGGGAGTGTGAACTATATCGAATCGAGCACACCCAAGTCTCAGTTCCTCCAACTTAAGAGTCATATTAATTTAACTTCCTGTTCATTTTTTGTTCTTTGGACTCTGTCCATGAAATCATGTTCTTCTCTTGTACTAATGAGCTTCCATGAGATTCCTCATTGCTGCTTGCTTGTCCTGGACTATGTTCTTTGTTTCACGTGGAGAGGATGTTCAGAGACATCCAGGCACGGAGGCATTTGTCACCTGCTGTCTATTGCATGTACATTTCGAACAGCTGTCATTTTCTGCTTGCTCTAGAATTAGCCTTTTAGTAATTTTATCTTTGCAAACCTTTGATTGCTACCTCAGAGGAATCCCTGGGTTTTCTTTGTTTTGTTGTTTATATCTTTCCCTGCCATGTCATTCTTTTTCCACCCAATAAATTATCCTAGACGGAAACTTTTTAATGACTGTGACATACAGAGTCCCCATCTGACTGTAGTTTATTCTCCAGCATTCCAAACTGTTCTTCTTGACTTCTATCTGCATGAGCCAGCTGTGCTAACTCCTGAACAGTTCAGAGCTATTCCATACAGGAGACCTCTGCCATAGCCCCAAGTACTTTATGCTTCTCATTTGTATGACTTTTGTCATACTTTGATATGATTTTTTTCCTAAGTTCAGATCTTAGAAAACAAATCTTGGTTTGAGTTTGACCCCATGAGAGTCTTCCTTAAAGATTTAAATAAGCCCTTTTTATAGCTTACCCCATTCTTGTTTTCTGAGGACTGATCATATATCTATCTATAGGACATTCTTCTTTGTGTGTTATGTCTCAATGGCCCCAGTGAGGTGAGTTGTTCATATGCACAACCCCTGTAGTCTGCTTTGTCCACCATACTCCTCTATACCTTAAAGAGGAATGGATACTTGATAGAACTCTCTGTACTTACAAGTTGTATGAGTAAAATCAAATAAGCTCAAATCCCATCATTCTAACTGAGCTGGCAGGTCAACTTGGTAAAGAATAAAATTTTTCACCATCTTTTTGCGAGGCATCTTACATAACACACTTTCCCATGTGTCTTGGCACTGAATGGTTGTAAAGTTTTTCAGAGACAAGTATTTGTAAGTAATTCCATAAAATATGTACAGTTAGATTCATTGTTACTAGGGGTATAGAGAAGAGGACTTTGAGAAATTTGAAAAATGCTTTTTGACACATTCAATTTATGTAGCTGATCAGAATGGTGTTTGAACTGTCTTGGTATATATATTAATGATGGTATATTATGCTGTTTAAATGTGAAGTATTTTATAGCAGTATAAAAGATTAAATTTAGAATTTTCCATCAGGTGGATTTTCTGTTTTTTTTTTAATATTACTTTATTTTTTTTTCTGTAAGGTTTTATCATTTTGTGTCATGGAGTGATCTGATTCTGTTCTTAATTTACAAATAATACAAATATCTAGATATCAGAATACTACTATATAACCTTGTGTAAGATGATTGTTGCAAAATGCCTTTTCTTGGTTGCTTTTCTTTGTTTTTTCTTCATTGTTTAATATCAACCATATAGAGTAACAATAAGCCTTTAAACATGCAGCTGTAACAATTAAAAATGTATGCACTGAAAATAATGGTTTCCTTTGTAAATGCTTTCTATTGACAGGTAGATTTTATTATCTTTCTTATTGAGTAAATTAATTGCAGTTAGTGTAGAGAATTATGTATCTTGCTTATCAATGCATCATAAAGAAATTATGTACTTAGATATCTGTACTTTTTCATAGCATATAATATATGATTGTTGTGTCAAGTTTTTAAAATATCATATGTGTATAATTTTATTTTACCATTATTGTCTTGGTCTTCCATATTTATTCATTTATGTAATATGCAACATTTGTCAGTAAAAAAATCACTGTGTATATAAGTGGCAAAAATGTATGTATATCTTATCACATTAATGTCCATCATAGCTCTTAATATAGTTATCTTTTAAAAATGTTAGCAAAATGACCCCAAATAAAACATATAAAGAAATACAAAATAATCATTTAACTCTGAACCAGAAAAAAATAAAACAAAACAAAACAACCCAAAAATAACAAAACCAAAATCCCTTTATATTGCCAATATTTTAATGTAAAAAAAACCCTATGAGTTTGGTAGCAAATATCTAACTCATACTTGTGTATATTAGTGCCCATAGTTTGAATTTAAATTTATGAGACTATTAAAATGGAGAGGGCCTTTATATTTTGTAGGTAACTAGCTCATTCAGTTTCTGAAATTATGTCTAGTTTAATGATCATGCTAGGAATGGGGCGGAGAACAGTGTTCATAATCTACGCCCTAGTGGCCTGAGTGGGATTTGGGGTGGTTGGACCTAAGCCTGAGTCTGCAATAGAGGTGCCCATGGGGATGCCCCCTCCCCCCCCTACTGGGCTCTTCTGAGGCCTGAGTAAGCAGGGGTCTGATGGTGCGCCCTGCGGTCCCCGCAGGTGGCAAGCACAATGAGAGACATCCAGCCTTTGCTGCTCCACTGCGACACGCGGAGCGCAGCGCAGGAGGCGCTCTACCTCCCAGACATCTCCTTCAGCAGCCAGCGGCAGAGCGCGCCACTGCTCATCGAGGACAAGGGTCACGTGGAGCTGCCAGAGGAGGTCGTGGACCAGGTGCCTCAGGAGCACAGGTTGCAGCCCAAGGTGCGGCCGGCGGGGGAGAGGGCTGGGGTGGCAGGGCATGGGCTGATGGGAGGCTCATGTTGCCTTCCACTTTTGCTGGTGGCCTATGTTTCTGCTGTAGAGCCACATCCTAATTTGAAATATTTTGTTTAAAATATATGGTTGTGATGGAAACCAATGATTGTGACACACACACATGTCATCCCAACAATTTGGAGGTGAAAACGGAAAGATCAGTGTCCAAGGCCTACGCTGTGTAGTGAATATTCAGGCCATCCTGGACTACCTGCGAAGTCATCCAAATAGAAAAAGAAAAACCAAAACAAAGAAAGAAAAGAATTTTAAGTTGAGTTAGAAATACTATCTTGCATTATTGCCTGATACTTCAAATTACCTTTCAAAAACATTTAACTAACTGTGAAATTCCTATGAAAGATGAGCATGAACATTGCTGATTAGGGGAAAGAAGTCTCGTCAATAGGAACTGACAAGATTTTGTAAAGATTATGATTAAAGCATCGTGGAAAGGAATTAAACATAGTCACTTAAAGCATAACACCTCAGGAAAATGCTAGTAATCTCATGAAAATGTTGGGATGTACTTAAAATCGTGCTTCCCAGATGGCAACTCTATTGAGTCCAGCTAATAAAACTCCATTGAAGAACACTATATAGTGTTTCCGTAAAATTAAATACCATTTTCCCCAATACTGTCTACTATAAATTTTCTTTTTTTTTTCTCACAAACCTCCATAGGGTAGTATTCCTATAATTCCGGCGGGGGGGGGGGGGGGGGTTCATAACATTCAGAACTTTGTGTGCTACAATGTGAGAAGTCCTGGGAAATATCTGGTTGAAAACAATGAATTTTAAGTTGAGTTAGAATTTTAAGTTGAGCTAGCTACCTGGCTTACCCTATAGTTTTTTTTTTTTTTTTTTTTTTAAGGGGTAAAATGCCAAAGGGAAGCAAACACTGCTGTATTAGTTGTATTTACTGTTTCAGCCCTGTTGTGACAACATGGAATAGAGTGCTTGAGCAAAGCATCATAAATCCATTTCACGTTCTAAAGACCCGTGAGAGAGAGTTAGTCCCAGGTCTTCAGCTCTCGTGAGCACATGAGGAGAGGGAAGGGTATAGGGAACGTGGTGCTCACAGTGGCTTTGTGGCCTCTGTCACCCCGTTCCATCAATGCTCACCAACGTGTCCATTCAAATTATCGTTTCTTCCTTGGTGGGTGTGAGTGGGGCCGTGGTGGCGATGGTGTCCACAGCAAGAGACGTGTAGGAGTGAGTCCAGTGTGTTGCAAAGATTCAAGGACACTGTGGAGTACACATTCTTCCTGTTTCGCTGTCACTCTTTCAGAGAAGACATGCTCTGAATTAAGCACATTTTCACTTATAATACAATGTGAAAATGGTTGTGGAAATTTCAAAATGAATTTGACTTAATTTGTGTATAGAGTAGTACTTCAAATAAATAGCATTTATGTTACTCCGGTTAACCAGTATTCGTGGAAATTTCTAGAATAGTAAGACATACATATTTAAAACAATACATTATATATATATATATGTGTGTGTGTGTGTGTGTATACTCTCATTAGAAGTTTTGTCTTCTGATGAAAATTTAGAATATCGAATCATTTTCTATATATATTCAGAAGTTATTCATATGTAGATAGCCCCCCAATTTTTATTGCTTTCTGTTTCAGAACACTCTTCTAGGTCACTAGCCTTTCATTCTTGCCACATATATGTCATAATGCAAGGTAGTGGTAGGGTTTAAATCACAATAAGTAAAAAAAAGAGGGGGTTATATATATTTTACTTTAAACAGAGATGAAAGCAGACACACTTAGACTGCATGGCATCTCAAACATGGAGGGTAAAGGCTGTGTGATGCAGCAGGAGCTGAAGGAACGTAGAAATTCGTTATCACTGTGCTACTTTTAGAAAGTTGCTGTCCTGTGGAAGTAATTTCTCCGAGAGACAGCCAGACTGAAGGTCATTTGAGATTGTTTCCCACAGAAAGAGTAAAGAGGAATAAGTAAATATTACAGGGCATAATCCTTCCCCATAGTGAGGAGAGCACACAGCTAGAGTGCTTAGATCGGTATTAAAAATGGAATTGAAGTAAGAGATTCATATTATCTTGAACTCTTTAAGTTGAACAGACATGGCATAATTCAAACAGGAAAATGTCAGGGAATTCAACTTCCTTCCTTAGCCCTCTGTGTTCTTTAAAGAAAGAGAAACAGATAGATGAGGATGCCGTAAACATATAGTTCTCAGGAAACGTTTTAAATAATGAAGACCAATATTAATGTCATCAATCTTTGGCTTAAAAATAAACTTCACCTTTCCTTAAAACTAACCTAAGTTTTATAAATGATCAAACAAATAAGTGGAGACTCAACAAATCCAACCATGGCAACAGAATAAAGTCTTTTACAACCTGTGAAATGCCATTTTGACATGTTTGTCCTTGAGTTTATTTAATTTTTTAGAGTTAATAGAAATTAAGAGCAAATGAGTGGATTCACAAAAACTAGAAATTCACTGCACAGTAAAAAAATGAGGTGTGCACGCAGGCATGCACGTGTGTGTGTGTGTGTGTGTGTGTGTGTGTGTGTGTGTATCCACACATAGACATTTAAGTCAGGGTTCCTTGAAGTACCTTCAGCCAGGAGAAAGCTTTAAACCAACCCCAGTCAAAATCGAAATACCTCAATATTCCTTGGAGGACAGAGGAAGGCCAACATATTTATAAATATTTTTATTAATTCCTTGGGAATTTCATACAATATTCTTTGGTAACATTCACCCCCCCACCTCCAACTACTCCATTTACTTCTTCCATACACTGTCCTTCCCCACAATTGAATTTCCTTTTTCTTGAAACAGTTCATCCAGTACAATGCATGCTGCCCATAAATCCTGGGTATGGGCCATCCACTGGACTTACTGTACCTACCAAGAGCTACACCTTCATAAAAAGTGACTGTTCCTAACTCCAAAGCATCATCTGTCCATAGCTCCTCTGTTAGTGGCAGAGACGTATGAAATCTTTCCTATTCCGTGGCAGCCTATCGACTGGCCTTATCTTGTGCAGGTCTTCTGCAGGTAGTCACAGGGGCGGTGACTTGATGAGTACAGTGGTCCTGTTATGTCCTAAAGACATACTTCACTTTGGTCTTCCCCAGTCACTGACTCCTACAGTCTTTTTGTTCCTCTTTAGTGATGGTCTCTGAGCCTTGGTGGTGGTAATATACAAAGGTCCCTTTTGTTGCTGAGCGCTCTACTGATATTTATTCTATGCCTTTTGAGCAGCTGTGAGTTTCTGTCTTAACTACCAGCTACTGCAATAATATGGTCTTCTCTAATGAGATCTGGGAACAGCCCTAATATGTGGGCATAGCAATATGAAATTAGAGAACAGTATAATATAGCATCCATTTAGCAAAACCGTACCAGTACTCATTTTAAATCATTTAGTTGTTGTTTTGATAGTGATCTTCTTGCAGGTGCAGAGGGAGGTCACTGAAGATTTTTCATGACACTTGAAAGCCACACAGACTGGACTAGATTCAGACCAGCTTTCTCTTGGAAAACAAGACAAAGCTGTGAGTTTCTGTGTAATAGGGAAGGAGATGAACTCAGTATATAGCATTCAGGAAACCCTAAGAGTTATCCCAGCATCCCTGGGACCCCGAATCTTGACAATGAGGCTAAATCAATAAGGTTTAAAGACTCATTGTGTATGTAAGTGACAGAAAACACAAGGAAGAAGAAGACCACTGTGCTTTAACACGCTAAATATGAACAGTTCTCCATTTTACTGAGATAAGGGAGACAAGTATAGATGGTAAAGTCAGTAAGGCAAGATGGAGTTGCTGACCAAACAAAATCTTTCTCATTAAAAATATAAGAACGGCAGGATTAGTTTATAATAGCCCTGTTTGGCCAGGAGTGATAAGATATCCTGAAATACAAGCACATCTGCTAGGATTGCACTCAGTCCTTTCTTTACTCCCCTGTAATACCTGGCAGGGATACAAGGGAGCCAAAATTAGGTCTGAATTTGAGCTTTTCTGTCTTCTCTTTGATATATGTATATATATAGTGTGTGTGTGTGTCTGTGTGTGTGTTTGTGTGTCTGTGTGCGGAGTTTCAAGTCATAATCTGGAGAGAACAGAAGACCCTTCCGCTCATATTTGCTCTCATTTAGCATGTAACATAGCACTCACTTCTGGAGAGTAATAACCAGAAGTAATCTCTATATGTCCTTTGAGATTTCCTCAGAAACGAACCTTGATTAATCTTTTGCCTAATTAAAACTGATTATTAAAATAGCTTGTCCCTTGACTACAGCATAAAGTGGTGCTTTATCTTAAGGAAATGGTTAATGTTCTTGTTGGTTAAGAGTTTTGAAAATAAAAGGCAATACTTTCAGAGCTATTGGTCCAAGCTGTGTTTGCAAAGCTCACATAATTCTGCATGTGAGGTGCTAACATAACTGAAGCTCTCATGGTAAAAGGGACAGAAGTTCATTTGCTGGGTTCATGTAACACCATGATTTGGGAATCGAGCCAGTTCTTTTGTATACCACAAAGTCACTAACTTGATAGGGCAAGTCACAGATACTGAGATAAATGAAAAACATAGTGCATACCAAATGCTTTGAAACCGATGAAAGCCAGAATGCTAATGAGAAAAGGCTTATAGTCAGACAGCACTGTTTTTCTTATCTTAGATCACATCCCAATGACATTTTTCAGTCACATGTAAGCCTAGCTTCGCCGGCTTGGGTGTACTCTTGGAGATGAAGTGGCATCTATGCAGCAGTGTGACAGACATCATAATTAGCCAAACACAAAGAAAAAAGAATTTCATTAATTTAGTTTACCAGCCATAAGCTTTTACCCCATACCTTCGGCAGACATTGCCTTTCTTTGTTCAGAGGGTCCTGCATCATGAGTTAGTTCATTAGTTCAGTGGCTAAACTAAATAAATAGACGATGCTAAGCTAAGCTAAGTAGACAATGGGCTTGATGTACATTCCTCTGTTTTAATGATCTTTACTGATACTCACTCTTTAGGGAGACTCCCAGAGAGGATTTCGCCATGTATACCTCAGAATTCACTATGTCACTATGGTTGATTTCAAACTTGTAGCACACCCCCTGCCGTAGTCTCTTGAGTTCTAAGATTACGAATGTGTACCACCATTTGTGATTAAACCCAAGACATGATGGTATTGTTTCGTTTTACCTGTAGCCTTATCCATACTTGGTCAGTGTTTTACTTCTGAGGTATGTCATTAGCCTGACCACTATTCTTGACAAGACAATTTCTGACCTCCTACTTTTGAATTAGAGTGGTCTGAATGTGTGTATGTTTGTGTGTAGTTAAACTTTTTTGTTGGGACTGTTGGCTCCCCAATTATGACATGGAGACCAATTATTATTAAAGCTTTACTGATAGCTTAGGCTTATTTGTAATATCTCTTATAACTTAAATTAATCCATTTCTGTTATTTATTTTGACAGCAATCCTAATTAAAAAAAATACAAAAACAAAGCAAAAAGTCTTTCTCAAAGTTTGTTATTATATCCAAGTTGAACCTGACATGTCTAGGAAAAGTCCAGGAATTCATGGGGAGAGATGAAGAAGACAGGCATTGTAAAGAAAGAACTGAGAAATGATACCATGGCAATGGAAAACCTTCTGTTTTACCGCCTCAATTTTTGGGCTATAATTCCTGCTGTAGGAGAATAATACAATTTCACTTTCAAAGTGCTATCTTAGCTTTGTTGTTTTATATGACACTATAATGTTATTTCAGATAAAGTTCTATTCACGTTATGTGTGTGTGAGTGTCTTCCAGAAAGTCTTGCGAGTTTAGAGTAGATTTTTGCAGTAATTGATATGCAAAATGTGTTCTTGGCACATTGTTCTTCAGATCTTCCTTGTGTACCTATCATAAACTTTTTATGTTGGAAGAAGAGGTAAAGTTCTCTAGAGAAATAGAAGAGCTGTTAAGATTTAAACAAAATGTGTTGTGGCCCTAAACATAATTCAAAGGAATTTCCATAGCACCTTGTTTCTTTTTCATTAGTCTACTGAAGTGATATTTCTCTTGAAAATATTGGTGTTAGGAAGTGTAGACTTCAGTATATCTATAAAAAATTCTAGAAACAATATTTCTTATTTGTTTTGCCATTATATGTACTTATTCTCTCTTTCTATGAAAGTAGGTATCAAACTGCTTATAGTAATGATGCTATTTTTTTGATTCAAATTTGTCTTATAAAATAATGACAACTGGGAACTGGGCATGGTGGCGCACTCCTTTAGGTCCAGTATTCCCAGAACTTGGGAGGCTGAGGCAGGCAGTTCTTGAGTTCCAGGATAGCCTGGTGTACAAAGTGAATGAAGGATTTTCAAAGAAATTATTTATTTGGAGATATATTTGTTTAGGTTAAGAAGAAACAACAAAATAAAATCGAAAAGAATGATTTCCTTTTTTGTATGTTCATGGGTTATGCCTAGAATAGCTGCACATTAAACACAACTCTTACTCACTTTAATTCACTTATTTGCCTGGCCCTGGTATATGAAGCGCCTCTTTAATTCTGTTTCTCTCCTTGCTAATAACGCAGCTGATGTTAAAAGAGAGGCTAGTTAAGCAAGGTACTAGTTGGCCCCATGATTTTGGAATATGGTGTCATTGAAATGAACTGCTGCACCCTTGGTGTATCACAAAGCTTTATCTAAGCTCACCTCTCCCATGTCCCTAGGACAATGAGTAAGCGTAGCTAGAAAATGGTAGAGGAGGCTATTCTGGGGAACTGGGTGGTGTTAGCAAAGTTGCAGCAGGCAAAAATGAGCACAGTGTTTATGTAACTGGGGAAATCCTAGGGCAGGATGGAAAAGAATCTGGGGGGAGAAATAATGGAAGGAAATGTGTGGAAGAGGGGCTGAGGCTTTCTTATAGAAGAGTGTCTACATGCCCCGTGAAGCATTTCATGACATTCTGCCTAGGATGGAGAGTCTTCAGAAGCTCCAACTTAGATTCATAGTTGAGAACCTGCTGAGATTATGGGGAAAATTCCTATAGAGAACTTGAGAGTAAAACTTAGTTATGTTGTGGCCGTAGGACAGAAGGTAATGATGTTAGAAAGGGCAGTAACCATGGTAATGGAAAGAAGAGGAGTGATGTGAAAGGCTTAGGCTTTGGATCTGCTGTGCTGGGATACTAATTGGACATAGGAGCTAAGGCTGAGGGACAGTCACAGGTGCCTAGGTGACTGGGTGGTTCCATTCACAGAGTTAGGACTTCCAGAGGCACATTTGGCTTTTTAGAACAGAATGATGAGTTCGATCTTAGAAATATTGAGATGGATGGAGGTGCAAATAGGAAGCAGGTACAGAATACATGCATCTGGGTATCAGGAGGAAACTTCAGCCTTGTGATAAATGTTGGGAATGTCTGACAGAAAGCATTAAGTCATTGAAGTTGAGGTTGCCAAAGCTGAGCACAGGCACGGACAGATTCTGTGGACATGTTATGTAAGGAGGAAAGTACGCAAGGCAGCCATGCTGGAAGCAATTGGTTAATTAAAGTGAAATCCCACATTTCCTAAAGCTTGATTCCTCTGGCAGCTTCTGCTAATGCTAGTCCAAAGGCAAGTCACACTTATGGATGGTGGAGCCTGTGCTAAGTGGCTGAGGAAACAAGAGTGGTTTTGCTTCTCAGGAATAAATTACTGACTCAATGAATTTTCTCAAATCCTTATGTGTAAGGACAAACGATGGAGGATTTGGTTTGCAAGCATAAGTGACAGACATAAGGAAGTTAGGGTGCAGCTGGTGATCTGCTTCCTTTTTGGAATGGACTGCTGCTACTCCGTTCTGATCATTGATTAAAGAGCAAGTGTGAAGGACAGAGGTAAAATGAATATATGTGAAAACAATTCAATAAAGTGTTAAAACTGTCATTCTGGGAATCTTTTAATATTTAAAAAATAGGAGACACACCAGAGTAAATTAAATGTAATGAGATGCAGAAATTGGCAATTTAGTGGCAGGCTATATTGTGCCATAAGTTATAAATAAATGACTTAAAAGATTATATGTAGTGTGTAGCAGCATCTAAAGCCCAGCAAATACACTTATGAACACACAAACACATACACAAATAGAAACACATACACACAGAAACACAAACACATACAAACACAAACACACACACTCATAGAATAACACATACATACACAAATACTCATACAAACATAAACACATTCAAATATACACACAGACTCTTAAATAATTCTTTAAAAGATAATTTTAAACTTAAAGAATTAGCCATGGCAAACTGTCTAATACAATCATTTATCATAACTAACCTAGGGCCATTAGGGTATAGCCAGGGGTACAATATTCACATAGTATGTAGAAGTTTACTCTAGTGAACAATCAAACTAAAAATGAGCTGACATATGAAAAATAAATAATTCTTTTTTCTTACACACAAAATATTGATATCTACCATTATTTATGTGTTTAATAGTACATACATGAACTCTTTAATTCTTTAAAACTCCCAGTTATTTACAAACAACAACACTGAAAATCATTGATTCTTTTGAATGTTGTTTTCTCCTGAGAGGATCCCACTTTGTAGCTCAAGCTGGCCTTCAACTATTATCTTTTGCTTGTGCCTTCTTAGGATAGTGGCTACTAATATAAACCATTATGCTTATTTAAATTTTGATCTTTCTTGTAAAGATAATTTTATTGACTTTTTTGAAAACTTCCATATGGTCCTCTATATGGGACCATATATGAAGCCTGGTGGACCGACCAGGGCTATACTCTTAAGCAAAACTGGCTCTCCATTGCCTAGAAGCTTTCAACTAATTATCACATATTCATGTTGTAAGTGGTTAGACGATTGATCAATAGAGCCATAGATGAAGCATAAATACCACATAAATCTCTATGTAAATATGTTTAAGAACCCTCCAGGTGAAATATTGCATTTTTATTTGCTTACTTTTTACACACAAAAACATTTTTGCTAATTTAAAACCATCATAGTTGGAGTTAATTTTTGTTTTCTGTGTTATAAATGAGTCCAACTAATAATGGTCTTACATGATACATCTATTTTCCATCAGTTGATTTTGATTTTTCTCTTTTTCTCTTTCTTTCTTTCTTTTTCTTTTCTTTCTATTTTTGGTTTTATTGAGACAGGGTTTCTCTGTACAGCCTTCGCTGCTCTGGAGCTCACTGTGTTGACTAGGATGGCCTTGAACTCAAAGAGATTCACCTGCCTCTGCCTACCAAGTGCTGGAATTAAAGGCATGCTACAATACAACCTGAGAAGTTCATTCTTCTTTCTGGCTTCAAAAAAATTTTTTGCGTGTGTGTTGACCACATTGTCTTTATCCAGTGCTTTGCTGAGGAACTCCTGCATTGATTCCGTAAAATTGGCCGTTGTGAATAGTTTTACAATTCCACTTTTATGTGTCGGTATCTCTGTAATATGTTGACTTAGAGTGTTTGCAGTAGATGCCCAGTAGGAATTTGGCTGACTATGGTAAATCTCTTCTAGTTTTTTTTTATTTGTTTGTTTATTTTGTTTTGTTTTTAAGAAACTTCTATAGTGATTTTCATTGAGCCTATAAATCTTTTAATTCACATGAGCTGTATATTAAGCGACTTTCTAGTCCATCTGTGTCAGCTTTTGCTGTTTCAGCTTGTTTTCTTAATGGCTGACATTCTAACTGGAGGTAGAATTTCAATATACTTTTGACTTGAGATCCTCTGATGGTTCGTTAGATAGAGGTTTTGTATGCATGTATTTTTTGGCCATATGCTCTTCATATTTTGTGCATATTGGTTGAATTCATTAGTTCATTCATTAATTGGGTTGTTTGTTTTCTTGTTGCTTAGTTTTATATGTGTTCTAGATATTTACTCTTTGTTCGATGTATAGCTGGCCAACTATTTTTTCCTATTTTGTAGGCTTTTCTCATAGATTTGTGTTCTATTTATTCTACATCATGACTACAGGTTTTTCCTTACTTTTTTTTCCCCATTTTTCGAGATCAAACTCAGGGATTATTACATTATTAAAAAGTGCCTTACCTGTGTACACTCAGCCATTATTCTCTATTCTCAAAATATTTTATTAATTGTTGGAAGGAGTCCGCTTGCTGATCCTAGCTGCCCAGCTAACTTAGACCCAAAATAATCACACAGAAACTGTATTAATTGAAACATTGCTTGACCCATTAGCTCTAACTTCTTATTTGCTAACTCCTACATCTTAATTTAACCCATTTCAAGTTATCTGTGCATCACTATGAGGTTGTGGCCTACCAGCAAAGTTTCAACATGTCTGTCTCTGGCAGCTCTGTGGCTTCTCTCCGACTCTGCCCTCCTTCTCTCAGCATAGAGCCTAGCTTTTCTGGCCTAGTTCTGTTCTACCCTTGCCATAGGCTCAAAGCAATTCTTTATTCATTAACCAATAAAAGCAACACATAGACAGAAGGACCTCCCACACCAATTAATTCTTTGTATGTCTCCCAAACTACATGACTATACTGTAAATAATTCAGCACACATGCTTCATCTACCAATTTTGATTCTTTTCTTTGGTATTCTCAATTATAATAGTAGCAACATAGTACATGTCTCATAAGCTAACTGCATGTACTAGTCTGTGCACAGTGATTATGGTCACTTTAAGTGGAATCTGTTGTTTGCTACCTACAAAACTATGAACTGAAGTAAAATATAGAATACCTTTTCTATAACATTGGTGGTTAAGAGAGACTATAGGTAAATTTTCTCCAATCTAACATTATTTGGTATTTGTAGAAAATTTATAAAACTTTTATTTGTTTGAAGTTTGATCATATGACTTCTAAGTTTAGCATAGTGATTTTTGTTAAGAAATGTGCCAAGCCAGGCAATGGTTGCACATACTTTTAATCCCAGCACTTGGGAGGCAGAGGCAGGTGGATCTCTGTGAGTTCGAGGCTAGCCTGGTCTACAAGAGCTAGTTCCAGGACAGGGGCCAAAGCTACACAGAAAAACCCTGTTTCAAAAAACAAAAAAACAAAGTGTTCCAAGTGTGAATTTTATGTAAATATGTGCACGTACTAACTGCATTAAATGTACAGAGTTGAATCTTAATTTATACTTAGGGCAAGATATTTGAGAAATTATGAAAATAAATTTTAACAGTTTGAAGCTAAAAGCAATTTGCTAATTTTAATGAGTATCTCAAATAAAGGACTGCATTTATGAAAAATCTTATGACTTTAAATTCAACCTGTGTGTATTTTCTTTATACATTAAATTAAAAAGTTGGCAAGAATATTTATTTCTGTGGAAATCAATAACTTTAAGTTTCAATTTGACCTATTTTCTAGAGATAAGTTGATACTGTAGACATTTTTAAATCAATAGGAGTTAAGTTAAATAAGACTTTCAGATACTAGTTGATACACCTGCAAATAAAAAAAAAATTATACAAGTTCAGAAATTGTCCCAAGAATTTGAGTGTAGTTGTAGACAAGTAATAAAAATGTCACATACATATCCATTGCTATCTCTGCTTGTCACTTGTTTCCTTGGGACTCTTCTAGGTTTATAAGGAAATAATTTACCATAGGATGGGATATAGCTCAGTGAGAAATAATTGTGAGGATGCCGGAGGCCTTGGCTTGTCATACACACACACACACACACACACACACACACACACACACACACATAATTGTGAGGATGCCGGAAACCTGGGTTTGTCACACACACACACACACACACACACACACACACACACACTTCGGAGAGGAAACAGAAAGAGAGAGCATATATTTATGGAGTTTACTCTTAAATTACAGTTCATGGGTATTTGAATTATATATTTTTATGCAAACTTGCTCATTCTACTCTTATGACTAAAAAGTGGCTCATCTTGAGCTTGGTGATTACAATGTGAGCAAAGACAGATCCTGCTGTCCAGAAATCCCTGTTTTTGTTGTCATTCTTGGTTGTAAAGGATAGAAGTAACCCATTAGTTCATTACTCAAGCTCCCTGCTACCCTACTTAGGTAAAATCTTTTGAAAAGACAACACCACCAGTTTTGTGTGGGGCATATTATTTTGAAAACATTAAAAAAATGTTGATGACTAAATGATTGGGGTTTGGTGGAAACTTTCTCATTTTAATAGAGTGGTAAAAAATTATTTCTTTGTCCATTACACTCAGCATATATAAATTAGTATAAATGTTGATGACATTACATAACCCTTGAATTCACTGAGGAATTTAGAATGCTCATAGATATATTTACATGTACTTGTTTTACTTATGTCTTTGTAAAACCTTTGAATACAAACAGGGATACACACACACATATACATCTATAATCCATAATTTATGAAATTAAGCCATAAATCTATATTTGTTATTATGAAGTAAATAGTAATGCTTCAGCAGTCATCACCTCTGAAAGGATAAAGATGCATTTAAGATATGGGCATGGTTTTATTGGTGTATCACCCAAGAAGGAAAGCAATCATTTGCTTGCACGTTTTCCCAGGCCTGAAGTTCAGTGCAGTGATTAGATGCTCTGCTACCCCCTGCAGCCTCCCAGCATTCTCCTGGCTTGGCCTGCACTGGAGTAAAGGGCTGCAGTTGTGGTTTCAGTTGTTTGCTTCTGGGCTTTTGGGTAACTGTTCAGTAATCCCTTGGGAGTGCCAAAGGGAGGGCAGGAGGGAGCCTTGCATCATGCTGTGGCAGCCTCAGGGGCTCCTTTAGTACCTTAGTGGCTTGCCATGGTGAGCACCATAGACAGCTGAAAGGGCGTGATAATTAAAGTGCTTGATTTCAGCCAGCCAGCAAGTGTTCATTGTGAACCTGGTCTCTGTGTACATAAATGACCAGATCTAAACACATGGTAGAAAATTTGAGATTGAGCCCCTACTTGGGAGAAATTGCAAATCAAAACAGAAAATATAAAATGGTAAAGCAGCAAGGATTTACCTCACCACTGTGGTGCAGTTGAGGTGGGGATAGCTTAGGTAATGGTGTTTCCATGTGCACCGTGCCTCTAATTTTCAATAATTTTTCAATAATAGCCTTTGCGTTTCTCCATGCCTGCATCGTTTCCCCCTAGAACTTTACAAAAAGGACAAGGTGTTCTTTTTAGTATCCAGTACACTTTTGTTGGCTTGTGGAAATATTATTTTCATCTTCCACGACCCAAGTTTACAGAGTATATAATAGAGTCTCTCTGTGTGTTGTACCGTAGACGCATGTAAAGTATGCAAAGGGTTCCTTTAGCTTGGAGTAAATTATGTATTTGATTTTTGTTCAGTCGCTTTTATAATAGAAAGCAGTCAAAGAGCCAAAACCATAATATTTAGTGGGGTTGACGATCTCTTCCCTTAGGTGTGATCTTGGAATCAAAAGTCCTGCATTGATTTCAATGAGGGTCATGGGTTTATACCGACAGCGTGAGGCAGGGGCAGGCAGTCATGCAAGACTACCCTTAGTCCACAGGAGCCTCCCATATATAGCAGAACACTTTTTCCTTATCTTCCAAGTTAGAATGAAAACTTGCATGACTATGCGTGAGAAAAAAAAAAAACTTTATCAGCAAGATCATTAATAACTCGGTCCTCAGCCTTTCAAGTTACAATTAGCTGCTCCACAGCTGTGACCTTCAAGAGCTACTCATTATTGTGGGCCCTGATTGTTCCCTCCCACCCCAGAGCTCTTTTCAGAAATAGTTTCTCTGACATCATTGACCCCAGGGGTCAGTGTGAAGGATGAGTCTTCAGGCACTCATTTGTAAGTCTTGTTGCTGCGGGCGTGCTGTGTGTGCATGCATGTGCTTGCATGCATGTGTGTGAGTGTGTGTGTGCGTGTGCGCCTGTGTGTCGGTTTAAAGAATTCAACTAATGATTAGTTAATGCCTCATTGTAAACCCAGCTGTTTGGTCAGACCCCAGTTCGGATGACGCCTGCCAGAGGAAGGGTGGGCACTCTTGGGAGTAGCAAGGCAATTTAGTAGCCTCAAGTCCAGAGCAGAACCGACGGTAATAACACAGACGCTGCTTTATTTCGATGTGTTTTTAAAGGTCTCAACACGCATGCTTGCCAAACATTGTCATGCACTGCACGGCATCTCAATGGATCAGCAGGGAGGTTAAACCTGCTGTGAGTTTGGCACCTACTGCAACCCAAAGAGAAAATGGGGATTAGCAGACTGTAGTCAAGTATGAAATGAAAGCTCGGTTGGAAATGGAGGACTGGATTATTTTCAACTTTTTGCCTCAGTTCCTTTATATATGAGGAACATATGACTCTTAAGAGAAAGGGATTTGCTTTCTCCGGACAACGTGTGACACATAAACTTTCTGTTCAGAAAGGAGCTTTAATTAGGGAAAAGCTAACCATCATAGCATGAACGCATAAGCCCACTGGCGGGCAGAGCAATACAATACGTTATTGATAAGAATTTTTCTCGACAATAAAAGTCTAGAATTAATCTTTGTACCGGAAGAGCATCTTGTCCATCGTATATGTGTATGGTGAAGGTTTCACGCGTGAACCCTTGCTTGGCAATATCTGTTGCTACTGTAGCAAGGCATATGGGATCTCTAGAAGGGAAGAAGTGGACTCGCCTTTCTCTGATACACTTTCAAACCCTGCATGCCTGGAGATCCCTTCCAGAATTCTCAGTTGTGTAAACAAATAGGCCAGCACAAAATGACAGTATATAAAAATCCTGGGAAACTGGCCTATATTTGTGTCTCACTCCCATGACAAATTTCTTAATTGCTTTCTTTTTTCCTCACATCAGTAGCAGGAAGGAGAAACCTGAGAGAGACCGAGCTACTGTCTTGGTTGTGTATCCATGGCTAGGCCACAGGGCTCCCACTGGGTAGTTCCAAAGCCCATGGCCACAGCCATCCCTAGTTAAATTCTGTGTTTCACAATTAAAAGGAAAGGGCTTGGAGGCAGGAAGAAGCCTGTCAGAACTGGCCAAGAGCTGGCGATGTTGATAAATTTTCTAGTATTGCTATTACAAATAAGATTTCACTTATAGAATCATTTCAAAGTTACTATTATTGATGGTGTAGCAAAAATTACAAATTATCAATGATGTCAAAATCATATAGTGTTGGAGGAGGGCACCGCTTGTATGTTCCCAGCTGCCCTGCTAGCTTAGACCTGAAATAATCACACAGAAACTGCATTAATTAAATCACTGCTTGGCCCATTAGCTCTAGCTTCTTATTGGCTAACTCTTACATATTAATTTACCCTATTTCTATTAATCTGTATATCACCACAAGGTTGTTGTCTACTGGCAAAGTTTCAGCATTTCGATCTCTGGCAATGGCTCCATGGCATCTCTCTGACTCCACCCTTCTTTCCTTCTTTCTCCCAGCATTCATCTTAGTCCCCCCCCCCCCATACCTAAGTTCTGCCCTATCAACAGGGCAAGCCAGTTTTCTTTATTCATTAATGGTAATCACAGCATACAGAGAGAAATCCCACATCAATATAGTCCTTTTTAAAAATAAGGATATTAGAGAATTAACGATTGACACCACAATTTCATACTCAATTTGAGCTTGAATTCATTGTGTCAGTAGATTAACCTAAATTTAATGTCCCAGTGAACATTTTTCAAGAGTTGAAATCTGTATACATTGAGGATTTGGTAATCACTATCACTCCGCAGGAACAGAAGGGGGTATATTTGGTAAATACAGAAAACAGTAAGTTAAAGTAAACATTAAAGTATGCTTTAATCCTATGAGAAAAACACCACAGGAAATATTTCCCAAAGTGGGGGCGGGGCGAGGGTGGATATGAAATAATGATGTGATTTTGTGTCCATTCTTGGGCTGTAATGAGCCAGAAGATTGATGAGGGCACAGTTGTTACGGGATGATGTTAGAGGGGGTTCTGTGGGGTTCTGCGAGCCCTCGGGAGAATTACAGAAAATGAAAAGTTCGGGGCAAGGCAGGTAAGAGGGAGTTCATGGCCTTACCAGTCAACGGGGTGTGTGTGTGTGTGGGGGGGGGGTGTTCCTTGAAGCAGCTTTCCTCTGCAGTCTTGTCTGTCTTTGTTCACTTCACCCCAGTGAGAGTTCATCCTGAGAGAACATGGCCTGCAGGTGAGAATAACAGAAAACAGCTGGCTGTGAGTGCGGCCAGCAGATGCTGTTTTCTGGTAGCTTTCTCTCTCTCTTTCTTTTTTCTTCTTTCCTGACAGCTGCGCAAGTCACATGTAGCTGAATCTTGCAGCTAGACTCTGCAATGGTCCTTTCTGTATCCCCGTGCTTATGTGCCCATGTCCTTGAAGGCTTGTTTGTCAAGGAAATATGAAAGGGAGAACAGATTGGAGATGAAGTGCTGACATTCCTCCATAAAGACGATCTGTTCCCTTCTCCTAGCTCATCTCCAAAGCTGCTCCCTAGGAGGGTGAAGAAAGAAATGTAAGCCCTGTGTCCCTGGCGTACCCAGAGAGCAGATCCTTGTTGTCTTTCCAGAGACAGCTGTCCACGAAAACATACACTAGTCAGTTATACAAAATTTCCCTGTGGCACTAAGGTGGCAGGTCCCTTATGAAAGCCAATATTCTCTAAAGAATGCCAGCCAAACAGGCAGGAGGACAAACAGCCTAAACTCCAGGGAGAAGTATATTTGGCTATTTCCTGAGTCGGTTGGACTTGGAAACCGCCCTCCCTATATTGTGTTATATTCAGTGTGCCTATGCCCTTATGTGGGGTTGTGGGGAATTCATCTAAATATTGACTAGTGTGTTGCACTTCTACATTGTTTGACATGAAATTGTATAGTGTTTAATGTATGTAATGATAAGTACATGAAAGCAAAAATATAGCAAGTCTCAGCAGTCTCATAAAATGTTAGAGTTAAGAGAAACATTTGTGGTCATCCCTTCCCTGCAGAGGGTTTATGGGTAACAGATTTTCAGACACTTCCGTCAGTGGTGGACTTTGCTCCAGTTCCAATTCCATTCATAATTTGTAGCATATTATAAGCAAGTACATATTTTAAGTCAAATACTTGTGTTCTATTTAGTTGTTGAAATTAAAAGGTTTGGGGATGATCCCTGTGTGTAAACATTCTCTGATTATTATTAAAAATAATAATTCATCTCCAAAATTAAAAATGTGAACTGAAGAAAAACTTACAGAAAAACCCAAATATCACACATCCACCACTGTAGAGGCTTTCATGTAATTTTGATATTTTTATCTATCCACGTATTTTCAAATGTAGTTGTGATGGTAATGGAAAAGTAGCTTTTTCCTGTCTTTTTTTTCAACTAAGATCCTGCAATAGTCAGACTCTGAAAGTGTTTGCAGCAGTTGTCTTTGCGGGCTTTTCCATTAGGGAGGGAGTGGTTGACATTAATGTGAATCTCTTGTCTGCATCGTTTCATTTCAAGCAGAAGACCTTTGCACAGCAGAATTGCACATTCCCGAAGTGACATGGTGTGTCTTTATTCTTCTCTCTCCTCAGAGCCTCAACTCAGTCTGGTATAATCACTGCAATAGCATGGCTTTTCCTAAGATGACCCCGAATGTCTGTTTGACCACACTCTTTGTCTTTTTGCTAATTTACTTTTCAGTGGACTTTAACTCGTTTTTGGCACTCATTTACCACCCTCGTTCCCCTTTCCCTGTTTCTACATTTGTCTACACATTTGAAGGATTGAGTTGATATTGACTTCTTGTCCAATGACACAGTATTATAATTCTATGTGGCTTTTTAATTGTCATTACTATTATTTTATGTGTTATCATTCCTTATGGTAATCAAAATACTGTTGCTGTCCCATAAGGACATCCACTTTTTTAAAATGTTTTTTTATGTATATTTTATGTGTATGAAATATTCATGTACAACCTTATGCCAAAAGAGGGCATTAGATCCTGGTATAGATGGTTGTGAACCACCATGTGGTTCCTGGAAACTTAACTGGAAAAATAGCCAGTGCTCTTAACCACTGACTCATCTCTCCAATCCCAAGGACATCCATTTTTGAATCTCTAAAAGTCAAGAGTGTGTTGTCATGAGAGAGAGAGAGAAAAAAAACAGGACCTTGAAATAAATAGGTTATCTTAGGTGATCTATATGTATCTAATATAGTTACAAAGATCCTTTGAAGTGGAAACAGAAGTTAAACAACCAAACATCACCCGACAAACATATAGTATTTACTGTTATAGAGCATGAACAAGTGAGTGTCTAGAAGTTGAAATTTATTCTACTGAAACAGAAAGGAACATAAAACCACCAACTTGTAGTTCAGTGAGATCCAAGCTACATTTGACCAATTTAACTGTGAGATAAAAGTTGTACAATAGTAATTTCTTTTAGGGGTAATTTATTAATTCATCTAGTCGGTGGGACTGGAGAAATGGGTCAGTAATTAAGAACACATGCTATCCTTGTAGGGGACCCCAAGTTTGGTTCTTAGAACCCATGTAAGAAAGCTCAATACTGCGTTTAACTTCAGTTCCAGGAGATCTGATGCCCACTGTGGCTTCTGTTTGCTCCTGTACTCATATATACATAGCTTGCTGCACATGTGCACACCCACCCCCAACACACACACACACACACACACACACACACACACACACACACACAGTCACTCGTAAAAATACGCTGGGCGGTGAGGGCACATGCCTTTAATTCCAGTGCTCAGAAGGCATAGACAGGCAGACCTCTTGAGTTCATGACCAGACTGGTCTACAGAGAGAGTTCCAGGACAGGCTGCAAAGTTACAAAGAGAAACCCTGTGTAGAAAAAAACAAAATATAAATAAATAAATACCATAAATAAGAAGTCTAGTATTTGTCAGTCCTTCTTTCTCTTCTCTTTATTTAATAGCTATTCTGTATTCTCTAGTCATAATTTTCTTAAACACACCCTGATTCTTAGAATGATAGAACGTGTTGTCTCTCTATGCATAAACACACGTGGTATAGTTGATTTACATTGTAAGGGCTAGCCAATAAGAAGCTTGAGCTAATAGACCGAACAGTTTGCAATTAATATTAAGCCTCAGAGTGCTTATTTGGGAACTGGCGGGCAGGAGAGAAACCTCCAGTACAGCTCATGGACTCAGAAGGTTTATTTCAGAGTTGTTTCATTTCATTGACTTAGAGAAGAGTGATTCAGGATGAGGCCAGGAGGAATGGAGCCCCAACACCACAGTAACCTATGTCTCATTTAGGCCCTCCTCTTGTATTAGACCACTTCTCAATAATACCATGATATACTGATTCTTTAAAGGCTCAATCCACTGATTAGGTAGCATCCTCGTGGGCTAATTGTCTCTGAAAAAGCAAGTGCAGACATACCCACAGTTCTGCCTCATCTTTCTCCTAGGTGATTGTGAATCCAGTCAAGTTTACCTTGAAGATTAGTCCCCATAGATGGTGGTATCATTTTCATCTTATTTATTAATATTTGGGGGAGCATAGATGTTATTTTTTATTTTATTTTGAATTTTGACTTGGGAATCAGAAGCCTTATTTATTCTAAGGTCCCTCTTAAGATGAACTGTGCCCCCTTCTTTGTAAATGGTACCTTTGAGCTCTATTCATAGTTTTAGAACTATTTAGTAAATCTAACTGTATTGTATTCCATTATCTGACAGTTTTATTAATGAATTATATTTGATCACCTCAATTTTTTCCATTACCTCCTCCTTCACATCTATGTGGGATAGAACAAGAGTTTATGTGAAGTTAGGATATTTTATTTCATAGTTGCTTAGTAGCCAAGATAGCTGCTTTAGCAGGACTTCCCAGATATACATGCATTTCTCTTTCTCTGCCCCCTTTTATACTAAACTTTCAGAAATGTTCTTATGAGCTAAACTCAGATTGACAGAGATTTCTATGTTGCTGTGGATGTGGTATATAGAATGCCATGCTCTAAACAAGGATGCTACTACTGCCCCATCTCCGTCCACAGCAAGATGGACAGTCCACCTGAAAGTCAGTCTTCCCACTAGACTATCCATTTCTAAACCAGATATAAATCTTATGTCTCATTTCTATTACTTTACATCTAATTTTTTTGTTTGTTTTTTGTTTTTTCGAGACAGGGTTTCTCTGTAGCTTTGGGGCCTTTTCTGGAACTAGCTCTTGTAGACCAGGCTGGCCTCGAACTCACAAAGATCCGCCTGCCTCTGCCTGTATAGTGCTGGGCTTAAAGGTGTGCACCACCACCGCCCAGCTACATCTAAATTAAGACAATGTGCTGTGGCATTTAAGAACCATATTTTGTATTACAGTTGTTAAACCCAACTATTTAACCTTCCAGTGAAAGAAAAACTTGCACAATCTTATAGTGAATTAAAGAAAAAATAAGCTGCATTGTAAAAGATATATGGTTGCATTAATCTTGCCTCTTAAATGAAAATATAAATCATCATTGCTTCTGAGCTCTTCTCTTTATCAAATACAACAGTATAGTTTGGCTAAGGACATAAGAGTTCTCCGAAATTCAGTGAACACTTTTAAAGCGGACCAATTAATGGTGCAGATGTGCAAAAGCATTGTATATTTCACTACTGTTTAAAGTGGTGGCCTCTGGATAGTCTGTGTCAATAAATTTACAGTAAACTTAACAGACGCTTCTGCATGCATCCCTTTTTTGTGGACAGCCAGCTGTGGCTGCTCTCCTCTCAGGATTACACCTCCATCACACAGAGTGCTTGTTCTTAACAAAGCTCTCGCTTGGGAGCATTGTGTTAGCTTCTCACTCTGTTTAGACAGTTCTTCCTCACATTTATATGGGAAGCGCTTCTGCAATTCTCCGCTTAATTGCCACCTTTGAATAGAGATGATTTCTTTGACAAGAACATTCATCAATCTCTGTTTATTCCACCATGTTCTTCCAAGTCTCAGTAGAAGACAAGATGCTATTTTCATGAGACTTAAAATATTTATTCTTGTGTTGATCCTGTTGGCTTATGCTTTTAATCTCAGTACTCAGAAGGCTGAGTCAGGAGGACTGTGGTGAGTTTGGTTTCAGCCTTAACTACATAACAAATACCAGACCAGATGAGGCTACAAAATAAGACTCTCCTTTATAAAACATAAAAAATCAAATATATATATATATACATATATACGTATATGTATATATATATATGTATAATTTGAATTCCCAGTTCCACTCTCCTATCCCTGTAAACTATTAGATACTATGATATATAAATCCTTTTAAAATCATTTAAAATCATTTGCTTCTTTAGAGAATTGCAAACTTGCAGGTTTATTTTATGTCAACTAGGGTCTGTACATGAGCCCATCCATACATCTTGTTATTGGGCCTACAATATGATATTATATTATGAGCATTCAAATTATTTTGATTTTTTTTGTTGAATTATTTTTTGGTTCAATTCAGAAAACTTTCTAGATATTTTCCTGTGGGAAGTACTGACTTGGTAATACTGATAGTTAAGGAGTGATAAAGGAAAAATGTATATAGGAGCCCAGAAGTATTCTTTGTGAGGCAACTTGTTTTGAAGAGGTCAGTAAAGACTGGTTTAAGGCCATGGTATATTTATTAATTTATGGGTCATTAATCTAGGGAGCTGGCCAACTAAGTTGTGACCCTGTTAAATAATAGCTCTATAAATTCAGGAGATTCTTTTCTTTCTTTTTTTTTTCAAGACAGGGTTTCTCTGTAGCTTTGGAGCCAGTAATAGAATTAGCTCTTGTATACCAGGCTGGCCTCAAGCTCACAGAGATCCCCCTGTTTCTGCCTCCCAAGTGTTGGGATTAAAGGCGTGCAGCACCAGGGAATTCTGAAGTATCTCAGCGTTTAGCATTTACACTGTCTGCTGGGGACTTCTTGTTCTTTACTCTCAGTGTCGAATTGTCCTGTGAGTTGTGAGTTGATGATTGGATATGGGTAGAGTGTGCACTCGTGTGTGTGTGTGTGTGTGTGTGTGTGTGTGAGAGAGAGAGAGAGAGATGTTTGTTTAATGGGATCCTTGTTCTTATGTAAGTGCAGAGTTATGTTTATGTAAAACATTTTAAAATTATCCCTGAAGTATTACTTACAATATTACTATCTTACCTTTTCAAGTAACAGCTCAAGTTTTATCATAGTATAGGTATACACCTGACCCCAAGGTTCCTTTTAGTTTGAAAAGGATTATGTTGTTTTCTGGTATCTGCTTTTTATTACTATATAGTAATTTCTTAAACTCCTAAAGCTTATTTTTTTAATGAATTTGTATATCAGGTATTACCAACTGTATAGTGATGTTTATATAATTTTGAGTCAGTTATGTGATCAATTAAAATATCTCAAAATTGAAACTTTATCATTTTAGCCAGAGTTGTAAGTATTTATTTATGGGTATCTTGGGTGCTAGGGAACGCTACTTTTTATTCAACAGGGCCATGCTGGGTTAATTACAAGCTGTATAGTAATAAATAAGGAATTGGATGTGGGATATCTTGTTAAGAT
Organism: Microtus oregoni; assembly: GCF_018167655.1. NCBI lineage: Eukaryota > Metazoa > Chordata > Mammalia > Rodentia > Cricetidae > Microtus > Microtus oregoni. The sequence continues at coordinate 14,991,840 of NW_024543080.1, read as the reverse complement.
CTTTTCTTACCTCTTGAACTATTTAATCCCTAATTATAAGGTAAGATGCACAGATTGAACATTGCATACATCAATCTCAAACAAATATAATCATGCCTAGGTTACTACATGGATTCACAGAGAAAAAATACTGGAGAATGAATCCAATCTCAGGGCATACATGAATTTCAAATACAAAAACCTAGGCTCGCAATTACAGTGTGAAGTAAACTACTAATATTCTGAGAAAACTAAGTTGAGGATTTTGAATGGAGCTGCATATTATGTGTATGCTATATAGCTTATATTTTCATACGTGTCTATACAAGTTCAATTTAAATTTTATTACTTTACCTCAATTCAAAATGGTATGCATTCAGTTGAAATCATGTTCCAGATAACAAACATTTGATCTTTTCTTTAGTCTAGCAATAAGAGTTCCCACTCTTCCAGTGTTGGGGTTCATGTACCCTGCAGTTTCCAATCAACCACTAAATCTCACTGGTAAACACTGTTGCTTTTTATCATACTGTGTTTCCAGTGTTTGGAATGTTAGAATAATCAATCATATTTTCAACTTAGCAACTTCTTTAGTGAGCTATAACTTCATAATTAATCTTGGAAGATTTGTATATACATTAATATATAGTATTCTAAAATGTGAAGGTTGCCTCTCTATAACATACAGCTTTTTGTTAGATAAATTGAATTATTTTAGCAATGCCAAACTTATGAGTTTGGCAACTAGTTATTTATGCATTTAAAGTATATCTTGAGGGAACTGCTTGGTGATTGAATGCTTGCCTGGCAGTTTTGAAGCATTGGTAGCACTTGGTAGCTATATATGCACATAATGTCTGCATTGATTATAGGTCTGGTATTTATATTTTAATATTTAGTTTTCATTTATACTGAGGTGGATATATCTGTGTATCATTGTATATACATGTGAGTATAGGTGCCTTCACAGGTCACAAGAGGGAGTCTAATTCCTCTTGAGTGAAAGATAAAGTTGGTTGTAAGCCAACCTCTGTGGGTGGATAGGGCAAGGGATGAGCTGGTTGGTCTGGTTCTCCTAACCACGTGAGTGGGTGCCTTCTGTCATGGTGTTCCTCATATTTAGCTTTCCGACATAGGTTTCCTTTTACTTAGGAAGCCCCTTTAGTGGTCAAATGACCCTTTCATAGGGGTCATCTAAGATCATTGGAAAACACAGATATTTACTTTACAATTCATTACATTAGCAAAATTACAGTTATGATATAATAACAAAAATAATTTTATTGTTAGGGGTCACCAAAAAGTAAGGAATCACAGCCTTAGGAAGGCTGAGAACCACTGACTTAGGAAATAACAAACAAACAAAAACCAACCAAACAAAAAACCCAGTACCTAGAGCTGCCTCTGCACTCCTGCCTCCTAAAAATTGCTGTTTTGGGGTCTCTGCCTGCTTTGATTAGTTTTTAATCTCCTGTTTTTTATCAAAGCAAGGTATGATAATAAGTGATTTTGATCCATATAAAATATCTTTTACTGGTTGTTCCTTAATTGCACAAGTTAAGCCTTAAAACGTTAATTATAAGCTGACTACTGTCACTTTTACAAATGAGCAGAAATCCTAAGCCTATGGTTCACATGAGGAGATAGCCAGACTCATATCAAATTTTATATAAATGTGAAGGAAAGGAGCAGTATTGAACATAAGTATCTTTGTACTTATAAATGAGATGAGAAAAGAAATGTTATAAAAAATGGGCAAAGTGACACAGGGGACATGAAAGACGGACTTCTTGGTGAGAGGAAGCTACAGAGTCATTGGGGATAGAAGGGTCTGGAGAGGTGGAGGACAGGAAATCTTTGCTGGAAAAAATCTCATAATTACATCTAACCCATTATATGCTAATTTAAACAAACTCGGAAACTGCAAAGGACTTGCATGGAAGAGGGATGGACAAGAGGCAAGAGGTGTGGCCATAATCAGAAGGAACTATATAGGTGGATGAAATTTCAAAGAACAAATGCAATGAAAGTTTAAAAATAGAAAATCTGTACAAGCAAACTTTCAATACCCTATTCCAACCTGAGCACATATAATTTGAGTCAAAGGAGTAAGGGAGTTTTCTTTAGGTGAGTTAAAATGTAAGAATTATTCTCTCACAAAGAAATAATACTTCCCTGAATACTAAGTAAAACTAAACAACTTAAGCTATTTAGCATTAAAATACAGTCTGCCTCCCACGTTGCTTACCCAATGATTGGATGAGCTATATGACTTTCTTCCCCCACCCCCCACAAAGAATATTGATTACAAGATAACCTCAGCATACAGAGATAGAAATGATTTTAACTTCTGCTATCACAAGTGCAGATGAAAAGAAGTTTCAATTATCTAATTTCATTGTGCATGCTTTTCTCAAAGTCTTGCCTGGTGGAAGTGTTAGGCCAATCAGTGTCTAGGCAACAGGATGTTTTGTAGACTTGGCCCAAGCTCTCTAAACTTCTCAATTAACTCTTAGGATTGACATCTTGGGGCTTCCACATTCTGAAGCCAGGAGCAGAGTTAACAGCCCATTTTTAAATTAGCTTATGCAAATGAAGAGTAGTTGAGTTGAAGCAATCTAAATTTACATATCAATGTTATGTGGAATTCTCTTTAAGTTACTGCTTGAGCAGGGCTTCCACAGGAAGGGAGAGTTGTTGCAGAAAAGCTGAAAGAAAGCCAATGGCCATTCTTTCAAGTCTTTGTTTTGGAATATCTTGTAACCCATGTTAATTTGTAAGATTTTAAAGAAATAACTACTTTTAGCTTTCTCAAGTTTGGAATTATAGCTCTTTAATGATACTTCATATTATACTAGCTACAGGCATTTACTATGAAACAGACTTGGGCATTTCTCAAAAATCTGCTTAGTTTTGCATTTTAAGTGAATATATTTGCTTATAAAAGCTTTATCTCCCAAGGGAGTGTTTGGTTCTTGTTTTTATTTATGCTTTCTCTTATACCACCACCTGTGCATGTACCAATAAGTTGGGGAGGGAAGAAAGGAGAAACAGATAGATAGAGAGGGAGAGAGAGGGAGTGTTGACTAAGTGCTATGGTGAAAAGAATCCTTTTTAGACTATGCTGGTATAGCCCTGGTCTTAATGAGCTACAAGCCCATCCAGGCTACTTAATAAGACCCCGAATTTTGCCTCTGAGAGGCTAACTAAACTCTATGCCTAGGTAGGGAAGAGGAGGACACCCTCACACGTGTATATGTATTTCCTTTATGAAATACAAAATTATTGCTTACTTTTACACTAAAAGGAGGAGGTGCTCTGACAGTTTACTTTTACATATTACATTTTTAGCGTTCTAAATGATAGCAGAACTCAGGCCTTATGTGCCTGATAGGCATATGAAGAAGCGCTTAGGAAAACAGAGCTTGCAATATATGCATTCAGTCTTTGTTTCACTATCTGTTTTCCAAAATCTGAGAATAATTTAGTGGAGTAGGAGCTGGCAACAGACAAAATACACCCTTGTGGAAAACGTTCCTGTGAAGCAGACAGGGCAGGAAAGTATGAAAATTTGATTCGGAACTAGAGATATGGTTCAGCAGTTGTGATTACTGCTGCTTTGGCAGAGGACTGGGGTTCAGTTTTCAACACTTACATCCAGCGGTAATTCCAGTTCCAAGGTGAGCTGATGCCCTCTTCTGGCCTCTGCCGGCACTTGCATACGCATGTTGCACATACAGATAAGCTGTAACGTGCAAACTCATGAATACATATGAAATTTAAAAAAGACAATTGTGTTAAAGATATCTCCTGTTCACATGTGCCATAGAGAAAATAATAAGACCGGAAAAGGAGATTAGGTTCCCTCGGACACCTACTCATTAAAGATCTCAATGAAAAGTGACTTTAGAGCAATGGAATTTCTGCCGAGCAGGATTAAATATCTGAGGGACAGAATCGAATTTAAGGAAATGGGGGAGGATTAAGGCTGGCCAAGGTAGAATGAGCAAGAAGTGTGGGGAATGTGCCAGGATTTCAGTGGATGCTAGGGTTCAGTGTTAGCTGGGAAAGACTTAGGATCACTTGAAAATAACGGATCTTAAAACAGAGCAGTAACAGAACTTTTCAAAGGCTGGCCTGCCCTCACTGGGATGTTGATCATCACTTTCAGAGGGGAAGGCTTTCTTTTTTTTTTTTTTTTAAATATTTATTTATTATGTATACAATGTTCTGTCTGTCTGCAGGCCAGAAGAGGGCACCAGACCCCATTACAGATGGTTGTGAGCCACCATGTGGTTGCTGGGAACTGAACTCAGGACCTTTGGAAGAGCAGGCAATGCTCTTAACCACTGAGCCATCTCTCCAGCCCAGGGGAAGGCTTTCTTAATGGTAAAGCTGAGATGCTAAGCCCACAAAGCTGAGTGTGACCTGTCATATAGTCCGTGGGCAAAGAGACAGCGTGAAAGACCAGTACCTGAATATGGTGGCTGAAAGAAAGAGATCAGAGACAGCAGGAATGCTGATCCCTGTCGGGACTAGCTGATAGCACACTGGGAGGGCATGCCTTCCTCATCTCCAGTTTTACAGTGTGGTAACATCAACTCAGCTATACTAGGTCTTCAGATACTTTAAGAATGGCCCCAAATCGTATATTCTATCTCGACTCTAGAGTTATAGAAATACAGGCACTAACTTTTGCAAAACAGATGTCAGTCCAAAAACAGCCATTCTACCCAAAAGCATCAATCTGTTCTCTGGCTCATAGCAAGCTAAAACCGATAATTTCACCATTGGTCAATAATTGGTGTGAGGTTAAAGGTGATGAAACAGATAGTAGTCTCCAAACTTAGATCATTTCAGTTGTATCAATATTTCTTCTGAAAAATATTTATTCATAAGCACATAATAATTTGGGCCTAAATGAAAGCATTGTTTGCTCTAATGATTTTTAATGTTCTCTCAGTTAAAATGATTCTTAACACAGACACACATTAGACTATTTCATCCTTAAATTGCAGAAACACTCATACACATATATAATCTAAAACAAATTTCCATTATGGATTCTTAATGGATGCATGGGTCAGTTGCTTTTATTACAAATATGTCATTGATTCACAGACCTCGGGCACCAGGAATTGCTGGAGTCCATAGATTCACAGTGTAGTTTTAGTGAAAATAATACAGTAAAAGTCGATAACCCATTCATTATCAATGTATGCCACTATAGTCCTAGGCATTTTAATGATGGCATTGCTGTTCCAGTGGAGAGAGCTGCCTCTCAGTGGCATTGATAAGTCATTACTAATGTAAAATTATCCAACAGGCTGACTGCTTGTCTTTCACTCTCTAATGCTAAAGTGCTTCAGGTCCCCAGAGTCACAATTAATAAGAGCACTCAAAAATAACCTTAAGAATCTTCCACCGGGTGTGGTTTCTATCCAATGGAAGTTTACTCTTGAGGTCTTTGGCACTGAGTCATCATTGGTCAGGGTTTGGTAGCTGCATTTTCATTCATTTCTTTTTGTGTGTGTGTTCGTGTTCTTTTTATAAAGCATGGTAGCGATCTATGATGGCTCCAGCAATTTTGTCAGAAAGAAATTCAGATTACAGGAATGAAAGATTTTATAAAAGCAAAGAGGAACGATGTGCGACTACCTTGCAATCCAGTAAGTAACTTATTGAGTAAGACAGCTTAGTGTGAAGAGTATGTCAAATATCATGGTGAAAGTTTCACAGGCTTTGAGATAATCAAGAAATATATTTCCTATTTTAGTAGATGTGTAGTCTTCATTCAACATGAGGGTTTTATTTCTCTTTGACATCCCTTTTATGTATATATTGACACATATTTCCCATACAGTAACCCAAATTACCTTCTATAAAATTTCCCTACTTCAATGGAAGTTTTATAGAATTATACTTTAAAAACCTGGTAAGAAGCCAAGAGTGATGATGTGCACATTTAATCGCAGCACTCAGGAGGCAGAGGCGGGCAGATACCTGGTTGGAGGCCAACCTGATTTACAGAGTGAGTTCTTGGATAGCCAGGCTACACAGAGAAACCCTGTTTGGGAAAGACAAGGAAACAAACGAACAAACAAATTGGCTGACCACTTTCCTTGTTGGGATTTTCTAGCCTGAATTTCAGGGGTAAGAAATAACAGTGAAATTGTTATATAATTGTTTTTCATTGAGTCTACTTGCCCTTTACCAAAGGAGGAGATAAAGTATTAATAGGCCATTTCCCCTTTTCAGATATTTACTTCTCATCCCATTTCACTCCTACGTATCTCCTAACTTCTGTCTGTCTCTCTGTACACATCATCTACTTATCATTCAGCTACACATCTCCCTGTCTATCGCTATCATTTATCTAGATTCGAATCTCCTGTCTCTAAAATAGCTGGGCACACATCCTGGTTATTACTCAGTTGTTTTTCTCAGAATCTCTTAGGGTTCCTACAATGGGCCTATTTTACTTTAAAGAGGAATCTTATTAAGCTTCTGGCAGAAATTGGCACCACTTCCCAGGCTACCAAGAACATATCAATTATATTCAAATCCCTGTTAGTGTTCCAAAGTGCTGTTGAACAATAGTCATAAGACTTGAACTTCCTTTTTTTTTTTTTTTTTTTTTTTGCTTTATTGGTAAATGGGAGAGTATACAACTGTTACCTTAAGAAGTCAAAGATAACATAGTGGTAAAATCATTTTAATGAGGATTAATGAGAATAATCCCTAGCAGAGGTATTGGTTCCGAATGAGAGTTTAGTCATACATGAGGATTATGATTTTCATCACATATTGTTCTCTGCAAGGGATAAATAAGAGTTTATATAATAGACTTAGCACTGTGCTTGGCCCAGCGTAAGCACTCAGTAGGGTAGTTAATTATTGCTGTCATCACTACCACTATCCCCAACCTTTCCCACCCCCTCACCACATAGCATTCCAGCCTTTGTTGTCTGAACCGTAAATGAACTGACTTATTCGCAGAGAGATGACTCAGTGCTTATGAATTATATTTCTCTCCCTGCTCATTTTTGTCTGGTGAGATGGGTGTCTTCATTCAGTTGTCCATCATCTGCCAGCATGAGCTGCCTTTGTCTATGGCCTTGGTGGAGAGTTAAATAAAAATTAGAAAATGGAAAAGTTTAAAAATAAAAGCTTGGATTGCTCCCACAATGGCATTTAGTGTGATTAGGCTACATTTGGCTCTTTCTTGTTCACTAATAGTCAGCGATTCTGGCACCCTGGCAGTCGGTATTCCCAGCACAAATGTTCCTGCTTTATAATATTTTGTACTTAGAGTGTTGACATATTTGTTATGTGTTACTTTTTTCTTGCCCGTGCCATAAGGGGAAGAAGGCGTGACACAAAGGATGTAGGCCTCCGGAAAATCAAGAGGAGAATATTTACCCCTTTGCACCCTGTTTGTTTTTGTCCCTGTCACTGTGCATAGCTTACTACCTGAAGAGGAATGGATATGATATTTTTACATCATTATGTAAATTTTAGTCTGGTGTTAAATATGCCTTACAAAAGAAAACAAATGGTTTGGGGGCCGGTGAGATGGCTCAGAAAAAAATTTTAAAAAAAAGAAAAGAAAATCTTTAAGTACAAATCAGGTGACCTGAGTTTGGTCCCTGGCACCTAGTGACCTTAGTTTGACACTCACAAGCCACCTGGACGGGTGGGAGAGAACTGCTCAACAAAGTTGTCATTTCATCTCCACTGTCGGGTTGTGGTGGCTGGAGCAACACACTAACAACTAAATTAAGTTGTACAAGTAATTTTGAATAGTAGAATCTGACACTCTGTGTTTGATGCTCCCTGGATGTTCCCTTTCTTTTATAATGTCTTTGTGGTGCTCAACAAGACAGTCTTTACTTTCCCTCTGATCTGTAGCTCTCCTTTACCAATTCACAGAGTGAGATCTTAGCAAACTCTTCCAGACGCAGGTCCCAGACCCATTGCCTCCTAAGGGAGCCCTTTCAATGCCTGAAGCCCCCACCTCACCTGGCTGGACTGATGAAACCTTCCCTGCCTCCCTGGTAGTCCATGAATTAGTTACAATAACTAGCACTCAGCCATTGATCACTTGACCAGAGAGTGGAAGAGGGACACTGCTGGAAGTGCCTTCTGTCCCTCTTTTAAAAGGAGCTTGGTAACTTGCTGGACTGATACAATATAAATCTTTTTTTTAAAAAAAAAATCATGAGATAATTCATGTTGCTCACAACAGTTAATGAAGCATCTTTAATGTAGCCATTTAAATACCCCGCTCCCCCCCATCTTGGGAAGTAGAGCTTGCATGTTAAACACCTCTGTTAGAAAAAACAAAGGCCCAGTCCTGCTCTTCTGTAATCATTTTAAAGTGCTATTTTAAAATAGTCTGAAAGACTGAATTGTACTTCTCATCCTATGGCAAAAGAATATTGTTGAGAAAACAACATGTGTTATGGAGGAGGGCAGACCTTTTATTCATCGAGATGTAACTATTCAAATTGTGTATCATTCATAATCTCATTTCGCTCTGGATGTGTTACAAGTAACAGGTTTCCTGTGTCTTATTTTCCACACAAGTGAATGTATGTAGTTTACCAATTAAAACAAAAGAAAACAAAACAAATGACTAAGGAAGCAGAGGAGGGAGGAGAAAAAAAAAAGACACACACAAAAAACCTCCTGGAGATATTGGACCTACTGGCTTTATTTGTCATCTTAGAATAGCAGAAATTCCTCTAGCTTTCTACTAGATAAATATTCATCTCCATTTTAGATAACAAGTGTTCTCTGCACATTTTTCTCTTCATTATAAAACAGTTTTCCATATCTACATTATAAATATTTGTAAACTAAGGCCAATAAATCTTAGGAAAAACATTCACATAAATGATTATTTTGATGCTCAGTGAAGTTGACTTTGGAAGTTGTCTTGACTTGAACATCAGTTTCAGTCACCTTCTCCCAATATATTTGTTCTTATTTTCATGTAATATTTGACCCATTGTTGGTTAGTTTTATAAAACTCAGATTTTCCATCTTTAAGCATAATTAAACATAATGCCCTACTCTGCATAGGATGCTTAAAGTCATCTTATAATTTATATCTCGTGATATACCGTTATGCCAGCATTGATTCTGAAGTAAGAAAATTAATCTTCTTGCCGTGACAAAAATTAGAACTTGAATAGAAATACAAGTCAGTAGGACTTGGATGTACCAATTTATGCTTAATGACTCTGATGCTTCAGTTTGGAGGGTCTATTAATGTAGATAAACTGTGCTATTCTCGAAAACAGCCTTCCTCTGTAATTTGCACGTGTGTCCATGGATTTCTAGACTATGTGTTAGGAGGATTTATGATTTCAGATTCGTGATTATGAAAAGTCTAAAGCAATTTTGATCCTAGCTTACAGCTGTGAGGGAATTTGCCCAGAGCTCAGCATCAAGGAGATTATTAACTTGTTAGGACTGCTGTGGCAAAAAGCGAAGACTTGAGCAGCGTAAACACGTAATTTATTTCCGTGCATCTCTGATGGCTGGCAATGTGAGGTGAAGGCTTCTGGTTGGATCTTGCTCGTGGCTGGGAAACCTTGCGTCTTCTCTCTTTGGTTGTGTAGATGACCATCTCTTCTCTATGAGTATACGTGTCCAAGTTTTCTCTATAAGAACAAGTGAACTGTTCTAATGCTATCTCTTTAACTATTACTTTCCTCAAAGGCCTGTTTCTAAATAAGGTCTCACTTTGAGGTAAGACAGAGTAAGACTCAATAAGAACATTTGTGGAGTGAGGATCTAACTTGTGACAGGAAAGGTTGGGTTTTAATAAATTTCTGAAATATTCTTTCCTTTTTCCTCCCTGTCAAGAATGTCCTTACATTTACACTTACTTGGTCATTGCCTTTATTTTCTTTTTAAATTTCTCCTTCTCCTTCTTTTTTTAAATAGTGGGAATTAAACCTGGCACTAGTGCATACCAAACATAACTTTACTACCGATTACATTCCATCATTTATTTCAGTGTATATTTTTTTAAAGGAGGGTTACTGGGGTTTGAACCTAAGGCCTTGTGAATGCTGGGCAAGTGTTTGAACTTTCAACCTTATCACTAGACTTAAATTAGTCTCAATACAGACCTTGCAGTAGTATTTGTGTTATATGTTAGAAGAACTTAAACCTTTGGGAAGAAAGGCCCAGGAGAGGCATTTTGGCATAGTCTTAATAGTTCTACTGTGATTACATAGTATTAAAAGCAAAAATTATGATTCTAATATATCAAATATCAGTAAGTTTTTTTCAACTTGCTATCTTCATAAAGCAATTTAGCAGTTTTCTACTATATTTAGGGCCAGTAATAATACTTATCTACTTATTTTATTATTCCCTGTGTCTATTTTGAGGGAAGGATTGCAGAATTTTCTTTTCTTTTTTTCACGAAAATCTAATTTATTCATTATACTAAAATATAACATCCCAACCTTTGTGACATGGAATTGCCATATTGTATCATCAATCACTTTCAACTTGGACTATGAGCCTTAAGGATGCTATTAATCACCTCCTTCATTTCCCACATTTTTTGATAAGGAAATAGGTGTCTAAAGCAGGAAAGAAATTACTAAACATTATGTAATTAGTGAAAATTGTAGGACAAGAACCTGGGTGTCATAGAGTAAAAAATGATCCTTATACATTTAAAGCACCCTGGAGCTGATCAAATCTAATTTTCCAGATAAAAACAATAAGGCAATGAGAAAGCAAATGATTGGCGGAGATCATAAAGTTAGACAAGAAGGAGACCTGTAAAATTATTTTTGAAACATGCTTATTTTGTGAGCATGTATGTAGATTTGTGCATAGGGTGGGAGGCATTTGGAGGTCAGAGCACAACGTGAAAAATCGTTTCTGTCCTTGTACCCCTGTGCATCATGGTGGGGGGGGGTTGAATTCAGTTTGGTCAAGTTTGGCAGAAGGTGTCTCTATTCACTGAAGTGTGTCTTGGTCCTGAGATTCCTAATAATGCAAGAAATTTAAAATCAGTTCAGTGAAGGACAAGTTAGGGCCAACTGCCTTGGCAATTCAGTCAAGACAAGTACAATGGACATTTTAGGGACTTACGTGGTTTGGATGTTTGTCTCCCTCTGTTTACATATGTATATCATATTTATAATTAATCACCTGAGATGATATTAGGAGGTGGAGATTTTGGGGGGTGATAAAATCAACAGGACTTAAACTTAATGGTTTGGAATGATGACTCTTATTAACAAGCCTTTCCCTCTCTATCTTGTGAGGACCAAGGTATAGTCTAAGAGAAAGAAATACGACTGGACACACTATTGCCAATGCTTTTATCTTCGACTCTACAGCCTCCAGAAGTATCTTAATTATAAACGACTATTGATGAGCCATTTATAGTTGATGAGATTATAGTAATTTATAGTAGCCGCCCAGCCCAAATGGACTGAGAAAAAGTTGTTAGGTGTATATTCTGATTTTTACCTCTTTTGCCCAAAACAATGCTGGCTAATCTAAAACATTAAGCATTTATTAAAAATATGTAGCAGTGGGCTGGCAGTATGGCACATGCCTTTAATCCCAGAACTCCCGAGGTAGATACAGGCAGATCTCTATGAGTTTTGGGGCCAGCCTTGTCACAGAGCTAGTTCCAGGGCAGATAGGACTGCTACACAGAAAAACCCTGTCTTGAAAAAACAAAAACAAAGCAAAAATAACAACAACAACAACAAAAACCCCACACAAAACAGTGGCCACTCACAACAGAGTCTGAAAGTTTAGAAGCCACACCTCAACTCTAGCAAAAAAGGCTAAAGAAAATCTTTATCATCCCACCATCTAAGTATTCCTTCTAGGCATAGTTCCTTAGCAACCTAGTCTTCTACTGAATCCACAATGCCCTTTTTCTACATTCTGTAGCATGAATAATAAAAACCCAGAGACATATAATGGGGTTCAACCTGAAGACTAAAAAAGCAAAGCACCCTGCCACTGGCTCTTACCTCTACCTTAGAAATGGCCATTCTGCCTCTACAAATCCTCAGAATGAAACCGAGCTGAGACCTGACTCTTCCCATTTTATATTACTCTATATGCTGGCTTTAAAGGCTGTACCATTACCACCTGACCTCTATGGCTCCTAAGTGTGGCTACTGGGATTAAAGGTGCCACCTTTAATTAAAATGTGCCACCACTTCCTGGTCTGTATGGTTGACCAGTTTGGTTCTTTTACTCTCTCATATTCAGGCAAACTCTGTTTATTAAAATACAAATGAAATATCACTACACCATTTAGGTTTCATTTATCTTTTAATATATTAATTATGTGGTTACTGTATTACCTGATGTCATTTAGAATATTTGTCTTTTTCACTGTCCAATCTTACTTCTTTTCAATTAAATTTTCTTTTTATCTAGTCTCGGAGATTACCTATAAGCACTTTGAAGGCTACTCCAGCTTAAATACTCTATTCTTTGCCTGTTCTCTTTTAATCCCATTACTTGTAATGATATGAAGACTTTGAGCCTGAGTTTAATCTTTATTATTAATGGATCCGAATTCTCCTTTCCTTTTCTTACCTCCCGGTAAGGTAGAGTCTACTGTACAATGCTATAGAAACAACCAGAAGGGAGTATCATGTAAAAATACTTACATTTTTATAGCCAACACTCTGAAGATTTGAGTAATAGATGTACCTCTACAATAATAAATTCACATACGTATGTCTTCCTCTACTGCTCTCCATATTGCTTTTTGAGCCAGGATTACTGAAACTGGCATCCATTGACTGGCTACACTTGCGGGTGAACAAGGTCCCAGGATCTCTTTGTTCCTACCTCCTTAACACTGAGGTTAGAGATGTGTGATGCCACACCTAACTGCTTACTTAGGTTCTAGAGATAAAGACTTAGGTCTCATGCTCACAGGGCCAGAACCATATCCAATGAGATTTCTCTGCAGCCCACTATGAATGCTTTATTGTCACTGAAAAGCCTAGGAGTATATAAATGACCGAGCTGTATGTTACTGACTGACCGCTGTGTTTTGTTGCTGTGCTTTAAAATTGATTTAATTCCTTGGAGAGTAGTTCAAATTAGTAGCCTCATTTAATCCTCTACTACTTATATAAAGTTTGCAAAAGTTGCTTAAGAATTAATAGCTTTTGGACAGGAATCGTAGCATCCATATTCATTACATTCATATTCATCTTCTAGAGAATAAAGCTCATTTCTTGGCATACAATAAAACTCAACAGCTGTTTTTCGAATGAATGCTTGAGTAGATAGATAAATAAATTGTATTAGCTTACAAATAATAAGAGGTTCACATCAGATGATTTTTTTTTCCCAAATGAACTGTTTATGTGTTTTGAAGATTTTAATAACATTTGTTAGGAGAATGTTTGAAAATTCTGCTGGCTTCTTTCAAATCCTTTTCTTGGCAAAAAACTTGCCTTAATAGATTTAGCGTTAAGGAAAACAAGACCATAAACCATACAAAACAGAATAATCACACAATTTATCACTTTAAAAATGCGGATATTATTTCAGTGTGTTTACAGTGCCTCTGCTGAAGCTTACAAGTCATCCTGAAGTACTGAAGAAACTTTAACACATGTAAATATTAGGAGGGTATTTATTCTTTTCCTGCGTCATTTTGTGCTTCATTGAGAACCACAGTTTTCTCAGCTCTCCATGTTCCTCTATGTTTTTTCCTGTGAGCCAATTTAAAGCATCACTAGATTTAAAAGTTTAAACTCAGAATACCCACATATAGTGTGAAAAGAAACTCAGTGTTTTATGCATGTTAATTTTTTTAAAGAGTAATTTATGAGGCAGTTATAAATTAATGAAAGGACTATGTAGAATCTATTGTTTAATCTATCTCAGTTGAAAAATATATTTCTCAATCCTTAATAAATTAAAGTGTATCTCTTTGATTCAGGTTTTTGTAACAATGTAACATCTCAAAATACTATAAATTATAAAACAGCTACTCATAATTAAATACTCCATTATTTATGTCATATTTGTTTTCCCCATGAATAATACTGCTTTGTTTTGTATCTTATGAAAGTAAATGCCACAAGGATTTATAATTATTCCAGATGTGGAAATTCCATGTGGTTGCAAGACTCCATTGTGTGATCTGGCCTCACTTGAGACTACCCAATAACAAATTTTAGTATGTTGGATTCCTAAAGCTCATCTTTACCAAAAATTCAATACTTTTTCATGTCCAATGTTGAAAAAGTTTCTTAAAGAATATATGTAGGTCAGTTTAGCCATATCTTATGATCAAAATAACAGTGATTTATCATGAATTCAAGATATGAAGAAATTGTGTGTGTGTGTGAGTGTGTGTGTGTGTTGTAAATATTTGTTTTGGAACTTGTGCAAATGTATATGTGAGTGTATAGATACATGTGAAAGTTAAAAGTTGAGGTCACGTGCTCTCCTACATCCCATTTCTCCTTATTTTTGGGGACAAGGTCATTCTCTGAAACTCATTTTGGCCAGCCTAGCTGGCTCAAGCACATCAGGGAACCTCCAAGACTGTTTCCTCCTAGGTTGGCTGCTGGTACAGAAGAGTGCTCCAGCTCTTGTTTTCTGCTACGGTTAAATTATCATAAAAATATATTTGCAGTTAAACAAAGAGATATAGTATAATTTTATTATATATTAAAGTGAACTCAAAATAACCAGCATTAGTAAAAAAAATAACTTGAAAAGCACCTTCCATAAGACAATTACATAAACATTTTTGTATGCTTACATGTGCATGCATAACTTATATGCCTATCAATACCTTTTATGCAGTTAAAAAGTCAGTATTAATGAAGCAATAAATAAAAGAATTCATACATATGTAAATGTGATTTCAAACTGTTAACATATCAGAATATAACCATTTTATCTTAATATAAGTATTTTAATTTTGAAATAAAATCTTGACAAATGCCATCATAACTTACTGCTTAAATGTTGTTACAAGAAAATTTAAGAAAAATCTCCTATGTCAAATAGTCAGACTTAAATCATAGAGTAGAGGAAAATTCATCAGCATCAAATGAGGATCTTTGAAATAATGGAGGAAGCAAAATATCAGTAAGGAAATAGCTGATGAGAATATCAAAGATAAAGTTTAACTTATAAAACCAGTGTAGTCCAGTAGCAGGGTGCATCCACATGGGAAATAATTTTTAATTAACTGATTTTGAGTGCTGGTTTTATTTCTTATGATTATAGCTTATAGTACAATTTGAGGAGTAAAGATTATATTTTTCATAAAAAAAACCAACAACAATCAAACAAACAAACAAACAAAATGCCTGGACCTTATCCTCCTGAGATGATAACTTGGGTTCTTATTATTATTGCGACTGTGTTTGTTTGTAGAAAATTTTAGTAATAGCTCAGCTTATAACAGAACTCCATACATTTTTGTCTATTGCTCTTGCAATGCCCCAATGTGTCATTATTGTGTTTTTATGAGAAGAGGTCCCTCCATGTAACCTTCAACTCTCCTGTTCCCTGCCTTCAACTTCCTATGTTACATATCTTTTTGTATAACTGCTTTTTCAAGAGTATTTCTTATACTTTTTTGAGATTATACCACAGATCTAAAAGTCTTCCCAATAGTCAGTTGATATGTTTTTAATACTTCTGTTTGGATATTCTTGAAACATGAAATTGTGATTGAAGTGGGCGAGGGAATGTCCCTTTGTATTGTTGAATTTTACCCACTGCAGGCCTTTGTGAATTTAGCTCTCCATTCTACTCTGCCTGTTAGCAACCTAATGACTCAATTTTCATATTTAATACTTGTTCTCATATTCCTATGCTGTCTGTCTTAAGACTTGGTGCAAGTTTTCAGATTGCCATTGTCAAAAGATGACAATCATATTATTTAAAAACATCCTTTTGGACTTTTCTACCTTCTTAGGTAAGCCAGGGATACCCTGAAGTACAGATCAGTTGCTTTTCTGATATACAAATTGATATTTTGTCTTAGACTATGGCATTTGGTTCTATGACACTCAAGGTACCACTGAATTTTCTTTTCATTCTCTGGAGTTCTCCCCTACTCCCACTTTCTCACCACATTAGTGTAGGACAGAGTTTCTCATTATAATAAGTGGGAATGATAATGCTGTAATAATTTATTGCTGAAGTTTGCATCAAAGCAATACTTTTCTAACTCCTGAAAGCTAACTATGAAGTGTTAACAATTTTCATTGTTTTATTCCTTAAACAATGTGTTACAAAGTATTCTCATCAATTGTACTTATTCCTCATCCTGATATATCTGAATAAACGATAGCCTAGTGCTTTTTAAATTAATTTATTAATTTTTATACTCATGTCATATTCTTCCATAATCTAGTCTCTTAAAATTTCTGAATTATAGTCCTGATCTAATTTTAAGGCCCTCTCTCATTTTACTAATTTCTAACTTATATTTTCTGTGCTATATCTGGAATATCGTATAGTTACTTTACCTGTGTCCAAGTATGTTGTTTTGAGTGTATGAGCCAACTCTAGTTCACTTCATTGGAGACATAGCACATTTTACTTTCTGCATTCTCTTTAAAGATGCTTACACACTTCACAGAGCTAGTTTCTTGCCTTGTCTCAAGAACATGAAGCAATTCCCATTTCTTGTGCTCTCAGTAATCGGACTGTATCCTCTTTCCTGCCTTGAATTTTCTGGCATCTCATCATCCTATCCTATAACTGGTCTTTATTAGTCATGGACATCACCTCCTACCTTTGAGACTTCATCACACTCACAGGAAGTTCTTGACATCTTGCTGTAACTCTGAATCTTCTAGACTATTCACCCCCTGTTCTATGGAAGACCACTTTTGAGCTGAGGTAATGCCTAAGTGGCGGGAGATTTTAGACAACATTCATCTCTTGTGTTTGAGAGCTTCAAGCTGCCATACATGATCGCTATCCATTTAGAAACAAAGTGGTATATACCTTTAAAGGTTTCTTTTGAAATATTTAATCACTTTCCAGAGTTCTTGTTTATCATGAAATTACAATTCTTATTCTTAAGGATGTGTGGAGCATCCAATTTGGAGTTTTTCATATTTAGGAGATTAGAAAAATTATGATAATGTAAAATTTGGTACAATTGGGACATTTTCCCCTTTGCAAATATAATTAGAAAAAATGTAGGATAAAATTTAGCAATTGTTGAAAAACTATAGCACTACATGTGATTTCACTTATTGCAATACTTGCTACTTTTGAGACAGCCTCCGCATAACTATTTCTGTTGACGTCCACAGCTTTGTATTTATATTCCTAAGCCAAAATAGTAACTGAAGAACGTTTTGTAATGCTTTATTCATTAGAAATCTTTCTTTTCCATATCATATTTTACATTGTATCATCTATATTTCATGCTTTGTTTTTGACTATAGAACTTAATAGCCTTTTTCTTCTTTTATGGTGTAGATTTTAATTGTTGAGGTATTTCTTTTCACTAAGTGTTGAAATATTAAAATTATTCTTTGTTGAATTCTCTTGCTTAAATTCAGGGTATTAGAATAGTGTTTATACTAGTGAATGCACCTTTCAAGTAGATGTGGAATTGATATGTCTTTAGGCTTCTAATGAAACCCATTGCCAACCGTTATAGACTGGATCCTTAGACATATAATTATAGCTTAAATCAATGTGTTGTCATGTACCCATGGCACAGAGAAAACACACATATTTAAGAAAATTGTGTCAAAAGCTCTATTGAAAATAAAAAAATGGTAATATCTGCTTTTCCAAAGTCATTGCCAGTCCAATAGAAACATGGCCCTTTCAGCACCATTTCCCATTTGAAATTAAGAACACATTCAACAGTTCTTGTCTTCACATACAAGGAGTTAATTAACTTCTTTCTCAGAAGTCACTGGATGTGAATCATTTTTATCTCTTAATTTTCAAAAGATCATTTCCCCTTATAATCATTGGGAGGCAAAGAAGAAAGTCATTTTTATCGTCTATTTAGTGATATTTCTATATAGATTATATATAGTAAGTATAGGATATTTTGAACTAATGGGGTTTTCTTTTCTTATGAAAGGGATAGTATTATTAGATCATATGCATGGGCTGTTCCTAATACTTTTCTTTCACTGGGTTGGTAATTATTCTGTCTGGATCCAATAGTTTCAACGTCAGTTGTAAATATTCCTTTAGGCTTAGCTCTGAGCTTTGATCTCTGGCTTCAATCTCAGTCAATTAAAACCAAAACGTTCGTTATTTGACAGTTTCTGTGGATTAAGAATTTGGAATAGTTTCATTAGATGCACATGATTGAAAGACTATCATAGTGTTGCAGTTAAACAAGGGCAGGCTGTGGGTGTTGGCACTTCCAGGCTCCCTCACTAAAGCCTTGTAAGTTCCTATGGCTGTCAACAGGGAGGTCTCAGTTTCTCAGATCCTGCCTCCACCCCATTGGGGTGACTGAATGCCACCAATTTATGTATCTACACAGGGGAATTACCTAAGAGTTAGGCTGTGATTGCACTGGGAAACCCTGCAGTCATTGCTTTCACACCATTTCCACCAGAAGTGAGTCGTGAAGTGTAGCCAATAGACAAGGAGAAAGAGAGTTGGACTGAGAGCTTAGCAAAGACTCACAGGCATCTTAAAGAACAACAACAGCTCTTTGAAAGCAACAGAACAATTTATAGTCCCAATCCAGGTTATTTTATGTACGGTGCTGAGATTTATAAAGATCTCTGTATCTTCGGCTCCTATCAGTGTTGTATAAAGCTGAATTATTTATATCAATTTGTGTCATGTCCTCAACTAGCTAATTCATGATTGGCCTCTTCTTAGTCCGTTTGGTTTTTTATGTCTTCTTGATGACCTTCCTCCACATTCAAGTTATATGCTACATAATACTTCTTTATTGAAATTTCCCGTTTCCTACTCTAGAGTTAGCCTGAGTAGTTTCTAACTGTTGTACTTGGAACTTGGGGGTGGCGGGGGGAGAAGAAGCATCTGACTTGTGTTTTGCCACTAGCTTACAGCTTCCTCACTCCACATACATGGATATCAAATGCATAGATCTTCCAAAGTGTATACCAGCGGGCTTCACGGTCTGACCTGTTGGAGAGAACAAAAAGCGGGACTCACAAAAACAAGAGATGTCAACCAAGGGGTGGCTGAAGGCTCTAAAAAATGAGAAAGGTGATGAAAATGAGAGAGTGAATTCTCTTAGCATTAAACCTTAGGCAGAAGATATATTTTTATTATTTTTTTAAAGGTGTGTCTTTAACGTGGAACTTGAGGAACGTTCTGACACTGCTTTCTCTCTGTCTTTGTCTCTGTCTCTCTTTCTCTCCCTTGATCCCTGCCTTGTGTGTGTGTGTGTGTGTGTGTGTGTGTGTGTGTCAGGTAGAAATAACAAATCTTCCTTGATAGTTCTCTGCTTTATTATTATTTAAAGACAGGGTCTCTCTGAACCTGGAGCTCAATTTGGCTAGAACGATGTTCAATGAAACCAAGAGAACTACTGTGAGTGTGCTTCCAGCCCACAACACTGGGATTGTAGATATGCACTTCTTTACCAGACTTGCATGAGGGAGCTGGAGACCCTAACTCACTTCCTTAGACTTATGATATATAATATTTTACTGATAAAGCAAACTTCCA
The DNA here is from genome assembly GCF_018167655.1 of Microtus oregoni. Classification (NCBI taxonomy): domain Eukaryota; kingdom Metazoa; phylum Chordata; class Mammalia; order Rodentia; family Cricetidae; genus Microtus; species Microtus oregoni. The sequence goes on along the minus strand of NW_024543080.1, from coordinate 14,972,163 downwards.
ATATCCCTGTGGCCATCTTTTCTAGAAAATTTCACTGGTTCATATTCCCTCAGTCAGTCTCAGAACCAGTGTCCAGGACTAAAATTCAACACTGGAACATTGGAGGTCACAAGATTTCACATCCACATTGTCCAATTTGTTCACCAAGTATATATACATCTAATAGATTGCAGTGCGTGCCTCATAGAGTACAAGTGGGAACAAGTTAAAGACCGCACACACGAGCGTTCTGTGCCCACACGTCAGCTTGTCACCTCAGATTGCTCCAAGTAGTTTCACTCTGAAATTAATGTAGCAGACAGTTTCACTACATCCCTTTGGGCTGTTGGAGTTGCCCTTCTTTAGTATTCTGTAAGCAAAACCTTTCCTGTTGTAATAGGAGTGGCTGGGCTGCGTCCCCGGCACCTGGCCGCCCGCATGACTAGCTTTACCCGAAATAATTACACGGAAACTGTATTCTTTTAACCACTGCCTGACCCATTAGTTTCAGTTTCTTTTTGGCTAGCTCTTACATATCGATCTAACCCATTTCTATTAATCTGTGTAGCCCACGAGCTGGCTTACCAGGAATGATTTTAACCTGCGTCTGCCTGGAGTGGGAGAATCATGGCGACTCCCTGACTTAGCTTCTTTCTCCTAGCATTCTGTTCTGTTTTCTCAGCCTACCTAAGGGTTGGCCTATCAAATGGGTCTAGGCAGTTTCTTTATTAATAAGAAATCACTCCCACATCATTTCCCCTTTTTCTGTTTAAATAAAAAAGAAAGGCTTTAACTTTAACATAGTAAAATTACATATAGCAAAACAGTTATTACGCAAGAATTACAGTTATAATACTTATATCTATTTCATCCTTTATCATAACTAAGGAAAACTATGATTATCTATCCATTCTTCAACTCCATCAAAGACTCCAGAAGGATATAATATTACCCAAGTAAACAAGAAATAAGAAAACTCTAGGAATGACAGAGACATCTCGCTGCCTGTACAGTCACCCAAAGTTCTTTTGTACCGTTGGGGCATCCATCTTCAGCCTACAGGCTCATAGTATCCAGCAGACATTTCCATGAAGCATGAAATTTCAAAGGAAGTTCAGTCACTATCTGCTGTGTCCTGCAGAATGTCTTGCAGACTCTTTCATGAATCAAGAACCCCAAAAGATCATCTCATCTTTATGCAAATTCAGCGGTCCTCTCTCTGTGGGTTCTTTGTGTCCAGTTTATGCAACAGTCCAGGCAAGAGCAGTTTCTTGCCCAAATGGCTATCAAACTCCATAAGGATTCTCTTCGATGCCCATCTTCCTCTCAAAGTAGATTGGTGCTGCCAGGAGCAGACGTGTCTCACTGTCATGAAAAACCCTGTTATTAAAATATCTTAAATGCCATATTCTGCAGGCTTTGAAAGATATGAAGAATGCCTATCTGAAATATATATCTATATATCTAGAAAATCTAAGTAACATGACTACAAACTTGACTATTATTTATGAATATCCATCAACAACCTATATTTCCTAATTATACATTACATTTTAAAAATGAACTACACAATCACAATACCTTAATCAAGATCAGAAATACATATACATATAACAAAATTGACCTTAAAATCCATACCAATGCAAATTATTCATACCTATATCATTTTCCCCTTTAAATGTAAAAGAACATTTATAAACAATATTTTGGGAACATGGGTGCAGTTTTTTCTCTCCAAACTGCTTCCTGTTGAATGGGGGCATCATTAATTAGGTCTTTCATGGTATAACCTGTGTGCTAGTTTCATCTCACTTGGCAGTTGAACGAAGCAATTTTCTGAAGATGTTCACAGCAACTCTTCAGGAGGGCGTGGTCCATCATACCATATCGGAATAGAAGAAATGAACAGGGTCTCATCCTCTGTGAAAACAAAATGGAAACTCCTTTCCAAAGCATCATGTCCTTATATCCAAATTAGAAAGTCAAGGAATTTTCAAAATATCTATGTTGGATTAGTTCAGCAGCATTTATAAACAAATATCTTTTAGCAGCTGTTGCTCCTTCCTCAGCATTCAAACAATTCAAAGAGAGCATAATAGCACACAGTATCAAAATTCTCTGTTTATTTTCCATCTTTGTATGGCTTTATTTTAACTCTATTTTGTTTATTTTTACTTTTTTTTTTAAATTTATTTATTTATTAAGGATTTCTGCCTCGTCCCCACAACCGCTTCCCATTTCCCTCCCCCTCCCCCGATCAAGTCCCCCCCCCCCCCTCATCTGCTCGAAGAGCAATCAGGGTTCCCTGACCTGTGGGAAGCCCAAGGACTGCCCACCTCTATCCAGGTCTCGTAAGGTGAGCATTCAAACTGCCTAGTCTCCCACAAAGCCAGTACGTGCAGTAGGATCAAAAACCCACTGCAATTGTTCTTTTTTTTTTTTATCATTTATCCATTTTATTATTGAGTTTAGGTCTTTAATCAATTAGAAGTTTACTTTCTAAGCATAATGTGCAGAGGAAATATGTTATTTTTGTTATTAACCTAATTTTTGAAGTATTTATGCATTACCAAGTGGTCTTTGATATCATATCTTCTATCATATGGTTTTTATTCCATAAATGGATATTATTTAGACTTTTGTTTCTCTTTTGGGATGTACTCACTCATATTTGGTTTCTAGCCATAAATAAAGGACATTGAGCTTATAATTCATGTTCCTAGAGAAGCTAAATAAGAAGGTGAATCCAAAGACAAACACATAGCATCCTCAGGAATATTAACCTTCATCAGGCGATGAAAGGAGACAGAGACAGAGACCCACACGGGAGCACCGGACAGAAATCTCAAGGTCCAAATCAGGAGCAGAAGGAGACGGAGCACGAGCAAGGAACTCAGGACCACGAGGGGTGCACCCACACACTAAGACAATGGGGATGTTCTATTGGGATCTCACCAAGGCCAGCTGGCCTAGGTCTGAAAATGCAATTGTTCTTGAATTCTCAGTATTCCTCATTGTCCGCTATGTTCAGCTAGTCCGGATTTATCCCATGCTTTTTCAGACCTAGGCCAGCTGGCCTTGGTGAGATCCCAATAGAACATCCCCATTGTCTTAGTGTGTGGGTGCACCCCTTATTTTTACTTTTATATTTTCTGTATATCTTTGACATGGAATAACTCTGTAGACCAGGCTGTCCTTGAACTCTCAGAGATCTGCCTGTCTTTGCCTCCCAGGCATTGGGATTAAAGGTGTACACTACTACACCTTGAACTCACAGAGATCGGTTTGTCCCTGCCTTCTAGGCACTGGGATTAAAGGTGTGTGCTACCACACCTTGAAGTCACAGAGGTCAATCTCCCTCTGCCTCCCAAGTGTTGGGATTAAAGGTGTGTACTACCACACCCAACTACTCCCTTCCTTTTTTTTGTTTTTACTTTAAGAACTTCAACTTTTAGTCTGCATATATTTTTACACACAGTAAACCATTTAGAAATTTTCTTTGTCTTTAAATCTCTCTTTACTGTATATCTCCCTTTTTCTGACCACACAAGCCTTTAAATTACTGAGCAATATGGGTGGGATTAAAGCCGTGGCTTTGGCAGTTAGATCCAGCCCATTCCTTAGCTTTCCAGCCTCATGGCTGAGGTACTGCTGTAGCCATGTTTACCGCCACAACTCTATGGCATTTCAAGGTCCCTGCCAGCAAGCGAGCTTCAGCAGCCTGTGCTTGCAAACCCCATGAACTGCCTGTGTAAAAGAGTCAGAGTTTGCCCTGGCAGGACAGCCCAGAAAGCTGGCATTTTTAAACGGTGTAGCTTTTTTCCTGCTACGGCTGAAAACCGAAAAGCATGAGTTCAGCTTTTTGTCAACACGGTTTAAGTGTTTCGTGGCAGGACCTCTTAATGAGCTGCAAGGTTTTGCAGCTAAAGCTGAGTCAGGAAGCCTCTCTTAGATGAGAGTGCTTGCTTGCCTCTAGCAAGCAGAGTAGACCCGAGAAATTGTTGCTACCAAGAAAACACGCTTTACTCTTTCCCAAGCTTTCTCAGGCTTTCAGTGGATTCAGTTGTCCACACATCTGGGCACCATTCTGTAGTAATACGAGAGGTGGGGCTGCGTCCCCAGCACCCCGGCCGTCTGGCTAGCTTATACCCCGAAATAATTACATGGATACTGTATTCTTTTAACCACTGCCTGACCCATTAGTTTCAGTTTCTTTTTGGCTAGCTCTTACATATCGATCTAACCCATTTCTATTAATCTGTGTAGCCCACGAGCTGGCTTACCAGGAATGATTTTAACCTGTGTCTGCCTGGAGTGGGAGAATCATGGCAATTCCCTGACTCAGCTTCTTTCTCCCAGCATTCTGTTCTGTTTTCTCAGCCTACCTAAGGGTTGGCCTATCAAATGGGTCTAGGCAGTTTCTTTATTAATAAGAAATCACTCCCACGTCACTTTCTATTGTAGCATAATGATTCAAAGGAAACAAACAAACAAAAAATCCTTGTTTTTTTCTGTTTTATTTTTTTTTTAAGCTTAAATCACTCCTCTTCTGTGGAAGTGTGTGTGTGTGCACGCTCGCATGCATGCTGTGTGTATGTATGTGAGTGAAAAAAACATAGGCAAAAACATTTAAAAGATGCTCTCATGGAATTAGAAGCACCATGCAGCAGTTGGTATATTTTCAGTTTGTTCGTGGAGACCTTTAGCATTACACCAAGAAGTCATAGCTAACTAGGTGATATAATCTCCAGCAATGTACTCCTTAAACAATGTGTATATCTTTGTCACTGGATTACAGAAATAGATGAGTTACATGTTAAAGAAAAAAAAAAGTTTCTCTCTCTCTGTCTCTCTTTCTCTGACACACACACACACACACACACACACACACTCACAAACACCTCACTCTCACTCTCCCTACTTTCTTCTTCTTCTTCTTCTTCTTCTTCTTCTTCTTCTTCTTCTTCTTCTTCTTCTTCCTCTCTCTCTCTCTCTCTCTCTCTCTCTCTTTCTCTCTCTCTCTCTCTCTGTAATATATACATAGAGATGTAGAAAATGAGATAGTCATCTTCATAGGTCCAAGAAAGACACATGGAAAATTTGGGCCTTCACATTCTAGTTGACTTTGCATCTGTCTAGTGTATGGATCTTAATTTTATTTTTGACAGTGACAACCCAGATTAAAGCTATGTCAATGTTTTGACAAGAATGACTGATGAGCTTAATCAACCAAATTGTCCACTTAGTCCAACATGGGCTTTGTTGGTGTGGCTTTGCTTATGAGTTGTTTTTTTGTGAAATTAACTTGATTTCAATGGAATAGACTAAATCAGCATAATATTAGCTGGATAAATACAGCACTCAGAAGATCCTCAAATAGCTGGACCAAAGGTTAAAGAATAACTTGTCTTTTCACAAATGTTCCAAATTTATTTTAAGGCATTCTAAAACTTATGTGTTTATGTTTTCTGAAAATGAAAGCATCCGTATGATCCCATTAACAGACAAAAATCATGAACTAGCTTCATGAACTGGAGCACTTTCCATCATTCAGTCATGTTTTTACTTTCAAATTTAAATAAGAAAAACTGTCTTTGTTCCGGAAGATAAAAATCTTAATATAAGAAAAGTATGAATGTTTAGACAGCTATGCAAATTTCTGGATGGTAAACAGAAATATCTTATTTTAGGAACAGTAGATAGTGAATTTCTCCTTTGTGACAATACCCTGCCAATATGTTGACCCAAAGTAAACTAAGAAAATGACATTACAATCAGACTCTCGTGATCATGATGTCTGTGATCAGTGTGATGGATGTGCTGCATTCGTGTGTGTGTGCATACATGTATGTTTAAGAGAAAGAAAAGAGAGAACATAAAGGAAATATAAATGTGACCAGATATACCATGCAACCAGAAGTACTTTTTCTTAATTTTTAAAGTTTTAAAAAATACATTTATTTATGTGTAAACATGTGTGCCTATGTGTGGGTGTGTATGCATAAGTGTAGTTGCACAAAAAAGCCAGAGAGGATGTCAGATACTCAGGATCTGGAATCACAGATAGTTGTGAGCCCCCGATGGGGTCTTGAGAACTAAACTTGGAACCTCTACAAGAGTAGTATGTGATCTCCACCTCTGAGTTATTCCACCAGCCTGTGCCACAAGTACTTTAAGTAACCTGCTCAGAATTTTTACTATGAGTCTATGCACAAACATAGAAATAAGATAGAAGTCATATCATTCTAAAATTTGAAAGACTAGCTATGTTTTCAAAGCAATCACTATTTCTGAGGTCAAAATAGTCCTAACATTTACCTTCCTCTGCTTCTTTTCCCACCCCTGATCTCATCGCAGCCTTTTCTTCCACATTTCATGCTTAGAAAAACAACAGAAAATCCACATATTGTAAATATTATTTTTATGAATACACACATTAGGGAATTAACTAACTTTACAAATTTAATCTGACCTTACGTTTACCCATGACCATATCTCTTATTTAAAAGTCTACTTATTTAATTGTTGGTAAATATTTCAACTATGATTTCAATTATGTCATTTAAAGAAGACTTGGCCAGTTTTTATAAGCACTGAACATTTAACTTTCTTCCAGTGATATACTGGCAAGGGAAAGGAAAAAAGTTAAAACTGTCAGGAACAGAAATCTTCTAGAGCAAAATTAATTATATATGTGCACCAATCATTTAAAATATAAGAACCTTAACATTCGCTTTTGACAGCTATAGAGGATTCATATGGATTTCATGATATTACAAGACTTTTACAATATACAATGTATAAACTTGGGCAAGTAATTCACAAAAGGAAATAAGACAAGCGAGAAAAAGCAGAAACATTTCCCATTACAGAAATAAGATAGTAAATGTTAATAAACACCTGCCATTGTTTGTTTATCATATTGGCTAAATTTAAATGAACTGATTGGGTTTAATTTTGAAAAGTAGGATTATATTGGTGAACTATATTTTTATGTTTTTTGGAAACAGTTTTCTACATATGACTTATGCTTCTTTTGAAAAATCAATTTCATTTTGAAAAAATAAATTCCAAAGTACTTTTTTTGCCACTTTTTTGTAAGAACTTAGTGGCAGCTTAGCGTTTAAAAAGTTATTGCTGTGCTTAAATTGTGGGAGGTTGTGATTTGTTGTTACTGAGAGGAGAAATATTTCCCATTTAAATTATGAGTCCTAGATATTTGTGTTAGTCCTTGTTCAAGTTAATTCCGATACTGGGGAAGCAGACGCATGGATGTCTTGGATGCATAATGATGGTGATGATGTCTTTTCTGCCTCTTCCCATAGCTTTCAGCCGTGCCCCAATTCCCATGGCAGTGGTCCGCAGAGAGCTCTCCTGTGAGAGCTACCCCATCGAGCTCCGCTGTCCTGGCACAGACGTCATCATGATTGAGAGTGCCAACTATGGGAGGACAGATGACAAGATCTGCGACTCCGACCCTGCTCAGATGGAGAATATCCGATGTTATCTGCCAGATGCCTATAAGATTATGTCTCAAAGGTACGGTGCCTCCAGCCTCCAGACTTTTTCCTTGTACATATATCAAAATTCAACATAAATCAGGTTGACAGGCTGAATACGGATAAGAGTAGAAAGTGGTGTGTGCTTTAGAAGGACTTGACAGTTTTACACCGTAGATCATTCCTCCTGTCTCTGCGAATGATGGTGCTATAATCCCGTCATGGCAGTTGGGCAATAGAAAGCTCATTAGTATTATTAGTAAGTGTAATGATGCACGGTGCCTAGTGTTAAGTTCTGACAGTGTTCTCTAAAAATGGTTTGGTTATATAAGAGAAAAAAAATTTCTTTTTCCCCAGTATTATCACTAAAATTTATAGTGCAGAAATAGTCTTATTCCTGATTATTCCCTAATTGTGTTAAGAATAATAGACAAAACAAAAGGCTGGGTTAGGGGCTAGAGATACTGCCCAGGTTCAGTTCCCAGCATCAAGATGGGACCCAAATACCAGCTACTACATGTAACTCCATTTTCAGGGGCTCTGACCCCTCTTCTGGTCTCCATTGATACCTGGATACATGTGTTGCACGTGCAGATAAGCCAACACACACATATACACAAATAAAAATAAAATAAATAAATGTGTAATATATACAAGCATTAATCAAAACATAATAAAAGATAATTGATGAAGGATTATTTGACCTTAGAAAACAATGAAGAAAATATTTGCTTTAAATATAGATTATGAAGTATATCTAATACATTTGAGTATTTAAATTCTTACCAAGTCCCGTGCCATTACATGTGAAAAGGAAAAATGTTCGATTCTGAGGGGTTAGGTTTATCTCCATACAAAGAAGATTTAAAAAGACTTGTCATAATAAAAGTTCTCTATAAATCAAGTTAATTATATATGGAGAGACATATGTATAAATCCACATGTATCTCTATATAGGGAGAGTGAAAGAGATACATACATTAAACATTTGTTTTCTATTTCAGTGATTTCCCAGCAATAAATTGTTATCCACTTTGTATGTCTTTATACTTCCTACTTCATCAAGGTGATTAGTAATTCAGTCATGTGTCAATTAGTGACAACTTTTATGAATGTGCTTTATAATTGAACATCCTTTTTCATAAGGATTTTTAGTCAGATAATTTTTATCCTTTCATTAAGGAGTTATTTAAAATGAGAAATTAAAACACAGGGACAACAAAACATATTGAAGGCTAAACACAAACCAAATACAATGTACACAGTGTGCCTAATCCAAAGGTAAATAAATAAGACATACAATAGAATTGAATCACCTCTCTTTTTGCTTACAAACACCATCTTTATTTTAACCATTTTTTCTTCTTTTAAAAGATTTGTTTTGTTCTTTGTGTGTATGCAAAGAAGTACACACGGGTCATGATGGAAGCATAGGGGTCAAAGGAACAGTTTATGAAGTTGGGTCCATCCTTTCAGTTTACCTGAGCTCAGGGATTCAATTAAAATCTCTAGCCTTTGGAGATAAGCAGCACCTTTATGCACTGTCCTCATTTTCTCTCAATATTTAAAATTTTGTGCATTTTGAATCAGGTTAGTAGATTATATTAGTGTCAATCTCTTTAGCCTATCATAGATGTATAAATTATTAGAAGAAATGATAATATATGTGTCCAATGAGCAGGTTATTTGAAGGGTGCTGGGGGCGTAGTCTGCTTCTCTCATGTCACAGGATTTGGTTTGTCCCTTGCTGAAAAGATGATTTATGCTAGAACAGATGCTGAATAAAAGCATACTTTTTCAAAATTAAGGATCCATTTGATAAAAGTTGGATACATTGTTTAGTTCTCTGTCTTTATTATAAAATTGATAAGCTTCCATCTAATTTAACTAATATATTACTCAAAAAAAAATTTAATCCTTTTTTTATATGTTGTAACACTCCCTATGGAAAAGTTTATATGAGTAGCATAGTGACTAAGTAAATACATAATCAGTTAAATAATCAAACATAAGATTGCAATATGTGGGCTGGAGAGATGGCTCAGAGGTTTTGAGCACTGACTGCTCTTCCAGAGGTCCTGAGTTCCATTCCTGGCAACCACATGGTGGCTCACAGCCATCTGGAGTGAGATCTAGTGTCCTCTTCTGGCCAGCAAGCATATAGACAGAGAGAACGCTGTATATGTAATAAATAAATAAATATAAAGAAGATTGCAATATGTTTAATAATAATAAAACATAATATCTGTAATAGGTGTAGTAAATAAAGAAACCTGGATTTTGTGTTTGGGGGTAAATGAGGTATATAACAGCAGCGCTAACTTCATTAATTCTGTTCTAAGACCTTCCCTGAGATTGTTCTAGAGCATTAATTAACACCATTGCAGAATAATCCATTATTCTTGTAATTATTACAAAAATTACTAATAATGGATCCTCTCAATCAACTGAAGTGTGTAGGCTGTACACACAGTGAGAAATCTGTAGTGGGAATCTGCCCTCAGCACTAACTAAATTCGTTCAGTAAATCCTCCTAGTAAGTTCCTACTGGAGTCGACTCTGGTCATTCACCTTTGGACTTTTATATGTATTACATTTTCGCTTTCCAAAATACAGGCTTTGATCCTCATAGAGAGAAGTTTAGATCCCCTATGTCAAATGGCCAAGAATATCCATCTCCTTTATAATAAACCATTATGATGTCATGCCAACCACGGCATGTTAAATGATGGTAATAGGGATGCTATGCTAATAACATAGACATGTTAAGTAGATGAATATATTAAAATGAAATAAAAATGAAAAGTAACTTTTTTGAAGTGTACATTAGATAAAGGGATTTTTTTTGTCATACTTAAGCATTTAAAGAAAGATTGTCTCGGGGCATAAATATTAAGAATGTCTTGAGGGAGGGTTATTGCTAAGTACAAAAATTATTGTTACCAATTCTTGTATGAACTTGTGAAAAAACACCTTTTTATCTTACTCACTTAAATCTATCCTTTAGATGGATGAGACAAAGAGACACATAAAACATATTTTATTTAAATTTTGGACAAGTTATGTAAATTGAAGTTTGAACTAACTTTTAAATTAAGTAAGAAAAATTTGGGAATTAAAAGAGATATAAAAACAGACATCCACTTAAGTATGAAAAATTTGGACGTTGAATTAAAAGAGAGATAAGATGTCCCCATTTGTCTGCAGTAGGACTGTCCAATCTGACACTCTACTGAGAGATGCCCCTTTGTTCAGAGCCCTCAAAATTGCCCAGGCTTGAGGCTGTGGTGACGTTTAACCCTGAGTTTGATCTGCAGTGAACACACACACACACACACACACACACACACACACACACACTGTACCTACTTTTTCCAAATCTAAGTGATCTCATGCCATTGTTCTCATGTGCTCAGCCTCCTTAAGATTCTCTATTTGTTACTCTATTCTTTTCATACTGAACGATTACTTCAAATGACGCAGTGCCTTTATTTATCCTTTTGAAACTTCTCATTCCTCCTTACAGTATACATCCATCAGGGAGTCCATGTTTCCACATAGCATGTTCTCTTCTGATTGTAGGTTTCAAGAATGCTTAACGTTAGTGTGTGAATGGGTAAAGCTGTAATGCTCTCTGATTTAGTTAGGCTCATTAACAACTTCCTCAACTTTGACATTTCCATGGCTTCTATTCTTTGCCTGGTGTATTTATATATTTTAGAGATGCTTTAAGAAGAACTATCTGGCGTAGTTTTGGGATCTTAGTATAAACATAACTTTTTAGCAACTGTATAACTTCTGGAAGGGAAGGTTCTATGTAGACTTCAGCAAGAATTTCATGTGGCTTCTAGCTATTAACTCTGATATTTGAATCATTAACTCAACCAGCTCTTGATAGGACACAAATGGGGTTCCCTCTGACAGTTAGTCAGGCCTGATGGAGAACTAAACCAGGCATGGTTCCTGCACATAAAATATCCTGGACAGATAAAAGGCAGCCAGCAGGATATTTTCCTCAGCATTTTATTCTTTTCTCATTTACATTTATTGAGGAGATGAAAAGAAGAACTTTCTCTGAGGTACGTAAGATCAGAGAGCCTGTTGGGTGGCAAGGTGTCAGAGTTGGCTCACTTCTATGCAAGTTGTGTAAGCAGAAGGACCCGGAACAGGCACAGGTGGAGTGGCCTCCTTCCTTTAGCTTCCCCTACTGTGGCTTTAAAACTTACTGATGTTCAGCTCAGGATGTCTCTGTGTTTCATTTGGCTCAATCCTCTCTGAATATGCCAATGCTTGGAGTCAACCTCTTCCTTCAAAACCTTCATTGTAAATCAGGTCCACATGATATTAAGATGGCATAGAAATGCTAGATGATACATGAGCATGATAGATTTCCTTATTTAATTTTTGACTTGGAATCCTTATTATAAATTAGACATCAATTCCTTCTATAATATGAGAAATCTGAATGTCAGGTATATTGACCTTTGTGCTACCACAACGTAACAAGTCTTATAATCTTACTTTATATGTGCTTGCCTATAATTTTTAAACTCTAAAAGCACTTGAAAAGAAGCATGTATAGACATATGCATGTGTGTATTTATGTGAACATGCAATTTCACTGACTTAGACATATAGAAAATTGCACCAATCAAATGTGTGGAGCTCAAGGGCTTTTTCCAAACTGAGTTCATCCAGGTCTAACAAATGGGTGAAGACAGGGAACGTTATCCACACCCCTCCCCAAGGAACTCTCAATTCTGACTTTGAGTTGCCTAAACTACCTTTTGCTCATCTTGTAACTTAATCAGTTTTTGTAAAATAAGATAGACTTGAACATGGCCTTTCTCATTTACTGTATTTGTTGCTTTTCTTTGTTACTGAAGATTTTTATGCACCGTTTCTTTGTTATTTCAGGTATAATTATTTTCTAACACTTTTATAGAGCAGGGCAACCTTCACAATGAGTTCATTTCAGAGTGTTTGTATTGTTGCAGTGAAATTCTCCAAACAGTTGCTTCTCCTCATAATACCGTGACTTAACCTATTTTTAAAATGTATTTACCTTTGATACATAGTTTGGGCTAAAAAATATGTATTGACAATCAAGCTAATTTTATAACTTAACTTCTCATTGGGGTCATAGGAAGGAGACATAAAAATAAATGCAGACAATATCTAAGTCAGTCTCTAGCATTTGCGTTAACTTAGGATCACAGGTCATGAAATGCATACAGTATAAATGTATTTCTAATTAAATGAGTTGCCTCACCTTTTATTATAGTTAGGAGTATTTTAAAAGTATTATATTTTTCAGACATTGCAGTCACAGAAGGGACATGAAAGAAGAGAAATAGGAAGAGAGAAGTGTTTCTCACCTTTTGAACGTTCTGCTGCAGTTGATATCAGCACCGCAGGGGATTTTACAGCTTTCTAAAAGATCTTGGTTTCTGTTGTACTCGTTTCTAGAGCACTTGAAAAAAAAAATCTCCTGTAACATCAGAGGAAGAGATGCTAGTGACAGATTTCGTGTGTCTTCAGCATACTAAGTGTTCTAGATTGGGCAAAGACACACGAGACACCTCTTTGTGACTTTGATGCATCCATTGTAGGATGTTTTATGATTTCCTTCGAAAATTACAAAAAAGAAAAGAAAAGAAAACAACAACGATAACAAAAACACAAACCTTTGAATAAGTGCATTTTTTTTCCAGGCTGGTGTCAAACTTACTTATTTTGCACATTGGGTTAATATTTGCCCGTGTGTTTGTTTTAAAAGAGAGAAAGAAGAATAAGAGACAGCCCATTCTCACAGCCCCAATATACAGAATAGAGATATTCAGTGCTGTGAACATCATGAGAACACTTACTTATATTTTCCAACATTTTACTTTCTTTGGTATCTGAGAATCCATGATGACCGGTCTTCACGTATGCTTCCATGCCCCCATTGGTATTTATTCAATTTGGAATATATTGGTTTTTAACAAACTTTAAGAAAAAAAACCTATAATGTAACTCTTTTATGATATTATTCTAAGCACAGAAGCATCAGAACAGCTGAATTTATAGGTTTCTATACTCTAAACTTTTTAATAAAAATTATTATTGATTTCATTTTTTAAAGCAAGTTTGTCATGTAGTAATAAAAATTATTGAACTTATATTTTTAATTATCAAATAATTATGTAATTTTCTTTGTCCCCTTTCCTCCCTCCAAAATCACTCTTGTACCCTCCTTGCTTGAGTTCAGATTCACACCTTTGTTTGTATATATGCACATGTCTGTGTTCGTGTGTTTTTCCTCCTGAATCCATAAATAGAATCTGCTCAGTCTGTATAATGCTGCATGTATGTACATGTTTTCATGGCTGACCATTGACATTGGGTAAAAACCGGTGTGTTCTTCCCAGGAGACTATTACCTCCACTCTCAGAGTTCCTTAGTTGCCAGTAGTTTTTTGTCTAGCGCTGAGCTTTGTGAGCTTGCCCTCTTCCACAGTAGCGTATCTACTGTTGTGGTCCGTGTTCAATTCCTGTTGAAGCTGGCATGTGGGTGAAACTGCATGAATGTGCTTCTGCTGAGCCTAAGAGACGGTCTCACAGCAACTGCTTTTCCTCTGGCTCTTGCAATCTTTCCATGCCATCTCCCACAATGTTCACGGAGCCTTAGATACCGGTGCATTTTGATTGATTGTAGTTTTCTGTAATCGTCTCCATATGCTGCAAAGTTTCCTTTAAGTGGGATAAGAACTATACTTTCTTGTGGGTCTGAGAACAAATATTTAAAATGTAATTAGGGATTGTGCTGGTTTGGAAAAGAGGGAGCTGTAGATTCTCCTCCAGGATCCATGGCTTCACTAGCCTAAGTAGTTAGTTACATTTCCTGTCCCAGGCACGATTTCCTTCCTGTGAGTCTTAAATCCATTAGAGAGCCTTTGATCACCTCTAAGGTATCTGTGTCGCTGCTGCACAGGGTTATGGTGCCATGCTGGTCATTGCCTTGGTTCACAGGCATAGCTGGGGAGAACGGTTGGTTGCTTTCCAGCTTCTGAAGCTTTATGTCTCCTACTGCTACCATGGAAGCTAGTTGTCAGGAAGATGCTTTCAGGTGAGATGCAACTCAGGACTTCTGGGTCCTGTGGTAGAGTACTGGGATTTGAGAATTTTAGGCTGTTACCTAAGACAATTACATTTCCAGGGGTGATTTTCATTGACAGTGTTCCTAGTAACTCTGGAGCATGTACGTGTTAATAAATACTTTACTAAATAAGCACAGCAAAAAAAATACTAAAAAGGACTTCAGTAGAGAAGCATTGGTATGAGAGATTCACCTTGAGAGTTTTTGTTTCATACCTGATTTACAAAACATGAGATTAAAAGATTAATTTTGCTCACTTTTAGTGAATGTTTAATGATGGTTAGTTTCTGTTTTATTATTTTTTTAAAAAAAACTTTATTTTATGTTGCATGGGTATTTTGCCTGCATCAGTGTCTATGCACCATGTCTGTGCCGTGTATTCTGAGGCCAGAAGAAGGCATTAGAACCTCAGGGACTGGAGTTACAGATGGTTGTAAGCCACCATGTGGTTGCTGGGAATTGAACCCAGGTCCTCTGAAAAAGAAGCCGGTGCTCTTAACTGCTGAGCCACCTCTATGGTCCTAGTGTAGCTTTTTTTTTTTTTTTAATTATTCATCCTAATCTTTGTTGCAGTCAGTATGTAGAAACTTGAAATGTTAAAATACTTGGAATTTTTTTTTTCAAGAAAGAAACAAAAAGCCAAATGAAACATTTCTGAATATTAGATTATATGTGATAAATACCTTCAATTGTCTTGTGAATATGTAATAGTTTTCATGGGCTTAACCATAAAAGCCTGTGAATTTGGAGCCTGTTCCCAGTGTGCAAATAGAGGATGATGAAATTTCTAAAAGATGCTCAGGAGAGATTTTCAGGTAATTTCTTACACGTGTGATAATTTGCTAAGAAGTTAGCAGGAACCAAACTCACTTCATCATTTCTTGACTCACTCAAATGAAATGAAAAACATTACTGTTCTTCAAAAACAAGGCAACTGAAAACTGGAGGGTTTAAATAAAATCCCTAATTTTTACCAGTACCTGTTGCTGAAAAAAAAAAGTTATTTGCATACTAACAACGAGCAGCCTTGGGCTAGAGAGATGGCTCAGAGGTTAAGAGCACCAACTGCTCTTCCTGAGGTCCTGAGTTCAATTCCCAGCAAAAACATGGTGGCTCTCAAACATCTGTAATGAGGTCTGGTGCCCTCAGGCAGTAGAAACATTGTATACACAATAAATAAATCTTAAAAAAAAAAGAATGAGCAACCTTGATTTTCTAATATTCCTAAACATTTTGGGAAACTTATTAAATTGTGGAACATTTTCTCTCTGTCTTTAGAGTTTCTAGTTCTAGATACTCAAACACTGAAATTATGCAGTATGAGTTTGTTAATATTACCAACATTTTGTATTTCATATATACACTATCATTTATCTTAAAATTTCAGTAAAAGTAAATATACTATTGATCATGGAGAACTTTGAAGCATTGGTAGTAAACACAATACATAGCACTTTGTAAGTTTAGGAACAGTGAGGTGTCATGACTGTGAGGTTGATTAGACCTTTCAAAGTAGAAATGAGAAGATACACATTTTCTTAATAAAATAAACATAGCCAAAATACTCTGTAGCAGCTAATATTTTATATAATGAAGTTTTAGACAGATTAAATCTTCATCAGCAAGGCTTTAGCTCATAGATGATAAAAATATGAATGTGTTCCATTTTTATGTTTTGTTCTTTACAGAAATTATTTTTGTTATAGACTTGAGTTTAGTTTATTTATTGTGCTGATTTCATTATTATTTCCATACAAGTGCTCAGATTATGTGAAAGTATACTCTAGAGGTAAAAACATTGCCGGTTAAAGGAACATGGTATTTCCTAAGGTGCTAAAAGCCACTGCGTATGTGAACAAATGCATTAGCTAGGAGTAGTTTCTGTTAAGTTAGAGATTGTATTATTCCCTGTGTAGCAGGAAGCTACGTGGATCATACCTATTTGTAATCAGAATTATCACTAGTGAAAGCAAAGTCTGTTCTTCACTCATATGTTCTGATTTCAATGTATAAATATATATGTTCATTTGGATTTAGATCAACAGACTTACAGTCTTTCCAAAAATTCCAGTAAACCTAATTACTGGTGCTATCAACTTAGAAAATAAACATTTGGTGCTATTTCTTGGAGCTGTTAGTGTGGTGAGTAAATACTCGTTGGCTGAGAGTGTCCGTCTCCAGAGATGTTGCGATGTGAGAGAAGGAAATATATTCCAAAATATTGGAAAGACTAGAAGAGATCGTTGTTATGTCAAAAGTGGGACTTCATGGTGGTTGGTGTAGCCTAGTTGTATAGCCAGAAAAAAGTGAAGAAGTCCTTTTATCTAAGAGCCCTAATGTTGCTGAATTATTTCAAGCTACTTTGATCCTAAGCCTTTACTGCTATTCACCAAAAGAGCATTGTCTGTTTGCTTGCTTTGTTTTTTTAGTATTAGGTGTTAAATTCTGAGATCTCACAGGATTTGAACTGACTTAACAAACAGGGTCTGCCAGTGTTTTACGAAAGATCAATGATGCTCTCACCAATACAGGCACCATAGTCAAAGTAATGTTATGGCTATTCTCTCTTGATATATTGTCACTGAAGTTTCTGATTGCTTCTTGGTAATAGTGGTTTTGTCTTAGAACTAGTCTCAGAAAGTGAACATCATGAATGTCTCTGTTACACGTGGTACATGTTTTTCTTAGACATTCTATGTTTCTCTTTCTGATTTTAACAGATACTGTTGCATTTTTAATATTTTGGTTCCCTAAAACCACATGTATTCGTAATTTTAGCACTATCCACTATTTCTGTCCAATTTTATCAGTTAAAAATCTTAAACACTGCAGTAAGGTAATTTAGAAATTAAGGTTGCAAAAGGCCCTTCTCTCCCACAAATTATTCTCATAAAAGGCTTTTCACCCTTCCAAGGAATCTGTTTCTCATCCTCAGCTGAGGAGATAGGGCTCTGAGTGATGTTTCCTCTTACACTGGGGAAACATGGGGTCCACTTCATAACCAAGTATTTCCTCCAATAGCAATTCAGTGTTGTGACATTGCAATTTGTATGCATTGAAATTTGTTAATTTATGTGCGCTGTCTGGAGAACCATATAATAACATGAACAGCTTAAGTCATGTAAATATTGGTGAGGGACATAAACATACTACAGACTAAGCGAGCTGACCCAAAGTCATTTGTCTAGTTCCTGTACAGTATCCAAAATAACTGCGTGTACATGGAAAAGCAATGTATTGTCTTCACTACACATCTGATGTGTATTTACTAACTTGTTTTTACATTATTATAAGGAATAATAATAAAAGAAAATACTTAATTCATGTTACCTAGATTCCTTTAGTCTATTAGTCTTTTTTCTAACATTGTATTTATTATTATTTTATGTATGCGAGTGTTTTGCCTGTATGTATGTGAACTATGTGCCTGCTTGGTGACTGCCGAGGCCAGAAGAGAGTGTTAGATTCCCTAGAGTTCTGCAGATGTTTATGGTCTACCACGGAGATCCTGGAAACCAAACCCAGGTACTTTACAACAGCAGCAAGTGTTATTAACGGCCAAGCCATCTCTCCAGCTGCTGTCGTACTTGTTATGTGAAGAAACAGGGAACATTTAATTTTGCTCATTGTGGCATGAATTTTTTAACCAACTTTAGAATACTAGATTGACACAAAACTTACCAGGAGTGTTTTCCCATATATAAATACCCACAAGCACTCAAGCATACACAGGAAGGAGATCATGGCATTGAAGCTTACTTGTGATGTATATTTCTAGGGTAAAGATTAAAGAAAATTTGCTTGGTGAACACTCCAGGACTTCAAAAAGCTTAAGTTTTCATTTACTAAATCTTGATGAACGTGTTTTTATCCAAACCAATTTATTAAATTCCTTAGCCATGCTAGCGATTGGATTTCATACTCTAAACCCTGGTCTGCATTCCAGTGCCCTTTCCTTTAATATTATTTGTATTTATTTATTTATTCATTTATTTTTATTATGGATTTTGCAAAGGTTTCTGCGAGGTAGCCTTGGCCTGCTTCACTAGCTGTGTTGATGAGTCTGCCTACAAACTTGAGGCGATTCTCCTGCCTCTGCCCCTCAAATGATGGAATTACAGACTTGTGCTTCCATGTCTTTCTCTGTTATCTTTTCAGGGTGTCAGAGCAGATGGAATTACTTTGTCTTAACTGCCACTGTGCACAGTGTAGAGGTGACGTGCTTCTCCAGGGTCCTGTGAGGATAAATCCCTGTGCTAGCTGATGTGTGGGATAGGAGTGAATGAATGAGTTCTCATCATGGTTGGAGAATGGCATCTCTAACCTAGTTAATGTGGGTTGACCTATATATTTCAGAACAGAAGTATATGTGTTTCTTGTATTTTAAGAATATTTCATTTTTTATCTTACATGATTATTTTATTGTATGACCTCTGGGGTGCTAAAGAACTGGAGAGTTTCTTAAATCCCACAAAGTTTAACTTTCAAAATCCTGAATACTTTTAAATGGGAATTTCTACTTCTTTAAACTATGGTTCTTTGGAACAGATTTTGGTACTTCATACAGACTCTAATTTCTACTAAGGTCCTTAATTTATATTCTATGGAATGGTTCCATCATTTTCTCTTCTAAAACTAGCTTCCCCCTCTTCTTTTTCGTCAATGGTGGTCATGCACACAGCCTTGTGCATGTGTGTCAAGTACACTGCCTCTGAGCCTCACTCACCCTTACTTCTTAGTTTCTTTAGTTCCCCATTTGTAGATATATTAACAGACGTTTAACAGCCCAGTTCAAGGATGATATTTTAGTTCTCTCTTAAGATATACAGAATAGTACCCACTCCATGCTCTGCCTGTCTATTCAACATGCACTGCCAAATCTGTACTCTTTCCCTTTATTCCTGTAGCCTTTCAAATCTGCAGAGCTTGTTTTTATTTCTAATGACTTCATTATATTGCAAAAATGTTTCTCTGTTCTTAATTTATGTCTATTAAATACATTTTCAAAATATGAGTAAACACTACCTCAATTAGCAATGCCTTTTACTGCAATTTTTGGAGCAAGATTTGCACACATTGTATATCTGTTTGTAAAGCCTGAGTAACTATTATTAAAACAGATTTATACTCGTTCTATATTTTTCCACACCTGGATAGTACAGCGAAGGAATCTACTAACTTTTGAATGTCTGTAACTATTATCAATGTGTTTTGTCATGCTTCATGCAGTGGTTGGAGAGATGAGTCTGTCAGTGCTACACTTTGGTCTTACGGAAGAATAATTGTCCCGGAGAACTTATGTACATGTAGAAATAAGGAGGAATTTATATCATCCTTAGCAAGTGTATGGAAATGCTGCCATTTCTATACCCTACTGCATGCTAATGTTTCAGTCTCTCTTGTGCCTGCAAATATTTTATGTGCTTCATAATAAGCAGATGGTATGGAGTTTATTTTTCTGAAGATGATTATAGATAATCTCTTAGTTTCTATATCTGTTACAACTTTTTTTTCTGGGGTAGCTAGAGATATGGTTTAAAGAGCATTTGTTACTATTAAAGAACCCAGGTTCAGTTTACAGAACCTGCATGGTAGCTCACAACTGTCCTTAGTTACAGTTCCAGGGGTCTGCAGTCACCAGAAGTGCACACGGTACCTATGCATATATACAGACAAAACACACATAAACATAAACGAAAATAGTCTTAACTTTTCAGTTTTATATAGGTTAAAAATAAAAAAATATTCAAAATAAACAAGTAAATAAATAAAGAGAAAAGCAGTGATTCAAATGTCCTTGAGAAAGAAGGTCTGACACATTGTTAATTCCGCCTGCCATGGCCTCCTGTTCTCTACTTTCTCTGCTTCAACTGCTTCTTATGCTTTGATTCCTGGTAACCAAGCCTTTGTGCCCCAACGTTAGGATGGCTTGAGGCTCAGTAAGCCCAGAGAAGAGTTTCTTTTTCGTTCCTTTACCAACAAAACTGCAATTTATCCTTCTTGGATTAGCTTGAAATCAAATCACTTTAGCAATCATTTTTGCCAAAAAATGAGGTGCACAGGTTATTATAAGCCAGCAGTTCTTATCCCAAAGTAGAGTTTTCTTCAGTCAGATATCTGACAATGCCTACAAATGGATGTGGAAGAACTAATGACATCTAGTGTGAACAATCAATGTTATTCAAAATGCCTTATCATGTCCAGGGTAGTGCCTGCCCACCAAAATTTACCAAGTGAAAACCTCCCAGAACACTTGGGTTTAGAAACACTACCTTGAAATGCTGAGTACCCAAGCCTGGAGGAAAGCACAGTTTTACCCCAGGTGAAGCCTCTGCTGTAAAATATAGAGGCAATGGCTCTATTCACTGCCTAGTTCAAAGGCAAACTAGAGTTGTGTATGGAATAACCACAGAACACTTATTTTTCAGTAGAAATAATGTGGGATTAAATGTTTTATGTTACAATTATCACCAAGAACAATATTTCTCCGAAGTTACCACTTTGGAGCTTGTCTGTGTTTTTATGATAGACTGTGTTTTTCACTATGAAAATGTCACTATATTGATAAGAAATGTGACTTGTTTAATCTCCGCAGTTGTTTCATAAACTTGGTTTTAAATACCAGATTTTATGGATTTTTTTCTCAGTTTTATATAAGTAAGATATTTCAAGAAATAATCTCTCTAGATTTTTAAAGAAAGAGGTCTTATCCTTACAAGTTTTGTCTAAGCAATGTTATTTCAGTACGCCACTATTTCTGAAAACGTGGAGTAAAGCATAGGGAACCGTGCTCACGCACTCTTTACATTAGTAGTTAACAGAAGCAGAAGGCAAGGAGGGATTGAAGGCAAGTCCATTTCTCCAGTTCTTACATCTGTGCATGGGACCTAACCAGTGTCGTGTAAGTGCAACCTCACTTTTCAACCAAGCTGACTGAACTGTGGGAGAGCAGCCATTCAACTCCAATAGCACGATTTGAATATAAAAAACTGCTCTGGGGAAAAATGTTATGAGTTACGTGTTTAAATAAATGACTCCTAGACAATCCACCTTAGGGATTTAAGAAACTTTGAGGTTACTTCTCAGTACATTTTGATGCTAATTTTTCTGCACAGCGCCTCCTCACTTCATAGGATAAAAAAAAAATAACAAAATAAGATCAAAATCCTTCTTTGCTTGAGAACCTGCTCCCGCATCAGACTGGCACTGTGAATATTTAAGTAATCACTTTAAACACACCCTAAAGTTTGCAACGAAGGATTCATTCTCTCAAAATGTTTTCAGAAAGAAAAATTGCGCTGGAACAATAGTCCTTCGAATCCACAGACCGCACTCTGCCACTCCTTTTTGACCTTTCCCACTTCTTTTTGTATGAGATTCTCATATTACACATAATGCCACTGTTCACCCTGTCACAGAGAGCTAGTGTCTCAGAATATTTGAAGTCTCTGCAGCAGCGGAACTGCTATGTACAAAACTTAAGCCAAGGGAATCAATACAAAAATTCTCCCCACGTGGTGGCTCCTCAATTAAGAAAGAAAACAATGGCATGGGTCTTCAGTATTAATCTTGAAGTGTTTCAGTTACTAGGCGACTTGTGACCTAATGGAAAAAGCCAGTAGAAAAATACACTTTTCACAAATTTATTTCCATCTTTTTTTCCCCTTCAGTTTTCTTGATCATGATATAATGAATGACATCATCTCTTCCCCTTAACTGTCTCTAAAGCTTTTGATAAATTCTTGCCTCTGGTTAGCACTGGTCTGAGGGAAACAACAGTGAAGCCCAGAGCAGGCTCTCCTGCTAAGGCTGTGCTGTTGCTTCTGGGCTGAGACCTCCTTTAGAACAGCTTCTGTCTACCCTTCCAGGGCACCGAGGTCAAGACAATAAATGAACTAAATAAAGGAAACACAACTTTAAACTGTTTATATAAATGGGCCTTGAGAGATGGCTCAGCTGCTTGTTAACATGCGTGCTACACTAACAGAAGACAGGAACTGAGTTCCTAGCACTCATAACCGACACACACAAGCACTTAAAATCCAGCTCCGAGGGAACTGACCTGCACTCCCGTGCACATATGCGCACACAGACACCACGCAATCTCAAGTAGATCTTAAAGATCATATTTATGCTGGGAAATGTAATGTCCACAAGGACAGAAAGAGAAATATCGTCACTTTTTCATCTGGAAATATAATAATTAATGGACTCCATGATGACAATATTTAAATGTTTAATTCTTTACAGAGACTTGGTCAAGCATGCCTTGAAACAATGTGAAAACACAAATAAATGAACATTGCTTCTCTTTGCTCGTATGATATTAAATCAGAATACAAAATAAAACAATTCCATGCATTCTACTTATAGCAATTGCTTAAAAATTTCGAAGAAGCTGTCCTTTTTATTTGCTAATATATACTTGGAATGAAACTGGAGTTTGCTACAATGTAATGTGTGATTCATTTGTACAAGAAAACAAAATTTTCAGAGCAATAACCAAGGATTCAAACTCATGTTCTGACTCATTGTGAATAAAATATAAAATAAAATGTCATAAACACATAGGGTCTTTTTTTCTTCTTCAAAAATTAGAAAGCATTGTTTATAGGGGGGAAAAAACTACCTTGCAGTATAGTGGTTCACTGGGTTTCCTGGAAGACTATAAACTTATCTTACATTGACTTTTTATTCCAAAGGAAATTACAGAGCAATATTCACAGAGCTTAGATTTTCAAAGAGTAAATAATCATTTTACCTGTCTGTGTGCTTGCATGGAATAGAGATGATTTTCAATTCTGCCTTCCAAAAGAATTCTTGGTATCTCACAAGAAATGAAGATGGTTGATAAGTGTTCGTGGTACCACT
This sequence comes from Microtus oregoni, assembly GCF_018167655.1. Taxonomy (NCBI): domain Eukaryota; kingdom Metazoa; phylum Chordata; class Mammalia; order Rodentia; family Cricetidae; genus Microtus; species Microtus oregoni. The sequence continues at coordinate 14,948,674 of NW_024543080.1, read as the reverse complement.
GAAAACCAATGAATGCTACTTCACAGAAGTGTCTGCAAGCCCACTTATGTCAGGGGGAGGAAAGTAAGAATAAGCACCCTCATTTATCATCCCACAGTCTGTATACACATTGTGGTGTGCACGGTGATCAGGTCAGAGTAGAGACATGACTGAAGTGTGTATTGTTCAAGATCACTAGTTTCAAACTAAAGCCGGAGGGGCGGGAGTAACCATCCAGTCTGAAAGGAGGCATGTCCACATGGAGGATGATTGACTTGTTTGGCTTTGGGATGTATAACAAAGCGGGGCTGAGGTGAGAGGACACAATCAGAACCCAGTGTTCATGTTATGCAGAATACAAAACCTGAAAAGGTACCAGACACAACCTCAGATTTACCTTAGGGAACCGGCAGAGCACAGTTGTGGTGGGGCTTCTCAAGAGGACATTAGCATTTGTAAAGCTTGAGATGCTACATTCATCTGCTTTCATGGTTGATTGTCAGCCTCCAATATTGCCATCCATCTTGGCCTCTTGAACTGCTCCTTCAGTGATTTGCCCTTGTTCCTTGTGACCCACCACAATGGTGCCCTTTAACTAGGACAGAGTTTTTTCTTCTCCTGAACATCAAGTTAACTGCATGAACATTTTCCATTAACGTATTGTGAAATGCTGAAAACTGTTTCATGAGCCACACAAAGAAATAGGAAAATCTCTAAGCAAATAGCTGGCATAAAAATAAACTTAGATAAACATAATTTTAAAATGAAGACCTGAGGCAAGTTTTACAAATGCACAAGGAAAATAGAATTCTCTATACTCGTTGAGGCTTCTTTGCTTATCTGCTGGTATATGAGAATAAATTCCTGTAGCATAGTGTGATTATAAGAATTTTGTTAAATTGAAGAGATATGCAATCTATTGGGAGTTTGTTCTGTTAACATATGGTACTAGCCACGTTACGAGATCTTAACATTTAGAGAAGTCACTTTTTAACTTAATTTAATGTAAATCTGTGGTGTGGTGTGTGTGTGTGTGTGTGTGTGTGTGTGTGTGTGTGTGTATTTAGATGCCAGAAGAAATTCCAGTTGCATTTTAGTTGGTCTTACGAGGGGTTTTGAGCCTCCCTATGTGGGTGTTGGGAACTTAACTAGGGTTCTCTAGAAGACCTGCAAACACACTTGATCAATGGACCATATTACCTGCTCCATAAAGTCCAATTTTTGATAACTTAAGAAAATACAATGGTTGAGGAAAACACATTGCATCAGAAAGAAATAATTAGCCTGTTCTGTTGATGTCTATCATAATCTGAAAATAGAAACAAGAATTTCTATGAATGAGAATTGTATTTAATAAATGGGGCTGGTTAGATCATTATTTCTTAAGGTCAATTTTAAGTGCTAAGTCTATGTCAACCACCCATCAATCTTCGTAGTCATTTTGTTAAATTTATAAAATGGGTGATAATGAAAACGACATGGTTCAACTCCTTTTCAAAATCCAGCACACACTTTACTCTATTGATAATATAGACAGTGGTGAGGAAATGAGGAATGGAAGTGTCAAGAACTAACTTTCCGCCTCACATTGGAATTAGGTCAAACATACAACACACACACACACACACACACACACACACACACACAACATATGTAGTGGTTCACTTTCATGTATATATGTGTGTTGTGGAGGCCAGAGATATATGTCTGGTGTCTCTTTCTCACTCTCCAACTTACATTTTTTTTTTTTTTTTTATGTTTGAGAACTGGTTTTTCACTGGGTCCAGAACTCATAGATTCGGTTATACTAACTAGGTGGCAAACCAAGGTCTCTTCATGTTTCTCCCTCCCCAACTTTTGAATTATGAGCATGTACTATGCCAGGTATGCAGGTTCAATACTTATATACAAAACACTTTCACTGATGTAGCCATCTCTCTATCCCTACTATATTGAATATTTATAGACTTATTAAAACCTGTTTCTCTCGGCTGTGTATTAACAGTGTCATGCTTCCACTTGGGTTTGAGCAGCTGTTAACTCAGATTATCAGATCAAGTAGAGCAAATTATCTTTGGCTTTTATACTTAAGAAATATAGAAATACAGCAATTGGTAAAGCTGTGATTATAACTCATTCATGAATCAAGCGCTTTGTTGTTACTTAGCTTCTTCCTGCTTTTTGGTCACATTTGCTAGTTTTCTTACATGTTTTACTTTGTGCACAAAAATGAAGAAGTAAATTTTTCATTCATGGCTTTTATCTCCCATACCCACCATCATTCTTTTATGGTGTGAAGTCTTTGATGATTTAATATATAAGGTGACAGATACGTGAAATTATTGATATTTATCCGTACTATCAACTGAGAGTAATCTAACTCACTTATTCATGTGTTTCTCTAAAGCCATGACTGAAAAAGTACAGCTGCAAGCCTTGCTGGTGGCATCTGTCAGCACAGCCAGGAGGCAATAATCTAAAAGTAGCCGTTCGCTTTTTGCAAGTAAATACTGGCTGTAAGGAGACATTTCACCCATCCATTTTAATATGCTCTCACCCCTAGATGAAAAGTTACACACTTTTAATATCTTAGAGAAAGGGATAATTAGTCTTTCCCAAGGATGGACCCCCTAAATGGTTATCTAATTTAGGACTCTAAAAGCATCAAATGACAAACAAAATCGGCAAGTTGGATTTGGGGTGGTGATATGAGAACGGTTGTAGGAAGAGAGGAAGAAGGGGAAATAGTAGACTTATATTCTAATAAAAATAAAACCAAATTTTACAAAGAGTGAAGGGAAAACCACAAGTATATTCACATGATGAGATGCTTAATTAATTAGTGTCTAAAGGCACTTGTCAATGCCCAGGATCCATACAGTAGAAGGAAATGGACTTTTATGGGTTATTCTCCTAACACACACACATACACACACAGACACACTTTTAAAATAATGTATTTTTTTTTTTTTAGCTTAGCGTTCTTTTAGTCTAGAAGATAATGCTTGCTTGTCAGTGTTTATGTAGCTGCCCTCTCAACGGCCAGGCTGTCATCTGCAGACATGAAGCCACAGCAAGGCATAAGGCAAGAAAATTATGGCCAATAATATTTTTATTGTTTAGCTTGTTTGCCAGCTTTGCATAGAGAATTGAGACTATATTTCCCAGTTCTGGATTATTTACTGTTGATATTAATTAACATTTACTCATCAGTATTCCCAGAGAATTCTACAATGTTGTATTGCACACCTTCTAAAGTAATAAATTTTAACTCTGCTGACATGTGCAAATACATAATTAATAAGCAAGGTACAGTGTGCAATATGTACTATTCTAGACTATATCCTAAAGACCATTCTAAAACATTTATTAGGTTTCATAACTCATTTATAAGAATGTGCCTGATTAATTTCTATGGCTGTTAATATTTAATGGCTCAGCTCTTAAAACAAGGAAGTAAACATGTGTCAAATGAAAAACACCCACATATTTGAAATTCAATTTTGATTTATTTTATACTTAATATCATGTTCTTTAGCCCAATTTAATCTGTATTCGGGTACTCTGGCATTCTCCCACCTGAATTCCCTTTCCTTTATGTATGTATGTATACAATACTCCTTTTGAAACCCAGCTTCACCTGATATGTCTTAATCCTTTCCCTTGGGGCTGTGGTATGTTATTTTCAATTGTGTGAGATTGCGATAACACATATATATTAAATTAAGACCCTCCAGCTTCTTTTCAAAGTTTTAAGGAATTCTGTGAGAAATAAGTTTTAATTTGTGAAATAAAATGAGCACGTATTCGTCATTTTTTCTTTAGCTTCCTTTAGTAAATAATCTCCCTCAGAGGCATCTGAGATTATATAGATTTATAATAGTTAAAGGTATATCATAAGTAAAGGATTATATTTTCTCTAACTGGAGCCATTATTGAACATAAAATGGGCTGTGTGTGTCTACCGGGAGTACCGCATACTAACTGAGACATTTGCTTAAAGTCCAGTTACAAGAATACATGATACATTTATATGATTTTCATGCTGAAATATGGAAATGATATGCATACTTTAAAAAATACCTAGTTTTATTTTTAATTTTTATTTAATTATATTATATATTTATATTATTATTTGAATACTTAGTATATAGCATTTGGGGGGTTTGTTTTGTTTTTTCTTGAGATGGGTTTTTGTGTAAGCTAAGGTGGCTTCAGGTTTCTCAAGAAGTCTAGATAACCTTGAACTTCTAATCTTTCTGGCTCTATCTCCCAAGTACAGGTATTATAAGCAGGCAATTTCACATGCAAGGCTTAGAACATGCTGGGCAGACACTCTGACAGTTATGTTGCATACTTTGAAAATCCCACAGTAGGGCTTTTCCTTCCATCACTGTCACATCTCTGTAGTTTGTTCTTAGTTTTAAACTCGGCTGGAAAAATGAATTATTTTCTGTTTCCAGTGAGGCCCACTTTGCAGCACTGCTTTTGGGGTGTGTGAGCCCACAGCTATTTAGAAGTGCATAATTTCAAGTTTAGACATGAGGGGTCGCCTTATAACACAACTGATTGAAGAAATCTGATGGATAGCAGATATTTTCATTATAGGAAATTAATTTAATGTAAATGACATGGCAGATTAAAAACCCAGAATTTTTTGGAGAGAATTTGTACTTCCACAGACATTATTATGGGATTTGAAATAGCTTGAGAAGATCATGTTTTCCTCGATTGTTAGTAAGAATATAGAAAAATACTCAAATGCTCAGCTGATCCTCCTGACTATCTTGATTACCTTGTTATTGGAAGGATGAGGGAAAAGTGGCACTAAGCAGAGGGAATGGAATATTTCAGTAGAGCACCTAAAGAAGACCTTTTCATTTCCTTGAGATTCAAACTCACATTGCAGAGAATAAAAATAAATAAGCAAAGCACAATGAGATGATATGGCCATATAAGGAAGCATTACCATGTCCCTTGAAAAGTGGTAGTTACTTATCAGTCCCGCCAATACTTAGAACACATAGAAAAATACGTACTTTTATTTCCCCTAAAATATATTTTGTAAAGAAAATGTTGAGCATACAGAACCAATCTGTCATAGGCAGATTTTAAATCTCTTACAAATAGTCTCCAGATTTCAGATGTTTAATGCACATATCATTATATCAGTATCCATGGAAATGTGCTTTGATATGAAAATATGTTTATTTTGATATGAAGCTTGTGATTATCATATATCATTGGTTCTAGGGATCCCCTCTAACTATGCATCAAAACAGATATAAGAGGCAGAGAAATGTGCCAGTGATCCTTAAAACCTCTGCCCTCGGGAGGTCACTGTGATATCCAATTAAAATCCAGACCTCATGATATTGTTCTCCTTGTAGACATTCAAGTGCATATTCATGTCCTCTGTTTGGCAATATGTGCACAGGTTTTGTTATAAAGCCAGCATGTTTTATCATAGTACTTAAGGTAAATTTCATGTCAGGCTGTATATCTATTCAAGGTGTGATGGACTGAGAGTTCTCTGAGATAACAGATTTAAGAGAACGATATCTTTAGTGAACATCATTTCTACATCTTGCCTTGCTCTCATGCTTCAATTTTGTATGCACTAACATTAGTAAAAATGGTCATTCAAAAACAATGCAGTTGAAATGTGAAATATGATCTGTATAATTTTTCTGCTGAAAAATCTTACTGTTTTTTCCAAGATTGAAAAAAGAAAGTCATTTATCCTACTCAGGTTGAAATGTGGTCAACTTAAGTTTATGATAAATATATTTGTAGAAGGATGGTAAATCTAATAAAACACATGGTATGAATTTGATACTATTGTATCAGTTGTGAGACCCCTGTGGGTTTTATCCAGTGTACTGTTGGGAGACTGGCTTTCCCTACACTGAGAACCTACACTGATGGTTCTCCAGGCATTTTAATTTTTCACAATACTCATTAGAAATCAAAGCCAACAGTGAACCCTAAACAAAACCTAGATTATGGAAATATTGATGACTATGTTTTTCCTGAGAATATCCATATTTTACTTGTTCAGTTTAGTAAATAGATTATGTTGTTAAGACAAAGCAAAAGATGGTGAGTCTAGGCATTTGAAACTAAGTTTGCAGATTAAAGCACCAAGTACAGATTTTGCTACTTTGAAAACTGCACCAAGTTATTTTTTGTCATATGAATAAAGTCTGAAGGGATGCACTGTAGTTCCGTCTTATGAATTAGAAATGACTTTTGACCTAACTGCATCTCTGTCCTGCTGTGCAGCAGGGGAGTAATGTTTACCTAAAGGTACATGGAAAGAAGCAATCCCAGTCCGTCTTTACATTCAAACCAGGTTAATTTATGTGCACTACTTTTTCATGAACCACCCTCCAATACTGGAATATTTGTATGGGATTTTAAATTATTAAATAAAGATGTCAATCATGTCAATTAGGTCTAATAATCATACAATCATATTTAATGTTTTACTTGCCCATCATTTTTTTCTGTTCTAAATCCTTGAGCTACTAGGATTTGCTCATGCGTTCCCTATGACCACTAAGCTTGATATACATGGTGTGTGCTTTGGATACATTTGTTATTTATTCGTTCTTCTTAGTGTATATTGAATGAACATAATGATGGGATTTTTATAATACTTTCATACTTATATGTAATGTATTTTGAAGGGATTTTTTTTCTCCTTGGATTTGTTCTATAGATTGGTTTGAGAAAAACTTAAAGACTTACACAAGAATATTCTTTCTATCTCCTCTATCTTATTTTGATTTTTATACTAAAACAGTGAGTATCTTCTTATAATCCTCATGGTATATTTAATATAAATTTTTGGGTTGCAGAATTTTTTACTGAAATATTCTGATTGGTATTTATTAAAAGCCTTAGCTGGATGAGTCCTGTTTATATGCTGCAGTCATAGAGTCACTTGCAATATTAGTATCAGGTGGAATGAAATCCATCATCTGAGATTGAAGAGCAGGAGTATATCATCCCAGGAAACAGGCAAGATGGGAGAACAAAGTTGTACTTGATGCTCCAGGATGCAGGATTCCAACTGTGAATAAAGAGGCAATAATGCAGTCTATAAACACCATGCATCAAAATCAGCAGGGGGAATCCATCTAAAATATGTTGGCAAGGAGGCTTGATGAATAATAAATTTATTCCTCAGTCGTTAATATTTAACAAAAGTGGAAAATAGTATTTTTACAAGGGAAACAAAAAAAGAATGCTACTGTCTAAATTCAATAAAACATTAGCAAGTAAAATATTATGTTCCTAAATGTGTTTGCAAATTCACAGTCACCAGCCATAGGTACAATTCGTCTGTAGAGCTGCAGGTTCAAAGGCTGCCAGACACAGTGCTGTCTCTAATAGTATTATGCATGCTCGCATTGAGAATCATCTAAAAAAAAATGAATTTATCCCAAGAGGCGAACTTGCAAGGGATCTCTTTCCAAACTTTGTAGCATGCAGTTCAGAGAGTGATTGATCTTATTAAGCAGTTGCTGTTGTCCGCTATGAGGCAGTTAAAATCACTACTTATCCCATCCGCAGGCCATCCGTTCCTCATGCAAATGCTTTCGCTGCAGGATGCGACTAGTCAGTTGGAATCTTTACAACTAAAATATAAAGAACAAGCCCCACTAGGTTTCAAGCAACTTTAACATAATAATCACAGCGAAGAGAATAAAGGTAAATGTACTAAGTCAAATAGAAAAAGAATCTCTAATGGAGAAAGAATTTCAAAGGACACGTTGAATGTGGCATGCTGCTGTCTTTAACTTAATCTCTCCTTAAAAGTCACCTCCTGGAAGGAGCCCTTCCTGACCTGCCTATGTGATGGACAGCTCAAAGGGGTCCATGTTGAATAAGATTTTCCAAATATGATGCCTATGGAACCATCATTTTTCTCCACTCGTTCCATCCTTGGTACCCAGAATTATCATAACAATGTGTTGAATAATCACTAGAGCTAGTGTTGAGGCAAACTTTCCACCAACTTCTCTGGAAAGGTATATGGAAAATTATTTTTGTTGGGTCAGGCATGGCCTTTCTTTTTCGGGAGAAGCCAATTCTCTATATAGAGTACATGTGCTCCATTACATGTTGGTTAGGAGTTTATTATTCCTGGGTACTTCAGTTGAGAGAAACATATGTTGGGAAATTCTCATTGAAAAATTATGAAGTCTTAAGATGAAGCAATAGCAGCGATTAAAACAAGAAAAAGGCAAACAATCAAGAAGCTCTGCTTCAGACCATGCAGTGGGCCATTTCATCGCTTTGGAGAGTTTATGGCATGTAGTGAAAGTTGCTATTGCTCTTTCCTTATCTACGAAACATAAAGTGTGTTAGGAAGAATTGCAAATGCATCTGTATTTGAACTTCTGGGGAAAGCAAATGAAATCAAGTTCAAGTTCTGTGAAATCAAGTTCTAGCTCTGTGCACTATCATTCAGAATCACTTTACTACAAGGAAGACGTTTATTCTATTGGAAATAATGAATGAGGGAAACATGCATCTTCAAGCAGGGCACATACGCTTCAAGAGCAATGCTGTGTTTGTCCCAGGGGAAGATCATATTGAAGACTCGGATGAGTCAATTAGATAAATTGATTCAAAGCTATATTTTTAAGAACAATGACGAGTGATAAGTAAATAAAGCATTAACTTGATAAATAATGTGGTTAATCTTCAGGTTTTCCAAAGTTTTATTTATTTCCTTCACCTGTGTGTTTTCTTCTTGGCTTTCTTTAAGAGATTTATTCATTTCCTTCCATTTTTGTTTATCTTTTCTTCTGTTTCTTTAAAAGGCTTATTCATTTCTGCTGGGCACCACGTCCCCGTGTCTGCGCTCTGTGCGCTGGCACCCAGTTCACAAGCTTCGGGCAAGGGGACTGGAGGTTAAAATACACAGACACAGAGAGAGAGAGAGAGAGAGACAGCGACACGGGTCATTCTTGAATTCCCCAAGAATGCCCCATTTATTGTGTTCAGGGGCAGACTATATAGAGATAGGCACGCCCCAGCCAAACCTACCAGAAACCACTCTCCTGCCATCAGGAACTCCTGAAGGTCTCCTGCTCAGAGCAGCTGTAGGCACTCAGATTAGAAATTCAAGAAATTCAGGATCTGGGGTCTCACTGCTCCCAACACATTTCCACTACTACCATCTTCATACAGTTGGTTTTAAGCTCATTTTCTTGTGCTTCAGCTGTGTTGGAGTATTTAGAGTTTGCTGTAGTAGGATAGCTGGTCTCTGGTGGTGACATGCTGCCCTGGTTGTTGTTGATAATATTACTGTGCTGCTGTCTAGGCATCTTATTTGGGGGTAATTGTAGGTATTGGTGCTGGTTTCTGAGTTTGTCTTTGCTGAATGGGTGTTTTTTCTCTTGGTTTCTGCATCCTTTCTGGTCTTCTGGGCTATATGGGCTATGGTACTGGTGGCTGGCATTCTCATGTCCTGTGTGGCCTCTGGTGTTCTGAGTACCTGCATGACCTGTAGTAGAACAGGGAATTCTGCTAGAGTTGTGAGCTGAGAAATGGTGACTAGAAGAAGGGGATCTCTTGTGGAAGAGTTGGGCAGGCATTGAGCAGAAGTTAGTGGTCAGCAGGCAGAAAGAGGCTTACATGGGGTACAGGATGCCAGTGTGACCTCTGGTAGAGCAGGGGGCTTCTGGTGGAGTTTTAAAAGTTAAATAAAATAAAAAATGTGGTTAAAGAGATATAATTACATGATATCTTTGATTTAGGAGTATTATTACTAAAGTATTAGAAGTGAAAGTTTTTAAAATAATAGAAAACAAAATAGGTCTAATAATATGTGCAATTCATAGTTATGGTTTTAAAGAATCATTTAAAGCTATTTCTATATGCAGTTTGAGAGTGAAAAAGAATCTATGAAACAGTTCAGTTTCATCTTTCCTAAAGATAAAAAAAATATTTTTCTATTCAGAGTGGAAAATTTACATTTTGTTGTCCTAAATATTGGGCAGAATTTTAAGCAACACAAGGCGCAGAAGAAGCAGTTGTCCTTTGATTTGTGGATGGTTTTTGTTTTGTGTTCTGTTTTAAACAGTGCTGTCCTTCCAGTTGAACACTAAGTCTCTATCCGTCTATTGACTAAAGCCACCCACATTGAACAAGAAATCCTTCATAATTTTCATAGATAATTGGAATACTAATAACTGGATTTTTAAAAGAAACTTTGGCTTTCAATTATGTTTGCTATACAGTGTGATTCACATTAAAAAAAATAGAGGTCTGTGAGAAGGTTCAGCGGATAAGACACATCCTGCCAAGGCTGATGACCTGAGTTTGATTCCCAGAACCCACATGGTGGAAGGAGAGGTCAGACTACTGGAATTGACCTTAGACCTTCAAGACTACACACACACACACACACACACACACACACACACACACACACATGCAAAATGTGTGAAAAACAAAAGCTTCTGGATTGGTCTATGAGATAAGATATATAAAAATGGATACTTAATATTTCTATTTTTGCCTCCATTTCTTATTTTTTCTTAAAATGAAGTTTTGTATTTATTATTTGGCAAATAACCCTTCTATTTATTAAATTTCATCAAAACCCAGAATGAAAACTTAGGAATATTTTCCTATCTGATTTTCAGATTTTATTGGCATATACTAATTGTACAATAATTTCATCATGACATTTTTATACCTGTAATTTAATCATAATCATTGCCTCTAACCCTCTCCTGCTTGTCACATTTCCTCTTCTTTGTTGGCCCTCTTATACTTCCCCCAAAGTCCCCGTTTTACCATTTTATTTGGTCCTCTTTAGTTTTGTAATCTAGCTTCTAGCTAGTCAAGTTGACATAGTCTTGTATGTAATACCAGCATTTTCGAGGGTGATCAGAAGTTCTGGCTGATTCTATAGTATAGGGTAATTTTGAGGCCAGCTTGGACTACCTGAGACCCTCTCTCTACACAGAAATAATGTTGGTGACGAGGATAATTATTTACTTTTGTATCTGAGAGACAACATGCAATGCTTGTCTTTCTGGCCCTGCTGTAGTTTGCTCAGCATGACAATCTCTAAGAGTCCCAAACATTTATTTTTTTTTATTTTTATTTTTTTTATTTTTCGAGACAGGGTTTCTCTGTAGCTTTGGTGCCTTTCCTGGAACTAGCTCTTCTAGACCAGGCTGGCCTCGAACTCCCAGAAATTCGCCTGCCTCTGCCTCCCGAGTGCCCAAACATTTTTCTTATAGCAATATGATACTATTTTTTATGGCTCCATGAATCAATCTCTCTCTCTCTCTCTCTCTCTCTCTCTCTCTCTCCCTCTCTCTCTCAACATTTGTAATGGTAGGCATTTGTAATGATGGGCAGTGGTTTATCTAGCTGTGGAGGAGGGATTTGCAGAGGGAAATCATCAGCGTACTTGATGTGAGACTCCCCTTCAGGATAGTGCAAGTGGCTTCTGGTTCCAAAGACCAGTAACAAGGAAGAGTGAGGGAAGCCGGTGTGCAATGACTTTTAAGGTGGCTGTTGTTGTATTTTTAAAAACGAAAATAAAATTGTACTATGCAATTCTTTATTGTGATGTGGTGGTGGCTTACTCGTGCCTAGAAGAGAGGATAACTTGTGGGAGTCAGTTCTCTCCAGCCGCAGCACGGGGCTCAGGGGTCAGACTCAATAGACTTGGCAGCAAGCACCTTCCCCTCAGAGCATTCTCACTTGCCCTTGCTTCACATTTTCTTTTCAATGAATTATTAGGCAACATGTTCCACAGAGCCAAATTGTAGAGGAAGTACGTTGCCAAGACGGTTTGTGGAAAAACAAAACTTTTTCCATCCAAAAACCCACCAACTTACATGACAAACAGGAAATATGAGTGGTAACGATCTGTGTGACAGTCTTCCAATAGCACGTTTTTGTCACTGTTTCATTCCTTTCCTTCCTTCAGTATGCCACTTCCTTACTGAAATGCAGTCGAGTATACTATGGGTCATGTTGTCACCAGTAAATCTACAAGGAAGTTTGATTCATTTCTTAAATGCTATTGTTACTCGTCATTATATACATTAACCCCCTCCAAATCATGTTGGTTCTTTCTATGTGATTTTTCTTTGTTGTGATTTTCAGTGAACAACTTCCTCTAGCACATTTTCTTAGTTTTGTTTGAATAACCATTAAGAAATGAAAGCCAAGAAAAGTATCGAGTTATCTATATTATATCTAAAAGAAACTATGCCACTACATATTATTCATATGTAAAACATCAGGTTTTGTTTGGTTGCTCAGTGTCTAGTTCCCTGCAGAATTGGTTTTATATGGATAGATACCTCTTCATTCAAACATACCACAGCATCATATGTTAAAAAACATTTATGTCACATAAACTAGCAACTCTGCATGATGGTGTAACTGTGTGCTTTGGTTCATTGTCACTATCAGAGTCCCAATGAGTATTAATTCAGGGGGAAAAAAAATCAAAATTTAGAATGGAGAGTATGTTTTTTACTGAGTGTATACCACCTTTGCATTGTTGTTAAGCTAAGGCCCTATTCAGGAAATGTGGATATGTGCACAATTAGTTTGTATTTTATATGTAACATTATGTGTTCACTCTAATCCCAATGAACCAACTACTTCAAAAGAAAAAAATAAGCATATTCCAGTAAGGGGTATGTATTCTACAGGAAGCAAATTTAACTCCTGGTGGTTAGTGCTGAGTGAGCACAAGGGTGTGGCTATTCATCCTCACAAGGGTAAATAGCTAAAAGTTTTATCCATATCAATGTTCTATTTCTTTTCTTTAATTACTGCAAGGAACAAGGCACAGTAAGATTAGAAACATGAAATATCCAAACCCATTTTTTTTCTCCATAATTTTAGAAGTAAATGTTCCTATGTTGTTTTCCTGGGTTTCTGTTTCTTTCATGAAGCACAACTAGGGATCAGGTGGCCTTGACAACTCAGGAAAGTATAAGCAAAAGCAATAGATTTGACTCAGACAGTTCATTCTCTACCTTCTAAATCCTGAAGAGCACGACCGGCTGTCGAGAAAGCTGTAAGACACACAGAGTCAACAGTAAGAAAGACAGGCTGCACAATTCTAGGAATGGTAAATTAGATTGAAGAGAAGCAAGTAATTGAAATATCTGAGATATTTCGCTTCATTACCAGCATATGGGATCATCTCAAATTTATGTCAGGGTTTAAGACAGTGATGGAGTCAAATCCTTTAGGAAGTGAAAACTGAAAGCCAGAGATTCCAGGACTGGATGGAGTCTTCAGCAGAGTCTCTTGGATCCTTCTCAGTCTCTTTCTCGATCTTAAGCAGGAGTAGACAAAGTGTTAGCATGTTTCCTTCCTTACAAAGAACATATGTAATGTAAAATTTACCTTCTATTAAGATAGTTTTTGTAATATGAACTGAGTTTTATGTTGGCAACATTGTGGTAAAATCCAAAAGGACAAAAATACCATATTTTTTGTTTGAAATAATTTGTTCTCTTTCTGTATCTGTGTGTGTGTGTGTGTGTGTGTGTGTGTGTGTGATAGAGAGAGAGCGAGCGAGAGAGAGAGAGAGAGGTGTGTGTGTGTGTGTGTGTGTGTGTGAAAGAAAGAGAGAGAGAGAGAGAGGTAGAGAGGTAGATAGAAGTAGAAATGAAAGACTAAAAGAGAAGAAAAAGAGCCAGATGGGTAATAAAGACATTCTTGTGACATGAACTACGAAGGGAGGATATTGTGGAAGGATGGAGCTACAAGGAAACAGTAGGAGAGAGGAGATTAAATAAGTGGGAGATGGAGTTAACAGTATGAATGACATAGGGTGAGCAAACGCTGTAATAAAAATCCTAGGCATTGAAATATTGTCATACGTTAAAATTCTGCTTTCTTACTTCTCTCTGTGTAGTGATGTTCTGAACATTAATATGAATGTAAGCTTATCATCTATTTTTAGTATAACTAACATAACATTTTTTTATTAGTGGAAAGAAATTAGTTCTTGTGTGCTGCTAATTTTCCTTAAACTTAGCATCTCTAAGGTAGCAATTAATTAATTTCGGTAAAATTGGGCAACTTCTAGCTTTTCTTTCCTTTGTGGTTTTAGTTTCTGCTCAAATTTATAAAGTTAAAGAATAAAAATAGCTACACTTTTCCTGACTTAATGAACACGAAAAGGAAATTTAAGGATAAAAAGATCTGTCCAAAATTTATTCATGTAAAGGGTGGAAGGAGAAGAAATTGCTGTTTTCATCCATGTTCCTATTTGCAAGAAAATTTTCAGTCAGACAATTAACCCCAGGAACTATTCATTAAGAGCTTATGTGCTGGCTTCTGGCAGGACTGGTAAATTTGTATCAAGTCAGTTTGATTACAATGTTCCCTCAAAGGTTTAGGTAAGTAAATCTAGGGCACATATATGAATGAATCCCGAAGTAAAACAACAAAACACAGGAACCAAAATTCTCAAAAAATTTAGGACTGAATTTTAACTACACTCTTCAAAATAAATAGGTTGGTAAAATAAAATTAACCGTAACTATTGACTTGACCTCTGTGAACCAAACCCCTCACTTTCCTTTAAATACATCATATAAAATCTTTTATATTTAGGCATTAGATTGTTGTGTTAAAATAAGAGGTTGTGGGCTTAGGCGATAACTTAGTTGATAAAGTTTGCTGCACAATCATGTGGTACTGATTATGGTCCCCAGAACACATGTAAAAGGGAACAATCTTAGGGTACACACTTGTTATCTCTCTGTCCTGGAGAGAGTGTGATGGAAAAGTCCCTAGTGCTTGCTGACCAACGAGCCAAACATAACAGGCAAGCCGCATGTTTTAATGAGTGACCCTGTGTCACAAAACAAGGTGAGTAACTACTGAAGAACTCCTAAGACTGTCCTCTAGCCTCAATATATTTGTACACACACACACACACACACACACACACACACACACAACAATTGAAGGCTAATCTATAACAATAGTGTATATATGGATGTTGGATTAAAGAAAAATTTGATGTAATTTTTCACTGAGTTTTTGCCTAGCAATTATATCCATCCGAAAGAGAATGAACATGTTGAAAAAAAATATTTTTAAAGTTCCTTTCTATTTCCCCTAACCTTCTTATCAAATTCAGTACTGTCCAGCCTGGTGTGTTTTATAGAGGAGGCATGTAAAAATAAGGAGAATGATGTTTAAAACTGTGAGAATACATTGATCATGAGCTAGACAAAGAATAGATGCTTATCAAATACATTTATTCCAGTCATTCTTGTGGCTGCTTTATGTGGGTTATTTCATTGAAAAAATTTTGTTTCCACCTTAAAGTCACTGACATCTATCTATGAAAATTTAATTATACTTTTCAGAATCCCACCATAAGTAAGCAGTAGATTTCAGATTAAAATTGAAAAGATAGCCCTATTTTCAAAATTATGTTCTTCCTTTTCATTGGCAGGTCATGACACCTTTTGCAAAAGAGTTGAACCAAAAATAAATTAAGCAAACATAAGAACCAAAATGATTAAAACTCATTCTCGCCCTGATATTTTCACTTATGAAGGAAAATCGATTGGAGAAAATTTTATAATATTAAGAGACCAATTGAATGAGAAATAATTTTGAAATCTATGTAGCTCACAGCTATTTACATTTACAACAGATGTTAATCCCCACACAACTAAGTGGAGTAAGTTGTGAAGTTTCAGGCTCATCTACCTCCTACCTAATTCTGCACCTCTGCCCAGACTCTTTCTTACACATCTTCTTCCTTGCAGTCCTCATTTGCCTTTCCTGATTCAGGTTATGCATCCACGATCCTGTCAAAAACTCTTGGTTTTCTATATAGGCCATGTTGCTCTTGTGGAAGAAAAGTAGTGTAGCTTTGCAAAAATACACAGGTCAAAACACAGACTTTTTAAACACATCATCAGGCTTTAATAGAATTTGTCACAGTCTCTTTACCGTAGTTTTAAAAAAATTTGAAGTCAATGAGTTGGCAACACAAAATAGAATTTCCATTTCCATTCTTGAGGATAAATCCGAGGATGCAGTCTTTCCAGAAATACTTGCTCATGGTACATTCATCCTTGAGGAACATGTGTGGCGTTTTCCATCATCCTCTGTATTGGCCGGTAACTTCTACCAGTCAGTGCCAAATCTGAATTGTGCAGCAAATGCTTACTAGTTACTCGCGCCCATCTTGATCTGGGTTACTTGAATGATCTCAGCCTTATGTGCCTTTCCAAGCAGGAATGAACCACTTTTCACTTAACCTTCCGAAATAAGAACTCTTTTTGAGGCCTTGGGAGGTTTGAGAAAATAACCAAGTCATCTTATGTGTGCTTCATACAAAGCCCTGGCTGAGGAAAGCTGGATCTGAAGAGAGAAGATGTCTGTCAGATTTTCAAATGGAGAAATGTTACTATCAAAACAAGTTTATCTATAACAATATAATTAAATTTAGCAATTAAAGGACAGAAAACATGGCTTATGTATTTTGTTATCTACAGTCAGGAAATAACATTGCAGAATTGATTTAACATCTATTTTTTACAAATTATGTTTCATAGTAACCATGCATCACTCATGCTGTTTCTCAGAAATTTGGAGAAAATGTGTACCTCTTATTAGGAAATTCAAATACTTCTTGCTGAAATCATTTCTGAATTATCTATAGTCTTTACAAAAACTAAAACCTGAAATTATTATCAAAAATTGAATGTATAGAGATATTGAGCCAAACAGAGATTTAAATGTGCAAAATGAAATGTAGGAAATGAAACAGTGCCATATGAACTTTGAACTTTGGGTGTAATTACATTAAGGCAAAGTATTGTTTGCCATGCAGTCAAGTCATCCAGCAATTATTTATTTAAGGCGTGGTATGTGCCAAGTCATGTTCTCAGCACCAGAATAAAGCAGTGAACGTGGCAGATAATATACATGTGATTCTGGGCTAGGAAAGCCAAATAGCAGTGTGGATAGCGTTTTGAGTAAAGGACAATTGCAGCATGACTAATAAAATCCCAGAGTCAGATTTGGGGGTTCATCCTGAAGGTCAGAAAAGCAAAATGGTCAGCCACTGGCTCTTACCTCTACCTTAGTCCAAAATGGTGACCCTGCCTCCAGTAATCTCAGAATGAGACTGTGTGTGAGAGCTGTCTACTCCCATCTTAGATCCTTCTCATTGCTTGGATTAAAGGTATGCGCCACTACCACCCAGTTTCTATGGCAACTAGTGTGACAACAGGGATTAAAGGTGTGTGTCACCACTGCCTGGTCTGTAAGGCTGACCAGTGGGGGCTGTTTTACTCTCTGAATTTCAGGCAAGCTTTATTCATTAAAATACAAATGAAATACCAGTACAGACAATGAAACAATAGTTGGTCTTATTGATTTGAAAAAGTACTTGAACATGGTTAGGAACATTATATTATATTTTATGTGCTAATTTTTGTTTGTTTTGCACAATAATTACCAATATTAGAATAAAATACATATATATGAATATAACACATACATGTATGCATTAATTGGCATTATATAATATTATTAATTGGTATTTTTATGTCTGTGTGCCTATATGTTTAAGTGTATAAATTGGCTAAGATATTCAAAAATTTTTTATCTTTTCTTTGCATTTTGTTTTGTTTTTGAGACAGGCTTTCTTTTTCTTTTCTTCCTTCCTTTCTTTTTTCTTTGGTTTGTAGTCCTGGCTGTTCTGAAACTTGCTTTGTAGATCAGGTTGACCTCAAGCTCAGAGATCCACCTTCCTCTGTGTCCTGAGTACTGGGCTTAAAATCATGTGCCATCACCTCCCAGCTAAATGTTCCTTTTATACGAGACAAAACACACCGTCCAACTAAGATCCTTTCTGCTTGTTAATAAAAGTATTTTTGGGTTTCAATACATATCATTTGTCCTTTCAGGGTGATTATATTAAAGTTTTTCAGTGAAAACATATTTGAGTTTTCCTTTTTTTTGTTTTGTATTTTTTGTCAGTTTCTTCTCACAGTTCCTCACCATCCCTCCCACCTGGATCCACACCTTTTCAGTCTCTTATTAGAAAACAAACAAGCTTCTTGGGAAGCAGAAGCAGGTGGGTCTTTGTGAGTTTGGGGCAATCCTGGGCTATAAGGCAAATTCCAAGACAGCCAAGACTATTTCACAGAGAAACCCTTTCTCAAAAAACAAAATAAAATAAATATAATAAAACAACAGCAAACACTTCAAAATATGACCAAACAGAGAGAAGGAACAAAGTCTAAGAAAAGGCACAGGGAAGCAATATACCCAGATATGCAGTCTTTTGTATATTCAGAATCCGTTAAAGGCACAAAACTGGAAACCATAATATATTCACAAAGCACCCATGGGGGTGAAAAGAAAAAGAAAGAGAGAGGAAAAATTAAGATAAATAAAAGTTAAAACTGATTAAAAAAAAAAAAACCCTGACACCTGAGACGAGGAACCTTCCATGATTACATTGAGTCCATTTTCTGTTGCTCGTCTTTGTTTGGTGTGTGCACTGCCCCTAAGAGTAGTTCATTTCCCCAGTGAGAATTTCTTGGAGAAAACTTTAATTTTTACATTCAAGTAGTTACCAAGTGGAGATTGGTTTTGACACTGGATTGGGGCTTGTGGCTACTTTTCCTTTCAATAGGGACCTCTATGGTGCAGCCCTGTGCAGCCCTGTGCAGCCCTGTGCAGCCCTGTATATGCTGGTTCAGTCTCTATGAGTTCACCTGTGCAGCAGTTCTTCTGTGTTTAGAAGACTTTGTTTCCTTCGAGTCCCCATCCTCGCTGCTATTAAACTCTGTCTCTTCTTCTACAAGGTTCCTTCAGGCCCGAGGGTAAGGAATTGATGGAAACACCATTTAGGGCTGAGATTTCTAACTCTCTTCACATGGGCTACCTGTGGGTCTCTGTATTTGTTCCCATCTGTGGTAAGAGGGTTCAGATAGATTATAATTTAATAAGAATTCGGGCAAATACACAAAAATTCATAACATAGAGCTGTGAATATACATTGGGTAAACTAAGGTGAGACTTGATCATACTATGTTGAAGAAGGTTTCCTGGAGGCGATAACTCAGCTTCTTTGGTGAACAAATGAGCTTGGAAGTGTGGGTAGGAAAATTCCAGGTAGATATTTAAAGCTAATTTGTAATTATAAAAAGTGAAAAATGGAATATTTTATACTGTATTTTCTAAGTATTTATGTCTCAAACAACAATGATGGAATGGTTCACCAAATATATAACTTCTATGTAGAACTCTTTAATATTTGACTAGTAAGTAGAGACTATACATTTTTTATACCAAGTGAGAAAATTGGTTAAAGATGTTAAACCATTTCTTGCTTCCAAATCTAACAGCACCAGTGAGATGAATCTTTATATGATTTAGTTATTTTATTCAAGTCATAAACACCTCTGCGATTACTAGCTACATCAATTTTTATGCAGAATAATTTTAGCTTCTGTGGGTATATAGTTCTATTTCTTTTTCTCTAAATATTCATTTATTAGGGTTAAACCTCTTATTGTCAGTATTTGTATTTCCATACATTTCACAATTTAGCCTATTTTGTCAATCACTGGTCTAGTTGAGAACTGAATGGAACCACTAATACATTTCACTCGTGTTCTCAAGTAATTTAAACAATATTTTTTTTCTTTAGATCACTGGCATAATATCTTGTAAATATTGCTTACACTTTGACAAGGCTAAAGTAAATTTACTTCTTAGTCAGAGGGATCAGGAACTACAATGAGTCAGCAATTCAAATGTGGGTCTTAGAACTATTAACATGGATAGGTATTGGAATCATGATTCAGGGTATAAATGGTTTTCTGCAAAACTGTGACAATTGGAGTTCAGATGGCCTCCACCTCCTTATAAATCCTGTAATCCAGAGGTAGAGCCAGGCATCCTTGTAGCAGGACTAGACAGCATCAGGGAGTTACCGGTTGAACCCCAGAACGCACCTCAATAAGGTGGAGACTGAGGAAGAAGATACCAGATGTGCAATTCTGCCTCCACACGCATGTGTATGCACCTGTGCATGTATGCCCACTCACATACAAACATGCATATACATGCAGAAAAAGTAAAAAAAGAATAATAGTATTTCCTAATTTATGCTTATAAACCTTCCTTATATTAGTAATTCTCTTCTCTTCTGGGCCTTTCATAAGGAAAACTCTTGAAGTAGTAGATACTGATGGAAAATTCTTTCAAAGTGAGGTGGACCTCAGTAAGTAACTCTGCATACATCACTGAGAGTACCATTACATAAACTTCCTGATTTTTACTATTGCGATCTTTAAAAGGAAATAATATCAAAGGTATAATTTACAAGGAAATCAAATAAAATGATATTATGAATCATAATACAATGTAACTGATATAGTAAAGTAGTTATATGTTCTTTTGGCTTCTTGTCCTCATTTTAAATGAAAGATTTAGTCAATTTATTTTACCACCAAACAGAAAAGTATGCCTCATCAGTTCATGTACTTGCTCATTTTCAAGTACATTCAAATAAAACTATCTCCTTTGGTTTTCTCTGAGTAGTATTTTTATTACCGGTTACTTCTTTTCTCATATTTTAGGGCATTTCTGCTCTTATGATAAAAATTAAGCTTACTTTATCTTTTTTACATTATTTA
The DNA here is from genome assembly GCF_018167655.1 of Microtus oregoni. Lineage (NCBI taxonomy): Eukaryota > Metazoa > Chordata > Mammalia > Rodentia > Cricetidae > Microtus > Microtus oregoni. Next base: position 14,927,993 of record NW_024543080.1, on the reverse strand, counting down.
TGTTTTAATTTTCTATTTATTATTTGTGAATAAAAGCCATGTGTTGCAGGAGTATTCATATATTTTATTTCCTAGATAACTCATTGGTTATTGTTGATACCAAATGACATTACTCTTTTTAAAAAATTACAATTATGTTAATAAACTACATTAAAAACTTAGTAAGAGGTAAGGTTTGAGTTCATCCGAGAGGAAAATATCATCCTTTCCCATATTTTGTATATTGCCTTGCTTCTGTGATTACTGAAAACTATGCTCCGTTTGAATGCGTCTTTTAAAATATGAGGCGAATGCTTTGGGTAGAAAAGAGGATTGAAGAGAAGAAATAAGCTTCAGAAACAAGGTTGTAAATCTATGCAGAAATTTAAGTAGCAAGAGTCTTGGAACTGTTTGATCCCCTTTGCTTTTTGGAGTTTACAGTTAATTTTGGTGATAGTAGCAATGAAGTTTGCAGAATAATTATGATTATATAATATGCTGATGTGCACAGCTTGCTGTTATTTCATTTGTAGAAATCCTTCACTATAATCTAAATTATTTTCTCGTACACTATTGTGAAAATGCTTTAAACACCGAGAGGCTAAATAACCCAGTCAATACTCAGACAACTACTAGGTGACGCAGCAACTTGACTTTGGGTCTGTCTGTTACTCACTCCCACACTCTCTGATGTGTCCCCACCCACTGAAGACTGCTGATGTGACTCAGGGATCAGCAAGTCAACATCAATACATATCTTTGACTCTTTGACAAATTTGCTCTAAGACAAAGATTTTCCAGGAGAATGATAGTATTTATAATGAGGCTTATGCATGGCTGAACTCCTTAAGCAATTTCCCTTTTTATTCACGTTACTGCTGAATACAATCAAATTAAAGAAGAAAGGGTATAAATCTAAAGTATCGCTTTGACATCTTAATCTCCCAACTGAGGAAGTCTTGGTATGGATCCCTGTTACATCAAATATAGTTCATTCATTTTCTAACAGATTTTTTTCATCATAATTTTGTTTATTTGTTCTTTGAATCTGTTGGGTAGTTACTCATTTCTCAAAGAGATGGTTGCAAAATGATTGAGAGTTACTCCGCCAAAACTCAGCAAAATTCAGTTTATTTACTTCCTAATGCAGCTTGAAAAAATCATCTTTTGAATCGTAATACCATCAGGCATGAAAATGTAGCTCTTGGGAAGTCGAAGCCAAAAGATCGGGAGTTTATCTTCAGTAAAATAATGAGTTTGAGTTCAGCTATGTAAGATCCTTACAACAATGAAATAAAATACAAGAAAACACAAGAGAATCTTAGTATTACGAGAAACAACTTTGGTATTGTCATTTTTGATAGTATAGAAAAACCCTAAAGAATAAGGGCCACCGTGATGTAGGTACTGGTCTTTTCTGTTTACGTTATACTTTATTTTTTTCAAATAAAATATAATACTCCTTACATCAAAGCCTCAGACTCACTCTGTAATGTGAGGTGAACCGACAGCAATAGCACTGAATTAACAAGTCAACAGTGCGGCCATGAGCGAGACTCAAGAGAGAAGGATTTGCTTTGCAGATCGGCCGGGTGAGAATTACTGAAATTTACCATCCAAATGGAGAGACTCCAAAAACTTCTTTGGCTTACAACAACTGTGGCGATAAAAAGCTTTTTCCTTTTCTGAAAGGACAGCTTATCTGCAAATAGAGGATGCTGATAACCTTGGGAATTAGTAGGGGAAATGTTTGCTTTCGTGATGACACAGTGGAGTTGGCCATATACTCAATTATTACTTGCTTTGTGAACTAATATTTGCAGTTTAATGACATAGGCATCAATTTATTCAGAGCCATCACTTGTTTGTATCTGAAGCTGTCATATATTTTTTCTCCATTTTAACAAGTCTGTATTATTTTTAGTCGTCTAATAATCATAATACAGACATCCATAATCAGAGTTATTTGAACTGAACATGCGTTGTTCCATGTATGTTGGAACAATGTGCTGTAGAGACGACTTCAGATCAATTCTGTCTTTCTATTTCATATTTTCCATCAATTACAATGCTAAGGCGTTGACAGAATTCCTGCCAACTTTTGGCAAATTCTTCCCAGCTCTATTATTTGAACACCGCAGGGTAAGAGAAGTGTGATAGACCTGTACATTTATACTTTCTAAATACCCACCTTGTTAAAATGTGTAAGAATACTCCAAAGAACCAGAATGTCATGGTGATTTTGCTTTATATGGAATTTAATATTCTGGTGTATAAGATATGAATTGATCTGAATAGACTGAAACATTATATCATCCCAAGATTTTTGAACTGGTTTGGTCATTAAATCCTCCTAGTGTTTATGCACTTGTAATATTTCAGGCAACATTATATATTACATATATATATTTGCACTTTTGGCAATATGTATATATAATATATTAATGACATTTCTGTTTTAATCATGTCTTTTATTGCAAGTAATGGTACTTGGTAAAGAATATCTTGAATATCTTAATTGGAAAGGAAAGAAATTGAAATAACTCGTTATTCATACTTTCCCCTGTTTTTTTCTTCTTTAATATGTCTTATTTCTATGATGTGAAAGTAAAAAAAAAAAAATTGTCCCAAGGAACATGTCTTGGACCAGCCTCAACAAAAATACTTCTTTCCAGGGTAGGGGAGTGGGAATTTAGAAATATTGGTAAAGAATATGAAGATACATAAAAAATATTAAGACAGAAACCATAGAATAGTACCAGGAGGGCATTCCAATGAATACTGAAATTGCCTGTATTTATTTTTCTATAGCATTTATACCCAGTGTAAATGGGAATGGGGGAAACAAAAAACTTTATTAACATGATACCTTGGACAACTCAAATAGTCAATCAATTTATCACTCTGAGATGTCAAATCATTAGTGTTCTGTTGTTTAAGCAGGGAGTTGCTCTAGCATATCCTGCCTATGTGTCAGGATGGCACTGACCTAGTTGAATGAGCTATTTTAATGTTCAAAGAACCAAACAATTATATCCTGGGTTGGGACTTTTAGCTTGTTGGTCATTTGAGCAACCTCCAACTCTAACCTTCAGACAAGGTGGAAATGGGCCCATATTTTTGTGCTTCCACAGGAAAATATACTTACATGTTTTAAGCTTAGGAATACAGCCCCAGATAAGTAGCCAAGTAAGAAAGAACACTCAGATTAGGCAATGAATCTTGACCTCAAAGTGGGAAGAGTAAATGGAACTGTGTTTTGGACAGGATAGTTGAGTGCAGTTTTCAAAGGAACGATGAACAGACACCATAGGGACATTTGCTTGCCTTGCCTTTTTAGGAGATTTTGTAGTTTAGTTGCAAAGCAATTGTTGAAACAGAATCATAACTCCCTCCTCACTAGACACCTGCTAGTCTTAATATTCCTTGTTCCTTTTCATGATTAAAGGAATGAAGTAATGGATATCAGAATGGGATATCTCAACTTACCTTAAGAATTACATTAATTTCTTGTTTTCCAGACCAGAAACCATAGCATAATCATTTACTCTTGTCTTGGGTATGCACATCATTCTCTCAGGGTTTTTTTTTGTTAAACATTTTTTCATGATTTCTATATTTGTACCTTTGTCTTTATGTCAGGAGCCCCCCCCCCCCATTCTATCTTTCTTAGGAATAACACATTCTCCATACAGTTTTGTGGAATAGTCATTTCCAGTGTGATATTAATGCTTTTTCTGGACTTAAAATGTGGAATGATCTCTAAGATCCAAGCAATCTAAGTTACCATCCTCTGGTACACTTTTGGAGACTCACAGTTCACGTTAGTGCTTTGCAATCTTCTAGAATAAAGAACTCTATTTAATGTAGCTTAACCCAGTTTTCTTTTAAGTACATGATCGAGGATTATTGAACATAAATATGAATACTGTAATGGTCATATGCCACTGATATAAAGATCAAAGATCAGGAAATAACTTCATAGACTGTAGAGAGGTTTTAATGTATTTTTTTTTTTGCTTATTTTCTTCTGATTCTCCCCCATCACACATTATTGTTGGGGTAATTACAAAATAGCATTATGAATATCATTAGATTGGTTATTAAATCTTTGTTGAATATGTTAATTTCCCCAATTAAGAAAAATGAATTAAATTAGAAACAATACTCATAGAACACATTAGTAAAATAAATTCATCTTACCACCTTTGAAAAGAACAACAAAGCAATTAACATTTTATTTAGAACCCCACACTTATTTGTATACTTCCATCACTGAAGGCCTGCTAGATAACTGTGAAATAGAATATTTAGACACAGCATCTCATGCCACAAAATAACATGAATACCATCTCAAGGATCATAATTGAATAGGACAAATTTCAAGTAATCATTTGATTATCCAGAGGATTTTTTTTCTTTATTTCCTATAAGATGAATGGGTAACACTAACATTGTATACCAGACCACATTATTTCATTTTTTTACTAGATTTATTTATTTGTTTACTTTATATCCTGGACATACTTTCCTCTCCTCTTCTCCCATTTCCTCTCACATCTTCCCTCTGCCCCACCCCAATCTGTTTCTCCTCTGTTTCTGTTTAGAAAGATACAGGCCTCCCATGGATATCAACAGCAAGGCATATCAAGCTGTGGTAAGACTAGGCACCTCCCCTTGTATTAAGCTTGGCAAAACAACCCAGTATGTGGAGTAGGTAAGCCAAAGCCTTAGGGACAGCCCCTGTTCCCACTGTTAGCTGTTCTGCAAGTAACCGAAAGTGCATAACTATCACGTATATGTACATGGTCTAGGTCCATCCTATGCAGACTCCCTGGTTGTTGATTCAGACTCTGAGTTCCTATGAGCCAGTGCAGAAATTGTGGGAGTTGTCCTCCCATAATTGATCCATTCCGTGAGACTGTGCCATCCCCGACACTGCTTGGAATTACTGACATTTTAAAAGACTTATAATCTGCAGTTTTTAGTAAATAACATTGACAGATTTTAAGCATGGAGCTTCTTAGCCATGATACTGATATTCAATAGGCTTTTTATTGTCCCTATAGATATCTTATTATTCCTATAGCAATTTTGTAAAGATTATAAATGTTATTGTTACCTGTTATAAAAATAAAAATTATTCTCTTTAGCGTTCAGTTGATCAACTCTGATGAACTGAACGCTAAAGAGAATAATTTGTTTTCAAAGTCATCAGTGAAGAGAGAAACACACACACACACACAAAGGGGGAATACGGGATGGAAGGAGGAAAGTACAGAAAAGAGAGTGAAACAGAGATAGACAGAGAGAGAAAGCCCCTGGGAGAGCAGGAAGAGAGTAGCAGGGAGGGAAAAGATAGAACAGAAGAAGTAATATTGAACCGTCATTAGCACAGTTAATATGGAGGCAGACTCCAACTCCAGTTTTTCTTACTTCCTTATTCCTAAAGGCAGACTTGATAAAAATGGATGTGCAGTGCAAGCTCTTTCATTTGTTTTCCTAAAAGTAGAAATAACTTAAACTTAATATGCAGTTCTAGCTTACTTGCATCTTTGTGTATTCCTTTTATAAGGGAGAAATAAATACAGAATCTAAAGGTTAATGGCAATTGTAAATCAACTCTGACTATGCCAAATGATCAGACCTGAGGTCATATAAATGCAGATAATGCTCAGACTGAGCAAATTGCATTCATGCATTTAGGTGTGTGTGTGTGAACATTAAAAAAAAAAAGAGTCCTTGAATTTCAGAGAAAGCAATGTGTAATGCATGAAAAAAGGAGGGAGAAAAGTGAAGGGGGAAATGATGTAATTATGTTATAATTTCAAAAAATTATAAAATAAAAAACTTTGGCTCTACAGGTACGCTATTTCATATAGTTGAAGGGTCCACGAATGAAGCTGGAGTTATTATATTAGGACAAAGAGAAGTGTAACGGCTGAGAACTCACAGAGTCAAGTTTACCTGGCTTTGCATTCATCCCCTATCTGCTCTACAGCCTTGTCCAAGTTACCTGAGATTCAGCTATCCTACTTTTAAAGGAGCCATGGGCACAGTAATTTTCTTTTGGGTTTGTGTCTTAGTTACTTTTCTATTGTTTTGACCCAACTCAACAATCAAGGTAATTTATAAAAGAAAGTGTTTAATTGCCTTACAATTTCAGGGGTTTTAGAGTTCATAATGCTAAAACAAAAGTGTGGTGTCAGGGATAGCTGAGAGTTCACATCCTGATCAGCTAGTAGGCGCGTCGGGATGGGGGGGTGGATATGGAGGAATAGGCGGTGTGGCAGGGCAGAGCCTAAGTTAACTGGTGATGGACTACTCCCAGTTACACACCTCTTCCCATGAAGACCACAGCCAGTCCTCCCCATAGAATTCCACCAGCTCTAGACCACGTACTCAGACATATGAACTTATGAGAGCCCTTCACATTCAAACCCCACCAACTGTATTAAAATCAAATAGCATAATTTGTGCAGCATCTATAATATAGCAGTGTACTTAGTAAACCTTTTAATTATTAATTATGAAAAATAGATTCTAAGTTTCAATCTATATAGAGAGTTGAAGCACATATGCCTGAGAAATCAAAAAATCTGAGAAGAGAAACAAAGAAACTACATAAGTGGTCTAAAAAATAATATATTAGGCTGAAGTTTCTGTTCAGAATTTGGAAAGTTTTAATGCCCTCCTTAACTTCATAAAAGAAAGCCAGATAACTTACAAAGTCAAATACTTTAGGCTCTACAGGAAGAAGATTTAAAGAACAATAAGTCAATTATTGTTAGAATTCAAACTAACTTGATCCCTTCTAGTACACACAGCATACACAGAATGTACCATTTACCTTCTGTGTGGTTGGAGCGGAAGGTCTTACCATGCAGTTCAAGCAGGCTTGGAGCTGCCAATGTGGAACAAGATGCCCTTAGACTCTGGGTCCTCCTATCCCATGGTGGAATTGCATGCTACCATGTCTAGCTTTTCTTGTATCTGTTTATGAAAAAAAAAAAAAAAACAACAGAGCAACTTTTATTAAAAAAAATCACTAAGACTTCCATGTATAGAAAGAGTCTTTAATTACTCTCTGGTTCTGGTTCTTTTCCAGCAGTATACTAGTAGGAAGGTCATAAATCAAGAATGTGAACTCTGTCCTGGTTACATAGTGAGTTCTAGGCCAGTCTGGGCTACAAAAGACCTCTTGTCAAAAAAAAGTTTTGTGTGTGTGTGTGTGTGTGTGTGTGTGTGTGTGTGTGTGATGTAGGTGTGTGTAAATATAGTGATGCTCATTTTGTATAAACATAATAAAACAAAATACAATGAAGGGTGAGATGATTGTAATGGAAATATACTCATAAAGTTTCTTAGTTTTGTCATCAACCAATAGAACTATTTTATAGGCACACTCACTGTGATTTATTGTTGTTTTACATGTAGAATGTAAATTTACATATGACATGGGTAGGGAGCAACCTTGTAATAGTTGGACGGAGCAGAGAAAGATATGGGAATGATACAAATACAGTATTTATTTTTTATTCTCAAAAAAATCTTTTAAAAAGTTCCATAAATCAATAATTGACCAAGAATTGAGATCAACACAAAGATGAATTTGTGTTGATAAGTCTGTACTGCCTGGGCAAGTTCATGCTAACGTGCTAATTTCTAGTACATAAGAATATAGTGGGACCATTGTAGATGTGATTCGGTCAGCTAGGTTATTCCAGAGTAGGGTGGATCTGTAACATGTCTGCTATTCTTATTAAAAGAATAAATTTGGAAAAAATGCATATGAACCCACAAAACACACACACACAAGAGAGAGAGAGAGTTCATGGATAGTGATCAAAGTAGCAATCGGCATGTTTTAATGTAAATTAAGAAACAGCAAAGAATGCCCACCAAGCCAGGAGAAACAAAAAGATAATAAAGGTCGTTCAATTCAGTCACTGGCTTTGTGACACGCTCCAGGAAAAAAGAAAAAAAAATCACTAGCTTCAGTGAAAAAAATCAATGGGAACATAAACTAGAACACACAATTATCTGTTCTCAACACAAAGAAGGACTAGAGAAAACACACACACAGCTTGGATGAGATGGCCCAAAGTACCTTGATAGAAGGTTCAACTTCAAAGGTAACAGTATCTGACTTGATTGTATAAGAACCAATATACAGGTTAAATGGCAGGAATTGTCAGAAATGAGTCATTTAGCTATTTTTTTTTCCAGAAGAAGGTATTTCCCAGTAATGAAAACATGTAAGCTGGGGTGTAAGTTGATTCATAGAGTGTTTCCCTAGCAAGCGAGAAAACCTGTGTTTAAGTCACCAGCACCACATAAAATGAGCGTGGTGATGCAAACCTGTGATCCCAACACTTAGGAAGTGAGGCAGGAGAATAAGGAGATCAAATATATCTTTGGGTGTAAAGTGAATTTGAGACCAACATAGGCTATATGAGACCCTGTCATTAAAAAGTTCATTGTATATTGATATATTGATAGTGGAGAGAGAATCATAAGTATTGACTCATTGGGTAGTGGATACACAAAAATTTAATATAGTCTTACAATAGTATTACTAGGCAGTAGTTCAAGTACTGGGTAAGTGCTTTATCACCAAACACCCTATCCAGACCCAAGCAGACTTAAGTAACAGTGCTTGAATATTGACTCACATTTTTTGTAATGAAGGATAAAGTGCATGATAGTTAGTAGCCCTGTCTTTTGATTGATATTTGCTTCTGGGTTTCATTTGTATGAAGCATCTTTTCCCCCCTCCCTGTTGACTTGGTTGTCTGTTGAATTAGTCATATATCCAAATCCTGTCATATTGTCTTCTCATGTCTCCAAAGAAAGTATTATTGCTTAAAGTAGCCAGATGGTTGAAAATTGTGAGATTATGTCCCATGTGAGAAAATCCGATATGGAGTAGAAGTCATGGAAATCTGAAGCATTTTTTATGTTCTAACATGGAAAGCCCATCTTAAATATAAACATTTTATTCATTCTTTGAGAGTCTCGTTCATGCATAAACCTACTTTAATCATGTTGACACCCACTCTTCCCACTGACTCTATCAAGGTCCACTCCCTACTTTAAATTTTCTCCCAACTTTGTATCCTCTCATTTGTGTTGTCCATAAATCTCTGAGTGTGGGATCATCCCCAGCTTTCCAGAGGCCACACTTATCTTAAAGAAAAGTGGCTCTCCATCCCCTAGAAGCAATCAGCTCCTCAGCTAGGGTTAGGGATCATGAGCCTTATTCCACAGTGTTGCAATGTTGACTGATTTTATCTCTTTATCTTTATTAATTGATTTATTTTTATTTAATTTTTTGAATTCATTTTACATACCAACTACAGTTCCTCCTCCCTTCCCTCTTCCTGCCCCTCTCACCTCCCCCCATCCATCCTCATAAAGGTAAGATCTCCCATGGGGAGTCAACAATGCATGGCACATTAGATTGAGGCAGGACTTTATCTTGTGGGGTCAATGACAGCTGCTTTTGAGTGTAGGGTCACTGTTCCAGACCTCCCTGAACCCTGGCTCTAACACTCTTAATTCTTCTTCCCCTGAGCCATAAGAGACAGTGGAATACTAATGCTCCATTTGTGGCTAAATTCCATTAAGTATTCTAGAGCTTAAACCACTTTAAAAATAGAAGTATTTATATATGGAAGAAAGGATTCTTTTATATTTAATCCAGAATTCTAGTGAGTGACTTTAAGAGTCAGAAGTGAATTCTTTTTTTCTTTGTTTTTGAAGAAGAAAAGCTAGCGAGTTCTTTTCTGGTCTGGTTTGGCTAAATATCAGTGAAATAGATTCCTTTCTGAGTCACTAGGTTAATCAAGTTTAAGGTTTTCTCCGTTGACATTCCTCACAGTCACTGATGGAATTCGCATGAAGAAGTTTTCGGGGTTTTTTTGTGAAACAGATTTTTTTCTATCCTTATAATCATCTTTAAAGTAAAGCTGAGTGTTTAATAGTTGCACATGTATTCTCTAAGCATGGTAGAAAGAACATTTTAGAACATGAAACCGCATTACCAACTTTAACTAATGAATGAAGGAGGAAGATGAGAATGCTTTAGTAGCCATTGTGTTCTAGACGCTATTGAGAGCCTCACAGGAGCCATTTCCCTTCTGATATAGTCACCCAGATATTCGTCCAGTTTTATAGATGTGGAAAATGAAACCTGCTCGATGTGGTAATTTTTTTTTACTTTTCTCCCATCATTTTAAAATATAATATTTGATGAATATATATGTGTGTATTATGTAGATTATATATATTATTTTGGTCATATTTCATGCATCTTCTCTTCACTCCTTTTAGACACACTACCCACTCCACTTTCAACTACAAATGTCATTATAACATCATAACTAAGTATAACATAAGTATATTTCTGTGATTTGTTGTCCTAATAATAAGATGCATATGTATAATTAATTAATCCTTAAGAGCAGCTAAAAATTTTGAATATTAAAATTTTAAGTGTTAACTTTTTTTTTTTATTCTTGAACTGTTTGCCTTTTACTTGTATGCCTTAAGGCACCAGGTAATTTGATTTTCCTTTGTTCTTTATTCTTTGCTTCTGGATAACTTTTATTTTCTTTGGATAGATTAATGGTGGATTTGTATACTTTGTAGAGTGCATTAGATTTTTTTTCCCCTCCACTTTGATGCTCTTTGCTCTCACTCTTTTCAGACTGAGGAAATCACAAAACCTCTTCTGGGATAATTTGAGTGATTGTTATCATTTTTATCCTTGTGACTTAAGAGGTAAATCTACATTCTAATTCCCTTTTTATAGATAAGAAAATAATTGGGTCAAATAGAATATTATTACCCTAACTAGTCAAAATAAGATGGACTCTGATACTGAGCATTGATGGTGATAATTGTGGGGTATTAGAGTTAGTGGGGGAGGTGGAAATTATATAAATACAATACTCATTAAATCCCTCAAAAATGAAAAATTTAAAGTTACAAAAGCCACAATGATGGGGTGTGTGTAGGATGGGTCTGAGAGGAGGAGTCATGGTGAATATGATCAAAATACATAAGTATGCCTTTATGAAAATCTAAAATATTAATTAAATATTACATTAACAAGCAGATCAAATGAAAACACACATTTGACCATTTACTATGCAGCCATATTGTCAGTAAACTAGCCTTTGCCAAAGCTTTCTCATAGAAGATTTTGTGCAATGGCATAGTACTGAAATTTCTAAATAGTGAAGTCAGGAATAAAGCCTTTATGGTTTTTATTGCATTTTTTGTATTTTTATTTCAGTATATTTTTCTCTCTTTAATTTTCTTTTTTTTGGTGTCAGGGGTAGCTGAGAGACTTACAAAATTGACTACCAAATAAACTAATGAGTACTCATAATTTCACCTTGGTCCTTAAAATCTAAAAAGGGCAATTTGACAATTATGTGGGTTGCAGCCGGGAAAGCCCATGAGTATTTAGGGCATGTAGTCACTCCTCATTTGATGAGGCTTTCTTCTCAATGACTTTTGGTGTCTGAGCAATTCAATAAGAAAGAAAAAATGGAAAAATAAATATCCAATAATTGTGTCAGATTCACAGGTCTAATTCATTATTCATATTCAGCATTAATCCTTTCTGTCCTTGAAAAGAAATTATTTTTTCCTTGTAGTTTTAAAACATTGAGAGCAAAGGTCTAGTTTGCAGAGGCAGTTTCTGTATGAGGAGAGGCTAGAAATTATATCAAATCATTAGCTGTCCATTAGAACCCAGAAATGATTTTTACATCATATTGTGAGGGTAATTGCAAGCCCTACACAAAACAAATGGAATAAAACCTGATAAATGTGAATGCGAGCATACACCCTTGGTATTTTATTCCCTGAGCCACTTAAATATCACAAAATGTATTATATCTTATCTATTAAACTATTACCACAAGACTGCTAATATTTCTGATCCATTAGTTAAATAGGAGACCATTTCTAGTATTCCAGATTTTCACTCATCAGCAGCAGTGTTGAATAGCAGAAAATGCTTCTCATATTTGTAAAATAAAACCTCCTAATCGGGAGACCTGTATTTTGGAAGGTGAGAGTACAACCTATTTATTGAAGCTTGTTTGTAGAAAAAGGTATTATAAAGATGACTTTAATAATGTTTAAATGGACTCTTACTTGAGGGTGGGCCCCATACCGAGCAGTAGATGGTAAACACAAAATTAACTAAATGATATTTTCTAGACTTTGGTCTCATACTCCTTCGTTTGGACATATTTTATCTTACTAGTCTTTTGTTTACATATTATGGTTTCTGGTTTTGTATGTGTGTTTCTGTGTTTCCTTTTTTCTTTTTAATAATCATGGTTTATTAGATTTTTTTGATTCATTAGACTTTTCTCTAAATAGAGGAAGAAAAGATGGGGATTGGGAGGGTGGAGCGATGGGGAGGATCTGTGAGGAATAAGGGGAGGAAAAAGCATGATCAGAGTATATTCTTCTAAAATTATTTTCCATATTTATAAAGGAGATCTTGTCTACTTCTTCTTCCTGGGCAGGGTGAGGGGAATCCCTCTATGTCCCTCTTAGGGTTCCTGTCTTCTCTAGGGTTGTGGACTGTAGGCTTGTTATTCTTTAATAGTCCAGTCATAGAGAGGGAGAAGTGATATATTAGGAAGAAAGGGACAAAGACAATGATGGAGAAACCCACAGAAACAGCTGACCTGATTAAATGTAAGCTCACTAACTCAGCACTGACAGCTGGGGAACCTGCATAAGACCAAACTAGGCCCGCTGAATGTGGGTGACACTTGTGTAGCTTGTACAATTTTTGGGGCCTCTAGCCATGGAACCAATATTTATCCCTAGTGCATAAACTGGCTCTTTGGAGCCCATTCACAATGGAGGGTTACCTTGCTCAGTCCAGATACAGGGGGTAGATCTTTGGTCCTGCCTCCAGTGATGTGATAGACATTGTTGACTTCCCATGGGAAGCTTCATCCTCTCTGAGGAGTGGATGGTGGTAGGGTGGGGAGAGGATGGGGGGAGCAGGAGGGCAGAAAAGAGAGGGAACTGGCATTGGTATGTGAAATAAGATTGTTTTAAACATTAAAATAAATTGAAATTATTTTCCATAAAAAGTTTAAAAAGAAGGTCATTCGGTGGTGACACATGCCTTAAATTCCAGCCCTTAGGAGGCAGGGGCAGGCAAATTTCTGTGAGTTTGAGTCCAGTCTGGTCTACAAGAGCTAGTTCCAGGACAGCTAGAACTGTTACACAGAGAGACCCTGTCTCGAAAAACCCAAAAGAAAAGTATAAAAAGAAAGAAAAATAATGTTTAAAAATAAATTTCTTTTTATTATCACTTTTAATAAATAGAAATTTAATAACAAACAAATTATTAAATTATTTTGATTTATTAAGACTATTCTTAATTTTATATATTTGTTTGGTTGGTTTGGTTTTTTTGAAGCAGGGTTTCTCTGTTTAGTCTGGCTGTCCTGGAACTCCATTTCAAGACGAGGCTGATTTCAAACTCACTGAGATCAACCTGTCTGTTTTTCCAGTGCTGGGAAAGAGGCATTTGCCACCACTGTCTGGCTAAGACTATTTAAAAACACCAAAATAAAACATTACATTAAGTATTATATTGACTAGTATTTATGACAAATATCATGTTGATATTTAAAAAATTACTTAGTATCACCTTGTAGAACTGGGAAATGTACAATTTTAAGTATAGCATATTCCTGATATTTTGCCAAAGTGTTTTGAATTGATTACAGAGTTGAGGAATTGGAGAAGTTTTTTTAGTATATAAAGAAAATGAATAAAATTCAAAACAGTATAATTAAACTTAGGAAATATTTTGTATTGCTTGGTTTAAAGCTGTAGAATTGTTTTTCCGTCTGAAACAGGATCTTGCTGTTTAGCACTGACTAAACTTTAACACTAGAGGCAATGCTCTCTGCTTCAAAAGCATGATCCTCCTGCATTGGCCTCCTATGTGCTAAGATTGCAAGGACATTCCTCCATGCATGGAGAAAAACAGAATTTTAAAAATGACTTTTATCATATTTTCACCTGTTCTGAAAAGTGAAGCCTGGCATTGTTTCTTTGATTAAAGTGTGGGGTTGAGTTGATTGATTAAGCAGCTGTTCTTTGAGTTGGTTGGTTGGTTGGCTAAGGAGCTATTCTTTGAGCTGATTGGTTGACTAAGGAGCTGTCATCAGGTAGTGACCCTCAGTGCAGATTCAGGCCTTTTGGTCAACCTCCTGTTTCATTTTCTCTATGCCTGCTGTCTTTCTACAGAGTTAAGACGGAGTAATTTTTATGAGAGCCTTTCTGTCCCCCAAGGCCTAAAATACCTACTATCTGACCTTTGAGAGGGAGCTCACTCAGACATCCGAAGCTTGGACAAATATATACCTTCAGGCATTTTAAACCACTGTGATGCACATTTTAAGAATAAGTTTCAGAAAAACACCTGAACATAGAACAAGTAAGCTCTTCCGATATTGACAGCATTTACATTTCTCTAGTTTTAAATTTCATATTCTTAACCCAACTATAACAGTTTTTGGTTTTGTTTCGTGTTTCTGAGACGGGGTTTCTCTGTGTAGCTCTCACTGTCCTGGATCTTACTCTGTCTAGCAGACTGATCTTGACCTCAGAGATCCACCTACCTCTGCCACTGTTGTTCTTGGATTAAAGCTTGTGCCACCACTGCCTGGCTACTGTAACCATTTTTTTTTCTTCAAGAATAGGTGTTGAAATAAGGAGCAGCGGGCTGCGTGCCCGGCACCCGGCCACCCCCACGGCTAGCTTTACTCGAAATAATTACACGGAAACTGTATTCTTTTAAACACTGCTTGGCCCATTTCTATATAGCCTCTTCTAGGTTAGCTCTCGCACCTGGACTAGCCCATTTCTAATAATCTGCTGTAGCCCACGAGCTGGCTTACCAGGAATGATCTTAACCTGCCTCTGTCTGGAGTGTGAGAATCATGGCGACTCACTGACTTAGCTTCTTTCTCCCAGCCTTCTGTACTGTTTACTCCACCCACCTAAGGGTGGGCCTATCAAATGGGGCTAGCAGTTTCTTTATTGCTTAACCAATGAAATCAACAGATTGATATATGACACTCCCACATCAAATAGGTTATATTTAATTGTTACCAATAGAATGATCAATTAATGTATTAATTACCAAGCACTTGTTTTGAAGAGAAATCTGTTGGTAATATAATAAAAAAATTAAATAATGTTCACAATCCAGTGGGAAGCTCATACTAATGTAAATCAGCATAAGGAGCTCTGTACTGAAAGTCTTTCCTCCTGAATTTGTGCATGGAAACAGTACCTGGAAAGGAGGCTTTTAGGAAGTTAATGAAGTCACAAGAGGTATAGTTCTAAGAATGGCTGTTGTTCTTGGAAGAAGAAAATGATCTTTCATTGTACACAGAGAGACGGAGAGTTCTAGATGAATTTAGAAAGGGCTACCCAATGCAATGCCAGCTCTAACTACAGGATTTAAATCTTTGAAAAAGAATTTGTTAGCATATGTCTATGAATGGTCTCTGTGAGCATGGACTGTGTCTGGGAGTGCAAGCATGTAACGACATGGCAATGGAGACCAAAGGACAACTTGTGGAAGTCAGCTCTCTCCATTCAGTCCATGGGTTCTGGGACTAATAACACTTTTGGACTTTCTAAAAAAAATTTTTCTTTTATGTCCTATACCATTCTAATGAATGATTTAAATGTGTACCAGTTAGTCATGAGACCTGAGTATGTGCTAAAGAAAATCTTTTAGTTACAGTTTTGTGTATCTAGGAATACAGAGAAAAATGGGAAAATGACAGTGATTTAACAAGCAGTTGGGACACACCTCTAATCCCAGCACTTGAAAGGCAGAGGCCAGAGGCTCTCTATGAAGTTTGAAGACAGCCTAATCTATATAGTAAATTCCATGACAGCCAAAACTACATTGAGAGACCCTGTCTCAAAAAAATAAAACAAAGAAGAAAAGGAAAAAAAAAAAACGAAAGAAAGAAAAGAAGAAAAATCAGCTCTCTCTATATCATTGCTTTTTCTAAATGAGCCCTGAGCCTTTACCTTCTTCTTCTGGTCAGTTTTCCTCCTTACATCTTCTCTCCTCCCCTCCCTCTTCTCCTCCTGCTTTTGTTCCTCTTCCTCCTCCTTTCTTCTCTTCCTTCTCCACATCTTCTCCCCTTCCCTCTCTCTTCTCCTCCTGCTTTCCTTCCTCTTCCTCTTCTTTTCCTTCTCCTCCACATCTTCCTTCCTCTTTTCTTACATTCAACAGTGTTGTTTCTGTGGCTATCAGTGTACTTGTACATACTTTATGGCTTTTCCATTCACTCACACAATAACCCAGAAACTGCAGGAAAGGCCTCTGTTGTGGAGATGAGACAGTTTGGGGCTCAGAGGAGAGTGAGTAACTTAGAAATCTGTAAGAGCAGGCAATGACCTATGATTCATTTTCAAGTTTGTCTAATTTCAAAGCTAATGTTCTTACCTTATGCAATACTGCTTCCCAATCACTGTGTGTAATTCAAAGCCTATAGGTGTGAAAAAGCACCTTTTTAAGAGCAGCAGTGTGGACTGCTGCTTCATTAGCAAACCCTTTGTGATTTCATTTAGTAGTAAAATGTTTGCTTGTGCATACTAAAGTCGTACCAGTATTCAAAACAACAAATAAAATGAATAAACTTTAGAAAACATCCCAGATAATCTTTCATATTTGAAAAATATTAATATAAACATTGGATTGGCTTTGTGCAAATGTCTGTCTTTTAAAAAATATTTGAATAAGACTAGCATGCCAACACTTTTGACTGTCTCTATACTGGAAATTTACTAGTTTTGTTAAATCCACTGATTTCTATATGCTCAAAGCTATGTTAAATTCTGATATAAGATGGCAAATTCAGCATGAGCATGAGTGAAGTTTTTAAACAAAATTTGCTTCTACTCTCATGGAACTCATGAGTGTAGAGTTTTTATTAGTCATGTTTTATAGCTAGGATGCAATCTCTGGAGCAGCTAATGCAATAAACAGAGATCGGTTCTTTAACTTGCAGTCATGGAGATTGAAATTTAAGACTGGGTAGCCACATAGCTTTCAGAAACTTGTGTGTGTGTGTGTGTGTGTGTGTGTGTGTGTGTGTGTGTGTCAAGTTAAGTGATTACATTCTGAGCTTGGATTCTGTGAGCCTGAGAATTCTTCCATCTGAAAGGCAGAGCTGAGATCACAGGTGAGGTTCTCTTTGCTGGCTGTTACATGGATACTGAGTATTCAAATGAGGTTGTCTACCTAGGCCCCATAATTTAAAATTCTAAATAAACATCTAATACTCTCTTCCTTTGCCTCACTAAGGATTTAGATATTTGTGCACTGTTTTATTTATTAATGTAAAAAAAAAAAAGCAACACGTGCTTCCTTGTCAATGGTGAAGTCTGATTTGGTGACTGACTTGTGTAGCTTGTCTACTTATTCCGTGGGTCTTGACAATGTTTTCATGTTGAAATATAGCATTCAGTAATTACTTTATTGCAAAAGGAAATTCTTATGAATAATGTTTTTTATGTCAATATTAATTGTATAGATTTTATGTTTTTTAATGGTCTTTTTTGATGTTATTTCATTAAAATATATCTAAAATGTCTTTAAAATTTCATATGGTACATTAGTATAGTATTTATATGTGAAGTTAACCTTGCACACGACCACTTACTTAGTAAAAAAGGAAACTTTCAATAAGGGATCATTTTGGGCATAAATGAACTGAATTCACATGACTGACTATTACTTTTCATTAAACGTGAGACAGTCTTGAAGATTAAAACAAATGTTTATAGGGACTCATATCCTTTGCTTTTGGAAACTAACTAAAGAAGTGAATTATTTGTTTCCTTGGCATGATACAAGTCAATAACAACATATCTTTATTGGTATTGTATTTTCTTATTAGTTCTGCTATGCTGAGATCTAGTAGTTGATTTCTCTATTTCTAATCTGCATCTCACCTACAAAAAACAAGGCCTTGTAGCTGGGAGGTAACTGAAACAATAAATCTACTCATTTTATCTATTTCCTCTTCAGCATCTATAATCATATTTGATAATTATTCATGTCCAATTAAGCATTTGAGATATCCATGTGGTCATTTAGGCATCAAAGTCTTAGCCCCTACAAGGTTCTGTCAATCTTGCGCATTTCTAAGTTGGCATGCCACTTACTGCCAGTCTCTCCATATACCCTCCTCCTTCTGTAATCTCCACTGCATCCTTCAGTGTGCATAGAGTTGCCAAAAGTCCATTGCTTTTAGATTGATTTAAAATCTATTTGTAACTTCTTTTTCATATCTCCATCTTTTCTGCTATCAGAATTTGCTTCTAACAGGAAAACCGTGAGAGTGACTTTTTCTAAAACTGATGCAAGTATCACTTTATAATGAGACTAGAGGGAATGCTGCGGGAGGAAACAGGAGCCTGTAGCTCAAGGGAATGTCTGTCAGCTTCATTGCACACCCAAGTCTGTATCCTTCAAAATCCATCTTCTGAGTGTGTGTGTGTGTGTGTGTGTGTATTGATATATGTACTCTGTAGGTAATTAATTTTGTGTTCATAATCTTAAATCTGTTACTAATTTTGATAACAGTAACCAGTACCTAATAATGTGGGTATTTCATTTATATACTTATGGATATCCATAGAGAAAGACTCTATTGAAATGATGTGGGAAATTTCCATTTACCACTAAGAACCAGGAATCAAGGCTGTCCTTTCTAATACTGTATGACCTGACTGTTGAGATCATTTTTCATATCTGCTTTTCAGAGAAATTTAAGGCTTCCCTATTCATTTTGAAAATCTCTTAGACTTTGGAAAAAGACAAACACAAATTCTAATTACATAAATGTAAGTGTATTGCATTAGGAAGGACTACATATTTCAGATGCATTTATTAAAAGACCAAAGGAAGGATACCTGAGTTCTTTTGTTTGACATCTGAGATTTATTTTAACATCTAAATCCCTCTGGGATTGCAATGAATATTGAAGAGTGAGTGAGCATACGGGAAGCAGATTGTTGCTTTCTGCTGCCATGGCGTATTAGAGCACAGTATTGCAGAGGATCTGGGCTTAGTAGAGGATGCTGAAGGTTTAGCAGACCTCTCCAAACATCCTGTGTAGTAATTAGGGCGGTGGGACTGTGTCCCCAGCACCCCGGCTGCCCACATGGCTAGCTTATGCTCCGAAATAACAACATACAAACTGTATTCATTTAATTACTGCTTGGCCCATTTCTATCTAGCCTCTTCTAGGCTAATTCTCACATATTAATTTAGCCCATTTCTAATCGTCTGTGTTGCGCCCCTAGGTGCGCTTACCGGGAAGATTCTAGCCCACGTCCATCCTGGGTCGGAGCTTCATGGCTTATGTCTGCCCAGGAGCTGGTTGCATGGTGTCTCTCTGAGGCGTCTGCTCCCGAGAGCAGGAGCTGTGTAGTCTGAGCTAACTTCCTCTTCCTCCCAGTGTTCTGTTCTGTTTACTCCTCCCATCTATCTTCTAACCAATGAGGGCCAAGCAGTTTCTTTTTATGTAACCAATAACCTTCCTCCATCAATCCTGATGTGCGAACCTCTTTAGATGTAGGTTCAGGATAGCATATGCCATCATTTACCAGTACTGTTTTAGAGGTTTGCACCTTCAGGTACTCATTTTCACAGCTTAAAGCCCACCTTGCCTTCTTCAGTTTGGCTCCTGACAGTTACACTCATTGCTAACATTTGCCGTTTTCCAACCTAACTTATCATAGCTTCATTTATTTTCCACGTTTCCATTTTGGGATACTTCTGTTTTCAAGCCTGCACTTCACAGACTGGATTCTATAGAGATGACAGATTCATGTACATCAAAAGCAAGGGAACCACATTGTTCCTTGCTTCTAAAATATCCCATTATTCCTCTTGAACGGTGGTACCAGTTCAGATTAACTCAATTATGACTGCATTATTTGTTCATAGATAACATCATTTCTAAAATTTATTTTTCCCTTTGTGTCATAAGTGTATTGTGAAGATTGCAAAAAAAATAGAGTGTAGAAAGCACTTTGTGCTGCATTGGACATGTTGAAAATCACCTGCATATGTTAGTGAAGATGTTCCTCTCTGTTCCCTGTTTGTCTTTTACTTCAAAATGGTAAACATTACTGTGCTGTCTTAGTGTACTTGTGCTGTCACCTCCCCTTTTTCTCTTCCCCAGAATTGTCTTTTCAAGATGGATAGATTGATACATCATAACTCTGGCTATTCCGGAACTTGCTCTCTGTCAACCACATAGCCTTGAAGTCATAGGGATCCTCCTGCCTCTGCCTCCTGAGTGTTGTTCTTTTGAACAGCCTGAAATGCTTTATAGTTTATCTTGTAGAGATTTTAACAAATTGATTGATTTCACTCTAAAGCAAATTAGTTATGCTGTCATTTTTTTTTTCTAAAAAGCTCCTCCAATATTCCTTAGTTTTGACAACATGAACTAGGCTGTGGGACTCCTGTGAGGAAGTGCTACCCACTAGGCTGAAAACAACAGACAATTTCTTATACACAGCTGTGGGGCCAGAAGTGTTGGACTGCCGGACTTAGGGAAAAATCATGCTTAGTAGGTTTGCAGCTACTTCATTTCCTCTTTGCCTCCACCACCACATGCAGTTCTCCTTCTCCGTGTGTGGATCTGCTTTGTGTCCTGGGTGTGTGTGTGTGTGTGTGTGTGTGTGTGTGTG
Organism: Microtus oregoni; assembly: GCF_018167655.1. NCBI lineage: Eukaryota > Metazoa > Chordata > Mammalia > Rodentia > Cricetidae > Microtus > Microtus oregoni. The sequence continues at coordinate 14,907,215 of NW_024543080.1, read as the reverse complement.
TGTGTGTGTGTATGTATGTACCCATCCTTCCACATAATCCATTATGAACCAATAATTACCAGGTAATGTGAATTTTTCCTCTACATTTTGAGTTTCTTTAGAGCACATAACTGTACAATCTACTTTTGCTTTTGGAGTCAGGTACTTGATAGGCTTTTGGTATATGTTAATCAAATGTAAATACTTTATTCACAACTAAAACAAAAACAGAATTGGGATACCAAAGATTATAGTGGTTGATGATGTTACATAATATTTAATCTTCTGGGTTTTTTTATTCAACCAATATTGTAAAGAAAGAAAATTGAAATACTGTGAATTGGGAATAAAGAGAATTTAGTTCTTTTCTCACGTTCCTCATTGTTTTGTAGCCTTGGGGAAATTACTTAATTTCTTAAAGCTTTTCTATAACACAAAGATGAAAGACATTATAGCCTACAGATTTACTTTCAGATATTTATGTTTTGCATTTTCCAATCTAGAATCTCCAGAGATTAATTTAACCAGAAAGTCTGGGCTACATGGAAAGAGTATGGCATGTCATATTAACAAATTCATTTTATATTCTGAAAATGTAACAAACGGAGCATCATGAACATGTGGACAGGTCAATAGTAAGAACTGTAGTGAAAGCCGGTAGAGAAGGCACACGATGTGAAATGAGGAGACTCACAGGATTTGGAACTGGCTGAATGATGTGAGGAAGGAGGGAACAGGAGGAGACAGGAAGTGGCAATGGAGAAACTTGTATGTCACATGACCCACACTGAGATGTGATTCTGTAGGTGCTGGAATGCAATATTTTGTAATGGTAACGTGTCACCTTTTCCTATAATGCGCTGCTGGTTACCTTCAATGCAGGAAGGCAAAGCACAATTGTAATTGTTTACACAGCTGTTACGTTTTGAGAATATCTTATGACTCACAATCTTTTTTCTATGAAAAGCATTTATAGGACAATCATACTTTCTTTGACTATACCTACTTATACTTCATTTTCTCAGCTTCAAATAATGGGCGGACATTTCCTCCCAGTATCTATCTGTCAGGAGGTCTTCTGTAAGGCTAGAAATATTACATTTGTTCAAAATGGGGATGTTTTTAAGTTGCAGTATAACTTTCTGTTTATGATGACTTTTTATTACTTAAGTTAACCCAGAGAATTTTAATTAAGACTCTTAAGGAACAAGATTTACTGGCATGATGGTCCAGTTGAAGATAGGAAAGTGAACTTTTCTAAACTGTGTGGCTGTTTTCTGCTTTATAACATTTTTACCTGTAACCCATATCCGGGAGTCAAAATCTGAATGCATGCAGAAATGATTTATTTAAGTACCTATAAAGTTATTTAAAATAGAATTCTTAATTTAACACCAGATTTAATTTTAGATCAGTCATTTTATGTTTTTTTATCATTTACTTGACATTAATTTAAGCAGAATATACTGTATAGCTTTAATTCTTATCATTTACTTGTAACATTTGGTTGCTAGTTATAAGAAAGTTTTGAAATTTTGCTGCTTTTAATGAACCATTCTACAAGCCAAGGAATATTAGGGCTGGAGAGATGGCTCAGTCAATCCAATTCTCACAGGTGTGAGAATCTGAGTTTGGATCCCTGGGACCTTTGTGAAGAGTCAGACACGGGATTCTCTTGTCATCCCAGCCATAGTGCTGCTGAGACAGGTCTGGAAGTTCATGGGCTAGGTATGCTCTTCCTGTACTTACGGTCCAGGTCAACGAGAAACCCTGTCTCAAGTAAAAGCAGAAGGTGCCTGAAGGCTATTCCCCTTTCCCCGAGTTTTCTATTTACCTTCACATACATGCCACACACACTTGAATCCGAACCTCTTCCACAGGAACACACCCACACACAGTTAAAAAATAAACTCGAAACAGTTAGTAAAAAACAAAATGATTATATAGGATTTTCCATTGCTCTTGGTTGCCTTCCAGAATTTAAAGGTATGACCCTATTGCTGAACACACCCCACACTTTAGACACACGATTTGGAGGAATCATGGCAGCACTGACTTGGAAACCTCCACACTGAGTATTAGCTCACTTAGCATGGGGAGGAATTATTCAAGTTGCCAAGGGAAAAAAAAAATCAATAGTTCTACCTAGCTGTAAAACCTGTACATCACAACAAGGACTGGCATGGCAAGCTATTCCTAAGTGTACTGCAGAGACTTTTTTTTTATCTTGGGAGCAACATACAGTTGTCTAATTGGACTTTCAGCCTGCTCAATATGAGGAAATGTATCACTGGTACTATAAACCTATAATATAAACTATAAACTGTAAACTATAAACTATTATTAGCTGTAGGTGGTGAAATCCTAGAACTAGCAGAGAACCTATTACTGCCACTTTGCTAAACCAGCATAATTTCTAAGTGCTCTCTAAATACATTTCCTAATACACATACGTAAGGGAAGTCTTACTCCTTTTTAAAGACATTTCCTTTTGAAACTGGAAGAAAACATTTCAGAAATCTGTAACTGGTCAAAATGCAGATGCCGAGAACAATTGACTAAATGATGTCCAAAGTGACTTGGCACATACACAGCACAACCTCTATGGCCAAGAATCAGGAAACACCATGGGAGACAGGTGGAAATCTAATGGCGAGAGGAATGGGATGTCTGTTGTGACACAGTACCTTCTGTTTATGATAGACGAACTGAAGCTATGAAGTCTCAAAAACATGCTTGTCTCTCTAAGACCCGAACAAGAGCACCACCAGTAGACCTGCCAGTGAAGACAGGACAGATCTCACAAGATTCTTCTACTCCAGAGGAAGACCTGGAGGTTCTTAAAGACTCTTGAGAATGGGAGAATTAGTCTTTTCAAGGGACAAAATCCTGGTAGCTTATCCAGTCCCAAGATGCATAAAAATATACATACGGACAATGTTAAATGGACAAAGCAAGATGTGTGTGTGTGTGTGTGTGTGTGTGTGTGTGTTTGTGTGTGAAAACAAGAAGTCATGAATTTGAGAAAGAATGGGAAAGCCAAAGAAAGATTAAGAGAGGAGAGAGTAGAAATGATGTAAAAACATACATAAATAGTATGAAAAAATACTGAAAAAGAAACAAAATTCTAGTACAGATTTTTCCATTTTGCCTTTGATGTATTTCTAAATAATTGTTATTCACATATTGTCTTGAATCGAGTATTCTTGTCCCACTTTCCTTGGCATCTCTTAAATGTAGAACATAAGCCACATATTTAAGAAAACAAGTATGAAATATTTCCAGTAGGAGACATGAGACACTTTGAAGTGATAAGCAGTGGTTTTCTGGACATACAGTTTTAGATTGACGTGTACCAGATTCCTTAGGTGACAAGCACCTGTGCATTTTATATCACAATTTTGTATTTAATAAATATATGTGCATCTTTATGTGTAAAGAAAATATATTTTAAACGCTATCGAGGAATCTTATAGAAAAACAGCACTTATAAAAGTGGCATTGTATAAATTTTAGTACAAATTTTAAAGCATTCACTTCTATCAAAACATGAGGTAGTCAATTCAGGAAAAATAATCAGCCTTTAAAAACTTTAAACATGGTTTCTTCTGAACATGACACAATGGCCACAGGTGGAGGAGGATACTTGGGAACATAATTCAGATGTTGATGCTGGCCTGCTGCAAACCCATTCTCTACTCAGCTCATTGTAATCGGACAATTGTGTTGGTTCCCCAGCCACGCAGAACCTAGTAATCACCCAGATAATATATTAATTACAGTATTGCTTGGCCATATTCCTAGCTAGCTCTTACATCTTAAATTAACCCATTTCTATTAATCTGTGTATTGCCATTAGGCTGTGGCTAACCAGTGTCTGCATGTTACTCCTTTGATAGTTACATGGCATGTCCCTGACTCCACCTTCTATTCCAGCCTGGCTATATTCTGCCATGCCATAGGCCAAAGCAGCTTTTATTTTTAATTAACAAATGGTAATAAAACATATTCATAGCATACAGAGGGGAAACCCAAATCACCTCATCTTCCTGGCTATCAGACCCTCATCTGATCAGTCTCTGGTAAGCTATAGATCTTACTGAGAATATTTACCTCTGTCGTCTCTGGCTGTTGTTGACAGCTGTATTTATTTTAGAAATAGTTTTGTAAATAGGACCTAGTCATTACCTCTTTGGGTCACTATCTGAGGAAGGTAGTCTGCTGAGTGCCTTGTGATTAAAATTTCCTTCTAATTAAAATGAAGCATAGAAGAGTGCTTTATTTTTATTTTGATATTATTAGTTTATCATCTTGGTTTATATGAAGCATGAAGTATATCCTGTAGGACCATACGTGCAACCATGTAAAACTATCCGTCAGAGCACAGTAAGTTGTGCAGTGGCTTTACAACTGAAGGTGCTTAAACCAATGGTCATTGGTTCATCAGGGAGTAGGGTACGATGAGTCTCTCTTTTATTCATGCCTGACTTTTAAAACGCTCTGTCTGAGCAAACCCAATGCAGACAACTGGAGGGGCTGTTAGTTCATGATTACTTGTGTCATGACATGAAGATAGAGTTTCCCAGCCATTCTCGCTGGCACTCTGTTTTTATGTTCTTTCTGCCCCATCTTCTCTATGTTTCCCGACACTTAAGAGGTGATACATATGTCTTGTTTAGACTAAGTGTTCAGTCCTGTCTTAATCTCAGCACTTATCTAGCAGCTTGAGTTTCTACTGTCACAGCTGTGCACTGCAAAAGGAAACTTCTCTGATCAAGGCTGAAAAGGAAACATGTGTTGACATAAGCAAAATAAAGAAGCTTTATATTATGCTTAGGAGTTGTTTTTTTTTTATCAGTATGAATATCGAAATTTGGGGAGGATATGTGCTTATAAATTCAGTTGCCTGAGAACTCAAGAACAATGGCAATGGGTTTCTGATCCTACTGCACGTACTGGCTTTGTAGGAGCCTAGGCAGTTTGGATGCTCATCTTACTAGAACTGGATGGAGGTGGGGGTTCCTTGGACTTTCCACAGGGCAGGGAACCCTGATTGCTCGTTGGGCTGAGGAGGGAGGGAGACTTGATTGGGGGAGGGGGAGGGAAATGGGAGGCGGTGGCGGGGAAGAGACAGAAATCTTTAATAAATAAATAAAAAGAAAAAGAAAAAAAAGAGAAAAAAATTCAGTTGCCTAAGGAATCTAGAAGCATCATGTCTTGGACGTAGAGTTAAAAGCACTTGTGAGTCACCCAATATAGGTGCCGGACAGCAAACCCAAGTATTCTTTTCTTTTTTTTAAATTTTTTATTGAGAAAAAGAAAAAAATGTTTCCGCCTCCTCCCAGCCTCCCATTTCCCTTTCCCTCCTCCCACCCTTCTTCCCCTCCCCAAACTCCTCTTCCCCTCCCTCTCCAGTCCCAAGAGCAGTCAGGATTCCCTGTCCTGTGGAAAGTCCAAGGTCCTCCCCCCTCCGTCCATGTCTAGGAAGGTGAACATCCAAACTGGCTAGGCTCCCACAAAGCCAGAACATGAAGTACGATCAAAACCCCGTGCCATTGTTCTTGGCTTCTCATCAGCCCTCATTATTCGCCATGTTCAGAGAATCCAGTTTTATCCCATGCTTGAACCTAGAGTGGCTCCCAGGAGCCCAAGGCGATGTCCCCAGTTATTTCCTTGGGCAGCAGAGGATAGGGAACCTGAAATGACCCTATCCTATAGCAATACTGACGAATATCTTGCATATCACCATAGAACCTTCATCTGGTGATGGATGGAGATAGAGACAGAGACCCACACTGGAGCACTGGACTGAGCTCCCAATGTCCCAATGAGGAGCAGAAGGAGAGAGAACATGAGCAAAGAAGTCTTGACCACGAGGGGTGCACCCACCCACTGAGACAGTGGGGCTGATCTATTGGGAAACCCAAGTATTCTTAACTGCAGAGCCATCTCTTTATTCCCCTTCAATTTTTTGTTTGCTTGTTTGGTTGGTTTGGTTTGGTTTGGTTTGGTTTTTGAGACTGTGTTTCTCTGTAGCTTTGGAGCCCATCCTGGACATTACTTTGTAGTACAGACTGGCTTAGATCTCACAGAGATCTGCCTGTCTCTGCCTTCAAAATGCTGGGATTAAAGGTGTGCACCACCACCACCTCGCACCTGTTCAGTTATTTTTAATAGTATCAAAGTATATACATGATGCTCGTTTGCTCATGCACATGCATGTACACAAACACCCCACTCTTAGTCATTTTCTGTTCAATCTGTTTTAGCTATTTATTAAACACTGTTATGTAAAAGTTAAAGAAAATTTTCTCGTGGCAATGTGAATTTTCTTTTACACCTTTTAACAATTATCTTAATATAGAATACAAATGAAATTTCTTTTTTTATTCTCAATGTACAATTCTGTATCTCTTTGGTTTCTCGTATATAAAGTTTAGTTAGGAAACACCAAATTGATGACTCTATGACATCCTTCATCTTATACCAGGCATGCCACAGAGGACATTTTGTAACTCAGAGAATAAAGCAATATTTTTTTATTGCTCTCATGAAATACCATGCAGATTGCTATGAATTAGGAATAAAAAAAATAAGATAACACAAGTAATTCAAGAAAATATATTTAGCTGTTAATGTCTTTCTCAATGAACACATGGGAAAATGGTCATGCCACCCACTGAAGAGAAATATAGGCATATAAAATAGATATTGACATAATTTTTTTTGTACGGATTTCCTGAGTGTATTTACAAACCATATAGTACAAAAATATTATATAAATGTATCAACATACTATATAATATAGAAAGGATATATGAAATAAATTAGCATGTCATATGGTAATAGAGATTATATATTAGCATTCTATATGATAAAGGTGTTTCTGTGAACGATTGCCCCTTCACATTTAGAAAATAGTGGAATCACAATGCACTGCACTTGGAGATAATGAATTCAAGCCAACACTTCAATTTGTTTGGCTCATCCTACATACAAGTGAAGGAGATTCAGCTTCCAAATGTGACCATATGTAGATGGTAATAAAGTAAAGCAGATTCAGTTCCATCTATTTTCAATTGAAAACATTCATACTTCCAGCCAGCCACTATTATAGATCTCAATGGTGGAAAGATTATAACTTAGAAGTCACTGTTACACTTGGTACATCATTACAGGACTAAAATTCTTTTCTAAGCAATGTATGTGGATTTGTTCATTTTAAAGCCCAAATTCCAGGGCTCTACGAATGTGAATCTGAAAGAAACAGAGCATAGAAAGGAGGTTGCCTATGTCTGAGGTGTGGCAGTTAGGGACACATGCTGATCAAGGATGTAAAGTTTTAGAAACACAGGATGCAGGCATGCTGGAGATCAAGTGGCAGAATGATGGCCTTAGGTAGCCTCTTCTGGAGTTTGCAATGAGAGTAGACCTCTATTTCTTCAACGAAAGAAACGTGTCTCTGTTAGAAGATCATATATTAATAAGCCTGATATATGGGGGAGTAATTTTATGACATCTATAGACATTAAAATGTAACTGTATATTCTAAATGTATATGCTTCATTTGTTGATAAACTAGTAAATGAGATCAACTAAAAGTAAGACAACACAGGACATATGTGAATATTTCTACGTTTAGATTATCAGAAGAAAGGATTTATTCTGAAAATCTTGGATTCATTCTAGAATATGTTAAAGAAAGTTTGCATGCAAGCAAAGACTTGTCATATACTTGGAAGTTTTCTTTGGTTTTTTGTTTGTTTTTTGATATTCATTTACAGGTTAAACAATCTTTACTTACAATTTTAGTTACCTTTGTATCTTCATGTACATCTATGATGAGCTTGTAGCTGATGAAACAGTACATTTACCTTAAATAGTCAGACTTGCCAGTGTCCTCTGCATGACTTTGTATTGCTTCAGCAGTATTTAACTGCTGCCTTAGAATTATGTCCTATTTGAGCAAATGTAAGTTAGTATACAAAATACACAAATAGATGTTTATGTTTTAATTTTTAAAGCACACTGAATGTACTCCATTAATATACCTGAAGTCCTAAGTCAGCAAAAATATTTTTTAATTCTACATAACTGAAAGTAAAATGATGTCAGTGTTGGTATTTATGATGATTTAAGCTTGTATAAATTTACTATTTCTTATTTCTTTTGATTTCAGATGCAATAACAGAACCCAGTGTGCTGTGGTGGCAGGTCCTGATGTTTTTCCAGACCCATGTCCAGGAACTTATAAATACCTGGAAGTGCAGTATGAATGTGTCCCTTATAGTATGTATACTCCTATACTTCTTTTAAAAAGATATTAATTACTCTTTAATTTGCATGTACTGACATTCTCTGGGAGGGCATAAAATAATCACATCAATGTGAAGAAGGCAACAGATGATGTGGGATTTATAGGTCTTAGACTTCTTCCACATCGTCTGTCCATAGAACATCTAATTTTGATGCTATATTTTGGTAATGAATACCTGTATTTGCAATGCTTCTAATGCGAGAACACACAATGCATAGATAATCAAAGAGGAGGTAGTATGTCCATGCTGAATTTCTCCAAGCTTCAGCAGATAGAAATTGATGGTAAATTTTATATACTTATGTGCATAATAACCTCAAAACTGATTTCTTTCAGTGTGATTAAAGTAATTATAAATAAGATTTATGTACGTACTGTCAACCTTTTGAAAATCTGATGCATATCCATTTACAGGGTATAGACTGGAGAGTCACAGGAGGCCATGAATTAAGAAAACTTCAGAGTGTGTTTTATACACTCCCAGGAGTATGTCTGCAGCCTTTAGATCAGCCATGATATAGAGGAGCAATGTGTTTTTTTTTTCTTCAGGATTAATGAAGAATGAAATAATCTAAAATGGAGCATTTTCTGAGTTCTTATCCCAAAGGAAGATTCACCATCACAAAAGATTTTTTTTCTTACTAGTTAATTATTCATAGGATTTGGTAGTGAAAATCACACAGGAAATCCTGTAGTCTCATATTAGATATTCAGCTCATCCCAGAGATAGAGAACACCTGGGATCATAAACAAATCCCAGGTTCCAACTTCCTTTGATGTCTCAGAAGGAGAAAACTATCTGGGGATCAGCAGGTTTCCCGTGCCAAGAGACAGCTCTGAGCTTGCTCATCCGTGCTTATTTCGAGAAACAGCACATGACTCATGAGATGGAAGTGCGCACGCTTCAAAAATAGAGAGAATTTTGGCTAACAAGAAATGAATTATAATTTAAAAGTAATAATGAAGCAAGATATAATTTCATTTTGAGTCATGGTAGCATGACGGAATAGTGAGAAATCAGCACATTTCATGTACTTGTATATTTTGTTCTGAAAACTGTGTTTAAGTATATAGATTCAATTTTTACTCTCAGTTGTGTTTTAGATATTATTGTCTCTACAGGGGCCTCTGTAAAAAGTATAAAGCTCCCAGTGGCCATTTTTTGTTGACCAGTGATATTTTAAGAAATGAAATGCATACATCATCTTCAAACTGAGACAGTTCCACGTTGCATGCATAATGAGATCTTTGTGAAATATGCCAAATGCGTTTCTAGAAAGGCATTTTATGAAAAAAAATGTACAATAGACAAGACTTCATTTCTAAAATAGTTCTCAAAAACCTACATTAATATTCTAATTTTCATATTTTGAAACATGAAAGCAGAGATAAATTGTCAGATTATGGATATTTCTTTTTTAAAAAAAAAATGAAACAGTTCACAGCTGTCTCTTCAGTTCCCTGTATGTCATCAGCTCTGTTTGAGGATCACAACTCAAAAAGATTCTGCCAGATCCATTCTGAAATGTCCCCTGCAGAAATCACTTCAATATAAATAAGAAGTTGCTCACACTCTTTGCATAAAAGGATGTGCTTTTAAACATATGTCTTTTCTCTCAGAAATTCCCAATGATGAAAAACATGATTTTTAAATCTCTATATTTGAAGTTTCTGATAATCATAAAATTTTCTGGATGTCTTAAAAACATTTCTCAGTATGTTATTAATCTGGTTGTTTTCTTTAATAAAAAATCACAAGTTGGGCATACGGGCTATCTACTTTAAACTATATGAATTTGTTGTGTGTATCTGAATTGTGTTTAAATTATCTTAATATACTTGTTCTAAAGAATTATGCAGAGAAAACAAGCTTCAGGTGCAGACATCAAAAAAAAGAATTATTCAGAGGTGAAATGCATTTAATAAACTTAATATAATTTTAGAAAAAAATCACTCAAGGCAGAAACTGGGTCTGGGACACTGCTTAGTTCATTGACTGCCGAGAATGCACCAAGCCATGAGTTCCCTAGATTATCATAAAACATGCATGTTGATCTATATATGATATGCAAACAATAAGCAGATGGAAACCAGGGAAATATGAAGTTCAAGGTGATCCTTAAGTATATTGCAAGTTTAGGACCAGTCTAAGATACATGAACCCTTCTTTCAGGAAAAGTGTCTAAATCATGAACCAGCCCATGCATCAAAGCTTGTTGGCAATTATTTAACAGGATGATGAGATTAAGACATCATAGATTTATAATATATTCTGATTACTTTAAAAGTAGCTGACTTCTCAGGCATATAAGCATGAATTTGTTCTATTTTTCCCCATAGACATTCTAGGATATATTAATAAATCCTAATCTAGATCCATACCCAACTCTTTGTCTGAAACATGAAATGCATGTTTTTCCGAGTGCTGAAAATAAGTCACTGACTAAGATTATTGATGCCATCTCATGTCATTATTCCCATGGGTTAAAGGTTTACATATTTAACATCTTGACTCTCATAGCCATTTTCTTAGGAATTATGAACATCACCATTTTACTGCAAAGGAACCTTATGCTCAGCATGTTAGATACATACCGGCAAGGAATGGAACTAGAGAATATCAGAACTAAGGCATTATCTGCCTCCACTACCCACTCTTAAGGAGCTGTGATATTTAGCCTCATAGATTTTTTGTTGTCCCCCCCCCCAAGTTATTTGATGCTCATTTCTTTCTACTCAGTAATATTCCGTAACTACCAGGTAGTGCAAACGGTGTTTCCCAGATCCAATCCTGGCTTCCTAACCTCTTAAATATTTCTTAAACAGTTTGCATTCCTAGAAGTCACGAAACTACTACAAGCTCGTTTTTCCAAACACTTTCTAAAACTCTAGAATATAAACAAGTCTGTAACTTTTAATGAGCTTCTTCTCTATAGTGAGTTAAGAAGGTTTTTTCTTATCTTTTTTTTTTTTTGTGGAGGGGTGTTTGTATCAAAACTGAAATTTACTGAGATTTAGTGTTGGGGAAATGAAATTTACAGTTCATTCTTTGACATTTTCATTCAACAGGTAAATAATTTCTGTAATGCCATAACCTAAACAAATGGATAGTACCAGTTCCATTCTAAATGTAAGACCATGAACTGGGAACTGTGAGGATAGCCCAGTCTGTAGAATGCTTGACTTCTAAACCTGAGGGCCTGAGTTCAGTCTGCCTGCAACCAGGCACAAGGAGGTAGGCAGATGAATGGAATTCTTGTGTCTAGACTTTGAAGAAAGTTCTGGACCAAAGAGGCAACCTGTCAAAAAAAGGAGATGGCACCAGAGGAACAAAAACCAGGGTTGTCCTCTGATATGCACACACATGTACACACCGGTCTACTTATACCCCACATATACATAATCCTACACTCATATCCACGAATGCCATTGCAACACACACACACACACACACACACACACACACACACACACGCACAAAGACCACAAGCAAAGTACTGTGGAATCTACATCTGTGCTGCTTCATGGAATTTCGCGAATACATAATATGGCTGTGGTCCTTTAATGCTACAGTGGAGTGGCAAAATCTCACTTGCCCAATACATTTACTGTACCTTTGGTGTGGTTATATATATTGTAATAAACAAGTACCATTTTATTACAACTGCAAACCTTACTTAGTAGACACTACATGTGTATAGTCTAAGATATATAATCTGTAGTGGATAGGGGCATCATAGGCTTTACACAGATTTCTTCAAATTTAATCAGTGACATTCACATAATTGTCGGTCACCTAATAATGCATTTATCAGGAGGTATCGTTAGTAATTGATGAACATAGTAAAATTGGACACATTAATGATGTTAGTTAGTTTTCCATTTATGTGATAAAGACCATCATTAAAAGCAACTTAGAGATGAATGTATTTATAACATTTTTTTTTATTAAAAATTTCTGCCTCCTCCCCGCCTCCGCCTCCCATTTCCCTTACCCTCCTCTGTCCCCCTCTCCCTCCCTCATCAGCCCAAAGAGCAGTCAGGGTTTCCTGCCCTGTGGGAAGTCCAAGGTCCTCCCCACTCCATCCAGGTCTAGGAAGGTGAGCATCCAAACAGCCTAGTCCCCCCCCCCCCCCCCAAAGCAGTACATGCAGTAGGATCAAAACCCAAAACCCAGTGCCATTATTTATAACATTTTTGTGGCTTAGAATCCTTAATGAAGGGAAATCAGGACAGGAATTCAGGGCAGGCACCTGGAGCCAGGAACTAAAGAAGCCGTGGAGGAGTACTGCTAACTGGCTTATTCTGACTGGCCAGCCTGCTTTCTTATATCATCCAGGACCAACTGCCCATGAGCAGCATTGTCCATAGGGGTCCCGGACCTTCCCACATCAATGGTTAATCTAGAAAGTGTCCTACAAACTTCCCTATGAAATCTGAGGGAGGCATTTGGTCAACTGAAGCTTCTCCATCTCATGTCAAATTAACAAAAACTAACAGAAACCCTGTATGTAATTCACAAGCAACATTGAGTTTTTTAACATTTATTTACTCATTTGGGTTTTTTCTTTGTGTGTGTGTGTGTGTGTGTGTGTGTGTGTGTGTGTGTGTACTCACATGCACACAACAGTGCATGTGTGAAGATCGTCTTCCACCATGTGCACCCCAGGGATTAAACTCAGGTAGTCCGGTGTAGCAGCAGGCAGCCAGATTCATTGAGTGGTCCCGTTAATCCTGCAATATTGATTTTTCTTTCTCAAAAGATTTATTTTTATTTATGTCCATGTGTGTGTATGTTACATGTGTGAGTATGACTGTGGAGGTCGGAGGAAGATGCTAGGTGCTTTGAAGCTGAGGTGACAGACAGTTGTGAGCCAGCTGATTTGGGAACTGACATTATTTCTTCTGGACGAGCCACAATGGAATCGACTTTATAGTACCCAATACTGGTTTTTATAAAGAGATAATTTTCATGGTTAGCAGAATTATATAAGAAAGCTTATTAATGATAATAAAGCATATTAGAGGTAATGTAGACTGAAATTCAGCTTTGTCTATTGTATTACTTAAGAGAAGTAAACTAACCAAGGAATGCTTACAAAACTGACGATCAGGCTCTGGCCATAATCAGTGCCAGAACAACTTATATTTTTTAACAGACTTGTAGGACTCGATGCATAGATATAGTTGAACAATAATCTTACATAAAATCTTAGCCTAATTAATCTGGTATCACTCGCTTTTGAAGATGCCATGGGGGGGAGGCGGTCAATGACTGCACTAACCTAGTACGATTGCTGCTTCGGGACCTGTGTACTCTTTTTTCTCAACTTCCACTGAAGTTATATTTAACCTTTACTAAATCCTCTTAACTCGTTCTGTCTTTTCTTGTCTATGTTCACAGGTTCCCTGTTTCTAATGAAATTTGGGGCAGGTGAATCAATACCTTTCCCTGTTCTTGTCACACCTTCCTTAGTTCAATTGTGGCTTTTATACTATCTCTGTCCTCTTTTAAAGTTTGGTTTTCCTCCTTAGCAGGTATTTTTTCCCCCAGGAAATGACCCAAATACTCAGAGGGTTAAACCTCGCCATTTACCAACACCTCATTTTTGATCTTCTCTCTCCGTTCTTCTCCAGCTCCCACCCATTCTGACCTGAATGCAAGTTGTAATTGTGGCATCTTCCAGTAGAACTGCCTTTATTTAGCCAAGTTACAGGACCACTTTTGTCAGGGAGAAAACAATAAAACAATGTACCTCCTACTCTGAGTGTTCTGAGGAGAAAATCTTTCCTTTGCATTCTGCTGACAAATCGAGTTTCTCCCAAGGTGTACAATCTCATACCTATTACCCATCAGAGGTGCTTGTCTATCCTCACGATCCCGTTTTCCTCCTTAGCTCTTTGTTTCAGCCTTTCAAAAATATCAAGCACACATTATAAATTCTTGCAGTCTCTTGCAGTGTTTCTGTTAAGAAATTATCGGAGGAAATATGTAATTTGGAGAACTCCTACACAAGGGTGTTTGATTAGAGCAGTCTATAGATCTTAGGACTTTCCCCGTTTTCACATTAGACATCCTAATATGAATGTGGCTAATGTCCTCATGAAATAACATGAATAATAATTATTATTATTATAAAAATCATTATAAATAAATAATTTTTAGTGCTGTGTCTTTAACAGAAAGAAAAATGCATTATACTTTTAGCAACAAAGTTCCAACTTTTTATACTCAAGTAATTGAACACATTTATGTAATTAAATATTTCTGGCAAGTAAAGTTTAAATTCATGCATATTTTAATATATACATACACTGGTTTTTAGTATTTATTAAGTAATTTCATATTTCTTAACTTACTATACTAAAATTAGCTATTTATAATTTTTGAAAGAGTAAGAAATATTGAGAGCTATCCTAGTTTTCAATTTCTTTTGAGACACATAGTAGATATTCAGTAAATACGCACTGAATAATTGAAAAGCAAATGAGGCCAAATGACTCCTCAGAAAGCATTTTTAGCAGAATAAACACAAGCAGCCCTTGTCTATCAATAAAACCTTATTCATTTAAATGAAGGATTTTAAATAAAAAAGGTATATATAAATATTAGTTTCGCAGAACAGATTGGTGAATAGCAATTACCCTTTCTTCCCTCCCTTCCTTATTGTCACTAGCTGGAGCTTTTTTCTAACATGAAGAATTTCTGTTAGTTTCTTATACATAACAATAATCTACAAAGATTTTGAAGATTAATCAGTGATTATAATTAAAGTTTATATGTCAAATTTATAAAGCATCTATGGAAATCCTGACACTACTTAAAACAAGAGCTGCTGGTGGATAATATCTCTTCTACATCCTCCTTCTAAACTGCCTCTCTTACCTCTGTCTGGGTGCTTCATATGTGCGTGGAAGTTGTGCCAAAATAGATCCTACTATTTGCTTGGGAGATGTCCCATTTTTACTATCTTCCCCTTCTTGAAAACGCAGCACATACCAGATATTTAGGTAAACACTGGGAATGCTTAATTTAGAAAAACAAAAGAAAATGTTTGTTTCCTAAAGGGTGTGCTTAAGTGAAGATTCTGGGCTCTATCCTCAATACCAAGAAGAAAAAGGAAGAAAAATAAAATAAAATTTTGTCCTGGAGGGAGTTTAGGTGAATGATGCCAAGGTTCCCTAACAAAGTTCATAGTTCATCAAAGAAATTAAGCACTAGAAACACAATCAAATTATTCCTTTAATTATTGTGTATATGTGTGCATCTTAAAGCATTCTGCTGCCCACACATGAAGGTCACCATTTGAGAACAGTTTTCTCTTTCTACTTAATGAATCCCAAGGGTCAAGCTCATGTCATCAGACTTTGTAGTTGACACCTTTAGCTGCTCTGCTATCTTGTCGGCTCCCAGGTTAAGAAGTTAGTATTCTGCTGCAAAGCGACTGATGGCTTACTCACCCAGCATAGGTGTCTTCCGGTATGCTTTTCTAGAGAAGACCCTAAGAGGTAAACCTAACAGAATGACTATAGATGACAGATATAAAATACAGGACCAGGTAAAATATAAAAGAAGATGAAGCCAGAAACGGACAAAGTGGAAATCATAGACATTTGCTATGGTTCCAGTGTGTGTGCGTGTGTGTGTGTGTGTGTGTGTGTGTGTGTGTGTATCTCCTTATACTTTATCTTCCATGCAATGACTGAATATGATTCTACATGTTTTATAGATAAAAGTCTTTGTAATTAATTCTCTTTAAGACTATTAATAATAGATCCAGCAAAAAGACCCAAGAAAAATTAGTTGTTAGTGAAACCAACTTCTCTACATCACATGTATTGCATTTGCATATGGCACCAAAATAGCAAATAAGCGGAGCCAGTGGCTGTGAATATGGGTTAGATTAGTGAGTGAATGTGTGTTTACATTTCAA
This sequence comes from Microtus oregoni, assembly GCF_018167655.1. Taxonomy (NCBI): domain Eukaryota; kingdom Metazoa; phylum Chordata; class Mammalia; order Rodentia; family Cricetidae; genus Microtus; species Microtus oregoni. The sequence continues at coordinate 14,890,985 of NW_024543080.1, read as the reverse complement.
ATTTGCTTTATCTTTAAAAAGACCAAATTCCTCCCAGTAACTACTTAAATATTTGAATTAAATAAATAATATAGACTTCTAACTCTACTGGATCTTTATTAATTGAACGTAGTTTTTCTTAGTATTTAAAATTTTGTTATTTTGAGATATTGTTCAACATCCAAATGCTGCCAGTAATGTAAAATGTGACTAGTTTCTAGCTTCCAAGAAGAAGCTATAATCTAGCCATCATTCCGTCATCCCCCAAGTAATCAGATCAATTTAGAATCAAAGACTCGGAAGGAAACTCAATATGGTTTAGTCCTTTATAGGACACATCACAAATGTATTTGCTTTTCACTAAGCTTTGCTACTTCCACTAGAACAGAAAGTAATGTAAAGTAGAGGAGCAAGTGACATGGAAGGCTGCTTCCAAGTAAACATCTATGGAAAATGCATATTTATAATTTTACATTCCTCCCACATTTTTCCTGAGTATGCCTTACCAGGCTCTCCCATTCATTGGGGAGGGGGAGGGGGAATAACATGTGGCATCAAATGGAGTTGATTTTACAATCTGGCTTTAGTAGATACCAGCTATGTCCTAGTGAAGCTATTTCAGTACTAGGTGAGAAGTTGACCAGAGGAAAAAACAAAATAAAGAATGGCTGACTTAAGACAGCCTATGCTTTCCTTAAGGGGGAATCTGCAGAAAGGGGTCTCTGGTGCTAGTACCAGAGCCCACTGTCCCCTTCAAGGCTGAGCTAAATATATGGCAGAAAGCAGGGTGGTAGGAAGGAGATTGGAAGGTTTCCTTTGGCTCTCAGTTGGCCATTGCCAGAGGTAACCAGTGAGGAGGTAGTTAGAGAACGCTAGGGTATTGATAAATAGTTCTCACAGCAGCCTTAACTAGGCTCCATAGGCTGAAATGATGAGAGTCAAGAGAATCGAGTTAACTTAATTGTAGAGACCAAATGACTTCATTTTGGGGGAGATTATGCTAGCTCAGCCAAAGCAGAAATACTTTATGAAATGTCATAGCCCTGGCTAACAAGAGGAAAGAAGGATTATAATCATGAGTTCAGAGCATGTCTATCAAACCAAATGGTTGCATATCAAAGTTTTGTATAGTGAGGGTACATTTAGTAAACTTCAAATATACCATTACCAGTCAGGTTAATGTGCTAGTTGCAATCAGATTATTTCACTGTATTCAGAGTGTCAGTGCCTTATCACCTTGTGACTTGGAATTCCAAAATGGTATTAAGTTAACCCCATGATTCTGTTTTAAACCAGTCTTTTCTTAGCAGAGTTGCTATCTTTAATTCAGATAAATAGCTAAGTAAGGCAAACTTCCCAAATCTGGCTTCACCTTACTTGGCTTCTGCTTTACTCTGTTGCCTGAAGGCCCCACCTACATTCCCTCTGGACTTGAGTGCTGGCACTGGTTCTTCCTCTAAAGCAACTTGAGCTCTGTAGCATCTCTGGGCATTGCATATTTTTCCTTCTTCCTCCACCATTAACTCTTGGTACAATTGCATTTACTGTTAGCCCCATTTTCTTCCCTTGTTTAATAATGTTTCTCTGTAAGGGTCATCAATGTTCTCAAATGTGTCCAGAAGCCACCATCATTCATTTCTTTCAACAAATGCTGATTGAACACCTCTTTAAATGGGTCTAGATATCCAATCTTTATGTTCTAGCAGTGGAGTGCAAGAACAGAGCAGTGCAAGAGCATCTTTTAATGATTATGGGCAAACATTCTTTTAAGACACAAAGTAATGTAATACTGATCTGTTGGTTAGAACCATTCGAATGTTGCCAGTTGAGGTCTCTTTTCTTTCTTCAATGTTTAAGTTTCCAAAATAATCTCTCTGCAAGGAGACATGAAAGGGAGATTAAGGCTTACTTTCAAAAGTGTAAAAGATGAAAACATATTCTTTCTAATTGAAATTTGGCATTGTACTCAGTACCGCATTTTAATTCAGTTTCCCTCAGAGAAGTTTCAGAATACAAAACGGTCTTAATGTGACTGTATGATATTTTGGTCCTCATTTGCCTTCAGTATGGCCTATAATTAAGGCAATTAATGATGACATATGGCAATATCAAAAACTCAACTTTCTCAATATTATGAAAGTGCAATCCTTCTGTACATATGGTTGGATCCTTAACATCATGGCCTTTCCCATAAATTTAGTTCAAACTGCCTGAAAAAAGACAGCAAATGAACATTTTTAGGGATGGTGGGTGTTCAGTTTTCTTTGATGTTCCCAACATTGTAAATCACTTCAGTCTAACCATTTGCTTCTTAGAAGCCTGAGGACATGCATCCAAATCCCTGTAGGAAAACTCCTCCAATTTTAGTATTTAGATCAGCTTGAAATGAATTCAGTGCTCAGTTAACAGAGAGAGAGCGTTCAGACATGTCAAAAGTTGTCTTCCAACAAAGCAAACAAAAGCCTAATGGAATTAGAGCACAAGGGGAGGAATAAACCTCTCTATACACTCTGAACTCCACTGTTTCCCTTGACTCCCTTCCTCTCCTCTTGTTCTTATCTTTTAGACAGCTCATTTACTGTTGTTTACTCAAGATAATAGGAAGATTTCAGAAGTGAGATCATATTCACAGTTGTTGGGGAGGGATGTGAAATATATTTGCTTTGATATAAAGATTTTCCCTCTTCTATCTTGTAGAAAAAAAAAACTAGTGAAATCCTAGCTGGCTAATTATATTGGAATCTAAGAGGACATTGGTATGACAGAGCTTTGCCTTCCTGGATCTGTCATTAGTTATGAACCCAAAGTTAGCAAATCAACTTCAAGAAAAAGTTTGCTGCCTAAAAAGAATAACATTACCCATATTATCAAGACAAACCCAGAGTTTCTCATTCTACTATATCAGGTAATACCTGATCGTTATGATGAATGGGTTAAAATACCAAGCTTGAAAAACATTAATTATGAATAACAGTGCCCCGTGGTGCATGTTTAAGAACAAATAATACATGTAGAACAAGAAGCATGTTGCTCTGTGTCTTTAGGACAGTTGTTTAGTCATTCATGAGTCAGTATTGGCCCTCATTTTATTTTTACTAGCACTGAATCTAATACACACATATATATATATATATATATATATTACTTTAGATAGATGCTATTCCTTAAGTTATGAGATGATATTTTCCAAAGTGGCGGTGTTTTCTCTATCCTCGGGCTGTAGATTTAGCATCAGTGGGTGTCAATCACTTAAAGTTTCACTTTTTGTTATTTTTTTTTTAAGAATAATGAATGCAGTTTTTAATTTTATAATTTTATATTCAACACTCAATACATACAATTAGTACATATATACCAATGTTTTTATGACTTCATTAAACCATTTCACTGAATTGTCATAGTTTTATTTGATTCATAAGTTTATACAGAAGTAAACATTGTTTTATTTTTTTCTTTTTTTTAATTTATTCATTTATTAAGGATTTCTGCCTCGTCCCCGCAACTGCTTCCCATTTCCCTCCCCCTCCCCCGATCAAGTCCCCCTCCCTCATCTGCTCGAAGAGCAATCAGGGTTCCCTGACCTGTGGGAAGCCCAAGGACTGCCCACCTCTATCCAGGTCTCATTAATCCTAAAGAGGTTGAACATTAAGACCAATTAACGAAGTGATGTTCTTCCTCCTTCTTCGATCTGTTCTGTCCTTCCTTCTCTAATCACCTAGCTTGTAGGAAGCAGGACCTCCCTCCATGCCATTCATGAATATTATGAGGAATCTCACTATTTATCCAAAATATTTCAATTAATCTGATGGTTTAGAAAACTGAATTATTACTCACTACAAGCAGTAGTTTCAGAGTTGTATTGACTATTCAAATAAGTGATTTGTGTAATAGCATTAAAAGTTTCCAGACCACAATTAGTGTTAATGAAGGTTTTCTTTCATTATATATGCTGATTATACTTAAAAACTGACTCATGAAATTTCCAACACCAAGAATTGGAAAATTGTGGTCTAATTTCTGAATTAAATTCTTAAAATTTTCTATGTGAATGTGTTTTTATGAGTTAACATTTTGGCATTGACTAGTATTTCTCTGTCTTTGAACCCTTTAATAAGGCTGTAGGCTTCACAGAAAATCAGATCTAATTTTATATTAGTAGTGGTTGCTAAGTAACTATTTGATGCAAATTAATCATTAAACATTTAGCAGCTCGTTCTCTGATTGGAGTGCATGCTGGAGTGACTTCAGAGCTGATAGCTCAGCAAACAATTGATGGAGGAAGACTATTCTGAGATGCTTAATAAAAATAGCTGATGAGTCCTCCACTTGATTTCCTTCCTTTGTCACAATCATAAAAGAAAGCAAGAAATTGACAGGGATAGTTAACAGTCTTTTCCTAATAGTGGATGCTGTTTAAAGTTCAAGCGCATAAGCCAAAATTGTACTAAAATACTTTATAGAATATTTCCAGGGCAACCTGCTCCATTAGTGGATTCTATTTTATAATTAAGGAGCCTGAGAACATGAATTAAATAGCTCATCCAAATATGCTTGCCTAGTAGGAATTTGAACCCAAGTCCCTTTGAACCTTGTGTTGACCTATTTTTTTTTATGATAGAGCAAATATGAAAATTTTCACATCCTTGAGCATTTAAGGTTTACCAGATTTCATAAAATGTGTTATTTCTCAGGAAATGTTATGTAAAAGAACTGAATTCCCATGCTGAAGTTGTCTTGACTTCAAAAGGATTATCATCAGGACCTAGGGATGTGTTCATTGCTATTATAGAGTATCAGTAGGAAGGAGACACAGTGTAAATGTGTCTGAGATGTTTCTGTTTGGTCCCTGCCTTAGACTGCATCTTATTTATGATGTTTTGTTGATGCCAATATTTGTTAACGTTTTTTAGCATTGGTATCTTACTGATATGGTGTAAAATGTATTAGTAGGCTAAAACACAGAACCCTATTTGTTTAGAGTAAGGAATGTTAGATATCTAAAGCTAAGATTTTTGCAATGATGCAAGCTATTTAGAGGCAAAAAGAAAAATTTAATCATAAAATTCTGAAGAAAGATTTACAGAGAGGATGGAGAGATGACTCAGCAGTTCAGGTTAAATACTACTTATGTGGGGGACCTCAGTTCAGTTCAGTGTCCTCCTTGGGCATCTCACACTGTCTACAACTCTAGATCCAGAGGTGTCCAACAGCAGTAACTTTTATTTAGAACTTCTTTTACATGAACATACACAAATTTAAAAATAAAATAAATTTACATAAAAAATGGTTACATACATAAAAAGCAAATAGGCAGAGCCAGGTGAGGTGGCTCCCATCTTTGGTCATAGCACTTGGAGGCAAAGACAGGTGGATCTCTGAGTTCTAGACCAGTCCCGCCTACTAAGCAATTCCCAGACCCCATTTTCAGAGCTCCATGCTGAGACCATGTCGCCAAAAAAAGGCAAATAATGAAAAATACTATAAATGCATAAAAAACCCCTCATCTTTCCTTAAGTTACTACCACTAGAATGAATCCCAATAATGTTAAAAAGACTGTCCTTTTATGCATTATTTTTATGTATATCACACACCATATGACTGTACAGGGCTATGAATACTTACATATTCATATATATTATTCCATTCTTCTATATCTTATATTTATATCATATATTGTATTCATACATAACAATTTTATATATTCCTATATATTTCTATTAAGGTATTCATACTTCTTTCAATATTTATTTCTTCTGGAGAGTTAGTTACACATGACAATACATTTTCACAAAAGCATAGTCAGATTACTCATACATCTTGTTTTTCTACCCTAGAAAGTTAATAGTGTAGTTTTTTTTTTGAATCAAGTAGTATAGAAACATTTGCATATTTTTTAATGTATCAAGTCCCTAATTTAATGTGCAAAGGATTCAGTAATTCTCCTAATGTTGAAATTTAACTTTGTGTCCCTACATATGTGATAATGCAGATGTTATCAAAGCATTTATTTATCAAGGGTTTCTTTTGGGTATTTTTTTAAGTAGCAGGGAGGCACTTGTCCATTTGGCATCTAGTAACCCATTTGCTAAAGACAGTTGCTTAATAACTAAAGTTATACGGTAAAAGCAGATAAGACTGAAACTGGTAGTTAATTCTCTGAGAAAGTGTGTGACCCCATCATATCTGTGGGGTAGCCTTTGCTATCACTTGCAATATATGCTTTCTTTGTCACTGTGGTGATTTGCCCTGGAATCATCATGGATTAAACTTTAGGGTAGCTCACAACATCTGTACTTGTCAGGGAGATTACTTAACCAAAATGCCTAAATGAGAGAAGCAAAGTATCTTTGTCCTAATTAGAGACAAAATGAATTGTACATGCAAACTAATGTCCGCAGTGGCAGCAATGGTGTAGGAGATTTGATTATTAATTCAATGATATACTTTAAAGGTTTCATATTCACCTTTCAGGAAATGTTTCCATCAACTTAATGACAATGTTCCTACTTCAAAATTGTCACTGGAAACTCAATTTGAAGTAAAACTTTGTTTCAGAACACAGGATAGCTGTTGCCCCTCCTTTTTTATGAAGCTCTACCTACTGGTTTCTTTTAGATAATGTCAAATTGCTTATCTCCGTCCTCTTAAACATTTCATCCGAAGTTTCAGATTTATATGAGAAATGATCTTTTACATACATATATTTGGCTATTATTTGTCATTCTGATTTCTTTGCTTTTTCCTGTCATTTTCTGCTTCTCATAAGCTGTAAAGATCTCCCCCAAAAATAAATTTTAGATTTGTCTTCCTTCTCACTGAGCATTCGTGTTGTTCCCTCCAGCCCCCCTCTCTTTCTCCCTCTCTGTCTCTCTACATTTCTCTTTTTTTCCTTTCCCGCTTCTTTCTTTTCTCCTTCTCTTCCCTCCTTTCTTCTTTCTCATCTTTCCTTCTGTTTTTATCTCTTCCTCCAGTTTTCTCATTTACAGTATAAGTAATCCGTTAAAAGTTGAAGAACTTCTCCCAAACTCAATCTCTTGCTATAACTTGTAGTTTGTTTGTGGAATTTCTTACATTTTGAACAAGTCAATGATCTTAATCATTCAATGTAACATAGATGATTCTGAGATGTTCTGAACCAATCATGGACACATGATTGTTGGGAATTAGGGGCCTCTTATCAGATGGTTCTCGTAATTTCCTCATGCTCCTAAGAAACTAAATAATTTTTTTTTGTTATCATGATTCCCTAAGTGAAAATAATTTATAAATTATTTTATAATGTTCAAGTTCTGTTTGAGAGATGTTATTTGTCTTTCTGGGACTGGGCTACCATAATTAATATAATGTTTTCTAGTTTGTGATATTTGTCCATATTTTATGATTTTCATTTTTCATGACAATTGTGTAATAATTTTCCACAGTGTATATGTATCCCTCGTTTGATTTTCCAGTGGCAAATAGTCCTTCCTGGAATTATATACATAGAAGACATACAAGTAACATCATATGGACTGAGAATATTGTGCATACGTGAGTGCATGTGTGTGTGTGTGTGTGTTTAAAGAAAGAAAGGCCAAAGGTAACTTCTGTATTTGAGAAACAGCAAGAGGCACATAAAAGGAGTTAGAGGGAGGATAAGGAAAGTGATGATATAATCATGTCTTAATTTTAAAATAATTTTAAAAGTGAGTCAAAATAAATGAAAATCTGTAGTCTATTAAGAAAAATTTTTAAACTTAAGGATTATTTTATTCTTAGCTTTTTAGGGTATAGTTTAGTAACATGAAAAATAATACTTGGAATAAAAACACAACTTTTATGCTCGTTATATTCTTATAATGTATTAGTTTGTGGTTATTATCATACTTTAACTGCAATTTTTTTGCCCCATAAGGTAAAATTTCCCCTGGCTTTAAAAACTTAGTATGAGGGACTATTATTTTTTTTTGTTTCAACAATTTTAATAAACTATAAATCTATTTCTCAGACAGAAAACATTCAATATCGAATCCATGTGAAATGCTTTAAGACATTCTAATCAACCTTTAAACCATCATTCTCACCTTTCTAGGGAATATGAGAAAATGCTAATTCTGAAATTGCCCAAATTTTGTGTCACTTCTTTTTGCATACAATAAACAAAGCAGCGTGCAGTAAGCCTTAATGTAACCTGCATGCTAGAGTATTATAATGTTAGAACCCCTAAAAATCAATATTATTCAATAAACATGATGTTTCAAGTGGTAGAATGAAGATTATGTGAAGTCTTAAGATGAAGCTTTGCGTCAGAATAATTTGATTTGCAGTCTGGCTCTGCCACCTCCATTAGTGATCACATCCTTGACAGACACAGAGTTCATCCAATTTCAGTTCTTATTGTGCAGAGGTATTGATGTTTTCATGTTGCTCTGGTCAGTCAATAAGGTTAGAAGGATAAAGTTTATTTAGTTTTCAACATTGCCTTCTTGAAGTCAAATGTCTATTTAATTAAATTTTCCAATATTTGGCAGGACAAGAATAGTAGTGTCAGCTTTCCTTAGCTTAATATTAAATAGCATCTTATGAAATCTGCTGAAGACCATCTGCAGTAATAGGAAACAGATATACTGTGAAGTCAGTGATGGGAGAGATGGGCAGGCCAAATGCTTTGCCAAGGATGTCGATGATTTCTAAGAGTTTCCTGATGCAAAATGTGCAATATGTCTTCAGTCTTGTGTATGACATTTCTTTTATCACTGGATTATGATGATCTTAAAATAGTGTTGCTTATTAATTTGAACATGCATATACATGTGGATACATTCAATGATTCTTCAAATTCTTCCAAGCCAAAGATAGTGGCAATGACTTCAAAATACAATGCCTTCCAAATTTTTAAAACTTAATTTGGGTACTTAAAATGTAGTAATGCTATTATTTGCCTTCATATTACAATTTAACATTTTTTTCAGTATAACCATTGGTGCATCAGAAAGAAAATTTTGTGTTTAGTTTATAGAAATTGGACTAAATTTCAAATTATGAAATTTTTCCTTACTCAGTGTATTTTGTATATTTTGCTATTAGTATGGGTGCTGTGTTAAATACTCACTATAGCAGAACTAACAGAATGACTAAAAATAAGATGGATAAGATCTTTGCTCTTAATGTGTTTTCTTTCTAGTGGAATAAATAGTCATTAAGTACAAATTGACAATAAATACATTTTTTAGCAAAAATGTCTGACATGCAATTCTAGTAATAACCTGCCAACAGTGTTATAGCATATTACATTCCTGGATGTATTGTGCTTCTTGAAATAGGGTTTTGCCCATTTAAGAACCATACCAGTTATCTGCAAATGATATTACATCTTGATGGCAATTGCATTTCTATGAAAGTTGCATATTAACTGTGAATTTAATTACTTCTCTCTCTACCCATACTACCATAGTGTTAGGATTTATTAATTTAATTACTTAGGGGAACTAATGTCTACCGAGTTTGTATTTTGAATTGGTGTAGATGCTATCCTTTAAAAAATATAACTACCTCAAATGTTTTCTTCCTCATTCACATTCTAAATATTTACTTAATAACTTTACATAAATGATAGATTATGCAGTTTCTTGAGAATCAGGGGCTGTTTAATCAGGGGCTGTATCTTTCTTATTTATATTCATAAGTCCTGTTTGTCCAGTTACACAATATAATATAAACCTGCTAGTCTTAAAAACAAAAAAACTAACACAGCACTAACCTCAATATCGTGAAAAAAAAAATCTTATCATTAAGTAGGTGCGATAGCGCAAGTGAACAAGTCACTATTATAATTCTGGCTGCATAAAAAACAAAAGTATTGCCATATTTTATAATATTACTGCTCAGAAAAGAAAGTCAGGGAACATTTTAAGAAAGAAATAGCAGGTAAAATGAAATAGATTTAAAAACTAAACTCACGTTTAAATAAAATATACATACTATTTTTGAGTAATAGTAAAAATAGGCAGACACATGGAGGTTAAACAAAATATCAGCAGTGCAAACAGCAAAGGTATAGCAGCCCACAAAATTACCATCTCTACTTCTGTAGGCCCTGAGCTTCACAGGAACTGACCCAGGAGTTGTAGCACACTATTGTTGTCTCTTTGAACTTTAGCCTATCCTCACTTTAGACAAATCTATAGGGTTTTACATTTATAAGGTGATTGCAAGTATGGGGGACCAGACCTTTCTCAAAGGCTCTGTGTTATTAGTGTGGGTCCTCTCTATAATCTGATGATAGCCTCTACTGTTTACTCTTTAACCATTGTGTCTGTCACTTGTCCATGTCACAAGTACCCCAAATAATCAACTTCCATGAGGGAATATTTATTGTGACTCAAAGTTTTAGAAATTCCATGCCATGATTGGCTGACTCTATTGACTTTATTGCTCTGATAAAACAGAATATCATATTGGGAATATATGTTACAATGAACGTAATCATTGTCTGGAAAACCAATAGTCAAAAAATCAGAAAGAATGTGTCAGTCCAGCAGTTCACAACCTTTAGACCTCTTTGGGAATTTAAAGATCCTTTATCAGGGATCTCATACCAGATATTCTGCATATCAGATATAAATAAATATATACATTACTGTTTATAATAGCAAATTACAGTTATGAAGTAGCAATGAAATTATTCTATGGTTATGGTCACCACAGCATGAGGAACTGAGTTAGAGGGCTGCAGTATTTGGAAGGTGGAGAACCACTGCACCAGCCCCATAAACGTATGTATCTAGCAACTCATCTCCTTCTATATTCCAACACTAAGTTTTACCATGTCCCACTTACTACATGAGCCAAACTGCAATACTATTGACTGTAATCCTGGTCCATAAACTCTCAGACTCATCTCATAAAGGAAAATGTGCTCAATCTACTGCCAAAAGTCTTTGAATTCTTAATTCTTTCAGCATTGCTTATTCTGAGCTAGTATATTTTAAGAAGGAAGAGAAACAGGAGGAGGAGGAGAAGGCAGACAGATGTGGGCAGAAAAGAAAGCTGCTTACTTACAAAATATAATTGTGAACAGGCATTGATACAAGTCCCTAGTCCTAAGCAGGGTTATCAAGAAATGGGAAAAATGAAAAGAAATCAAGATCTGAAACACATTTGAGTTCTTAAGATGTTCCAAATAGTGTATCTCACAGTTTGTGATATTATTGGGAAAGAGCTATTCACAGAAATATGATACTTGTGAATTCATTTATATAGTAATTTTATATTTGAAATAATAATTACATTATTTAATTTCTGTTCCCTTCCCTCTAGGCCTTCCTCTGAAAACCTTCTTACCCTCTCTCAAATCCATGGCTTCTTTTTTATTAATTGTTGTTAGATATATTCTTAAATGTGTAAGTATAACCTGTTTCAGCCAGTTGTTACTTCCATATACATACATACACATAACATATATCATATACATATAGATACACATATACATATATGTATTATATATTCATGCATACACACATGAATCTCAGTGCTGACCCTTAGTATTCGATAATGAATTGGGGGTCGCTTCCCTGTGGAAGACCTGGTCTCCTGCTCTGATCATTCTCCAATAGCCTATATTTCTTTGGTTAGTGTTGAGGCCTAGCAAGCTTTCTACCTTTTACATTAGTATGTCTATTAGTATCTTCATTGTTTAAGTCTCAGGTAGACAGCATATTGATGAGACTTCATAGATGTGGCTCTCTGTAGCATGTCTAGGTTATACAGTCTCAAAGCAAATTTCCTGTTCATCTGGCTCTCACAAGCCTTTTCCATGAAGATTCCTGAGCCATAAGTGCAAGGATCATGTTTTAGATATGTCTGTTAAGCTAGGGCACCACACTGTCTTGGTTTGCATTTTGACTGGCTTTGGTTTTCTCTAATTGTCTTTGTTTGTTGTGATGAGAGGTTCCTAGATAAGGGCTGAGGACCACACTTATCTGTGAGTGTAAGGAAAAATATTTAGATTGTTGTTAAGAATGGTTCTGCTTTAGTAATTGGCACTTTGAGGTCCACCTCTAAGATCTATGTCTTCACTAATCTTGAGTTGTTGACTCAGTTTCTTGTACCGGTTTATAGTTTATTTCATGTTGAGAAGGCTTGGAGTCTAGTTTATGAGTTTTGGGTTACTACCAAGTTACGTAAACTACACCATTAGGGTTATGGTGCTATGATGGTGGTGACTGTAGGCATCATAGCTGAATAGGACTATTGCTTGCTTCCTTCCCTTGGATGCTTGCATGGCATAGTCTCATATCATAAAAGCTAATATTCATGGAGAAAGCATTCAGGTTAAATCTAGTTCAGGTCCGCTGGGTCCTGTGTCCAAAGTGCATGGTATGGCAACATCAATTGCCTATAATATTTTTAGAGTCTGTTGGACAACCATGACCAACAACTCAAAGGCAAACTTCTGTCTAGGGTTGGGGTTTTGTTAGACGGTCTATGACTGTCAGGGTATACATTGTCATCCCACAAGGGAAGGTTTCTTTTAGATTGCATATGCATATGCCTGCATAGATTTATACATATTATATATATATAAATTTTTGGTAAATAGATATTATGACTTACGACAATTTCAGCCATCTTTAATGTAATTTTACTCTCCTCTCTCCTGTATTTATATCCCTCCTTTCTCCCTAATTAAAGTCCTTCTCCGGTTTTCTATTCCTTCCTTCCAAACACTTTACCCTGTTTTATGTTTAAAAAATATATGTGGCATATATTACAGAGATGATGCAACCTTTGGTTCCAGACCCTGTTGTGATCTGAGATAATTATATATAGTACATAGACTTCCAGGAACTTCACTTTAAAATTATATCTTATGTAAATGGAAGATTATTCTTACACGATGGGTGGCATTATCCAATTCAGTTAAAATTACTCTCTTGTTAACTTTCCAGCTTTGACTCAAATTAGTTTATCTTCCGGCTTTAGAATCTCACTTAAACCATTAGTGGGCTTCTTCCTCTAGGGACTTTCATTTATACTTTCCCATTGAGAGCGTAATGCTATCAGAAATAGTAATAGTGCTTTATGCTTCATAGCATTTATCATCCAAAGACTTGTGGGCATTTTGAACTTAGAAATTGGTAGTATCTGTGATATCCCTAAGCTTGGGCCGGCAACTGAAATGGATTTCTCCAGGTTGGAGATGGAATTATGAGATCAAGGAGAACAGAAACAATTCTCTAAATGTGATTATGAAAACAGACACTGGTGCAACAGAGGTGTCTATTTTTAAATGACCTGAAACCCGAGGAAGTCAATAAATTGAATATCAGATACATTCAAAAATAACATAAAAGTTAAATGAATTTTTATTTCTTATCAATCTGAATATCTGATCTTTCTTAATAATTTTCTTTGATCATTTCATCAGTTGCTACATCCCTCCACTACAGTGGACCCAAATTTTAGCAGCTAAAAATAATAAATATCTAAAAGGGCAGAAATGGCATCAGATCCAACATGGCCTTGTGAACCAGGCAGAGAATTATAGGTCTTGTCTAAACTTTGAATTTTAAAGGAGAATGCCCTTGTTTGAATGCAGATAATAAAGTTTGTGGTGGCGACCAGACCCATGAAGGTTTGCATCTTGACAATACATAGCCAATCATGATCTTATCTCAGTGATTCCTAAACACACAATTGTGACTTTAAGAAACTTATTCAGTTATACATAGATGGTCTTGATGTATCAAATTTTTCATAAAATGAGATGTTTTAATGCATTCAGAGCTATTGAAAAGCTGACTAAATTTGAAGAAAGTACTGTGCTAAAAAGAAATTAAAATTTTTAATGTGGTAATATAAGATCAGATTTGGGATCGAATATCTGTATCTCTATAAAATATATAGAGAGATGATTGCTGTGGGATTTTTAGAGGCTAGAGTAGATGAATATGGATGAATATAAAGTTGTATGTAGGTATATATATGGAAATGTGGAGTAAATAAGGTAACCATCAGAAAAGATATACAGCACTTGAGACAAGAGTGACTAAAGAGAAGAAAGCTGTGTATAAATCAGTCCATTAAAATATGTTAAAATAAATTCAACAAATATTACAGTGCTTCATACCTACTATAAAGTGGTGAAGAGAACATAGGTAAAAACTATATTAGAGTACTCAAAATACATCTACTTTCAATTAAAACTCCATTGCTAAGTCTATTGCTATAAAGAGAACAAAATGAAACTGTGAATGAAGAAATTTCTTCCAGCTGGGAAACCTAAATAGACTTTACCTCATAAGACAACAGAAAATAAAATAGCATTTATTTAGACAAGAATGGAGTTTTCACTTAATGTTAGTTTAAAAGAAAATGAACATATTACTAAAACAACTTTAAAGAATACTGTATCATTTACATTCAGGGAACCTTAAATTGGGGGAAGAGGTTGGGCTAATGAATTTCAGCACATAATCATCACAGGTAGGTGCCAGGCAACCCCAAGTGAACCGATGAGTCAGTAATGGTACTGAGAAAGATGGAATTTAGTGTAAGGTGGTAGCAAACGTTAAACCGTAGCAGTTGTATTTGACTATCCAACTGTGTATCAGAGGAAAATAAGCACACAAACATTGCTCTAAGATGTTTGTGAAATATGCACGGGTCTAGGAGTCAGGATACAATTTGACTGTAATAATATGCTGCTGTCAGCCAAGATCCTTAACCAAAAAGTGGGGGTGGGGGGTGTCACCCCTCTTAGTTATTACAGAGAGCCATGCCAGGATGCTAACATTCAAGAGGGAACTCAGCATGTCAGCATCACATGCCTACAAGTGCAATTTCAGTTTTGAGAGTTGTAGGGACATCTGAAAATAATAAAATGAAGAAAAAATAGAGAGCAAAAGTATGATAAAACTTTCAGGTCTGCTGTGGAAGACACAACACAGATATATATTCAAAAAGTTGGTTAAAGTAGAAAACCATCTAATGCCTAATGTAGAAAAGAGTGTAACGGCATCAGAACTAAGAGAAATTTGAAACAATAAACAACTCTACTAGCCTTATAAAATTCTGAAAACTGACATATCTCAAAATATGTTCTATTGAGTGTTAGCCATTTGGGGGGTAGTTATAGACTTGTAAGCTTGTAAGACGCACAAAAATAAGTTTCATTGCTCACTTTCACCTTGTGTTCTAAATGTCATATGTGATATGGGGAAGTAGCAGAAGGAAGGTGATGACCCCATAGGAGTGAAGTCAGCATCTTCCTTTTTTTTCACCTTGAAATGATGGTGTGAGCCATTTTTAACAAAAGAAATTTATTTCTGGATTTGGTGATGTGTCTAAAGGCAGTATCTTGATTCATTAGGAGCTAAAAAATGTAACGGCATGATGCAAATAGCACAGTTAGTTGAATTCTAGCTATAAAGATGAGAGTTTAAAATCTAACAAATCAGGAATTGAAGAAGATTCCAATAAAAACATAAAACTAAAGGATTAGCAATTGTGCATTCAATCTGATCTGGAAGCTGATACGGGATAGACTAAAGATTTATTAAAGATACTTGGGATATAAAAATAGTGGTAGTAACATAATAATAAGGCTAAGTAACGTGCTTTTCATTTCTTCTGTTTACTACATAAACCTTTCATGTTTAAGCATCTAGATTAGAAAACTTGGGTTGAAAATACAGCTCAGAAATAAAAACTGGGCTTCCCACACTGATCCAAGGCACTGCACAAGTTCATTACCTTAACTGAATATACATAGTGTTTTATCCTTCCTTCTTGTCAATTTTATTAAATTTTCATTAATTTTAAGAAGGTCTGAGTAACTATGCAACTTCTTCACAAGAGGGAAACAACTTTGAAAAGTGTTCTTATCATTTCATAATCTTATTGTTAGTCTTCAATCACTGCTTGCCATTTAGAGTTTTAACTCAACATCCATTTCATTGAAGGCATGTGAATCCCAAGTTTTGCTTTTATTTTATCCTTTGATTTCACTTGATAATTATTATCTAGTTGATCAGACTCTCTGAAAGTCTCTGTAAGTCATTGTTGTACATTAGCTAAAAGTCTAGGGATCTTTGTGTGTTCCTTAATACAAATTCAAGTCTCTGAAATGAATTGTCTCTCTATGTGTGTGTGTGTATGTGTGTGTGTCTGAGATATATCCATTTGCACATGTATATATTTCATCATATCATTTGGAATCTAGTTATTTCTCTCCTGAATTTTCTAGGTTTTCTACCTAGAAAGGAAATTGTATTTGCCTGCAATAATTTGTGACTGATTCTATTTTCCGTTTTTAGCATGCAGCAATCAACTGTTTCTTCATTTATTGCAGAATATTGCCTGTGCCTTAACTCCATAACACTGTTTTTCTTTCAGTTCTGTGGACTGTCTTATACATGCTACAAAAGGCATTTATCTATCTACTGCTTTCTCTTAAACTTTTCTCTGCATTTAATGATTTTTATTTGTCACATCATTTGATCATTGTAAATATTGATACTTAATATTTTATTCAAACTCTTTGTGTCACAGTTTCCAAACTGGCAACATGGAAATTATGATCTTTATAAAATTATAGTAACTCAATACATTTAAACATATAGAAGAGGCCTCAAGCAAAAGATGCATTCCACAAATCTTGGTTATTGCTGTTATTATTTGGTATCTTAGTCTCTGCCAAGATGCGTGAACCACTCATAACTCTCCCGAGAAAGTGCTTTTGAGAACTGTACATTTTCAATAAACACAGGAGCTCTTTGCAGTTACTCAGCTTGAGCACTGAAAGAGCTATTCTGGGAATTAGTATTCAATGATTTCTTTGCAAATATCTTGTAGGAAACGTCAATCTAATAAACATAAGCATTTGCTTATCCACCCACATCTGAAAATACATTTCTGAATTTCCAATTAAAACATCAATGTTCGATGACACCATATAATTTTAAGAAAAGTAAATCCATTTATAAACACTGGTATCACAACTGTTATTTCTATTGTTAGAGCTAACAAATTAGGACAGTCTTGCTGGGCAGTGATTCAGAGAAGCAATGAATGCAAAGAATTGGGTATTAAAAAAAAAAAGACTAAACTCTGTCATCACAGAATCTAGGTTCTCTTCCTTCACCAGGATATATGATCCTCCTCTATGATGGTTTCTTCCATTGTTTGCTTTGATGTTTATTTTAAACACATCCCACTTTAAAATAAAAGTCTTACTTAGAGACCACAAACACAATGGTGTCTTCACCTGAGTACTGGCCAGTTGTCCTCACAAACTTGGAATCCTATGTCTAAATAGTGTGCAGGGTCTCTTTTTAATGTACAACAACTCTGCTCTTTGGATGACCTAACATGAACCACTCTTGAACATCTGATTAGCGGTCTTAAGAGGAAAACCCCAGCTCCTGCTGAAGGAATTTAATGGGCACATACAAACTGTAATTTCTGGAAAAGGTCACCCTTCCTCAGTTTTTGTTATTTGATATTGGTGCATCCAAAATTGATAGGAAAATGTTAAATGTTCACAATTGCCACTCAGAACACAGGTGCATGTAGAGTCCTTCGCAAAGAGTAATTATGTTCCCAAAGAAAGAAAACTAATAATCCGGCAAGGTCACTCAACAAGTGCTGGCTTCATTTATTTAATTGTCCTTTCTACTTGATTTTCACAAGACTGGGCCCATGCAGGCTTATTAAAGCTAATGATTACTTTTACGTCTATGATCAAAACTTATATTTTTTTCTCACTTACCAGTATACTCAGATTTTTATTAAGCAAGCGAATTCTCACTGCCAGTAATAATAATATTGGAACATGAAACTCCAGCATTTCCTGTGCCTATCTTTCTCCTGTGCTCTAGCAGATGCTTTGTGACAGGGAGGCTCCTCCCACGTCCTGGAGCACTGGTGGCACATCCCCATGTGCTTTTGTACACCTCTCAAGAATTAAAGATTCCTGCCACCTTCCTTGTGTGTCTTACCTCACCATTTATTGTTTTTGCCAAGTTAATTCAAATATACTGCTGATCACTCTTACATGCATTTATTCTCCTTTCTCTTTGTAAAATGCATAATTTACCTAAACTGTTTTCAGAATACAGCATTCAACTTACCCCAAATTTCATATCCTGTTTAGAAATCCGTGTTTAACAGGTCATCTGAGTTTTACAAATTCTCTTCCAAATTTGCCAGCTCACTATAGCTTAGCATTATGATGTGGATTTCTTCTGGTCCTGAGAGAAATTGGTTACTACGCCAACAATAAGTGTCATTTAGGATGCAGTGGAATTTAAAGCTACTAACAGTTGTCTTATTCCATGTATAGTACTGTGTCAACGTCTTAAATCTGGCATTTCAAATCCTCCTTTACAATGTTTCTGAATTTTTCTATATTACTTACAAGAAATTTGATTTTTCTAATTTAATATTTTAAAATAATGTTTAAAATATTTTTAAGGATACTGTTTCAACTGTTACTATGACTTAAGATTTCAAGACCTTTTGTCATTTTATTTTTAAAATAATTTAAAATAATTTTTTTGAAAATTCTAATTTATTCAATGGGTGATATGGTTTAAACTAGAAGTAGGAAATCTAAGTGATCCAGATAAAGAACATGATGTATTGTTTTATATAGCTATTTTCAGTTAAAAATTAAAATTCAAAGTTTAAATTGCAATGGCCAAGTTGGAAGGTGACCTGTTCTTTTCTTGCTAAATTAACCTTTAAGTTCCTGCACCTTGAACATTTCTTAATTGGTCATATTCTTCTTTTCTCACTCCACTGATAATTTATATGGAAATTTGCATTTTCCTCTCAGATTTTCTTATTATTTTATTCTATCTTATTTTTGTCTAATTTATATATAATTTGGTATTATATTGCATATCTTAATGTAGCCTATACACCTAATTTCATAATTATTACATTAGCTTGTCATTTCTTTAGCAATAATACAAATTCATAGAAGAATATTCTACATTTTCTAGGGAGAAGCCCATGGACTAAATCTTAAATTGCGGAATATCTCTGAATTTACATCAAGAAAGTGCTGGTATTCAGGGTCCCTACTCTTTTGGAGACCACACTCCTTTGTCATGTACCCTTTACTGTCTTGAGGCCGTAATATATGACTCCATGTACCTTGCATCCGGAGCCAATGTGTACAATCTGGATGGCAACCATGTTGTCCTGTTGATAGGCCAACTTGACCATTAGCAGCTTATTATTATTATTATTATTATTATTACTATTATTATTATTATTACATTATTTTCCAGTCTAATTCTGAATGAATTTACTGAACTTTGTGTGTTGTAGATAATGTTTTGATATATCAATGATTCTTTTGTTGTTCTGTCTATATTAATGTGTATGTGTGTGTGTGTTTTAAGACACATCTGTAATTAGTATCTTGGTATATTTCTCTTGAACTAATTAAATATCATAGCAATTATATCATAGTCCCTCATACTGAAATGCTGTGAACATAACGGTTTGCTGGTCTAGTGTATAAAAATAATAGTTTTTAAGGCAGAATATATGTAGTCGCAATAGATACTAATATTTTGTTGTTATTGTTCGCTCTTATTTCTTCTGAGCATTGGCTGTGCGCCAGTTACGTTTCTCACATGGTGACTACTACACTATTACACTCTTCAATATTAATATTACATCCACGATTTTCAGTTGCATTGACCCATTTTGTTTCACCCTGTTCAAATTTGATAGTACCTTAAGCTGATAGGATAGCTCAGAAGTTAAGAGTAATTTGTCCTCAGTACTCAGGTTTTATTGCTCCCACTACCTATATAGCTCTATATCTAAGGTGTCCATTGTCCTATTCTGCCCTTAAAGAGCACTTTCACTTATGTGACCAACACTCACATATACATATAACACATAATTTTTAAAATGTTTGGATGTTCACCTTCCTAGATATGGACGGAGGGGGGAGGACCTAGGACTTACCACAGGGCAGGGAACCCTGACTGCTCTTTGGACTGGAGAGGGAGGGGGACAAGGGTGGGAGGAGGGGGAGAAGGGTGGGAGGAGGGGGAGGGAAATGGGAGGCTGGGAGGAGGTGGAAACTTGTTTTTTTTTTCTCCTTTTCTCAATAAAAAAAAAGTATAGTCTGTGATTCCATAGAGTATGTCCCAGTCCCCAGAAGATTTTGCTTATGACACACAATTTCACAGTTTATACTTCTCTGTACACTTTTGCTTGCCTTGAATTCATGGGGTTCCTGCTTGAGAGAATTTGTCTTCTTTGAAGTCATCTGTAAATCTTTTATCCTTTATTATTGACATAACTTGCTTTATATGTGTGTGTCTGTTTTATGTTCCTGACTGTATATATATTGTTTCATTTTCTTTTTTTTTTTTTAACAAGAATTGCCATCAAATGATTTTACACTATTTTCCAACTCAACTCAACTGGATTTCTGAATTGCTCACATCCAGGTTCCCAGAAAATGATGGGCAGCAAGCTGCACTGATGTCACAACATAGCATGAGTGTCCAGCAACAATGACGTACATATATAGTGTAGGATCTATAGTTATCATCAGTGAATATACCCATGTGAAGAATGGAAACATTGAGAGTTGACCTCTGAATCCAGTTTTAACATTCATCAGTGCACTCCATCTTACAGTGTTAGTGATTTCTCTGCTTATTTACCCCAATGATAAGGCATTTAGAAAATTATATACTTTTGTAACGAACACTGACTGTACCTGCTTTTTTCTCTATGTTCTTCCTCCATCAAGAAATTATTATCTAGGAGCATACATAGGGAGGCAGAGGTAAGCAGATCTCTGAGTTCACACCCAGCCTGGTCTATAGAGCAAGTTCCAGGTTACCCAGGGGTACACATAGAAACCATGTCTCAAAAGTGTCTCCCTAAAAATCAGTTATTAATCTTTAGTTAACTTTATGAAGTCAGCTAATCAGCAGGTGTTTATTGTGTCCCCATTCCTTAATAAAGTCTAAATTCTTTTATCTTTAACTTACTTGTATTTTAACTTCAATAGGAAATTAGTTAGATTGATCTATGTTTAAATTTATTTCAAAGTGTTAAAATATTGTAAGAGCTGACTTTTCTATATAAGTATAGAATAAAATAAGTATATGTATATATATAAAAATATACAGGTTAAAAATGAAAATACTTCTGTTATTTTTATTCTTCTTCAAATATTCTGAATTCTTTCACATTATTACATTATCTAAATTAAATCCTTTTTCTTTTATTCTTTTCTCATATAATACATCCTGATTGCAGTTCCTCCCCTCCGTCTCTCCTCCTAAACCCTCCACCCATCTCTCATATTCCCCAGATCCACTCCTTCTCTGATTCCCTTCAGAAGATGGTAGGCCTCCCAAAGTTTTCAACCAAACTTGACATACCAGGTTACATTAAGCCTAAAATTATTACGAGAGGCACATCCACTCGTTTTAAGGCTGGATGAGGCAGTCAAGTAGGAGGGGTTCCAAAAGCAGGCAAAATAACCAGAGACAGCTGCTGCTTTCACTATTGGCGTCCCATAAGAACACCACCCTACAGAAACATAACATCTATGCAAAGGACCTAGGTCAGACCCATACAGGCTCTGAGACTATTGCTTCAGTCTCTGTGAGCCCCTATGAGCCCTAGTTGCTTCTATGGGCTGTTTTCTTCTTGTTTCCTTGACCTCTCTGGTCCTTACAGTCCTTCATCCCTGTCTTCTTCAGGATTCCTAGAGCTATGCCTAATGTTTGCCTGTGGGTCTCTGCATCTGCTCCCTTCCGTTTCTGGATAAAGCCTCTTTGATGATAATTATGTAAAAGCTATTTCTTAAATTACTGTTCTTTGTTATATCTTTTCTAATTGTCTTTTATTTTTGAGATTATGATATGATTACATCATTTTCCCTTTCCCTCTCTATACCTTTTAAGGCTACGAGATAATAAAATGATCAATGATGTTTATAAGAGAACAGTTTTATTTTATAATAATTAAATATTTCATGGTAATTTCTTATGATAAAAGACATATAAACCTGTTTTTCTTATCAAAATAAGAAAGAATTATTGTAGACTAAATTCAAATAGTGTTATCATAAAATGAACAGACAGAAAGAATTATGACTTCTTCTAGAGCCCTAGCCACCTGCTCTGGCTTAGCTGGCATTGATTCCAACGGGTGATCTAGTTGACTCATCTTACTTTCTCGGTTCCTAGAACAGCTTAGCATAGACAGGCTCAGCCAGAGATTCCACTTTTCTCTTCTATCTGCCAGCAGCCATGGAGTGTATAAAAGTTACTCTTCAACACTTTCTACTCTCAATTGCAAATAACTGGAAGTTTAAAAAAAAAAACCTTAGCAATATTGTGCTATCAAAATACAAAATAAACAAAACACAAAAATATGTTCATTATTGTAGGATGAGTGATGAGTGAGGAAAAGCTGCTGTGTAAAGAAAATCCATAATATTAGCAACCTGTCCATTTGGAATGACACATAAGTTTGTAAGAGTTTTCTAGGATGAGAGAGTTTTAAAAATGAGACCTAGTCTCTGATTTGTTCAAATGTGCATGTGTGTTTACATACAGTTTACAGATGCCTCTACACTCATGCTCCACTCCCTTGACCTTACTCTGACCTTGGCCAAATTGCAAGACAACTCATTTTTGATGAGCATCAAGTCTTACTTCTGATACTCACTTCTCTCTCCAGATGCCTTTTTTTTTTGTCTTGTGATGATCTGCTGCCAATTTCTCTAGGACCATTGACTTGCTTGGCTTTGGATTCAACCATTTGTATGTGAAAAGAGAAGTTCATTGTGTTTAAGACTGCCTTTTTTATGGCAGGGCAAAGTTGTACACTTCTTTAATACCATCACTTGGAAGTCATGCTAGGCCTCCTTAGCCTTTTTCCCCAGGAAAAGGTGAGTGTGCTATCCACCCATTCTGCAGACCCAGAAATCAGGGCAATCAGATCCATAGCTCCATTAAGCAGTGCAATCAGATGTGACAGGGAGTCAAGTCAAAGTAGGAACTCAGTTTATTACTGTGAATGTCAGCTTATATAGGTTAAGTTACATCCTGTGATGTGGGGGGTACCTCCAGCCAATGAGAGAAAGCAAAGCTCTCCCCCTGGCTGAAAGGGCATCTACATAAGTTTTGCTGTCTCATCCTCGGTTCCTTCAAACTTGAGCCAAGCTTTTCTCTGTCCTATAGGCCTCCAGGTGCAGGCCCTGAGATAATTTGGTCCAACAAGGCTGAGGCAGATGGGTCTGTGTGTTCAGGACCAACCTGATTTACAGGGAGAGTTCCAGTATAGCCAGGGCTATACAGAGAGACCCTGTCTTGATAAAAACCACAAAACCAAAAGACTTCCTCTTATAACGTGGGGAGAAATCTTGGGTAATTACACTAGCATCCTGTATTTCAGTTGGACAGTTCTCTGAGGTAGTCTGCATATTTCTGAAAGATCTAAATATGCTTTAGCACTTTTTTGAAGGCGTAAGTCACAAACAATGCCACACCAGTTTGGAATTATGATTAATAGGGTGGTATTTATTTAAAGGGGAAAAAACGTACAGATCACCTTCAGCGCTCTGCACAACCAGGAAGGGAGTCTAGTCGCCAGCGGAGCAGGAAGTGAAGAGAGAGAGGAGAGGGAAGTGGCCGCTTTTTTAAAGGGAGAGAGACCACGCCCCAATGGGCTGGTATCTCAGCAGCTATAGGCTGGAGGAGTGGGAGGACCTCCCGCAACACCTCCCCCTTTTGTTTAAATAAGAGAGTTCTAAACCTACTATGAAATTATATACAATAAGTACAAATATCCTATTCTAACTAGCTTAGGTCTTGTATAATAAATAACTTGGCCAAGTCATGAGAGAAAGTAACTACATTTATATAGTCTTCAACCCCATTGAAGATCTGAGAAGGGAAATAATGTTACCTGGGTAATTAGGAAGTTCAGTAAAACAACTTCCAAAACGTGCAACAAATCACAGAGACAACTAGCTACCTGGGCAATCACCCAAAGTCACATTAGCAGCGTTGAAGCAACCAACTTTGGCTAAGGCCTAACATAACTGACATACCATTTTCAAAGGCAAGCAACTTTTCAAAACTATCTTACCCTTTCTTGGCAGGATATGACAGTCCTGTTTTATCCATTGATGCACGCTCTGTATCTTTGTCAGTGGTTGAGGTATGGGCATTTCTTTGCCCAAAGGCCAGTTCTGCCAAAAAGAAAGGCTCCAGGTGGAGTGTCTTTGGTGTTCAACATTCTCTCGGGAATAGAGTAGTGTTGCCAGGAGCAATTGTGTCTCACTACCACAAAACTCTGAGTTAGATTAAAGGCCATTTTCTACAGCTCTTTGAAGAAGTTGAAGATTATCTATCTATACTAAGTATAATCTCTATATATCTAACGAACCTGATTAGTCTAATTATAAATGACAAACTTAGATGACTATTAGTCTATATAATTCTCAATATCTATCTAACTTAAAGACTAAGACAATAAACGACTGTGAAACAAATGAGGACAATGACCTCCAAATATAAACAATGTACAAATATACATTGCAGTAGGTGAATATATATCAATGCACAAACATTATATAAGTATCTTAATCATGGGTAGAAATGTACACTGCAATATGGTAAATATATACAATATATATATATATAAATACAATATATGTCAATACATAAAAATGATTTAAACAGAGGTAGAAACATGCTTGCATACAATAGTCAATATAATTTAACTTTGCATCAATATACAAGAATCTATACCAATATATTTGTCTAAAAACTGTAACTCACAATTACAAATCTATTATCCCATCATCCCTCTTTTTTTTTTCCAAAATGATTCCTGAGCTAATAAAATTCCTCCCCCAACCCTCAATCGTATACTAATTATAATCAACCCCTAAATGATGTCCCTAAACCCAAGGGCAAACTTTACTGGGAGAGGGGACGTCGTCCTCTAGAATTACTTCCAGCTGTCATGGGGGCGACGTTCTTTCTGGGGGATCCTGTGAAAGTAAAATGATGATTAAATTTCAAGATCAATGTCTTTTAAAATTGCCAATAGTCTCTGAGTATTTTGTGCAGGTCTGGCCAAAATGTTGTATAAGATGTGCACCATTTCAGCTAACCAAGTTGGAACTGTCTTATGCAGCTGGTACCCAAAGCAGGTCTTGTAGTAGCGCTATCAGTATCATGACGTCATATCAACCAGGTGGAGTTGTTGTTATGGGGCTCCATCTTCTTCCTGGAAACTTCAAATGTCACTTCAGGAAAAACTCATTGTTCATTGTGAAAAACTTAAACATTAATCATATAGACATATATGTATATATTCACTGAAAGGCATGATAGATATATTCAATGAAAAGTATGATAGATATGAAGAAAAGCAAAGATGTTTTCTAAACTCATATTTCTTTCTGTCCCATATCATGGCTCTTGACATGAGACAGAAACTCCAGAAACTCTGGGTTTTTCTCTTACTAACAGGCTTGGAATTGGAGAGGGACTGAGCCAGAGTCCAACTTCGAAACCAGCTTTATAAATTTAGAAATATGGTTTAATATTACTTACACAACCCACTCAGTTTTCTTGATATTTCCTATTGGGCAGGTATTTTTCCATCTGTCAGAATCCATACATCCAGGAACCCTGCCCCCATTCTATATGTTTTTCTTACCACCTGTATGAATATCATCATTGTGGATGAGTTGTCATTTCTCTTTTCCAAGAGGTTTCTCCTCTTCAAATCGAAACTTTATTAATTTTGATGGTATCCACAATTTTTCTTCTCCTGTGGAAACAAGAGCAAAACCCCTTCCCCAACGTAGCACATCTCCTGGCTTCCACTGAGAGGTCAGCACATCTTTGAAATAAATCGGTTGATTTAGTTCAGCAGACTTTTCCATTATCCAATGTCTTTCTGCTGCTGTCGTTCCTTTCTCATTAGCGTTAAGAAAATTCAAGGTTAATAAAGCATTATGTAATCTATTTCTGGGGGTATTTTCAGTCCCTTTCTGTTTGTTCAGCATATCCTTTATAGTACGATTTGATCTTTATCTAACTGCCTGACCTGTAGGATTATTTGGTATACCTGTAATGTGTTTTATATTATAATGATCAAAAAAGCGTTTCATTTTCTTAGATACATGTGGTGGACCATTATCTGTCTTTATTTGTGCAGGTATACCCATGATGGCCATAACTTCCAATAAATGTGTGATTACTAAATCAGCCTTTTCTGAGCTCAGGGCAGTAGCCCATTGAAAACCTGAATACGTATCTATGGTGTGGTGTACATATTTTAATTTACCAAATTCCATAAAGTGGAACACGTCCATCTGCCTGATTTCATTTCTCTTAGTGCCCTTTGGGTTACTCCCTGCAGGCAACGGTGTTTGATTATAGAAAGAACAAGTAGGACATCTCTTTATAATGTCCTTAGCTTGTTGCTAAGTAATGGAAAATTCTTTCCGTAGGCCTTTACTATTGACATGATGCTTCTTATGAAATTCTGAGGCCTGCAACACACTTCCAATCAATAATTGATCAATCTCAGCGTTGCCTTGGGCTAGAGGACCAGGCAGACCCGTATGGGACCGGACGTGTGTTATGTACATCGGACAAAGCCTGTTCCTGATTATGTCTTGTACCTGGATAAACAATGAAGTCAATTCTGTGTCATCTGGTATAAATTCAGCGGTTTCAATATGCAAGATAACTCTTTGCATATTGTGAATCTGTAACTATATTAAGAGGTTCTTTAAAATCCCTTAGCACCATAAGAATGGCATATAATTCTGCCTTCTGCACAGAATTATAAGGGCTTTGTTCCACCTTACTCAATTCATCTGACTTGTAACCTGCTTTCCCTGATTTATTTGCATCAGTATAGAACGTACGGCCTCCAGTTATTGGAGCATCACGTACAATTCTAGGAAGAATCCAAGAAGTTCTTTTTATAAGGTTAAGTCTACCACTTTTGGGATAGTTGCTATTAATTTCTCCCAAAAAATTAACACAAGCTCTTAGCCACGGTTCATTGTCTTCCCATAACTTTTTTATTTCTTCAGTAGTAAAAGGCACTATAATTTCTGCTGGGTCTATACCTGCTAGTTGACGAAATCTCAGCTTACCTTTTATAATTAATTCAGAGACTTTTTCCACATAAGTTTTTAATTTTTTACTTGGTTTATTAGGTATAAATATCCACTCTAAAATAATATCTTCCCTCTGCATTAGAATCCCTGTAGGAGAAATTCTGGAAGGCAATATGACGAGGATACAGCTAAGATTTGAGTTCACCCTATCCACATGTGCCTCCTGTAATTTTTCCTCAATCATTGTCAGTTCCTTTTCTGCTTCAGCTGTCAGTTTTCTTGGACTATTCAAATCTTTATCACCATCAAAGGTTTTGTTTAAATGAACTATTAGATCAGGTGTTATCCCAACAGCTGGTTGTAGACTGGAAATGTCTCCTAACAATCTTTGGAAGTCATTAAGAGTCTTTAACCAGTCTCTCCTAATTTGTGCCTTTTGCATTTTAATTTTCTCTAACCCTATTCTGTAACCTAGGTAATTAATAGAATTTCCTCTTTGAATCTTTTCAGGGGCAATTTGTAATCCCCACCTAGGCAAGACCTTCTTTACGTCTTCAAACATCCTTTCTAAAGTATCTTTATTTGAATCAGATAACAGGATGTCATCCATGTAATGATAAATGATGGACTTGGGGAATTCTTTAGGAATTATTTCCAATGGCTTACTTACAAAATATTGGCACAGTGTTGGACTATTGAGCATACTCTGTGGGAGGACAGTCCATTGATATCTCCTATTAGGCTGAGAATTATTATAAGTAGGCACTGTGAAGGCAAATTTTTCTCTATCCTTTTCTTGTAACAGTATAGTGAAAAAACAATCTTTCAAATCAATAACTATAAGAGGCCATCCTTTTGGTAACAGAGAAGGCAAAGGAATCTCAGATTGTAGTAGGCCCATAGGTTGAATTACTTTGTTGACAGCTCTTAGATCTGTCACCATTCTCTATTTACCAGATTTTTTTTTTTACAACAAACACAGGAGAATTCCAAGGGCTGGTTGATTCTTCAATATGGTGAGCATCTAGTTGCTCTTGCACCAGCTGTTCCAATGCCTGTAGTTTATCTTCAGCTAGAGGCCACTTTTTGATCCATATTGGCTTCTCAGTTAGCCATTTTAAAGGTAGGGCTATTGGTACCTCTAAAGGTTTGGTATTTGCTGTATGTTCTTGTACAGCCTGAATGGCTGGTGACCTTTTTCCATAATACCTCATCATATCCTTCCCAGAATTATGAGTTTCTGGAACTACAGGAATGTTAATCTGGGTATTTCATTGCTGTAGCAGGTCACGGCCCCATAAATTTATGGCAATATTGGCCATATATGGCCTTAGTCTTCTTATTTGTCCTTCGGGCCCTATGCATTCAACCCATCTTGTGCTTTGTTTTACACGAGATAGGGTTCCAATTCCCAGGAACTGAACATCTACCTCTTGATGAGGTCAATTTGGATGCCAAGATTCTGGGGTAATGATACTTACATCCGCACCTGTGTCTAATAAGCCTTCAATAAAAGTGCCATTTATACAGACTCTTAGCTTTGGTCTTTGATTGTTAATAGAAGTCTGCCAAAATATACGTTTACTCTGTCCTACTGGGTTTTTGACTCATCCTCCACACATAATTCATCATTTAGACCAGTATTACTTTTTACAGCAGAAATTGGAGCTTTTAATTTTCTTGGTGAGGCACGTTCTCCACTGTGACTGGGAATGGCTGGGCCACTGTTGGCTTGGGGGCCTGCGAGAGGCCCCTCAAGGAGTTTCCCAATGGTATCAGGTTGCCTTGTTTGTCTGTTGTTGACCTGCATTCGTTGGACCAATGTCGGCCTTTACCACATCTCCTACATATACCTGAAGGCCTAGGTCTCCTATTTTTGTCATTCCCAGAGGAGATATTATTCCTAGAAATTCTGTGCCTGCAATCCCTTTTTCAGATGTCCTAATTTATCACAATTAAAACACCTGGCAGTTTGATGTCTCCTCATTGCTGTGGAAATCGCTTCTCCTACCCAAGATTCATCGTTATAGCTAAACGTCTCAACATTCATCGCATGCTGAATTCATTCATCCATAGGTGCTGATCTAGACTTTAAAGGCCCAATTATCTTTTTGCATTCTATGTTTGCATTCTCAAAAGCTAGAGATTCAAGAAATATTCGTGTAGCTTCTGGGTCTGTTACCCCTATGTCCAGAGCCTTAATTAATCTTTGCAAAAAGTCAATAAAGGGTTCTCTCTGTCCCTGCCTAATTCTGGTATATGGTTCAACCCTTTTTGCTGGATCTTGTATCTTATTCCAAGCATTTAAAGCTGCTTGGTTACATAGACACAGTACTTCATCGCCATTAAAGAGCTTGGACCTATGGATCAGTATATTCTCCTGAACCAAGAATTTGATCTTGGGAAACCTCAACACCTTTTGCTCTTCCTTGCTGTTCCATATGTTTGGATTCTTCTCTGAAATAAATTCCAAGCATCAAGGAAGGTCCATTATCTAAAACTGCAGATACTAACTGATGGAAATCATGGGGGGTAGCTCTAGCATTAGAAGCCCAAGTCCTTATCATTTCCTTTACATATGCAGAGTGCAAGTCAAAATTAACAATAGCTTGCTTAATTTCTTTTAGATAATTCATTGCTATTGGCATCTATCTAGCTTCTCTGACTCCCTTTGAGCCTTTAGAAGTTGACGCTTTGTCAGAATTAAGTATGGGGTATGCCGCTAAAACCTTGGGTAAGCCAGTTCTAATAGCTGGTGTTGGCATTGTATCCTGCCCTTGTGCCTTATTACTCTGTTCACCAGCTCCAATAATTTTTTCAATCATTTCAAGTCTTTTTATTATTGTCTTTATTATTGCCTCTTTTGAATCCTGAATCTCCTGACCTGCATGAGTTTCTAGTAAAGATTGTATGGTTCTTAGGAGTGCCATATTCTTCCTAAATGATAGAATATGCAAAAGAATACTGAAACCTAGTAACCAGTAAATTAAGTTATCCCATAGTCATATAAACCTTGCATGATATAACCCATTGTATTGGTAACCAGAACAGTAAAATTCGTGATGGAAACGAAAACTGCCATATTACCTATTATCCAGCAGGTGGCGCTGTTGCCAAGTCGTGACGAAAACAGGGTCCTGTTTCAGAGTCTGCCTAGTATTTGATAAAAACTGGAAAATGTAAGTTGCTCAACAAAGTAAATGTAATTAAATCAATTCCAGAGACGGAACCAGAAACCCAGAATCCAGGGGTAGAGAAGGGCAACCTGGAAGCCGCTTATGCCTCCTTGTGACAGAGTCACCCTGAGGGGTTGCAGCTTTCAGTAACCGTGTGCTCTGGTTCGTACCACTTAAGAGCTGTCCTTGCAAGGGAGATTTAAAAATTTCTCAGAAAAGAGCAAACCACGTGGGTGGAGATTACGCAGGCCTGTGGAGTTTAAATCCACATGGGGAGGCAGACGATAGAGTGCGTGGGGACTGGAAGTCAATCTGAGGTGTCTAAAGAGAAAATATAAAGAACTGCAGCAATAAAAGCCAGTGCGTGATGATTTATATTAAGCTGCTGGCTCCACGCACAAGACACAGGCCACAAGGCTGCCTGTCGGGTGCGACAGCGGAGGAAGGGAGGCTCGCACCAAGCCAAACTCGCGGCCGGCAGCCGAGTGGTGGAAGGAGAGGTCCTAACACCAAATGTTGGGTGCCAACTGAAGGCATAAATCACAAACAATGCCACACCAGTTTGGAATTATGATTAATAGGGTGGTATTTATTTAAAGGGGAAAAAAACTTACAGATCACCGTCAGCCCTCTGTGCAACCAGGAAGGGAGTCTAGTCGCCAGCGGAGCAGGAAGTGAAGAGAGAGAGGAGAGGGAAGTGGCCGCTTTTTTAAAGGGAGAGAGACCACGCCCCAATGGGCTGGTATCTCAGCAGCTATAGGCCGGAGGAGTGGGAGGACCTCCCTCAACACTTTTTATCAACAGTAACAATTTATTTATTCCCTCTATATTTATTTTCTGTCTTTCCACACTTGCTTCCTGAGATTATACTTCCCCTAAATTAATAACTAGCATCCAAAACCTTGTCTTGAGCTGGTTCCAAGTGTCTGTACAGGATCACATAGGAATACTTACATTTATTATGTCTGAGGAAGTAAAAACATTTATAGAGATTATTTAGTCTTATAAAAATATTACCGAGCCATGTATAAATCATATTAGATAAGACATTAATCACTCCCTGTGCTCTTTGAACATTTGACATATTAGCTGCTTTCTTGGATAGCTGTTATAGTTTAATCAGGTAAGATTCATATGATTCGAATCAGATGACTAACATTATAAAAAAAATCTGTTCAATTATTGAATCGTATTGGTTTTCACACTTCTGTTTAACATATTAACTAGAATGGTGTCTTAGTTTGAGATCTTCAAAGGGATAAATTGTAGTGAAATATTCTTCCTAAGTCTTAGCTTCCAAAAATAGTAAAGCTGTGGACCACATGGGTTGGGTCTGAAAACTTCGTAGAAAGCAAAGAATTTCATAAAAGTTGAGATTAGTGTAGAGGTGATTATTAAACGTGATATTAATATTGCCAGGCT
Organism: Microtus oregoni; assembly: GCF_018167655.1. Taxonomy (NCBI): domain Eukaryota; kingdom Metazoa; phylum Chordata; class Mammalia; order Rodentia; family Cricetidae; genus Microtus; species Microtus oregoni. The sequence continues at coordinate 14,859,271 of NW_024543080.1, read as the reverse complement.
TGGGAAATCATTATATTTCATTGCAGAAGAGTGGGTGAGCAAAACAGTGGTTGTATATCCAAATGGTTTCTCTACTGTAGAAGAGGAAGTTTCTGTACAGAATAGTATATAAAAAAAATAAAACCAAGGTGTTCATTCAAATGCATCTTTCAAAATATCAGATGTGTCATAAGAATATTTTGGGCACATATCTGAGGTATTTTTTACATTTTTTTGGTACTACAGTTCTAGCTTTGGGCATGATCTTCTTTAATAAACATTTATTGTTTTGCTGTGCTGTAAATAGCAAAACCAAGGAAAACATTATTGAAACATAAAATTCAGAGAGCAAATTGTTTCCTGTGATGATCTATTTTAACTTCTGATGCTTAGTCAATCTGTCAGAACAGTTGTACAAAAATAATTATTTAAGTATTGTACATAATCATTACTTGTATGGGGGCAGACTAGAAAGAAGATATGGAACAAATGTAAAAGAAATTTGTATATGTAATAGGACTGACAAGAAGTCTCCTGGCTATTTTTATGAATTTTGTTAGCCCTTAGTTATCAGTTAAAAGCATAAAACAACGAACTATGGAAATAGTTCACAGTTAGAGTGCTTGCCTAAGTGTGCATGACACCTTAGCTTTAATCCCTAGGTCCTTCAGTACATAGATGCATGAATGAATGAATGAATGAATGAATGAATGAATGAATGAACTAAATCCTTTTAGGGCCTTTACTTTTTGTTTTCATTTGTCTAAATGGAAGCAAACTAGGTTTGCTAATCATTACTCTTTTAATGGGAAATGTAAATTGTCAAACTAGCGTCGTAAAGTTCAGCAAATTAACCCTTGTTATCCAGCCTTTTTCCTACAATAATGATTGTGTTATAATCATCGGAATTGATTATAGCATTCATTGACCCTTCCCTAAATATTCCCAGGTACATATCAGAAACATAGATCTGCTTCTATTTAACTGCCATTTACTAACATGAACAAAGAAGCATTGCTGTCAGGGGAAGAGAATAAGAAAGTTAACCTCGCTTTTCTTCTCTCTTACTGCCTGAAAGATAAATATGGACTGATTTTAAATGTGACTGAGCATCAGAAAACTGGACAGATTTATTGAGTTTGCTAGTAGCAAAATAAGTTTGTTCCGTTTTCACATACTTTTTCTTGTAGTAAATGTTTTAATCTATTGATGTCACGAAGAAATGCTACATTAGCTATAAACTAGAAAGAGGGCTCTGTTCAGTGACAGGACCAGTAATATGTGTAGGGCAATAAACACTTTGCAAGACTTTAATGGCCCTGAATTCAAATAGGTAATATATGGTTCACTAGTCTCAGACAGAGGATTCATAGGAGACTGGTGATTCCTAAAAATGCACAAAGTAACTTGTACATAAGATTAAGACATCGGTTTCATGCTGTTAGATGGAAACTATGGTTGGCTTAAAAAGACAATTTCACTTTCAAAACGTTAAAGCACATCCATGTTTTATGCTGGTCAGCATTGTGATTGTGTTCAATTTCTAAGAAGTTAATATTTTCTGTCACAACTCTCTCTTCTCTAAATTCTGCATGCATATTGACAGAGAATAGAATTGGATCCAGCTCTGATCAATCTATATAGCATGCATAAATGGACTGATGTAGAAAAGAGACACTTCGATTGATTAGCTATTGTAGGTGGTTATATATAGGGTTTTAATGGGAGTAGGCGTCTTGGGATGGAGTGAGGTGGAGTAAGGAATAAGGGCTACGTTATCAGGGGCTGGACAGAGGCAGGTTTAGATCAGTCTGTGCTGAGTCACTCATATGCAGAAGTCATGGCCAAAGACAGGTTTCCAAACTTGAGCTAAGTTCAGGAAGTTACACTGGGCCTCATGCTTGGGCCTTATGAGGCCAACACACACACTCCTATTCTGACACAATTAAAAACAAAATCTTAGAAAAGTTAAATCTGTTTTCATTATTTTCCCAATCAACTATTTCTTTTTGACTAGTTAAGTATAAGAAAGGTTGACAGTGAAGGTTACAGAGTACAAATATCAGATCAACCATTTGCTGTTTACACAATTTCTATACTCTGTTTCTACTTTAATATAGTGATAATAATCTTAAGTAATGATGACTTAAGTATTAAACAACATAATAGAGATAAAACATTTAACAAATTAATAATATTAATTAAAGTGCACTCAGAAATTCATTTTTTTCTTAGCAGTTGACAGTCAAATACTTTTGCGATATATAATTGCATATGTAGAAAGTGAGAGGTTAAATTGATTCCACTCTAAAGTACCTACAGAAGAAACAACATGTGCTTGTCCATCTGAATGACTGTCCTTTCCTTCTTTGTCCGTGTAATCGAACAGACTACAAGATCACATCTATAACCATTTCCCATTGTTGAAAAAGCATAAAGGTGCCAAGATTGGCCAGAGTTGGATCAGGACACTGGGATAGAAACTGGTCATGGTTAGGCACATGATGCTAAGTTCTCTGCCTCTGGGAGCCTTTAAGTATTTTCAGAAGAAATAGAGAGACAGTGACAAATGTCAAGTGTTGACAAATAATAAATGTGACTATATACGTGAAATGAATCAAAGTAGCACTCAAGGCACTATGGCAGTAGAAATTATCCAATGAGTTCCTTTGTTTGGACCTAGAAACAAACTATCTTTTCTATTTTAAGCATTGCTAAAAGAAACATGAAGGAAATGAATGCCAAGATGACCATGCTTATGTGTGCCCTCCAAAGCTTAAAGTATACCCCACCTGCCTCATCTCAGAAACAGTTACCAGTTCCTGTAGTTGATTGTTGAAGACCCATCTCCATTAGAAATTGCATTTAAATTGAATAACACTTATTTGGACTATTAAAAGTGATGGAATATTTCTGAGAGAATAGCAAGTGTTTTAAACTAAATATCTAAACATTTGGAATTCTTTCTGAGTTGACCTCTATGTGTCATCAAACACTAAAAATTAATAAATAAAAATAAAAAATGAAATGAGTGTCTGGAGAAAGGACTTAGTAGCTGAAGAGCATTTGCAGCTCTTGCAGAGCCTACATTTACTTCCAAGTATCCACATGGCTGCTGAAACCTGGCTGAAATTCCAGTTCTACCAGGCATACATTAGGTACATAGACACAAACGCAGTGTTTATTCATACACTTTTCATAGTTCATCCCTTCACACACTTACAATATATATATATATTAAAATGAATGATTTTAAATTCACATCCATATTGTATTTTCTACTAAACAATGTGAAATCCATGTTAATGCTTGTTTTGGCTATAGAAATCATATACATAGTAATAATTTTGACTATTATCCTTATAATTACCACATGCAAATCATGTTTTTGTTTTTTTTTTTTCTAATGAAGCCAGTCCCACATTTAATGAGGTATGAGTTTCTTAAAAAAACTAAATGTGTTTTACATCCTCCATATTTTTAGGGTAGCTCCTCAAGTGTTGATTTTTGTTGTTGTTATTATTTGTTTTTTTTTTTTCCTGACACAATCCTTTTTTATTTCCCGATTCTCATTCACTTTTGTGTGGGTCTGTTTCAAATACCTTTACCCAAGCTCCTTAGAAAACATTTATGAATAGCTTACCATCGGTGAATGAATATCCTAAAACTTGCCCATTGGACTGTAAATTTCCCACAGGTAGATATCCGCTTGCCTTTACATTAATAGACATTCAAGGTTTTGTGAGCATATGATTGCTCAATACCTGCCAGTGGGGTATATGGTCAACAATTGTGAAAGGTCTGAATCCTAACTCTTCCACTTATGTTTTCTTGTTTTCCCAAATGGTTTCAAAAGAACACCATATTTAATTCTTCAGAAAACATTATGAGTAGTAACAGTTGTTCACACCAAAAGGGAATTAACAAGAACTCTAAAAGTCAGAAGTCTTGACGTCAACATTGTTGTTACCTATCATATCAGAGAGAAACACATGATGCATAAAATAATATACAGGTAGCCTTGTACACTGAGGTGACCGTTTTTATTCTTTATTTAGCCTCTGTAAATACCACATGGTTATCACACAGTACTGACAAATCATTACAACAAGGGAGCATCCTTGGTTTACTAAATGTAGTATTGATTTTAAGTGCTAACAATAATAACTTTGAAAAATTGTTATTTACATTGGAGCTATTTCAAATAGATTCTCAAAAGAGTCTGCTAATAGCCATTTTCTCTAAACAGATTAAATTAACAGTTTGAAAGGTTTTACTGATCCATCAATGAAATAGAATGTTAGTACCAAACAAAGGACCATCTCTGTGTCTGCAACATCTATAGATACTATGTTTAAGTGTTTGAATTAGAATGTGACGAGTGCAAGCATTTTATGAATTATTGACATTTTCAGTCTCCACACTCCAAGATGAAATTCATTAGGAGGCGTTAAATTTGGAAACACATTATATAAAGCCATTGTAATACAAGGTGCTTGAATGGCACTTTTATTCACTGATGCATGGGTATTATTTGAAAAACATAATTTAGAAGCTTAGCTGTTGAGATTATTTCTGTATCTCATTAAATAAAGGATTAGCACTTTGTTTACTGAAAGAGACAGATGTCTGTCAGAATTTTTGATATGCAATACACCAAAAAATTTAATGAACCCCACAGATCTTATTTCTATTTACTGAAGAGATTTTATTTTCCCTTGGAAATGGAAGAGACATTCATGTGCCTCAAAATAAACAAACAAAGAAAGAAACGACTATACATGGGAGGTCTGAAATAAAGGTTTCTGTCTATTAAAAAGACAAAAGAACTTATGAACCATCCACTTCCTCTTATTCCCTTGAGAGGCATTATGAATTTCTAATCTCTGGGAAAATAGCCCAGAAAAGAGTGTCACGGAATACCTTTCTTTGAAAGTATCATTGAAAGATAACAAGGAAGTTAGTTCTGTTTAAAATACTGCTGTACTTCAGTGAAAATATTTGACTTATAAAATATTAATAATCTATAACTATATTATATTCCCTATATATTTTGTTTACATATTACAAAAACTTAGAGGCATTATGAGACTATAACATTTGCATCTTTACATTGTAGAAGGAAAGGTATACTCTGTAACTTACACTTTTAGAAAAGAAAATTTAAGATTATAATTAGATATATACAATTGCATAGATTTCAGTTATGGAACTAACAGTTTTTTGGCAGACAAAAGATTTGTTTCTCTGCAATTTGCAATGCAATGTGATGAAGTTTGGCGATACCTGTGCACACTCTCTGATCCATAACTTTTCTTGTAAAGATTGCAATTCAAAAGTATTTCATATAATATAAAAATTTGAACTGATAATATCTCATTTTTTCTAAACAAAAATGCTTATTATATATATTTATATGTATATATATATATATATAATGAACCTTTGAAGGTTGAAAGATAAATATACTAGTTGGTTCTTCTCCAATGTCTTCCTTATATATATAGAATAAAGTTATCCTTTATTTGAATCTGTCATTTATTCAAACCACAGGATATAGCTTATGACATTAAGCTTGATGAAGGACAACAATAAAATCACTTTAAGGAAATATATAAACATATTTACTGAGGCTGAATGGACAATAAAAAAAACTTTCAGGATTAAAAGTGAAGAGAGAAAAGGCAGAGAATTATTTTTAAAGAGATTTGGAAATGAGAAATGACAGTTATAATGTCAGAATTCAGGATACTGGACCATTTAAAAGGCAGGAGATTCTGAGGAAGGATAAGCTACAGTTGTCATCATCCAATTCATTTATTTATGATGTCATTACACAGAAGAGAGAAGGAAACACTGTATTTTTAGATTGTTGTATTGCCGTTTGTTTTATGTAAGTGAGGTAGTTTTCTGATCAGTACGACATGCAGGATTGTCCACTTCCTTTTGTTTTGTTTCTTTACAGTTTTACATAGAGTAAGTTGGAGATACCACTTGTTCATATGTTTTTATTTTCCTCCACATGCATAAAATATTGAAAGATCTTACATAGATAGTGAAATAGATTTTATGGCTTTACCGGGCTCACAGATCATTTCTCCAGTATGTTCCAAATACCAAGACACAAAATTACCTTCATTTTTATCATGTACTCAATTCATGATCTATTTATTAGATATTTGTTATGTACCATGAACTGTGTGTTTCCACAGCACACAGTCATATGCTTGCTTCTTGTCTCCATCTAATTTGATTTTCCAGGGTAGGTTGGTTTCTAGCATCAGATTCAGAATCAAGCTAAGGCTGGCCAATGCTAAATGTTACCAAGCTTTTTACTGACAAATTATGTCATCTTGCCAGTTTTTGTTATGGAAATATGATTTGTGTGAGCTTGTTGCTACTTAAATTATAGGACTGCTTTACTTCAGCCTTGAAAATAACAAATAAATGATGAATGAGCTCCAGCCAGTCACGACATGGCAAGACCATAGTAATTATTCTCCAAAGCAGACCTGCCTAATCAATCTTAATTTTGAGTACCAGCAAGTAGCAAAGAAAGAGTGACTTCCTCTACAGGGCATGCCAAATTCCAAGAAATTAGAATAACACCAAAAGGTTAAAATCAAAATTTTACCAAATGAGAGTTGGGGTAAAAGAAGTCAAATGTCTTTGAAAAATAAAAGCCAAAGCATAAGAGAGTATTCACTCAATATAATGGATGCATATTTTTGCCAACTTTAAAAATACACCCTAGTATCCTAATTTAAAAAGAAATCTGTTTTTGCAAGTGTGGAGGAAACTTATCATGGAGCTGGAGAGAAATCTCATAGTAAGTAAAGCTTAATCCTCCTTCAGAGGACCCCATTGGATTCTCAGCACCCATATGAGGTAGCTCATTAACATCGGTTAACTCCAGCTTCTGGTGCTCCAATGGTCTTTACCAGCACCAACATATACATGCATAGAGGTGGACGGATGGAAAGATGGACACACATACTCACACAAGTGAATAAATAAATAAAAATAAATCTTTGAAACAACTTAACTATCATTAACAAACACAAACTATTTCTTCTAAGGAATATTTTTTTATGTGAATGAAGAATATAGTTCTGGTATTTTAGAATACAAATATTTCACAAGTAATTTTCAAAGTGGCATGGGAAGAAAAAAAATCAAGGGACTATTTAGGTGGAAATCCTTCTTAAACCACGAGTGGAAAAATGTCAACTTCCCATTCCCCAGCTTGGTCTTTATTGTAATGAGCGTCAAGTTCAAACTTTGAAGTTCTCAATTAAATCATTTTTAAATTGCCAGTTGTACTTCCTCTCATTGCCAGATTGAATGCATTTTTGTTTTGAGTCTAAACTTGAAATGCATCTTTAAATAAAGCTATTTGTTTTTAAGCTAGAATTAAAGGGTATGTAATTTCAGTGCTTTGAAATGAGCTGTAATAGAGGCCTGTTGATCTGCAGCAGGCATAGGATATCCAAGCTGAGTTAGCAAACATATTTATTTGCCCAGTGACCAAAAGTATGTAAACTTACTTGACTTAGAGCCCCAAGAAGCTTGCAGCAGGATTCTGGGCAGTCTGGCCAGTGGCTTTTTTGCTCTCTGTCTTTTGTTGCAGTAGAGGCTACAGCAAATTTGAATTACTGTGAAACAGACCCTGTAGACTGAACTGCATTCTTCTTGGGCATCTTGTTTTTCTTTCCCTCACATCCCATGTTGTAAATGTGGAAGATTCTTCCAGAACAACCCTATTCCAATCACAAGAGGATGAGCTCATCCTGAGAATTGGCAGACTCTGGCACTACTACCCTTCATCTTCAGCTGGACCTCTCCTAGATAAGGCTTTCCATGGGCCCATACTCACCCGCAGCCTAGTAGTCTCTTCATAAAGAATAAATGAGGATGTTGACAATACAGTAGTAGAAGTTCTGAAAGAATTACAGAAATATTGTTTAAAACTAGATTTTTAAATTAGTAAGATACAGCTTTGCAGTCCATGAGCTCCCGCTAGATCTGGTCAGCTGTCTCCGTGGATTTCCCCATCAATATCTTGACTCCATCCCTTGCTTATATAATCCTTCCTCCCCCTTTTCTGCTGAACTCCAAGAGTTTGGCTTAGTGCTTAGCTGTGGATCTCTGCATCTGCTTCCATCAGTTACTGGATGAAGGTTCTATGGTGACAATTAGGGTAGTCATCCATCTGATTATAGGGGTTGGCTAGTTAAGGCACCCTCCCCACTATAACTAGGATATAGCTATAGCTGTATCTTAGCTGGGGTCATCTTTGTGGATTCTTGGATATTTCCTGGCTTCTGGTTTCTCCCTAACCCCGTAATGACTCCCTCTATCAAGATATCTCTTTTATTGCTCTCCAGGTTCCAAGGGGGATAGGCGTGGTCCTGCCTCAACATGATATGCAAGGCATTGTTGACTCCCACAGGAGGGAGGCCTTATCCTTTCTAAGGAGTGGATGGCAGTGGAGGAAAGAGGTGGGGGGAAGGGAGTGAGGGAGAACTGTTGTTGTTATGTAAAATTAATAAAAAAGCTTCTGTTAAAAAAAGATGCAACTTTTCTATGAATATGCATATATATATATGACAAATATGTATATGCCTATGTGTGTGCATATATATGACTATTTTTTCTTCTGATATATAATACTATACTTTCAAAGGACTTTTGAAAGTTTTATTTGGAAAGTAGCCAAAGCCATAAGAATTTATGCTGAGGTATAGAAATTGCACCCAAATGTAATTACATAATCTCAGCATTTATTGTTTGTTTTTGAAACATCACTGGGGCTTTTACTTTATTTCCATGTGAAAAACATCAATTTAACTTTTTCTACTAAAATTGCAGTAGGTTTACAACACTTGGACTCTGTAAATTTTTATGTTTAGGCTATAAAGCCATTCTTCCCCTAAATCTTTGCCTTTTTCAGATTGGCCCTCCTTTTGCTTGTTAAGGTATAAACAAATTGGGTCTATTTATACATGCTTATGAAGTAATGAAGGTGCCAATTAATGTTTCGTGGATATGTTACATTTTTCTAATTTTTATAAGAACCTTTAAAACTCATAGTAAGATCTACAAATGCATAGCCTATTTCATAATCTTCTGTTCTGAGTATATGGTGACTCAGTTAAGCATTTCAGAAAAAGCCCATCATTAACATTAATATTCTGATGGAAGATTTTTATGAGAAAATATTTTTCCATCTTAGAGTCAAATATTGACAGGTGAAAGAGAGGTTTCTTCGGTAAGGATTCTAAGTGCATTCATTCACTCGGAGTCCTCCACTTGCCTGTAGCTTTACAAGCTGTACTTCTCATCGTAAGACTGATGCGCTCTCCCAAGTCTATGGTTCTAGGAAATGGTTTGCAGGAGAGGTTTCTTCTGAACAGGTCACCTCTGTAAGCTGCAAAACCAAAAGAGCTATTCTGTTAATTAATGGTATCTGCTATAGCATTTGTAAGAGAAACTAACAAAACTGCTTGAAAATTCCAGTGTTATAAACTTGATGACCTCTTTTTCAAATGTAGCTACGGGTGTTCTTGCTATGGTTATTGCACTCCTCATATTATTTTTACAGTAATTTTTGATGTTTATGCTGTATTTTAAAGTGTATGATTATTTTAAAAGTATTTATTTGGTGAAATATTTTTAAAGGTGTTCAATTAAGCAAGCATGACTGCAATAAATTATTTACTTTCAGTTTGGAAAAGGTGAATAAAAGTGATTGGCCAATACCGTACCATTAATCTATTCTCTTTTCTCCTTTCTCTCTTTACTTCTCTCTCTCCAATAGAAGTGGAACAAAAAGGTAATTAAATACCTTTCATAAATTATATACTATTTATAGGCTAAGTTGTTTAACAGCTTAACATTTAGCTAAATAATTTTGTTATTAATTCTTATTTCATGCAAATTTATTGACTACTTCTGCTGCTCAACTTCACTTTAATCTGTGTTACTGACCAGTGCTGGTTTGATCCTTTTACCTAACACCAACTAGTAATATTATAAAATCATCAACCCTGTCTTTTATTTCGCTTTATTTGAAACTTAGGATTTAGAAATCCAGCAGGTATGGTGACTAATGATTGCTTTAGATTTGTTCCTCATTCTCTCTTAATTTCCCTTAGCTCTACTGTGCTTCTCCTCCTACATTAACTAACTACTGGAGAAAGGGGACAGAATACTCTTCTTAATTATCCTCAGTGCCGTTAATGTCTGTGGCCAAGCGACTCTGAATGCACACAATCTTACCTACAGTTAGTAACCTTGAGCCCACTATTAATGATAACATAAGGTTAACATACAATTTTGAGTTACAGAGTCACTCGTGTTTGTAGCAAATTTTCCATATGAAAACTCCTAAGTTCTATACCATCATTATTGTTTGCAATTACAAATTTATAGTGGTCCCTATCTTTGCAGAATGTGAAGGTCAACTTCTGCCACAAAACTTTTTATTTCTTTAGAAAGTAAGTCTTTGACTATCTTAGGAATGTCCTTTCCTTTCAGCCACCTTTACTGTATAGCTGAGGTTCCTCTCAGACTGTTTTCCAGGGGATCTGTGTTTCTAGTTAATACTGAGGACCTAATTACTAACAACAAAGGATAATCCTTTATTCGTTAAAAAGCAGGTCAGCGTCCAATTCCTTGTGGCTTCCTACTTTTTTTCACCCAGGAAAATTCTAATCATCTCAAACCTAACAGCGGACTGCATGGTTGTTTCTTCAGTGTGTTTGCCTTGCAAGTAGAAGCAAGCAACGCTTCCCAGAGCAGGTTCAGAAGAACACAGTCATCCAAAGTGGCTTCACGGAAAGGGATCAAATTGTGCAATATGTTCACTCACCCAACTTCCGATTTAGAGATTCATCGATGTACTTAAGCTATGATAATCTTTGCCACGCTTTTATGTACTATCTATCATATGTCATAACTGAATGTGGCTCCAGGTCCCCTTTTTCCTTGTGTGCAGCTGTGCCACAGCCGCTTCAAGAACCACCCTTTGGGAAACGTTGTTCTGTAGTCCCTTCATTTCAGATGGCCCTGCCCAGCTTTCTTACCACCAAACTGACAATATTCTTCAGTGAGTTATACTAAACAACAAAAAGAATAGAATGATTCCTGTCCATTTTCCTTCTGAAGTATGAGCAGCAAAATTATAGCAAGTAATCTTGTTTTTTTTTTTTCAATGCCTTTCTCATGTAACAGTAAAAGGTACATGGTTTTAAGTTCCAGTAATACTGTACTTAACAGGACGTTTTTAACTGATTAAAATCTAGATCCTGGGTTTTTTTTCTGTAACCTTTCACTTTCTTCTTCTCTTCTTCTTCCTTTCCTTTCTTTCTCTCCCTTTCTCTTTTTCCTTCCAGTATCCATCCATCACTCATCTTTAATTGAATGGGTTGCATGCTCTGTGTGTGTTGCAACAGCTTTGAGAGCCACCTTCCCCTCCCCCTTTTTTTGCTGGAAGATTCAGTGGCCAGTGTTGCAGATCTTTTCTTTTCCTTTATTCAAATGATAATAATGTGGAATATCAATTTATTCATGATTAATAATTATCAAACCGTCAATTTCATCAGAGTGGAAACAATGGATTATCATTTTCAAATGAGATACAGTTCTTCATTGAACTAAAAAAGCATCATGTGTAAAGTTGGTACTTGGTAATATGTCTATAGAACTCATAGACATATGCTACACTTCAGACATGCACCAAAATATGTGTTTGTAAAGGAAAAACTCAGAAAAGCACAGCTGCTTCTGAAAAGGCTAACATTTTTCCAACAAGTGACATCAAATTGTTTGAAGACAAAAATACAAAATTAATGTGGAAAAATGCTTTGTATAACAAACAGTAATGCCACAATATAAGTGGTGGTGGGTATCGCTTGTTGGAGTTGTGTTCTGTTTGCTAAAAATGAAAACACACAAAAGGAGATTCAATTAATATATTTGTTATTATAACTTTCCCTCCTGACAGTTTTTCTTTGTCCTGGACTGCTAAAAGGAGTGTACCAGAGTGAACACTTGTTTGAATCGGACCACCAATCTGGGGCATGGTGCAAAGACCCTCTACAGGCTTCCGACAAGATTTATTATATGCCCTGGACCCCCTACAGAACTGATACCCTGACAGAGTATTCATCCAAAGATGACTTCATTGCTGGAAGGCCAACAACGACCTACAAGCTCCCTCACAGAGTGGATGGCACTGGATTTGTAGTATATGATGGTGCCCTGTTCTTCAACAAGGAACGTACCAGGAACATAGTAAAGTTTGATTTACGGACTAGGATAAAGAGTGGAGAGGCGATCATAGCAAACGCCAATTACCATGACACATCCCCATACCGATGGGGTGGCAAATCTGACATAGACTTGGCAGTGGATGAAAATGGATTATGGGTAATCTATGCAACAGAACAAAACAATGGCAAAATTGTCATTAGCCAGTTGAACCCTTATACCCTACGGATTGAGGGGACATGGGACACGGCGTATGATAAAAGGTCAGCTTCTAACGCGTTTATGATTTGTGGGATTCTGTATGTGGTCAAATCTGTATATGAGGATGATGACAATGAGGCCACTGGTAATAAGATTGACTACATTTACAACACCGACCAAAGCAAGGATAGCCTGGTGGATGTACCCTTTCCTAATTCCTACCAGTACATCGCAGCTGTGGATTACAACCCCAGGGACAATCTGCTTTATGTGTGGAATAACTACCATGTTGTGAAATACTCTTTGGACTTTGGACCTCTGGATAGTAGATCAGGTAAGTTTGATTTGGGGTAGTTTTCAGAGAAAAACTACTATTTGTTCTCAATAAGCTGTTTCATGAAGTTTTAATTCCCTATGCAATCTTCTGACTTGAGTATCTAACACATAATATTAACTGTGCTTATTTTGGAAAGGTTGGTTGTTGTCTAAGAACACGGACCTATGAGAAATTGACTCTGTCCCTTATCTAGTTCGACTCCTACATCATCCTGCTTTCTTTGAGATATATAGTGAGATATTGAGTTATATAGATATCATATAGTTACTTCTTTCATAATGAAATAGATAAAATTTCTGCTTATATTGTATGCTGTTCTTTCACATTAATTGTGGAATGTTCTTGAGAATATCTTTTTCCATTTGGAACATATCAAAATGTTAACTTGGCATAATGCTTTCTTGAGCTAGGTGCCAACAACTTGACCCAACAAAGTACATTGCATAAGACCAACCATCAGGGAAGCAGGAATTAGTTGAAAGTACGTGTCTCAGCAAACTTAATAGTAACTCCATAAGTACAACAGTTCACATGTTTTAATGAATGACAATAATTCAAAACACTGTCCTGTTTAAGCCTGAGATAATCTTTAATTTCAATTATTTAAATGTTTCCCTCTTCCAGAACCCACTATTGACTTTTAATATTATATAAAGATGATTGTAAAAATCTTTAATGATTTTCATTTTTTTTATTATTAGATCTTTTTTACTAGGCATGGTGGCTCATGCCTGTAATCTCTGCACTTGGATGGCTGAAACAGGAAAATTGCCAAGGATTTAGGCCAGTCTAAGTAATGTGGAATTCTAGTCAAGCGTAGGCCTCAGTCTGTGACATTATCTCAAAAGTATGCTAAAAAATAAGTCAGTAAAAGTTTAATTTTGTAACATGCCATAGTACTGTTGTCCAAGTTAACGTATACTGGAAAACACAGAAGAGTATGAATTTTGGTAGTAATATAGTAATTAAAAATAAATTATTTATTTCAAGTAGAGTTTAGTTTTTGTTGGGCAGTGGTGGCACATGCTTTTAAACCCAGCAGTTGGGAGGCAGAAGCAGATGGATCGCTGAGTTTGGGGCCAGCCTTGTCTCCAGGACAGCCAGGGCTACATAAAGAAACCCTGTCTTGAAAAAAATCAAAAATAAATTAAAAGAGTTTAGTTGTTAGTATTTCTCATTTTCTGAATTATGTGCCATACCCTTCTGAGCATGCGATTTTATTGTCTAATTTAACCCTTTACACACAGTTCTCATAGAGAACTGATGAGCTAACTTCATTCACCTTTGTATTATGAACATGTCTGATCATAATTTCTTCGCAGACTTTAATATAGTGTTTTATAGAAATGGAGCATAATTGGCTTATTTTCTTTTTTATTTATTTTATTTATTTTTATTTATTTTTCCATTCAAAAATTTCCACTTTCTCCCCTCCTCCCATTGCCCTCCTGCTCCCCCACTCACTCTCCTCCCTCCCCCACCAGTCCTAAGAGAGAGCAGGGGTCCTGACTTCCTTGCTCACCTTCTCCCTCCTTCTGCTCTTCAACCAAGGCAATTGTGACATGATAACACCAGAAACCAGATTACAATCGGCTTATTTTAAATGCACAAATGTATAATGGCTTTCCACCTCTTCCTCGAAGAAACTGACAAATTTGGTAGCATCTTTTCTAATCCTTAAAGATCTTCAATCAGTGATGTCATGTCTTTCCACAATTAGCAATGCTGATGTTATGTCGAATTAACTTTTCTACAATGAGAAGTCTCTGGCTGCAGCATCTCTAGTAACAAGTTCTAGCTTCTCTCAAAAGATAAACGATAACTCCAAAACGACATTCCCAGCTGTATGACATGCTGGTAAGACTCAGACTCAGCGCTTCTCAGCTGAGAACACAGACACAATCAATAATTTGGAGAATTGTGTGGAGTCTGTATCTCACAGATCTGACCTTTTTAAATGAAAATTTGTATTTTTCTGTGATCATACTGTTTATGAATAATATGTAATCTTTTTGCTTTACTCCACTGTGGCATGGAGTAATTCCTAGTGGAAACATATTTTATTCTTGGTTTGTAGTGCAAGAATAAAGGGGCAATAACATCTCAAGTTTCATTGAACTAATAGATTTTGTCCTATTTTTATCTGAATAACATTCTAAAATTTACTAGTATTCATAGTAATTCAAAGTATTAATAAACACATTTATATTCATTTATTTATTTATTTTTGGTTTTGTTTTTAGAGGAGAGTTTCTCTGAGACTCAGTTCTGGGGAACTTGCTTTGTAGACTGGCCTCAAACTCACTGAAATCTGCTCCCAAGTGCTGGTATTAACGGCATGTGCCACCACCACCCAGTTAACACAATTCTTCATCCAGACTTTATAAATTAACCTTGAAGAATACTGGACCTTCATTTCAACATATTTAGACACTTGCCCAAAATATGTCTGGTATGCACCCAAAAACTTTATACATGTGTGTATATAATCTCTCCACATATATAAACAGAAATATACATATATTTATATATAGATAAGAATTGCATTAATTGTTTATATAAGGAAAAATGTACTTCTCATTTAAAATTATTTCTCTGCTTATGAGAGTTAAAATATGGGCCATCTTGATGGCATGTATTAGTGTCACATTCTAAGATGCTGTTTGTGAAGAGAAAGATATTAAGAAATGATAGATTTCATTTTAATTGGACTCTTTTAAGAAAAGAGATTTGGTTTTCATTGTTTTTGAATGTTCACACTTAAAACTTTGTCCACTTTACAAACAGTGGAATTTCACCTGTATTGAATTTGTCAACATAATCACCAAAAAAGTACCAATTTGCATGCATGGATGCTCAAATTAAAAAGGTAGTACTCTGGCATTGGACCTACTGCAATTTAGAGGTGGAAAGAATGACTGTAGAAGTAAATTTTATGCATGGTATGTGTGGATATGAGGATTTCAATTAGCATTAATAGGAGCTGTTCATCTTATTCCACAAAAAACAGCTTTAGCTGGGTATTTTTCAGAGTAAATTACACTGGTGTTTTTCAAAGCAGCTGCCTGGTGTGAATTCGTACTGTCATTTTTGTTATGGATCTTCTGTGTCTGGATACAAAAATCTCAATTTAAAGAAAATAGTATAGGGCCAAAAATGGAAGGGAAGGAGGAATGGAGGAAGAGAGGGAGGGAGGGAGGGAAGGAGGGAGGGAGGCAGGGAAGGAGGAAGGGAGAAGTAGAAAAGGGGAAAGAACAAAGGCAAAATGTACTTGCTGTCTGCTGGTATTCAACTGAGGATTTTTCTCTAATTTATGTTATGTTTTGTTAACAAGAGGTAGAATTCTCAAGTTTTCATGGAAAGGGTTACTTTTGTCTTATTTTTGCTGTATGAAACTATTCTGTACCACACAAGACTTACTCTGGGAAGATAAAGTGCAAACATTCCTCTCTTGAATCTATAGAAAGAGACTCAACCATGCTTCCCAATAGGCAACATCTGCCTTTGAACCTGAACACGAGAGTCTAAGGATCTGGCTTTGAATTCTACCCTGGCTTTTTTTTTTTTATTTTTTTATTTTTTTTATTTTTGAGACAGGGTTTCTCTGTAGCTTTTGGTTCCTGTCCTGGAACTAGCTCTTGTAGACCAGGCTGGCCTCGAACTCACAGAGATCCGCCTGCCTCTGCCTCCCAAGTGCTGGGATTAAAGGCGTGGGCCACCACCGCCCGGCCTACCCTGGCTTCTTGTCTGATTATCCATAGTTTCAGTCTTGGGTTTGACAACTGTGGAATAGGAAAATCATGTCTAGCGTAATATATTGTTAAACTTTAATTAGATGATGTTTATTTGATACATTAAGAATCTTAGTCTGATTGCTGCAGGGTAACTATTACCCATATTATGTATTTATAATAGAAAGATGTTCATCTCTGTGGCCACTGCTTTGGTGTTGTGTCTAGTTTATGAGGCAGTTTTAGGAATGGTGTCAGTGCCTTCTTTTCTCCTCGGAACTATTCTATGACGTGTTGAAGCCATTTTTTCAATTCTAATCCTTTCCTCATCTCCCAGCAGTAAATTAATTCTCAAGCACAGAGTGGGAAGACTCTGTTTAGTCCCTTCACACAACGTCTATGTTTGCTTTCTTCTCCAACGGAAAATCTCTGTGAAACAGATTGTTTTCAGCAATATGTATGTAAAGAAATTAGTTTTAATCAACTCATATAAAATTTTAATTCAAATGCTCAATTTAGACTATAAGTGAAGATCTCTTGAGAATATAGTTAGGGTTTATTCTTCTTAGAAAACCTTAGAAGTTTAATGTTTGTTTCTCGTTTTTCTCAGAAAACATTAGTTTCAGAACGTTAACCTCTGCTCGTTTATTAGGCATTTATCAAATACAAAATTGTCAGTGTTCGTGTGGTTTTTCAGTATGAAATTAGTGTGAAGATAGCTAGAAATATGCACTGATGGTGCTATTTAATATTCATTTTAAGCATTCAATTAGATCAGAAAACCATTTCTTTAGAAATATTAATAATGTGATATGCTTCACATTAAGGAATTCAATGTGTATAATCTCCAAATACAAAAACCTTTTTTGGAGGCATGTTAATAACACTTGGATTCACACTGAGATATGCTCGTTGATATTGTTTAGTCATTTCTGTCTATAGTCTTTGTTGACTGATAAACAATAGATGTTCCATAATGATTTCCTGAAGGATATCAGGAATGCATGAGTAAATGAAATTTTCTATACTTGCTTGTTCAGTCTACTGTGAGAATGAAAATGTTTTTCATGCAATCCCTGGCTGGTCCTCTCAGTGTATGCCTAAAGCATCTATTACCTGGAAGTTATATGAAGTCCTGACATCCTCCCCAGTTCCACCTCCACTTCTTCATCATGTGTAAAAGTTTAGAGACTGGGGGCTGGAAAGATGGCTCAGAGGTTAAGAACATTGTCTGCTCTTCCAAAGGTCCTGAGTTCAATTCCCAGCAACCACATGGTGGCTCACAACCATCTGTAATGGGGTCTGGTGCCCTCTTCTGGCCTGCAGGCATACACCCAGACAGAATATTGTATAATAAATAAATAAATATTAAAAAAAATGTTTAGAGACTGGAGAGGTGGCTCAGCAGTTAGGAGCACTGACTGCTCTTCCTGAGGACCTAGGTTTGATTCTCAGCATGCACACAGCCGGTACCAACTCTCTGGATCTCCATTTCAAAGGCATCTGGCTTCTTCTCTAGCTTCTGTGGGTACCAGACGTGTATGTGGTGTACAGACATACAAATAGACCAAATACCCATTCACATTAAATAAATAAATAAGTAAACAACTTAAAAATAAGTTGAGCTCATGTAAAAGAGGAGTGCTAAAGCAAATTAACACCTAATATAATTTCTTGCAAAAGCAATTGAGAGAAATTAAAGTCCGTGGTCCTATAATACGGCAGAAAGTATTCAGTTGCTTAAAGAATTTTTTGTTATGAAAAATCTCCAGTTAACAGGTTGCACAGACTCCTTCAACTTAAAGAAAATGAAAACTGTCTTATATTTAATGTTGGCTGGTGGTTGCCCTCTACTGAAAATGCATTTTGTGTGAAAACAAGAGACTCATTGTTGGGTAACCTGTAAAAGAAACCTTTTTCAGCAGTCATGGTAGAGTTTAAACTGGGTGTGAAGGGCCTGTTTGTCTGGGTTGGGCAGAGTCCCAGGCCTGTAACTATTAAGTCTAGAATTTTCTCCAGAATGTATTTTTTGCCTGTCTATATCCTCTCATATCAAACGTCATCATTACCTCAGTCACCTGTTGTCGACCTTGTCCATTAGCCTTCTCCTAGGAACACTTGACTATTTCATAGATGGTTTGAGTTACTCTGATATGGGAATCATATTTCTAAGCCTGTCATTGGGCACCCAGCTGTCTCACTGGCTTTAGTCATTGCTCTCACTCTTAGCTGCTTTTCCTCCCAAACCACTTGGTGCTAAAATCAATATTTATTACTGCAGTGGATTGATTGGTGAGATGTTTCCTTTGACTCTCACCATTTAGTCCTAAACTATTCATATAAAAATCTAGGTATCCCTTGTCAAATATACAAACATTTCCCAACATTGCCTTCAGAAGAAAAATCAAGCTAGTTACACAAAGAGAGATGCCTAGCCTGAAAATGTCTCTAACTTACTGTGTCTAAGATACAAAAGTTCACTGTTGGGCATGGGTGACAAACACATGAGACGGTAAGTCCTAATGAAGGAATGCTGAAGACAGGTGTTACAAGCTTAGCGCATTCCTCTTTCCAAACACAACCCACAATTTCGCAGGCAGCCCTAGAGATTATGTAAATGAGCATCTCTGCTTTACGCTGAAGAGAGCAGGCTCTAAAGCAACAACACAGAGTCTGAGCACAGCCACTGAACAATGCAGATTGTTAGGTGAACCTTCTGTCCTTATAATATGCTAATTAGTGCATTTGTGTCTCCCGCAAAAGCTCTGGCTATGTCGTGATGAATAAGAACTTTAAACACACATGACACCTCGTTAGAATGTAATTTTCCCATCGTATATCTGAGCCCTTTACTTTGACAGCTGAGTAATATGAGTGCTGGGCAGAGCATCCTGAACATTTTTGAAAGTGTCACATGTTGGATAGGCAGCTGAATCTGCTAGCTGAATAGCTTACTTATATGGGGTGTACTGGAGACAGGAAATAGGGTGTGAAAACACAGGCTTCCTCCACCAGACTCGTCCTCTTAGGGATCAGTTCTCACTTCCACTTGAGATGCCTTGCCATCTCCAAAGTTTGCTTCACCTCCATCTTTGCAAGCCGAGCGAAATCTGCAAAAAGGAAAACACTCCACAACTTGTTGCTAATCTCAGCCCCAGCTGGAGATTTTGCTCATCAGCTGTTTCCCTGTGTGGGAGAACGCCCTCCCATTCTTCCCAGGCTTCTTCATTGCCGGTGGTGACAGCTGCTGCTGACTGACATGGCTGTTGCTGCATTCCCAGGAAGTACAGAGAAAACTTGTCAGCCGAATTCTCTTCCACAATTTTTACCTTTCTTGTATTTTTTTTCCCTTACCACTAAGGGTTAAACTTTGGAGAATGACACCATCTGCTTTTCAGACTCTGAATATAAAAACTCTAGTTTGGTTAAAAAGCAAAGCCATGCCTCACTCTCTACAGGTGCACACAGCCTGTGTTTCTTATGAATCTGACGTCTAAATGACCTTCCTAGTAGAGGTGCTGCTGACACAATGAATCATGGATGCAGGATTCCTTTCCTTCCTACAAAGTGAAGTCTCCAATAAATGAATACCTTTTAGAAGATGATGAAAATTATTTCTACGCTGAACCTTCAGGGACATACAAAGACGAGTTCTTTCCGAACGAGTGTTCTCATGCACACTCCAGCTGTGTCTTCTGGAGCTGTTGCGTTGCTCATTAGCATGTCCACCAGAGGGCAGGCAGGTGGAACTGAAGTGATTTTGCAGCTCCATATGAGCCCTCCTGTGATGTTTGGCAACAGTAGCAAGGGTGTGATTGCTGAATAGGAAGGTGGGGAGGGTGTGCCCTTAATCCCATCCTTCTGGCCATACTAGCACAGATGAAGCAGACTCTGCTACATTACATATGAGCTGCTAAAATTGCTATGTCTGATGATACCTGCTTAATGTCCAATTTGAAATATTTGAAGTGATAGCCAAGAACCTTAGATAAGAGCTTGCAAACATGACTTTTAAAGTACAGATCTACTTCTTTCTTAGTAACTGTTTTTCCACTAGAAATCTAAAGTCTCCAATAATTTTGATAAATGACATAACTAAGATATATAAATGGTAGATAGATAAAAGCTGTACTATTGTCTGGTTCTATAGAGTGAGACCTGTTATCAGATCTCTCTGAAACAAATGGAGAATATTTCTTTATATTTGCTTTGGAAGAGTGCTGTATCTCTTCATGCTCTTTATGTAACAGGACAAATTTACAAATACTGTCTATCTATGAATATTGCTGAAGGTACAAACCAAAACTCTCTTTTACCTTTTCTGCAAAGTGTTTCATCAACTAAATGTTTTACCTGTAAAATTCAATCTTTTAAAAATAATCTTACCCAGAAAAATACTAGCAACATATAAATGCAAGAAATAGTTAGCTGTGTATGCAGTTTTTGTCAGTCTAGTCAATCTGATGTTCAGTTTCATCATGTTGCCTCCATCCATGCTTTAGAAGAATGAGCAGTCATAACAAATGCAAGGGAGGTCAGACAGATTATACGTATGAAGAATTAAGTCAAAGTAAATAAGGTGAAGTAGCCAGTGCAAGAATATACCAAAGCTAATGTAGAGTGAAGGCAAGCAAACATGTCTGCTATTTTCGAACACCCTCCAGACCTGGATAACTTCTAGATTTCACATACCTTAGAAACACTAGAAAATTATCGGTCCCATGTAACTCAGACTATTACATCGACATCAAATGTAGATGTAAGTTTCAAAAACGCTTCAATTGGAATCATAAAGATGTGATGCTTTTATATTTATATCTCAAAACTTACCCGTGGCACGCAGCCTAAAAGACGATAGTGTGGTTTGTGAAATGGAGTACAGTGATGTGGTAGCTTCTTGGAAATACTTGAAGAAGCAGATTTAATTATTGAAGGATTAGAAGGATTAGTTGGAAACTTTGCAGAGATTCTGAGCAATTTGAAGGACTTTAGAGATTTGAGGACTAGATCTTTATTAGATTTAGACCTACTTAGCATGTTATATCCATTTTCTGAATTCAGATGCATTACTAACTATACTTTCATGCTCATTATGTTTGAACAAAATTGGCAAAATGATAAAAATTATAATAGAGAAATGCATAAAGAACAAGGAAGATAGAAATATAAAGATAATAAACTTATTTTTCTTTTGGTGTTCAAATGGACAGTAAATGAATGAGGTGTATTTCTTTACAAGGAAGTAATGAGCTACCATGTACTTTTCCTTGTTAAAAATTACTTTCCAAGGCTGATTTAACTGAACAACTAAGGTTAATAAAACGATTAAGGACAATGTGAGGAATGCGTATTTATTTATAATTTAATGTGAAGCATATAAACCATTTCTGAAAACAATTTAGCTATAGTTACATAGGAGACGTTTCTGAAAACAATTTAGGTGTAGTTACATAGGAGAATTTTTTTCCCTTTCAAAATTATCTGCTGAGATTTCATAACCAAAGAGCATATTAATGAGACAAAAGAATATACATCTTTGCTCTTAGTTTATTTTTTTATGGAAAAAGAGCCTCAGCAAGGAATGGTATACATAAAACCAAAGAAGACTGTTTGAAGTTCCTTGTTTTAATACTACATTTGATGAAAATGGAAGACTATAAAAAAGATGATAGGGTAAAGTATCTTAGGAATCACAAGGTCCCTTTTGGGATTTGAACGAACAAATAAAAAATGACAAAATATTATTGAGGAAATAGTTGTGAAAGAAAGGGCCTGGCCCTATTTTTGATGTTTTCTTATTTGGGCTAAGGATAAAATAACTGGGAAGCACTCATCTCATCCATGATGACTATATTCAAACAACCCATGTAGAAGCAGAATTCACAAATATCACCAAATTCTACATGAACTTTGTCTTCCCTATGCCTTCACATTGGTGATGACATTAATGTATGATTTGGGCACAGTAGGAAATTGATAACAAATAATAAAAAAATATATACTTTTGTTACAGAGGTTTCTGTCTCGCTCTGTCCTGCAGTTATTCAGTACCAATGAAACACACAGAAGTTTATATTAACTATTGTAGTAGGAGCTATGGGCTGTGTTCCTGGCACCCGGCCTCCCGCACAGCTAGCTTTACCCGAAATAATTACACGGAAACTGGATTCTTTTAAACACTGCTTGGCCCATTAGCTCTAGCCCTTACTGGCTAATTCTCATATCCCAATCAGTCCATCTCTAATAATCTGTGTAGCACCAGTCTTACCGGGAAAGATTCAGCATGTCTGACCTGGCGGCTTGCTTCATCATGTCTCTTCTGCCCGGGAGAGGGGAGCATGGCCTCTGAGCTCACTTACTCTTCCTCCCAGCATTCTGTTCTGTTTACTCCACCCACCTATGTTTTAACCTATCAGGGCCAAGCAGTTTCTTTATTACTTAACCAATGAAATCAACAGATTGATATATGACACTCCCACATCAAACTATAAACTGTTTGGCCTATTAGTTCAGGTTTCTCATTAATTCTTATACCTTACATTAACACATAATTCTTGTCTGTGTTAGCCACGTGGCTTGGTACCTTTTATCAGTGAGGCATTCTCATCTTACTTCCTCTTTGTCTCCATGATGACTACAGATTGAGCCTTTCCATTTCCCAGAATTCTCCTATTCTGGTTGCCCTTCCTATACCTTCTGCCTGGTCGCCCCATGTATACTTCCTGCCAATCAGTGTTTTATTAAACCAATACAAGTAGCAAATCTTTACAGGGTACAAGACCATTGTCCCACAACATACATTAATATGGTCTGGGGTTTGAAGACATTACCTGTCTCATAGACATGGTACTGTGATGTCATATTAGCTGACCTGGTAAACTGGGCAAGTGGGGAAAAATACAGTGCAGATCTGTAGAAGAACTGGGATGTTTCTCACCCCCGGAACACAAGTGGTTTGGAATACAGATCATGAATTATTTCTGGTATTTTTCATTTACTATTTTTGGAGAGAAGTTGACCATTGAAAACTAAAGTCAAAAATAAATAAAATTTTGATTGAGAGAGTCTATTCTAGTTTTAAAAGTCCTCAGCATGCTAGCTAGAGTTTGTTTCCATCTCTTGATTAGAGAGTCCTGGAGTAGCACATAGCATGTTCTTGAGTTTACTCCCACAGAAAGAGTATAATGAAATAATTTAAATGTCCTACTGGCAAAGCAGATATACTTCTGTTGCTGCATTCTAGTACTTAGTATAGTGAAACTCTCAAGCCACAGTGGCTTGCATTTGATTCCATTATGAGGACAAAAAAGAGGGAAAAGATAAAAACAAAATCTTAAGTATAAATAAACTTTTGTTCAATTTGAATGAAATGAAGGCCGACTATTATAATCATTGTGAAATTAAAAATTTGTACTTTTAGTTTAATACTAAAATTACTAGGATAGGGCATTCATTTTCTCATAGATCGGTGTAATTATTGCCTCTTTTGTAGTCTAGCTCTTCCCAGGAACTAGTATGTTCATTGAAGGCAATTCAGTGAGTGTTTTTGATGAAGGAACCAATGTTGGCAGGCAAAGTCATGTTCATATCAAAAACTGTAGAGAGCTACTAGGGTTATGGATTGCAATTTTGTTTAATCATTTGGAAAGAAAACACTGTTTTGTTTTGTTTTGTTTTTTGTTTTTAAAGACAGGGTTTCTCTGTGTAGCTTTGCAGCCTATGCTGGAACTCGCTTTGTAGAGCAGGCTGGCCTCAAACTCACAGATAGACCTGCCTCTGCCTCCCGAGTGCTCGGATTAAAGGTGTGCACCGCCATTGCCTGGCTAGCAAACACGTTTATTGAAGCAACTCTTTTAAATGTGTTGGCAAAATAGAAATACTTGTTCATATGTTTTGTGTAACAAAAGTATGAATGCATAAAGAGTACATACATGCTATCCCTGTGGTCAGATGGAGCTCAGATTATGCACTGGAGATGTGGTACAAATTTAAACTGTCGGATTGCACCCTAGATTAAATCAGAAGTTGTGAGGGAAGATCCTAGTATCTATTTTCAACAAGAAACTGAAAATTCTTAATATTCTTAATAAGAACACGATCCTTAGTAGATTAACAAAGGATATGATAATGCCATTGCATTTTGGCGTTTTCTTTTCCTGTGACTTTTTGTTTGTTTGTTTTTTTGTTATTCAAGGCAGGGTTTCTCTGTAGCTTTGGAGCCTGCTCTGGAACTAGCTCTTGTAGACCAGACTGATCCCGAACTCACAGAGATCCGCCTGTCTCTGCCTCCCGAGTGCTGAGATTAAAGGCATGCGCCACCATCGCCCGGATTCTGTGACTATTTTTGACTATCGTCTTTGTATGTGGTTGACAACCTCCAATTTACCAACTCACTACAAGAAGAATATATAAGTCACTCTGGGAACATGTTAAAATGCCAATTCTCTACCTGTTCCCTGCAATGTGTCTCATCAGAGTCCTAAAACATGAATTCATTGCTTCAAGAGAACCCTGAGAACAATATTTTTAAAGGAGATTCTGTGTTAGATAAAGAAGCCCAACTATAGGTGCCTAACACTTGAGCAGCGCTTCTGCCTTAGCGTGAGAACTTGTCTGAGTCCATCAGTAGTCTGTAGAGCCATGTGTATGCTGCTGCCTCTGTGGGCTCAGGCAGCTCTGACAAGGAACTCCATCACTTTGTTTCATTAAATGGCCCCGCTTTGTGTTCTCACGAAATTACAGTCTGGGTGGTTGTCAGCGAGGAGAGCAGCAGCCTGATCCAGGGTAGACATGTCCCTTTGTGAGCTTGTCCTGGCGAAGCAGGGTGCCATTTATCCTCACCTTGAATAGCTGGGGAAAACCTGCACAGTGAGAAGCGCTCTGAGCCTAGGCAGTCATGCAGAGCTCTGCAAAGGATCGTGCTCTGTTCGCGTGTTTGAAGAGTGTTGTAAGGGGTGGGCAGAAAGACAAATTAGAGCTGTTACTGTAGTCGGAGGTATTTTGTAATGTAAGCAGTGGGGCTCCGTGCTTACCGCAGGTAAATCCTCGCATCTCCATATTTTCAGGCAAAGGTATATTTCATTCTGAAAAATTGAATTAAGTACAACCTGAATTTTTCATTTCGGCTGCTAATCTTTGCAGGTGTACTAACATATAATGTGTCACACATGACGGATACTTTCTTCCAGCCGTTTCACTGATTTCCCTAAGCATGGGTGGGGAAAACACTGTTCTAAGCTGTTGTGTTGCTGCCTTGAGACCCACCACTCCTTCTGTCCGTGCTAATTTATTCTGCCTCCTCAGAAGCAGCGTGAGTGGCACTTTTCCTTGCCAGGGGAGATCTCAGTGGATACACAGATCCTGAGAGCCTGCCACCCCAATCAGGATGATGCATAAACTCTGGTCCAGCTTTAGTATTCTCATTTTTCTCTTTGAAAACAGAAACAGCTGTTGAGCCTGACCCAAGTGAATTAAACATTCTGTTATATTTATGGGACTCTAATACCATATATGTTTTTTCAAGATTCATATTTTTAAATCTGTGTGGGTATGTGTACACGTGGACACACGCACATATGCGTGCAGGCACACTTGGAGGCAAAGGATGTTGTCAGATTCTCTGCAGTTATTGGCAATTGTTACCCATCCACTGTGGATGTTGGAGAGCAAACTCAGGTCCTCTGAAAGAGCAGCCATAACAGTGCAGCCATATCTACATCCTCTGTGTGTGTGTGTGTGTGTGTGTGTGTGTTTGTATGCATCAGATATGTATGTATATACACATATTTTTAAAATTGACCATGAAAGTATTGTCGCATGCAATGAAATAACATTTAATTCATTTATTAATTTTAGGCAGTTACAGTGTTGAAGCCCAGACGAGGCTGGACTAGAACTCATGGTTCTTTTGTCTAAGCCTCTTGAGTGCAGGAATTCTAAGTGTCCTCCCACAGTAGACAAAAAGGTTGTATTTAATGAAAACATCTGTTTATTTTTACCCTGCCTTTGGCCTCCTTTTCTTCTTTTGAATTATCATTTGACGATACATCTATGGTTATTGTAGGAAACGATACAGTGTGGGCTGCAGCCTAAGATGCATGAGCTCCCACTAACTCTGATGTCAGTAGCTCTAATGACTCTTTTTTTCATCAGTGAGTAGGAATGATATTCACTGATTGTAGCTGTAGCGTTGGTCATTATATGTGGAACTTTATAAACAATGAGCAACTGTATCGTTGTTTATATTGCATAATTTTGTTTATTCATTTTAAGAGTTTTGTGACAGTAGTGTTGCTTCATAGCACATTTATGGTAATGAAGAAGTCAATTATCAATATTGAGCAAGACTTGAAAACATAAGTCATAGTAAGTAGTGTTAAAATATTGATGGTAGTCATCTGTAGAAAAACAAAATAAGCTTCAAGCAAAGTGGGGAAATGGTCAGAGTATTTAAAAATATTTGAGAATCCTTTGGTGTTCTTTCAAAAGAAAGAAAAAGACTGGTACAAACAAATACATACTCTTTAAAATACCTAAATGAAAACTGTCACTTCTCTCGTCATTTTCCTTCTCATGCCTACAATCCCCCTGTGGGAGAAAATGGACATTTCCTCTAGCAACAAAAACAACAACAACAAAACAGTCATTTTAAATAATAAAATCAACATGATAGAAAAAGACAACTCTGCCAGTAAAGGAGGCAGGCAGCTCACCCAGGATACTGGAATTCTAGGAGCTAACTCAGACATATTGATAGGAACAGTCTGGGTGTTTAAAGAAGTCTTAATTCAAGCACTAGGAGATCCATAATTGGAAAGAATCCCATAGTGACTGCTGATTTCGCCTCTAATTATAAGGGAGTTTGTTGTGTCATAAACCCACTTAAGCACTCTGGGTTCTGATAGGAAAAGTGTCCCCAGGCTCTACGAGCAGACTGGGTGTTACCAGAAATTCACTTCAGCGGTCCAGGCATTAGACTGTCATGAAGTAATCAATACAGTGATGTGGAAACACTGTCAGGGTGTTTAAGTGTGACGTGCATTCGGGCCACGGGTAACAAAAAGGTTAATCTTGCACTTCACACAGGTGACTTAGTATATTCTCTCACCCATTGGGGGTTTTATTATGATCATAGAAAGTGATGCTACTGCAATGTTTTCTGATATCATCATTAGCTATGCCTCTGGGTGGGAGCCAAGCACACAAAAAGAATAAGTACGTGCTGGGTTCTCATAGACCTAAGGGGGTGTTTTAAATGAGAAAAGAGATATTTTTTATTTGTTTATAAATGTCAGAAATATGCATCTCATCTGAGTAGAATTTGCCAAAAGTTATCAAAGCCAAGAAATATACCACAGGGAAGAGACGTTTTGAAAAGTGCCAGTTCTAGATGATATTTTAAACCTCTTCATCATGTTCTGCCTAGATGAGTTATGACCACACTCAGAATATTTGATTTCATTTTTTTAACACTAGGTGAGTGTGTATTTTGTACAAAACACTTAATTAAGTCTTTAGTTGCTATAGTTTGAGCCTAGGCTCCTTGGATATAAAAGGATACTATTTAGTTACAAAGTTGAAATCAAGGCATGCTGAGAAAACATGCTATAAAATTTGTGTTTGACATAGATTTATTCTTAGCTAAATAAGATATTTAGCAAAATCTCATTTGATATTCAGATGAGGAAATGTTGACTAGGTAAGAATGTATTAAGCTCTATGAGTTTTTTCAATATTTGATAGTTTTAATGAAAAAAATGCCAATTTCTTGTAACATGGCTCAGAATAGTAAATCAGTGACTTCATTGATGAGAGATAGACTAGAAAGTGCTTTCTTGTCCTTGGTTTACTCCCCCACTGTGTTGTTAATCATTTATGTTAGTGAAGATGTCAATGCTATGCAAACTGCATTGCTATATGACAGATTTCAGAGCAGGAACAATCTTAGCATACTGGGTGATAAAGTCAGAAATCAAACTGATTTGTAAATCCACATAACAATAATTTTAAATCGAAAAATATAATCTGCTGGAAAAGAGTGTTAAATATAAAGTGTCTGTGTATGTTTAGGTGTACACACACACACACACACACACACATATATATATATTTCACATTCTGAACACACACACACCTAAAAAGAGATAGATAGATAGATAGATAGATAGATAGATAGATAGATAGATAGACAGACAGATGATAGAAGCTTCACATGCTGAAATTATGTATGGAATAATGACTCATTTTGGATCATTTTTGTGTTATATGCTGAGATTTAATAAATAGAGCCATATTTCTATCTGTGAGGTCTTCTAGGTTCAGTTGGTATCAAAAGCTTAAAATTTGAGTTGAGAAAGACCAATGCAGTTTTCAGCTACCTTGGCTATCAGCAGCACAATAGTAATTTGGATATACAGGTGAGAAGTTTCATGCTTTCTCCATTTCTTCATACTACTGCTTACATTGCATTCAGAACCTCTGGGCACCAACTATTAAAGCACTTGTGTGAGAGCTGGTCTAGTGGATGCTTGGGTGGTGTGTACTTCAGGGACTCTGAGCCATTTGATGAAAGATCAGAGGTTTAGCTAACAGTATGACACTCATCTGGGCTTACAAACCTATTAAGGGTCTATGAGCTTCCTCATCATCACATGTGAAATTATAACAGCATAGGCATTTCTGACTTGTTAGGGAAAGGAAGTTAATATGTTGGAAATTCTTCAAACAACTGATACATAACTTCCAAACAAAATAATTAGGCATAAATAAAGACAAGAGCGAGTAACTGTTGGTATACAGGTAGATAAATTGTTGGAATGCTGAGGAAGGCAACAGATGTCTTCCACTGTGCCATGAAAACTCTCTGGAAAAGAAAGCATTTAGTCTTCATTCCATCAGTGGAGCCTAAACATGTGGGAATAAACAATGTGTGAGAATGCATTTCATCCTTTGGCAGTTTAACACTGGGCTTCTCCACTACTGTCCAAACCTTGGTCATTTCAAAATGATGTAAAATTTTCAATTAACTTCCACAACTCTGCTCCTTGACAAGTTTCATTTAAAATAGCTATTTTTAATTTATGGGGAGAAAAGAATATGGAACTATTGTTATCTTCTATAGTGGAGTGAAAATTATTCTAAAAATGCTTGGTACCTGAAATACAGAAGATGTCTTTCAAAGCAAACTTGTGATTGTGCCTGAAGATCCTCAAACCTCTGTTTTGATATTATCCACCAAAAATCATCTTGATAAATTCATAGAATTTTTTCACCCAGTCTCCTCTTTACCTAACCAAATAAAAAATTGCACTGCAGTATCACATCCCTTATAGCATCCAGCAATCCTGCAAGGACTTCTTGATATGTGTAGCTCTTGATTAAACTTAATAGATTTGGTAAAAAACTCTCTTGGAAACAGTAAATAAATTTTCAAAGAAAAAAATCATAAAATTTGGAAGTACAGCTTTTAAAATTGTTTCCTTACAAGGCAATTACTTATTCCTGGTCTGCTAAACCTACAATTCCTTTAGGCTACTGAAAAATATCCAGAAAAACAGGAAGGACAACACACCTTTTGACAATCGTTCAGTGATACTAACAATATAGTATTGATATATAATTGAACAGCAGAGGTGTCCCTCTTAGATCTTAGAAGATAAAAATGTTTGCTACTTCCTAGATAATATATACAATTTAAAAGCAGAATGTTCTTTTTGACAGTACTTATACACTCTGTCTTTAGTCAAACTAGTAAGAAGCTGTTCAGTGTTACTATGGCTGTTGTCAAAATGCCAATATCTTTTAATTAAAATGTCTGTGGTTTGAATATAATTGCTAGGCAGTCAGTTTTTATCATTTAATGAATATTTCTTTTACATATTCTCTCATTTACCCCCTTCATTCACTCATTGTGTCAAGGGAGGCTTTTTGCTAGTACTATATTTGGCTATACTAGGTAACTCTGTTTAATTAAATAAAAGCAAAATAAAAATCAAAGCAAAAAGAGGAAGGGTGGATAATACAAAACCTTGAGATGTGCCATCAGGCTACAAGAGTTCACAGGCACTCCAGAAGGCACCCTTATCATAGCTACTATAGCTATTATCATCCGGTACAATTACACTCCTCTGTCCTTGGTTTGTTTTTATTTTCTAACATATCCATGCAAATGGAATATCATACTATGCTGCATAAATATTGAGTTCACTGTTATATGTCATCTCTTCACTGATGGGCTTATAAATTAATATTACTTTATAACAAATGAATATTTGATACCTAGATACTCGTCCATTGTGCTCTATTACTATCTAAGGTAGGGTAGCTGTTGCTAGGATGAAATACCATGATCCAATGAATTTTAGGGAGGTGCGGATTAATTGGGTTCTATTTCCATATAATAGTCTATTGTTGAAGGAAGTCAGGATAGGAAATAAAATCAGGCAAGAATCTGTAGGCAGCAACTAATTCAGAGGCCATTGAAGGGTGCTGCTTATTGGTTGGCTCCTCATGGCTTGCTCTCTAGGCTTTGTAGTAGAACCCAGGATCACCAGCCCAGGGGTGGCACCACTCACAGTTGGTTTGATCCTTCTACCCAAATCACAAAATAATATTCTACAGGCTTCCTTATAACATCTTATGCAGATAATTTCTCCATTGAAGTTACCTTCTCTGAGATGAATACAGCTTGTGTCAAGTTTACATAAACTAGACAACCCATTCATGTTTGTTGAAATATAATTTATCAGTTAAGAGCTAGAACTGGCTTTGAGATCCTTTTAGTTTTCTAGAAAATAGAATGGAATTCATCCAAAAATAACCAAAGTATCTTTTTAATATGATTGTAGACAAAGGAAACTAAACATCCGAGAAATAATCATGGGTTTTTTGAAAAAGTAAAACAAAATCTAAAATAACATTCAAGATATCTCTCCGTATAATCAGAATAAAAATGAAATCTTGCATTAATTGTTTAAAAGTCTTCAGTATTAAAATAAAAAACAGGAAAAAAGGCATTCACCGGTGCATAAAAAACATCTGGAACAAAATGTATTAATTAAAATGCAGTTGCTTCATATTTCTTAATTTCTTCTACTACGTCACCTTGGAAGATTGTTAGAAGCATGGAGAAAAATTACATAGATTTCTCTTATATTCTCCGAATGTCTAAATGTGAGGATGACACATTTGTGAATGGCAGCCACATCTTAATTGAAAATATTGAAAAAATGAACGAAATCAGCTGATTGCATAATGCTGTCCATATCCTGAAAAATAAATGGAGACAGAGCAAAAAGGAGGAAATAACAAAATGTTAATTTGAAATGAAGAGATGTTATGTATTTATTTATTTATTTTTTGGTTTTTCGAGATAGGGTTTCTCTGTGGCTTTGGAGCCTGTCCTGGAACTAGCTCTGTAGACCAGGTTGGTCTCGAACTCACAGAGATCCGCCTGCCTCTGCCTCCCGAGTGCTGGGATTAAAGGCATGCGCCACCATCGCCCGGCAAAAGAGATGTTATGACAAAGCAATTCTTATGAAAGAAAATGTTTAACTGGGGGCTGACTTACAGTTTCAGAAAGTTAATTCATTATCATCATGGTGGGAGCATGGTAACTTACATGACACTAAAGCAGTACCGAGAGCTACATCGTGATCTGTAGGGAGCAGACGGTTGGGAGATAAAGGGCGAGCAAAAGGGAGGTTGCCTGATTCTAGGTCTGGTGTGGACTTTTGAAACCTCACGACCCACACTAGTGTCACACTTCCTCCAAAAAGGCACCTCCTCCTAACCCTATTCCAACATCCCACCAAGGGACTAGATATTTAAAAAGATCCAGCATCTGAGGGCTATTCCCATTGGAAACATTACAGAATTCAAGGTCATCATTAATGTCAGTCTGACTGTATGCTACTCTGCCTATAAATAGATGATCGACCGATAGATGTTAATTAGATGATAGATAGATAGATAAATAGATAGATAATAGATGATAGATGAATAGATGGACAGATACATAGATAGATGATAGACTCTATTCCCAAGCATTATCTAAGGTTCTGTCTAAGGGAAGAAGGCTCAAAGGATTTATATATTGAACTTTCAATAATCTATAACCTTATGTCTACTCCTATCCAATAATTTCCCATCCAGGTAACCTGAGAAATATCTCCATTAAACTTCAGTGCTAGCACAAGAAAGGTCTTATTGGCTTCTTCACATTGGAGACCAAGATGATTGATTATTATGCAACATTGCACCTGCCACCATATTACTATATAACACTACCTAGACAATATAATAGCAACTGACCTTGTGCAAAACTTTACCACTTAACTCCCATGATATGCTTCAAGGAAAAATGTGAATAATGGCTAAAGAGGTCAACTGAATATACAAAGTGCTGATAAAACTTGGAAAGGGGATTTCAACTCCCTACTGCTTATTGTCTATGGCACCAGATGACACTGTAAAGGATATTATTTCTAAAAGTCATTTAATTTAAAAATAAGAATTAAGATTGGAGTAATGGCTCAGAGCTTAAGATCATGTACTGTTCTTCCAGAGGACTCTAATTTCAATTCTGAAAACTCACCACATACTCCTCACAACCCCCTGTGTTGCTATCCTAGGAGGGTATGTTTTCTTCTGGCCTCTGGGACACTTACACCCATGGTCACGTACTCACACACACATTTTTTTTTAAAATTAAGTATAGCTTAGAATAAAATGTAGCATGAATTCTAATTCTTCTTAATAATAAAAACCCAGAATCAGATATAGGGGCTAATGCTGAAAGATCAGAGCAGTAGAGAAGCCTGTTACTAGAAAGTTCTTACCTCTACAAATGCTTAGACCAAAGGGGTGATGCTATTTCTATGAATCCTCAGACTGAATCCTGTTCCTAGAAATCCTCGACTCACTCCCAGACTGGATCTTCAGACTACTTCATCTAAACGAATCTTCAGACTACATTTTTTTTTTTTTGAGCTCCTGTCTCTTCCTGCCTTATATTCTCTCTCTGCCCAGCCTTATCACTCCTGTCTCCGCCTCCCCAGTGCTGGGATTAAAGGCATATGATTCCAAGATCTGGGATCACCTTTGTGTGAGCTCCTTTCTCTTTTAGACAGATCCAATCTTATGTAGCCCAAAGTGACCTTGAACTCACAGAGATTCATCGCCTCTGTCTCCTGAGTGCTGGGACTGAAGGTGTGTGCCA
The DNA here is from genome assembly GCF_018167655.1 of Microtus oregoni. Taxonomy (NCBI): domain Eukaryota; kingdom Metazoa; phylum Chordata; class Mammalia; order Rodentia; family Cricetidae; genus Microtus; species Microtus oregoni. The sequence goes on along the minus strand of NW_024543080.1, from coordinate 14,825,532 downwards.
CTGCTACCTGGCTTCTATGGCGAACCAGTGGCTGAACTCTGCACTCTGCTCATCAGGCAAGCTTTATGTGTTAGATCACAAATAAACTATCACTACAATGAAATAATATGTAGTAGGAAATATTCTGATTATGCCAACATAGAAGCTAATTTAGAAATTCATCATATGTCTCTCACACATGAGGGTTAAAGTTATCCTCTTTGAAGCATCCTTATACTTCTTCAGCATTTCATTATTATGATAAATTAGCTGTAAGTTTTAAATCATCCTTTCTAATAGGATGAAACTTATTTATGCATTGATTTATGTCTTTGACCTCTTACACAAAATGGTACCCCATCTTATTTTCCTCTTTAGTGCTGGGATTAAAGGCATGCACCACTACCTTTCGGTTTCTATGGAAACTAGTGTGGCTACTGGGATTAAAGGTGTGTGTCACCGCTGCCTGGTGGCTGAGCAGGGTGGCTGTTTTACTCTCTGATCTTCAGGCAAATTTTATTTTTTTAAAATACAAAAGAAATATCACTACAAAATATCCTATAAGGAAGTTGCTCTCAGAAATACTTCAAAACATACCAGTTAATTATCAGCTGTTCAGAGAAGAGTATAACCGCCTAAATACATGTCTCAGATTTCATCTTAATTTGTATATGTTTGATAAAGTGTATTACAATTGCATACAAGAATTATATTCATTTAACCCTCTCTTCCTACAAAATTTTCAATGAACTAACTTTTGTTTGAATTGTTCCAAGTATGCATGAGGGATACACACTAATAGAACACTTTCTTTTAATTAGCATACTTAAATTTTAAGTATTTAATTGTCACTTCATAAGTAATATGTCTGATGGTCAACTTTCAGGGAAGTCTCAAGAGAATGAAAGTCTTTATTTCTAGTAAAGTGTAATTCATTTTAAATTATATTTTACTTTCCTCAAAATGTGTTCATATGCTAGAACAAACATTATATTACTCTTATACTGAAGGTCCCAGAAGTCACTGACAAAGTATTACATAATAGAACGAGTATGTAAAATACAAAGTACAAATGCATAAATGAGCCATGCCCTTTTTCAGCACCTGATATTAAAAATAGAGTGAAACTCTTCCTATTTGAATCCCTTAGATATGAGTCATACTCAAGAGCCAAGCTTTCTACTTAAGCGAACATTTTTAATCACTAAAACACTTAATACATTTTATTCTTTTCATAGAGATGGTCCCTATATTTTTATACTCTACTTTTTAAACAACCAAGTTAATGTTACATTTTCTTGGTTAGTCCAGATTATTCTTGTGAGGTTTGAACTGTTATATATAGTTCATATTTAATTCTTAGTTTAAAAAATTTGGATATTTTTACCATAATGTTACTAGAATTAAATTTCCCATAAAAGTTATTGTTAGTAAAAACAAAAGTCCCGTATTTAACTTTGGGGATATTATACAGCTCTTATCATGGTTATTGTCTGTGTATTTATTCATATCATTATAGGTTTATTTCCTTACACTAATTACAATTTTGCTTTTAAAATAAAACCCAAAATGAAGAGTGTTAACAGGGTAATACCTAATACAGTCTTTGAATTTGTTCTCTTCAATTATATAATAATCTATGCATGAAGGAAAGATATTAAGGAAGAAGGTAGAAAATATCACATGGAAACCTCCATCTCCAATTCACTTTCCTTCTTTATTTTCATTCACCAGTTCAGGTTATGGTAAAACAGGGAGAACTTGGCTATAATTATTGACCCAACACAGTTTAGATTCTGAAACCACCTCATCTCCCAGAGCTCACCTGATGAGATCTTTTTTAGTGTCACTGAGTTTGCCTTCCATTTACACACATGCAGGCTAGAAACCAGGTGGGTTACTCATAGAGCCATCCACAATGTCTGCCATCCACACTCTCTGCCATCCACACTGTCTGCCATCCTCTGTTACAGAGAGGATGGCACATTACTATCTCAGTCTCAGCACATTACTCTGCTATCCTCATTCTCATTCTCTTTATGGGATTGCCCCATGGATACGGGATATTTCCAATACAATAATTTAAATCTTGTAGTAGATTTTCTTTACTTCCCTATTGCTTTTATAATAAGATTTGTAAGAACAATCAAAAGAAACAGAACCTTATCTTATAGTCTGACCTATAAATGACATATAGTCATAGTCTTACCTAATTCTTATATGAAGTCTATTTGCATACCAAACAGAAGAATAGTACCATTAAGTAAAACCTAAATTTTAAATCTCCACAAGGTCTGTAGGAGGCAGAATCATGACTTTGTTTAGTATATAATGATCAGCAAAACTAATCATGGAAAATCCCTTTTATAAAAAGAATTCTATGTGCCCTCTCCATAAGGCCAGGGCCACCGAATCTTCACAGACAAGACCATGACTAATAAATATGTATTACCCTTGAGAGAGCCATGTGGGTCATGTTTATTTGGTACTGAGTGAGTCTGAAGCATTCCATATAGCTTAGTTGACAGTACACAGATGCATTTTCCTATTTACAAATTTACCAGCGAGGGGGAAAAAATCATTGTTACTCAGATGTTAGCCAGGAGGTCACATTGACCTCGCAAGGTAAGGGAACAGTAGATGAGTTATTATAGCTCATTGTCCTTTGTACTTCGTCCTCTCTAGGAGTTTACCTTTGTGATGTCCTTTACTAACGTATTCAAAAGACAGAGAGAATTTTTGCTTGTAATACTTTCTGAAAAGACCAAATTGGTTGGTTTTCTTTAAGCCCATTAATCTAAGAAGAGAACACCTGTCTCTTCTTAACTAATGAGCACGATGTTTTCCCATGAATACATTTTTGAAAATAATGCTGATCAGCGGGGCCATAATTCATTTCTAGTCATCTATTTCTTCCAATTTGAAACAAATAAAAGCTTCCTGTTCGCGAGGCTCCTGGGAAGAAAAGACAAGTTGATTGTTCACTTGCCTGTGGAGATATTCTTAGTGGAGAGGAACTCAAATGTACTTGGCAATGATTGACTTGCTTAAAAAATAGGGTAGCAGTGTTAGAAGAGGCACTTGTTCATTTTGAAGCCGTGGAACCTAAATGAGGTAGACTGTGAGGCGGTGCCTTCAGTTTTCTGTCGTATTTGCCTGTGAACTAATGACCATTTTGAGCGCAGAGAGCAACTGCAAGTTATTCTGAAGAAACTCACTCGCTGCTGTTGCTGTCACAGGAATAACTTCTTCTCGCAACCTCTTTTTGTGCTAGTGCAGCTCAGAAAATTCCTATGCAGTAAGTTCACTTTACATGAATAGTTTTATCTCCGCCTGCAGACGAGAAAATGAAGAACTAGTCCTAGGACCTTTCTGTACATCAAATAGAAAATAATAGCTATATTCTAAAAAATGAAATAAAGTAAGTTTTGTGCCTAAAAGGTTTATGAAGAACACATCAAGAGTGGTTAGAAACAAAGTGATGGTTATAATTTCCGTATTTCATTCCTTTTAGTATACACGTGACCTTAAACAAATCTTTCGAAATCACCTCCATTACACTAGACAAGTTATGTAAGTTTGAGAATGAAATATATATATTTATGTATATGAACCAAGGCACTTTTCTAGGTTATAGATTACCAACTGCAAATGAATTATTTCCAGCTATTCACCAAGGGTTCCCTTGTTTGTTAGAAATAATCCTGGCTCCTGGAGAAAACCAACAGAACTGCTACCCTTTAGCAAAGGATCTTTAATGGTTAGTAATGATTATCATCATTATTATTAATTTTACTCTTCTGTTGGGAGCTGTGAACCTCCAGACCCTGAATTTCTTGTCAACAACTTGTTTTTCCCTGATCTGAGTGCCTACAGCTGCTCTGAGCACGAGACCTTCAGTAGTTCCTGATGGCAGGGGAATGGTTTCTGGTGCTTTTGGCTGGGGTGTGGCTGTCAGTTAAGGATCCCTATGTAAGCTGCCCCTGAACAAAATAAAGGGGGAATTCTTGCATCAAGGATGACCCATGTCTCTGTCTCTCTGTCTCTGTGTCTTTGTGTGTTTCAATCTCCAGCCCCTTGCCTGGCTCACTAACTGTACGGTGGTGCACAGAGCGCAAACGGGCATGGTGTGCCACACTCTTCCAGACAGGTTACTCTGCAATAGAAAAATAAAAAAAAATATTCTGATACTGTTTATTAATAACTCCTTAATATATTTATGTTATTACTTCTTATCACATATCCTATTTCTTGTATCTTATAGTTTGTTTTCCTACAAAAGCCACAAGACAGTAAACCATGTGCATTCTCCATTCTTTATCAATGGATGTGAGCTTTCTTCTGTGTCTACAGTAATGGGCCTCTTAGAGCAGTTCTACATCATAGCTCATATATACTTTCACCAAGATTCAGCCTTCTTCCCCTTCCAATATGTGCCGTGAACTTTTCTTCTTAATGGCACCTGTCCTTCACTGCTGTTACTTGCAGAAAAACAAAACAAAACAGATGGAATCTTATATCATCTATATTTATACACACACACATATCTGACATGAAGCAAAAGGGGACTGTTGTGGTGATAAGAGAGACTTAAGTGAGGGAGAGGGAGAAAAGAGAATGAAGGTAATTGGGAGAGAGTGTGTGGCGTGTACATGATAGGAATGTGTGAAAATCTCAACCACATTCCTCTGAATATGAGTTAAATAATAATAGTAGGAATAAAAAGAAGAAAGGAAAAAAGGATGCTCAGAAAGCATCTCTCTGCTGTGCTTGGCTTCTATTGCAGGAGAGCAGGGACCGCAGTAATTAGTGTGCTTTGGTGGTTGTTTTACATTCCCTGGAGCCTTTCTGAATTTCAGTGCTTACAGCATTCACTTTCTTTTCTCAGGCTGGCTCTGCCCTTACTTCTTAACCACAGAAATCTGATAATCTACAAAAATTTTAAAGGATTTCTGAGAATCAATTGGTTAAATGAGCCTTTCCGTCTTGAAAGTTTTTTTTTTTTTTTTTGAACTTTTTGCCTACTGAGAATTTAAGAAAGGCAAGTTAATAATATAAGGGAATTAGAACTCAGAACACTGGCACCTGCCTGCAGTCACCTGTGGAGATACCTAAGAAGCTGAACCAAAAGTATCCCCTGAGTCCAGAAGTTCAACAATAGCCTGAGCAGTATTGGGAAACTTGATCTCTAAAGAAAAAAGTTTGGTACAAAACTTTTAGAATAAAATTTTGGTTGAAGCTTTGCTGTCTAAGACGGGTGCAGACTTAGACCTCTGCACATAGAGAGGTGTACTTCCACACCCAACTTTAGACAAGTAGGGAATTTAATTATACTACCAAAGGCTATTCGAAGTTCACATTCTTCCTATTAACTTTGGAAACACATTTTCTCTGAAATTTTCACAGTGCTGAGGCAAAGTACAAGGAAAAACCAAACAAGATTTGTTCTGCAATGTCATTTCCCATTGGCAAATTTGGAGCAATGATAGAAACTATTTGATTGATTTTATTCCTTCATTTGTCTGAGAATAAAAAAGGTGAATTTTGTAAATATTTAGCAGAGAGCTTAGTAGACAGTTAAGTATTTAACAAATAACAACACTATAATTATCCTCATTTTTGTATTATCACTCAGTGCATTTTCACAGAAATAAAGTTGATTGATGAAGAAAAGCCTACAATGTCCATCCAAAAATATTTATACTTGGGGAAACCCTAACAACATATATTCCTTTTTCTATTAATTTATTATTATGTAAATAAATTATCAGTTAATGACTAGGTCACCTTTTTCTTTTGTGTTACAGTTTTATATCAGGAGCCGGGTTATTATTAATGTTAATAATTAAGTTAGCATCTTTGTTATCTGTTTGGTTCTAATCCCCCTCCTGGACTTGCTTTGTAACTTCAGGGAATCATTAGCTCTGTAAATGGTAATGGAATCAATCCCATCTATTAATGTGTAAACACAAACTTTTAAGTGCATGTTGCAAGCAAGTCGGATGGTTCAGTGTGATTAAAAAATAAGTTTGGAGCCTTGATCATTACTTTGACTTTAGCATTCCACCTTTTTACTCAATGAACAAAGCATGGAGCCTGATTTATTTTTTTCTGAAACAACTTTTACTAATCCGCATCCCAGGGTATTATTTTGCACTGGTGGAAGGCGCAGGGGCAGGAGTATGAGGCAGCTTTTCTCTGTTATCCCCTTCAGCTCTGCCCTCCTCAGGAATCAGAGAGAAATGAGTGATGGCCCTTTTATAACATTTTTCGTATGTGTCTTCTCTCCTCAATGATTTCAATATATAAGCACCCTCATCGATGTGTTGAGCTTAATCTCATAGATACTACTCTGTCGAGGTGCCAATCAAATCAATATCCACTATAACAAAGCGACATTTGAACATTAAAACAATTGACATAACTGCTTGATAATTATTCTCATGGCTTTGTTTTCAGGGGGCCATACTTACATCTACCAGTGTTTTGCCCAGTTTCTTGATAAAGAACACAATGGCTTTTAGGTAAGGGTGCCATCAGAAACATTCCTAACCACAAGATATATAGAGATATAAAGAAATCAAGTGTTATCTGGAAAGTGAATGTATGGTGAAAAAAATTATCCCAAGCATTAAAGATCTGAGACTGAGGTATAAAATCTTCAGGTTGTCTTGGAGAGGACCTGTGATGTTTTGGAATGTTATAGACCCTTTAGAGGTAGAGCCATGCTGGAGGAAATCGGATTTTTTAAAAAGGACATGGAGGTCTAATTGTTCTCTATCCCTCCCTGTACCTCTTTGCTTCCTGAGTGTGGATCCATGAGCCTCTTTCCCCACAATATCCCACCATGATAAGCTGTGCCTTCTATAACTGTAAGATAGAGTAAACTCTCCCTTCAGAAAAAAAAAAGAGGATACTAAAATAAATTATCCTTTAACTTTGCTGGAAAATAAGATACTTTATTAGGCTTCTAAAAGCTCATTTTCTTAATCTTAAAGTTTTTTTTTGAAAGAATAGCCAAAATCAGAAAGATTTATGATAAATATCTTTAGAATCTTTTTCTTTTTTAGAAGCTGTTGTGAGCTCTGAACTATAATGCTATGAACCTTGGTACAATGCTTGAGCTTTGGTAATGTGGCCAAATATTCAATTAGGATGTCCACAATAGGCTAAGTTAAAACTCCCACACAAGTGTAGTTTGGCAAATCAATGAGTTCACTGGAATCACTCAAAACTGTGTCACTGTAGTGTTACATATCTCTGTAGTTACACAGCATCACGGATGATACCTCATGATCATCTGATTTCACTTTATCATTTGCCTTCTAGATACAGTAGCATCCTCACTACATACCCAAACTTTGTACAGTTTCGAGAGAAAGATGGCACAGTACGTGAAATCCCATGAAGGGTCTAATAACTTCTATGCTTCTAGGAAGTAGTAGCGGCCTCATCGCTATCACTATAGACCTACCACTTTATTGATCTACTTATTTCACCGTCATGATTATGGGGGTAAAGTTTACCTTTAGCACATGTTGGTGATGAGATGGTCGTGTTATGTTCCCCATAGGGGGGAAAGCTATAATGTAATGGGAACATTTTGAAAATGATCCCTTTATATAATATTGTCAGTATAATAAGATAAAAGTATTTCTATTAGTCGTCAGTTTTCTGTTGTTGTTGTTGTGACAGATGCTAGACAGAAGCTATTTTGTTGCGGGAGATTTATTTTTGATTTCAGAGTTTTCCATCAATGTTCAGGTGTTCCATTGCTTTAGGTCTGAGGTGCCAAAAAACTTCGTGGCAGGAGGAATACATAGATGAGACTGTTCATGTCAGCCAGAAAGAAGTAGAAAGAAGGGGCCAAGACAAGGTTTTTGCCTGTGAGGACATACCTGCAGTGATTTACTTCCCCCAGCTAGATTCCATGTTCTACAGTATACAAAATTTGAAAAAGTACAACCATATGCTAGGGAAGGAGTCTTAAGCATATGAACTCATGGAGTAATTTCATACTCAAGCCATAGCAGGTCTAGAAAGTTAGTTTTTTACTTTAAAATCATATTTTATGGAAGAAAGTTCAACCTTTTTAGTTTCTTTGGTCAAACCAGATTTTTAATTTTGTGGTAAGACTTATTATCTCCCCCAGTGTCAGCACTGATCTCCTTCTTCATGCGTGTTTTCCATAGAGGAGTTTGCTGTCTTACACAATTAACTGTGAAAGTGAATCAGATTGAAAAGATAATTGAATTGGTCTTCATTTTCTTCCCCAAAATGTATCATGACAGATAATTCAACAGACCAGTATTCAGTATTACCTTTCTGTTTTACACCTATGGTAAAAGCCTCCTGATAATCTATTCAGATCTCCCTACCGGTGGATATGTTTAGCTTTAGAAGTCAAGTTAGTCATTGGAACTCTATAAAACTATCTTGTTAAAACTGTCACTATAGGAAAACTATGGGTAATGACTTTTGTTAGGTTTGCCTTTCATAACATATATTTCTATGAGTCTACAGGATTTAGTTCCTTAAAGCTCTTTATGAATATCAGCATCTGATATAAAATAATATTGAGAAAACTACTTATATACATTGTAATACTGATACCTATAATTAAAGGACTAGCTATCTTTATGCTCAACCTTTTTAAAAATAGAATTACCCATTCATCTCAAGAGAATTAAACTGATATATATATATATATATATATATATAAATAACATGTAGAAATAAAATAATTTCTTCATTGAAACTATAGTTCTTCATTACAGATAGAACTGGAGCATGATTTTCCAAGTCCAAATAAGTCAAATCCAAAAAACAACACAAAGACATACTATTGGGTTTCTTAAAGACCTTGTCATTCCATCTCGAGAGGATGCAATAATAGGTCAACATTTGTACCCACTATGTGCTACTTTTGGTGTGGTGGGATTTGTTAAGGGTCTTCACTGATGCCTAATGTACCCGAGATGCATTATCAAGATATCACACTACTAACGCTTGAGATACTAATCTCTAGAAATGGATGTGCTTCTCAATGGTTTAGCACTTTCATGCTTTCCAAATTTCCCAGGAATAGAGTCCATCATGGTGCAGAGAGCATGAGAGCAGTAAGGAGAAGCGTGATGATAGGAGCCGAAAGTAGACTGACCATAGTTTTGTCCAGTGACAGGAAGCAGAAAGAGAGAATGGGAACATTGGGGACAGACTGTAATCCCAAAGGCGATCCCCAGTGAAGTGGACTTCTTCAAGCCAGCCTCTATCTCCTTAAGCTTTCATCAACTTCCCAAACAGTGTTACAGCCAGGGACCAAGTGATTAAATAAATGAACCTGTGGGGGACATTTTTCATTCAAACCATCAAAACCAGTAATTGATAACTTTAAAGGTTTGTGCATTAGCAACCTCCCAAATGTTTATATTTTCATTCAATAGAACTAATAATTGCACTAGTTGATATATATATATATCAACTAGTCATATATATATAGTCATATATATATATATATCATATATATAGTCATATATAGTCATATATATAGTCATATATATATATATCAACCAGTCATATATATATATATATATGACTGAATAATTAGCTATATTTAAACCATGCGAATAACCTTTTCAGGGGTCAAGGAGAAGAGCTGAAATAGTTTCCTCCCTTCCAATCTGCATACTTATTAAAGGGAGAACCATACTCCGGCTTCCCCGACACACACGAGCATGTTTGCACACGGAATATGAGTCACATTGCTTTTGTTTTACTGTGAGACACATCCAACTCAAATTAGCTAGAACTAAATTGGGGAAATTAATCTCTAAGATACTTTGGCTTCCACAGAATGGAGCTGACTTCTCAATTAAAATATTTATATGATGCTATTAAAGCTGTTTCAGTCTAGACCTAAATTTTGCTATTTCTTATTCTCTGTTTTTTAAAGACAGGATTCTGTATATCATGTCCGTGTGTGTGTGTGTGTGTGTGTGTGTGTGTGTGTGTGTGTGTGTGAATATACTGCATGAAAGGAATGTTCCTGTTCCCATGAGCCACAGCAGTCTCCAGCCATACCTCTACTCTGTGATATAAACCTGAGTGGCTAAATTTGAGAGATGGCTTTACAGTGATGCTGTGGATGAAATGCAGGGCCTCGTGCATACTAAACTACTGTCCCAAACGAGCAATACAGCTGCTGCGACCCCTGCAAACTGTTGAATAATGAATTAGTGTTGAGAGGGTTTGGATTTAGAGCCTCATGCAGCCTACACAAGCCTCTACCGCTCACCTGAATGCTCAGTCCTCTCCTAATTATTTAAACAGAGCAAGATTAACAAATGAAGGCAGTGTTTATGGCAGTATAAATTTTGCAAATATGTCCTTGGAGATATTTTCATTTCTTCTTTGCCTATTTCCTCAAATATGATTCTTCAAACCTTTTGATGAATAAGAATTACCATTTTAAATCCCACTAGAAGTAGTACGTGTGGCTTACTCGATGTTTGAAATACAAGAATGAGACTATAATATAATGAATTTCCCTATTACATTTCCATTTCTATTCAAGATTATCCATGAAAATATTTAAAATTTTCATTAAACAAAATGTACATCAATTCTACACAGCCCTTATCAAGACATCCATTAGATTGGATAGATTATTTTTTCTGGTTACATAATGGAAGCACATACCTTTAATCCCAGCAGGAGGATCTCTGTGTGTTCCAGGACAACCTAGTCTACAGAGTGAGTTCTAGAACAGTAAGGGCAACACAGGCAAATCCTGTCTTGAAAAACAAACAAAGTATTTGTTTAATCATAGAACAAGTTATTTGAATTTCACTTTATTTTATTTTTTTATTTCAGTGAGTTTTTTTAAAACTATGAAAACATGTGACTTTAAAGACATCAAAGCCATCCTTTTTGGTTAACGTTGGAATTCCATTCTATCAGTTTCCTTGTCTTCTTTAGATGTTTATCTAGCCCCATTCCAGATATAATACATTTTATGAACATTACATGGTGTGTGTTCCTTAGTTTCTATTTCTTTTATGTGTAGATTTTCCAATGTTTTTAAGTTTTATTTTTAGTTTTGGGTGATCACATGTGTGAGTGTGTGTATATGAGTGTGTGTACCTGTGTCTATGTGGTTTTATGTTGTGTGCTGGTGCCCGTAGGAGTTCAGAAGAGACTGTCAGGTATCACGGAGATGGAGTCACAGTCAGTTGTGAGTGCTTCCTAATGTGGGTGATAAAAACCCAACTCAGGTCCTCTTAACTTCTGAAAGCACTCTTAACTACTGAGCTATATAATGAACCCTGGATCTTTTTCAGTATTAAATCTTGTTTTTATTATATGAAGACAAGGTCTATTCATTTATTATTTTGCTATGGTATCACACTTTTTAATTTTAATAACGACTACTTTGAAATGCAGTGCTATTTTTTATATAAAAAAGAGAGAACCTCAGGTATAGACTGTTTGCCTAGAATGTGGAAGGCTCTAGGTTTGGTAATCAGCACAATGGGTAGAGGGAGAAGAAACTACTGTGGATGTAATTAAATCTACGTGATACATTTAATCATGTTTTCAATTATAATAATAAAATTGGCTAACGTTTTCAGAGACAAATATATACACCTATGAACAAAGGGAATAGCATGTAAGATAATAGATAGCCATAAAATAATGAAACTCTGAGGTTTTCACTACTGGAGAGAAGTAATATCAAGATCTTGTACCTCCAAATTGTTCTAATGATCTTTTCTACTCTTTGAGTGTATAGCTAAGTTCTAAGTTTTCCTAATTCCTTTGGTTGAGTCTGCCGGAATTAAAGTAGAATAGATCTGTCAGAAATGAACAGTTTGTACGGAGACCACATTTTTCAGCTTATAACTTTTTTTCTTTTGCAATAGGGAGTTGTCAAAATTTCACTACAGGCTATCTTATTCTATGCAATATTTTAAAATATCTTGAAAATGCCGGGTGGTGGTGGCGCACGCCTTTTTTTTTTTTTTTTTTTTTCGAGACAGGGTTTCTCTGTGGCTTTGGAGCCTGTCTCGAAAAACCAAAAAAAAAAAAAAAAAAAAAAAAAATATCTTGAAAAGAATAAGATAGCAAAATGTACTGTTATTATCATAGGAAAATGGCTATATTCTTTTATTTCTCTCTGTAGTGATGTGATTTTATGCTTGGGCCATTCTGATCATGTTTCTGTACGTTCCTGAATACAGTGAGTTGGCATTGAGTTTCTAAATTGAACTCTCTGCTGACACGGATCGATCCCAGTTAAGGAACATGCTGTCAGGTTCCAGAGACTGTCGCCCTGGCTGAGCCTAGCAGATCCACTGGATTGGTAAAAAAGGAAGTGGGTTTTTGACCTGACTGTAGGACAAGCAGTCATGCCCTTGAATCTCTTCTTTAAACCCAGTGTATGTACATGTATATTTACTCTTGTCAGAATAAGTCTATTCTTCCTTGAACTGAGTTGTTAAGCATTTAGGTAACATGACCCTAGCATCCAAACTTGTTGGTCCATTTCTACAGATGTTCCTTCTCCAATATTTGCAGACTCAGTAGCTCGCATGGAGTGTGGCTTGATGGGCACTACAAGAGGCTAATCCATGATAAGTAGCTTCTGACTTGAGATCTGTTCAGCATCTGTTCAGTTAAAACTAACCAACCTCTGGGCATGTGCGTGCACAGGAGGAGAAAGGATAACATTTTGTTGCTGTCTTTTTACAAACCTTGTTTCAGGTGCCTTTCATAGAATTCCTTATTCAAAATTTCAGCTGTTATTTGTTATGCCCAAATCCGTGGGTCCCCACAAAAGCCAACAAAGGAGACCGAGTCCCATATGTAAAAGCAAAGAGCCTTTATTTTAATCAAGTTTGCAAACTCCGTTCACTCCACAAGTCCAACATATTGGAATATGTGGAGTGCCCCAGCTCCATTAGAATTGGGTTTTTATAGTAGCAAAGGTGGAGGTGAGGGGGCTCTGAGGTTCAGGACCCCTGATTGGCTGACATTTGTCTAGGGGTGTCCGGGTGAAGTGCTGGCAGATGTTTCTATTTACAGTGCTTGAGGAATTTCCTTTGAATGGTCTGCTCTTGGGTGGGGGTCAGGTAATCTTGGCCTGCCAGGCCTTGTCTCAGGGTAAACTATTGAGACTCTAGGCTCCATTTAAATTTATCGATGGCTAGAGTCCAAGGTGATAATGGTTGCAGGAAGTAAAGAACTTCCTTTCTGCCCAGACTTAGATTATCATGGCTGGTCTTCACATTATTCTGAGGTATTTTCTGACCAGCAGGACTGAAAGTTCAACTTAACATGCTGTATTTTGTGCATTGTGCTAGGACTTCCTTTAGGGCAGAGCAGAGGACCAGGGAAGTACAAGGAGAAAGCTCCATGTTGGGACTCAGTGCTGTGCTTTTCTCCTTGATTATTAGCGTCTGTGACTGAGAAAGTGTGTAATTCCCTTTGAAGTAATGCTAATGCCACTTTCAAGTACCATAGCCCTTTACCCTAAATTCATAATTCCATTTTGTGTGTGTGTGTGTGTGTCATTAATTATTTTCAGTTCCATTAAATAGAGAAGAATGACCAAAGTACAGTGCTAATTTATGCCAGGTTTTCTTACAATGACAATATTTCAACCTCCTTAAACACATTTAGTTTTTTAGGAAAATCTGTGTTTATCATATTGTTCTGTATTTCATCTGGTAAAGACATTTTTTTAGAGCCGTATAAACAACCTCTTGTGGATAGTGCACAGACTCTGTATATATACACTTAATGTATATAAGTTGAGTTTTTACAGTGTTGAAATTATTCAAGTGAGTTTTAAGGTGGGAGAGAATAAATGAATTCTAGCATATGCTTTCAGATCTTATTTAGGGAGTGACATAGCTAATATGAAGATTATGTATAGTCCTCACTGATATGGCATTTTAACACTTCCTGTCAAGGGGATTTCCACAAAAGTAAGTAAAACTTATTCTAATGACTTTTAAAATTGCAACAAGGTTAAAATAATGTCCATTTAAGAAACCTGGAAATGGGCTTAGGGATTTAGCTCAGTAGAAGGGCACTTGCCTAGTAAACTCAAGGTCCTGGTATCAGTCCTCAGATTGGGGGGATGAGAGAGGTCTTAAAATACATAAATAGAAGTAAACATACTCATATATTTATTATTGCCATATATCATTTGGCAAAGTGTTTTTGAAAAATACATTAACAGCAATATCTTATAGATTTTCATAACAGAATGTAAATATAAAACCTATTTCACTTTTTACATCTTCTTGAAGTTTGATAGCTAAGCTGCATGTTGGCATATTGATAGGAGTTAAGTTTTGACAGTTGAACTGAATTATAAACAAAAATTTGAGTTGAAGAAATTTAAAACCTATGTTCTTTGTGTTGTATTTGTCATAAACAAAATACCATCAAGAGTCTTCACTCTTAATTTTTCTCATACATGAACCTATAGGCTTGGGTTGGGCATCAGCATTGGTGTACCCACCTACCATGTAATTTTTGATTTTTAATGCCTAGCAGGAAAATTTAATTAATTAATTAAGTGAGTAAGCAAAGGATCCAAAATGCTGCTGCCAAGCCAGATGATCTGAATTTGGTCCCCAGAATGCATATGATGGAAGGAGAAAACTGCTTCCCATAAATCACCTTCTGACCTCCACATGTTCACCATGGTGTAGATGCAATAACATACACACGCAAAAACATAAAATAGATTTTTTTATTGATTTTTATTGAGCTCTATTTTTTCTTTGCTTCCCCCTCTCCTCTCCAACCCTCCCCCAAGTTCTTCATGCTTCTAATTTACTCAGGAAAATTTGTCTTTTTCTACTTTCCATGTAGATTAGATCTATGTAAATCTCTCTTAAGTGCCCTCATTGTTACCTAAATTCTCTGGGATTGTGATTCGTAGGCTGGTTTTCTTCGCTTTATGTTTAAAAAACACTTATAAGTGAGTACATGTGATAATTGTCTTTCTGGGTCTGGGTTACCTCACTCAAAATGATGTTTTCTGGCTCCATCCATTTTCCTGCAAATTCAAGATGTCGTTATTTTTTTCTGCTGTGTAGTACTACATTGTGTAAATGTACTATGTTTTCCTTATCCCTTCATGGGTTGAGGGGCATCCAGGTATATTCTAGGTTCTGGCCATGACAAACAATGCTGCTCTGAACATAGTTGAGCACATGTCCTTGTGGCATGATTGAACATCCTTTGGATATATACTCAAAAGTGTACTGGGTCTTGAGGAAGATTGTTTCCTAATTTTCTGAGAAATCACCACACTGACATCCAAAGGGGCTGTACCAGCTTGCATTCACATCAGCAATGCAGAAGTCTTCCCTTTACCCCACAACCTCTCCAGCATAAGTTTTCATCATTGTTTTTGATCTTGGCCATTCTTACAGGTATAAGATGGAATCTCAGAGTTGATTTGATTTGCATATCTCTGATGACTAAGGATGTTGAACATTTCTTTAAGTTTGTTTAAGACATTTTAGATTCCTATGTTGAGAGTTCCCTGTTTCAGTCTGTACTCCAATTTTTATTGGATTATATGTTCTTTTGATGACCAATTTTTTGAGTTCCTTGTATATTTTGGAGATCAGACCTCTGTCTGATGTGAGGTTAGTGAAGATCTTTTCCCATTTTGTAGGCTGTCGTGTTGTCTTGTTGACCATGTCCTTTGCTTTATAGAAGCTTTTCAGTTTCAGGAGGTCCCATTTATTAATTGTTTCTCTTAGTGTTTGTGCTTCTGGGGTTATATTTAGGAAGTAGTCTCCTGTACCAATGTGTTCAAGTGTACTTCCCACTTTGTCTCCTATAATGTTCAGTGTGGCTGGCTTTATGTTGAAGTCTTTGATCCATTTGGACTCTAGTTTTTTGCATATGGGTATATTTTCATTCTTCTCCAATTGATATCCAGTTATGCCAGCAGCATTTGTTAAATATGCTTTGTTTTTTTCATTTGATATTTTTTGCTTCTTTGTCAAAAATCAGGTGTTTGAAGATGTGTGGATTAATATCTGGGTCTTCAATTTAGATCCATTGGTCCTCCTATCTGTTCTCATGCCAAAACCAGGCAGTTTTTACTACTGTAGCTCTGTAGTAGAGTTTGAAGTCAGGGATTGTGATGTCTCCAGAAGTTCTTTTATTGTTTTGGATATCCTGGGTTTTTTGCTTTTCCATATGAAGTTGAGTACCGTTCTTTCAAGGTCTGTAAAGAATTTTGCTGGGATTTTGCTGGGCATTGCATTGAATCTGTAGATTGCTTTTGCTAAGATTGCCATTTTTACTATGTTAATTCTACCTTCCCAAGAGCATGGGATATCTCTTCACTTTCTAGTGACCTCTTCAATTTTTTTCTTCAAAGATTTAAAGTTCTTTTCATACAAGTCTTCCACCTGTTTGCTTAGAGTTAGTCTGAGATATTTTATGCTATTTGTGGCTATTGTGAAGGGTGTTGATTCTCTGATTTCTTTCTTAGCCCTTTTATCATCTGTGTACAGGAGGACTACTGATTTTTTTTTTTTTAGTTAATGTTGTATCCTGCTACATTACTGAAAGAGTTTATGTGTTGTAGAAGTTCCTTGATAGAATTTTTGGGGTTGTTTATGTAAACTATCATATCATCAGCAAACAGTGAGAGTTTTACTTCTTCTTTTCTGATTTGTATCTCCTTGATCTCCTTTTAGTGTCTTCTTGCTCTAGTTAGGACCTCAAGAACTGTACTGAAAAAATATGGAGAGAGTAGACAATCTTGCCTTGTTCCTGATTTCAGTGGGATAGCTCGGAGTTTACGTTTAGTTTGGTGTTTGCTCTTGGCTTGTTGTATATTACTTCTATTATGTTTAGGTATGTTCCTTGTAGCCCTGCTCTTTCCAAGACCTTTATCATGAAGGGATGTTGTATTTTGTCGAAAGCTTTTTGGCATCTAATGCGATGATTATGTGGTTTTTATTTTTCAGTTTGTTTATATGGTGGATTACATTAACAGATTTTTGTATGTTGAACCATCCCTGCATTTATAAGATGAAGCCAACTTGGTCATGGTGGATGATGATTCTGATGTGTTCTTGGATTCAATTTGCCAGTATTTTATTAAGTATTTTTGGATCAATGTTCGTGAGTGAGATTGGTCTCTAATTCTCTTTCTTAGTAATATTTTTCTGTGGTTTGGGTATCAGAATAATTGTACCCTCATGAAAAGAGTTTGGCAATGTTCTTTTCTGTTTCTATAATTTGAGGAGTATTGGTATTAGTTTTTCTTTGAATTTTGTAGAATTCGGAGATGAAACCATCTGGTCCTGGACTTTTTTTGACAGGGAGACTTTTGATGACTGTTTTTATTTCTTCAGCAGTTAAAGATCTGTTTAATTTGCTTATCTGGTCTTGATTTAATTTTGGTAAGTAATATTTATCCAGAAAGTTGTCCATTTCCTTTAAGTTTTCCAATTTTGTGGAGTACAGGTTTGTGAAATATGATCTGATGATTTTCTGTATTTCCTCCATGTCTGTTGTTATGTCCCCCTCTTTTGTTAATTTGGATAGTCTCTCTCTCTGCCTTTTGATTAGTTTGGATAAAGGTTTGTCTATTCATAAAATAGATTTTCAAAACTGAATGAATTAAATTGAATTTCTAAATATTGCAAGAAAATTGGCAATGTACAACAAACAGACTTTGACCTGGAGAGCCCGTTAGAGCATCTGACTCATGGTTCTTCTACCAGCCTCAGCCACCCACCTGGGAGGCTCTTCATTTGTCACAGTGAGATGCATCATCATTTTGTACACAAAAATAACAATGAACATTTATAGAATACTTACTGTGACTCATACATGTATTTACTTGCTTCCGTTATTCTAGAAAATGCATTTGTCAACCAAAATCCATAATTTTAAATACCTTGGGTTGTGAGATTAAATGATTAGGATTTCCTCAAATAAATTCCTATACTTTTGTCAAGCAGATAGTGGCATGCATTAAATATCCAAGTGAATGAGAGAATAATAGAAAAATAATGAGGCCTCATGCATGATCTCCTGTTTCCTTCTTCACCATTCTTTGCTGAAATACAGGTATGCCCACTGTTGTAAACTCCACAATCAAACTGGTATAAAAATCACATTAGATAATTTAGAGACAACTTGCGATGTGAGAATGACTCATTCATTCCTGAAGAAAAAATCAAAAACATAAAATACACGTAATTATCACAGCCATAAGCAAAATAACTGCTATCTTTAAGATGAAAGATCTGATTATTAACTACAAAAGAACCTAACAAAATTTGAATCAGCAGCCAGTTTTGACTATACTTTAAGATCTGATAGTGCAAAATCTAAAGAGGAAGAGTCTGGCACACACATTTTTCTTGTCTCTGTTTTGTCCCTATAAAAATTACATTTGAGAAATAATTAAAATATTTTCATTGCTTAATATTCCTTTATTTGGTTTATTGGTGATATACTTAGGAATTAGCAGATTAAAAAATGTATGACACAACAACAAAATAAAGGCATGAGAAAGCATATTTTAAAAGATTAGTAAGCTTGAGGAAACACAATTATTGACTCTTTGTTTTATACTAGGCACCATTAATCTTCATATTTTCTGTTAATTCCTTTCTCATAATAAATCTGTGATGTGACCTGAGTTATATTTTAAAGAGGACAATTGTCTTTAAATTTACTTTCATACCAAATTTTATTTATCTATATTGCAACATCTCAAATCAATTTTGTTAACAGGCTTTCTATGTATTTTGTGTCATAAAGATAAAAGGATAAAAAGAAAGAGAAACAAAATGTCCCTAGTTTTAGGACACACTTTTCCCTCTATGTCATTGAGCACCAAAATTCATCAAAAACTATAAAGGGCTCCTTTCCATAGTTTCAACATTGGACTGATGGAGTATTGTTTATGCTAGAAGACTTTCATGTCTTGATAATGTTTAGATTTTATTTCACTGACAATCCATATTACATTCATTTTAATGTGTCTTTTAAAATGTAGGTTTCAGCATGATATTGTAAGAAATTAAAAGAATCCCTATGTAGTTTTGACAAAGATGCAAATAATAACACAGGTGTCATCATATGGTGTCTCGAATTTGTTTCAAAATATTCTCTGGTGGGGAAGAAAGACATCTTGAAAACAGATGTCTTAGGGCTGTGAAGAGACACCATGAATTCAGTAACTCTTATAAAGAAAAACATTTCCTTTGGGGTGACTTACAGTTTCAGGGGTTAAGTCCATTATCTTCATGGTGGGGCATGCAGGCAGACGTGGTGCTGGAGAAAGAATTAAGAGTTATTCATCTGGATCTGCTGGCGACGAGAGAAGAGAGAGGGACAGTGAGCCTGGATTGGACTTTTAAAACCTCCCCAGAGACCCACCTCTCCAACAAGGCCACACCTCCTAATCATTCTAAAGTAGTGCCACCCCCTAAAGACTAATTGCTCAAGTATATAAGCCTCTGCAGGTCATTCTTGTCCAAACCACCACAGAAAACAAATCATTAAAGGCCTTCAGTTGACCATTCCAGAAGCTGGATGTCAGGCATTCATTGTTGGCTAGTTTTTCAATGAATTTTTGAATGATTTATTGTTTGACAGCCATCTACTGGTGACAGGTCCACCTGGGCTCCCTTGCTTTTGTCCTACCTAGTCCTATGATTTTCATTTTCTTCCTGCTTTCTGTCTATATACATCACCACAAACTTTCTCTATACTACCACTACCCTTGGCTTAGACCTTTGCTCTAGATAATACCACCTGATCCCTATATGTCTAGAAATACTGAACTGTCCACCAGAGAAAAATCTATTAGTTACTTTTATAGTATCAGCGACATATGCTCTCAGTAAATAAAACATTTAGTTGTATCTCTGCTCCTTGACGTATTGCTAAATTCACAATTATATGTCCGATTAATAAGCTGCATGAAGAGGCTGGATTGGACATGATTTTGGTTACAAGCACCCATATCAGGAAACTCAGGACTACCTGTAAACCTGGTTCCAGGAGCTCTGAAGCTCTCTGGATTCTGCAGGCATCAGCACAGACATGGCACACATAACACATGCAGGCACACACTCTTACATATAAAGACAAATATTAAAACAAGTCTGTATAGTGAGTCGAAGGGGAGAAAAGAAATCAGAATCAGAAGGTATCAAATTGGCATCGTTAAGATCTCTTCTACGAGTTGCTTTTGATGGGTGCTACCCTTGTTACCTACAACTTTATCTTAACAATGCCCTATTTTATACTTAGAGTAGAATATGAAGAAAAGAAAAGAAGTTCTAAGTTTTCCCCAAACACAAAATACTCGTTGACTTTTGGTAGGTTTTAAATCTGGAATGAAGATCATTTTCAACAGGAATCAAGCACTTTAGTGAGAAAGTTAAGCTTCTTTCAGAGTTGTTTGAAAACATAAACTGAATGAAAATTACATATGCCAAATATGCCATTCTTAAATATTTTTGCTTGTGGAACTATTATTCTCACATCAAGTGTTTATTGAAGAAAAGCAAAGGAATATGACTTACACTAATGCTAAAACTTCTCAAAGCAAAAAAGAATAAAATCAAGGACTCTTGGAACAAAAATATTCTATATTTCATTCTAGTTAAATGGGAAATTGTGTGTGTGTGTGTGCGCGCGTGCGTGTGTGTATCCTGGGGAAATAATAAATTGAAATTTTAAAATTTAAGTAAATATATTAGCATAAAATTTATCAAAAGACAACAAATTATGAAACTTGTCTTAAATACTGTGCAAAAAATTAAGAAAAAACTGAGTTGAGAGGTAGTGTAAATGGAGAAACCATTGGGGACTTTGTAATGGTAAAGAATGATTTTACTTCAAAAGGAACATTCAGTCCATTTCCCAAATTATTTCTTTCTATATTTTATGTTTGCTTTTTTTTAAATCCGTGAGTCCATGGTGACAGTATTATTTTTATAATGTACATTTTGAATTGGCACAGAAAAAAACATCTCATACCAACCTTTTTGCTAGCATAAATTTTCATCATTAAATGCAGAGTGAAGTGTGGTCTTACTGCTAAGTGATCGAATGCTTACCTGGTACTAAGGTTTGATTGTGACATGTCACCCAAAGCCTGCCTGCTTTAATCTCACTCAATAACCTGAGCAAATTCTGGGAGGTGGTAGAACCATGAGATAGAAGAAAGTTAAGTGGCTGTGAGTTTATCAGAGAAGGTGAGAACACTGGCTCCTCAGCCCTTATCTCTCATTTCAAGGCAATAAGGAGGTGGACACAGTCCACCATTCCCTGTCTACCATAATCTGATGCTCTGTAACAGGCTCAAAAAGGAA
Organism: Microtus oregoni; assembly: GCF_018167655.1. Taxonomy (NCBI): domain Eukaryota; kingdom Metazoa; phylum Chordata; class Mammalia; order Rodentia; family Cricetidae; genus Microtus; species Microtus oregoni. Next base: position 14,804,164 of record NW_024543080.1, on the reverse strand, counting down.
CCAAATGTCATGGGCTGATATTTCTGTGATGAAAATAAGCATTGATTCCTTATTAAAACAGTCACCTCAGTTATTTATTATAGCTAGAGAAAGGAGATTAACACAGCATTCAAGGCTCCGGGTTTGATTTTCCAACATACAGGCTGATTAATTCAATGAAATTGAATTAAATGAAATTTGAATCTTTAATTTTCTTTTAATCTTTTTTAAAATCTGTATTACAGTCTGTAGACATGTGGGGTCAGAGGACAGTTCTTTGGAGTTCTCTTTCGACGTTATCTGGGTTCCAGCATAGATGGTAGGTTTCCAGGCAGGGCGTTTTCACACTGAGACATCCTGCTCCCCCGCCTCTTTTTATCTTTTCTCATTTTTTCATCAAAGTCACTTCTCCAGTGCTTCAGATGCTGTCAGGACAGCTAAATTAGGTCTTCTCTTAGCATGCTGTGAAAAGTTAAAGCCTGTCTCTTCCCCACTTGAACTCCATGCACCCTATTCTAAGTTTTTCTTGTTACCCTTAACCCCTCGAACCCATAATACAGTTTATGTAATTATGTTTATTGCTTACATTTTCTCCTTCTGCTTAAGGATATGAATTAGCACTCACTTTATTGCGTGATAAATGCAAAACACTTTAAAATGTACCTGTGGCTGATGAATTATTAATGAAAGAATGAATCTGTAATTAAAATAGCTAAACATTGCTAAATACTTAACTTTGTACCAAACACTGTTCTAATTATTCCGTATTTACAGATTCATTTAATGTTCAGAATAACCTCCGAGGTCAGAGCCTTTACTAACTCATCATACAAATGAGGAGATTGGGGTCCTGGTACCTTGTTTGTTGACTTATTTACCTAGGGAGCAGCAGAATCTGCATGCTAACATAGGAACCCTGTGACCAGAAGTATGATCTTATCCCTTATCTGCCTCTACGTGAAGAAAACAAATACATATTTTCATAAAGAAATAGTTCCCTACCTCTGAGTGCCTCAACCCTTCCGAAAAGGCATGGCCCACACACCTAGAAAACAATGTCTTCCTGGACCAGGCTTCCCAGGTAGCAAAATTAGGATGCTGCAGGATCCTTTCTCGCTGTCTCTAGCATCACCCCGATGACAACCACTCGGACTTGCCATTTGAAAAACCCTTCAGCTTCTCCAGCTGTCAATCTCTTCATCCTAAAATGTGGGTTTGAGTTATAAGCTATTAAATGTCTTTTTCTTTCCGAATTCTACTGTTCTGTAAATGTCTTTCCTCGCTCAGATGTGCAAGTGAGGTATTGGAAAGCAGTGAGAGAGAGAGACAGAGAGAGAGAGAGAGAGAGAGAGAGAGAGAGAGGGCCTTTCCCTTACTGAAAGCTGGTCAATCCTTTCTATATTTGAACTCTAGTAGAAATTGCTTGGGGTTCTTCAATGAATAGAAATTAAATGAAACTTGAAAAGAGAAAAATAGTACTTTTTTAGAATTCACAGTAGCCTGTGGAAAAGTTTCGCTACAGCTCTGAGCTCTGTGGACCAGACTGCAAGATTTTGCATTTTTGGCATACCAAGCACAGAATAGCTTGGATTTTTATTTCAAAACATCTTATTCTTCTTTCTTATTTTTTAAGTTCCTGTTTACAAGAGTATCTTCTTGTACCCTCAGAGTGTGCATGGACTCCACAACTCCAGGTCCATATTTCCTATTTTATTTTTTTGACATTTTCTGAAGGGACTGCTTATTTTCTGGTTTCAGCCATTGTAAATGGAATTATTTCAAAATCTGGCCAGCCCTGAATTTACTGTTCTGTCATCTTAAAAGGAAATAAAACAAAACAAAATGTCACCATAGTGCAACAAATGCTTCCTTTCTGTGGAAAACAAAATGAGAGTATCTTTTGAAATCAGTCTAGCAGTTCCTCAGAAATATGTAGGTATGTCAGGAATTACTGTAAAATGCAGTAATCCACCTCCCAGGTAACTGTGTAAGAAGAATGCATGCAAAAGGATCAACCTGCAAGGTCCTAACGGCAGTGTTCATGATAGTCAGAATGGGAAAATAATCTGAAGTGCCCATCAAATGACGATTGCATAACACAAAATATGGAATGGATGTTAAATGATGAGAAAAAGGAATAAAGTAATGATTTATCCAACAACATAAATGAGTTTTGAATATGTGTGCTTAGTACAAAAGCTGATAACAAAGGGAGACATGTAGTTTCATTATAACAAGAGTCCAAAATAAGCAGATCTATAGAGAAAAAAATTAGTTGAGTGATTGCTTAGAGTACAGATAAATTGAGAAGAAATCAGAAGGGTGGGCCAAGGAAACTAAAGTTTCTATTTTTGTGGTGTGGAAATTGGTCTATAATTAATTACAGGGGTGAGTTATACAATTCTGTTAATACATTCTACTAAAATATTGAATTATGGATCTTGAGTAAACTTTATAGAACATGAATTAAATCTCAACATTTCATATTTATATAAACATGAAACACACACACACACACACACATATATATATATATGCATTTTAATTTATCATTTGACCTCAAGTATATTTGAATGAAAATGAATTTAGAAACTGATCTCTAATCTTTGCCAGAAGGAAAACTTTTTTCTATTTTTTTTTTTTTTTACTTAGGTTTTTTAGTTTGGGAAGTAACCTAACAAAAGACAGATTAAAGGCAGGTAACACAGATCTTTATTATTATTGAAATATATTTAAGACTTCTGTGTCCTTTTAACAAAGGCAGAGACTTTGACCTTCAAGACATGATTTGCTTTGGGCAACAGACTATGAAATGTGTGGGAGAATTAACTGAACTTTTGACTTAGTGAAATCTGATGTACAATCTCATTTTGATATAGATACTTCCACATTCCATGAAAATGGTCTGTCTTCTCCACTGGTACTTTAAATGGAAATGCATGCTTTGCTTTAGCTAGATAAGGAGATGGACAGAGTAGTATTCCACATGTATTGATTCTCAGGTATCTTTATCTTAAAATAATCATTGTCTTGGAAACACTGGCATGTTATGCAGCCTCCTCCTTATTTTTCTCAATGTGTCGTTTCTTCAGTAATATGCTGAAATTTGTATTGCGGAACTCATGGATTAACAAGATAATGAATCTTAGGTGTTTTGGTTCTAGACTTTTTACCTTCTCTTATTTTAGGGCTTTCTGACCATATACTGGCAGACATTATCTTCTTTAGAGGGACTGAATGCTTTCAGATTCTTTGGGTTTCCTACTGCTCAGGTACCACAGTTTCTATCAATGCAAAAATCTCTCTCTCTCTCTCTCCCTCTTTCCTTTCCTTAATAAGCAGTTGAGAACATCAGATTGGTATTCACAAAAATAAACAAACAAACAAACAAACAAACCCTCAAAACAGACTAGCACTTTTCTCCCTGAAGTTCTCATTGGTCTATAAGAGATAGCTCAGAAGGTAAACGTACTGACTATGTTTTCAATATTGTCACGTTTATTAACCGTTTTAACTGTATTTTTAAATAATTATTAAATTGTCCTTTTTCGAGATAGAGATTTTAACACAATTTATGCACATGGATACTTTGACTTTAGGTGTGTCTGTGTGCTCCATATGTGAAATGGCTGAGGCCGTAAGAGGATCTGGGATCCCCTGGAACTGGCGTTACCAACCATTGTCAGCTGCTGTACATTGCTGAGAATCAAACCCTGCCACTCTGGAAAAGCATTCGGTCCTTTTAAACACTGAGCCATCTCTCCGGACCTCTTGAAATAATTCTTAACGGAAAGGAGAGAGCGTTGTAGAGGCAGCTGTGACATTTCAAAGTGCAAGTTGTGCTCTCCATGCTCTGGTGAATCTTAGCCACACACAAGTGAAAAGACACTGTATTTCTGTGTATCTTTGTGGAGATAAATATGTCACTGCCGCTGATCCAAAGGGCAATAAAAATCAATTCAGATTACATGATTAATGCTAACAAATTGGCCAGCCTCCCTCATCTTCATTTCTAGTATCCGTTCTCCAAGTCCAAACTCTCAGTTAGCTGATCAGTACTTCTTTCTCATTTCCACCTTTCTGTGACTGTTGTTCCCAGCCAGGATGGCTTTTCTTGACACATGCCATCTTGCAGTTTACTAGATTTCTCCCGGGAGAGGGAAAGAATGTGATGGCAAACCTGCCTGTGATAGCCCTTGTCTCAGGGTCCATAGGTGTTCCGTGTAGTCTTCTGGGCTAATAGGTCCAGAAGAGAATCAAATTATGAGCTACCTATTTTTTGTCATGCTAAATATAAGAATGACAGTTACAAAGATTCAGTCTTTCTAAAATCAGTTCATGGTTTCCAAGGTTTTAGTGAACTGAGACTTTCTTTGAGGAAAGATTGAATTAAAACATTACATTTTGATCCAAACGCTTCTAGCCTTGCAGGTTCGTCACAAAGTTGCCTAATTCTTTATGGTTTTTTGTTTTGTTTTTAAAACATGTACACATGCATGCTGCATATAGTCTGCATAGTGATGGCTGTTTTCATGTGGCTGCCTGTTAGCTATTATCCAATATGGTAATCAAGTATGGTCCAATAACAGACGTGAAATCAATATTACTTCATACAGTGAGATTATTGGGGGTAAATACCAAGTAAATGATATATTACTGTTATTTGCAAGAATTAGACTTTGAAACAGACTCATCCTTTAATGATACAGGGTTTTAAGAAACAAAAAAGATTGCTAGAGTCAACTGAGCAGTGTATCTGAACAGGTAGTTTTCTAGGTTAGCTAGTCTGAACTTTTTAATAAACCATATGAAGCCCAGACTGGTAACTGCACAACTGGCAATATATTCCCTTTATAATGGTGCTTTAAGTATTCCACTGGAACAGGGCCAGTGGATTTGCAATATTCTTAGTTACCATTCTGAGGAACGGTGGACCTTACATCAGCTCCAGCATCACTACTGTTAGTGGCAAAAATACTGTGAGCAACAGCAGCTCGTATCAACAGGGAGCCATATTAATTATTTGAAATGTGCCTCGTAAGAGGAATCAGTGGCGTTTATTACAAGCCGAATATTACTTGAAACGGGAAGGTTACTCTGTTATCATAATCTATGTATCATTAACTTTCCTTGTTTAGGAAAAGAGATTAACAACCCTGTAAATTGCCATAGTAAATGCGTAAAGTATAACTACGTATTCCCATGTACAAAGAGAGTGGTGGCTTCTCCACCTCTGCCCAAATCTTCTTTGTATGAAGTAGCTTCAGAAAACGAAATGACTCGGTAATTACTCGTTCTTTCTTCAGAATCCTAATGGCTTCTTGGATCATCAGTAAAAATGATAGCTACTTTGAGCATCGTAATTTTTCTTTAATTTACGTCAGTCTTCTTTTTTGTGTTTCTTGATGGGTTGATGGGGGACATAATTGCACTATGTTGCCAAGACTAGGCAACTGAACTTTTTTAAAAAAATGATTATTTTAGTTTTTAAATCAACATTTGTATTTTTTATTTATTAGAAAAAGTATGTTAAAAGGAAATATGTGAGGGTGGAGAATGCTTTCCAAGAACAGAAAAAGAACCTACCTTCTTGCTATTTGAATTCTGGCTAGTTCTTCCTTTTCTATCAAGTTACAACCAGCGGATTAAAATAGATTTCCCTTCCAACTATGGAAGAAATGCCTTAAGGAAAAACATGTTTGTCAGGGTTCCAACACCCTAAGTGCCATCCAGATATTACTTGTACATGGAGTATTAGTTTGAAAATTGTTTAACACTGATGGACAGTGAAATTAGTGCAGCTGACAGTGCCAACAATACTGGAGCCAGAAGACAGAGCACTGAAAGTCTCTTTATTCTTAATAACTTTAAAGTATTCAGATAGACATATTTATGTTTCTGAGGTTTTTATTTTTTTCTTAACACCCAGTTTACAGATCCACAATCATCTACAATTTCAATAAAAAGCAAATTAAAAATTAAACACACGCATGCCACAAACACACACACACACATAGTCCCCAGCACTTGGTAAATACATGTAAGTCATTCCTGACTACATTGCAGTTTTAAAAGTCAGCCTGGGTCTCACAAGAGCTTGTCTGGGATAAAGAGACAGAGAGATAGAGAGAGAGAGAGAGAGAGAGAGAGAAACAGAGACAGAGAAAGAAAGAAAAGGAAGAGGGAGGGCAACCCGTAAAGAAGAATATAAATCATTTTAAAAGATCTATACATCTATCTTGGTTAGAAAGAAGAATCAATTTAATTGGGTGAGGTTGGGTTTATGTTTAAGAAAATTGTTTTATAATCTACAGTGGCTATTTTTTTCTGTGTGAAATAAACAATGATAGAAAATCCTAAACTTTTTAAAATAAAAGACAGCTATAATGTGTATTTTTGTATTATTTATTTGTGTTTCTGCATGCACATGTGCGTGTGCGTGAACTTTCAGGCCATTAGTCATAAAGCTAGAAGTTGAGGACAGCTTGTTGGGGTCATCTCTCTCCTTCCATAATAATGGCCTAGGGATCCATAACAGGTTCCTTTCCCCACCGAGCCATATCATGGTTCCTACGATGTCTTAATATTTCCTTTTGTGTTCACAGGGCCAGTGCATCATGGACAAGTTTCCTACATCTCGCCACCTATTCACCTTGACTCTGACCTAGAACGACCCCCTGTTAGAGGTAAGTTTTCTTGATTAAGGGAGAAGAACCAGTATTCAGTGCGGAGTAAGGGTAATTAATGAAACTGGAGGTTGTTATAACATACATTTTTCGTACAGTACCTGTTTAGAAATGAAGAAAACTAATGTGTGAATAACAACTCAGAAAATCTAACTTACTAAAAAGGTATGATATATTGTTTAAAGAGATAGATGAATCAATCGATTCAAAAACTAGGTACCTGGAGGCATTTAAATAGAGGGCTGTTTGAATCCCTGTTGTATGTGGAGACTTTTCTCTGTCCCGCCAGTCCTGCTGGATTCGTTTCTCTCCAGCTCACTGGTCCTACAGTAAATTATAAAATAATCATTTGAAGGCTTAATATTAATTACAAACTATTTTGCCTATTATCTCAGGTTTCTTTGTGGCTAACTCTACATATTAATCAACCCATTACTAATAATCGTGTATCGCCATGTACCCCATGCCTTACTTGTTGTACTCTGACAGCTTATTTCTCCGATGGCTGCTGGCTTCTCCCTGACTCTGCTTTCTTTCTCTCTGTCTCTCTACTTGGATTTCTCACCTCGCTATCTTCTGCCCTGCATTAGGCCAAAGCAGCTTCCTTACTAACCAATGGTAATAAAACATATTCACACCATACAGAAGGGAATCCCACATCACCTATTTAGAATGAAAGGTCACCAGATTATTGCTCGGATTTATCTTTCTATCATCAAATGTTTTTATTAGTGAATTCTTGTTTGCAATGTTATAATCAAAGTCACAGTGAAAGAAATTTTCCTTGGAAATTCGTATTTTTTATGAAAAATTTTCAAAGTCTTTGAAATGTCTGTATTATTATTGATTTATAAAATCATGTAGATTAAAACGGTTTTCCCTGGATGCCAAGAAAACTCATTTGAAAATATTTTTCAATAAAATAAATAAAAAGTGAAAGATAACATTAGTTAGCTTAATATGTAAATATAGAATTCATTTTCTGTTTTTTTTAAAGAAACAAAAATTTTTTTTCTGTTTTTGTTTAAAGAAACAAAAAAAATTTTTCTAGTCCCTACTCTTCAAAATATTTCATTGTGTACAAACATAATGTTCCACAGTCATATCTTCCAGTTTTACAGCTAACAACTATGCCAGGGTTAATATTTTGGTTTTAAGTATATGGTGTTTTTTTGTATCAAAATCATCAAAGGCTTAACAAAAACCAGTAGGTATGAGTTTTTTAAGGTTGTCTTCTGTTTGAGCAGTTCCTTCTGGCAGTCCCTTATCTCCTGTGCATCATGTAGAATTCTGTTGGATAGGAGGGCTGCACTTTCCCACCTGTCTGGCAGTGTCCCTTGACCTACAAAGAGGCATTCCATGCACAATCACCCCATGATTCCCCAGGTTATTTCCCCTAAGACATTGTATTTGATTGGCCAGTGGGCATGCTTTCCTCCCCTATCTTTGTGCTCCTGGAGGACAGAGTGTTGTAATTATTGTTTCCGAGCCACTGGGCTGAGCTTAGTACGCAGTTGAAAGCACTCCAGTGATTTCTGTTGAAGTGACCAACAGTGAAAAGCAATAGAGTAAACACTTCTGAAAATACTTTTCTGTTTTACAAGAGACCAAGTTCCAGGGTACATAAGGGACTCCCGTGGAGAAAAAGCACAATGAACCAACACAGAAACTATGAGTTGTTTTTGTCGTTTTTAAGAGAACGTGCTGGAAGGGAAGATTAGAATGATGAAATATGACAGCTTTTAAAGAATTCCATATTCTGTACCATAAGGTTTGTAATTTGTCCTGGGGAAAGGTTCTTTTGGGGTGTTTCCTCCCAAATGAAGGATGTATCATATTATCAGTTCTGGCTGGAAACAAAGATACCCTCTCTGGCATTAGGGTAGATGATAAGGTGATTGGGGAAGAGGTTGGCAAAGGAAGGCAACTCCCCTAGTTAAGATGAAAGAAGATGGTGTGCTTCACTGGCATTATGCCAGCAGTGATGAGAGGACCTGAAACATAGCGGAGGTGTGGTATCTGGATGACTGGCACACGGATGGAGCTAAAGCACCTCTGAGATTGCTGTGTTGACTGACGGCTCATGTAGCTTGAGTGTTTGTACCCTTTCCAGATTTTATGTTGAAATTTAACCCTCAGTGCAGCAGTTCTAAGGGAGGCCCTCTGCGCTCACAGGTGTGGGTGTTAGCATCAAAAGGGAAGAGACTGTTCAGGTGCCCAGTTGCTTTGTCGTGCTCCTACTGTGAAGTGTGAGAGTGATCATCTTAGAGAGGGAGAACAAAATTCTCCTGAGTCGGAAAGCCTCTTGGATTCCCGAGCTTCTGAAATTGGAGGAAAATATATTTATCTTCTTTTTAAAATTACCCAGTTTGTCAGAGTCCAGGCTCAATGGGTTCATACGTTCCAGGGTAGGGGTGTGTGGATTAGAAATATTAGGCAGAAAAAACAGGGATGCAAAAGAAAAAGACAGAGACACAGAGCAGAGTCGGGAGAAGAACCCAGTGAATACTGAATTTGTTCATGTTTATTTCCCATATGCTTTATATACCCCAATCCAAAAGGGGCCAGGGGTGGGGGAAGCCAAAAACTGCATTACATTGATTACAAAGAACAAATAGAGCAATTACCTCTTCAATATCTGAAGCTTCAAGTAACTATATCCTGCATTAAGTATTCTGTTGTTTAGGCAGAACATACATCGACCACACCTTAGGAAAGGCATCCTATAGGCAACCACACCCTGGATCAAACCTCCTGTCATATAATTGAAGGAGCAGGAATAGGTTTGTACTCTCTGACCTTTGATCAAGGTGAATCGGATCCACACCCATGGGCTCTAAAACCAGTGTCAAATATTTTGATATGGTAACACAGAGTGATTGATATGCCTACTGATAATGACAAAATATCGCATGAAGAATAGGCATGAGTTTGAATTGATACATTGATTTATACATGATAATTATTCAAATACTGTTCTTTCCAAGACTGAAGAACTGTTTATACAAGTTGAGTACTTTATCATACTCCCATTATTTAGATGTGATCCCTGTATAATTTGAGAAAGAGCATTTGCAAGTCATAGCTGGGCTGGATGGTGGTGGTGCATGCCTTTAATTTCAGCACACCTGAGGAAGAAGCAAGCGAATCTCTGTGAGTACAAGACCAACCTGGTCTGCACAGGTAGTTTCAGGATGGTGAAGGCTACAGAGAGAAACCCTGATTAGAAAAAATAAAACGAAACAAAAGCACAAAAAAGTCATGACTGGATGGGCATGGTGGCACATGCCTTTAATCCCAGCCCTCAGAAAGCAGAGGCAAATGCATCTCTGTGAGTTTCCTGGTGTAGGAAGTTTCTGGACAGCCAGGGCTACACAGGAAAACCTTGTGCTGAAAATCAAAAGGCATGACTGAAATGAAAAAAGAATATACTCCAAAACCTTATAAATCTAGACAGCAGACATACTATCACTTTGAGAGTTGGTTGACTAGACTTTGTGCTGATGTGGTTAAATGCTCAGTTGTCAGCAGTCCGGCTGGTTTTGTCAGGGCATAGGTCAAACATGTTTTAACAAATGCCTTGCTGTCATTAGGAAGTGACCTAATGCCTCTCCTGATGCTCTTCAATCTGGTCCAGCACCTTTGCTGTCGTGGCAGAATGGGGCCCCAGTAATAGGAAGCCTAGCTTGAGGTTGAGCCACTACTTAAGTCAGGTTTGCCTAGTGTCTCATTTGTCATAGCAAGTCACATAGCCCACCTCAGACTTCAGAGAGCAGAAGTCAATTACGTCTTATCATGGAGGAGTTACAGTTCAAAGAAACCTGGATACATGAAGAAAAGGAGTGTGAGAAAATTGAAAAAGAAAACATATGAAAATAAAATGAATTCAGAAAGGCTCTAAAAATGTTTGATTTGGAGGTTTGGGGCCCTTTTGATTTGCGTGTTCTCAACCGCCTCACAGACCTGAAGGTGGAATTTAAAGTGTCTGTGAATAGTGAGGACATGGAGCAGTGTCCAGCGTTTGGTGAACCCTGCATAATATATAGCTGTTACTGCTGTTTGAGTTCAGTGCAATGCCATGATACTAGGCTAGTCTGGCAGGGTTATTAGAATGAAAAAAATACATATTAAGCACTTGCCTCATACCAGACCTTGAGAAATTCTCAGGAAGGTAGGTAGCCATTGTTAAGACCTGGATTTCAAGCCGGGCGGTGGTGGCACACGCCTTTAATCCCAGCACTCGGGAGGCAGAGGCAGGTGGATCTCTGTAAGTTTGAGGCCAGCCTGGTCTACAAGAGCTAGTTCCAGGACAAGAACCAAAAGCTACGGAGAAACCCTGTCTCAAAAATAAAAAAAAAAAAAAAAAGACCTGGATTTCAAATGACATCTCCTCTCTATTGATGGGTGCTTTTGAGCTGGTAAAGACTGAATGATGGTCTCCCACAGTTAACCAATCCTTAATCCTTACCCCAGACAGTATAGAGATTTTATTTTTATATAACTTTTTAAAAGAACACCAACTTTAAAGTCAAAGTATCCATACCCATGAATCTTCTTCATCACAGTTGCCTACACAGGACCCACATAAAGATGACATCAGTAGACATGCAACATGGAGGGGAACTGCCCTCAGAGAATGACTGTCTTCATGGGTCCTCATGCTCCAACATGAATTGACCCACAGACCCTTTATTTGCGTTTATAGTCGCTGCTTCGTGTGAAACAACTTTTGTTTGTTTGACTAAGAAGGAACAGTTAGGGGCTGCAGAGGTGATTCCGGGCTAAAGCCCTGGCCTCACAGCTGTAAAGATGAGGAATATCCCCAGAACCCACTCAAAGGCCTGGTAGGTAGGGTGATGTGCATGTAATTCCATTGCTAGAAGGCAGTGATGGGGGATCTGTAGAATGACCTGGTTAACTCAGCTAGTCAGACCAGGAGCTTGGTTTCAATTCAGAGACTCTGCTTCAGGAAATAAGAGAGAGTGGGATTGGGAACAATGTCCAATGTCAAACTCCAGCCTCTGCACAGATGCACAAAATACATACCTGTATACAGATGCATACACATATACAACACAAAGAATTAAAGAGACAGTGTCATTAGATAGGATTTTTATCAAAATCCTATTACCCAAAAAGCTTGTACATTTTCAAAGACTAGCTAACATTTCATTCAAAGGCAGATATTAAAATTGACACCGAGAAGGCATAAAAGTATCCATTACTTTCCAGAGTCAAAATGTTTTCGCTCAGCTATCAGACATTATATTCACTGACCATTTTTTAAATACATGTTGTATTTATATTGATTTTATGCACATTCAAATTACACGCACGCGTTTCTCCCCATATTCATATCCATATATTTGTTGAGAAAGACAACAGAAGAGGAAAGGAGAACATTTCTATTGCATGTTATAGATGTTTTTTTGACTATAGATGGCAAGTTAGACTTTTGAATATGTAGAATTCTATTTACCACATTTTAATGAGATTATGTGACAATTTATTTTGAACTATAGATAAACTAAGACTGGCTAGTCAGTTAGAAACTATCTTTTTTTTTTCTTTTTGAGTTTTCAAGACAGGGTTTCTCTCTATACCAGCCCTAGCTGTCCTGGAATTTGCTTTGTAGACCACACTGGCCTGAAATTAGCAGAGATCCGCCTGCCTCTGCCTGGAGTGCTGGGACTAAAGGTGTATGCCACCATACCTGGCATGAAAAACTATCTCTTGATGTTCCCTTTACTATTCTCTTTCTGTTCCTTGCAGGATCTGTCTCCCAGTTTAATATACAAAAGAATAAATTAGGGACTGCTTATTGTTTTAGATATTATTTTTTTTTTGTATTTTATGCAATTGACTATATTCTTGTAACAAACCATAGTTAATTTTCTGATGTTTACCAATATAATAATATAAATAAAAACATTTAAAATGTTCTAGTATAACTCACAATATTAACCGGGGAAGCTTTTTTCCCACCCAACACACAGTCACACAAACATACACATATTCATTCACACAAATAAAACAAAGTAGATCGCCTAAAAAGAAAACCCTATGTTTTAAACTTTTCTTTGTTTATGTGTCCATATTGTAAACATATATGTGCAACTACATCTGCTTTACATTGCCCTGCCTCTCTACATTCTGGTTTACAGATGCCTAACTTTGGGTTTGACCCATAGGTTCTAAACATCTATACGGGGCACTATCAATTTTTTGAGACTGTATTTTATGGTATTCCTCTGCTTGTTTTTCAGATGTTTCTTTTTGATTCTGTGCAGTTGAATTATGTTCATTATGCTCTCAGGAGCCCAAAGCAAAATAGTGCAACAACTTACAAAACACTCTCCAGTAAAATGTTGTACTCTCCGTGGCTGTAAAGTGGCCATTGAATATAAATTCAGTGACACTTACCCACTAATGAGTAAACTTGAGAGTTTCTGTTCTTGAAGTCTAATGTGACCATGCATGGCATTTGGTCACATAATTTATGTCTGCAATGACTTTATGTGCATTCTTCAATTTACAGATTTTTATTACTGAATAGGGGTGTAAATTCCTGTAGTTTACTAGTGCATTAATGTCACAATACATTACAAGGTAATTAACCAGAGATGCCACTATAAATAGAAAAAATAGTCACAGCCTTCACTATAAACTACTTAATAAAAATAAGCTCCTGAATCAGCATTCACATTACAGTAATTTTTCTTGACATACGTCTCATTAATCAGGACTTCTAAAAAACATAGCTTTGTCTAGAAGCACTATTGTTTTTAATCCTTTCATTATTAAAACATTTGTTACAATTAGTAGTCAGTTCAGTGGAATGCATTATATATTTCTGCACAGAAAATAAGTGCATGCCTTTGAGACACATTCCCCAACTTTATACAATTAAAAAGAGAAAGAAATACTGTCATGGTCACATTGTGGCAGATTTGTAAATGTAGTTCCCAGGAGGATTCATTAAGACTTGCAGTTCTTGGACCGAAACAGTTCAATGCGCTAGAGGACCCGGGTTCCACGGGTTCCATCCCCCAGCTCACATGGCCGCTCAAAGCTCCAGTTCAAGGCCTAGGATGACCTCTTCTGGTCTCCACAATCCGTCTTCTACCTTTATTTTGCCTCCTAACTCCTCAGAATATGTCCTTGTGACAGGGAGCGTTATCCAGGCAAGGAGATTGTGTGAGGATGAGCAGATGCCCGCCCTAGTCGGGATCCGGAGCGGATGCCTATGTTATCAGAGATCCAAGTATACTAGTCAGGATGCATTCTTCAGTTGGTCCTTTGTTTTCAAGTTTCGTTGATCTTTCGTTCTATCCAGTTTGGTGACAACCTTAGTAGGGAGTGCAAAAAGTAAAACAAAAAGTTAGCATGCCAAAAGCTCTTGGTCACACAAACCTTCCCGAGTCAGTTGCTCCGTATTTCCTGTCTTGAATTCAAAGAATAATTAAAAAAAAAACCATAGGCCAGTGAGTCATAGGAAGAAGTCTACTGCAGGCTTAACGGTGGAAGTTTAGGGGGGAAGGGGGGAGCAGAGTTCCGGGTGGAACTTTCCCCCAAATGTGGGGTACCATTCCACTGGGAGTCTGGGAGCTCTTATCGGATGTAGGGCCGAAACTGGGGTGAGATGTAGAGGCATCTGAATGGTGCGCGGTTTCTACTTTCAGCTACCAAGCAGTGGGGTTTGCTGAGGTTATTACGTAAAAAACTAACTAGAACCAGAGCTGGAAGGAGCGCCCCCTCTCCCCACCGCCCCCTTTCTGGAATGTTTGGTATTTGGCCAGGACAGAGCTAGAAACATTACCAGTCAGGCACAAATTGAGGTATCCATCCCTAAACTCTCCGACTGGTTTATATCTCCTGTCCTCACCAACATCAATAGTAACTGTGCTTAAATTAATTCACATCAAGTTTCAAGAAAAAAAAAACATGGATTTCTAAGTCTTCTGGTTATAATATTAGTAATAATGATATATTTTTATTTATAAGAACGTTAATAGCTACTTAGTTCACTCTGCCTTCTAAGATGATGAGTGACTGGTTGTATAACTGTAGGGAAAATGTGTCTTTTCCTTTAGGTAGGATCTCAATAGGAGGTCTAATATACACTAATTTTTGCATTTTTAAAATTTGAGTTATGGCTTGTATTCTGAGGAAAATCTAAAAAGGTTTACTTGCATTTGCAAAAATGTTTATTTTTAAACTTTTTTTTTGCTGTAATAAACTTAGGAATATAATCATGGTTCAACGGGCGCATAATCAATGAAGTAGAGTAATGCCAAGCATTAAGTTCCATGTGTGAATTGAATTACATTGAGCAAATCCACACACTGAAAATATTTTTTAAAGTTCAAAATAAGCAGATGGTGCTGCCTGGTGTATCTCCATTAAAAATAGACTTTCTCCCGTGATTTAGCATCACAGATTATAGTAGTTAACACACAGCATCACCCAGTGCAATGTAAAAACATTTCAGATTGATTAAAATAAAATTGGAAGGTGACATCTGTCATTCTTACTCAAGAGTTTCTAGGCCTGTTCTCTTACAGTCTATGATGATGCTCTCCTAGCTTTTCAGTGTGTCCACAATATATATTGAGACGTAAATTTCTTAGCTTTCCTCACTTTTTTTCTCAAGAAAATAAAATGAAACTTGCCTTATGAGTTCCACGGTCGTGTTTGAGTGCTCTAGCCATGTTAACACACTTTCATACACTTCTAAATCCCATGCAATATTTTTTGGGGACAGTGATATCATTTAAAGTAAGCTGTGAGATAGCTCAGTGGTTAAGAGCACTTGTTCTTACAGAGGACCTAGGTTTGATTAGCAGCTGCCTCAGGGAGCTATCTCCAGCTCCAATTCCTGGGAATTTGATACCCTCTTCTCACCTCCCTGGGCACCAGGTGCACATATACTACATAAGCATATTCAAGAAAACCAATCATGCATATAAAGTAAATAAATCTACAAAAGCTGTTGAAAGTACACGATAAACATCTGTGAGTGTCAGGCAGATACTATAGCTTACCGCTAATGGTAAACTCGGCCTGTTTTATTAGCATGGACCTTCAACTAAGTATAGAAAATAATAGTGCACATTGTCTCATGTATTCTCAAATATATGCTAAGCTACCAGGCAGTGGTGGCACATGCCTTTAATCCCAGCACTTGAGAGGCAGAAGCAGGCGGATCTCTGAGTTTGAGGCCAGCCTGGTCTAGAGAGTGAGTTTCAGGACTGCCGGGACTGTTACATAGATAAACCTATTGTCTCAGAAATCCAATAAATAAATAAATAAATAAATAAATAATCCTGTGACTTCCTTAGATTTCACACCACCATGGTATTTATAGTCTTTAGTGCACTGCCATTATACTGCATATTTGTGATTAAATTTGCGTTATGTTTGATATGAAATTCTAAACATAACGGTAAAATAGATTTTTATTCAGTATTGTCAGAATGAGAAGTTTGTAAGCTTATAACATGCTCTCTAAACAAGTTATATGAAGCTTAATTTTTATCACTTGGGTAAAAAAACCAACAAACAAATCTTAGTAGTCTTGGGGCTTATAATTCATATATAGAGAAAATTCCCTAAAGAGAGAGAAGCGATCCGGTAGTTTTTCCAATGAAGGCTTTTAACTCCTTGTGTTGGACTCAGCATGAGCCCAGTGAGAAGGAAAGTGGAGTTAGGCCAAATGCTCCATGGGTGTTGGCTTATGGAATGAGAGTTTGGTACTCACTGGCTCTCCAGTGAAAGTGCACACTGTGATGCTCTGGTTGTTCTCCTCCAGCTTCAGTGGTGATGATTCTGGCTTGGATGTGGTTGTCCCTCAGTGGATCTCCTGCTCATGCGCAAGTGTCAATAGGATAAAGCAATCCCTGTGCAGCCATTGCCAGGTCATTTCCCGAAATTTGCCTCTCCCAGCATCCTGCCCCACAGCTCTGTGCCTAGTCCCTGAAGACTGTTCCTGGCCTAGCCCTCCAGGAATTGAGGCCGCCAGTGTTGAGCCTTTTAATTCTTTGTCTCATTTTGTTCTGTTTTTGAGGAAAACTAGTCTCCAAACGCATGCAGGTCTATGCAATGAAGCACTGATGTTCAATAGAAATGGTAACAGCTAAAATTTGCTACATACATTGTAGGAAAGGTGTAAGGTGTGGAAACAAGGATCACAGGAATGTTAGAAAACACGTGGCACACCTTAGGAATAGCTCCTAATCTATGTAAATCAAATTTAAACGTAATGTTCAAACTGAAACTGAGCCACATATTTATCTCGTACATAGTACCCAAATGCAGTCATTCATGACATTATTTCTGGTTTCCTGGAAATACCATCTTCCTGAGTGGATTTGTTATGAACTCTCATCGTGTGTACTCTGCTCTAAGCTGATTATCGTTTCTTTTATTTTTTGTGAATCCAATGGAGCAAGTGTGTGCTTGTGTGTGTGTGTGTGTGTGTGTGTGTGAGAGAGAGAGAGAGAGAGAGAGAGAGAGAGAGAGAGAGAGAGAGAAAAGAGAGAGGGGAGAGAAGAAGGGAGAAAGAAAAAGAATACATACATGGGGAGAATTTTTACCTTCATAAAGCTAGAGAAAGTGTTTTAACCCTGATTGGAACCTAACCATGTGCAAAATGTTCCAGGGCATATTGACACAGATACAAAATGAACTGTGGCTTTATTTCCCATAGTATACACTGTAACAAGTATTTCTTCATGAAACAATTTTTTTTTCCAGGAATGGAGGAAAGAATCTGAACATTCCTGGCATCATTCTTATTTTATAACAAAATCTTTTACCATTTTTATTATTCTTATTATGAGCATGGTGGGGAACAAATATTTGAAAACAGATAGCACATTTTGTTGATGTATTACAGTCATGTATAAGTTAATATGCAGTTACCATTTGTTTGTGCTAGTGTATCTTATTTTCCATTTTACCATACTCTTTCTGTAGTAATAAGAGCGGCGGCGGGGCTGTGTCCCCAACACCCCAGCCGCCTGCTAGCTTATGGCCGAAATAACAACACACAAACTGTATTCATTTAAACACTGCTTGGCCCTTTAGCCCTAGCCCTTACTGGCTAATTCTGATATCCCGATCAACCCATTTCTAATAAACTGTAGCACCAGTCTTACCAGGAAGATTCTAGCCTATGTCCATCCTGGGTCAGAGCTTCATAGCATACGTCTGCCTGGGAGCGGGGCATGGCGTCTCTCTGAGGCATCTGCTCCAGAGAGGAGAGCTGTGGAGTCTGAGCTCACTTCCTCTTCCTCCCAGCGTTCTGTTCTGTTTACTCCTCCCACCTATCTTCTAACCAACGAAATGGGCCAAGGCAGTTCCTTTATTAGCCAATGACCTTCCTCCATCATTTCTCCACAATCATTAATGTGACATAATCACCAGAAAATAAATTTATACCTGTATAGTGAAAACTGATTACGTCACTGCCTGGGTCGGACAGTTGCCTGCTGACCATTGGCAATACTTATCTACTGTTGTGACAAAGCACCATCACCAAGACAACTTATAAAAAAGCGTTTAATTTAGGACTGACAGTTCAGAGAGTTAGAATCCATGACCGTCGTGGCAGGAAGCACGGCAGCAGGCAGGCAGTCCTGGCTCAGGAGAGGCACCAAGAACATACATCTTGATCTGTAAGTAGGAGTTGGGGTGGAAGACAAGGAGTGCGTATGAAGAGTGGTGCGAGTCTTTTGGGACCACAAAGGTGACACATCTCCTCCAACAATGCCCCCTAATCTTACAACAAAGAGTTCCACCAAACTGGGGCCATGTGTTCGAACATATGACCCCATGGAAACGATTCTCATTCAAACCACCGCTACGCTTGGCTCTTTATAGTCTGTATAATTCCATTTGCAATGTTATTGTCCATGTTCCTGAATGTCTGATTCTCAGAATTTATTTATTCCTCACACAAGTGTTTGGTTGCATTGTTCAGTGTCACTTACAGTCGTACGCTCTGTTGTTGGTTCTTTTGGTTCTAAGATGAATCTGTAGTTTTATAGATCACTTCTTTGAGCCGGAATGAAGTCTTTAACAGTGGTGTGTGTGTGTGTGTGTGTGTGTGCGTGCGTGTGTGTGTGTGTGTGTGTGTGTGTTTTCATTCTCAAATGCTTCCTCTATGGATTCAATTTGTCTATAATTTATGGAAAAGTTCTATGGCCTTAGAAGTTCTTATTAGTTGGCTGTACTTAGGGTACTTATTTTGGTTTGGTTTGGTTTTATTTCTGTTTTATAAGTTCGCATTTAATCTTTCAGGAAAACAATTTAAATACTAAATAAAGAATAATGAAAGTTAGTGATGCTTATTATTTAATAAGGTTTGTAAAATGTGAAGTAAAAAAAATCATATTCAGCATTAGGGAAATGAGGATGATTTTCTTCACAACTGTTGAAAGATGTTTCTGTAAAAGAAAAATGGCTTTAGTTTTTAATTGTCCATTAATACCCAGGCAGCTTTCCTTCACCCTAAGAGGTACTTGGCTCTCTTAACAAGATGTATTTTTCGCTGTTCTACCTCTGGTTTCAGTGAAAATTTACAGTTCTTAAAAGTCCATCGAAACAAACTTCCCTTTGCTGTAATTTTAAGTCCAGGATCTCTTGGACAATATTAAATAAAGTAATTAGGGTGAATACCCCATACATTCAATATTGATGTCCTAATATGATGACCGTGTGGCTGGAAGCCATACTAATTCAGATTTTCCAATAATCCCTTTTCTCAAGATTGTATTACTTTCTGCCTTTGGAAGTAAATTACTCTACGACTTGTTCAGTACTACCGAAATACTGCTTAATTGAATTCAGTAATATTCCATTGCTATAGTCTGAAGCCTCTGTGTCAGGGATGATGAAGATTTGGCGGGAGTAGGGGAGTGAGAGTGGCTTCCCATCGCCACACCACTGGCTGTCACACTTAGATGATAACTAAAAATATTGCCCTTGGAGTGAGTAACTCTGCCATTGCAATTAGCCAATCTATCTGAATTAAAGTCCAGGTTTTATTCTGAGTGAAACACTCCCAGGTGGTCCCAGCGAGGAGAAAGCACAAACTCCTGAGGAGGGGTTTTTAAATACCTTTTGGGGAAGATGACCCTTGGTGGGCTTCTTGAGGGGGTGGGGTCTGGAATGGGAGGAGCCAGAGCTAAGGTGAACCTTCCACCTAGACATTCTTGTCTTCCTCCAACACTACAGACATAATTATATAATTTCTATTTTATGTAACAAGTAGATCTATTTCTTACTGAATGACTACCCACTAAAACTCCGAACTATTTCTTAGTTTCTTTGTCTTATGGGAAACTACATACCAACTTGTCTCTTGCTTACCTGAAAAACTTAACTTCCATTTAATCTTCAGCGAATATTTGTTTATACAGTTCTTTGGATTAATTCTTCTTATGGATGAGTTAGAGTTAAGTTGTTGAGTAAGCAACTTACCAAGTCACACAAAGAAAACATCAGAAAAGTCTTTTTCGTCATATAAACTGTGATGCATTGAGCAGGAACTTATTCACAAGTGTCAGAAAGTCTGAATATAGAATGACCCCCAGTCTGTCTTAGGTGTGGGGATGAGAGGAGTAGGGGACAGGCATCTCAAGACACATGTTCACTACCTCAGTCACTCTGTGCCATATGCCTCAAGACTCATTGGCAACTAGAATCTTCCTATAATATTTTGAAATAGACAGTTTAATTCAGTCTAATTAATTTTTATAAGATGGCATTACAGCATGACGTGTGATGTAACCTAGTATCAGACAACAATATAGCGAGCAAGAGAAAGTAGAATTCAGCCTCTTTGACTTAACCTTGTGTTTATGAAAATGAGTGATAGATGAATTATTGATTTAAATCCTTGAGTTTGGTATTATTAATTATTGTTATTGCTATAACTCTTATATGCCTGGCAGATGGTCAAGAAATGCTTTTCAGATGAGGTGATGTGATACCTGAACTAGAACAAGAATAATGAAAAATCAGTTGGCCATAATCAAAGTTAAGGTTAATATATCAAAATTTCTCTGAAATGAGAAATTCATGGTTCATAAGGCAAAATCCTTATCAGGGCCTCCTGTATTTGGGCATGGAAAGACTTGGTCAGGATTTCACTGTCTTTGAGCAGATGAAAGAGAGAAAGAAAGTAAAGTATTATTTTTCTTCGAATAAAAGCCCGAATAAATGCATAAGTCATTTCTGGAACACAGAGAAGGGACCTAACCCATAAACTGACCGTGCAGGGCCTTCTAGACCATGAAAGAGGAGTGGGTTTTTTTTTATTTTAAGAGCTGTGAGTCTCCCTGAAGGATTTTACACAGGGTACTACATAATCTGATTTCGATTTTTAAAAGATGACTCTAGCTACAGGGTGGAAAACGGCCCAGAGGGAAGAAAATCCAATCAAACTGGTGTGGCCTTGCCTTAAAATCTCATTTCCAGACTCCCCTCTTTCCAGGGCAGTTCTCTGAAGAATCCCTTTCTTTTTTCTCTTCCATTTTCCACATTAGCTACTGGCCTCTAGGTAATTGTGGGACTTCTCTGATGCAGTTATGGCTGAAGGACTTGGAAGCAGACAAATTCGACCCTCAGAACTAAGTCTGGGCCCTTCTAGCAGTGCCTGAGGAAACACAGGATTGCATTCCCATAAGTGCCCCAAGGTTACATTTCTTGCAGAAAATCAGAACATAAGTGCTTGCAGATAACCAGCAAAAATCCCACAATTGGCGAAGCCCCAGTCAGTTACTCTTGTTAGGCAAGAATAGTGAATCCTATTAGAGCAAAACAGGTTTTAGACACTTGGTTGGGAGATTTCGAGGACTTGATTTGGTGTTGAGTTATTCTCTATTGACTCTAGTAGCTAGCAAGGCTTCATTGTGAAGAAATGATCTGGTGAACTGAAGAGAGGTCCACACAGGAATTGTAGCTGAAGCACTGGGTCATTGTGATCGATGCTAGTCATTCCAAATTTCCTGGTCCACAGTAGTGTGCTGAGTAAAGAAAGTGCGAGAGATTCATAGACATTGTTGTTAAAGCATAATAGGAGTCAATGACTCTTTCCCTATACTGGCTATGTTGAGACAAATACAATTCCTTGATTTCTAATTTGCATCGTTCTGGGAGATGTTGATACTGATCTGGGAGACAAGGGCTGTGTATGGCAATGCTAATGATCGCCCGTTTCTAAGTCTGTGAAAGCACGCTCAACATGAAATATGACCGGAAAAGGATTTCTCTCAGGCTTCAGGAGATGTACAAAATAATTTCAAGAGTGTCTGGGACCTTTAGCCTTTTCTAAGTAATTGAATTGGCCCTTTGTTATCAGGTGGTTAGTTATCCCATGATGTAATTTATTTAGAAAAGTTTGACTGCTCCATTTATGTGATACTGAGTCTGATAAAGATCTTTCCTGGAACAGAAAGGCATGCCTGCCAGGCTTTATTTAGCTTTTAATGAATGAATAAATGAAGCCAATGCTCCAAAGTGAACACCACCTCCCGTCACCAAATGGCCCGTGCACTTCCTGTGTTTCAGCATTTTGAACAATTGTCCTTCTTTATTTCAAATCGGTGCGTTCATTGGAGAGAACACCTCAGGCCACACTTGCTTGCTGCTGGATAAAGCTACTCTTAAAGACACAACACGGAACTTATGGCTGCCCTGCAAGCATTTAAAATCCCAGAAACCAGATGGAGCATGTCTTTGCCTTTTACTGCTGGTACCGTTAAAAAAAAAATAAAAAGAAGGAAAAGAAGAAACGAAAAAGAAGTAAACATTCAAATCTGGCTTCGGTTGTATTCTGCAGTTATATACAAATGTGCAGTGCAGTGATTATCGTGCAAAAAATGAGTCTCTAAAAGCAAAGCCACAGATTTCAAATTTACCCCACCCCAGTAAAATCTGTAATAACATTTTTTTTTCATAAAAATCTGTCATTAAAGTCTTTTCTGGTGAGTGTAAGTACATGCGAACTGCTGCTCTGAAGGGTTGCTTAATTGAGTACCTCATTTTGTACTTTATCGAAATGTGTACTTTGAAAACATTGGTGAAATTTGCCATTTCCCACCTGGCTTCACGACAGCTGGAGCCTCGACTGTTTATGATGGCCTAGGCTCCTGCAACCCTAATCTAAGGCAAATGGCATATGAAATGCTCTTTTGCTGCCTCTTCCCCCATGAGCCTCTTTAAAGCAAAGGTAGAAGCAGACTCTATTTGAACTCAGCCATGTTCCTTTTTTTTTTTTTCCTTTCTTTCTTCCCTTTCTGTCCCTACTGCTCTCGAAACCATTGCCGTTGGTCCTGCTCTTAACTGAAATATTTATAGGAAAAAGATTTGTTTTAAATGAGCAGATGGGCCAGTCCTAAGACAAGCTGCTCTATTAATAAACATGGGTGGTACTTTATCAGCAAAGGAGCCTATTTTGACATTTCTTAGGGATGATTTGTATAGCCTATCACCACCACACCTGGTGCAGGGACAATAAATGGGCACTTAATAGTCAAGCAGTGTGCAGACACCTTCCATTATAACTTCATTATGTCAGATCTAATCATCTATTACCGAATGTCAGACATTTAATTTATGATCAGTTGCCCTCTGGAATTAGTGGCCACGCAAGTGAAGAGTCCATTCAGATCCGTCTTACCATAAATTCCCTTCTTCCCTAAATAGTCACTAAGCACATAAAACTGAGTGGAGATGCTTTTAGAATTCTAGAATATAAAACGCTTTCTACGTGTGAAGTTTTGAAAAGAAAGTCACATGCGGGTCACGTTTAATAAAGAATTCCAGGTTCAGATTTGCTAATCAGCACACATCTCTTTACAGTAATGCATATTATTCATTTGTTTACTAATCCACAAGTTTGATAATGGTTTAATAATGCTTTTGGGAAAAACAAGACAAAATTTCTCTTTAGCTCTCTGCTATCTACCAGTGGACATACAGCTATTAACACTGTGCAGTGGAGATAAAAGTCAGATGCGGGGGGGGGGGGTGGTTGCCTGGAGAGATGGCTCATCCCCAGTTCAGAGCAGAGGGCCTGGGTTCAGTTCCCTTACCTTCATGACAATTCACAGCCATCAGTTAACTCCATTTCCAGGAGGTTGGACTCCTTCTGGCTTCCCCAGGAACTAGTCATGCACGTGGTGTGCCTACATACATGCAGGCAAATCATTCATACAATTAAAAAATAATTCTTTTCAAAAACCATAGGAGGACAAGTTTTGTATTATGTATTTCTTACCCAAGTTAAAAAGAAAGCCTGCCCAGCTGGTCAGTATAAAGCAGTATACAGCTAACTGTGGCAGCATCAGCAAGCCGTGTTTAAAAGAGAAGTGCTAAGAAAGGGTTGGGTTGGTGAAAGAGGAGCTGACGGAAATAAAAAGAAGGTGACGAACTAGTACTTTGTGGGCTTAAGAACTAATGTTCCCTGCCGGCATCTGTAGAACCTTCTAGCCCTTTCCTTTACACGGAGGAAAATGCAGTCAGAAATGCATCACATCTTTTTCAAGATCACTGCTAGAGAGATATTCAGCTCCTGTCAAGGCTTCCGATTGAAGTTGCTCTCTGTGGAGATCTTTTCAGGGATTTCTAAAGTGCTATCCAATGAGTACCCCAGCGCTGGAGCAATGAAACCGAATTCTTGAGAAAAGAAATCTCAAAGGCTATTTAACCACAAATAAAACTATTGTCCAGCCCTATTATGGAGAAACCAAATGTTACAAAACAGGGCAATATTGACAAAGTGATAACAAAAATGGATGTTACTGCAATAGGTCCATGTGAGTTTGCAACCCTCCGGTACAGTTGTCCTGTGTGGGGGAAAAGCTAGAGCTGCCAAAGAGGAGATTCTGTCTGTGGTACAAGATTTCTGACCTGGCTGTCCTCCATCTGGTAGAGCCGGCATTCTGCCACTCTCGATGGAGCAAGGTGGCAGAAGATCATTAACCTCTTTGCCAGGGCTTTTTGAGAAGAAAATGCATTTTTCGAAAAGACATCGTTCATATCATTTCTCTCCCCCAAGGAGAAATGAGGGAACAATGCTCAATGAGGGACAAAGAGGTTTAATTCTAATATGCTAGGAAATGGAAAGCTGGGAAACTGTGAAGGAATGCAATTATCAGTCTGTAATTAGCCATGGCTGCCCCCAAGCGCTTCTCTCCATCGATACCCCTGGTCACAGTCACACAGGAGTCTCCACAAGAACCCTGTCACTTACGGGGCTGAGGAGCACCCTAGGGACAGGGGAAGATCTTCTCATAACCATCTTAATGGTAGTATTGCTAGGGTTTAACTGGTGAAAGCTTCACACTGAGACACTAGCTATGCAGGCTTCCCAAAAGAAATGGCCCAGAGGACTCATTTCAAAGTTTTAAACTTCGGCAAGTAACGAGAAGATGGCTGAAGTCTCTACTGGCTGGTTTCCTGGCAAACTACACATTGGTGAGCCTGAAGGCACTGGTGCAGTAGGCCTCAGAGCAGCAAACCACCTATCTGCTCATTGTCAGCCGTCTCTAAATACATTGTTCCACGTTTTATTCCCAGCTACATTCTTCAAAAGCCTATCTTCATTATGTGGAACATTGTTGGCAAGCCTGTTTATCCTTGTCCGAAGGCATTGCTTTTCCCTCGGTTTTGATCATCAGGTTTATACAAAGCGTAGTCTCTGTAGTGTCTGGAGATCAAATAAATGAGAGGGGTTTTCTTTGTAAACTATAAACCACTAGGTAACATTACTACCTCAAAGCACTAAAAGAAACATGTTTGATTTAAAGCCACCTCAAATTTATTTGAATTTGTTTGTTTGTACGAAGACCACATTTCAAATAAAAGCAAGCAGCATTTTTTCAGGAGTAGCAAGAAAAATGAGAGCTGCAATGAAATTCTCTATGAAAAATAACTAGCCAAATTCTTGCAAGGGCATTTGATTGATTTGGCACTACAAATAGGTGGACCACTTTGCCTGTATGCTTCCACATAAAATAAGAAGCAAAAACACAACAGTCAGTACAGGCACACTGAGTGTGATGAGTTTAATACCTACTGATGGACATGACAGTTCAAGAGACTATATCTATTCACTATTTTTTATTTTAAAATAAAAGAGAAAATGGGGAGAATTTTAAAAATGTAAAAATAAAATTGAAGAAATAACATAACTGTTAGGAAATAACAACTATCATTTGTAATGACAAGGTGGAAGAAGTCTGTAGTCTAATTGTAATTTATACAGACTATGTACTCTTTTATGAGAAGGCTCTAGACAATGCTATTTATAAATTCAGAACTAAAAGTTATTTGCACTTCCCTATTGGATATAGACATATGCTTTATTAAGAGACCTTAAATTACCAGGAGTTTGAAAGTAGCAATTAGGCCTGTTTTCAGAAATTGAGTGTTGAGCTCGGAGTAGTGACACACACCTATACTCTTGGCATTTTTGAGATGGAGACAGAATGGTGAGAAGTTCAAGACTCTTGTCTGATACACAATGAGTTCAAGATTAACCTGAGTGATTTGAAACCCTTTCCCCAACAGCAAACAATAAAGAAATTTGACTGAACAATATTTAAGGAACAGAAAAAAATGTGATTAAAAACAATTACATATCCCATGCTTTTTCAGACCCAGGCCAGTTGACCTTGGTGAATTCCCGATAGAACATCCCCATTGTCTCAGTGTGTGGGTGCGCCCGTCTCAGTCCTGAGTTCCTTGCTCGTGTTCCCTCTCCTTCTGCTCCTGATTTGGACCTTGAGATTTCTGTCCAGTGCTCCAATGTGGGTCTCTGTCTCTGTCTCTTTTCATCGCCTGATGAAAGTTAATATTCAGGAGGATGCCTATATGTGGTCAGGGAACCCTGATTGCTCTTCGAGCTGATGAGGGAGAGGGACTGGATCGGGGGAGGGGGAGGGAAATGGGAGGCGGTGGCGGGGAGGAGGCAGAAATCCTTAATAAATAAATTAATTAAAAATAATAATAATAAAAAATAATTACATATCAATCCCAGTTCTTCCCTCCCCTCATCCAGCTTCCCCCACATTCCCCTCACCCCACCCCCAACCTCTCCTCAGAGAGGGTATGGCCTCCCATAGGGAGGCAACAGAGTCTGTCCCATCATCCCGTTGAGGCCTGACCAAGAACCTCCCCCTGTGGACAGGCTGGGCAACGTATCTCTCCATAGGAAATGGGCTCCAAAAAGCCATTTCATGTATGAGGGATAGATCCTGGTCCTACTGCCAGTGGTCTCATAAACTGTCCGATCCACCCTCTGTAACTTGCATGTAGGGGGTCTAGTTTGTTCTGATGCAGATTATACACTACCTTGGGTCAGTTGTTTCTGTGAATTTCCTTATCATGTATGTTCTTGGTCCCTTTGCTCACATTGCCACTCCTTCCACTCTTCGACTGGGCTCCGGAACCATGACCTAGTGCTTAGTTGTGGATCTGTGCATCTGCTTCCGTTAGTTACTGAGTGAAGGTTTGACGATTATGGTAGTCCCCAATCTGGCAACAGGAGAAGGCCAGTCCAATGCCTCTTTCCACCGTTGCTTGGAGGTTTATCTGGAGTCAGCCTTGTGTATTTTTGGAAATTTCCCTAGTGCTACCTTTCTCGCTAATCACATAATGGTTCCCTCTACCAAGATATTCATTTCCTTGCTCTCCGTCTCTGTTTTTCCCCCAACTTGACCTTTCTGATCCCCCATCTTCTCCCTACTTCCCATTGATTCCCCCCCCCCCATGTTCCCAGTTTAATCAGGAGATCTTGTAATTTTTTTCTAAGGTTTAATTTCTTTCCCGCCTCACATACATTAGCTAAATTAGCATTTTAGGTTTTTTTAACCTTGCAAAACTATTCATTCATTATATTCAAGCTTGAAAATTCCATGACCGCTGAGAAAAATATTCTGTGATTACATTCTTCTCCAGCTATATAAACTCATTATGCTGTGTGCTGGCAAATAATATTTGTGGTGGAACGTTTTGAAACCTTGTCAGAATAAAGCTTTAAAAACCAAGAGGAAAGGATTTAGGTGTAGTGTTTCCTTTACAGAACCCACTGCACTCGGTTTACATGTTTCTCTTCTCTGCATTCAAAGTAGATTTTGTTGACTGAAAGATGGGAGATTTTATGGTCTTATTCAGCTCTGTCAGGAAAATTTGATTTTTGACATTGAGGACATTATGTGTTTCTAAAACTAGGAATCTGAAGTACCCATATTTTTAAGTCAAAGTCATGTAGAAGCCAAATGTCTTCCGTATGCTAATGTTTGTTCCTGAATAACAATGATATTCATGAATACTTATTATAGTGCTTATTAACATTTTGTTTTTAAACCACTGTATTTATCAAGCAAATTTACTTCTATGGAACTTTTTATTATATTCTTGATTGGGAAAAAATTGGTAAGTGATTTCCATTTATTCTGTCATGTAAAATCTCTACTTTTATAAACATGTAATTTAAAATGTGACTTTTACTCAGCTTCAGTACAGCTGCAATTGTAAGAGTCAAGAGTCATGCTGCTGACTAGTAGAAGGAAAATTAAAATCCGAGTTAGACTATTTTTATTTTAAACTTTACCATTTACAAAGGGTGCAGATGAGAAGAAGAAAAGCGACACATGGAAATTAACCAGACCCGAAGAGATACAACCCAAGGACTTGAGGTTAATCTATAAGTATAATTCATGTGGAAAGACAGGCTATGTAGCTGGCTCAGGGCGGGGTAATACTGGGCAGATGATTGGAATCTGATGGTTATATACCTAACTTATTCATAGAACTTCTACAAACTTCCACATTGGAATAATGATGCTAGAAATTCTCTCAGCAAATACAAGGAAGACAATGGCATGGGTGGCTAATGACAGTTCTAATGCTCTTCTTCCAGGCTATTTCTAGTTCTTATGAAAACATCCAAGGTGGATTCGGAGTAAAATTCCAAGACTGGAACTGGCACAATAACTCAGGGGGTAATGGTATTTGTCACCAAGCCTGGTCCCAGGAATACCGGTGGTAGAAAAAGAGAATGTAATTCTGCATGTCATATTGACCTCTGGCCGCCACCTGCATCCTATGACAGAATATCTCCCACATACACAGACATAAAATTAATAAATAAAATGTAGTAAAATGTGCATGCCAAGACTCAGAATTGTAAAGGTTATTTTTCCAGCTATTAATAGATAACTAGTGTTATCATTCATGGCGGCTCAACACTGGGGGGTGTCTCTACTGGTGTGTGAGAGATAGACAGATATGCCATGCAGAGAGAGCGTGGGTATAGAGTTTATTTAGTAGATATTGGGAAGGGTATAGGACTAAGGAGTGCCGGGCAGTGGTGGCACATGCCTTTAATCCCAGCACTCAGGAAGCAGAGGCAGGCAGATCTTTATGAGTTCAAGGCTGGCCTGGTCTACAAGAGCTAGTTTCAGAATAGCTAGGACTGTTACACAGAGAAACCCTGTCTCAAAAAAATCAAGGAAAAAACAAAACAAAACAAGTAAGGAGTTATGGGGAGCAGGGTGGTTCATGCTGCAAACAAGCTTTAGAGTTGCCTTCACTGTTACTAGTGAAGTTTGTTATTTTCTCCACCAATCCTCCCGTCACGAATCATATTGTCTAGATCTGATGCTGAGTGAATTCCTCGTTGTGATCTGTAGAAATGGTCTTAGCTTCTGAATTCTCATCCGAACACAAGAGAAAGGTTATGGTCACAAACCACCCTGTGAGTCCCCAAGTATACAGAGATCATCTAAAACCAAGAAACTCTATAATCAGTTTCTGAAGCTATTTTAACTGTTCTCAGCAGTTTAATATTATTTGCCAGACGTGATGTGAAGTTAGTTCTATAAAAAGAAACACAAATAAACAGGAAATGTTTATAGTATGCCTTGTGACAGTTAAATACCAATTTTAGGATTTTACTTAATATAAGATTATCAACTAGATAAACGCAGAATTGTTTTATTTACTAGAACTGTGTGTGAAGCAAATTGAATCTACCTGTGCATGTAAGGTCATATAAAAGAAATGAATGTGAACATATACAAATGAGTTACATTGGTTAATAAAGCCAGATGTCTAATACATACACACAAATGTATAGCATCTTCCATGGTAAAACTTGAAAATCACCAACCCCATTATATCACCAAATAAACTTTATCGTAAACAAAAATAAATGGTAAAAGAGCAAGTCTGCTAGTTGCCTTTCTGTTGCTGGGACAAAACCTCATGAGCAAGACTTGCAGAAAGGCTTATTTTGTCTAATGGACCCAGGGCTGAAAGTCCACAATGGTGGGACAGAACGAGGAGGCAAATATGGTGGCCAGAGCACAATGCTGAGAGCTCACATCTTGAACTGTGTGCACGAAGTAGTGAGAGAAAATTGGAAGTAGCCTAGGGTTTTTAACTATCTGACTGTTCTCCTGGTGACAAATTTCCTCTATCAAGGCTGCATCACCCAAACCTCCCCAAACAGCAGCAGCAATTCGGATCTAAGCATTCTATGACTTAGTCTCTAGGGGACAATTCTTGACCGAATCACCACAGCAAGTGTGATGATTCTTGCCTCTGATCCCATTATTCCGGAGGCTGATGCTGAGGCAAGAAGATTATCTAAGAGTTTAAGACAAGCCTAGGCTAATATTGAGTTCTAGACCAGCCTGATCTATAGAGGAATACTGTGCTTCTTATAAACAAAACAAACAAACAAGAAGGGGAAAAGGGAAAAAAACAAACAAACAAGCATCATTCTTCTGCTTAGAAGCAAAATGGATATGTACTCCCTAAGGAAAGATCTGAAGATGTCATCTGAATTCTGTGAGATTAGAAAGGACATGACTGTCTAAAGTTAATGAAAATGAGAGGCAGATTCTACCTGTGACTTACCTTGCATTCAGTTCTGAAGTCACGAAAAGTCTCAATCTGTAAAGAATTAGAGGTTCAGTGTCATGAACCTAGCACGAAGCTCGGTACTGAATATAAGCACCTGCTTGTTAAGTATTTTTTCCTTAACTGACAAACCTCTCTGCTGATGTAAATAATCCCAATCAGACCAAATCAGACTGAATTAGAAGATGCCCAGGATTAATGGATGGCAATACTCCAGGGTGCCCCACCCCCACCCCAGGAAAATGCGGAGAGGAGAACAGAGAACCAAAAGACCAAGGAAAACCAGGAGACCATGTGTTCATTTTCTGGGGGGCAGTTTAAATACCCTGTGGGGGTGGCTTTCTTGACCCTCCTTGGAGAGGGGCCTCTATTTGGAAGGCTTTCTTGGAGGTGGAGTTTGGACTGAGGAAACTCCCAGGGGACGGAGCTTATGCCAGGAGCTGGGGTGAAGCCCCAGGTAAACATTCCAGTCTTTCTTGGATAAGGATGTTAGGAGCTGAGGTGAGGCTTTTAACAACATCCTGCTGTGTTGTGGGAGCTTTGCTGAGAAGGGAACTTGGAAGCAGAGTTGAGTCTTTGTGAGGCAGGAGGAAAGGGGGATCTGTGTAGTGTTTAAACTGGTTGCACCTTAAGGGGTGTTTTTCAGTGTTTGCTGTAATGTTACCCTGGAATGTGTGGGGTTACCCTCCTTTGGGTTTTTAGTCTAGTTAATAAAAGGATTTAGAAGCATATTGTGAAGGAAGCTTGAGGACTATTTTAAAAACTAAAGCGGGGGAGTAGGGCAAGCTGAAAAGTCTCAGTAGCTTCCTGGACGAGGGAAGCAGGGACCAGGAAGAAAGAAAGCCATCCATCCTTCTTGTGTTATGATCTTAGATATCCACAGGGTATTCAGGAGGAGATAGGTGGGGACTAGGAGAGATAAACCCTTCCTCCCCTCTTATGCTGTGATCTCAGATATCCAGCAGTGTATTCAGCAATGGAACTTGGGAAATCATCATATGGCTGAAGAGAAGGTGATACTCAAGTATCAGGGACTTAAGGAGAAGGCCAGGAACCTCCAGCAAACCATGCAGGAGGGGTGTTTTTGAGAATGAATGAGAAAGCCCGGACTGTCAGAGAAAGCCCGCCTAAGCTTTAGGTTAGTAGCTAAAACACAAAGATGCAGCAGGAAGAAAAAGGAAATGTTATGTTTTTCTGAGTGGCTCCAGGGAGGAAGGGTTTCTGGAAAAATAAATGTATTCTCTAATTAAGCACACAATTATTCCTCCCAATGTCCTCAGCATGTCTTCTGGTAGGTCGGCTTGAGTAATCAGTGTAGGGGATGCCTAGGCAGGTGTAGAAACTCACAACAGGATTGACTCTTAATGGAGGATACAAAAGTTTATAATGTTATCTTTGGGGCAGATGAGAATGTCATGTCTCTACACAGGCCCGGAGCCTCCTATTCTTTTGACTGGGAGGCTTTATGATGAAGCTGTTCTTCCTTGGTGACCTGTGTGGTTACTGTTAAGTCTCAAACCCTGGGGAAAGTGACTGAATGCCTATTTAGCTTATCAAAGCCAATCTGGCTGCCAAGTTCTCCCAGTATCCCCCAGTCCCTAAGGTTGCAGGATCCTGGCTTTCATACCCTGCTCCCTACCCTGAACTCTCCAGCCCAGGGGGTTTGGTTACATTTCCCCTATAGAACTCAACCACTTTGGTTTTCCACCCCCCTTTTTTGTACCTTTGCCCTCTTGGCTGCTGCAGCTTATTTTCCTCTCCCTCCTATCCTCCTCTCCCCATATGACCCAGCCCTATTCATGTCCACCCTGGATTCTCACAGATTTCTCTTTCTCTGGCTGTGTTCTCCCTTTTTTTCAGCAATAATCTCATTCCTCCACCACACCTGAGAGCAGTCTTGTTCTTTTTTTTTTCATCCAGTTACTTAAACATTTATTTCTATAAAGACGAGACTATAAGATCACTTAGAAAATGGGCTCAATCTGGAAAATAGATATAATCTATTTAAGAAATCAACCCAGAGATTCAGGCTGGTCACAGTGGTAGACTCCTTTAATCCTTGAACCTGGAAAGCAGAAGCAGGTGCCACTCTGTGAGCCTGGTCCACAGAGTGAGATCCTGTCTTAAAAAACAAAGGAACAGGGGGCTGGAGAGATGACTCAATGGTTAAGAGCATTGCCTGCTCTTCCAAAGGTCCTGAGTTCAATTCCCAGCAACCACATGGTGGTTCACAACCATCTGTAATGAGGTCTAGTGCCCTCTTCTGGCCTGCAGGCATACATGCACACAGAATACTGTATACATAATTAATTAATTAATTAAAAAAAAAAACAAAAAACAAAGGAACAGACCAAGAACCAGAGAGATCCAGTTTCAGATGGCTCACCAGAGAGTTGAGTGTCTGGATGGAATGTTTATCACTTCCTCATGGTTGACTTCCTGGCAGGTGTACCTATTTAAAAGACAAGAGTTAAGCAACTAGAGCTTCCTTCCTTACCTGAAACCAAGGCTAGAAATCAAGGGCATTTTTGGAACTGCTGCTAGGTGCCCCCTGTGTCTGGCCAGTTTCTGACCCCTGTTCTTATCAATGATGTGTGACATTTTCTGTGTGTTTATGCAGGTATTAATATTGTAGTCATACTGTGACTTTATTTTTCTTTTCTTTTGCTTGGTTTTAATCTTCAGTAAATAAATAAAACTTTGTTTTATTCTCGAAAAACTATGGCCTAGGCTATCTTGAAACAAAACCATCCTCCTGCTCCACCCACCCAGATGCTACAATCACAGACATTGTGCCAGCTAGATTATGTTTCTTGAATTACGAGATAGAGTGGGGGTGGGGTTTCATGATCCTTTCATTTACTTTAAAACAGGAATTCTTTGTTGATTTTCTTTTTCTTTTCTGAGGTTTTTTTTTTTTTTTTGTGTGTGTGTGTGTGTGTTCTTAAACCAAACACTTAAGAAGAAGGACTCTTAAAATGAAAGGGATTATTGACTCTAACAGAATCTAGCTTGAGAAATGACCAGTTTGGGGAACAGGTTCCTGAGATGACTACCAGGAGCAGATAGGGTGGCCATTAGAAATGGCATCCGAGGGTGTGAGCTGTACCTCCCTGGGAGAGTGCTTCTTTAGCACCCTCCAAATCCTCCTGGGTTTGGTGCCTAGGACAGGAAGTGGGAGTGGGGGGGATCAAAGTTGGTAGCATTGCGTTATCGTGGGAATTTGTACTTGGAAGTCTTGAAATATTTACATTGACGGCTACAAGCTTCTTTCAGAAAGAAAGGGCAAGAAAGACTGTGAAGCCAAAAGGCAGGCCTTAAGGAGAAATGATTCTTGCTTCTGGAGAAGTTAGGGTTGTAAACAGATGCAATGGCACTCAGGCAGCCGTCGCTGGATTTGAGTTTAGAGTGTATTGTGGACACTCAAGAAAACAATTAACCTTTGGTTCTTCTCAACCTACTGCTGGTTAACTGGCTGCCCCTCCCCCGTCTCATGTCCCTTTCACCTTCTGTAACTTGTAATTAAATTTAAGACACCCCAGAAATGTTCTCTTGTTTAGGTTTCATAGATGACAGGGACCCTTAGAGACAGCAAGGAGTGGCAAGCACAGGTTCCCATGTAATGGCTGGCACAGGAAAGCCTTCCTTTTCTCAGTTTACAGAGAACCACTGCTGGTCTTCAGCTGGCACCTGAAGAGGAAGGTTTAAAATAATTGATGCTCATGAATACACTTGGGGAAAGGGTCCCTCTTCAGTTAATTTCAGAGTTGGAGACTTTTTCAAAGCTTTCCTTCTAGTTGTTTCTTTTTCTTTTCCTCCCTCTTTACTTCTCCCCGCCCACACTTTCTATTTTTTATTTTTCTTTTTTTCAGTATCAGGGATTGAAAATTGGGACTTATGTTGGCTAGGCAATCCTCCCAGCACTTGGATGTAACCCAGCCCCAAGGAAAGTAGTTCTGGATAACGTGAAATCAATTATTTATCCCTAGGAGTAGTTTGCAGTACTGAATATCTTCGAACATGGAATTCAGTTGCATCTGCCCATGCTTTCTTGAATATTTGGAATTCTACTTATTCTCACACAATCTTGTTGTGGATAAGTCTCTGGGGATACAGTAAGGGCACCAGCCAAGGCCAGAAACCATGAAGAGAGGTGACTGAAAGTTGGCTTCAGTTGTCCTCGTAAGAGCCAGCAGGGTTGACACTGGGTATATTTTGCAATCATTTGTTTAATTAGCTGAAACTCCTAAGGGAAAATTGGATGAAATGGCAAACACTCAAAGCCTAATTTAAATCTGTTTTTTCTATCTATAACAGAATTTTGTAATACATAGACTTTTAAAGGCATGAGTGAACAAATTTTTTGTAGTCAAACCTTTGAGTACTGAAAGCAACTTTTACAGAGAAATGTGAAGATAATTAACTACTTTAAAATAGCACTTATATAAAATACAGGTAAATATTTGCATTTGGGCTAAAAAAAAAATCGTACCTTGGATACTTGTTTTTCCCCAGATATGTCCCCCTCATTTTCAATGGTATTTTGTACATATTTTATATAACAAAGTTTCTGTTTCATCTTATCTAATACATTTTGGTGTAAGTGATGTGTATTTCATTTCTTTTAGAGCACTTAAAAGGATTTCTTTAAAAGCTGCACATTCTAGTCATTCTGCCTTGGTGTTTTCAGAGTTTAGATTTAGGGGGGCTGGCTGATTGAAAGGCCAGTGGGCTCCATTTTCTTCTGGCCTTGAATACAAACGCAAAGACATCTGGGACTGTGAGGCATTTGCTCTCCAAGTATCCTTGCGCCTCCCCCCCTCACCCCAGGAGAAAGCATCTGGGTAAAGAGCCATCCTCCTCTCGCGTGCTTTTCCTTAAGAAAAAGAAGAAAAAATAGAATTAAAAAATCAACTGTATTATCCAGGAAATCAAAATCCCATTAATGTATTGACTCCAGATGAATAAAGACCATTGGCTTTGTGACAATCCGAAGGCTGGAGGGTGAATGCATTTTTTGTGTTCTGCATAAAGCTGCATCATTTGCTGCCTTTAGTGGCAGGTGACTTTAGTGCACTGCTATTGAAAAGCTATGTTCACCGGAGGCTCCAGTCCTGAATGCACATAGCGTACACGCAGAATGATCATTCAGCTATTGGAAATTGGAAACAGGTGTCCTGGCATTGCTTCTTCAAGGGCTGCTCTGAATCCAGACTGGAAGGAAAGGCAGGTACGAAAAGCAAAAGAGCGGTTGGTTCACAATACCACAGTTAAACTCTCCTTTCTCCAGTACAGAAACTCTGTTGGGAAAGCTGAGTAAAGAACACCAGGGGATTAAGTCTTTCAAAATGTCAGGCTGGGCCAGAAAGATACAGGAGGACAACCAGAGGGAGAGACCGACTCACTTCTCATTATGTGGAATTCGGTTAGTTTTCTTCACAGAAATTGAGTGATTTGATATTATATCTACGTGTGCATGTGTATTTCTTGATATTGAACATTGTTGCAGCAAAAAAACTAAAAATTGTCTCGATTTGTTTTCCCTTTCTTCTCTTGTATTTGAACCCCTTATTTTGAGGAGGCGAATTTGCTACCTCGAAGAAGGATGCTTTCCAGCTTTTCATTACAGCAAGCTATGTGTTAGGCAGCAGTGTTGTGAGTAGAAGTGGTGTGTGCAGCTCATACGAAGGCACTGTTCAGTTTTAATTTTCCTACTAGCTAGTTTCACATGCTGTAGAGACCATGGCAGACCAGAGAATTTCAGAGAAGGTAAAATATCCCATAAAAAATGGCTGTTTGGATACCAGTGATGGAGTCCTTTCTCTCCTTGAAAAAGAAACAATTATCCTTTTATTAAAAGATGATGTTATTAAAATAAGATGTCTATTAAAATAAGATGCTACTTCTTTTTATGTATTTGAATGATGTGCTTGCATGGGTGTTTGTATAACCCCTGTGTACAGATGCCAATAGAGGCCTCAGTATTTAGGATCACCTGAGGCTGAAGTTACTTGCAGCTGGAAGCCACCTGCTATTAGTGCTAGCTCCTGAACCTAGGGTTCTAAACTGCTGAGCAGTCTCTCCTGTCCCTAAAATGATCTTTTCATAAGTCATTGCCATTTTGAATACCTACAATAACTGTTAAATAACATCTTCCCTTGGTCTACAGAAGACATAGTAGAAATTTCTCTCCTAGACTAGACTTAGTCACATTTAGGAAGACTTGTCCCGCTAAAAATTGCATGAACTGATAGAAATTATGCATTTTGTGCTTTGAGTTTTAGCTTTACAGTTTCTGCTCAGACCATCCCACTA
Source organism: Microtus oregoni (assembly GCF_018167655.1). Classification (NCBI taxonomy): domain Eukaryota; kingdom Metazoa; phylum Chordata; class Mammalia; order Rodentia; family Cricetidae; genus Microtus; species Microtus oregoni. The sequence continues at coordinate 14,767,244 of NW_024543080.1, read as the reverse complement.
ATTGATCTAAGGACCTCCTGTTGTTGGACTCATTTCTAGAAGGTTCACAACACCTTCCAATATTGTCATCCCTGGGACTGTTTCATTCAAAACAGCAAATGTCCATCAAAACAGCTGCAGTATTTCTATAGCGAAAGAAAATGGGTTATAGTAGCTACCAGTCAATAATTAAGAAAGAATATGGAAGAAAGAAAATGAACACCAGAATTCTTTTTGCTGTATGTGTCATCTCTGTTCTTGTTTTGTTTTTTGTCGCTCCTGAATTTTGCTCTATAGCCCAAGGTACCCTCTAGCCCTTGCAGATCATCCAGTCTCAGTCTCCAGAGAGATGGGATTAGAAAGCATGGATACCACACCCAACCGTGGGATTTTTCTTTAAGTAATTTAGCTAGTTTATACTCAGTGTTATGCTTTGATGTGAATGACTATAGTCATGTAATTCAGTTTTAGTTGGTTAAATCAAAGGGATCAGTCTTGCACAGACACTTTTCAAGAAACGGTTCTAAGGCCTGGTAGTAGACACCTCAAAAGCAGCATCCAGTCTTACATCCTCAGTATCCAAGACTCCCAAGGATTCTCTGTTTGCACCAGTACACCTTCAGCCACTCACCATCTAGCTCTGTCTTCCCATACCCTTACCCTTGTTGTGTCTGTCGCTCTCTATAAAGACACCAGTCATATCGGATTAATAGTGCACATGACTCAAACAGGATGATGACATTCACTTAATCACGTTTGCAATAGCAAATAATGCACAGTTTACAGGAAACTTGCAAGGAGTTGGGGCTTTAACCTCTTTCATGTTCATCATCCAACCGCAAGTACCACATTTTAAACTCTACATAAATAATCTTTTGTTTAGATTGGTAATTAAGTGATGGTTCTTAGTTCTCAATGAATAGTTTTAGTGTTATTGTGAGGAGGAATTAATGAAGTCATCCAAGTTTCTAAAGGCTTAACTTAGCATCCTATAAACTCTTTACTCTAAAGATCCTCCCCCACACAGGAGATACCATAATTAAAAGCCAGTGATGATTTAATGAAATGGCGACTGATGTCACCAGGATCCAGATATGACAGAGACAATGGAGAAAGCGCCACTTCTCCATCTCCAGCATTCTGTCCATACTAATATGTGCAATGGATGTTTTATGAAGCTCCCTTCTTAGTTCATAACTGAGCCAACTCTCCTAAAGAGGGAGTATATACATCTTAACAGCTTAGAAGTCATATGTACAGTAGCTGTGATAGCAATAACTAATTTTCTCCGAATGAAATGTCTTAGCCACAGTTGTAAAAGAATTAATCTCTTTAATCTGGTCTGGACTTCCTTTTGCTCTATTTTCTCTAAATTCTATCGATCTTTTTCTCTATTTCAGGTTGTTCTTTTTTCACAATAGCCTCCTTTGCAATGTCACTGTATTTTATTAGAACTCTTATTGCTGTTTGTAAAGTCCCAGTCTGCTTATAAAGATGCTCAGATTTCCCTTTAAATCCAATGATTTCCAGCAACACATTACTGATGAAGTATTGCTCCCTTGGGCAATAACTTCTTTCCTTTCTCTCCATCTTCAGTTAGCACTGAAAGCCTGACTCATTAGGAAGGACTCCTGTATGTGTTTTCTCTGTTTCCTTGAGGATAATATTTCCATTTTTTTTTTTATAAAGGTGGTTCAAAACTGGATACCCTTTTTCACAGCAAGCAAAATTAAGGCAGTTTCTCCTCCTTTTTGAAGACTCCACCTCATGCTGTTCTCTCTGCAGTACTTTTGGGGGGCTCTCATTTGGAAAGCATGGGAATTTGAGACAGGGATCCACTATGTCGTCAGTCTGTCCTACATTTGTGACTCACTCCTTCACCTCCCCGGTGCTAGGATTCCCCTCCCCCAACCTCAACCGTGGGAGTGTTTTTATGCATTTTTATATAGAAACTATGTGTGGCATTTCAAAAACAGTTACGAATCTTTTCTTTCTAGTGCCTGCTTTGAATTGTCTTTAAGTAAAATTTCCAGCTCTTTTATAAATATTATACTCAATATCTAAATGCCAGATCAGATTTCATGTTTAACAAAGAGAAATGCAATCAGCATACTCAACACATGTAGTTTATTCCTAATTTGAAGACTGCTTAAAATACTTTAAAATTCTAGTAAACATTTATTGTTTGTGTTTTAGGCATAAACACATTCCATATAAGCACAATGCTGTTGCTGAGCAGATTGACTTGAAGACTAGTCCCCTGAATTATGACATACTATAGAATTCTCAGAGAGATTTTTGGAAATAGTATGTCAATTTTTCTAATGGATGTAACTTTCTAAGATCTATGCATTGCATACATCAGAATTTTCCTTCCTAAGAGATGTGCTCTGTCCTAGACGCACATTCAAATCTTGATATGAACAAAAGCAAGAAGGAATTCTTTAGCTGAGAACATTGGCCACCCACACACATCTCCTATTATGTTTCAATACCTGGCATAGAACATAGAAAGAATGCTCAAACTATGTGCTTACTTCCTCCTCTCTGCCTCACAATGGTTCTGAGGTAGTACTGATTTTTGTTCAGTTGTACAAGTAGACACCAAGTTTTAGACAAATGAAACAGTAGAATTTCTTGTTCCAGTTTTGGATGCTATTAATCATTAACTAAATACTAAGTAAAAATTTTAAAGACTAGAAAGGTTCCGGTATCATCATTTATCTTCTCTTATTATTCTTATTGAAATTATAAGTTTAACTCCTAACTAAATGATAGCCCTAAAGTATTTTAGATGCGGTGTATAATTTTGTCCTAAGGCAAAGAAATGAAAACTGTTAAGGAACATTTACTGAAAATGACAGCTTAAAGACACAAGCTCCCTAGGAGATCTCTAGACAGCAAATTTTTAATCACATTTGAAGTAAAATAACCAGACACTCTCTTTGGTCAGGGAAGCTGGTTCTTTGTAGTGTTGGTAAGGCCTCCTCTGCTGCATACAATGGGTGTTAGGCAGAAATTTAAATATAAAGAGACGTATCTAAAATTTTGTTCTTATGTTACTTAGGTAGTATCCCCTGCCAAACAACAAAACAGGAGAGGAAAAATAACTATAGGCAAAATTAAGTAGTAAATCAGCATCAGGAAAATACTGCTATTGAAAATTCTGTCCCCAAATGGAATTGCCTTCCTAGTCATATTACCTTCCTAAAATAATGGGGGAAAAAAAACCCACATTCCTCATAATGAAAATGAATAAAAACATGAACCAGAAGACATTTTTAATCATTCAACAGCTGAAATGGGAATTGAATGCCTCCCATCTATTACTTTGGAACAGGTGTGATTTTACCTACTTCATCTGTTTTATTTTAATATCCGTGGATGTTATCTATTTTTTAAACATAATGACTTATCTGGATGTCAGGAAAAAAGGGGAAGTTCTTTACAATCGTCTTGGGCTAGCAAAAGTATAAAGCCCAGAACGGGGTCCACTTAGTTGAAGATCATTTAGCACTTATCTGCTGCATTAACCTTAAATTTTGCAATGTGCTTGTCATTTATTTTTAGTGACAAATATTAAGGAGAAAATTCAGCAGATGTTTACCAAGAATATAACTTTCATTTTATTGTTTCTGAAGCTACATTTAAAGGTGTCTTCTCTTAGAAATTAGTAAATTGCCATCTCTGATACAATATTAAATTTTTGTTCTGGTGTTGGCATTATATAATGAGTGAAATGGGTTTCATTATTTAATCTCTAAAGGCACTTCAAATAATATTTTAGAATTTCTTATATGTATTCTCTTATATGTATTTCATGTACATATACAGTGTATTTTGATAATACTTACTCTCAGCTCCTTCTACCTCATATCAAATATTTATTTGCCACCACCCAGAAAAGAGGTTAGATTAATATGGCTTTTAATTTGTTTGGTAATGACAATATAGTAATATATGTGTTAGAAGAAAAGAAATCCCATCGATAAAATGTATTGTTTTTGTATAGGTTTTTCTTTTTCAATACAGTTCAACATCTATGCCTCAAAGTTAAGGTGTAATAGTCTGCAACCAGGATGAAAAGGAGAAAATTGGTGGATTTTTTTTTTACTAGTTAGAATTATTCTAAAAACATATTAAGAAAGTCTACCTTCCCTAAACTTTGCTTAGTTAGCATTGCTATTCCTTTAATGTGTTTAACTAGTAAATAAACAACAGAATTTGGAGTGCATTTATTCAGTTGCTTTAGTATATGTAGTTAGAATATATAAAATTAAATTTGGTAAAACATCAAGCCTCAAAAGACCTAAAAATTACACTGTAGTTTTTGTCATTGGAAGAATTTTGAACTCACCCTCCTACACACACACACACACACAGAGACACACAAACATAAGAATATAACTATATGTATTGAGATAGGGCCTCAGGAAGTCTAGGATGGCCTTCAGTCCAATTTATACCTGGAAATTACCTTGAACTTGTGATTCTCTTGCATCCACCTTCCTAGTGCTGGGTCTACAGTTATGCACCCCACACGTGTTTCATATAGTCCTTGGATCTAAGCAAGGCTTTACATAATGCTACACAAGTGAACTTATGATCTGAGCTACATCTCCAGCGCCAGTTAAACAAATGATTAAAGTTGAGTTCTCTAATGTGTTAATCACATGTTGATACCATCAGCTATTGATGAAGAAGAAAGACACGTTGTTTGTATAGATATCGTTCCTCCTCTTGTTCATCTAACTTGGGATCCCAATCTAGACTCTCACAGACAAGATTTAACAGAGTAAAACTTTCTGGTTGTCTCAAGAAATCAGTAGTTTTTACAAACGTAAAATATAGATAATATATGTAAGATAATATTCATTAAAAGCTTCCGCATGACGTACTTGAGGTTTTCATAATTTAATATGGCAAGAATTAACAGGGGTGCAGACTCCGAAGGTGTGTTTCAGAGTTTCTGACACTTAGGGTTTTTCAGTGTTTAAAAAAAGGACCAATTTGCAGTGTTAGCAAGCATCTCAGAAAAATGAAGCAATCATGTCCCATTTATTCCTGTGATCTTGCCCCTAACACGATTTTCACTGATAATGCTTCAATGATCCACCAGTATTATATGTTTGTTTTTAATTACTATATATATATATCTTTATAATTTCATTCATCTGGCATGATTTCCTCCATTTTACAATAACTTATCCTTGATCAAGATTATGACATTAGCTGGTGAATTTAAGGAAATGCTTCAACTTAAAGTTCTTACCATTAATTTCCTATTTTATAATGTTTCATGAGTTTGCTAAAAGATGTCTAAAAATAGACAAAATTACCTAAAATAGCCTGAACTAGCATATACCAAGCGCATGAAGTATAGTATCTACTAACTAGTGAATTAATTTATTTTATGAGAATGCCACAATGCTTAATGCAGTTGAGATTAATTCACGAGATTTATCTGTTCTTGTTATTTATTTCAGAAACAGGTTAAATACATTGCTGAGTAATGCTTGATATTCTGTTGTTGTTTAGGTTTGGACTTGCTCCATAGCCCAGGTTAGTCTGCAACTCACATCAGTCATTTGCCTGAGCTGGGGTTATGGGCATGTGCCACCCTGTCCTGCTCACCTTGTATTATTTATCAAATTGTGGTTTCCAATTCAAGCAACCTAATGTGCTTACCTTGTTAGCCTGGCCCCCAAAGCTATCATGGCAATTAAAACCGCATGCCCCGTGTGATACTTTTTAGTACTAGCAAAACTTCCTCAAATGAACAGTTAAGTATAGAAAACAGATTCTTGTCAATCTTTTTGTTTTTTTACATTTCTTTAAGTTGTTTGTTTAATTCTTATTACTTTTCTTGGTCCAAGAGCTAACTTGAAAGGGTTTCATGAGTTCTGAGTGGGTGCTTTATTTTATGTTTGACTGAACCAACTCTTTCCCTATTGTTCTTGTTGCTGAGGTCAAATCTAATCTTATTTATCACAAAATTAAATATAAAAATTTAAATTTATAATTTAAAAAAGTCTATTCGTGACACAGTTTCATTACAAGACAGGAAGCTTCAGAGCCTTCCTCTATGAAGAATAAAGGACACGGGTATAGAATAAAGACTATTGTTATCAGTTATTGTGAAATAGTGGATGATGAATGACTGGCCGTCCCTGGCATTTGTGTGTTCCTGTATTACCCAGGCCCCTACTGTCATTCTTCATGTATTGAATAACTATTGCTTTTTTGTTTGCCCTAGAAGGCCTCTCTTCGCACAGTCCATAAATTTGGAAGAATAAAGTATCTTACCCTTCTACTTCAAGTGCAGCTTCTGTGGCATTCTAACAAGGCCACTTCCTGTGCCAAAAGTTGTGTGTTTTCATTTAATTTCTGGAAAACAAAGACATGAATTCTTTGTGTTTCTGTTTGAGTCTGTTTTTTTTTTCTTTTTATTCTTTCTCCTTTTTTAAAAAAATGCATTTAATATGCTTATGGTGTTAGTGCCTAATGATATTTTAAAGGAGAAATATAATTGTTTAATTGCAATTTCAAGACTAGCAATCTTTTTTTATTGATTTCATTTGTTTCTCCTACTGCACTGAAGACACTAAGAAAGTTTAGAATTAAGAACTCTTTAGAAATTAGGCATGACTTTGACATGAATAGGTGTTTCTTTACATTATATTTCCTTATTGTTTGTGTGTGTGATGTTTTCTAACAGTGCTATAACAACGAGTGTGTAGACCTCTTGGCAACAACCACTTCTCAGCTCAGTCTAATTCAGATACTAAGTCACAGACTTCATGTAGGCTCTAAGTTAAGGTCTTTGTCCCAAAAGACTACTTTCCCTTTAGTCACCAAAAATGAACCAGATGCATCTTAGACTTCTGCCTAAGCAAGTATAAAAATGAGGGTTCCCAGAGTCCCCACCCCCACTGCAACAATTTGTTAAAATGACTTACAGAACTCTGGAAAGATCGTCAAGAAGCTTAGGGCATTGCTTAGTTCTGAGGAGCACACAGCATGCCTAAGGCTATTCTGCGTTCACCACCCTTGACCTTTTCAAAGTACCTAGCCATCAGAAAGCTCTCTTGTTCAACAAAAGCTTTTATGAAAAATCCAGCTCCCCTCAACCCATTCCCGAAGTTTTACAATGGAATTCAAAAGTTTCTCTTTCTATTCCTTTGTGTAGTGTTTTTAGGCAAGCATACTGCAGTCTGAAACTGTTAGAAACACTGTCTTGAGTTTCCCTGTGTGGTGATTTTGAA